>NC_070608.1:6427500-8988750 GCF_027172205.1 Podarcis raffonei
TTATCTCCCGCTTGGACTACTGCAATGCGCTCTATGTGGGGCTACCTTTGAGGGTGACTCGGAAACTACAACTAATCCAGAAAGTGGCAGCTAGACTGGTGACTGGGGACGGCCGCCGAGACCACATAACACCAGTCTTGAAAGACCTACATTGGCTCCCAGTACGTTTCCAAGCACAATTCAAAGTGCTGGTGTTGACCTTTAAAGCCCTAAACGGCCTTGGCCCAGTATACCTGAAGGAGCGTCTCCACCCCCATCGTTCAGCCCGGACGCTGAGGTCCAGTGCCAAGGGCCTTCTGGTGGTTCCCTCATTGCAAGAAGCAAAGCTACAGGGAACCAGGCAGAGGGCCTTCTTGGTAGTGGCGCCCGCCCTGTGGAACGCCCTCCCATCAGATGTCAAAGTGATAAACAACTACCTGACATCCAGAAGACATCTTAAGGCAGCCCTGTTCAGGGAAGTTTTTAATGTGTGACATCTTAGTGTATTTTTGGTTTCTATGGAAGCCGCCCAGAGTGGCTGGGGAAACCCAGCCAGATGGGCGGGGTACAAATAATAAATTATTATTATTATTATTATTATTATTATTATTATTATTATTATTAATAAAAAGGTCCTGGCCACCCTAAATCCTGCAACATCTAGGAGGGCTCTTCCTACCTGGTTAAGATGTCTGTTACCTGATTAGTTTTCCAGGAGCTGAAATCCCCCAAACTCCTGTTCATCTGCACATGTGTAATGGCTGTTTCAGGTGTACACACCTCAGCTTACATTTCCTAAAGGGATGGTGGCTGGTTTGACCGGGAAAGCACCAAACAGCTGTATTGCTGAAGAAACTACAGGTTGCATATGGGTTGTGGCTGGTGTCATATATTTTGTTGTTGTTGTTGTTGTTTAGTCGTTTAGTCGTGTCCGACTCTTTGTGACCCCATGGACCAGAGCACGCCAGGCACTCCTGTCTTCCACTGCCTCCCGCAGTTTGGTCAAACTCATGCTGGTAGCTTCAAGAACACTGTCCAACCATCTCGTCCTCTGTCGTCCCCTTCTCCTTGTGCCCTCCATCTTTCCCAACATCAGGGTCTTTTCCAGGGTGTCTTCTCTTCTCATGAGGTGGCCAAAGTATGGGAGCCTCAGCTTCAGGATCTGTCCTTCCAGTGAGCACTCAGGGCTGATTTCCTTCAGAATGGAGAAGTTTGATCTTCTTGCAGTCCATGGGACTCTCAAGAGTCTCCTCCAGCACCAGAATTCAAAAGCACCAATATATACTTAGCTTCAAACACCAGCAGTGAGAGCATGTTGCAGCTAGAGCCACAGCTGAGTTGGGGGCACATAACTCGGATGCCACTGATGTCTCACTCATCAGCAGGGAAATGCTTGAGCCATATCCATCCCCTTGTCTGCCCTGTTACCTTTTGGACACCCCGATCTTCTAGAAGATAGTGCCATCTGCCTCCAGTTGAGTTTAACGCCAGAAAGCCAGTCAGTTCTAATGGCACTAGACATTACTCAGATTAGCTACGCACCTTTTCATGCATGCCTGAGGACCACCGCCCCCCAAGGAGAGACCTGTAACATTCATTTTTAGCCTACTTTAACGAGGGACATCGGCAAATACTGAGTCGCAGGACAGAACCGGGCTTTGAATGGCGTCGTCACCTTAGGGGTCATTGAGCATCATGCATACATTAAGCAAGCAATTTTGCTTTTTATCTTAATATGTGTTGATCTCATCCATCGGGGAGGGGGTGGGGAGCGGGAAGGCTGCGAGGGGAGAGCATCTTCCTCATCCGCGGATGTACCCAATACGATGGTGCGGGGGGAGGAAGAACTTGCAAGCAAACAAGCAAGCGCCGCAGGATCGGACTGGATTTTGGAGAGCAGAGGAAGCGGGGGTCCTGTTTCTCAACCAGCTGCCTCACTGTGATTGCTGGCACTGCTGGGGGAAAAAGAGGAGCGAGAAAGGGTAAGTCAGCAAAACCAGCTACCTCTATCGTGACCATCCCCTGCTATCAGCTGTGAGCAGAAGCAGTTTTGTTGATGAGTGGAGGCAGAAGGGAAAAGAGCGAGAGCTGTACGTGTGTGTGTGTGTGTGTGTGTGTGTGCTTTTTCTAGCAGAGATGGCAGAACTGGCCGGAACAGATATTTTGCTACTTTTCAAAAAAAAAAAGGAAGAGGGAAATGGCAGTTAAGGAGCAGCCTGCACAATTTCTTCTCCGATATACAGCAGCCGTTAGGGGCTGATGAATTCAGATGTCTGTGAGCTCTGCTGGTGCAAGACAAAGCAAACGGAGCTACGTTATTGATATTGTATAACAGCTTCGAGTGTGTTAGATAAAGCCTGTTCGGAATGAATTGGGCAAGGTCACATGGGACACGACGGAGTGGCAGGAACGTAAACACACACATGCATCTCAATGGGAGCGTGCTGTAGGTTTCTTCGACCTGTGAAATTGAGAGCGGGGTTCTGAGTGCTGAATAAGGGGACTCGGTGCAGAGGGTCCGATGGCTGAATGTTCAAATGGAGTGCAAAAGGAGGGGGGAGTTTTCACTGCTGCAGCTTCTCTCGCCACCACCGCCTGACACCTGCCAAGAGTTCCTCTGCTTGCTTCGTGTTCCTTTTATGGGCTTTTATCACACGCATTAGACGGCTGGGTGGTAAACAAATGGGGTTAATGGATCATGAAATGAATGCTGGTTCTGCAGAAGCATTCAAGGCGTGGTGAGCTTTGCATCTGGTCACCTAAGTGCTGTTGACTTTCAGGTGTGAGGAATTGACACCTTTTACACCAGCAAACCACAGAGGGGCTGCCCCAAAACCCTCTCTCCTTTTTTTTATTTGCTAAACCATGCTGTTGGCCCATAATAATAATAATTTATTTGTACCCTGCCCATCTGGCTGGGTTCTTCAAGCCACTCTGAGTGACTTCCATCATACATAAAAACATAGTAAAACATCAAACCTTAAAAAGGGTTGCCTTCAGATGTTTTCTAAATGTTATATAATTATTCAGGGGTGAGCTCCCGTTGCTCGGTCCCTGCTCCCGCCAACCTAGCAGTTTGAAAGCACGTCAAAGCGCAAGTAGATAAGTAGGCACTACTCCGGCAGGAAGGTAAACGGCGTTTCCGTACGCTGCTCTGGTTCTCCAGAAGCAGCTTAGTCATGCTGGCCACATGACCCAGAAGTTGTACGCCGGCTCCCTAGGCCAATAAAGCGAGATGAGCACCACAACCTCAGAGTCGGCCACGACTGGACCTAATGGTCAGGGGTCCCTTTACCTAGACATCTGATGGGAGGACATTCCACAGAGTGGGTGCCACTACCAAAAGTGCCCTCCGCCTGTTTCCCTGTAGCTTCAATTTTCGCACTGAGGGAACCGTCAGAAGACCCTCATTGCTCGATCTCAGTGTCCAGGCTGAACGTTTGGGGTGGAGATGCTCCTTCAGGTATACAGAGTGAGAAGCATTAGCATTATAAAGCAAGAGGCTAAAAAAGTGAGACTAAATAAAATTGTCTTCACTAAAAGTAAGCAATGAAGAGGCTGGGCTTACTTCCCCTAGGAGCCTTTGCCAAATCCTGGATACCCCAAACCAGGGGTCAGCAAACTTTTTCAGCAGGGGGCCAGTCCACTGTCCCTCCAACCTTGTGGGGGCCAGACTATATTTTGAAGAGAGAGAAAATGAATGAATTCCTATGCCCCACAAATAACCCAGAGATGCATTTTAAATAAAAGGACACATTCTACTCATGTAAAAACACGCTGATTCCCGGACCGTCCGTGGGCCAGATTGAGAAGACAAATGGGCCGGATCCAGCCCCTGGGCCTTAGTTTGCCTACCCGTGCTCCAAACCCCTGCATGTAAGCCCAGCTTAGCTCAGCTGGCAGCAGCATCTGAAGGAGGTGTGGAATAAAGGTCCTAGACTGGTTTGTAGGTGGTTGGCTGGGGATGCATGGCTTTAAAAAGTCAAATCCAGCACTTTTAATTGAGCCTGGAATCAAAGCAGCAATTAGGGGAGCCAAGAGAGGGTCTGTGTGATATTATCTGAACTCTCATCACCAGCCTCATTCTAGGCCAGCTGAAGCCTCTGGACTGACCAAAGGCAGCCCCACATGAACTATAGTACAGTAACCTAGCTTTGAAGTGAGAGTCAGTGTGGTGTATTGTTTAGAGCGTTGGGCTAAGACCTGGAAGACCAGGGTTCAAATTCCCACTCAGCCATGAAGCATCCTGGGTGACTGAGCCGCTCATTTGCCTCTCAGCCTAAGCTACCTCACAGGGTTGTTGTGGGGGATTAAATGAGGAGGGGGAGAAAGAAAGAAAGAAAGAAAGAAAGAAAGAAAGAAAGAAAGAAAGAAAGAAATGTGCATAAGGTCAAGAGCAAGGAACATGCTCCCAAGAATGACAATTGTGATGATGATAATTACTATCATTGTTATTATCTAGTTCTTCTTCTTCTTCTTCTTCTTCTTCTTCTTCTTCTTCTTCTTCTTCTTCTTCTTCTTCCTTCTCCTTCTTCTCCTTCTCTAGCAGTGCCTTCCCACTCTCATTGCCACTTCCAGTTGAGTCCTACAAATTAGACTCTGAGGGTAGCTGTCAGGGCCAACCCACACATGAGGCAAGCTCAGGAAATCACCTCAGGCGGCAGGTTCCATAGGGGCAGCAGATCTAATGTAGATCTCGGTCCCTGCTCCTGCCAACCTAGAAGTTCGAAAGCACATCAGAGTGCAAGTAGATAAATAGGTACTGCTCCGGCGGGAAGGTAAACAGCGTTTCTGTGCACTGCTCTGGTTTCACCAGAAGCGGCTTAGTCATGCGGGCCACATGACCCGGAAGCTGTACACCGGCCAATAAAGCGAGATGAATGCCGCAACCCCAGAGTTGGCCACGACTGGACCTCATGGTCAGGGGTCCCTTTACCTTTACCTTTTTAACCCTTTCTCTGTGAACCCAGTATGATGTCACACACATAGGAGGGCAAACGCCATACCCACCTATGAAACAAGGGGAGGTGGTGTCGTCAGCTGCTCCTTAATTTGCAGGCACCTCTTCCGGAAAATAAGAAAGGCGCTTGCCAGCTGCAAAGGGTTTATGCACTTCCAATCTGGCACGGGGAGGGCTTGCAGGGGCCAGAGAAAGATCAGGCGGGTGGCCATCAGTCACCCGCCTATTTCACTTTGCTCAGAGCACTGCCTCATTGACACGGCTGGCTCTTCTTGAAGGAGACACATGGGTCTGATCTCAGCAAAGTGGACTAATCTTCTCCCCACCGCCGCCTTTCCCAAGAGCTGGAATTACCGTATTTTTCGCTCCATAAGGCGCACCTGACCATAGGGAGCACCTAGTTTTCAGAGGGGGAAATCAAGGGAAAAAATATTATTTCTCCTCCCTCCCCAGCTCAGGGAGCAGCGGACAGGCTGCACACAGCCTGTCCTCTTGTCCAAGTGCTTCTCGGGGCTGTGGGGGGAAGCCCGGTTTCCTTTCCCCCCCCAGCCCCAAGGAGCAGCTCTGGGAGAAGCGAGCCTGTCTGCTTCTCCCAGACCTTCTCCCTGCTTCTGTGGGCGGTGGGGGAATTCCCCCCGCACACTCCTTAAAGAGTGGCCAGTCAGTCCCTTCTCCCTCCTGGGGAAAAGCCCGCAAGAGCAGTGGGGGCTTTTCCTGCCTGCCTCCCCCCAGGATTCGCTTCATTTCCGCTTACATTTTAGGAGGGGAAAAGTGCGTCTTCTAGAGCAAAAAATACGGTAAATAGCTTAGGGAGGAAGGACGAATGCTAAGCTCAGAAAGGCTGTGCTTGCGCTAGAATGGACGGCCAGCACTTTATTAGTCCCTCTCTGCATGGAGACATTTGTCACCTATCTGGGTAAACTGGGCCATTGGCTCCAGTCAGTGCTCCTGCCGATGAACTGAGCGAAATTGGCTGCATTCCTGGTGCCTTAACTATTTATTGATTAACCCATCCAGTGCCAACTGCAGGTTTGGAGCGGGGAAGGGGGCAAGACAGCCTTGTGAGCCAACTTCTGCACTGCTGCCACTCATATTTTTCGCCAAAGGAAATCCACGCGAGTAAGTGCTGCACTCCTGGAACTCCTCACTCCTTGGAGAACTGGGCAAGGGGTGCAACAATTTGTCAGAACTAAAATTATGTAGCTAAGACAGTCTTAACCAGAGGTTGTCAACCTGGCCCCTATCACCCACCAGTGGGCGTTTCAGGGTGCTAGGTGGGCGGTAGGGACTTCTACGGCACAAGCTGAATCCTCCTTTCATCGAGCACTGGTGGGCGGTAAGGAAACCATATGTCAGGAGTGCTCTGATGGTGTTTCCTGCTTGGCAGGGGGTTGGACTCGATGGCCCTTGTGGTCTCTTCCAACTCTATGATTCTATGATTCTATGATTCTATGAAATTTTACCATCAAAAAGGATGCATTAGTTGACTACCCCTGGTCTAAACTGTTAGGGAAAAATCTAGGTGCGAGGCTGCTCAGTCACCCAGCTCATTGGGTCCCTGCGGAATAAAGGAAGGAGTCCAGCCACCAACCAGGGCAAATATTATTTTTTTAAAAGATATTTATTAAGTTTTTCCACCTTTATACATTAAAAAATCCAAAAGGAAAAAACAAAAAAGTTTAAAACACATAAAGTTTACAATCCTTATTTTCAATAACATATTTCCCTGACTTCCCCACACCTCCCCTTCTTATATTCCAATTCAAATTGTTAATTCAACAAGTTCTTGTCCCCAATTTTTGACCTTTTTATATTTAATTCATTTTTTAAAAAAACCAATTTTAACTTATAAACATCAGTATTTAAACATCAGTGCTCATTCTTAAAACTTTTTTCTAAAGTCGACCCAAATTCCCTTCCACGAATTCCCCAATTTTCATACTAATAACAAAACAAAATAAAAAAAACAGATTATTATTCTGCACCCTTTGGATTCCCAAACCCCACCCCCCCTTTCCCGGTTTCAATCCCCAACAAATGTCCATCAGTCTTAGTCTACTATCAGCCTGGAGACCTCACGTCCAAGGCTCTTAATTCTCTCTCAATTCCTCTCTGCCGGTTTTTTTGGTAGTCTTTAATATTAAACACCAGATCTTGGAGAAGCTCTGTCCCGATAGGGTCCATATTTCTTCCAGCCAGACCTCCATACTTAAAAGTGGAGCCTGAATCTTGTTTCTTACAACCGGAGCAAATAGCTGTAGACCAAAGTTTGTTGCGCAACAGGTTCAAAGAGGAATTTTGAACCCCGAGGATGGGGTGACAAGGACTTTTAAAAGTTTCTATCTTATCCCAGCATACAGTTCATTAAGCATCATCACTACATCATTGCTACATCAGAAAAGGCGAGGGTTAGACATGATTAACATAGGAGGAATGTGTTGGGGCAACAGTTGGATATAGGATATGTATTGGGAAGTACTTTCTAAGCACCTACTACAAGAGGAAAAATAGAACTTTGGTTTGCGTAGTCTGCCACCTGGGCAAGTGCCTTTGCCCAGCGATTGACACCTATGAGTGTGCTGGTCCAGGGAGGAGGTTACTGTGGGGCGAGGTCCAGGACCCGAGTTGAGGGTCGCCAGACAGTCCTACTCGGGCAAAGCAGGGTCCACAGCGAGAAGCCGGGCAAGGACAGGAACTCTGGGGGAACAGGACTGGATGCTGGCCGAAACAGCTCTTCAACGATGTTGCTCCCGCAACCTGGGACCGGGCTGACTGGCCTTTATCTTCTCTGAGGCCAGGGGCGGTCCCGGTCCCCAGGAGACCCGCCTCTCCTGGCCTTAAGGCGAGCACTCCTCCTGGGAGAAACCAGTTCCCTCCGCCTCTCTGCCCTGAGCCTCTGCAGTTCAGGAGAGGCTGAAGGGTTACTGGGCCCAGGGGGAGACTCACCTGTAGGCACTGAGTCCTCAACCACCTCCAGAGCCAGAGTGGATTCACCTGGTGCCTGCTCCTGAGGATCCGGCACAGGTGCAGGCGCTTCAGAATCAAGGCCCTGCCCCAGCTAGATTGGCCACTCATTTGGTTTGAGCATCCTGTTCCCTGGAGTTGGCCAACTAGATGTTTTCGGAAGCCCACAAGCCAGGACTGTTTGATGGACCTGCTAGTCTGTGATACACAAGATGTGTTAACCAACGTCTCTCAGGTTTCATAAGCCATGAGATTCCGACTAAACATCAGGAAGAACTTTCTGCTAGTAAGAACTGTTGGAACAGTCTCCCTCTGGAGGTTATGGACTCTCCATCCTTGGAAGTTTTCAGCAGAAGTTGGATGACCACCTGCCATGGATGCTTTCTTTATTTTTTAAAAAATATTATTATTAGTAATTTCAACATAACATTTTATCATCCTTAAACATATCATCCTTAATTCCCCGCCATTTTTCCCTCCCGCTCCCCAAAATATACCCACCCTTCCCACCCCACCCCACCCCACCCAGACTTCCCTCAGCTCCTCTCTCTGGTTTATCAACATATGTTATTTTCTGCATGTTACAAAACTGTACAGATCCTTAATTTATCTATCTAGATGTTATCAATAAGAAGTTTGTGAATGTTTATTCAAAACCTGCCAAGGAGTCCAGTTCATTTTGTTGTTTCTTTAAATACTTTGTAAAGGGTTCCCATTCATCTTTAAAATCACAGTTATCCTTGTCATGTAGTTTGTGTGTCAATTTTGCCAATTCTGCGTAGTCCATCAATTTCTCTTGCCACAGTTCTTTGGTCGGGATTTCCTCGCTCTTCCATCCTTGTGCTAGTAAGACTCTTGCCGCCGTTGTTGCATACATAAAAATATTTTTCAGTTTCCTTGGCAGGTCTTTTACTATGCCATGGATGCTTTAGCTGAGATTCCTGCATTGCAGAGGGTTGGACTAGATGACCCTTGGGTCCCTTCCAACTCTAAGATTCTATGACTCTATGATTTTGCATCCCAAACACCTGTCTTGGACCACATAAGCCCTTGGCTCCTATAAGCTGATGCTATAACTGACCCTCTTCAATAGTGCCCAGAAACATTCTCTGCCCAGAGCATGGCCTCTCCTGGCTACAAACCATTATAGAGTTCTCAACTAATGAAACTGAGGTGGAATCTAGACACATATTTTTAAAAATGTTGTGAAAATGCTTTTTTAAAAAAAAAAGTTTTGAAAAAATATATTGAATTTGCCATAGCTCACCATCGCCACCTAGTGTCGCGGTTTTACCATGCACTTTGTGACACACTTGAAACGTTTTATTTGCTGCTGTATAGCTGAGTCCCAAGTATGCACCTCCTGGTGCATTCTCATCTACTGCTTCTTTACCATTCAAAAAGTTGGACCAGACTGCTCTGCATCACCCATAATAATAATAATAATAATAATAATAATAATAATAATAATTTTTATTTATACCCCGCCCTCCCCAGCCAAGGCCGGGCTCAGGGCGGCTAACAAGCAATAATAAAAACAAGTTGAATGAATACAACTTAAAAACAAGATTAAAATACAACATTAAAATATTAAAATGCAGCCTCATCACAGGAGGAGAAAGGAAAAAGAAAAAAGAAAGGGGGAGGGAATCAAATTGGCTCCAAGCCAAAGGCCAAGCGGAACAACTCTGTCTTACAGGCCCTGTGGAAAGAAATCAGATCCTGCAGGGCCCTGGTCTCATGAGACAGAGCGTTCCACCAGGCTGGAGCCAGTGTTGAGAAGGCCCTGGCTCTGGTTGAAGCCAATCTAATTCCTTAGGGCCCAGGACCTCTAGGGTGTCGCTAGTGAAATGAAACCTAAATGAAACCTATTTTCCTACTTCAGCCAAGACCTAGCAATAAAGCAACTTATTTTAGCTCAGACCAGGCTGTGTGCACACCACCACACAGTTAAAGCACAGGGCTTTTCCAAAGGAATTGTAGTTTGCCTGTCACAGAGCACCCAGCACTCTTAATGAACTATAGTTCCCAATAGTCGCTGGGGAAAATAATACACTTTAAAGGTATGGTGTCTACACAGTGTAATAAACAAAAATCTGCCCTTATTCCCTTATGGGGAACACAAGAGCCCTTATAGATTCCTTTGTAGGTTCTCCATTGGTAGGAGAAAATAACAGAGGCCAACCAGAGAATATTGAGAAGCAAAGCAGCTAGTAAGCCTGATCTTTATTGAAACTGTTGCAACAGGCTGCTCCCCTCACATGCAGGAAAGGAGGAGGACCCAGAACAAAGGTGTGCCTGCCCTTATATAGACATTTTAAATTGCCCGCCCTGGAGTCCAAGATCACCCCCAGAAACATCATACCTGCATCACAGAAAGGGCGGTCTACAACAGAAATCTGAGTGCTTTGTTTATCTCCTGTCTGGCAGGTTATCTGTTTTGTTGTTGTTGTTTTACCTGTTAATGTTTACTTGATTGGATACCCTGGGGAGCCTGGCCAGTCTTTTGTAATGATAAATACCTAGTTCCTGAGCCAGGTCACAGGCTCACCCTATTCATACACAGGCATACCCTTAAGACAGGATTTGTGAAGGAAAAGACAATGGGGAGGCTTTTCCATTTTCCTTCGACCTTGCAGAGAAATATTTGAGGTCAATTTGGGAGGGACAAAATGGTTTCAGGACATTTGCTGTGGGGTTTCAGACATGTGGTTTATATATGCAGTTATGAACATTTATCTCATAAAAGACCTTAATTTTTTTATTTCAACAGTCCTGATTCCATTGGCAGGGCATCTTACAGCCTTCTTTTAGCTTAGCTTTTTTTGTCGTCACTGGAGTTCAGGTCTCCTGCAAGACTAGGCTTCTTTATACTGGTTTCTAGCCACTCTTCTCCTGCTTACCAGATTCACAGGCACTCCCAGTCTCATAATCACAGAAGGGAAGTAAAGGTTTGCTAAGTTTCTGGTTCCCTCTGAAGCTTCCGTTTCTTTTCTCCCGTTAAGTTTCAGTTTCCTGAGCTGACCTCCTGGACCAGCTTGCCAGAAACAACCTCTGGGCAGAAAGCAACCATTTTATAAGCTAAAAACAAAATGGCCGAGGAGTTCCATTCTTTCACCTCCTCCTATCGTGCAAATTGCAAATCGATGAAGAACAGACATTCCATGAAAGGAATTAAAGGACAAACTGGGGTAAACTGGGGTGGGGGAAAGATTTTCCATACCTTAAAAGGTGCTTGCTTTCCCATGAAGACGTGCAGAAAGGAGATTTGTTTGTGTACGAAATAAATGCGAGCGTGTCGGTTAAATGTTCCCCATAACTCCCTAATCAGTTTGCACTTTCCGTCCTCAGCATGTGCTGAAAGTGTGATATGACAAGGGATGCTTGTCAACATATTTTCTTCTCACTTGGCAATTAATGTTGGTGGAATCGCCTGAGCTTCCAGAGATCTCTTTGGGAAAAGACTAAGAAAAAACAGCCTATAAATACAGCTGTGCAGACGATGTTAACCATGGGGTCAAATGAACATGAGAAATTCACTGTCTTCTACTGCCCTGGTTCACGCAAGACAAATTCAACCCAACTCTGGTCCTCCCAAGCATTTTCATGCCCTCGCCCTCCTGAGCTGCAGCCAAGAACATAATAAGTGCCTGCTGGATCAGACCAATGCCCATCTAGTCCAGCATCCTGTTCCCACAGTGGAAACCTGCAAGCAGGATTCGAACACAGGAGCACTCTCCCTTCCTGTGGTTTCTAGCAACTGGTATTCAGAAGTGTTGCTGCCTCTGATAGCAAAGGCAGAGAGTAGCTTTGATGGCTAGTTGACAGCTTTATCCCCCATGAAGCTGTCTAATCCGCTTTTAAAGCCGTCCAAGTTGGTGACCATCACTGCCTACTGTGGCAGAGAGTTCCATAGATTAACTATGCTCTAAGTGAAGAAGGGAGGGAGGGTGGGTGAACCGATGCACGAGCTGAAAAGAGGAAGTTCAACACAACGTGCAGTGGTGTATATAGGTCCCTCGGCTAATGCACGTACGATCCCATTGGCCAGAATTACCCCAGCAACTGAGGGACCACCAACTGGGTTGTTGTGGCTACCCAATCGCTTCCAGTGTGGGAGAACCAGCGTGGTGTAGTGGTTAAGAGTGGTAGTCTCGTAATCTGGTGAACTGGGTTGGCTTCCCTGCTCCTCTACATGCAGCTAGTCACACTTCTCTGAAGTCTCTCAGCCTCACTCACCTCACAGAGTGTTTGTTGTGGGGGAGGAAGGGAAAGGAGAACGTTGGCCGCTTTGAGGCTCCTTAAAGGTAAAGGGACCATTAGGTCCAGTCGTGACCGACTCTGGGGTTGCGGCGTTCATCTCACTTTACTGGCCGAAGGAGCCGGCATACAGCTTCCAGGTCATGTGGCCAGCATGACTAAGCCACTTCTGGCAAACCAGAGCAGCGCACAGAAACGCCGTTTACCTTCCCGCTGGAGCAGTACCTATTTATCTACTTGCACTTTGACGTGCTTTTGAACTGCTAGGTTGGCAGTAGCAGGGACCGAGCAATGGGAGCTCACCCCGTCGTGGGGATTCAAACCGCCGACCTTCTGATTGGCATGTCCTAGGCTCTGTGGTTTAACCCACAGCGCCACCCGCATCCCTTTGAGACTCCTCGGGGTAGTGATAAAGCGGGATATCAAATCCAAACTCTTCTTCTTCCCACCCACACAAACAGCAAGGTCAGTCTTAGTGATTTCACCACAACACGTGCTCTCTGTGAAGAGGACACGATTTCTCAGGAAAAACCAAAACTATTTTGCAATCAAGGAGCTTTCACCATTACCAGCTCAGCTGACTCCTCTCTCTTTTCTTTTCTTTTTAAATGTGTTGACTTCCCTGCACACACCCCTTTAGCTTCCTCTTGTTGCAAGATGCATGTAGACATAGCAAAATAAGGTGGGGATGAGCAGGTAGGGCCACAATAGATGGCAGTTTGCAAATCACACCTTTTAATGTTTTCCCTGTACTTCTTTTAAAAAAGGATCTGTCATGGTAGCTGTCCAGAGTGGCTGGGGGAACCCAGTCAGATGGGTGGGGTATAAAATGATGATGGAATAGGGTATCCCTATTTTCATCAGAGAAATGTTGGAGAGTATGGAATAGAGCAGGGGTCAGCAAACATTTTCAGCAGGGGGCCGGTCTACTGTCTCTCAGACCTTGTGGGGGGCCGGACTATATTTTGGAAAAAATTATGAATGAATTCCTATGCCCCACAAATAACCCAGAGATGCATTTTAAATAAACGCGCACATTCTACTTATGTAAAAACACCAGGCAGGCCCCACAAATACCCCAGAAATGCATTTTAAATAAAAGGGCACGTTCTACTCATGTAAAAACACGCTGATTCCCGGACCGTCTGTGGGCCAGATTTAGAAGGCGATTGGGCCGCATCCGGCCCCCGGGCCTTAGTTTGCCTACCCATGGAATAGAGTGTAAGGTCCATACACCAAGAAGCTGGGCATTATATGTGCATTCCACACACAGGTGCAGAGAGAGAAATGTGCCTAACTTAAGACTGCTTCTCTTTAACCACCATCAAATCAATTTATTAGCAAATCGACAGCCTGCCATTTCACTGACTGTCAACAAAACAGACAAGGAACATCAACAGTAAAAAAAAGAGAGAGAAAATGAGGGATGTGATGCACTCCAAAAGAGACTATCTTTTGAAAACTATCATTTTATCTTAGCAGAATAAAACAGCATCATGAATGCTTGGCCATCCCATCCCAGCTTTCTGCTGTTGCTGCTTCCTTGGAATATGGGAGAGTGAAGAATGGCCGTTCCATGGACCATTCTATCGCTCCCCCATCTCTGCCAAAAATAAATGCTGCTTCCCGGCTGTGAACTTGGAGAGAGGCTGATATCCTGTAAATTTGGATAAGTGGTCCCTTAAGCATCACTCAAAAAGAGGACAAGAGAGGACACCACTTTACATAAAACCTGCATTTTTAGGTATGTGCAGATGCACATGTAGAAACAATTATCATCATATTTTTTAGGTCGGGCACAGGGTCTCAGGCAGGTTCCAGCAAGCAGCAATGTTGCTCCTGCAACCTGGGGCAGGGTCCGACAGCCTTTTATCTCTGATGGGGTAACAGCAGGTCCTGATCCCCCGGCGGCTCACCTCCCTGTTTCACCCGAAGGTGAGTACTTCTCCCGCGAGTACTCAGGTCTCTCCTTCTCTCAGACCTGAGTCTCTGCAGCTCGGGAGATGTTGGTGGGTTACTAGACCCAGAGGCCGCCTCAGCCTCTCCTGACCCAACTGGTAGTGGAGCAGCTATAAGTGATGGCCCAGCTGAAGGCATCGAGGTAATCCCCGCATCTGGAGCCAGGGCAGGCTCAGGCCTCTGACTCGGCCCAGCTGGTGCTTGTTGCAGGGGAACCTGTGCAGACAGGGGATCTTCAGGACCAGGCCCCAGACTTGGTTCAGCTGCCGCCTGAGGCAGAGGATCCAGCGCAGACTGAGATTCCTCTGGTTCCGAGTCCAAGCCCGAGTCCCAGGCCATCATAGCAGAAAGGAGGGCAGTAAATGGCAGCATGGCTGTCAGGGACATCTTAAGCATATGCAGTGCCGGGTGCAAAGATCTACCCAGCGCCCCCCCCCCACAGGTTGCCCAAAGTTGTGGACCTTTTTTAAGGATGGGCCGACAAGGCGTGCACGGCAGAGCTGGCCTGGCCGGCCGGCTCAACAACAACAGAGGAGTCCAATGCGGTGACAGCAGCAGAGCAAGGCGTGGGCGAGCAGAGCCCAGCGCAACAACACAACAGCCGAGCCCAAGGCAGCGGTGGCAACTGAGTGAAGCCAGGTGCCTTATGTGAGCATCCTGCACTGGTCGGGCCTCTCGACGGCCCACCAATCCCAGGTGCGCAGGAGGGCGGAGCCGGCCAGTGGCCTCAGCGCCTCACTTGCCCACAGCAGAAGAGCTGTGGTGCTCCAACGGGCTCTGCTCCGCTCAACAGTGGCTGTCGACTCTTCCCAATCCTTGGACTCCAAATCTCAGCCCCGGAGTCTTGGCCTGGCGCCCCTGAGAGCCCGGCGCCCAGGTGCCCCACACCCCTAGCGCCTATGGGTAAGACGGCCCTGACGGCTGTGTTGCACTAGTAAAGGTAAAGGTAAAGAGACCCCTGACCATTAGGTCCAGTCGTGGCCGACTCTGGGGTTGCAGCGCTCATCTCACTTTATTGGCCGAAGGAGCCGGCGTACAGCTTCCGGGTCATGTGGCCAGCATGACTAAGCCGCTTCTGGAGAACCAGAGCAGCGCACGGAAACGCCGTTCACCTTCCCGCTGGAGCAGTACCTATTTATCTACTTGCACTTTGACATGCTTTCAAACTGCTAGGTTGGCAGGGACCAAGCCATGAGAGCTCACCCTGTCGCAGGGATTTGAACCGCCGACCTTCTGACCGGCAAGTCCTAGGCTCTGTGGTTTAACCCACAGCGCCACCTGTGTCCCACTAGTAAGGGGCCACAAATGTGATAAATGTGACTGCGCAAATTGTATGCAAATCTGTACCCCCTTTCGCCCTCCTTCTGTGATGATTCACTTCGCTACTTCTGCTGCTGAGCTTTGGCCAAATTCCCTGACAAGCCCATATTATGGCCCCATCACAATAATTTTCCGATGCCTCTTATTAAGCCACAATTATACTCGCAAAGTGATGGCCTGATCTCACCCGCCGCCTGCTCCCATCATTTCTGTCCTTAGCAAATCTGATCTGTAGAATGAAGAGCTGTATTCCTGGCAATTTATTTTGTGGAAGGAATTCATCCTTGGGTCGTCTGCCTTCTTGCTAGCGGCTCAGAATTCCAATTATCTTCAAGCCTAATGCATTCTCTCTGGACTTACCATTAATTTATAAGTTTCTGAAGGAGCTGGATGTTCTGTTCCATTTACTTAAAAGAGTCATTTTATCATCTATGTATGATTCAGGCTCCCACCCCACTTTGCTCTCTCCTTCCTCGTTTCAGTGCTTGGGCTGTTTCTAATTAACCTAAAGTGTATGAACGCCTCAGAAGAACAAAGCTACATCTCAAGAAATGTGAGCCTATTTGCTGCGTGAGCCATAAAGATAATATTCAGGAACAGGGGCGGGGGGAGGTGGAACGGGGTGGGGGGGGAGACATTACCAAGGAAAGATTTGGACAGGGGGAGGCCTTGCTGCTTCAGGAGTCACCAATACAGCTCCCATATGCAAAAGGGCATCCTTGAGGTCTTCTGTTGGTGCCCACAAAGCCTCTTTATTATATATACACCCCACCCACCTGGCTGGGTTTCCCCAGCCACTCTGGGCGGCTTCCAACAGAATATTAAAGACATGAAAAAACATCAAACATTAAAAACTTCCCTAAACAGGGCTGCCTTCAGATGCTTTCTAAAAGTCAGATACAGTGGTACCTCAGGTTAAGAACTTAATTCGTTCTGGAGGTCCGTTCTTAACCTGAAACTGTTCTTAACCTGAGGTACCACTTTAGCTAATGGGGCCTCCCGCTGCTGCTGCCGTGTGATTTCTGTTCTCATCCTGAAGCAAAGTTCTTAACCCGAGGGACTATTTCTGGGTTAGTGGAGTCTATAACCTGAAGCATCTGTAATCTGAAGTGTCTGTAATCTGAGGTACCACTGTAGTTGTTTATTTCCTTGACATCTGATGGGAGGGCATTCCACAGGGCAGGTGCCACCACCGAGAAGGCCCTCTGCCTGGTTCCCTGTAACCTCACTTCTCGCAGGGAGGGAACCGCCAGAAGGCCCTTGGAGCTGGACCTCAGTGTCTGAGCTGAACGACAGAGGTAGAGATGCTCCTTCAGGGGGCTGGCCCCACCACTTTTGTTGCACCAACTGGTGGTATAAGGCCCATGGAAGATCTTTACAAAGGAATGTAACCCTTGGGCTGAAAAGGGCTCTCTCCACTCTTGCCAAAGAGTCACTTTTGCACATCATGCGACAGTCCTGTTTACTGCAGCCACAACAGCGTTCCACACTTTAAGCTCATAAACTGTGAACCACAAGGGCTCTGCTCTGCCCCCCTCACCCAGTCGGAGGCAGCAATGCTTCTGAATATCAGTTGCTGGAAACCATAGGAGGAGAGAGGGCTCTGCTCTGCCACTCCTGCTTACTAGTTTCTCTTAGGTCTGTTTTTGGCCTCTGCAAGAACAGGATGTGCCATTCGCCTCACCCACCAGGCGCTTCTCGCCTTCTTACATTCTTATTCCTAAACATGCAATGCATGCATGTTGGGCAGCCTAGCCAATCAGGGATCCTTGGCACATGCAAGTAAGGCAAAGGCAAAGGACTTATGGGTCCTTTGGACCCATGGGTGGTTAAGCATTCCACACGTTTTCAAAATGGGTTTGCGCCCTCCTCTTGTTGGATAAGGGACACGGGTGGTGCTGTGGGTTAAACCACAGGGTTAAACCACAGAGCCTAGGGCTTGCCGATCAGAAGGTCGGCGGTTCGAATCCCCGCCACGGGGTGAGCTCCCGTTGTTCGGTCCCTGCTTCTGCTAACCTAGCAGTTCGAAAGCATGTCAAACTGCAAGTAGATAAGTAGGTACCGTTCTGGTGGGAAGGTAAACGGCATTTCTGTGCGCTGCTCTGGTTCACCAGAAGCGGCTTAGTCATGCTGGCCACATGACCCAGAGGTTGTATGCTGGCTCCCTCGGCCAATAAAGAGAGATGAGCGACGCAACCCCAGAGTCGGTCACAACTGGACCTAATGGTCAGGGGTCCCTTTACCTTTACCTTTACTTGTTGGTTAAATGGCAATTGCACACCAGCTAAATGCTCATTAGTCTGACAACTGCAAGCAAAATGTCCCTCCTCTATCTCCCTCCTCCTAACTCTGGCCAACTTTGGGTCAAGGAAGCAAACCCAGCAATGTAGCGTTCTGTATCCAAGTGCTGGCTTTTGGGGGCTATCCTTGTGGGTGTATCTTAAAACGCAGCATTAGTTGTATGTGTTGTCCACAAGTGTTACTAAAGAATTATCCATGAGCCAGAACAGTTAAGAACCTAGGACTGACTTCTAGGTGCCACCTCTGCCTTAGAAATCCTTCTCAAAACTGTAAAGGTAAAGGACCCCTGGACAATTAAGTCCAGTCAATGGCAACTATGGGGTTGCGGTGCTCATCCCGCTTGCAGGCCGAGGGAGCCAGTGTTTGTCCACAGACAGCTTTTGAGGTAATGCAGCCAGCATGACTAAACCCCTTCTGGCACAACAGAACACCGTGACGGAAATCAGAGCACACGGAAAAGCCGTTTACCTTCCCGCTGGAGTGGTACCTATTTATCTACTTGCACTGTCGTGCTTTCGAACTGTTAGGTTGGCAGGAGCTGGGACAGAGCAACAGGGGCTCACCGCATTGCGGGGATTTGAACCACTGACCTTCTGATCGGCAAGCCCAGGAGGATCCGTGGTCTAGACCGCAGCACCACTTGCATCCCTTTGGCACATGTATGTGGCTAACTACCATTCACACATAGCATGTTTGCTGCAGGAAACAGTGGTGGAGGAATTGCCCCGTAAAGTGTGAGGAAGCACACATCTGATGCGCTTCTGGAATGCAAGTGAACCATGAGAGCCTACGCCTTGCCCACATGGGACCCTTCATCTTACAGCCAACTCGCACAACAAACATCGATCCCAGCGTGACGCTGCAGGAACGCGCTTGGCTTCTTTTATAGACGTTTTGTACTTGGCCCCTGGAACTTTCCATCGCCCAAACCTCGCACAGCAGGGCTGACCCAGACTCTAAATGGTATCGCTGCGCCTTCCTCTCTCACAGGCCATTTTTAGCACACTCTGCGTGCACTTGGAGAGAGCCAAAGAGGCAAGCAAGCGGCTGCACTGCCGTCCCCTCATTTGTTCTCAGTGCCAAACGCCCACGTCATTCTTCACCGATACTGCAAGGACAGAAAGGATCTCTGCTTGTTTGCTTTTAGGGCGGTGTGTGGGGGAGTGAGGACCCTCGGGGGGAACAGTGAGGGGGTATGGGGTCTATATTGAAGAGTGGGTTAGTAAACCTCAGGCCCAGGGCAAATGCAGCTCTTGAACCCTCTCTATCATGTCTCTCTAGATCAGTGGTTCTCAACCTGTGGGTCCCCAGATGTTGTTGGACTACAACTCCCATCATCCCTGACCACTGGTCATGCTGGCTAGGAATGATGGGAGTTGTAGTCCAGCAACATCTGGGGACCCACAGGTTGAGAACCTTCCTAGGTCCTTTGGGTTATGCTCCTTCTCTCCATCCCATTAACATCAGAAGCACAGATGACACAAGAGCGATCCTTTTCAGTGGCTGCTCCTGTATTGCAGAGTGCTCTCCCAAGAGAAGTTAGACTGCCTACCTCTAGGTGACTGATGGCCAAACGCGACCCTCCAGCTGTTTTGGGACTACAACTCCCATCATCCCTAGCTAACAGGACCAGTGGTCAGGGTTGATGGGAATTGTAGTCTCAAAACGGCTGGAGGGCCAAGTTTGGCCATCACTGCTCTAGGTTATGCTTCTGCCAGCAAGCTAAGACTATGGTGAACAGGCCATAGAGGCTAGCTTAGTCATCCAAGGCCCGAGTGGGCAAAAAAGACGATGGAAACCAGACAATGGTGCCAGGTGTGTTTCCCTGGAGAGAGTCTTCCACAAAGCAGCCAGAGATGCCAACCATGGCTGGACTACTGTAATGCACTGTGTGGGGAGCTAGCCTTGCACCTGGTTTGGAAGCTGCAGCTAGCGCAGAATGCAACTGCTAGGGGGCTTTGTTTTACCCCGGTGTTGAAAGACTTGGTTATTTGTTTTCATGTCTCTCTTCTGTGTATGAGAGTGGAATCTTCCCATTCTGGTTCCAATCCCAGGTAGCAAAAACGCCTTGGGTGGGTCTTCGCTGGAGACTGCTGAGGAGACCAAAGGAGAAGTCATTTCATTGTGGCCATCAGAGCTACCACAACTTCCAGACACGAAGGCACAAATTAATTTGGCAGTTGATGTGGACAACAGTGTGACGTGGCAGCTAAAAAAGCCAATGCAATTCTGGGCTGCATCAATAGGAGTATAGCATCTAGATCAAGGGAAGTAATAGTGCCACTGTATTCTGCTCTGGTCAGACCTCACCTGGAGTACTGTGTCCAGTTCTGGGCACCATAGTTCAAGAAGGACACTGACAAACTGGAACGTGTCCAGAGGAGGGCAACCAAAATGGTCAAAGGCCTGGAAACGATGCCTTATGAGGAACGGCTAAGGGAGCTGGGCATGTTTAGCCTGGAGAAGAGGAGGCTAAGAGGTGATATGATAGCCATGTTCAAATATATAAAAGGATGTCACATAGAGGAGGGAGAAAGGTTGTTTTCTGCTGCTCCAGAGAAGCGGACACGGAGCAATGGATCCAAACTACAAGAAAGAAGATTCCACCTAAACATTAGGAAGAACTTCCTGACAGTAAGAGCTGTTTGACAGTGGGATTTGCTGCCAAGGAGTGTGGTGGAGTCTCCTTCTTTGGAGGTCTTTAAGCAGAGGCTTGACAACCATATGTCAGGAGTGCTCTGATGGTGTTTCCTGCTTGGCAGGGGGTTGGACTCGATGGCCCTCGTGGTCTCTTCCAACTCTATGATTCTATGATTCTATGACACACTCCAACATACCTCCTTTGTGGAGCTATGCGTAACTTTGAGACTATTTTCTCACCCACCGCACTCTGTTTATTTGAGTCTGTTTTTCACTTGGGCAATGAAATAGGTGGCTCTTTTCCCACATCAGTGTGAGCCAGCAAATATTATTACTCTTGGCTTGACCCCATTGGTACTGATGGGGCGTCTAGTCTCAGAGCTCTGAAGGCCTGGAATCCTGAATCTCCTGGAATTGTTATTGGACATGGACCACTTGGCAACTGTTGCCATAGAACCAGGTTGCCCAACAACAGAGCCCGGCGCATATCTGTGCACAAATAGAAGGTGGCCAACTTCCAACCGCTAGAAAATCAACTCTGATTTTGGACCTTCCTTGAGATACCGCATTTGGGATCGGCCTATTGAGTTTCTCGGCTCCTCTTCTGCACTAGGTGAGCTACATTGCCATCACGAGAGCCTTCTTGTCACTTATTTCAGAGGTAAAGCCAGGCCTAGATGCTACAGAAGCCACATGGCTCCCACTCAAGTAGCCAGAGGGAGGAAATTTGTTTCAGTTTGCATTTAAAGATGAATTTTCTTAATCTGCATGTTCCTAAAACAATATGTGAACCAAAACGCAGCTGCCCTTCAAAATTCGCACTTCTCTGAATTTTGCAATGCAGCTCTCCAGCTAAGCAATGTGTACAAAAATGTATGTTGTTGTTGTTTAGTCGTTTAGTCATATCCGACTCTTCGTGACCCCATGGACCAGAGCACGCTAGGCACTCCTGTCTTCCACTGCCTCCCGCAGTTTGGTCAAACTCATGCTGGTAGCTTCGAGAACACCGTCCAACCATCTCGTCCTCTGTCGTCCCCTTCTCCTTGTGCCCTCCAAAGTATTGGAGCCTCAACTTCAGGATCTGTCCTTCCAGTGAGCACTCAGGGCTGATTTCCTTCAGAATGGATAGGTTTGATCTTCTTGCAGTCCATGGGACTCTCAAGAGTCTCCTCCAGCACCAGAATTCAAAAGCATCAATTCTTCGGCGATCAGCCTTCTTTATGGTCCAGCTCTCACTTCCATACATCACTACTGGGAAAACCATAGCTTTCACTATACGGACATTTGTCGGCAAGGTGATGTGGGGTAAAGGATGCATATAGATGTGTATATTAGTGAAATTAACATACAAAAATGTATTCAATTGGGGGCAAATCACTTTGCAAACATGTGTATTAGGGGGGGAAATCGCCGCTAAAATACTGATGAATTTTCATGAGGAATTTAAAAGAAATGCAGAATTGTGATGAAATTCGATAGTGGAAAAACAGAAAATGGGAGAAGCTTACAACTCGCCCATCCCTACACTCAAAGCTGCACATCTTCCTTCCCTGTAACATGAACGGAATGCCAAAATATGGGATGTAACCTTAAGGTCCATGAATAACCATAGTTTAGAGGTCCCGAGCCCTAAGGAAGTCAGACTATCCTCCACCAGGGCCAGGGCCTTCTCAGTGATGGCTCCGACCTGGTGGAATGCTCTGTCCCATGAGACTAGGGCCCTTCAGGATTTAACCTCCTTCCGCCGTAAGACAGAGCTATTCCGCCTGGCCTTTAATTTGAATTCAGCCTGATCTTTTATTTCACTTCTCTTCCTTCCCCCTCCCCTTTTATGGCTCTGAGACTCCACAGCTAATTCTCCCCTGGCCTCCTCACTGGCCCAAGTAGGACCAATTCAGCCAGCTAGCCCTGGGGATTATCTAATTGATTTTTGAATTTTATTGTTATTCGTGTTTTTATACTGTATTTTATGCTGCTTTTATAATTAAGTGTTTTGGAGTGTTTTAAATTTGTTGTTAGTTGCCCTGAGCCCAGTTTTTGAACCGGGAAGGGTGGGGTATAAATAAAATTTATTATTATTATTATTATTATTATTATAAAAACTTTGGGAAACGGGGGGGGGCACCGGAGGGAGCTTTGCACCACGCCGCCGGATATGCTTAAGACAGCCCTGATGGTGCCTGGTGGCCCCTGGAAGGCTTCCCAGAAGGAACATGGCCCTCGCCACTGAAAGGCTTCTTACCCTGAGCTACATGATGATAATAATAATAATAATAATAATAATAATAATAATAATAATAATAATTTATTATTTATAGCCCGCCCATCTGGCTGGGCCTCCCCAGCCACTCTGGGCGGCTTCCATAGAAACCAAAAATACAGTAAAATATCACACGTTAAAAACTTCCCTGAACAGGGCTGCCTTAAGATGTCTTCTGAATGTCAGGTAGTTGTTTATCGCTTTGACATCTGCTGGAAGGGCGTTCCACAGGGCGGGCGCCACTACCGAGAAGGCCCTCTGCCTGGTTCCCTGTAGCTTTGCTTCTCGCAATGAGGGAACCGCCAGAAGGCCCTCGGCGCTGGACCTCAGCGTCCGGGCAGAATGATGGGGGTGGAGACGCTCCTTCAGGTATACTGGACCGAGGCCATTTAGGGCTTTAAAGGTCAGCACCAACACTTTGAATTGTGCTCGGAAGCGTACTGGGAGCCAATGTAGGTCTTTCAAGACCGGTGTTATATGGTCTCGGCGGCCGCCCCCAGTCACCAGTCTAGCTGCCGCATTCATGATGATGTCCCTGTGGGCAAAAGTCAATGGAAAGATAGGGCAACCAGGGATCGAAAAATGAATGAGATGCCAACACGACAGTCAGCAAAACTGAGCTGTGTGGTGCATCATCGAGAGTCGACGAAGGTGAGGAAAGCAGGAGAAGGGGCAAAGCAAATGAATTCGGAAGCGGTGCTGGAAAATAGTTGGGAAAGGGATGTGTTTTTCAATACTGTTGGAAAAAACTGCTTCCCCCCCCCCAAAAAAAGAGTAAATTGTTCTGGCTCGGCTTTTGTCTCGAGCAACCTCCTTCCCTAGCTAATTTTAATGCCTGCTTTCCAAATATACTTGATAAGAAAGCATGAATAAAACGGGGGTTTAGCTTTCCATTTATGGAAGCCTCTTGTTGCTAAGTGTGTGTCGATTTACACATGCATTGATGGGGCTTTCACTGTTGCCATGGCAACCAGTGTAGCGGAGCAGTTACATAAGAATGGGAAGATGCATTCACCTGCCTTGTGGATTGCTGGAATTAATTGCAGGACATAAGCAAAGAGAGAAGAGAGAGATCTGAAGATCTGGGTCCACTAGGGTCCACCTGTGCTGTGCAAAGCTCCTGTTCTTTAGGTAAAGGTAAAGGGAACCCTGACCATTAGGTCCAGTTGTGGACGACTCTGGGGTTGCGGCGCTCATCTCGCTTTGCTGGCCGAGGGAGCCGGCGTACAGCTTCTGGGTCATGTGGCCAGCATGACTAAGCCGCTTCTGGCAAACCAGAGCAGCACACGGAAACGCCGTGTACCTTCCCGCCAGAGTGGTACCTATTTATCTACTTGCACTTTGAGGTGCTTTGGAACTGCTAGGTTGGCAGGAGCAGGGACCAAGCAACAGGAGCTCACCCCGTCGCGGGGATTCGAACCGCCGACCTTCTGATCACCAAGCCCTAGGCTCTGTGGTTTAACCCACAGCACCACCCTTACTCCTGTTCTTTAAAGCACTGCAAAACAGGCAAAGATACAGCATGCTGGGAAAAGTTATTTCTGTTGAATTTCTCCCTGTCATACAGCTGTGAAGGGATCAGGCTCCCTGCCAGGAGGGCTGTGTGGAGATGTGGCAACTCCTCAGCCATGGACAGCAGTTTGGGGTGGGTGAGTGTCTCATGCTCTATTCCTCGTGGGAACAGCTGGAGTGCAACAACATCTGGAATGCCATAGGTTCTTCTCCATCCTCGGTTGGTACTTTGCAGGTTAAAATCAGGACTTCGAATTACAGCCAGAAATGGACCTGCTGCCAGCATAGCTGTTCTGGAATTTGCATAACATTCTCCTTCCACATTGGGTCCCAATTACTATGCTGCTGTTGTTGTTGTTTAGTCGTTTAGTCGTGTCTGACTCTTCGTGGCCCCATGGACCAGAGCACACCAGGCACTTCTGTCTTCCACTGCCTCCCACAGTTTGTTCAAACTCATCTTGGTAGCTTCGAGAACACCGTCCAACCATCTCGTCCTCTGTCGTCCCCTTCTCCTTGGGCCCTCCATCTTTCCCAACATCAGGGTCTTTTCCAGGGAGTCTTCTCTTCTCAAGAGGTGGCCAAAGTATTGGAGCCTCAGCTTCAGGATCTGTCCTTCCAGTGAGCACTCAGGGCTGATTTCCTTCAGAATGGAGAGGTTGGATCTTCTTGCAGTCCATGGGACTCTCAAGAGTCTCCTCCAGCACCAGAATTCAAAAGCATCAATTCTTTGGCGATCAGCCTTCTTTATCCGCCAAGCTAAGCAGTTGGCTCCTTACCTCTCTCGCCCTGACCTAGCCACTGTGATCCACGCGACGGTCACCTCCAGACTGGATTATTGTAACTCGCTCTACGTGGGGCTGCCCTTAAGACTGACCCAGAAACTCCAGCGAGTGCAGAATGCTGCAGCGAGACTCCTTACGGGGTCTTCGCTGCGAGATCACATTCATCCGGTGCTATATCAACTGCACTGGCTCCCGGTGGAGTACAGGATCAGGTTTAAGGTGCTGGTTTTAACCTTTAAAGCCCTATACGGCCTAGGACCCTCGTACCTACGGGACCGCCTCTCCTGGTATGCCCCACAGAGAAACTTACGGTCTTCAAATAAAAACATCTTGAAGGTCCCAGGCCACAGAGAAGTTAGGCTGGCCTCAACTAGAGCCAGGGCTTTTTCGGCTGTGGCTCCGACCTGGTGGAACACTCTGTCACAAGAGACTAGGGCCCTGCGGGACTTGACATCTTTCCGCAGGGCCTGCAAGACAGAGTTGTTCTGCCAGGCCTTTGGCCAGGGCACAGCCTGACTCCCTCCCTCGGCAATCTTCGTGGAGCTCTGGCCCAATGGTGGCCAGTGGCTTGAATTTAATTAATTTTATAATGAATGATTTTAGAGTGTTGTTTATGTTGTACTTTTGTATTGTTTTATTGTTGTTAGCCGCCCTGAGCCCGGCTTCGGCTGGGGAGGGCGGGATATAAATAAAAATTATTATTATTATTATTATTATTATTATTATTATTATTATTAATGGTCCAGCTCTCGCCTCCATTCATCACTACTGGGAAAACCATAGCTTTAACTATACAGACCTTTGTTGACAAAATGCTGCTGTATTTTGCAGTAACTCTTGTTTTCTACCAGTGCGTGAATAATTGTGGTCAGACTGTCCAGTAAGTATCACAGTAGATCATAGAATCTAAGAATTGGAAAGGACCCTTGCAGAAATCTTGTCCACAGCGGTCTCCTGGGTAGGCTCGAACCACCAACCTTCTCGTCAACAGCCAGACGCACTCACCCATTGCGCCACCTGAGGCTCACCAGCCTAAGCTGGTGAGAAAGGAAATAGAACACTAGACAAGAGTTCCTTAAGAAGGGGCAAGTGACCCCATCCAGGTTAAATAGCACCACTGTGTCCAAACCACACACAGCACCTCCACCTTCTCTGGGCTGAGCTTCACTTTGTCAGCACCAATCCATTCCAATACTGATTGCAGGCCTTGCGCAGCTTCTTAGATGGAAAAGAGAGGCGGAGCTCAGTGCCCTCAGCAAGCTGGCGATACCTCACTCCAGATCCCCAGATAATCTGATTCAACGATTCCACGTGGATGTTCAACAGCATCATATCACAACCCCACCTGACCCTTTTTCATAGTCATCCTAGGCACCCATGCATTTTGATCACTTCCATGGTAATTCAATCAATCCTTTATTAGGCATAGCAACCACACATTATAAACAAACACCATATGCAGATTGTGGAAAGTACGAATTCGGCATAACAATTTGCATAAATAATACAGTCTAACACTACCACATCACTGACCAATCAAGAACCACTAAATCTCTCTATAATGGCCCAGTCTTTCCACAGGGACAGCACTCAAAAATTTAGCCACTATCAAAGTAATTTGATCATTCCTGTCCGAGAGCAGGTCCTGAACCGTTGGCGGCATAGAATCGAGCCTGTTAGGTTGTAAGGCCTCTAACAATTGTCTTCTGGCATGAATGCCAAAATCACAAGAAAAGAAAATATGCTCCAACGTATCAGGTTCCTGCCTACCACATTTGCAGAGACGCTCTGCTTCTGGGAGACCTAAATATCTTCCGCCTACTATCATCAAGGGAAACATATTAAATCTGGCTAGAATAAACAGCCTGCACAGTTCATGATTCTTCAGATTTGTCATGTAACCCTTTTGAAAATCTCTACACAAAGGGAGATTTAAGTAAAGAGGAGAGCAAGTACCATATTTTTTGCTCTATAAGACTCACTTTTCCCCTCCTAAAAAGTAAGGGGAAATGTTTGTGCGTCTTATGGAGCGAATGCAGGCTGCGCAGCTATCCCAGAAGCCAGAACAGCAAGAGGGATTGCTGCTTTCACTGTGTAGCGATCCCTCTTGCTGTTCTGGCTTCTGAGATTCAGAATTATTATTTTTTCTTGTTTTCCTCCTCCAAAAACTAGGTGCGTCTTGTGGTTTGGTGCATCTTATAGAGCGAAAAATACAGTAATTCTCGATGAAGCTTTCTGTGTACAGTGGTACCTCGGGTTACATACGCTTCAGGTTACATACGCTTCAGGTTACATACGCTTCAGGTTACAGACTCTGTTAACCCAGAAATAGTGCTTCAGGTTAAGCACTTTGCTTCAGGATGAGAACAGAAATCAGGCTCCGGTGGCGCAGCAGTAGTGGGAGGCCCCATTAGCTAAAGTGGTGCTTTAGGTTAAGAACAGTTTCAGGTTAAGAACCAGACCTCCGGAATGAATTAAGTACTTAACCTGAGGTACCACTGTAACTCTAAAGCCTAAATGAATGTGCAGACAGTGGTGGAGGAACCCTCTTGGTGGGACATCAAGGGGTAGCGTGAACCATCCAGCGGCGCACGCAGATGTCCATACGGACTGGGCATGCGCGGCATCCCATACTGACTGCGTATGCGCGGCAGCCCATAGGAACACTCGCACGGACGGTGCATGTGGCAGTCCATACATACACCCGTACGGATGGTGAACAAAAGCGGCAGCTCATACGGACGCCACGCAAGCGGCGCCCATAGTAACTGTCCCCGTGCCCTCGGCCGCTCTACAGCGTGCAGAAGTCGATCCAACAGAAGACACCTTCGCTGTCCTCTGTACAAAGCCATAACGGCATCACCCGCTGCCAAACCACTAACCTTGAATGTAATTATTGCATGATATTTCACTGTGGTCACGAACATGAGGCCTTCTGACAGATGAATAATAGCTTTTGCAAAGCCTTTCCCCCTTCTCCCTCTCCCTTTTCTGGGCCTTAAAATAGCTTCTCTAACTCCCCTTCAGCAGCTAGTCCCTTCCCATGAGGACTGCTCCGATGGGATGGAAAAAGCAAGACACTTCCAGAGAGGGCTCGGGGCCCATTGAGAGCAGGGGAACTGCAGGGCTGCTGAATAGTTTATGGGCTTTCATGCCACTGTGCCTCATTGCTGGAGCCATGGGCCTGTCACTCATCTCCTGGGAGCCTCCCGAGATGGTTCTGCAAAGAAGCCGTGTAACGAGGCTTCCAAAATTGATTGCTTTTTAGCAAAATGAGAAAACCAGCTCGTTCAAAGCATGGCTTTCGCCAGGGATGGCGGAGAAATGCACTCAGCTTGCCTTTGAACATAAGTGTTCCAGCTTCACTTAAATTCGCACCATCTCCAATTTTCTCTGACCGAAGAATGCATGCAAAGATTCACTTGTCGGGGGGAATAATGTACAAAAAAGCATTCTATAAGGGGGAGGCAGTGGCGGAGGAACCCTCTCCAGCACCCGGGGCGGGACGTCGAGGGGTGGGCCAAACCGCCCGGTGGTGCACGCGAAACATCCGTACAGACTGCGCATGCACGGCATCCCATACAGTCACCGTGCGAGTGGCGCCCATACTAACTGAGCATGCGCCATCGGCCACTCTAGAGCTGGGGGGCAGCAGGCCATCTAGTCACCCCCGAGTGGTGCCCAGGGTGGCCCGCCAACTCTGCCCCCCCTTCGTACGCCCCTGGGGTGAGGGGTGCTTATACTAAGAGAAGTTGTATGCTATGTGTGTTTCTTTGCTGATGCTGTTTAGTCGTGACTGACTCTTTGTGACCCCATGGACCAGAACACGCCAGGCACTCCTGTCTTCCACTGCCTCCCGCAGTTTGGTCAAACTCATGCTGGTAGCTTCAAGAACACTGTCCAACCATCTCGTCCTCTGTCGTCCCCTTCTCCTTGTGCCCGCCATCTTTCCCAACATCAGGGTCTTTTCCAGAGAGTCTTCTCTTCTCATGAGGTGGCCAAAGTCTTGTAGTCTCAGCTTCAGGATCTGTCCTTCCAGTGAGCACTCAGGGCTGATTTCCTTCAGAATGGAGAGGTTTGATCTTCTTGCAGTCCATGGGACTCTCAAGAGTCTCCTCCAGCACCATAATTCAAAAGCATCAATTCTTTGGCGATCAGCCTTCTTTATGGTCCAGCTCTCACTTCCATACATCACTACCGGAAAAACCATAGGATAAATGCATATAAATTGCCATGTGGACTTCTTCAAATTGCAATGAGGCGAACTGAATTTAAGAATGGAAAAAATGAGAAACCGAGAGAAACAAAAAAAATAAATGGCAGATTCCCCCATCCACAATTTTTGCCTTCCAGTGCTTGACATCACTGTTCTTTAGTCGTGTATACTCTGCAGTCAGAGCATGTATTGTATTGATCTTTATTACGGCCATTGGCCCAACACACGACAGTTTCCCATACCAACATAATGTACTTAAACCTCCAAATTTAAAACCGCCAAGACTTACAAGAAACAGACAAGAACCAAAGCAAAACAAAAACAAAAGACCAACATCATACATTACAATAAATTTGTAACATAAATATCGCCCTCTACTCATAAATTAGTAGAAGACATCAATAGTGAAATCACCTAATTACATCCTAAAACATAGATCATAGTTTAAAGAGATTATCTGAGCCGCACAGGAGTCCGTTTCTCTTCTTTAGGGATAGGACGCTGATCAAGAATCTGGCAACCATGAGTGATCTTAGGGGGTCATCATCATTTAATAGATATCTCAGTTTGGCTTCATTCGTCAGAGCATGGAGGATACTAAAATTCCCACAAGTGTGGGATTTGTGGCAAGAGTATTAGTTTTACCAAGGTGGGCTACGACGACTGGCTTCTCCGGGTGACCTGTTTATTGAGCATTCGTCCTGATTTGCTTGCACAGAGCTTATGCTGTAGTTAGACTATGCCTGGTCCTTATCATTCATTCTGATTTGTGGACAGGATACCTATATGACAACACTGTTTCAACCCTGAATTTTTTTGCAAAGTGTTTACATGTCTTCCCACCAACCATCCATTTATCCCGCATTTTTCAAAGCATTCCACTGTCACTTTCCAAACGGCAAAAAGCCCAGGCTTTCCCCTCTTTTTTTAAAAAAGTGAATTTGTTGTGTAAGGGTGACAATGCACTATAAATCCACCTAACTGCAGAAACCTAAAGTTCTGGTATGAGCTCAGATCCTGCCCCCCCCCCCACGCAAAATACTTTCTGGAGGTCCCCAAAGAACTCTGGAGCAGGGAGGAATATATTTTAGCAGGTTAGAAGCAGGATTTACATTCTTTTAAAGCATCGGTCAGCAAACTTTTTCAGCAGGGGGCCGGCCCACTGTCCCTCAGACCTTGTGGGGGGCTGGACTATATTTTGGGGGGAGGAATATGAACGAATTCCTATGCCCCACAAATAACCCAGAGATGCGTTTTAAATAAAAGCACACATTCTACTCATGTAAAAACACGCTGATTCCTGGACTGTCCGCGGGCCGGATTTAGGAGGCGATTGGGCCAGATCCGGCCCCCGGGCCTTAGTGTGCTTAAAGGTAAAGGAACCCCTGACCTTTAGGTCCAGTCGTGACCGACTCTGGGGTTGCGGCACTCATCTTGCTTTATTGGCCGAGGGAGCCGGCGTACAGCTTCCAGGTCATGTGGCCAGCATGACTAAGCCGCTTCTGGCGAACCAAAGCAGCGCACGGAAATGCCATTTACCTTCCCGCAAGAGCGGTACCTATTTATCTACTTGCACTTTGATGTGCTTTTGAACTGCTAGGTGGGCAGGAGCAGGGACTGAGCCACGGGAGCTCACCCTGTTGCGGGGATTCGAACCGCCGACCTTCTGATCAGCAAGTCCTAGGCTCTGTGGTTTAACCCACGGGGCCACCCGCGTCCCTTAGTTTGCTTACCCATGTTTTAAAGCATCTCCTGCCAACCTAGTGCTTGCGGAGGCTGATGGGAGTTGTAGTCCAAAACATTTGAAGGGAATTTGATGAGCAAAAGTGGCTTTGAACAAACAGCAGCCTCTGTTCCATAAAGATTTGGAGATATCTACCTCGCATAGCTCATGAAAGGGAGTGTTGTTTGCTTGTTCACAGCTTCATTTCCTTCCGCCTTCCAACGAAATGTTGTCTTAAGTGGCTTTTGCCGACACGTGCAGGATCCCCAGAAGGATGATATAGGAAATGGCGAGTTTCCTTTTCGCTTCACTTTCTATTCAAAAGACAAGGGAGTTCCCAACTTAACGGGTGATGGATTGCAACTTATCTGACCCTTTGGCCAACAGCAATCATAAGAAGGAATTTTTATTGCATTCAAGGGTAAGTGCAGGAACGTGCTGGCCAGTATATGACAATGGGGAGGTGCTTCCTGCACAAAATAAAAATACAGCTTTACCACTTTAAATTCCACCTTATAGGGGGTTAGGAGAGCTGTAAATAATGCCAATATATTTTGCTTCTGGCAACCAATGCACCCCTTTGATTTCAGATCTTGCATGGGTAGACGGTTCTAAAAAGCACAGAACACAAATTTTCGCAGCCCTCTGTCAGCTATGGTGCCTCGTTTTCCAGAAGTATATACACACACACACACATATATACACACACACACACACACACACACACACACACACATATATATATTTGTTGTTGTTTAGTCGTTTAGTCGTGTCCGACTCTTCGTGACCCCATGGACCAGAGCACGCCAGGCACCTCTGTCCTCCACTACCTCCCGCAGTTTGGTCAGACTCATGTTTGTGGCATCGAGAACACTATCCAACCATCTCATCCTTTGTCGCCCCCTTCTCCTTGTGCCCTCCATCTTCCCCAGCATCAGTGTCTTCTCCAGGGAGTCTTCTCTTCTCATGAGGTGGCCAAAGTACTGGAGCCTCAGCTTCACGATCTGTCCTTCCAGTGAGCACTCAGGGCTGATTTCATTAAGAATGGATGCGTTTGATCTTCTTGCAGTCCATGGGACTCTCAAGAGTCTTCTCCAGCACCATAATTCAAAAGCATCAATTCTTCGGCGATCAGCCTTCTTTATGGTCCAGCTCTCACTTCCATACATCACTACTGGGAAAACCATGGCTTTAACTATACGGACCTTTGTTGGCAAGGTGACGTCTCTACTTCTCAAGATGCTGTCTAGGCCTGTCATTGCCCTTCTCCCAAGAAGCAGGCGTCTTTTAATTTCGTGGCTGCTGTCACCATCTGCAGTGATCATGGAACCCAAGAAAGTAAAATCTCTCACTGCCTCCATTTCTTCCCCTTCTATTTGCCAGGAGGTGATGGGACCAGTGGCCATGATATATATAAATTTTTATTAGTTTTTTAACATACCATTTTCAACAGTGATTAAACATACTTTTACATCTTATTCATTTTTTTTTACTTCCATCAGTCCTATCTGAAAATTTTCCAATCTAATCTCTTAGTATGCATTTCTTATTTTCCCTGTTACATTTAAAACTCATAACCAATATCTCTATCTTTTTCTACTTTGTAACACTTCGTATATTTCTCCTTACAAAACTTCTTGTAGTCCTACTAGCGTAATTTGTTGATTACAGTTGCTCTTCAAATAATTCATATACTTCTTCCAATCTTTTGTAAATCTCTGGTCCCGCAGGTTTCGAATCCTTCCTGTCATTTTGTCCAATTCTGCATAGTTCATTAATTTCATCTGCCATTCTTCTTTCGTCAGAATTTCTTCTTGCTTCCATTTCTGGGCTAACAATATTCTTGCCACTGTTGTTCCATATAAAAACAGTTTGACATCTTGTCTATTAATGTCTTGGCCTATAATACCAAGTAAAAATGCTTCTGGTTTTTAAAAGAATGTATATTTCAACATCTTTTTCATCTCATTGTGTATCATTTCCCAGAAGTTCTTTACTTTCTTACATTCCCACCACATGATAAAATGTTCCTTTTTTTACTTTACATTTCCAACATTTATTATTTGTCTTATACATTTTAGCTAATTTCACTGGTGTAATATACCATCTATACATCATTTTCATCATATTCTCTTTCAAAGCATTACAGGCTATAATTTTATCCTTTCATTCCACAACCTTTCCCATTCTTTAAGCTGTATATTACATCCAAAGTCTTTTGCCCAGTGTATCATTACCGATTTCACTTCCTCATCTTTCAAATGCCATTCCAACAGTATTTTATACATTTTAGACATTATTTTACATTCATTGTTTAATATTTCTATTTCAACTTTTGAAATGGATGTACTCAGTTCTGACCAAACTGAGTCTGATGAGGCAGTTGTACATGATTCCACTTTCCATACTATTCGTTCCTGCTATTTCAGGGGGCAGGGGGGCAGCTGTCCCCCAAATCAATAAAAATCTGAGGCAATCATTTATTCAAAAATGGGGTGTGTTCAAGAGATATCTACAGAATAACAACAGTGGAACAATATCTATGGCAGCGTTTGAATAACCCTTGTCTAACCGAACTGCTAAGAAACAAGCAAAAAGGTACGAATTGTTGTAGGAAGGTATTAGAAAATACATAAAGAGTAAGGTAATAATGATAAGTACATCCATCACCAGAAAGGTTATACGCATGAGGAAATGAAAGGAAGTCTATTCTATGTTAGCAAAAAGAGATTGTATAAATTTAAATTTAATTTAATTTTTTGTAAACATATATAAGATTATCAATACACAATTGTTTTCATCTTGGTATACTGTGTATGTTATCTATGAATTTCAATAAAGCATTTAAACTGGGGGGGGGGATATAAAAAATATTTTAAAAATCTGAGGTTCTGCCCCCCCCCAAACTAAAATCCTGGCTACACCCAGGCTCAGGGCAGTCAAGCTGTCTTGTTTCCCATCAGTGCATGTTCCGTATCTTTCTGCTGAAATCCCATAACTTCTTACACCACAGATGTTCAAATGGGGTGCCTCTGTTTTGTTGTTCTGCGGCACGAGAGTGCTCTTCCAGATGGAAATGCACTGTTATTGCATCCATACACCTGCAAGATTATTTTTTAAAAACAAAACACCAGCCTGCCTGGAGGGTCCCTGGGAATCTGGTCAGGAGCCCAAATAATAATAATAACAATAACAATAACAATAACAATAACAATAACAATAATAATAATAATAATAATAATAATAATAATAATAATAATAATAATTTATTTGTACCCCGCCCATCTGGCTGGGTTTCCCTGCTTACAAATTCACTTCTTTGCAACTGTTTTTTGAATAGGGCTGCCATATTTCAAAGAGTAAAAAAAAACCAGGACACCCCGAAAGTTGATGAGCTTCTTTTAGGAAACACCCAAAATTGTTGAGTTTTTTTTAAAAAAACACAAAAATGCCAAATTGACTTGTCTAAGATCCAGGACAAAGCACTGAAATTCCCCCCGGACACCAATTCTTGCCTTTGAAATCCCGGTAATGCCCAGGAAAATCTAGACGTAAGGTAAAGGTAAAGGGACCCCTGACCGTTAGGTCCAGTATTGGCCGACTCTGGGGTTGCGGCGCTCATCTCACTTTATTGGCCGAGGGAGCTGGCGTACAGCTTCCGGGTCATGTGGCCGGCATGACTAAGCCACTTCTGGCGAACCAGAGCAGTGCACGGAATCGCCGTTTACCTTCCCGCCGAAGTGGTACCTATTTATCTACTTGCACTTTGACGTGCTTTCGAACTGCTAGGTTGGCAGGAGCTGGGACCAAGCAACGGGAGCTCACCCCGTGGCGGGGATTCAAACTGCCAACCTTCTGATCAGCAAGTCCTAGGCACTGTGGTTTAACCCACAGCGCAACCTGCGTCCCTTTAATCTAGACATACGACAACAGTATTTGTGAAATGCTTCTGCTGCACTTTACTAGCTCTTTTTCTTCTCCCCATTGCCCTGTTTTTCTGACTTTGTGTAACTCAATCCCTCCAAAAGAGGCCAGGCAATTTGTAATCTAATTACCACAGGCCCGACTTGAAACTCATCTTCTCTTCCTTTTAGAGCAGTCAGCGACAGCGTATTTCAAATCCACCTGCAAAATAGGATCCACTGTTATTTTTATTTTATTTTATCGAGTAAATGTCCACCTTGTAAATGCCCCCTTTGCTCCTACTTTCTCACTTAGAAATAGCACCACAAAAGCTTCGGCTCTTAAGCTGAGGTGTGCCTCTGTCATGGCCTCCAGTTGAAGAACGATATCCCATACAGTCATACCTCATGTTACATTTGCTTCATGTTACGCTCTTTCAGATTACGTCCCGCAGTGCCCCAGAAGTACAGTGGTACCTCAGGTTACATACACTTCAGGTTACATACGCTTCAGGTTACAGACTCCGCTAGCCCAGAAATAGTTCTTCAGGTTAAGAACTTTGCTTCAGGATGAGAACAGAAATCGTGCTCTGGCGGTGCAGTGGCAGCAGGAGGCCCCATTAGCTAAAGTGGTGCTTCAGGTTAAGAACAGTTTCAGGTTACGTACGGACCTCCGGAACGAATTAAGTACTTAATTTGAGGTACCACTGTACCGGAAAGGGTTACTTCTGCGTTTTGCTGCTCGCACATGCGCAGAAGCACTAAATTGCGATTTGCGCATGAGCGCCAAATCGCGCTGCGCACCTGCGCAGATATGGCACTTCAGGTTGCGCTCTTTTCACGTTGCAAACGGGCCTCTGGAATGGATCCCATTCGCAACCACAGTGGTACCTCGGGTTAAGTACTTAATTCGTTCTGGAGGTCCGTTCTTAACCTGAAACTGTTCTTAACCTGAAGCACCACTTTAGCTAATGGGGCCTCCTGCTGCCGCCGCACCGCTGGAGCACAATTTCTGTTCTTATCCTGAAGCAAAGTTCTTAACCTGAAGACCTATTTCTGGGTTAGCGGAGTCTGTAACCTGAAGCGTATGTAACCTGAAGTGTATGTAACCCGAGGTACCACTGTATTGCCAATGTAGCTGCTGGACTCCAAGTCCCATCATCCCTTTCCAATGGCCATGTTGGCTGGGACTGATGGGAGCTGGAGTCCAGCAATGGCTATATACAGATAAAGCCCATTTCAAGCACACACACATACCAAGAATCTTGGGATTCGTAGTTTGTTGAGGGTGCTGAGAATTGTCATGGGTAAATTCCCAGGATTCCTTGAGGGAAGCAATTTGCTTTACATATATGGTACATTTACCGAATCCCCTTTTAGAGCCATCTATGCCTGCCTCATGGGGGAGTGAGTTCCACATGTGTTGGTTGGATAAGTATTCTCTTTTATTTGTCTTGAAATGTTAAAGAAGCTATGCACTGTGATGAAGCTTCAACTTTAAAAAAAAAATGCCTTGAACTCACCCACCTCTCTACATCAGAATTGTTTTGAACCCTTCCACCTCTAGTTTCCAGCATCACATTAGCAGGTTCTTTACTAGCTACAAAGCAGCGTGCATTTGGGTGCACAGGCCTACGGCTCAAATCCATGGAGATCCTGTAGGCTTTTTTAAAAAAATAAAATAAATTTTATTAGTATTTTTCACACAACAACAACACGAAAGATATATATATATATAAACACACAACACACAAAAATCAACATTCGAAAACTAAAGAAAGCAACAACAACCACAACAAAAAATCCATATCTTACATGTTAATATTATAAACACTAAAACAACAAGACATTGACGTCCACCAATCCCACAGCACCTCCTTTATCTCTTATTGTGTCTTCCTGTTTTCCTGTTTTCTTTATCATCTCTATCCTAACATCTAGATATAAATCTTTCTTTCATATCCTTTAACTTCCTGTAGGCTTAATCCTCTGCTGGACTCCGGCCACTGTATAACTTGTCATGTAGGCATAGCTCTTGCCACACCCACTCTGTTGCAATCCTGCCCCATCTTCTTACCTGTCGATTCTTCAGGTTGTCCCTCTAAAGTAGGGTTGCCGTATTTCAATAAGTGACAATGTTGTTGTTGTTTTTTAGTTTTGGCAAAAGTCGTTGAGGTTTTTTTGGGCCAAATTGCCCCAAAAAGACACGGCTTGCTATACATCTGGATTCTGCCATTTTCCCAGTTTCTGCTCGGACACTGCTTCCGACTACAATATTCTGGGTATGTCTGGGAAATTCCAGACGTATTCCGACCCTATTAAAGGCTGAGTCCTTATTAGAGTTCCTGGGCTCAGCCAACCGCCTCTCTGCCTCCTCAGTTGGGTTCTTCCCAACATCACTGCTTGTGATCTATTGGGAGAAATCAACCAGCCTGGGCCAGCAACAAGCGGTTATCACTCCTGCAACATTGCCATCTCAGGAAGAAGTGAACAGGCCAGGAATAATAGCTGTGGAGTCATTCTCACCTGCCAACACTGACTCCTTGAGATGCATGCAAATTTCCTCCTATTGTATCTTTCGGACCTTAGGCCAATACTTTTTTTTAAGGATTGAATATATGCAAAGACAGAAGTGTGTTCTAATATCGACCGAGCACAAAAGCTGACAGTTCCGCATTCCTGGCATTGTCCTTTGCAATGCAGAGTCTCAGAGAAATAAACACATTAAGCATTACAGTAATCTGAAGAACAACAATACTATAAAGGGAGGTGGCCGGTACTGCACAATACCAGCTTACAACGATAAGGGACACTGAAGAGAGATCCGCGCTTGTTTAATGAGGTGTGGATTTTGTGTTAGGATGCTCAACCAACAAAGCCATTGACGAAGTTGTGAAATGGAAGAGTAGCGTAGGGATAGCGAGTGTGTGTTAGGAAGCACAAGCCATCATCCCTGCTCAATAAATTAAGGACAACTGAAGGACTTAAATTTGGGACTCAGCTACATTATTAAAGAAAAAGTGTTTTATATACAGTGGTACTTCCGGTTGCAGACGGGATCCGTTCCAGAGGTCCGGCCGTATCCCGAAGTTTTCACAACCGTAGACCACTTCTGTGCATGCGCAAGGGGCGGTAGAACGCTTCCGCGCATGCGTGAGCGGCGAAACACTTCTGGGTTTGCCGCTTTCACAACCCGAAGTTTACATTACCTGAGGGTAACGTAACCCAAAGTTCCACTGTATACGTTATAATGCTGTGACACTAGATGGCCCTGTGGAATCCTGTCTTTCGCCAACGTGATTTCCCACTTTGAGGTTTACAACACGTTTTTTTCTGAAAAGCTTTTTTTGATGTGTCTAGATCCAGGCCTTGGTTCAGCGCCTGTCCCCTCTTCCTACAGAACACTGGACATTGTCGTTCTGAGATTACATCTCCCCTGTCCCACCTTCTGGGAACAAATACTTCTTTTCCTTTCCACCATCTCCTTTCTTCCTTTCCTCCTCCATTCCCTTACCACCAAAGCTTGTCCCAATGTCAGGAATGTACTGGCAGATGTATGTGGGAAGCATTTGCAGTCTGGTGATGAACTCGGTTGCTTTTTCTGAGAGACAAAAATAATAGCTTGAAAGTAAGTCCAGGGGTCTTTCAAAACCTTATATCCTTCCAAATATGCTTTTACACAGACGGTGCCTTGCACCAGCTCAAACTACTGGCCCATTTAGCTCCATATTGTCATGAGTTGGGAGAAGGGGGTAGGCTGGATGCCTAGTCAAAATCAAGGTCGTGTACGTAACCTTCTGGTGGCTTCCTCTACAGCCATTGGCCTACCCCAAACCTGCTTCTTGGGAGACACCTGCTTCTTGGGAGAAAAGCAATGACAAACCTAGACAGCATCTTAAAAAGCAGAGACATCACCTTGCCAACAAAGGTCCGTATAGTTAAAGCTATGGTTTTCCCAGTAGTGATGTATGGAAGTGAGAGCTGGACCATAAAGAAGGGCGATTGCCAAAGAATGGATACTTTTGAATTATGGTGCTGGAGGAGACTCTTGAGAGTCCCATGGACTGCAAGAAGATCAAACCTATCCATTCTGAAGGAAATCAGCCCTGAGTGCTCACTGGAAGGACAGATCCTGAAGCTGAGGCTCCAAGACTTTGGCCACCTCATGAGAAGAGAAGACTCCCTGGAAAAGACCCTGATGTTGGGAAAGATGGAGGGCACAAGGAGAAGGGGACAACAGAGGACGAGATGGTTGGACAGTGTTCTCGAAGCTACCAGCATGAGTTTGACCAAACTGCAGGAGGCAGTGGAAGACAGAAGTGCCTGGCATGCTCTGCTCCATGGGGTCACGAAGAGCCGGACACGACTAAACAACTAAACAACAACAACAACAACAACAACAACAAACCTGCTGACCTTCAGTAATGTTGGAGTCTCCATGTGCCTTCAAACCAGCCGAACTTGTGCTTCTTGATGCATGTTTTCCCCAGTCTAGCTAGCTTGAGCACAAATTGCTGGATGGCCTGTTCTCATTGTAGATTAACCCAGCCGAAAGCCACACTTTGGCTTCCAATCAGATAAAACAAATCATAAATATACACCCCAGTTTAGCTACAGTCATGCTTAACTGATGGGTTAATCATTGTCACTTTTGTTCTGATGGCATGTAAGAAACTCTGTGCCTGGTTGCTTATTGGAGAGGTTATTAAGCATAGAATAACACTGCCATCCTTCAGTCACAAGGGTCAAGATCACAGGAACCCTTGTGCTTAAAAAGTTTCCCTGTCAAGGAGTTGCCCCCAAATGTTTGGGGCCTCATGAGGCTTCTGGGCCAGAAATAAAACAAAATGGAGATGTTTAGGTTTTATGGCGGGGTCAAAGCTCAGAGGTCAAGTACATGAAGATCCCAGATTCTTGGCATCTTAGGGGTGGGGGCTGGCTAAAACACTGGAGATCTGCTTCAAGGGCAATCCTGAGCTAGAAGGACTGTTGGGATGCTGTCAGGAAGACGGGGGTATCAGGCAGGAGACCCGTGCACACTCCGTCAGCAGTGTGTAAATCTTCTCACAGCAGAAGACGCGGACAGAGAGATGTGTAAGCATAATGTACAGCACTTTATTCAGCATGTCTGCTTCCCTTCGTGTCCAGCAAAACAGCAGTAACACAAAAGCTAAATACAAACGGAAGTTCCTAGCAAGTGCTGGAAGTAAACAGGCATGTGACACACAAACGTCATGCCTGTACCTTTTTAAGGTGGAACGGAACGATATCCTAACAAGGACGGTGGCATAGCTGTCAACTTACAGATTTGAAAATAAGGGACCAGCAGCCTCGAAAATAAGGGATCAGCAGCCAAAATAAGGGATTTTCCGAACACAGGTATGTTCAACTTCTGAGCCCCTCCGACCCAAGGGCAGAAAGCCCAGCCAGCAGCCAAACGAAGCCTCAAGTGGTGGTTCCCACAGCACAGCAACCTGGCAAAGGGGATGCAGCAAGGAAAACCACCGTCACCTCTCCGCTGGGAAGTGCTGAGCAAAGGCGAGTCCCCAGGCAACACGGCCGATTTGATTGGCACAAGGCATGCAAGCTCCACCCCCCAGTTGTTCTTAGACTCCTTATTGGGTGAGCAACGCAGCCAAGCAACACAGTTGGAGCCTCCCTGGCCGGAAAAGAGGGAGGGAGAGGAGCTGCTTCCTTTCAAACCCGGGGAATTTAAGGGACATCATCAATAAGGGACAGCAGTGGGAAATGGTGCTGGGATAAGGGAGTTTCCCGCCAAATAAGGGACGGTTGACAGCTATGGACGGTGGTTCTGACTTGATATAAGGCAGCTTCATGGGTTTTTAAGGGTCAGGTTTTCAACATTTTGTGACTGCATGTGATGAAACATGGTGGACGAGACTTCCACATCATTCTACCAAGGACAGAGCATAAGAGCATAAGAAGACACTCTACTGGACCAGGCAAAGGCCCATCCAGTCCACCGTCCTGTTCTCACAGTGGCCCACGGATGCCTCTGGGAAGCCTGCAAGGAGGTCTTGGGAGCAACAGATCTCTACCCACTTGCAAATCCCAACCACTGGAATGGAATTCAGAGGTATTTCTGGCTCCAACAGTGGAGGAAGGTTACACAGCCATCACAACCAGGAACCATCAAACGCTTTGCCCTCCACGAATTTGTCTAATCCTCTTCTATAGCCACCCAATGCATTTCATTGGCGTTGGCTAACAAATTCAGCTGCAAAGGGTTCAAGTGCTTTTATTATTTTCAAAAAGTTGAAGCCAAAGCATATTAGACAAGGCTAACATACAGAATTAGTTCATTAGATAAATTAACAGGAAGGATTCGAAATCTGCGGGATCAGAGATTCTTAGAAGACTGGAGTAAATATTTGAATTATTTGAAAAGCAGTTGTAATAATCAGATTACGCTAGTAGGACTGCAAGATGTTCCGTAAGGAGGACTATTTGAAATATTGCAAGAAAGACTATGAAGAGAACTATTCGTTAATGATAATTAAAAGTAATAGAGAAATTACGAAATGCAGAACAAGTGCTAAAGAACGGAAAATCTTCAGAAGTTGTTGACGGAAGTCTAAAATATTGTATAAGATAAGAAGTTATGTAATGATTGTTGGAAATGGTATGTTAAAGAAGCTATTTCCTCCTTCCTCTCCATAAAGGCTTATCAGTTAGTAATCTTCCTCATTAACTTAATATTCCACATTTACTTTCTCCAGAATCTCCCAGATGGCAAGTGTGTGTTTCCCCCCTCCATGCTTTTGCTAATAATAAACATGCCATAGTTAGCTTCTTCACCTCCTTAAACCTTTGTGTTCCTGGACCAGTTTTAGGAAACTTGGAAACCTAGGGCAAACACTCACAAGGCACAGCTCAAAATCTCTCTGGCCATTCCTTGCTTTCTAGCTGCAGAGATGGCCATCTCACTTTTCTCTCCTTCATTTTCAAGGTTAACACTACAGGTCAATGCAAACATTAGCAAGCAAGGTAAGCCAATGGTCTCTCCCACTATAAGGAAACTTCCTGTTATGTACTGAGTTGAATAGGATCCAAAATGCAGCAGTCTGATTGGTCCTAGAACAATAGAATTCAGAATGCAGTAGTCTGGTCCTAGAATAGGATCCAGAATGCAGCAGTCTGATTGGTCCACAGGAGTCACCCAATCCGGCTCCAGGTGGAAGTGAATCCGCAACCTGATTGGCCTACAGGAGAATCCCAGAATCAGCCAATCACGTGGGGCCCATTGTGTAAATAATGTATATAAAGGAGACATTCTGGGGGAACTTCCATTCCTCTTCACTACTATGAGCTGAATAAAGAGCATGAAATCCACGCTCAACTCTATTTCACTGGCGACGAAGGTGGGATCCCACTGAGCTGACCGCCACACACAGCACCGCAGCACCGCTCAACTGCGAGTATATTTCACTTCCTATGTTCCAGATACACAACCTGATTCAGACCACTCGATGTCTTCCCTGCTGCCCAGAGTACTTATGTCTCTGGCTGTTTATTAGATATGAAAAAAGCAGCCATCACAAATGTTGATCTGTACTGTGGATCTTGAAAATACGGAAGAGCAGGCCTTGGGAGCTTGCATTGGTGCCCTATTCCCAAGCCTGACACACAGTTGTTTCCGAGTTAGCACAAGACATTGGCTTTGTGTATCCTTTCTTACGGTGCCTCAAAAGCACACCTTGACACAAGTATTCTTGGTTTTGCCAGACAATAGCCACCAAAGCACCAGACACTCGATTCATTACTTATTAACCCCTGTGATCAAGAGAATGTGCCCTGGCAGACTATTTACTTTAGGGAGTAGTGGAATTTTCCCTGTTCTTCCTGCAGGAAAGCTAGGGGTGTGTAAAGTGGACTTGCCTTCTGGTCCTGACTTTACTAGGTAAGAACTATGGGAAATAATCAGCTCTCATGAATCTCCTGTCTTTATTTATTAAGTAAAGCATTTCAAATCCACCTTTCATGCCACACAAAGGAACTTCCAAGGAAATGTTTATCACAACATACCTAAATGGTATTTTTTTTATTAAGTTTTCCAACCAATAAACACATATTTAACAACACTACAGTGTCACAAATATTATAGGGAGCACATTATCGGAAAATGCATTCTAAGTACTCCTGCTACTGACACAGCACACCAGAATAAGATATGAGATGATGGGGTTCTGCCATCTGTGTCTGAAGTTGGCAAACTGGAAGCAAGGGGACCATACCTCAGTAAATCTTTTTTTGTCTTTCTCACCCCTTGCTTTTCTGAATCGCTTTGCTTTTCATTCAGCGCCAAGTGCCACATTCTATAGTATCGGCTACAAATAGATTCTCCAACCTCTTCCAGTTTTGTGAGATTTCCAGATGTGCTGCTATCAGGAGTTTCAGGAACAAGTTTTTTAAGATGTGTGGCTTTGTTTACCTGTTTGCTGAAAATTGACATTAAAATGTTTCATCTCTGTGAATAAAATCAGCTAACTTCTCAACTCTACCTGGATTAAGATGCTTTTAAATAAATACAATTGCTCTGGACATCTTGTAAAGATTAACCAGGTTTTTCCTGACCATTAAAATTTGACTCTTTTTATTAGTAGATTCTTCTTATCATCTCTGGGTTGTATCCAATACCAGGCCTACTAAGAGTAGACCAACTGAAGTTAATAGACATGACTTACACTCATAGTAGTATTAGTAGTAGTAATAATCTATTATTTGTGCCCCAGCCACTCTGGGCGGCTTCCAGCATCTATAAAAACATAGTTAATTTCAATGGGTCTACTCTCAGCAGAACTTTCAACCCTCAAATTTTATTATACTGCTTTTATGTTTGTATTTTGCATACCACTTCAGAGATTTGAAACATTAAACAGTTTAGAAATGCTTTTAAAAAAATAAAATATTATTTGGTAGGATCACCAACGACCGAAGAACATTGCCTTGCTGGTTGAATATTGTGGACTCTATTGGAAGGTAGTGGACTTCCCTTCACTGGAGGTGTTTTTAAGCAGAGGTTGGATGGTCATGTGCCATGGGTGCATTAGCTGAGATTCCTGTACTCCTGGGGTTGGACTAGATGACCCTCAGAGTCCCTTCCAACTCTACAATTCTATTTGGTTTGACAACTGCCCATCCCGGTAATATATAAAGAAGATCTGACACAAAATCCTTGTGGGCATAGCATGAAATTGCAAATCTGTATACTTCATTGGTTGACTCAGGCTATGACCAGAGAGAAAAAGAGAGTGAGTTTTTCAAAGCTGTGGGTAGATTTTAGCCGCAACAAGAACTTAGTGGCATTTTTAACTACTCAGCTAATTTGGGTGCCCACCACTTAGCTGAAGATTTTGCCTTGAGGCTGCCCAAACTGGTTAACTCATTTCTTGGAAAAGTCACAAGACTGAAGATAATGAGAGACAACTGATTATTGTGAACTCTGTGGCTTGGAGCTACAGTTTTCGAATTTTCTCCCACGGAAACAGGTGGTTCTGTAAAGCATGCGTTCCCATTTTAGATGAACCAAAGTTTACTGTGTTGTCCACATCCTAAACTACAGTCAGCCTTATCAATGATTACTGAGAACAAGCCAGCGTCATAAACTATGGTTTGCAGGGGACTTGTTTTCAGTATTCATAGAACCGAGCGATGTTTGTTGAGCTTCAGACAACACAGCAAGATGAAGTTAATTAAAAAAAATAAAATGAAAGTTTCACCTTCTCAAATTTTCCTTGCAGGCACACTGGAGGAGGGGCGTGTGAGCTCAAGACTTGCTACAGCGCATTACATCTGAGCAAGGTAAGAGCCTTATCGCAACTCACAGGGATTGGTTGTGCACAGTGCTTCCTAATTAGTCTATGGACCACAGGGGGTCCCCGTAACCCACCCAGGGGGCCTGTGGCACATAAGTGGCCACCGTCTGGGACATCCCATTTTGGGCGCCGTGCTCTCACGTGGGCACGGGACTCTTGCAGGAGCACGGCCCAGAAGTTGCGTGGCCTGACTTTGCAATGTGACATGTTGAAGGGTACAATGACACCGTTCACATAACAAAACCTACCACAGAGATATCATTTTCAAAAGTAGGGGGTCCACGGCTTGGCTTCTGAAAAACAGGGAGTCGCAGTACTAATTGGGAGCCGCTGCACTAGAATGTACTGCGTCCCTCCACTAATCAGTAACTATAGACTTTTCTGTGCTGCGACCTTGTTTGTGGAATAACCTTCCTTAAAATTCATTGGAGCCGTAGTTTCCAGAGAATCTGATGGATGGTATGTTTTTCTGATTGCTTCTTGCTATTTTCCAACTAACTTTAATTGGCTCTTTTTCTTTTCTTCTTGGTAGCTTAATTATATTTCATTGTCAATTGCTTGTCACTGTTTTCTTTTTTTTAAAAATTAATTTTTATTCAAATTTCCAATAACCATTCCATTTATAATTTAACATCCAATTTAACTTATACATCTTTTAGACTTCCATCAGCCTATCTGACAATTTTCATATTTATCACAACTTCTCACATTTCCTAAATTTATGTTGCACTTTAACAATCCTTATTTTATCTTCTCTTTTAAGCGACATTCCTATCTATTCTTTTCACAGAGCTTCCTGAAATCCAACAAGCGTTATTTCCTGATCACACACAGTTTTGATATACTCTGTAAATTTATTCCAGTCCTCGGTGAATCTCTGATCGCGTTGGTTTCGAATTTTTCCCGTTAATTTGTCCATTTCTGCATATTCCATCAGTTTCATTCTCCATTCTTCCCTCGTTGCCATTTCTTCCTGTTTCCATTTTTGGGCCAACAAAATTCTGGCTGCTGTAACTGCATATCTAAATAACTTCACATCTTTCTTTCAACATCGTTCCCTAATATGCCTAGTAACAATGCTTCTGGTTTCTTAACAAAGGTATATCTCAACATTTTTTCCATCTCATTATAAATCATTTCCCAAAAGCATTTCACTTTCTTACATTCCCACCACATGTCACACTTGTCACTGTTTTCAGCAGCTGTATTTTTCTTTTCTTTTTTAAAGTCCATTTTCCAGGATTCCCCACTATGGTGTTGTTGACTAAAGGTAAAGGGACCCCTGACCTTTAGGTCCAGTCATGACCGACTCTGGGGTTGCGGCGCTCATCTCACTTTATTGGCCGAGGGAGCCGGCGTACAGCTTCCGGGTCATGTGGCCAGCATGACTAAGCCGCTTCTGGCGAACCAGAGCAGCGCATGGAAATGTCGTTTACCTTCCCGCAGGAGCGGTACCTATTTATCTACTTGCACTTCGTGCTTTCGAACTACTAGGTTGGCAAGAGCAGGGACCAAGCAACGGGAGCTCACCCCACCGCGGGGATTCGAACCGCCAACCTTCTGATTGGCAAGTCCTAGGCTCTGTGGTTTAACCTACATTGACTACATTGTACCCAATTCCAGATTCCTTGGGTACGGCAGGGTCCCTCTCAGCTATGTCTACCTCATGGGGCTGTTGGCATTACTTTGTGTATGCAGATCTGAGTTCCTTGGGAGAAGAGTTTGGTTGCCCCTACGGAGAATGAACAAATAAACCTTTGCCATATGAAAGGCACCTGCTAGAATCCATTCTAGGCGGATCAGTTCCAAGCCAGGCAAGTGCAGACATGTGTAGGATTTCTTTTCCACCATCCATCATGTGCAGAAGGGCTTTAGAGAAGGGCGTTTGTTATTTTTAAAGCAAGCTTAACTTTAGGGAAGAATAATCAGCATTCTGAGGCTGCTTGGGAGTTATGCACCACTGGGCTTGTTTTTGAGCGCGCGCACGCACCGGATGCAAATGAGCCGGTGCCTATCTGCACACGCAAAACGTGCAATGCCGGGGATCCTTCCCCGTACCTTTTGCCCAGGACAGAATGCACCCCATTCTAAGTCTCCCCCGGCGCGCGCATGCAGCGCTTGCCTTTGCATCCCCCGAAGAGCCTTCCCTGCCCCCGCAAGGTGCTTTGCGATTCCTGCCACTCGCCCCCGCCATTAACTCTTCCCGTGCCCCTCTCCCTCCCTCTGATTCCTAGCGGGCGCCCTTCCAGCAGCCCCCCAACCTTTTGCCCAGGCTTTGCTAATGGGATGCTGCAGCGTCACTGGGCTCTGCAGGTTCTCCCACCTTCGCGGTGCGCGCGTTCTATTTCCTTGCGAGCGTAGCCAATCGGCGCGCTGCGGGGGGAGCCCTGCCCTCCCCCTCATTGGCTGGCCGCCTCCCCTCCCTCTTTCTCTCGCCCTTCGCTCCTCAGGCGCCCCCCCCCCGCTCGCCCCTATTTGCATATTCATGAGGCGGGCGGGCGCGAGGGAGGGGCGGAAGCGGAAGCGTTGCGCGGAGACGGTTTCCGAGGAGCCGAGGGTATAAAGCGCCCGCCTGCGCCGCCCGCCGCCCGCTTCGGAGCCCGCTGCCCGGTCGCCGTGACAGAGCCCGACGCCCGGCCGACCCGCCCGCGACCCCGACCCGTGACCGGACAGGACCCGGCCCCTGCGGAGCAGCCCGGCGCAGCAAGCAGCCCGCCCCTGCGAGGGGGAGCAGCCGGGCCCCGGCAGAGCAGCGCGCTCCGGCAGGAGCAGGTACCGGCCGCGGAGGGGAGGGCCGCGGGCGGGGGGGGGAGGCGCGCGGTCCACACGACCCTTCTGACCCGCGACCCCTGACACGCATCGGCACGTCGGAACGGGGCGCCGGGAGGAGTAGGAGGTGTTCGTGAGGGAGGGAGAGCGGAGGAGAGCGGTCCAAACGGCCCTTCTGACCCGCGACCCTGACACGCACCTGCACGTCGGAACGGGCCGCCGGGAGGGGTACGAGGTGTTCTTGCGGGTGGGATTGCGGAAGAGCGCGGTCCACACGGCCCTTCTGACCCGCGACCCTGACACGCACCTGCACGTCGGAACGGGCCACCAGGAGGTGTAGGAGGTGTTTGTGAGGGAGGGAGAGCGCAGGCGCACCATCCATACAGCCCTTCTGACCCGCGACCCTGACACGCACATGCACGTCGGAACGGGCCACCAGGAGGGGTAGGAGGTGTTTGTGAGGGAGGGAGAGCATAGGCGAGCCGTCCACACGGCCCTTCTGACCCGTGACAATAACACGCATCTGTGTGTAGGGGCAGGTGGTTTGGAGTGGGTGGTTTCCTGGAGGCAGGGATGGCAATGGCACGCCATCCACATGACTCTTCTGTCCCGTGTCCCTGACACTCACCTGCTCGTCGGAACAGACTGCCTGGGGTGGGGTGTTTTCTTGAGATGCACCATCCAGACAACGCTTTTGTCCCACGTCCCTGACACACACCTGCACATCGGAGTGGTCCAGCTACAGCAGTCTTCTGTGTTGTTTGCCCCCCATACCAGTCTTATAAGGTTTTACAGCTTTCCCTGCTGCTGAATGCCCCACCCTGAAAGAGGTGGCATTTGGAGGTACAGTGCCTCTGCCCCTGGAGGTTTTACTCAGCTGTTGTAGGTAAAATGGCTAAAGAATACCAGAATATCAGGGGCAGAGTGATTCTGAACTTGTAGGTTCTATGCAGAGGTAATCTAAACTCCTGAGAACACATTTATTCAAATATGTGCTTGGCTACATTTTGAAAAAAATAAAGCAATCTTTAGGATTTGTCTTCGATGTGTATTCTAGCCTTGCAAGTTGCCTTGTGTTGATGGGGTTAGTGGTTAAAGTGTTTGGTCTGGGAGACCAGGGTTCAAATCCCCACTCAGCTGATGTATCTCACTCTGTAAATTTGGGTCTGTCACTACCTTCCCAGCCGTTACCTACCTCACAGGGTTGCTGTGAGGAATAAATTGGGGAAAGGGATGCAACCTTGAGCTCTTTGGAGAAAAGGTGGGATATAAATGTAGTGCTAAAATCTTGCCCAGTATTTTGTTTTCGATCTTGGTCTGGTGGTTGTAGGGAACCCACAAGCAAGGCCTGAGAGCCTAAGAGCAACCAGCAGCGTGTTTTTTACATGAGCAGAATGTGTGCTTTTATTTAAAATGCACCTCTGGGTTATTTGTGGGGCCTGCCTGGTGTTTTTACATGAGTAGAATGCGTGCTTTTATTTAAAATGCATCTCTGGGTTAATTGTGGGGCATAGGAATTCGTTTTCTCCCCCCCCAAAAAAAGTATAGTCCGGTCCCCCACAAGGTCTAAGGGACAGTGGACCAGCCCCCTGCTGAAAAAGTTTGCTGACCCCTGGTTATTCACTGGATGGGTGACATCCTAAGAACCACATTTATGTCACCTTGGGGGGAAAGTGGCATGTAAACATAAGGAAGAAAAAGAATGAGTGAGAAGAATTTTTTGGTGTCTTTTTTGGTGCCTTAATGGTGGCTGACAGCTCCATAACCCTGTGTGGATTTACCATTCATTCCCTGCCACAAACCAGTTAATCTAAAGGCTGCCTGATTTGTGGTTTTCTAAAATATATATCTGTCGGACCAGAGGAGCAATTCAGGGAGCCAAGCCAACATCAGGGTGGGCTTAGGGATCAGAACTCCTTGAGAAAGAGAGTGGTGGAGGAAGGGACCCAAAAGGAAACACGCAAAGGAGTGTCTTAGGGGATTTGCCTTGAAAGAGGATTTCATGGCTGGGGAGGGGTCATTCTGGGGAGGGGTCACCAAAGGATTGTGCCTTTGGTGAGTTACAGATCCTGTTGTGGCTGTAGAAACTGATACTGGAGGGACATGTTTTGTTGCAGTTGGGGCAGACGAAGGCGTCTGGTTGTGCTGCTGCAGATGCACCACGGCGTTCCTGCTTTCTGCGCTCCTCCCAGCTGGTCATTCCTCCGCTGGTCCGCTGCACAGCCTGACTCTCTGCCTCCAGGCACTGAGGTTGTCTGTAAGAGATTCCCACACAGCGGGGTTGATGTTGCCAGCCTTCGTGTTTGGAGCCATCTTTGTAACGCAGAGTTGGTCTGCCAACACAGGGCAGAGGAAGCCTGGAGTGTGTGCATTGACTTGGGCGCGAAAGATACAAGTAGGGGGTTGGACTAGATGACCCTCGGGGTCCTTTCCAGCTCTGCAATTTTTTGAACAGCAGATTCAAGAGAGGGACCCTAGCAAATGGGGTTCAGAAGCAGAAGGGCTGGGTTGTTGTTGGAGAGGAGGATAAGGCAGAAAGGGGGCAGGTGAGTTTGAGAGGCAGGGTTTGGGGACAAGGGAGAGAATTGGGTTTGGTTGCGGATGCAAGAAGACAGCTTGTGGAAAAGAGGGAAGACACATTTTTTGAACTATTCTTGAGATGTTCTTCAAGGGAGTTCAAAAAGGTGAGCAGAATCCCAGCGGGTGAGTGAGAAATAACTGCAGAAGCAAATAGTTTGTTGCGTGTCCAAGTGTGTTGGTTGATGGGAGGAGATAACCGGGGGTGCGTGGAGATCATAGGGCTGTCTGATAAGGTAAGAGAAGAGGAGAAGAGATCACATGTTGGGATCTGTGTGTGGTGCATGCAAGGGGTGAGAAAACCGACCCTAGAAAAACCAGGTGCTGAAGGGGCTGTAAGAGAACTTGAGAGAGAGAGAGAGGAGATTCTTATCTCTGCAAGGTCAGGTTGAGGAGGCAGGATGCGAGAAGTGAGGTTACAGGGAACCAGACAGAGGGCCTTCTTGGTAGTGGCATCCACCCTGTGGAACACCCTCCCTTCAGATGTGAAGGAAATAAGCTGCTATCCTATCTTTAAAAGACATCTGAAGGCAGCCCTGTTTAGGGAAGTTTTTAATATTTAATGCTGTATTGTTTTTAACACTCGATTGGGAGCCGCCCAGAGTGGCTGGGGAAACTCAGCCAGATGGGCGGGGTATAAATAATAAATTATTATTATTATATCTACTGGGGGAGTTTGGAGGGCAGCTTTTGGTATGCATTAGCTTTATATGGAGACGTGGCTTGTGGGTCATTAAATCATAGAATTGTAGAGTTGGAAGGGACCAAGAGGGTCATCTAGTTCAACCCCCTGCAATGCAAGAATCCTTTGCCCGACGTGGGGTTCAAACCCACAACCCTGAGATTAAGTGTCTCATTATTTACCAACTGAGCTGTTCCAGATGTAGCCTAGCGGGTCAGCCCCATCGTATCTGTTGCTCCCAGAATGTGTATTGGGTTTTCCCTTTCAGTGTTGGGGACCTTCCCTGCGTGACAAAATTTTGTTGGGGTTGGGCAGGTCTGGTAGGAGGGAGCAGAAGCTTAAACTGGGTGTCATCTTTAAACCCAGCAATCAATCCTGTTTTGTGTCACTTTGCCTGTAATGCAAATGTTCAATTCATTTTGCTGATCAGGTAAAGTGCTTCAGTTTGCATATTTGTGGTTTGACCCCAACGGGGGTGAAATTCTTTGCCCCCGTATTATAAATATGCAGCAGTAGCCTGTGTAAAGTTACGTTACAGATGCAAACACAGTTAACTGCATAGGACTTCTGAAAGCAGGCATTCCAGACCTAAAAATACAAAAGTAATTTTTGTGTGTGTGTCAAAGATCTCTCAGATATTGTTTGGAATGTTGTACCCGAAGCCACATGAAATATATTGAGTTATTTAGGCTTGGCTGAAGTGTATTTAAAGAGAAATTTCTTCTCAGTGTTGGGGGGGTGGAAAGGCATGGTTGACCTTGAGGCTGCTCCTGGAAAAATGCAATTTGTTTTCTTGATAACTATCTCCACAGTCCATAACACTTTAACTGCATGTTATCCTTACATCAGATCCTTCACCCGTTATTTTCGTTGGTGTTGTCAGTGATTCCAGCTTTAGAGGAACTAAAAGGAGCGAATCTGGTGGTGCACGTGGATTGAGAGGCTGATTAGCTAGCTTGCCTGTTAAGAGGAGGAGGAGGATCTGCAAAGAAGCTCAGCAGCAATGCTTGGCTCTTGTGCGTACTGTGTTGACTGATACCCAAACTGAGGGTTTGGTCTACAAAGGTATGTGGATGCCCACTTGCAAACTGCCCATTAACTAGAGTTGTAGTGCTAATGGTATTATCCCTTTACTGCCATTTAACTTCTGAAAATGTATACATTTAAAATGGCTTGCACGGCACTCTGCTCTGGCATAATTATCTGTCTGATTATGATCTGTATCGCATTGCACTGCCTGGCTTAAGCACTGCTGGTAACATTTGCTGAAAATCAGCCGCATCTTCTGCTGCTTGCTTTCGGCGCAAGTGGGCGGATATTGGCTTGGCTTTGAAACAGAAGGGTGAGTGTATCTCTAAACAGTCTGATAACTGGGAGGCGGGGGAGATTCGTAAGCTGTCATACTTGCTTCACAGCATTCGGTTAGTGTGTTTATATGTGCACTCTGCTCTGCCCGGTACATATTATTCTGCCCACAGTTGCTTCATAGAGCAAGATAGCCTTGCTGGCGAGAACTGTAGCAAAATCGCCAGCCTTTGGTCTAAGAGTCCGTGCTTTTTCGAGTGAGGCTGCACAATTGGGGCACTATGCCTTTAAATGAATAGCTCATTTGTAATGAACACTTCAGAACCAATCTTCCTTCAGGAACGGGCTCGGAACTCCAAAGGGAAAATTGTACAGTTTATGGTTTCTGAGCAATCTTGTTCTTTGCAACAAAGAGTGAAGTATCTCGAGCTTCATTTATGTTATTCAGGGCTACTTTTTACTGGGGCCGCTGCCAAAAAGATGACAAACGCTGATGCCGAAATGCAGGCACTTAAAGGTAGCAGCAGCAGCTGTTGTCTTGGAAATAAACATTAGGCTGGGGCTTTCAGGAGCACAGTTTTCATCTAGTGGGCATTGGTTGTTTTTCTCAGGCAGTTGTTCCAGGGACATGGCTTGAGAGAGGCTCCGGCAGTTGGGGAAAAGGCTGATAAGTCAGGCAGGGATGCAAATACATAGATGCTTTGGTTTACACGTTCAGAAAAATGAGACACAATTCTGAGATGATAGAATACGTGGTACGATTTGAGATTGCCAGGGATGAGGGATTGGTTTTGAATGCTGCAGCACATTAACAAAATATAAAAATCTGGGAGCAACTGGGAATAATTTCTCTGTTATCTGCATGCAAGTTTTTTACTTAAGGGGGCTTTTATGTGCAGTAATGCTTAAAAATGGGGTTTGCATGCACACCCCCGCACTTGCATCCTGAAGTGGTACATTCCAACTCACAAATTTACCATCTCATTCTGCTGCAAGTGTTGGCCAGGTCTGACGCTGTCAGGTCACTGGTCTCTCTAGCCCCTTTTTAACAGCTGGCTGTCGGCATCTCTCCTCAATCTTGGGCCGGGGTCTTTCCCCCCGCTTTGCTACCTGAGATTCTTTCACTGGGGATGTCAGTGACTGAATCTGAAATCTTATGCAATGCAGGGCGTTAGTTCTGCCGCGACGGGCACACTCCAAATATTGCATTTGCACTCGACATTTCTTTCAGAGAGTTCATCTGGCATTGTAGCTTAATATAATATTGCCCCAGCTGTACAACTCCCTTCTTGCAAACTCAGGGGAAGGTTACATCATAGTTTTTCAGCTGTTGCTTGCACAGTGAAGGAGCCTGAAACCAGGCATAAACCTAGCTTATATAGACTGCTATTGTTGTGCATGCTTCACAATTCAGACTACTTATTCAAGCAGAATAGGCAGCAGGAACGAATAATCCTGTGTTTCTGCAAGTGTTTTTACTTGGCTTTGTTCACCACGTGGCTCTTTCACCGTGTTGTTCGCTCTCTGATTTGAGTGCATTCTGCTTGGATTTATTCATACGTCAGGCTTCAAGAAGATTGCGGAGGTTTAGCACTTTTTTCTGTTTTTAGCTGATTTATTACGGAGCCTCCATTTTTATATAATTTCAGAGGGTAACTTACCGCAGCTTGGCCCTTTACATGGTAGTTCAGGGACTGTTCCTTAAAAATGCAGATTTCACCAACTCCAAGAGACAAATGGTTCTACGGGTGAATTACTTTCTCTCCTTGCCTAATTAGCTTTGGCTTTAGAACATAAAATGGTGCAAAGCCAGAGTGGCGAGTATTCATAGTTTGAACCATCCCGTGCGAAGGGAGCAAGGTGAGGAGTTTATAGCAGCTTCTAGAGTTCATGTTCACTTTCCAAGGATTTGGGGCTATGATTACCAGCGAAGAGTACTTAAAGATCTCTTTATGGAGGCTACTTTAACGTAAGCTCTGCGAGGAATTTTGCAAATGCCAGGATAAAAGCTTAAGTTGTTAAAGCCCAATGTAGTTGGAGAAGCTGGCACTATTTATACCTCATATGTGCTCGGCCTCCCTTTTAAATTAAGCAGTTCCCCTTTTGCATACTAAGATACTCAGATGCTTAGCCAAGCTCCCTTTCGTGGCTCTTTTTTCATCAGACCTGTCTTGCAGAGTGATCCTTCTTGACTTCTTACACCCTGCATTCCATCCACTTGGCTGGCTGAAGGACTGAAGTTCACCCCAAGGTCTGGGGCCATTGCCAAGGTCTTGGAAAAAAGATGTTTGTTTATCCTAGGAGAAGATGTCATTGGCTTGGCAGCTCACAGGCATCGCCCTGCCAAGCTTGATTGTGGACTTTGATTGACTGCATAACATGGCCTTTTTTGTGCTTTTACTGGCCCCGTGCTTGGCTTTTAAACTTGCAGATTGAAACAGGGGGAAAAGCATCTCATGTAGCTAATCTTCATTTGCCCTAAACGTAGCCAGCTTCTGATGTGTGGCATTGTGTGAACAATCTACTAGATGTGATCACATTGGTGTATTTGACCAGTCTTGTTTCTGCTACTCGGCATAACTGCAACTCTAATGCAAGAGTTTGAATCATGTGTCCATGCTTGACACTACCAGTTGTCCGCATGGGGAAGAGCCATAGCTTATGCTCTGGATGCAAAAGGTCCCAAGTTCACTCCCTGGTGCCTCCTTGTAGGGCTGGACTCCTGCCTGAACTGCTGGGCTGGACTCCTGCCTGAACTCCTGGAGGGCTGCTGCCAGTCCATGTTGACAATATCAATCTATATGGACCAATGATCTGACTTGGTGTAATGCAGGGTTTTTGTTTTGTTTGTTCTATGATGTGCTCTCTGCATACCCGCTGGGTGTGATCCTGTATTGCACCAGCATTGCACCTGTATTGCACCTGTATTGTCTGCTTCTGCAAAGGGACTTCTTCAAAACCGACACCCCCTCTGGCCTCCTAGCAGAACTTTTGGAGCACGGGGACTGGAGGGGGAAGAAGAGGGACCGAAAGCCCCATTGCATATGTGGGTTTCCGTTTCACAGCCGGCTATTACCTATTATTTTTATTTCTCACTTGGGCTGGATCTACACCGATCTATAAAAACAATGTTAAAGGCCATGAAAAAAGTTACATAGCTCTCAATGCAATTTCCCATTGCTACTCTGCAGCGCCCTCTGGTGTCACATTTTTATAAGGTATTTTTGACGTTATAGCCAACCAGTGTAGACCCGCCCTTCATCAACCATTGTTCCCTCCTGTATTTCAGGTTTAATGTCTCTCCTCCAGCTGCTTCATGTAGGCTTTCACTTCTATAATATCCTGGCTCAACAATCCAGGTTCCTTGTCTAAGGTGCCACAATACTTGTATTTGCTGCTACAGACTGCCGTGGCTACAGTTCTTTAAAGTACAGTGAGTTAAGTTATACTGAAACTAGCTTTTAACTTTGACAGCTCACAAAACACTAATTTTGCATGCAAGTATGGTTAGAATCTCTGACATGCTGTAATCAAGCCTTGATCTTGGACAAGTGTTATTTATATGGTGCATATATCAAATACCTGGTTTTAACCAACACTTTGTGTTTAGATATGCTATATCAGACACACACTAAAAAGTTAACATTTGAAGAAGCCCTTGGTAGTGCAATGTTCAATAATTTTAAAATACATTTTAATGACTTTAAAAAGAATTCAATGTATGTATGTATCTCTCTTTTACATGTTGTTGTTGTTGTTGTTTAGTCGTTTAGTCGTGTCCGACTCTTCGTGACCCCATGGACCAGAGCACGCCAGGCACCTCTGTCCTCCACTACCTCCCGCAGTTTGGTCAGACTCATGTTTGTGGCTTCGAGAACACTATCCAACCATCTCATCCTCTGTCGCCCCCTTCTCCTTGTGCCCTCCATCTTTCCCAGCATCAGTGTCTTCTCCAGGGAGTCTTCTCTTCTCATGAGGTGGCCAAAGTACTGGAGCCTCAGCTTCACGATCTGTCCTTCCAGTGAGCACTCAGGGCTGATTTCATTAAGAATGGATGCGTTTGATCTTCTTGCAGTCCATGGGACTCTCAAGAGTCTTCTCCAGCACCATAATTCAAAAGCATCAATTCTTCGGCGATCAGCCTTCTTTATGGTCCAGCTCTCACTTCCATACATCACTACTGGGAAAACCATGGCTTTAACTATACGGACCTTTGTTGGCAAGGTGACGTCTCTGCTTTTTAAGATGCTGTCTAGGTTTGTCATTGCTTTTCTCCCAAGAAGCAGGCGTCTTTTTCGCCACTCTTTTGTTGACTATGAGGGCCACTCCATTTCTTTTACGGGTTTCTTGCCCACAGTAGTAGATGTGATGGTCATCCGAACTGAATTCGCCCATTCCCGTCCATTTTAGTTCACTGATGCCCAGGATGTCAATATTTATTCTTGCCATCTCATTTTTGACCACCTCCAACTTACCCAGGTTCATGGTTCCTATGCAATATTTTTCTGTTGCTATATATTTCACTATAACAATTGTAAACAGTTAACAATTACAATTTTTAATCTACGGTATTTTATATGAATGTGTTCCAAATTTCATTATACTTGTCCATGCAAAGTCGTCTCTATAAGCAATCCACTAGTAAGGTCTTCAACACATTGAATAAACAGAGTTGTATATTTATCTTTCCAATGCAGCAATACCAGTCTTTTGGCCAGATTAAGGGTACAGAGAATCCATTGTCCATTTCTCAAAATCCATGTAGTAGGTGCATGGTTCAAAAGAATATTGTCGTATGAAAAATTTAGCCTTTTTCACACAGTTATACTTACATTAACCCATTATTTTCTCCCAAAACTTAGTAAGTGTAAGGCATTGTTAGAAACATGTGTTTTAAAGAAGCATTATGCTTATTACATCTCCAACAAAATGCTGTTTTAGACAGTTCTTTTCTATGTAAACATAGTGTCCAATAAATTCTAAATATTATTTTCTGTTGTATAACTCAGGTCCACTGACAGCCTTGCTGTCCAGGCAACATAGGAACCTTCAATTCTTTATTCCATTCATTTCTTAACATCTGCATCTCAAATTGATTTATTGATAACAATTATAAACAAAAGGTAATCACTTTTCTTCTTTTTTTAGTTTTAAAGTATTTAGCCACTTGTTCTAGTATCTCAAGCATCTCAGAAACTGAAAATGCTGCTGGTCCAAACAAAGTTGTTAATAGAATGTTGTAGCTGCAGATACTGCCATTGGGTTACATCCAATAGCTGATATTTATCTCTTAATGCCACGTATGTTGAAAATCCATCTTTCAATTTAACAATAATTTCATGTATGTCTACATATATGAATTGGGAAATATTCCAAATTTCTTAGGTGCATCTTAAGCACCTTCCAGCCACCCGCAATTTCTTATGGTTTGGCAGGACTTGCCCTTGTTCTGGGTCTAAATTCAGGCAAATCAATAGACGAAAGGGGTCACAGGGAGGCTTCATTGATCTGTGATGTATTTTGAAGTGCACAAGGGAAGGCTCAAAGTGGGGGAGCAAATACGTAGAAAAGGTTTAGAGTTCTTCTCTTGCATGCATGTTCGTTCTGAATGCGTAGGGCATCCATGAGAACTTTGTCAAAGCATTTGCCTGCAGTCCCTCCCAGCAGAAGCCCTGCATAAATCTGATGTCGATCGCTTGGCTGTTCCCTGAAAGCTGCTTCCATTAACATTATGATGTCATGGAACTTTAGAATCCTAATGTTTTCTGTTACGGGAGTCATCAGAAGCTAAAAGCATCCCTGCTCGAACTTCAGGCAGGCCATCGTTGGTAGGGCTCTTTGGGATGAGGGTGGTAATGGTTCTGGCAAGTACAGTTCCATTCTGCTAGTTCGTTAACCTGACTCTTGGTTGCACTATAGAGATGGGGTGTTGTGGACTGCGTGTTGGAAGGAAGCAGAGCTTCCCTGCCACAATAAGCTAACCTGCTGCAAGGTTCTGGTCACTGAAACTTTTCAAGCCGGGGGCAATTTGCCCAGTCCTGCCCTGTTTCAGTTCAATCACAGCTGCAGTGTGTAGCCTCATCTTTTGGAAGCTGTCAGATGTATTTTGCAAGCCAGGCTGATTAGATTGGAGCTGGCCTAATTGCATTCCCCTTGGATCACTTGTCTCCTTGCATATACTCCTGCCCACATCATATGCTACAAGCCTTCACATATTTGAAATTCCATCTTGCTTCTTCAAGAAAATCCAGGGAGTAAACAAGATGTTACATTCAGTCATGGCCAGGCGGCCAGGATCACTGTTCCAGAAAATGTTCCGATGACAACACCCCACATCCCCTGACACATAGATTAGTGCTATGTAGGCTGCAGTGTTAAAAACTCAGATATATAAGCTAGGTGCCCAATAGCTCCTTAAATCAAGGTTTCAGTCGCCAAAATGGAATGTCTTGTTGACATTTTTGGGCAAGACGTGTTATTTTTTAAAATGATGGACTAACTGAGATTGATTCTCAGTTAAACATCTGGCTAGTTCGGATGACAACCTTGAGCTAACCTTAAGAGCTTTGAGAACTGAAAGAAGGAAAGTCACTTGATCCAGGGACAGTTCACACATATGCCTATGCTAACCTGTTTTTTGTTAATGGTGACTGCTCCTGCTCTGGCTATTCAGAAAACGCATTTTGGTTCCAGAAATCCATTCCGAAGGTGCAGATAAAATGGAAGTGAGAGAATTCTACAGAATGTGGTTGGTACTGGTGTGTGAAAACAGCCGGGGTATGATCCCCAGGCGTGCACCTCCAGATGGTGGAGATGTCAGACGCCATCCTGGCACCAGGCACCTTCACTTGGTTGCAAGTGGTCGAACGCCAGGTGCAAAATGCACCTGGCGCCTGGCTAATTTCAAACACTGGAGTCAGTCACTGGTGGGTATATTTTTTGTGATATCTTTGTGGTGTTTCTATAGCAGTTTAGATTTGAGCATCAGTCTAATCGTATTTCTGGAGATGCGGGTGGCGCTGTAGGTTAAACCACAGAGCCTAGGGCTTGCCGATTGGAAGGTCGGCAGTTCGAATCCCCGCAACGGGGTGAGCTCCTGTCATTCTGTCCCTGCTCCTGCCCACCTAGCAGATCAAAAGCTCGTCAAGTGGAAGTAGATAAATAGGTACCGCTCCGGTGGGAAGGTAAATGGTGTTTCCGTGTGCTGCTCTGGTTCGCCTGAAGCGGCTTAGTCATGCTGGCCACATGACCCGGAAGCTGTCTGTGGACAAACGCCGGCTCCCTCAGCCAATAAAGCGAGATGAGCGTGCAACCCCAGAGTCGTCCACGACTGGACCTGACAGGGGTACTGTTACCTAGTCGTACAGGTGTGGGGAATTCTGCAGTGAAGTATTTAAGCTTCAGCAAGTGAAGCATGGCAAATAATTTTGGAAAGTGTGGAGCTTGGTTCTACTAATTCTCCAGCTAACCAGCTGGTGTAGCTTTTTTAAAATAGCATAGTGATCACACAAACACTTCTTAATTGCTGGGAAAGATTTCAAATGAGTTCCAAACTAGACGTGACTTCAAAGTTGCGTTAAGTGTGCGAGTTTTTGTTTTGCTTTTAATGCGAATAGAGGGCACAGAAGATGTTGGTCTTTTGGATCTCAGCATGCCTCTGAAAGTGACACATTCTTTGGAAATAATTCCCATACTGAAATCTAGTTTGACCCTTACAGTTACCACGAAGCCAGAGTATGTGGAATTTGCATAATTGGTAGAATGTTAGCAACGGGGAGTTTTCATGAAAATCACCTCTTGTGAACCCCATTTTTAAAATGGTTGGTAACACACTATTGTGCAAGTTATTCCTAATGGCCCGTACCTATAATCCCCATTGAAAATAACTTTAATAGAACACAAATAGCTTTCTGAAAATAAGCAAAGATTCATCTTTACAAGGTTTGTCTATAGGAACTGGTTTTGTTAAAGGAAATGTATCAATAAGCTGTTGCCACTTTGGTCCCAGCGAATACAGTGGTACCTCGGTTTAAGAACAGCCCTGTTTACAAACTACAGTCATACCTCATGTTACGTCCGCTTCATGTTACGTTCTTTCAGGTTACGTCCCGCGCCGACCCAGAAGTACCGGAAAGGGTTACTTCCAGGTTTCGCTGCATGCGCAGAAGCACAAAATGACGTCACGCGCATGCGCAAAAGCGGCGAATCGCAACCCGCGCGTGCACAGATGTGCCGCTGTGGGTTGCATTCTTTTCATGTTGTGAACAGGCCTCCAGAACAGATCCCATTCACAACCAGAGGTACCACTGTTTTCGATTTACGAACTCCACAAAACCGGAAGTAGTGTCCCGGTTTGCGAACTTTACCTCGGTCTCAGAATGGACACCGAATGGTGGAAGGGCACCGGCGGCAGGAGGCCTCATTAGGGAAAGCGCACCTCAGTTTAAGAACAGTTTTGGTTTAAGAACGGACTTCAGGAACGGATTAAGTTCATAAACCGAGATACCACTGCTCTTGTGCCAAGTTGGTCTAATCTATTGGTTCCTCCATGTTATAACTATCTCCCTGTGGAAGGTCTAGCTTGTGTGAGAAAGCCAAAGTGAGAGCATTTGGGTCAAAATTAAGGGAGAGAAGAATAACAGTGACCTCATTGTGGGAGTTTACTATAGATCCCCAAGCCAAACGGAGGACATAGATGATGCCTTCCTGGAACAGATGGCCAAGCATGCAAAAGGAAGGGAGATAGTAGTAATGGGGGACTTCAATTACCCGGATATTTGTTGGATGTCAAACTCAGCCAAGAGCATAAGGTCAAACAGATTCCTCACTGGCCTTGCAGACAACTTCATTGTCCAGAAAGTGGGAGAAGCTACAAGAGGAACAGCCATTTTAGATCTGGTCCTAACCAATGTTGATGACCTGGTTAGTGGGGTAGAAGTGGAAGGATCATTAGGCGCGAGTGATCATGCTCTTCTGAAGTTTACTATACAGCGGAAAGGAGCAGCCAAGCATACTAGGACTCAATTTCTCGACTTTAAGAAAGCCGACTTCATAAAACTTAGGGAAGTGCTGGGTGAGATCCCATGGACAGTAATACTAAAAGGAAAGGGAGTTCATGATGGCTGGGAGTTTGTTAAGAGGGAGATAGTAAAAGCACAACTTCAGGCAATACCAATGAGACGGAAACATGGAAGGTGCCTAAAGAAGCCAGGGTGGCTATCTAAAGAACTTTTAACTGAGTTAAGATTAAAAAAGGATGTGTACAAAAAATGGAAAAGGGGGGAAACCACCAAAGAGGAATTCAAACAAATAGCCAGCACGTGTAGACACAAAGTCAGAAAAGCTAAAGCACAGAATGAACTCAGGCTTGCTAGAGAGGTTAAAAGCAACAAAAAAGGCTTTTATGGGTATGTTCGTAGCAAAAGGAAGAACAAAGAAACAGTGGGGTCACTCAGAGGAGAAGATGGTGAAATGCAAACAGGGGACACAGAAAGGGCTGAACTCCTCAATGCCTTCTTTGCCTCAGTCTTCTCCGATAAAGAAAACAATGCCCGACCTGAAGAATTTGGAGCAAATGATTCAGCAGAGGAAACACAGCCCAGAATAACTAAGGAGATAGTACAAGAATACTTGGCTAGTCTAGATGTATTCAAGTCTCCAGGGCCAGATGAACTGCATCCAAGAGTATTAAAAGAACTGGCAGATGTGATCTCAGAACCACTGGCAGTCATCTTTGAGAATTCCTGGAGAACAGGCGAAGTCCCGGAAGACTGGAGGAGGGCAAATGTTGTCCCTATTTTCAAAAAGGGGAAAAGAGAGGACCCAAATAATTACCGCCCAGTCAGTCTGACATCAATACCAGGGAAGATTCTGGAGCAGATCATTAAGCAAACAGTCTGTGAGCACCTGGAAAGGAATGCTGTGATCACCAATAGTCAGCATGGATTTCTGAAAAATAAGTCATGTCAGACTAACCTGATCTCGTTTTTTGACAGAATTACAAGCCTGGTAGATGAAGGGAACGCAGTGGATGTAGCCTACCTTGATTTCAGCAAGGCATTTGACAAGGTGCCCCATGATATTCTTGTAAAGAAGCTGGTAAAATGCGGTCTTGACTATGCTACCACTCAGTGGATTTGTAACTGGCTGACTGACCGAACCCAAAGGGTGCTCATCAATGGTTCCTCATCATCCTGGAGAACAGTGACTAGTGGGGTGCCACAGGGTTCTGTCTTGGGCCCGGTCTTATTCAACATCTTTATCAACGACTTGGATGATGGACTCAAGGGCATCCTGATCAAATTTGCAGATGACACCAAACTGGGAGGGGTGGCTAACACCCCAGAGGACAGGAACACACTTCAAAACGACCTTGACAGATTAGAGAACTGGGCCAAAACAAACAAGATGAATTTTAACAGGGAGAAATGTAAAGTATTGCACTTGGGCAAAAAAAATGAGAGGCACAAATACAAGATGGGTGACACCTGGCTTGAGAGCACTACATGTGAAAAGGATCTAGGAGTCTTGGTTGACCACAAACTTGACATGAGCCAACAGTGTGACGCGGCAGCTAAAAAAGCCAATGCAATTCTGGGCTGCATCAATAGGAGTATCGCATCTAGATCAAGGGAAGTAATAGTGCCACTGTATTCTGCTCTGGTCAGACCTCACCTGGAGTACTGTGTCCAGTTCTGGGCACCACAGTTCAAGAAGGACATTGACAAACTGGAACGTGTCCAGAGGAGGGCAACCAAAATGGTCAAAGGCCTGGAAACGATGCCTTATGAGGAACGGCTAAGGGAGCTGGGCATGTTTAGCCTGGAGAAGAGGAGGTTAAGGGGTGATATGATAGCCATGTTCAAATATATAAAAGGATGTCACATAGAGGAGGGAGAAAGGTTGTTTTCTGCTGCTCCAGAGAAGCGGACACGGAGCAATGGATCCAAACTACAAGAAAGAAGATTCCACCTAAACATTAGGAAGAACTTCCTGACAGTAAGAGCTGTTCGACAGTGGAATTTGCTGCCAAGGAGTGTGGTGGAGTCTCCTTCTTTGGAGGTCTTTAAGCAGAGGCTTGACAACCATATGTCAGGAGTGCTCTGATGGTGTTTCCTGCTTGGCAGGGGGTTGGACTCGATGGCCCTTGTGGTCTCTTCCAACTCTATGATTCTATGATTCTATGATTCTATGATTTAAATCTAGCTCTTCCCTTTGGTATGCTAGTCTTCTGCATGCGGGAAGATGGTTTTCTAGGCGGAAGAAAACTCACAGCATGCTGTTTCCCCACCCATAGTCTGAAATGACAGAGGAGGGCTTTACCGTATGTTTTTGTTGAGCATGTAGGCTGGAAAACAAAACACCTCAATTTCCCACAATATACCAGTAAGTCTCAGATTTGGGGAGGAAACCTTGTAAAAGCGATGATGATTAGCTTTTCACGTACTGATGCTAATTAAAACCTTAATGTCAACAGTGTGCTTGGCACCGCTCAGAACTTGAGTGGCGGGGCCTCTGCCAAGAGGAATTGTGGTGTACAATCAGGCAAGCTACCTTGTTCCATAATTTGCACTAATTCTAATCTTAGATCATATTCTTTGGAGACGATCGGGCTCTCTGGTGATTGAAACTTCTAGTCAACAAGCCTCAGCGGTTAAACCCTTGAACACAATCCAGAGGCTCTGGATGCTGTGAAGCCAGCATTTGCTTTTGGGGGGGAACCCGAGCGATCTCTGTCAAAATTGAGGGTGTACTGCACTTATCCTCAGGTTATGGCTTCCGGATTTAGTTGCAATTTAAATCCTCGCATGGTTACGTCATTGTAGTTGCTTGCTTTGTAATTAGCATGCGATAATGACTTACCTGGAGGCTTATAAACTTACATACTATTATGTATGCTTAAAGGCCTGCAGACCAAAAAAAAAAAATGTTTAATTATTCCAAATTGGAACTTGAGCTTTCCTCACACCTTCAAGCGCTAGTTATGTGCATTTCTCCCCAGGTTGCCTTCCCTGCTCAGACTGCTTCCTCTGGCCTGATCTTTTGCCCTAACTACTGTGTAATGTTCTCTGTTGCAAATATAATTTTCCTGGGCTTCCTGCTGTCTTCTATGCTCCTTGATTTGCCCCTCTGTGGTCAGAGTACTGTTACTCCCTCAGATGTGAAGGTAACATGGCCGATCATCATTGATAGATGCCTCGCTCTCATTGCCGGAGTAGATTTAAGGCAGTTTTGTATTTAAACACTTAGCTGGGAGTCCTAGGTGACATGGAAGTCTATGCGGTTGAGTATAGCTGGAGAAAGGCCTTCATTGCACCCAGGAGCAGCATGCAATTGTCAATAATAATAATAATAATAATAATAATAATAATAATAATAATAAATAATCCCACTTGACCTTTGGGGAGTTTTCTGAGTAAGAGCAGCTCATGCCCTGAAGATTGCCAGCTGACACTGTCAGCAAATGGATATTAAGCGTTCCATTAAAGGTAAAGGTAAAGGTACCCCTGCCCGTACGGGCCAGTCTTGACAGACTCTAGGGTTGTGCGCTCATCTCACTCTATAGGCCGGGAGCCAGCGCTGTCTGCAGACACTTCCGGGTCACGTGGCCAGCGTGACAAGCTGCATCTGGCGAGCCAGCGCAGCACACGGAACGCCGTTTACCTTCCTGCTGGTAAGCGGTCCCTATTTATCTACTTGCACCCGGAGGTGCTTTCGAACTGCTAGGTTGGCAGGCGCTGGGACCAAACGATGGGAGCGCACCCCGCCACGGGGATTAGAACTGCCGACCATGCGATCGGCAAGTCCTAGGCGCTGAGGTTTTACCCACAGCGCCACCCGCGTCCCGCTTAAGCGTTCCATTACTGACAGCTAAAAGCATGTTAGAGATCTATGCTCTGGGCTGGTTCTCAAGGTTTAAAAATGTGATATGGGGGAGGAAGACCAATATTATAAGGTTGGTATAGAAGTAATGTTTTAAAACTCCAAATGCAGGATGTTCAATTCCCTAGCTACATAGAGAATGTGAGGAAGAAAAGACACACAGTTTGAAGCCTCAAAGTGCTTGCGCTAGCCAGAGACTTCTAAACGTAAATTTGGCTTTCACATTTCAGATATTGGGATCCACAAATTTGTGGATGATCCTCAGACCCTCATCTCACACTGCACTTTGGGATAGTAGCTGCAAATGTGCCTCCAAAGTTCAGTGTGAACTCCAAGAACGACCACCCCCTTTCCCTGAGTCCTGGTATCCAAATCCTCCTTTGTGCAGTTTGGTTCATACCACTTGATGGCAACCTCCATGTACTCATGGTTGTAGCATTAAAGTATTAAAAGTTTCTTTGACGTGGTGATCAGTATCAAGTTGTACTGATCTTTCAGTAGGGGTGAGAAGTGGGGTTTTTCACTGGAGTCTCCTTTAACTTGTCTGCCTTTGTTTAAACGGGAACAGTAATGTTTTTGTAGCCGAATATGACACTCGTGTTTTGCTGACCCTGCATATTTTCCCTCTTCAGCTGGCCAGCCTTCTGTTGCACGCACTGCTGGCTCATTAAACGAAAAGCAAAAAAGCCCAGTGACTTCAAAACAAGTCCATTATCAAGTGCCAAATAACTGGAGGGGAGGGGCGAATTTAAAGACAAACCACATGAAGATGGTCTGTGCACTTAATTTCTCCCATTCTTGCCTTTGGTTTTATCTGATCGCTCTGCCCGGGCCAGCTTCCAGTATGCTGTGGTTCAGTCACTCGGTGCCGTGTTCCAGAATTGTGAAGCTGACCACCCTGGCAGTTAATTTCCTGAAAACTCTGATCTTTTTTGCAGTAGTGTGTTTTTCACACAGAACCTGCATTCGCTGCTGTAGAAAATGCTCCTCTGATACCCGATAGGAATTTGACATTAAATGTTGTTGAGGCAGGAGCTGGGAGCAGATGTGTAAAATAAGTTCCAGTACTAGTTTTGCATTAGCATCTTCCATTTTTGTTGGGACACATGCATCAACTTAAGAAAAGACAAGTGGCACAGCGTCTAACTTCAAAGCTGTCGCTGCCCGCAGTGCTCTGTGAATGAGGATGGGACATCTTTTTACCCCCGCATCTATAGAGTGGTACCTCTGGATGTGAACGGGATCCGTTCCAGAGCCCTGTTTGCACCCTGAAGAGAATGCAACCCGCGTCTGTGTGTGTGCAGGTCGCAATTTCCCGCTTCTGTGCATGTGTGTGACATCATTTTGAGTGTCTGCGCATGCGGCGAGACCCGGAAGTAATGCATTCCGTTACTTCTGGTTCACCGCAGAGCGCAACCCGAAAACGCTCAACGTGAAGCAACTTTAACCCAAGGTATGACTGTATAGTGCAAGCCCTATATGGCTGGCATTGGCCCAGGCTGTTTGTAATTCTGGACACGTCCATCAAGCCAGTGTTGGGACTTGGACCTCTTTGAGCCCAGGAGCCCCGCAGACCTGGGAACAGCTGCGTCCAGGGGATGTGAGAGCCTCTGTATTCATTGCTTGCCCTTGTTTCCACCCTCTTCTGATAGTGAGTTGGAGATGGCAAAAGTAACTCTGTGAATCTTGAAGTAGCAGAATGTCAACACCACCTGTCTTGGAGAAGTGGAAGCTGACATTCTCATTGACCCCGGTAGCAGCAGTGGCCTTCATGCCATCAGAAACCTTCTCTAGCAAGTGCTCATTCCCCGTGTCTTTACAGTGTAAAGAAATGTGATGATTGATTGAATGCCATACTAACTTTTCAGGAAGGCATGGTATATTTTCTCTGTTGGCTTATGTTTACTAGTAAAGGGATAGCTGTGTGTGTCTTGGATGCTGGCTGGAGTGGTCCCAGATGAATGACTCAGAAGTCTGTGTTGTTGCTCTTTGCCTGGTCTGTAGACAAACGGCCTCTTTTTTGTGATTTAACATCCTAGTTGTTCAGGCAATTTCTACTTAAGCACCAGCTTTGTGATAGCTACACCTCTATTCTGGGGGAGGCACATGTCTCCCTCAGAAGAAAGTGGGTCCTGGAAGAGGCAGCCACACTTGGTTCTCTGCTGCCCCCCACCTCTGCGTGAAAGAAAACAGTGGGGATATAGAATGATGCTGAAGTCCCTGTTCTCTGACTTTCTTTTATCCACTGATTTGGGCAGATCTTAGAGCTTGTGACTTATAGCTGGAAAGCTCAATGATCACCATGCTAATTTTTATGTCGGCAAATGAAACTGGAGGCAGCTGCTTTGTGCGCATAATTTGATGCACATATGGAGCTCTAGTTATCCTGGAGTCCTCTTAGGGCCATGGCGTAATGGGTGAGGACAAAGCAGAGGGGCTCAGCCCCCTGCTCCTTGCAGGATGAGGCTGCAGGAATCGTATTCCTAAAGTGCCTCCAGGCTTAGGGCTGTTCAATATCAGGACAGATTTGCCTGTCTGCCTGCAGACTTGCAACTTATAATGATCAGGGTGGCAGTGAGGACACAGTAGGAGGAGGAAGATTGTATTTTAAAAAGGTGTGGGAGTGATTTAGGGTGGTGGGTTTGACCCATGAACCCTGTACATGTAGACAGCTGAAAAGCAGATGTACCTGTTTTTAAGATTATCAATATTTAGTTAAGAACCTGCTGGATGAGGGCAAAGGGCTATTCGCATCTTGTGACCAATGAGCATTAACCAGAGTGCCTTATTTAAGTGTGTTCATTGTATTTAAACAAGCAAGTATGCACAAGTGCTCAGCATCTAAGGCACTCCTTTCCTGGAAAGTTCATTAAAACTTCCAAAGACAGTGTGAGGCCATCTGGTTAAACGGAGACTAAACAAATGGGTGTAAATTTTGTAAAATAGATTTCCTTCCCCTGCCTGTTTCAACTGCTGCACATCCTTACTCTTCTGGATTCAAAACACAGACTTAAATAGTTTCCTATTATTTCTTGGCCATGGTATTTAAGCTGTTAGTTTAAAACTAGTGTTAAATTTGGTCTACTGGTCTAAATAATATTTCTGAGTTGTTGTTTCCTCCCGCAAGTGTTTTTGGGTTACTTCTCTAACACCTTAGAATGCTGTCCTACTCTAGGGTAGTCATATTTAATTCACAGAGCAGAAACATTGTATAACAGGGATTGGCCCAAATTATTTGTAGCAAGAGCCATGCAGAAATACGTTGTAAATTGTTGTTGGCATTCGTTTATCTTGAAAGACAATGGAGTGCGCCTCCAGGGGTGAAATCAAACTGCAGGGGAATCACAGTGCCTGCTGTAGCTGCAGAGACCAGTAACATGTGATGCCAGACAGCTTGCAAACCTCTTTTGGAAGCACTGATGTCAGGCTTCTGGTGGCTGAGCTGTTGATCTGAACTTGGTGTTTCAGCGCGGTTGCTTCATTTTCACTTCTGTTTGTAAAAAAAGAAAGAAAACAGAAAACAAAACGCAGCTTAAGCAAGTTTTGCTTCCTGACTGACTCGCCACACCACAAAGCTAACATGTATCTTGGAAATACATGTTTAAAATGCTACACTTTAGTCTAATGCAGAATGCTTTCTTAATCTGCCTGAATGAGTCATTTCTCTACTGATAACTTGAAACGTTATTTATATAAACAGATGAATTGTGCTCTGAGTCTCCAACCCTTTCATTCAGAAGTTAGTTAGTTTCTTAGTTTGTTTAATATTTACCTCTACTCTTCCTTTTCCCCTGACCGGGACTTTTGTCAACAGATGAATTGTTTTCGACCTGGGCTTGTAAATATTCCTCCTATCCATGTGAAGTTTTGCATTGACACTTGTCGGCAGAGTGTGCAGCAGTTCAGGGATAAGCTGGGATTTTGGTGATCTGCCTAATAACGTAGCGTTTGTTGTGTGCATCATTTTCTGGACAAGTTCCAGAGCTACCTATTGTAACTGAACAGGTGACGCGAGAAACTGGCCCTTTGAACTCTAGAAGATAATAGTAGTCAGGCTATATAACTGCGGTGTTGAAATAATCCCGTATTCTGTGCTGAGGACAACAAAAATCCTGTGACCTCAATACATTTTTGCAGACAAAGAGAATTTCCTTATTTCTGCATCATTCTGCTCGAGTGAAGAGAAGGCATGCTGAGCCCTGAACAGTGTTCAACACCCAGAGACGTCCAAGTTTCAGAGGCCCTCACTGCATGTTCTCAGATTTTATTTGAGAGGTGGAAATTTTTAAAACGCACCTTATAGATCTGTAGTTCTCCCACTGAAGTGTAAAACTCATTGGTATTATGGGAAGCTAGGGGCAGTGAAGCAAGCCAGACAAAGAGTAGAGTGCAAGTGGTTCAAGTCTCGCTCTGAATCTGACTACGGTCGAACCTCTGTTTATGTAACCCTCTGGTTATGTAAACTTCAGGATGCGCGCATGGCAAACCCGGAAGTATGTTACCAGGTTTCGCCATGCACGCATATGCAGAAGCGGTTCTCAGGTTGCTGAAACCTCAGGATCTGACCAGACCAGACGGATCCCGTCCGCAACCGGAGGTACCACTGTATTGGCAAAGGTCAATATTGGGGTGCTTCTGGATCTTGCTTTGCCACCGAAAGCTCAGGTAGCCTTGATGGCTAGGAGCTTCTTTAACCAGGTCTGGCTGTGACAACTGCCGTTGTTTCTGGGCCCAGAATAGCTTGAGCACAGTAGTCCGGGCACTGGTGACTGCAGCATGGGACCACTGCAGTGCACTTCATGTGGGGCTTGTTCATGTTCCAGAAAGTGTAGTTAGCACCGATCTGCAGAACCGGCACTTTTACATCTGCCGCATAATATTCATTACACACTTGCAAGGATTGTATCTTCAGTGGGAAAGCACCTGAACTTTGGGGACCCCTGCCCACTGACATTAGGCAGGTACTTCCACTGTACAGTGGTACCTTGATTCCCGAACGACTTGGCTCCCAAACAAATCGCCTCCCAAACGCCACAAACCCAGAAGTAAGTGTTCCGGTTTGCGAACGTTTTTTGGAAGCCGAATGTCCGACGCTGCTTCCACGGTTTCCGATTGAGTGCAGGAAGCTCCTGCAGCCAATTGAATGCCACGCCTTGGTTTTCGAACAGTTTCGAGAGTCGAATGGACTCCTGGAACGGATTAAGTTCGAGAACCAAGGTATCACTGTTCTGTTTTTGGTGTCTGCTAAAAACCCTTTTGTTTAGGGCAAGCCATGTAAATCTGACGTGTATTTTAACATGCAATTTTATGGGGTTAGTTTTGGTCACCCTCTTTTTAGGATCTAGTTTTCTTTGTATTTTTTAATGTCCATTTTATGTAAATCACTCGGAGATTTTGATGATAAAGTAGTGCATAAACCCTGTTAAGTATGCGAGAAGGTTGGGCTGGCATGTTCTTCCTTGACATCTACTGTTGTATATGGATGGAAATGTATCTGTATGGAGGAATGCTCAGTTATGTTCGTCCCCACCTGCAGTCTGAAGTGGCGTAGCCCAGAGCTAGGCTTGCTTTCTCATTGAGGATCTGACTTTTAAGAATGTCCTGCAAGCATTCCAGTCTTAAGCCACGTGGAACACAACAAATGCCAGGGCAGGGTGTTCGTTGGCATAGCATTACCGCTTCGGGGGTACATCGTGACCTGCGTTAAGAAACCACAGACTCAAAATATCACCCACACGCCCTGCCAATACTCAAACATAATGACAAACGCTTTAGTCGCTAAATTATGTCCATGTGGCATAACAAAACGGCAAAAATACTTTGGGCTATGGCAAGCCTTTCTGTTGCAAGTGTGGAGAGGGCATGGATCCTAGCAAGGAAAGTAACAAAGTGATTCCCCTTTTGGCTTGGGAGGCGTACCTATTGAGCAAGTGGATTTGCTAATGAAAGCATTTAGTCCCACCATATCATGTGGCCAGGATCCAGCACAGGCAAGTCTCTGGCTGCCTAATATTTTTTCCGTGGAGTTCATTTGCATGCTAATCCTGTATGTAGCAATTTGTAGAACTGCCTTTGCAGGTGGTGTTATTGCGCTCTGCGCTTTGTTCCAATGGACCCAGAGCCAGCTTTGAGATGCTCTGGAATTGGCGCATAAGTGATATTGGCTCTGCCTGCATGAGTCCAGCATCTGCTCAGGACTCTCGCCTGCTAAAAATGGGTGCCTCCAAGCTCTCCTCCTCTCCCCGCTTCTTCTCTTTGCCTCCTGCCAAGCTCCCTCACCTCCAACCCAGGTGTTGGCGCAGCCCAGGTCCTAGTCTCATTCTCTGATGTAAAGAGCGGATAGCAAAAACAAGCAGCACAACATGTCAGGACAAAATAAGATAGAAGGAAGTTGCTAAATGGAAGGCACTTCAGTAATGGGAGGTCGAGGTGACATACTGGATCACGTCCATCAAGTTGGGCTTCCTCGAGTAACCATCAGCCGTTGTGCCAGAGCAGATCTCAGAACTGTACAAAGTCCTTGTTTTGTTTTTGCGTCCTTGAGATTACAGTAGTCAGGCAAGATGGCTGCGCCAATGTAACAGGATGGGAGGAAAGAAATTGCTGCAGCACAAAGCTTCAGTATTTGCTGACCTGGCGCCATTGCAAGATGGTACAGACTCTTGCTCTGTTCCATTCTGCTGGAGCTGTATGTGGCATGAAGGGCCAGAGTGGCAGATCTTGAATGAGAAGAGGAGCATCGAGTAATCCCCCCATGTCACACAGGTGGCTGATTTTTTTCCTGCAGCTTGTGTAGTTCCTCCTGCCAGCCCACCTCCATGCCAGGGACCCTAGTAACATCTGTGTGGAACTGTTTCAGCTTTGTTTAGCTGTTGCAAAATCGGCTCGTGTTCAAGAACACTCAAAAGGCCGTATTTGGATTTCCAAGGTACAGCTGACTTGTTACCTGCTATAGAAAGCTGTGTGTATCTATTTTTGAAGCAGTATGTGCACAGACTTATATGAAAAGTGTGGAGGGCAGGTAAGGAGAGTATATTCCATGGCAGTTGTCTTCCTAGAAAGGTAAAGGGACCCCTGACCATTAGGTCCAGTCGTGACCCACTCTGGGGTTGCAGTGCTCATCTCGCTTTATTGGCCAAGGGAGCCAGCGTACAGCTTCCGGGTCATGTGGCCAGCATGACTAAGCCGCTTCTGGCAAACCAGAGCAGCACACGGCAACGCCGTTTACCTTCCCGCTGGAGCGGTACCTATTTATCTACTTGCACTTTGAAGTACTTTCGAATTGCTAGGTTGGCAGGAGCAGGGCCTGAGCAACGGGAGCTCACCCCGTCACAGGATTCGAACCGCCAACCTTCTGATCAGCAAGTCCTAGGCTCTGTGGTTTAACCCACAGCGCCACCCATGTCCCATAGTTGTCTTCCTACCTGTGCACAAAAAAGCAAAGCAGAGATCAGTGCACGGGCTCTTGTTCTGGGCCTGCAGGGGGACAGGGAAATTAAGTTGATGGTTCTTGCATCTGCAAAGCCATTCCAAGGAGCCACCAAACAGGATGGCTGGGGAATGTAAGGAGTTATGGTGTAGGAATGTCTGACGTTTTGGCTGACCACTTGCCAGCATCCAGACACTGGGTCCTCATGCACACGGGCCATTTTCCAAAGATGAGCTTTCCTTCCCGTCAGCATTACGCTGCACAGGATTCTGATGAAGCTGGCTCTTATTTTTGATTAAATTTTACTGCTTCCCTTTTGGCCGTGGCTTTTTGACATCCCTAATTTGATGGATTTGTTTCTCACAGTAAAGCAGTGCCACTAATGGAATGCATGAGAGGGTGATGGATAAGGCAATATGGTCTTCCTCGCCAGGCTTGCTAAGATGAAAAATAGGCTTCTTAGGTAATGGGCGCCTTAAAAAGAATCCCCCCCTCATGAACTCTTAAATTTCCATAATTTTTAAAAAGCCTTCCTTCCATTTCTCTTCTTAGACCCAAACTAGTGTGTGAAAAATGTCTGAACGAAACGTCTGTTTCTTGACAGTGGCTAAGGAACCTGGAACCTGGAAGTGTGTAGGCTGGTCTTCTCCACCTTCTGATATCTGAGGCTCTGTTTATTTCTGGATTAAAAACAGGGTTGTCCTGTGTGATGACTTTTCCCAGGAGAAGAGGAGGAATGTGACCTGGTTCATTCTCTTTGTTCCTCTCACTTGCACACAGTTGGAGAATCACCAGTTCGGGCTTTCTCGCGTTCAGGCGCATAAGCTCTGAAGAGCAAAACCTTGCAGACTGACTTTGGTATTATTAAAAACAGCTTTTTATGCCCTTATTTTGCATTGTTACATGAGCCCTCTCCTCCCGCGTCAGAAAAGATAGCAGCACGTCAGGTGGACCAGGAAGTCTAGCTCTGTGGATGGCAGCTTCTTCTGTTCAACAGCTTTGGACAACTTTCTCATTGCCACCATTTGACTGTAGCTGCAAACCTTTGCAAATGTTGCCTGCAGATTTGCTCTCCCCCCCCCCCACTCCTCCTGGTGTTGGAACTCGCTGTTGGCAGTGCTAGAGAAGCATTTTGCTCTAGGCAGCATATTAAAACGAGCCACCTACATAGTGATGCTTGGAACACCTGGGATGGGCTGCCCCTCCCGAACCTGTATTTTTTGACTGTATTGGTTATTTAATCCTTATCGTGGTCCTCTTGAATTGTGTGTAGATGCCTGCATCCCTCTTCCTCCGGCCCAGCCTGCTCTATGTGGGGCTACCTTTGAAGGTGACCCGAAAACTACAACTAATCCAGAATGCGGCAGCTAGACTGGTGACTGGGAGTGGCCGCCGAGGCCATATAACACTGGTCTTGAAAGACCTACACTGACTCCCAGTACGTTTCCAAGCACAATTCAAAGTGTTGGTGTTGACCTTTAAAGCCCTAAACAGCCTCGGTCCAGTATACCTGAAGGAGCGTCTCCACCTCCGTCGTTCTGCCCGGACACTGAGGTCCAGCGCCGAGGGCCTTCTGGCGGTTCCCTCGCTACGAGAAGCCAAGTTACAGGGAACCAGGCAGAGGGCCTTCTCTGTAGTGGCACCCACCCTATGGAACACCCTCCCACCAGGTGTCAAAGAGAAAAATGACTACCAAGACATCTGAAGGCAGCCCTGTTTAGGGAAGCTTTTAATGTTTAATAGACTATTGTATTTTAGTGTTCTGTTGGAAGCCTCCCAGAGTGGCTTGGGAAACCCAGCCAGATGGGCGGGGTATAAATAAATAAATTATTATTATTATTATTATTATTATTATTATTATTATTATTATTATTATTAATTACCCTCAGCAGGTCTTGAGCTACTTCCCCTTACTCTCCATTTTTCTCTTGCATCTTGTGTAAGGGATCGTTGAGGGCAGAAAGGTTGAAGCCACTGCTCTGTGAACTCACACTCACTGCCTCAGTTTAACTTTTTGACAGCTCACTAAACAACAAATGGTGTTCCACCTGCTCAACAGGACTTCCCCTTCCCCTCATCTCTGTGCACCCCAAAAACCTTCATCGTGGGGTCCCTCAACCCTCTGGAACAGATTTTGAGTGTGTGCTGGTGTGTGTGTGTGTGCTACAGTTGTGGGATGGAGCTCTGTTGTGCAAGTGGAAGTCTGTTGCATGAGATGGACACAGCAGCACCGGGTGCAACATTACACAGCTAGTGATTAGGGCTGTTTTTATCTGACACAACTGGAACGGGGTAAACCGTAACAGGAAAGGCAGCATAGTTTTCCTCCTTGATGAGGCTGGCTCAGTGATGGAGATGAAGGCTGCCCAATGCTTAAAATACAACGATTTTCACATTAGTGATCCATTCTGTGTTTGGATTAATGAATTACTTTCACATCAGCTTGCCCAACAGTTAAAAAAATCTGCTGAAGCTCTCCTGCCTCATCTGAGATAAGGTGGCTGTCAGTGAGAGGCAGAGCTTTTTTGGATGTTCCCTCCCTAAGGCAGCCTGCCTGGTGCCTGCCCTGCTGTCCTCCAGGCACCTGGAAAATATTTCTTTTAATTCAGTGAGACATTTGTGATTTTGTTGCTCTTAGTAAGTTTCAATATAATTCTTTCTGTTACTTTTATTCTGGTTTCGTTAACAATTGAGTTGCTTTTTTTCTTTCTCGCAAGCTGCTCTGAAATCGAGCTGGGTGGTGAATGAATTATTGTACTTCAACACAGCTGATTAACTTTGACGGGCTTGGTGCATAGATAGTTATTACCATGGCTAACAGTGAAATGATTGTGATTGAAGCATTCATGTTTAGATGCAGTGCGTCTCTGAATACCTAGAGGGTGTGGGGAGGAGTTAGCGAGATCCATGGCTTTTATACACTGTTTATAGACTTCCTGGAGACATCGGGCTGGCCAGTTCTGGAAACAGATCCAATAGGTTTCATTCTGGCTCTTAAAATGAGATACAAAAGGGATGAAGGCACTCCCTTTTGAGCAACCTATGTTAGCATGGGGACTTTAAGCTTCAGTGTTGTACAACTCTTTTATCAGTTTCTGTGCAAGCAGGAACTGTCCCTTCTTCACAAGAGGTAAAGGTAAAGGTACCCCTGCCCGTACGGGCCAGTCTTGACAGACTCTGGGGTTGTGCGCCCATCTCACTTAAGAGGCCAGGGGCCAGCGATGTCCGGAGACACTTCCGGGTCACGTGGCCAGCGTGACAAAGCTGCATCTGGCGAGCCAGCGCAGCACACGGAAACGCCGTTTACCTTCCCGCCAGTAAGCGGTCCCTATTTATCTACTTGCACCCGGGGGTGCTTTCGAACTGCTAGGTTGGCAGGCGCTGGGACCAAGCAACGGGAGCGCACCCCGCCGCGGGGATTCGAACCGCCGACCTTTCGATCGGCAAGCCCTAGGCGCTGAGGCTTTTACCCACAGCGCCACCCGCGTCCCTCACAAGAGGTAGGTGTGATTTGGTCCGTTACCTTGAAACTACAGGATAAAAATACTGAAGCTGCCTATTGCAACTTGAATTAAGTTGCTTGTTCATCCTCTTTCAATAATGAAGATGCCACAACCTTTGCATGTTTTAAGATGTTAGCAGAGGGCTTGATGATTAGCTAGCTTACGGCTGCATAAATAGCTGCCGAGCTGCTCAGAGGAAAACCTGATCTATCTACCGTCAGCATTTGCTGCCATGTGAGATTCTACGTCAGGAGATTAAAGGGCTAGCTGTGGCTAAAAATATAAGCTAGCCATGATAAACATTGAGCTCCCGGCCATGTGAACGTCCACAAGGAATGCATGCTGTGTGTACAGCGCTTCCTCAGGATGAAAAAGGAGTTGCTTAAACTGCCTGACCACTCAGCGTGGGGAACGAGTTCTCTGCATTGTTTTCCTGGGTTCCTCTTCCTCACCTGAGAAGGGAATGCAAGAATTGCTAGTAAGCATTTGTAACCTTAGCATGATTCAGCCTTGAACTTAGAAGTTCAGACACCTTGGGAAAGTATACTGTGCATGTTAACAACCCACTAACCAGTATCTGCTTTCCAGCTTTGGATTTTACCACGCAAGGCTGTTGGTGAAGATCTAGGCGCTTGCTTGGTAGTTGCAAAGCAGAGAGACATTTTCATGTGTAAATTGGTTTCCAGCATCGTGCTAACACAGTTCAGATGTTGTCGCCTGGGTTCCCACTCATGTGGGGAGCCTCCAAAGGTATGCAAGTCTTCTCTGTAACCATGTGGGGTTGTTAGAAGAAACCCACAACTCTGGGGAGTTCTCTGTTCTCTTGAAAATACCTGAAGAGGACTACTAACCTTGCAGGGATACTCCTATGCTACTAGTAGTTATGGACGTAGTCTGGCAAAGATGATCAAGGATATGGAAACCAAGCCTGGGGGAGCTTGGTTGGAGGAGTTGGGTATGTTTAGCCTGGAAAAGAGAAGACTTAAATATCTAGAGGGCTGTCGCATGGAAGATGGAGCAAGCTTGCTTTCTCCTGATCCGGTGGCTAGGACCCAAACCCAAATCAAATTACAAGGAAGGAGATTCCAACTAAACACCAGGAAGAACTTTGACAGTAAGAGCCGTTTGACAGTGGAACAGCCGGTCTCTCTTGGAAGATTGTGGACACTTCTTCATTGGAGGATTTGGGGCAGAGGTTGGATGGCCACCTGTCATGGATTCTTTCGTTGAGATTCCTGCATTGCAGGGGGTTGGACAGGACCTTCAGGGTCCCTTCCCACTCTACAGTTCAATGATTCTATATGTGCTGCAGCTGTGAATAAATGAGAATCCTGGCCAGAGCTGTGTTTACTCTTGTGATAAAAGGGGGAAAAATGCAGCTAGGCCTCCATTTCTTGCCACAAGGCTGACCTTGTTAATCTCACTTAGCTCCCTGCACCCAGCTATTGAGAAGAAATCAGCAGAACGTTTTTACTCTGGGGAGTAAAAGAAAATGCCTAGGACAAGATCAAATGGTGAATCTTCACTTTTCAAGAAGCTGGATTTTGCATGGCAGCTCTTGTAATGACACAGCTACCTGTGCTTATAAAGTCTAAAACTCAGAGCAGCCTGGATTCCCAAAGCACATCTGCAGATGACTAGATGTTATGAGGTGCGACGCATAATGCTAGCGTTGGACGTCTGTGCTTTGCAAACAGTAGATAAATCTATGCCAGCTCAGTCTTTAAGCTCATGAAAAAAACACATGTGCAGCCAATGTTTTCTAAGACATTAATGTATCCTGTCTCTCCCTACTGCTGAGGCCCCTTGTCTTCCAGGGGTGCCAGTTAGTTTCCTAGCTGCCCTTTTCTCATGCCCTCTATACCTTCTTTCATTCTCCGTCTGTGCTTTGCCAATGGCTTATCTGATGGAGAGGCTACAGACAGGATGCAACAGGAAGCAGAAAGGAAATGACTCAAGTTTTTTTTAGGAAAATGTGCTTGGGATTAGGGATTAATAACTAGACGGGTGCCAAAGACAGTATTTTATCCATGAGAAAAGGGGGGAAATATTGAAAAATGGTGTCAACAGCTCCCTCCCACATAGACAAAAGAAGTTTGCACCATTAGGTCCCGGCAGTGGATTTCAAACATTGGAGTTGTTTGTGGTGCCAAGCAATTCTTACGGCAAATTTTGTATATATATATATTTAAAAGAGTACAAAGTATGAATGTTAAACCTGCCTTGTTTTAGTCAGCAAGAAAGTTTTCAAGTATGATACTGGCTAGATCACTGTAAACGCAAATTATATATGGATTTTCCGTATGGAAGACAGTTCCATGGTTTGAGAGCCCTGGTGACTACTTGGTGCAGAAGACATTAAAGGACCATCATTTGTGTGAAGTGGGGAGCTTTTGTGGTGTTCAGGGGTGGGTGGGCTCCACGATCACAGCTGTGGAAGAAAGGTGCAAATTTCCCTCCATACTCTGGTCCTGATGAGAATAACCTCTATGATGAAATATATTGGGAGGTAGCATGCCTCTGAACATGGAATGGCGGAGATTGAGAAGCAGGGAGGGGGCACAGTTGTGCTCCTGCTTGCAGGCTTCCTGTAGGCACCTGGTTGGCCACTCTGAGAAGAAGATGCTGGACCAGAGGTGGGCCTTTGTTCTCCAGAATTCCTCCTATGTCCTGCTGGTCACCAGATAGGGCTGAAGGTTGTGCCAGCAAAAGCGTGTGGGTGAAACTTTGGTCAGGTTGTTTCCTCAATGGTGACATTTGTACAATTTAAAATTCCCAATTCTCCCATATAGCTTTAGCTGTTCACCACGTTGCTTCTGAATCATCTGCATGCGCAATTTGAAGTCAAACTTCTCTTTCCTCTGGTTTACTATGCCCCATATACTGAAGGAGCATCTCCACCCCCATCATTCAGCCTGGACACTGAAGTCCAGCTCCGAGGGCCTTCTGGCGGTTCCCACACTGCAAGAAGTGAGGTTACAGGGAGCCAGGCAGAGCGCCTGCCCTGTGGAACACCCTCCCATCACATGTCAAGGAAATAATTGTGTGACTTCGGAAGACATCTGAAGGCAGTCCTGTATAGGGAAGTTTTTAATGTTTTGTGCTGTACTATATTTGATGTTTGACTTTGTTGGAAGCCACCCAGAGTGGCTGGGGCAACCCGGTCAGATGGGCAGCATATAAATAGTAGTAGTAGTAGTAGTAGTAGTAGTAGTAGTAGTAGTAGTAGCACGGCACTATGCATAGCATTTGGAAAGGGTACGGACCCCCCAACTCAATGCATTCAAGAAGCAAAAAATAGTTGGTAAACCCTGTTGGAACCAGATCTAATTTAAAACTGCTACGGACTTGAAAAATGAACTATAGAGCTTCAGGGGAAGCTCCTGCAGCATTCTTAGCACAGGATTTAACACTGTAAGAGTATATTCTAAATGAGAGAACCTGGGTATCAAAAGTTAAAGGATACCTGCTTAAGCTGCCTATGGGTTGCAAAAGCAGATTTTGGAGCTTTTCCATGTTCTGGCATCAATACTTATTTCGCCCAGCCTATGAGACAGGAAATAGCTCTTTCAGAAACCCTGAAGTCAGCTGTGAATATACCACAGCTACTACTGTTGGAGCTCTGCAGATGCTGCAGACTCCACGAAGCACTTATTGCACATAAACTGCTGTTTCGAAACTGGGTCAGCCGTGTGTGCGCTGCAGCATTTCTGACTGCATGCTTTTTGCAGAGTTGAAAATCGGTGCAGGAATGGCCACACTCACCATTTGCCACGCTTACTGAAAAAAACCTTAATAAGCCAGTTGCATAACAACAGGACCAACGCCATACTGCTTGGGTGTTTCGTCATCCTGATATAACAAAAACATTTATGGCTTAACTCTGCTTTGTTGCTGCTGCAACTACATCCATGTTTTTTTAGTGGTGTTGTATGTGCAGTCACTTCAGCATTTTTGCACAATAGAGTGGTGCTTGGGGGTTTAAGGGATATATTTATTCAAAGGTTGGATATGCATTTCTAGAACAAGTTGAGAGCCTTAGTCCAGGTCCCTTATGTCAGAATAGGCAGACTTCAAGCTTATCAGATCTACCTCTCCCCACCCAAACCCCAAGATCTACCAGCCAGATGGGTGGCGTATAAATAATGGAATTTATTGTAATAATAATAATAATAATAATAATAATAATAATAATAACAACAACAACAACAACAACAACAACAACAACCATTATTTATTACCAACCAGAGCAAATACAGTTAAAATTAAAGAACAGGATGCTTCTGAGCCTATAAATTTGTTTTTTTAGTATGAAAACCGAACTCAGTCCTCTCACACAAGTCCACTTTCAGTTTTTTTTTGTTTCTTAGCCTGATTTAGGGGGGAGGGAGTTGTGGTGGTGTTAGACCAGTTGGGGAAACCAAACCTAGAGGACCAGTGATTATATACAACAAAACAAATGAAGTCAAGGTCTAGATCATGGGTAGGTAACCTAAGGCCCAGGGGCCGGATCCGGCCCAATCGCCTTCTAAATCCGGCCCACAGACAGTCTGGGAATCAGCGTGTTTTTACATGAGTAAAATGTGTGCTTTTATTTAAAATGCATCTCTGGGTTATTTGTGGGGCATAAGAATTCGTTCATTCCCCCCCCCAAACTACAGAGCCTAGGGCTTGCCGATCAGAAGGTTGGCGGTTCGAATCCCTGTGATGAGGTGAGCTCCCATTGCTCGATCCCAGCTCCTGCCAACCTAGCAGTTTGAAAGCACGTCAAAGTGCAAGTAGATAAATAGGTACCACTCCGGCAGGAAGGTAAATGGCTTTTCTGTGCGCTGCTCTAGTTCACCAGAAGCAGCTTAGTCATGCTGGCCACATGACCCAGAAGCTGTCTGCGGACAAACGTCAGCTCCCTTGGCCAAAAAATATAGTCCGGCCCCCCACAAGGTCTGAGGGACAGTGGACCGGCCCCCTGCTAAAAAAGTTTGCTGACCCCTCTTCTAGATAAATGTAATATATTTCCTTAGCGTATGCGTGCAAGAATTTAAAAACAAGTATCAGCCGCCACCATTTCTCTTTACACAGAATGAGATGGGGACAAAGCATGCAGCTGGCATTGCAAAAGGAGTCTTTCTTCAGAAAATACTTCCCCTGCTAGCGATGGATAGCATCATGGGATGGGAAGGTGGAATATTGATGCCAGCTGATTGTGCAACCCCATCTCTTATCCGGGTCGTGTAGATCACTTGCCTGATGATATTGTTATGGTAGTTATAGTACTGTCCTCCATGGACGGAATGGTTAGTTCTTCGTTTCTTGCTGCCTAAAAGCATAGAAATGTGCTTGAGTGTATTAAAAAATAAATCTGGAACTTTGACCATAGGAAACTAGATGCAATATCTTTTAAAACTGGTATGGGGAACCTGTGGCCCTCCAGATATTGCTTGACTACAACGCGCATGATTCCTGAGTACTTGCCATATTGTTTGAGGCTGATGGACATCGGAAGTCCAATAACCTATAGAAGACCACAGGCATTCCATCTCTATTTTAAAAGCAGAAAAGTCAGACAACTAACTCCTCTGCTCAACAGGATTGAAGAACTAACAAGCACCTTAAATCCATGGTTGTCAAGTGCATTTGATGGGGTATGCCAAGATTGTATCAGCCACTGTTAGCCTTTTTAACTAAATGGGGGACAAGAGTTCATGGACCAAGTAACTTTGAATATCAGGCACTGGAGGCAAGCAGGGGAGAGGGACATGGTGCCCAGCTTGTGTTTTTCCAGCAGCCATTGGCCAGGCCATAGTTGAAAGCAGAATGCTTAGGGACTGAGTGGTTCCTAGATCTGATTCAGCAACCCATTGTTAAGATATCATAAGTGATCTGGAATTCCCTTTGTGGTGGGGGATAGTTGAGCTGACAGGCATATTGGAGGAGCTGGTGGAAGCTGGCTGCTTCAAGGGACTGTTTCTGAAGACATAATCTTGTGACCTACCACCAGGCGCTGGTTTTAATTCATGATTTTGAGTGGTGAAGTTAAAACTTGATTTTTCAAAACAGAGAAAGGGTCATTGTAGTCACGCACCTTTCGAATGAGAAAGCAAAATAAACCAGGCTTCGTCTTGATATAATCTTTAGTTTCTTTCCTTCCTCTCTCAGGAAAGCAAACATTTTAAGAATGTGAGGATCTGCTAGCAATAAAACATGATGGCCTAGAGTGGCATAGAATTAGTGACCCGAGACGATTGGCTGGAATCCTTGAAAAAGGGCTTTTCACTGTCGAAAACACAGTATTATCTCCTCCCAGGACATCCAGAACTAGTCTTAATCCTTTGCCTGTCTGCAAAGGAATTTTTTTGTTGTTTAGTCATTTAGTCATGTCCAACTCTTTGTGACCCCATGGACCAGAGCACGCCAGGCACTCCTGTCTTCCACTGCCTCCCGCAGTTTGGTCAGACTCATGTTTGTAGCTTCGAGAACACTGTCCCACCATCTCATCCTCTGTCATCCCTTCATATCATGTACTGAGATACATAGTGCTTCAAGATTAACACTCTAATAAGTAACCTAGTTAATGGAGGGAAGGAAAATGTTATGGCGCCCTAATATATATATTTTGTACACAGAGCCATGCAGCCCCAGTTGGTTAAAATATAAAGCTGAGACATTTTTGAAGGTATGAGTTGTAACTCAGGAGCCCAACCCTTTAACCCCAAAAGCTGTGAAATGGTTAAGGAACAGGCACCTCCTCTTCAGCCAGTTTGCATGTTCAGAGATCTGGTTCCCAGTCATAGTTCAAGACCAACAGCATATTTGAAAACAGACTCCCAAGTAAAGGAATACAGTTAAATACAATACCTAAAGATACGCCTGAAGTTCTTTGTGACTGGAAAGAGGAAGGGCTGAGAACTTATATAATACACATAGATCAGTAAGCCCAAGTGGTGGTTTTAGCGTAGTATCTTGGGAAGAAGTCTCTGATGCTTTATCTGGAGGTGCCAGAGACTGAAACAGGAACTCTGTGTGCAAAACATGTGCTTTGCCAGACAACTGTGGCTGCCTCCCCATTATAAATTACAAAAGAAGGTATGAAATGTCCTTGCATTTTTTCCCTCTGCGGAAATCTTAACTCCAGCCTTGGTATGTCCAGCAGTATCAAATGATTGATGAATGGCATGCTTCAGTTTCCAATATCACCCTGGTTCACAAGTCTCACTAACCATAACTTGAACTGTGGTTTAATGTATTTATTATTGTGTGCTTTTTTTGTAAACTGCTTAGAGGCTTCTTTACAATAAAGCAGTATAAATTTTGATAAGTAATGTGAGTGAGCAGGATGTTGGTGCAAGCTGCTCAAAAGTTCCCAGGGTGCTCCTCCCCTGCTCCCGCCAGCTCCACTGCAGGTAAATCACAGAGAAGTTGGACTTTTGGTTTGCTTTCCTCCACACCAACCACACACGGCAGCCGAGATTCATTTGGGGCTTACCCCTTGAGCCAAGGATTACATAACATAACAAGCCAAACCCCAGCTTGGTTCGTCTATAGCATGGGTAGGCAAACGAAAGCCCGGGGGCCGGAGCTGGCCCAATCGCCTTCTCAATCCGGCCCGTGGACGGTCTGGGAATCAGCGTGTTTTTACATGAGTAGAATGTGTCCTTTTATTTAAAATGCATCTCTGGGTTTTGTGGGGCATAGGAATTCATTCATATATATTTTTTCAAAATATAGTCCAGGTCTGAGGGACAGTGGACTGGCCCCCTGCTGAAAATGTTTCCTGACCCCTGGTCTTTAGCATGGTAGGAGCAAGGGAGGGCAATGGTTTAATGTGGCATGTGAGTTGTCACCGTTTCATTATTGCAGCAGAATGCTTTGGGGATGCTTGGAGATGAGTACAGAACCAAGGTTGAATTATTCAATTATAACCAGGATCTGTGGATCTCCAAGGCGTTGGCAACATCCCCCAGAGTGTTTTATCATAATACCTTGCGAGTCAGTGTTGGCCAAACTTGGCCCTCGAGCTGTTTTGGGGACTACAACACCCATCTTCCCTAGCTAACAGGACCCAGGGGTCAGGGATGATGGGAATTGTAGTCCCAAAACATCGGGAGGGCCAAGTTTGGCCATCCCTGTTGTAAGTGGTTGAGCTAGTCACCGTTCAGTGGGATCCTCAGCTCACCCAGCACTGGCCTTATGGAGGTGTGGCATACGATGAAAGATGCCGTAAGCCAAGGTTAGCTGCATGCTACTCACGGCTCAGCACTGCATTGAGGAAAGTCAACGTTGCTTGGCATCAGTTGCCTTTACGTTTCAAACAAGGCAATACAGGAAGTTGTTAATTCGGACAACAACAGCAGCTTTGCTCCTCCACTTTGCATCAGCAAACACCAATTACGCGGCAGCAATGGCTGCGTTGATTCAGCTATTAAAAGGCAACAGAAACAGGGCCTGTGGTGTTTGGCGCACTTTTGGGGGTGGCATGTGGCAATAATCCTCTAAATCTGAATAAAATCGCAACCAACAACGGTGTTTATGCTGCAGGATCAGAAAGAGTTGAGTTGGGTCCCAGAGTGAAGATTGCTTCTTTGAAGCTCAGAGCTGTGAAAGGAGCATGGAGCAGATTGCTCTTCAAGCACGCCCCTAAATACTTTCCGGACTTGCCTATAAAGACTTTTTTTAAAAGGTAAAGGACCCCTGACTGTTAAGTACAGTCGCAGACGACTGGGGTTGAGGCGCTCATCTCGCTTTACAGGTCAAGGGAGCCAGTGTTTGTCCGCAGACAGTTTTCTGGGTCATGTTGTCAGCACGACTAAGCCGCTTCTGGCGCAACAGAACACCAAAACCAGAGCAGTGCATGGAAATGCCGTTTACCTTCCCTCCACAGCAGTACCTATTTATCTACTTGCACTAGTGTGCTTTCGAATTGTTAGGTTGGCAGGAGCAGGGACCGAGCAACGGGAGCTCACTCCGTCGCAGAGATCCGAACCACCAACCTTCCAATTGGCAAGCCCTAGGCTCAGTGGTTTAGACCACCTTGCCATTGGGCACAGAGTGCTGGATTCTATGCTGGCTGTCAGAATTGGAAGCCCAAATTAATCAGGGGCCACTGTGGTGACTCTGTGGTGACTCTCTACCTGACATTCAGAAGACATCTTAAGGCAGCCCTGTTCAGGGAAGTTTTTAATATGTAACGCTGTACTGTTTTCAACATTTGATTGGGAGCCGCCCAGAGTGGCTGGGGAAACTCAGCCAGATGGGCGGGGTATAAATAAGAAATTATTATTATTATATTATTATAGTGCAAGATAAAAATCAGGGACTGGAAGGGGTGATATTCTAGAAGTTAGTGGCAAGAGGAATGCTTACAGTTATTGAGAGAGAAAAAATAATAATGGTTTTCCACCCTGGCACTCTTGACAAATATACCTGAGAATTAAATATGGCAGTTCAGTAGAGCAAGTTGAGAAGGTTTTATATTTGAGATTAACTTTCTCTTTGTCTGCTTCATGGGCTCCATACATTGCCAGGACTAAATATGAAAGGCTTGCCAGTGAACGCGGTTGATATTCTTAAGCCCATGGAAATATGTGCAGCCAACTGGGGAAAAACAAGGCAATAGTAGGAACCCACAACGAAGCTTGCTTGTAAAATAATGTCGCTCAAAACAGAAAATAGCCAGACTAGGATCTATGAAAATTTCACTCAGAAAGGGGAGATTGGCCCCAGTTGACACATATTGCAGGATGCATGTCCTCTGAGCCAAATCTCCCTGTCCGTATTCTCTGTTTCAGTCTCTCCCAGCTAGCAGAGGGCGGTTTACAATCGCAGACTCAAATCTCAAACCTTCATTGGCATATAGACAAGATTCCGAAAGGTTCAGTAGAATAAAATCGCTCGGCAAAGTCTGCATCTAATGATGAAAATACTGTTGTATAACATTCACGAATCCCCATTGCGTGTTGCAGAAACCTGGCTGCTATCGCCATCTTATCCTTGTCCCAAGTAAACATTAGGAAGGCTACCCTGCAATTCGCCTTACTGGCACTCCCTGCTAACAACCAACTGATGAATGAATTTAGATCGAATTATCTGATACAAGGGGCAGTGCAAAAGAACACGCACAAGTGGTTCTATAGGACCCTACAGGGAATAGTCTCTCTGCGAGTGGCATTTTCTGGAATCTCCTGTATATTGCTCTCTCCCTGTTACACTCACTGCCCCTGGGCCTGCTAGATTTTGCTTGAGATGCTATTTGACCCCCCTGTATTTTTCAGCAAGGGTCAAGACCACCTCCTACCTACCTTCCGCACTCCCTGCACTACCTTTGTTTAGGCTTCAAGGCCATGCACTTGTGGCTTAACCTCTTGAAATAGAGTCAAGAGTGGATTTCACGCTCTTTATTCAGCTCATAGCGGTGAGGAGGAATGGGAGTTCCCCCAGAATGTCTGCTTTATATACATTATTTACACAATGGGCCCCACGTGATTGGCTAATTCCGGGATTCACCTGTAGGCCAATCAGGTTGCGGATTCACTTCCACCTGGAGCTGGATTGGGTGGCTTCTGTGGACCAATCAGACTGCTGCATTCTGGATCCTATTGTTCTAGGACCAATCAGACTGCTGCATTCTGGATCCAATTGTTCTAGGACCAATCAGACTGCTGCATTCTGAATCCTATTCTAGGAACAATCAGACTGCTGCATTCTGAATCCTATTCAACTCAGTACATAACACTCTTTACTATGCATAAGCAAGCATTAGCAATATTACATTACTTGAGTCACCTTACCACTGTCCAATTTTCATCTGGTGCATTTACAGTCTACCTCGTGTTACGGACGCTTCAGGTTTTTTTTTTTTTGTTTGTTTTTGTTTTGGGTTACGGACCGCCAAAACCTGGAAGTACCGGAAGAGATTACTTCCATTTTCAGTGGCCGCGCATGCGCAGAAGCGCTGAATTACGTTTTGCACATGCACAGAAGCGCTGAATCACAACCCGCACATGCGCAGATGCACAGCTGCGGGTTGCGAACGTGCATCCCGCATGGATCCACTGTATTTTTATTTACTTTTTAAAATGCAGTTGTGTTCTCATTTTGCATTCTTATGTTGCAGACCGCCCTGTGATCTTTGGATAAAGGGTGGTATGCAAATATAATAATATTTCTTTATGCAAAATAGAACCACTAAACATCTATCTGTCTCCTCCTCCTCCCCCCAAGTTCCTTTGAAGTTGTGCTTAGGGTAACTGTGACTTTTGCCCGCATAGGCCTATATGCAGTTGGAGTCATCCTTCTGTTTAGTAAGCAAGGTAGAATATTTTACTTGTGTGGATGAAATGGTTCAATCTGGCACTCCCGCAGATTGAAAACTGAATACAGGAAAGAATTGCTGGCACTCCTGTGCAGGAAGGCTCAGCCACGGCTGAGAGGATTTTTGCCTGGAATGTTTCGATTCGGCCTCTCCTCTTGAGGCTTGCTTTGGCGAGTGCCAGGCTGCAAATGCAGCTTTTTCCACTCATAATTTTTGTAGCTTTAAAGGGGTAGACAAACGCCCACATTATGCTTACTTCTCAGTGTAAGATATTGAAAACCAGCCTCGCTGTTTGTTTGAATGCTGTGCAGAAAGGTGGTTAAAGGCAGTTCTGACAAGGGAAATAGATGCTGCTCTTTCAAAATGAAGGAACTGCAGCTTCTGAAAATGTTTATATCGCCCAACAAATGCCCAGAGAGTTTATTCAGTAGGTGCATTTGCTAACAGCATTCCGGTTGGTGGAACAAGCAGCCATCTTGCCTTATTGTGTGAAGCCCTGCATCTGAAAAAGGAAGCTATTTTGGTTTGCCAAGTATCTCTTTTGCCAGAACTGGGTTTTATGCATATTTCACAGTGAATTTGGACAAATTGGATTGATGACTTAAGTTATTCACAGTATCACTGGCTGCTTTTTTTGCTAGATGTTATCTGTAGCAAATAATCTTTAAGAGGCTGGTAAGTGCCCACAATACTCCCACAATGCTTATCCTCTTACAGTGTAGCTTATATATGTGTGTGTAAAAGTCAAACACGTGTTTGCCTTCCTACTCCAATCTTAGCTTTTGACGCAGGCCCCCTTCTCTTTCAATTTGGTGGAATTAACATCAGCATTGCCAGACTAAACCCTTGGAAGAATCACAATTACCCATCTTCAAAGCACACACATTCACCACTTACAGAATTTGCCTCTGGGGCTTTTTACGGCCTGTTTACTTTTTTGAGTTCTCTGTGTTTCCACACACAGATACTGAGACACAGTTTCACATACTTCCAATAGCTGAGGCTCATTGTTGTGTTTTTTTTGAATAGTAATAAAAGCCACGTTTTTGCTCGTACACCCCAAAATAATTTTAAAGAGTGTCTAGCAATTCACTGCCTCCAGAAGGGTCCATCTGTTTGTGTCACTGCATGAAATATTGGCCTGGGAGGTGTTGTTTTTCCTGTTGGAAGGAGGCAATGTCTCGAGAACAGCAAGTCCTTGCACTGGCGCATTGGGCTTCCTTCAACAGTTGGTAACTCTACTGGATTGGAAGCAATTGAATGATCCCACTTTATCCAATGCAGAAAACCGCATCTAGATAAGACTGATAAGACTGATATGATGATGATGATGGGAGGGAGGCAAAGCTCACGGTGGAGGTCATGTGGAGATGCAATTGGTAACCTTCTCTGGGTGGATACTTTGGGACCACATCTTAATTAATTTTATTAATTAAGATGTGGTCCCTAAACGGCCTCGGTCCTGTATACCTGAAGGAGCGTCTCCACCCCCATCGTTCAGCCCGGACACTGAGATCCAGCGCCGAGGGCCTTCTGGTGGTTCCCTCATTGCGAGAAGTAAGGTTACAGGGAACCAGGCAGAGGGCCTTCTCGGTAGTGGCGCCTGCCCTGTGGAACGCCCTCCCAGCAGATGTCAAGGCAATAAACAACTATTTTACTTCTAAAAGACAACTGAAGGCAGCCCTCTTTAGGGAAGTTTTTAATGTCTAATGCTGTATTGTTTTTAATATTCAGTTGGAAGCCGCCCAGAGTGGCTGGGGAAAGCCAGCCAGATGGGCGGGGTATAAATAATAAATTATTATTATTATTATTATTATTATGACAGCGCACAATATTATTACTACTACTAAGAAGGAAGAAGTCAAACTTCTGGAGTGGATGGTAGCGGGGAGTACTGGGTTGCCTTAAGTTGTCGTGAGCCCTCTATTGATTGTCACAATGCACTGATTGTTTCCTCCTTTTGCATTTAAGATGCCCTGAGGTTTGTCGGTCTCATCACTATAGACGTTGCCTGGGTAAAACTCTTTACTGTGCCTCTTCATTTGCTCTGCTTGAGGAAGGGAAGCCAGCTGTGTTAATGCCTAGACTGCTTGAATGACAGGTAAAAAATGGCCACCCAATGGGTCGCTTGCAATAATGTTGTCTGAGAATGCTTAGACGTTTAATAAAAATTACCGGGTTTGTATTTTTCAGACCTTCGCTGTCTTTCCAGCGCAGAGTAACTGATAATTAGTTTTCTTTTGTAATGCATGAAAGGAGAGCCCTTAATTGCCAGCCTCTATGAGCAACTATCTCGTGGCCATTTATATAAGCTCATAAGCATGTGTTGGTTCATTTAATTTTGTTCAGATTTTTTTTTCTTGCTGCTCACTTTGGTCATATTCAAAAAAGGTACATCTCACACCAAACATACTCAACTACAGACAATCAAATTAAAATTGAATGTATATAGCTGGTCGCAACTGACACATGGGGCTGCCCTTCCTTGTAGATGGGAGACATTTTTTGTGCCAGGTCAATTCAGACATGCAATGCGTTATGCAAATCAGTATAATTTATGCAATTATGGTTTTTCTTCATGAACTTGCTCATATTGCTTGCAGCAGTCTGGGTAAAAGTCTTTGTGTTTTGCAGAAATCTTTTTTTGCAAGGAGTGAATTGGAAATGGAAAATAACCTGAGTAATGCAGACAGAGTTGAATAAATTTTAACTGCTTTTAAAATCAAAAAATCAAACTCGAGTCCTTGGCCTCTTCTAGATTGCAGTGGTCTTTGGCATGCAAACCCAGCTTGCAGCGAAGTTACAACAAGTGGCACACTTAGCAAAGGGTTGGTGGCATCCCTGGATGGGAATAAGGGGCCAACAGTGATAAGGAGCTGTCGTACAGTGATGTCTGAACTCATGTCTTGGCTTTTGTGTCTGTTCTGCACTGCTGTCTAACTGAAAGCTCAGTAGCCTAGAGACAAAGCCACGCCACAGCAAGATATGTAGTACAGTGGTACCTTGGTTCTCAAACACCTTTGTGCTCAAACAACTTGGAACCCAAACATTGCAAACCCAGAAGTAAGTGTTCTGGTTTGCAAACTTTTTTCAGAAGCCGAACGTGCTCCGTTTTGAGTGTTACGCTTCCGATTTGAGTGCCACACTTCTGTTTTGAGTATTACACTGAGGTCTGTCTGTTTTTGCTATTTATTTTGAGTTTTTGTTATTGTGGCGCTCTTTTTTTGTTTTTGTGACTATGTGGAACCTACTGTGACCAGCTACTGATTGATTGATTGATTGATTGATTGCATGACTGCAGTACATTGTTTATTGCTTTCATTTAATGGATCAGTGGTCTTGTTAGATAGTAAAATTCATGTTAAATTGCTGTTTTAGGGGTTGTTTTTAAAAGTCTGGAACGGATTAATCTGTTTTGCATTACTTTCTATGGGAAAGCACGGCTTGGTTTAGAAACGCTTTGGTTTTGGAACGGACTTCCAAAACGGATTAAATTTGAGAACCAAGGTACCACTGTACATATGTACTAAAGGTTGTGCATTAATCACAGAACTGGAGAGTTAGAAGGGACCCTATTCCAACCCCCTGCAGTGTATGACACTGTAGTTTCTCCTTGTGGCCTTGGCTTGTGACATAGCCACCGAATGATTGGTCACACAACTGTTGAGGTATGGGCAAGTGGCTTTGGTTTGGTGATGACTCTTGAGGTAAGCCTTCCCTGTTTCCATATGGAATTTGACATTTATCTATTAGAATACGGGTAATTTAGGAAAGGGAAGCCCCATGTAATCATAATATTGAAATCCTACAGCAGTTAAGACACAAAGCATCCCATCCCATAGCTGCTGATCCCCAAAAGAGCACAAATTCTGGGTCCGGAGAGTTACTGCAAGCATCCATACAGGCTGATAAAGAGAGATGATGTCAATATCATGAGACTAGAAGCAAGTCACATCTTGCTCACTCTCTCTCCATTATGAGGCAATGGGCCATGATGAAAGAACTCTCACATTTCAAGCTGGTAACAAGGGACACACAAAGGGCCTCTTGTAATCTGAGAGCGTACACCCATGGATGATACCTGCAATATTAGATGCTGAAAGATAGCATCTCTGAGATAATTCCCTATTCGTAAAGCTCTAAAGGCATGCCACTCCCTGGCCCATGCAGCATAGTACACACTGGGTGCTGTTGTCAGGCTTGGCTCAGGGAGCCAGGCAAATAACTGCCTTCCTTCTATCCTTCTGTCCTCCTTGGGCAAGCGCCGTCTGAACGGTAACTGCAGGATTTTGAAGCATTAAAATGGCACATCTGGTTTGCAGAATCTGAGCAACACGGGTGCACCATTGAAATATGCAGGTGTACAGTTCCTGGGCCTGCCACACAAATGAGCCTTAACGTTGAAGTTTCGATGCACAGAGGTTCACTTCTGCATAGGTTGCTTTTCGGTGTTGGCATTCAGGTTCTCAGGGCCTCCTGAACACTAACTTGCCTCGAGCCTAAGCCAGAAAGTTTCTTCATGACATCAGAACAATGGCAGATCGGTAGGATAGATTTGATATCCAGGACTCCTATAACATCAGCATCTGAGGATTAAGAGAAGCAAAGGGGAGACCACAGGTATCTGATACAAGAATCCAGGAGCAATAGACACCACTGGCCCTTGATTCTTCCCATTTACAAATCTAATCCGTCTTGTGGACCTTTGCAATGACCATACAGTCTTTCCGTAAGTTAGGGTGTCTTATAAAGGGATTGCTAATTGTGATAGTCTTGCTTTAGTCTTTCTTAAATGTTTGCCCTTGTAATCAATAATTGGCATAAGGTATAATTAAACCTGCTAACCTTTGCCTGGCAGCAAGACAGATGATGAAAAGTCAATGTCTTCCTTATCTTAGGGGATGTGAACAGACACGATACTACAGTTGCAGCCAAAGTTTTATTGCCCTTCCAGGCCATTGCAAAATGCTAGAGAAGCAAGACTCTGATGGGCATGAAGGGAAAGGGTGTTGCAAGCTAACTTAGGAATATTGAAAATGGGTCACCATTTACAAGTGCACCCCAAGGCCCAGTGAGATCCTGTGGAGCCAATTCATCCATGATGCTTCATGTGTTCGGTGTTAGCATACGACCCCATTTTCCTTCAAAATGCAACTTTCCATTCCAGCCACTTGGGCTGGTCCAGTTAGGTGCAGATCAGCCAGTTGCCTTGCCTTGATGGATGGACTTATCACTCTCCTATTTGTCTCTTGAGTACCAAACTGTTCACTCAGTCAGGATCCTGCTGGAATGTCTATAGTGATCCACACTCATTAGGAGCCCTGCAGGATCAGACCAAAGGTCCATCTTTTTCAGCCTCCTGCTTCCCATAGTGACCAGTTAGATGCCTTGGCGAAGCCCACAAACAGGGTGTAAAGACATGGGCGCATTCTGTTATTTTCTTCCCCTGGACGTCTTGGATTCACTGCCATGCCATCACTTAAGCATGGAGGTTCCATACAAGCAACGTAGTCATTGGTATGCCTAGCCAGCCACCACTTGTATGAATGAGGATTGTATTCGGCCTCAGCCTAAATAGAGCAGAACTTGGAGTATCACTTCACATGCCGGGTGCCAGCCTTGCAGGAGATCTTATTGCTAGCAAAGTCAGAAAACAACAACCTGGATCTTATTAGGTTGTGTGAGCTCATTCCCATAGGATTTAGATCGTTGTTGGATAAAACTTGCTGTGTTTATCCATTCCTGAAATGTAGGAGTTTGAAATTCAGTGTGCGGTTACTCATTTTGGACTGATGCTTTTCTTATCAGCACTTTTTATATTCAGAAGGTGTAAGTTAGTTCTTTTGTTTCAACTTCATATCATACAATTCTAGAGTTGGAAGGGACCCTGTCTTTATGCATTAGTTAGTATTTCTATCAAGGCACTACAACTCAACGCCTACAGCCATTATTACAACAGTGATTCTCTTCTACATATTTAAGTAATCTAGCCATTGGTATCTTGGTGGCCACTATTAGCTCTCTTTTTCCATTTTTAAATCATTGCTGCCAATAGTTGCAACAAGTCCAGTTACTATTATGGAACAGTAGTAGAATTGTGCATGTCTGAATAATCATGCTTCTAGTTCTGCGGACATTTGATTCCTGCTTTCAACAAGCAGCCTACAGTGCTGCGTGGCAAGCTGATTTTGAAACCGAGGGAACTTCAAAAGTGACTTGTGATGTGGCCTGGAGGTCTGCTTTTGAGAAGGAGCAGCCTTAACCTGTAGCTCTTTAGATCCTGAACACAGAACATGACAATTTCCCTGACGTATCCAGAATACTGTAGCTGCAAGCTGTGTCCGTGCAGAATTTGGCGAAATATCCTGGGAAATCCATATGTATGGCAGTGTCGGTTATGCAAAAAAAAAAAAAAAAAAAAAAGGTCAACAACTTTGGCCTCAAAGAAGCTCAAAGCTCAACAATTTTCCTTTCTGGATTTTCACTTTGTGAAAAAAGGCAACCTTACCTATGCGTAACCAGGCTTGCGTTTTGCAAGCGATTTTAAAAGCAAGCACATAATTCGGCATCATTTCTTGTTAGAGGAGCAGATTTTTATTTTTAATACAAAACAATTCGCAGTGTCAGTTTCTGTTGAAAATTAGGTCAGAGTTGCAGGTTTCTTGAACTGCTATAGGCCAGCCCTGTGATAAGCCCCACACTTGAATAACAGAAGCTGAAATATTTGTCCACAAGGAACTGCATTCACATCCCAGTGAAGTCTCCCTTTTGCCATTCATTTGCTCCCGTTTAATGTGATTGCCTGTTTGGTTTGCATTTGAGCTGGGTTTCCTTACCAGCGCATCCCCACCAGCCATGCATGCAGCTTTGATGTACGGCTAGATCAATGTGGAATAATTGAGCTAATAAATGGGCATCTCCAGTCGAGGACTCTTCTTCCCCTGTTTCTAAAAGTCTCTAACGGTTGTGCAATAATTGCACATTTCACTTGTTGGGCTCCCATCTTGTTTGTTGTGGAGGAGACTCGTACTGAGCACAACTGCCAAACAAGGTCAGCAACAACAGAACATATCTGCATAAAGTATTGTGAGTGTTTATGACTAAGGAATCTGCCAGATCATTTCATATCTTTGAAATCATCGTTGCGGAGATTATAGGCCTGAACTTGCATGTTTGTGCATCTTTCTGACCTAGAAAGATAAACCATTGTTGTCATTTGTGATCCACTGATAATGGATGGAGATAACAGTCCCAGCATTGAATTTCCAGAAAATGGTGACGGTGGGGGGGACTGGAACATGGGAATGTTATTATCATTTCACCTTCTTGCAGTCCACAGTGCTTTCTTTGATGCATGTATATTGGTGCATAATAATCTATGCAGAATTAGATGCAAATTGGACAGAGCAGAGAATCATTAAATAACTCAGATTGGCATTAGCTCACTGTAAACAGTGTTGACGTCCTAAATTAGGGCTGTACGCTTTAGTCACTGGAAGCTATCATTTGTACTTTAAGCAAATCGTATAGTTAACTGAACAGCTAGATTTGAGCTCTCAAACCTACCCTTTCTGGACAACCCCGGTGTATGCTACTTGCAGTAGTACATCCTAGAAGTCTGCACAACGATACTGATATATAATTAACAACCAATGCAACTATGATCCTTACCGGGACTAGCAAGTGTTATGTTTGATGGTTGTTTACTCCCAGATATCAACTTACAAATTGCTTTTTTAAATTGCTTTTTAAAAAAGGCCGTCTCTGCCCTCAGGCTTAGCCTTTAAAAAATGACACAGAAAGAAGGTGGATCAAGAGGGGGGAGGAAATAGGCATATTTGAGTACTTGTTCTCAGTTACAGAAACTTTTTTGAACTGTAATTGGGTACAGCCTGATCAGGAGAATTGAACAGCCCCAGCCCTTTCAGTTGCCTCAAGCTGCTTGACAAAGTTGAGGACATCTGTTGGATCCACCTTTCTGAAGCTTAGTAGGTCTGGGTCCTTGAATTCCTTGATTGAAGGAAATATAAATGTACTAAATAATATAAGTCACTTAACATGGAGCCATAGATTCCATGGAGCTATGTGTTCACAGTGAGAGCATAATTTGGGGACATGTCCATAAGCGTGGTGGAAGAGGCCTTGATTTGAGTTCATTTACATTCCTAGAACAGGGAGAAGAGATGTAGCTCGTCTCAAGGTGCCTTGATGGTCTGTAACTTGCAAGGTGGATTTGATTTAAATCAAATCGATTTAAATCACTACAGTAAGACTTGATTTAAATCACTTTTTTAACAGAAAGACTCATTCTTGCTGGTATAATCTTAATATTTACAGCCAGGTGAAGGTTTCATTTTTGGAATAATAAATTTTCAGAGTAGTTTTTACAGATATATCAAAAATTACTGATTTGGTTGTACTATTAGAAATACATAGACAGATAATTATGAAATTATTGTGAGGTTTAATAAGTTAACTGTTTATATTTGGTCAAATTTTATGCTGTACTTTATTGGAAGGAGAAAAATAATCATTTCCTTAATAACAATTCAAACAAATTTATTTAACTAAAACAATAACATTACAGCATATGTATCCATGTTTCTTAACTGATGTGGTTAAGCACATTTTTTAATAAGAAACTTAGACTGAGTTTTAGCACACATGAAAAACTTAAATCCTTATTTCCTGATGAATAGCCTTTGGACTATAGTGTAACTTAAATAGAAAACTATCTTTAGGAAGATTTTTCCTCCAAAAGCATTTTATTTTAAAAATCCAATTTAAATTTTAAAAATCCAATTTTATTTAATTTTTTAAAAAATAGAAATCATTGATATTTATCCACCCTGGTGACTTGCCTTTTGTCCTTCTTTGCAGATTAATCAGCCACTCGATGGGGATTACCAGTGGAGCAGCTGTTTGTGTCACCTTTCCACCTTTGTGTAGCAAGCAAAACAACTTCAGCACCTCTTCAATAATAATTATGAAACTGGTATTAACTGAATGGCAATTATGGATTTTTAACTCTAGTTCACAGTAAGCAAAACTCAAGCCCAGCAAGCCATATGTTGAATTTCCTACCAAATATAGCTTTTTGTTCCTCTGAATGTTTCAACGCCTACACACGAAATTGATGACGGAACCTGTTCGTAACGAGGGGAATTACAAATATTGCTTGCACGAGGAACGCGACACCATCAGAAAGAGAAGACACCGTAACTTATCGTTAGAGATGATAGTGTTATTTATATAGGTAGAATAAATAAATAAATATATAAATATATATATTATATATATTTTTATGGTAATGAAAATGGCTCCCCAGAATGCTGACTCGGAATCTATGCAAGTTCAAGAGCTACCCGTGGTTCAGCTTCAGAAACCGGAAAACGAGAATGAGAGTAAGGAAGAGACCATAAGTGAAGGATCCATAGACCGGATACCTGTACGTCTCTGGGTGATGCACGGGGCCGTGATGTTTGGCAGAGAATTCTGTTACGCCATGGAGACAGCTTTGGTGACGCCAGTATTGTTACAAATTGGTAAGTGGAATTGCATAACCATGAACGGTCGCCATCTTGCATCCTCTGTTATCCATGAAACAGCAGGACAAGTTGGCCCTCTGGAGGTGTTTTCTGATTTTGCTGTACCCACCTCTTCAAGAGGCAAGCAGAGACCACGGCATACAAGCCACTGGTTTTCAGTAACCCACTCCTGGGTTGGAACCATCAATCCACATCCGTGTAACCGGGAGCCATGCGGGTTGAGTGGATCATGCGATTACTTTCCATACCAGTGTCTTGGCTCCAAGGGAGGTGCCATGCTGACGTGAGAAGTAACTCAATCATCCAGCCACCCAACCCAGTTTGCCTCCCTGTGGGCCAGCCAATCGCCATGCTGCAGTGGTTTAGGGATCGGTTTCAAGTCAAAAGTATCATTCAACAAAACCCTAGTTCAGGAAGGAATATCCAAACCCTACAAGGCTGGTATGGTGGGGTTGGGAGTTAGAAGGGACTATAACTATCACTGAATCAGGCAGGTTTGTAGGTATCATATGAAGAAATTAACTGATCCCATTATTGGTGTGTTTGTGTTTCCTAAGAGTTAGCTTAATTTTTCTGCTTTCTGTGCCTTCCCTTTTCCTTTTTTTAACCTTCATCCTTAGAGGACTTGCAAAACTTTTAACTTCTGGCAGGGTGGATTTGATTTAAATCTAATTGATTTAAATCACGATTTAAATCACTAGTCAGTGAAACTTGATTTAAATTTAAAAAAAAATTACATAAAGGCTCATTCTTGCTGGTATATTCTTAATATTTACAACGAGATGAAGGTTTCGTTTTTGGAATAATAAGTTTTCAGAGTAGTTTTTACACTTATATCAAAAATTACTGATTTGGTTATACTATTAGAAATACATAGATAATTATGAAATTGTGAGGTTTAATAAATTAACTATTTATATTTGGACAACTTTTCTGCTGTACCTTATTGGAAGGAGAAAAATAATCATTTCCTTAACAATTTAAACAATTTATTTAACTAAAACAATAACATTATAGCATATGTATACATGTTTGTTAACTGATATGGTTAAACATTTCTTATTTAAAAAAACTTAGACTGAGTTTTAGCACGGATGAAAAACTTAAAACAAACCCTTATTTCCTGATGAATAGTCTTTGAACTATAATGTACAGTGGTACGTCGCAAGACGAATGCCTCGCAAGACAAAAAACTCGCAAGACGAAAGGGTTTTTGGTTTTTTGAGTTGCTTCGCAAGACGATTTTCCCTATGGGCTTGCTTCGCAAGATGGAAACGTCTTGCAAGTTTGTTTCCTTTTTCTTAACACTGTTAATACAGTTGTGACTTGACTTCGAGGAGCAACTCATAGCACGTGGTGTGGTAGCCTTTTTTGAGGTTTTTGAAGACTTTGGTGATTTTTGAAGCTTTTCCAAAACTTTCCCGAAACCGTGCTTCGCAAGATGAAAAAAATCGCAAGACGAAAAGAATCGCGGAACAAATTAATTTCGTCTTGCGAGGCACCACTGTAACTTAAATAGAAAACTATCTTTAGAAATATTTTTCCTCCAAAAGCATGTATTTTAAAAATCCAATTTAAATTTTAAAAATCCAATTTTTTGGATTGATTTTTTTAAAAAAATCATTAATTTTTATCCACCCTGGCTTCTGGTCAAGGCCGATATCACCAGCTGCACATCCAACTACCTGGCAATAGATTCTGCTACATGTTGCACTCCACTAAATTAACCCCCCCCCCCTACTTTCCAATACAGCCATCCCATTATTGCCTCCCCAGGTGTGCATTTGGCAATCCTAAAGAATTTAGCTCTCTGCTGTATTTATGGGTAGGCTAGTTTGTTCCAGGCTTCAGAGGAAAGCCCAGGGTTCATTTAGTGATGTTGAAAGCAACTTTGAAGTGGCGGTGACACAAGCACTGGTCTGGGCTACCTCGAGAATGCCTCGCTCTGAAAAGGACCCCCCACCTTCCTAAGAGTAAGAGGGGAAGTGAGCGTTGGGGCTACTGCCATGTTAGCAGCAGCAGAACAGCTTCCTTAGCCAAAGGAGAGGGAAGCAAAGAGCCAAGGCAATAACATTCACCTTGGATGACACAGTGCTTTGTGTTAACCTGTGCAGGACCTCCCTAGGTGTGGGGACTGGGGCAATCGCCCCCATTCAACATACCCTAATGACACTACTGGACACACATTTTTGTACTCATTCCTGGCCTTTTGTGGTTCTAGGCCTTACCTGTAGCACACTATTGAGCCGTTCTGCTTTTTCTGAGGTTCCCCCCAGGTCATTGCAAATCCCTGTTCAAAAGCCAACTATTTCAGCTATCCTTGAAATGTCAACTGACTCACCACACTTTTAAAGTCGCAATAATGTTGATCTTCCAGTACCAAAGTCCATCTTCTTTCAAAGTTGACTCAGCTCTTGAAGTTCACATTACTCAGCAAATAATACATATACCAATGTCTCCTAATGTTTTGATGTTTGAAGCTGTTGCTTGTGCAATAGGAGTACAGTAATGCTTAGAATCAGATTTCAGCTTAGATGTTCCAAAGCCTAATCTAAGTCCTTGTCTTTAAGAAGCCCAGGTAGAACAGTAGATCATGTCTCATTCACATATGCAGAAGGCAAGGGGCCAAGTTGCTGTGTGGCCTTGGGCAAGCCACATTTCTTACCTAACACTACCTCACACATCGTTGCTTAGAAGCACCATTTTAGTTTTGAACCCTCAGGATAGGGTGGGAAATCTGAACAAATTAACTTATTTACATTGACTCAAGGATGTCTACACAGAGCAGTTGTAACGTTAACCTTAGAGTGTGACATACATAGCATACGGGATAGTGATTATCAAAAGGGATTGATCTAAGTTGGAAGTGAGTGATGTGCAGCTCTCCGTAGTGTTGAAGACTTGATCTTAAGATGCAAGACATGTCTCCCAATTAACTGCAGATCTCTCAGACAGATTATCCACAATGAGTGAACGTTCAGCGGCTTTTGCTGCATAATTTAAAGCCATCAAAAAAAAATATATGGAGGCGTACAGTAGAAGGCAGAGTTTCGTTTGCGAAATGTTGCCTACAAATAAGGAGATTAGCTTGCGAAATATTGGCCTGGAAAGGTGTTTGTGCCATAACTCTTCTCGGAAATCTTTAACGCCTCTCTTTGACCCCGGTGAGCTTAATCTGGCCGTAACTTGTCCAAAGACCTGTGGGTTGGATAGCTCAGAATGAACCTCAGTTTGGACGCAAGGCAGGCGTTTACACTCACCCAAGGGTGTGCCAGTGTTCTGGCATTGGCAACTTAAAACTGCCCCTTGAGAATTGTGTGGGGCAGGTGTGCCTCCTAGGGAGAGGCCAAGGTGAGCTGCCACATACCCTTTTGGGCGGGGACTGAGAAAAGTGGGTGGTGTAACATTGGATCATTTTAACCTTTTGAATTGTAGGTTAGTTTCTATGCATCCCTCTCTGTTCTCTATCCAGGCAAGCACAAAGCCTTGTCGGAGGTCAGAGACACTGTCTAGACAGGCAAAAACACTCAAGGAGGGTGCAGTGTTAAGGGGTGTGGCCAGGGAGGATTCCGAGGGCCAGAACAGGGAGGCCTGGGTAGCCGCATTGGGCCCGCTGGACGTGTAGTTCCCCATCCCAGTGGAGAGAGGGGGTGCGTAAAATGCACTGAACTGGTCTTTGCTACAGATGGCACCATCTCCCTCATCAAGGAGCAGAAACCTTTATCCCAGCAAGTAGGTAGATGCCAGGAGTGAGCTAGCAGGAAATCACAGTTAGTGGAGTTAACTCTTTATTAGAAACAACAACAACAGGATCTGCACAAGAGTGTCCAAACTAACGAGCACAGTAACTCATCTCCAGCAGGTCTTGCCCCCGCGAAGCAGTTGCGGAGACTGGAGGTCCCCACCTCCCCACAGCTGCCAAAGGCCCCTCTTCTCCAGGGTTTACCCCAAGCAATCTGAGACTGCACCCTCTTTAGACCTCTCCTGGTTCTTCAGGGAGGGAGGGAGCTTGTCGCAGCAGGAGGGGAAGACACCCTGGCTTCTTCACCAGCTGCACTCATCCTTGCCCCTTGGCCTCCCTCTTCTGCTTCAGCTTCTGCCACCAGTTCTGGACATCTCTCTGCCATAGACTCCTCTCACTCACTAAGCCCTGTTACCTCTTCAGCTTCAAACACCTCCTCTTCTCGGACTTTGAGCCTTCTTCCCTTGGCAGTTCCCCAGCCGGCTCCTCCCCGCATTCCTCTGCACCCAGCCAGTCCAGGACAGTAGAGGAGTTCTTTTATAGACAGAGGAACTCTTTAAGATATACAGGACTCGTGCCATAATAGGTTCTGATATTTTTAAACAGTGCCGTATTAAATGCCTGGTTACCATTTAGTCTTGCCATCACCTTCGGAAAAGGATGGGATAAAATGTAGATATTAGAAGAGATGATAAGTGGGTCACAGTATTGCCTTCCTCTCTGTGACCTCAGCGGTGAAGCTCTCTACAGCCAGTGATCTGCCTCCAGGCTGTCCTCTAAAAAACAGGACCAAGCTATGCAAATTTAGGGGGAGCGATCTCATTCATGTGCTTGTGTCTAGAAACTCATACTATGCCTTGTTTTCATCATTGAAACCTGGACTCGTGCCCTCATCGCTTTGAGGTGTGTTGGCAAGTTGGTTTCAGCAGCCCCTCATTTACATAACTCTGCATATTAAGTAGAGTGCTGCCGACATTTATATGTGCAGTTTCTGAAGACTTAAATGAGGGCGCAGCCACTGACATTCCATTGCAAAATGCCTCTGCTGTGCTGGTGGTGGGTTTTTTTCTTTTTTTGTGGCTTTCGAAATTGACTTGCAGTAACCCTGGTACCAGTTGCATGGAAGAGAACCTTTGACCTCCGCTAGATAGGTCTCTCCAAACAAACCCCGCATTGTGGCCATTCATTTGCACGTGTTCTTGTTCTAAACTGCGTTACCCTTCGAACAGTGCTTTCTCCAGATTGGTAGCTGGAAGCATGTAACCATATCTGGGGCCTTAGTGGCATAGCAACAAGGGGAAAGTAAGCCCTATTTTATCAGGCAGGTTTCTCTTGCATGACTTGTTTTCTGTTGTTCTAACCCCCCCAACCCCAGGCTAGCAACTTAATAAGTAGGGGGGATGAACAGGAGTCGATTAGTGAATATAGTACACTGGGAGGCATCGGTTCTCTGGCGTTAAAGGTGGGCATATCAAGGAGGTGCAGATAATTTCTGGGAGAAGCAACAGCTCTTTCCACGTCTGGCTGCAGTCTGAGAAGGAGTTTGGGGAGCGCACAGCGGGTGCCTCTCCCGTGGTTGAGTGAGGATGTTGTGATCTACCATGCACAGGGCAGGGTAACACAGCTCCCTTTCCCCACTGAAGTCTAGCTTTCTTGCATGCTAGCTAGAGTTAATTATTTTGTGAGTTATTAGCCTACTTTTTTCTTTTCTTCTTTGCAAGGTCAAAAAAGTAAGTCTGTAAAATGCACAAGAGTCCAGTTCTTGTTCCGGGCCTCCTTTGGGTCTTCAAGAACCAGCTAAATCTAAGCTTATTTTCTACCTTTAGGTGTGAAATTAAGTTTGCTCTCTGCCAAACACGAACGTCCCTCTTGCTTGGTCGTTCTCTCTCATGGGCTTTGAAATGATGCAAACCATCTTGGCCGCAGGTGGTTCGTGATGATTTAAGTCGGTTGCAGGTTTGTTCTGTTTCCCAATTTGGAAAGCTGGCTGCTAAAGGCGAACGAGCTCTTTAGCAAAGAGAAATTAAGACATACCTGCTCTGTGCCTTAACAAAAAAAGAGAGCTTGGTGTAGCTTCAAACTGGATTTCTGCATTGTCAGGGGATTAAGCTGACTCAAGAATGCTCCACTTGAAATCCTCAGATATTAGAGGATGACTTGAAACTGCGGCTCTGTTGTAAACCCGATTTCTTGCCTTTTGTCTTGCCAACTTCAAATTAAGCATGTCGAGAAGGATCGTTGCCATTTGGGATTCTGTGGCTTTCAGGTAAAAAATGCAGGTAAAGGGAAACAACACCCCTGCTTAATCTTCTTGATGTTGGAAGAAGCAAATAGTTTTATAACACCCTTGATGGGCTGGGAGAGAGGCTTTCTTTTATATCCTATCGCTGTGTATCTGAGCCACCTTGTGTTAAAAACTCTTACAGTATCCTTCTGTGTTTTTGCAGAATTCTCAAATTTCAGCCAGTTTGGAATCACCACGTTTGACTTCCCGGGATGGGGGAGTAAAATCTCCCGCTGTGTCCCTGTGCCACTCCCCACTCCAAATAAAAATCCGTTTCTAAAATATGCTTGCAGGGGGGTTGTAGAAGGAGCAGCCAGTAGACTAACGCAGCAGTATTAATTTTATCACTTCATTCAACCGGCAAAGCTGAATTAACTTTATTAAGTGCTGCAAGCACAATGGCCCTTTTAATACCCTAAGCACTTATGGTCCTCCATTCATGAATGAGCTTCAGTCATCAACCGGCGTACTATATAGAGGCTTCCCAGAGCTGATTGTCTAAATAGCCAACCCCACACAGAATGAAGCCCCCACGGTTTTGCACTAAATAGGATTTGTGTATCTCTCTCGTAGCTACAGGAAGCACCAGCTTCAATAAAGGCCACATGCCTCGGAAGTGGCAAACACTTTTATTTTTAATGAAGCTTAGTAGGCAATTATTTCAGAACACCCTCCCAGTTCCAGGTTTTCAATGAACGGTGGGGCTAAAGGGATTGATGGATCTATTGGAATGCTTGGAACGTATGAATCAGCAACTGCGTTCCCTTTTGACGACAAAAGAATTGGGGCGAGTGGTTCTTTTTGTGTGCGTTTGGAGTGCAGTAAAACCACTTCCGAATACCCCAACTGTGGGTCGCAAACATCCAGGGGGGTTAGTCGCTGTGCATTCATCGCCATTGTTGGTTAGGTAATCGTAGGCCTTGTTGAAAGGATAACAAAGATTGCGTTTCGTTTTGTAATGGGTTGGTAAATACGGCGACTCAGTGGTTTCCTTTGCATAGTCTGCAGGAAACTTAAACCTTCCCTTTTGCTGTTTTGGTGTGTACTGCAACACCCACCCACCCCAAATTGACTCATCTATGGAGAGAAACTCCTCACACAACTACCGCAAGCCACTGGCATATGGCAAAGGATTCTGGGGCACATTCTTCATGGAAGGTGCTAGCCAGGCCGTCATTCCTCTCCATTGGCTCATGTGTGTTCATGATGTGACGTGTCTAAACTCCCCAGCATCCTGTGGGAAGCCTGAGATTCAGACAAAGCTGTTCTCCCGATACCGATCATCTCAAGGTGCTCAACTCCCAATAAGCTGCTTAAAAAATCCAGGCTTCCATCAGGCCTATTTGAAACCCCCACAGTACAGTGGTACCTTGGGTTAAGTACTTAATTTGTTCCGGAGGTCCGTTCTTAACCTGAAACTGCTCTTAACCTGAAGCACCACTTTAGCTAATGGGGCCTCCCACTGCGCCATCGCTGCGCAGTTTCTTTTCTCATCCTGAAGCAAAGTTCTTAACCTGAGGTACTATTTCTGGGTTAGCAGAGTCTGTAACCTGAAGCATGTGTAACCCGAGGTACCACTGCACGTCGTATAGAAATAAAACCCCATAGCAAATCAAAACAATATTTGAATTGCAAACAAAGACCTTCCCAGGCAGAACGTTGATGAACTTGGGACCCAGAAGGTTTTGGAGGTGGGAAGGGGGGGGGGGAGATTTTAGCATTGAGCATGTGAACTTGCAGAAAACTTGCAGTTTAATAGAAAGAGAATGGAGCAGGATCCAGTCCTTGCTGCAACAAGTATATCGAAGTGAGCTTCATTGCTTTAAAGTCTTTCTAATATGAAAAATGAGTGCTGCTAATAGCATCACATTGCCCAAAACATGCTGGGCCAGTAGAGTACCTGGTTTCCGCGCCCCTGGCATCTCCCTTGCCTGAAATTCTGGAGAGCCACTGTCAGTCACTGGGCTACATGGGTCAGCGGCCTAATGTGGTCTAAGACAACTCCCTATGTTCCCATTAATGCACACATTTTTGCTTTTGTTTTTTCCCATTCCCACATCTCCAAAAATGAGGGATCCAGATTTGTTTTTTGGGGGGACACTTTCATCTTGACTCATTTTTGGAGCAGCATAAATTGCACCCAAACACTTCTTAATCCTGATTTCCATTTCTCTGTTTCTCTTTTGCAACAGCAAATACGTTAGAACTCTTTAATTTGGAACAAATGCAAATGGTTGTCGAACACATGACATAAAATAGTATTCCTGCTTTTCCAGAAAATTGCAGCAGCTCACACTACTGTGCTCTTTCTTTCTTTCTTTCTTTCTTTCCCTCTCTCTCTCTCTCTCTCTCTGTCTCTCTGTTATTCATTGTTTCATGGCACACTATAGCATCCAGCTGCTTTTTTCATTGATTCTAGCAAAGTGCTCTCTAACCACATGTTTACAAAGGACGTCGTTTCTGTGACTGATGTCATCAGTTTTGTTGTGCTGCCCCCACCGTTTCCAAAAAAATATTTTAATTTCTCTTTCCTCTGCCAATAAACCACACACTGCTTCTTGGATCAGTTTGGAAACCATTTTCATTAACCTCTGCCAATTCTTTTGGACAACTTATTCATTGAGTCCCTCCTCCTCAGCCCACAGCATTTCCTGGCATTCCGTCCCAGGGATAATGAGATCATTGCCCATATCTTGTATAAACAGGGTCGTCCCCCCCCCGACTTTGAAATTGATACAGGTAATTCTCGTTTTAGAGAGACAACTAAGGTTTTGTCAAGACAGATCAATATTACTGTCCTCCTGGTAGCAGGCCAGGGATTTTAACCCTGATAGTGACTCTGTGAGGTCCCATGTTTATAAGAGCATCCAGAAAATAATCTGTTTTAAATACATATAGCCAGGTTTGCCCCTAAAGCTTCCCCATCAACCTGTACTGTGTGCATTACCCTTATGGGAAATTGGTCAATATCCTTGGAATTGCAAAAAAGCTCTATTGAGCTTTGGGTAAACTGGGCCGCTGCATGTCTGTGGGCGACACATGTCATTAGAACTGATGTCTAATCTTTCAGCGAGAGCACTGCAGGCTTACATAACGCATGTGGCGCATAAGTGGGGGCCTCATGTGCAGCCTGTACGTTTTAATTACAGCCCTCCAGAGAGGGGGAGGGGAAGATTATAGCGCAGCGGAAAAACCCGAGCCCTTGCAGGCTGGCATCTCTCATGGAGTATTTGGGAAGGTCCGTGTGATCTTCCAAGCACCTTGCTGACCATTTGGGAAAGGCTTGATCCTTTTTCGGGGCAGGTCCAACTGTACCCACTGTATTTCCTTCTGTGCGTGGGGTGCTGGTGGTTATTAGCTGCCTCTTGTACCTGTCACTCCAGCTGACCTGACAGCAGTCCGTTGCAAAGTCAGCAAATTTCTAAGTGTGAACATGTACGCTGGGGAAGGGGGCAATTTACAGGTGTTCATGAAGAGTCTCAAGGAATCAGCATTGGAGTTGGAAAAGGGCGAGTTGGGCCTTTGACACACACCTGCCTGCATCCCCTCCAACATTTTCTCGCCCAGATCCGTCTCTGCTTTCAAATGCACGGCCTTTTTGTTTTTTGGTGAATTGCGATGAGCTTATCGCAAGGCCAGTGGTTGGGAATCGCAGAGGGAGAAGAGGGGGCACTCATTGTTGCACTCATTGTTCTGCTTGTGGCCTTCACATGAACATCTGGTTGGCCACTTGTGAGAACGGAGTGCTGGCTAAGTTTGGCCTCTGGCCTGATCACAGCAACCAGGTTCTTACGATTGTAATTCGCATGCAACAAAATTCAGATTCCGTGGACTCAAAAAGCAGTACTGCGGCGGACCTCTCTGAAACAAAACAGGGTTACCTTCCTTCCTTCCTTTTTTAAAAGCAGATTTATACTTCTTTTCTGTCAAAGAATCATAGAATTGGAAGGGACCCCAAAGGCCATCTCCAACCCTCTGCAATGCAAGAATCTTCTGCTCAGCATGGGACTCAGACCCACGACCCTGAGATTAAGAATCTCATGCTCCATTGACTGAGCTGTCGTTTGTGGTCGGTTGTGCACCTACAAGCCACAACGTGAGGTGAACACCTGGTGCAGATGCCTCCTCAGTTTCATCTCACTGGCTGCCACCCAAATTCTTCTTTCCCCCCCAGCAAGTCACAAGCCCTGGGAACTTGCTTTTTCAAAGAAAAGCAGCTGTCGGATACCGCTCTTGGGCAGTGTTGCTGGTAACATGAATGCTCTGCTCCTCTGCTGCCCTTTTGGCATGCACGTTCTGCCCCGACGGCTTTTTGTTGCACAGCCAATAAAACGTGACAATGGTTGATGAATACAGCAGCATAACAGTAACTTAGCTCTCTCGCTCAGCGTAGCACAGAAGGATGGCAGGGAACGCAGTGACGGTAGGATTCAGTGAAGAATGAGCAGATGGGATAATTGGCAGCAGGAAAGAGGGCTCTCTATTACCTCCACTGGCCTGTTGACCCCTTTCAATAGGGCCCAATTGCTCCCTCGCCAGACTCCTCTTGGTTCTGTTGCATCAGTAATTCTGCAAGCATTTGATCTGGTCAAAGGCAAAGCAGCTTAACCAAGGAGGGATGCTACTTGCTCAAGTACATAAATTACTTGCAAACCAGTGGTGCTTTAGTACTAGGAGCCTCACTTCAATTTATTCAAGGCCATTTACTTCAAAGGGAGGACGTTTCATGCTTGCTCTGATCTCGTGGAGCAGCTTCGTCCAAATAAAATGTTTGGGGAATGGCAAAAAGCAGGCAGCGTCCTCTTTGTGTTCTGCATAAATACTTCTTTCCTGCTTTTAAAAGCACATTGTTTTGGTCTTAGATCTCCCTGCTCCAAAGACTTAAAGCTCTCTCTCTTTTTGTTTGCCCAGTAAAATATTTCAATTGTAACTTCATTGACAGAATCATAGATCTGTAGAGTTGGAAAGGCAATGCAGGAATCGCAACTTACTCTGAATATGTGCTATTGATAAACAACGGCACAGGGTTTCTTCCAGAGAATCAAGGAACTTTGCCGCTGAGAATTTTAGCTCTGTGAGGGATGAACTATAGCTCCCAGGACTTTTAAATGCATGGTATAGATAGGACCAGGGACGCGGGTGGCGCTGTGGGTTAAACCACAGAGTCTAGGACTTGCTGATCAGAAGGTCGGCAGTTCGAATCCCCGCGGCAGGGTGAGCTCCCGTTGCTCGGTCCCTGCTACTGCCAACCTAGCAGTTCGAAAGCACGTCAAAGTGCATGCAGATAAATAGGTACCGCTCCAGCAGGAAGGTAAACAGCGTTTCCGTGTGCTGCTCTGGTTCGCCAGAAGCGGCTTAGTCATGCTGGCCACATGAGCCGGAAGCTGTATGCCAGCTCCCTCGGCCAATAAAGTGAGATGAGCGCTGCAACCCCAGAGTCGTCCACGACTGGACCTAATGGTCAGGGGTCCCTTTACCTTTATAGATAGGACCTTAGTTTTTTCTGCCTACTGGGAGGTATTTTTAAAATAATAATAATAATAAAAACTACTATTCCCATGCACCCTAACGGGAAGCAGTGCATTAAGAATGAGGCCTTTAAATCTTTTCTTGACAATAGAGAGCCGCTCCCTGCTCCTGATCTCCAACTTTGCACTTTTAAATCAGTAGGGCTGCTTGAGGGGGAGTTGACTGCTGGACGCCAAACTCAATACAAGCTGTGTTCTGGACATGGCTTGTATTGTTAGAATTTCAAAACCGGGAGAGTTTGGTTTCTGCCCTCCTGTAGTTCCAAAATTGGAGCCCCATCCACACTCCAGCTGCTTCTCCACAATCCACAATCTCCTGAGTGGATCTCATACTAGAGGTACCATTTATGCTTCTGTAATGGTATAGGTTTGCATGTGAGTAATTCAGGAAGTGGATGCACAGGCTTCATTCCTTCCCAGAAAACTGCTCCCCAAAAAACCGCTTCTGTGGACACAACCTTGATAACTAGATAAAAAATGGCCAGCGTTGGCAGCCTCCATGGCACCTGGCGTATAAGGAGGCGTCCTTGTTTCCATGTAGCCGATATGAAACCTGAAAAGACAGAAATCTCACGTTGCATCATCGAGGAAACCCAAGTGAACAGCAGGTGGCAGTTTCCACTGCCAAGCCTGTTCGGAGCAGTAGTCATTCGCCCGAATGGTCACGCAGGGTGTGTTCCCGTTGCTGGGTCGCCCTCCAGATATAAAAGATACGCCCTGAGCCAACTCTGCAATTAACCTGTGCAATTGAAACACTCCCCTTGCCAGAGCTGAGCAGCTTTCCACGCGAAGAGGGCGCAGTCGGACGATAAGGAGATCGCTTCCTTTGATTAGGATCTCGGTGGACAGGAGCCAAACCACCTTTCCTCCGCCCTCTGAAAAATGCATTTTTGTGGCCCAGCTCCTCCTCCTCAGGCCAAGCTTTGTCTGCCAGACGCTTGGACTCGCGACAGACTTCGCAAATGCTGCTCCCCATTTTTCTGGGTGTGGACACCCAAGAGGAGGGGTGGGTTCTCAGCAGGTCAGTTGGAAATTGTAGAGTTGGAAAGGGGCCTGAGGATCATCTAGTCCAACCCCCTGTAGTGCAGGATGAGATCCTATCTGCCCACAGACTGTCTCACCAGAGTGGTGCATGCTCTAGTTATCTCCCGCTTGGACTACTGCAATGCGCTCTACGTGGGGCTACCTTTGAAGGTGACCCAGAAACGACAACTAATCCAGAATGCGGCAGCTAGACTGGTGACTGGGGGCGGCCGCCGAGACCACATAACACCGGTCTTGAAAGACCTACATTGGCTCCCAGTACGTTTCCGAGCACAATTCAAAGTGTTGGTGCAGACCTTTAAAGCCCTAAATGGCCTGAGCTTGATAGAATATCAGGAAGATTAAGGGACCAAGACGAACAGAAATTTCATGATAATTGGAAGAAATATTTAATGTATATGGAATCTAAATCTCAGGTGACACTGGCAGGGTTGAAATAACTCTAACAGCGGGAAAGGCCTATGTAAAAGAGTTAAAAAGTACGCGACTATATAATTTATTCGATACTTACCAAAGGAGTGGAGGGAAGTCCAAGGCTCAGTTGAGACTAACTCAGTTATGTATTTTATTTATGATTTGTGAAGTGGATATAATTTGTATAAGGTATGTGGTGGATTTTTTGTTTATGTTTTTCCTAGATATATGTGCAAATATGAATAAAAATTTATAAAAGCAAAAAAAAAATAAAGCCCTAAATGGCCTTCGTCCAGTATATCTGAAGGAGCATCCCCACCCCCATCGTTCTACCTGGACACTGAGGTCCAGCTCCGAGGGCCTTCTGGTGGTTCCCTCACTGCGAGAAGCCAAGTTACAGGGAACCAGGCAGAGGGCCTTCTCGGTAGTGGCACCCGCCCTGTGGAACGCCCTCCCAGCAGATGTCAAAGAGAACAACAACTACCAGACTTTTAGAAGACATCTGAAGGCAGCCCTCTTTAGGGAAGCTTTTAATGTTTGATGTATTACGGTATTTTAATATTTTGTTGGAAGCCGCCCAGAGTGGCTGGGGAAGCCCAGCCAGATGGGCAGGGTATAAATAGTAAGTTGTTCTTGTTATATGCAGCTGTTCCATGCGGGTATCGAACCTGCAACCTGGGCATTATCAGCACCATGCTCTGACCAACTGAGCTACCCAGGAGAAGGAGCTTCCTTGTGCTAGCTGGAAACTTTGGCCTTAAAAGTCGGACTCCCTGAAGTCCTTTTTCTCCATCCAAGATGGTTCTCATGCAAGATCCCTGTCCCTGCAGACCTTATCACGAAAGGAATATTGAATGTGCCGTGTGACCGAGACTCGTGCTAGCAATTTCCTGTGAACAGCCGACTCCTCAGGTCCCACTATTGTTGCCCAGTCAGTCATTGGGGCTTTTTTTGTGTGCTATGTGTCTGGAGGGGGGGGGAGAACAAACAAAACTTATTTACTGTAGGCCCCGTGTCCTGTTTGTTTGTAGCTGGCTGGGAAATGCCATTTTTCCAGAGTCTCAGCAGGAGCAGCGGCCGCAAACAAACGAAATTGTTTTCTATTGATTTGTGTGGGCACGTCACAGCTTTGTGCAAAAGGCAGGTTGTTCTTTTTTTAAAAAAAAAAGTTACAATCAACTTTGCTTATCAGGGGTGCATTTGGGTGACCTGTTTTCCCAGACTGTTTTGCAGCACTTCCTCAATAACTTCCAGGAGAGGTGTATCATTCCCACCCGCTCCGGAGGTCAACAGAAACAAATGGGGCGGGGGGGAGATAAGCATTACTCAGCCTAGTCCCTGATAATGAGCGCTGCCAAATCATTTTGTTCTCTTTTCCAGTTATCCCCTTGGAATAAGCGTGGCAGAAGAGAGCTGGTGGGATGCAGTTCTTTGAGTTATAGAATCATAGAATTGTTGCAAAGGGACCCTGAGGGTTATCTACTCCAACCCCCAGCAACGCAGGAATATTTTGCCCAGTGTGGGGTTAGAACCCACAGCCCTGAGATTGAGTCTCATGCTCTACCGTCTGAGCCATCAAGGGCCTGTAGGTTGTTTTAGCAGGAGTGTGTTTGCCAATCCCACCCTCCCCTGCTTCCCATCATGTCCGCTGAGCATGCTCAGTCCTCACGGGGCTGTTTTAGGTGGGCTCCCATTTTACAGCCCCCCTCCCCAAGTTATTTTATACTTCCGTGAAAATTTTCAGGTTCCCCCTGCAGACTGGCTGATGCCTCCCCACTCTGTGGGGACGGTGCCATTCTCGCTGCCTTGTTGGCAAACGTCTGTCTTGAGAGACAATGGAGTGCGCCTCCGGGGGTGAAGTCCAACCGCTGCATTAGCTGCGCCAAACTGACCTCCTCGGGACGCAAGCCTGGGCAGTGTGGATGGAGGTCTTGGGCTGTGTTACAGAAATTACGGGGGGGGGCACATCTTTAAAGTTAAATGTTACAAATATTATGCCTGAATGTCAACTTGACAGCTCAGGGAAGTTACCTAGTTTTAAAATAATACAAAATCAACTCCTTTGCCAGTTTCCTCCATTCCAAAGCTATTTTCCCCTTGAAAGGGACCCCAAGAAGTTCCCAGAGGTGACAATTGCTTGCCCATCCTCGGGGTTCAAAATTCTTCTTTGAACCTGTTGCGCAATAAACTTTGGTCTACAGCTATTTTCTCCGGTTGGTGGCTGGGCTGCTTCCTTTATTCCGCAGGGACCCACGGGCTCTGCCTGACGAGCTGGGTGACTGAGCAGCCTCACACCTAGATTTTTCTGTAACAGGCTTCCCAGAGGACAAGATCCCCCTCTTGGCCTTGCTGTTGTGGCCCAAAGGAAAGCAGAGAAATACGTTTGGCACCAGCTTGACTGCAGGATTTGCGTACAAGGCGCCATCCAACTGTCTTGGGGACTCCACTCCAGATCTGTGCAGGGTTTACTCCTTAGCCTTTTCTACTCCTAAAGATGTCCCAGGAGGCAGCGGAGGTTTAGCATCAGAGTTTTCTTCCTCCTAGATAGGCCACCTTCCCAGGTCGATGAGCCCTTTCTCCATCCTTCCCTTCCCTCTACATCACATGCAGAAACCACTTTCTTGACCATGGGACCCACTATTGGTCTCTTCCGCTCAGTCTGCTGGAGCCAGTCTTTGCATGCAGAGGAAATCCCTAACTCACAGAGGGTTTGAGACCTAGTGACTACACTCACCTGGTTTAGCCAGCCAATCGCAGCTGTTCCTGGAGTGTGGCTGCTGTCACATGCTGGCATCTTCTAGGAGCCACAGGTGAGAGGTGAGTGCAGGGTGCGGTCCAAAGGTGCACAAGCTACCCCAGTAGGAGCACAGTATGTTCCCCATTAGAGGTGCTACCCCCTCCCCTAACACCCCATACTCTTGCTGTATAAAAGGTAAAGGGACCCCTAACCATTAGGTCCAGTCGTGGCTGACTCTGGAGTTGCGGCGCTCATCTCGCTTTACTGGCCGAGGGAGCTGGCGTACAGCTTCCAGGTCATGTGGCCAGCATGACTAAGCCACTTCTGGCAAACCAGAGCAGCGCACGGAAACACCGTTTACCTTCCCGCCAGAGTGGTACCTATTTATCTACTTGCACTTTGACGTGCTTTCGAACTGCTAGGTTGGCAGGAGCAGGGACCAAGCAATGGGAGCTCACCCCGTCACAGGGATTCGAACCGCCGACCTTCTGATCGGCAAGTCCTAGGCTCTCTGGTTTAATCCACAGCGCCACCTGCGTCCCACCTCTTGCTGTAAAGCAATTAGTGTACATATAACAAGGGGGATCTGCAGCAGAATGTTGCCGTATGGGGCGCTCATGTTTACTGTTCCAGTGTGTCAGCTGTACTTTCCTTCCTACCCCCAAATAGGGAGAGTGGTCATTTATTGAGGGCGGCCAAAGTACAGGGTGTTCCCAGATAGTGCTTTGAGAAGGAGCACAACTTATTTTCCTGCTGTGTTGATCATCATTTCTTACTTTGAAACCGAGAGCTTGAAGGGTAGAGGTTGGTTTGGGGCTTCTCAGGACTTCATCGAGGCCTTCCGGGGTCACACCGCAAATCCTCTGTGAGCATAGCCTGACTTGCGAAGATCCATATGGAACCCCTCGAGCCTTCAGGCGGGTTTAAGGTGCCAGAAGGCATGGCAAGCCCAAGTAACTCCTTGCCAAGACGCCTGATTTTAAATCACTGCAAGTAACATGGTGTGGGCGACGGGAAAACATGGTGTTCCCAGCCCTCCTTCGGCTTACGGTGCTTCAAAGCCCTGCGGCGCTCGGTCTCCAAAACAAGAGCGTATTCCTATCGGCAGCTGAAAGAACATTTAGAGTGGGTTTTAATTTTGTGCTTGGTCAGCTCGGATCAGATTAAGAGCCGCTCTACAAGCTAAGGGTGCGTTGAGTCCCTTTCTCTTAGTTGTCGATGGCGAATTCAGAGACAGAGCCCTCCTTTATGCTGCTGTACCTGGATCTAAATTCCTGGCTGCGTTTTGTTCCATGTCAGATGAGGCGATAGGGTCAGAAACAAGCAGCGTTTTCACAATGCTTAGCTCCTGAAATCCTCCTTCTCTCCCCCCTTCTTTTTGCTGTGCTGCTTGACTGAGATCTGAGTTGTACTTACGATGTACTAAAAAGGCTCCCCAAATCGGTTTTGTTTTCTCTGCCTACAGGTTTGTTGCGCTTGTATTTTGTCTCTGGCGCATTGCATGCCTTTCCTCGATTTAGACTTGGAAATTTATGCCCACAAGGGAGTTCCTTGCCCCTAGCCCAGATGTATTGCACTCAGCTGGTCTTGTGGGGTGCCACCAGCATTAATTCCTAAACAGCCCCCTAATAGGTTGTGGTGAATTAATAGAAGGCTGCTTTGTGGCTAGAGGACACCTGTCCCGTACCCCCGGGGACATGGTATCAGCATCCGCTGAATTAATGTCCTTAGCCATGCGCCACTCATTTTCTATTCAGCCCCTGCTGGCAGCAAGGAAGTCTGCCGTAGCTCTCTGCATCAGATGCGGTTAGATCACTTGGTCACTCCCGTACAGGGGTGCAGCAGGAGTGCCCTCCCTCAGAGGAAGCTGCCTGTTGCATCTCTGTAGGAGTCCCTGCTCCAGTCAAGGGATTTCCTTAGCTCTTGCAGAAAGAAACACAGTTGATTGAGTGCTTAATCTTGCACTGTTTTGGGGGGTGGAAAGAAACCATGTTCCAACTTTAATAAAGGGTAAAAAAGAATGTGCCTCGTCTATCAGGAGTGCGGGAAACCACTGTACAAACTTGCCTGTTTTTGATAGTATAGTTAATATAGTTTGATAGTATAGTTAATTTTGTCATCAGTGTTGATACTAAAGCCATAGGGGAGCCAGAACTGTTTCTGTGTTCACTTTTGGATTCTGCAACTAGCATGAATTAAACAAAGCAGGCAGTGTGTATCCAGTTTTGAATTTGGGAAGAATTGTTTGTTTTAAACTGAGCCTAGGGTGGTGGAAGGGACGCGGGTGGCGCTGTGGTCTAAACCACAGAGCCTAGGGCTTGCCGATCCGAAGGTTGGCAGTTCGAATCCCTGTGACAGGGTGAGCTCCTGTTGTTCGGTCCAGCTCCTGCCCACCTAGCAGTTCGAAAGCACATCAAAGTGCAAGTAGATAAATAGGTACCACTCCTGTGGGAAGGTAAACGGTGTTTCCGTGTGCTGCTCTGGTTCACCAGAAGCGGCTTAGTCATGCAGGCCACATGACCTGGAAGCTGTCAGTGGACAAACGTCGGCTCCCTCGGCCTATAGAGCGAGATGAGCGTGCAACCCGAGAGTCGTCTGCGACTGCTAATGGTCAAGGGTACCTTTAGGGTGGTGGAAAGAAAAGAGTGAACTAGAAACCGAGATGAAATGGGTGGTTTCTAGATTGTGGAAAGGTGTGTTGGACCCAATGGTCAAGGGTACCTTTAGGGTGGTGGAAAGAAAAGAGTGAACTAGAAACCGAGATGAAATGGATGGTTTCTAGATTGTGGAAAGGTGTGTTGGACTTCTTGAGGGGTGGGGTGTTGGGAGAGAGAATTCATGGGAGCCCATGAAGCTTGTGAGCTTTCCCTCTGGTGGCATCTAGAATCTTGCTCTTCCTTTTAAGCAGAAACCCACAGTGCTCGGCGGGTGCAGGGAACCTTTGACTTTCCGGGTGCTGCTGAACTACAACTCTCATCGGCTGCAGTTATCACGGCCAGTTGTCAGGGCTGATGGGAGGTGTAGTTTAGCAAACACCTGGAGGACAACAGGTCTCCCTATACATGATACTCAGACCCAAGCATACGCTGCTAAATTCTCCGCTGTATTGCACAACTGCAGCCATAATAAGTATTTCAGTGAAAGCGTCGGACGGGTTTCTGCAGGTGGGTGCCTTTCCCTTGTTTATACGCCACACAGTGAACGTCCAGCAACCTTAAAAAAATACTGTGTACTAGTCAGGTTTGTCCTTTCTTTCTTTCTGCCAGCTACAGTTTTGACAGGCTTATTAAAACAGGCTGTACCAATTTAGGAATGCAGACGTCAACAAGCCTGTTTGAAGGAGAGGTTTTCCAGTCAGCAAACAGCATAGCTGGTGAAATTGCTGTTGGCATAAAACAGCTCACCCAAAATATATCTTTCTTTTTAATCCATCCCTCGTTCCCCCTTGTCTTGTTTCTATCCTCTCAGGTTGTAAATGCAAATTAAAATTAATCTTGGGATTATGATTATTATTGATCCAGAAGCTCACACTACCATGCAGGAATTTGCAGCTTGCGAAGGCGAGATACAAATTTCACGGGTTTAAAAATCCTAAACGCAGCCACCTTGTTTTGCTTGGCCTTGGCTTTCGGCGTCAAAATCTCAGCTACATCTTTTAAAAACAAGTTTCCACTCCTTATATTTAGGTTGAACATTAATTGGATTGTTTTAAAGGTAACCTTAGATGCATGTTAAATGTTTCTGTTCAAACGCTACAGGGGTTTTTGGAAAGCCCGGCGTATAACCTCACAAAGCAAGTCTGCAGGAAGATTAATATCTGTCCGTGCTTTAAATAACAGCCCTTTTAGTCTCACCTAAACAGCCGCTTCAGCTTTTCAGAACACGGATTGCGTAATCCCGATGGCAAATACATAATAGTAATGTAACCTTAAATGCATGTTGATCGTGTTTGCAAGGTCAAATCCTAGGCACAGCCTGGCCATGTGTCTTTGGGAGGCGGATGTTTTTTACCGCAGTGGGGTTTTAAAGATTGGCCTTGGTTGCCCAGCTGCTAATTGGGACCTCTCAGATGATTATTTGAAGTGGCGAATAAAAACATGGTTGTATATTTGGGGAAGAGATCCTCCTTTTTTAAAGCAGCCTCTTCTGCCACGTTATTCTGACACTGGCACCATCTACAGGCTCCAAGTTAGCATTACACGTACTAAATAATCTCTTCAATATACAGTGTTATCTTTTCCCAGATACTCAAAAGGTGGCATTTCACAGCCAGTAAAACAGCAAACCCAGCATATAAATGTCTACTCGTTGGGCTTCATAAACAGCGGAGGAATCCACCGTCTGGTTGCTCTCTCCCGACTTAATGGAATAATGAAAGATTAACAAGGGGCTGTTCTGCTCAGGTTTTGGCTTTCTTTGGCAGAGTAATAATAATAATAATAATTTATTATTTATACCCCGCCCATCTGGCTGGGCCTCCCCAGCCACTCTGGGCGGCTTCCATAAAAACCAAAAATACAGTAAAATATCACACGTTAAAAACTTCCCTGAACAGGGCTGCCTTAAGATGTCTTCTGAATGTCAGGTAGTTGTTTATCTCTTTGACATCTGCTGGAAGGGCGTTCCACAGGGCGGGCGCCACTACCGAGAAGGCCCTCTGCCTGGTTCCCTGTAGCTTTGCTTCTCGCAATGAGGGAACCGCCAGAAGGCCCTCGGCACTGGACCTCAGTGTCCGGGCAGAATGATGGGGGTGGAGACGCTCCTTCAGGTATACTGGACCGAGGCCGTTTAGGGCTTTAAAGGTCAGCACCAACACTTTGAATTGTGCTCGGAAACGTACTGGGAGCCAATGTAGGTCTTTCAAGACCGGTGTTATATGGTCTCGGCGGCCGCCCCCAGTCACCAGTCTAGCTGCTGCATTCTGGATTAGTTGTAGTTTCCGAGTCACCTTCAAAGGTAGCCCCACGTAGAGCGCATTGCAGTAGTCCAAGCGGGAGATAACCAGAGCATGCACCACTCTGGCGAGACAGTCCGCAGGCAGATAGGGTCTCAGCCTACGTACCAGATGGAGCTGGTAAACAGCTGCCCTGGACACAGATTTGACCTGTGCCTCCATGGACAGCTGTGAGTCCAAAATGACTCCCAGGCTGCGCACCTGGTCCTTCAGGGGCACAGTTACCCCATTCAGGACCAGGGAATCCTCCACACCTGCCCGCCTCCTGTCCCCCAAAAACAGTACTTCTGTCTTGTCAGGATTCAACCTCAATCCGTTAGCCGCCATCCATCCTCCAACCGCCTCCAGACACTCACACAGGACCTTCACCGCCCTCACTGGTTCTGATTTAAAAGAGAGGTAGAGCTGGGTATCATCCGCATACTGATGAACACCCAGCCCAAACCTCCTGATGATCTCTCCCAGCGGCTGCATGTAAATGTTGAAAAGCATGGGGGAGAGGACATAACCCTGAGGCACCCCACAAGTGAGAGCCCAGGGGTCTGAACACTCATCCCCCACCACCACTTTCTGAACACGGCCCAGGAGGAAGGAGCGGAACCACTGTATGACAGTGCCCCCAGCTCCCAGCCCCTCAAGACGGTCCAGAAGGATGTTATGGTCGATGGTATCAAACGCCGCTGAGAGATCCAGCAGAACTAGGAAACAGCTCTCACCTTTGTCCCTAGCCCGCCGGAGATCATCAACCAGTGCGACCAAGGCAGTTTCAGTCCCATGATGAGGCCTGAATCCCGACTGGAAGGGATCCAAATGGTCCGCTTCTTCCAGGCGTGCCTGGAGTTGTTCGGCAACCGCTCGCTCAATCACCTTGCCCAAGAATGGAAGATTTGAGACTGGGCGATAGTTGGCCATCGTGGCTGCATCTAAAGATGGTTTTTTAAGAAGCGGTTTAATAACCGCCTCTTTCAGCGGGTCTGGGAAGGCTCCCTCACGGAGGGAAGCATTCACCACCCCACGAAGCCCATCGCCCAGTCCTTCCCGGCTAGCTTTTATAAGCCAGGATGGGCAAGGATCCAGGAGACAGGTGGTTGGTTTCACTCGTCCAAGCAGCCTGTCCACATCCTCGGAGGTAACAGATTGGAATTGATCCCACTCAACTTGACTAGACAGAACTCTAGCACTCTCCCGCCCCGGCCCTGCTCCCACGGTGGAGTCTACTTCTTCCCGAATCTGAGCGATTTTATCTGCAAAAAACTTTGCAAAATCATTGCAGGAGAACATGTGGCCCGTACTGGGCCCCGATGTTGCAGGTGGTTCCGCTAAATTGTGAACCACCTGAAAAAGTCTCCTGCTGCTGTTTTCTGCAGATGCAATAGAGGCGGCGAAGAAATTCTTCTTCGCCGTCGCTATCGCCACTTGGTAGGCTCGACGTTGAGCTCTAACCTGTGTCCGGTCAGATTCGGAATGAGTTATCCGCCACCGGCGCTCTAGCCGTCTCAACGATTGTTTCATTGCCCTCAGATCCGTGGAAAACCACGGGGCTGTCCGGGCTCCATGCAATCGGAGAGGGTGCTTCGGAGCCAAACAGTCAATAGCCCTGGTTAACTCACGCGGTTAAAGCACGCGGGTGGCGCTGTGGGTTAAACCACAGAGCCTAGGACTCGCCGATCAGAAGGTCGGCGGTTCGAATCCCCTCGATGGGGTGAGCTCCCGTTGCTCGGTCCCTGCTCCTGCCAACCTAGCAGTTCGAAAGCACATCAAAGTGCAAGTAGATAGATAGGTACCGCTCCAGCGGGAAGGTAAACGGTGTTTCCGTGCACTGCTCTGGTTCACCAGAAGCGGCTTAGTCCTGCTGGCCACACGACCCGGAAGCTGTACGCCGGCTCCCTTTGCCAATAAAGCAAGATGAGAGCCGCAACCCCAGAGTCGGTCACGACTGGACCTAATGGTCAGGGGTCCCTTTACCTTTAAGATATGCTGTATTTGCAAATATGCAAGGAGAGTGTGAGTGGAGGCAAGCAGGTAGAAAACCCACTACCCCACATCCATAGAAACATAGGAAGGGGCCTTATCCTTGGTCCATCTAGCTCCGCTCTACACTGAGTGGCAGCTGTTTTTCTGTGGTTTCAAGCAAGAGTCTGGTCCCAGGCCTCCCTGCGGATACTGGGGGTTGAACCTGGAAGCTTCTACCTGCAAGGCAAATGCTCTACTGGCACTCCGCCTCTTTAGGGAGAAGATTTAACAACACTGGGTGAACTATTTAGAGTAAGAGTAATAAAAAGAAATTGTTATTTAGGGGAATTGAATTTAATTCTAAATTATATTCCGGATACATGGGAGATTTCAAGGGGTCCAAAAAAATGGATGTACCGTGCTATATTAGAAGCAAAAAAACCTTGTTTTGATGAATTGGAAGAGCCGCAGAAAGATTCCATTGAGCACATGGATTGATAATATGGATAGATTAGCTGCATGTGAACAAATTGCATGTCGACGCAAATTAAGAATGGATAAATATGAAGAAGCCTGGAATGAATATTTAAGCGATAAGGCGGATAGTGGGGGTAGGAGAGAGAGGTGAGAAAATATTGCTAAAAGGGTGCAGTCATAGGTATATCAGTGGTATTTAAATCTGAATTGTCAAATTGTGTTATTGTTATTATGGTTTTTGTTGTAGTGTCTTTTGCGGTTGTTGTTTGTATCGAAAAAATGATTAAATGATTTTTTTTAAAAAAAGTGTTGAAAACATTTGGAAGAACTTTCCAACAGTAAGAGCTGTTCAGCTATGGAACAGACTCCCACGAGAGCTGGTGGACTCTCCTTCCTGGGAGGTTTTTAAACAGAGGTTGGGTGGCCATCTGTCGTGGATGCTTCAGCTGAGGTTCCTGCACCACAGAGGGTTGGACTAGATGACCCTTGGTGTCCCTAGCAACTCTAAGATACTGCGATTCTGTGATTCTAACTCTGCATTGGTGGCGCGCATACAAGCGGCACTACGATGCTGTTAACCTCTTAGACCTGCTGATCCCTCAAAGATTATTTCTTTCCAAATGTTCCCCATCCTTAGCTGTTGCATTCCCTTGTTCCATTAATGTTTAGTTATATTTATTTAGCACGGATTTCTGCATTTGATCCATATGTTTCCATTCTTATTTCCAAGTGGGGTCATGGGTGGGCTCTAGTCAGTGAAAACAAGCAAGGTGTAAACTATGGTTTCATATCCTGGCTTGTTCACTACTTACAAACTGAAGTTCCCTGAGGTTGGATGCAACGGGGAACTGTGGTTTGTTTAATAGCAGAAGCAGATGCTTGTGATCTCCTTTTCGTGGACCCAAAAGGAGAGTGCAAGCCCAAGTGTCATTCAACCATAATCTTGTAACAGGAAACCATGGTTTCCTGTTGCATCTGAACCAGGCCAGCGTTTGCCTGGTTGACTGCATTTCTTAAACCTACAACAGCATTGGCTAGCCTGGGGGGTCCTGTGTTGAGTCGAAGATGTTTGCTTTCCAAAATGTAACCAATAACCCTCTTGAATTCTCTGTCTTTTAGGTCTTCCTGAACAGTACTACAGCCTCACTTGGTTCCTCAGCCCAATCCTGGGCTTGATCTTCACTCCTCTAATAGGTTCAGCTAGTGACCGCTGTACTCTCAGCTGGGGCCGCCGGCGGCCTTTTATCCTTGCCCTCTGCATTGGTGTTCTATTTGGAGTTGCCCTTTTCCTGAACGGCTCCATTATAGGTAAATCAGGGGATATTCTTGGGTCACTGTGCTGTCTGCTCAAACAAGCAGCAAAGGACCGCACTCCGCAGCCAGCTAAAAAAGCATTAATTGCAGAAATGCTGTGGGATTTTGCCTCCGAGCACCTGAATTCTGTGACTGGAACAAGCTGCAGAAAGTAAAGTTGTCTTAATTTGCTTGGGTGGTATCCAGCATTAGTCCTACTTACTCAGGCTTGTTAATTTCAGTGCCTTGGCCTCTGTTTCTTCTCATCAAAAGCGACTGCTGGGCTTATCGTGATGGCTTGTGGTGGCTGCATTTGCAAGTTCACCTTCCCACCGATTCAGTGGTTACCAGCAAAATCCTAGCAGGTCTGAAACGACTGCAGCTCTTGGCATGGGAAAACTGTAGGAACCTGTTCACAGGGAAATGTTTCCTGTTGTGCTCTGATTTCCCTTTAATGCATATCTGGCAAACATATCCTGTTTCCAGCATTATTTGAAAAGGGGGGGAAAGAAGGACAAAAAGATCGTTTCGCTTTTTCTTGTTCTGTTCTTAGGCTGAGGGGGGGAGAGAGGGGGGAGAACACGGCAAGATCTAAAAATTGTTTATCAAATGACTAAAAGGGGGAAGAATAACTCTTTCCTTCATCCCCGTCGGCGCTGTTAGAGCAACACTCTGGGGAAACAATAGAAGCTGGGAATTTACCTTCTTTGGGGATTCAGCCTGAGGCGAACTCCGTTGGCAACTCTTGACGTTTGCTGGGTATTAGCCAAGGTGGTGCAGCGGTTAAGAGCGCAGGGCTAGGATTTGAGAGACCAGGGTTCAAATCCCCACTTGGTCACGAAGCTCACTGGCTGCGTTTGAGCCAGTCACACACTCCAAGCCTAAATTATTATTATTAGTAGTAGTAGTAGTAGTAGTAGTAGTAGTAGTAGTAGTAATGGTAGTATACCACCCTTCATCTGTAGATCTCAGGGTAAGGTAAAGGTAAAGGGATCCCTGACCATTAGGTCCAGTCGTGGCCGACTTTGGGGTTGCAGCGCTCATCTCGCTTTATTGGCCATGGGAGCTTGCGTACAGCTTCCGGGTCATGTGGCCAGCATGACTAAGCCGCTTCTGGCAAACCAGAGCAGTGCATGGAAACGGCGTTTACCTTCCCGCCGGAGCAGTACCTATTTATCTACTTGCACTTTGACGTGCTTTCGAACTGCTAGGTGGGCAGGAGCAGGGACCGAGCAACGGGAGCTCACCCCATCATGGGGATTCAAACCGCCGACCTTCTGATCGGCAAGCCCTGGGCTGTGTGGTTTAACCCACAGCGCCACCCGCGTCCCTCTCGCAGGATAGTAATGCAAGATAAAAACACAAATGACACAATAAAAACAAGAACTAAACAAAACAGTACACACACAGACACACGCAGCTTGTTGTGACGATAAAAGGGGGAGGAAAAAAACCCTGTACTGGAGCTCCTTGGAGGAAAAGCAGAATATAACTGCAGTAATAAACAAATTTGGAAAACAATTAGTTTCCCCCGCTTCTGTGCCATTCTCATCCTGAGGACGGGAGCAACATCAAGTGCTCACGCTTTGTAAAATAGGCTCCCTAAGCTTATGGAAAGCGAATGTGTTGGAACTTACGAAGCTGTCCTCTGCAGGGAAAGGCTGTCTCTCTGCACTGATCTAGGGTCTTTCCCAGCCCTTCCTGGAGATGTCAGGTATTGCACCTCACAGCTTCTGAATCCAGAGCTCACAGCCTCTCTCCCCTGCTTGACTTGAAGCACTTCCTCCCGCTCTGAACTTAGAAAGCCTGCAAGCTCTGATCTCTCTGAGGTGGTTCAGCCCATGAACATTCAATCTGCCCCACTAGAAGGTTCAAGACTTTGCCTGCAATTGAGAACAAGCAACACGTGTATTTTAAAAGCCCCCCTCGCCCCCCCAGCAAACGCTTCAAATCTTGGCAGCTCGGGGGTTTTTTTAAAGAGTACATTCCTCACTCTGTGGTGTGGCTGTAGCCAAGCACATTTCATTACTTCCTCCTTTTTCTGTTTGGGGTTTTTTTCCCCACACACACCTCCCGCATGTTGCGTAATAAAATTTTCGAACACCACCTTAACCTGGGCTGACCTTCTCGGCCAACTTTTGTCTGACAAGGAAAGAAGCAGGTAACCGAGAGCTCCCAAGGCAATATAAAAATGTACTCATCAGAAACACATCGTGTCAGTCCTTATTGTTATTATTATTATTATTATTATTATTATTATTATTATTATTATTATTTATACCCTGCCCATCTGGCTAGGCTTCCCTAGCCACTCTGGGTGGCTTCCAACAAAATATTAAAATATAGTAATGCATCAAACATTAAAAGCTTCCCTAAACAGGGCTGCCTTCAGATGTCTTCTAAAAGTCTGGTAGTTGTTGTTCTCGTTGACATCTGGTGGGAGGGCGTTCCACAGGTTGGGTGCATAGGTGTCAACGGTTCCCTTTTTTGAAGGGATATTCCCATATTCTGAATAGGATTCTTCGCAAGAAAAGGGAAAAGTTGTCAGCTATGGGTGGGTGCCACTACCGAGAAGGCCCTCTGCCTGGTTCCCTGTAACTTAGCTTCTCACAGCGAGGGAACTGCCTGAAGGCCCTTGGCACTGGACCTCATTGTTTGGGCAGAACGGTGGTGGTGGGGACGCTCCTTCAGATATACTGGACCGAGGCAAAACAAGCCCTCAAACCAGCCCTGGCCTAACCCATGCCACAGGGTTGAAATGTCCAGCCAGAGCGGCCAAGGGATAATTCCAGCAGTTCGTCTTGGCAGCTGATCCATTAAGGAGATCCGTTTGTTTCCTTAATAATAAAAAGGACTGTTATTTTGTTCTTGGGTCGGTTCTTTACGAGGAAAAGAATAACGGAGAGAGAGAAAACGCCCTCCTTGTTTTCTTTGCTCTTCTTTCCTGCCAGGCCTGGCCATCGGAGATGTCCCAGACAAGCAGCCCATCGGCATCGTTCTCACTGTGCTGGGGGTGGTGGTCTTGGATTTCTGCGCTGATGCGACGGAGGGGCCGATCCGGGCCTATCTGCTGGATGTGGTGGACAGCGAGGAACAGGACATGGCGCTCAACATCCACGCCTTCTCAGCTGGTATGTGATTCTGTCTGTTCTTTTCTGTAAAGAAACCTGCCCCAGCTTCTGTCCTAGGCATTTCCGGGTAGCGCTTGGGAATGTCTCCTGCCTGGAACTCCAAGAAGCTGCTGCCATTCAGTGTGGGACAGTACAGTGCTAGACTCCATATGGGTCTGACTCCATATAAGGCAGCTTCCTGTGTCCCTTAAATAATTTTTACTTCAATTTATTCCATAGAAGAGCATACTTAAACTTCCAACAGCGCTTCCCTTTTAAGATTGCACCCTGTTTCCCAAGGTGGCTCAGTTGAGATGACACCAAACAATGGTTAAGGAAAGTCAACTGTCACCAAAGTTCTTTGGGGGGTTTGATCAGCCGGCAAAGCAGAGCAAACAAGCTTTGGTTTGAAGGGAACTTGAGAGAAAAATGTTCCTGGCTTTATTGTATGGTTGGAAGTTCACGCCACGCTTTGGGTTCCGAACCATGGTCAACCTGAAACCCTGGCTTGGCTTGATCGCTGAAATGACTGCTTTTGGCTCCATTCATTTGTCCACACCTGTGCCAGAAGCAAGGTCTGTCTGTTTGGCAAGCTGCAGTTCTCAGCTGAACTAAACAAATTAACTATATCAAATTTAGGGAGCTTCTGTTACCGGATGCGGAATGTGTGCCCCCATTGTTGATGGATTCCAAAAAGGAATAATAATAATAATAATAATAATAATAATAATAATAATAATAATAATTTATTATTATTATTATTTTATTTATACCCCGCCCTCCCCAACCAAGACCGGACTCAGGGCGGCTAACACCCGATATAAAAACAAATTGATTGAAATACAACTTAAAAACAAGATTAAAATACAACATTAAAATATTAAAATACAGCCTCATTTCAATGGAAACTCAAATCAGAAACTTTTTTTGGGATGAAAACGTCAAGTCGTCACCAAGGCTAACTTTCCAGACTGGTCCTACATGGGCCAGAAAAAAACCAGGGAAGTCCCCAAATAGGGTTCCATCACAGGAGGGGAAAGGAAAAAAGAACAGGGGGAGGGAATCAGATTGATTCCAAGCAGAAGGCCAGGCGGAACAACTGCAGAAAGAAATAAAATCCTGCAGGGCCCTGGTCTCATGAGGCAGAGCGTTCCAGTGTGGTGTAGTGGTTAAGAGCGGTAGTCACGTAATCTGGGGAACCGGGTTTGCGTCTCCGCTCCTCCACATGCAGCTGCTGGGCAACCTTGGGCCAGTCACACTTCTTTGAAGTCTCTCAGCCCCACTCACCTCACAGAGTGTTTGTTGTGGGGGAGGAAGGGAAAGGAGATTGTTAGCCGCTTTGAGACTCCTGAAGGGGAGTGAAAGGCGGGATATCAAATCCAAACTCTTCTTCTTCTTCCACCAGGCTGGAGCCAGTGTTGAGAAGGCCCTGGCTCTGGTTGAGGCTAATCTGACTTCCTTAGGGCCCGGGACCTCCAGGGTGTTGCTGTTTATGGACCTTAAGGTCCTCCGTGGGGCAAACCGGGAGAGGCGGTCCCATAGGTACGAGGGTCCTAGGCCGTGAAGGGCTTTAAAGGTCAAAACCAGCACCTTAAATCTGACCCTGTACTCCACCGGGAGCCAGTGCAGCTGGAAAAGCACTGGGTGAATATGCTCCCATGGCAGAGACCCCGTGAGGAGCCTCGCTGCAGCATTCTGCACCCGCTGGAGTTTCTGGAACAGCTTCAAGGGCAGCCCCGCATAGAGCGAATTACAGTAGTCAAGCCTGGAGACCTTTCCCCTCTTTTATGTAGCAGCCAGATAGGAGGCACCGCTGCCTCACCCACTTGCGTGGTTCCTAGCCTTTTCACAAAGCAGCCAGCGCATAACTTTTTGCCCATCTCTCCTTCCTTAGGTCTCGGAGGGGCCATTGGCTACATGCTGGGAGGCCTCGACTGGATGCAGACGTTCTTTGGGGTCATCTTCGTCTCTCAGGAGCAAGTCCTCTTCTTCTTTGCTGCCATCATCTTCTCCGTCTCCGTCGTCCTCCACCTTTGCAGCATCGAGGAGGAGCAATACAACCCCCAGCAGGACAGGATCGACGACGAGGCCGACACCCTTTCGAGCGTCAAGCTGAGCGGCAGCCTCCCTCCCCTGAGCCGCCTGAACGTCATCAGCGAGGAAGACCATTACAGGAGCTCCATGTACCGGGACGAGGTGCAGTCTGAGCAGGACCTCAACATGGACTTCCTGGACGTGGACATTGTCCGCAGCAAGAGCGACTCTGTCCTGCACATGCCCGACGCCACCTTGGAGATGGAATCTGAGCTGCTTTTCCTCCATGAAATTGAACCTTCCATCTTCCAGGACTCTTCCTACCCCAACACCCCGCACAGCGCCAGCCAGGAGTACATGAAGTCCAAATTCAACCGCCTGTCTGCTTTCCTCAGGGAGAACGAGAAGGAGGAGGACATGTTACTTGATAATCACTTGAACGAAGCCAAAGCCCCGAACAGCAACGGCTCCCTACCAAAAGACCTCCTGAACGGGCACGCCAGGATCGGCATGAAGCAGTCGAGCACCTCCAACTCCATGCGCAGGCGCAAGCACATGTTCTACCGGCAACCTTCCCACACCTTCTCCTACTATGGCAAGATCGGCTCCCACCGCTACCGCTTCCGGCGGGCCAACGCCATCGTGCTGATCAAGTCCTCGCGGAGCATGAACGACATCTACGACATGCAGAAGAGGCAGCGGCAGAGGTGCCGGCACAGGAACCAGAGCGGAACCACCAACTCCAGCGGCGACACCGAGAGCGAGGAAGGCGAGACCGAAACCACCGTCCGGCTCCTGTGGCTGTCCATGCTGAAGATGCCCCAGGAGCTCCTGCGCCTCTGCGTCTGCCACCTCTTGACCTGGTTCTCCATCATCGCCGAAGCCGTGTTCTACACTGACTTCATGGGGCAGGTCATTTTCAACGGCGACCCCAAGGTGAGTCGCCTCCACCACGTGTTCTTCTTACAGAGTCACTCCTCCGCTCCATAGATATTTAGCATTGCTCTGCAAATTAGGCGAAGCAGAGGGCGCTGCAAAGAAATTTCCCAGGTTTGTTGTGGTCCCAGGTTTTTTCATCACCATTTGCCTTGGGGTGTCGCTTCCAGGCTTTTGAAGTTTGGTTCTTTGTGGCCTAAAATTGTATTGCTTTATGGCCGATTTGGTTTCGGTTTCACTCCTTTTATCGTTCCGAGTTTCCTTTGAAACACAGGTTGAAAATAAGCCAGATGAATAAGCGAAAGTGTGAATCCTGGCCCAATTGCACTGGCTGCCGATTAGTGTCCAGGCCCAATTCAAAGTTCTGGTTTTGACCCATAAAGCCTTAAATGCCTCAGGACTAGAATACCTCAAGAACCACCTCTCTCTATAGGAACCAACCTGGACCCTGCAATTATCTTCTGAGGCCCTTCTTTGTGTGCCTCCTCTGCAAGAGGTTCAGAGACCAGCGACACGAGAGCAGGCCTTTTCTGCTGTGGCTCCCCGATTGTGGAATGCTGTCCCCAGGGAGACTCGCCTGGCACCGTCATTAGATCTTTAGGCACCATGCGAAAATGTTCCTCTTTGACCAGGCCTTTGGCTGATAAATATTCTATGTAAATATATTGGGGAGGGATATTTCTTTCTTTCTTGTTTTTATTATCTGTTTAATGTTTTTATGTTATCTGAGCCGCCCTGAGATATCCGGATGAAGGGCTGTATGCAAATTTAATAAAATCAATCAATCTTTGGCTAGGCAGAGAGGTGCAAACATTGACACTTCCATGCTTTTGTTCATAGTGTGGTCTTTGCTTAAAACTTTATTGCATAGGTAGGCAAACTAAGGCCTGGGGGCCAGATCCGGACCAGTCACGGCCTGCGGACGGTCCGGGAATCAGCGTGTTTTTACATGAGTAGAATGTGTCCTTTTATTTAAAATGCATCTCTGGGTTATTTGTGGGGCATAGGAATTTGTTCATTCCCCCCAAAAAATATAGTCCAGCCGCCCACAAGGTCTGAGGGACAGTCGATTGGCCCCCTGCTGAAAAAGTTTGCTGACCCCTGCTCTATTGCTTCACTGCAGGCCCCTTCGAATTCCACCGAACTGCATGCCTACAATGCCGGCGTTCAGATGGGCTGTTGGGGATTGGTCATCTATGCCGCTACTGCAGCTGTGTGTTCAGGTAAGAGGTTCTGCGCCGGCAGCTGAAAGTCTCTGCACCCCAGACCAGAGAAGCCGTGTGTGGCTGGCAGATAAGAGAATCGAGGAAGGGGACTGAGCGGGGGAAGTTAGCCAAGGAAGGCCCTGGCCATGAAGTGCTTTAATGAGGGAGAGTTGGGCGGCTAATTGCACCCGGAGCGCGGGGTGCTTTTCTCTAATGGCGACATGCTTGTCCCCCTTTCTGCAGCCTTGCTACAGAAATACTTGGACAACTACGACCTCAGCATCCGAGTGATCTACATCCTGGGCACTTTGGGCTTCTCCATTGGCACGGCAGTGATGGCCATGTTCCCCAATGTGTACGTCGCCATGATCATGATCAGCTCCATGGGCATCGTTTCCATGAGTATATCCTACTGCCCCTACGCCCTTCTAGGGCAGTATCACGACATCAAGCAGGTAGGTGGCCGTGGGCCTGGTGTTGGGGAACGTGAGTTGGGCAAGAACCATACGGGCGGATGAAGTCAGACCCCAGATCCATCCAGCCCAGCCACTGTCTGCTGCAGCCTTCCCTGACCAGGTGTCCTGGACTACATTTCCCATCAGGCCCAGCCAGCACAGAGGGGGTTTGATGCTTTGAAGGCATCCCACGGCATACACAGACCTGCAGAGTCAGTCTTTAAGCTCTGGAGAGCCTTCAGGGAATGGGAAGAGAGGGAGACAAGCCCGTCAAATCGTAGTTTGCAGCTGGAAAGCCCAGGATCCAGCAAGCAGCACTTCAGGCTGCTTTTGTCCCAAGGATTGCCAGTTCCTCATACATATACATATACATATACATATGCATATACATATAAATGGGGACACGGGTGGTGCTGTAGGTTAAACCACAGAGCCTAGGACTTGCCGATCAGAAGGTCGGCGGTTCGAATCCCCGCAATGGGGTGAGCTCCCGTTACTTGGTCCCTGCTCCTGCCAACCTAGCAGTTCGAAAGCACACCAAATAGATAAATAGGTACCACTCTGCCGCGAAGGTAAACTGCATTTCCATGCACTGCTCTGGTTCGCCAGAAGCGGTTTAGTCATGCTGGCCACATGACCCGGAAGCTGTACACCGGCTCCCTCAGCCAATAAAGGGAGATGAGCGCCGCAACCCCAGAGTCGGCCACGACTGGACCTAACGGTTAGGGGTCCCTTTACCTTTACCTATACATACACATACACACACACACATATATATATTCTGTTATACAATTTAAAATACTCATTTTAACATCATTAAAATATCAGTGACTTCCGTTCTTCTCCTTCCATGGTTCGTTTTTCATATCATAGATTCCTGCGTATTTTACAAAAACTAAACCATTCAATATTCCATCAATACATCCATCAAACCTTATTTACACTGTCGAATTTATCTTAATGCTTCCAACCTTTTCAGGTGTGCACAGTCCCCCCCCCCATATACTCAATACACGTTTTCCAATCTTCTCTAAACGTATGTTCTTCTTGTTCTCTGCTTCCATGTGTTAAATCTGCAAGATGTTCATATTCCATCAACTTAAGTTGCCATTCTTCTTCAGTAGGGACCTCGCTCGTTTTCCATTTGGGGGCTAAGAGAAAACGGGCTGCAGTAGTTGCATACATAAATAACCTTCTTTTTTTGACACTTGAGAATTTTGTTCTGAATTGTCCCCAACAGAAAGCACTCTGGGTTTTTTGGAAAAGTAATTTTAAACATTCCCCCCCCCATTCATTATAGATTACTTCCCAATACAGTGGTACCTCTGGATACGAACGGGATCCGTTCTGGAGCCCCGTTCACATCCTGAAGTAAACCCAACCCGCGTCTGCACATGCACAGGTCGTGATTCGCCGCTTCCGCGCATGCATGTGGCGTCATTTTGAGCATCTGCGCATGCGCGAGTGGCAAAACCCAGAAGAAACGCATTCCATTACTTCTGGGTCGCTGTGGAGCGCAACCCAAAAGTGCTCAACCTGAAGCAACTTCAAGCCGAGGTATGACTGTACTCTTTTACAAGTCCACCACATATGAAAGAACATTCCCGCCACCTCTTTGCAGTTCCTGACCACAGACGTAGAAGACTTGGTCCCCCAGGTGTCAGTCCCCAAAGCAAGCTGCTTCAGATATTGCAATGCGATGTGTCCTCCGCTACCTGATTCCCCGTTTTGTTGATAGCATCTCCTGTCCCTTTCTCTTTCAGTATATCCACCATAGCCCTGGGAACTCAAAGCGAGGTTTTGGCATAGACTGCGCCATCTTGTCCTGCCAAGTCTACATCTCCCAGATCCTAGTGGCCTCTGCGCTGGGAGGAGTGGTGGACGCCGTGGGCACCGTGCGGGTCATACCCATGGTGGCGTCGGTTGGGTCTTTCTTGGGCTTCCTGACGGCCACGTTCCTGGTGATTTACCCCGACGTCGGCGAGAGCCCGAAGGAAGAGCAGAAAGGGCTGGCGCCTCCCGAGGCGGGCGAGAGCGGCGGCGACGCGGATGGGGAGAAGCCGACCGTGATCAAGCTCTCTCGGAAAGAAGCCTCCGCGACAGAAGTGGAAAACGAGTCGGCCGTTTGAGCGAACCGCCGCCATTTGCACACATTCCAAGCCGTTCCAGGTGCATGAATCGGGACGTTCTCGCAAAGCAGAATCTGAACTTTTCCAAGGACATCCTTGCTGCAGCATCGGATTGAAATGGTTCTTTCATGCAAAAATGTAGATGAAATTCCATAGTCTTAGGGTAGCCTTGAATAGGTAGCTTTGATGCTGATTGCTTTCTCTACAATCCAGAAAAATCTCCTTCCTTAGAGGTATTTTTAATGGCGAGAAAACGCGTTTCCAAGGGGACTTTTATCGATGGGCAGGAAAACGTTCTTGCGTGGTTTGCTTTGTTTTTTTAAGACCTCGTGGCGGTTTTTCAAAATTCTCAAATTACCCATTTGGACTGTTTATTTCCCTTCCACCAACACCACCATTTTTAAAAACTGTAATTAAAAAACGAAAGCAATTCTGGCTGTGGCTTTTGCAGAAAAGTTTTCTGTTTTTTGTTCTGACTCCTTCAGACCTTGCAAGTTCAGTAGGATGGTGTATTTTAAAACTGATGCCATTTTTATTAGGCTGACAGCCGCGGTTCTCTGCTTTATGTTCCTCACCCTCCTTGAACCATAGTCTGGATTCCATTTTTTCCCCGTGCAATTACTACTAAGTATCCTCCCCCCCCCCCCGCCGACTTCCCTTGGACGTATTGCATCAGTTACTGCAAGAATTGCTGTCGCTTTATTTTATTATTATTATTATTTTGTTTTTGATTCAAGCTGTTTGGAGCACCCGTCCCCGCCGACTGTTGCTTGCCAAGGATTCCTCGAGTGTGATCTTTTCGCCGTAGAGATGGCGATGTTTCGGTGGTCGGGAGGGACTTTCGGCTGGCCTTGGGACGGTGGGAGGCGACATGCGTAGCTCTAAGGAGCACCAGTGGAACATTCTGTGACCTGTTTTGATCGGCGAGCCGGTCAGAATTTGACTTATTTTTTTCTTTTCATCTTTTGGTGGCGTTTGAAAGCCAATCATCTCCTTTGTGACGAAGCTGCTAATGGGGACGCGGATCCCCCGCTGTCAGTTTCTGCAGACGGGCTGTGAGGTTCCCCTTTGTTTAGAAAGGGGGTCGTCGATTGCACTTTTTTCTGAACTTCTGGGCTGGAAATTGCGATAGCGGAGAGTTGCGAAAGGTAGTCTGGCTCCCGCAAGCGTAAACCAAAGGCCTACCTCTTGATAACTGCAGCCTGGAGAGAAAGAGAGAGAGAGTGCGTGTGTGTTGCGTGTGTTGTTGTTGTTTTTAAAAAGGAAAATGTATCTTGAAACAGCTTTGGGCCTTAAAGAAAACAAAATTCACCATTTTTTAAAAAAAATGCTGTAACTTTATTCCTAGGTATGCCGGAGTCTTACTAAGCTGTTTTCCCATGTCCTTTCAACCCAGACTCTCTCCCCTCCCAACTCCCCAATTCCAGGTCCAGGACAATAGCAGTAACACACATAGCAGGTTGTCGGGTAGACCAGGCTCTCATACCAAGCCAGGTGTCATTCCTGGGGATCAACAGCCTGTTAGAGGATGTCCTTAAGAACAGCCAGCTTAGAAGGTCCTTCTCTTTAGAAATGCGGGGGGGGGGGCTTCTCCTTGCACGTTCCCCTTGCGCCTTGCAGGCAGCGGGAGCCAAAAGAGGCCGCAGCTGGTTTGCAGGCTGAAACCACAGTGAACCCAGACTGCTCTTGCGAGAGATTTCTGCTGCCTCAAACTCACCTATTTAAAATGCATGCCTTGAACCATGCTGCAAGTATAGCAATTCGAAAGCAAAAATCCTATCTTATCTATATATTTCAGAATGAAAAGCAGTTTTTAATAAATTACTTGAATTGTCAATTGTTATGTATGTTTAACATAGCTGAAATGGAAATCGCCTGGCTGGCATCTCTGGGTAGTTTGATGGCATCTCCTGTTTGTTTCTTAGCTCTCCATCAATTTACATATTTTTACCTGCGGGGGTGGGCGGGGGGGTGGACAGGGTTTGCATAGGCTTTTTAGAGGCCAGGAGGATTTCATGAATGCTCATTTTGTATACAGGGTTTCACAAACCGTTTTTTAAATGTGAGGTGGTCCCCCACCCCTCAAAAAAAAAAGACGACTATTTGGTGCATTTTGTTTGAAACTTCTTTTCAGAGCACAGTATAAAACTACTGAAGTAATCCAGTTATTGGGGGGGCAGGAGGAGAAAAAGAAAAACCTTTCAGGAGCTTGTAGCCAAGAGAGCCCTCGCCTCCACCTAAACGGAAAGTCTCCTTTCACTACACATAGGACTTTTTTATTTTATTTTTTGAAAAACTACTCCACGACATTAATTTGAGATAGCTGTTCTCTGCGTAAATTGCACCTTGTTCTAAGAGGACCCCACTTCATCGCTCTCGAAAGCGTGTAAAAATAGGAAGCTGCCGCTTGCGGCTTGAATCCTGCCTTACGCTTTGAAGAGGCGAAAAGGGAACACTCTCAAACGCCTCAGTTGGATCTCTCACCTTGATGCAGTGAAGGTCACCCATTCGGCCCTGACATTTATTTTCCTTGAAAGCTCTCCCCCCCCCCCTTCACTCCACCTTGCTCTGCCCGAACTATTGAGGATGAGGGAGACAAGTGTTTATTTTCCAAAAAGGAAAAAGCTTTCTTTTCAGATGACTCAATAGCTTATTTTTAGAAGAGCACGTCAAAATTTGGAGGCAGTTCCTTGGTTCCTATGAACACTGGTTTTCTGACCAGCTCTGCAGTTGCGGGGTGACAATTTTCGCGTCACGGTTGGCTCTGCCAGAATCTAAAACGTGATCATGCATTATGGCGCTAGGAGAAAATGGGCATGTCTTGGTGAACTTTCTGATCTTTTGGACCCTTGCGAAGAGAACATGGGCAAACGAGAGATTTAGCCTTGTAGCAGGGCTTAAACCCTCCTTAACATTTATGCCATAGAATTCTGAACAGCATTTCCCTTCCTGCGCTCTAGAATTTACTCTTTAGGGCTTCTGAACTGCAGCTTCCAAGACGTGCTGCTGTCTGTGGAGAGATGCAAAGATCTTGGAGCAAATGGGCCTGGATGAGCCCAGAGCCAAGGCGGAAAGAGCAAGCCCCAAATTCTGTCTGGGAGCCAGTCGTGTTGTGTTTTCCTCTTTGTAGGTGCATTTAATGTCTTGGTGCCGTCTCATTAAATCCCATGCCGGCTGTGAAAGCTGTTTAGACATGCCATAGGAAGGCATGAGGCAGATCTAAGGCCAACACACCCTGGAATTGTAGGTCCGGTTTTGGCTTAGGGGTCTCTGAATCCCCCACATCCCAACGACCCCCCCATTTCCAGGGTTCTTTCGGAGAAGCATCAGCCGCTGAGTTTTTTACATCATGAGCACACGTCTCATTCTTTCATCTGTCTCTTACAGAGCATACTGTTAGAATGGGACGTTTCCTTTTCCTCGCTGATTTTGAGACGTCGCACCTTCAACCAAATCTTTGTGGAGCGTCTGGCTCACAGACACGCTGAACACCCTGAAAATCTTCTGTAGTTGCCATCAGATATCTGGTTGTGTGGGCAGCATTTATTGGACTTTGTAGGGCTTGATAGGGTTATATGTAATCTTTTTTTAAAAAAAAGAAATCACACAAATTGATTTCCTGTGACAGTATCCAGCTGGACTTCAAGCTTGTATATTTATGACGGCTTGTGGAGAGAAAAGCAATAACCTCTGCCTCCTTATTTGCACATGGGGATTTGAACCCAAATACTCTTTTTGATACTCTGATCTTCCCCCTGCCTATTCCGTCAGCCAGGCTTTCTTCAGGATTCCCAACCGCACCATGTGGGCGACTGATCCTCCTCTCTCTGTCTTAGGAGACGAGGCTGTCGGGAGATTTGAAGACAGGAACCCGTGTGATTTTTCAATGTGCTTTTTACTTTCGGCCATTCCATGAAAGTGGAGGATAAGAAAGCTCTCTTTAATGGACCGGCGAGTGAGGCTGCCCCATCACCATCTTGCCTCCGCCGGGAATGTCTGTTTTCCTCTCTTCCTCCTTCTAAGTTCCTATGGATTAAACCTCCAGCGAAGCTTCCCTAGGCTGGATTTTCCAGAAGACAAATCTTAGCCAAGATACGGGGGGGGGGGGGATAGCATCAACTGCCCCGGGTTCCAGTTTTGAATTCATTCTGCTGAAACCTGTTTGAGAAGGCTGTGGCGGAAGAGCTGCAATTTCTGGTCTGCAATCCTGAATCGGACCATATCATGAGAGTGGCAAATAACCTCATCTGACTGCATGGAGTCATAATCTTGAAACGCGGGTTTGTGCCACTCGGTCTGATTTCTGCGGTCTTTAAAGGCAGCTTTCGGCACCCATTTTAAGGCAGTCTCTTGTGCTGCGGAGGGAGGGGGCAGTGAAGCTGTTAGGCTGCAAAGCCAAAGCTTGACCCATCACTCCTCCCCAAAACAGAGCGTGATAACTAAAACCCAACAGAGTATTTCTTGGCAGCACAATTTTGGGAGCTCGCCTGGGCGCCTGGCATTCTTCTGGTTCCACCTTTTCACCATTCAGTCGCAGGAAAGCTTTTTTCTTTATTTTAAAAATGAAAAGGGGTTGGGCCTGGTTAAGGATGAATTAGAACGGAACAGGTTGGGCCTCGTTCTGCTGCTGTTGTCACTGTCCACTGAAACATGGTCTTCCCTGCCCTTTCCTTCTGTCTGCTAGCAGGATGCAATCAGCTCTGACTTAGATCCATTCGTTGCTTCTTACACAACCCGAAATCTTGCATGACTCCCCGCGTAAGCACATGTAGCAACTTTGGAGTACCTGAAGTGTCTTTTTGTGGGGGGGTGGGGAGTGATTTGGTTTTTATTCATTTGCGGATACCCCTTGCCCCCCCCCCGTTAATAGGCCAAATAAATGTAACAAGACACAAAAAATATTGCACAGAAATGGGGGGAAATGACTTGGGAAGGAAGAAAGAAAAGGATACCAAATTTCACCTGTGTGTGTCTTCTCCTAACTATGGTTTCTTAAACGTGCAGGTTTTGCCATTTAAACAGCCAAGCTACAAGGTTTTTAAGACTGCATTGAGGGAGGAATGCCATTTGCAAAACGGAACAAAAAGAAGCAGATATTATCTACCCAGAGTTCTGTGGTTCATGTTGCTCCCATAATAAAAAGTTTTACTGAGGATGTATCTTCTGCTGAAACACTTGTTTATGCCCCCATTTTATTTTATTTTATTGAGGAAGGGTCTCAGAGACACCCACATGAATTCCAGGAGCATAGAGTCCTTACATGCGCAACTTCCTTGTGGCAGTTAAATTCAGAGGGGGAGATGGTTTGGCTTTAATTCAAGAGTCAGGTGACACTTGGACCTTAGATGGGATGAATTCTTCCTTTCAGCAACTTCTGACAGGTAGACTAGCCCTAAGGTGCTGGTTTTCTTTTTTCAAGTTGCCGGAATAATTCCTGGGTGTGGAAAACATGCTGTGCAAATTCTCTGTGTGTGTTCAAGGTGGTCTTTGCTAGAAGCTGTGAAGATGCTTCTGCACAGTTTGTAGACCAGACCACCTTTGATCAAGGGCGTTTTTATGATCCGTTTCCAGGTCTGCTCTATGAGAGCAAAGACTAAATCCACTGCCCGAGGGCTCCGGTATCTTTTGGGGAAAAACAAACAGTTGCCTAAGAGGGAGAATTCCACCCACTGCAAATTCTCTCACTATACACAGCTGTGGAACAAGCAAAAGTTGCTGGAATTCCTTCTAAACACATCTCTCTTAAGATTCAGTAAAAATCCACGTGCACCTAAAAGCTCTGATGCAATAATTTGAGGAATCATCCTAGAGTTACAAAATGATACCTGGTAGGTCTTGCAGGCACCCTCGTCTGATGTGTAAGAGAACAGGACATGCATACCATGTTGCTTTCTGATAAACAGAAGGGGTGATGTAGAGGTTATGCATTTTCCAGATAGTTGCCAGTAAATTAATTTCCTATGAAAAGCGCCCAGGTAAATAAAACTCGGGGGGGGGGGGGAGAGAATTACAATGTAAACTCCTTTTCTTCTTCAGGTCACAAAATAGCTTACTTCATTGGTCAAGTGTCAAGTGTCTAATTTCATAAAATTAGAACCCAGAAAATCTCAGCTCTGTCCGGCTTGGCCATCACCCGAGTTAGCATTGACTTTTAGTTCCGCTTTGTTTTTAAATTCGATAGAAGCATAACCTCCTCCTGGATAATACAATTTGATCATCTGATCTTTCCTATGCTATGTACTTTTTTGTTGTTGTTGTCGTTGAATTTCTGCTGCAACATGGACCTGAAACCTTCTTGGTAGCCAAATGGCCAGCTTGAATATTAAAATAAAATAAAATAAATGCCTCCCCTAGTGAAAAGCTGCATATAGGCATCTCTTAATGAAAAAAAATATAAGTAAATATATATATTTAGTTCCATTGTGAACTGGCCATATGACAACTTCTTGTTTATCAACTTATTAAGTTGGGGCAGTATACTAGCTCTTGCTGAGTTTAGCAATGTTTATAAGTGTGTGTTAAACACATAAATGTTTCGAGTTTAACGAGGAAAAAGGGATAAATAAGAAATGTGACCGATGAATGTGTCTGAGTGGATTAGATGGCAGAATGTTCTGGGATTTGATTTTGACACAGAGCTTTCTTTTTCTGGTTTTCAAGGTAAAGACTTGTTGCATGAGAAACAGTTTAACTGTTCTGCACTTTTGGTCTCTTTGTAATTTCCCCCCACACCCACCCATTTATGGATAGAAATGGCTGAATGTAGAGTTTAAAAGAGAAAAAAACAAACCACTATTTCACATTTACATGTGTTCAATCCATTGTTCTACAGTTCAATCTTAATAAACATTTCAATATGAGCCGGTGGATCTGGGTTTTTGTGTTCGTGGAGAATGGGAAATAAGTCAGTCCTGCTCTTACATAAATCTAAATAATTGGGTGCACGTCAGAGGCGATGTAGTAATGTGGCCGCAGCGATGCTGGCGATGGGGCAATCGGGCGGAGAAGGGTCCTCCCCCCCAAAAAAACCCATTGTCCCCCCCTAAAAAAAGCTCAGCAACTTTGGCTAACCCCTAAAAAATACTCAACAACTTAGAGTTGTCCGTCCAAACAGAAGTGAGAGTTCTTGCACCTCTTTTTCTAGGGGGGGGGGAAGCATTGGATAGGTCCATAAATTACTTGGGGCAGATCCCAGACTGAGGGATCCCAGCACTCCTGGAGGGTACCAGATTGGCGATCTGGTGCCTCCCACAAGCCCTGACTAAATTACAGTAACGAAGGCAGTAGCAGCCAAAGAGGCTGACTCATTTCTGCCTGGCCAGACGCACAGGTGACGTCAGCCATGCACTTGTTTAAAATGAATGGGCATGTGACAATGCTTTGCACAATAGGCCCTGACCTAGTATGGCAGAGAGTTGTCGCCTTGGCCCACCCTGCTCTCTGTTTAGGGGAACATTCACTCAACTGCTCTTGACTCATGGGACCGGATTTCATCCCGTAATTCCAGGCTTCTGTCCATTCAATTTTTTTATCGGACGCTTTTCCTTTAATTTTGAAGCCATGATGCAAAACCTTTTATTATTTTAGCCCAGGGAGCAGTGAAAAAGAATGGAGGCGGACAAAGGGCTTTGAACGCGATGCAGCAGTTCCTTTTCCTAATAGCTGCCATGCAGCGTTTCCTGACCCAAAAAGCCTCTGCTGTCACTCCTAAAATGGCCAGCTGTGGAAACAGCCTCATTGTGATGTGAATTTTGTACCATAACAATGAGCGGCCTCTACTGAGAGCTGGTGTAGACCGGTCAAGGGACGCAGATCAGGCAGAGCTGCACCTCTGTGCTTTCAATGAAACATTAGGAGGAGCTTCTTAGCACTGTTTGACAATGGAACAGATTGCTTTGAGAATTGGGGTCTTCTCCTTTCCTGTAGTATTTTGGTGGCATGGTGCACATTTCTCAGGGACACGCTAATTGCTTCCTGCACTGCACATCCCACTTTGACACCAGGAGGGTTGACCTTAGGTGACCTCCAAGTCCACTTTCAATTCTGTGACTGGAAGACTAAGTTGGAGAGGGCGAAATATTGATGGGCACGTATCAGCAATGAGTTGGGGAGGACAGAATTCTGACAGTTCTTTTTGACACTACAGCACCAAACAGGGAGCATGGGAAGTTCCTCCCTAGGTAATGTACACATAATAACCTTGACAACCAATTGCTTGGCGAAAAAGAATTATTTTAATAATAATTTCGTTATTTGTACCCCGCCCATCTGACTGGGTTTCCAGACACTCTGGGAGGCTTCCAGCATATATAAAAACAGAATAAAACATTAAACATTAAAGACCTTCCCTATACGGGGCTGCCTTCAAATGTCCTCTAAAGGTTATGTAGTTACTCATCTCCTCGACATCTGATGGGAGGGCATTCTACAGGGCCACCACCAAGAAGGCCCTGTGCCTGGTTCCCTGAAACCTCACTTTTCACAGTCAGGAAGCCGCCAGAAGGCCCTTGGAGCTGGACCTCAGGGACCTCAGTGTCTGGGCTGAACGATGGGGGAGGAGATGCTCCTTCAGGTATACAGGGCCAAGGTCATTTAGGGCTTTAAAGGTCACGGGCAGCCTGGTTTGGGGGAACACATCTGCTGCTGTCCCTGCCCCTCCTGCTTGCTAAGTGCTGAGCCGGCTGCAGTCCACACGCTCCATTTTTCAGATCCCTTTCCCAAGATCTCTTCCCCTATGAAGAAGAGTTTGGATTTGATATCCCGCTTTATCACTACCCGAAGGATTCTCAAAGCGGCTAACTATCTCCTTTCCCTTCCTCCCCCACAACAAACACTCTGTGAGGTGAGTGGGGCTGAGAGACTTCAGAGAATGTGACTGGCCCAAGGTCACCCAGCAGCTGCATGTGGAGGAGCGGGGAAGCGAACCCGGTTCACCAGATTACGAGTCCACCGCTCTTAACCACTACACCACACTGGCTCTCATGAGTGTGCTTCTTACCCCACCGACTGCCTGGCAATGACTGAGGCACTTTCCAAGCATTTGTGCAGATGAATGCAGCAGCAGTGACAAACCCCATGGGTGGTATTGCCGCTTATTCAAGCAGCGCCTGTGTTAGTTGCCAGAGTCTGCTAAAGTGGAGTTATCAGTCACGTTACAAAGACAACCCTCCAGGCTTTTTTTCAGAGAGAGGGGGGACCAACTTAAAAGGCAAATGATGCGTTGGCAAGATTCTGCTCCTGACTCATGTCATCCTTATGCTCCGTTTCTTCACTCCGGCTAGTAAAGTTTATGTTGCGGGGTGAGAAGGGATGAGCGAGTATTTAACACACACACACACCCTCCCTTTTCCTAAGCGGAGACGAGAGGAAGGCTTCTCTCTGCCTGAAAAGCTGCAAGGCAAAAGACAAGGCCATTTTATCAGGACCAGAAAGTTGTGCCATATCAGTATCCCTCGCCCACTTCCAATCCAGAAGCCTACAGAAAACCAACTGGGTTTGCTCCTGCTGTTTCCAACAAGCTGCTATTTAGTGATGGGGGCCGGGCCAGGAGGCTTTAAAGGGAGACAGGACAAAATCTGTTAACGGCTTTGATAGCTGTCAACAGCTTTTAGCTCTGATAGTTACTTGGACCTTTCGGAGACAGTATGGTACGCTATTGAATGCCAATTACTGGAGCATTAGTAAGCAAGGACCGCTGCCTCCCTACATTGCTTCCAGGTGGAATAGGATGGGGAGCCGCTCCCTATTCAGTCAAGAAGCTCATTGGGTGACCTGAGCCAGCCACTGTCTCCAAGGCTCACCTGTCCGCTCGGCCAAGCTGATAAGGCTCATCTTCCTCCGGTCAAGTCCTTCGGAATCACCCTCCCGACGAGTAATTAACGACCTGAGCCTGTGATGAGGCTCAAAGGCACGTTCCCCCATACAACAGTGTTTCCAGCAGCATGTGGCAGTGATGAGATTTATGGCTACATTGCAAAGAGTTTTATTTCTAAGCTACGCAGACAGAAAAGACACCCTCTCTCTATGAAAGCAGAGAGCAACTGAACAAAGGAACAAAAGAGAACAGGAAACCAGTAAACAACACATCCGTCTCCTGCCTCCGTGAGACTTCCAACAGTCTGGACTGTCTCTGGAATGCAAACAGAGCCTTGTGACTCTATGCAGCTGCTCAGTGGCAAACAGAAACTAACATCACCTACCTCACAGGGGCGTTGTGAGCTTAAGATGGGGAGGGGGTAATACATGCCAGCAGATACAGCTCCCTGGAGGAAAGGTGAGAGGGAAATCTAATCAATAAATTTAGCAAGACTTTTCTTATGTCCTTTGCTCCCTGCATTGAAAAGGATGGCAGAGACCGGCCATCGTATTGCAAGGTGTGTTGTGGAGGATGCTCTGTGCCCAGCTTAGTGAGCAATACTGAAGTGCCCAGTACCAGTTTGATACATTTGCTGTCCCCAGTGCACCTTCTTACACTGCAAACCCACCAGGCTCAAGAGCTGTGTCTCAGCCGATCAGCACGACCAAACGGTGAACAGAACAGCGACTGCTGTGTCCATTGCTGGTGCTGCCTAGAATATATGTCCTTTCATTTGATGCAAGCAACATGTGTACGAATCAGCACATGCTTCTCTGGCTCAAAGCTCCGATGCTATCAGAGTTCGAAAATGAAGAAGGAAAGTCACAACAGCTGTGTACTACTTATCTTTGAAAGACTGGCTGCTAATAATTCAGGTGGCTTGTTAAATTTCACTTGGTGGTGGTCTACAAAAAGGCTGCGTGCCTCATCTCCGGTGCCATTAATACTTTGGGTTCCAGTTAAATTTTACTCTGTGCTGACCTGCTTGCTCATATATATATATAATTAAAAAATAATAATTTACATTTCAAAATATTCATTTAGACCTTAAATCAATGACTTCCCTTCTTCTCTTTTTGTGGTTCATTTTGCATACCATACATCCCTGCATATTTTATATGAACTAAACCATTCGGTAATCCATTGTTACACCATCAAAACTTCTTTACACTGTTGAATTTATCTTAATGCTACCAGTGTTTTTAAGTGTATACAATTTTCACCCAAATAATCAGTAAACATTTCCCAGTCTTCTTTAAACATATATTCTTCGTTTCTCTTATTCTTTCTATATGTTAAATCTGCAAGCTGCGCGTATGCCATCAGTTTAAGTCGCCATTCTTCTTTGGTTGGGACCTTGCTTGTTTTCCATTTTTTACCTGCTTGCTCTTTTATGCAGGTCCTACAAGGAGAACAGAGCCATCTTGCACCAGATTGGACAAATGTTTTGTGTACATGCTGGAAACTTGGGTGTGCTTACTTAAAAGGAAGCGCCTCATCATTGCAGAAGCAAATAAACTTTTGGCAGTCACCCTCCCATCTCTCTCCAAGCTGATGTTAGGATATAGTTCTGTTCCACCTTAAAAGGAACAGGCACCACTGTTGTGTGTCACATGCCTGTTTACTTCCAGCACAAGTCTGCTGGGAACTTCCGTTTGCTATTGTTTTGCTGGACACGAAGGGAAGCAGACATGTTTTTCCTTTGTTCCTGAACTATGCTGAATAAATGCCTGTAAATAATGCTTATACATGTCTCTGTCCGCCACTTCCGTTGTGAGAAGTTATTCACTCTGCTGATTAGAGCCTGCCAAGTCTCTAAAGGTATCTGAGGCTTGTGTCGCTGATGCTGTACCGGGACCCGGAGTTCGCCTGGCTGCCGGCCGGTGGCTGGAGCCAGCTGGGGGCCTGCCAAATACCCCCATCTCCCCGGACGCATCCCAACAGCTGCACCATCTATTCTTCTGCACCCATTGACCCATTTTTAAAGGGACGGGGGGGAGACAGACAAGAAGGGCGAAACAGAGGAATGAGTTGCTAATTCTCTAGTCCTGCTTCAGTTCCTTGAACATTACCCTAATATGAAGAAAAGGCGGTGATGATAGAAAGGGTCGCCTGACCAATTTCTTCTTGGCAGACTGTGTAGCATGCAAGAGCAAAGCAGGAAGGCAATTCTCGGTGGTGGGTGGTGAATGAGTTTAGACGGATAATATAAAAGAGTTTTCTAAGCATGCATTTCTCCATTGCCTTCTTAGGGAAGGGACAATCACATTGCTGCTGCTCACACTCAGCGGAGGAAATGGGCAAGAGGAACATCAAAGTATCCCCAGTCAATAAGTGGAAATCCCAGGAAATGAATCAAATATATATGTGACAACAGTCCTGGCCAATTACAACTTGGGATCTGAGTGAGGCACCAGTTCAGTCTCTTGAGGGGGGATTATAGTAGCGGGCCAGAGGGTGTCCTGCCTCCTATTTTCAGGAGGAATTGCCTTAGTGGAAAGGTTCCATCTCAGGGACTCCCCCCCCCCCGGCACCCTGCTTTGACTCAACCCCAATTTAGTAAGGGTGTTATTTTGCAAAGCAACAGCATCCCCTGCTGTCAGGGGGAGAAAAAAATTTTGAAGATTCTAATCTTACAGTTAAAGGTAAAGGGGACCCCTGACCATTAAGTCCAGTCATGACCCACTCTGGGATTGCGGCGCTCATCTCGCTTTATTGGCCGAGGGAGCCGGCGTACAGCTTCCGGGTCATGTGGCCAGCATGACTAAGCCGCTTCTGGCGAACCAGAGCAGCGCACGGAAATGCCATTTACCTTCCCGCCGGAGTGGTACCTATTTATCTACTTGCACTTTGACGTGCTTTCGAACTGCTAGGTTGGCAGGAGCAGGGACCGAGCAACGGGAGCTCACCCCATCGCGGGGATTCGAACCGCCAACTTTCTGATCGGCAAGTCCTCGGCTCTGTGATTTAACCCACAGCGCCACCTGCATCCCATGGTTACTAAACTTCATAACTACATTCTGCTTACAGAAAAGAAAAGTGAGGCACCTCTTATTTCTCTCTTTCTGCAAACCAAAAAGTACATTTCAAATGTGCATTTCAAATGATGTATACTCAGCCTCCGATTACTTTCTCCTGTTAGGCCCAGCAGTCTTCCTTAATTTTTTAATCGTAGGAAATTAGGAGGGGGGGGGGACCTATGCAATCAATATTTTGTGCGACCTTAATGCTGTTAATCCCTTTATTGGCACTGCTGGAGGCCCCAAGAGGCTAGTGCAATTCTATCCCCTCTTGTACAATGAAGTGGCTCCTTACTGTTGCAAAGCTGACCAATTTAAGAGCACCATATGGAAGAAATGTAGTTTTTAATCAATTGCAAAAAAATACGTAAAGACCAAGCTTCCCCACTCACATGTGACAGAGGTTAGAGAAACAGAACAAAAAGGGGAAAGGAACTTTAAGCATTCAAAGGTTAGCACCAACTTCTCTATTCTGTATAATTACCTATAAACCCTTTGTATGGTTAAGCATGCTATAACAGAGCAAGAATCCTCGTTCTATCACAGCGAGGCTAACAGGTGAAGAGGTGCTGGTCTTGTGTCTCAGCCACAAATGCCAGGAAGGAGAGAAAGGAGAAGCAGCTGTTGCCCCATGAGCTACTCATCACTTGTTGTGCCAGGAAGTCCAGGGGGAAGCCAAGGTATAGCCACATTGAAGACACTCGTGGATTTGCAGCTGCGTTAACTTTTGCACTGCAGCAATCCGCTGGAAGGGATGCGGGTGGCACTGTGGGTTAAACCACAGAGCCTAGGACTTGCCGATCAGAAGGTTGGCGGTTCGAATCCCCGCAACAGGGTGAGCTCCCGTTGCTCGGTCCCTGCTCCTGCCAACCCAGCAGTTCAAAAGCACATCAATGTGCAAGTAGATAAATAGGTACCACTCTGGCAGGAAGGTAAACGGCGTTTCCGTGCGCTGCTCTGGTTCGCCAGAAGCGGCTTAGTCATGCTGGCCACATGACCCGGAAGCTGTACGCCGGCTCCCTCGGCCAATAAAGCGAGATGAGTGCCGCAACCCCAGAGTTGGTCACGACTGGACCTAAAGGTCAGGGGTCCCTTTACCCTTTACCTTTAATCTGCCGGAGAAATCTGCTCCTCTTAGAGGTAGAGATGGCAGTGCAATACATAAGTCACAGTTTCCACATGTATATGGATACAGATGTTTGATATCAGCTGAAGAATGAATCCAATCCTTCTCAAACTGATCTGTGTATTCACTATTCCAACCCTTTACATTCAGTACAGATTTTTCAGTAGCTAGGAAAATGAAAGGTTAGCTTCAGCTACTCCAAAAAGGCATGGTTTTATTAGTAGATAGAAATCCTTCTGTTACTCACAGGGTATATGAAATTAGCAATTTGTAACACTTCAATCTTTTATTAAACTGTTTACAAAAATAGCAAACATTTCTGTCTTTTACAACGCTATCCAGCATACTATCCCAATACGAAAGTTAAGGCCGTCAAAAGTTTCCTTCAGGCTCATTATGTAATTGCTTTATATGTTAAAAAGTTGGAGGACAAATTGCTTATTTACATTTCAGCTATAAATATCAAAAAAATGGCAGGCGAACGGCTCATTTGTGAGTAAGGACTCCTGGTGTGAATGTCTGTTGAAGGGAAACGTATCAGAGCACCAGTTGCTTCAAGTCGGCATTTTGTGTGATGCACCTGGCAATGTACCTTGCAAACTTTTTGAAAGGCTGCAGGAAGTAAAAGCATTTGAAAAGGGCAGAGTGGCATAGCTTATGTTCGCAAATAAATGGGAGCACCTTTGAAAATTAAGGTACAATATAAAATTATTCCATCTCACTGGAGTGTGTTAAACGTATAAACAAAGAAAGCAGCAGTCCCAATTTTAGGGCATTGAGAACCTGTTTTACAATTTACTTTCAGATCAGCAAGTAACCAGAATCCTCAGAAGGGGAAATTTCTTCAATGCACTATTGCTAGTGGAAAAATCTCACCTTGGGCGGGAAAAGCTTATATTTTACTATAATGATCTCTACAGTGTAGTGAGAAGCTCCCTTCTTGCAAAAGCGTCCTCATTCATTCTCAGTGGAGTAACTCAACCTGGAACGAGTCTTGAGATCAACAATGGTAAGCCAGGAAAAGACAGGTCTCTGTCAACCAACTTATCCCATTTAAAAGACCCTATATAGTCTTAAGGGCAATAGTCATCATTCACCCTTCTAAGCTTAACGGATTAATTGCACTGCAGCGGTTTGTCATTCAGGAAGCACAGAACCCGATTACGCTGTCTGAACAAGGTGCCACTAATCCTACAACGCAGCAAATACTAAAATTCACGTAGTATCTACAATTTGATATTAAAGACTCATTCAATGATTTCCTAGTGCATTTTCAAGTTTCTTACTCAGTGTATTCACGGTCATAATATAAATTTACTTCTGCTATTCTAGAACAGAAATTCTAGAACAATTACCCTGAAAAGTGATCTGATAAGTTAAAACATTGAAGGAAGAACAAGATACGCACAAGACTGAAGCCAACGGACTCTCTGCGCCCAGCCTTAAAAACTGAATTAAAAAAACTGAAACACTGAACTTTATTCAACCTTCCAGATTGCTATCTTCCCTTCTTCCTTTCCAGAGCCGCTAAGAACGTATCTGTCCTCTGCTGAGCACAGAGCTTTCACCGTATCGATGTGCCCAACCAATTCTTTCTCCACCGTTTTCTTTTCCACATCAACCACATAGATCTTTCCTTTGGTTTTGCCTTGAGAAAGACCTCTGCCGCCAACCCATATCTGAAAGGCAAACACGTCCTTTTAAAACAAAATACTGTATTTCCATTGTGAATGTAAATATGGATTATTTTAATCATTTATTCCAGCAGTAACAGGAGCAACTGCAAGAAAGCAAGGAGAAGGGAGACACCTCAAACTGGTGACTAATAGCTAATTTATTAATACAAGTACTAATGCCCAGGGATGCGGGTGGCGCTGTGGGTTAAACCACAGAGCCTAGGGCTTGCCGATCAGAAGGTCGGCGGTTCGAATCCCCGCGACGGGGTGAGCTCCCGTTGCTCGGTCCCTGCTCCTGCCAACCTAGCAGTTCGAAAGCACGTCAAAGTGCAAGTAGATAAGTAGGTACCGCTCCGGCAGGAAGGTAAATGCATTTCCGTGCGCTGCTCTGGTTCGCCAGAAGCGGCTTAGTCATGCTGGCCACATGAGCCGGAAGCTGTATGCCGGCTCCCTCAGCCAGTAAAGCAAGATGAGCGCTGCAACCTGAGTCGGTCATGACTGGACCTAATGGTCAGGGGTCCCTTTACCCTTTACTAATGCCCAACTTATTTTGGCATATGTGATCACCTTCAGGAGACACAAATATATATCTCATCTTTAATGCCTCAGCATACATTTCCGAGAAGGTGTTTTGTTGAAACAGGAAAACAGAGAACTATACAGTAATATGGATCAACTTGACATGTTAGCTGCATAACCAAGTGAAGTTTAACATTTAGTAACCATGTAAGCTAGCATCACCATCTGCTTATATTACCGTACTTTTCCATGTATAAGATGCCCCCTATTTTGGGGGACTATAATTTAAGAAAACGGGGGAGATGGCACAGAGTTGTTGAGCTTTGGGGGGTGGGTTGTTGACCTTTTTGGGGAGGGTTGCCAAAAATCGCTCACCAACACGCATCACAAAATCCGCCTCTTGACTGTCCTCTCGCTGGCAGAAGCTGCCAATCACCCGCCCTATTACCACAGCGCCAGCAAATCAACACCGGCCATTGACACAATAACCATAAGACGCCCAAAAGCCACTGACAGCCGCGGCAACAACCAATCAAACGTCCACCCTATGCACTATCCATGTATAAGATGACCCCAACTTTTAAACATACATTTTACAGGAAAAAAACCTGGTCTTATACACGGAGTAGTACGGTAATTGTTATTTAAATTAAAATAAGGTATTTGAGACTGCCCACTCCATTGTGAGTAAATTATAAATAGTTGGTAGTTATAACTAGGAAGGGGAGAGTATGGTTATCCACAGGCTGTCAGATACAAGCAAACTGATAAATGACAGAACACACCATTTTGCCTTCACTAATTCTGGATGCGTCATGAAAAAGCTACAGGAGTCCTTGAAGGAAAAATACAAAAAAATACTTTCCAAGTGTGGCTGGTTCATTAAACAACGAGAGGATTATAGCTAAAGAACCCTGAAACCAAATCCATGAGCCGAACAGAAATTTTGGATTTGTGATGTGGCAAATCTGAGAGGAGCTTCAAAAGCAGTTTGTAATTATAGAGAGGGGAGAAGTTAATTCAATGAACCACAATTCGATGGAGTTAGCAAACAGCTCTTGCATAAACCTAGGCGGACTTCTGTATCATAGCTGAGATCACTGAATAAGCCACAAGAGGCAAACAGAGTTCCTTTGCATCCGATTTACCTGGTTTTTAACTTTCATCATACACGTGATCTCTGAGCAGTCTTGCAAGCTGATCTTTTGAGAGGGTGTCGAGAGATCAGTCATGTTCCAGAAATACAACTCAGTGCTCGCTGAACATGAGGCCAACACTTGCTCACTCTGAGGCAAAAGTGAAGAAAAAGGCAGGGAGAATACTCATATTAATGCAAAGGATTGTCTAGCACGTTTAGGTTAAGGTGGTAGTAACAAATCGACTACTGTTACATACCTCGGGGAACAACTGGAAACAGAGGAAGGGCGTAGCTCTCACATTGTCTTCCATTTGTACCCTTTGCCGAATAATACCATTTGTTGAGAGGACCAGAATACAGCTCCCTATACCTTAAAACAAACATTCATAAAGCGCTTAGTCACAAAGATATTATTGTCTCATTAAAGTAGAAATGAAGATGGTGGTGCATGGATCCTTTACAGTAAATACCGTATTTTTTGCTCTATAAGACTCACTTTTTCCCTCCTAAAAAGTAAGGGGAAATGTGTGTGCGTCTTACGGAGCGAATGCAGGCTGCGCAGCTATCCCAGAAGCCAGAACAGCAAGAGGGATCACTGCTTTTGCTGCACAGCGATCCCTCTTGTTGTTCTGGCTTCTGAGATTCAGAATATTTTTTTTCTTGTTCTCCTCCTCCAAAAAACTAGGTGCGTCTTATGGTCTGGTGCGTCTTGCAGAGTGAAAAATACGGTAAGTAAATACAAGGCATGACCGAAAAGTAGGGTGAATCACCCCTGTACGTGATAATAGGAACTGCCAGATTCACAGAAACACGTGGGAGGTGTCTGTCCGTATCTCAGCTAACATAGGCACATGTGTCTCAGCATTTATTTGACGGCCTACATTCATGTGGCAGCTGTTTTGTTGTTGTTTAGTCATCTTAGTCGTGTTCGACTCTCCGTGACCCCATGAACCAGAGAATGCCTTGGAAACTCTCACTTTCTTCTCAAAGCTTCTCCTTTTTTATTCTTGGCAAAATACTGGAGTGGTTCTCCAGTTCCTTCTCCAGGTGGATCACATTTAGTCTAAACCCTCGGCCATGACCTGTCCGTCTTGGGGCTGTTTAGTAATAATAACTTTATTGTCATTGTACAACCTCCCTCCCCCACCCCCAAACACTCAATCTCTTATCGAACAACACACCACCTCGCAAGTCAATTTCGCTATGTTATTTTCCGTTCAACAGCCTAACAGCCCATGGATAGAAGCTATTTTTTAGCCTGTTGGTACGGCTGATTATACTTCTATATCTCCTGCCCGAGGGTAGAAGATTAAAAGGGTGGTGGCCGGGGTGTGAGTCATCCCGGAGAATTTTTCTCGCTCTCCTAAGGCAACGATCCCTTGCGATGTTAATAGTGCAGTGCGTCGTGACTGAAAATGGAGAAGAGAGTCAATATGAAATTCTGTTTCAAATGGGGTAAATCGGCATCGGAAACCCACGAAATGCTCACAATTGTGTACGGAGATGAAGCTGTAACCCGAAAGACAGCGTACGAGTGGTTTAAGCATTTCCGTGAAGGACGGCAAACCATCAAAGATGACCCTCAGTCTGGCAGACCGTCAACAAACTGAACGGCAGCAAATGGCGACACAGTTCAAGAATTATTGATGTGGGATCGGCGTTTGCCCATCTGAAGGATGGCAAAAGGATTTCATATCCCATGTGAAATCGTTCCTGAGGTTACTGAGTTGTCCCAGCCTCCATATTCTCCCGATTCGGCCCCACCAAATTTCTTTCTTTTTCCAAAACTGAAATCTACACTGAAAGGGCACAGATTTCCCAACATTTCACATGTCCAAGCTGCTGTGACGAGGGAACTGAAAGCAGTATGAAAAGAGGACTTCTCCAGAAGTTTCCAAAAGTTCTACGAACATTGTCAATGGTGCATTGTATCAGATTTCTGTCCGATTTCTGTGACCATTCACCCAACTTTCCGGTCACACCTTGTATTTTTTTTTCTAACCTTAACACTAATATTCTTAACTATGGAATAGTTTAGCAAAAGGATATACAGTGGCACCTCGAGTTACAAACGTCTCGGTTACAAACGCTTCAGGTTACAGACTCTGCTAACCTGGAAAGGTTACCGTATTTTTCGCTCTATAGGACGCACCCAACCATAGGACGCACCTTGTTTTAGAGGGGGAGAACAAGAAAAAAAATTCTCCCCCTCTCTGCTCAGCGCCCCTTCAGCGAAGCCGCAGGAGAAACGGAGCCCCTTCCATTTCTCCTCCCGCTTGGCTGAAGGGGCGCTACGCAGCTCCCCCTCTCTGCTGAAGCCAGGAGTCTTGCTCTCCCGGCTTCAGCGAAAGGAACCCGAAGCCTTTGGAGCACAGTGCGAGTTCCCGCTACGCTCCAAAGGCTTCAGGGATAGCCACCTGAAGCCTTTGGAACACAGCGGGACCTCGCGCTGCACTCCAAAGGTTTTGGGTTCCTTTCGCTGAAGCCAGGAGAGTCTTGCTCCCTCTGCGCTTCAGAGGCTTCGCGTTGCTATCGCTGAAGCCAGGGAGCTTGCATTCGCTCCAGAGGACGCACACACATTTCCCCTTAATTTTTGGAGGGGGAAAAGTACATCCTATAGAGCGAAAAATACAGTACCTTGAGTTGAGAACTTTGCCCCTGGGTGAGAATGGAAATCATGTGCCGGCGGCACAGCGGCAGCAAGAGGCCCCATTAGTGAAAGGATGCCTCTAGTTAAGAACAGTTTCAGGTTGAGACCAGACCTCCGGGACGAATTAAGTTAGTAACTAGAGGTACCACTGTAAATGATTCATAGGAAAGAAAAGAGAACATGTTTGGGACCCTAATCTGGTTCACTGCACCGTTTGGGGGCTCCCCCTATTTTCTGGTGCTGCCTTCTTCCTATTAAGCATTGAAGGGAAATACCAACGCTGTTAGGAAAACTCCTGCTTCTGATAGGAGTTTGTCAGGTTCATGAGCACCAGGTGAGCTCTCTTCCTAATGCAGATAAATGCTTACACGCCTACATTTGCAGCAAGGAAGAGTCTTCCCAGAAATGAAATTTAAATTAATCAGTCCCACGGTTTCAGCTGTAGTCTGCTAAAGTTATTATAAGCATTTGGCTGACGGTCTCCAAGAAAGAGCAGGGGAAGGCTGAAGGTGGCCGATTTCTTATGAATCAAAGTCAGATGTGGCTTCCCCAGCCTCTTCCTTTTAAATTACATTCTTTTCAGGTAGATGAAGACACAGGAAACTTACAGCACCAAAGCCTGTTACTGTGGAATTTGATAGCAGTCAGAGTTTCACAGGGCAGCTGGAATCGGTGGTTGACTTTCAAGGTGCTGATGTCCCACATAATCACTGTCCCGTCCACGCTGCAAGAATAGGCCTCACTGCGCATGCGCAAGGAAAGTACGTGATGTTAGGACATGTGTTACAAAAAAATTTAAAAAGTCGACATAAAAAGTAATACAGTGGTATCTCGGTTTTCGAACATAATCCATTCCGGAAGACAGCTCGAGTTCCAAAACGTCTGAAAACTTACGCAAGACTCAATACGGAAGCCATGTGGCACATTCAACTTCCAAAAAGCATTCAAAAACTGAAGCATTCACTTTCAGGTTTTCGATGTTCGAAACCAAAACGTTCGACTTCCGAGATGTTCAAAAACCGAGGTACCACTGTACTGTGGTTGAGGTAACAACATGTAATTCTATTCATGAGTCACTATTTGCCCGAGAAGTCTGTGTGTGTGTGTGTGTGTGTGTGTGTGTATTGTTCAGTCTTCAAACATTACCTTTACCCCTCCTGCTTTTAAGCTAAAAAAAATCGCATTCCAAGTTTTGTGATATCTAGATTCTAGCCTCCCTTCAATGCAATCTTTTAGCTCATACTTTCCAGACAAATGAGTAGTCGCCGCAGAGGGAGTGAACTAAAACTTGTCCAATAACATTTCTCCTGCTTTAGGGCTGCGCTGCTGTTTATATCCGTAAAATAGCCTACTATATCCAATCTCATGAATTAGATATTGAGACACACACACACACACACACACTACTGAGGAACCAGCTTTTGGACCTAAGACCTCAGCTCAAACCTGGTGTCATCCAAACTGGTCTGCTCTTATTTCAAATGTGCTCATACCTCCCCAACATCCACCTGGACAAAAGGCGAAAATGTGACTGGAAGACGAATTACATACATTTTCTAGTTTCTAAGCTCATCTCTTCGCAAGGAGTTTTCTTGCTATTTTGACACATCTCATGGATTAGAAAGTTCTGCAGGCGACAGGAGAGAGCCAGCCACTACCTCAGGGCAAGGAACCTTTGGACCTCCAGAAATTATTGGACTTCACCTCCCAATCAGCCACAACCAGCATGACCAGGAGTCAGGGATTTTGTAGTGCAGGACGACAAGAGGACTGCAGGTTCCCCGTCTCTGTTTTTCACTTAAAATTTATAGGTGAAATATTTCAAGTGGATACCCAGACATGCACAAGAGAACAGAAATGTTTTACAAACTGGTGCATCATCCAGCTTCTCTTGCAAAAACCATGAATGGTTGTAATTCCCACAGCTCTTGTGTGCAACCCTTTTACTGCGCTTCCTTTTCCCTCCCCATGAAATTCCTCATACTTAGACATTTGGCTTCATTGGGTTTAAAAAATTGAACTTCTCACTAAAATTCCCCCCACATGCTAAGAGTGCACAGTTGCAAAGCTACCCCCTTGTATTCCAACAATAGTTTCCACTAAGCTTTGTTAATAAGTTCTGTGTCCTCTAGGTTTTGGGGGAAATGAATTCAAAGCTGCTCTCCATTTTTTCACCCAGAGGTGGGCTGAAAGGTAGAGGTCCCTAAGGGACTCAGAAATTCCTCAAGCTACTGCCTATCAGAAGGTTCACAGCCTGGTTTTTGGCAGCACGTCATAGTTCCATTTTGAGGGAAACACTTTGAGGAAAAAGAGGGTACACCAATAGAACTCTCTCTCTCTCTCTCTCTCTCTCTCTCTCTCTCTCCTGGTCCCTTACACTCAGGATACAATCCCAGTTGGTCTTTGAACAAGAGAACCTGCCATACTATATATTCAGCTGACCTGGAGCTGCTATCTCCATTTTTCACAATGATGTCCACAACTTCGGAGCGATGGTCGTTCAGCTGCTTATTGCAAGACATGCTGTGGGTGTTGATCAAATAGATAATGGAGTCCTGAGAACCGATCCAGACTTGGCTTTGTTCCACCATTACCATACAATTCTGCATTTGTAAGGAGAAGAAGAAATACTCAGCAAGACTATATCACTGCAACATGGAAGCTCTCAATATCACACCAAATCCCTGAAAAGCCTTGATGATTCTGAAAGACACACAAATGTTTTCCAGAGGTGAAATTCCACTTAACTATCTGTAACCTTGAGTCTCTTGGATGGGCAGTTCCCTATCCCAAACACTGTTCTCTGAGGGAGGAGAAGCATCTGTCTCTACTGAACTTAAGGAAACACCTGCACCCCTTTCTGACATATGTTGCATAGAAACCTGCGCCTCTCAGGTCCTCCTTGAAGTCTCTTTGCCCCCATCTCTCAGTGAAGCCTTGAAGAATTCCAAACAGTGTGCGTCAATTTCATTAGCATTATTTACCTCCCAAGAAAAAAACACGGGTGGTTTTCCTTCTGCGCCATTCCCTGGATTTCGTGACACAGTATATCTGGACAGAATATATTGTCACATAAATAACAATGAAACATAAAAAAACCCCCAACACAACTCACATCTACCAAAACAAAAACTAAAAGGATGGAAAAGTTTAAAAAGTCAAAACGCCCATGTGCATTTCAATACTTTTTGCTAGCAAATTAAAAATTATGCGGTACTTGCACAGCGTTGCTTACCAGTTTAGAGTTTCCTACTTTAAGATAGTGCTGTATGGACCACGTAGATGCATCGAACACGACCACCTTCCCTTCATTTAAGGCACACCATAATTTTGGGTGGGCATCCCCCTGCTTTTCTGCTGGATCAAGTTGCCCTAAGCGTTGGAAGGAGAAAACAGTGACACACTTGATATAAAATACGTTTGAACCAAATACATTATCGAGCAATGTACTACCTAAGAGTATACATCTGACTATGCCATCTTACAGATTGGGTTGCTGGGGAACACTGTGAAGAGCAGCTGTATTTCTGATGCCTATTAACGTCTCCCTCAGCTGTTACCTTTTTCACTAAGAAGTGTTTTTCTTCAAGACGGTCCCTGTATTTTACAAAGGTTAACAGAGCCAAGAATGGAGAGGATGCAGCTTTCAACCCATCAGTTTTACTCAAATACCTGTTCCTGAACTATTTCCAACACAGGTGGTGATGATAAGAACCACTCTTCAGCTTAAAGTACCGGCACTTTCTAGACTGGGAGGAGCACAAAGAGAAGAAACACTTTTTCTGGTTGCATAGCCAAAATAAATTATTTTGATACTATGCTATACTACACTGAAATGCTTATATGTTCCTTTGACTGTCCTTGAATCTTCCTGACATGTTTGTCACCCTTTTCTGCCACAGCCTCTGAGAAACATTGCAGTACGGTGTTCACTCCTGAACTACTCTGTCATGTGTCATTTAGCCCAGGGTTTTCCAAACTTGTGTCTTCAGCTTTTTCTACTTTGGACTACAAATCCCATCATCCCTAGCTAGCAGGACCAGTGGTATGATGGGAATTGTAGTCCAAAACAACTGAAGACCCAGTTATGGGAAACCCTGATTTAGGCTACACAGAATAGTGTGATAAATAAAGGTACAGTGGTACCTCAGGTTAAGTACTTAATTCGTTCCGGAGGTCCGTACTTAACCTGAAACTGTACTTAACCTGAAGCACCACTTTAGCTAATGGGGCCTCCCGCTGCTGCTGTGCCACCGGAGCACAATTTCTGTTCTCATCCTGAAACAAAGTTCTTAACCTGAAGCAATATTTCTGGGTTAACGGAGTCTGTAACCTGAAGCGTATGTAACCTGAAGCGTATGTAACCCGGGGTACCACTGTAAAAGGTAAAGGATCCCTGGACGGTTAAGTCCAGTCAAAGGCGACTATGGGGTTGCGGTGCTCATCTCGCTTTCAGGCCGAGGGAGCCAGTGTTTGTCCACAGACAGCTTTCCAGGTCATGTGGCCAGCAGGACTAAACCGCTTCTGGCACAACAGAATACTTCGAGGGAGGGGACTTCCGGGTTGGCGCCATTGTTTAATGGCAGATTCCCTCCGAGCTCCGGAGGGAATCGGCTCCGTAGCGTCTGGGTCTGGCCGCTGCGGCGAAGCGGGGACCCTTAAAATCACAGGCGCGGATGCCTGTGAACACAGAGACTCGGCGGGCACCATTTGCGCCCCCCCAATCCGGGACGGAGCCTTTTTAAAGGCTTCGGAACGGAGGCAGGGTGAGGCGTGGTGCTGAGAGTACTCCCTCGTCTACGGAGTGAAGCCGCAAGCCATTGACAGAGAGCGCCAACTTCTTCTTTTGATCGATTGGACTACAAAACATCAACCCGTGAGTAATACGGAGATTGGAACTTTTAAAAAAAAATTCTATTTTGGATCTGGAACGAGCGGGAAGGGGCTAAAAAGGAAGTCCACCCCCCCCCCCTTTGTTAACAACTTAAAGCAAAGGACCGAGCAGCTAAGGTCGAGAGAATCTGTTTTTTGCTTGTTAATAAAAGATCTTGACTTCACGGTTTTAACATTATAAGAAGATTTACTGGAGGATAAAAAGAATTTTTTGGGAGCTGAAGTTTCACCCCCCCCTAGACTCGGGAACGTCCTATGAGAAAGCCTGCTGTATTGAAGAGTTTGACAGCTGTCAAGTTAGCTGTCAGTCAGCTAGCTGTCAGCTGGAAAAAGAGAACATTGTTTCTGCTGTTTCTGCTGGTTTATTCGGTATAACTTGTTGAAAATAAGGAGGGCTGATACAAAATAACTGGACTTTTGGCTTTGAGCTGAAAGGAATATTAAGGAACTAAAATCCCCCTAGAGGGGTAATAGGGACATTACATTACAAAAATGGCTGGAGCATGTAAAATTCAAGCAGAATTGGACAGAGCATTTGTTCTCCTGGGAAAGTTACAAGAGGAGTACAGTGCTTTGTCTACAGAGGTTTCAGTACTATACTTGACAGTAAACAACAGTCTTGAGCCTGATAAGGATTGGAAACAGGAAGCCCATTCAACTGAACAAATAAATGAAACTGAAAGTGTTGACATGATGGAACAATATGTTGCTTTTGAAGAAAATGAAGGAGGAGCTGGAATTCTGCAGGAGTCAAAGGAGAGTTGCAATATGAGGCCTGACATGATGATAAAAAAGGACAATAAAAATCGGATGTGGAAAGCCCGGTCTGAATGGGAGTCTGAAAAATGGAGAGATCCCCTTTGGAGGAGATCTGAAGACCTGAGGATTACAAATTTGCTGAAGGTGAAAGTTGGAGCTTTGGGGACATATGGATTTGAAAGAAATTTGAAACAAGAGTTGGAGTACCCCATAGGCTCTGCTTTTAAGTGTGGAGGACGGGCTGGAAGCAACATGGATCCTGTTGGGCCGGAGCCTCTCCGAGACTTGGGGTTTAACATTAAGGACTATCAAAGAGACCGGCAGAAAGGAACTGAGAGAGATATAAGGGCCTCGGACGTGAGATCTCCAGGCTAAATAACATAAAGACTGATGGATATTGGTTGGGCACTGGAACCGGGAAAAGGGTGGGTGGAGGTTGGGAATCCAAAGGGTATATAAGTATAATCTGCCTTGTTTTTTTTTTATATTTTTTGTTAGCTGTATGGAAATTGGGAAAACCGTGGAAGGGAAATTTTGGTCGACTTTAGGAAAAAGGTTTAAGAATATTTAATGAGGTATAAGTATTGATATGTAATTTTGATAAGGTAAAATTGGTTTTTCTTTTCTTTTTTAAACTAAATGAAAATAAGGCTGGTAAAAATAAATTGAGGAAATGGAAAAAAGAAGTAAAGTAAAATAATAGCATGGTGGAATAAATGTTTAAGCTAGGGTGAAGAAATAAGTTAAGGACTTGCTGAATTGACAATTTAAATTGGAATACAAGAAGGGGAGGTGTGAGGAGGTCTGAGAAATAGGGTCAAGGAAAATAAGTATCTGAAACTTTATGTGTTTTTTCTATTTTTCTGTTAAGTTTTGAATTTTATGTATTTTTGTGTTGTTTTTATTTTGTTTATTTTTTGTTTTTGTTTGTTACATGTTTCTTGAAAATACCAATAAATATTTAATTTAAAAAAAAAAACAGAATACTTCGATGGAAATCAGAGCGCACGGAAACACTGTTTACCTTCCTGCCGGAGCGGTACCTATTTATCTACTTGCACTGGCATGCTTTTGAACTGCTAGGTTGGCAGGAGCTGGGACCAAGCAATGGGAGCTCACCCCGTTGCGGGGATTCGAACCGCCAACCTTCCAATCGGCAAGCCCAAGAGGCTCAGTGGTTTAGACCACAGCGCCACCCGCGTCCCTTTGTAGTGAGATAAATATTTGGGCTTGGAATGAGGGTACCAGAGTCCTTATTGCCTCCTCACCTCGGCCATATATCTCACTAGTAGGCCTCTTTCTGTTATCTACCCCAACTTGTTGAGAAGCCAACATACCCCATCCCGACACACTGGGGTGCTGTAATGTCACCGAGTTCCACCAACTCCAATTGTTCCCTGACACGCACCCCTTCCAGGAATACAGTATTCCATACCTGGTGTGTAAAGTAAGACTTCTACTGCTTGTGGGAAAGTTTCCCCAGCTGACGGATTAATCTTGTGCTTGAGCGTTTCTCTTGTTGTTTTGGGGACCATCATGGGCACTGAAGAAGAACAAATACATGTTGTTGTTTTTCAAAGTTACTATCAGGCCCAGTAGGATAAACACATGCAAATGCCTGAACAAATAAAGGCCAGTCACAGAACGAAAACAGAAGTCCGTTTGGAAGGCAGTCAGAATAGTCACACAACAGGTCCCAGCATCTCTTGCGGGGGCGCAATTAGTGCCGGCGCCGTCCGTTAAGAGTTCGGGTGTAATCTTTGACACCTCCCTTTCCATGGAGGCGCAGATTGCAGCTATAACAAAGGTGGCATTTTTTCTTTTTTAAAAAATATATTTATTAAGATTTTCAAATTTAATACAATACGGGGAAAAAACATAAAGTCAAAAAGAAAAAAAAGAAGAACAAAAAGCAGAAAAGATTAAAAACACATAAAGTTCACAAAATCTATTTTTCAATAACATATTTCCCAGACTTCCTCATACCCCCCTTTCTTGTATACCAATTCAAATTGTTAATTCAGCAAATCCTTATCCATAATTTTTAACCTATTTCTATGCTTAATATAACATTTTATTATTTCACTCTTTCTCTTTCATTCATTTCCTCAATTTATCTTTGCTAACCTTATTTTCCTTTAATTTAGTCCGTTTTAAAACAAACCAATTTTACCTTACCAAACTTCAACATCAACACTTGTGCCTCAATACACATTCTTAAAACATTCTTTCTAAAGTTGACCCAGATTCCCTTCCACGAATTTCCCAAATTTCATACACATTACCAAAACAAAATAAAAGTAAAAACACATTATAATTATGTACCCTTTGGATTCCCAAGCCCCAGACCCCCCTTTCCCGGTTTCAGTCCCCCACAAACAAAGGTGGCATTTTTTCATCTCCGCCAAGCTAAGCAATTGGCTCCTTACCTCTCTCGCCCTGACCTAGCCACTGTGATCCACGTGATGGTCACCTCCAGACTGGAGTATTGTAAGTCGCTCTACGTGGGGCTGCCCTTGAGACTGACCCAGAAACTCCAGCGGGTGCAGAATGCCATTGTGAGACTCCTTACAGGGTCCTCGCTGCGGGATCACATTCACCCAGTGCTATACCAGCTGCACTGGCTCCCGGTGGAGTATAGGATCAGGTTTAAGGTGCTGGTTTTAACCTGTAAAGCCCTATATGGCCTAGGACCCTCGTACCTACAGGACCGCCTCTCCTGGTATGTCCCACGGAGGACATTACAGTCTTCAAACAAAAACATCTTGGAGGTCCCAGGCTACAGGGAGGTTAGGCTGGTCTCAACCAGGGCCAGGGCCTTTTCAGTACTGGCCCCGACTTGGTGGAACGCTCTGTCACAAGAGACTAGGACCCTGCGGGACTTGACATCTTTCCGCAGGGCCTGCAAGACAGAGCTGTTCCACCAGGCCTTTGGCCAGGGCACAGCCTGACTCCCTCCTTTGGCAATCTTCACAGAACTCTAGCCCAATGGTTGCCATCAATTTGATTTGAATTAATTTTATAATGAAATGATTTTAGAATGTTGTATTATTTTATTGTTGTTAGCCGCCCTGAGCCCAGCTTCGGCTGGCGAGGGCGGGATATAAATAAAATTTTTTATTATTATTATTATTATTATTATTATTATTATTATTATTATTGGAGATGCCTTGGCCCAACAGAGTTCTGGACGACACTCTTAGATATATAACAACGGTTCTAGCAGGAGCATTTAAGCCACAAACCAGCTCACCTTCATTCTTCATCTTGTCAAAGTAAGATAGCTTGGAAGCAGCATAAATGATCTTAGAGGACTGCAGTATACCCACGACTGCATCCATCAGGAGAACGTTCGTAAGTGCTTGTTGAATATATTGAGGGTCCTAGGGGACAAAATGAAAAGAAGCCATTATGTTCTGTGAACCGCCCTGAGACCTCCGGGTATAGGGCGGTATATAAATTCAATAAATAATAATGATACTTGCTTTTTGCCTTCTGTTCCTTTTGTTTTAAGAAAAAGCCCATGTTTCTCTCCCAATGTGTATGTCCATGATCATCCCATTCGGCTTTGCATGTGTGCATAATGCAATATTCTATATAATCACATTACCAAATTCAATCTAACAATATGAAGCCTTTGTTTGTTTACTTATTAAGTTTAGGGGAGGAAATACTTTCCTTCAGGACCTTTAACTACCATCCCATTAACAGTAAAAATGGATTGCACCAATCTATCCAGAATCAGGTTGAAATGTGTGCCAAGGAAGCCATACAACAAAACAGTTATTTAAAATATGGATACAGAAGATGTCAGGCACATTCATCAACAGTATCGTGGTTTTTGTAACGACGGCTGCAGTCTTGGCAAAATTGGTCACTTCACTTCTCTAATTATTAATCTCCTCTTACAAGTGAAGGCGAGCGAAACATGGAAATTTGAAAAGTCAACGAGATAGTAAAAGCATACAAAACCTTTCTTTTGACAATACAAAACATATTTCAACTGCCAATTCAAAGTGCCAGACCTTGTGATCGTCCGCCATTTTCTTCCCGGCCCACATCTCCTTCACCATCAAGTGCCACAGATCACATTCAGATTTAAGATTTGCTTCGAAAACCTCCTTTTTGGACACGGCTTTTATCTTTAGGGTGGGAATCCGGAGAAGCAGGAAAGCAACTGTCGTACTCTTCACTTCCTGGGTTTGGGAGCAGTGGGAGAAGACAGAGAAATTAGAACTTAAAACTGAAGTGAGGCAAAGTACAGCTACACAGCCGTCTCCTCCAAATCCCTTCCCCGTAACTTTTTCAGTTCCTCAGATGCTAAGCTCTTTCCGGAGACTTGCTTTTCTCTAAACCAGGCATGGCCAAACTTGGCCCTCCAGCTCCTTTTTGGGACTACAACTCCCATCATCCCTAGCTAACAGGACCAGTGGTCAGGGATGATGGGAATTGTAGTCCCAAAACAGCTGGAGGGCCAAGTTTGGCCGTGCCTGCTCTAAACAAACAATGGTCACAGTAGCACAGGTGTGGAGAAACCACCAGATGTTGCGGAACTACAAATTCCATCATGCCTGGCCGTTGGCTATGCTTGCTGGGGCTGATGGGAACTGTAGTTCAGCAACACCCAGATGGCCAAAGATTCTCCAAACCTGCAGCAGATGCAACAGAGCCCCCTGGATTGTATTGTATGCAATATTATTAAAATGCTGGAGGGTGGGAGAGTTTGCACGTAAGTTCCATTAAGAGATGGCAAGAATTTCAAGCACTGAACAGGTTGCCAAACATGCCCCAGACACAACTGACCCGAAAAATTAAACTCTGGTATGGGAAAACTGATGTTAAAAGCCTAACACGTACACAAGATGATAATGACTGTTTCAGATATAGGGTCGCCTCAACTATTTCTTGTGCATACCACCATCAGCCCTAAAGTACATAAATATATAAAAGGCCTCGATAAAGGCCACCGACTGGGATATAAGGTAGCCCCAAATCTGCCGTCGTATAATAAATATCTTCAAAATTAGGGAATTTAGGTATTGAGTCTATGTCGCACTCACCTCTATGTCCCTGAAAGTTGCAATCTCTTGGTAGCTGGGCCGGACTCCTTCGGTCAGGAGGAACAAGCGCTTCTGAGTCATGGCTATTTTCCCAACTCCTTTGTTCGTTTTAACAGAGGATGACAACTTGTAGACACATTCGTTTTTGTCTAAGCGTTCTATCACGCTGGGAGGCAGGTTTACTTCTTGAGCTTCTGCTTCCGTTTCTTTCCAGTAGGTGTAAAAGTCCTTAAATGTTTCTGGGTCTATTTGTTTCTGATGTCCTTAAATGAAAGGAACCATTATTTCCTTTTAACATTTCTACACAACTTGAGAGACCCTGAGAAAAGTCAGGCTAACCTGGATCGAAACGACACAGGAAGCCAAACTAGTTCCTCCTTTTACCCAAGCAGTGGGACAAGGTTTTAGCTTCTGTGGCAAATGTGTTTTGAGATTATAAACCACGTCTTACAACATTTAGAATTTATTGGACTCTGTTTCATTCATATAGAAAGGGATTCTCTACGACAACATGTTGCTGGAGATGTAGTAGGGAAAATGATTCTTTGAAACATATGTTTATGCAATGTCCAACGCTTACGAATTTTTGGAGGAAAGTATTAGGATGCATAGGGACGCAGGTGGCGCTGTGGGTTAAACCACAGAGCCTAGGACTTGCCGATCAGAAGGTTGGCAGTTCGAATCCCCATGACGGGGTGAGCTCCCGTTGCTCGGTCCCTGCTCCTGCCAACCTAGCAGTTCGAAAGCACATCAAAGTGCAAGTAGATAAATAGGTACCACTCCGGTGGGATGGTAAACAGCGTTTCCATGCGCTGCTCTGGTTCGCCAGAAGCGGCTTAGTCATGCTGGCCACATGACCTGGAAGCTTTACTTCCACATGGCTCCCTCAGCCAATAAAGCGAGATGAGGGCCGCAACCCCAGAGTCGGGCACGACGGGACCTAATGGTCAGGGGTCCCTTTACCTTTACCTATTAGGATGCATAAATACTACTGGGGGGGGGATTGTCAGATGATAATATTATCCTAAGCCATATGCCAACAATATGGGGTTTGACAGCGGGTCAATTTAGATGGACTCTTTGCACTTTTACTGCAGCCAAAAGAGTGATATTGGTTCATTGGAAAGAGAATACCTTTGATCAATGGATACAAGATATGATAACTCAACATATGAACGGACTGCTTTTGGACACAGATTGTGTATGGATAAATATAATGATATCTGGAATGCATTTATAAAAATTATAACGACTTGTTAATAATTTTATATTAATTGGAATAATCATATTATTTATATACCTGTACATTGTATTTTGTCACAGTTTGAAGCACTTTTCTCTTTTTGTTTTGTATTTCTTTCCTTCCTTCCTCCATTTTATTTCTCCACTGAAAATTTCCAGTAATATATAAATAAAAGCAGTAAGCTCTCGCTTTTCTTGTTCCTGGCCAGCTGCCTCTGCCATTACGGCCCCTAACATCTCAAATTCAAGTATCTATCCTCTTTTTTTCTGAATGGAAGAAGTGGCTTCATAAGGACTAGGCTTTACAAGAGGAGATGGGGCAAGTGAGACGAAGTGGGCAACCCAGTCGCAGAAGAAACTGGAGAAACGGATCCGTAGCAAGACATGGAGAAGCAACAGCAGGCTAGACCTCATCCACAAAACAATTGCTAAACCTGCTGCGATGTCCCACAGATAAAACCAAAATCAGCTGCTATTATACGTACCATCTGTGACTGCAGAACTGCCTTCTGAAAAAATACCTCAGCAGCTATGATCAATTCACCATTTTAAGTATGGTTCAAGTAACTCTGCAATTGCTGCCCGTTTCATAGCTACAGTCTCCCACTGAGTTTAGGCCGTGCAAGCCAATATACACAGAGACAGATTCCAGACCCGGCCAAGGAAAGCTTGCCAGCTCTCAGTAGCAAACATGCACAGGTTATTAGAAGTGTAAAATGAGACATCAACTGAACCACATGAAGCTGGCAGTTTTGCCTGCACCAGGTAGGTGCCATTTTTTAAATCCATCTCACTTTGGATGATAGCAGAGAAGCAACAGAATCAGCCAAAGTATCCCATGTTTTTCACTCGTAGACCTTTCATCTGCAACAAGACTGGCCTCGTTTCATTCCTACCGTTATTAAGCTATGGATGCAGGACTAGGGCAAACACAGTACAGTGGTACCTCGGGTTACATACGCTTCAGGTTACATACGCTTCAGGTTACAGACTCTGCTAACCCAGAAATTGTGCTTTGGGTTAAGAACTTTGCTTCAGGATGAGAACAGAAATCGTGCTCCGGCGGCACAGCAGCAGCAGGAGGCCCCATTAGCTAAAGTGGTGCTTCAGGTTAAGTACAGTTTCAGGTTAAGTATGGACCTCCGGAACGAATTAAGTACTTAAACCGAGGTACCACAGTGGTACCTTGTGTTACGGATGGGATCCGTTCCGGAGGCCCGCTCGTAATGCGAAAAGCCTGCAACTCGAAGCACCACGCCTGCGCAGCGCGATTTGGTGCTTCTGCGCATGCGCAAAGTGTGATTTAGCACTTCTGCGCATGCGCGAGTGTCAAAACCCAGAAGTAACCCATTCCGGGTTGCTGCGGGACACAAGACGAAAACACGCAACCTGAAGCGGACATGAGGTATGACTGTAAAAGTCATTAAGGGATAATAAGAGCACCGAAATATGGAGAGAAGGAGAGATAGCTCAGTCAGTAGAGCATGGGAATCTCCGGGTTGGGGTTCGAGCCCCGCATGGGGCAAAAGATCCCTGCACTGCAGGGGGTTAGACTAGATGACTCTTGTGGTCCCTTCCAACTCTTATGATTCTATGGAAGCAAAGTAACAGCTTAATATGAATCCAACCAGTCATCAGTGATTATTACTAATGTTGTCTGCACTGCAATAATCATCTCAGACACTATGCAACAAGCTAGCAATGGAGAACTAAGAACAGGTGGCTGCAGATCAGTATTTGCTTAGTGGCTATTGGTTGCAGGATGCATGCAATCACTTGGTAGGCATCACAAGGAGAATCTCACCCTGCTTGTGGAGCCTTGGCACACCCTAGAACCTGCATATCACCCTGGATCTGTATGATCAAGCAAGAGATTTGAGACTAGTCCAGTGCAGAGTGTTGTGTTTATAGCAGATAAGGGTAAAGGTAAAGGAGCCCTGGACGGTTAAGTCCAGTCAAAGGGAACTCTGGGGTTGCGGCACTCATCTCGCTTCTGACCAAGGGAGTCGGCGTTTGTCCACAGACAGCTTTTCCGGGTCATGTGGCCAGCATGTCTAAACTGTTCTGGCACAATGGCACACTGTGATGGAAACCAGAGCGCATGGAAACACTGTTTACCTTCGGGACTTCCGGGTTAGTGCCATCGCCTAATGGCGGATTCCCTCCGAGCTCCGGAGGGAATCGGCTCAGTAGGGGTCGGGTCCTGCCGCGGCGACGACACGGGGACCCTTAGAAACCACAAGCGCTGAAGCCTGTGGACCTGGTGACTCGGCGGGCACCATTTGCGCCCCCCGACCCGCGAAGGAGCCTTTTTAAAGGCTCCGGAACGGGGGACGGAGAGCGGTGCGGTGCTGAGAGTCGACTGCTTCCCCTACTGAGTGAAGCCGCATGCCATGGACGGAGAGCGCTGACTTCTTTCTCTGAACATTTGGACTAAAAGTAACAACCCGTGAGTAATACGGAAATTGGACTTAAAAAGGGAAAAATTTTCTTGGGAATTAGGCACGACCGGGTAAGGCGCAAAGAGGAAGTCCGCCTACCCGCCTTGTAAACATCTTAAAGCAAGGATTTTATAACTAAGGTTGAGAGAACACCTTTCTCTTTTGTGGATAAAAGCAATTAACTCCACGTTTTGGCAATATAAGTGATTGTGCTGGAGGATAAGAGCTAATATTCAGAGCGGAATTGCCAGGACCCGGGAGCGATCGGTGAGAGAGCCTGCTGAAGAGATATAGAAGACTTTGACAGCTGTCAAACTAGCTGTCAAAGTTGGGGGAAAAAGGAGAACTTTGTTTCTGTTGTCTTTGCTGGTTATATTTGTTACAATTTGGTAATAAATTGTTAAAAATAAAGAAGAAAAGGCTAATTTGACTTTTGGGTTGGAACTGGAAGATACTAAGAAACCAGAACCCCTCTAGAGGGGGTTCAGGACATTACAAGAATGGCTGTAAGTGGAAAAACATTGGCTGAACTGGAGAGGACTTTTTTTCTCTTGGGAAAGTTACAAGAACAAAGTGATGTTTTGGCTACAAATGTTACAATATTGAATGAAACAGTAAATAAAACTACTGAGCCTGGAAGGGACTTGACTCAAGTCTTTGCAGCTGAACAAAAAGGTTTTGCAGCTGAACTAAAAATTTCTGCACCTGAACAAGAAAAGAAATCTGAGAAATTTGAGAATGTGAGGAAAGAGATACATGATGATTTGAAGGAAAAGGAAGGAGGAGCTATAATGCCACAGATGATTAAGGAGAGCCAGATGCCGGTTAAGATGGATACAAAGGAAAATAAGATCAGGATGATGAAAATTTGGTTTGAATTGAAGAATGGAGAATGGAGAGATCTCCTTATGTGGAGATCTGAAGACCTATGGATTACAAACCTGGCTAAAGTGGAAACTGGAGCGTTTGGGACATTTGGACTTAAGAGAAGCAAGAAACAAGATTTCGGCTCCACTTTGAAATATGGAGGTCTGGCAGGAAGAAACATGGACCTTATTGGGACAGAGCTTCTTCGAGATTTGGTGTCCAATACAAAGAACTATCAAAAAAACCGGCAGAGAGGAATTGAGAGAGAATTAAGAGCCTCGGACGTGAAGTCGCCAGGCTGACAGCAGATAGACTGATGGACATTTGTTGGGGTTCGAAACCGGGAAAGGGGGGGGGGCTTTGGGAATCCAAAGGGTGTACAATTATATTCTGTTTCCTTTTATTTTGTTTTGCTACTAATATAAAAATGGGGAATTCGTGGAAGGGAATTGGGGTCGACCTTAGAAAAAGATTTTTAAGAATAAGTACTGATGTATAAAGACTGAGGTTTATAAGTTAAAATTGGTTAACTAAAATGAATTAAATATAATAAGGTAAAATTTGGGGACAAGAACTTGCTGAGCTAAAAATTGGAACTGGAATACAAGAAGGGGAGGTGTGGGGAAGTCAAGGAAATTTGTTATTGATAGTAAGGAATGTAAATTTTATGTGTTTTTAATTTTTTTGTTTTTTTCTCTATTTTTTGAAAATTTCAATAAAAAAAACACTGTTTACCTTCCTGCTGCAGCGGTACCTAATTATCTACTTGCGCTGGTGTGCTTTCGAACCGCTAGGTTGGCAGGAGCTGGGACCGAGCAACGCGATCTCACCTTGTCGTGGGGATTCGAACCGGTGACCATCCGATCAGGAAGCCCAGTCTAAACCACTGAGCCACCCGCATCCCATGTTTATGATACAATACCTTGCTGATTTGGTTAGGTTTGCCAGCATCTCCTTCGCAGCAACAAACATATCGGGGAATGAACACGTTTTACGTCAACAGTAAGAGCAATCTTCAAGGAAGGAAAAAAGGTAGGCATGAAAAATTATGACGAAAACAACTGCGTTCGAGCATATTTTTCTCCCCTTACCTACAGTCAGTGCATCAAACAGCCGATGAATCGTGTCTGTGTCTCTGACAATCCCAGATTCTTGAACGAACTTCACAAAGTCATCCAGCTGCATGTGCGTTTTCGGCAACTGGAATTTTTTCACACGGTCGTCTACTTTGCTTATTTCCCTTTGGTTATCCATCACTTGACTGATCAGCCTCTTCAGCTCCGGCTTCTGATCTGCTTGGGAACGTTCAGAAGGAGGAAGGTTTTCCACCACTTTCCTCACAAGGTCTGTGGGAAATATCCGTATGTCTGTCTTATAAAGGTTCTGGAAGTCCGAAAGCGCATTCAGCAGCTTTCCTTGCATCAAACCAATAAGTCCCCGGAGGTAGAAATACCTTGCCAGAAGCGCAGAGTTATCGGGAGACAAAATATCTATAGCTCTGCTGAGATAAATATTAAATTCAAGGTAGTAAGAAAAGACACACTGGCTCAGAAGAGGAAAGTGGATTTCTGGGATCTTGAAAGTCGTCACTGACTTAGAGGTTGATCTCGTATCTAGAAAAGGTAACAAACAATTGCTTACAACTAAAAGAAATGCAACTAAATAAAAATAATTATACAACTTTTAGAAGGCATCTGAAGGCAGCCGTATGTGGGAAGTTTTTTTTTTAATGTTTGATGTTTTATTATGCTTTTATATTTGTTGAATGCTGCCTTGAGTGGCTGGGGCAACCCAGTCAGATGGACATCGTGCAAATAATAAAAATAAGATTAAGATAATGAAAGTAAGATTAGGAAGCAATAGGCTAGGCATAGGCAAACCCGGCCCTCCAGATGTTTTGAGACTACAATTCCCATCATCCCTGACCACTGGTCCTATTAGCTAGGGATGATGGGAGTTGTAGTCCCAAAACATCTGGAGGGCCAAGTTTGCCTATGCCTGCAATAGGCCATTGACTATTGTTTTGCCTGTCCCGCGCTGGTTTCAATGCCCCTACTAGGAACGCTTGCTTATGTTTACTCTTCTGAAAAGGATTGCAAGGAGACTGGCGAAACTAACGGCACAGCGCTTTGCAGTTGGACAAAATTGGATTCTGAGACCTGACAAGCTTTCCCTAACAGCCATGGATTGGTCTTCAGAATGCAGTTCAAGAGAGGGGTGCTGTATTTGACATTTATTTTATCTTTTCCATTTACACTGGAATGAGAAGAGAAACAACTACAGCAGCCCAGTTAAGTTCTCCTCTTACCTTGCTTCACATCTAAACGCCGAAGAGACGAATTCCTCGTCGGGCCATCGTTTGGCGCGATCTCTTGCAGATTAGGCAAGCTCAGTCCCATTCGCCTGCTCATCATGTACTGAGGATTAAACCTTCTCGAAATTACTTTTTCCATGGTTGGCCTCCTTGGGCTGAGCAGTGAAGTTAACCTACAGATAACAACATAAATATATCAAACCTACTTGCAGGATCCAACAAACTCTCTGCCCTTCTGGCCATCAGAAAACCCAGGCTTTATGAGACAGACTTGGTTGCAAGATTTACAGTCAAAGGGGGAGAGGTGCCACGGTTTTGTTATCATATCTGAATTCCATGGCTGAATTGGCAACAACTCCCCTGGAAAGGCTGATTTATGGAGCAACTGGTCTGGGAAAGTTAATGAGCAGACGCTTAGACTGTATTTTATGGGAACTGTCGAAATGGCGCCTGCCGTTTGAATAGGACTTTTGGATCAGCGTGAAAACCCACACAGGACTATAATAATGTTTGCTTCAACTTACTTGTGGAGATAACTCAGAGGTTATTAAGAAGAAAAATGATAACAACAAGAAGATTGGAAGACGGGATTTGTAAAGGATAACAACAAAGAGATGGAAACATTTCAAAGATTATTTTAAATCATGCTTCTGTAGCAAAACTTTCTGAAAAGAAAAGAAAAATAGCCATGTGCTCAGCGGAGTAGAAAAGGGTATTTTGCCATGCAGCCGCTGTATAAATAGTGAGAAGGCTTCTTCACCTGTCTTTCTCAGCTTCAGTGCTCAGCTCTAGGCGGGCAAAGGCATCCATCCTTCTGTTAAGGCGAGCTTTAAGGAAAAAGTGAAATATATAGGTATCCAGCACCTGCAAAGCGTAACAGGAAAGCGATGTTAGTATCTTGACATATTTGAAGGGCTAGCTATTCACTGACATGATACGTCCCCTTAAAGCTGGACTTGTATGTCTGCACGCTTACGATTAGGGCAGGCTTCCTCAACCTCGGCCCTCCAGATGTTTTGGACTACAATTCCCATCATCCCTGACCACTGGTCCTGCTAGCTAGGGATGATGGGAGTTGTAGTCCCAAACATCTGGAGGGCCGAGGTTGAGAAAGCCTGGATTAGTGCTTCACACCAGAGGTTCAACTGTTATGTTTTTTTGTGAGGGGAAGGGGAGAAGCATTTACCTAAGAAACTTCCCAATTCTCTGACCGCAAGTCCAGAGGTAGCATTATTATCAATTTACGATGGGGTGGAAGGTTCGCAGGCTAGGAAGGACTCGCTCACAAATTTATTGACGAGCTGTGCAAATTATTATAGCTAGGAAGTGGAAGGGGCAAGCAGAATGTAAAATGGAGGAATGGTACAAAGAGGTTTGGGATATAGCTATTAATGATAAATTAACACGTGCCGTTAAGGTAAGACAGGGAATATGCAGGAGAAATGATTTTGAGGAGATATGGAGGGTGTTTGTAGAATTAGTACTGTTAAAACGGAAAGGGGTCAAACCATCGCAAGAGGTGTTGAAATTTTGTGAGGTTGGATAGCTACAACGGAATGGTATTGGTGGTGGTGCACATTTTTATTCTTATTTATTTATGGTTATTAGTTTGTCAAAATACAAATAAAAACAAATTAAAAAAAGAAACTTCCCAATGCTGCGTTTGTTTTTCTTTTTGCTGTTGTTTTTTTTCCTTTCCCTTTTTGCTCTTAATCACACCCATTGCTTCTCCAAGCAACTTTTTAAAACAACAACAACAGGATCTTCTTCCCGGGAGCAGTCATGTGATCAAACTCAGGGAACAGGACCACAGAGTGAACCGCATAATGGTGCTCAATGATAAACTTAGCCAGAGCTCACTAAGTGTGGACGTTGGTGAGGGATGGGGTGCCAAACAAAGCAATATGGCCCTCCGTCTCAAGGGGGTGAAGAAGAAGAGTTTGGATTTGATATCCCGCCTTTCACTCCCTTTTAAGGAGTCTCAAAGCGGCTAACATCCTCCTTTCCCTTCCTCCCCCACAACAAACACTCTGTGAGGTGAGTGGGGCTGAGAGACTTCAGAGAAGTGTGACTAGCCCAAGGTCACCCAGCAGCTGCAGGTGGAGGAGCACGGAAGCGAACCCGGTTCACCAGATTACGAGACTACCGCTCCTAACCACTACACCACACTGGGAAAACACACACACATATATATATGTATGTATGTATATGTGTGTATGTGTGTGTGTGTGTGGTGTGTGTATAGGTAAAGGGACCCCTGACCATTAGGTCCAGTCGCAGATGACTCTGGGGTTGCGGCGCTCATCTCGCTTTATTGGCCGAGGGAGCTGGCGTACAGCTTCCGGGTCATGTGGCCAGCATGACTAAGCCGCTTCTGGCAAACCAGAGCAGCGCACAGAAATGCCGTTTACCTTCCCGCCGGAGCGGTACTTATCTATCTACTTGCACTTTGACGTGCTTTCAAACTGCTAGGTTGGCAGGAGCTGGGACCGAGCAACGGAAGCGCACCCCATCGCGGGGATTCAAACCGCCGACCTTCTGTTCAGCAAGCCCTAGGCTCTGTGGTTTAACCCACAGTGCCACCCGCATCTCCTTCCTGGGGAGGGCATTCCACAAGCCACCGCAGAAAGGGCCCGGTTCTCGTGTTGCCCCCCTCCAGACCTCTCACAGAGGAGGCACACAAAGAAGGGCCTCAGTTGACGATCACAGGGTCCGGGTGGGTTCATGTGAAGAGAAGCCGCCTGTGAGCTATTGCGGTCACATAGAGCAAATTGCAAAAGTTCAACCAGGACGTGACAGCAGCCAGATTTGCCTTCTCCAAGAAGAGGCAAAGCTGGCACACTGGCCAAAATTGTGGGAAAGCAACACAGGCACGTGGTCGTAAACAGACAGAGCTGTTGCGCTTTTTCGATGCAAGGGCTGAAAAACCGAAAGGGGGGAGGGATTCCTTCTTTTCTAATTTTCTGTTTATTCTCTATGTGCCTTTTTAGCTGCATTCATCCACTAGGTGGCATGTTAATGACATGGGATATTGGCTTCACAACAGTTGCAGTCATCACTGACAGCCTCGTCAGAATTTCATCACGGGAACAACAATTTCACTTCAGGGATGCTGACGAGACACCCTGCAAACTCTTGTTATCCATTTCCAAAACAACGCTAGTGGCTTATGTTCAGTGGATGACCAGGAACCATGGAGTTGAGGGATGGGGAAGAGGTGGGGGGCATTTGGATCTGACACTCAAGCTCCAAGGAGGCCCCCCAAATTTGGACCCTTGTTAAAATTACAGTGGTACCTCGGGTTAAGTACTTAGTTCATTCTGGAGGTCCGTTCTTAACCTGAAACTGTTCTTAACCTGAAGCACCACTTTAGCTAATGGGGCCTCCTGCTGCTGCCGCGCCGCCGGAGCACGATTTCTATTCTCATCCTGAAGCAAAGTTCTTAACCTGAAGCACTATTTGTGGGTTAGCGGAGTCTGTAACCTGAAGCGTATGTAACCTGAGGTACCACTGTATTGGCATTAGGTAAGTTTTGCAACTTGTCCTTGAGACCAAAGTGTGACAATCTCACAGCTTAGAATGGCACGTTTAAACAAATAACTGATACAGATTTAGTCACGTTAAAAGAGATTTAACTGATATAGATTTAGTCATGCTTGAGTTTTTGTTCTCATGTTATTCGAAACCTAGCCTCCCCCACCCCCTTCAGAATCAGGGGCAGGAATACTGGAGATCTCCCCTCTTGTTTTATATTTATGGTCTTTCATTTCGCCACGGTATTTGGGGCCAAACCCAGTGTTTGGCCCAAGATCTTGCAGTGAACTTCATGGCTACGTGGTGTCCCAGATCCTAGACCAAGTAATATCCCACTTCATTTCATAATCTGGGAAGTAGGCCTAAAAGTGAATGTACAGGCCAAGGGAAATGATCTTTTCCCATAGGTCTGGAAGGTTGAGGAAGCCCCTATTATAGGTTGTTGGTGGCAACTTTTAACAGTCCACTAACGCTGGCTAATTCATCCTTCTGGGCCCCACAAATTCACCCTACCAGGTCCAGGGTCCACCAGCTACCACTGAGGTATTCGTGGCAGTTTCCTGGTCCTTGGCAACAGATGTCATAGTCCAGGCTCTTCCACTCAGAGGAGAGGGCAGAAGAAGGACTAAGGGAGCTGGCCTTTCCAGTGGTTTTAGTCAAGGTTCTCCCATTACATAATGCTGTGCCAAAAGGTGAAATCCTTCTTTTGACCGTTCTGCACAGGTAAGGTCAAAGGACATACGACGAGATGAATGAATAAATAGCTAGAAGCTAAATGACTTTTAAAAAACCACTGAATTCATGTACTTCCCATAAAAGAACACTTGTGAAGGAAAGCTACAGACCACATCCAAAATACCCAAATTCTTTAAAACTAAAATTACATAAGTAATGTCGAGTGACAAAATGATTCAGATCAGTTCTGAAGATTTACCTTTTTGTAAAACTGCTGGTCGCACACCGCTCTCGTTTTCATAAATTCCTCACTATTAAATACTCTGTGCTCATAATTCAGATGATCTTTCACCTCCCTATTGGTAAAACAAAATTATCAAAATCAATCATGAATAAAAGTCCAGTTCTTTAGGTGGAATCATTAAACCCACGCCCCCTTAATTCTGTTGTAACCTGCAAGCCTTCAGCAACACATCTAACACAGCACAGAGCACCCACCACATATAAATGACACGGGGGAAAGGCTTGTGTCATGGAAGTGTACAAGTTAGGGGTGGAGAAGGAATTTGTCTGGGCCACTTTTCACAGAATCATAGAAGTGTAGAGCTGGGAGCCCAACCCCCTGCAACTTGGGGCTTGAATCCACAAACGTGAGATTAAGAGTCTCCTGCTGGACTGACTGAGCTATCTCAAGGGACCAAACTGGCCTGACAGTCCCTAACTTGCTTGTGGATCAGAACACAGCTCCCAATTGGACAGCACACTTCGGCATATTTTGAAATGTATTTCAGAGCGCAGAACGTGCACACACAAATAGGTTTAGGAAACTGATACACATGAAGGATCATTCTTGTGTATAATAGCTGAAGCCAGTGACTGATGTTCTACAAATCAGTCTAACCCCTTTTGAAAGCCATCTGTCCCAGTGGCTATTACTGCAAGATGGTCTGCAAGCAATACCTTATTGTTAATTATTGCAAACACACACATCCCGATTCGCAAGCAACAAACGCTTCGCATTTGTATTTTTCTTGGTCCTGGAGTCTGGCGCATAAAGCAGTAGAAGAAAGGAAAGACACTACTGGAAAAGAAGAACAAAGGGAAAGTTGGAAGAAAAGGACAAAACAAAAATCTCAAGCCCATTGACAGAATGTTGACTGGCTTTAGCACTGTAACACTTTACCTCTTCAAAGAAAGCATTGGCTCAAATATTTATGAAAGCAGCAATAATTTCCCCTGAGTGTTGGTATGCCTGACTATAGTGCTAGGGGTACCAATTCTGTGCAGTGAATTAATATTGCAGTTTTGAAAAAGACATCCCTAGCATTCCCCCCCCCCATTCCAAATTCTAATTATTTTCTCTCGCTCACTCTTTTTTAAAAAAGCAACCACAATGATGCTCAACTGGTGTGACGCCAACAGTGTGACACGGCAGCTAAAAAAGCCAATGCAATTCTGGGCTGCATCAATAGGAGTATAGCATCTAGATCAAGGGAAGTAATAGTGCCACTGTATTCTGCTCTGGTCAGACCTCACCTGGAGTACTGTGTCCAGTTCTGGGCACCACAGTTCAAGAAGGACACTGACAAACTGGAACGTGTCCAGAGGAGGGCAACCAAAATGGTCAAAGGCCTGGAAACGATGCCTTATGAGGAACGGCTAAGGGAGCTGGGCATGTTTAGCCTGGAGAAGAGGAGGTTAAGGGGTGATATGATAGCCATGTTCAAATATATAGGATGTCACAGAGGAGGGAGAAAGGTTGTTTTCTGCTGCTCCAGAGAAGCGGACACAGAGCAATGGATCCAAACTACAAGAAAGAAGATTCCACCTAAACTTTAGGAAGAACTTCCTGACAGTAAGAGCTGTTCGACAGTGGAATTTGCTGCCAAGGAGTGTGGTGGAGTCTCCTTCTTTGGAGGTCTTTAAGCAGAGGCTTGACAACCATATGTCAGGAGTGCTCTGGTGGTGTTTCCTGCTTGGGAGGGGGTTGGACTCGATGGCCCTTGTGGTCTCTTCCAACTCTATGATTCTATGATTCTATGGTGTTATGACCTTGGGTAGATGCAACATTTATTGACCTCTTTCCACACCGACTCATCTTCTTCCACCGAAACTCCACTAACTTTTCAGCAGTGACCAGAGGGCAGAATCGTGTCTGCACTGAATTGACCATTAAAAACAACTCAAGCACATTTCTAGCTCTCATTGGAAGCAAACTATGGTCAGCAGCCTTTGCAATCCCATAGTTAACACTGGAAAGGGAAGGGGAAGAATTGAGCAGGGGAAGAGAGAACACAAACTTGTAGGATGCTCTCATTTATTTTAACCACAGTTAAGATCAGCAAGGCATCAGGAAATGTCACAGCTGCATGGGTACAAAGGCAAACATCAAATGAGTGCCAAAATTCAGGTGGACCGTTAACCTTATTTAGGCACAGTCAACCCCCCCCCAGAGTAGATGGGGGGAGGACAGAGGGGAGGGAGTCCTGCTACATGAATGGACCTCGTTCCATGAACACATCAACTTAGTTGAAGCCCATCCAATAGGTCTATTCAAAGTAAAACTTATTTGAATTCCGCCCTCAGTCGCCACATTACAATGAATTCACACAGTCAACTGGAAACAGCCAAAAACCCACTTGAAAGCTCAGCATAAAAAGGTCCTTTGCTACAAGCATGTAATCCCTTTCTCTTAACAAGGATTCTGTCCTCAAGACTAAGTCTTGGAAGCCTGGGGAGATTCATAACATTACTCACTGAATTGTTTGTAGTGCGCCCCCCCCCCTCCAACCAGCCGCAAGTCTGATGAGTAATGCGATGCACTTTCCAGCCGGGCAGCTTAAAAGTACATCTAACGTAAATTAGGGTAATTAACATTCACTATGAAGTTAAAGGGGGTGTGGGTGGCACTTTTCAGCAGTGACCAGAGGGCAGAATCGTGTCTGCACTGAATTGACCATTAAAAACAACTCAAGCACATTTCTAGCTCTCATTGGAAGCAAACTATGGTCAGCAGCCTTTGCAATCCCATAGTTAACACTGGAAAGGGAAGGGGAAGAATTGAGCAGGGGAAGAGAGAACACAAACTTGTAGGATGCTCTCATTTATTTTAACCACAGTTAAGATCAGCAAGGCATCAGGAAATGTCACAGCTGCATGGGTACAAAGGCAAACATCAAATGAGTGCCAAAATTCAGGTGGACCGTTAACCTTATTTAGGCACAGTCAACCCCCCCCCAGAGTAGATGGGGGGAGGACAGAGGGGAGGGAGTCCTGCTACATGAATGGACCTCGTTCCATGAACACATCAACTTAGTTGAAGCCCATCCAATAGGTCTATTCAAAGTAAAACTTATTTGAATTCCGCCCTCAGTCGCCACATTACAATGAATTCACACAGTCAACTGGAAACAGCCAAAAACCCACTTGAAAGCTCAGCATAAAAAGGTCCTTTGCTACAAGCATGTAATCCCTTTCTCTTAACAAGGATTCTGTCCTCAAGACTAAGTCTTGGAAGCCTGGGGAGATTCATAACATTACTCACTGAATTGTTTGTAGTGCGCCCCCCCCCCCTCCAACCAGCCGCAAGTCTGATGAGTAATGCGATGCACTTTCCAGCCGGGCAGCTTAAAAGTACATCTAACGTAAATTAGGGTAATTAACATTCACTATGAAGTTAAAGGGGGTGTGGGTGGCGCTGTGGGTTAAACCACAGAGCCTAGGACTTGCCGATCAGAAGGTTGGCAGTTTGAATCCCCACGACGCAGTTGTTCAGTCCCAGCTCCTGCCCACCTAGCAGTTCAAAAGCACGTCAAGTGCAAGTAGATAAATAGGTACCGCTCCGGCGGGAAGGTGAACAGCGTTTCTGTGTGCTGCTCTGGTTTGCCAGAAGCGGCTTAGTCATGCTGGCCACATGACCCGGAAGCTGTACGCCGGCTCCCTCAGCCAATAAAGCGAGATGAGTGCCACAACCCCAGAGTTGGTCACGACTGGACCTAATGGTCAGGGGTCCCCTTACCTTTACCTCTATGAAGTTAAAAGGAGCCCTGACACATCAGAATGGAAGCCCATTTAGTGCAGCATCTTGCTCTCATAACAGCCACCCATCTTCTTTCTTCTTTGGCAATCACTTGTAGCTGAGTAAGACTGTCTTCCATAAACACAGTTTTAACCATGAGTCCATAAGTGACTGTGGAGGCCAATTCTGGATCCACATGTCCTTCCACAGTGGGGACATTGGTTTCCAGGCCGGAGTTGATCACGGTGAGGGTTTGCCAAACGTGCCTTCCTCTTAGCACATTTCTCCCTTGCGTCCTGAGTTCGAGTGTCTTCAAAGCCCATGACAACTTTGGTAAAGGCTGTTCTCCAATTGGAGCGCTCACAGGCAAGTGTTTCCCAATATTTGGTGTTTATACTACATTTTTAAGATTTGCCTTGAGACAGTCTTTAAACCTCTTTTGCTGACCACCAGCATTACGCTTTCCATTTTTAAGTTCGGAATAGAGTAGTTGCATTGGAAGACGATCATCAGGCATCGGCACAACATGACCAGTCCAACGAAGTTGATGTTGAAGAATCATTGCTTCAACACTGGTGATCTTTGCTTCTTCCAGTACACTGACCTTAGTTCACCTGTCTTCCCAAGTGATGTGTAAGATTTTTTCAGAGACAAAATGGAATCTTTCCAGGAGTTGGCGTTTATAAGTGGTCCATGTTTCACAGGCATACAGCAAGCTTGGTAGTACAATAGCTTTGTAAACAAGCGTTTCGGTTTCCCTGCGAATGTCCCGGTGCTCAAACACTCTGCACTTCAATCGGGAGAAAGCCGCACTCGCAGAGCTCAGGCGATGCTGGCATCAATGTCGGCCCTTGTGGAAAGATAACTGCTGGAGCCAACCCTATGCCCAGGAGAAACACTGCCATAACTGAGCGTCAGATTCAACGCCTCATTTATTCCTTCACTGAATTGAGGGACTCTTCGCTTTAGTACAGAAGAGAGCAGCAGAAGCTCAGAGAGAGAGAGAGAGAGAGAGAGAGAGAGAGAGAGAGAGAGAAAGAAAGAAAGTGAAAATGCTTTGAGTTCCAGGATCATGCACTGCACAAGGGTTATTTCAGCACCTACCTAAAGATATTGACTATTAACTGCAGAGTAATCTGCTGAATTTCAGAATTCAGCCTCTGCTGCCAAATCCTCCTTCGCAGCTGAACTTCACCAAGGTCTGTGCAGGAAGTACGGTGGGAGAGCTCCAGGTCATAGTGCAACTGAAGATTTTCAACCCTGCAGGGGAGGAAAGAGCACATAACTCCCTAAAATTTAAATCAAATCCACCCCAGGTGGGGGGACTCTGAGGATTCCACTCCCCGTCCAAGAGAGATGTGGGGAGATGCCAGGACAGGTATTTTCTCAAGAGTCAAAAAATCACCCAGCCTCAACGGTAATCCCAGGGATGTAGGAAGGGGAGAAGCAGAGTGGAATGGCTTCAAGGCATCCTTTGAAACCAAAGGCCTTAAGCTATGCCTGTCTCGACAAGCAATCAGACTTAAGAGAGAATTTGGAGTATATATGGGGGAATTTGCTCAACCAGTCAGGTGTCAGTAGACAAGAGAAAATGGGATTAGGTGTGTTATAGAAGACAAAGGGTGGTGCTCTGGGTTAAACCACAGAGCCTAGGACTTGCCGATCAGAAGGTCGGCGGTTCGAATCCCCGCGACGGGGTGAGCTCCCGTTGCTCGGTCCCTGCTCCTGCCAACCTAGCAGTTCGAAAGCACGTCAAAGTAGATAAATAGGTACCACTCCGGCGGGAAGGTAAACGGCGTTTCCGTGCGCTGCTCTGGTTCGCCAGAAGCAGCTTAGTCATGCTGGCCACATGACCCGGAAGCTGTACGCCGGCTCCCTCGGCCAATAAAGCGAGATGAGCACCACAACCCCAGAGTCGGCCATGACTGGACCTAATGGTCAGGGGTCCCTTTACCTTTACCTAGAAGACAAACTCTTTATCTTACTGGATCATGCGCCATTATCAGAATTTTGCAGTTCAAAGTTTTTGGGTGTTTATTTCAGAAAACCCATCTACAATCCCTGTGCGTGTATTTGGGTGAATGGAATAACTTAATTAACGCACACCACTTGCCCCCATTCAGACGCCCTGTTGCCCCCCACCCCAGGTCCCTCAACCCACCGAAGGAATCCATCTTTCTAATCTCACTGGATGAAGATAACTTCAGCCCCCGCGCAACTCACTACCTCACACTCCTTCGCCAAGCAGGAGAATGAGCAGGTGCACAAAATCGCACGGTGTGTCTTTGCCAAACAATTTCATTTTTTTCATCCTTAGCGTTTATTTCTACCTTGCTATGAAGATTTTTGCCGCCTCCAGTGGGATATCTGGAATTTCAGTCTCCTCTTCCGATGACTGGGATTGCGCGATATCGCCATTGTCGATGTTAATTAGAATTAAGTCGTCGGCTTCCTTTTTATTTGAGACACAAACAGGTTCATCATTTAAAACAATATGGATTAAGCAGGAAGAAGCAATGCAAAATGCAAGATATGACACTATTAACAATGGAATAATAATAATTTATAATAATAATTTATTATTTATACCCCGCCCATCTGGCTGGGTTTCCCAAGCCAGTCTGGGCGGCTTCCAACTGAATATTAAAAACAGTACAGCATCAGACATTAAAAACTTCCCTAAAGAGGGCTGCCTTCAGTTGTCTTTTAAAAGTAAAATAGTTGTTTATTGCTTTGACATCTGCTGGGAGGGCGTTCCACAGGGCAGGCGCCACTACTGAGAAGGCCCTCTGCCTGGTTCCCTGTAACCTCACTTCTCGCAATGAGGGAACCGCCAGAAGGCCCTCGGCGCTGGATCTCAGTGTCCGGACTGAACGATGGGGGTGGAAACGCTCCTTCAGGTATACTGGGCCGAGGCCATTTAGAGCTTTAAAGGTCAGCACCTTTATCCTAACTGAATACCACTCATAAAATGCAATTAAAATTAAGTTTTACTCAAGTGTAGAACTATTGAAATTAAAGAACCTGATTTTGTGAATCTCAGTGGGTCTACCATGAGCAATGCTTAGTTGAATACTACATGATGTATCTCACTTAAAGTGGGCGGAATTCAATGCAGCACTTAGGAGATTGTTTTGTGCAAACACTGTTCCGGGGGTTCTTCTCAACCCCCCAGAATGGATTAGCGGGCAATACAGTAAGGAAGGGGAGGGAATAAGCCCTGCTGCGCTGGCATGCTCTGGCTTCTGCAAATGAAGCCAGGTAGCTGAATCCAGCCCCATATGAATAAAAATACGTAGGTTTTGAATTTTTGGACACAGAGCAGGGTGGATAAAAATAAATAATAATGTTAAAAATCGGATTTTTTAAAATTTAAATCAGATTTTTTTTAAAATTTAAATTGGATTGTTAAAATAAATGCTTTTGGAGGAAAACCCTTTCTAAATATAGTTTTCTATTTAAGTTACATTATACTCCAAAGGCTATTCATCAGAAAATAAGGATTTGTTTTAAGTTTTTCATGTGTGCTAAAACTCAGTCTAAGCTGTATTTTTTTAAATGTTTAACCACATCAGTTAACAAACATGGATATATATGCTATAATGCTATTGTTTTAGTTAAATAAATTGTTTAAATTGTTATTAAGGAAATGATTATTTTTCTCCTTCCAATAAAGTACAGCAGAAAAATTGTCCAGATATAAACAGTTAACTTATTAAACCTCACAATAATTTCATAATTACCTGCCTATGTATTTCTAATAGTATAACCAAATCAGTAATTTTTGAAATAACTGTAAAAACTGCTCTGGAAATGTATTATTCCAAAAATGAAACCTTCATCTGGTTGTAAATATTAAGATTATACCTGCAAGAATGAGTCTTTCTGTAAAAAAAGGGGGGGATTTAAATCAAGTCTTACTGACAAGTGATTTAAATCATGATTTAAATCGATTTGATTTAAATCAAATCCACCCTGCCACAGAGCAATAATCTATGAAGAAAAGCATTGATCTTATCTGTGGATAAAATATTAGAACACAGTTCAAACCGAGGGGAGGAGATCAGTGGTGGAGAATATACCATATTTTTTGCTCTATAAGACTCACTTTTTCCCTCCTAAAAAGTAAGGGGAAATGTGTGTGCGTCTTATGGAGCGAATGCAGGCTGCGCAGCTATCCCAGAAGCCAGAACAGCAAGAGGGATCGCTGCTTTCGCTGCGCAGAGATCCCTCTTGCTGTTCTGGCTTCTGAGATTCAGAATATTTTTTTTCCTGTTTTCTTCCTCCAAAAACTAGGTGCGTCTTATACGGTACTTTGCATGCAAAAAGTCTTGGTTCAATGTGCGGCAACTACAGGAGATGCCCATCTGAAACCCCAAAGAACCACTGTCAGTCCGTGTAGACAGCACTGAGATAGATGGGGCAAATGTCTCACTCAGAACAAGGCAACCTCCTGTGTTTCCATCCAGTCTATCTCAGCCTCGCTGGGGAGCCGCTTGGACTCGTGCGAAAATATCCTACACAAATCTTCCCATTCCGAAAAGACTGAAGAGTCCTTTCAGATGTGAAGGCTGACAACGGGAGCCAATTCTTTAGAGCACGGCCACAACCCTATAAAACAGGAAATGAGCTAACTCTCAGGGTTCCCTGGAAGGTGAACCAGCATTTATAATCCCCTGCGAAAGGGTCTGACCTGAGACTGCACTGGTGGTGGCAGCAATTATGAGATATGTCAGGGGATTTACACAGTAATCATGGCAATAGCAGGGCGAGTGAGAGCCAGAATTCAGGAGGTAGGGGCAGTGGCAGAGAAGTTCATCCTTTGCCACTCGGTTGGTTATCTGGGGTCGCAGCCACAGCACAGCTAAGAAGCAGATTAAATGGGTGCACTACATACATGACGAATATTATTAAATGCGTAATCTCTTCAAAAGGGCCCAGTTATCTATAATACCTTGTGTTCGTCTAAACCATTTTCCATTTTTAATTCGTATTAGATAAGCATTAGATAATCCCCAGGGCTAGCTGGCTGAATTGGTCCTACTTGGGCCAGTGAGGAGGCCAGGGGAGAATTAGCTGTGGGGTCTTCATAAAAGGGGTGGGGGGGAAGAGAAGGGAAATAAAAGATCAGGCTGAATTCAGATTAAAGGCGAGGCAGAATAGCTCTGTCTTACAGGCCTGACAGAAGGAGGTTAAATCCTGAAGGGCCCTAGTCTCATGGCACAGAGCATTCCACCAGGTCGGAGCCATCACTGAAAAGGCCCTGGCCCTGGTGGAGGATAGTCTGACTTCCTTAGGGCCCGGGACCTCTAAACTATGATTATCCATGGACCTTAAGGTCCTCTGCGGGGCAGACCAGGAGAGGCGGTCCCGTAAATACATACCTGGAAGTGACCTGGATAAGTCATAAGGACGTTGCTGGAATGTCACTAAAAGGGTGGAATGGAGGTTGAAAAAGGGGTTCACAGGCTTTTTCAATGGGCTTATGATCCCATGCAAGTGGGCAGTAACCCAGAACGCAACTCCAGCACAAATGTGGAGTTACCTGTACCTCTGAATGCATTTTATAGGTGAGAGAAGCAGAGAAGCAGAACTGGAAATGACCCACGGCAGACCTTGCAAACCTCTCCAAAATGATCAATGTGGCATCCCATGAGGAAGGATGTAGGAGCCATGACGAAATCCAACATCTGACGAGACAGAATGGGTACGAAAGTGTGCTGCCACTGAATAGGGTGGATGTACATCATGAAGCACTCGGATATGAGGGTCAGCAATGCCCAGTCAGAGGAAAATAAAACAATCTTCCGCTCTGTTAAAATGCAGGTTATGATCTGGAAAGGGAGCGGAAACGGGCCAACATAAATTCCATATAGGGAGAGCTTCAGCGTAACAGCACCTTATCATTTATTTAACAAATTTTAAGTGCTTGGCATACTTTACAAAAGTAATAATAGTAGTAGTAGTAGTAGTAGTAGTAGTAATAATAATAATAATAATAATAATAATAATAATAATAATAATAATTTATTATTTATAACCCGCCCATCTGGCTGGGTTTCCCCAGCCACTCTGGGCGGCTTCCAACAGAACACTAAAATACAATAACCTATTAAAGATTAAAAGCTTCCCTAAACAGGGCTGCCTTCAGATGTCTTCTAAAAGTTTGGTAGTTGTTTTTCTCTTTGACACCTGGTGGGAGGGCGTTCCACAGGGTGGGTGCCACTACCGAGAAGGCCCTCATCTCAGTAACTCTTATTACATCCCGTCTAGCAGAAAGATGGAAGGAGAATTGAACTGGCAACATCCCTCTGACTTCTTACTCTCCCTGCCACTATGAGCATTCAGGATTTATGGCGACCCTGCCAAAGCCCTGGTCTCACTATGGAAAGGCGGGCGAGACTTTGCCTAGTTATGGGGATCGCTGTGGTCCCGTCGTTAAAAATATGGTCTGTCTTCTCGCACGCTCCCTGCCGGAGGCCCGTTTCACTCATTCAGAACAAGGGCATTGGCTGAAATTACTTACAAAGTAATTCTGAGCAACTCCCACAAACTATACACAGATCCAGTTTCCACCTGCTTAAAACAAGACAGCCATGCTATACCTGTAACACCTGTTCCGGTTTGAAGCATAGGAAGGGAAGGTGTAGATCCAGATCGATAAGTGGGCTGTCAGGATCCTCCTGAGATGGAAATATTACCTGGAGAGGCTTCGTATTAAATATCTAGGAGGAACAACAGAGTTGGGTGGTCAGCTATTTTTTGTGTCATAACCACAAAGTGCAACTACAATTTATTTTACAAACAAAAACAGTGAAAACAGGCCCAAGAAGACTGGTTTTGCATGCAGAACACTCACAGATCTGAAGTTATAGCACATTTCTTTGCCCAAATGAACAAGCTTTTGTATTATTATTTTTTTGCTCAACTACAGGAAAGGACTAAACAAAGCAACCGGAGAATTTGACAATAGATTAAACTTATCTGACATCTACTGTGATAATGAGCCGTCTAGTCTAATCCCTTTCTGAGCAAGGAAATGTTAATTCATGTGAGAGGGGGCGGGAAGAGAAAATAACAGTTGCATTACTGAGCAGATGAACTGTGAAAACAAATGCAAATTCTGGTGTTAAGTAAGATGAGATTTAGTTAATAACTCCTGTAGAACTTATATTTATTATTTATTATTATTTCAAGCAGAATTATGAGCAGTTGCAATACAGGCTTGGATACTATAACACAAACAGAAAACTTACATTAAATTGCATCACTCGGTGACAAGTTCTCACACAGACTAAAGGTCCTAGGGGAGACTACAGAACTGTTCTGTATTCCCATGATTGCCAAATACTGGAATAAACCCTGAAAACTGTTGTGATCAGATACCTATTGACAAAGGCTCAACCCAGACCCTAGACAGGCTCTGGACAAAGAGAGAGAATGAAGATTGAATGCAAACTCCTACAGTCTGCAATGAAAACAAAAAAAACCAGAAACGCACATTCTTCGATGGATTATGTCATGTCCTGAAAAATAAGGATAACCTCCATTATTCCTCTTTAAAGGTAAAGGGACCCCTGACCATTAGGTCCAGTCGCGACCGACTCTGGGGTTGCGGGGCTCATCTCGCTTTATTGGCTGAGGGAGCCAGCATACAGCTTCTGGGTCATGTGGCCGAACCAGAGCAGCGCACAGAAACACCATTTACCTTCCCGCCAGAGTGGTACCTATTTATCTACTTGCACTTTGACGTCCTTTCGAACTGCTAGGTTGGCAGGAGCAGGGACCGAGCAACAGAAGCTCACCCCATCGCTGGGATTCGAACCGCCGACCTTCTGATCGGCAAGCCCTAGGCTCTGTGGTTTAACCCACAGCGCCAGAACCTAAAAATCCCAGCGTGGGCAGAAAAACGTTGCAGTCCTAAAAGCAGAGTAGAAATAGATGTCCTAAAAGACAGGGAACACCCAAGGCAGAAATGTGTAGGACAGGAACAGAACTTGAATCTTCAAACATGGATTACTGCCAAATAGCAGTAAAGAAGAAGGAAAGGCGATTTCCAGCAGGAAAAGCAGAAGATAGGGAGAGCTAAAGCATTCCCTCCCACACACCCCCATTTCCCCCCTGCAACCCCTCCCTCCCCTACAGTCAAAATAACATGGGAGGGAGAGAGGGAATGCAGAGACAAGATGTTCCCAACCATCGTCTCTCCACTGAAACTCCACTGTCCTATATTATTGCGAATGGCAGGGGTGACCTGAATTTGCAGACACAAGCCTACTGCTGTCTGGTGTCAAGGCACCTTCATTGTGTAGTTTTCTTGATACGCTGAAAGTGCACCTCTCTTTGACAACTGAGATATGCATTCTAGGACACGCCCTCCCCCCTTCATTCTGTAATCTGTTTAAACTGATTCCGAAAGTGTGTTTTTAAAATTGCTGTAAGCCACTTTCCCTTCCTCTCTTATTTTTCCCTAGGCCTGCATAATTTTTTTGTTTTTTATACATATTTTGACTGCGTCAGACCAACACGGCTACCTACCTGAATCTAGAGTAATGTTCCGGTTTGCAGACTTTTTCTGGAAGTCAAACATGCTCTGTTTTGACTGTTACACTTCCAATTTGAGTGCCACACTTCCGTTTTAAGTGTTACACTGAGGTCTGTCTGTTTTTGTTATTTATTTTGCATTTTTGCTTCTGTGGCTCTTTTTCGTTTTGTTTTTGTGACTGTGTGTAACCCAGTTCAGCTACTGACTGATTGAATGATTGTATGACTGCAGTACATTGTTTACTGCTTTCATTTTATGGATCAATGGTCTCGTTAGTAAAATTCATGTTAAACTGCTGTTTTAGGGGTTGTTTTTAAAAGTCTGGAACGGATTAATCCGTTTTGCATTACTTTCTATGGGAAAGCACGCCTTGGTTTAGAAACGCTTTGGTTTTGGAACAGACTTCCGGAACAGATTAAGTTTGAGAACCAAGGTACCACTGTAGACAACAAATTGAAGGGTAAGTTTGGTCTGGAGGGAAAAATGAAGAAAGAAGAAAAGAAGAAGAAGAAGAAGAGGAGGAGGAGGAGGAGGAGGAGTAGTTTGGATTCGATATCCCACTTTTATCACTACCCGAAGGAGTCTCAAAGCGGCTAACATTCTCCTTTCCCTTCCTCCCCCACAACAAACACTCTGTGAGGTGAGTGAGGCTGAGAGACTTCAGAGAAGTGTGACTGGCCCAAGGTCACCCAGCAGCTGCATGTGGAGGAGCAGGGAATTGAACCTGGTTCACCAGATTACGAGTCCACCGCTCTTAACCACTACACCACACTGGCCTAGGGAAAAATAAGAGAGGAAGGGAAAGTGGCCATGAGCCTTTGCTCTTCTGAGCACCATTCATGAACCAAGTTCTTCAGAACAAACGGGTTTTTTTTAAGTTCCTTCATTCCCAGACAAACACTAAGGAAGCTAATATACAGCAGAATAAAATGTAGTATCTTGCAGAATTATTACCAAGTGCAAAGGTCCTGGAGGTGGAGCGGGGATTAAACACAGTCTGGCGGCGAATTCTTTTATATAGTTATCAACATCTAAATCCTTGTAAGACTTCAACTGTGCCAATAAGCTGAAATAAAAAACAATAGCAAATAGAAGTGAAGTGTATGTCAGTAGAAGGCAAAATTATTTTAGTAAAATTCTCTTTCCTTCAAAGTTTTTTTTCTTCTGTACAGTATATATCCACCAACTTACTGTATTCCTTCTTTGTGTTGTCTTTGGTGCCTGCTAAAAACTGCTTTGCTCGAACGAAATATACTTAGATATATTTTTTATATATATATATATACACATTTTTAAAATGTATCTAAATACGTGCCTTGCTTTCGTAAGTTTTTGATGAATATTTTAGTTTGTCTTTAGCTTGAGTAAGTGGTATATAAATTTTGTTAAATAAATCAAAATGCATCACAATATACGTAACTGCAACAGACTAAATCCATGCTTACAACCATCACTAACCTCTGAATAACCGTTGAAAGAAATACATTTTAAGTGCAGTTCTGAACACAGGGAACCCAATTAATTTCCACCTATAAGGACACTGATTAATTATAGCACTGCCTGTTGGGGCATACTTTCCTTCCAATCTGCAAACCTACTTGGAAGGACAGTTCTAAAATAAATCGTTTCCTGTTACACACTGATTTTGAAGACAGAGACCGTTCAAGCAAAATGCTGCAGCGTTGCCTACAAATAGGTGAATCTGCTGCCTTAATTTGGCTGCCTTTGCCTCCCAACAGTTGCAATTGGTCACTAAAAGCTCCCTTACTGTGATATAGCATATTTCGACAGCTTCTGTAACAAATAAAATCACAGCCATGGCTGCAAGTTACTGCCATTGAAGTAGCTTAGATCATAATCCTTACCAGGAGAGACAGTCTTTGAGGGCATTGAAGTAGGGATACCTAGATATGATGCACACTGCAAATGGCACAAAATATGAAGCAGATCTGGAGCTCTTTGCCGTTTCCCAAGAAGCTTGTCCATTATAGAAGATGTGGGCATCCTGCAAGAAAAATGCATGTTACTTTAGGCACTTGTCAAAAATTTTCAGTTTTGGAAAACCAAGAAGCACATTTACAAAATACAGGACATAATGTTGACTTTAAGAACATGTTGCAGTACATATTAGGCACTCAAGACCCATTCTAATTCTATAATAACAATAACAACAACAACAATAATAACAACAACAATAACAACAACAACAACAACAACAACAACAACAACAACAACAACAACAACAATAATAAATAAATAATTTTTTATTTATACCATGCCCATCTGGTTGGGTTTCCCCAGCCAGCTCCCAACAGTATATTATTATTATTATTATTATCATCATCATCATCATTAAAAGCGATAAACATCAAACATTACAAACCTCCCTATACAGGGCTGCCTTCAGATGTCTTCTAAAAGTCAGATATTTGTTTATTTCCTTGACATCTGATGGGAGGGTGCCACCAGGGCTGCCTTCAGATGTCTTCTAAAAGTCAGATATTTGTTTATTTCCTTGACATCCGATGGGAGGGTGCCACCACCAAGAAGGCCCTCTGCCTGGTTCCCTGTAACCACACTTCTCGCAGGGAGGGAACCGCCAGAAGGCCCTCAGCGCTGGACCTCGGAGCTGAACGATGGGGGTGGAGACGCTCCTTCAGATACACTGGACCAAGGCCGTTTAGGGCTTTAAAGGTCAGCACCAACACTTTGAATTGTGTTTGGAAACGTACTGGGAGCCAGTGTAGGTCTTTCAGGGCCAGTGTTATACGGTGTTCTATTCTTTTGGGAATTCCCATGTTCTGCTTACAAAAGCCACCCTACAGCTTTATGGTCACATGTTAAGAACAAGTTACCTGAGTTGACAAAGTCGAAAGCATTCGCCCTAGTTATATCTGTGACTAGAACTCACAATCAAGAACTCTGCTGGGTCTTCTTCTTCAGAGAGGTGTGCCCTGTACTGTAAAAACTTAGCAGTAGCTAAAGATACAGGCACTAGATGACTAATTTTGAGAATGGTCAGCATTTGCTAATGATCAGCTCAGCATTTGGGCTTGTCGGATTAGGAGCACAGCAGCAGGCTAAACAACCTACCTGCATAGGCCGGTAATACTGTGCGACAACACCATACGTTCTGTTACCACAGACGTCGGTAAAAACAAGGAAATGGATGCGGTCTTCCGTGGATTCCAATGCTATATTAAATCCTCCTGCAAATGAGATCAATGTATTGTAAGGCACAATGCCAATAAAAGTTAGCAGTAGTGAACACTGTTACGAATTGCCATCTTCAGATGAAGGGCAGTATAGGTAAAGGTAAAGGGACCCCTGACCATTAGGTCCAGTCGTGACCGACTCTAGGGTTGCAGCACTCATCTCACTTTATTGGCCAAGGGAGCCAGCGTACAGCTTCCAGGTCATGTGGCCAGCATGACTAAGCCGCTTCTGGCAAACCAGAGCAGCACACGGCAACGCCGTTTACCTTCCCGCCGGAGTGGTACCTATTGATCTACTTGCACTTTGACATGCTTTCAAACTGCTAGGTTGGCAGGAGCAGGGACCAAGAGACAGGAGCTCACCCCGTCGCGGGGATTCGAACCACCAACCTTCTGATCGGCAAGTCCTAGGCTCTGTGGTTTAACCCACAGAGTCCTAGGCTCTGTGGTTTAACCTGCGTCCCTCTTGTGAATCTTTGTACTTTTGTCCATTTACTGAATTTATTTTTCCCGATTTAAACTATAAAATGGTGATTCTCTTGAGTGAAAATGAGAGTACCCCTGAACATTTTTTTAAGAAAAAAAGCACTGTATCTATCTATCATCAATAAAATGATTCCCACTTTTCCAGAAGCACTACAAGTCCCCTGCTTTTATGCATCAATATTGATCCTATTCGTTAACAGACATGAAACTGATTATTAAAATGACAGGGGCTCACATTACCTGGAAAGCAAAGCTGTGGCAATCCGTTAAGGTCAATGTCTATAGGGATGGTAATATCTTCAGTCTCAGGAATTTTATGGGCTCCATTCAGAGCTTTTGCAGTGTCAATCTTGGATTTCTCTTTCTTTTTCCGAAAGGAACGCCGTTTCCCTTTATTGAACGCATTCCTATTTATATTTGTGGTTTGCAACTCCTCCTTGCTGATGAACGGAGGTACAAAAACAGAAAGTACTTCTGGTTCGAACGGAGGGGCACTTCTTATGTCATGTCTGTGAGCAACCTAAAAACAATAAAATAATAACAATTCTTATTTTGTCCCCAAATGATGGTTCAAATATAGAAATTTACTTCTGTTACTACTTAGCAGCAATTTATTTTTGTTATGAAACAATCCACCCTAACTAAAACAATATTTTTAAAAGAATGTTACTAATATTATTTGGCAATAATTACTTCTTCAGTCTTCATCCTCTTATGTATTATCTTCATTTTGTACGTGGTGCTCTCTGCACACATATCCGATACTAAATTCTACTGTACCTGTTGAATTGTACTTCCAAGTAAACAAACTCTAAGTCTTCTAGTTCAAAATCAAAGCCAAGAGCATTTAACTAGGTGCAAAAGTCCATCCACTGTCAGTTCTTTCTTCAAGAATTAATAACAAACACACATTAACTGAAACATTAGCAACGTTATTATTTCAATTTGTTACCTACCTTTCAACCTAAGATCCCGGGGCAGGTTACAGCAATTAAATCGCAATGTTAAAAGCAGTTCAAAAGAATTTACCATCACAAAAATATGGTGGGCCCTAAAACTAGACACCCCGGGTGTCAAAAAGCAAAGGTAAAGAGGTATGTCTTTAGCATTCGATGAAGATGCCAAACACACCTCTATGGGGAGAGAGCTCCACAGCTTTGTGGCTGTCACAGAGAATAGGTAAAGGTAAAAGGTAAAAGAACCCTGGACGGTTAAGTCCAGTGAAAGGCGACTATGGGGTTGCGGCACTCATCTCGCTTCAGGCCGAGGGAGACGGCGTTTGTCCACAGACAGCCTTCTGGGTCATGTAGCTAGCTTGACTAAACCACTTCTGGCGCAACAGAACACCGTGACGGAAGCCAGAGCGCACAGAAACGCCATTAACTACTCATCACAGTGGTAACTATTTATCTACTTGTGCTGGTGTGCACAACTGCTAGGTTGGCAGAAGCTGGGACAGAGCAACGGGCGCTCACCCTGTCACAGGGATTCGAACCTCTGACCTTCCGATCAGCAAGCCCAAGACCACAGCACCACCCGCATCACAGAGAATGTCCTCCCCCAGGCCACCAGCATCCCAAGCTTACAGAAGTGATGGAACAACCAACAGGGACTGCTCTGCTAATCTTAACACCCAAGGGGATCTGTACGAAAGGAGGCAAGCCTTCAGATGCTTGGAGCCTGAGTCATTTGAGGCTTTAAACATTAACACGAGCACCTTGAATTGGGCCCAGAAATAGAACTGGCAATCAGTGCTGCTGTTTTGCAAGATCTAAATGGAACCCAAACAGTAATCCGGCTGCTGGATTTTGAACCTACCAAAGTTTCTCGTTCATCTTCAAGAGCATCCCCAAGCACAGTGCAGTCATCCAAATGGGATGCTACCAGAGCCATGTCACTTCCTGTCCAGAAGGGGCCACAGCTGTTGAACCAGCCATGGCTGGAAAAAGACACTCCAAGCCATCGAGGTCATCTAAGCTTCCAGATCCAGGAGGACCTCCAAGCTGTGAACCTCCTTTTTCCAAAAGACTGCAACCCTGTCCAAACCCCTACCCACATCCTGGACATGAGTAGGTCAGGACCTTAAACTCAGTCTACAGTAAAAGTCACAAATAATGGGTTGTGTCCATGTTAGTCCTACTCAAACTGGACATGAGGAACTTAGGTTCGTTTATGTCAAGGGGCCTACTCATCAGCATCTGTCTGTCTCGAGAGACAATGGAGTGCACCCCCAGAGGTGAAGTCAAACCACTGCATTAGCAAGACCAAAGTGACCTCTTCAGTGTGTACGGAGGTCCTGGGCTGCCCAGAAGACAATCCCCACCTCCTGGCCTCACTGGTGTGGTCCAAAGGAAGCAGAGCAAGATGTTTGGCACCAGCTTGGCTGCAGGAGTTGCTGGTAGGGGGTGTACGAGGCAACATCCAGCTATCTTAAGAGACTCCTGCAAATTTGTGTAGTTTATACTCCAGGCTTCCTCAGCCTCGGCCCTCCAGATGTTTTGAGATTACAATTCCCAACATCCCTGACCACTGGTCCTGCTAGCTAGGGATCATGGGAGTTGTAGGCCAAAAAACATCTGGAGGGCCGAGGTTGACAAAGCCTGTTATACTCCCTAGACCAGAGGTCGGCAACGTGTGGCCTATGGGCTGGATGTGGCCCACGAAGGCCAGTTTAGCGGCCCACGAGCTGCCCACAAACTGAGCCACCCGCATGGCAAGTCCCCCGTGCACTGCGCTAAACCAGCACAGCATGGCACGGGGACTCGCCAAGTGGCGCCGGAAATGGCATCTGCACACGTGCAGATACCAGAAATCACGTCTGCGCATGTCCAGATGCCGAAAATTGTTTTGGGACTACAACTCCCATCACCCCAAGCTAACAGGACCAGTGGTCAGGGATGATGGGAATTGTAGTCCCAAAACATCTGGATGGCAGAGTTTGCCTATGCATGGTCTAGTAGTTAACAATATTGGAAGCAAAGTCAAGAAATCCTAAGCTAATACAGATTCTATGCCGGTTTCTCAGGAACTTGCGACACCCTTAAATCTATCTTGCTTCAAGACATTTTTCTTTTCAATTTTATGCAAAGCATGACCATTATCAACCAATAAAACCAAATAAAATCAACTAAGCACGTTGATCTTCATCTAGTTCATTCTACTGAAGTCAGTTTGTAAGATGTCGGTGGCGAAACAAACTAAGCATGCTATTTTGCAACCAGTTCAGTTCATTCTGCTGAAACTGACTCATAGGAAGAAGTCTTCTATAGGAAGTGTCCATGCCACTCCATCATACTCTATTTCAGATGGTGCCCCCCCAAAATGTTGCTGAACTCCAGCTCCCATTAGCCCCAGCCAGAGATGGTGGGAACCACATGGCTTACCCCTGCTCTAGGCAAATCATTAAACCGCCTTCAGGATCAGGAAGCAATGCCCTTCCCTGGGGTAAGGGGGCAGACCTACCAATGGCTATCAGAATGCCTATCAGCTTTTCCCCATTCCCAGTCAAGCCATGAGATGAACAGCTGCCAATGGGAATAGCTTTCAGTCAATGAAAAAAGAAAGATTTAAATGGCAAGGATGTTTCATATAACTGCCTAAGCATGAAAGCAGTGGTGGTGCCCGGGAAAGGGGATCTGGGAACCAAAAGAGTACTTATCAAAATCATATTGCCGTTTTCAGCGGATAATAAATCAGTTTGACACCCTGGTCATATGAATGACACCCTACTTTAGATTCAGGTAGGTAGCCATGTTGGTCAGATGCAGTCAAAATAAATATTAAAAAATTGTCCAGCAGCACCTTAGAGACCAACTAAGTTTGTTCTGGGTATAAGCTATACCCAGAACAAACTTAAAAGGTAAAGGATCCCTGACAGTTAAGAAGTCCAGTTGCAAACGATTCTGGGGTTGCGGTGTTCATCTCACTTTACTGGCCGAGGGAGCCGGCGTTTGTCCGCAGACAGTTTTTCCGGGTCATGTGGCCAGCATGACTAAGTCGCTTCTAGCGAAACCAGAGCAGTGCACGGAAACGCCGTTTACCTCCCCGCTGGAGTGGTACCTATTTATCTACTTGCACTTTGACATGCTTTCGAACTGCTAGGTTGGCAGGAGCTGGGACCGAACAATGGGAGCTCACCCCGTCGCAGGGATTCGAACCGCAGACCTTCCAATCAGCAAGCCCAAGGCTTAGTGGTTTACACCACAGTGCCATCCACGTCCCTAGAACAAACTTAGTTGGTCTCTAAGGTGCTACTGGACTTTATTTATTTATTTATTTATTTAACCCTACTTTAGAGGCCACACAAACGTCACAATGCCACATAGTCGTTGTCATTCCTCACACAAACTCTTCCCACCAACAAAGGAGCTGTGGATCCACTTTTAGAACAACCTGTAACCAATTCAGATGGAAGATAGTTGTTCAACAAACGTGCTATTCTGCTTAAATAGCCCTCATCAGAAAAGAAAACAGCAACATAGTCGGCAATTTGGAGGGAGGATACTTCTGATGAAGTAGAGAAGTCTACAAAAGCTTATGACATAAGCTTATTGGACGAAAGAAGAATGGCAGACAAAATTAATGGACTACACAGAATTAGATAAAATGACAAGAAGGATTCGAAACCTGCAGGACCAGAGATTCACAGAAAATTGGAAGAAATATACAAACTATTTGAAGAAGAAGAGAAGAAGAGGAAGAGTTTGGATTTGATATCCCGCCTTTCACTCCCCTTCAGGAGTCTCAAAGCGGCTAACAATCTCCTTTCCCTTCCTCCCCCACAACAAACACTCTGTGAGGTGAGTGGGGCTGAGAGACTTCAAAGAAGTGTGACTGGCCCAAGGTCACCCAGCAGCTGCATGTGGAGGAGCGGAGACGCGAACCTGGTCCCCCAGATTACGTGACTACCGCTCTTAACCACTACACCACACTGGGTCTCAAGAGCAACTGTAATCAACAAATTACGCTAGTAGGACTACAAGAAGTTTTGTAAGGAGAAATATATGAAACATTGAAAAGTAGAAAAAGAATAGAGATATTAGTTACGAGATTTAAATGTAATAGTGAAAGTAAGAAATGTACTGTATTAAGTGATTAGATTGGAAAATTTTCAGAGGTGATTGATGAAAGTCAAAAAAATTGTATAAGATGTAAAAGTATGTTTAATTACTGTTGAAAATGATATGTTAAAAACTAATATATATATATATATATAGTGGTACCTCAGGTTAAGTACTTAATTCGTTCTGGAGGTCCGTACTTAACCTGAAACTGTTCTTAACCTGAAGCACCACTTTAGCTAATGGGCCTCCTGCTGCCGTCGCGCCACCGGAGCACGATTTCTGTTCTTATCCTGAAGCAAAGTTCTTAACCCGAGGTACTATTTCTGGGTTAGCGGAGTCTGTAACCTGAAGCGTCTGTAACCTGAAGCGTATGTAACACGAGGTACTACTGTATATAAGAAAAATAAGCTTATTGGCCTTTAAAATCCTACAAGACTCTTGGTGTGTGTTTTCCCTGCAAGCAACCAACACAGCTAACCCTCTGGAAACCATAAGGGCTTGGTGATTAAGACTTAAGTGTTGCAGCATGCTAATGAAACGTCACAGGCTGGTGACATGCCCACTTTAAAGCAAAGTGGCACATCTCCATTTCACAACATCTCAACTCTTAGGAAGTGGCGGCGGTTGTTTCTTTTTGTTTTTTTAATCTGCAAAAACCACATACTCACCTTGCAAAAGGAAATAATTTTTAAGTCTTCCCCTGCCCCCAAGCTCGTAACATGTAAATAAAGGCCAAAGAAGGAAGTTGACAAATTAGTGGGACAGGCGAGATAATCTTAAACTCCTGCGATCTATTATGTATTTACAAGGGGATCTGTGGTAAAGAAGCTGTGTTGTCGTTGTTTTTTCCTTCTCAGCCTCAGGGTGGATTTACCAGTTTGTCAGCGCATCAGGAACACGCTAACAGCTTTGCACAGTTACATAGCACAGAAATGCAGCCGCGCTGGTTTTAAACGGATCTCAAGGGTGAATAGAAAGCGATTTGTTCCACCTTTCTCCTGCAGTCACCAACCCTGCGAAAGCATAGCAGCTTAGTCCCTTCTCCCTTTTTACCTGGTACATTTCCTTCTCCCTTTCTTTAGGGACGCCGACCAACACGCAGATCTCCAGCACTGAAGAAGGGAGCACATCTTCCATAGCACAAGAAGCAGAGGAACCCGGGCTGCTTCCTGCCCCTTCCAGACGGAGCCCACAGACCCTGGACAGCCAAGTTCAGTTCCTCCAGCCCTGTAGAAAGAAGGGAAGAGGAGAATGGAGGTGAAGACAGCAGCCTCCTGGCTTCCGAGAAGGAAAGAAACAAACGAGGTCTGTGTCATCCGCTATGGGAGGAGCCTCTGAAAACTCCTCACTCAGAGGGCTGGATAAAAGTTAAAAACCAACAGGGAAAGGGATCAAAAGGAAAGTTGACACCTGCAAGGAGTAGCAAATCTCACCCCATGGCACTTCTGTCTCCAAGCACCCTTTGCAACGAAACAGGGGGGGAGTTGGTCCCAAAATAAGGAATAAAAGCAGCCTTCAGTCTCTGCTCGCCCTGGGATGGGGTTGCCTGATCGTCTCTTCACTTATTTTGGGTGCATTTTTTCACTTTCTTTTTTAATCTCCAAATTGACAGCAAAGGGGGGTGAGATGGGGGGCTCCCTCGTCCCGATTTCTTCACCCGACACTAAAATTTGGGGAGGGGGGATTTGTTGGCCAGCTCACCGCATTCAAACAATATAATAATAATAATAATAATAATAATAATAATAATAATAATAATAATTTATTATTTATACCCCGACCATCTGGCTGGGTTTCCCCAGCCACTCTGGGCGGCTTCCAACAAAACACTAAAATACAATAACCTATTAAACATTAAAAGCTTCCCTAAACAGGGCTGCCTTCAGATGTCTTCTAAAAGTTTGGTAGTTGTTTTTCTCTTTGACATCTGGTGGGAGGGAGTTCCACAGGGCGGGCGCCACTACTGAGAAGGCCCAATGAACAACACCCCAATGAAGGGGGTTTCGTTGGGAAACTGGGGGTGGCATATAGCCCTAACTTCAAGCTCAGCTCCCCAACACCCACAAAATAATGTGGGGGGGGGGAAGAAGCAGTCCTCTCTTAAGCTGGCTCTCCTGACATCCATCTGCCCATTTGCAGAGGCTTTGAATCACAGGATCATAGACTCTAGTTGGAAGGGAACCCCAAAGTCATCTAGTCCAACCCCCTGCAATGTAGGAATCTCAACATATGGTCGCCCCACCCCAACATCCAATTTGAAACCGTACAGGACCTCGCTTAGCTTTGCAAATGTGCCAGCAGTTTTATTTTAATCTTGTTTTTAAGTTGTATTCATTCAACTTGTTTTTATTATTGGTTGTTAGCCACCCTGAGAGCCAGCCTTGGCTGGGGTGGGCAGGGTATAAATACAATTTATTATTATTATTATTATTATTATTATTATTATTATTGCGCACCCCCACCCCCCAAATGAAGACAAGAAAGCGAAAGCAGACGCCCCAATGGTTTTGAAAATGGGGGGAAACACACCTTCTCTCCCCAATGTTTCCTTAATGGTTTAGAGAGCTCCTGCCCACCCCCCTCAAAAAAGGGGGAAGGCAAAAAAGACCCCCACCCCAAAAAAGTTGGAAGCAAAAAGGCACACACCCCAAAAAAAGAGGGAGGCAGAAAAGACACACCCAAAATGGGGAAGGCAAAAAAAAACCCAAAAAGGGGGGAAGCAAAAAGACACCCCAAAAAAGGCACACCCCCAAAAAAGGAGGCAAAAATGACACACCCAAAGTGGGGAAGGCAAAAAACCCCAAAAGGGGGAAAAGCAAAAAGACACCCCAAAAAGGAGGCAAAAAAGACACCCCCAAAATGGGAAAGGCCAAAAAAAACCCAAAGGGGGGAGCAAAAGAGACCCCAAAAAGGCACCCCCCAAAAAGAGGGAGGGAAAAAGACACCCCCAAAAATAATAATTTGGGAGAAACCTCTAAAGAGCTGCCTCTGAGGTGCTGCTCCTCACTTCTCAGTGCCAAGTGGGGTGGCAAAAAAATGGGGAGGCGCCCGCCCCCCAACTCAATCTCTCCTCAGCCCAGTTAAAAAGGGGAAGATATGGAAGGCACACACGGCCCCTTCCAGGAAGAAGGGCCGGCTCCCCTCGGCCGAAAGGGGGGCGCCCTCAGGCCCACCCCCCAGTCCCAAAGGCCAGCGTCCCTCCAGCTGGGACACCCATACGCCCCACCGCGCCGCCCCTGCCCGGCCTTCGCGGAGGCCTCGGCGGGCGGGAGAGGCGGAGTCCCGGGCGGCTTCCCTCGAGCAGGGGAGGAGCGGGAGAGGCTGCCCGCGGCGCGGAGGCAGGAAGTCGGGGAGGAGGAGGAGGAGGGCGGAGGCGGCGCGGGCGGCAGAAGAAGGGGAGGAAGAAGGGGAGGGTCTGAATGTATTTCTTATGGCTATTATAGGGCAATCGGTTTTTAAAAAAAACACCAAACAAACCCTGGTAGGATTTCTTTATAGATTTCATCAAGTTTAATGCACCACTAGTGCATGCATATAAACTCTAGTTGGTTGTTTGTTTGCTTCATCAAGTTTAATGCACCGCTGGATTTTTATTTTTTTGTATACATACACACACACATGTATATATATATATGTGTGTGTGTGTGTGTGTGTGTGTGTGTATACATACATACAGCATAGCTGTCAACTTTTCCCTTTTCTTGCAAGGAATCCTATTCGGAATAAGGGAATTTCCCTTTACAAAAGGAAACCATTGACAGCTATGACAGACATACATACAGACACACACACACACACACACACACACACACACACATATATAATCCCTCTTTAATTACTTCATAAAATTTAACACACCGTTGCATTATGTGTGTCTAATTTTTTACTTTGAAAAAAAATCACCTCTTTATTTATTTCTTTCATGAATGCACCACTTGATCATTTTTGGGTTTTTCAATAATAATAATAATAATCCACTCAAAGTGGTTTCTGAAAAGGCAATGATGTAAAATGGAGAGAAATCCACAGCCCTTCTTCACGACATAAGAAAGCTAAAATGGCAAAAGCAGATCAGAGTTTTACCTGAACTTTTAAAACATGCCTAAACGGGAATGCTTTTAGCGGGTGCCGAAAAGAGAAAAGCGAAGGCGCCTGCTTGATCTCAGTCAGCAGGGAGTTCCAAAGTGCCACACTAAACGACCGAGTTCTTACAAATGCAGAACAGTTATTAGGTAGCACCTGTAAAAAGGTAAAGGTAAAGGGACCCCTGACAGTTAAGTCCAGTCGCGAACGACTCTGGGGTTGCGGCACTCATCTCGCTTTACTGGTCAAGGGAGCCGGCATTTGTCCACTTCTGCAGAGTTTTCCAGGTCATGTGGCCAGCAACGGAACACCAAAACCAGAGCAGTGCACGGAAACGCCGTTTACCTTCCCACCGGAGTGGTGCCTATTTATCTACTTGCGCTGGTGTGCTTTTGAACTGCCAGGATGGCAGGCGCAGGGACCGAGCAACAGGAGCTCACCCCGTCACGGGGATTCGAACTGCCAACCTTCTGATCGGCAAGCCCAAGAGGCTCAGTGGTTTAAACCACAGCGCCACCTGCGTCCAGGTAGCACCTGTAGTAGTTCCAATTAAAACTATACACAATATATAAATCAATTTGATTTTCTCTATGGTTCTTTTTGTTTCTTTACTGGATTTCTATTTCTTGCTATATATATATATATATATATATATATATATATATTAGTTGAATCCAGCAGGTACACTACAATATCTTTTGTTTTCTCTTTACCTACTTACAGGCTGTCTTTTTAGGGATTCAGGGCAAGCTCAGGCATCATAAACTCACTCTCACACACTACAAATTTCCAATAATATTATGAACAAACATTTAAAAACTCAGGGCCAGTTAAAACAGATACAGTGCTGCCCACCTCGGCAGAAATAAAAAAGTTATCTATTATAAGATAGTGCTCTAAAAATAATGCTAGCAATGGTTTGCAGAGGAGTAGCTGCATTTACAGAATGTCCCAGGTTCATGTTCCACCCCACTGGCTTTTTTTGAATGCTAACCATTTCCTTTTCTTCCTTTTCTTGTAAAGTTAATATTATTATTTCATTTATAATGTATATAAAACAGAAGAAACAATTATGACAAACAGGCAAAAACTGAAAGATGAAAAACAAGGCATCAGAATTGCTCTATTAGCAGTAGCTATTGTTCCTACAATGGATCATGGGACATCGGTTCCATGATTAGAAAAGTTCATGTATTGGTGGAAAAAGCAATAATAGTGTTCCTCTTCCCTTAGCTGGCTGCATCTATTTCTATTATTCTGTTCCGAATTAACTGTAGAAATGGATGACGGGCCTCCGCAAGGCATAAGAAGGCTATTAAATTAGGGTTACTAGACGTCCCCGTTTCCTGGGGACAGTCCCCGGATTTACGAATAAGCCCCCAGACAAATTCCATGCCCGGAATGTACCCGGATTTCATCTAATGTCCCCGGGAAACGCAGCAGCGGCAGTTCTCAGCAGCCCGGAGCAGTTGGCTCTGGCTGGCTTCAGGAGCTGCTCAAAAGTCCCCATATGATGGTGGTGCAGGGGCTCCAAGATGCAGCTTCCGCACTGCCTCCACCTTCCCTGGCCCCAGCGACTAAGCTGTGAAGGGAGGCTTCATGCTGCCTATCAGAGCTTGCGTGCAAGCAGGAGGGGGCAGGGATCTCTCAGTTAGGCAATGGGAAGCCTCCCTTCCCAACTGAGGGATCCCCGTCCACTCCTGCTTGCACGCAAGGAGGAATGGGATTGGGGCTGCTCTGATGGGAAGGGAGACATCATGCTGCCCAAGTCTCGCCACTGCCGCTCTCGATCCTCCTTCTCCGCCTTCCATGCCTGAACCACCACGCACCGCTTCCCCACCACCACCAGCGAAGAACCAACAACTCAGGGACTGCCCAGTGTGGGAGTCATAAAGCCCTAGCAAAGGTTTGTAGTGCCACCTGGTGCCTTGCTGACCTCGGTGACCAGCATGTCTGTGCCTTACCATGTATTAGAATTGTATTGACCTTAAAAGGAGTTGTGTTTCCTCTGGGCAGTGATGACCCTATATGGTGTGGGTGGGTTTAAGCCTTGGCCGGATGAGGTAACATGAGACACTGGGAAACAGCCATGCGGCTGGAGAGAACAAAGGATAATAAAACGGACCGGAGAGGGAGAAGATGTCTGAATGAGCTGCCCTCCGTCCATGGAAATATGCTAGCTCTCTGCGTCCTTATTTTATGCTAAAATAAGCGCCATTTGTAACGGCTGGCTCCGACAACCCAGGCCCAGGGAGAAAGGATATAGAAGCCTCGGAGGAAGTGGCGGTGGAGGTCAAGGCAGCAGCCGCCCCCTGCTACCGCCATCATTGCAGCATCAACATCCCGAACGTGTATTTATTTATTTATTTATTTAAAGTGTCCCCGGGTTCATTGAAATAAATCTGGTAACCTTATACAGTGGTACCTCGGGTTACATACGCTTCAGGTTACATACGCTTCAGGTTACAGATTCCGCTAACCCAGAAATAGTACCTCGGATTAAGAACTTTGCTTCAGGAAGAGAACAGAAATCACATGGCAGCAGCAGCAGCAGGAGGCCCCATTCGCTAAAGTGGTGCTTCAGGTTAAGAACAGTTTCAGGTTAAGTACGGACCTCCGGAACGAATTAAGTACTTAACCCGAGGTACCGCTGTATTAAATGGCAAAGAAAACAATCTCCCCAGTCGCTGTGGAAAGAAGCAATCACAGATTTTTAAACAGTAAGAAAAGGTTCCTTTTGCGGGGGAAAGGGCAGTATTGTTCATAATGTATCCATAGCTCAGTGCAAGTTCTATTTAGGGTTTTACACCCAGGAAAGTGGGTATGGGGTTTCCAGTGTCTATTTGCTGCAGGGAAAGGAAGAGGAAACTGTTGCCCTCCGAATTTTGTCGCACTACAGCTCCCCCCATCCCTGAACATTGATTATGCTGCCTGAGGCTGATGGTAATTGGAGTTCAACAACAACTAGAAAGCCACAAGTTCTCCATGCCCACTTTGCTAAATTAATGCAGCCACTTATAACAGAAGTTCTTGGGGCAGTGTGCAAAAGGGGGGGAACCACACACAACTTTAAAACAGGGCTCTGTGCATGTTCTTGCAAAGGTTGCATAATAAGAGAGCTAGATTATTTGCTCAAGTTCACATCTCATTCAAATAATCAACATGCAACTCAAACCTATCCTTTCTGGAAGTTATTATGGAGTACACCTTATGCATATAACGTCAGCTGAACCGAACAGACTTGCTTGTGTAATCTGTCAAGGCAAATACTTGTATAAATTGTGATAAGCCTGAATGACAAGGTTATTGGAGGAGGTTATTGCAAGCTGCAGCCACCAAGCCAATTGGCATATTTAAAACACTGCATTTGGGTGTTCAGATTCACACATACAATGCCTTTTGTCTTTCCTGCACCTGTTTTTCTCTGTGTAACAAATGATATTAGGAAAAGGAAGAGAGATGTGTTTAAATCAAAGTACACCATTGCATGTGAATTATGGGTGCATGAGACAGTAAAAATACATTCCTTGTAAAAACAGATTCAAAGTAAATTCAGAACTTGAGCCGGAAGGAAACAAAGATAGAGGGATGTCTCCAAAGGGAAACACAGAGAATGAGATGTACATTTGCACCGACAGTCTGCATCCTCGGATACAAATCAACACTCCATGTCCGGGGTCCAAATGACAAAGGTTCAAAGACTCTGAAGCACGCAAGGTGCTCTCTCCTTCACAAAGTTTGCCATATTCCCTTCAGTGGAGGGGGCTCACAATTTTGGTGCACAATGGAGCATTCATGGAGGACTGGACCATAGCTGTCAACTTACAGATTTGAAAATAAGGGGCCAGCAGCCTCAAAAATAAGGGATCAGCAGCCAAAATAAGGGATTTTCCGGGCACAGGTATGTTCAACTTCTAAGCCCCTCCAAGCCAAAGGTAGAAAGCCCAGCCAGCAGCCAAACGAAGCCTCAAGCAGTTGTTCCCACAGCGCAGCAACCCGGCAAAAGGGATGCAGCAAGGAAAACCACCGTCACCTCTCCGCTGGGAAGCGCTGAGCAAAGGCGAGTCCCCAGGCAATGCAGCCGATTTGATCGGCACAAGGCATGCAAGCTCCACCCCCCAGTCGTTCTTAGACTTCTTATTGGGTGAGCAACGCAGCCAAGCAACACAGTTGGAGCCTCCCTCCTCCCTGGCCGGCAGGGAGGGAGGGAGAGGAGCTGCTTCCTTTGAAACCCGGGAAATTTAAGGGACATCATCAATAAGGGATAGCAGCGGGACACAGCGCTGGGATAAGGGTCTGTCCCGCCAAATAAGGGACACTTGACAGTTATGGACTGGAGTGGGCCGCAGACCCTCGATAGGAAATTAAAACGCTGCCTTATTTGTTGGCAATTTGTCTCGAGAGACAATGGAAGAGTGCACCTTTTGGGGTGAAGTCAAACTTTTGGAAGGTTGCAGCACCTGCTGTGGCTGTAGAGACTGATACGGGAGAGACATGTTTTGTTGCAGATGGAGCAGATGAATGCGTCTGGTGGTGCTGCTCTCAATGCGTTCCTCCCAGCAGTCATTCCTCCTCTGGTCAGTGCTGTGGATGCACAACCTGGCTGTCTCCAGGTACTGAAGTCTTATGCAAGGGCAGGCGTTGGCAAAGTTTTTGTGGCTTGGGCCAGTTCCCGCAGACGCCGCAGTGGACCGGAGTGCGTGCTATTTCCGGTGCTCCTTCTGGCCCGGAGGAGGCGGGCACAGCTTCCCATTGGCTGCAGGAGCTTCCCTGGGCGAGGGTCCCAAAGCTGGCAGCAGGGGTCTATGGGCCAGTTAAACAACCCCATGGTCCAGGCAATGGTATTTATAAAGTTTCAAACAAAGGATTTCGGTTTTCACCAATTATGTACATCATTACCTCATTTTATGTTTAATACATATTGTCAGAGGCTCAGGAGCAGAAGCACAGGGGAGAGAGCAAATAGAGAGCGGAGGAGAGGAATCCGAGGGGAGCGTAGGGGAGTATGACAGTGACCCGAGAGATTCCATGAGCTTCTCCAGCGAATCAGAAGATTCCCAGAAGGGGGCGCCTATGGTAAGGGCAAGGGGGGTCCCAGGGGGGACGCTCCAGAAGCAAGGGGCCAGCGGGGACTCCCAAGGGAGCAGCGGAGGATCAGGACCAGCTCCCCCACCAGAGCGCAGTGGGGGGGAAGAGTCACATTAGTCAGGACCAGCCTCTCCTCCAGCGGGGAGAGAAGATGAGTCAGGGCTGACCACGCCCCCATCGGAAAGTGGGGAAACAGAGGGAAGGTCAGGTCCAGCTAGCCACCCCGAAGGAGGGAGCAGTGACACAAGTGTAATGGTCAGAAGGAAAGTGGGAGGCTGCGCGCGCGCGCCAAGTTCAAATGTGCAGGAGCGCGGGACAGCAGAAAACCCGGATTGGGAGCCAGGTCCTAAAGCCCGAAGGAGGGAGGGGGAAGAGTCAGGGGACTCAGCGTCAGAGGAGTCTAGGAAGGGTGAGACCCCGACTAGCAGGCGGACCCAGAGAAGGAAGTAACAGAGGAAGAGGTGGAGCAAGGCTAGAATCTTAAACTGGTGTCAAGGGGGAGGAGATTCAGATGGAGCTTTGGCGGTCTAAAGTTACAGACGTAGCGTTGCACGCTGCGCGTGTGGAAGTGAAACTGGACTTCAATAAAGACTTTAATACTAAAGAATGAAGCAGCGTTGGTCTTGTGTGAGCTGGGACCTTGGGCAGCGCTGACACATATGAGCAATAAGCACTGGCAATTCATTCTGATTCAGGTTTGATTTTCACCAATTTCTGTTACATTGTGTTAGTGTGCATATTGGGAACCTGTGTTACGTGTAGCCATTTGCACCATGTAGCAACTTGAGCTGCGTCTTTGTGATTCACATACAGCGGTACCTCGGGTTAAGTACTTAATTCGTTCCGGAGGTCCGTTCTTAACTTGAAACTGTTCTTAACCTGAAGCACCACTTTAGCTAATGGGGCCTCCTGCTGCCGCCGCGCCTCCAGAGCACAATTTCTGTTCTCATCCTGAAGCAAAGTTCTTAACCTGAGGTATTATTTCTGGGTTAGCGGAGTCTGTAACCTGAAGCGTATGTAACCCGAGGTACCACTGTATTAGCTATATTCCTGCTCCAATGCGGGGGCGGGGACACGGCAACTTGCAAAATCATCAGTTTCATAAAGCAACAGGTTACCATAACTTCTCTAATAGAAATGCACTCACGGATTTCCAGGGTTATACATTATCACATTTATTGTGGCCCTTTGAGCCACCACCACATTTGGAAAGGAAGAAAAAGAGTTCGGATTTGATATCCCGCTTTATCACTACCCTAAGGAGTCTCAAAGCGGCTAACATTCTCCTTTCCCTTCCTCCCCCACAACAAACACTCTGTGAGGTGAGTGGGGCTGAGAGACTTCAGAGAAGTGTGACTGGCCCAAGGTCACCCAGCAGCTGCATGTGGAGGAGCGGGGAAGCGAACCCTGTTCACCAGATTACGAGTCCACCGCTCTTAACCACTACACCACACTGGCGGGAGGGACGCAGGCCTTCTCTGTTGTGGGTGCCAACATGATGGAGTCCCTGGCTCGTCCAATCATTTGTTGATGCAGCCAGGTCTTGCTCAGAGGATAGAGTGGCTGTAGCTTTGGTGAGGATCTCCGAGTAGCGCCATTTTGGAGGACTAGCTTTGCATTCAAAAGGTTCAGGTCCTGGCATCTGCAGTTTAAAAGATCTCGGGTAGGAGATGTTTGGAAGAAGCTCCTGCCTGAGACCCTGGATAGTTGCTAAAAGTGTATTTCTATAGCACTGTACTGCTTTAAACTGACCTGGTATAATGTTTCCTAACACCTTCCAAATGGACGTCTGCCATCATGTTTGCTTTCCATTTTCATCACGCTTTTGCTGGTTGCAAGCCTATGCCCACTTACTTGGAAATAAGTCCCATTGATCTCAATGATGCTTACTTCATCATTTGTACTGTACCTAGGTTTGTACTGTTAGTGAGGGAATTACATGTCCTGGTAGTGGTTTATAATGCTGTTTGTTTGGAATTGTTTGTTTTTAATGTTGTGTTTTCAGATCAGTAATATTTTATTATTTTAATGCGTTTTTATGATTACCCACTTTTTTACTTCTGAACAGAAAAGCGGGATGTGAGGGTATTAAAATATTTCTTTACAAAACAGGGGCTACCCACGGACTCCCTTACAAAAAGCTGCAGCTCTGATTCCCATTCGCTCCTTTCTCTTCTCTAAAGAACATTCACATGGAATAATCAAATTCAAAAGCTCTTTGAAATTCACAATATTTTTCCCATGGCTCTTTCCTCTTCTTGGTTTCATGCATCGTTTTCCTGCAGTTATTTCTTTTCCAGTTCATCATAGAGCAAGGTGAATTTCTTTTTCTATCCATATAAAGTGAATTGTTCATCACGAACTTCATTGTTCATCTTCCTTTTCCTACTTAGCCTTTCCCCTTCATCCATTCTAATGCATTTAATGAATTCATTGTGGGACGTGGGTGGCGCTGTGGGTTAAACCACAGAGCCTAGGACTTGCCGATCAGAAGGTCGGCGGTTCAAATCCCTGCCACAGGGTGAGCTCCCGTTGCTTGGTGCCTGCTCCTGCCAACCTAGCAGTTCGAAAGCATGCCAGTTCAAGTAGATAAATAGGTACCACTCTGGTGGGAAGGTAAACGGCGTTTCCGTGCGCTGCTCTGGTTCACCAGAAGCGGCTTAGTCATGCTGGCCACACGACCCGGAAGCTGTACGCCAGCTCCCTCAGCCAATAAAGCGAGATGAGCTCCGCAACCCCAGAGTCGGCCACAACTGGACCTAATGGTCACGGGTCCCTTTACCCTTTACCTTTGGTTTAGGGGGTCCTTTTTTCTGACACTTGGGAAACTTTCCCAAACCTCACTTGCTTCAGCCTTGAGGTCTCGTCCTTATTGCCTCTGCAACCTCGAGATGTTCCTTGTTATCAGCTTTATTACTGCTCTTCCAGTGCTGTCTCAAGGATTATGCGTAATCTTCTCTGCACCTTGATCCAGGTTATTGCCATACAGAGCAGACTTCAAAAGGTAGGCTGGTGGGTTTTATTATTATTATTATTTTCTTGCAGCACTGAAATGTTCAGCCTCCTGCCAGGAAAGGAAGTCTCACTCTGATTGCAGAAAGACCTGAGGGTTGGTGAACCATATCTAATTTGCATTTACAGATGATGATGATGATTTCAAATTTATTTACATTTATTTATTACATCCTATGCCCTTTTGAAGGGATGCAGGTGGCGCTGTAGGTTAAACCACAGAGCCTAGGGCTTGCCCATCAGAAGGTCAGCAGTTCAAATCCCCGCAACGGGGTGAGCTCCCATTGCTCGGTCCCTGCTCCTGCCAACCTAGCAGTTCGAAAGCACGTCTAAGTGCAAGTAGATAAATAGGTACCACTCCGGAGGGAAGGAAAACAGTGTTTCCGTGCACTGCTCTGGTTCGCCAGAAGCAGCTTAGTCATGCTGGCCACATGATCTGGAAGCTGTACGCCAGTTCCCTCGGCCAATAAAGCAAGATGAGCGCCACAACCCCAGAGTTGGCCACGACTGGACCTAATGGTCAGGGGTCCCTTTACCCTTTACCTTTATGCCCTTTTGAAATGTGTTTTTTTGGGGGGGTTACTGGGTTGTAATTTGTATTTTTATTATGTATATTATGTATTATGTATTGTGTGGTTTTATATCTTGATTTTATTATCTGAACTGCCCTGAGACCCCTGGGTATAGGGTGGTATATAAATTCAATTAGTAATAATAATAATAATAATAATAATAATAATAATAATAATAATAATAATATGCAGTAAAATGGCTGTATACAAATTCAATAATACAGTCCAAAAACAATACATTATGTAACAATAGCAGTTCCAAAGCAGCTCAACAAACCAGCTGCAATGTGTTGATTAAAACCTGAGAAAATAAAATAGCTTTTTAAGCCACCTGCCAATATTATGTGAAGCAGGGGCCAGGCAAATGTCATTTTACACGGTCTTAAAACATTGGCGGTCCAACTTTGACAAAAAGAAAACAGCCAAACAAAAAACTTATGTGTTCAGATTTTCACTTTTTGAAAGATGGGAACCCTATCACTGTCTGTGTTCACAGGTGCACAGACTCTGAATACACAGATTCAATTTAGTCAGGCCTGGCACACCCATGAGGCAAGGTGAAGCGACTGCCTCAGGCGGCACGATTCACAGGAGCAGCAGATCTGGCCTTCAATGAATGTATTGCCTGCTGCTGCTGCCGCCATCACTGCTGCAGAGGTAGCAAGAACTGCAGTGTGCTGAATGGAGACTAGATCTGCCGTCTCCTCAGGAGTCCCCCTAAAATGCAGATCTGTGCAATGTCTCGACTATTAGCCATGCTGACTGGGGCTTGATGGGTGCTGGAGTCCAGATCTGACCATCCCTGTATTCAACCAATCGGCACTAAACCATATGTTAATTCTTAGTTCTTTGGGGTAGTCACAGTCCCCTCCTGCTAAGGAGAAAGATGTTCACAAGTCGCTAGCTCCAAGCTCACTGTCTCTCGCTTGTGCACTATTATGTACTGAGTTGAATAAGATCCAAATTACAGCAGTCTGATTGGTCCTAGAACAATGGGATTCAGAATGCAGCAGTCTGATTGGTCCTAGAACAATAGGATTCAGAATGCAGCAGTCTGATTGGTCCTAGAACAATAGGATTCAGAATGCAGCAGTCTGATTGGTCCTAGAACAATAGGATTCAGAATGCAGCAGTCTGATTGGTCCGCAGGAGCCGCCCAATCCAACTCCAGGTGGAGGTGAATCTGCAACCTGATTGGCCTGCAGGAGAAACCCGGAATTAGCCAATCACATGGGGCCCATTGTGTAAATAATGTATATAAAGCAGGCATTTCGGGGGAACTTCCATTCCTCTTCATTACTATGAGCAGAATAAAGAGCATGAAATCCACACTCAACTCCGAGTATATTTCCCGCACCCTCTTTTCTCTGAAAAGTCTGCAACCACATCGCTCAGCCGAGCGCAGACAAGACAATGCGATCATCAGCCCGTGATCACAGCACGGCACGTTCCCCATCGCTTATTTAGTCGGGGTCTTGCTTCGGTGCACACATGCAAATGAGGCTGTAACAAGCGTGACACAGATTTCTCGTTTCTGCTCAAGCGGAATGCGGCGGTCTAGACAAAACCGGATAAACCTGGTTCACAGCCACGCTGGACAACCGCAAAACAGCCAAGTCATTTGCCCCAAAGCAGAAAAAGCCACAATCGTGTTTCACGCTTCAAGGTGCTCACTGACATTCTGAGGCCACTTTTCCTTCTGCACTTTGAGAACCATCAGTCATTTTAGTGAGTTTTAACTAACAGAACTGCTCAGACTGCCGAGAGGTCTGGATATGCTGTTGGCGTTAGGATTTAGAGGCTTGGCCTCCTTAACTGGTGCAACCAGAATTTTCTCATCCTGCCTCTGACTTGGGTTGTCTTCTCTGTGCAAAATAAGACTGCCCATGTCAGAGATCCCAGGCCCTACCTAGAAACATTGCTAAGCTCTGGCGATGATCCTAGTGAGGTAAAAAAAACTTTAAGACGGTGTCATTATTTAAATCTTGCCATTTCCTCCTTCCTCCTTGGTTTTGCTCTATTTACCACCAGAAGGTCAGGCCAAGAATAGGATCAAGGAAGTTATGTGCACCAACACACTGCAAATTATTTTTCCCCAAATTGGCTCAAATATTGGCTTCCTTTGCAGAATAGTTTAGTCTGCTTTCAAGTTACTTAGATGCCACAATGCTCTGCAAATATGGTGGTATCTGAAGCAAGACAGGTGTTATGTACTGAGTTGAATAGGATCCAAATTGCAGCAGTCTGATTGGTCCTAGAACAATAGGCTCCAGAATGCAGCAGTCTGATTGGTCCACAGGAGCCACCCAATCCAGCTCCAGGTGGAAGTGAATCCGCGACCTGATTGGCCTACGGGAGAATCCCGGAATTAGCCAATCACGTGGGGCCCATTGTGTAAATAATGTATATAAAGCAGACATTCTGGGGGAACTTCCATTCCTCCTCACCACTATGAGCTGAGTAAAGAGCATGAAATCCACCCTTGACTCTGAGTATATTTCATACATACTGCCCTAACCATTTTCAGCAGAGAGCATAATTGTATCTACCATCGGAATCTGCTTTCCCAAGGCGCTTTCTTCATTGGTATTCATAAATAAAAACACATGGAAATCAGTGAGGCATATCATGTATTTAATTGACTTGCCAGGTGAGATTCCAGAAGGGCAGGTGTGTTAGCCTTTGCACAGCAAAGACAAGGAGTGCTGGGCTGACTTAGAACTTTTCTGCAAGGAAAGCTCAGGTTGTCTGCAGTGCAAAAGTGTAGGGAGTGTTACCTGGAATATGGTTTCAGCATGAAAATTGCGACTGCTTTCTCTTGAAGCTCATCAGCATACGTTAAAGCCACATGTTGTAGAGAGATAATTTATTACGGAGGCCAGCTTATAAAACACACTTGGGGGTACAGTCACAGAAGGAAAACAAACAATTAAAACAATGTACAACAATAAATTTAAAAACAATCTACAACAATAAACTACTGCAGGGAGTTGACCCAGAGTCAGCCATGGAACTGAGTTTGGAGATTTTCTTAACGAACTAGTTTGAGTTGGGAGATGGTCTGCGCCTACAGATCTGTACACAGAATCTGGCGACCATCCAGGTCGTCTTCTGATCTTTGCCTAAAAGGAAAAGGTCAAATGGTCTCACTACGTGCCTCTTCATAAAAGGGACATCTAAAGAACGAGTGTTCTGGGCTTCCTATCTCCCACACTGAACAGGCGCAAAGTTTCTGAGCATATGGGACTTTTTAAAAGGCTCATTCCAGGACTGGCGAGGGCAGAGCCAAGCTTCTGGCGAGTGTAAAGGCCCTTCTTGCATTTTTAGATACGGCTACATGTTGTACATTTAAAGCATATGACTTTCGCCCATTGATCTTGTAGTTTGTAAGGAGTGCTATGAATTGTACAGTATCTGCTAAATTCAGTGAGACTGGTCGCTGGCTGCAGAGAATCTGGGACGGCTGTTTCTCCCCACTCTTTCCCATCAAATCATCAAGCATGAATAAATGTTTCTGTAATGGAGAGATCCCCTTTGCTGATGTAGGACCAGAAGCATAGAGTGAATTATGGCCACTTCCACTTCCAATGGGTTGCTTAGCAACCCGATTGCTGCCAGCTCATGTAATATACCCAGGAGCAGAAGTAGGTCAATTCTGATGAGACAAATGGGGAAAAGTCTCTGGGAGATGGAATGCCGGTTTGTTGTGCATGCCTTCGCAATGCAGGCCCCTTTGTGCCCTTGGGCAATGGCTTTCAGGGTGGCAGGTAGGTGAACCTTCAGAACACCTAATTCCTTGGTGCAGATGATAAAGGATTGAACTGAGGCATAAAGGCCCCAGTTGCTGCTATGGTGGGCTGCGGAGTCTTCTTCTCCCTTGGGGGTATAGTTAAACCAGAATCGGGTGCTAGACTGTGGTGTGTCCTAGAATACTTGGACAGATCCATCTTTTACATTCAAGGAGCAGATATCTGCCTACAGGTGGAGTTGTGTGGGCTTAGTCTTAGATGGTTTAAGCAAGTAGGGTTACGATATGATAATCTTTATTGTCATTGCCCCCACAGAGCAACGAAATTGAAAAAAAATCTACATCAGACATTCAAAAACCCACGAGCCTGCTATCTCAGCTATCCCTGGCTGGTTAGCCCCTAAAAACTCTGATACCCCATAATTGAATACAATATACTCACTTAAAGACTACCTTACACTGCGTTTAAAACCAAAATCGCATTTGGATAGAAACTGTTTCTCAGGCAGCTAGTCCTAGCCTTTATAACCCTGTACCTTCTTCCAGAAGGCAGAAGCTAAAAGAGATCATTTCCAGGGTGCACACTATCCTGCGCTATCTCTGCAGCTTTCTTATGGCACCTAGAAGCATAGATTTGATCCAAGGTGGGAAGAGTGCACCCAATTATTCTCTCCGCAATCTTTACAACCTTGGACAGCATTGTTTTTCCCCAGACCGTGCAGCTCCCAAACCACACACACAGACCATAAGTTAATACACTCTCAACAGTACAATGGTAAAATGCCATCAACAGGTCCTTTGAGAGATTATTTTTCCAGAGGATTCTCAGAAAATATAACCTCTGCTGTGCTCTCTTCATCAGGTCTTTGCTGTTTTCTCCCCAGGTTAGGTCATCTCTCAACTCTATTCCCAGAAATCAAAACACCGAGACATGTTCCACGCACTTCCCCTCAATAATGAGTGGCTGAATATTCCATTTACATTTCCTAAAGTCCACAATAATCTCTTTTGTTTTCTTTGAGTTAAGGAGTAAGTTGTTTTTCCTGCACCACTCCCCCAACTGCTCAACTTCCTTCCTATAGGCCACCTCCCTCTCTCCAGCTGTGATTAAACCAACCACCGTTGTATCATCTGCAAACTCAATGATCTTAATTGGAAATATGAGGTTGCCTTGTACTGAGGCCTCCTCTGATCCATGCAGCTCAGACGGGTTTTTTCCCAGTCCTCTGGGACCTTTTGCAAGCGACAACTCTCCCTTGGAAGCTCTGTTCATTTGGGATGGACTTAGGATAGGCTCAGGGATGAGAGGTAACGGTTATGCTTCCTTTAGGTGAAGAAAGACCTAACGTAACATTTTTAAAGCAGTAGGGTGTTTTCTGAAAACACCCTTGCTGTGTTCAATAAGAAAGCAACAACACTCCTTTTCTGTTCTGGAATGAGTTCTGGAAATCAAGTTCTGGAAATTTCCATCAAGATTTTGTTTGACATGCAGAAAAGCCAGTTGTGATGGTGGGCGCCGATTGGCTAGCGCATGTGGCGTTACCAACACACCTTCTCTCTCAATCCCCATTCGGTTACAAATGTTGGCAAATATTATTTTTAATAAGGTGAAAGAGTAATGTATAAAGGCCGCTCTAATTCCAAAGGTGCTTCTGTTCCATTGACCCCAGCTGCCCCGTCTTGGTCCCAAGCTCCAGCAATGTCCATGGCCTCGCTTCCTGTCCTTCTGGTCCTTGTTTGCTCAGACCAGATCTCTGCTACAGCCTGTCTCACAGCTGGGCCAAGCCTGATAAGTTCACAACTGTGATTGCCCATCCAGGCAACACCTGCTATATATGCTGGATGGTATATGAGGAATGCCTTGTGAAACTCAGGAGCCATATGGATAGCCATACAGCATTCCCACATGTCAGAGACAAAGTTGGCTCCAGTTCTGCTCATGATAAATTAGAAAGAACAAATGGTGGAAAACAAGGCGTGTGGGCATCTGGTTGGCCACTGTGAGAACGGGAAGCTGGACTTGATTGTCTATTGGCCTGATCCAGCCACTTATTCTTATGTTCATATGTCTGACCTAAGCCAGCCCTTGCCCCTGCTTGTCCATAACCAGTCCTGGGGGTGTCACTGCCTTAGTCTAAGTGCTGCCTTTGTAAAACCCAGCAGGGAGCAGGAGGAGAACCTGCTAGAAATAGCTCGTTCTGCCTGTTTTTGGCTGTAGCGCCACCTACTGTTTGTCTCCCTGCCTTCTGCCCTACCAGGCCCAATGGGCACCAGCTGCCCCTGTTTATACCCCACCTTTCAGTTTCATTTAAGGAATGCCCAGGGCAACTGACGCAAGGAGATATAACAGACAACTCCCATCAGTACAGTAAAACGGTAATGACCAAATGCAGCAGGAGAAGCAGTTAAAAACCAACCCATGTGGGGATGCAAATAAAACAATGCACACAAGGTGAAAGACTTCTGGGAAAAGATTTATAATGAATTGAAAAAAATGTTGAAACATACATTTATAAAGAAACCAGAGGCTTTTCTTCTTGGAATAACAGGTTTGGAATTGCCCAAGAAAGATGTTAAATTATTTTTGTATGCCACAACTGCTGCTCGTATTTTGTTAGCTAAAAAGTGGAAAACCCAAGAATTACCAACAGTAGAAGAATGGCAGATGAAGATGATGGATTTTTCAGAGCTAGCCAACCTAACCGGAAGAGTACGCGACCAGAAGGAGGAGGAATATCAGGAAGAATGGAATAAATTTAATGATTATTTAGTTAAATTTGTTAAGTTAAACTAACCGGAAATAGCTTGCAGATACTTAATGGGCTTAGGATTTTATTTATGTTAAGTGATGAATTAATATGTTTAATTCCAAAAGGTGAAGATTTAAGGATGTTAATGTTTAAGTTAAATTTCATAAAAATTGGGATTTGGAAACCCGTTAAAAGGACATGCAATGAAATTCAACCAAGGGGAAGCGAGGAAGTCACTTAACAAAGTTAATAACTGTAATTTTCAGTAAGGCTATGATTTATGTTTGTTATGTTTGTTTGTCTTGTGTGTTTGTTTGTTTGTTTGTTTATAATATTGTGAAAACCAATACATTTTTTGGAAAATAAAACAATGCATACAATTGCTCACAATCACTCCTTCCCCATCTGAGAGTGCGGAGCAGGGAAAACTCCCTTTGACAGCCTCGAAAGAGGAGAGAGAGAGGGAAAAGATGGGTGATGAGCCAGAACGTTGGCTGCAAGCCCCTAGGACAGCTTTGTTGTCCGCAGCAAGCAAGTGCATATGCTAACATTTTAGCAAAGTAGAATTGTTTTGGCTGCGGTGGAGAATCTCCTCTCCTCGAAACTAGAAACGGAGAATGCATCAGCCAGCATCCGATTTCCTAAAAATGCTGAGAGGAGAAGCAGCTGCTTGAAAATTCCCTTGGCAGGTTCCCATGGGTAGGAGATGCTGGCCCAGTACGGAACTGGCAACTTCTTTCTTTTAAGAAATGTTACCCCTTTTGTTCTATTATTTCTCATCAAGGCCTGCTCTGCCAATTTCATTTGGCACTTGCCACTTCCCCAAGCAATAGGAAGTTACAGTGCAGGGTCAGTTCCCCATGAAAGTGGGAGGATTGAAGAGGTATAGGCTGGTTCTGTGTTTATATTCAAGTTGAGAAGGAGTGGAACAAGCAGGTACTAAGGACATTCAGTGCTGTTCCAGAACATAAGAAGGGGCTGAGTTGGAGCAGACCAAAGGCATATCTAGTCCTTTCTATTTCCTCCAGTCTCACTGGAAGGACAGATCCTGAAGGTGAGGCTCCAATACTCTGGCCACCTCATGAGAAGAGAAGACTCCCTGGAAAAGACCCTGATGTTGGGAAAGATGGAGGGCACAAGGAGAAGGGGATGACAGAGGACGAGATGGTTGGACAGTGTTCTCAAAGCTACCAGCATGAGTTTGACCAAACTGTGGGAGGCAGTGGAAGACAGAAGTGCCTGGCGTGCTCTGGTCCAGGGGGTCACGAAGAGTCGGACACGACTAAACGACTAAACAACAACATTTCCTCCAGTGGCCAACCAGATACCTGAGAAGTCCACAAGCAGTGTTATTCCTCGAAAGAGACCTACCTGAAAATGATTTACAGATGGTATTTAACTCAGAGTAGACTTGCTAAATCTAAAATGTATAAGATTGAATATGTTAAGTGCTGGAGATGCAATGAGGCTGAGGGTACGTTTTATCATATGTGGTGGACTTGTAAAAAGGGTAAAGGAGTATTGGGAAATAATTTATAATGAATTGGGGAAAAAAAGTTTAAAAGTACTCCCCCCCCCCAAAAAAAAATCCAGAGTCCTTTTTGTTGGGGATAATTCAGATAGAAATTCCCAGGTGTCAAAAAAGGCTATTTATGCATGCCACTACTACGGCACATGTTTTGTTAGCCCAAAAATGGAAAACGAATGAGGTCCCAACTAAAGAAGAATGGCCACTTAAACTGATGGAATACGTGCAGCTGGCAGACTTATAGAATAAGAGAACAAGAAGAATATACGTGACAAGAAGATTGGAAAATGTTTATTGAATATATGGGGGGTGAATTGTGTACACTTGAAAACGTTGGCAGCATTAAGATAAATTCAACAGTGTAAATAAGTTCTGGTGGATGTAAAAATGGAATACTGAGTGGCTTAGGTAAAGGTAAAGGGACCCCTGACCATTAGGTCCAGTCGTGGCAAACTCTGGGGTTGCGGAGCTCATCTCGCTTTATTGGCCGAGGGAGCCGGCGTACAGCTTCCGGGTCCTGTGGCCAGCATGATTAAGCCGCTTCTGGCTAACCAGAGCAGCGCAAGGAAATGCTGTTTACCTTCCCGCCGGAGTGGTACCTATTTATCTACTTGCACTTTGACGTGCTTTCGAACTGCTAGGTTGGCAGGAGCAGGGACCGAGCAACAGGAGCTCACTCCGTCATGGGGATTCGAACTGCCGACCTTCTGATCGGCAAGTCCTAGGCTCTGTGGTTTAACCCACAGCACCACCCGCATCCCTTCTAAATGGCTTACGGTAGTTTATGTAAAATATGCAGGGACCTATGGCATGCAAATTGAACCATGGAAGGAGAAGAAGGGAAGTCATTGATATTTTAAGGTTGTTCAAATGTATATTCTAAAATGTAAAACAGAAAAACTTAATAAAAATTATACAAAAAGAGAGAGAAGTCCACAAGCAGGACATGAGGGCAGCAATAGTCCAGTCCTGATGTTGATCCCCACTAGGTGGGTTCAGAGATATATTGCCTTGTTTCAGAGGTATGTTGGTTTTATACATATACACATCATGACCAGTAGCCATTGATAACATTTTTCTCCATAAATTTGTCTGATTCCCTTTTAAAGACACGGTTATGTCAGCATCTTGGCTGTCCGTTGTCCTGAAATGGCTGCCAGTCAATTTCATTTGGTGCATTAAAAAAGGGAGGGGAACCCACATGTTCAGAGGAGGGCAACAAAGGCGATAAAGGGTCTGGAAAACCAAGCCTTATGAGGAACAGTCGAGGGAATTGTTTAGCCCAGAGAAGAGAAGGCTGAGAGGAGAAATAAGAGCCATCGATGGACTCTCCTTCACTGGAGGTTTTTCAACAGAGGTTGGATGGCCACCTGCCAATTTTGTTCCCAGTTTTATAAAATTCTACCATATCCCTCCACCCAGTTCTCTCTCTCTCTCCGCCCCCATTCCCTAAACTGAGAAACCAAAGACATTATAGCCTTTCCTCATAAGGACCGTGTTCCTGCCTCCTAGTGATTTTGCTTGTCGTTTTCAGAACCTTTTCCAATATCCTTTTTCGAGGGGAGAGCATAGTTTCTTAACAGCACTGGGAATTGTAGGTCTGCACCCTTAACAAACTACAGTTCCCAGGATTCTTTGGGGCAGGGGGGAGACCCACGCTTTACAGGTGACCCATGATTCTTTGGGAACTGTAAGTGTGACCTTAGATCGCTCATAACAAAAGCATCAGCCACCCTGCCATTCTCTAACACAACACTAGAGGAAGCTAAAGCCACACACATTGTGTAAGATGCTGAGGCGCAAGACCTAGATCAGTCACTTACAAGAGTTCCCTCTAAGTCTTAAGAAAAAACACTGCAATTATCCTTGTGTGTGCAGTCATATGCCTCCAAATGATTGAAAGCAATTGTAGCAGAGGACTCAAAAAGTGCAGGGAGGGTTTGTGTATGGAGAGAGAGAGAGAAAGAGAGAGAGAGAGAAGGAGGAGATCAGCTTAAGAATCTCAAAAATAAAATAGAGATAAAATAAGCACTCTCTGGCCCTTACACCAAACAATCATTCTTCTTAAACTGCCCCGCGATCCTCTGGTGAAGGGGAGTATATGAATTTAATTGATAATAATAATTCAATAGCTCGCTATTTTACATTTAAAGGTAAAGGGACCCCTGACCATTAGGTCCAGTCGTGGCCGACTCTGGGGTTGCGGCGCTCATCTCGCTTTATTGGCCGAGGGAGCCGGTGTACAGCTTCCAGGTCATGTAGCCAGCATGACTAAGCCGCTTCTGGCAAACCAGAGCAGTGCACAGAAACGCCGTTTACCTTCCCGCCGGAGTGGTACCTATTTCTCTACTTGCACTTTGATGTGCTTTCGCGGGGATTCGAACCGCCGACCTTCTGATCGGCAAGTCCTAGGCTCTGTGGTTTAACCCACAGTGCCACCCGCGTCCTATTTTACATTTATGTTAAGGCAATTCACAAAATATCATAAAACAACTGGCATAGTACAAAAATAGGAACAACTGAAGGCTGGTTTGAAAACAGTGCGAAATGAGCATCTAAGGCAGAGACCTTTTAATCCAGGCGGTAATGCTTGCTGAAGCAAAAATGTCTTTAGTTGTTTCTACAAAGCAGAATTCTGAAAAATGCAAGGAGGGTCTTGCTGGAGCTGGGGTTGGGCTCATTCCACTCAGACGTAGACAATATCTGACTTAACGATGGCATGAATTTCCCTGCTCAGGCCTTTGCGAGGGTTCATTTGCATAATATCTGAGTCGGGGGCAGAGTAGCGTTGCCTCCGATGCAGACAATTGTTTTGATCGGACCGCCTGACCCATTTTTGCAAGGCGCCGCCGAGCGCCGCTGGTCAGGACACCACATTAACAAGAATCAGGCAGACAGGGAAGGTCACAGCCAAACACAAACATAGGAATAGAGATTATGGACCACTCAGATGAAGAAAGACGGCATAGGAACCAATCCAGGTTCTCTGTTGCGCTCCTGTTCCCGGCATTTCCTAAGGCCTTTGCCTTATGGTGAGCGGCAGTTATGATTCCCATTTCGCTTATTCCTTTCACGATGCTGTGGTGGAGAATGCCAGGGTTAAATCTCAGACTGTGAAGCCAGGATCTTAATTGTAAGAAACTGGAGAAGTGTGAAAACACCTACGATAAATGAGTGGCAGGTCCAAATGATAGAATATCTGCTATGATGACAGGGAGAGTCAGAGGATATCCAAAACAGAAAGTACAGAAAGAGTGGAAATTTTTTAAAGAATACCTGGAAAACTATAATAATAATAATAATAATAATAATAATAATAATAATAATAATAATGTAATATAGTAATAATAAAAATCTCCTGGCAGAACTAGAACGATTCTTGTAAAATAAGAAACACAATGTGTTTTTTTTTTGATAAAAACAAAGAAAACAATATGGTATTTTGGAACTGTGTGTGAAAGAACAATAGAAATAATAATACAATGAGCCTAATTGGAAGTTAAATGTATTTATTTTTCTTTTTTTAATTCTTTTCTTTATTAATCTCTTTTTTCTTTCTTAATTTTCTTCTTTTCTCATTTTTTCTCTCTTTTTCTTTCTCTCCCTTTTTCTTCTCTTCCTCTCTCCCCTTTAGTTTCTTTTCTTTCTTATCTGCTAAGAAAGAGATGAAGTAAAAAATATGGAAAGTTGACTTATTCGAAGCGATGTTTTGTAGTTTGTTAAGTATTGTTAAAGATGGTCAACTGTAGCGAATAGCGAATTGATGCGTTAGTTATTGTTGATTTATTGTTTTTGCTGAATCTTTAATAATAATAATAATAATAATAATAATAATAATAATAATAATAATTTATTTATACCCCGCCCATCTGGCTGGGCTTCCCCAGCCACTCTGGGCGGCTTCCAACAAAACACTAAAATACAATAACCTATTAAACATTAAAAGCTTCCCTAAACAGGGCTGCCTTCAGATGTCTTCTAAAAGTTTGGTAGTTATTTTTCTCTTTGACATCTGGTGGCAGGGTGTTCCACAGGGCAGATGTGACTACCGAGAAGGGCCTCTGCCTGGTTCCCTGTAACCTCACTTCTCGCAGGGAGGGAACCGCCAGAAGGCCCTCAGCACTGGACCTCAGTGTCCAGGCAGAATGATGGAGGTGGAGACGCTCCTTCAGGTATACTGGACCGAGGCCGTTTAGGGCTTTAAAGGTCAGCACCAATACTTTGAATTGTGCTATGAAACGTACTGGGAGCCAGTGTTGGTCTTTCAGCCAGTGTATAAAGATACAAGAAGAAGAAAAAAGAAAGTATTTAAGTCTTTCATCTTTTCCCCTGTAGCCTTCACAGCTGCACTACAGACAGACGTTCTAGAGGTATAGTTTTCCACAACATGCTGTTGAATTTCGAACCTCTTGTGCCTTCTCTATATCACAGACTTGCTTTATTTCCCTCCATTTCCTGTGGGCTTTCTGTTTTAAATCTTTCTCTTTCAAATATTTGCAAGTCTGCTTGTGGATAGTGTTTACAGATGTGCAGGTGTGTGTGAGGGGGCACATGCACACATACGGCACAACTGGAAGTGTGAGGTGCAAAAAATAGGTTGTGATGTGCCAATAATGATTAAAAGTAGAACCAAGTAACCTCTCAAAAAGTCGACTGTATCAAATTGTTTGGAAATGGAGGGGGGGCGAGGAAGAAAAGACATAGAAAATATTGCTGTCGTGTAAAAAAAGAGGAACCAAGATCTGCAATTTCTATAATCTTAAAAAAGAAGAAGATAAAAGATAAAAGGGGCCAGGCTAGATAACAGTTTCCAGATGCATGTTAAACGTTATAACTTCTAATTATCTGACACGAACCCAAATTCTCAGGATCCTATCTAGATCAAGATAATGTCCCCTGAAAGTTTTGAGTCATCCAGGAAGAGACGGCAGAAGAGTTCACTTTTATGCCCTGTTATAAGAATTTTAAGGTGTTTTATATATATAAAATAGATGTTCATAAACGTACCAAGCAAACACATGTACAGTGGTACCTCGGGTTGCATACGCTTCAGGTTACATACGCTTCAGGTTACACACTCTGCTAACCCAGAAATACTGCTTCAGGTTAAGAACTTTGCTTCAGGATAAGAACAGAAATCGTGCTCCGGCGGCACGGCAGCAGCAGGAGGCCCCATTAGCTAAAGTGGTGCTTCAGGTTAAGAACCGTTTCAGGTTAAGAACGGACCTCCAGAACGGATTAAGTACTTAACCTGAGGTACCACTGTACAAATATGTAAGCCATATGTCTGAAACCCACAGAAAAGTCCTGAAACCAATTTCTCTCTCCCAAAATGACCTCAAATATTTCTCTGCAAGGTCGAAGGAAATGAGAAATCTCCCCACTGTCTCTGTGCTCACAATTCCTGACTTAAGGGCACATTTAAGGTGTGAATAGGGTGAGCCTGTGACCTGGATTCAGGAATTAAGTAGTTATAATAATTAAGTAGTTATAATAACAAAAGAGTGGCCAAAACCCAGATAATGCAATCAGGTAACCTGCCAGACAGGAGATAAACAACACACTCAGATTTCTGTTGTAGACCGCCTTTTCTGTGATGTAGGTAAGATACAATCTAAATCAAATCCCTTATGAAGCCACTGGGCCCATCACCTCCTGGCAAATAGAAGGGGAAGACATGGAGGCATTGAGAGATTTTACTTTCTTGGGCTCCATGATTACTGTAGATGGTGACAGCAGTCACGAAATTAAAAGACACCTGCTTCTTGGGAGAAAAGCAATGACAAACCTAGACAGCATCCTAAAAAGCAGAGACATCACCTTGCCAACAAAGGTCCGTTTAGTTAAAGCCATGGTTTTCCCAGTAGTGATGTATGGAAGTGAGAGCTGGACCATAAAGAAGGCTGATTGCCAAAGAATTAATGCTTTTGAATTCTGGTGCTGGAGGAGACTCTTGAGAGTCCCATGGACTGCAAGAAGATCAAACCTATCCATTCTGAAGGAAATTAAGGACTTTATTAACCCAAAAATGAAAGCAACAGGAATTGGTACCAACAATTGAAGAGTGGCAGATGAAGATGACGGAATATGCAGACCTGGCGAAGCTGACTGGAAAAATACGAAACCAGTGTGATCAAGCTTTCCAAAAAAGACGGGTAAATTTACACAATATTTGAAGGACAATTGTAAACGCTTAACAATGCTAGCAGGACTGACTTAGGAAGACTTATAACGATGAAAATTTTACCTTTTTACAATATATATATATTGTATATATATATTGTATATTTTACAATATATATATATATTGTATATTTTACAATATATATATATATTAGGAAGAGGTGTGAATGTGGAAACCATAATAAAGAATTAATGTAACTATAAGGCAGGAGAGAGGGAAGTCGACTAGCTCATATGAGCCAAAAAATTGAAAAAATGCAGGAGGGGTGTATTTAAATATTGCAAAATGAAAATTTAATAAAATATTATATAAAAAAAGAAAAGTAATCGGTGACACATCAATATACATCAATACATTCATATTTCACAAGTGGGTGTGATTTTTGAATGTTGAGAGTAGGAAATAAAATCCATGTCATGAATAATTGTACAACCTTTGTCACGTCGCCTTTTATCTACCTTTTTTCCTCCCTTAACAAAAAGACACCCTAACCATTTCTCACACATGAGTTGTTGGATCACGTTGCTTGCTCTGGCTTATTTGAACAACCAATAGAGCAGTTCCCTCAAATTCACTTATAACAGGGAGCTCTGGGTCATGTAAAAGTCAATTTGAAAGCTTCCAGTCGCCTCTTTGAAGCTATACCAGAAGAGAGAGGAGGTGGGTGGATGCAGGCCTGAGGTTCATGCCGACTTGTAATGCTAAAAACCATGCTAAGAACCACAGTTTAGTGTTACCTACTAAAAGGCATTAGAATGCCTTGCCAAGAGACAATAGCAGGAAATATATTCCCCCCAGAGGTAGGTTGAAAATCACAGTAACAGAAAAGTTGGATCTACACACAGGGGGGAAATGCTATAAATAAGTCAGAAATTAAATCGTCATAACAAAAGAAAAAAAACCCTATGTAAAAATCGCATAGAAAATTTGTTTGCTTTCTGGCGCCATCTGGTGTTACATGTTTATAACGCATTCAAAGCGTTGTTTTTGACTAATGTAGCTCAGTCTGAAGTCAGCCACACACACCTTTCATATCCGGTGAAACAAAGTCTTCCTTGATTAGAAATGCATGTACCAAATAATAACCCGTACCTTAAAAACTGGACACTATTCCAGTTCTAACTGTATAAGGTCATACACGATCAGGAGCAGAGAGAAATGTACACTTAAGTGTATGAAATCCAAGCTATCAGGTATTTTCTAGCTAACTGAAATTCCTTTTTTTAAAAAAAAAAAAGTGTGCATATAATTTAGTGGGAATTGTTACACGTGAAGAGTCCGAATGCTCAAATAATACATAATGAAACATTCAGAAGCAAAGCAGAACAGGATGCACTTACAGGGCGGTCAATATTTCCAAGCTAAATTTATCCTGTTATTCTTTCTAAGTGGTTCTGGTACATTAAAGCTGGAGCTACGTAGATGCTGTGTTAAGCATACCAATTTCAGCTATAAACTTCACTGTGCGCAGGAATCAATATAGCAGAGATAGATCCAAGGAAATATATGGAGTAGAAATTACCCTGAAGTCTTCTAGACTGTTTGCGTGTTGAGGTCCCCAATCCACCCCCCCCAAAATAACTCACAACGGACACGTAATTTTTTGTTTAAGATTTTTTGGCATGATTTTGGCCACAACTTTATTAAAATACAAACTGTGAGTGGTTGTTTAGGCATTGGTTAAGACTATCTGTCCCCCCGCCTTGGGACAGAACTGACTTCCGGGCACCACCGAAAGACAGTGCGGGGGAAAGCAAGTCGGGGAAGAATTGGAGCTGAGACACAGACCCTCAACTCTCACCCGCCTGCTCCCTGAAGGCTTGCCGGCCCTAGTCCCATTCCAGGGATTGGACGAAAAGATGGCAAGCCCCAGGATTCCTTTAACGGAATTCCCTTTCCGCAGCAACCATGGAGGGGCAGGCCCAGCCTATCCTAACCCCTCCTCCACCAGATTTATAACCAATGCCTAACCGCAACCTTACAAGTTGTGACGATTTGCTACGCAGTAGGCAAAAACCACCCAGCCAGCCAATTTGCCAGGTGGAAAAATTCCTACCAGGCCCCTGCTCAAAGGCAGACGACCCCATGACAGACTTAGCAAGGTCAACGCAACAACCCCTTATTCTAGGGCGGGTGGGCGGGTGATCCGTTGCACGCAGCAAAAGAGAAAGTAGAAGGCTGCGTGCAGAGTATTTAAACCTTTTACCCCTCCCACCAAAATTGCAACATAACTTTTCCCCCAGCAACTCGGCAATCCAATCAATGCCCCCTGGCCGTCTTGGAGAACTTACCTAGCAACAAAGGGGGTGGCTCAGTAGACCCCACCGCAACACGTGCTCTCCCTGAAGGAGAACACGCTTTCTAGATGTTCCCAACGTTGTAGTCGTATGCAGTTGCCACCATGTGCAGGATTTGGATGTGAGCTACTGTGTGCGTGACCAGGACTGCAGAGATTTGTTTGTCTCCACAAGCAGCTGCAGATGTAATAGGCCGTGTTCACGTAATGGCTTTCCTATATGCTACCTGCAATTATCACTTGATGGCTGGGTGTCTGAAACAATTATCGCAGATGAGAAGCTACTTGCTTCTTGTTACTGTCTATGATAAATTGTCTTCAGCTCGGGAAGGCAATTTATGCCAGGATCCGCTGCTTGCCAGATAATAATAATAATAATAATAATAATAATAATAATAATAATAATAATTTATTTATACCCAGCCCTTCCCAGTTCAGAAAACCAGGCTCAGGGCAGCTAACAACAAATTTAAAACAATTGATGCAACAAAAAACAGCATAAAATACAGTATAAAACGTGAATAACAATAAATTCAGAATTCAAAAATCAATTTAGGGGGGAAATCCATCCAATAAACAGTAGATGATTACCAGGGCTAGCTGGCTAAATTAGTCATATTTGGGTCAGTGAGGAGACCAGGGGAGAATTAGCTGTGGGATCCCAGAGCGGGTAATCTTCATAAAAAGGGGAGGGGGAGGGAAGGAAGGGGAATAAAAGATCAGGCTAAGTTCAAATTGAAAGCCAGGTGGAATAGCTCTGTCGTACAGGCCCTGCAGACGGAAGTTAAATCCTGCAGGGCCCTGGTCTTATGGGACAGAGCATTCCACCAGGTCGGAGCCATCATTGAGAAGGCCCTGGTCCTGGTGGAGGATAGTCTGACTTCCTTAGGGCCCTGGACCTCTAAACTATGATTATTCATGGACCTTAAGGTCCTCTGCAGGGTAGACCAGGAGAGGTGGTCCTGTAAATACGAGGGCCCTAAGCCACAAAGGGATAATAGAGGGGTGTGTCCAGGGTTCGGATACACTAAGATAATCTCATTCTGCATCAATTGCAAGTGTTCACCCCAGTATGGTCTCCCTTTATCACATGCAAAGCAGAAAAGGACAATGACCTGCCCACCCCAGTAGCATACGAATAAAAAAAAAATGCTCAACTATTCCTCCCCAAAAAAGTTCAACAACTTCTTCTGTCCGGATTTTTACGTCTTGAAATATGGCAACCCTGACCATCCTGACACATACCCCAACGACAACACGAGGCCACAGAACGAAAGAACCATAACCCCCCATCTCTCTCCCCCCTCTTTTCCTCCCAAGTGCAAATGTCTCTGACAAAAGTGTCTCTCTCTAAAAGTTGTATAGTTACTTATCTCCTTGGCTCGGTGGTCATATAACTTCATACCATCCAACAACTGTCCGGTGAAAATAGGGACATCCTAAGGAAAAGTGCCTGTTGTCTTTGTCCATGGAGTTTTCTTGGCAGGGATACTGGAGTGGCTTGCCGGTTCCTCCTCCAGGTGGATCACGTTTGGTCAAAACTCTCCACTATGACCTGTTCATCTTGGGTGCCCTGCTCAGCATAGTTCATAGCTTCTTTGAGTTCTTCAAGCCCCTTTGCCACGGCAAGGCAGTGATCCATGAAGGGGATTTAACGTATAGTTAAAGCTATGGTTTTCCCAGTAGTGATGTATGGAAGTGAGAGCTGGACCATAAAGAAGGCTGATCGCCGAAGAATTGATGTTTTTGAATTCTGGTGCTGGAGGAGACTCTTGAGAGTCCCATGGACTGCAAGAAGATCAAACCTCTCCATTCTGAAGGAAATCAGCCCTGAGTGCTCACTGGAAGGACAGATCCTGAAGCTGAGGCTCCAATACTTTGGCCACCTCATGAGAAGAGAAGACTCCCTGGAAAAGACCCTGATGTTGGGAAAGATGGAGGGCACAAGGAGAAGGGGACGACAGAGGACGAGATGGTTGGATAGTGTCTTCGAAGCTACAAACATGAGTCTGAACAAACTGCGGGAGGCAGTGGAAGACAGGAGTGCCTGGCGTGCTCTGGTCCATGGGGTCACGAAGAGTTGGACACGACTAAACGACTAAACAACAACAAGGAAAAGTGGGACATGCTTGGATCAAATCAGAAACCGGGACAGCTTCTCTAAATCCAGGACTGTCTCTGGAATATAGGGTAAAGGTAAAGGTAAAGGTAAAGGGACCCCTGACCATTAGGTCCAGTCGTGGCCGACTCTGGGGTTGCGGAGTTCATCTCGCTTTATTGGCCGCGTAGCCGGTGTACAGCTTCCGGGTCATGACTAAGCCGCTTCTGGCGAACCAGAGCAGCGCATGGAAATGCCGTTTACCTTCCCCCCAGAGCGGTACCTATTTATCTACTTACACTTTGACGTGCTTTTGAACTGCTGGGTTGGCAGGAGCAGGGACCGAGCAACGGGAGCTCACCCTGTCACAGGGATTTGAACCTCCGGCCTTCTGATCGGCAAGTCCTAGGCTCTGTGGTTTAACCCACAGCGCCACCTGCGTCCCTTGAAATATAGGGTAGGGTTGCCATATTTCAAAACGAGAGGCATCTGAGTCCAAACAGAAGCACTCATCTTTGCTGAAGATTGGACGGCTGCACTCCTTGAGCCTTTGTATCCATGGATGAGCCATCTAATTTGCCCTGTAAGTTATTATGTGTCTTCACCTTTGCTGTTTCTCTGAGCAAGTAATTATAGAAGGTCAGTGCCCAGTTAAATGAGATGCTGAAATAAACTAGATTAACATCCTGTTCCAGCCTGTGGCCTTTCAGGGTGGTATTTAATTTCCAAGTGGCAATGATGTTTATGGAAGTGGCACATGTTTTGAGCGTTCGACAGCGGCAGAGGCAATAATCACCTGTGATGGTTCTACTGGGATGCAGGATGTCTGCTAAGCTGATTAAAATAGAAATAAAAAAGAAATGCAACTCAAAAACTGCGACTGGGTACAGAAACAGACACAACTTCCATAGCAAACCTTTCCCGCCCCCCGCCCCACCTTTTGGCATTTTGCAAATAATTAAATCTTGCAAGGATAAGTACCAGACGAAAAAACTGCCTCTGAGAAAGGGCTCTGATGCTCCCATGCATTGATTTCCTCTCCTATGGATGTTTGACCTTTCTGCTCTGTAATGTTAAGGCCGTTTGAAAGAAGCTGAATGGTTAAGGCTTTCTCCAAGGAAACGGGAGAGCTGTCATTTTGCAAGGAAGTTGTGCTCCCTGTCTGCCTGCCTCGCTGACCAGGTAATCCCATGTGACCTGCCACTCTTTGTTCTTTGCCTTCTGCTCAAACATGCCTGGTGACCCCAGAAATGAGTCTGGAGGAGGAACGACAGGGACATGTTTTCCTGCCTCACAAGGGATGGCATGAGAAAGGTGAGTTTTCTGCTTGAGGTGTCAACCGAGAGAGAGCGATGCTTGGGAGAATCGTCTTAATGCTCTTCGGTTTGTTGGTATTTACTGTGTTTTAATACACAGGTGGACGTGGGTGGCACTGTGGGTTAAACCACAGAGCCTAGGGCTTGCCAATCAGAAGGTTGGCGGTTCGAATCCCCGTGACGGGGTGAGCTCCCATTGCTCAGTCCCAGCTCCTGCCAACCTAGCAGTTCGAAAGTACGTCAAAGTGCAAGTAGATTAATAGGTACTGCTCCGGTGGGAAGGTAAACAGCATTTCCATGTTCTGCTCTGTCCATGTTCTTCAGAAGCGGCTTAGTCATGCTGGCCACATGACCCGGAGGCTGTACACTGGCTCCCTTGGCCAATAAAGTGAGATGAGCACCGCAACCCCAGAGTCGGACACAACTGGACCTAATGGTCAGGGGTTCCTTTACCTTTACCTTACTGCACAGGTGGTCTGTGAGTGGGCAGACTTTTCCAGAGAGGAATGGATCAGATTAGGTCTTCTGAAACACCTTGGAGGTTCTGCGGATGCCTTTAGCCCCCAAAGCAAGAAGAATAGTATTTATGAGGGGGTGGCATTTGAATGAAACCAAAGGAAAACCAGAAGCAACTGGCTCAAATGTAAGTCAGTCTCATTGACAGCAGATTCTTAAAAATGCCGTCAAGTCACATGTTACCTTCAAGTTTTAACTGGTTTATGTGGAAACATTTTTGCTGAGAATAATCATAATAATAATACAGGTTTTTTGTGTTTTTTTACAAGAACTAATGCAAAAGGAATCCAGAAGATCTGTTCCAGTGAAAGTCTGAACCACACATTTTTACCAAGCAACTTATTAAAGCAGCCAAAATATTTCTCTTTCTAAACAGAGAGATCTAATATCACTTGTTTAAATGTAATAACTTGGTCTCGGACGAAATGGAGAACACAGAAAGGTTTGGTGTTCAGAGTATAACTATGTGGCCGCACAAATCTGCAGGATTCCAAAATATACATATTTATATGTATACCTTGCTGTAGGCATCCATCTGTCTTGAGAGACAATGGAGTGTGCCTCTGGAGGTGAAGACAAACCGCTGGAGAATCACAGCGTCTGCTGTGGCTGCAGAGACCGGCAACTCATAACTGCTGCCTCCTGCATGGTTTTTGCTTTCTGGGGTGCGAACCTGGGCAGTGGGGCATCTTCAGGAAAAGAAAAGCCAAAGGACCAAACCCTACACAAATCAGAAGTGGAGTCCCAAAGACGGTTGGATGGCACCTTTTATGCCTCCTCCCAGCAACTCCTGCAGCCAAGCTGGTGCCAAATGTATAGAATCATAGAGTTGGAAGAGACCACAAGGGCCATCGAGTCCAACCCCCTGCCAAGCAGGAAACACCATCAGAGCACTCCTGACATATGGTTGTCAAGCCTCTGCTTAAAGACCTCCCAAGAAGGAGACTCCACCACACTCCTTGGCAGCAAATTCCACTGTCGAACAGCTCTTACTGTCAGGAAGTTCTTCCTAATGTTTAGGTGGAATCTTCTTTCTTGTAGTTTGGATCCATTGCTCTGTGTCCGCTTCTCTGGAGCAGCAGAAAACAACCTTTCTCCCTCCTCTATGTGACCTCCTTTTATATATTTGAACATGGCTATCATATCACCCCTTAACCTCCTCTTCTCCAGGCTAAACATGCCCAGCTCCCTTAGCCGTTCCTCATAAGGCATTGTTTCCAGGCCTTTGACCATTTTGGTTGCCCTCCTCTGGACACGTTCCAGTTTGTCAGTGTCCTTCTTGAACTGTGGCGCCCAGAACTGGACACAGTACTCCAGGTGAGGTCTGACCAGAGCAGAATACAGTGGCACTATTACTTCCCTTGATCTAGATGCTATACTCCTATTGATGCAGCCCAGAATTGCATTTGCTTTTTTGGCTGCCGCGTCACACTGTTGTCTCATGTCAAGTTTGTGGTCAACCAAGACTCCTAGATCCTTTTCACATGTACTGCTCTCAAGCCAGGTGTCACCCATCTTGTATTTGTGCCTCTCATTTTTTTTGCCCAAGTGCAATACTTTACATTTCTCCCTGTTAAAATTCATCTTGTTTGTTTTGGCCCAGTTCTCCAATCTGTCAAGGTCGTTTTGAGGTGTGATCCTGTGCTCTGGGGTGTTAGCCACCCCTCCCAGTTTGGTGTTGATCAGGATGCCCTTGAGTCCATCATCCAAGTCGTTGATAAAGATGTTGAATAAGACCGGGCCCAAGACAGAACCCTGTGGCACCCCACTAGTCACTCTATATGCATAGATGCCCATTTATTGTTAAATTACATGCTGCCTTGTGGCCAAAAAAAGCCAAGGCAGCTCACACACCCACACCCACACACACCCTGCAAATTTCAGGCACAAAAAGCAAAATGTACAAAAATTTAAGACGATGAAACCTTAACATTTCCAAAAAATATTAAAAGCCAATTGCATTCATGCACCTGCCATTCCTTCCAAGGTGGCCTCACCAATAGGAATAAGGGGGTGGAGATTACTCACAATCCCCAGCCCCATGGCATCATCTGCCCAATCAATGGGAAACGGAGGAGTGGGTCATATTGTAGGGTTGCCATTGGGGGGTGCAAAGTTGTGTCAGACTCCCAGATACGGTTTCCGACAGCCGAATCCTATGTCTGGGAAATTCCGGATGTATGGCAGTCATGCCATATGGCGATAAGGGGACAGAGCCGCCCATCACTTTTTTGATGACAAAAAGTAGTCTCCACAGTCTCCTGACCTCCCCTGGTCCTTGTCAGAAACACCACGCTGGCTTTTGAGATCTGAACCTCAGAGCACATGGAATTTCTTGTGCTTTTCAATTAGTTTTTATTCAGGAGTGTGTGTGTGTGTGTGTGTGTGTGTGTGTGTGTGTTACAAAACAGATAAACAGGGAAAGGCACATTTGTTGTTTCCACTTTCAATTCACAGAGTCCTTTTCACGGTTTGTTTAGATTTTAGAAGACATCTGAAGGCAACCCTGTACAGGGAAGTTTTTTGAATGTTTATTTTGTTTTTATGTATGTTGCAAGATGCCCAGAGTGGCTGGGGCAACCCTCTTAGATGGGCGGGGTGAAAATAATAATAATAATAATAATAATAATAATAATAATAATAATAATAATAATAGAGAGTCCCTGTTTTTACTGGAGAAATGTTGGAAGGTATGGGTGGGGGGGGTATATGACAGGAAGAGAGTGTGACATGGGATCTTGTGCCAAGTCTGACCAAATAAATAAATGGTCTGCCTGCCTCAGTATTGCCCACACAGGCTGGCAGCAGCTTTCCAAGCTTCCGGACAGGGAGTCTCTCCCAGCCCTATCCAGAGATTTCAGCGATCGAACATGGGACTTTGTGCATGCAAAGCTTTCCTAACTGAGCTACATGTTGAATTCAAGCCAGAAGCCAGCGAAGTCAGAGGAATTGGCCATCCTCCAGGTGCCCGGCTTGAATCCTTGTTGACCTCCTGTCTGCGACTCCCGGCAAGATCAAGGCAAGGTCTTACTCGGCGATTCTTCCCAACGTGAAGAAGAACACACCATTCCTCCCCCTCCCATTGCCAGGGAGGGGAAAGAGACAGACAGAAATATATTTACATGCTTTTATTCCTGTCTTTCCAGCAGTACAGAGAAATCATGTCTGTACCCTCTCATCACCAACAGTCGAGAGAGAATAACTCCACCCATGTACTTCCAGTACAGGGTCATGTGCCACTCTGAGCTAACATCCGGTGCTCAGTGCACAGAATAGACTGTCCCTGGTTCCCACGGTACAGTCCCATAACATCAACATCCTGTTTGGCTTTCCAGCCATCTGGAGCACCCAGCTGCATTGCTCCTTTTTCGTAACACTACAGCCCTTCTCCTAAGTGGGCCTTACCACCCTTTTGCATTGGTCCTGCCCATCCACCATTTTGAATCGCCCCTGCTCACAGGGGGCATCCATACGCACAAAGATTAGCCACAAAGGAATGCAGCCTGTGGGCCAAAAATTTCATGGACTGGCTGAAGGCAGAGGGGTGGTGGGTGGCACCAGCTGGAGAAAGCCCAAGGGAGGAAGGCTCAGAGCCAGGGGGTTGGTAGCGGGACGAGGATGAGTGTGTTGGGATACTGCCAGGGAGACGGGGGCATCAGGCAGGCACCCAGCTGGCTCCAGCCACCGGCCGGCAGCCGGGCGATCACTGGTCTCCCTTGGAACAGCATCAAACAGCGATACGAGCCTCAGATACCTTTAGAGACTTGGCACGCTCTATCAGCAGAGTGAATAAATCTTCTCACAACGGAAGTGGCGGACAGAGACATGTTTAAGCATTGGCGTTGTGGGTTAAACCACAGAGCCTAGGACTTGCCGATCAGAAGTCGGCGGTTTGAATCCCCGCGACGGGGTGAGCTCCCGTTGCTCGGTCCCTGCTCCTGCCAACCTAGCAGTTCAAAAGCACGTCAAAGTGCAAGTAGATAAATAGGTACCGCTCTGGCGGGAAGGTAAACGGCGTTTCCGTGCGCTGCTCTGGTTCGCCAGAAGCGGCTTAGTCATGCTGGCCACATGACCTGGAAGCTGTACTCCGGCTCCCTCGGCCAATAAAGCGAGATGAGCGCTGCAACCCCAAAGTCGGCCACGACTGGACCTAATGGTCAGGGGTCCCTTTACCCCTTTACCTTTTATTCAGCATAGTTGAGGAACAAAGGAAAAAACATGTCCGCTTCCCTTCGTGTCCAGCAAACAGCAGGAAAAACAAAAGCAATATATAAACGGAAGTTCCCAGCAAACCTGTGCTGGAAGTAAACAGGCATGCGACACACAACAGTCATGCTTGCTCCTTTTAAGGTGGAACAGAACTTTATCCTAACAGAGTGGTCAGAGGGAGAAGACTGGAAGGAGGTGGTGTTGAAAGCTGAAGAGGTAACAGGGCTTGGTGAGCAGGAAGAGTTTGTGGCAGCGGGCAGTAGAGACTCAAAGGCAGAAGCGGAGACTGGAGAGGAAGGGAGCCAAGAGGAGGCAGGCTACTGAAGAAGCCAGGGAGTCTCCCTCTCCTGCTGTGGCCAGCTCCTCTCCCTCCAGTCTCCCAGAACCAGAAGAGGTGTGAAGAGGGAGGAACAAAGACAGGCACGGCGACATAGTCTCAGATTACTTGGGAAGGACATGGGGGAGAAAGAGTCTTAGAGAACTGTAGCAAGACAGGGACCTCATAGAGGCAAGATCTACCAGGATGAGTTGCAGTGCTCACTAGGCCTCCTGAATAATGAGTTAATTTTGCTGACGCCGTGTGATTTATTTCCGACTTGCTCCCAACTCCAGCTCCTGACAAAAATGGTCTGTCGCCCCAATTTATGCTGAGATGCAGTGATATGCATTACTCCAGTAATGTGCTGGTCCTGGGGGGGGGGGGTACCGTGCGGCGTGGTCTGAGTCCGGTCCTAGGTCGAGGGTATGGAGGCTGTCCATCAAGGGCGAAGCAGGGTCCAAGCAAGGAGCCGGGCATGGTCAGGAACTCTGGAAGAGCAGGACAGGGTGCTGGCAGGAACAGGTTACCAACGATGTTGCTCCCGCAACCTGGGACTGGGCTGGCTGGCCTTTATCTCCTCTGAGGCATAGGGCGGTCCCGGTCCACAGGTGACTCGCCTCTCCTGGCCTTAAGGCGAGCACTCCTCCTGCGGGAACTTAGTTCCCTCCGCCTCTCTGCCCTGAGCCTCTGCAGCTCCGGAGAGGCTGGAGAGTTACTGGACGCAGAGGCAACCTCACCTTCCCCTGACAGGGCTGGGAGAGGAGCACCTGCAGGCAATGGGTCCTCAATCACCCCCGGAGCCAGAGTGGAATCACCTGGTGTCTGCTCCTGAGGATCCGGCACAGGTGAGGGCCCTTCAGGTTCAAGTCCCTGCCCCAGTTCAGCCAGCCCTGGAGGCGGGGACTCCTGTGCAGGCTGGGATTCCTCAGGTTCAGCCTATGAATCTGATTCCCAGGCCATCACAAGTAATGTTGCAGTTTATGTCTTTGAACTTATTGCCAGTATGTTCAATCTCTGAGTGCGGGGTGCTGGGAATGAAGAAGAAATTGAGCATCCACTTGTGAGGTTCCTTTGTGCTTGTAGCTGCCGGCTAGAGGCCTGTGCTATGCTTGGTGCTAAAAAAAATTAGTCGATGCAGGAGAGTGTCAAGAGTATAAAACTGTTGCTCATATATGGGTATTCCACAATCCACATGTTTTAGTTTAACTTCCCCTTTGTGTAAAATGTAGGGGGGGGGCTGTCAATTGTTTCAAGGACTTCGGAAGAATTGGCCATTGTCATTAATGGCATGGCGTTTCCTGCCAGGATACTCCTGTGTTCTGCCGCCAGTTGGAGACATCTGAGTTTACTGCCAAAATATCTTCCTAGGCGCTTCACAAACAATAGCTTGATTGCTGCAATGCTTAGATAGCTGCAATTGTAAAATTAAGGGGAAAGGTTTGATACACTAATGGTCTCACTCTCAGGGCAGCTGTGTTGCCCCTTCTGTAAAACTCCTTCACCTGGGAAGATCTCAGGGGTGGGTCATCTTTTTGGTGTCTGTAAGTGTTATGTACTGAGTTGAATAGGATCCAAACTGCAGCAGTCTGATTGGTCCTAGAACAATAGGATCCAAAAGGCAGCAGTCTGATTGGTCCTAGAACAATAGGATTCAGAATGCAGCAGTCTGATTGGTCCTAGAACAATGCAGCAGTATGATTGGTTGGCAGGAACTACCCAATCATGCTCCAGATAGAAGTGAATCCACAACCTGATTGGCTTACAGTAGAATTCCAGAATTAGCCAATCATGTGCAGCCCATTGTGTAAATAATGTATATAAAGCAGATACATTGAGGGGACTTTCATTCATTCCTCCTCACCACTATGAGCTGAATAAAGAGCATGAAATCACTTTGCAACTCTGAGTATATTTCAGTAAGAGACAGATTCATTGTCCCACCTCCCAGACCTTATGCTGTGGGTTGTATCTGGCGCTAGTCCTGCTCAGAGTAGACCCCTATTGAGGCATCTGTCCAGTTCTGAACTTCTTGCACTGATCCTCAACTCCTGAGTCTTGAGTCCTGAGCTCTACATCAACAGAGCCTCTGCCATTACAGTGGTACCTCTGGTTGTGAACGGGATCCATTCTGGAGCCCCATTCGCAACATAAGAAGAACGCAACCCGCAGCAGCGCGCCTGCGCGCGCAGGGGGTTGCGGTTTGCCGCTTCTGCGCATGCACGCGATATCATTTTGCACGTCTGCACATGCGCAAGCGGCGAAACCCGGAAGTAACCCTTTCCAATACTTCTGGGTCGCCGCAGGATGCAACCTGAAAAAACGTATCATGAAGCAAACGTAACACAAGGAATGACTGTACTTCCCTGAATTAAGAACCCTTGTTCGAGAACACTGTGCCACCATCTCGTCCTCTGTCGTCCCCTTCTCCTTGTGCCCTCCATCTTTCCCAACATCAGGGTCTTTTCCAGGGAGTCTTCTCTTCTCATGAGGTGGCCAAAGTATTGGAGCCTCAGCTTCAGGATCTGTCCTTCCAGTGAGCACTCAGGGCTGATTTCCTTCAGAATGGATAGGCTTGATCTTCTTGCAGTCCATGGGACTCTCAAGAGTCTCCTCCAGCACCAGAATTCAAAAGCATCAATTCTTCGGCCATCAGCCTTCTTTATGGTAACCGCTGCATTAGCAGCACCTAAATGGCTTCTCTGGGGCAAGGATGTGTGGAGGTCCTGGGGTGCCCAGGTGATAAGCCCCCAACCCTCTGAGCCTCACTGATGTGGTCCAAAGGAAAGCAAAGCAATAGGTTTGGAACCAGCTTAGCTGCAGGAATTGCCAGAAGGAGGCATACAAGGAGCCACACAACCGTCTTAGGGGCTCTGCTCTGGATTTGTGTAGGTTGACTCCTCAGCTTCTTCTTCTCCCAAACATCCCCTACAGCAGAGGTTTAGGATCAGCGTTTTCCTAGATGGGCTACCTTCCCAGGTTGATGAACCCCATCTGCCCTTCACTTCCCTCTACAGCATGTGCAGAAACCCCCTTCTTGACCATTGGACTCTCTCTCTTTCGGTCTCATATATTCTATCCACCAGAGCCTGTCTTCACATGCAGAGGAAGCCCCTGAGCTGGGCCCGGTAACCCCAGCAACACGATCCAGGGCCGGTCCCAAATCTAAGGATTCTGCGAGGAGTCAGTCCGACAGGGCCAAAGCAGGTCACAAGGCAGGAAACCTGGCTAGGTCAGGCACAGGGTCTCAGGCAGCTTCTAGCAAACAGCAATGTTGATCCCGCAACCTGGGTCGGGGTCTAACAGCCTTTTATCTTTGTCAGGGTAGCAGCTGGTCCTGATCCCCCCTCGACTCACCTCCCTGTTTCACCCAAAGGCGAGCACTCCTCCTGCGAGTGCTCAGGTCTTTCCTTCTCTCAGACCTCAGTCTCTGCAGCTCAGGAGATGTTGGTGGGTTACTAGACCCAGAGGCTGCCTCAGCCTCTCCTGATCCAACTGGTAGTGGAGCAGCTGTAAGTGATGGCCCAGCTGAAGGCAACGAGGTAATCCCTGCATCTGGAGCCAAGGCAGGCTCAGGCCCCTGACTCAGCCCAGCTGGTGTTTGTTGCAGGGGAACCTGTGCAGACTGGGACTCTTCAGGATCAGGCCCCCGACTTGGTCCAGATGCCGCCTAAGGCAAAGGATCTGGTGTAGATTGAGACTCTTCTGGTTCCGAGTCTGAGCCCAAGTCCCAGGCCATCACACCCCTAAGTCACTGATGGTTTGAGACCCATCGGCTGAGCGGCGGAGCAAGCCAATCAGGCACCTGGAGAGGCATGCGTGCCCTGTGCCCAGGGGCGGGGCCAGTTGCCCACAGGGCGAGGCCAGCCAGGGCAGGACGTTCTCTGGGGCCTCCGAAGACTCTGCCTACCTCCTCCCTCTCAGCTGCCCCACAGCTGAGGGGGAGGTGGTGGGTGGACCATTTGGGGCAACATGGAGCCTGCAGGCGCCCAAGCTGCCATGTCACTCCTAGGTGAGATGCGTGGCTCAGGTGCACTGCAGGCCCTGCAGTGAGTGCCGCCCAGCATTTTGTCACCCCCCTCAGTGTCACCCAGGGCGGCCCACTCCCACCTCACCCCCCTTCCTCCGCCCCTGCATTGGCCATCCTCACCTGGTTTAGCCAGCCAGTCAAAGCCATTCCAGGGGTGTGGCTGCTGGAGAGAGACTTTCTGTTCCTCATCAGGCAATGGCGTTACCACCTGCCTTGCCCCACCTAGCTAAAGGGACCCCTGACCGTTAGGTCCAGTTGTGACCGACTCTGGGGTTGCGGTGCTCATCTTGCTTTATTGGCCGAGGGAGCCAGCGTTCAGCTTCCGGGTCATGTGGTCAGCATGACTAAGCCGCTTCCGGCGAACCAGAGCAGCGCATGGAAACGCTGTTTACCTTTCCGCCGGAGCGGTACCTATTTATCTACTTGCACTTTGACGTGCTTTCGAACTGCTAGGTTGGCAGGAGCAGGGACTGAGCAACGGGAGCTCACCCTGTCGTGGGGATTCGACCTTCTGATCGGCAAGTCCTAGGCTCTGTGGTTTAACCCACAATGCCACCCACGTCCACCTGTGCAGTAAAACATAGTAAATACCAACAGACCCAAGAGCGTTAAGACGATTCTCCCAAGCATCGCTCTCTCTCGGTTGACACCTCAAGCAGAGGAGTTCAGGGATGTATATATATTTAAATAGTTTTTAAAGGTGTGCTTCTTTGTTTCTCAATTTGAACCTTTTACATGGTTTTGTATGTTTTGTGGTTATTGTATGCATTGCAATTTGCTGTTACTTTTATTGATTACAGATTGGTAATTCTTTACTGTAGTTGAACTGTTTAATTAATATTTGCTGATGTTTAATTTTACTTTTTACTATCAGATTCTGATGGATTGTGGAATGTTGCTTTATTTGATATAAGTTGTTTATTTTAGAAGTTATTGTGACTTTTATATTGGATCAGTTTGTTACTATTAATGTTTGATGTTTTATTATGTTTTTATGTCTCGGAAGCCGCCCAGAGTGGCTTGGGTAACCCAGCCAGATGGGCGGGATATAAACCTATTATTATTATTATTATTATTATTATTATTATTATTATTATTATTATTATTATACCGGCAGCTTCTAGAAACCACCGGTTAGTGCTGAGTGCAGGATGGGGTCCAAAGGTGGATAAACTACCCAAAAAAGACCATGAGGTGTCCCCTACCAGAGGTACTACCCCTATCCTAACACTCCATACTTTTAGAACTCTTTATAATAATAATATAATAATAATTTATTATTTATACCTCGCCCATCTGGTTGGGTTTCCCCAGCCACTCTGGGCGGCTTCCAACAGAATATTAAAATACTTTAACTACTTACAAAATACTCTGCTTGCATGCAGGGAGCCTGAACGATTTCTATGTCCAATTTGTGCATCTTCCAAAACTTCAGGCGGCAGCTCCCTTTCTGAGCACAGCTGAGGCAAGATCTCCTGGAATGTTGGTTCCTTGGGCTTGCTTTGATGGCTGGACCGGCCATCGACCTAGGAACAGAGGATCGGTTTTGTGCATTGAGTATTTGCTTGGCTGTGTTTGCAAAATAAATTAAGGGCTTCCTTCCCAGCGTGCAAAAGTGTTGCAAACTTCTGTTGGGATAAATGTTTGATTTGGCTGCCCCTCTCTTCCTCACACTGGATTGATTCACGCCAGTCACGATCTACAGGTTTTGCTCAAGGTGTCACAAGACGCTCCCAGAGATTTTGACCAATTTATTTGGCATTGCCTGGGAAACTTACGGCCTGCCAAGAAATGTTTTGGGGAAGTCAGATAGCTGTTTAAAAAGAAACTCTTTGTGCATAGGAGAAGCTGGGAAAAGCAAGACAGGAGAGACAGAGTAGCCTAAGGTTGGTTGGTTTGCTGCCTTGGTGAATTAAAACATTCATATCCACCTTTGCTTCTTGTGCTGGACCCGGGGGGGGGGGTTTACCAAGAGGTGTGGTCAGAGTCCGGTCCTGGGTCGAGGGTCTGGAGACTGTCCACCAAGGGCAAAGCGGAGTCCAAAGCAAAAAGCTGGGCGTGATCGGGAACTCCGGAAGAGCAGGTCAGGGTGCTGGCAGAAACAGGTTTCCAACAATGTCGCTCCCGCAACCTGGGACTGGGCTGACTGGCCTTTATCTCCTCTGAGGCCAGGGGCGGTCCCGGCCCACAGGTGACTCGCCTCTCCTGGCCTTAAGATGAGCACTCCTCCTGTAAGAACTTAGTTCCCTCTGCCTCTCTGCCCTGAGCCTCTGCAGCTCAGGAGAGGCTGGAGGGTTACTGGACCCAGGAGCAGCTTCACCTTCCCCTGACAGGGCTGGGAGAGGCGCACCTGCAAGCAATGGGTCCTCAATCACCCCCGGAGCCAGAGTGGAATCACCTGGTGTCTGCTCCTGAGGATCTGGCACAGGTGCAGGCCCTTCAGATTCGAGCCCCTGCCCCGGCTCAGCCGGCCCTGGAGGCTGGGACTCCTCAGGTTCAGCTTCTGAATCAGATTCCCAGGCCATCACACTTCTTATCATGCATTGCAGAGATCAGAGCCGTCTTTCCCATTGGGTTTACTGGTGAGTTGCGCCAGGGCGCTGGCCTCTCAGGGGTGCCCCAGCAAGTGGGGGAGCTGCGCGGCTTTGCCAGCGCCTCCCCTTTCCCTCCTGCATGCCCAACAGCTGCGCCCCGTCAACCATATGGCAGGCGGGTGTGCAACTTGCCTCCCAAGGCTCTATGGGAGGAGAGCGATCCCTGCAGAGGTTTAGGATGGAAGCTGCGCCCCGCCAACTATATGGCTGGCAGATGTGCAGCTTTCTTCCCAAGCCCCCACAGAGGCGTGGGAAAAGGTCGACAACTCTGGGAAACAGGGGTGGGGTGCCAGAGGGAACTTTGCACCACGGCGCCGGATATGCTTAAGACGGCCCTGGCGGAGATTAACGATATTACAATTGCTGCAATCCTATACAGTGGTACCTCAGGTTAAGTACTTAATTCGTTCCGGAGGTTTGTTCTTAACCTGAAACTGTTCTTAACCTGAAGCACCACTTTAGCTAATGGGGCCTACTGCTGCCACCGCGCCGCCGGAGCATGATTTCTGTTCTCATCCTGAAGCAAAGTTCTTAACCTGAAGCACTATTTCTGGGTTAGCGGAATGTGTAACCTGAAGCGTATGTAACCTGAGGTACCACTGTACCCACTTAGCTGGATGTAAGGCCCACTGAATTCAATAGGACTCATATTGGATTGCACTGTAGATGAACAAGTATAAATAATAATAATAATAATAATAATAATAATAATAATAATAATAATTTATTATTTATACCCTGCCCATCTGGCTGGGCTTCCCCAGCCACTCTGGGCGGCTTCCAACAAAATATTTAAATACCATAATACATCAAACATTAAAAGCTTCCCTAAACAGATGTCTTCTAAAAGTCTGGTAGTTGTTGTTCTCTTTGACATCTGGTGGGAGGGCGTTCCACAGGGCGGGTGCCACTACCGAGAAGGCCCTCTGCCTGGTTCCCTGTACCTTGGCTTCTCACAGTGAGGGAACCGCCAGAAGGCCCTCGGCGCTGGACCTCAGTATACGGGTAGAACGATGGGGGTGGAGACGCTCCTTCAGATATACTGGACCGAGGCCAGTATTCACTATTCTCATCTTTTAATGTCTGTACATTCTTTGCTTCTTCCTCTTTATAACTATGTCTATGCCCCCAGGCAGGCAGTGGAGAGATGAAAAAGCTCTTGATCATCTCCCCTGGAATGCAAGGAATATTCAGTGATATTTGGTGGTTTAAAATCCAGAGTTAAGGCTATCACGTGTTGGCTCAAGCTCCACAAAGCTGGGAAACAGAAAGCTGAGGCTAATGTCTTCACAGACAAGCCTTGTGACTGGTAGAGATGTTGTGCAATATCACAAAAAGTGCTTGCTTACGACTAGGGATGCCTGACAATTCCATGTAAATTCTATGACAATTCTCATGTAAAAACACCAGGCAGGCCCCACAAATAACCCAGAGATGCATTTGAAATAAAAGCACACATTTTACTCATGTAAAAACATGCTGATTCCCAGACTGTCCGCAGGATAGATTTAGAAGGCGATTGGGCCAGATCCGGCCCCTGGACCTTAGTTTGCCTACCCATGTTTTAGGATAATGCTTCCCCAGCTGTTTTTGGACTACACTTCCCATCAACTCTAACCACTGGTCCTGCTAGCTCCAGATGATGGGAGTTGCAGTCCAAAAACAGCTGGAGACCCAAGTTTGGGAAACACTGTTTTAGGAGGTATTGGTCATGCCACACCCTTCGGATGAAGCTACATTCCTTTCTATCTCTGTCTGTGGACCTCTCCTTATAGCAACCAGCTTCTGGGTTTTCCCTTTCAAGTTTTTGCAGAGACTCCCCCCCCCCAATTACCATATTTTTTGCTCTATAAGACTCACTTTTTCCCTCCTAAAAAGGAAGGGGAAATGTGTGTGCGTCTTATGGAGGGAATGCAGGCTGCGCAGCTATCACAGAAGCCAGAACAGCAAGAGGGATTGCTGCACAGTGCTCCCTCTTGTTGTTCTAACTTCTGGCTTAACCGCACAAAGCCTCATCAGGGCAGGGGGAGCCTTCAGCCCGCTACCCTGAAGAGGCTTATTGCGGCTATCCCAGAAGCCAGAACAGCGAGAAGAATCACTGTGCAGCAATCCCTCTTGCTGTTTTGGCTTCTGGGATTGAGAATATATTTTTTTTCTTATTTTCCTCCTCCAAAAACTAGGTGCGTCTTATGGTCTGGTGCATCTTATAGAACGAAAAATACGGTGTATTTTTAAGTTGAGAATCCTGCATTGCAGGGGGTTGGACTACGTGATTCTCGGGGTACCTCCCACAGCTGCACTTTTATGATTCTATTGCAAGCTATATTAGAGCAGAAAATGGAGGGTCACTTCTCTGCAGTCCAGCACAATCTTGTTCATCACATCTAAAAAAGCAATTCATTTCCTGCCTCGACTCCTCCTCTCGGTTCATCTCCCAGCCATCTCTGATAGCAGGATTGGTTCTGCAAAGTCCATTTTGCTTTAATTGTGATTGAAGATTAGCAGTGATAACATTTCCAAATCCTGCTGCAGATAATAAAAGATTAAAATATGCAAACTAGACAGAATTTCTGCCTCGTGCATCCTGATTGTGGCAGATATGAAGTTGCAAAACACCCAGCGGAATCTGCAGGGAGCTGTAGACCTTGCTGCAGACTTCACAGTGCAAGCTTTCAAACGCCACTTTTCATTTTTTACTTCGAATTTGTTTTCCAGGAGCCGACGGCAATTTTCGCTGTCTCTCGTTTTTTTATTCTCATGGCCAACTTGCAAGTAAGAATAAGCTGTGAAATACTGACTTGCACAACGTAATCCTGAAGATCTATTGCTAAAACCAGGCTCTAAGCATAGTGCAATTAAAGCGTTTAGCCCAGCCTTGCCTTTTTCCTGTAATGTTTTCCTGTAATGTTAGCTTTCAGCATGCAGGGAGTTTCCAGTGCAGCGTAGCATGACCAGATGTCCTGGCCAACCCCAGCTAAGGAATGCACATGTCTGTAAGTTAAGTCTTCATTGACAAAAGATGCACTTACAGTGGTACTTCTGGATGCAAATGGGATCTGTTCTGGAGCCCCGTTCGCATCCTGAAGCAAACGCAACCTGTGTCCGCACGTGCGTGGATCGCGATTTGCTGCTTCTGCACATGCACGTGATGACATTTTGAGCGTCTGCGCATGCACGAGCGGCAAAACACAGAAGTAATGCACTTCGTTACTTCCAGGTCACCGTGGAGCGCAACCCAAAAATGCTTAACCCAAAGCTACTTCAACCCAAGGTATGAATGTACAGCAATTCCTGCAGTGCTCCTGCAATGCTCACACAAACACGGCAGCTGTCGTGGACTGGCTAGAAGCAGAGGAATGATGGGAGGAACCAGGTGGGGAACCCCCATAGAAGTGGGAGAAGACTGGGAGGAGTAGGTGTTGGAAACTGAAGAGCTAACAGGGCTTAGTGAGCTGGGAGAGTTTGTGGCAGAGAGAAGTGCAGAATCAGAGGCAGAAGCTGAAGAAGAGGAGGGAGGCCAAGAAGCAGAGCTGTCTCAGGCTGGTGAAGAGCCACGGTGTCTTCCCTTCCTGCTGCGGCAAACTCTCCTTCCGAGAACCAGGAGTGGCATGATAATCCAAGTGGTCTAATAGAAATGCCAATGGATTTGGAGTAATTAGGCCTTCATTGGCAAAATCTGTTGCAATTTCTTAAATGACTGGTTCAAGTAACCTACTGACTTTAATAAGGGCAACTGTCCTTTATGGTCCTGCACCCTAGTCCATGGGGAGGGGGAGGCAACTCTTGCAAACCTGAAGTTATACAACAAGGGTAGGCAAACTAAGACCCAGGGGCTGGATCCGGCCCAATTGCCTTCTCAATCTGTCCTGTGGATGGTCCGGGAATCAGCGTGCTTTTACATGAGTAGAATGTGTCCTTTTATTTAAAATGCATCTCTGGGTTATTTGTGGAGCCTGCCTGGTGTTTTTACATGAGCAGAATGTGTGCTTTCATTTAAAATGCATCTCTGGGGCATAGGAATTCGTTCTCCCCCCAAAAAATATATAGGGACAGTGAGGGACAGTGGACTAGCCCCCTGCTGAAAAAGTTAGCTGACCCCTGTTAATCGAGATCCAGTGCAGTGTAGTGGTTAGGTGGTCAGACAAGGATCCGGAAGACTAGGGTTCAATTCTATACTCCTATTGATGGAGTATCAATGCTATACTCCTATTGATGCAGCAATTCTGGGCTGCATCAATAGGAGTATAGCATCTAGATCAAGGGAAGTAATAGTGCCACTGTAATCTGCTCTGGTCAGACCTCACCTGGAGTACTGTGTCCAGTTCTGGGCACCACAGTTCAAGAAGGACACTGACAAACTGGAACGTGTCCAGAGGAGGGCAACCAAAATGGTCAAAGGCCTGGAAACAATGCCTTATGAGGAACGGCTAAGGGAGCTGGGCATGTTTAGCCTGGAGAAGAGGTTAAGGGGTGATATGATAGCCATGTTCAAATATATAAAAGGATGTCATATAGAGGAGGGAGAAAGGTTGTTTTCTGCTGCTCCAATGGATCCAAACTACAAGAGCAATGGATCCAAACTACAAGAAAGAAGATTCCACCTAAACATTAGGAAGAACTTCCTGACAGTAAGAGCTGTTCGACAGTGGAATTTGCTGCCAAGGAGTGTGGTGGAGTCTCCTTCTTGGGAGGTCTTTAAGCAGAGGCTTGACAACCATATGTCAGGAGTGCTCTGATGGTGTTTCCTGCTTGGCAGGGGGTTGGACTCGATGGCCCTTGTGGTCTCTTCCAACTCTGATTCTATGATTCTATGATTCTATGAAGGGCTTGCAAGTACAAATACTCTGAGAACTATTTAGTGGACTGCCTTGGTCAGACCATACCTGGAATACTGTGTCCAATTCTGGGCGGCACAATTTAAGAAGGATGTTGACAAGCTGGAACGTGGGCAGAGGAAGGCAACGAAGATGATCGAGGGTCTGCAAAGCAAGCCTTATGAGGAATGGTTGAAGGAGCTGGGTATGTTTAGCCTGGAAAAGAGTGAGAGGAGATATGATAGCCATCTTCAAATATCTTGAAATATACTTGGAGTCGAGAGTGGATTTCATGCTCTTTATTCAGCTCATAAAGCTCATGAAGCGACAAACATGAGTCTGACCAAGCTGCGGGAGGCAGTGGAAGACAGGGGTGCCTGGCGTGCTCTGGTCCATGGGGTCACGAAGAGTCGGACACGACTAAATGACTAAACAACAACATTCAGCTCATAGTGGTGAGGAGGAATGGAAGTTCCCCCAGAATGTCTGCTTTATATACATTATTTACACAATGGCCCCCATGTGATTGGCTAATTCCGGGATTCACCTGTAGGCCAATCAGGTTGCGGATTCACTTCCACCTGGAGCTGGATTGGGTGGCTCCTGTGGACCAATCAGACTGCTGCATTCTGGACCCTATTGTTCTAGGACCAATCAGACTGCTGCATTCTGAATCCTATTGTTCTAGGACCAATCAGACTGCTGCCTTTTGGATCCTATTCAGCTCAGTACATAACATATGTCAAGGGCTGTCACATAGAAGAGGGAACAAGCTTGTTTTCTCCTGCTCTGGAAGGTAGGACCCGAATCAATGGATTTAAGTTACAAGAAAGGAGATTCTGACTAAATATCAGGGGAAACTTTCTCACAGTAAGAGCTGTTTGATATCGGAATGGACTTCCTTTGGAGATTGTGGACTCTCCTTCCTTGGAAGTTTTAAAGCAGAAGATGGATGGCCATCTGTCATGGATGCTTTAGCTGAGATTCCTGCATTGCAGGGGGTTGGACTAGATGACCCTGAGGATCCCTTCCAGCCATTCTATGACCATCTGCTTCACATTCAGAATCCTGCCTGAAAGCCTACCGAGCTGTTGCCCATCAGTGCAGAGGAACCAATAAGCGACTCAGTAATAAGCCAGCCCCCTCAGTTTCTAGGAAATAAGAAACTCCTGGGGTAGCAAGAGCAGTTTGAGTTGTGAAGCAATGCCGTCAGGAATACTTGCCACAGTTTATGGCCTCTGCCTTGCCTGGCCTGCCTTCTCCTCCTATGTCCCCAACTCATTATCATAAGAATTATGCTTCCTCCTCATCTTGTAATAATTAAGTCCACCACCACGCAAGAAAGACTCGCATTATGGGTAGCTTTCTGCACGCAGAGCAAAACGCCTGTTGACTCTCCAGTCTTGCCTCTTTCTCCCCTTCGGTGATATTGTTAACGAATTCATGTTGTGGGTGGTTGGCCCTGATGGAATGGAAATCTGCATACAGTAAAGTATGCAGGCTGGAGACTCAAACGTCTCCTGTAATTGCCTTCTCGGCTGCGTTAAAAGCAAAGCTTTATTTCTGAAGAGTTCTCCTCTTGGCTTGCATTGTCCTGTTAATAGCATTTGTTCTGGTGCTTGCTGCTGAATAAACCTTGCTTTGGCGATTAGAGGAAACCGGATGGCTCAAACAATAAAAGATTAGGCCCTAACTGCAGCTTTTCCAGATAGGTTTAAAAACTGAGGTCGCCGGTTAGCACTAACTTAAAACTCAGCATACCTGGGAACATTACGGGTATTGTCAAATGTATGGCATTCAAATATATTGTTGGATTTATTAAAGGTATTTGTACCAGTTTTTCAGGTGAACCTCACAAAGCAGTATCAAAACAATAAGAATAAATTAAAACAATGTAGTAAGACAGCAAAGAATAACTGGAGCATGGAAGTAAGATTGAGAGCGTATTGTGGGAGAAACAAGAGTGACCAGGAAGTTATCATGTCTTCTTGGGTTTCTTGAGTTTCATGATACTGACACAAGGGAAAGCTGAGTGTAGCTGGACATACACCCTGGTGTTAAGTTGTGGGTGAACATATCAGACAACACAGCGATTCTTCAAACAGCTCTTGTTTATTCACAAGCCCAGAACAGAACTGGGCTGAAGGGTTCAGCCAACCTGCTTAAATAGAGCTCAACTACAAAGCAACAGAGGGACGCGGGTGGCGCTGTGGGTAAAAGCCTCAGCGCCTAGGGCTTGCCAATCGAAAGGTCGGCGGTTCGAATCCCCGCGGCAGGGTGCGCTCCCGTTGCTCGGTCCCAGCGCCTGCCAACCTAGCAGTTCGAAAGCACCCCCAGGTGCAAGTAGATAAATAGGGACCGCTTACTGGCGGGAAGGTAAACGGCGTTTCCGTGTGCTGCGCTGGCTCACCAGATGCAGCTTTGTCACGCTGGCCACGTGACCCGGAAGTGTCTCCGGACAGCGCTGGCCCCTGGCCTCTTAAGTGAGATGGGCGCACAACCCCAGAGTCTGTCAAGACTGGCCCGTACGGGCAGGGGTACCTTTACCTTTACCTTTTTACAAAGCAACAGTAACAACTTTCTGTAACTATCCAATCACTGAACGTCACTTTCAATTCCTTATTTGCATATGTGGACCTGAGTGAAAACTATCTACAGTATCCCCCTGCTGGCCCAGGGTGAGAACTTCAGTACATAACACCTGGAATTTAGGAAGGCTGGTTTCAAAAACCTTAAGGAACTACTGGGTGAGATCCCATGGTGAGAAATACAGGATGCTACAAGTGTCCCTTTTTTCCAGGGGCAGTCCTGGATTTACAGAAGCCATCCCAGTTTCTGATTTGATCCCGGAATGTCCCGCTTTTCCTTAGGACGGTCCCTATTTTCATTGGAGAAATGTTGGAGGGTGTAGAGTTATGCAACCCCCAAGCTAAGGGAATAAGTAACTATACAACCTTTAGAAGACATCTGAAGGCAGTCTTGTATAGGGAGGGGTTTTTAAATGTTTAATATTTTACTATGTTTTTATATATGTTGGAAGCCACCCAGAGTGGCTGGGGCAACCCAGTTGGATGGGTGAAGTATCATCATCATCATCATCATCATCATTATTATTATTATTATTATTAAATAGCATGTCCCTTTTTTCACCGGAGAAATGTTGGAGGGCATGGAAATAATCAAAGAGAAGGGAGTCCAAGATGGACAGGAGTTTCTTAAATATTGAAGGCACAAAGGCAGACAATTCCAACAAGAAAGAAAAGTGGGGGGCATCTATAGAAAATCTGAACAATATCCAGAACGTTTCTGTTTTTTGTTTTTTTAAATCGCCACGTAGGTGAAGGCAAAGAACTGCAGGCAAAGAACACGGGTTATGCAGAGGCTGGCATCTAACATCGAGAGAGAGAGATAAAGCCTTGATGCCCTGTTGCAATAGCCACTTCCTGGTGGGCATTTCTCCAGAAACTCTGAGCAAGAGTAACATTTCACTGTTTGCAGAGTAGGCAATGCCAATTTACAGTCCCTAGGATGAATCCAGCCCCAAGCTGCCACCCTATAGTTTCGCTCTCTCCCACCCACCACGCTTTATGAGACAGAGTTAATAGAGAATGGCGCACATGGCAACTTGGCAAGGCAACCCTTCTTTTGTTGACAATGATGACATTGAAACGCAGGCACCAGATTGAAGAGACCCAGTTCCGAAATCCGTAGCCACACTTCTGGTGTGATTGAGGGCTTCATCTGTTCAGAGATCAGTTGCACAGCAACCTAAAACCAACAAACAAATTTAGCATTCATTTGACGTTCATGTGTACTTTTTCATTTACCTTGGCTGTTTTTACCATCTACAACTGGTTTTAACTGTCCTCCAATGTTTGCTTTTTCATGTTGTCATCTGAAGCATTTTATGAGATGATTTGGTTATGTGAACTCAGTAAAAATTAACATTTATTTTTTTAAAAAAGAAAGGCTTGGGTGGAGCAGGTGGGAATGATGAAGACTGAGAAATGGGGGTAGGAGTCTGTGGGGGGAGATTATGGCAATCCCTCCCACTATTGCACTCACCTTACAAGAGCATTTGGAGGTGCAGTGAGATCCCTGGAACGTATCCCCCGTATAAGTCAAGAGTCAACTATCTTCTTCTTTGGCAATCACTCATAGCCGAGTAAGATTGTCTTCCATGAACACAGTCTTAACGGTGTGTCCGTAGGTGACTATGGAAGCCAATTCTGGATCCACACGTCCTTCCACTGTGGGGACACAGGTTTCCAGGAGGGAGTTGATCACGGTGAGGATTTGACAAACATGCCCTCCTCTTAGCGCATTTCTCCCTTTCGTCCTGAGTTCGAGTGTCTTCAAAGTCCATGACACCTTTGGTAAAAGCTGTTCTCCAACTGGAGCACTCACAGGCCAGTGTTTCCCAGTTGTCAGTGTTTTTGCTACATTTTTTAAAATTTGCCTTGAGACAGTCTTTAAACCACTTTTGTTGCATTACATTTTCCATTCTAAAGTTGGGAATAGAGTAGTTGCTTTGGAATACGATAATCAAGCATGACCAGTCCAGCAAAGTTGATGTTGAAGAATCATTGCTTCAACACTGGGGATCTTTGCTTCTTCCAGTACACTGGCATTAGTTTGCCTGTCTTCCCAAGTAATATGTACAATTTATCGGAGACAGCGTTGATGGAATCTTTCAAGGAGTTGGAGATGGCATTAATAAGTCAACTGTATTTTATATCTTGTTAGGGAGGTCCCACCACCAAAACAGTTCTGTACGTAGTGGAGGGCAATCAAACTGCTGGCTTTTGTGACAACTGAACAGGGTCTTTCCACATTAGTCCCTTATATAATAATTGGTACTGCGGAGACGAGTTGGGGAGAGGGATCTGTAAGTACTGATGGATTTTGGTATGCCAACTGAAGCAGAGGGAACTTAACCCTCCATCCCTACTCACCCCCCAGCCAAAATTACCTGCTTCAAAAATTAGTAGCTGGCCAGATTAGTACAGCTTTACAGCAACGTCTCTACAGGTATAGGATGCAAGCCAATGCGATGGGTTTGCAGTGTTATTCTGTCTCAGAAGTAAGCCCCACATTGGGTAAGTCCATTGGGTTTTACTCCCAGGTGTGTATAGCACTGCAGCCTTTCCTATGCCCTCTTACCTATGAGAATTCGGTGGGAATTAATTCTGAGTAGGCAAGCAGAGGATTGCACTCTTATGTAACAATATACGTCTATTTAAACTGGACATTTATTTGGTTCATTAATTTATCCACATCAAATGTGGGGGGAGAAAGTGGGATCATTATAAATAGACTCTTTTCTGTGGTTTCAGAGACGCTGTAATTATTTCTGCCAACCAAATGACTGGTCTTTAAAAAAAAAACAACTGTGAAAAGGCTCTGATTTGTTTCTGGGCTAAGTAAGATTCTTGAAAAGCCATTTCCTTTCTCTAAGATCTTGAGAGCTCAATCCTGGGCAGGAAAGAAGAGAAGAGAACATGAATCACTGTTAAGCTGCAAATATTTCAGGTTGTTTGACAGCAGCCAAATCCCTTCTTCTGCAGTAAACTCTTCCTTACAGGCAGATGGGAGGCTAAGGCGGTTGGAGGGGGGAACTCACAAATTACTGCAATTCCACCCCCATACTATTGAGAATCCTCTAGTAAAAAGCAAACAAACAGTCAAAACCATTCTATGGTTGTATACACATTAGCAGCTTAAAATGCAGTTAGATTGTTCAGTTCGGCTCAAAGCTGGTTTAGTTGGAAAGTTATCAAAACACAGTATTTCATAAGAAGAAGCAGGATAGATCAGGAGATATGGGTTTGTGGCTAGCATGTGTTCACTGCTTCCCAGACCTGCGGTGCAGAGTACATGGGAATGTGTACACTGCCTAAATCTCAGACTCTGTTATAATAAAATAATGCTGGCTGGCATCCATCTGTCTCAGGAGACAATGGAGGAGTGTGCCTTTGGAGGTGAAGTCAAACTGTTGGAAGTTACAGTGCCTGCTGTGGCTGTGGGGACTGATACAGGAGAGACTTGTTGTTGTTGTTGTTGTTGTTGTTGTTGTTTTGTTGTTTTTCCAAAAACAAAAAGAAACAAAGTACAAGCATCAAATTCAAAATCCATGTTCGTATTCGTATTCTATCCTACTACATAGATTACCTAAATTAAAATATACATAATTAGGCTTCCTTTTGTATTGAAATATAAATAAATAATAAATAAATAATATTATAATAATATTAAAGATTCCCACATGCCCCCCACTCCCCTTCACCCATCTCAGTATTTTACTTCTTCCATCTTGTTGTGTTGTTATAGTTTAATAATTATTCAATTAATTCTATTGTTCTTTTCTTGCTTACCCCTGCACGTTTTATCCATTATCTATTAATATTTCAATTCCAGAACAATATTTTTTCATGTATTCCTTCACACCATACCACTCTTTGATTATTCTCTGCTTTGAGTGGCCTCTAATAATTGCAGGAGAGACATGTTTTGTTGCAGTTGGGGCAGATGAAGGCATCCAGTTTTGCTGTTCCAAATGCACCATGTTGTTTCTTCTCTCTGCACTCCTCCCAGCGGTCATTCCTCCTCTGGTGGATGACTTGACTGATTGTCTCCAGATGCTGCACTTGTCTGCAAGGGATTCCCACATGGTGGGATTGATGTTGCCAGCCTTCTTGTCACGTTTGCAGACATCTTTGTAGCACAAAGTTGGTCTGCCAATGAGCCTGGTGCCTGAAGCCAGCTCCCTATAGAGCACGTCCTTGGGGGTCCTGCCATCTTCCATTCTCTGGACACAACCAAGCCAGCATAGACCACACATTTGGTAAGTTTACTTACAAAACTCTTCAAAGGTCAGATTTGTGTGCTTTTCCATACAGCAGTCAGAAAAAGGTGCACAGGCAGGAGAACATTGCTTGGTTACAAAATGGTAAAAGTTACTAAACTATTGGTATATGAAAAGGAAATGTTAGTTTCAGGCTCCATTCTTCTCTGAAACGAAAGAGGCTTCTCAAAAGGAGAAGCTGGTCAAAGCAGCTGGAGGGAGGAGCTCAGATCTCACACACTGAAATCACATACAGACTGAATACAACAGGAGGCTTGGTTGTCCATTTCTTCCTAAGGTGTGGGAAAGTGACATAGGCTATGACTGGCAGCACAGCTTACTTTATGGCATTAACCCCTTTATGTCTGGGAGGAAAAGAGTGTTGCAGCACAGCTAGCCTCTTCACCCGTTCCCCTAGATTCTTTGAGGGATGCTATGATAGTCAATGCTAGACAGCATCTTAAAAAGCAGAGACATCACCTTGCCAACAAAGGTCTGTATAGTTAAAGCTATGGTTTTCCCAGTAATGATGTACGGAAGTGAGAGCTGGACCATAAAGAAGGCTGATCGCCGAAGAATTGATGCTTTTGAATTCTGGTGCTGGAGGAGACTCTTGAGAGTCCCGTGGACTGCAAGAAGTTCAAACCTATCCATTCTGAAGAAAATCAGCCCTGAGTGCTCACTGGAAGGACAGATCCTGAAGCTGAGACTCCAATACTTTGGCCACCTCATGAGAAGAGAAGACTCCCTGGAAAAGACCCTGATGTTGGGAAAGATGGAGGGCACAAGGAGAAGGGGACGACAAAGGACGAGATGGTGGGACAGTGTTCTCGAAGCTACCAGCATGAGTTTGACCAAACTGCAGGAGGCAGTGGAAGACAGGAGTGCCTGGCGTACACTGGTCCATGGGGTCATGAAGAGTCGGACACGACTAAAGGACTAAACAACAACAACAACGACAGTCAAATGTGCAAAACCTGTGTAAGGGGATGTCATAGATATGCCTTTGTCAGACACCACTGGACATACTTAGAAAGAAATTAAGTCTCACTATGTTCCATGGGGCTTACTTCCAGGTAAACATGCTGAGGACTGTTGTCCTGCACAAGGTCAGGCGTGGGAAGATTGCTGTGTGTGGCATTAAAAAAACCTTTGTTTGCAAATGTATTCATTCTGCTATTAGGCACAAGCCCAGATTTTCCTGAAATCTCTGCACTGTTGTGCCAAATTTCATCCAAAACTTTAGCTTCCTCAAATAGAAGGAAGTCAAGCAACGTGGCGTGGTTTCAAAGTAGCAAAGCATTTGGTTCAGTGAAGTACAGAAACCTTTACCAATCGATGTTTTAGAATACAACTCCCATAAGCCCTAGGCAACATGTGTTACCTAGGGCTGATGGGAATCGTATTCCAAAATCTCTGGACGGCACCTGATTGATTAAAGCAGATGTACAGCCTTTGACTTAAAGAGAAAAAGGCCCAAGGTATACATCTTATTGTTGGTAGAGCCTCTCTCAGATATGTAAACGGGAGCTGAAGGAACAGTAGAATACAGATTGATTACGTTTACAGGACCATGCAGCTGAAGTGCTTTTGATACAGTGCCACATGAATTTATTATACACACAAGCAAATCGAGACGTGTGGCTTATGCAGTGCTACCATACGGAAATTACAGATGTTGCCTCCTGGAAGAGAAAATTTGGGATACAGAAAGCACTGAAATCTTCACACTTTATACACAACTGAATGTCCAAACCTGACACCCTAGGAAATGCTGTTTATGTTGCGTACAAAACTGGCTTCGAGTTGTTATGTCACTATGCAGGAAACAACTTTCTGGCTCAATTAGTGCAAGCATTGGAGGTCTCCCTCTGTGTGTGTGTTTGCGTATGCATACAGCTCTTTGCAAAATATGCCATCAGCCCTGACCACAGGTCCTGCTAGCTAGGGATGATGGGAGCTGTAGTCCAAAAACAGCTGGAGACCCAAGTTTGTGAAACCCTGATCTAGACCTTTCAATTCAACAGGGATGTGTATGAGGCACTGTGCCAGATGTTTGGCCCCTCCATGCTAACTGCAACAGCCCCATGCTGCAGAAGGGGCTTCTGAAATTCAGGAGCATGGGGTGACCAGCCTGTGTTCCAGTCCTCCAGCAACAGATGCTGAAATATACTCAGAGTCAAGTGTGGATTTCAATCAATTTCCTTTATTTGACCGATAGTCAGAAATAAAACATTACACAATAATTATAAACTATAACATCATAGGGGTACATAAATAAGGTAGGGCCACAGTACTAGACCTCTCACAGATAACCCACATCAAAGCATTCAGTTATACGTTTCCGACACTTGAGTGCCAGGAAAGGGAATTTAGCCACTGACAAAGTTGTTATCCCAGAAGACTTATTTAGCAGATATGCTGTCTGCTTTCCTCTTTGTCGGGAACTGAGCTGGGGTAAGTATGGAGTTATAAGGTACTGTCTTAAATCGTTGTAGATGGGACAGCTCAGTAAAATGTGCTCTGTGGATTCTACCTCACCCAATGCACAGTGGCATAATCTCTGGTCATATGGGACTCCTCCATGTCTTCCCTTCAGAACCGCCGAGTCAAGAACATTCAGCCTAGCAAGTGTGGATTTCATGCTCTTTATTCAGCTCATAGTAGTGAGGAGGAATGGAAGTTCCCCCAGAATGTCTGCTTTATATACATTATTTACACAATGGGCCCCACGTGATTGGCTAATTCCGGGATTCACCTGTAGGCCAATCAGGTTGCGGATTCACTTCCACCTGGAGCTGGATTGGGTGGCTCCTGTGGACCAATCAGACTGCTGCATTCTGGACCCTATTGTTCTAGGACCAATCAGACTGCTGCATTCTGAATCCTATTGTTCTAGGACCAATCAGACTGCTGCATGCTGAATCCTATTGTTCTCGGACCAATCAGACTGCTGCCTTTTGGATCCTATTCAACTCAGTACATAACGGATGCCCATTCCTCAACCATGGTAAACCCAATATTGGGGCTTTCTGCACAATTAATTACCAATGGACGTATCTTTCGATCACCATACTCTCCTTGGGCACATGGATGTGTTTCTGCTGACACAGGGGTTTTTCCATCAGCACGGGCCCTCTCTGTTTGCCCTCTCCCCATTATGCCCTTTCAGCCAACAGTTCTGGTGGTTTCAATTCCTCTGCCAGGCTCCTTTCTACTATACTTTTTATACGATGCTGCCTTCTGTTCTTGCTATAGACTTAACATTTTTGGTTTTTGCAGTCCACAATTATGGAAAGGTCGGAGTATAGATTTCTTAAACCCATCATCCCGCTCAAAATGCCCTTTTATTCAACAGGCGTGCTTTGTTTGAATTTCCGGTTCCATTTTCTTCTTTATTACCTGCCCCCACCCTCCTTTTTACCTTGGGAGTCTGAGCTGGGATTATTTTTGTGCTCCCAATTAAGGAACGTTTGCCTCAGAAATGTTAAGCCAATCGCAAAAACTAATCAGGCGGCTTCCGTAAGGAACGGAGCCTCTGTTCCCACTGCGTGAACACCAGCCCTCTGTGTATTCTTTGCACAACCGCAGCAACACGGCAGTGGCTAACCCTTTTACACTGCCGATTTAACATTGTTTTCTGCTGGGATTCTCGCTTCAGCTCTTATGCCAGACAGCATCCATGGCATCCCGAGAATTTGTTTAGCTATATTTCAAATCCACAGTGACGTGAACAAATCCACACATAACATAAGCATGTTTCATGGCTTTCACTTCCCAGTAATCCATTCTTGTAGACTTCTCTGCTGTGCTCCTCGCTGTGACATCGGAGTATAAGCCTTAATTTAATGTTGCCACAATGACAGGCAGAGGCCGGTGTATAGTAGGGGACCCTGCATACTGAAGAGACTTCTGGAAAGTGTAACATAAGAGCGTCCTGAGGTTTCCACAATGAAGCTGCTTCTAAACTAGTTCTTTTTCTGGAATGCACATGCTTTGTTCACACACACACACACACACACACCACTGAGCATCCAGATTACATAATTGTAAGCTTGTTTACAATACAGTCTTTTGCCCTCCCATGTTTTTAATACCTGACTTATGGCAATTTTTGTGGAAAGGCGATGTGCTTAATCAGGCCTTTAAGGGCTTCTGTGCCTTTAGTTTAACATTTCCTGTGTGCAGCTTCAGCCTGCTTTATTGTTTCCTGACAAAGGCCAGAGGAGGATGCTTTAATTACTGGTTTTACTTGTCCTTTTCATTCTTATAGCAAGTACGAGAAGAAATAATCAAAGCCCCTTTGCCCCAATTCCAGCTTATTTTCCGGGGATTTGGTAGTATAGGACATACATGATGTGCTGGTCCCGGGGGGGGGGGTTACCGTGAGGCGTGGTAGGAGTCCGGTCCTGGGACGAGGGTCTGGAGACTGCCCACCAAGGGCGAAGCGGGGTCCAAAGCAAGAACCTGGGCATGGTCGGGAACTCTCGAAAAACAGGTCTGGGTGCTGGCAGAAACAGGTTTCCAACGTCGTTTCACCCGCAACCTGGGACTGGGCTGACTGGCCTTTATCTCCTCTGAGGCCAGGGGCGGTCCCGGCCCATAGGTGACCCGCCTCTCCTGGCCTGGAGGTGACCACTCCTCCTGAGAGAACCCAGTTCCCTCTGCCTCTCTGCCCTGAGCCTCTGCAGCTCCGGAGAGACTGGAGGGTTACTGGACCCAGAGGCAACCTCACCTTCCCCTGACATGGCTGGGAGAGGCGCAACTGCAGGCAATGGGTCCTCAATCACCTCCAGAGCCGGAGTGGATACATCTGGTGTCTGCTCCTGAGGATCCGGCACAGGTGCAGGCCCTTCAGATTCAAGCCCCTGCTCCGGCTCAGCCGGCCCTGGAGGCAGGGACTCCTGTGCAGGCTGGGACTCCTCAGGTTCAGATTCTGAATCAGATTCCCAGGCCATCACACATGACCAGGTAACACTACTGCAGCCACATATGAAGAAGACAGTGAAAATATAGTGTATGCAAAACACATTGAGAAAGAGCTCACACAGTGAACAGCTGGGCGTCTCCTGTCTTCAACTATAATACCAAGTTATTTACTTGCAGAAGTGTAAGCACCGATGTAGAAGAATGAGCCACTTGGAGGATCAAGCTGACAGCCACCTTCATTTGAGGGGAAATCTCTTTTAATATTAATATGTATTAAATTTATCTGCTTGTGGAGAAGAAATTCGCTGTGGATTTTAATGTTATATTTCTAACTTACTGAACTCTTCCCCCCACCCCCGACTTAAAATCCACATTATTTCAATTCAGAGAAATAGCCCTGCAGTTCCAAATAACTTGTCTCCCTTCAGCTTGATCAGCCTTGGCTGTTTTAATGAATATTTACTCCCTTGCAGTACAGCTCAAGACTGCTAAGCTGTAAAATACCAGATTACTATTTTCATTTTCTGCATAAAGCTGTTCTCCCCCCTTCCACATCCTCATTCAGTAATGGAAAAGATAATTAATGTTATGCTGTAATTAAGTTCATTATTATTTTATTGTTTATACCAATATAGCACAAGGATTTGCAGGTTTATTAAACGGCTGGAAAATTAAAAGAGATAATGGTGTGGGTGGGAATAAAAAGGTTGGTATAAATTCAGAGGGACGCGGGTGGCGCTGTGGGTAAAAGCCTCAGTGCCTAGGGCTTGCCGATTGAAAGGTCGGCGGTTCGAATCCCCGCGGCGGGGTGCGCTCCCGCTGCTCGGTCCCAGCGCCTGCCAACCTAGCAGTTCGAAAGCACCCCCGGGTGCAAGTAGATAAATAGGGACCGCTTACCAGCGGGAAGGTAAACGGCGTTCCGTGTGCTGCGCTGGCTCGCCAGATGCAGCTTTGTCACGCTGGCCACGTGACCCGGAAGTGTCTCCGGACAGCGCTGGCCCCTGGCCTCTTAAGTGAGATGGGCGCACAACCCCAGAGTCTGTCAAGACTGGCCCGTACGGGCAGGGGTACCTTTACCTTTACCTTTATAAATTCAGACATTGCCCTCTCCTGTATTAGTGCCATAGCAATGCAAGCTGACCAGTCTATCATAATTCACATATGCAAAACGGCTTGTGTTATCACTTGGCACTTGTCTAATCAAGATAGAACCATGTACTTCCACCATGTATGCGAAAAGGCAAATTGTCTGTGAAGGATTTAAAGCATGGAGCTTGCAATTTAAAGCATGAAGCTCCACCTCTCATTGACGAATGCATTTTCCCAGGGACATTGATGAGTGTAGCTTTGGTGTGCTTCCTCCTGGGTCAGTATTCTTACAAGCTCTGTTTAGTGAGAATGCTGTCATCTTTGCTCTTGGATACAGACCAAGTAAATGTCAGTGAATGTCTTTATAATTTAGGCTGTGACTACCACTGAAACGTGCAAAGATGTCACTGAAGTTTGTTCAGTGGTTGCAACTGGTTTAGAATTTCAGACCTTCCAAGTGTCCCTATTTTCCAGGGATAGTCCTGGATTTACAGAAGCCATCCTGGTTTCTGATTTGATCATTGAATGTCCTTCTTTTCCTTAAAAAGGTAAAGGGACCCCTGACCATTAGGTCCAGTCATGGCTGACTCTGGGGTTGCGGCGTTCATCTCACTTTATTGGCCGAGGAAGCCGGCGTATAGCTTCCGGGTCATGTGGTCAGCATGACTAAGCTGCTTCTGGCGAACCAGAGCAGTCTGGTGATCACAAGTAAGGAAAAGTCTAGTTCATGTGGATCCCTTGTCGCTTGAGCCTGCAGCAATGTTTGGAGTGACATGCCAAAAGTAAAATATAAGCTACATTCCATTTGCTGTAAAGAAGACACGTCACAACTTTGCTGCTGGCTGAAGGGGTTGGACAGGACATTTCAGAAGTAGCATGAGAATCTGGACGTATACTGTATCCTGCTTCCGGTATTGAATTGTGCCACCTGAGGCAGCTATTTACTCAGTCTAGGAAAAGCCAGAGTCATAATCCTGAGTCATACAGCAGTACAGTAGCCAAACTGAAACAGAGGCAGTAAGGCAAATAAGCTAACAATAATTATATATTTATAATTAATAGGGTGCTTTGATGTTGGAAATCTTCACACACCTATCTTGGTAATCTTTACAAGAGCTTCTTAAGGTGCTGTGTTATCTGATGAAAATAAGAGGAAAATATCCACAGGAGCTAAAAAGAATAGCTTGCTCTTGGAAATCGCCCAACCCATTTCACACTTCAACTTCATTTTGCTACTGCAGAGGAGAAGAGATTTTCTCCCTTTCAATTGCTTTATGCCTCTCGGTGGTGATCTTTTTATAGCACCTGTGGATATGTTCTTCTTGTTTCATTGTTAGTAAATGCAGCTGTCTTGCTTCTGCAGTATTAGCTATTATTGCAGAATATATTGCAGAAGAGGGACTGAGAGATAGTGACTTGCTTAGTGTTCTTTAGTATGCAATCTTAACCCTACTTAAAGGTAAAGGTAAAGGTACCCCTGCCCGTACGGGCCAGTCTTGACAGACTCTGGGGTTGTGCACCCATCTCACTTAAGAGGCCAGGGGCCAGCGCTGTCCGGAGACACTTCCGGGTCATGTGGCCAGCGTGACAAAGCTGCATCTGGCGAGCCAGCGCAGCACACGGAAACGCCGTTTACCTTCCCGCCAGTAAGCGGTCCCTATTTATCTACTTGCACCTGGGGGTGCTTTCGAACTGCTAGGTTGGCAGGCGCTGGGACCGAGCAACGGGAGCGCACCCCGCCGCGGGGATTCGAACCGCCGACCTTTCGATCGGCAAGCCCTAGGCGCTGAGGCTTTTACCCACAGCGCCACCCGCGTCCCTACTTACCTAGGTGTAAAGCCGTTGAAATAAATAGGACTTCTGAGGAGACATGGTTAAGACTGCATTTAAAGCCCGTATGAGCGAAAGTGGGGTTTTCACTTCTGGATAAACAGGCATAGACATGCAATGTGCAGTGTGCCACTGAGAATTTGTGGGCTGCAGATCAGTCTTGGACTTGGGAGATCTGGCTTCCAATGGCCATTCAGCAGCCATGAAAGTGACTTTGTGCCACCCGTCTCTGTCTTTCACCCTTGACTGTTGTAAGGTTTCTATACCTTTGTACATGGAAGGTAAAGGTAAAGGGACCCCTGACCATTAGGTCCAGTCGTGGCTGACTCTGGGGTTGCAGTGCTCATCTCTCTTTACTGGCCGAGGGAGCCAGCGTACAGCTTCCGGGTCATGTGGCCAGCATGATTAAGCCGCTTCTGGCAAACCAGAGCAGTGCACAGAAACGCCGTTTACCTTCCCGCCAGAGCGGTACCTATTTATCTACTTGCACTTTGACGTGCTTTCAAACTGTTAGGTTGGCAGGAGCAGGGACTGAGCAACGGGAGCTCACCCTGTCGTAGGGATTCGAACCGCTGACGTTCTGATCGGCAAGTCCTAGGCTCTGTGGTTTAACCCACAGCGCCACCCACATCCCACATGGGTGCAAAAATGGGTGCCCTACCCTCTTAAACAGTTCCAGGCGGAGGGTACCTTGGACAGCCCTAGAGAGCCGGCATGGTGTAGAGGCGAGTTTGTCAGACTAAGACCAGGCAGACCAGGGTTCAAATCCCCACACGGGCAGAAAGCTCATTGGGTGGCCTTGGGCCAATCGCTGTCCCTGTCTCTTAGCCTAGCATTCCTCACAGGGCTGTTGTGAGCATAAAAAAGAGCAGCGGGTGAACCAAGCATGTCACCTTAAGCTCCGTGGAAGAAGGTTGGCATATAAATGTAAGTCTTCTTGGTGGTGGCTGCTCCCAGACTTTGGAACTCCCTCCCTAGAGAAGCCAGACTGGATCCCTCCTTGCTTTCCATCCACCAGCAGGTCAAGACCTTATTTCAACAGCCTCTTGGCATCTGACTGCTTTTAATGAACGGGCTGGTGTTGTGCTGTTTTTATGGTCATTATCTGTATGTTTCTAATCTATCTATATCCATCTAGATAAACTCTATTAAAGTTTAATTGCTTTTTAATGATTGTTTTTCCCTATGTTTTTTGCTGTTCTTATCTGAATTACCTATATATCTGTCAACCTTTCCACACCCCCACCCCCACGAGGGAAAGTTGTGATTTTTTTCTCTGGGGGAAAATTATTGCTTTGGGGGGGGGGATTTCTGTCCTTGTTTGACGAGTGCTTGATATTCATTAACAATGATTTATTACTTTTTGTGGGAGAGTCTGGAGCCTCTACCGCCTCACCTCCTGCTGCTGTATGCCACCTTGAGCTCCTTGGAAGAAAGTTGGCATATAAATGCAATTATATATACAGTATATATATATACATATATACATATATATATATATATATATATATATATATATATATATATATATACATACACACACACACACACACACACAAACACACACACAGTATAGGGTTGCCATATTTCAAAAAGTGCAAATCCGGACAGAAAAGTTGAACTTTTTTCTTTTTTTGCTCAGTTGTCAAGCTGCTTTCTTTTCTTTCTTTCTTTTTTTTTTTTGCTCAAAGTTCTTGAGCTTTTTTGGGCGGGAGCGGCAAAGTTCTTGAGCTTTACTTGCAACCCTTTTCTTGCAAGCAGTTATTCCCAGGCACTACAGTGGCCAGCCTTTCTTTTCCTCCCCTTCACCCTTAGGAAAATTTGTGATTTCTTTCCCTGTGGGGGTACTGGGTGGGTGGGGGCTGGTTTCTATCCTCACCTATCAAGGATATTCGTGGGTTTGAGCCCCCATGTGGTCCCTTCCAATACTTTGTAAGACTTTATTTTATTTTATTTTAGGGGAGCTTCTGCCTCTCCTCCTGCTGCTGCCTTATGCCACCTGGAGCTCGAGAACAAAGGCAGCGTAAAAATGTAATCACACATGAACACACATGCTGACATAGAGGGCAGATATTCCCTTCCTCCCTCCTCAGATATCTTCTTCTTACTTCTTCTTTGATGACCACTCCTAGCCGAGTAAGATTGTCTTCCATAAACATGGTTTTAACAATGAGTCCATAAGTGACTCTGGAGACCAATTCTGGATCCACACATCCTTCCACAGTGGGGACATTGGTTTCCGGGTGGGAGTTGATCATGGTGTGGATCTGCCAAGCATGCCTTCCTCTTAGCACGTTTCTCCCTTGCGTCCTGAGTTCGAGTGTCTTCAAAGCCCATGGCACCTTTGGTCAAGGCTGTTCTCCAATTGGAGCACTCGCAGGCAAGTGTTTCCCAGTTGTTGGTGTTTATACTACATTTTTAAAGATTTGCCTTGAGACAGTCTTTAAACCTCTTTTGTTGACCACCAGCATTACGCTTTCCATTTCTAAGTTCGGAATAGAGTAGTTGCTTTGGAAGACGACAATCAGGCATCCGCACAACATGACCAGTCCAACGAAGTTGACCTTGAAGAATCATCACTTCAGCATTGGTGATCTTTGCTTCTTCCAGTATACTGGTATTAGTTTGCCTGTCTTCCCAAGTGATGCGTAAAAATTTTTTGGAGACACTGTTGATGGAATCTTTCCAGGAGTTGCCGTTTATACAGTGGTACCTCTGGTTACGTACTTAATTTGTTCTGAAGGTCCGTTCTTAACCTGAAACTGTTCTTAACCTGAAGCACCACTTTAGCTAATGGGGCCTCCTGCTGCCGCCGCCATGCGATTTCTGTTCTCATCCTGAAGCAAAGTTCTTAACCCGAGGTACTATTTCTGGGTTAGCGGAGTCTGTAACCTGAAGCGTATGTAACTTGAAGCGTATGTAACCCGAGGTATCACTGTAAATGGTCCGTTTCAGAAGCATACAGTAAAATTGAAGTTACAGGTAGGTAGCTGTTTTGGTCTGCCATAGTGTGTGTGGGGGGGAAATCTGAAAAGAAGTGTGCATGCACACGAAAGCTTATACCAATAACAAACTTAGTTGGTCTCTAAGGTGCTACTGGAAGGATTTAATATTTTTGAGTAAAATTGAAATGCAGAGTGTTTTGAGGACGGGGACATTCGCAGGGAAACCAAAACGCTATTGTACTATCAGGTGTCTCTCTACCTGCCGACCTTTCCCCACACACACCCTGAGGAGAAGTTTCTGATTTCTTCCCCTCAGTGTGTGTGTGTGTGTGAGAGAGAGGGGAATACTTCTGCGTGAGGAGGGGACCGCGCGCTGGGCGGAGGCGCGCCATCCTTGCCCTCAGCAACCCCTCGCTCGAGGCGGGGGTGGGGCGGGGCCGCGCGCTCCCGCTCCCTCGCCGCGCAGTCGCTCGCGGCCATGTTGTAGGCGCCGGGAACGAACTGGAGAGGGAAAGGCGAGGGAGAAGAGGGAGAGCGCGCGCGCGCGCGAGGGCGGGCGGGCGCGTGTCTGTATGTGTATATATGTGAGGGCAACGGCGGCGGCGGCGGCGGCGCATCCCATGGTGCAGCGCGCCGGGAGGGAGGGAGGCCGGCTGGCTGAGGGACGGGCGGAGCGGCCTGGGAAGCGGGAGAAGGAGCAGCTTTCTCCTCCTCCTCCTCCTCCGGCTGAGGGAAGCGACCGGCGGAACGACCCGCGGGGGAAGGGAAGGAAGGGAAAGAAGAAGGAGGCGGGCGAATGGACGCTCGGCTCTTATGATCGTGGCGCCTCAGGGCTTCGCCGGGTGAGTCTCTCAGCCGTGAGGGGAGAAGGAGGAAAGGCGGGGGCGGCCAGTTTGGAAGGGAGCGTGGATGCGTGTGGGGAGGGAAGAAGCGGTTGTGGGAATGGGGTGGCGGTGGGGTGGGGGCTCCCAAAGGCGCGCCCTCCTCTTCCTCCTTTCCCCTCCTGAGGGGAAGCAATGGAATAACATGTAAACAGGGAGTTTTCCATCCCTGGGGGTCTCTTTATGTCACACACAGAGAGATGAAGGGGAGGGTTGTGGGGCAGGGCTCCGCCAGGGGGTGTGTATAGGGTGGGTGGCTGGGTGCAAAGGTGAAGTGGCTTTTTGAATGGGAGCGAGAGTTGTGTGTGTGTGTGTGTGTGGAGGGGGAAGCGTCCCCCGAGGTGTTGTGATTTGCACGCCAGTCGCTGTGGTTTTTGTGTGTTTCCACTAACAAAAGGGCCCATCCGAGCTCTGCAAACTTCGGGGCTCTTTGATTTCTCTCTCTGGAATCGCGAAGGAAAGAGAAACCAAGCCGCTCCCCCCCCTTTCTCTCCCCCACAAAAGCAGGGAAGAGGAAACGAAGCTGCCTGAAAATAATAAACCTTTCCTTTGGGTGACCTAACCCGGCCGCCGCCCCCGCCTCCGTGTTTCGTTCCTGACCCAGCCTTTGCGAAGTGTGGAAGATCCACGGGAGTTCACGAGGAATGCCGTGTAGGCCTTAAGTGCCTCTGGGGCGTGTGAAGGGGGTCGCTTGTGGGGAAAGTAACAGGGCGGGGCGGCCCTCCAGTCTGGGATGCATGCGTCTCCGAAACACGCTTGTAACCTGTAGCATGGAGAGTGGTGAGTCGGCGTGTGCATCTTAAGCAACACGGGGAGTGGTGTGTGTTTGTGTGTGAGAGTGGGAAGGCTGCGAGGGAAGTTGCTGAGATTTCTTGTGTGCGCATCTTTTGGCCAAATAGTAAAAAATTCAGGTTCCCTGATCCACAGGGGAAAGGGTAGCCTCCGAAAGGGGGAGTGTATGTGTGCTTGTGTGTTTTGCGGCGGTGGTGGTGGTGGTGGTGTTATTCACCCAAGGCAAGGTTTCTTTTGAAAGATTTTGAGGAGGAAACGATCCAAATCCAGTGTAAAGGGACTGAATCACCCTCTCATCTTCACACTCCCCCCACAATGAGATGGGCACAGCGGCAAAATAATCTTAACTCATTTCCAGATCATGTGTATATAGTAAAATTAATCCAGAATTTTGTGCGTTGTTCCTCCCAGGCCATGCTTCTCTTTTTCTAACTTTTAAATATATTGCTGGTTTTGCATTCATTTATTCTAGATTAGTATATTGGCCAGCTCTAGCATACAAAGCTAGGGATTTTGTGAACTAGGCAGTTCTGTATTACTTGAAATACTTTTTTTTTTTTTTACTGAAACTACTTTTCTTCCAGTAGTATAGGCTATAATACCAATACTGGGCTCTTGTACTGCTGATCTGCAGTTGAGTTTCTGGCAATATATGTAGTACCATAATAAAGATATTGGAAGGGAGTTTAAGCTGAAAGCAGAAAGTTTGCCAGTGGAGATTTCAGAGTTCATTGTTCATGATGAACATCCGTACTGCAAGCTTTCCACTCCCCCTCCCCACCCCCACATCTGGAAGTAGTTAGCTTTGATTCTTCCCTCCCCACACTCCTTTCTTAAATGACACCCTCTGTGTATGTTAAATGATAGAATTTATAACTTGTCCGCCATTTAAAGGATCAAGGCCAGCAACATCTTATTTAATTTGTTCATCCTTTCAACTTTTCTTCATTTGTGCTTTACTGAATGTTGAGGCGAGAATTATTTCTCCTCTCCTTACTGAGTCTATAGCTGAACTGGGAAGTGAACCCAGGTGCCTGAGGTCAATTCTGTTCAGTGTATCATAGTTGCTTTCATTCCAGCTGCAGGGCCTGATATCACAAGCCTTGGCTTCCCTTTTGCTGACAGTCTCATATGAAGCTAAGTTACAACACTGCTCTTCATTGTGTATAATTGCACTTCTGTGTTATCAATTTGCTGGTTCAGGGTTCTGTGATACAAGCAATGATCTGTGATGCTGCAGTTCTTTATAACTGAGTAGCATTGTGTTTGTGTAGCAGCATCTATCCCACCGTGTAGTCAAGGCAGCTTTGCAGCATTCTGAATCACTAAAATGCATCATTTTTGTGTGAAAACCAAAGCAGTTATTTAAATGCTTTAAACGGAACATCAGTTAATGTTAAGAGAGGAGATTTGTTCCTCTCCCCAAAAAGTAAAAATGTATTCACTTGCCTTGAGAAGTTCTAAAGGTCTTTATTACTGAGTAGAAGGAGGGATTATGGCATACATGTGGCATTTTCTTAATGCTGTGATTTGACTAACAACTGCACCTGCTGAAATTCTCTCTTCACAACTATTAAATGTTCAAGAGCCCCTGTTGTTGATTGCATCTGGTCACTGTAGTCCTGTTTCCAGGGGTGATGTAATCATATCCTGTTTTTCAAGTAAATGGCATGGTATTAAGAGCGTGTTCTCATGTAAACGATTTCTAGTTTTTGAGGACGAATCAGAAGAGACATCAAAAGCAACAATTCAGTTTGTAGATTCAACAAGCCTCTTGGTGACAAAGGATGAATCTTTTATTTTGGTTTTGATACTAATATGTGTAAACATTCAAGGAAGTTGGAAATTTCCATAAATATTGTTTCCTCCACTATTGCAAGAATCTCAAAGCATCAGTGTGGGTCTTTCAGAATGACAGAAATATTTGGTATGCTGCTGCTTACAGATCGGAGATAATAGGATGTTGCAAATCCTCTCACATCTCTTAAGAACTGTGTATATGCCTTTCATCAAATATAGCAAACAATTTGTAATTTGAGTAATGGCACAGGAAAGTTGCTGATAACTGCCTTCAGAAGTGTGATGTAGTAAGATAGTTACTTCAAGAATCAGCAGTGTTGCTAAAAAAAAAAAGATGCCTAAAAGGGAGCTGTTAGAACTGAACATTTGCAGTATGCTTGCCATTGTTCAGTATTCTTGTAGCTCTGTTACTAACTTTCTTTCAAAAATATAGCTAGGAGTTAAGAATCTAAAATAGTATAGAAACTCTCAGGTTTGCTTTTGAAATTGTTTGAGATTTTTGAATGTATTATTGATACTACCATCATATACATATGAGAGGTAATGAAAATTGGTGTAGGGTATTGGTGAAAAGGCATGAACTTACATTCAGGTAGGTAGCTGTGTTGGTCTGACGCAGTTGAAATATATAATTTTTTGTTAAAAAATGTCCAGTAGCACCTTAGAGACCAACTAAGTTTGTTCTTTGTATACGCGTTCTTGTGTATGCACACTTCTTCAGATACCTTCAGCAATCTGAAGAAATATGCATGTACACAAAAGCTTATACCAAGAACAAACTTAGTTGGTCTCTAAGGTGCTACTGGACATTTTTTTTTAATATGAACTTACATTGTACTTTGGAAGGCAACATTTGAGTAGGGTTATCCTATGGTTTATTGAACATGGGATCTCTTGCCCAACCATGGTTTCCTGTTGTGTGAACAAGTTATGCTGAGCTGGAGTCTCATGCTCTTCTTCTTCCATGAGCAAATGGAAAAGATGAGAGGTTATCAATTTTAAGCAAGCTGTAGTTCCCTGTTAAGGCTGATATCTGGCAATAGTGGTTTGTTTAAACTCTAGTAAGTGAGAACCAAACCAGGATCAAACAAAGCTTTCTGTTCCTGGCTTGTTCAATAATTTTTTAATAAGCTGCAGGACAGAGGTTGGATGCACTGTGGATTGCACTGAGATTGTTTAAAATTGGATAACTGAAGTTTCCTATTTTTACCTCCTGGTGTACAAAAGTGTGTGTGTTGGGGAAGCCTGAGGCTAACCACAACTTACTCATGTGGCTTCTGTTATGTCTCAACCATGCAATTGGGTTCAAATATCCACCGGATGCTCTTGTTCTTTCATTATTGTCTAAGCACATCAAAACATCAAAGGATGCACTTCAGTGTAAGCATATATATAGTGATGCACATTGGGACACACACATGCGCGTATGCGTGTGTATACACAGTGCTTTTTTCTAAAAAATGTTTAGGGGTACTCACATTTTCCTACTGATATTGAAATACTGCCCCTCAATTAGGCCAAACTTGGATTCACAAAATGTTTAGGGGTATACTTACCCCTGCGTACCCCCAGAAAAAAGCACTGTGTGTATGTGTCTATATGGTATATGAGCACACAGATGCTCATGGGGTCTGTACTGGTGGTCATGGACCAGGAAAGAGATCTTTGGGTTGTTGTGGATAGCACAGTGAAGATCTTCACCAGGTGTGCAACATCTGTAAAAAAAGTGAATGCCATGGTAGGGATAATTGGGGAAAGGACTGAAAATAAAACTTGCCATATAATACTATTGTATAAATCTGTGGTGTGACTGTGTGCAATTGAGATTTCCTCACCTCAAAGTTATTGTAGAGCTTGAGAAGGTTCAGAAAGGGGCAACCAAAACCAATCAAGGGAATGGAGCAACCCCCCTGTGTGGAAAGATTGCAGCATTTGAGGGTTTTTAGTTTTGCTGAGTGAGAGAATACATGATAAAGATGTATAAAATTGTGCACGGTGTTGAAAAAGTGGATAGAGAAAAGCTTTCCCCCCTCTCTCTCGTAATGCTAGAACTTGGTGCCATCCAGTGAAGCTGGATGTTGGGCTGACATACAAAAGAAACCACTACTTCATACAGCATGTAGTTAGTGATGGCCTTAAAATAGGATTGTGCTGCTGATGCATTCATGTTCCGCTTTTGGACTTAACATGGGCATTTGGCTAGCTACTATGAGAACAGGTTGCAACATTGTTAGATGGAGGAGCAAATGTGCGAGCCTAAAAAGCTGTTCCTGATGTTCCAGAGTTGTGTGTGTATTGTGGGGAAAGTATTGTCTGAACATGGGCTATGTGGGCTTAGGCAAACCACGGTTCCTTTGCTCTTATCTGAAATAAAGAACATTTTAGAGGGTGGTTGTGAGAATTTCTGAGCTAATGTATGAGGTGCACCTTAAACAGTTAAAACATACTCTGAAATGCTAATTATTCTTATATGCATAAATAAAAAAGTATTCTGTTCTTACTACATTCCTGTGAAGAACTTGATAACTGTTACTTTTTTCAGCAGAAACATGCTCCAATCTGTTGAGGTGGGCTTAATTTATCATTTTACTTTTAATGTTCAATGAAGAAGCAGGAGTTTTAAGTTATGTTGTTACTTCCCTCATCTACTCTGAGTAGAATTTGTCAAAGTAGTTCCAACACTGAATGTAGAATTGAGCTGAAATTTCTCTAAAGGCATTTTCCCGATATCTATCTGAGAGAAAAAGGCTTCTCTTCGGAATTTTCTTCTTTTTTTGTGGTGCCTGCCATTCCCCCTTTCCACCCCACATGCTCCATAATAATAATAGGTCTGAAGATTGTGGAGGGTGCAAAATGATGGTTAGGCTGCCAACACATTTGATGATGCTGTCATTTGCAATGGCATCACATTAAACCTAAGGGAAAAGAAGCTTTGCTGCCACTGCTTATGATGAGCCCCTCAAGCCTGAGAAAATACTGAAAAATGTCTCTTCCTCATAGAGAAATTTGGTGAAATGGTGCTCACTGTCCTTCGTTTCCGTACTCACAGATTGAGTGGAGAATTTCAAAAGGCCATTTGCACACAGCTCTAATTGGAAGCATATTTGTGTTTTCTTTCTGGTGGGCAACTCACATATTGAAGTTTTTCACAATTTTGAAGCATTTCTATTCCTGTTTCCTTATTTCTTTCTAGACTGGTTTCTAGTTTCAACGTCTATATCTGTTAAACTGACTATTTCTTGTTGTGTTAAATTTCACAATCATAAAGTGAAATTTGATCTTGCCGTAGAAACTCCGTGGAGTTCAGGGTTTTTTGGTGCTTTTTGGGGGTATTTGAATAGCTTCCCATCCTTTCACTGGTACAAGGAACAGACTAGTTTAGTCAGCAAAAATCCTTAAGACAAGTGGCTTTGAAAGACCAGAGCTAAAGATCTTGCCATGCTTCTCTTTTCTGTATAATGTTGTACTTGGACAACTCTTGTAAGTTTTCACTTTCCAGGAATGAGGAGTTGTCTTAAAATCTTTTGCATTGGCAACAGAAAAAAAGATAGGAACACATCAATCTTCCTAGCTAGGCAATAACTGCCTTCTCTGTTCGTTGGTTAAGGGGAGGAGCAGGGGATGTTGTCCCAGATTTCAGTCCTGTCAGTTCAAATATTAAGCTGAAAGGTTGGGTTGAACCGATACAAGCTGTTGTACCTGCCAGCTTTCTCTTCTTTTTGGGAAACCTTTTGTTTTGATCCTCTGGATTGCAATCAAGGCAAGAAAAGTCTCAGTGCCCTGCTCCCCTTTGCTTTTGACAGGTTCCAGAAATTCATGCTCCCCCCCCCCCAAAGAATGGGGCATTGCAGGGGGTTGGACTAGATAACTTTGGGGGTCCTTCCCAACTCCACAATTCTACGATTCTGTGATTGCTCTGTAGGTAGAGGGATGATGCTAATCCTTTTGGTCTGGTTTGTTCACTTCAGTCATCTTTTCTTTATGTGTCCTGTTCAGTGTGTGTGTTTTCCCCTTCTGATTTTGCCATAGTGTTCTGGACTTTGGTGTTTGATGCTGGTGTGGCATGCCATATGGATGGACAGCGTTTTTTTCCTTCCAAAAACCGTATATGATTTTTTCCTTGCACCTCTTGGCCTCTGGGATAGGTCAGCTGATCAGGCTGCCTAAATGGCGTGCAGCAAAGGATACTAGTGTTCAAAATGCTGTGATTTAGCTTTCTGGCTAATTGGAACTCTTCTTCAGGTGAATTGGGCATTTAAGTGTGCTTCCAGGTAGGCACATAATATTGTAAGGGTTAGCTCAGATGAGTTGCCACCAACAGGTTCCCCTCATCCACTTGCTGGCTTTCCTCTGGAAAATGAATATATGAATTAAATGTTGGCAGTTTTGATAGCAACAATATTGTGAGCACACAGTGAGAAATTCGCATGCATGAGGAGTCCCTGTTCAACAATAAACTTGCATTGATAAGCACCCATATTCAAAACATATTATACTTTCCCTCTGCAATTTCAGAATTTGGACTCAAGCTTTTCTGATTTGGGGGCCATGTTGATTTCCCATGTAATTTGATGACATAATTTGGTGTAGAATTAATTGTAACCACCAATACTATTTTTCTAGAAAAAGAGGTGCCATAACTCACCGTGAACGCCTCCCGCCAAGTGCTCTGCTCACACTTCTAATAAGCTGGAAGACCAGAAAGGTGGGGGGGGGGCCACAGGGCTGCTGTGATGGCCCATGCTGGCAACTGGTTTCTTCCACTGAGGCACCCAGAGGAGCCTTGAACACCTTGCCTGGCCATCCAGGGCAGCAGAGGAGTGGCCCAGGGAGTGTATGGATGGGTGAGTGGGCTCCTAGCCACTCCGAGCCAGGGTGAAGAGACACAATTTTTGCACCCCCCTGGGCCTGCATCACTGGCAGGGGCAAATCTAGCCAACCTCTAGGTATGCCCCTGATTAATATACAAAGTCCTGAGCAGCTTCAGAGACACACAATACCTTGAAGACTACCTAAGCTCTTGTGCCAAGCTATGGAAATAGGCTGTGAGCCACAGGATAAAGGCCTGATGCTTGAATGAATGAATGCGTACTGCTGATCACATATCCTTAAACTATTGCGATGGGTATGCATAATAAAAGCAGTGTGTAGTGGATGTTGATTCCATGGGTTAACTTCTTTGTTCTGCTATGATGCTCATGGGGCAAGTGCTACCTCTCAGCCAGATCTATTTCAGAGAATTTATTTAATATCCCACCTTTTTGTCTGACAATAGGCTTCCAAGGCAGCTGACAATAAGAAGCTTTTTTAAAAAAAATATTGTTGTGATTTACGAAAGGCTTTGGAATGACAGGAAGGCCTTGCTGCTTTGTGGTTCATCATCTGTCCTGCAGATTTACGAGGTTAAAGTATTATAATTCCATATAATCTATTCTGTGTTACTTGTAGAAGTGGGATATAATGTGATAAACAAGCATGAAGGCTAAGTGATTTATAGTTACCAGTAACCTCTCAGGATGTCTTGTCAGATCCTGTGAATCTTAAGAAAAGGGAAGTTGATAACACACAGCATCTCTGCAAGTGAACTTGTTAAACTTATCCAGAACAAAACTTAGTCAATAAGAAATGTAGTGGCTTCCTTATCTAGCAATTTGCCCATGATTGAAGTCACTTTCACTTGGGTCCTTTGAGTACTGTTTCCTCTAATCCCTGAAAGATAACGCCCACATGATAACATCCCTAAGAGATTCCCAGAGGGTGAGGCAGAGTGACTGCCAGAGAAAGGGTATGGGCTGGTGTCAAACTTCTAAGAAAGATTATGAATGGAAATGGGTGAATTGCTTATGTGATGTTTTTAAAGCCTCAGGACCATATGTGCATTTTACCTTTCTGGTGTCAGTAATACGTGAAGTTATGAACTGTAATTTTGGTAGAAGTTTAGCTGAGGTTTGGCATGGACTATTACAGTGGCATATTTGTAACTTATTTTAAAGAGTCTGAGCTCTTGAGATTGGGTGATAAATGCTTTTAAACATGCACGACTCAGTTCAGTAAAGTAGTCCCAATATGAGGGCCCTATGTTATGAAATGTAAGGCTGTTGATTTATCTGAAACCACTGCTTTAGTGCCTTGCTACCTTTTTATTATTTAGCTTAACTCTGGAGGATGGATGGGGCAGAAAAAAAAGATGTGTTTTTTTACCGTCTCCTGATATTTAATTATTTTTATGGCCTAGAAAGACCTTTGTTTTCCCAAATGAGAGTTGTGGGATATTTTAAAACTGTGAATATTGTCTGTGTTCAAGCTGGGGCTTGTGCATTTGTATGCTTTTCTTGAATTGAACTAATGTAGCATATGTTGCACAGTTCTTACATAACTAGAATTCACTTGGACGTCCAAGGGTTACATTCGGCTTTCCCCCGCCCCTCTGTCCTTCCAACCAGTTTTCGCTTTTAAGAGCTGAAGCAGCCCCATCGTTACTAGATGAACTGACTTAAACCAGCCACTCCATGTGGAACTGTTTTCTCCCAGAGAACATAGGGAGGAAGGTTGTTTGTGAGGAGGTTTGGTTTATCTGCAAATTGAGAGTGGGGAGGGAAGTGGGCCACAAGTGGGACTTTCTGGGAAGTTAGGACTGCAGTGTGTGTGTTTGTGTGAGACAGAGAGATAGGAAGAAGGGAGATGACATGAGTATATGGCATTGGGATTTAGAGTGTGTGAAACTTTGGGAAGAATCATAGGAAAAGACAGGACACCATAGTATTTCTGTCTGAAAATGTGCATATTTCCCCTCTAATTTCATTGTGTATTCTACTTGCAGTCTGCTCAGTTTCTTTCCACATACAAATTGACTCTTGGTAATTTCCTAGTGAATTTTGCTGCCTTGTATCTTAAATTTTAGGTTAAGTGTTGTGTTTAGCAAATAATACAGTACTGCAAATTGCTTGTATGTGTTGCATTAGAAATTGAAATAGGCAATAAGCCTGAAGCCCTGGTCTCGCTCAGCTTTGATGTTGAACAAAGAGTAGTTTTTATTGGTTCAGTCCCTGCAGTTGCCCTACCATTCTTGATAACTAGCAAAAGGAAATGGGAGGATATTATAATGAGGACTGTGACAGCAAATGTTAACGAGGGTCTTTTTAATTAACTGCACATCATGATAATTTTAGGAAGAGGTTTCTGAACAGCTAGAGGGCATGGTTAGGCATGAGGCCAGAAGTAACCGAGGTCAATACTGGAAACATAACTGAAAGTGATGAGTCATAAGGCATTTTTTGTGGGTAGTGAAAGTTAGGTACTTGGGAAGTGTGTGCAGATAGCAAGAATAACAAACACAAGGCTGCAATAGATTTTGGGTCCTAACAGATCTCAGGCATTCAAAATGTTCCGTGAAGCTCCATGAAGTCAGAGTTTTACAGTCAACCAGTGGTCAAAATAATTACTGGTCTTCCCTAGAAATCTTGACTGCAATCAGTCCAGAAATTAATGTTATTTAAATCACTTAATACACCTCTCCCCTCTCCCCCTTTTGGCAAAGCATTATTGTGCCCTGTCACCTGCAAGTACTTTTCATGCTTGGGAGCCTTAAAGCCTTATGTGGTTTGGTGTATTGCACTGCTTGGGGGCTGTTGTGTCAAAAACAAAGCATTATATTGGGCATACGTGTGTTTTCTCATTTACTTAACACAGTTGATGAGGGGTTTTCTAAGCTGTGGTATGTAAATGGATTTGAAAACCCTAAAGTGATATATATAAATGCTAAATATGAAATAGTATTTTCTCACAATTTCCTGTCCCCTCTATCTTTCTTTTTACTGTTCTGTAGTAAAGCAGACTACAACTTCATCATTATTGGCTAATGTAAGGCTGGAATGCTAATAGAGCATGCCTTAGTGTGGCCTCCCTGCCGTAAACAAAAATCTTTGCCATATACTGGATTTTAATTAACTGTCTAGTACTGAAGGACTCCTGGATACAAATGAACTCTCTACTGATTCTTTCTAGGATAAGAAGTAGCAAAAAAGTACAGCAGTTGCTTAGATGTACAGTGGAACCTCGGGTTACAGACGCTTCAGGTTACAGACTCAGCTAACCCAGAAATAGTACCTCAGGTTAAGAACTTTGCTTCAGGATGGGAACAGAAATCGCATGGCGGCGGCACAGCAGCCCCATTAGCTAAAGTGGTACCTCAGGTTAAGAACAGTTTCATGTTAAGAACAGACCTCCAGAACGAATTAAGTTCTTAACCAGAGGTACCACTGTATAAGAAATGGCTTTTCAGTACTTGTGTGCTAAATGTGATGCAGTGGAACCTCGTGTTACGGTACTGTCCCCCTTGCGAACACTGCGGGTTACGAGCTCCGCTAACCCGGAAGTAGATGCTCCCGGTTGTGACCTTTGCCCCGGGATGTGTGCGGAAGTCGCTCGCTGGGAGCAGTGGGAGGTGCCATTAGCGAAAGCACGCCTCATGTTACGAGCGGGTTTGGGTTGAGAACGGACCTCCGAAACGAATTAAATTTGTAACTGGAGGTACCACTGTAATGACGTTTAAGTTAGAAGCAAATTCTTACTGAACATTGAAAAGGAGTAGGAGGAAGGTATTTCTCTGGAAATACCTTAGAGGTGGCATTTACAGTGTCAGAAACTGCGATATAAGAGCTGGGAGCCAAATGGCACCTTCAGCTTAGGTTTCAGTTGCCACAGTATGTCTAGAAACATTTTTTTTTACATGATTACACAGCAAATGAAGACAAGATGGGCCATTTAGCTGAAGATGGAATAAATATTGTGCACGAAAGATGAGTTCTTTTAAAATGAAGAAGCAATCAAGTGGAAAAAGCAGTCTAGAAGAGATGTGAATGCAGTTTCATTCTAGCAGAAGTTAAAAACTGAACCTCTTTTACTCAGAGTGGGTAGTTTGCCAAAACCTGCATCTTTTAAAAATTTGTGAATAACTTTGCTTAGAGAATTTATTTGGTTCTATTCACAGGTTTTTGTATTTGGAGGGTTGTAACCAGCCATAGCAAAACAGGTTGTACAGAGAGCACAGTTGGACTTAAGTTTAGGCATGTTTAGGACAGTCACAACCAGTGAATGTGGCTGAGTAAGGTTTTGAACCTGGGTCTCCCAGGTCCTAGTTCTACAGACCCTAACCCCTACACCACACTGACTACCCCTGAGGCGAGCTTTTTCTTTCCATTTACAATGTCACAGCTTCTGTGATAGGTGGAGCTGCCAGTGAGGGACATTGTCTAACCCTGTCCATTCATGCCTACATAACATGATTATTTTCAAAGTTCTAATATTTTTATTTCTGTAGAGCAAAGCTTTTCCCTGTAAATGGTTGGGTGATGCTCCACTATTTCAAGATGCTTGGTTTCTTTGAAGGTTTGCCCCTATCTCAAATTATCATTTTAGCTGTAGTGTGTTAACTCCATGAGTATGGATGAGAGGAAATCTGTGGGAAATGTTTGCACTTAAAAAAACACAAAAATACAAAAAACAAAAAGCCTACCATTCTATATTGATAACTAGGATTTAGCATGAAAACCCTCAAAGGTGGTTTATAGAAACGCTAACATAACATTTATTTTGACATATGAAATGGGGTTTCCCCAAGAAAAGGCACTTCTTTATTTCATTTTTCACTTCCAGTAAAAATGCAAGTAAGACTGACACCTTGTAGTTTGAATTATAATACGTTGATGGGTTGTACTGGCACCCCTTGTACTTGAAAGATAATAAAATTCCACACTTCCTTCTATTTCTAAAATACCCTATTTTATAGAATATGCACCAGTTTAAAGGGTGTTTCCACACAGCATTTCTGTTTCTCCAAAGAGACTCCCTTTGAACAGCCAGATCGCCCCTCCTGCTCCAACCACAACATGTCTTTCACAGCTGAAAATCAGCCCGAACTCCCCTCTGGTGACTGCAGATTTCAGTTTGGCCACAAGGGGGTGCTCCTGAGTTGCAAAAAGCGACTGACAACTGGCTAATTTCGAATGCTGCATTTATATAATATAATTTTTTATTTATACCCCGCCCTCCCCAGCCAAGGCCGGGCTCACAAGCAATAATAAAAACAAGATGAATGATTACAACTTAAAAACAAAAATAAAATACAACATTAAAATAATGGAACATTAAAATATTAAAATGTAGCCTCATCGCAGGAGGAGAAGGAAAAGAAAAAAGAAAGAGAGGGAGGGAGGGAATCAAATTGGCTCCAAGCCAAAGGCCAGGCGGAACAACTCTGTCTTACAGGCCCTGTGGAAAGAAATCAGATCCTGCAGGGCCCTGGTCTCATGAGGCAGAGCATTCCACCAGGCCGGAGCCAGAGTTGAAAAGGCCCTGGCTCTGGTTGAGGCTAATCTGACTTCCTTAGGGCCTGGGACCACTAGGGTGTTGTTATTTATGGACCTTATTATATATATTATATATATTTATTTATATGCTTGTGTGAATCTGAAAGCCATTCTAATTCAGAAAATATCCTATTTGCAATTCTGGATTTATTCAAAATAAAAAGTAGTTTTCATTGATGTATTTTGTGGATATCAATATGATAGATCTTATCAATATTATCTGTACTGTAGTTTGTTGCAGTTTGCTCCTTCATAGCTTTTATGATGCATTTCATTTTGTATTTTGAATATGTCAAGAAAGATAATATACCTGACTAATTCTATTTATTATTACAGGTTTCAAGACCCTTCTTATTCTTAGAAAGCATCCACTGCTAAGAAGTGGAAAATCTGCTTAAGGTAGATATTATGTGTTCTTTTCCATCTATTTTTTTCTTATGAATACTGTATGGGCATTCTACAAAGTATGTGAGTGAATTATGAGCCCTCAAAGGCCATACAGTACATGCATCTATTTCTACCTGGATTTCCTAGAAATTTATGTCCTAAAGAGCAGCATGCCACATAGCAATCAGCAATACAATATCTGATATGGCATGTTAAAGTCTGCTCTGTAGCACAACAAGCACAGCATTGTGAATGCATTTGCTTTCTATACTTTGTGCATTGTTAATGAATGTAGTCTTTTTGTTTTGGTGTTGGTAAATGGTGTAAGGATTTTAGGCATTGCAGAGTTTTTCATGTCTGCCTGAAGAGAAGTTCCTCAAAAGCTTGCCCTTGTCATGAACTGAGATTAGTGCTACCAGAATGTGTAATCTCAGCTGCCTTTTGATCAGCACCCAGGGTCCAGAAACTGTGGGAAGAGTATTCTTATACTTATCCCATTACTTTGTGATTGCAGTGGAGTTGCTTTATTGCTGTGCCAAATTTTACCTTGTGAGTTATGTGGAAATTATTACCAGAAAAATTTACTCCATATTTAGGCTGTATATCTTGGTACTGTGTAGAGTAACCTCCTAGTGAGGCAAGTTGAAGCTTCTCAATTTGCCTTCTTCTGAAGTGAGAAACATTTTTCACTCCTGCTTAATTCTAAGAATACACTTAAGGAGCCTATGGGACGGTATGTTTGTTGCGGTTCCATCACTGCATTGCACAAGGTCAAAACTGAGCATATAATTTTGTGTTGTGAGATTCTCAGTTTTTGGTTTTATGTAAGTAAGTTTCTAGTCCTTAGACTTCAAAGAGATGTAGTCAGTTGCCTGGTTAACATTTCAGAAGCCGGATGATGAACTCAGTACAATTTCTTCAAGCTGTAGGATTCACTTTTCTAGGAGCAATGAGGGAAGTTATACTCCTGATGTCCTTGTGTTTAAGGAAACAATCCCTAAACCACTTCCATTGTTTCGGATTTCTAAAACAAGATATGATGGATAAGTGTAGTAGTTTGTGCTTTTGTGATAGCGTGTTATTGAAGAAGAGAAAATGTATAAAAGGTCACCCGGAGCATGGTTTTGTTTACTTCCTCTAGATTGCAGACCTGGAAACCTGTCCCCAGCTTTTAGCCTTTTGTGCTGTACTTGTGCCCAGCATCAATTTATAGCAGCCTGGTGACCCACCCACAAGGATTTTATGACTCATTGTTTTATCCTTTTCTCTCATTTTAGAACTGCTGAGTTATATTTTAAATTTGCAAGACACTCAGAAAATGAGCTGGGATATGACTTCCATTGTAACATGGGTTTTGTGTTTGTATGTCTGTCTGTCTTTTGTACCTAGCACAATGCACATACAATATATTTACGTTCTGTTTCGTTTGAGATTACTGTTGGAGAGTGCTCAAAACATATGATGTCATCTAGAAATGAGCTTTATTTGGTCTTTTCTGTGAACTGCAGCCTCCTGTTCTCTGGAATACGCCAAACGTAACAGATTGAGTCATCAGACAACTGTGTAATCATCAGTTTGTTGGGTAAATAACTTTCAGAGTGCAGTGCAGCATCTCCTTGGATAAAACTTTGTAACAGAATTCCTTCTGTGGGTTCTATTTGTGACCACACTGTTAAAATTCAAGAAAGCAAAGACATATATGGCAAAAAACCCATTCTAAATAATTAAAAATAAAGTGTGTCAACAGTTCTTTAACCACACAAGTACACAAACCAAATAATGTCTCAATATTATTTGGATCATTCAGTATTAAAGTGGTGACCTTTCATCATGTACTTGCTTGCTTTGTTCTTTGGGGCTTATTCCAAAAACTGCATGAAGCCATGCATAGGATTGCAGTCTTAAGAAAAAAAGAGGTACACCAAGGTTGCCCACATATTGAACAGGACTGTATTCTTGAGAGTTTCTTGAATTAGTATGTATTGATCACTGGATGAATGGTTTCCTACTCAAACTGAGAGACCTTTTTCATATTTCTGCTAAGTTATGATTGCCCAAGATGGTCTTCAACAAGTCCCAATTCCTACATTTTCCTTTTTGTCCAGTCACTTACCTTAGTAAGGTGGGAATTGTTTGGAATGAATGAGAGGAGAGTTGAAAAGCCTTTTGCACACTTACAACATATCATAAATTATTGCCCTTAAGTATCTTTCTGTGTTGTCAAACTTGCAAAGATAGCTCTGCTTTGTGCTATTTTTGCACATGTAAATCAACACTTGAAAACTATACCACCTTGCTACTTGTAAGTATTGAGGTGTAAATTGAGTGCTGAGAGGAACAGATCTTGTGGAAAGGTTGGTAGGACTGGAGAGAGAGTTGGTTTAAGACTAAGTATTGAAAGTCTGGCAGACATCCACTGACACAACTTAATCTGTGCAGTGAAGACTGAAGCTTTGTAGAAAGTGCACAGGATTACTTCCAGCAGTAATGACTACTTAGTAATCCAAAGAACAGCAAGCTATTCTGCTCATAGTAGTGCTACTCTGCTGCATATTACTGCATATTACAAATTATTCTGCTGCATATTACTGCGTATTGCTGCATATTACACATTACACCGCTGGCTGTATTTGGATACAGTATTACCTTCATGTCTATACTGGGGACTCTGTTTTAATGACTAACAAATCAGGATAATTAGGTTGTAGGGAGAAGCAAGGGAGGAGCATGTTCCCTGGGTGCTCATCATGGCCTAAAACAGGAGTGACCAACATTTTGGGACCTCCAGGCACATTAGCCCATTGAGGAAACTGTTGTAGGCACCACACATACAGCAGCCAAGCATAGATTGCAACCTGCTCTGTTGGCTGCAGTAGAATACTTCTAAGTAACCCCAATTCAGCATGGGCAGGTGTGTGGAGGGAACTCCAAGGGCACCAGGGAAGACTTCTGCAGCACATGTGTGCAGGCACATTATGAAGCTGCAGATGAACATCTGTTCATGATCACTGTGTCTGGACTGGAGCCTGTTCCTGGGCCACTTTCCCAGATTGTACACTGCTTCCTTCAGTAAGCTAAGCTGTGTATGAAGGCTTGATATGAATTATAGAACCTTTTTATTTTTAAACTCTGAGGTTTAGATTATACTATTTGTATCATGTGGTGACATCTTGATCAGCTTTCTCATGATGATGTATGCCTGTTAGCATCCTAATAGCATTTACACATAATAGCATTAATATCCCCGTAAAAACATGACAGCATTAATTTTCCCATCCTTTGAAAATATTTTAAAATGCTTTTACATGCCACATTCAGAATTGCCCATTGATGTTGTAGCAATCAAGTAATAAGCATCTATGTGAGTACAGCGCCAAAAAATCTGTTCCAGAGCACTGCAACTCACTTTGATACTAATCTGTGACACTTGTAAGGTATACCAGGGATGGCTAATTTGTAGTCCACCAGATTTTGTTACTCCAAATTTGCAACATGTCTGTTGATTAGCCATACTGATTGGGGTTGATAGGAACTGGAGCCCATAAACTTCTCGAAGCCACAGGTTAGGCACCTGATGTATACCTACATAAAACAGACAACCTAGCATTGGTGAATCTCATTTTTAATTTGGCAGATTTAAGTTCAACAATGCATATACAACATATGGGGCATTCAGGAGACTGAATTTAAACCAAATAGCATTCGTTGTTGTTGTTTAGTCGTTTAGTCGTGTCTGACTCTTCGTGACCCCATGGACCAGAGCACGCCAGGCACTCCTGTCTTCCACTGCCTCCCACAGTTTGGTCAAACTCATGTTCATAGCTTTGAGAACACTGTCCAACCATCTCGCCCTCTGTCGTTCCCTTCTCCTTGTGCCCTCCATCTTTCCCAACATCAGGGTCCTTTCCAGGGAGTCTTCTCTACTCATGAGGTGGCCAAAGTATTGGAGCCTCAGCTTCAGGATCTGTCCTTCCAGTGAGCACTCAGGGCTGATTTCCTTAAGAATGGAGAGGTTTGATCTTCTTGCAGGCCATGGGACTCTCAAGAGTCTCCTCCAGCACCATAATTCAAAAGCATCCATTCTTCGGCGATCAGCCTTCTTTATGGTCCAGCTCTCACTTCCATACATCACTACTGGGAAAACCATAGCTTTAACTATACAGACCTTTGTTGGCAAGGTCTCTGCTTTTTAAGATGCTGTCTAGGTTTGTCATTGCTTTTCTCCCAAGAAGCAGGCGTCTTTTCATTTCGTGACTGCTGTCACCATCTGCAGTGATCATGGAACCCAAGAAAGTAAAATCTCTCACTGCCTCCATTTCTTCCCCTTCTACAGTATTTGCCAGGAGGTGATGGGACCAGTGGCCATGATCTTAGTTTTTTTGATGTTGAGCTTCAGACCATATTTTGCGCTCTCCTCTTTCACCCCCATTAAAAGGTTCTTTAATTCCTCCTCACTTTCTGCCATCAAGGTTGTATCATCTGCATATCTGAGGTTGCTGATATTTCTTTCGGCAATCTTAATTCCGACTTGGGATTCATCCAGTCCAGCCTTTCGCATGATGAATTCTGCATATAAGTTAAATAAGCAGGGAGACAATATACAACCTTGTCGTACTCCTTTCACAATTTTGAACCAATCAGTTGTTCCATATCCAGTTCTAACTGTAGCTTCTTGTCCCACATAGAGATTTCTCATTCGTTACCTTGACAAAAATCTGCACTAATGTCCTTCCTGCCGAAGTTTGTAAAGAATAAAGGTGAAGGAGGAAATGTTATATTTCCTTGTTCCAACTTTTCTTCCCCTGGGAAGCAACACATTTCTTTACACACAGTTCGGCTGAGCTGCATCTTGGTAGTGCCTCTTTGAGCTTTAGTTGGGAATTATACCTCATACCTTGGGTTTTGCATGATGGATTGCAACATCAGGAGCCAACTTTTTCCTTAATCAGTGGTTAGCAAGGACTGTTTGCTGAAATAATTAATGAAATCAAACTTTGTAGCAGTTATTAAATTCCATGCTGGCCTGATAAATGAGAAGCATGCAGAATTTATGCAGACCTGGCGTAAAACTGAACAAATGCGCTCAGATTTTTATTAGATTGTGTGAGTTGATTTGATCATTCCTCTGCGTGCCATATAAACACATTGGGTGACTGGTCCTTATTGTGTACTTCAAAATCCTTTGTGTGTAAGCTACCCAAGAAGACAATTTGGCTTCTGCTGACTTTCTCTTGCCTATCATGCCTCCTAAAATTAATCTCCAGCTTTCTTCACATAGACTGCCTTGCTTCTTCATTACTACCAATGGACCTACATGTTTCACTTTAAAGGATGGAGATGAACCTGGATGAAGAGTAGGGCTTTATGTTCTGTCCTAACAGCTCTGAGCACAACCTGAAACATGCATAGTGCTTAACAGAGCCTCATTTGAATGTCTGGCACCCTTTCCTGGCCATATACAAACCCCATGGCTTCACTATGGGTCAACCTTTCTTTTCTCTTTCCCAATGCTCTGTTTACCATCTAGTCTAATTAGTTGTGAAGACCTCTATAGTTAGCACACTATTTTGTGATTCTTTGGTTCAGCTAATGCAGGTATTGCTCTAATATGAATTTTGCAATTCTTATAGGCCTACGTGACTACCTGTTCTGCTTATTCATAAAATACAGAAATGGTACAATGCTACCTCAGAGCTATAAAAGGGATCTTTCTTGTAAAACAAAAGAAGCATTAGGAACAGAGTGCTGTTATGTGTTCATATAACCGTGTCTAAATTTGTTGATGTCCAGATTTTGACACTAATTCAAAGTAAGTGATAATAGTTTGAGTAGCAAACATGATTTTGAGTAACAATATTGAACTAAGATCCGCCAGCGTAGCCTAACTTGCACTACCAAGTGTCTTGCTTCTGCCTGATACAGTGTTCTCACTTAGCATGAAACCTAAGAAGGGCATGCTCAAACTTCGGAGAACAAGTGCAACTGGGCAGTTTCTGGGGAACTCTTTAATATATTGCGTTTCTATTTATCTTCCTAAGGCCTCTCTCTGCCTGTTTTTGTATAGCTTATCAAAGTATTATAGTTGGCGTTTTCAATGCTGTTAAGTAAACTTGCCAAGAGTCTTCTAGTGAACTTCTGATGTCACACAATAATTTGAGAATGAAGAAAACTCCCCAAATACCTTTCTTTTTGAAGACTCAAATTGAATCAGAAGAGCTCTTTCCTCTTTGAATGGGTAGCATGTTCTGAATGGAACAGATCCCCAGATTATTTGGGGCATATGTGTGTTGTACATGACTATGCATGATGCACAGATGAAGCCTACTGGCAGACAAGGTCTTTATTTTAGTAAAGCCAGCACATTACACTGGAAACGACACTATCAATGGTAAATGCATGTGTCTGTATCCTTAGGCTTATCAGTCTGGACAGATTAGCTATTAGGTTTTACTTTTGCTCTTGAGCAGAAAATAGCCCCAAAGCTTTGTTCTGTTATAGACTGTGGTGTTCTGGAATCACCTAGATATGTCTTGTTGAAATATTCCACACAAGTGTTAAAAGCTCTGACGTGGTAGGTAATAGAACTGTTGACAGATCTTCAAGGCTAACATTGTGAATGGGAATAACTAAACGATGATATTTTTATGAGCCTAGATTTAGCTTTGTAAGTACTATTAACGATAGCAGGATTGTGGCTACCATTACAAGTGGAGGTAATACATCCACTTACAAAGAAAATGCTCCTTTCATTTCTGCTGATTAGCCTAATCTTAATTCTTACACAAGAAAAGCCATTTCCTGTCCCTGGGCAGATGATGTTGCGGGCTGGGAGCAAGCCCTCCCCCCACGCGTGGGACGGGATAGCCCCTGCGCCATTGGTTGGTCCTCGGCCACGTCAACCCAAAGCTCTCAAATCCGGATGGTCCGGGGGCATGGCACGGGCTATTTAAACTGCCCACGGCCGAGGACATGTTCCTTTTCTCCCTGCTCGGTCAATTTTCCCGCCCTCCCTCCCTTAGGTTAGGCTCTTTAGGTTAGGAGTCTTGGTTGACCACAAACTTGACATGAGCCAACAGTGTGACGCGGAAGCTAAAAAAGCCAATGCAATTCTGGGATGCATCAATAGGAGGTATAGCATCTAGATCAAGGGAAGTAATAGTGCCACTGTATTCTACTCTGGTCAGACCTCACCTGGAGTACTGTGTCCAGTTCTGGGCACCACAGTTCAAGAAGGACACTGACAAACTGGAACGTGTCCAGAGGAGGGCAACCAAAATGGTCAAAGGCCTGGAAACGATGCCTTATGAGGAACGGCTAAGGGAGCTGGGCATGTTTAGCCTGGAGAAGAGGAGGTTAAGGGGTGATATGATAGCCATGTTCAAATATATAAAAGGATGTCATATAGAGGAGGGAGAAAGGTTGTTTTCTGCTGCTCCAGAGAAGCGGACACGGAGCAATGGATCCAAACTACAAGAAAGAAGATTCCACCTAAACATTAGGAAGAACTTCCTGACAGGAAGAGCTGTTTGACAGTGGAATTTGCTGCCAAGGAGTGTGGTGGAGTCTCCTTCTTTGGAGGTCTTTAAGCAGAGGCTTGACAACCATATGTCAGGAGTGCTCTGATGGTGTTTCCTGCTTGGCAGGGGGTTGGACTCGATGGCCCTTGTGGTCTCTTCCAACTCTATGATTCTATGATTCTTTATCTCCTGACCTTGCTATGGACTTTGGTTGGTCGCCTGTTTTTTAACAGGGGCCTGGTAGGAATTTTTCCCACTTGGCAAATTGGCACCAGCCATTTGGTTTTTTGCCTACCTCGTAGCAAATCGTCACAACTTTGTAAGGTTTGGCAGTTAGGCATTGGAGTATTAGGTTGAAGGTGAGGGGAGGTAGTGGCCATCACCTACCCTTCCTATTTCAAGGGAATTCCATTAAAGGAATCCGAGGGGCGTGTTCTCTGTCCGAAGCCCCAGACAGGGGGTTAGGGCCATGACACGACCCCTAGCCATGACCCTGGGGGAGTTACTAGTTGATGTGCACCAGCAGGGCTCCCCCTTCTGGTGGTTAACCCTTCCAAGACTCCTGCAGATGGGCAGGAGTCAGATATAGTCTTGTGGTTTCCAGTGCCTAAGCCAATACCACTCACATTCTGTAACCATCATCATCATCATCATCATCATCATCATCAAAATCATCAAACCTTTTATTGGCATCACATGCAAACATCCAAACATCCAAAACAAATCAATACAGAATTACCACTTCCCCAGTGGCACAGAACATTTGCTAAAAAAAGGAGGCAGAGCCGTCTATCGTCACATTGCTAGGTCTCCAGGGAGATCAGGCATCTGCAGTGTATTTCTACGACAAAAAAACCAAATAGAGATATTTAGCCACTAACTTGGTGAGCTCCTGGTCATTCCCCAGTAATAGAAAATGTATGACCTCCAACTCTGGTTTCCATTTGGGGATGCAGAGTTGATCTAGAAATTGCTGATGGAGATCAGCATATAGTTTACAGTTAAGAACAAGATGTGTGAGGGTTTCCACCAGGTGGTCTTCACATGGGCAAGTACTTTCTCCTTCCACCCTGGCTGAGAATCTTCCCCAAAGGAGGTTTGATGGATTAGAATTAAACCTGGCCAGCGAAAATGCCCTTCTTTCTTGAGGGTTAAGCAGAAATTCAAGGTAATTGTGGTTAGTTTCATGTGCCCAAGAAAGTTGAAAATAAAGAGGGAAACATGTTTTCTCTGCTGCTACTGTTCCTGGTGCTCAATATCCTACAACCAATAAAGTTGTGGCCTTTTTCACCCATTAACCTAAAATACTATTTTATGTGTCTTTATTGCACTCCCCGGGAGGGTTTGGGACCTTGCCATGCAAAGTCAGACCTTATGGCTAATGTATAGAAAAAAAGTGGCTATCGCTACAGAATGTAGGTGAGGAAACATTATCTGCAAATGCTTCTCAACACTACCTATGGAAAGCTAATGTGTCCAGAAGAATGGCACTAGTCCAGCAGCCCCCCCCCCACCATGGTATTGTGTTTCTTTGTGCAGAAGATCATGTGTTGATGAGCATTCAGATATCATTCGCCATCTGCATTCTGAAGTGGTATAGTACCAGAGAACTGCACCATGGGATTCCCCCCCCCCTCCTGAAGGTGATCAGTAGAGCTGAGAGCTAAATATGTTGTTCAGTGATTATGAGAGAACCATGTATTTGTTCCAGGACAGATTTTGGAAGATGTTCCTGGTGATGGAAGTAAGCTTGAAAGATGGCTTACAGTGCATGGGGAACTTGTTGCAGGTGAAATATACGCACTGTACAAATCGTATTGTTTCTTGAAAAGCCACTTCCTCAAATTTAGGTGACAAGCTTCTTGTAACATTCTTGTAACAAAGCCACATACTGTATTAATGGGAAGAAGATGCAACATAGTTACTAACCACTCAAGCATAACACTGATTCTGAAATCCTTAACTAGAGCACTGGGCATGTTATAATTTGGTTTGGGGTGCAATATTCAAGACCCTGTAATTTTTTTACCCTCAGTTCTGTCCCTTATGGTTGCTAACTTAATCCAGAAAGATTGCAGACATGCCTAGTGAACTCTCAGAAAAAAGAATGAGTAGAATTTCTAGTGGTCAGGTATGGAACTTCAATGTTTCAGTGTAGCTATTTGTGTTTCCCATGAATAAATTATGGTAATACATTGATTTTGTTTTAATTGCATAATTAATACAGAGAGGGGAATTTAATTTTTCTTGCTGTGGATTTTTTGTTACTTTTGAGTAACAAATTTACTCAGCCTTCTCCTTAACTGTATATTTCCTTTTAAACAAAGCTATTGCTTAAACAAGAGAAAACTGATCTCTGATCTACCCATTTGAACCAGATGAATCTTGGTGATTTCAGGGTGAGATCTTGTTTACATAATAAACAACAGTTAAATGAAGTCTGAAACACAAAGCATGCCTTTTTGGTTGTTGTTTCTCTCTGTTGTTGAGGTCTGTTGTCCTGACCTTGCAGGAGTTCTGAAAGCATTGCAAAAATCCTTTATTTTTTATAAAGGCTAGATTTTAATTGACTTAAAAAAACAAGGATGCACATTGTTGAATATATAAACCTCTAACCTGGTTTATAAAGAGGTTTGATACATGCCTAAATTTCATGTTAGAATTGAAATCAGGTTGTCAAAGAGTGCTAACAGACTTCATCATGGTTTGAATTTGTGGAAGGGGTGGCTGTGTTTGCACATTGCTATAAGCCACAGTTTTCTGGCTTGTCATCCTTTTTCTGCCCAATCATTGCTTCTGCTCTGGTGCAAGCAGGACAAACAATCCAAGAAGCCTGAGCTGGTAATTGTGGTGTCTTTGTCCCTAGCAGCTTTAGGTTGGTTTTCAAGTTGTGGTTTGTTATGGAAGCCTCGATCCCTAACTTGGATGTAACAGAAAACCAAGGATTCATTTGCTCTGATTGCATGATTTTTGGAAAATGAGAAACATGGAAGACTTCAGTCAAGTAAAAAACAATTCATGGAATGGATGGGTTTTTGTTGACAGCTCAGAATTTAGGCAAATGTAGGAAGGTGTATGAACTTTATACTGTTCTCATTTGATGTTTTCCCCCAGCAGATTTTTGACTGTTTCGATTAAGGTTGAAGGTACACACTGAACTGAGTTTACAAGAGCATAAGGCATTTGCTCTTATAACCATATACCCTTGGTACTGGAGACAGAAGAAGCTGTAGAGCTCCAAACATCTCAGGATTCAGCTTTATGTCCCGTCCCCCCATTGTGTCAACAGATAAATCCTCTTTGGTATGGGCAATACTAGATTTCCTTAAGAATAAGCAGTTTTATAATGAGAGGCTAAAATGTTTCTCAAGTAATTGTTCAGACTTTTTCTGGTTTCCCTCTTTTCCCTCTTATCATTAAAGGTGCGTAGTTGTTTTTCAAGGAAGGGTGTGTTTTGGTTTTTGCCTACTGTGAAATTTGAGAGCTCTTGAGTGTTTTGAGATTTGACAGTAGAGGCACAGACATAGCTGCAAGCAACCTTGCAGCAAGGGAATCAGACATAACTTTCCACTGGAGGATTTCTTTCAAACACCACAAGAGCAAATGCAGGTCCTTGGATTTTTAAATTGTGCAAGTAATGGTATGTACTTCATGTATTGTTTGGATTAATTTGGTTAATGGGTATACAGACAATTCTGGTAACTGCAGAAGGTAGAGAACCTACGGCTGTGTACTGATAATAGCATGTTTTGCTTGCTTCTCAAATATGCAATAACTTTGTCTCAACATTCCCCTATGGTAACAAATGTTCTCTAGAGACTTGGTGGTGGCAGTATAAAGAGTATCCATATTATTTTCTCTTTTTCTTTGTCCATAATGGTGACTCAAGTTTGGATTTTGTAGCAGTTCAGGCTGAAATTCTCCAAAAGCTGAAACCGCCTTCAGAAGCTCAACCAAATCTGCTGAGGGGTGTGTGTGTGTGTGTGTTTCTCTGGTATGATTCTTTCTTGCCTGTTTCAGTGTCGGGCATAGTGTTTAAAGTTCCTTTTTTCTGAGATGGGATGAACTCTGGTATTTACCGTATTTTTCCGTGTATAACCCGCCCCTGTGTATAAGACGATCCCTATTTTTTTGGGACTCAAAATTAAGGAAATGGGGGGAGATTGCCCACAGTTCTTAAGCTTCTTTTGGGGTGGATTGCCCAATTGTTGAGCTTTTTTGGTGGTGGTGGGGATTACCCAGAGTTGTTCAGATTGCCGACAATCGCTCATCCGCTAGCGGCTTATAGATAACAAAAATTAGTTACCGTACATTATAAAGAAAAACAGCCTAGTTTCAGGGGCAATGGAATTATTAAATTGGAATTAAATTATTAGTATTCATTTATTTAGAATACTCATTCCACTTTTCAGCAGGGGTGGGCTTTCACATAGGCATCTTCCATCCTTGAAAAAATGAACATACTCACTCAGTACTCTCACCAATATATATGTAGGTTCTGGTTGTTTTAGAGGCAACCTCTCCCTTGAAGCTCCTCTTCTCCCTTCCTCCCATATCAGAAATATATAAGATGTCAAGGCTGGAAGGACAGGGTTGCGCCTGCCACAACAGTTCTTTCCTCAGACAGCTGACTTGATGACATTTGATGGAATTGTCTTTCTTTTCCCCCAGTCTCAGTTTTTAGTTCGACTCTCTTGTTTTTGGCAAAGAACAGCCCCTCCTTAACAGCCCCCCTTCCACATTTCTGGAGCAGAAGTGATAATATCTAGGCCAGGAGGACAGGGCTGTTATCACACAGTTATTTCTGCAGACACATCTAATGTACCCTTCCAGACAACACGAGAAACTGTTATGATCATATTGTATTTGTTGGATGTGCTGTAAAGTGGTAAATCTGGTTTTGGAGTGCTTAGACATACGGATTGTGTTCTGAATGCTGTAATCAGAATTGGGGAATGGTAAGATAGGTGTAAGGGGGATCTATTTTGAACTCTTAACACAAAAATGTTTGCCTTCCCATTTTTAAGACTTGATTGCCTTATTCTGTCCTCTTGCTCTCTGTACATGTTCTGAAAAATGTAAGTTTTATTTTTTCTTAACTGCTCAAGCAACTTATTGGGCTAGGCTTGCAGAAGACTGGCATTTGGAGTAGCCGGTTAGCAGATGGTTGGAATGTGTGCAAGGACATCCAGTGGTATACAAGCGTGCATGGTAGTCTAATTGCCTTGCATTTTTCTGTTAACTTTTTTTGGCAACAGAAAAAACTTTTATCAGAAGCAATGTGAAGTGATAATTATTCCTTTCTTAATTGTATGCTTTTTGTAGTTTTATCTAAACACAATGGAATTACTGAGAGGTTATAAGCGTTTTACCTTCCAAGTCAGCAATTCCTTCTGGTGAGGGGGATATTTAGGTCAAGGTTACTGAAAAAATCGGAGTTATATTGGTTTAATTACATCTTAATCTATGGGGAAATTGCTACCTGTGTATTCTGATAATACTACTATAGAGACTAAAAAATTATATATCTGTATGTGACAGTTGATGCATTTTGGCCAGCTGCCTTCAACTAAATAAAAAGAAATTAGATAGCAGAGGTTGCCCATGAAGCTTGTTCTGCCATCTGTATAGTACTTGGATTTCAATCTGGAGAATATCTGTATCCAATCTCCCCAGAACCCAATTGATGTATAAATATCCCCAGTAGCACAGTGAAAGAGGCAGGGGGAAGGTAGATATCCCTCAGTCCTCCTAAAACTGGTTGTACAATTATACCATTATCTAGCAAGTTCAAGAAGCATGCAAAGAAATGTTTAAAACTTGGCATGCATCTGCTTGTACTTGGCATACATCTTTTTAAAATTGGATGCAAGTGCTTAATTTGTTTGTTACATTAGAAGAAATTGTTTGCTAGTATGGCATATTACATTACCAAACAGAGCTGGTTAAACTTGGGTCAAGTGCTCTTCATTGCTCAGTTAAAAAAAAATCCAACTTCTGTATTTTTATTTGATTGCATCATTTTTTTGCTTTCAGTACAGCTTAGTTTTAAGGAAAAACCATTTTAACTTGTGAATACAATTTAAAACTTGCATCTGAAATGGGAGTGTTCATGAGCTTTGTCATTATGAAGTGTTTTGCAGTTCTAAGTATTCAATTGGAAGTTAATCCATTGAACTAAGAGCGACTTTATTCTGAACATAGACAGGATCGGAGTGCATGTGAACTAGTGTAAAGCCATTTCTATGTTAAGGCAAGGCTAGCTAATGTGATGGCCTTCTGATGTTGTGGGCTATAATTGGCATCTTCCCCAGTCCAAAATCTCTGGAGAGTGCCATGTTGGCTATCCCTGTGTTAAGGAGAACTGCTTGGCATTGGACCAGCCATCTTCTCTAATTTGTGGTCATTGTGGACTGCATATGGCAAAGTGAGTTCAAGCTATGCTTTAAGGTAAGGTTACCAGATTTTTTTCAATGAATCCAGGGACACTTTTCAATTTCGATGGATTTTGTATGGGGACTGATTTTGTATGGGAAACGGGGACATCTGGTAACCTTACTTTAAGGGCTTCTTCCCAAAGGCAAAAAAACCTACTATTCTAGGGTGGTAGGTACTAGTGTAATTTTTGGTCTTGTGCCAGAAACACAACACTGGCATATACCAGGTAATCATAACTTACCCCAGTCATATCAAAGTATGCATTTGGACACCCTGCTTCAGCCTTTTGGCATAAATCCAAATACATAAATGGGTGCACACGGTCTATATGGTCAGAAATTTACTACAATCTCCCCATGTGGCTGGGTGATGTGGAGATAATTTAAATTTAGCAAAAGCTACACCTGAGTCTTACACCTAATTAGTTGAGAAAATGGGCTACAAAACTTATTGAAGGCAGATAAATGTTTGTAACCATTACCATTTCTATCAGCAACAGTAAATATCCAAAGCAAGCAAAGTAAGCAAATGTTGTTAAAAGAAAATTTCTGAATCAAGACTACATGTGTAAATTCATCCCAGATCACATTTACTAAAACATCCTTTCTTTTAAAAAAAGAATGCTCTGCTTTGTATGTTCAGTACCGGGAACCATTCTCTGGAAAATGGCACAACTTGGGTTTACTAGCCTTTGAGCATTTAACCACAAATCTCAGTATAGCTCATAGAAAACATTACCTGCTAGTCAAAATAATATCCATTATTATTTATTGGGAAATACTGAATCTTGCTTCATTCTGTATCTCATTCAGTCAGCTTGGGCTTTAAGTAACCTAAATAATCTGTTGTCACCTGCAAATATGACTACCCAACTGCTCACTCGTGATACCACTTCATTTTGATCACTGTTTGCTTCCCTCCTTTGTATTAAAAACTTGGGAACTAGTGATTTGGGATCATCCCTGTTCTGAGCACCAAGTTCTCATACATCACAGTTGTACTCCTCACCTCCTTGACTTCTGAAACTGTTTTGAGACTTGACTTTGCATTCTGTTTACTTACTTGCATTCACCTTACTTGCATACAATAAAAAAACACTTGTACTTGGACATTCGTTTACTCTTTTTGTGCTTGCCCCTCCTTTACTGTCCCCTGCTTGGTCTGATGATTAGTTCAAATTCAATGTGGGAAAGGTATGTTTCCCTTCTGGTGAAAAGTGTGGGGTGCTACTTAGCAAGATGGGGTAGAGTTGCTTCTTTTTATATAAATCCATTGGTGGATTGTCTGTTGCATTCTTGCCCCACTATGTTGGCTTATTTGAGGCAAAAAGCAAAATCTTCAGTGCCAAATATTCTTTGCTCATATCTGGAGATTGACCTTCTTGCAAATGGCTTGTTTTGCTTGACATTGTGTGTATATCAGATATTGGTGCCTTTAAAAACATTTCTGAGCACCGTCATTGTGAATGATTTATAACTCTACTATAAACTTGCTTAGGTGGACTCTTACGGACAGATATGCAAAGAACCGTATCTGTTTCTTAGTGGGGGAATTTTGCTTTTGATTTGTATCAGCTGATGAAACTCTCTGATCACAGTATGTTAACGTCAAGTTCTCTGCAGGGTACAACAGCAATTGCTTATCAGGTTTTCTTTTATCAGGAGCCTTCTTCTAAGATGTTTGAAAAAGTCGACCCTTCAGGAGTTTTTCTAGTCTTCTTCTGGCTTCACCACCAGGTGCATGAGTAAAAGCCCCCTCTAAAGGTCTGCCTGGGAACAACATTCGTCACAAAAACTGCTTGCTGTTTTGTCTATAACTAACAGCTGCAGTTTTCAAAGTCATAAAGACGTATTAATGTAGAAGGGTCATCCTTTTAAAACACAAATCTGGAAAATCATTGTAACACTAAAATAGTTAAGCTTAGCATTCCCTTTGCATTAGGAAAGTATAATCAACTGCATTATTATATTTTGGCCTTGCTCATTAGGCAGAATTGCACCCTGTGTGTGTGTGTGTGTGTGAGAGAGAGAGAGAGAGAGAGAGAGAGAATTTTGAACAGAAGCTGTGAGGTCTATTGAAATAAAATGTTTGGGCATCAAACATGCACTTATAAATTTATGCCAGACTGCCTACAATATGTATGTGAAATGCTTACTGACTGATGGACGTATCAAGCTGTGGAAGTTTACAGTGCTTACTCATAAGTAGAGCAGACTGTATCAACATAAATAAAAGGCATAGTTTATTTTTCTCTCTCAACAGTTTTTCCAGTTGAATGGGTCAGAGATGTGGTGGCCATAGCTTTGCCTACATTTCTTATTGAAACCTACTCACTCCCATGTTGAAGCATCATTGTACAGCGGTGCCCCGCAAGACGAATGGCTCGCAAGACGAAAAACCCGCTAGACGAAAGGGTTTTCTGTTTTTCGATGCGCTTCGCAAGACGAATTTCCCTATGGGCTTGCTTCGCAAGATGAAAACGTCTTGCAAGTCTTGCGATTTTTTTCCGCTTCCCCACCCTTTTTCTAAGCCGCTAAGGCGCTAATAGCCTTTTAGCCGCTAAGCCGCTAAGCCTTTAATAGCCGCTAAACCGCTAATAGTGCTAATCCGCTAAGCCGCTAATAGGGTTGCTTCGCAAGACGAAAAAACCGCTAGATGAAGAGACTCTCGGAACGGATTATTTTTGTCTTGCGAGGCACCACTGTATAGCTTAGGCAGAATTAACAATTTTTGCTGTACGTTCACATGTTGGTAGCAAGCCACTTCGTTATGTTGTGCAACATGATCGTATCACAGCATAGGATGCATTTAGCTTTATCTCTCTGGAAAAATAGCAGGAAGTTGCTGGGCAGTTTATGTGCACAAGCAAGAACATGCCTTCTAGAGTTTCATCATGGATTTTGTTTTCTAAATACCTGTTAAGACTCTGTGGGGGAGAATAGTTACAGTTTTATATTCAAGTGATTTAATTCCAGAAAATTCAGTTGCATCTACTTTCTGTTAAATATTTTTATGTGATAGCTCTCATTTCCCCCTCTCTCAGCTTCCTTTCAATATTCTCAGCTGAGACATGAATATTAAGGATGAAAGGCACTGAACTCAGATTTTCTTATGTGCTGATTTTGGAGGATGTGGACACCTTAGAACTCAATCTTGTTTCACTGCTTGAAAACTCTGTCTTCCTGTCAGGCTATCTAGTCAACTGGGATAATATGACATTTAAAATTGCATCACAACAGTTGTTTAAAACCTGGACATTTTAAGTGGTGGCCCACTGAGATCATCTTTCTAGGAATGAAAATCCCCAAAGCTGGTTAAAGTGAATTTAGCTTTCATACTTGATCAAATAAAAGCCGATTTAGACTGCTGGGAGACATTAGTGGTCAATCTTTGTAGGAAGTTCCGTATCATTAGCATGAAAATTCTTCCTCATCTCATTTATATTTTAAGGGGCCTTCCTGTCTCAATTTCACAGCATTATTTTACAGAAACCTGTTGACCTTAAAGAAATCCCTTTGTGGAACTGCCTATCCCATTTCACTCTCCAGTAGCTCTGACTCCTTGCTTGATTGGGAGTTTAACAATCTCAGTCCCCACATCGTATCATAGAACCTTTTCTTCTAGCATTTCTTTGACAATGAGTTCCTCAAACTGCAATGGTTCATACATACAGTTTTGACCCATTATAAAGGTCACTGCCCTTGTATAGTTGGCTCTAGGGCAGGGATGAAGAACATGTGGTCCCCTGCCCCAAAATTGTCCTATGACTTTGTTTTGGTTCTCTGAATCTAATGTCAACCATGCCGGCACGGCATACTCAGAAATGTTTTTATACATGGTATGTTACCTGATTCCCATTTTCCAGCAGAGAGAATTCTCGTTGCAGGTGGTAAGTCAGAAGCCATTCCACATGGTCATGTCTAGTAGAACCTTTGTTTAGAAGGTTAGACGTGACCATGTGGAATGGCTTCTGACTTCTGATTTAGCAAAAAGACCATTGGGTGCAATGGAACTCCATGTCCCAAAATTTTGTTGACTCCTGTGGGAAAGGTGAGCACAAGAGCAGTTTCCTCTCCTGTAGTTTCCAGCAGCTCATATTGAGTAGCATACTGCCCTCAACCTTGGAGGCAGAGCATAGCTATCATGGTAAGTACCCACTAATAGCCTTTATCTCCATGAATTAATCTCTCTTTACCCCTTATTCTTTTTCTGCACTTCTGGACATACAGTATATCTGCAAGTTCTTCAATATTTCGATTGCCAAACATCTTTATCCAACTTGTTTTTTGTTTTTTTTGCATGTCTTGAGTTTATCCTGTATGCCCATAACATGCTGGTTTCATAATCTTCATCTAGTTTTAAGAAATCTTTGATACTAGGGACACTAATCAGTTGTTTTATAACTGTCTCATACCTGTCATTGCCTGCTCAAGAAGTAATTTATTTTATTCCTAATTAAGAAGAAATATGACTAGCATCTTCCTTTGTTATTAATGCTAAAAATTGCATCTCTGCAGAAATGTAAAAGACATCTGCTGGGAATTAAAAATAACTTTTTAAGTTCTATACATTAATACACATCCAGAGATTAAGAAGCTACTCTGATATTCCAAGATGGGGAGAGATCTTTGTATAAAGAGGATCAATAGTTTTTCATTTTAGCCCAAAAGTTGACACCTTATTAAGTATTTAACAGTTACGTCACAAACAACAAAGACTACAGATCGTTGTATGGAAGACAAAAGTTTACAAAATTATTGTTTGCTATTAGAAGTTATGAAGTTCCAGTTTACATTTTGAGTCATTGCAACATTAGGTGTTTTCTTACTCATTTTCATTTCCAGATTTAGGGCATTGGTTTGTTTTGTATTTGCATGAATTAGCATTTCTGGTTTTCAGTGACCTTTGAGATGAGTAAGTTCTAAATATACTAAGGTACTTCACTGAGAAAGATGTTGTCCTGCTTTTGTAAAGAAAAATTACAGCTGCATCTCCTTCAGCTTGCTTCTGGATAATAATATATAGTGAAAGCTCCTGCTAGCTTCCAGGAGGGACTTGCTTCTGTTCTTTATTGTCACTCTTTAAAAAGTAATTGATTGAAAATGCATGTTAGGGTGTGAGGCTATCAAGTGAACAGAATGGGCTTACTGGTACACGCACAAAATATTGGAGTAGAAGAGATTCGAAAGGCTGATTGCTGTGGCTGTTCTTCTTTTAGGATTTATTGCGGCCGCAGCCAGATTTAGCAAAATACGTTTACCCATCTGGCAGCCTAGAATTGTCTCGTCAGCTGAAGCTAATGGACTTAGTGATGGATGCCTTTTGTTTGCGCTGCCTGACTTTTGAGTGAAAGGAGACAAAAGAAGCTCCACTGGCTTCACTGTACTGTGTGATAAGCTCGTGACCAAAGGCTGCTTGCTGCACTATGTTCTCTGTGAAATGGGATGGGGGGAGAGCAAATATTAATTGACAACTTAAGTGTTTTGGATCTAAGAATGCTGAAGCTGTACTGAATATACCGAATTCTAGCAGGCTTTGTAAGCAAGAACCTACATGGAAAGACTATACTGTGGTAAGTATTATGTAAGACGATTCTGTTTCACCAGTTTAATGTGTGCATTGGATGCAGTTGCTGCTATGCCCGGATTCTGAATATTTTTAGTCTTTTGTTGTATGTAACCTGAAGACCCATTTGTATCAATTAGGTTAATAGTTAGGACCTTTGTGATTATTCTGCATTTTGTTTCCCAAGATGGGTGTTCATGTGGCTAAATTACATGCACTGAAAATCCATCAAGTCCATTTTCAATGATCAAACATGTCGTCGTCCCCCCATTTTTCATTACAGAATAAAAATATATCTGGAACAAAATTAAACTTTGTTAGTTTGATTGAGATGCTGCAATATCCTTTCTTGGTATGCGGGATGGTTAAATATGGGCGTGTTGATATGGTAACTGACAGCTCTGTGTATGTATCTGTGTGCATTAAAGTACACCTTATCAAGAGCACATTGACAAAGTATGATCATAAGAAATAACAAGTAGCCGATTGATTTTCCTAATACATAAAGCTGTGTGGTACTGAAACATTTTGTTTCCTCAGTCAGCTCAGTTTTATCAAAGAATGTCACAAGAGCTAGTTTCAGTTTGTTCACATTTTTATTTTGTATTGTAAACCAATTATCTTCACTGATTTAAAGATATTGAACATATAGCAATTTCAAAGTGGCATTGAGTTTTTGTAAAAGTAGTGAGACAATTGTGACTATAAATCACTTGTGGAGCAGTTTTTTTCCATTACTCATGACATTTGGATTTCACACTAAAACAAGAGTAGCTAACTTGTGGCCCTCCCATATGTTTGGCTGCCATCTTCTCTCACCAGCCCCAGCAGGCATAGCTAATGGTTAGGGATTGTGGAATTTGTAGTCTGGAAAAAGGTGGCTAGGACTTAACCCTTGAGTTTAAAGTCCCACTTCCCTGATAACTGGAAGAACATGCTGTACGTTGCTTAGATATTGTCTTTGTATTAAAAGTTTAAGTGTTCAGAATTTCCCATCTAGCAGCATTTGCTGCATTAATAAAATGTGCTTATTGCCTTTGGATTAAAAATGCCCCAGAGGTGTATTTGATGAAGGCCTGCATAATTGGTGGCTCACCAGTCAGAATACAACACACCGGCCGTGTCTGGTGGTTGCTGTGTGCTTGACAAGCACTCAGCTCTTGCAAGGGGTGGGGTGTGTCTGTGTGGCCACGTGTTTTAGGTAAGGAAAATGTCATTGGTTCCTCCACTTCCCACAACATATATGTAGCATTTATTAGCTATCTTTCTTTGACCTCCAAGATATATTTGCACCAAATATTTGTACCAATATTTGATTGGTGATTAAAACTTGCCTCTTGCTGTTGGGAGAAAGTCGGTGTCATTATGCTGTTAATACGCATAAATTGATTGGTCTGCTCAGTGCATTACGGGAAAGATACGCTTCAGCCATCATTTTAAATGTTGATTATGCTTTAATGGTTCTACACTAAATATATTCATTTGACTCTTAATGGACACCCAAAACCATTCATGCTGAATGTGTTATTCTTATCAGTGCTCTGACAAAAAAAGCACACACTTAACATTTCTAGATGTTTCACTGTAACTTCAGGAATCCCTGTAAGCAGATGGCTTATACAAACAGTGCACACTTCATTCATGCTACCTGGAATTCCTTTGTTAGATTATAGTCTTTGTAGGCTGTAGACTTTGGAGTCCTTCTATGGAGTGAATTCTCCACCTTTCATGTGAAAAGTGGAATGTGAAGCATCAGCAACCATTAGCCAGACTGTGAGGAGGACAAAGTATTTACCATATTAGTTCTTCAGATTGACATCTTTTATCATCCCTTGTCCTTATCTTCCTCTTTGGTCATTTTAAATTGCATGTTTTTTCTTTTCCAGTCTTACTTTTTGTGAAGCCCCATAATTCTTTACCACTAACTGGAGCAATAAAGAAATAAGTGGCCTTGGGAATATTTAGCTAGAGGTGGGTAAATCAGTGGTCTAACTTAGAAGAAGGATTTGCACTTTCTCTCCTGAATGAATCCATTTTTTTTACAAGTTTATATTTTAACCTACAGAAGAAAACAATAGGATTATTGTATGATGTTTGGATACATGATGCTGATGAGTGCATCCATTAAATACACAGTTTATTACTTATTTCATTTGTACCCAGGCCTGTTGAACAAATCAGTCTTTGCCTGTCAGTAAAAGGAAAGCAGAAAGCAGGGCAGCATAACATCGCATGGATGGGAGTTCCATAATCTGGGAGCAAGCTACTAAGAAGGTGCTCTCTTGTGTTCTCACTAAACATGCCTGTGAATGTGACAGGGCTGAGAGAAAGACTTCCCCAGAAGATCTTAAAGCCCGGGCTCCCATAGGAAGATACACATCCTGAGTTGCTTTGGGTTGATTAATGGAGGGGGTGAATTGCGACGAAAATGTGAATAGGAGGTGGGGGCAGTCCTACTTGATATACCACTTGGTATTTGCTACAGTGGCTTGGAGGGTGTGGTTTTTGTTTTTGTTGTTGTTTTGAGCAAGTAGTATGTAAATTTTGTAAAATAATAAAAAGAGAAACCAAAATAAAACCATCCATATTTGAATTGGCTTTGAAGCTGGAGGAGTTTTGTGTATGTGCTGTTAGTCGAACTGTCAGATTGAAAAATGTTACAGGATCATTAAGACTCTGAATTGCGAGGGTTGACTAATAAGTGGAAGAATAAAGTATTTAAGACAGTGTACCAAATGCTGGCCTGGACTGAGAGATAATAATAATAATAATAATAATAATAATAATAATAATAATAATAATAATAATAATAATAATAAAAATTTTATTTATATCCCGCCCTCCCCAGCCGAAGCTGGGCTCAGGGCGGCTAACAACAATAAAACAATACAAAAGTACAACACAAACAACACTCTAAAATCATTCATTATAAAATTAATTAAATTAATTAAATTCAAGCTTTTATCTGGTGGACAGAATATTTAGAAAGTGTTCTTTTGAAGCAGATTACCCACCTGACTCGGTGTACTCTTACGATTAATTTAGTGCTGGTGAATGGAGCTAGAGAGGCTACTTGGGAGCCAGTTCTTCTATGGTCCATTGAGTGTGAAGGAATGACCGCTGGGTGTGGAGCACACTTCGGCTCACAGACAGCCTTAGCTGTCTGACCGCGTGACCTTCGGGTGTGGAACATACTTCCACCCGCAGACAAACCACAGCTGTCTGAACATCATGCCCTCTATCTAACCTTTGGCTTTCTCAGTGGTCTGCCATGCCCTATCTGTGACCTTTGTCTCCTTCGTCATACATTGTGCAAGGGGAAAGTGACGCGGTGGAAACAGGTGCCAAAATAACTTTGTACCACCCCTCGATCTCAGGATTGGAAGATGTGTAAAGGTCACAGTCCAAAATGTATCTGACTGGTTTTGCATATTGTGCTAATAAAAAGAGCCTCAGCAGAGCTGGCTGGCAGCTTGCTTGTGCACAGTTCACCTGCATTACCAACTCCTGCCTCATGCCTTCACTTCAGAGTGGGCGTGTCTGCTTCAGTTTTTGTCATTAGCTTATTGCATCCTGCTAAGAAGTGAAAACAGAGCTGACTTTTCTATCCAAGAGTTTGCCAAGAGTGTTTCCAATTGTCAGGTCACTGTAGCCACTTCATGTCTCAGGTTTTTCCACTCAGACCTAGGTACTTCTATAAGAGGGATGTGATGGTAGGACTGCCCAGGAGCAAATAACATGCAATGTACCTCTCAGTTTGTTCTTTCTCAAAGAAAGGTAGGGATGTATTCTAGTTTGTCACAAGAGTGTAATTTCCCAGCACCACTCCACAACTGGAAACCTGAGTGAAGGGTTAGGCACAGCTGATGGCTCGTCCAAAACATAATAAAGTCTAATTATAAATATTAATTTAATTTCCATAAAGAATGAAAGAAATCTAAAGTTACACTGGGGGGAGGGGACAGATTCTCTAAGTAGTTCATAGCACTTGTTATATCCTGACAATATTTTCAGTAACTTGCAGGTTAAAGAGAAGCATCTTTCTTCAGTTGGCATATGGAGAACATGTGCTGTCCCAGCAACACATAAAACACATTAAGGAGAGTGGCAAAACTATTGGGAAAACCTACTCTTTGTCTCTGGAGATTCAGGAGTGGGTTTGGGTGACAACAATAATGCCATCAGATAGGATTTTGACTGGGCCAGGTTTTGCATGGGCCACATGCTTACTGGCTTTTGAGATTATGTAGACAGGAATCTGGGCAGAAATATTTTTATGCTGACCCCAGAGCACAGCACAACTAACATATGGTTATCCATTGCTGTTTGGGAGAGTGTCTTTATTTTATTTTTGTTACATAAATAGAAAACAGTTTTAAATGTCAAAAAGAGGACAACTAGAACAAGAAAAAATGATAAAAAATACAATACAAGGGGAAAATATACAATACAGTGGAGCTACAAATACTTTGCATCACATACCTTATGGGAGAAAGCACCTCAAAGCTAAAATTGTAAAATGTCATGCAAATATGAGATATACCAAGAATCATGGGTGATTTCTGTCTTGAACTGTTTCCAAAAATTGTGCTGTGAGAGTGGAGGGTAAAATTTGGAAGACTTCTTGAATGAATGAAAATGTGTACAAATCCTTTAACATGCCCAGTTCACCCTATTAAATGAGTGCAGGAGTGGTTATTGGGTATGGCTGTTACACAGGAACATAAGAAGCTGCCTTATAAAACTGGTCAGTGTAGTACAGTGGTACCTCGGGTTACATATGCTTCAGGTTACAGACTCGGCTAACCCAGAAATAGTACCTCGGGATAAGAACTTTGCTTCAGGATGAGAACAGAAATCACATAGCAATGCCGCCGCAGCAGCAGGAGGCCTCATTAGCTAAAGTGGTGCTTCAGGTTAAGAACAGTTTCAGGTTAAGAACGGACCTCCAGAATGAATTAAGTACGTAACCAGAGGTACCACTGTAGTAGGATTTCAGGCTGGAGGTCTCTCTGAAGCCTAGAGATACCAGGAACTAAATCTGGGACATCCTGCATGCAAAGCAGATGCTCTAGAACAGAGCTATGACCCTTCCCCTTGTTGTGTAAGAACACAAGAGCATGATTGCTTGGTCATCCCAATTTAGTCCAATCTGCTTCAGGCAGCCAGGCAGCCAGATGTTTCCGAAAGCTGTCAAGCATAGCATGAAGATAGCAGTGAAGACTATTATGGAACAACCTTTTGTGGACTAGAATCAAATGCATGATGGGTTATCACATGTTTGGTTACACGTACATATGTATGTTGAGAGGAAAATGCTGTAGGGTCAAAGGAGTGTAGAAAATGCAGTGTGAGACTGTTCATAGTGACCATATATAGCAGCTGTCCCTTGATTTGATCTCCTATTTATAGTGAGATCAAAGCACATTGTATTTATTCAAATTAGGAATGCTGTAATTGAATTTATTGAAAAGTGATGGTAGTTTATATTAACATTATTTATATTTATACTATATTAATTTGTCTAATCTCATTGAGTAATCTACATTGCTATAGTGAATTTGTGATCTAATTAATGCAAGTTGTGAAGAAGTAACTGTGCAACACTGGTTTTGGTGGTGCCTACTTTTCCCTTTGTTCTTTGTTACAGTTCGTGGTTAGTGTGGATAGAACTTAACCATGAGCAGGACTTTGGAAAGCACCCTGTGCTATAGCAAAAGAAAAAGGAAAACAAAAAACACAGAGAGGAGCAAAGCAGCTGTGATGTATTCTCTGGGAGACCATGTATTCATGTAAGCCATAGTTTGGCTCAGTGTGAAATGCAAACCAGGGCAGCATGGAATTGTTCATTTTGTAATGTCTGTGGCAATATTTACTGTGAAACTGTGCATATCTTTAAAAAATAATGTCAGTATGCATTAGCTTTGGATACATTAGCTTCCTGCTTTGCCAATATCCATTGTGTGTATCTTGGGTGAGGAGGTATGATGTTCACATAGAAAGATTCCACCCCTTCCCATATGCTGAAGTAAATCCTTTCCACTTGTGGGTGTTGTTGCTTACCAGATATAGATAATTCTCTCACCCCCCCCCAAGTTCCTATAACACTTTTTTCACAGAAGCATGTCAGGACATGAGCTGCCTTTCCTTTCTAATGTCTGTTCTGAAGATTGTCCAGTCTTACATGCTTTTTTCATAAGGGAATTTTCAAATAATAAAACAGAATTTTTGTAACACCCTTTACTTTTTTTTAAAGAGAACTGGGTTAAAATTTTAGTGCTACAAATATCCCCAGATTATAATTCATTGATGTGACAGATCCAAGATAGCGTGCTGCTTAGCAAAAATAAATCCATGGGTGCATCCACCTATACTAGAATACTGTCAGGCTTCTGCTGTCTTAAGGAGGCTGTATATACCAATAACTGTTGTTTATGGAATCTATTGCCGGAGGCAACGTAAGGCTTTCCATTCCTGAAGTTTGTGTTGCTCTTTCCTGTCTGCTTTTTGTTTTCTCATATTTAAGGGCTTCTCTCATTACATCAGCCTGACTTGCCAGTGAGCAGATGGTTTAGTGAGCATTTTTCTTGGTGGAATTGTTACCCTTGAGCTTTTCTGTGTTCTCCCCTGAGTGTTGCCTAGTTTTGTAAGACAAAATCCTGTGGCACCCTTAAAGACAAACCAGTTTCTTCTAAATTCATAATGAACTAGCTTAGCCCCAAACACTTGAAGTGGTAGTGTGGAAGTCAGAAATGTGGAGTTTAATAATTTATCTTGTTCTCTTTCTCTCTAGGCCTTTGTTTATGGTAGGTTTTTCCTTGGTACTAGTTTGACCATATCTCCTCAATAAGTGGGAATACTGCATATATAGCTATAGCACCCTTCATTTGAGGATTATGGGCTGGTTTACAATATAAGGACACAATAATACATAAAATAATACAGTGGTACCTCTGGATGCAAACGGGATCCATTCCGGAGCCCCGTTCGCATCCTGAAGCGAACGCAACCCGCATCTGTGCGTGCGCAGGTCACGATTTGCTGCTTCCGCGCATGTGTGTGACGTCATTTTGACTGTCTGCGCATGTGCGAGCGGCAAAACCCTGAAGTAATGCACTCCATTACTTCTGGGTTGCCGCGGAGTGCAACTCGAAAATACTCATCCCGAAGCTACTTCAACCCGAGGTATGACTGTAACAAAACAATACCGCCCCCCCCCGCAATTTAATAATTCATTTAGCCAAGTTTAATGATGATCAACCGTGTGCAGCTTTCAGATTGTTGTAATACTGTTAGTATTTTAAACAGATGTCTTCATTTACTTCATTGTACCTTACTTGTTAGAATATATAATTTTACTGTTTTAATGATTTAAATAAAATAAAAGAGTTTTTTTTAAATGAACCACATCTCTTGTCCCACCTACTTTTGGCTTCTAGCCCCACCCATAAGAGACAACCCCAATTTTTCTGGCACCCATCTCCCCCCAAAATAAATGCACATATTTTGTCCTCCTTTTTTTGCCTTGAGGAATTTTTTGGGGAAGTCTATTAGAATTATGTCTATATCTATACATGTACTGTAATATGCACTAAATTCTTTTTCATCCTATCTCCCAGAACTACAGTCTAGCTCAGGTCCAAGGCTCTGCAGGGAGGGCTGGGAAACAGATGGCCCTCCAGATGCCATCAATAATAATTATGATGATGGTGGTGGTAGTAGTTTATTATTTGTACCCCACCCATCTGACTGGGTTGCCCCAGCCACTCTGGGCAGCTTCCAGCATATATACAGTAAAAACATAATAAAACATTAAACCTTAAAAAACTTCTCTATACAGGGCAGCATTCAGATTTCTTCTAAAGGTTGTATAGTTACTCATCTCCTTGGCATCTGATGGGAGTGCGTTCCACAGGGTGGGCGCCATTACCAAAAAGGCCTTTGGCCTGGTTCCCTATAGCTTCAATTCTCACCAGGAGGCCCTCAGTGCTGGATCTCAGTGTCTAGGCTGAACGATGGGGGTGGAGACCCCGTTTGAGTTTGGTGTCAAACTCAGCCAGCATAGCCCAATGGTCAGGGATGATGGGAGTTGCAGTTCAATTGAAAGAACCTCCCTTCCCATGCTGTAAGGAGAACTGCTTTTGAAACTGACAAATGGGTCAATTGTTCAAAGAAGCAAATGCATTCAAAAGTGTTTTGAAACCTTTTTGGCTCCTGGCTGCTTTTCTATTCACTACAACTTAACTAACATGTTATATTGGTAAATATTGTGTTACTGCATTTTGAGAGTTGTTTTTATTTCTGGTTGCTATGTGGTTTTCAGCAATAACTGTATATTCTTAGAGGCAGATCTCAGATTGTGTTTGAAATATCTGTAGGCTGAGCTGGGAAGCTTTCAGTTTTTGGTGTAATTATTTTACTTAATTGTTTTTCATTAAAGTTTTATTAGTTTTTACAACATGAAACATTGATTATAAGCCTAACTAAATATATAACATTAGCATTTTCTTGTTGATATGTATTTCTCCATGCTTTCTAACCTTTGATATATCCATGCCAGCTTTTAATGATGATCAAGCTCTTCTCTTACTGTGAATTGGAGAGATGTTGGGGATTAGCAGCTGGAATTCCTGCTGCTAATGTAGCTTCAAAATTAGCCTTAAAAGTTGCAGAAAAGCTGGATCAGTTTATCAGTTTAGATAATCCACCAAACCATAGGCATAGCTGTCAATGTTTTCCTTTTTTAAAGGGAATTTCCCTTATTCCGAATAGGATTCCTTGAAAGAAAAGGGAAAAGTTGACAGCTATGACCATAGGTAGCAACTATATTTCCAATCACAATTTCTGATTATGGCTTCCTAGCTAGTTGTATGCATGGTTTGTCAGTTCAGACATCATAGGGTACACTAGTGATGGGAATAGACTTTTGAGATTGAAATATGACCATTTCCAATTTATGTAGCTCAAGAGAATGGCATTGTAAATTAGAAAGATTGCACCAAATTTTATTTACACTAATATATATTTCTTTTTAATTATTGCAGATATTTCCAGACTTTCTTTTTCAGCAGGTAAGGTATTGTTTTAATAATAAATGTTGGCTTTTATAATGATATAATTCTAAAATATGGCCAAGTAAGATGCCTGTAATTTTTTTGTATTGCTTGGTGATCATTAATGTATTTTGTAAGCTATATAGTTATGGTGTCAAGAAGTCAGAATTGTTGTATACAGAGGTGTGTAAAAGTCCATAGGGATTTGCTGCTCTGTTTTCAATACAGTTGTGAAAATAAGGTAAAAGACCCCTGGACGGTTAAGTCCAGTCAAAGGCAACTATGGGGTGCAGCGCTCATCTTGCTTCAGGTCGAGGGAGCCAGTGTTGTCCACGGACAGCTTTTTAGGTTATGTGGTCAGCATGACTACACTGCTTCTGGCACAACGGAACACCATGACAGAAGCCAGAGCGCATGGAAATGCCATTTACCTTCCCACCACAGCAGTACCTATTTATCTACTTGCGCTGGTGTGCTTTAGAACTGCTAGGTTGGCAGAATCTGGGACAGAGCAACGGGAGCTCACCCTGTCACGCAGATTCGAACCACCAACCTTCCGATCAGGAAGCCCAAGAGGCTCAGTGGTTTAGACCACAGCGCCACCCACATCCCGGTGAAAATAAGAAGAGGTGTTGATGAGTCAGGATTTTAGGTTAAGGCTTGTAGGAATAAACTACCTTGTGGTATTTATTTTTAAAGTAAGACATTCAGTGTGGTGAATATGGAGATGGTATGGAGTATAGAGGGCTAGCTAAGAGGCATCCCATCCCAACCTTCCTAATTTATTTTTCAGTAGACTTGTATCTATTAAATCACACACAAAAGAACCTGATCCATGCATGCATTTATTTACTGCCACCACCACAAATGACTAGATTGTCAGTGGACTCTGACTTTTAGACTAATGGCTGGTGGTTTCCTCAGTCTATCTGTGAAAGCCATCATTTCTTTAGTAGGTGCATTTTGTATTTGGAAAGCTGAACTGAAAACTTTCGAGTTTATGTGGGAAATACAGAAGGCTACGTGAAAGGCAGTGTGACCTTCCGCAAACAGAGTGCCCTGTGTTTATATAAAATAAAGAACACAGTTTTTATTATTACTGAACCACGCACTGTTACCTACTAACAATCTCTGAAGTCCTAACGAAACCATAGCCTATTCAGGAACTGTGACCCTAAACACCCCTCAATAGAATGCAATGACAATTTTAGCTGTCTGCCATACTATTTATATTGCTTACAGGACAATCTTTAAGGAGGTTCTTGCCTCCTAGTGCTGCAATATGTGATCTTGTGTTTTTGTTCAGGTGACTTTTTTTACTTCTGCTTATCCCTCCCTCCCAACTACAGTGGTACCTCGGGTTAAGTACTTAATTCATTCCGGAGGTCTGTTCTTAACTTGAAACTGTTCTTAACCTGAAGCACCACTTTAGCTAATGGGGCCTCCTGCTGCTGCCACGGCGCCGGAGCTCGATTTCTGTTCTTATTCTGAAGCATGGTTCTTAACCTGAAGCGCTATTTCTGGGTGAGCGGAGTCTGTAAGCTGAAGCGTCTGTAACCTGAAGCGTATGTAACCCAAGGTAGCACTGTACTTGGAACAGAATTTTGTTTTTAGTATGCAGAATAGGCATCAAGGCAAATTGAAGATTTGAAAAGCAACATTTTAAAACAACAACAACAACAACAACAGAATATACTGATAGCACTTTTTTAGCACTATGCAGTAACTGTCTGGAATCGTCTTCGACTCTTTTGTATGTCTGTCTTTTCTGTTCTGAACATTTCCATTACAATGCACCTCTACTCTGTGGGGAAGCATTGTAGCAGTGGACTTTTCCAGTGCTCCTTGGTCATAGTGTGCAGCTAACAATCGGATTAAATATAGATTCTGTTGTTCTTGTCGTTGCTGGAAGATAAAGGTCATTGTGAACATTTCCTTTCCTCTTTGATTTCATAGTTAAACCTTTTTGTGGGGATGATTAAGTGTGTGCTGTTGAATGCATTACTTGATTAGGTAGTTTGTTAAACCATCACATAAGGGAGTTATCCTACATTTCTCTAATTTCTATCATAGCTTTGAAGTCTTTGCCACTTACTTTTGCTCTTGCTTTTTTAATTGAGGCCAAGAATATGAGACTTGAGGATTTGAGAGTGCAAATCACTGGAGGCGTCTGAGGGCAACTTGTTAAATTTTTATCACTTTAGAGCTGGATTGAAGGCTGTGCTCCAGCACTTTATTTGTATGTACAGTAAAGTCCTCTAGGCCAGACATCTTGTAGCATGTACATAAATAAATGTTTTAATTGATTTTTTAAATAAAAAAATTGAGCATCTATCTCAGTTTATGTAGATGTGGTTGATGTTTGAGATATGGTAGATAAATTCATTAAATCTTCCCTCGTCATCTCCGTGTTTTTCCCATTTCCCCCATTTCCCACCATTATTAAATTGTTTTGTGCAGTATTAAGAGAGAGGTTGAAGTATTATGGTTTCTGATTTCAATTGAATAAATATCAATGCTACTAGTACTTCAATATTTGTATGGATCATTGATATATGAAATATTGGGAAATTAAATTTAATTGGTAAATTTAAAAAGTAGTAAAAATAAAAGGCAGGTGACAAATAGATATGATGCCGACGTAGCATAGCATTGTTGCCATTTTAGCAATGAGAACCTGAATGAATCTACCTGGCTGTGCTGTACTGTTCAATGCAAAGGGATCAGTGCACAAGTTGATAGATCTGGAAGCCTGAGAAATGCATTTTCTTTGCATGGATTTTTTTTGGTAAGACTTGAAAATAAGCATCTAATTCTACTTTAGCAAGTTCAGAAATTGTTATATAGAACTTATGCACCTTGCACTGCTCTCTTTCTCTAAGCCACCCGCATTATATATGTGTGGAATTTCTGTTTCCCCCATTTATCCTGTTGTAGTTTACTCTTCTGATTCCCTCCCTCAACAGTAGATGACCTATAGTATTATATCCTGCGGTTGCCTGGCAACCTCAGAGTATGCACTTATGACCATAGACTTACAAGAGTAGACTGAGACACAATGTCCAGATTCAGAGTTGACTTGGAATTTTAATTAGATGCATGTATCTTCTTTTGCCTTTCTGAATTCTGAAGCGTCAATTTAAGTATAATTACTTTTACAGCAGCCTTTCAGTCGGAGTTTTGTTTTGCTAGCCATAACAGAAAGTGTTCCTACACGGGTGAGGGTCAGTGTACTATATTCTACTGTAGTGTTTATAACCTTTGAGGGTCGCACTGCATTTTTATAAAAGCAGGTGGGTGGATTGCAGAAATGATTGGAGTAGTATAGGTGAAAGTGTTTGATTTTTGCATTAACCCAGCAGACTGGGAGCGCTCTCTCTCTCTCTCTCTCTCTCTCTCTCTCTCTCTCTCTCACAAACACACACACTCACACGCACACAAAATAAAACAAACACATTTCTGAAAGGCTGGATAATAACAATGGATAACATTTCAGGGTTGCCCTAAAGCAGCTTGCTCTTAGCCACACCTCTTGCCGCCCTGCAGTATGACCACAATAATGATGGCCTTATCTCTGCTGCTACCTTTTCCCCCCCTTTTATATTTTTGGGTGGGGGGCATTACTATTGGCTACTGTAAAGGGAGCTTAAGGATGCAAAAATATTATTTGCATGCTTAATTTTACTGACAACCTCTCAGCTGGCTGTCTCTTTGTTTACTGAGGAGTGGTGAGGTATAGTCGGTAGACTGTTGGACCAGAACTGTTGAGACCCAGCTTCAGATCTCTACTCAGATGTAAACCTCTCACCCAATTTACTTGGGCTTCTCGCTCATTAGAATGCTGCACTGAGCTCCTTGGTGAAAAGCTGGAATATAAGTGTAATAAACACTGATTTTCCTGTCATAAATTTTAAAATTTATCTGATAATTTCCTGAAAGTATGTATAACTGGCATTTCTATTTTCTTTTTCCTTGTGCTATCTCCATCATTCCTTTTAAATCATATGAGTAGGTTATGGGCCTGCATGCAGATCCACTTCTGTCCATTATTATTTTTTACTGAACATCTAGGTGTTTAGGCACTTCTAAATATTGTACATTTGTTTTCCTTCTGTTTTGAAATAAACCATGCAAAGTCATCTGCATTTAATTCATGGGTCCTTTTTTTTAAGGAGGAAAAAGGTAATTTCTGTATGTGGCTTTTATCTTCTGGAAGAACATCAACATTTAGTTTAAAAGAGAATTAACTTACCAATTTTGAGGGAGATTTCTGTCTGCTAGACAGAGCTAGCCAAGCTGAACACTTGCATGGACATCTGTTTGCAATCTTATGCTTGTGAAAAGTGCCTTAGGGATATTCACTGATAACAAGCAGTTAATGGCAGGGTTCTATGTTTCATCCTGATTATTGGTTTTTGGCACCATGCTAGAGGGCATTAGTTGGTTGCTGATGTTTACAGGCAAGAATACCATCTACTAGATAACACTTTGTAAATGCTGCTAAGATCTTACCATGGTTGAGATATAACACTGCAACTCAGGATACAACAGTCAGGAAAGCCATAATACTAATAAAGGGTAAAGGTAAAGGGACCCCTGACCATTAGGTCCAGTCGTGACTGACTCTGGGGTTGCAGCGCTCATCTCGCTTTATTGGCCAAGGGAGCTGGCGTACAGCTTCCAGGTCATTGCCAGCATGACTGAGCCGCTTCTGGTGAACCAGAGCAGCGCACGGAAATGCTGTTTACCTTCCCGCCGGAGCGGTACCTTTGATGTGCTTTCGAACTGCTAGGTTGGCAGGAGCACTCTTTTAAAAACCACCACCACCAACAACAACACACAAACCTTTGATAGTTTTATGATGTGCATTACAAATCTAGACTTTCCATTATTTTATTATTCAATTTGCTTCTTTTTAGGGCATATTGTATTTATTTTAAAAAAAGGTTTTCTATGCTTTGCATGTACATTATCTAGTTGTACAGACTTTAAACTTGCTCTTATCTGAGGCCCTTCTTTGTGTGCCCTCTCCATGAGAAGTCTGGCGGGTAGCAACATGAGAATGGGTGTTTTCTGCAGTGGCTTCCCATTTGTGGAATGCTCTCCCCAGGGAGGTTCAACCTAAAACATGTTGCTTTTTAAAAAAAGGAGGAGGAGGAGGAGGAGGAGAAGAAGAAGAAGAAGAAGAAGAAGAAGAAGAAGAAAGCATCATCATGCCCCAGGAAAGTGTTGCAGCTATTTGAAAACGATCCAAAATGACTTCTGATGGTAATTGCAAAGGTTACCATCAGTTTGGCTCTCTTTTTTTTTAGCGTTGCAAGATTCATTAAATGATGTTCATTGCAGCATCCAAGACCAGGACAGTCACCACAGTTGTCATTTGAGCTCAGGTGAATCTTTGTGTGGCTAGGGCAGCCACTAGGCAAGAAGTTGCCTGGATTCCCCATGGCTGCTTCAGAGGCTCCTTCTGCCTGCAAGCGGGAGAATACGGAGTATGCCTGCCTGTGGAATAATATGACTGTTTTGGTGTCTGTTCCCAGTCTGATTAGCACAGAATTGCCTATACGAGAACCGCAAGGGGTTGTGGTTATTTTGGATGTCACCCATTTTTGGCAGGGAACCTGAAATGTTGCGGTAGACTGTAGCTTTTCTCTAGCACTCTGCTGGCTTTTTGTTTGTTTTATTTTATTGTTCCAGCAAGAATAGGTGTGGAAATATTAGTACACACTGTTAAAATGTCTGTATCTGACAAAACATTCATATCTGAATCAAATTTGTGATATCCAACAGCAAATTGTGAACTTTTCTTCCCCTTTGAAAGTTCTCTTATCCTTTTACACTTAGTAAGAAACAGGTTTCATTAAAGACACTGGGGTTTGCTTCTGAGTAAACTTGTGAACTACTGCTAGTAAATAGACTAAAACAGGTATGTTTACATGATTTTTAATCCAACATATTGACAGTGATGCAGTGATTATTTAGTTCACTGCTGACCTCTCTTTATTCTCCATTTTAAGCCAGCTTCACACAGCAGCTGAGGGAAAAGATTCCTTTGGGAGAAAATGGAATTTATGATCATAATACCATAAACTTAGGTGCAGGGATTCTGCCAGATGCACCTGCTACAGATCTTAATTGTGTTTAATTAAAAATAAATCAGATTGAATATTTTATTCTTTTTTTAAAAAATAAATAATGGTGAAAAGGTAAAGTTTTCTGCCCTTTTCAAAGGAAGCCTCCTCTTAATTTATACTTTTGTCTGATTTCCTGCAACCATCACAAGGCTCTGTTATAGAAGCTTTTGCTCTGATGGGTTTTGCGAGTCCTCAAATTTCTGCTCTTAGAGATTTAATGAGGGAGAGGTGGGTGGATGCTATACCATCTGTTAATGATTCTGCTTGGTGAACATATTTTACCTCGGGGCCTGGTTACTGACAAGAGGCCAGAACCCAGAATGGCTCTGTAAAGTAATCAGTTGTCTACTATCTACCTCAATTCTGCTGGGCATATTCAGTAACCGTGAGCTTGTGAGACACCAGCTGTTGTCATCCACTTTGAAAGGGTTTATGAGGTCCCCCTATTAAAACAGTTGCAAAATGCTTCTCAAGTTTCATTTGAGAACCCAATTTGTCTTTGAAAGTCTAAAATACAGAACATGGTAATTTAGTCATTTACCTGTGCTAAGAATGGATCATGGTTTGTGACCTGTGAGGATTTGACTTGTGCATTGTGCTGCACAGAACAAACATGATTAATCTGCTTGCCATGATTCAGTTAAACAGTGCTGGTATCACGAAAAGAGAGGAAATGAAGGCGAGGCTCTCTGTTGTTATCGGGATTCACCTCATATGTAGGCATTAATAAAAATTGGGTACCATTTTTTATTTTTTCCTCTCTTCTCCAAGCAGAAATTGCACAGAACCTGTTTTCCATATCTCCAGTCCTAATACAGTATTCCTTTTGTGGATCACAGTCAGTAAGTATATGTCTGTGGTTTTGAAAATGTGCTGAACTTTAACAGTGAATTAAGTATTTAACCATTCACTGTTAAATACTTCATTCTGGTGATCCACAAGTTAGAATCATGAGTAGCTTAACTTTTCAAGTGTCATTATGCATTTCCTTCTAAAGCGTTAATCTTTCATTAATGGATAGGCATACTGTGGTGAAAGGATGATGGACTTTTTCAGTCAGGATGAAGTAGGAGAAACACTGGTAGGCTTAATCACATTTGAAAATGTAAAATGGAGTTCCTGCTGTATATTTTTTTTAAGGATCAGTATGGGATAACTCGGTAGCAAAATCTAGAAGTGTGTAAAATTCAGACACTCTGGGATGGTTTCAGACTGTGGAAAAGGGTTTAAAAGGGGTGAAGGCAGTGAAGATGACCTTTTGCTCCAAAGGCAAAGCTCAACATGGGGACCTACCTTTTTGTGTAAATTCTGGGTAAGAGGCTGAGGCTGTAAAAGCTTGCCTTTTGCAAGATCAGCTAGCTTTGGCAGCACTGTGGATATGAGGGAAATGCGATGAAGTGATGTAAAGAATGGCAAGAGAGAGGCCGGCTGCAGGGTGCTTTAGTAATGGTGGCTTAGAAGGCAGAGATACCTTCACAGAGGAAGGAGGAGAGATCAAGGAATGCAGGGAATAACTGTAGCATTGCTCAGACTGTAGTTTCACAATCTGTTTTGAGACAGAATGGCTGCAATTCAGAATAGCAGTAGTCCTGTAACCTTACTACCTTAGTCAGGTTTAGCGCTGGAATACAAGGTTGTGGGGGCATGGAATTGGAGCATGAATTGAGAGGCCCTCAATACTTTTGTAATACCCCCCCTGCTCAAAAGTGAGATTTTATTCCAGGTGGGCCTTCAATAGCTCCAGAGACCAGAAATGTGTTTGCATTATGAACAGCTTTACTGCCATTAACCCTCTTTTTTGAACAGGACATGTTCATAGTTTTGCAGAGAACAAGTGCTTCAGATTATTAAGTTAGTGTTTTCCTGATGTGCTTCTACACATATCCTCTGGCAGGCACAACGTAACTTTCAACCCTCAGAAGAACTCCTAAGTCATCCTTTCTCAACCTTGGGTGCCCATATGTTGTTAAACTACAACTTCTATCATGCTTGATCACTAGTTCTGCTAGCCAGGGATTATGGGGGTTGTAGTCCAACAGCATCTGGGGACCCAATATTGAGAAAGGCTCCTCTAAGGTGTTTAGAACCATAAACATGTATCTTAATAAAATACAAAATTCTTACAGTCACTCAAAATACAACTTCAAAACAAATATTAACAAATGATTAAAAGCTTGGTGAAATAATAATGTATTATTCAGCTCGAACCTATCTCACATAAATTTTGTGAGGATAGAGTGCAAGAGTACCATGTGTGCCCCCTTGGATTCCTCTGGGGCACGGGACAGCAACCTCTGGAGCCGCATGTGGCTCTTTTACACCTTTGCCGCGGCTCCGGGGCAGATATTAGCGAGGGGAGGAGGTGCATTGTGCGCCCCAACACTCCCCACTATGGCGGGCGCTGTACTGGCTGTGACGTCGCATGGGGGCGGTGTGTGCATTAGTCACGCACCGTCCCGTCGTCACCTTCCCGCCCGCTGTCAGATCGCGGCTACGGAGATATATTTGTTTTAAATGTCGCAATGGTTTTAAATAATAATAATAATAATAATAATAATAATAATAATAATAAAATAATAATAATTTATTATTTGTACCCCGCCCATCTGGCTGGGTTTCCCCAGCCACTCTGGGCGGCTTCCAACAAAGATGAAAAATACACTAAAATGTCACATATTAAAAACTTCCCTGAACAGGGCTGCCTTCAGATGTCTTCTGAATGTCAGGTAGATGTTTATCGCTTTGACATCTGATGGGAGGGCGTTCCACAGGGCGGGCGCCACTACCGAAAAGGCCCTCTGCCTGGTTCCCTGTAACTTGGCCTCTCGCAGTGAGGGAACCGCCAGAAGGCCCTCGGAGCTGGACCTCAGTGTCCAGGCAGAACGATGGGGGAGGAGACGCTCCTTCAGATATACTGGGAGTTTTGCGGCTCCCAGTTGTTTTTTTCTTCGGAAACGGGTCCAAGTGGCTCTTTTTGTCTTAAAGGTTGCAGACCCCTGTTCTGGGGGAAAGCCTGGGATGCCAAAGTGATAAGTATGAGTTTTCTGAGCAGGCATTAATATTACGTCACAAGCTTTTGTTTTTTGTTTTAAATCAATTGAGTGATTGCAATAACTGGTGGAACATGGTAATGATGCTTAACATATAGTGTATGTCGAATGGATAGAGCATGTCACATAAATAATTTTGGTAATCCTTACAACTGCTCTGTATCATAGCTTAATATTATTCCCATCTTGCAGTGGGAGTGAGGCACTGAGGGTTGGAGAACAGTCGCTTGTCTAAGGGCCACCTAGGGAGGGTTGGGGAACATGGAGGGTAACTGGATGGAGTTAAAAAAGGAGAAGCAGCAAGAATGGAATCCATATGAGTAACTTCATGTGGTGCTCTGGATTAGGAAAATTGATCAATGCTTCTCTGAAGTCTGCTCATAAAGGAAAAAGAAATGATTGCAGCCTCAGAGGAGTAGATCTGCTATATTTATCTTTCATGCAAGTTATTTAAGGAAGCATGTGGTGTCTTAGTTCAGTTTTTTTCTTCACCTTTTCTATAAACCAAAAAGTGAGACACTTTGACTTCATTTGATTAGGGAGAAACTTATTCCGTAGCTTTGGGATTTTGTATTGCTATCAGTGACAGTATAGCTGGTGCCAAAGTCTAGATAAAACCCTTTTCTTAAAAGAAATGTCTGAGCCCCTTTTTCTTGACCCCAGTCCAGCACCCTTTCCAGCCACTTCCTTCATTCTTAATGAATTGTACATGTCGTGCTGTGGTGGGTCATGGTCAATGTTTGTTTAAATGGTTTTTATTTACTTTTTAATATTTTTAGGTCTTATTTTGTGTTTCATTTGTGTATTCCTTATTTATTGTAAGCTGCCGAGAGAACTTCATTACGAATGTTATACATACATAAATGAATGCTGTAAATTGAAGATTTTATATTTCAGTGAACCACATATATAGTAGGGAGAGCCTTGTAATTAAATTTTTTTAAAGTTGCAAGAAGCATTCTGTTTACCAGTTGCATTTTTTTTTTTTAGTATATGGATTCCATCTGCTTTTCTTTCTAGATATTTGGTCTCCCCTGTAGTATTCATGGTTGTCAAAAAGGGGCCTTTTGGAGCTTCATAGAGAGGTGAGAGGGCGAAGTTCAGAAGAGGAGATATAGCCTTCCATGACACCCCCCTTCCTATTCTACCGTGAATGTCTGAAGGATTAAGGAACTTCAGGATATCACTTGGTGCTGGAGTGCAGGGAAAATGGTTCTTTCTCAGAGGTGCTTCTGGAATTGAGGGTACTGTATTAGCTTTCAAGAGGTCTGATAATCTGTGCTGAAGGGGGAGTATAAAAAACAGCTCTCAGTTAAAACGTGTGAGAAGAAAGATTCAGTTCAGAAAGTGAGACCCTAACATTGATGTTTGGCTTGTATGAAGCCAAAGCATAAGATGGCAGTTGTATCTTTGTGTGCATGTAACTTACTCAGGTCAGACATAACATGCAACTGTAGCTTAGTGTTATGAGAATGAACATGGGTGAGCTACAGGCTTGGGTTCTCCGTTCTTGTTCACATATGGGGGAGGATGTTTTAAAGCTTCTGGATGTGGTTTCAGACAAACCACCGTCTTCCATTTCTTCTGAGTTGATGAAACACTGGTTTGTTCAAACCACAATTGGTTTAATCAAACCAGGATATTACACCACATTTTGGTTCTAGAGGCTCATAATTGTGTAAAAGAAAACATTTCAATATGTGCAGCTTTCCCTACCTGACAAGCTTTTAACTAATATTTTGGGTAAATATATGAATCTGTCTTATACTGACTGAGTCACTGGCCAGTCTCGTCCAGTACTGTCCACTCTGGCTGGCAAATGTTGTCCAAGGTATAGGAGTCCTCTCATTCTTTTGCATCTGGTTGTCTTATAGATGCCTTATATTTTGTGCAGTAGTAGAAACTACTGTGCCTAGTACTGCTGCACTTGTTCTGTTCTTGAAAATTGATGCTGAGAGGATTTTTGTTCATTGTTCATCCTACTTTCCTGCCCTGACTATATGCATAAGGAGATGTCGTTTTATGGTGGGGACTCTTTAGACTTTGAAGGAGCTTTGGTCATTATGCCTGAGCAGTGGGGCAGAACTAATGGTTCAATTGTGCTCTAATTTTTATTTTAAACTGTATTGGAACCCAGTTTTCTAAGTTCTTTTCAAAAGGGCTGAACAGAGCTTGTTGTAGACATGTCCAGCTGTTCTTGTTGTGAAACTAGTAGCAGTGAGGAACAATGTGTGCAAGCTTCCCATGTACCGTATTTTTCGCACCATAGGACGCAGTTTTTCCGTCTTAAAAACTAAGGGGGAAAGTTTGTGCGTCCTATGGAGCGAATGCAGGGGGGGAGGCAGGCAGGAAAAGCCCCCAAGAGCCACACACAAGCTTCGTGCGGCTCTTGCAGGCTTTTCCCCAGGAGGGAGAAGGGACTGACGCGGTCAGTCAGTCCCTTCTCCCTCCTCTAGAAAAGCCTTGCGCAATCTCTCCAGTCGCGGGAGGTTGCGCAAGGTTAAATAGGAAGCCCGGGCAGAGAGCGCGATCCATCCCCTCGCTGCCCGGGCTTCCTCTTTAGCCTTGCGCGCCTCTCCAGCCGCGGGAGGCTGAGCAAGGCTAAAGAAGCCAACTTTAAAAAAATCCCTCTATCTCTACCTCTTTTTCTTTTTTCGTCCTTTCTCCCCCCCCCTCTTTTCCTCTGGATCAGTGTTTTTATCTAGATTAATGTTTTAGTTTGGAGGGGGGGATATTATAAAGAGGAAACTTTGCAGCTTTTATTTTAGTATACAATAAAAACAGATTAAACAAAACACAAAAGGAAATAGCACAGAAGAAGAAGAGAAAAGAAAAGGGAAAGCCATTTACCAGAGGTAGATCTTAACCCTTGCCTCACCTGGGAGCTTCTCTGGGCAGGAATTCCCTCGGCTTAAGTGGGGTGGGGAGAGAGTGGCAGGTAGGGGGGTACCTACTTAGACACTGAAGCCACATGTCTCTCCAATGAAAATTGGGAGTGGGAATTGTGTGAAGTGGCTGTGGATCTCCTGCCACAGAAATGTAGGACTGTATAGAGTTGGGAGGGCCACCCGAGGGTCATCTAGCCCAGCCCCCTCACAATGTAGGAAACACAGCTAAAGAATGCCAGGCAGATGGTCCCCCAACTGCTGCTTAAAAGCCTCCAGTGGTGGAGACCCCCAACACCTTCCAAGGTCATAGAATTGCAGGGTTGGAAGGGAACCCCAGGAGTCATCTAGTCCAGCCCCGGTAGACAGTGGGCACGATCCATCCCGTTGTGCAAGCCTAAAGATGCTGCTCAAGGCTAAAGAGGAAGCCAAGGCAGTGAGCGGGATGGATCGCGCTCGCTGCCTTGTCGTCTTCTTTAGCTGCGCTGGAGAGGTTTAGCTCCTGGCTGGAGAGGTTGCACGGCTATGGATCCCGCTTGCTGTCTTGGCTCCTCTGCTCTTTGGGGCTGGGGGGGGGGAACCCAGGCTTCACCCGCAGCCCCAAGAAGCTCTGGGAGAAGCGAACAGGCTGTACACAGCCTGTCCCTTGCTCTTTGGGGCTGGGGGGGAATAATATTTTCTCCCTTGATTTTCCCCTCTAAAAACTAGGTGCGTCCTGTGGTCCGGTGCATCCAATAGAGCGAAAAATACGGTATTTGCTGCAGGTGTTAACTTGGTGTCTGTTCCAAGGAATGCCTCCTTTTGCTTCCGTGTTGGATTGCTCGCACAGGCAGGCATGGGAGCAGGACCTCAGACACATATCATAAATTAGGTGTTGGCAGGTTAGTATAATGAATATGATCCTTCATGTAACCTCTTCCCAAACTGTTGAGGACTTTAAAGATCATGACCAGTGCTTTGAAATTAAACCCAGAAATGCACTGGCAACCAGTGCAATATGTTACAACCCCAACCCACCTCCAGACATCAGTTCAGCATTTCAAACAGCCTTCTGGAGCAAGTAGGTGGAAAAGAGGAGTAGAGTTGTATGTCATCCACATGCTGATGACATTATTGTTAAATTTGGGGGTGGGTAGTGTTTCTAGCTGAGATGTGACTGAAAAGCTATTTTAATAGCTCACTGTATTGCTACTCTATATCACAGGTGACTGCTTAATAAACTGTAACATTATAACTATTCCCTTTCTTAAAAAAAGAAAGAAAGAATAAAACTTCATGAAAATTAACTTGGATACTGAATCCTAGCCTCATTTAACAAGAATGAAATAAGAAGAAACATACAAAAAAACCCACATCCCACTTGTGGGTCAGGAGAACACATGCAAGTGGAAAAGCTACCAAGTAAGAGTGTTAGCAAAGACTGAATGTATTGGGGCAATACTTATATGAGACCAATCAACATGTCACAAAACATCATACAAGCTTTTGAGTTTTCTGGAAGTCTTTACCAGACTATATCAGGTATAGCCAGAGTGGGGCCCTCCACATGTTGTTGGTCTACAGTTCTCATCCTCTCTGACTACTGACACGCTGGTTGAGTCTGAGGGGATTTGGAATCCAACAACATATGGATGGGACAGTTGTTGTTTATAAACTGTGTTGAAAAATAAAAAAGTAACTACCAAACACAAAGCACTGTCTTCCAAGACAGATGCATGCACAGATGTCAAGCCTTGCATGCAGTTATCTCCTGGATGGGACACTGTTGGCTATCTTGGGGCTGGATGGTAAACAGAACTGGGAAAGGGGGATTGGCACACTGTTTTGTGGTGTTTTGGTTGGCCTAATAAAGGTATTGCCCTAATAAGGATGTTGGAATTTGCCTAATAGTCCAACATGGCTATCTTTCAGTTTAATCAGGCTGGGGCAACAGAAACAATCTCACTACCTCTGATTTTAGCATGTTAAGAAGTGCCGTCAAAGTAGAATACAGAATACTCCATATTTATATGTGTTCAAGGCACACGTGACCGTGGTTGTGCGCATTGCCGCAAGCCTGGAAGTGGCAAGGAAAGGGGCAAAAACAGGCCCCAAAGGGCATGAAAATGGCACAAAAACAGCATCTAGCAATCCCCCAAGCCTTTGCAACTGCAATCCCAGGAGCCCTTGCACTGACATTTTAGGCCTGTGGAGAGTTGGAGTTTGATCAAGGAGGTTTGGAGGGTGTTTGCAGACTTTTTCTATGGTGTTCCCTATATACAAATTTACTTAAATGTGTGGTTCCTTGGAATGTAACCCCTGCATCAGTGTGGAGCTGCCTGTAGCTGACATCTCCATTTCAGTTAAGCAGAGCACAGTTTGCAACCACATCCAACGTAGTGGCACAGGCAGCCATATTTGCTATGCTGGCTATGAGCTTGACTATGACTTGCAACAATATTGGCTTAGCAGTGGAGTTTTTCATGCTTACTTGTACTTAAATGGAAGCCGATATGCAATACGCAAAACAGTATTCTTCAGGGCTAGAGGAGTAATTAATTAATAAAACAGAACACCTGTGTATCTCACAACCTGCTCCATGTTAAATAGAAAGCATTTTCACATTCTGGGAGGGACTCATGAGCCCAGGAACATTGTGGGAGAATGCATTTGGCTAGTAAACAAAGCTGTTTAAATCCAGCAGTTGCTAAAACACTTTCTTGGTATGTGTGTCACTGTGTGAATGGAAGAGGCAAAATGTATATACCACGTTCTGTGTTGTTTGCTGCAATGTGTGTATGTATAAATAGCCAGTTTATCATTGATATTCTGTGCGCCTGTGTGTGTGTGTGTTGAAGGAAACAGAATCTGTTTTCAGTTAACCTTTTGTGGTTGGAGTATAATATGCACAGAACACCCGTACGTATTGACCTTTGCTGAATGCTAGCTTCAAGACATTTTAAACAATGTCCATACTTGGTGTATAATTTGGGTCACCTTTTTTCTTCCATTGTGTGTGCATGTCTATGTGTGTTTTGAGGTATCTTTTCAATTTTTCTAGTAATCCTTTCTTGCAGATAAATTTTGAGAATATTTCAGAACACTTTACAGTACTTAGAAAGTATGAAGTTTGTAATTGGGTTGTCTTTAAATGAAAGATGATTAGAGGTTACATCTCATTGTTTAGTGCAGCCCCCTCCCTCCCCCTCCCCCAATTATTCTTGTTTTATCAGAATAGTTATTTAAAATCAAATGTCAGTGTTGGTAGGTACGATGCCAGAGGCATGGATTTAAAGCTAAACTGGTTGCAGGAGCGGATCTACAGCTATGACCTGGGTCAGGCTTGATTTGCAGCTTAGTCAGTTTTAGAATCTGCTGTCAGTTTTGTAAACAGGAGTCTGCTGGCTGAACTGAACAGAAGGGTGAGATTAGCATATTAATAAGGTTGTTGCTAATCGCCTCCCCTCCCTCCCCTCTCCCTCCCTTCCTCCTCCGCCTCTCCTGAATGAATCTAGGAATACAGACGCACACAGTCACATTGCTGGCTGGTTGCATTCTGTTTGGTAGCTTGTCCAGGGAAAAGGATGATCTGTGCTTTAAATTGTTGAGGCATGCGAAGACTCCGAAACTGAAATGCATTCTTCACGCTGTCGGAATATATTACTCGAGCAGCACTAAGGAATGGGGTGGTGTGGAGGTGGGTCTTTTCTTGCTTCTACCTTTGCAGCCAAACCTGAAAGACGCTAAATGTAAAGGAGGGTTAGCAGTTGATTTTTCCTGCTTGTGACTACGCTCAAGCGGCTGGCTTCCCAGCCCCCCTGCGGGAGCAAATACTACTGGAGACCTGAATTGGAACATTGTATGCTGGAGCCTGGCGTGATCTCTATACGATTGTGTGTATGTTGTTCTTGGAATTGGCAGGGCAACAGGCCCCGAAACAAGCAGGTGTCATCTATATGGAGAAAAGCGGCTGTAGTCCATTCCCAATATGCTGGGCTAAAGGTACACCAAACTTTAATATTATATATTTTCTGACTTTTGATTCATGCATCAAAATAAAAGGGGGAAATAAGTTGCTTGGGAGAGAAGGACTGGCATGAAATTGAAAACACAGTGGCTGTATTCTGGCCATGTAATTTTGATGTGGAAGCAGTCTGTTGTGGTGTTTTACCTGACAACTATAAACATTTTGCCCTCTAAAGGCAGGGAAACAAATGGTATGAGCATTATTGGTTTTGAATAGTCAGTACTTTTCAGTTTTGATGATCTATTTGAAATGGAGAATTCATCTACCTCAGTTGCCTGCATGTGTGGTTTTTTTATTATTTAAATCTTTTATCAAATGTTATTCATTATTTTTCAGGATAGATTCTGCAAATTATGACTAATTTCGGTGACCAAAACAGGGTGGAAATTTGATGAGTGTGGACAGGATAGAATTTCCATGCAGAACTACTGCATGGTTACCTTTTTAAAAGCTGTGGTAAACGTGACAGGGAAGTGCTTTATAGCTGGCACAATCAGACAGGATCTGACTTGAAATTCAGGTTGAGCAATAAACCAGTTCCAAGTATAGAACTCTCCCTACTGAGTGTATTTTTAGTGGGTTTTAAAGGCAGCAACATTATTTGCACCCTTGCCCTTTAGTGCACTGTCATGTAAGGTACGGGTGCCTGTACTGTACATTTTAAGGTAAAATTATAAAGGACAAGGTAGCCCTCCATCCACATAAAGGTTTAATTTTGTAATGAAAAGTAGTGCAAGATGACCTCTTTCTTTATGGTGGTAGTGATTCACCTGAACAGGTCACCTATAGTATCCAGCTGGGCTATGAGCCAACCATTACCCTGCTCCCTGCCAAAGGATAGCTGGAGTATTGCAATGCTCAGTTCATTATATGACCGGAGGCAGTTCGTGACCGCTACTCTGTGAAGGAAGGTTTTTAATCTGCTGTCACATTATGAGTTGTCAGCTGTGCCATAGCTTATGGTGGAGCACTGAGTCTGGTTTTAACCTCTGACATCTCCTAAGATTCTTGGATGGCGGATCTGAGAGACAGCTATCTGAGAACTTGGTTTTCCATTGCCAGTCAATGTGTCTTACTTACCCCCCTTTTCCTCAAAGGAGTTGCATATATTCTCCTTTCCCCCCTCCCCTTTACCTCACAAGGGTGTTGTGAAGAATGATTATTATGAGAGATTTGAATCCATGCCTTCTGAGTCCTATACCACACTTGCTCTCATGGGTAGCAGATTGTTTTATTATATCGGGGTAGCCATCCTCCTCTGGTTGTTGGGGATTCCCATCAGCCTCAGCCAGCATAGTCAGTGTTTATCAGAGTTCGGAGCCCAACGACAGGTGGAAGGTGCCATGTTGGGTTAGATGAATCACTGATTGGACATTATATATGGCAGCTTCTTAGATAGTTATCTCCAAACTAGTTGTGAAACCTTCTTCCCAGTGAAATATAAGTCCAGAATTCATGAATAGTTTCCTCTGGATATGTGCAATGCATTTCCTTGGGATTTTCTTTAGAATTTTCCAGCTATATGCACCTTCATCTTGGTGAACTGTAAATGTAAAGTGAAGCACAGCATTTCTGTTACTTTTGGATCCCAACTCAATATTTCCTGTTTTATGAAGGGCATATTTGCTAAGTTAAATAAGGCAATGGCAGCTTTCAATTTTGAAGGCACAAATGCACTGAATGCTGTTCGCTTATATAAAATTAATGCTACATGTATTTTTGATGAGATTTTTTAAAAATAGTTTCACATAAAGGATAAACTTGGAGCCTTGTGTCAGGCTTACATTAGAATGTGGGGCTATTCAGTTAGATTACAGAGGAGTTAGTCCCTTAGCTGCTTTTATATTCCTCATCTGTTGAATAAAACTCAAGGGTAAAGATGCTGCTCTTCATGTCTATGATGTCTAGTTTAATATCAAACCTCCTAAATTTTATCAGTACTGGATACTTCAGGGATAATATCCAGGAAGCCATAGGATACTTACAGAGTTACATAACTCTCACAGGCACTTTGCAAGTTATAGAAATCAGATACCCTGAAGCCTGAGTGCATTGAAGGACCTAGACACTGTTTAGGATAAGAAGAATACAGATAAGTAGTCCTATTCTTTACTATCATTGTGATCTCATTTCAGAGTAACTTTATAACTGTTACTCAACTTTGTAATTGAAGCAGTAGACATGGTTAACTTCAAGCCAATTTGTCCAGCTGCTGATGGACAATGTATGTCTTGGGGACGGGGACGGGATGACATACACACATACAAGCTCTTGGTTTGAACTCTCCATGTGTCGTGCCCATCCTTTAATTGATACACTGATCAGCTGACATCCAGTTACTCATTACTATCCATGTTTGTGGATCTAGACATACCTTATGACTCTGTACACCTGCTGACGTCTTATAAATAAGAAGAAATTTAGATTTTCTACTTCAGTGTGCATGGAAGTATTTATTGGGCAATTTTTACCTCTCTACAATATGTTGGGCAGGGATCTACGTTTTTTGATTGCTATTGCTAGTCAAACAAAAATTTATGGCCACCAGGTTGTTTCCAGTTGGCTGGAGGCAAGCACTTTTGCCCAGCAGCCAAGAATTCCCCCTAAACTTGAGGGGAAGGTAGATAAGAAGCATTCCAGATTCAGTTTGACCCCCCCCCCTTCTGTTACCTGAGGGAAGGATAGGTGGTGAAAATTGCAGGCTTTAGGCAGTGCACAGTGCTGGGGCTCTGAGCTCTAACATTGAGCAGCGGTTGAAAAGGTTTCCTTTCCCCAGTTGTCTCACAAGCAGAAAAGACTGGGCAAGGAGAGTGAAAGTTTCAGCAATTGCTGTGTAATGGGGCTCAGAGCTTTCCTCTGAACCTTTGACCTGGGGAGAGGGTGGGAATTAATCCAGGATGAGCCTGAGTCACTTCTCTGCTTCAAAGTAGGAAGAAGGTCTGTTGCTTATTTCTCCCACCAGTGGGCAATTGCACACTTGTCATGGAGAGCATGGCAAGTGTTTGGAGACATGTAAATGGAGGTTTTGGGACGCGGGTGGCGGTGTGGGGTAAACCACAGAGCCTAGGACTTGCTGATCAGAAGGTTGGCGGTTCGAATCCCCGCAACGGGGTGAGCTCCTGTTGCTCGGTCCCTGCTCCTGCCAACCTAGCAGTTCGAAAGCACCTCAAAAGTGCAAGTAGATAAATAGGTACCACTCTAGCAGAAAGGTAAACGGTGTTTCTGTGCGCTGCTCTGTTCTCCAGAAGCGGTTTAGTCATGCTGGCCACATGACCCGGAAGCTGTATGCCGGCTCCCTCGGCCAATAAAGTGAGATGAGTGCCGCAACCCCAGAGTCAGTCATAACTGGACCTAATGGTCAGGGGTCCCTTTACCTTTAAATGGAGGTTTGGAAGGGTGGCACCAGAACTGGGGGAGCTCAGCTGATGTGTTAGAGGTTGCTCTTCTGGCCTAGAGCTATTTGTTTCCCAATTCCTCTTCACGAGAACTGGTGCAGTGTACCACCTTGCTTGCATATCTTTCCTCAGGGTCATTCTTGCTGCCTTGTTCCTGTGGCTAGACTCCAGTTCCCCACCTTTGAAAGTAGAAATGTGTCCTTGGCCTTTGAATGGTTAAGGTTGGATTCACATGTGTTAGTAACATGTCAGAGTTCATGGTCTTCGTTATTTTTTTCTTAGGCAGTCATTCTGCCTCTCACTTCCCTTCCATCCAAAATGTAGACAAGTGAACATAAGAACGGGATTAGATAAAAGGCTCCTCTACTCCATCATTTCCTGCCAACCTAGCAGTTCGAAAGCACATCAAAGTGCAAGTAGATAAATAGGTGCCACTCCGGCGGGAAGGTAAACAGCATTTCTGTGCACTGCTCTGGTTCGCCAGAAGCGGCTTAGTCATGCTGGCAACATGACCCGGAAGCTATACGCCGGCTCCCTCGGCCAATAAAGCGAGATGAGCGCCGCAACCCCAGAGTCGGCCACGACTGGACCTAATGGTCAGGGGTCCCTTTACCTTTACCTTTACTCCATCGTTGTGTTTCCCCATTGGCCAAACAGATGCCTTTGGAAAGTCTACCAGCAAGACATGAGAGCGAGAGCACTTGCCCACTTACGTTCCCTTATGGTATTAGTCATCATGACTAGTATCCATTCCTAGCCTTATGCTTCATGAATTTGTCCAAATGCCTTTTAAAGCTCTCCCAAGTTTGTGGCCATTACTGCATCTTGTGGGAGTAAATTCCAGTGTTTAACTGTACTTTGTGTGAAGAAGTGTTTCCTTTGGGCTGTCCTGAAGCATGCAGTTTCATTGAAGCGTGTAGTTTCATTAAGTTACTGTGAAGTGTGTGTTATGAGAGAGGGGGGTGGGGAGAACCTCCCCTGAAACGCTTTCTCCAAACCATTTCTAGCATGTTTCCTGCCTCTTTTTCAAACTAAAAATCACCAAATGCTATAACCTTTCTGCATAGGGGAACTGCTCAGACTCTAGATATTTTGTTTCCCTTTCTTGAATCTTTCCTAACTTTACAATAGAGGTGTATTGATGAGGGGATATTTTTAAAATTTTGGTAACTTACAGAGCAGTGGTGGCCAAAGAGATGCCTTGTGGATGGATGCTTCTGGACTGCAACTCTCATCATTCCTGGCCATTGGCCATGCTGGCTGTGTCTGATGGGAGTTGGATTTGGATGTGGGTAAGAAACGACTGTTGTTGTTGTTTAGTCATTTCGTCATGTCTGACTCTTCATGACCCCCTGGACCAGAGCACGCCAGGCCCTCCTGTCTTCCACTGCCCCCCACAGTTTGGTCACACTCATGTTTGTAGCTTCAAGAACACTATCCAACCATCTCGTCCTCTGTCGTCCCCTTCTCCTTGTGCCCTCCATCTTTCCCAACATCAGGGTCTTTTCCAGGGAGTCTTCTCTTCTCATGAGGGGGCCAAAGTCTTGGAGCCTCAGCTTTAGGATCTGTCCTTCCAGTGAGCACTCAGGGCTGATTTCAATCAGAATGGATAGGTTTGATCTTCTTGCAGTCCATGGGACTCTCAAGAGTCTCCTCCAGCACCAGAATTCAAAAGCATCCATTCTTCGGCGATCAGCCTTCTTTATGGTCCAGTTCTCACTTCCATACATCACTACTGGGAAAACCATAGCTAGAAACGACTAGCTTGGAGTAAAACCTGCAAATAACCCCTTACTGGTTTATTATGGCATAAACTGACTTAGACAACAATATACTTCAGCAAATAAATATATTGCATTGAGCATCCTTCCAAGCACATATCAACACAGGAGAAAAATAACTATTTTAAAGGTTGTGTGTGTGTGTGTGTGTGTGTGTGTGAAGTAATCATTTCTCAAATAGTCTGTTTTCAGTGTTCCCCAGAGAGAGGATGCAGTGAGAGTTTCTTATTTGCAATTGAATAGCGACTAGTCTTTATCTATAAATATGCATGCAGTGCTTGTGGGCTTAACCTTAGGGAACAAAACTGGATCTGGCCAGCTCCGATAATAAAGATTGTTAAATAGCTGCATATGGAAGCAAGGTAGTAAAACAATAACAAATTTGAATAATAACATTCTTAACTGTTGTAAAATTAAGTATGCTATTAACCATCTCCTGTCACTACGTGCCACAGACCATAAAGTTATGTGTGTCAGCTACTGCCTAGGAAACATTGTTTGAAAATCTGCTTATCTTTATCTTCTTCATGTTGACAGTGGCATTTCTCCTTCTTGAAAAGAACCCTGTGCAAAAGAACCCTGTGTGAATTCAGGGACTCTGTACAGTTCTTCTCACTTTCTTTCTTGCTTTAAAAAACGGAAAAGCTACTATCTTCTCAGTAACCTGATTGTATTAGTACTCTGGGGCTTATATGGCTGGTCCATTGTTGCTATAATCGGCTAAGCAACCCTTCCTTTTCTGTACAAAATAACGATAGTGTTGCCAAATTCAACTTTTTCACACCAGTATAGCCTCATGCAACTTCCCACTGAAGCAGCCTTTTTCTGTGGAGAGCTGCTCTGGAATCAAGACACCTTTCTGATTTACTTATTGTGTTCAGAGTAGAGTGCCTTATATTCCTGATGGTGGTTATAACTGACTTGGACCTGTGAAAGATGAAGGTTCAAATACTTGATAAGCGATGAAGTTGTTAAGTGTCTCTCAGCATGCTAGCTTCTTTAAAATCTCACTTTTCACTTATGTAAAATAGAATCACTTATACAGCTATTTCACGGATAAGAGAGAACTATTGTAATCTACTTTTGAAAAGTGCTATAGAAATCATCCTGAAGAGATGATCCCACGTAAGAGATGACCTGAAAGTCTTATGAGGTGTTTTGTGAGTGTAGTGTTTTATTGCATTACATGCTTGCATATCTGAAAACCCAAGAAAAAGTGTTTTCATACATAATCTGAGCTGTATCTAAAGCTTTCTTTCTCAGTTGGCCTTTTCATGTCTGGAATAAATGAACCGACTTCTACATACAAACCTCCTTTATGTATAGAATGCTTGTGGAATTACTTTATAATGGAAATATTTCAGTCAAATCTGAATAGATTTAGGAGGGATTTAAAGAGTAACCTTAAAGAGGGGTTTACCTTTCCAATAAACTGCTTTCTGCATTGCTTTTGGAAACCAGGGTGAGCTCTTTTTGACTACTTGGAGAGGTGAAACTCCCTCGAGGGAATTTTTAATGTGATGCCAGGCTGGTTTGCTGTGATAATACGACTAAAACATAAATAATTTACGGTCATTCAATGTTTTAACTACATAGCTCAAGAGTAAATTGGAAAACATGATGGCAAAAGCTGTTGCAGCAAATATAGCAGTAAAAATTAAGCAAATTTAACCAATACTGGTTAAAATATGTATTTTTAAATGGACAATCATTTAGTTCTCAGACTTGAAGGTAATACATTCTTTCAAAATAAGAATATTGTAGACTAAGTGCATCATTTTTCCCACTGTTATTTTGGCACCTGCCTCTTCCATTAAAATAAGTAAATGCTTCAATGTGGTTCTGATGCTCTAATTTACACAGTCATTTTCCTGGAGTGACAGTCCCATAATTCACTCCTGATCTGTTTATGTATTCAAGGGGTCGATCAACAGTTGGATTTCAGAAAAGTTGACCACTGCCATAACCAACCTCCTTAGCACCATTAATGAGTTTTCATTGGTATGAAGTCTTCGTTGGGGGCTGCACTTTGATGCCACCCTCCTCTGGTTTTCTGGTGCTATCCTGATATTTTGGACTACAGCTTTCATCAGCTCTGGCCAGGATTTCTTATGCATATTTAAAAGATTTGCATATTTTCATGTTCAGGGGCTGAAGATGCTTCACCGTGTTAGGCTGTATACAAGGGGCCAATGAGAAACTGCATGGGTGCCATTCTGCCTGAGCTGCTGTCACACTAAGTTTTTGAGCGAGCAAACATTTGATAATTGAACATAATTTGGAATACCTATCAATATTAACTATTAACTGCCAAGTTCTAGGTAGTCCTAATGCGGAACAAGAACCACTCATTGGTTTGGAATTATAATAGTAGTGGATGTCTTATATGTGTAGATGCTGAGCGTTTAAATGGACAGGGTCCCCCTTCCTTTGGGAAAACCCCCATGGTTTTGCTTTTAAAGGAATTGAGCTCTAGTTCCTTAAAATAAATGGGAAAACTTACTGCATTTGCATGTGCATTTGAATGAAGCAATGGGCAGAGTAGAGGTACAGGACTAGGGAATATAAATCACTGGAAACAGGAATGGGCTTGCACACATGCACATACCTTGGACAAGTGAAAAAGACAGCCGTACAAGTTTAAACACTGAGGCTGAAAAGTAGAGTCTATAACAAGCTGTTCAGTATCTAAGCAAGATAAGCTAGGAAAGTAATATTCTGTATTTTAATACAGCGGAAGCTCAGCAGGGGAAGCTTGGAAGAATAAAGGCTGAACTTCTTTTTTGCCATGAACCAATACATTTGTTGTTGGAAGATTAGCACAAAATTCCTGTAAACTAATACTGATGATCATAGCGCTCCCAGTAAAGCAGAAAAAAGACGAAGTGCTTTAAGAAATTGTACGAATTTGGGAAATGGGGGAAGGCGAAAAAAAGTGGCTATTATGGAGGAGACTGACCAACTAATATGTTAAAAAAGCAAGCAGAAAGCTTTGTGAGGCCAGCTAGATTCCTAGCAAAATGAGAAGGGAACAGATGGAAGAAAAATAGTGTGACATGGAAGGCCTACAGCTTTATAACAGTCTTAAGATAGATAGCAAGATATATTTTGCAAGTGGAATAAGATTAGCCTAATTAGGTGGCAGACAAAAATAGAGAGAGAATGTTTTAAAATAATGTTAGGTTTAAAAGCATTATTTGAAATCATGACTATTCATTTTAACTTGTGATAAATCTAAGAAAGTGATGTAACAAAACTGTAGAATTACAATATAAAAATTGCAAAAATTGCTCCGTTTCTTTTATATTCAGTTGTGTGGGTTTCCCCCACTCTGTTCATGCAACTCAGTTTCTGTTCTAATGTTTAGACAACTAATGTCTTTAAAAAGCAAAAGTGCACTTTTTCATGTAATCTTTTCTAATGAACAGAATCCATGAAGCCAGCTGGATGGGATGTGCTGCTTGTATTGGTGGGATTAATGTGATCAGAATAAGCGGTTTTCACAGAGTTACATTTGCCTCCGTCTGCTCATCTAATTTCTTCCATTTGTCGAAGTCTTGTTGTTATAGTGGGAAACAATCTATCTTTATCTCTTAGTATTGTGCCTACTTGCATCTAGTCTGTGTGCCTCATTTGTCTTCAGCTTTATAGAATCATTTGGTTGAAAGGGACTTTTTCAAAGGCCATTAAATTTGTTCGTCTCTGGAAGGCAGGGCAATCTTTGAACTATCCCCTGCCTATCAATCCACATAGTTTGGACATCAATTTCGGGTCCTAAGCAAAGACTGCTTGTGGGCAAACCTCTGTGCAGAGTAGTTGGCACTGGATGAAAGCAAGTGAGTTGCTTCCAGGTACAATATGGACAGGATTTCATAAGAGTACAAGATTGATAGGAATACAGAGGAATGATGGTCAGGACTGTAAAATATCAGCACACTTGCTACCCCAAAGCATTTTTTCCTTCAGTTTGTTGCTTGCACCCATCATGAAGTCCAATCACCAGTGCTCTTGGGTTAATACAAAAGGCAACCCAATTTTCACTTAAAAGGTGTTAAGCCATGGAATATTTCAACAATTACATCTATAGAGGTAGCAGCAGAAAATACCGGTACAGTGGTGCCCCGCAAGATGAAATTAATTCGTTCCGCGAGTTTTATCGTCTTGCGGTTTTTTCGTCCTGCGAAGCGCGGCTTCCGACGCAGTTTTTGAAAAGCTGCAAAAAGCAACAAAGTGCTTCAAAAACCTCAAAAAAGTGCTAAGAGTTGCTCCTCGAAGTTACAGTTTTGTAGCGGTTTTAAGAAAACGGAAACAAATTTGCAAGACGTTTTCGTTCCGTCTTGCGAAGCAAGCCCATAGGGAAATGCGTCTTGCGAAGCAGCTAAGAAAACGAAAAACTCTTTCGTCTAGCGAGTTTTTCGTCTTCCGAGGCGTTTGTCTTGCGGGGTACCACTGTATGTAAGTTTTTCTTTACCTTGAGCTGTTTTTATTGCTGTGCAACCAGTAAACCACAGTGGCAGTGATAGGGAACCTTTTGCTTTCCCAGTACAGTAGTTTCTGGATAATAGTTCCCTTTGTCCCTGACCATTGGGTATGCTGGCTAGGGCTGATGGGATTTGGAGTCAAACCAAAACTTGAGGTCCTCCAAGTTTCCTATCCCTGTTTTAAAGTGAAGTGAGTAACCAATAGCTTGGACTTGTCAGTGAATCATTCAGCTTGACAGCCCAGTGTTGTGAGAACTGCAAAAGACTGTGGCCGTTGCCACCAGCTTCATAGATTACAACACTCATCAGCCCTGGTCATTGGTCTTGGTGGCTGGGGCTGATTTGGAGTTCTACACCTTTGGGAGGTCACCACACTTGGAACACCTGTACTAGTGCAATGCTTGCTTCTAGGGTTGAAAATATTGCCTCTTAGAGTTATAATAGAACACTTAAAAATATTTGTTATTGTTCAGAATTTATTGACCTAAATTCAGGTTTCAGGCACAGATCTTCAGGATAAATATAAGATAAAGTTTTTGCATGTCCAGACTTCTTTGCTTGTTGTCTGGGAGTATTTAGAACAAGCTGGATGGCCCTAGGTGTCACTATTGTCCATTTGACCTTTCTCAAAGATAGTTTGGTATCTTTAGGGTAGGGGCTGAATTAGACACTTTAGCGTCTGAAGACCACCTTAGCTTCTGTTAAAACTCATGAAAACCTTGAGGCAGATATTGAGTCCCCCCCCCCAAAAAAAACCACCCTTGGTATTTTAAGCTTACTCAGGTGTTAACTATTTGCATGCTGTTTCTGTGTTTTTTGTTTTTAATTGTTTAATTATTGATTTATTATTCTTTGAATATTCACCACCTTGAGTGCTTGGTTTAGAAATGTGTCAGGCAGAATGGAAAAGATTTCAATAAAACTGGTATAGAGCAAGTTGCTTTAAGTACCTGTGAACTTATAAAAATAGATTTCTTAACTGCTTTGTATATTTTTCTTCTTGGGCCTAAAATAATAACTAGTTGACAGAACAAACAAATAGAATTGTTATATTAAAACTGGAGATTAATGGCAGAAAGCATAATGGGCAAAATCCTTTCAGTTCCGTCTTGGTTTACACAGCATTTGGTAAACTCTAGAGGTAGCTACTAATATAAATGGATTACACATTTTGAAATAAATCTCAAGGCCATCAGAGGTCCATCTGAGTTTATCATATAGCATTATGACCAAGCGACATTTTATTTTCACGATATTCTCCAGTTGTTACTCAATTAAAGTTCTTGTCTTTAATTGTAGTTGTTTAAACTTATCAATGTTGTTTATCAATGTTGTTTATAAGTTTATTTAAACTTATCAATGTTGTTTAAACCAGTAGTTGTTTAAACTTATCAATGGCATATAAAATAGGCTTTGTGAGCATCTGCTGTCCTTAAAACAACAACAAAGTTTCTCATTCCTTGTGCTCCAAATTATAGGCTACAGTTCTTATTAGACCTAAGCAACAGTTTTGTCCAAACTAAAAGTTAATGCCATGTGCCTGCTCAGGAACTGTAAATTCAGGATTAAATTACCTTTTCCAACCTTCCTCCATTTTTAGTTGGAGTTTTTTTCTTTATGAGAGGCTGTTTTTCTCAGATTTGTTGATAGATACCTATTATACTAACACAAAGTGCAATCCATAAAGGACTCAAAAATACCCACAGAAATTAATGGGAACTGTGTAAAATAAATGCTGTTCAAAAATCATGTATGGAAAAATATAACCCTATGGACTGCCTTTGCACTTGCTGCCATGCCACTTAGTGGTTTCAGACTAACATGGGAGCAATTGTAGAGGTAGCCATGCCAACAAGGGAACATGAAAGCCTATATATTCAGAACTCTATTGTTGTTCTTCCTTTCCCATGTGGCTGCATCTTTGAATTGTTTTAGGATTTACTGCTTTTTAGTCCTATCTGATTGTCAGCCACCCCATCTTAATTATTGGATAAGAACAATATTGTAAGTGAAGCTTGTGTAGTTGAATTATACAATATTTTAATCATTGGTTAGATCAGGGATAGGCAACATGGTGCCCTCAATTTCCACCATGGGCTTCAACTTCCATCATCCCTGATCATTGGTTAGGATGTGTGCTGTCGTCTTGAACATCTGGAAGGCACCCACATTGGCTATCCCAGGGCTAGATAACTTTGTGTACGAATTACATGTTCTTCATTTATGTATGATTTGGCATTCTCTTTTATGGCAAAAGCTATTATGAAATTACTGAAAACCATTTCTGTCTTGTAAAGAAAAAACCACATATGTATAAAGATAGCCAGAGCAAAATTATTGAACTCCACAATGCTTCTCTGCTTCTAAGCAATTATAAATTATGTAGTGTGAAAGGCATGTTGACTGTATGACCAGAGGTTTTGGTTGATGTTCCTAGAAACACGTAAAGTTTCTCTTTAGCTAGTCATATATTCTACTAACTCACAGTTTCTGCAAGAGATAAATAAATTATGAAACTGGGAATGTTATTTTAAAAAGGTCAGCCTTCTATTTTTCCCTTTTACTGATTTAAATTAATTCAACCATTAATCCCTTCTTCTCATACACGTGAATGCCATCTGGGTGAATAATGTGTGAGGAGGACTACTGAAATTGTTGCTTCCCAGATGTTATTTTCCAGTATTGATAGCACAAGTCCACTTGTTTAGATGTTGAAGGATGATGAAGCAGAAAAGGAGACAAATAGAATGGCTTGGGGTTTACATACTTCAGGGAGAACTTTCTCTCTTATTACCTTTAAGTGGTTCTCAAAGGGTGTGGTGCACCACACTGGTATGGCAGGAGGGATGGCAAGTCTGGCGGGTGGGAAGATTCAAGGACAATCAAAGAAGCATTTAAACATTTTAGTGCAGTATAGTATAATATAAAGATAATTTTTATTTGCAGATTATGGATAGATATCTTTTCAAAACGAGAGCAAGAGAATGAAGTGATATTGAGGACAATCCTAGTTGTGATCCAGAATCGCAGTTCTTCTACAGTTCTTCAAAGGGACGTGGGTGGCGCTGTGGGTTAAACCACAGAGCCTAGGACTTGCCGATCAGAAGGTCGGTGGTTCGAATCCCTGCAACGGGGTGAGCTCCCGTTGCTCGTTCCCTGCTCCTGCCAACCTAGCAGTTTGAAAGCACAACAAAGTGCAAGTAGATAAATAGGGACCGCTCCGGCGGGAAGGTAAACGGTGTTTCCATGTGCTGCTCTGGTTCGCCAGAAGCAGCTTAGTCATGCTGGCCACATGACCTGGAAGCTGTCTGTGGACGAACGCCGGCTCCCTCGGCCAATAAAGCGAGATGAGCGCCGCAACCCCAGAGTCGGTCACGACTGGACCTAATGGTCAGGGGTCCCTTTACCTTTACCTTACAGTTCTTCATGTCGTAAAATTCACAGGGATTTTCAGCTCTGACAAATATGAAAGATCAGAAAAGAGAGTCTTCTTTGTGTTGACGAGAAGATGAATGTTTGTTTGTCTCAAATTAAACCTAATATACAGTCATGTCTCGGGTTGAATATGCATCATGTTGAGCGCGTTCGAATTGCGCTCTGTGGCAACCCGGAAGTAACGGAGCGTGTTACTTCCGGGTTTCGCCGCTCGCGCATGCGCAGACCCGGCAAAAAGCGACGCACGTGTGCACAGACGTGCCGTTTCTAGTTAAGTTTGCTTCTGGATGCGAACGGGGCTCCGGAACGGATCCCATTCATATCCAGAGGTACCACTGTAAATGACATTACCCAGCAAAAGCAAGCTCACACCTCTCATAGAGTTTGTACACATAAGGTACATATGTAAGAGGCTCATTTATAATTGTATTTGGGGAATTGTTAATGTTCTTACACAGTTGCATTGTTTTATACTTTCTGGATGTGTGTATTATAAAGTAGCTGTGTTCTGTGTTTATAAATCAAGCACTGCTGGGAGTTGTTTCTTTTTGTTTTCCAATGTATTTCTTATCAATAAAAAATTCAGTGTGGCACAAGCAAATTTTTATTCTCAAAGCGTAGTCCAAAGAAAAAAGTATGAGAAACACTTCTTTAAGACATGCAGAGTGGGTGTTTTTAGTGGCTGTTTTGCATCTTTAGAACCTTTTTGTCCTAAAGATTTCCTTGAATCTGAGACCATGTACTTTGCTTGAAGGTCTTGTGTGTAGGTTAAATTTCATTTAGTCTGGTTGGAAGGTGTTGGGCAATTGCAATAGTAGGTTTTAAATAGCATGTTTTACTTTTCTCATCTTGGTTATGTTGTGTGTGAAAACTGTTGTGCGCCTGAGCCATAGGCAGGGTGGTATGAGCTAGAAATCCAAAATAATTTTTACTTGAGCAAAACTAGTATGCTTTGTGCTTGCCCAGCAAGCAGATGGTTTAATCCTGATCTGTTGGGCAAGTGAAAACCATAGTTGGCTGGTTTTGATGAAATGGCACTCTGTGATACTGAATGACTTTCATTCATTTAGCCTTTATATACTCCCCCTCATCAAGTCTGGATTTCATTGTTGTTCTGGATATAAAGTTAAGGCAAAAAAACAAAACAGTGACAGAACAATCAATGCAATATTTTTGTTGCCATTTAACAAAACATAATGTGAAGAAAGCTATAGGCCGAGATCTTGCTTGATTTGGATATTGTGGTGCAGAATGAACGAATATATGGCCAGCGAGCAGTACCTAGCAATTAATAAAAGCGATTGCTGAACAGCCCTCCTTAGATCTCATTTCCCCTTGACACATGCAGAATATTCATCTTTTTAGCACGTCACTATGCTTATATTTATCTCCGGTATGGAAAAGATAGTTGTTTGAAGCAGATCTGTTTTTTGTGTGAGCATACACAGTCTGAATACTGAACTGTAGTGCCTTAGATACTTACCAGTATTTATTAACATTATTTTCTCATCTTGGTTATGTTGTGTGTGAAAACTGTTGTGCGCCTGAGCCATAGGCAGGGTGGTATGAGCTAGAAATCCAAAATAATTTTTACTTAACTTTATAATATCTATTTATTTGGTGCAAGTGCAAGATTGCCATCCCTAATGATGAAGTTCTAACATTTGACTTAAAATGTATCATTTTAAGAAGCATTCCTGCTGGGTGTTTTCCTTCTCTATTATATTACATTGTGTGAGTATATGAAAAAGTGTGCTAACGACCAGTGAGGCTCTCCCAATTTTATTCAAGAGTTGGAAAATGGCAGGCAACCTTGAACTTCCCTTTAGTGATTGGAGGCAACTGGGGTCTCTGCCTGAAATCAGTGCATGGGAATTCAAAGTGGTTACTGTAAAGGTGGACTTTTCAGAATGAAAACAGGATTTGAATGATTTCCAGAGGGGTAGTTGGGTTAGTCTGTTGCAACAAAAGCCCCTGGCACCTTTAACACTAACAGATGTCTTATGGCATAAGCCAGAGGTTTCCAACCTTTTTGAGTCCACGGCTCACTTGACCAGCTACATTCTTTCTGCGGCACTCCTGTGGGACTCAGGAACCCAGTTTTATCACCACTTGCCTGCAGAGCTGTCAGCCTATCACCCTTTTTCGAACACCCTTCCTTGTGGAGTGTTCTCTCAGCCTCCTCTCTCCTCTCCTTGGGAGTCCTCTTAGCAGCCACTGCCACAGCTCCTGGTCTCTGATCGCCCCACATCAAAGAGGGTGCCTCCTCCCTGGCCAACCCCCGAGCCACCATTCGCCTGGGCTGGGGAGCTTGTGGTCAGGGCTGCTGCAACAAACAGCAGTGCAAGCCTTTGGGAGGCAGAGACATGAGAGGGTATCACGAGGGAGGGAAGGAAAGAGGGACAGAGGGCAGTGTTGCCTGTGGCACCCCTGGCCATCATCCAAGGCACCCCAGGGTGCCACGGCACACTGGTTGAAAACCACTGGCAAAAGCTTTCGGGTACTCCCTCACCATTGTCTGCGTCTACTTGTTTGGTGAATAATTTAGTACTGGTGAATCCTAGAGTGCAATGTTCTGAACACTGAGGAGAGAAGAGAGCGCATGTCCTTTATAACATTATAAAAAAAGGTCTGAGTGTATTTGTAATGGGGAGCATTTGAAAAGGATTGGGTTGAGCAGGGGAGGGGGGAGGGACTATTAAATAATGAGATTCCAGAGATCCTGACACTACAGTTAAGTCCTGACCTGAAAAATCCAGTGGGATCTCTTCTTCCCTATATATAGCTCCATAAAACCTGCTAGTCAGGCCAAGTCATCTCTGTAAACACAGTTGTTACATGGTTTATTTTGAGCTTTTTAACTCTAAATAACAGTGCATAGAAATGCCTTTTTTATTTTAAGAACAGCCTTTTAGCTTGTGTTGTGTGTGTGTGTGTGTGTGTGTGTGTGTGTGTGTGTGTGTTTGAAAGCTCTGGAGTACATTCAGTAACATTAGCTGATTAATCTTTTTAGCACTGTGTTAGCTGGGGCTTTCAGGACTTCATTGTGGTTTAGAAACACAGGTTTCTGATTCCTAGTGCCATTACTTGATTTTTCAGTTTTAGGGAGCCATAGTGCATATATGTACAATAGTGCTGCTTTGGATTTTCCAGTGTCCTCTTAAAATTCTCAGTGGGTTTTTTGGTATCTATTTGCATTTATATGGGTTTTTGGGAGGCTTTCAATCATAGTTGGCATTACTCATGTGTTGATGATGGACCATCATTTTAACTCATTCTTAGGTTGTTATTTGTTTGAAATATTGTATTATGAGGCTATTACAGGGCACTTTCTGAGGAAGTCAAGACTGAACATCTTTGTCTTTTAGGGAAAGATTCTGAAATCTTCTTTGTTTTTGTCTTGTTGCAGCAGCATTGTAGAAATGCATTTCTTTAGAAGCGTGAATTGATCATTCATTTCTGAGTCACACCTCCTTCCATTGCCGTACAAGTGATTTTTTTTTTAGTATTTTAAAAAATCAAGGAGTGTTCAAGTAAAATGTGTTGAGATTCAAGGAGAACTAGGTTGCTGTTGTCCGCCCCCAAATTTCATGGTTTGTGACAGATTGTGTGAGAGGGGACACCACTGTGATAGGAAATCCAGACTGCCTTAATTGATTGCTAACAATGTATTAAAGGCATAGAAGCCTTCTCTGAGTTTGGAATTAGCATGCCTGTGAGTAACCTATGTAGACTGTGGTCTGTTACAGCTAGTTCATTTCAGAATCATTCACTCTTATCTTAGTGGTTCTTTTCAGAAACTGTTAGTCATAGTTTTCCCTTTGTTGTCTCCTAACTCACTATTTGGAAATGACCCCATAGACCTGTGGGGACTGTGTTCATTAATGACAATCCTTTAGTCATACATTTCTGATCAGAGGGGAAAGTTCATTGTCCTCCTAGTTGGAAGCACTGTGTGGGATGCTTAGTGAAGCTAGATCTTTGCGAAGTAATATAGCATGATTGTAGAATCACAGAATTGGAGAGTTGGAAGAGATTTTGAGGGTCCTCTTGCCCAACCCCTGCAGTGCAGGAATCTCAGCTAAGTCATCCATGGCAGTTTGCTATCTAACATCTGCTTAAAAACCTCCAATTGAAGGAGAATCCACCACCACCCAAGTGAGTCCGTTCCAAAGCTGAACAGCTCTCACTGTCAGAAAGTTCTTCTTGATCTTGAGTTGGAATCTCCCTTCTTGTAACTTGAATCCATTGGTTTAGGTCCTACCCTCTGGAGCAGGAGAAAACAAGCTTGCTCCATTTCCCATTTGAGCCCTCCTTTTCCCACGTGAGCGCTTTAGATATTTGAAGATGGCTATCATCTCTCCTCTTTCTCAGGCTAAACACACCCAACTCCTTCAACCGTTCCTTATAAGGCTTGGTTTCCAGACCCTTGATCATTTTGGTTTCCCTCCTCTGCACATGTTCCAGCTTGTCAATATCCTTCTTAAATTGTGTTGCCCAGAACTGGACATAGTACTCCAGGTGTGTAGAGCAGAACTATTACTTCCCTTAACCAGGACACTATGCTTCTGTTGTTGAAGCCTAGAATAGCATTAGCGTTTTTTGCTGCTGCATCACACTGTTATCTCATGTTAAGCTTGTGGTCCTCCAAGACCCCTACAATCTTTTTACATGTACTACAGACAAACCAAACGTCCCCCATCTTATATTTGTGCAGCTGGTGCTTTCTGATGAGGCATAGAAACCAACGTTAGTCCCACTTGAGTTTCATCGTGTTATTTTGGGGCCAGTTCTTCAATCTGCTAAGGTCATCTTGGATCCCAATTCTGTCTTCTGCCTATCTCTTGGAAACAGCTTGCTTTTGAAAATATTGTATAGATTAACTGGAAGGTTTTTCTGTTTGTTATTTGTAAGACATGGTATATTGAAAGCATTTACCTACTGACCCTTTGTGTTTACTGTTCAAATAGGGGTTGCTCTTTGATATCTCTGAAGAATTCAGTATTTTTAAAAAGTGAACAAAGGGAGATGTTGTATTTTATGTACCATGTTCATCTCCGTGGACTATTTTTAAAGTGTGTGGTGTATGGTTCTAATATTAGTTTCTCCATAACAGTGTGTGTGTTCTTAATGTGTCTTGTCTTGCCCATGTAGGTAAATATACGAATGTGAAATATCTACAAATTGTGTGACTCTCACCCAGTGCATATGTCACAGCCAAAACCTGTTTGCTGTAATTCCTAGTCGTACTTCCTAGTTTACTGCATTAATGTCTTACTTGCATTAATATCTGAATCGGACAAGCAACTGGTTATTAGAAATCATGAAATGAAGGAAAGGGCTCTAGCACAGAGGTAAAGCATCTACATTGCCTACAGAAGCACCCAGGTTCAGTTTCTGCTTTTTCTAGGCATGGTTGGTTACTACCACTGCCTGAAACTTTTGGAGAGCTGCTTTCCTATCAGGGTTGACCATACTCAGCTAGATGGACCAGTGGTCTGATTCAGTATAAGGCAGTTGCCTATGTTTCTAAGTAATCAGATTGGGAGAAAGGAGTATGTGAAGTTGATGCATAGCTCCAATGGACCAAATCATAGGCTGGCCGCAACCAAACTGCAATTTTATTTCTTAATTAAAGTAAGCAAGCTGAGCAGCTGAATGGAGATTTAGAACTCAGAATCTAGATGCAGGTTTAAGTGCTAGGAAACACCACTTGTGCCAGTGGTAATGCTTCAAACTTGGCAGAGTTTTTCCTGTACAGAGTGACAGCGTATTTTTCTGCTGCTTACTGACGTTGCATGCATGCGTGATTATCAGTGAAGATCTAAGATTATAAATAGGTTAAATTGAAGTACAAGTCTCTATTTTAAGTGTCTGATGTGTCTTTGGATTTAAAAAGGCATTTTTACCAAGTTACACCAGCAATCTGTTTGCTGTTTTTCAGAGAATGTCTTCAAATATGTGTATGAAAAAGTAGTGTTACTTTAATCCCTGTTTTTGTTTTCTGTAGCTATAGTTTGATTTTTCTTCCAGTTCTCAAAGGTTTAAAATCTTCCTTTCAAATATTAATTATAAGCTGTTAAGATTTCAGCTTGTTTTTTTAAACTTGAAAATGTAGTGAAGTTCTTTAACAAAGGGGATCAACAATAACAGTCTCCACTTACAAGGTTTCCAAGGGCTATGACCTTTTTCCTTTTGCATGCAGAGAAGCACTTCTTAAAATGAACATGCATATTTATTCCTGCAGTTCCTAAAGCCACTTGGAAATAGATGTGACAAATAGGCACCGGTGGTAATAATTTGTATCCTTATTTATTAAGCTATCGCTTTTGTCAGTTTGCATGCTGTCTAATTGATGGCCACTTTCTGCCTCTGCAAGGGCCTTGATAACGCACAAATGATATTTTTTGTCATCCTGACATGGCAAGGCAAGAAAATTGGTTGGATATAGATAGCCAGTGTAAGTAGGGGAACGAAAAATTCAGTAACTAGCATTGTATGTGCTGTCCATTTAAATCACTACTCTCAAGAATCCTGGAAAATGTAGTTTAGCCCCACAGAGCTAAAATTCCCCCCACCAACAAATTACAGTTCCCAGGATTCTTTTGTTGGGAAAATGTGCTTTAAATGTATATTGTGTTTGTAGCCTCTGAGGCAGGAAACACCCATTTCCTGTGTTGCAAGATCCTACTGATGGGAATGTCCACCAAAAATATTGTGTGACATCATGACTTGATGGGAAGTTTGACTTGTTTGGATGCTAGAACCTGTGTGCCTGCAGTTTCACCATCCTATCCCCACCAGTTTCTATCCACAGAAATCAGTACAATATTTTTGTAAAGTTTTATGTTTCTCATGGTGTGTTCCTTTGTAATGCCTACATAGCAGCATATATTACAGTGGTACCTCGGGTTAAGTACTTAATTCGTTCCGGAGGTCCGTACTTAACCTGAAACTGTTCTTAACCTGAAGCACCACTTTAGCTAATGGGGCCTCCCGCCACCGGAGCACAATTTCTGTTCTCATCCTGAAGCAAAGTTCTTAACCTGAAGCACTATTTCTGGGTTGTTGTTGTTGTTTAGTCGTTTAGTCGTGTCCGACTCTTCGTGACCCCATGGACCAGAGCACGCCAGGCACCTCTGTCCTCCACTACCTCCTGCAGTTTGGTCAAACTCATGCTGGTAACCTCGAAAACACTATCCAACCATCTCGTCCTCTGTCGCCCCCTTCTCCTTGTGCCCTCCATCTTTCCCAGCATCAGTGTCTTCTCCAGGGAGTCTTCTCTTCTCATGAGGTGGCCAAAGTACTGGAGCCTCAGCTTCACGCTCTGTCCTTCCAGTGAGCACTCAGGGCTGATTTCCTTAAGAATGGATGCGTTTGATCTTCTTGCAGTCCATGGGACTCTCAAGAGTCTTCTCCAGCACCATAATTCAAAAGCATCAATTCTTCGGCGATCAGCCTTCTTTATGGTCCAGCTCTCACTTCCATACATCACTACTGGGAAAACCATGGCTTTAACTATACGGACCTTGGTTGGCAAGGTGACGTCTCTACTTCTCAAGATGCTGTCTAGGCCTGTCATTGCCCTTCTCCCAAGAAGCAGGCGTCTTTTAATTTCGTGGCTGCTGTCACCATCTGCAGTGATCATGGAGCCCAAGAAAGTAAAATCTCTCACTGCCTCCATTTCTTCCCCTTCTATTTGCCAGGAGGTGATGGGACCAGTGGCCATGATCTTCGTTTTTTTATGTTGAGCTTCAAACCATATTTTGCGCTCTCCTCTTTCACCCTCATTAAAAGGTTCTTTAATTCCTCCTCACTTTCTGAGTTAGCGGAGTCTTTAACCTGAAGCGTATGTAACCTGAAGCATATGTAACCTGAGGTACCACTGTAGTTCAAATAAAAATGAAATTAAATGAAAGTCTCAAGTGCATCACATTGGGGCACACAAACTGGCATTTTTGTTTAATAATTTTCAAAAGTTCTCCGTACTGAACCCCCAAATTATATATTTAAAACTTTTCTGGATTTAGACAAGCCATTTGATTTTAGACATTGCTGTGCATCAACACACATCTATTCTTATCAAGCCATAATTCGCCTCTCTGGATCACAGCCACTGCTGATTGATTGAACACAGGGTGGTTCTTATAATGGTGCTTTGTCTATCAGAACATAAATAGGCTATCACAACATGAGATGCATAGAAGGCAGTATGAAGATGTAAATCAAAAGAAAACCTGAATCACTTTTAGATGGATGGCTTATAAGAAATGGTAAAGAAACTGTTAACAAATCAGAAGTGCTTAATCCTTTAACAGAGGAGGAGGATTAGAAGCAAATATCACCTGAAAATAGAAATTGGTGCCAACTCTTTGGGGAGCAGCTAGAATAGCTCTGTAGATGATATGAGATGATGGGGAAAACTAGGTTAACCTCAGTAAAATAGAATTGTCCATGCTTGGCCTGTGAGATTCCTCTGCAGTTGGAGGTATGCGCAGTTTGAGGAGTTAAGTGTTAGCTATCTGTGAAATCATTAGTACATGTTTATACATGGATCTAGTCAGCGGGTGGCGCTGTGGTCTAAACCACTGAGTGGCTTGAGCTTGATGATTGGAAGGTTGGCAGTTTGAATCCGTGAGGTGGGGTGAGCTCCTGTTGTTTTGTCCCAGTTTTCTGCCAACCTAGCAGTTCGAAAGCACACCAGTTCAAGTAGATAATGACCCGGAAGCTGTACGCCGGCTCCCTCGGCCAATAAAGCGAAATGAGCGCCACAACCTCAGAGTCGGACACGACTGGACCTAATGGTCAGGGGTCCCTTTACCTTTATAAAAGAAAGATTAATAATATTTGAAGGAAGTTTGGTGGGGATGGAATTTCCATGCAGCAGCTAGAAAAAGTTAGAAGAGCCATGACTGAAGTTCTAATATAAATAAATAATAATAACTTAAAGGTAAAGGACCCCTGACAGTTAAGTCCAGTTGCGAACGACTCGGGGGTTGCGGCGCTCATCTCACTTTACTGGCCGAAGGAGCCGACGTTTGTTGCAGACAATTTTTCTGTGGCCAGCATGACTAAATGAGAGGCACAAATACAAGATGGGTGACACCTGGCTTGAGAGCACTACATGTGAAAAGGATCTAGGAGTCTTGGTTGACCACAAACTTGACATGAGCCAACAGTGTGACGCGGCAGCTAAAAAAGCCAATGCAATTCTGGACTGCATCAATAGGAGTATAGCATCTAGATCAAGGGAAGTAATAGTGCCACTGTATTCTGCTCTGGTCAGACCTCACCTGGAGTACTGTGTCCAGTTCTGGGCACCACAGTTCAAGAAGGACACTGACAAACTGGAACGTGTCCAGAGGAGGGCAACCAAAATGGTCAAAGGCCTGGAAACGATGCCTTATGAGGAACGGCTAAGGGAGCTGGGCATGTTTAGCCTGGAGAAGAGGAGGCTAAGGGGTGATATGATAGCCATGTTCAAATATATAAAAGGATGTCACATAGAGGAGCGAGAAAGGTTGTTTTCTGCTGCTCCAGAGAAGCGGACACGGAGCAATGGATCCAAACTACAAGAAAGAAGATTCCACCTAAACATTAGGAAGAACTTCCTGACAGTAAGAGCTGTTTGACAGTGGAATTTGCTGCCAAGGAGTGTGGTGGAGTCTCCTTCTTTGGAGGTCTTTAAGCAGAGGCTTGACAACCATATGTCAGGAGTGCTCTGATGGTGTTTCCTGCTTGGCAGGAGGTTGGACTCGATGGCCCTTGTGGTCTCTTCCAACTCTATGATTCTAATCCGCTTTTGGTGCAACGGAACACCGAAACCAGAGCAGCGCATGGAAACGCCATTTACCTTCCCACTGGAGCGGTACCTATTTATCTACTTGCACTTTGATGTGCTTTAGAACTGCTAGGTTAGCAGGAGCTGGACAGCGCAATGGGAGCTCATCCCGTCGCGGGGGTTCGAACCAACCTTACGATCGGCAAGCCCTAGGATCAGTGGTTTAGACCAAAACGCCACCCACCCACTTAATATCAGTTAATTGCCCAGAAAACGGAAGGTTGATTCTGGTTTTGAAATGAAAGAACCAAGTGGGGGAGGGGAAAATCTTAACCCAATTTTTCATATCAGATACAAGCACAGGATCGATAATCTTTGTTTTTCTGCTGGATGTTTCAGTCTCAAAACTCTAACCATTTCTAAGAAATAGTATTATATTTTACTTGCATGCTCACCTAACATGAACAGATAGATTTATTTATTATATTTTTATTTGAAAATTAATGTTTCCCACATTATCTTGATCTAGTAAGGGGAGTTTGAAGGTAGGCTATCAGAGGAATCTCCCCTGAACTCAGGCAACTGAATTTTCATATTTTTGCTGTGCTAGCATACTGTGTTGCATCACCCTGGCTAGTATCAACAGCATGAGACCGTCCCAGTTTTAAGGTTTAGACCAGACACCTGAGATGGTACTGTAAATCGCTTGGAGGTTTTGGTGATTAAGCAGTATATAAATTCTGTTAAGTAAGAATACTGACTTCAGTACTGGGAGGAAGTGGTACATAATGGCATGGGGTGGGTGTAGTTGTTAATGCCCTGGACAAGCAGGTGAGTGGCAAGTTGTTTTCCTGGTACAATATGTTTCTTTAGTGATTTCTTATATGACTTCTATTAAAATTATATATACCAGGGTATTTGGAGACTGCATTCTCCGGGAGAGACTGTCCTTGAAGTTGCTAAAATACCTATGTGGCTTCAGTACACTTTAAGAAGGATATTGACAAGCTGGAACGTGTGCAGAGAAGAACGACCAAGATGATAAAGGGTCTGGAAACCAAGCATTTAGGAGGAACGGTTGAGGGAGCTGGGAAAAGAGGAGACTGAGGGTAGATATGATAGCCATCTTCAATATCTAGAGGGCTGTCTCATGGAAGATGGAGCAAACTTGTTTTCTCCTGCTTCAGAGGGTGGGACCCAAACCAACGGATTCAAATTACAAGAAAGGAGATTCCAGCTAAACACCAGGAAGAATTTTCTGACAGCAAGAACTGTTCAACAGTGGACCAGACTCCCTTGGAATGTGGTGGACTCTTCTTCCTCGGAGGTTTTTAAGCACAAGTTGGATGGTCCTCTGTCAAGGATCCCTTCATTGAGATTCCTGCTTTGCAGGGGGTTGAACTAGGTGAACCTTGGGATCCCTTCCAGCTCTACAATTCTATTCTATGTTTTTTTGGACTGTTGTTGTTTAGTCGTGTCCAACTCTTCGTGACCCCATGGACCAGAGCACGCCAGGCAGTCCTATCTTCTACTGCCTCCCGCAGTTTGGTCAAACTCATGCTGGTAGCTTCGAGAACATGAACTAGCATCTCCTTTTGACATAAGACAGGCACCCACTATTTGTAGCTTCCAGAAACAATTAAGATGTTTTTGTTTTGAGAGGCTTTCCCAACTGGCTGGGGAGGAAATTGTTTTTATTTTGTATTGTATGTCTCTGCCTTGAGTGTTTATGTTTGTATTTTTTTTAAAAAAAACCATCTTTGGTTAGTTTTTTAATTGTTTTGAAGCCTATTTTTAGGTATTTTATTTCATTATTGCCTTGAAATTTATATGAAAGGTGATTAATAAATTAACAAAACCACAATAAAACCAGGGATATGGTATTTCTAACCCCCTCCGCCATCCCTTCCTGCTTGTGTTATCTGAAAATATGGCACAATAAATATTGGCAATATTTAATTTCACAACTGTGAAGATGGGGCAAATTGCTTCCTTGTACTGCATACACCTCATGTTGTAACACACTGTTTCTTCAGGCCTGGGGTCCCCAAGTGTGGCCTACAACTTGCATAATCCCCAGCCTGCTTAGACAATGGTCAGGGAAGATGGACATTGCAGTCCAACAATATTTGGGGACCCACGGTTGAAGAACACTTCAGTAATGTGCATGTGTAGCATACTCTTTGCTTTTACTTGGAGCAGCTAGACTTCATTTGTAGTAGTAGAAACATGACATGCTTGTGTTCACTCTTTCTTAGAAGTAGTTATTTCCCAAATGTGTTGTAGCACGCTTGTATACCTTATTGCAGGGAAAAGACAGGATGAGCTATATGTAAATCACAGGACTGCTTAGTTTGTTATGGCCCAAAACTAGATGGCTCAAAGTTTCTGCAGTGCTCTCTATTTCCTCCTGTCCTGGTGGCTTAGCGAGAAAATTTTGCCTTACCAATGCATTGCATTTTAGCAAGCACTTTCACCAAATGTGACTCATGGAAAGGGTGCAGGCAGAAGAAGGCAAAGGTTGTATTTATTCGGATGAGCATATCCTGTCTTAATTATGCTTGAAGTGGCACCACTGAGAACATTTAGAGTTGATATGAATTAGGCCTTAGTAATGATCATTGCCTTCCACTTCTGAAGTCACTTTGGGGTTTACAGCTGCTGTTCCAACATTTCCTGGAAGGCTGTAAAATGTGATACTAGTGTAATATAGCCCTGCATGGGCTATTAATCTAGTGTATTACATTGGATGTAGCTTTTAGGCAAAGAGTTCTGCAAGCATACTTAGACCTTCACTGCAGTAAAGGTGACTGTGAAAAGACTACTTTAGAAATATGCTGATGCTAGAAAGTTAGAGCTAGTTTTTCAAACAGGATTTTGACTAAGGGAGCAGGAAATAATGCAAATAGGTGATGAAAAGCTATTCACTTTTGTATACCTAGTGTAGTGTTTGAACAGCAGTGTCTACAGGATCTTGGTGCTCTAAAGTTCTACAAACTAGATTGCATTTGATTACAGTCATACCTCGGGTTAAATATGCTTCAGGTTAAGCGTTTTAAGGTTATGCTCCGTGGTGACCTGGAAGTAACGGAATGTGTTACTTCCGGGTTTCGCCACTTGCGCATGCGCAGATGCTCAAAATGTGCATTGCACAGAAGCGGCGAATCACGATCCGCAGACGCGGGTTGCGTTCTTCTCAGGATGCAAATGGGGCTCCGGAATGGATCCCATTCACATCCAGAGGTACCACTTTTACCCCTGCTCTAACAAATGGCCTTAAAAGCCCAAAAACTGATTATGATGTGCCAATTTTCCATTGCAGGGGTGGGACACAAAGAAGTATAAACTTCCTACTAGAAAGGGGCAGAGCTGCTTTACTATTTTGTGCTGTTTATTTCTATGCTCTGTAGCTCCCATTTCTCAAACAGTTGGATGCTCAAAGAAAACTTACATAGAAACATAGAATGGTAGAATTGGAAGGGATCTCGAAGGTCATCTCATCCAACTCCCTGCAATGCTGGAATCCTGCCCACAGCTATCCCTGGGTGGGCTCGAACCACCAACCTTCTGGTTAACAGCCAGACACACTTTGTGGGGCCAGTTTCATTTTGGAGACAATAGGAAGATGATTTTTTTATGCTAGCGTGATCTATAAATACAAGTGATCTAAAAAATTTACTGTACAGGGTGATAAATGTTTTTGAATGGAAATTTCCCCCTCTATACATTTGAATAGATTATTTTTAATGGTTTGTGTCTTTTGGAGGTGCTTTTCCTTAGGAAAATGAACACCAATTATAGAATTTGTTTACGTATCACTTATAAAGTCTGAAATGTTATTTTTTTCCTTCCTACCATTTCAGAATATGACAGATACCTAGCATCTAGCAAAACCATGGCAGCAGCTTACCTAGACCCAAACTTGAATCACACGCCAAGCTCAAGCACAAAGACGCACCTCAGTTCTGGGATGGAGCGTTCTCCTGGGGCAATGGAACGAGTCCTAAAGGTTTTCCATTATTTTGAAAGTAACAGTGAGCCAACAACATGGGCCAGTATTATACGTCACGGGGATGCTACAGATGTTTGGGTAAGCTGATTTAACATTTTTAAGTTCTTTAGAGATGGTTTTTTGAAGGTCATTCTCAGAATGTGAAGCGAATAACTTGAGGCTGAGGGACACAGATGTTGAAGTGTTTACTTGAAGGTCTTTATTCAGCACATGCTGTGAGTCGTTCCAGGCAAAGCTTTGATTTCTAAATATTTCTTGAGAAATATGTCTACTCAGAAGTAAATGTTGTTGAATTCAATGTGGGTTACTGCCAGGTAAGTGGGGTTAGGTTTGAAGCTTTAGCTGACCTATTTAATGCCTTTGCTCAATTTTTTTTTTATCCCCATGAACCACATTACAGCTATTCATATTTATTTGCACCTGCAATCTTTTTGTTTTAAGCTACTGACATGATTAAATAATATTTAAAAAGAATATTTTTCTTGGTTAAACAAGCTAAACAAGACTTTATGGTATGCCATGGTATGCTATTTTTGGTATGGTGTGCCAATTTTTATTTTAGTTGTTTGCAGACAAATATGTTATTTTTCACAAAAACTAAAGTATTGCTCTTGGGCTAACTTAAAAGAAAATAGGATGGAACAGAAAATACTTCAAACACAGGTAGTAGCATTTTACATTTCAAATGACCTTTTGTCTCAGAATTTTAAATATTCCATTGGTTCACTTGAAAGAGAGCACACATTCTGGTTTCATGCTGCAATAGGAAGGGATTTCCATAGTTCAGATGTAATGCTTTTTTCATCGTGAAGGAATTCACTTAGAAAATGCTGCGTGTTTGCAATATGAGTTTGAAAGATACATTTTTCAACCTTGCTTTTAAATCTGAGACTTATAGCTCCAAGAGAACCTAAGCAAATGAGGCACTTACTTAATTTTGATTTCTGAAATTATTGTGGCCCATCCTGTGAGCTTGTTTTAGATACTTGAAGCTCTTTTACAGGTAATCAGCTCATAATTATTGCCATAACAGGCAAGGCATCCCAGGGGAGTACTAAAGCTTCTGTTTCTTACACTACTAGGTATTTTGCTTGCATCACACAAAGATTATGCCTACTTCTCATTGAGGTGCTCAAACTGTGTCTGGGCTGCACCACTTCAGACTACTAATATGTCAGAATGTTCCTACATACCCACTTCAGATTGCTGTACCCTTTAGCCCCAGTCAGCATGTAGTTTGTAGTTTGGCCTACCAATATGTTTAAAAAGGAGACAGTGGCTTGTTTGCCCCAAACAAACCCTGAGCTGTAAGCCGAGAACAAAACCAAGGTTTATTTGAAGAGAAGCAAACCACAGTCCTGGACATCCAGACATAATGCTAAGCCAAACCATCACATAACTCCCAGCAGCATGGCAGTAGCAGGAGTGGGGGAGGAGCAAAGCACATGCAATTTTAGCCCCATGCATTATGATGCAATATTGCTAATTTTGCTTTAAGTCATAATTAACTGTGCTTTAAGGTGCCATGCAAACCAGGCATATAAACTATGCCTATGTTTATAAGGCAATAATGGGTGGCAGGATTGCCCTAAAGCTTAAAAAAAAAATTTGAAAGGGGGTATTTTTTTGAATTAAGCAAAATTAGCAACCAAATACCCCATTTAGACCTGACTTTAGCACTCCTTTCGATTGAAAGTGGTAATGATCATGGAATTCAATATAGAGGATCACTATCAATGCTACTGACTGCGGCATGCTCTTTCTGTGCCCACAAAGAAGGAATGGTACTGAAAAAAATTGGGACATAGCATTACCAGAACATGTAACCCAACATAGGCAAGTCATTGAGGGTAAAATGAAATGAGACAGTTTTGATGATACTTGGTTCCCCTTCATTATTTATATCAATAAATCTCATATGGTCACCAGCATGCCAAACAGCAGTGGAAGGCTACCTTCGGAAATGAGAATGATGACAGTAGAACTCTTCTAATGCTCATGTATTTTATTCACCAGACAAATTGTTCTTTTCATTTTGTTCATTTGTTTTGGTTTTATATATAGATTTTGTGGTATTAAGTGGAATTTTCTAATGTACCTCCATAATAATAATAATAATAATAATAATAATAATAATAATAATTTATTATTTATACCCCGCCCATCTGGCTGGGCCTCCCCAGCCACTCTGGGCGGCTTCCATAGAAACCAAAAATACACTAAAATATCACACGTTAAAAACTTCCCTGAACAGGGCTTCCTTAAGATGTCTTCTGAATGTCAGGTAGTTGTTTATCGCTTTGACATCTGCTGGAAGGGCGTTACACAGGGCGAGCGCCACTACCGAGAAGGCCCTCTGCCTGATTCCCTGTAGCTTTGCTTCTCGCAATGAGGGAACCACCAGAAGGCCCTCGGCGCTGGACCTCAGCGTCCGGGCAGAACGATGGGGGTGGAGACGCTCCTTCAGGTATACTGGACCGAGGCCATTTAGGGCTTTAAAGGCCAGCACCAACACTTTGAATTGTGCCCAGAAACGTACTGGGGAAAAACATTCCAAAAAGTTTTTTAAAAAGAATGAGAAAAAGAATGGGGAAGTGGCTTCGGGAATTGATGTAAGCTACTGTTGATACATGTTTTTCAGGTGATAGCTACCATATACAGTGGTACCCCGCAAGACGAATGCCTCGCAAGACGGAAAACTCGCAAGAAGAAAGAGTTTTCCGTTTTTCGAGGTGCTTCGCCAGACGAATTTCCCTATGGGCTTGCTTCGCAAGAACAAAGCCCATAGGGAAATCTCCGGGGACCTCTTTTAAAATGCTGGCGGTCGGGAGCAAAGACTTTCGTCCACCGCCGGCCTTCAGAAGAGGTCCTGGACCTCTTCTGAAGGCCAGCGGGGGGCAAAAGTCTTTGCTCCCGACCGCCTGCCTTCCCGGGATAGCGGAGAAGCGCAGCGCGTTTCTCCGCTATCCCGGACGGCTTTTGAAGGCAGGCGGGGGGGGGGAGCAAAGACTTTCGCCCACCGCCGGCCTTCAGAAGAGGTCCTGGACCTCTTCTGAAGGCCGGCGGGGGGCAAAAGTCTTTGTTCCCCCCCGCCTGCCTTCCCGGGACAGCGGAGACGTCTCCGCTGTCCCGGGCGATCTTAAAATGCTGGCGGGCGGCAGCGAAGCCTTCGCTGCTGACCCCCAGCATTTTAAAAGCCCGGAGCTTGCGGGGCGGGAGGTGGGGAGAAGGGCTTTTCTTCCCACCGCCAGCCTTCAGAACAGCCTTCTGAAGGCTGGCAGTGGGAAGAAAAGCCCTTGTCCCCCCCCCCCCAGCCTTCAGAAGAGGTCGGGGGACAGACTGTCCCCGGACCTGGTCTAAAGGCGGTTTCCATAGGAACGCATTGATTGATTTTCAATGCATTCCTATGGGAAACCATGCTTCGCAAGACAAAAAACTCGCAAGAAGAAAAAACTCGCGGAACAAATTAATTTCGTCTTGCGAGGTACCACTGTAGCAGTATTACTCTCAGACACAGACTCACAGACTCTCAGACTGCTGACAGATATGAATTGTTCTTTCTGCTCTCGCTATTTTGAGCTAACTGCTGGTTAATAGCTATGCAATTTTTTACATGATCACTTGAAATAAAGTAAATTAAACAGGTGCCCTAGGAGGCTTCTTAATCTTTTAGGCTATGATCCTGTGATCATATCAGTTACTTCACCCAGCATGTAATTTTAACCCCCAGTTGGGTTTATCTTAAAAATGATAGCTTGAAAGATTACTTCGTTTCCTTCATTAGTTTTTTGTAAACCTCACCAGTGTGAGTGGTTTTTGTTTTTATTATTTTTAAATTGACTTGTTCATTAATAATCCACGCTAGTTTTGCCCACCCTCCCCTTTTTTTAATTTAAAAATGGTTGTCCATTTGCAATTCTTAAGTTACATCTGCTTTTCTTTCTTTTTTCATTGTTAACAAAACTGTCCTACTTGGCGAGGTTTCTGAAAAGAAGTCTGTATGTTATGTGGACATTTTTTGTGCCAAGTTCAGAAAGCACAGAAAAAATGAATGAATTGCATTCCATGGCTGCTTCTATTCATACATCGATTGGGGGATGGAGACTTGGAAGTGTGCCCATAGTGGGACTGTCAGGCTCACACTTAGCTATGCATAAATAGATCTTTAGGGTTCAATGCCTGAAATTTGTGCTGACCCACATAGCTCTAGTTATGGACAACTGTGTGTTGCAGTATTAGGAAAACTTGCACTTAAACAACACTATCTGGCAGCAAGCAGGTGAATAACTTCTTCTGTGTTTACCATATTGTTCTCAAGAAATGCTGTGTGGAATTGATAGACCTACAAATATAAGCACTGCAGTTCAGGTTCTTAGTTCAGTGGCACACTAGTCTCGCTGGTTGTCTCCTGAGTGTAGAGCTAGACTGTGATGGGAATTAGATAAACAAAGATTTCACCACCGTCTTAATGTATCCAGTGAAAGGCAAACAGAAGGCATGGTTCTGTTCAGTATGAAAATCTGAAGCAGCTGTTACTGTTCAGTAGTGACCGTTCTTTCACCGTGGTGATTCATGTTGCCTCTCAAGAACTTTTAAAATGTATTATTTATTCACATTTACAGCACTTATATGCTTTATAACATTAAGGTTTCTGGGCTGCTTACCACACATGCATGCATGCACACACACACAATTCAAATACAGAATAAAAGCAAAAGCAACGTAGATATAACAAGAAAACAATACTGACTGCAACTCAAAGTTAAAACACAGGTATAAAAGCTGGGAGAAACATACTACACTTCTAGCTAATATTTCATTACCCATAAACAATTTTATTAAGGAATAACTCGTAATAAACACAAATGCTTGTTATGCTATTCGATCTTATGTATAAAATGTGAATTCTTAAAATTTATGCTCAGGAGACTATTTTCCTTACATTTATATCCCATTTTCTTCTGTCCTGATACCCAAGGCAGCATGCAAGTGGTTCGTAGGTGATCACCCACCCAGGCACTGTCTGGACACAGGCCTGCTTCTGTTCAGCAAGGTGGTGTCCTCATGTGCCGCCTTCTTTTTTTTTTAAAATAATAATATTTTATTAAATTTAACAATAAAGAAAGACATCACCAAACAAAGGACAATAAAAGCACAAAACCAAGATTTCACAATACATAAAATACCTAAAATACAAACATTTAACCTAAAAAAGAAAAAAGAGAAAAGAAAGGGAAAAAAACCACCAGTCAACACACAGAAATAAAATAAGAAAAAACACAAGTCACTCTTTTCTAATTATTCAACATTAATTAACTTATTTTCCTGACTTCCTCACGTCTCCCTTTTTTGTATCCCTTTTTGACAGTTGGTTCAGCAAATTCATATCCTACCACTTTGTCCTTAAGTATCCTACCTCCCAAATTTATAATTTCAAACTTTCACTCTCGTCACTAAAACCCCTTCATTTCATTTCAATGTCATCAGCATTCATACATTTTACACTGCTTCTGTAAATAAATTTTAAATTTCCTCCAATCTTCTTCCACCAACTCTTCTCCCTGGTCTCGGATTCTGCCAGTCATCTCAGCCATTTCCATATAGTCGATTACTTGCATCTGCCATTCTTCCAAGGTGGGTAATTCTTGTGTCTTCCAATGCTTTGCAATGAGTATTCTTGCGTGTCCTCATGTGCCTTCTGACCATATCATGCTCATTCAAGACAGCCGTATATGAATTTTAAGAAAAAACAAACAAATCATTGCATTCTTTCTCTTTTTTAGGGCATAATCCAGAAGATAGTAGATAGTCACAGAGTAAAAAACGTAGCCTGTTACGGTTTACGGCTCAGTCACCTGCAGTCAGAGGAAGTTCACTGGCTTCATCCAGACATGGGAGTGTCCAACGTAAGGGAGAAATTTGAACTATCCCACGCGCCGGAGGAATGGAAGTAAGGCAAAAACCTAGAAGCGTTCCTACTCGTTAAATGCATGATACTTTGAAAACTATGTTGTGTACTTCTCCGTAGTTCCATAGAGGTGGAAGCAGTTAAATTAACAAGCAGATATGTTTTTGTTTAGGAAATGAGAAAGTAAACGATGCAGTGAAATCAGATATTTCGGTGGAAACCCATTCCAGTTGTGGGGGGCAGGCCTGCTAGGTACAGGAAGCAAAATAAAAAAATAATACAAAATGTAAACACAGGAAGAGTAGAACAGTAGCTGGCTGGCTTAGATGAAGCCTGTCCCAGATGGCTTATCTGTTGCCCTAGCAGTCTGAGGTGTGGAAGGATGGAATTGCTTCTTTGCTGTACATTTATCCTGCTGACTAGGCAAGGAGGAGAGGCTATAAAAGACAGTTCAGAAGCTGGATGTTGGGGGAAACAGTTACCAAATATGGGAAAAAAGAGTGGTGAGAGGCCCTAGAGACAGACATGTAGGGTCTACTTCAGGCATAGGCAAACTCAACCCTCCAGATGTTTGGGGACTACAGTGGTATCTTGGGTTACATACGCTTTAGATTAGACTCTGCTAACCCAGAAATAGTACCTCAGGTTAAGAACTTTGCTTCAGGATGAGAACAGAAGTCGTGCTCCGGCGGCGCAGCAGCAGTGGGAGGCCCCATTAGCTAAAGTGGTGCTTCAGGTTAAGAATAGTTTCAGGTTAAGAACGGACCTCCGGAACGAATGAAGTACTTAACCCGAGGTACCACTGTATAACTCCCATCATCCCTGACCACTGGTCCTGTTAGTAGGGATGATGGGAGTTGTAGTCCCAAAACATCTGGAGGGCCAAGTTTGACTACGCCTGGTCTAATTGGTATAAGGAAGAGAATTAAATGCACTCCCTTAGAAGCACCGTGGCTCAGCTTGGAAAAGGCAAGGGGAAGAGGATAGTGGGTATGAAACAGGAAAGACAACTCCCAATATTACCTCTCCCAGTGCTTGAGAGGAAATGGTGGGAGCACAGTTTGGAGATAGTCTGCTGCAAGTTCCTTAGTGTTAGTTGTGGTGAGCTGTGCCCTGCAGGTCCTTGAAGCATATAAGTAGTTTAAATATATTTAAAATATTATTTCTTTGTGGGGAGGGGTGGATGCTGAAAATTCCCTGCAAGCACAGTGTTGCTAGACTGGTTCAGAGTAGTTAGTACACTCTATGGCTGCAGAACCCTGGTTTTGCTTGTCCCTGTAAACACTGGCTATTGAGAATGAAAGATCTTTTGACTATCTCTGACACTGTGGCTCCAAGTAGACCAACAGGGAAAGTTGAGAAACATTTATGAATGTTCTGGAACTGCATCCACACATTCAGTGTGGAACGTTTGGCAATTAAGACTGCTGTAACCTCATTTCCTGCTTTCTCTGGGACTTCTTAGCAGGTTGACAGGCATGGGACATTTGTGGAAACTATCATTCCTGTTAGAAGCACTGCTGAGTTACTGTGGGTCCTTGAGCAAGATGGCTCTCTTAATTATTGTGGCAGAGTTGCAGGGAACTCTTTTGTAATAATAATAATTTTATTTATACCTCGCCCTCCCCAGTCAGAGCTGGATTCAGGGCGGCTAACACCAATGAAATCACAGTAAAAACATAATAGGGGGGAAAGAGAGGGAGAAAAAAAACCCAATTTAAAATACAGGTTAAAATGCAATTTAAAATGAGGCTGCATTTTAAAGTGCAGCCTCATTTTGAAGTAGCTGATAAATCAAGACCATAAGGGGAGGGAAACATAAGGGTCAGACTGAGGCCAGGCGGAATAGCTCTGTCTTGCAGGCCCTGCGGAAAGATCTCAAGTCCCGCAGGGCCCTGGTCTCTTGTGACAGAGCGTTCCACCAGGTTGGGGCCAGTGCTGAAAAGGCCCTGGCCCTTGTTGAAACCAGTCTAACCTCCTTGAGGCTTGGGACCTCCAAAGTGCTGTTATTTGAGGACCTTAAGGTCTGCCGCGGGGCATACCAGGAGAGGCGGTCCCGTAGTTCTCTCTACTTGTGTCAGGCGGAGCCTACTCTGCTCCAGCTTCTCTAGGTCCTCATTAAATTACAGCAAATATGGCAGTACTTGTTTTTTCTAGGCTCTGTAACGGACCTGGTTTGGTGTCTGGCCCTTCTGATGATAGTCACATCACTGCTAGTTTGCAAAAGTAGTGACTCTTCTCATCTAATGAGTGACTCACCCATTAGGACTTCTTGCTACAAGCAAGGAGCTACCATGCACTAGAAAAATGCCTTCTGATTTTTACAGTGTGATTTGGCTCTCTGTGGCTTGCATTCAGTTTGACAGCCTATAAACATTTTTTTTCTGGTAATGCTGAGTGCATTGCAACAAATCAAGTGCAACATGGGTATGAACTATCTTGGGACAGACTTGCTTGTCTCAACCCTTCACATTAAATTAAAAGGTTTTTAAAATTTTGAGTGAATAAAATGTAGCATTTATTTTTCCACATTAACATTTCTATTTCAGTGTTCTGTAGTGAACATGTGATTCTTTTTTCACCAAGTAAATTATCATAAAATCATACAAAATTATACCTTTGACATTTTTTTAAAGTATACTTATATTCAGTGTGACTGTAATTTATGCTGGAAAAATTAGTTCTGAAACGTAAAAGTGCCAGTTTCATTTATAGTATTCACTGGTACTCTCATGTCTTAATGCATTGCAGAAAAAAGATAATAACCTTTAAAAGCAAAGTTAGATAATTGTTCTGATGTTTAGGTGATCAGGTCATATAAAATCCCTCATGAAAGCATCATGAGTTGGTATAAATTATTCATCATCTTTCCAGAGTGTAATTTCATGCTTTATCAAAGATGTGCAGCCTGCCTTCCTCTCTTAATCTGTGGAGGTTTGTTGGGAATAATGAAACCACTGCTGTCATATTTTTTTAATACATGAAACACAGCATTTAGTATCGGATGACAGTGCTTGTAAAAATATTTAGATTAGTGGGGTAGAAGAAGAATTCTGGAAGGGGGCTTGAATCTAATAGCTTTCTACTGTGTAATAATATACAAATGAAGATTCTCCTTAAATAGCTTTAACTTTAAAAAAAAAAAAATGTAAAAAGGAGGCTTCTGTCAGCGCGAATGAGAAGATGTGACAACTTAATTCTGGTATTCATATTTGTGACACCTTTTCCAGAGCTTCTCTATAGTAAAAGAGCCAGAGATGGAAGAAACCAACGGTGGTTAACAGAGAACTAGATCTGCACCAGACCAATGAAATGTGCAAGTCACTCTCGCAGCTGCTTTCTGTTCATGTTCTTCATTCATGGCTGCTCCTGTATTTAGCACTTAGGCAACTTGCTGCCGAGAGCATCTGTGTTCTGCTCTACTGCTGGTGCTGACAACATGTAAACCCCACAATTTGGGCTTCTGATTCTTGGGACTTGCTCAGTGTCCTCATTTTGAGAAGTGCAGTAATGGAATATGAATAAATATGGGGGGGGTTTAAAGAAAGGATAGGATAAAAATCATATTAGTAATAATGATGATGATTAATAATAGTAATGTTTTGGTCTAAGAGACTGGTTTCTGAATTCTGTCCCAGGGACTTCTGGGGCTTCTCTAAAGTTTATCAGGAATTTTTCATTGAGAAAGATCAGTACAGTGGTACCTCTGGTTATGTACTTAATTCGTTCCGGAGGTCCGTTCTTAACCTGAAACTGTTCTTAACCTGAAGCACCACTTTAGCTAATGGGGCCTCCCACTGCTGCCATGCCGCCACCGCGCGATTTCTGTTCTCATCCTGAAGCAAAGTTCTTAACCCGAGGTACTATTTCTGGGTTAGCGGAGGCTGTAACCTGAAGCGTATGTAACCTGAAGCATATGTAACCCGAGGTACCACTGTAATACCAGAAACCTTGTCTGCCATTATTATCAGTGAGTAGCAGCAAGGGAGTTTTGCATGACTTCTGTGTTGCATTCACCATCTACAAGAGACAATGGCCATAAAACCTGGTGAACACCCTGTATGGATTGGAGAGTTCTAGGATACAGTGACCTTGACAATGTGCAGGACATCCTTGGCAGACAAGTCAATATAGAAAGGGTTCCCTGAAAATACAGAGTTTGCAAACCATTGGCCTAGAACAGGGGTCAGGAAGCTTTTTCAGCAGGGGGCCGATCCACTGTCCCTCAGACCTTGTGAGGGGCCGGACTATTTTGAGGGAGGAAATGAACGAATTCCTATGCCCCACAAATAACCCAGCAATGCATTTTAAGTAAAAGCACACATTCTACTCATGTAGAAACACGCTGATTCCTGGACCGTTCATGGGCCGGATTTAGAAGGCGATTGGGCCAGATCCGGCCCCTGGGCCTTAGTTTGCCTACCCATGGTCTAGAAGTTCAGTCAGCCATCCTGTCAAAACGAATACGTTTTTTGCTTTCCTGGAAGTTGCCTGAAAAACCCATTCAGCTCATCTTGACAGATCTGCTGACAGACAATTGACATGAACAACATTAAGCAAAGTACAGTGGTACCTCGGGTTAAGTGCTTAATTCATTCCGGAGGTCCGTTCTTAACCGGAAACTATTCTTAACCTGAAGCACCACTTTATCTAATGGGGCCTCCTGCTGCTGCCGTGCCGCCGGAGCACGATTTCTGTTCTCATCCTGAAGCAAAGTTCTTAACCTGAAGCACTATTTCTGGGTTAGCGGAGTCTGTAACCTGGAGCGTATGTAACCTGAAGCGTATGTAACCCGAGTTACCACTGTATGGTTCTGTAGAATGAGGATGATGAGGACCAAAAGTAGCTCATTGCCAGGAGTCTGTCTTAGGTTGCTCTTATACATCCTGCTGCAAGAAGTCTCAGAGCAGCATCAGAGCACTGATCCCCTTGAGTGTGGCACTTCTTTTTAACTTCAGTGGACCATTGCAGACCTGGATCATGTCTCAGTTGCACTTCTCGCAGCCTGAAACTGCACTACCAGCATAGCATTTAAACTGAAATAAAAACATAATGCAAATCGCTGTCTCCATGCTTAGGTGCTGAACAGCAGCATATGATAACATTTTTCTTCCAAAAAAAAAGTTGAAACCATTATTTTTAGTGGAATGGTTCCTTTTTTAAAAAATTTTTTGCCAATAAGCACAAAGGATGCTAGTGAAATTGGTGTTATTGCTCCCTGACTGTTCATTGTGATAACATTTTCTTATTTACAAAACTTTATTATGCTGAAGATTTGTTTGCATGGTGTATTAGGCAAGTCTCATGAACCTTTTCATTTTGAAAGGTATAAAGGCTGATGTTTGAAATCTTATAATAATTTTCATCTCCAGTTTTTAAATCACTGGAACTTACTTTGCATTATCTAGGGGCAGAGAAGTTAGAATGTTAAAGTCTAAAGCAGTTGCAGTGGTAAAATAGTGTTTACTTCTAAAACTGCAGAACAGTTTTAGTTTTAAAACTGCAGAAGAATCTGCTTGTTGTAAAATGCTTTCTAGAAATAGCTGGTGACGTTTTTAAAAAGAAAAAGGAGCTGCAAACAACTTGCAAGAGATCTCGATTTAGGCAGCCTGTGTAGAAGCCCAGGATTTAAAAGCTCTTGCTTAAGCTGATGATGATCTTCAGGTATAATTGATTGTTTTAATATGGTGCTAACGATGCTTTCATAGGCTGTGACTTGGAAGTTAGATTCATGTTGACACAGCGTGGAGAGTGGGATGATAATCACAGTAGCAAACACATTTAGAATTGAAAGGTGGTGATTTCTTTGTGAGATCAGATAGGAAGAGGTTTACTGTGACATTATTATTTTTTTGCTTGTGAGGAGGACAAAGTGACTTGTTGGCACTTCTGTTTCCTTATAATTTGTGCCATTAAAATATAGCTACAGGAAGAAGCTGACAGTATTTTTTTGCAGAGAATGAAACAGGATGGATGCACAATAATTTTATAGCAATTAACTCATATTTGGATCAAATTTAATGCTATTGTAGGGAAGATATAATAGTTTTAAAGGAGGGTAGCACTTGTAAAGCATATTAGATGTGGGCCAATGTCTAAAAGGGACACTCTTGAGAGTCCCATGGACTGCAAGAAGATCAAACCTATCCATTCTGAAGGAAATCAGCCCTGAGTGCTCACTGGAAGGACAGGTCCTGAAGCTGAGGCTCCAAGACTTTGGCCACCTCATGGGAAGAGAAGACTCCCTGGAAAAGACCCTGATGTTGTGAAAGGTTGAGGGCACAAGGAGAAGGGGACGGCAGAGGACAAGATGGTTGGATAGTGTTCTCGAAGCTACCAGCATGAGTTTGACCAAACTGCGGAAGGCAGTGGAAGACAGGAGTGCCTGGCGTGCTCTGGTCCATGGGGTCACGAAGAGTCGGACATGACTAAACAACTAAACAACAACAACAATGTCTAAAAGAGCTGCATATTTTGGACAGAGATATTGCCAGTATTTCACAGCAGCTGCTGGCGTTCCTTGAGAGAAGAGTTCCATTTTATATTGAGAAGCTTGTTTGGATCTTGTCCATAGCCTTCTGCACAGATCATGAACCAGTTATGTTATGATGGTGAATTACTGAAGGCCAGTAATACAGTTTGTGCATCAGTGTTAATAAGAAATTAGAATTGTATGAATGGTGATTGCTGTGAAGTTCGGGGGTTTCAACAGCACCTTGCATAAGCATATCATTTCATGCAGTTTTAAAATTCCCACCCGTCTCTCTTTAAAAATCAAGCATTGTTTCCCTGTTGCTTTTTGATGTGCATATGAATTCTCACATATTTGGCTCTCATTGCAAGTCTTAATTTCATCTGTCTTGTTCTACCTCCAGGATATGTAGAATATATGCCTGCTGGTAGGGAGAGTTTTGTTTTGATTTCATGTAAGCTGCTCTGAGAGCCTTTTTGGATGAAGAGTGGGGTACAAATGTTCTAAATAAATAAAATATAAATAAATATTATACAGAACGGTTAGAGGTTTTTTTTTTAAATTATGTGATGAAGACTCATAACTTACAAAACACAAAGCATATAATTTTTCTGCATTTTCTATCCTTGTAGATATGAACTTCGAATCCGATACTTACCGAAAGGATTTCTGAACCAGTTTACTGAAGATAAGCCAACGTTAAATTTTTTCTATCAGCAGGTAAACACATACAGCTTTGTTTAAACTTGCTTTTGGAGTTGTGAAAGTCTGCTTTGTTTATATAAGTAGCATGTCGATGCAGGCACAGAAAAATGGTAGTGGTATATGTTATTTGAAAGCACACATCAGAATTGGAGGGAAAGGTTGAGTCTCTTTTGTCATGTTAAAGTGAAAGTTAATGTCTCCCCAATCAAGAAAACCAGTTTAAGGCACCAGTTTTCATCGTATGAGTGGAGTTTGAAAATTTTGCACATAGCAGTGATTAGGTTTCCCCTCTGCGCACTGACCCCAATTTATGTATATGCTGCATTGGGATAGATTCAGAAATACTTCTGTCTAAGACACACTTGCACTGTGGTATAAGTACCCTGGGATATTTCACTCTGGTTAAATTCTGCCTTTCCATAAATAATGCCCAAGGCTGTGGCAAGAAGACATGTTTTGGAAGAGTTTTTCAGATCCTGGGTCTGACCAATGCCTGGACGAAGTTTGCTGTGGAAGAAAGGTGGCATATAATGAAAATCCATGATTAATATGTGTGCAGATATTTCAGAAACTAACTTTCCCCAATAAATTCCAGCTGTTATACACAAATTCCAGCTGTTCTCTATCTATACATCAATTCTTCTAGAGATTCACACAAATCTGTGTAATAAATGTGGGACTTCCTCCCCCAAATAAATAAATAATAATAATTTATTATTTATGCCCCACCCATCCATAATTTCTATAGTTATGTAAATTTTCCATAATTTCCCCAGATTAAAAACATAGGGATATCTCATAAAGCTTTAATGAAAAAGGGTTGCCTTCTTTCTTGCTATAAACTTCTTTTCAAAATCCAATTAACTTAAACCAGCTAACCATCTTCAGACCCTCATCTACTTGGAACTCTTCTAATAATTTTCTTTGTGACCAGGAAAACTCTCTGTATTCTGCAGTTCCATGCAAGCACAGCTATAGTTCAATGGAAATACAGCAAAAAGCACAGGGCTTGGTTGCTGTGGGCAGAATTCATTCATCATCCTGAAAAATCTTGGCTTTTAGTCACTACAGCTGTGAAGATAAGCTTGAAAAGTGAGTGGGCAAAGTCTGGTGGAATCTCAGAAAGTAGAAAGGGGCTGACTAAGAATTTCTTAGTTCTTTAGCTAGTGCAGACAGCAGAGTTTCATTGTGCAATGTAGTCTCCCTTTTCTTCACAATGACTGACAGATTTACTGTAAAATCTTAAGTGGGAATCAATTATGCAAATTAAGTAGAGGTGTGCAAATTTGCTTAAATTGCATATACAATATAAGAGCTGCAGAATGCATTGTCAGTACAGGATTTGTTGTACTCCTTTGAGAGAGATTTTTTAAGAATTATCTAAATTCATGTCAGTAACCTAATTAGAAAGTTACAGCCAGGGATTTATATGTAGCAGTGCAGTGGTAGAACATTGGCTCTGGCTCTGGCAGTGGCAGCCTGGACTCTGGTTCGGGTTTTGGCTCAGCAACTTTTTTTGTCCAGATTTTTACCCCTTGAAATATAGCAACCCTATATTAATGCTTGGGACGTGGGTGGCGCTGTGGGTTAAACCACAGAGCCTAGGACTTGCCGATCAGAAGGTCGGCGGTTCAAATCCCCGCGACGGGGTGAGCTCCCGTTGCTCGGTCCCTGCTCCTGCCAACCTAGCAGTTCGAAAGCACGTCAAAGTGCAAGTAGATAAATAGGTACCGCTCCGGCGGGAAGGTAAACAGCATTTCCATGCACTGCTCTGGTTCACCAGAAGCGGCTTAGTCATGCTGGCCACATGACCCAGAAGCTGTACGCCAGCTCCCTCGACCAATAAAGCGAGATGAGCGCCACAACCCCAGAGTCAGCCACAACTGGACCTAATGGTCAGGGGTCCCTTTACCTTTATATTAATGCTACATATTGGTGTAAAGAATTTAAGTTCATTGAACATAAGTTATCTTTTTCCCCCGTGATAAGGGTGTCGAATAATAACAGCAATTGTGAGGTGGTGGAAGGCTTACTCCAGCGATTTGTTTCCAGTGCAAAGTGTTGCCTAATTCGTACTGGAGTATGATGATGATAAGATGGGTGTAAAATTGCTTTGGGGAGCTCTAGTTTGGATGCATATAGAGCTTGTGCTTGCCAAGGCGGTGATGTGATAGTGTCACAGATCTGTGGTCTGTTCACTGTTCAGTAGAATTGCTCCCAGGCTACTCTCAAGGATTATTGAGTGTGCTAGTATTTGCCATGCTCACTGTACTCTTGCCAGTCGGTTTGTTTCCTTCTGCCAGCAAATCACTGAATTTTTTCTTTAAGCACTGCCTGATTAGTGCCTTGCCTCATGAATTACTTGAATCGTTTTTTGAATACAGAAATGCCAGCACAAGCTGATTTTCAGGAGGACTGGAGGAAGCTTTTGGGACTTGTTTTTCATAATCAGAGATCCTGACATAGCCCTTTAAGTTGTTGTTTTTGTTAATAATATTATCCATTTCATTTCTATACTGTTTATCTTTTAAAGAAAAAATATCAAACAATACTGAAGAAAGTCAAATAAAGTATACTTTCAAGGCAACATAATTATCAGGAATCTAAAACATTATCTTAAAGATTTCAAAATAAAACATTACAAAGGCGGTCAACTGCAGAATGCACATTTAACACAGCAAAGTTAACAAAGATTTTATCTTAAACATTCCAAAAGAAAAAATTGCTAAAGAAAGTCAACTATAAAATGCACATTTAAAACTGCATAATTAGCAAGAAAATAAAATATTTGAATAAAATGTTATCATAAGCATAGAATGTATCTGCTGATGTTGCTGCCAATCTTGCCAGTGGTGGTTCATGGAGGATGGCAGCTGTGGAAGCTCTGGCTCAATATCCTGGGTCTGAGCTAAGACACAGTCAAGATGGTCTCTGGCCTCTTCTTCAGCCTCAGCTTTTGTAGCTGGAGTCAGTCAGAGGTCCACCCTCCCAGGCCAGGTGGAATCTTCCAGGACTTAGAGCCACAATGTTTATAGGCCCTCAACACTTTCATGATGTCAGGAGTGGTCATAGGAAGAGCACTGTGGTCATTAGATTGACAGTGCAGGTTAGGTAATCTATTTAGACATTAGCTTCTTAAATTGCTTAGGGGGTTTTGTTTGGGATTGTTGCTGTTATTGGTATTATTATTATTATTTGTATCTTTATTATGATTTATGTGGAAATTGTTCAATTTGACAGTGTACTTTTTGATGTTTTATTTATTGTCTATGATTACTTTTATTACGTTTGGAACTATGCATTTCCTCCCTCCCCCGTGTTGTAAGCCACCTTGAGCTTGGTTTTAACTATGGAAAGGCAGTATACAAATTATATTATGTATGCATGCATGTATGTAAATTAATTTTTAACGAATAGGTCATAGTAGGCTGTCAAGGGTTTGCAGTACTGCTCTGGAGCCCATTACTGCATGTTAAATCTCTGCCAGACATTCCTGTAGATTTATTTCTTTATCTCATACAATTTATATACCACTTGATTATAAAAAGGCAAAAACCTCCAAGCAGTAGATGTGATGATGGTGATGTAAACTCTCCTTGCCGCCACCACATAATAGACCTCAAAGTGGCCTATAGTCTGACATAGCTCAAGTCTTCCTCAGTTTGTGTTCTGCTTTTGTATTTTCTGCTGCTTCCAAGCTCTCTTAATATAACAGGAAGCAGCTGAGGCTCTAGTCAATGGAAGATACATGTAGGAGTGGTCATCTCTCTCTTGGGACATTTTTCTATTCCAGAGACCAACTAGTACAATGACAGACAGTTAGCTAGGTCAAAAGGAAACTCTTTTAAGAGCAGTCAGGGAAAATGATGCAGACCCATCCGTCTCTGGTGGTAGATAATCCTTACTGTTCTCTGAGCCATGCACATCTATAAAGTCTTGTAAACCTATATCTTACCAGGTGGTGATCTTTCCATATGGCAAGATACATTTACAAAACATCCCAGCTTCCTCCTCCCGGTAAAATTAAAATTAGTAAGATAGTACGCCTGATTACTTAAAGTGATCATTTGCACTAAAAAACTAGCATTGCTTACAATATTATAAAGGTTCCCAAGTGTATAGTTTGATTTTGCCAACAAAATCGGAAGTGGGAGCATATACAAAGACAGCTGGGGGATCTGTCCACCATGACAGAAGGGGTAATTTTAAAGTCATTCTGCCTTGCACAATGCCCTGTTGGCAAGCAGTTCCCTTCCCCCAGTCACTAATGTCCTTATTATTACCATAGAAATAAGGGAGCCTGTGTAATTAGTGCAGGATGTCAAAGATCAACTTGCATTAATGTAGCAACTGTGACCTTTTTGATAAGGCAGAGCAGCAGCTGAGGGCAGATGGCAGCTGAGCGTTACCCTAATGCAAAGCTTTGCTTTTAAAAGCTGTAAAGAAAGAAAAAAACACCAGTCTGTATTTTCTTTGGAGCATGGAAGTCTTGTTTAATGATTTGTCCGTTGTAAAGCTGGCCAAAAGGGAAGGGAGGACTTCTATAAATGAAGCAGAGTAGTAACCACTTTTTACCGTTCAACATTGTAGAAGCCATGATGATTCCACAGGATAAGAAACTTACAACAAATGGGATGTAGGGGGTTTCATCCTCCGACAGCCTACTTTACTTCTTTAACAGATGCGGAGAAGGGACAGAGTGCTCTATCAGTCTTTAGCCGCTTTGCTTGCCTACATGCAGTGCCTTATCTACTTATGGCTACCAGGCAAGTTCTGAAACACAAGGCTGCTTTAAATAATGGCTTATTTAGAGGTCACATTCTTTGCATGGGTTCAACAGCGGCTTGAAATCCATGCTTTTATATACCTAAGTCAGTCGTCTTCATTGCTGACAGTGCTTGTAAGGAAGCCTTGAAAATATACTAGATTGAATAATGTTTTGTTGTGGGCTGGTAGAGGAGGGTAGAGGAAGCTCTGTTCCTTCCCTAGTAACCCTCTGGATTTTCATTGGGCACAGAAAATGACATTCACTTGGACCAGCTTTACATGTCTTTGTTTCTACAGTAACATTCTGGGGACTGTTTTAAATGCTACACTCACCATGGAGATTAGCATCCCCATGGTGAGTTGAACTACCAACCTGCACACGCACACCTGCTCTCTCCATCTGTCTCATGGTGTTAGGAACAACTTTGTACATGTGCGTTCAGAAAGGAGACGTCTGAAGAAAACATAATACTTAACTCTGCACTGTTAGCACCTCTATGCCCAGGTGGAGGAGATGAAAAACAACCTCAGATTAATGTCTTGCAAGCTTATCCTGAGACTCATCTTGGTGCCTTTGGATTGCTTGCTGCTTAATTAATGCATGATTGGTTTCATACTGTGAAAGCTGGACATTAGGAACCTGTTCAGATCCTTTCCTATCCTTAAGCCACACCAATAAACCCGCTACTGCCCCTTGCACTCAGGGCTCCTCAGTTTCACCCTCTCCTGTTTATGTGCACCTCCTAATTAAGGCATGTTAGGTTGAATGTAACCTCATCCATGCCTTGCCCTGACTTATGCTTTTTTTTTGGGGGGGGGAGGACTGTATCTTTTTGCTGCACAAAGATGAAAACCTTGATTATTCCATGTATTGTCTAATAGCAATCTTCTCATCTGAATTAAATCCCCAGGCTATGGTGAATGTATCTTCCTGAGATTTTGTTGCTGTAAGGGCTGGGGGTTGGGGGGGGGAGAGATCTGGCTAAATGAGGCACATGCCTTCTAAAACGTAGCAGCTGCTGCATAAGGCAATACAGTCAGTAATAAATTTATTCTTAACTCATGCACCAGAGTAAGCCTACACTGTTTGGAATGTCCAAACGTATGAGCTCTTCATTCCTCTCATCTTGACTGCGTATCGCGCCAGTCTGATGTGCCAGGGAACTTGACTGCTGGCGGGTTTTACAATTGTTCCTTAATAAATGTTTTGAAGTCTGGGAAGTGACTAGTCAGCAAGTTATTCAAGAAGTGCGCACAACCAGTGTTCTGTCTCAACAAAAATAAGGATCCTACTGAGAGAGCAGACTTGCTGTATTTTTGCTTTTTGTTTCCCAATAAGCTTTTAGCCTGTGAAAGGGTTGCTGCTATTGGGGCTCCTGGCTTAAGCTCAACTCTGTGTTTACTCATAATAAATCCCACTGAGTTAAATGGGGCTTTCCCGGTGTGTGTGCTGCATTTCAACCTTGAATCACTTTCTCTGGTTCATCACCCCTTCCCCTGGTGTGAAAAACATGTATGAGCTAAAAGAGAAACTCTCAAATGGTTGATCTCAACCTGCTTTTAATTCTGATTAATTCCCGTTGGAGTAAAATTCCAAACTGGTGTGGGATTCTTCTCACTGAGTCTGGGACTACATCTTTGGCAACAAACACAGGTTTCCTAATCTCATCTTTTCCTCCTGCTGTGCAAAAGTGGAGGAGGGATGGATTTGCAGGGGAGAGAGAGAGTGGTGAGGTGTGTGAGAGTGTAGGAAAAGAGCTGTCTGCTGCACAGTCGGAGATTCACCCTCCCTAAGAATTCTTTTCTGCCAGGCAGTATTATACTTGAACAAATTCTGGAAAAGAATTCAAAGAGGACCTGGAGAAGAAAGCATGCAGGTGCAGGACGGATTAAGCACCTTTGGCCCACTTGACTCTTCTCCCTTCCAAATGCCCTCAGCTATTTTAAATGTCAACAATAAACAGGGATTTGGAAATTCTGTTTGAGCTTTTGAACTGGCAGTTCTTGTCGTTTACTGCTCTGAGGCAGTGTCTGCAAACTCGCAGTCTCACCAGTTCCTGTAGCTGCCTTCTGCCATAATGTCTGCATAGTGAAATAAAGGTTTTGGGGAGCAGTCACCAACTCTCTCAGAATCTAGCTCCTAGATTCACAGATTATGATGTGCAATTTTTTGAAACTGAGAACCAACCAAGAGTCCTTAGGAACTGTTTTCCAATATGAAGGTTCAGATTCCAAAGCTGTAAAGTGGGCCATAGTTAATGTATTTGCTCAAGCACCCCCCAATGACAAAAGAAGAAGAAAACATGTGCATGATCTCAAATAGTCTTCCCCAACCTGGTGCACGCCAGTTGTTTTGGACTACAATTCCCATCATGCTGGCCATGCTGGCTATAGCTGATGAGAATTGTAGTCCAGCAACTTCACCAAGTTGAGGAAGGCTTCCCTGGAGTCTTGTGTGCACAGCAACTTTTGCTGTATATGAACATATTTGACTAATAAATCAGTGGTTTCTAGATGTCTGACACCCAAGCTATTTCTATGTATTTATTTGTGCAGTCTTCCCTCTTAAAAGTATGAACTGTTCACCTTCTTAGGACCTCACCCTAATCAGTGTTCAGGTCATGCTTCCTCCAAGTGCAGGCAATTAGCTGCATTTTTGCACTAGGAGTGATGCTGTCACCACCTGATACAATCATGCTGCACAATTGCTAGCTCAAATCAGACAGAGACTAACTTGAAGAAGCTAAAGCCAAAGCAGTAAATCATGCAGAGATGCAGCAAGTAGCTTCCTCTGTGAGTGTATCATTCCAGGTTCTCAGAATCTTTTAAATAATTTAATTACTTCTCATGCCTATCTAGCAGTTCTCTCGCCACATCCTATTGTGCCCTAGCACAGAGTTTGGGAATTGCTGCTTTAGCATCTCTGGCAGATTGAAGTTTCGGCTTACCCATATTTCCTGGACTTCATGAATGTTCTATATTTAACCTTAGTCAATGGAAGAAAGTTTAGCACACAGCAATAGTCTTTGGGGCACGGAGTGCTCTTATCTTCTGAACAGCAAACTGCTGCTGTAGTTGCAGCAGGGTGATTAGTGAACATCACAGTTACGAACAGTATTCCTGAAGAAGGAATTGCATTGGCTGCCAGCTAACTCCCAGGCAAGGTTCAGAGCGCTGGTATTTGTGTACAAAGCCCTATACAGCTTGGGACCAGATTGTTTCACCACCTACATCCAAACTGCAGGAAAGAAGATTCCACCTAAACATTAGGAAGAACTTCCTGACAGTAAGAGCTGTTCGACAGCGGAATTTGCTGCCAAGGAGTGTGGTGGAGTCTCCTTCTTTGGAGGTCTTTAAGCAGAGGCTTGACAACCATATGTCAGGAGTGCTCTGATGGTGTTTCCTGCTTGGCAGGGGGTTGGACTCGATGGCCCTTGTGGTCTCTTCCAACTCTGATTCTATGATTCTATACATACCCAACTGATCACTGCTCTGCAGGAGAGGGCACCCTATGGATACCATGCTATCAGGAGGTCCCTTTTGCACATTGTTGGAATTGGACCTTTAGTGTGGCATCTCATACACTTTGGCACTCCTTCCCACTGCATATCAAACAGGTGCCTTTTCTATGAGTTTCTAGGCACCTGTCAAAGACCTTCTTTTAAATAAGTTCGCAGATTTTTATCCCAGTTAGTATCTTTCCTGGATCTGAACTGATTACTTGCCCAAGACATCTGGAAACTTTGGTAGAACAGAGAAAACCAGTGTGATGTGGTTATCTCCAGATGCTAACACTTGAGGAACAGCAAGGAAGGATGTACTTGAGGTGTTGTCACTCTGTAATCAAAGAGGGCATTGACTCCAGTAAGCTAGAAATCGAAAAAGGGACTGACTCCAGTACAGGGGATGTACTCTCCCCCCCTCCGCCCGCCATTGAAAAGCTCAAGGAGATCTTGAGATGAAGAATGAAATCAATGAAGCACCCACAGGAGGAAATGTTTTGGCAATAAGGTTCAATTAGCTTCAGAGTCAAAAATTGTGGTCACGGCAGTACAGTGAAGGAGCAGCAAGGCAACCATTATAACAAACCTAGCTTGGTAGCCTGGAAAAGACCCGGATGTTGGGAAAGATGGAGGGCACAAGGAGAAGGGGACGACAGAGGACGAGATGGTTGGATGGTGTTCTTAAAGCTACCAGCATGAGTTTGATCAAACTGCGGGAGGCAGTGGAAGACAGGAGTGCCTGGCGTGCTCTGGTCCAGGGGGTCACGAAGAGTTGGACACGACTAAACGACTAAACAACAACAAGCTTGGTAGCCATAGGCGAGAAAGGATTCCATGTTCATGAGGGAGCAGGATGGCAGAAGAAAGATGGAGCACTCTGTTTCTCTCTCCTGCACCCAGTACAGAAATGTGCAGAGGACTGTTGCAGGATGGATGAAGCTCCACTCTCTCCAGTTCGTTGGCAGGCTAATAATTTTGTTGTTGTTGCAGGCTAGTAACTTTTGTGGACTTGCTTTCAAAGCTGCACTATAGTTAAAAACAGCATGAAGATCAAACTTCTTTAGATGAAAACAAAAAAAAAATATCACTGCCTCACCTTCTAAAGGAAGTGCTTCTGGAAAAATTGAAATACTCACATTGAACTTTTCACTTGGAAAGAATATAATAATAATAAATTTATTTATTTATTTAAACCCCGTGAAGCAAATAAAATCACTAATGCTGTAAAAGCACAAACATTAGCTGAGCTGGTTATCTTATCAGTTATGATTGTTTGGTTTATTTGATTCTTCTGTTCGTTTGTTAAAAATAATAAAAGATACTAAATCTATTTTATTCCATTGATATGGGTTATGGATTTCTGTTTGTTTATTTGGTAGGTTTGAACCCTACTTTTTGAAGAAGAAAAAAACTTCACAAAGTAGGTTACAGTTTCAAAAATTACGGCATTACCAATATGCAAAATATAAAAATGGATGCCCTAAATTAATCTGTCAAGTATATCTAGCAAAACAACATTAAAGTCCAATAGGTGTCCATAGGGCCCTTAATATATGTTACCTGCTAAAAGCAACTGAAAATCGCTAATTTCTTGTGATACCTTCTCTAGAAAGTCTTAATTTCTGGGTACTGTACTGCTGCTGTGCATTGTTGCCCCAGTTCTTGATTCTGAAGAAACAAGAGTTTATTCCCCGAAGAGATGGAAATCTAAAGGACCAAAAATAGAGCACAGTATAATAGGAAATGGTTGCAATATGCTTGGCTGAAACCAGCATGTGCTCATTCACCCACCAGTGTTTGCTTTCTGCTTAAGAAATTATTGTGTGTATGGTTACTTGTTGCTTTAATCATTTTTGGAGTTTCTTTTTTGGGGAGATTCAGGGATTTGGAGGGTGAGGAGAGGAACTATGATGCTGCAGTAGACTGCAGTTAGAGAAATGTATAAGACATAGCAGTATGCTAGGGCAGTTGGCTTTATATTCAGATAAGAGGTAGCAATCTTACTGTTCCTTTTCATGTGTGTTAAGGGGAAAATTGTTTATGGATGTGTAGTACCCAAAGAAGAATTCAGAGTTGTGGTCTAGGTGTATTTGCTTGGTTGGTTTGATGCACTTCATCACCAAGGCTAGAGCACTTTAGAGCTTTTGAGGTGATTGCACATTTCATCTTCTCCTTGACTGAGCATCTTGTATTCAAAACGCTTTTTCGATAGGGTACAGTTGTACAGTGTTTACTTTTATTTTTACTTCTTTGCATTCTCTTAAGACTGGAAATAGTGTTTCTGGGGCTTGTGTGTGACCTTTTTCATGCACTGCTAACTCAAAGCAAGCCCAAGAACATTTCCTGAAACAACGCTTTTCTGCGCTTCTTAAAATTCCTAGTGGTTCAAGATCAAATACAACATTAGACATCATACGAAGGTGGGGAGGAAAGCACAAGTAGTCAAGAGAGAGACTGAAGCACTATTGAGTGATGAACCCAAAAGAGAACATGAGCGCACATGTGAAATATGGGGGCAGAGGCATATAGCAGTCACGGTTGTGTTCTCATGGTCATTGGGAGCAGCAGATAAGTTTGCATGGACTATTACACCAGGAAGTCTGGCATGGAAAGGAATAGATTGCCTGGGGAGGAAGAGGCATTTGTGGCTGGGTGGCCAGCCTGTAGCAAGGTTGCCTTAAGTGGCACAGGACATGTAGACCGTGACACTTCTGTAACAGGAGCAGGCGAGCACATGGTTCTGGCTGTGCAGGAATTGGACTGTCCCTTTTGCCTGCCTCTCCTCTTGCCTGTTCCCTGAGACAAACCACTCCGAAGTGGTCAAGGGATGCTGACGTTTTCATTCTAATATGAATCCGTGTGGCACTCTCTTATATTTTACGTTTCCTCTGTGGCTCATGTGCCCAAAAGGCTAGCACCTTGGTTTTGGAAGCGAATGGTAAATATTTTAAGAGACACAAGCAATGGAAGTACAAGTCATGTATGAAGCAGAGGCAGATTTAGGGGAACATGACCAGTTTGCCTACACTAGGTGCTGAGCCAAAAGGGCACTGCAGGGAGCGCTGTAGAATGGAGGGGAAGAGGCAGGGGGCACCGAATTTTTGGGTTATCCAAGGGCACTGCTGAAATTTGAGAGCCTAAAGTCCGCCACTGTGGGAAGAGGTCCATAGATAGTGCTTTCTTATTGACATAGGAGAGGCCTTCTGTGATAATTAAAAAACCTAAGTGAAGCACAAAGTGCATTTTCCCATAATGTCAAACATTTAGTATAAAAAAGCCACAGTACAGTGGTACCTCTGGTTGCGAACGGGATCTGTTCCAGAGCCCCGTTCACAACCTGAAAGGAATGCAACCCGCGTCTGCGCATGCGCGGGTCGCGATCCGCCGCTTCTGCACATGGCATGCGTGTGACGTCGTTTTGCGTGTCTGCACATGCGCGAGTGGCGAAACCTGGAAGTAACCCTTTCCAGTGCTTCCGTGTCGCTGCAGGGCGCAACCTGAAAAAAGTATCATGAAGCAAACGTAAGAAGGTATGACTGTACAGAAAAAGGGAGCCAGAGGTTGGTTAGAATGTTTCAGACTAGGGTCTGAGAGACCAGAGTTCAAATCCCCACTACGCCAAGAGTGACCTTGGGCCAGTCATTGCCTCTCAGCCTAACCTACCTTATAGGGCTGTTGTGAGGAAGAATTAGGAGGGGGAGAACCATATATGCCACCTTGAACTTCTTGGAGGAAAGGAGGATATGAAAGGCATAAATAAAATGCATTCTAGTGGACTGTGGTTTTGCCCATGACACTCTTATTTGGCTTTTTTTACTTTGCTTCCTCTTTCTGATTATGAGGGAATATGCAGCACAAGGTGTCTAAATGTTTGGCTGAAGGTTTCGTGTACTATGATTCTGACTATGAAAACTATCCTTGCATACCAACCAGTGAATGTTATTAAAAAGAAACAAGAAAGAAAATGTTGTTGTATGTGAACACACATTGATTGTCCATATTATTTTGGGAAGTTTAAAATTGAGGTTTTCCATTAGAGTGAGTGATTTAATAGTGAAGAACGGTGGTGCAATGGGCAACTCTTGAATTTTGTGAAAAGAACCATATAATTCAAGGGGAAATACTACATTAATTAAAATCAGCATGTTGATCTGATTAATGTAAAAGACTCTTTTTGTAAAGCAGCTTTGCAAGGGTTTTAAATTAATATACTAGCTTCCTGGGGAAGTATATCATTATAAAATTAATGTAATTGAACAGCAGTTCTAATTAGTAGATATTAAGCTCACAATCATTTTTGGGAATCAAGTAAATATCCACCAATAAGTGCAGAAAAAATGCCAAGCTTTCAGTGTAATTCTGTTAAGCTCTGATTTGTTATCTATAAACTTTAAGCGTTTTTAAGATGAAAAGCCCTATTGGCCCTAAGTATTCATAAAAATTAAGTTTTCATGTAGGTTATCTCTGCTTACCCAGCTATTCACAACGTTGGCTGTTATTAATCATTCTTCCTTCTAACAGAGCTGTTTAAATGTCCAGTGGTAGACATGTGCTAATGTTAATTATTGCCATTAAAGTATACATCTCAGTCAAGGAGGTCTGAATTTCATTTGGGGGTAAATTATATTTTTTAATTACCAACCTTTATTTATTTACTTTGAGGGGGGCGGGAATTGGATGACTATTATTGTATCTGTTCTTGGCCCTCAGAATGGGTGGAGAGTCAGCTCCAGGACTCTCCTTGGAAAATCCTGGTCATGGTTTGTTTCACAAACTGAGGTAATTATGAGTTCTCCCACATAGTGAAGGTGAAACAAAACCATGGATTGTGTCCTCAAAGATGGTTTGGTTTTCCAGCTGCTCTTGCCTCGTGTCTTTGTAGACTGGCAAGCATCTGAGGTGACACGGTGTCCAAGCAAGCCATGATTGAAGAAGGGTATTGGGTTCACAAATAACACCAGGCCATTCTTGCAACAAAGGAAAGTCAACACTGAACCATGGTTTCAGAACACAGTTTGTCATTATACAATTAAAAGTTAAGCTGCTGAGCAGGGTACACACTTACCACCAAGCCATAGTTTAATAAATCATAGTTGAGTTAACCTTGGCTTAGTGTTATGAGCAAACCAGGCCATTGCTTAGATGAGCTTCTATCTACTCCTTCAAGTGATTTTTTTTTTTGGAGGTTCAACTTGTACAGCCTCCCTGATGCCTATAGTAAAGCTATGGGGACCATGTATGCAATAAATTCATTATCTGTCAACTATTTGCACAGCACATTTCATTGAGAATTCTAGGGCAGTTTGCAACCATTTCCATAAAAACAATGCAGTAAATCTAGAAAAAATACGAATCCACAGTAGAAAATACCGCATCACTTCAGGCAACTTCACATTTTGGAGGTATGTGATTGGAAGGCAAGCAGGAGTGATACACACTCCCTCTTTTTGCTTTTTCTTGGTTAATGTTTGAAATCAAGAGTCTCATGTCTTGCCAGTTGTGCATGTGTACATTTTCAGATTCAGGAATATTGCTCAGCTACTCTCTCTCCAAGGGAAATGCACAGTATCCCTCTTTAGATGTTGCACAAGAAACTAGAATTCTTTTCCTCACCCTACTCCTCAACCCACCCACCCCCACCTTTTAATGAACAAATTTGCTCTTCATTACTCATGGAAACGATTGCTTGGAGCTTGAGAATAATTTACCTCCAAAGCAGACTGATGAAATTTGCTTGGGAAAGTATTGAAACCTGCAGTGAACATGATATTTGAATGAAAGTATATTTGATGTCATTTATACTGTTCTTATATATGACACATTCCTCTTTGTTTTACTTTAGGTGAAAAATGACTATATGGTAGAAATAGCAGACCAGGTGGACCAGGAAATTGCCTTGAAGCTAGGTTGCCTTGAAATCCGGTAAGGCAATATTTTTTACATATTTATTCAAACTTTTATAAGCTGGGCAATTTCCCTTATTCTTGATACTCTGATTGATATGAAAATTGGGTTTTTTAAAAAAAGGTTTCCTTAAAAGTCTTTTTAGAACTTACAGTGTTTGGTATAATACAATTGCAATGCTTTTAAATTTATAGATTTCCCCTTCCCCAAACTCCCAGTTAGTGGCGTTTTTATGTCACTTCTGCTCAGTTCACACAAACGTAACTCAAATGGTTAGAAATTAGCCACAGTATTGAAAGTAAGGCGATACAAATACATTTACTGTGGGAGAATGTTTCATCAACCCACATTTTCAAATCGTGAAGAGTTGAATTAGGAACATTGCCGTTGCCCCTTCCTTAACTTATTGTCCAATACTTGTAAAGTGTAAAAAAATTCTATAGAGAGAAAGAGAGAAATAGAGAAACAGAGAGAAGTGAATCCAAACATAGTTTTACTCTTGTAACTAGGAATATTTGGAGTTCGTCAGGGGAAAAAAAGACTTACTGTCATCTGTCTTAATGTGTCTGATCTGAAACTGATTTTTTTGCCTTTCTGTTGCCTTTCTGCTACCCGCCTGAGCCTGAAGCTCACTCGAGGGGATATTGTGTGCCCTAGATCTGAGCAATGGGCTTTGGAGACTGTCAGGCATCCAAGTTGCTTTGGTGGCCTTTTTAAAAAGCAGAATACTGGCAAAGATGTTGTGGTCCCTTTTCATGAGTTCTCTCTAAATAAATTATCCAGGTGCCATGCCAGAGCTACAAATCTTCTTTCTTTCACAAATACACATTCTCACTCTTGCGAGCACAAAGTCATGCTCTTGTGTTTTATAATCGGTTGCTGGAAATCACAAGTGGGAAGAGCAGTGTTGTACTCATTTCCTGCTTACAGGTTTCCCATAAGCATCTGGTTGGCTACTGTGAGAGCAAGGGTGGTTTCTTATACAGTGGTACCTCGGGTTAAGTACTTAATTCGTTCTGGAGGTCCGTTCTTAACCTGAAACTGTTATTAGCCTGAAGCACCACTTTAGCTAATGGGGCCTCCTGCTGCCGCTGCGCCACTGGAGCACGATTTCTGTTCTCATCCTGAAGCAAAGTTCTTAACCCGAGGTACTATTTCTGGATTAGTGGAGTCTGTAACCTGAAGCATATGTAACCCGAGGTACCACTGTATTCTTAAAGCAGCAAGCACTTATTTAATTGAGATTATAGTGCGAGTTATGGAGCCCCTCCTGTTCAGTATGCCCCACATAGATTATGTGACCCTTCCTTTCCACAGGGATCAGCCACAGCTCAGGGAGCCTTTATCTGGAGTCTCATTTTCTCCATGGCCCACTCTATAAACATAAATCTTTATATATAGCTCTGACTCTGCACCAAGGGGTCAGAATATTATTCAGATTTGTCTCCACCTCCAGTGGGGTTGTCTTTAGAATCAGACTAGGTCGCTGGCTATCCCCACAGTGGAAATACAGCAGGGATGCGTGGAATGGGGCTGGCTTTCCTACCATCCAGGGAATTTCCTTTGCAGTGGAGACACCACCACCCTCTTCTGCCAACAGCACGCCTTCTAAGAGTCTGGTGCTACCTGCCTTCTGAGCTTCATAGCTGGACATTTGGTTTGGTTAGACATCTACAGAGCCAAGCTATATTTCTGTCTCCAGATACGTGAATGCATATTACAGAATTGCGGAAATGTAGAGAAGGGCTGCAGCCCAGTGGGACAGTTCATACTTTGCCAGGGCCGTCTTAAGCATATCCAGCGCCGAGGTGCAAAGCTCCCTCTGGTGGCTGCGACCCCCCCCCCCCCCGCTAGAAGAGGCGGGCAGCGGCTGGAGGGCGGCTCCTCCGCGGAGGCTGGAAGCGGTGCCTCCCGGCTCAGCTGGCCCCTCCGTGCCGTGGTGGCCACGGCAGACAGAGGCTCTGGGCATGGCACTGCTTCGGCACAAGGGTGAGGGCAGCAAGCTGATGCCAAGAGGCTCTGCGTCCAGCCTCCACCTCTTCCCTGGCGCCCTCCAGAACATGGCGCCCCGGCACCACTAGCCTCTGTAGGTAAGACGCCCCTGTACTTTGCATACAAAAGGTCCAGGTTTAATCCCTGCCACCCTCAGAAAGGGCTGGGAAGCCTGTGGCTGTAGAGCTGCTCTGTACGCATTTCCCCCCACCACTGTCACACTCAGCTTGTGTTTCCTCTTCAGCTGGATGCTGTGAAACTGAGCCCAATATCACACCAGGAAGGCTCTAGAACACGCGTGAAGGCTGGAGCCATGAAGGGCTCAGCCTAAGCCCAGCCCAATCCAGTCCTGCTGGGATACCAACCCTAAACAGCATTTTGTAGTCTCCTCCTATTTTACAAAGCACAATAATTTTTAGCATGTTAATAAACTCTTCCGGATTACAAAGAGGGAGAGCCAAGAGAGATTTCGGAACAATAGCTGATGAAAATTCCCCAAGTGTAAAACTGTTGTTCAAGGTCTTTTTGTTGAGACAGTTGCTTTAGTTCTGCTATTGTCTTGCACAGCAAGACTCAGAAAAAGTAACAATCAATAAGAAATTAGTGGTAAATCAAGCGACAGAGTAATAGGGAGAGAAAAGCAAATGTTGAGCAGTAATTTTGAATTACACCATTATTGCAAATGCTCTTGCTGGCCAAGAATAATGATAGCTGGTACACGGCAGCTCAGCGCTGTCAAAATTGCAAGTTTAAAGAAATGTTTGGGTGGAAAGGTGGCTGAGGATTTAAATTTCCATCACAAGCATATAATATGGTTTGAGACAAGGAACTTGATCTTTTTGAATCACAAGCCCTTGTGATTGCAGATGTATAACAAAACAAACTAAAAAGTGAAAAGCCCAACAAAAAATTGAGTAAGGTTTCCAGTGGCCAGAGGCTGGACATTCAGCACTTTGAAGAGCCGTATATATTGAAGTGCTGGCTTGAGTTAATTTGAAAGGATTCGGAAACTCCAATATGCCTCTCCCATAACACAGGGATTCAGCTGCAGGAGGATGGTGCTATGTTTTTCCACTATACATGCAGCTTAGATTAATGTACAACGCAAGTAGAATGGTTAAAATTCTTAGAAAAAATTAAATAGAGTAAGTGTATTGTCTTAAAAAAGGGCCAGCGGGTGGCGCTGTGGGTAAAAGCCTCAGTGCCTAGGGCTTGCCGATCGAAAGGTCGGCGGTTCGAATCCCCGCGGCGGGGTGCGCTCCCGTTGCTCGGTCCCAGCGCCTGCCAACCTAGCAGTTGCAAGTAGATAAATAGGGACCGCTTACTAGCGGGAAGGTAAACGGCGTTTCCGTGTGCGGCTCTGGCTCACCAGAGCAGCGATGTCACGCTGGCCACGTGACCCGGAAGTGTCTCTGGACAGCGCTGGCCCCTGGCCTCTTAAGTGAGATGGGCGCACAACCCTAGAGTCTGTCAAGACTGGCCCGTACGGGCAGGGGTACCTTTACCTTTTATTGTCTTAAAAATAACTATCTCATATGTAAATCTATTCGAGTCACTTCATGGAAAGCATATTCTGTTGTTTGATGTTATAGCAATAAAAGGTGGGTCACAAACAGAGGGCACCTGTAGCAGTGCTTTGGGTTTGTCCTGGGATTAATGATGGGCACAGTTGTGATATCACACCTTGAAAATGCTCCTCAGGTGATTGGCGTATGGTAAGTGTGTATGCTGTGACTCTCTTAATCTGCGAGAGGATTTAGTAGCATTATTATGACAAATTCAGCTCTTGCATGTTCATCGTTTAAACAGCAGTAGGTTTCTATTAGTCAAGTTGCTGAGATACTTTTATACGCACTGATGGCTTATCTTGTGCTTGCCCAGACAAGTATTTACTCAAGGTGTTTTTGTTTTGTGTCTGTGTTGATTTCAGGAGATCATACTGGGAGATGAGAGGCAACGCGTTAGATAAGAAGTCAAACTATGAAGTATTAGAGTAAGTATATCATTTCAGTTCCAGGCCTGAGTTGTCTCTTGCTTAGGAAAAAGAGGATAAGTTCCATTAGAAGCTGCATTACTGCCACTCTTCACAGGGAGGACATGATACGAAGTCTGCTATTATTGCTTTAATTAAGATAAAATGGGAAATCGTAAAACCTAATAAATTTCAGACCTCTGAACCTATTGAGGAGGCAAGAGCTCATCAGCTTCTGTCTGACCAAGACAAATTGGATTCTTCATAGTTTAAACCTGCTGATATGCAGTATCATAGTGGTTTCAATCATCTGCATTCTGTTAATGCATCTGGGATCAGCCGGTCTAGTCCTACAGATTTAGCAGTGCTTTGTATAAAATGGATTTTCTGTTTGTGATTAGATTAATCAGTCACGGGACTAAATTACTTAGAGTCTTTAATTACTTAGCAGATTCTGGAATTATATAATCGGTGGCTTTGTTTTCCCTTTCTTTCCTTTCCCCTGTACTAAGTTACAATGAAGTTAGCAAAATCACAAACTGCCCAGCATGTGCTCCAGACTTGAGTTACTCATCATTAAAATCTGGAATATTGACCTAGGCAAACTGTGAAAATGTGGCTTCTAGCCAAATTTCAACAGAGAGCTTGAGGAGCTTTGCATCCAATTCCAAAAAGACAATTGGCATTGCTACAGCCCATTAAAGGGCAGTTTTGTTTTAGTGAACTTAGTGGCTAAGTGCATTAGCAGGTTTTCTAGGAAGTGAAAAGACTTCCCTGCTAAAGCCCCAATAGAAAGCAGAAAGGCAGGAGAGGGTATAAGTGTAAAACAGATGGGCAACATTCAGCTTCGGTTCTATTTGAGGGTTTGGAGGAAAGCAAAAGGCAATGACAATTGCAACGTTAGAAGTGATATATAAATGGAAGAACCACCAACCTTTCAAAATCTGTAGAGTTAGGTATGCCTTCAGTGTCCACTGTTATGTCCTACCAATATATAAACTAATTATTCCTTAACAAGCTCATTTTGAAATTGATACCTAATTTAAGAGGGTGGCTGGAGGGGGGGGAATTGCTGTTTTTTTTGGGGGGGTAATATTGTAAACCACCCTGTGATCCTTGGATGAAGGACAGTATAGAAACTTAGTAAAAATAACAGCAACAACTGACCTGTCAGCTTGACATCGATATCAGGAAAGGTCCTAGAGTAGATAATTAAACAGTACATCTCTGAACACTTGGAAAAGGATGCTGTGATTTCTAATACCCAGCATGGGTTTCTGAAAAACAAGTAATGCCAGACGAATCTAATTTCTTTTTTTGATGTTGGATCAGGGAAATGCGTTGGACACAGTGTATCTTGATTTCAGTAAGACTTTTGACAAAGTCCCCCATAATATTCTTGCAGAGAAGCTGGGAAAATGTGGACTGGACTAGGTAACTGTTAGGTGGATTTGTAGCTGGTTGACTGACCAAACACAAAAAGTGCTCACTAACAGTTCCTCGTCATCCTGGAAAAAGTGACAAGTGGGGTGCTGCAGGGTTCTGTCCTGTGGTCATTGTTGTTCAACATCTTTATAAACACCTTGGATGAAGGAATTGAGGGGATGGTCATCAAATTTGCAGATGACATCAAACTTGGAGAGGTAGCTAATGCTGTAGAAGCAGAATCGGGATTCAAGATGACCTTAACAGATTGGAGAACTAGAGTAGATCAGGCCAGTGGCCCATCTAGTCCAGCATCCTGTTCTCACAGGCCAACCAAAAACAAATAATATTTATTTGTTGTTAAATATTTATTTGTTATGTTTTATCAGTGAGCTCCTGCAGTAAGCCAAGCTTCTATCATAGCCAGCCAGATATCTCTACAAGCAGAGCTTGAAGGCTGTTAAGGATGATGCAAAACTGTTATAAAACTGTAAAATATTGTTCATACCAATACACAGAAACCATGTACGGTAATAACATTAAGGTGGCAGTAATGTGAGATATTTTCTTTGTAAATATTTCCAAGATGTGCAGTGCAGTCCCTCTTGGAGTGCTCTTGCATGTCATGTAGACTGTCGGATTTATCTAATCCTACATAGGAAGATAAACTGCATGCAGTTTGCATCTGAGAAGAAATACATCAAAGGACTTAATATTTATGAATGTTTTATCACGTTCTTCCCCAGTTTAGCATCCCTGCAGACACTTGTGCTTGTAGCTGCAAAGGAGAATGTTCTGCTGCCGTTAATCTTATATGTTTTGGGGAAAGATTTTTAGCAGGGTCTTTTTTCTTTTCTTTTTTAAAGAGGCCTACAGTCAAATGCAAATGATTCCACTAAATGGTAGCTGGCTTTGTGCATCTGACATCTCTAAATACAACCTCTATAGAAAGGAGTCCGCATCCAGTTGTGCATTAGGTAGTGATCCCTGAAACATCTCAAGTTTGGGGCCGCTATTCAAAATAAGATTAGGCAAAAGGAGGCGCCGTTTCCCAAGTGTCAAAGGGAGAGGGGGAGATATATGTGTGTGTGCATGAACATATACACGTATATATGAATGATAACGGGGAACCTTCCCTCAGTTTGTATATATGTACATCCAGTACAATTGCCACTTAAATGATTGCTGATGAACTTGCACATTATTTTTCACATTTAGAGATTAGCAGATTGGGCTAGTGTCACAAAGCTTCAAATATAGTCAACAAGTAACAAAAGTTTGTTTTGCCTGTTAGCACTACAAGTTGCTTCTGCTTGGTGTATTTGTCGTATAGATACAGTAAATAAGGAAATTGTTAAATGTTTTGGAACTGCAAGAGGGGGTTTGTTTTGTTTTTTAGTAGTCTGATTCCCAGCTAGAAGTTTATAAAAGAACTATTTAAAATGATATATAAACAATGTTGAAAAGGGTTTTTTTATTGTTGACAGTTTTTTATGAATTCTTCCTTGATTTGTTTATTAGCACACATTGTGTGTGTGTATACACACACACACACACACACACACACACACAACCCCTGCATATTTCCTCTTGATTTTAGTGTTGATTTACATGAACAAGGCACACAAATCCCAAAATCTGTATTAGGGTAATGTATTTGTTTGATCAATCACAAAATCCTGTCCAAGTACAACACTTCTCATAAACATGACTAACTATTGCTTTGATTATTTCAGGAAAGATGTGGGCTTAAAAAGATTTTTTCCGAAGAGTTTGTTGGATTCAGTAAAGGTAATTGTATGTTCTATTCAGATGCTGGAAGTAGTTGGGTGGTGTGTGTTGATCATTCCATCTCCTGCCCCTCAAAGTGTACATTTATATATTTATTTAGTACTGCCCATTTCATGGCGTTTCAAAACACATGAGAGGACAAGTAACCCCTGCTCAGGGGCTTACAATCGTGAAAATGGCCCAAGGGAATGTGGTGCTTTACTTAGTAAAAGCAAAAAAAGACATAGGCATATTGAACAAATTCCTGACTTGTTTTGCTGTCAGTTTCATCTCTCAGGAAGTGGAGGGGGGAATAAAGGGATCTGCTATTCTTTATCTATCTAATTCTTACCAACTGAGACCAGCTGGCAAGTACACATGGCAAGAACCTTGGGGTGAAAATGACTGTGTTACCTTGGAATTTTTGATAACAATGTATGTGTAAACTGGACATAGCTGGACAGGTAACCTGGATTTTTGGAAAGCAGACTTGAGGAATTTCTAGCAATGGCTAGAAATTCTGAAGGAGAAAAGAACTCAAGAGGGATGGGATATTGGGAACTGTGGAATACTGAAGGCACAATGGCAAACTATTCCAGTTAGGAGGAAAAACGAAAGACATCTAAATGAGTTTGTGTGACTGCACAGAGAGCTAATGCTGATGAGCCGAGATTTAGGAAAGGATATGTACAGGAGGCAGAAGGATGAGTACAATGAGTAGCTTACATCTGTAAGGATATAAGGTATCAGGAAGGCTAAATCCAGAAAGATCTGAGACGAGAAAGGGCTTCTTTGGTTATGCTTAGATAAAGTAGAAGGACAAAGAAGCGGGTAGGTCTTCTGTTTAAGGAATTATTAACCAAGAATGAAGAGAAGGTAGAATTACTCATTTTCTATTTCACCTCTGTCTTCTCCAACGAGATGAATTGTGTTCAACCTCAGGATAGGTAAGGAAGCTGTTAGAGAGCACCTAGCTACGTTGAAGGAGTTCAAGTTTCCAGGGCCAGATGAATTGCCTCCAAGGGTGTTGGAGTAGCTTGCAGATGTTTCAGAACCAATGACTATTAATTGAGAATTCTTGGAGATCACATGAGTTGCCAGAAGACTGGAGATGGGCGGAAAAAATCAGGTCTGGGAAACTCGAAGTTAATTAGCCTGATGTCAATACCGAGCAAAATTCTATAATAGATTATTAAGTGCTCAATTTGTGAGCCTCAAGGAAAAGAGTGTGTGGATTACTAGGAGCCTGAATGGATTTATTTAATTTGTTCCTCCCAGTTCTGTACAATTTCCGAATGTCATAGGCTTCTGGGCAATGACTACTTGAGGGTAGAGTAAATATTCTGAATGTGAATGTATGAGACTGAGAGGAAGCCTCCTGCAGTTTCTTCTTCACTTAATATTGGTTTAGAAAATAAGATCAAACCCCAGACAATGACAGTTGGTCCAAGTGCATCATAATACTCAGATTGCCTTTTAACATTATGGAGTAATTAAATTTATTTCAACCTTTCTTCTGCAACAGCACCTGTTAAAGAGAGTTACATTGTGTTTTTTTATCAGATGTAAGGTGGTAAACAGCTGTACATTATTCATGCTTGACAAAGCTTCTTTCTGCTTCAGAATTGTGAATGCCCCCCTCCACGTTTATTGGGCAGATGTTTCCAACCTTGTGGTGATGGATGCAGATTAATATTCATTCTTGCCGACAGGACCTGACAATGATATCTCTTTCATTACCTAGGCCAAAAACCTACGGAAAATGATCCAGCAAACGTTTCGACAGTATGCCAACCTCAATAGAGAAGAAAGTATTTTGAAATTCTTCGAGATCCTCTCACCAGTATACAGATTTGACAAGGAATGCTTCAAGTGTGCTCTGGGTGTAAGTATGCTACATCCAAGTTCTAGGGCATATTACAAAATAATCAGGGTTATTTGTAGGCAGGTCATGGTTTATTAAACTATGGCCAGCAGCTTAACTATGATTTATTGACTATGGTTAAAGGTTGCTTGTTGACCAAGGCATGTTGTTGTTGCATGAACATTAGGGTTAACCATGGTTTAGTGTTATGGGTGAACCTGGATGTTCTCCTTATGGAACTGTCACTACTCAAAAGGTACAGAACCGTAACGGAAGAGTGTCAGAAAAAATCAAATCAATTTTAAGGCTTGGCTGCTTTTTCTTGCTGGTGCTTTTCTCTATTCTCTTTTCTCTGTTGTAATATGCCAAGGTTTAAGGGATTATCTACCATATACAGTGGTACCCCGCTAGACGAATGCCCCCTAAACGAAAAATGCGCAAGACGAAAGGGCTTTCCGATTTTTTTCCCGCTTCGCAAGACGAATTTTTCTATGGGGCTGTCTCGCAAGACGAAAAATTTTTCGGGTTCTTGCGATTTTTTTGCCTTTTCTGAAAGCCGCTAAGCCGCTTATCTGCAAATTGCCGCTTATCCGCTAAGCCTTTAATAGCGGTGCTCCGCAAGACGAAAAACCCTGCAAGACGAAGACACTCACAGAACGAATTAATTTCGTCTTGCGGGGCACCACTGTACGTTAATTGTGGTTCACTGTTATGTTCAATCCAGGACAGAGGTGTTCAATCCAGGACAGAGGGGACAATGGTGTTTTTTTAGGGGGCGGGGAAGGGAGAACAAGAGTTTGGTAAATGTGTTTGTTATATCCAGCTAATCACCAACCATAGAATACAGTTACACACATTTTTAAAAATCATTTTTGAATTTGAGGATTGAAGACTGCACCCAGTTTCTGTGAGTCACATTGCCGCTGTGTCTAAAATTGAACTCTCCCCTGCTGGCTTTTTTAAAAAATAAGTTATTTTACATAATGCCAAGAAACAATGATAAACCTGTAAAGATGGAAGTTGTGTAGTAAATTTGATGGTATTTACCCAATTTCTTTTGTCAATGTTCTTTCCAAATCACCACCACCTCTGTTAATATAAAAGTCAAGCTGGATAATTTCGGTCGAGCTGGCCATTGGTCCAGAAGAAGGAATCAGCTACCTTACAGACAAGGGTTCCAATGTAAGTCTGTTTATCCACCAACTTTATTAACATGCCTTGGAGTAGGAGGTGTAAATGAATGTTTAGGTGGAGGTTAATCTCAAGTTAGATTTTCAAGCAAAACTCTGCTGCTCCCATCTGTTTCACCCCCTAAAAACAAACAAACCACAGTCGGTCTGCCTTCTGTGCTCAGACCTTATTGGACTGTTTATAGGGATTCTCCCTAAATATGTTGTACTTCTGCAAATCTTGGGCTTCTCCTTGGGTATCTTTTTTTGTACTTGATGAGTTAGCTGCGTAAGCATCCTCCCCTGAACACTGGAAATAGAATATGATATTGCCACTCTTCATACCATAACTTCTGCATTTTTGGTAGGCTTAAATTGACTCCTAGGGTTTTTCTTTCCATTATATTGTGTTCCCCACCACCACCACCAACCCCAAACAGGCTTCTTAGATTTCAGGAAACTTGACATACAGAAAGCAAAGCAAACAAATGCTGTGTTGATTACGCTTCCCTCCACCCTCCTCTCCTCATAGGAGATCTCAAGTCAGTTTCCATTTGGGCTCTCTGCCGATAGTTCATATTGCTCCATAGTGCTCTAGGCCAAGAGTTGCCATCTCTTTGCTCTCTTCCCTTTCCCTGGGCAGAGCTTGTGACATTGCTCTGAGGCTCTATTAAAAATGAAAGGAAGCTGGCAGAATATGGTAAACTTCAGGAGGATAGTGGTAAGTGTTTAAGGATGGTCGGGTGATCTATAATACTTGCTGTTACTGATGCTTTCACTTTACCCCATACTTTTCTATAGCTTACTCACCTGGCAGACTTCCATCAAGTTCAGACCATTCAGTATTCAACTAGTGAAGATAAGGACAGGAAAGGAGTGCTACAAATGAAAATTGCTGGAGCACCAGAGGTAGGCGGATTACTGTTGAGTTTTCTGTTGCATGGTCAGGCAATGAGACCTAATTCCTCATTGTACTTTATCAATACTTCATGAACAGAGGTGGGTGTCTCTCCCAGGACAAGGTAAAAAATTGGATCATTGCCTCAGACTTCTTCGTCCCGAGACTGCAGCCCTCTGCATTAATAATGCTAAGAATGATGTATAGTAGAGTCCTAGCTGCAGTGAGGTACCTGCTATAGTGCTATTCTTTCAGGCTTCTTGGATCCAGAGTGGCTGAGATTATGTCTGCCTTGCCAGTTGTACTGGACCACATGCCCATGCTACAGTTCTGCTGTTCCTTTGCAGTGGGTGCTCCTTATTATATGTGTTTGACAGAAACTGCTACCCTTTGGAGTGTGTGAGCACTACGTATTTGTGGTTAGACAGGTCAATGTGGGAAACCATGTATGGAGTTTTGAACCTGAGAATGACTCTTCCCTGACCTAGCTGTTACGTTGGACGTAATCAGGAAAACAGTGGAGAAGAGCGAGAACACAGAAATGAACAGTTAAGTCATATAAAACATGGGTGCATTTCTCTGCTTTGGGAGATGTTGTTACTACCCAAGAAACCTGCACAATGCACACAGTGCTATCCAGAAAAAAGGTGTGACTAGCGGAAGCTTGCTTTTGAAACTGTTGATACATGGAAGCATACTGAACAGCTCTTTAGGTAAAGGTAAAGGGACCCCTGACCATTAGGTCCAGTCGTGACTGACTCTGGGGTTGCGGCGCTCATCTCGCTTTATTGGCCGAGGGAGCTGGCGTACAGCTTCCGGGTCATGTGGCCAGCATGTCTAAACCACTTCTGGCGAACTAGAGCAGCGCATGGAAATGCTGTTTACCTTCCCGCCGGAGCGGTACCTATTTATCTACTTGCACTTTGACGTGCCTTCGAACTGCTAGGTTGGCAGGTGCAGGGACCAAGCAACGGGAGCTCACCCCATCGCGGGGATTCGAACCGCCGACCTTCTGATCGGCAAGTCCTTGGCTCTGTGGTTTAACCCACAGCGCCACCCACGTCCCACGAACAGCTCTTTAGTTGGTACCATAAACCTTCATCAATTATACTTGGTGAAAATGTGGTATATTTTGTTTTTAATATTTTTCTTAAACTGTATGAACTATGCACACAATCGATAAGCAAGTATTCTAGGGTTAAATAAGAGACGTTCAATTTCTAGTTAAAACCCAAACTGCATGCACTTCTTTGGTTATTAGTTGTTATTTTATTCCAGATAACAATTGCCAATCAAGTTTAACCTCTGTTTATTATTTGCTTCACACAATTTATATTCCACACCTTCAGCATTAATTTATGTTAGCACAGGTAACAAGTAGCAAGAACAATAAAAATACAATTGATAAATTACAGACAACCCCAGTGTGTGTGTGTGTGTGTGCGCGCACATTCCAGGTCATCACACATGATGGCAGCACACATATAGCCTGCCCTCCCCTCGTTCTGCCCCCTCTCCCTGCCACTTCTGGGTCACACATTCTTTGAATGTGTGCAAAATGGGAGTTGTCTGTAATGAAATAAAGCATAGAAACTAAGACAACACTGTGAAACATAATTTCAGCCATCTCTTCAAATAGATAGCAGAATCAAAACTGCTCAAAGTTTGTTTGTTTTTAAAGAAAAACAGCAAAACTACCTTTTGCTAAAAGCCCTGAGAAAACAGGAATGTGTTTGCCTGGTGCCTAAAAGGTAGTTAAGTAGTCACTGCACTGGGCCTCCCTATGGCATTCCAAAGGTGAGGAGCTGTCAATGAAAAGGCTTTCTTATCAAAAGGTGAATTGTTTCTGAATTCTCCTCCCGTTGCCTCATGAATATTGCTGATGCCTAGTATGTTTTGGATTCAATCCAAATAATTACAGTCCTAATCTTATACATTCTGAGATACAGGATAAAAATTTTTTTTCCTTCCAGTAGCACCTAAAGACCAACTAAGTTAGTTCTTGGTATGAGCTTTCGTGTGCATGCACACTTCTTCAGATACACTTGAAACAGAAGTTGCCAGATCCTTCTATATAGTGAGAAGGTGGGGAGGGGAATTTCAGAAATAGACTGGAAAGAGAAGCTGCTGAATTGCAACTCATTACCAAACTTAAAACCATGGAGAGACCTGGTCTGAACAAAGACATTGGATTCTTATCTCATTATACATGACAAAGCCATTTTTCACCTTCTCACCCCATGCTTTTTTCTGTAAGACCTATTGCAGTCGTTTAGAGTCGTCAACAGGCTCATCACAGCTATCTGCCAATCACCCATTCCCACCACCCTTCTGAGTAATACCCCTCCCCACCTTCTCACTATATAGAGGGATCTGGCAACTTCTGTTTCAGTGTATCTGAAGAAGTGTGCATGCACACGAAAGCTCATACCAAGAACTAACTTAGTTGGTCTTTAAGGTGCTACTGGAAGGAAAAAAATATTTTGTTTTGACTATGGCAGACCAACACGGCTACCTTTCTGTAACTGAGATACAGGATGTAGATGAAAACCCTCCATGTGGAGAGACCCATGAAGGCAGCCACACAGAGAAAGCAACTTATGAGCTGATTCGGCCACATGGAGATACACTGCTTTCCAGCACAGAGATGGGACTTGTTGGCAGCTGAAAAAATACGCTGCTTTATTCATGTGAACTGGCATTAGAAAGTGGCATTTGTCATTGTGGTCGTGCCAGCTCTCATGTTCACATCCTCCATGGGGCTGCTCCCATGTGAAAGGCTTTAGGGTGTAACAACTGGGACCTTTTAATCATTTACTCACTTTCCCCCCTATTTTCTGTTTTTAAGTTGCATGCTCTGCTCTGACATAACAGCTCAGCTGTTCTACTAAATGTTTGTGTCTGCAAATAATGCCTCTTTGTTTGGTGCCCTGTTTTCTCGCTCTCTTTCTCTCTAGCCTCTGACAGTGACAGCACCATCCTTAACCATTGCAGAGAACATGGCAGACTTGATAGATGGCTATTGCCGGCTGGTCAACGGTGCTACACAGTCCTTCATCATCAGACCTCAGAAAGGTGAGATAACATTTTTGTAGATAACTTGTACTATGTCTAGTCAGGTTTGGTGTCATTTAGCTTGGGGGGGGGGGAATCCTAGCCTGGAGAACTTTTCCCTTGTTTACTAGGGGAAATCTGTGTGGTTTCTGCAGCCAGGGGATATAACAACTAATAGCAAAACATTAACAAGTGTCTGAGATGTCAATTCCAACAGCTACTCTGATATAATTTTATTGATGGCAAAACCATAACTTAGTCATATTCCAAAACTGTCAGCTAGTTTGTATTCTAAACTAGTAGTAAAATATCTCTTGCTTGCGCACCAACTTAACTATCTCTCCCTATGTGGTCCATCATACTTTGTTTGGATCATGTATGTTCTATAGGAAGACAGCCTTCCTTTTTAAACATTCATGCATTCAGTCATACATGTTTTTACTATTTATTCTATTCTTCCTCTACGGAGATCAGGGTGGCACCTATGGTTCTTTTCCCCCTTTATTATTCACAACAATCTTGTGAAGTAGGTTAGGCTGAGACATAATGAGCAGCCTAACTTCACTTGATAACGCTATGTAGCATGATGGATTTTAATTTTCATCTCTCCAATTCTGATATTTTTGGTTACATGAGCTTTGGCATGCTCGAAGAAATTTTAGACTCAAACACAAGATATGAAAACTGCTGTTAGAATCATAGAAACATATTTTATTTTGGCAAATGTGAATTATTCAGCGAAAAAGAAATACATAAAACTAAATTTAAATTATTATTTTTTTAAAAAATAATCTTTGATTATTAATATTAGTGCAAAAATGAAATAGTTGTTTAAATGTAGCCAAGTCCAGGAACGGCTTTTGCCTTGTTGCACTGAGCACAAAAGAGGTTGTTTGCAGAGAGTCTAGCTTATTTTGTACTGACTGGTTATACTTCAGTACCCCTTATCTGATAGACAGATAATCTATAATCAAATTTAAATTTCAGACACTACTAAGCGAGGGAAATTATTCAAGTCTGATTTTGGTATCTTAACACTAATAGTGTAGAATAGTGCAGCCATGATTTCGGGGCTTTTTCATTGATTACTTGAATTTTTGTAATATTTTACTTTCAGTTTCTAGTCTCTTGCTTCCTGTATATTGGATCTTCTGCAGATGTTCTAAAAATTGCTTGGGAAAGTGAAATAATTGTTAGAAGTTGACCCAAAGGGTAAAAATTCAGTTGCTCAGAAAACAATGAGCAGATTTCCTGTAGTTTTGACCCTTCTGACACAATAGTAGTGTGTCAGAGTTTTTCCTGAAGATTTTCCCTTTCTACAGGTATCCAGAGATTCCTTATAAGATCCTTGCACCGCATAAATGAGGGGCATTTGGAAGCTTTATGTAAGGCTATTAGGGAAAATGTGATATTGTAAAACTTCCTCCTAGAATTTGAAGATAGAATTAGCTTTAATTAGCAGCTTTCCTACTTGTGAAATATATTTTATGCATATACCTTAAGAGCATGTGACAATCAACTGTCTATTTTCCTCTTCATGCAGAAGGTGAAAGAGCTTTACCGTCCATACCAAAGTAAGTCTTAATACTTTATTTTCAGAAGTTAAATAATACTTTGGCATATATTAATTTGGGAGTTGTACAGCTAAAAACTTTAAATGAAGTTAACCAGCTATTGTTTGGTTCCATTCATTTTTATTCACCATGTAACTCAATATACCTGGATAACTCTTGTGGCATCATAAGGATGGCAGGTGGCATTGTGGGTTCTTGTGGCCTCCGTATCTCTTTGTGACCAAACTGCCACTGGATTAAAATCCAAATGCCTCTGGGAAACTCAAATGCAAACCTGGCAATAACTTAGTGATGGAATAAGTGCTTTGATGCAGAAAGTCCCAGGTTCAATCCTTGATAGTAGTAGTAGTAGTAGTAGTAGTAGTAGTAGTAGTAGTAGTAATAATAATAATAATAATAATAATTATTATTATTATTATTATTATTATTATTATTATTATTATTATTATTAATACCCCGCCCATCTGGCTGGGTTTCCCCAGGCACTCTGGGCGGCTTCCAACAGAATATTAAAATACAATAGTCTATTAAACATTAAAAGCTTCCCTAAACAGGGCTGCCTTCAGATGTCTTCTAAAAGTCTGGTAGTTGTTTTTTCTCATAGTGTGACATGTGAAGGCAGCTTTTTGTGTGAGCTACATTAGGGCAATACACTTTTCTCAACTATATTTTATTCCATAGAAAAACCATTAAGTGAAATATTTCATTAAATTAATAGGAATAGTATGAATGCATACAATGCTATTCAGATTGTGGGGTTTAAAAGTTGCAATCCCTCCCCCCTCCAGCCTGGCCGCTATCCCAGGTGGGTGGGTGTGTACCCCTTCCCCACATTATGATAGTTTTATTTTACCTGGGGACATGTGTGTGCATGCACAAAGCACTATTTCTGTAAACTAGAGTAAAAAATAAACCCCAAATAATATAGAATCCAAATCTTTCTTTCTTTTTCCTCCTTCCTTCCATTAAATTTGTTAGTTGCTTTATCTGTAACAGGGCAACCCAAAGTTGACTTACAACCAAAGAGAGCCCAAAAACACCATCATATATACATTAAAACCAAGAGGAAATAGAAATACATTAAAAACATCCCATACACTAAGGTCCCAGATTGTTAAAGGCCTAAGGCCTGGTTATAGAAGAAAGTTTTTGCTTGGTGCCTACAGATTTATAGTAATGGCACCAGGCAAGTTATATCGCAATAGATTTAGAACATTGGTAGAAACGATGATGCAAATTTCCCCCCAGAAATGCTCTATTATTATTGCTACCTTTCTTTTTCTTTTTCCCTTTCAGGCCTCCTTTTGTTCTGATTTGGTATATTCATTTCAATCAAAATAGGTCATCTCCATTTCTTTGTGGTCCTTAAATGCAGCATATTCATGATAAAGCAATAGCTTTTGTAGATTATAACTACTGCATGTTGTTAAATAGGCAAGAGAGCTTAACTTCACCTTCAGCCAAATGGCTGAAATATGCCTCATGCAGGGGTATGAGCCCTTATTTTGGCTCATTACCCCCTCGAACAGGGCCTGAATCCTCAGCACATTTGTTTGAGGCTTTTGGTTTCAGGGTTGAGTAATGGCCAAATGGTGACTCAGACAAGAGCACAATGGGCTGCCAGCTTTAACTCTTTGCTGCACTTTCTCTATTTTGAAATGTATCCCAGGTGCTTAATAAATATCTCAAGTGGCTGTATCCCTGTTAAGTGACAGTATAAAAACAGCTTAAACCGAAAATATTTTACAGCATTTCCCAAAGGTCAGTGGAGATGGGCTAAGGCAAATCTTGTTTCTGCAAGGCAAGTGCTAGGACAAAAAGACCCTATTGAGAGCATTAGTCTTTATTGTCTGCAAAGTTCTGAATGTTATTGTAGTTAAGAGGCGGGGAACCTTTCCAGCACTAGGGACACATTCTCTCCCCAGCAGCCTTCCAAGGCCCACATGCCAGTGGGGGGCAGGGCCAGAGGCAAAAGTGGGTGGAGCAACAAAGGTAGCTTTTACCTTTGCACAGTAGGCTAGTTCCTACAAATGCTCACACACCTGTCTCTGTCCTCCATCAAGGCAAACAAGAAGCATTTTCAAGGGCACAATCCTGCAAGGAACAAGCACTTGAGGAAGATGCAAAGTATGACCTGTGAGCCGTAGGGGGGCAAGGGGAATGGCTTAGGAGGAAGTGTAGATTGGGGAGAGTCCTGATGGTTTTAGAGGGCCACATTTGGTTCCTCGGCCTGAGGTTCTCCACCCCCTTTGCTTGGTGATTTCAGGCTGAAGAGATCCTAAGCAAACCTCTCTGGGTGGACCTGTGTAACAAACATGATGGCTATGGTGTTCTTTCCCTTCTGGATTTGGGCTTTTTAGAGGCTGGGAAAGAATTTAGTTCTCTTGACCAGCAACATGCTCAGCCAGTTCTCCAGTGGAAAGAAAACATTTAAGTATTAATGTGTGCTCCTCAATCAGCAGGCTATGCATAAGGAGGGGTCTCTCATGTTCAAAGTCCACTCCATGTTTTCTTAGCGGTTGTAGCATACCATAATCTGAAGCTGTCCCCACCCAGATTTTACTTAGGACTCAAAATGCTTTTCTCTACACAAGCTAGACCAGGTCAATCAGTCGCTGAAAGATTCTGGTAGACTTCAACATAAGTAGTTGCTACTAAAGTTGTAATAAAATCCTGTTCTTCTTGGAGAACTACTCTGGGTTTTTTCCTGGTCTCCGAAGAATGAATGTTTTAACTTCTCTTGCTGTGAATGTAGGAATCCCTCACCTCCCTCTGGCAGCACACACACAAAATGTTCTGAGACCACTTGTAATTCCACACTCCCTTTACACAGCATGCTAAATCTAAAGAGGCTTCCTTTTGCTGAGCTTCGTTTTTTATTTATGCAGTTATATATTTTTATGTCATAAAACAGTCATTTTAGCATAGTGTATGTTACTTTACTGTAGACTGGTGGTCACAGTTTTGTAGTTCATTGTTGCTCATGTTTACTCAGATATGTCTTACTGAGTTCAGTTGGACTTACATGCAAGTAAATGTAAAGATTGCAGACTTAATCTGTTTATGAATTGTTCATACTGTTTCATGATTAAAACTCTCTTGATGTGTACAACCACCACTGAAGTTAATAGATTGATAATGGATAAATTCTTAGCTGCACTAAGCCTACTAAGTTTTTTCCCCCAGGGATGAAATAATATTTAAGAAGGATATGCCCTACATACTTTTAACAGGAGAGATAATAAGACGTGTAATAAAGAGACAACATAGCCCTCTTTCAGATATAAGAAGTAGACGCAGTGTTGAATTGGGGTAACACTAAATGAGGATTAGAAACTATTCAAAATTAAACTCTTGCTTGTTAACCCAGTACCTTTACAAAGCTATTCTCTTCTGACTTGGTCAAGATGAGTCAAGTTTAAAATTGGCTCCTCATAGCATTCCCTCTACTCTCCCCCCACCCCCCGTGGGTTCATAATGGTAGAGACAACTTTCTGCTCCTCCAAAACTTTTCACTGTAGAAAATGGGTTGGCCCTCCTAATTGCAGGAGGTGCCCTGTTAGAATGAATTCTCTTGAGCTACAATGCACAGCATTCACAGATTTGAACTCTTGTGTTACAGGCTGGCCAACAACGAGAAGCAAGGAATACGGTCGCATACAGTCTCTGTATCAGGTAGGATCCGCAGTAACTTTGTTTATGAAGACAGTTTTATTTTGGTAATTTTATATATACTTCTTTGCTGCTAAATATTTTAAAGCCTTTGCTTACTTCCTCACAAAATATCATTGAAGGCTGGGAGGGGGAGGATATGCTGGGGTTTTTGTTGTTGTTGTTTTTTGTTTAATAAATGCATCTGCTTATATGAAGCTTAGATGAAAATCGATTACAGTACATAATTGAATTGCTTATGTGCAGGTTACTTTTCAACCAGGGGTAGCCAACTTGGTGCCCCCCAGTTACTGTTGAACTACAACTCCCTTTATCCCTGACCAGCCCCTGACTGGAAGGCATCCTGTTGGCTACCCCTGCCCTTCATGATTCACGTATGCAAGGACTATCATAGCGGGGGAATATACAACTCAATGAAAACTTCAATCTCTTATATCATTGCCTTTAATAAAATGTGTGCATGTGCTCTGTATCTACACGGATTTAGTCATCAGCAACAGAACTTGATATGGCTGTGAATTACTGGCTTAATAAAGTGCTTCATTTTAATCTGCTGCAATTCCCTTGTTTGCATAGAATTGCCAAATACTAGGATCACTCTGGGATTCTTTTCAAACAAAAACATAAAGTAGTGATCCTTCCTGAGAGGGGAAGAGTTAAAGGCTGGAGAACTTAGGACTGTTCGGCCGATGCTGCAGTCCAGTAGGAAATGTGTTGTATTTAGACCTGGGTTAAAATCCTAGCATTGCAGTGGATTCACATGGAGACTCTGAGCAGGTTGCGCCACTTGGAAATAGGTTTGACAAATAGGCGCCAGTGATAATGAGTTTTATCCTTATTATTCTATTGCTTTTTGTCAGTTTGCACATATTTGCTTCAATCTCTGTGTATATAATGTTAATCACTATGTGGCTACTATAAGAGAATTATTGTAACCAAAAAGCATTGTACATGCTAAAATTGCTGTGGAAATAACAAAAGAAGACCATAGTTGAACTTGAACAGTCCTCCCCTACTTCTCTCCCCAAACAAACCAGGAGCAGTAAGCCAAGAACAGGCCTTGGCTACTCCTTGTGGTTTGTTTAGAGAGAAACATGAGCCTGGGTTCAGATGACACAACAAGCCAAGTCTTGTGGCTTGTTGCCCCAAGTGCAGCCAGGAGTAGGGGAGGAGTTTACCAAGGGCAAATGCAGCCCTGAGGCCAAACCAGATTAGCCACCCCTTGGTTTACTTGTTGTGTCGAGAGGAGAAGGGAAGGAAACACACAGGGATCAGGAGAGAGAATTTGTTCCATCTATGCTGAGAAATTAAAAGGTCCCATTTTGTAAGTTAGCATCAAAGTTGATCTCAAGTCTTTAAAAACATTAAATCTATAGATGCAACATGTTCATGAATAATGGTTTGTGTAACATGGAGAAGTTGGGTGGGTAGTGTCAACATGCACATCAAACTGAAGTCTAAGTTTGATTGCTCTGTGTACCATTATCTAGACATGAGATTGTGCATGCAGGATTATGCTTTTTTCTGTTCTGGCTCTTTGTTGTTCCTTTTGGTCAGTCTGCTTTTCACATCAACCTTTTTATTGGCTTGTACAGCTGGATTTAATTACACTTGATTCTTGAAGAAACTACTGGCCAATTTCTTGTTTAAACAGAGAACTCTTATTACAACAATGGAGAGCCAACTGGGAAATCCATCACCACTTCACTAGAGCAGCTTGGATGCATTCTTAAATGTAGCAAAGTCTAAGGAGTACAGGCCAAAACATAGAAGGATAACTTTTAAATCCTTAACAATTCAGCCATTGGGCTGCAGTTTCTAAACACTTTGTTATGAACCATTAAAGCCCAGTTTGTGTAGAAATGTTGGAACAGCTCTAATGACTCATACAGTCCAAATGGTTATTCATACAGATTTTGTTACGACTAACCATTATTTGCACAAAATAATTTCAAGTCATAGTATAGTTCCTTCAGGTTTTGGCATGGGCTGTTGTCATGTTGAATTCATTCCTCAGGAACAGATCGTTAGTGTGAAAATTATATGGTAGTTTGGGCATAGTATTTTTCAGGGGGAGATGGTCTCTTTGGGTTTTTCTTGAAATGTACCCACTAGCTTCAAAGGAAGTTGTGTTTCATGCAATCACATAAAAGAGGCACACTTTCCCAATGAATATGTCTGAATGACACTGAACAATGAAAGCAACAGATGCACACAATGCACAATTAATGTTGGCTTATCTAGCTTAGCAGAGTTTTAACAGCACAAAGTCTAATGTGCAAAACCAGCTGTGGTGATGCCATCCCAAACTGCAGAATGAGAGCTGTCATTTGATATTTAAAGTGACTTGTAGCCCTGAGACTTAAAGCGAGGCAGGGTTTTATAGATAAGCCTCACTTTTCCCATCAAAACCAAGAAACACAAAATCAGAATGATACTCTTTGATTTTATCAGCATTGCTCTTCTTTATCGTGCATGAATCCAAGTGTTCTAGAAGTTCTGCAAAAGCTGCCAGCCATTTAAAGAACAAGGTCACCAAACAAAAGTATCACTGAATAATGGGCAGTGTGACTGTTTCACGGCGAAGTGCAGGGACAGAATTGCCCTGGTTTCCACATGGTGTTTACCGTTTGGCCTTGAAATGCTATGTGCGTTCACTCAGTGTAATCTGTAAGTCACAGCCTTATAGCGTGTGGTATTCAACACATGAAGATGTAAATAAATTAATCACACCACAGAGCAAAATCTTCCTGTCCCTTCCGCCCCCTTTTTAGAGTACTTCTACAGTGGAGTTGAGTAGAATGTCTAAATCTGTCACTGAAGTAGTGCAGGTCTACATGCCAAGCATCTAGATAAAAAAATAATAATCAAATACTGGAATTCTGTTTCTGGTTCCTGCCATTTATTCAGAAGCAGCACTGTCCTCCAAATTCACTCATGCAGGGAGACAGTGGTACATGTTAATCAAGTTGCTCCCTGCCATTCCCCCATCTCCTTAGGGATGAGTAAAGTGTTTTGAGCTGGTTTGGATAGAGCGGAACCATTATTTGGCTCAGCATCTTTCATTTTAACTTAATATTATATTTATTGTGAAATTACATATGAGAGCAATTGTCTTGAATAGCAGTTTATAAATCTTTCAGTAAATAAACCATTGCCTTACTCCTTTAGTGTATTCAAGTTGCTCAGATGCCTTTGTTTTAAGACACTTGTGCAAACCGTATATATTATACAGTCCCACGACTATCCTTTTGCAACAAGAGGAAAGCCCAAGGAATGCATGGTCAACTACCTGGTTTTAAACAGCATAGTTTGGTAATCAGGTCCTGTGTGGCATTGAATGAACTGAAAGAAAAATGCACGTTGCTGTTGGGAATATTAGTATCCCTGAATAGGGAAAAATGTTTTGCATCTTCAGTACCACACAGTCCTTAGAAGTGATTTAAGAAGGATAAGCAAATGTTGAGCTGCCATCTGTTTCTGGAGATTACGATTTTTTCCCCTGCTGACCATGCTTGAAACATGCTCGGTCTGTCTACTTGTGATAGCTAAGAGAGCAAAGCACCCACAGGATTTTTTGATAGCCCACTGCAATTTTTGTACTGTGAGTTAGTGAGGCCCCTGTGATTCTTGGTTGTCTCAGTCAGAAAGAGTGATGCTGCTAAACAGAGTTCAGGAGACAGAGCACAGTACAAAGAACAGGTTCCAAGGCGGGTTGCATGGAGATTGATACAGTTAAACCATATAAGATATTCCACCTCAAAAGGCTTGTGCAAGAATGCCTGTCTTGTCAAAATATATATAGTGGCAAGGCCAGACATCTCAGAGAGGAAGGCATTCCACCAAGTAGGAGGCCACCACACTGGTGATCATGGAAACTGGGGGTTGAGGGTGGTGGCCCATGTTCTACTGCATTAGACTTACACTTAAATACACTAGAGCCTTTCCTCATACCCTTTCCCAAACATAATTTGTCAGAGTTTAGAAGGAGAAATGGAAACACGTGTCTAACTGGTCTGCTGGATTGCTACTTTTTCAGATGTTTCCTGCGTACCTTCCATTTCTGTATTATCAGTGTCCAATCCTCCACTTTTGTGGATCCAAAAGAATTTGGCACATCTCCTTGTGGTACGCACCAGCATAAGCTTATGGTTTTTTATTATATAAAGGCCAGGGATAAGAAGCTAGAGGTGAAGAAAGACCCCAGGAGCTGAAGTCAGGTTGTACAGAAAGAAGTTTTTGCCTCTTTAGGGCAAAAGAAAATACTCTCACTCCTTATCTTTTACTTAATGATGTGTGAAACATTTGCATTTGTTGTTATTGTGTCTATGTTCATACACACAGTCATGTGAGTATCCAGATTTGTTAGGAATTATCAATTTTGTAATCTGTGCCAGTTCATACACCAAAATGACGTGTTCTGCTCATTGCTGTAAACAAGAACTTGCAGATGTTGAGCCTTTAACAGCCCCTGTTTGATAAACCCCTTTTCAAAAAGCAAAGTAGCAGTAAAATATGCATTTCTGTAATAATACCCATTGAAAGGAAGGAAGGACAAATTTCATGTAGTTGACTATCCCTTGAAAGGATAAAAATGTAACATTTAACTTTTGCATTCTGGTGTTCATTCCTTGCAGATGTGCTGATACGTCAATCTTCCGTTGTGTCCAAATAATTTTTCTTTCTTTTTATTTTCCGCTTCTTGGTAAAGGAGTCAATCACTGTCAACATAAAGCAAAGAAAGCCAGGCACTTTCTCCCTTTCGTCTTCTGTTCCCATGAGTCACCACCTAAGGGTACTACTGCACTGCTCTGCCTTTAGGCTTCCTGACTAACCCGAAAGCTGAACAATACTAACTCTGTTGCAGTTTTGTTCACCTGAGGTTGGAGTAAAATTGTGAAGCAGAGTTCCAAGAATAATCCTGCTGAAATTTTAGAGCGTTTCCCAACACACACATACACACCTCGCAGGAAATATTTTTAACAAGTGTAGATGCTGCCGCCTTTGTACCGATGTGGTACACTATGTAAGCAAAACAATTGGGCAATGCAAGTGAAGAAGCTCTGGAAATCTTTTACTCAGTGGTCCACTTGGGCCAGCATATTCTTGGACCCCTGGTATAGCATGCAGTTTAATGTCATAGAAATTAGTAGCTATTAAAGTGTATTGAGGTCACTTAGGTTAGTAAGTGATTGTGGTAATGCTTTGCATAGGTCTAAAGGCATGTGCAGGGATTGCTACTGTAGGATTCTTACTGTGGGACAGGTATTTGCCTTCATGTTAGCATGCTGGACAGGGGGAGGCTCCAGTATCCTCAAATGCAAGAAATTTGCTCAAGGAAGAGAACCAAAAGCATGGCTGAAAGGGGAAGACTTGCACCAATCTTGGAGTACTTTTAGCCCCGGGCCAGGAGGACATAGAGTGTGCCTGAGCCCTGGGTGTTGGTCCTTGACAGATGGGGCTTTGGTGGGGAATTAGGGGTGAAGAGAGGCAAACTTTCACCATGCCTCTAATGAGCAGGTGTTTGCAGCACATTATCTTTTGAGCTGGTTGGTTAGAAATCTGTTTCTGTAGTTAGGACTAAAATTCTGAACGTGGATTGTATTTAGGAGTTTCAGATTGTGGCATCACAAGACAGCAGATTTTGCAAGCACAAATTCGTACAAGCATTAAATAATAGTAAAAGGGAATGTCTAAATTACAGGAGAAAGTTTTCGTAAGCATAAGGCTGGTTTGCCCCTTGGGCTTACTCATTCCTTTTTATTCTGCTTTCTTGTCCCGTAGGAGATTGATGCCACTGGTAATGAAGCACAGCCGCTTAAGTTTCCTTTCCCCAAAAATGTACTTGAGATTTGTACCACCATGTTGTTTGCTTGCATTTTGTCCTATGCTATGAGGAATTCCAGTGAGCTCCCTTAATTTCCTCTTCCTTTATCAGATCTCTTTTGAGCTAGGCATGTAAGATGACTGCATATGATTTTGCTATTCTGTTTGACTTTCCTGTGATTTTAATACTATATCTTCCCATTTCTTTCCCCTTTTGTCCCTCCCCTGCATTTCTCTCTCTCTCTCTCTCTTTGCATGCAACCCGGATCAACAGATGAAATTAGTGGGGACGGTAATATGTGGTTATATATCTATACCTATTTCAGTCTGTCTGTCACTAACATGCAGTTTACAGCCCCTTACGCTGATCTACTGCTAATGTCATTAAAAAAAATAATCAAAGTAGTCCTAAGGCTGGCTTGTATGTCTTGCTACTCCACAGTGTCACGCAGAACAAAGTGCTATATAAGTTGTTTGTTTGTCTTTAAACCCTTCAGGTGAGGGCTGAAGTTGGCTTTACATTAAATGTGACTGCTGTTCCAAATGATAGTTTTGCATCTACATTCCCTTCCCTTCTCAGAAACATCTAGTGTTTCCTACCTTAAGTCTTGACACCACAGTGTCAAGCCTGAAGCTGGAACTGGGGGGGGGGGGGGATATTACACTAGAATTTATGGAGGATAAGCAGGAAACTAGATGTGCAGCTGCTTATCTAGCTTAATTCCAAAAGGAGAATTTCCATTCCCCACCCCCACCCCAAATATACGTGCTGAACTTGAAATATTGAAGCAGGAGCAAAGTGCAGGCTGGACTCTGTGTGTGGCTTCTGGAGTGGTGCTGAGAATCTGTTTGGAATGACCAAACAGAAACAAAAGTTCCATTCCCAACCCCAAGTTCAATAAGAATATCTCAAACAGCAGCCAGTGAAGAGCTGCATTTCTTTACATTCGACGGCTTCTTTAAAACTGGCCCCCTCTGCTGGTGCTAGGCCCTACTGCCTGACATCCCTGAGCCACTGTTAAGGCTTTGCAATTCCTTGGCCTTCCAAAATGAAGAATTGCTTATATTTGCTATAGCATAATAGCAGTATCAGAGAAAGCTAAACGTTTTTCTTTCCAATGCAAGTAGTTTGTCTCCCTGGGCTGAATACGAATTCTCCAATACATGAAAGAGAAAAGTAAAATAACCAGGGGGAAATGGAATGGTCTCTTATATTATCTCTCTCTCTGCCTCGCCCCCCCCCCCCCCCCGTCACACACACAGAGTGAGTGAGTGAGAAATTAACATTTACTTTAGATACTATAGCCATCTTAATCATCCTTCAAATGCTGAGCACATCGTTATTTTTAGAGGGTCTGCAGTGTTGGGGCTGCCTTGCTCCCCATCACGCTAGAACAGCACCTATGCAAGGAAGGGATCACAATGTCTGGTTTTGGAAACATCCTTTTGATTACGATGCCAGCCAAAAGCAGCCATGTGGCCACATTTGCCAGGGTGGCTTGTAGAGATGTGCTGCTAGAATTGGCTAGATCCTTTCCACGTGTGCCTTTTTGCATTCTTCTCCTCTGCACAGAGTGAAGAAAAAGTCCACCTCTAAGACTGTGTAAGAGTAATAAAGTGAAAGCAAAATAATGCCAAGCATATAAAGCATGCTTTATTTCTCTTTATTGGGAAGGTATGCCCATAGCTTTTAAAATGTGCTTTTATATGGGAAATGCTACATGCTCAGTGTTCAGCCATAATCCTATTTGAGGATAGCATCCTATTGCCACTATGCTAAACCTACTTATTGATGAATAAATCTGTAGTCCTAACCCCACTTACCTGGGAGTAAGCCCCATTGAATTGAACAGGGCATACTACTGGGTAGACACCATGGCAGTTACAGCTGCTTCTGTCTGCACTTTTAATTTAGAGACAGCAGCAGCTAATGATTAAGTGCTGGGCTGTGCAAAGCAGGAAACAGAAACAGCGAAGGTGGATTTTTATTCTATGTATCACGTTAGCATGCTGCCATTCCCCAAGGAACTCAGGGGTTACATGGGGTTATATTTGTTTATCCTCTCATCAACAATGTAAGGAAGGTTAAGCTGAGATAGAGCCTGGGTCGTAGGCTGGCCAGTGAACTTCATGGCTTGGAAACAATTTTAGCCTGAGTTTCTCACATGCAGTCATAAGGTTTTAATCACTACACTACACCACAAGAACTGAAAGTAAATTGACAAATAGAACAGGAAATCTCTAGCAATTATGCTTTTGAGAGAATCTGGGTATGGGTGAGCATTTGAATTGTTTACTGAGAGCCAGAGAGGGTTGTGTTTTTTTTGGCGGGGGGGAGATGATACAGCAAAGCGAAAGGAAGGAAGTGGTAGAACTTGGGAACAGATCAAATGAAGGAGGGGCAGTTTTTACCACTGAGATGTGAGATTTGGTGGAGAGAGGCTTTCCAGTATCTCTGAGTATCAGAAAACTGATAGTGGAGGGAGCTGTAGCTTTGAACAAATGGGAGAACTAAGCATAAAGAAAGGTATGGTCAAAGGCTGCTACAGGGAGTAGGAGCGACAAGGAGTAAGTCACCCAAGGTGGCAGAGGGAGAATGTGTAGATCAAGGAGACGAAATAAATAGTGAATGCACAGAAGTCCAAGATTGAAGGCGAGTTTTAAAAGTTGGAATAATCAGAAGATTGAACTCAAAAGATAGAATGAGATGAAAAGACCTGAAGGGTCTTACATTTTGGTCTCTGGTACAGAGTATACCAGTTTTAAGTGGAAAAAATACATCTAAATCAGTGCCCCCCCCCCCAAAAAAAAAACCAGTAATGGGGAAAGGGACAAAATCCCACTTTCATGTTTAGTGCAGAGATACCAAACCACTTAAATTAATCTGCTCCATTCACAATTGATATTACCACTGTTTTGGGGGGTGGGGTGGGGGTGGTATATTCATTCAAAAAGTAACTGGTGAAGAGTTTTCAGAGGAGCACTTAGGCTTGGCTAGGATATGTCACCAGAGTTTGGAGGTTGAGAAGGGACAGGGTTTGGTGGTCCAGAATTGTTCATCACACAAGTATCAAGGGAAAACCATTGGCACTTTCTCACCAGCAAGTTTTTAGAATAGTGGCTTATGTACCCTATTGTGTCTTTAAACTTTTTATGAAGATGCAGTGTTTATAATGAACAGATGAGCAGATGTTTTGGGAATTGTGGTCTAAACATACTGACTTCATAGAGGAGGCTTGGGGTGAGAGTGCAGGCTTTCAGATATTTATCCCAGTTAGTGGGCAAGAATGTGCTTTCCACTCCTTACTAGAGGTCTAAGAGATCACTGGCAGGAGTGGAATAGATTTGGCATGATAGGAATCATAGAATTGTAGAGTTGGAATGGACCTTGACGATCATCTATTCCAACCCCCTGCAATAGAGAATATGCAGCTGTCCCGTTAGTGGATTGAACCTGCAACCTTGGCTTTATCAGCACCACACTCTAACCAACTGAGCTATCCAAGCCCAAGGCAGATTTATATAAACAAACTTGCCACTCTTAGTTCCCAGTGAACTACTATTGAGTATTGTAAGCATCTGTCTCTCTTGGAAGACAATGGAGGGATGCACCTCTGGGGTGAAGGAGACTGTTGGAAGGTTGCAGCACCTGCTGTGGCTGTAGAGGCTGATATAGGAGAGACATGTTTTGTTGCAGCTGGGGCAGATGAGGGTGTTTGGTTGTGCTACTGCAGATGTACCATGGCGTTCCTTCTCTCTGCGCTCCTCCCAGCGGTCATTTCTCCTCTTGTCACTGCTATGGATGCATGTCCTGACTGTCTCCAGGCACTGCAGTCGTCTGCAAGGGATTCACACACAGCAGGGTTGGAAGGACACAGTTGGTCTGGCAACGGGCCTGGTGCCACTCTTATAATTAAGATTACTTAGCTCCCAGAGCCTGGCATGCTCTGGTCCATGGGGTCACGAAGAGTCGGACACGACTAAACGACTAAACAACAACAACAGCTTCCATTGAATTACTTCTGTATAAATTTTGAATAATATAGACAAATATAAGCCATCAAATTCATTTGCAGATGGAATTCACAATTATTATTTATTAAATCTGTATACTGCCCTTCATCTGTAGATCTGAGGGCAGTTCACAAAATAAAAATACAAGATTAAAAATACAAGATACACAATGCAGAACAAAAACAAACCTTCAACCCCCTTCCCCGTACCCTGTCCCACAAACAATTCAAAATGTAATAGGATGTTAATCAGCAAGATTGGTTGAAGAGGAGTGTTTTCCCCTGGCGCCCAAAGGTATATAATGAAGGTGCCAGCCGAACCTCCGTGAGAAGACTATTCCACAAATGGGGAGCTACTGCAGAAAGGCCTGTTCTTATGTTGCCATCTTCTGGATCGCTCATGAAGGAGGCACATTAAGATGATGAAGATGATGATTTCAGGGTCTGTAGGGTCATATGGAGAGAGGCGGTCCTTGGGGTATTGCAGTCCTGAGCCTTTTAAGGCTTTTTAGGTCAAAATCAGCACTTCAAAATTGGGCCCAGCCAGTGCAGTCAGGCCAGGCTTGGTGTAATATGCTCAAACTGTCTTGCCCCCCTGAGCAACCTGGCCACCTCAGTGGTTTCATGTAGATGTACAATCCATCTTTCTGTTTTTTTGTTTTAAGGGAACAGATCGCTCCATAGTGTGCTAGACTGAAACTAAGCATCAGACTCTTGCTGCTTGTGGATCCTGCATCCTCAAATTGTTAATCATGCATAAGATATACAAAGTTCTTGCTTGTTTGCACCTCTTAGAAAGGGTCTTGATTTAAAGTCCTGTCCCACACCACTGGATTATAATGGGCCTTGTAGTTGGAAGTTTCAATTGATGATATAGACAGGACTTAATTCATATTTTGACTAATAGAACTAAATAGGGGAACTGTCTACTATTTAATAAAAGATGCATTCAAATTGTCTCTAATGTCTGAAAAACAAGTCTGTATGGTGTAATGTAGTAGGCAATGAGATCATCTTCATTTCCATGAATAACTTTGTGCATGGGGAAGCTTTAGTCATGGTGGCCTAAGCAGATTTGTGTGAAGATTGAGAAGGCTACAGGTTTTTGCTTTTTAAATGGGAAAGGGAGCAGCATCCCTGCCCCCCCAAATGTCAATCCTCCTACAAACTCTCTGATTCCTTCCTTTCAGAAACGGATGACTATGCAGAGATTATAGATGAAGAAGATACTTATACCATGCCCTCAAGTAAGTAAAATGTTCATTCTGGAGTTTGTCATATTCGTAAACACCAGAACAGCAATCAACAAGCCGTTTGCAATTATGCCAGTTCAGATCCATGGGCTTCAGTTTGGTTCAATTGGTTTTAGGTAACTTGTTGGTCAGAAGATCAATACATTTCAAAATCGGATGGCTTTAAAAGAGAAATCTTGTGGGCAATAATATTCTTACAGGATTTACATTCTGTTTTCTTCTTCTATCTGCTTGATTCATGAAACAAAGCTAACAATTAAACACCCTAGTAGAAATTAGTGGGGGGGAGGGACCCATCAGGTTAGAAAATGAACTGTAGACGCCACGTAAACCATTAAAATTTAAAATGCATGAGGAAAAGCTTGGTGTGGTATATCTGTTGTTAGTTTGTACAATTTCAGGGGAGCGCTCAAAAGAGTTGAATGATTTCACCACATCGGACGTATGCAGCTAGCATACCACTGAGGAAGCTTTCCTGGCAGACCCTGTTTATATGTTGAAGGAGTATTTGGGGGGAGTATTCAATCGCTTGAATCCTGCATGCAGTCTGAAATACAGCCCAGTGACAAACAGCATTGCATTAATGGGGCTTCTGCTTGGCTGCTTTAGTGCTGGATATTGTGGCACTGGTCAACTTCAGGACTTGCCTAGACAAGCCAGGCCCATGACTGCTTCTGTCTCTTCCCTCTTTCTTTTTTTCCTTTTGTGAGACCAGATGTCTGCTAGCCCCTGGAAATATCAGTTTGCAAGTGCATGTTTTCAGCCTCCTCCCAAAGGAGGGAAAATGGCTATGTGGATCTGCTGAACTTGGATCTATGTAGGCCACCCTGGAAGGAAGAGTGGACATGAATGTAATAAATAAAGACCCCTTGCAGAGTTGGGTGGGGGGCTGGCTGGATGCTTCTATTGTTTTTGGCCATAGTAATGAGAGAGGGTAGATCTCAGAAGTGAGCACTGCATATTCGGAAGCCTTTGTACTTTGCAAATAAAGGCTGGGAACAGGGATTACCAATGACATCTTTGCCTCTCTTGGGTCATGAAGATGGTGGCAAAATGAAATTAAGATTTTATACTTGTGGGGCTCACACTAAATTAATATACAAAGTCTCTGTGTCTGTGGGTTTTAAATATTAGAAGTATTTTCCAAATGTTTTATGAATTTGAAGAAGCTATTTCTAAGGAAGTGTTTGATTTTTCTCTTAATTGCACTGCAGAAAGCTATGGAATAGATGAAGGTAACAGGAGATCCTTTAATAATCTCTGTGCTTGCAACTTTGGAATGATGTGATGGTGTCTTTTTTTAAAAAAACTTGACTTTATTAATATAAAATATTAATTAGCTTGATTGTGAGAATTTAGCCAATATATTTGATAGCTTTGGGATTTTAAAGAGGACAATGCATTAGTCAATTAAAAAATGTGTAGGACATATTAAGCCCATTTTTATTGTGTGAGCTGTACTCACTTATTGTTACAAATACTGTAAATGAACTGTTATAGAATAAGACCTAAAGTACTTGTTAGTTGTTTTGGAGATAGCTGGCAGCGGAAATGAGAAATAAAGCATGTTTCCAAGTAAATAAATGAATTGATTGGAGATACATTGCTTCATGCTCTAGGAAACCACTGGTTTTCTTAGGAATATGCAGTAAACTATAGAAAAAAGTAATAAATAATGCACAATCTCATTATGTCAATTTTGCATCAAACATCACCAGAATATAGGTGGTTCTTTTTACTATCTCCTTCCTTGCACCTCTTTAAAAATACTCCAGGCTGATTTGGTGTTTAACAGTGCAATCCTGTGAATGTTTACTTGGAAGTAGGTCTCACTTGGTTCAGTGGAACTTACTCTCAGGTAATTGTGCAAAGGATTCCAGCCACAGGCACCCAAAAGACAATATAGCAGAGAACTCTTAAACATACTGTTTATGGAGGCTAACCCATATAATCTAGGCTACTTGCATTTCTTTCCATGTGGTCTTGTAGGTCATAATCCAATTAAGATGTTTTAATTATATTTATTGCATTAATAATAACTAAACACATTGGAACTAATTCAGTACGTCTGGATTTCACAGCATTCTTTTCAGGGTTTTCATTCGAACAGTTGTTTAAGAGGATTCTGCTGTGCAGACCGTATTTTTATAGATTGCGTGCAGCAAATTCTAATCTGTTTTTCAAATGCCAATCATTTGTGCGGCTTACTTTTGAATTTTTTGGCATCTTGTGGATTATTTCAGCTGAAAGCTTTTCATCAGTAGATTGACATTTAAATGGATTCTGTTTCAATAGCCAGGGATTATGAGATTCAGAGAGAACGGATTGAACTGGGACGCTGCATTGGTGAAGGGCAGTTTGGAGACGTTCATCAAGGAGTTTACGTGACCCCAGTAGGTATCCTTAATGTTTTCATACTTTTTCATCAAGTGTATTCTCTTTCTTGTAATTATGCGTTCTGTGAAAACTCTGTTTCATATACGTTTGGTGGATAAACATTTATTATTTTATCCAGTAAGAGTAGTGAAAGAATCATAGAACCATAGCGGTCAACCGTCCCTTATTTGGCGGGAAAGTCCCTTATCCCAGTGCTGTGTCCCACTGCTGTCCCTTATTGATGATGTCCCTTAAATTTCCCGGGTTTCAAAGGAAGCAGTTCCTCTCCCTCCTTGCCTACCGGCCAGGGAGGAGGAAGACTCCAACTGTGTTGCGTAGCTGCGTTGCTCACCCAATAAGGAGTCTAAGAACGACTGGGGGGTGGAGCTTACATACCTTGTGCCAATCAAATCGGCTGCATTGCCTGGGGACTCGCCTTTGTTCAGCGCTTCCCAGCAGAGAGGTGATGGTGGTTTTCCTTGCTGCATCCCCTTTGCCGGGTTGCTGCGCTGTGGGAACCACCGCTTGAGGCTTTGTTTGGCTGCTGGCTGGGCTTTCTTGTCTTTGGCTCGGAGGGGCTCAGAAGCTGAACATACCTGTGTCCGGAAAATTCCTTATTTTGGCTGCTGATCCCTTATTTTCGAGGCTGCTGGTCCCTTATTTTCAAATCTGTAAGTTGACAGCTATGCATAGAACTGTAGAGTTGGAAATGACCCCCTGCAATGCAGGAATATATTATAGCTGTCCCATATGGGGATTTAACCCTTGACCTTGGTGTTATCGGCACCATGCTCTAAGCAAGAATTACAAAGGAGATCCACCACCTTTGTCTGGAGCCAACCTCTGACCTGGGAGGTGAAATATCATTCCGTCTTACTGCTTCACATGGCTTGGCAGGGATAGAATTCTTTAGTTTGGGCTTTCTGATTATTTGTGGAGCCTTCACTATTACTTGAAGGGCATGACATGTGCCTTCATTCCTATTCATGAACTTGTATTTGAAGAAGCTAGAAGTCTATGGTACCTTGTAAGTCAAAGGGTACAGGGCAGGGCAGTAGTTCTTCAACACCACATTTTGGGATCTACCCGGGGGGAGGGGGGAGAGAGAGAATTTTACATAATGTGGCTAAATGTTGCTCATGTTAATCTGTCCAGGCCTACATGTTCGTACCTGTGTCTTCAAATAAGTTAGAAGCAGCCCTTATAATTCATTGTCCATCAAAATACTTGTTTGATATCATACACAGCCTACTGTTACTGCTGCACATTTCACACAGAATTTGAGGTGATTTGTATACAGGTTCCATTCTGTTCCACCGCCCCTGCCCCCCGGCCCAATATGTGAAATCACATAAAATGGGGAGCACCCTAGAGAGTCATTCTGGCATGGGGAGGATTTCTTTGCAAGGTGGCAGATATAAATAGATATTTGGGTTTAAAGTGTGTGTGCTTACATCCTTGCATGGGTGCAGACACACAGACACACACATATACACTCTGTGGCATGGGGAGTTTTTCATCACTCACTTAAAAGTTGTGTCAGTTTGATTTCTCATTTTCTTAAATTGTCTCAGGTTTGGACAAAGGTGGAGGAATCACCCAGAAATGTACCAGTGGATGCTAGTCTGCCTCCAAAATGACTCACAAGCTCTGTGTTTTTCAAAACTATTACAGAATGAGAGAATGCTTAGTAATGTTTTGTTGCAAATATGTTTTAAAAAACATGTGTTCTATGCAACAATGTTAGAAACAACATTGCCAATGTATATGAATTAATTGAATGAAAATATACACTTGTAACTTACAATGATTTTTTGCAAAACAACAACAACAAAACAAAAACCCTCTCTCATAGTTGTTGGTTATAGTTCCAAAGAAACAAATATTCACAGGAGGTGACCATCATTTTTACAACATGGTTTTTCTGTCTTGCAGGAAAACCCTGCCATGGCGGTTGCAATCAAAACGTGTAAAAACTGCACCTCAGACAGTGTGCGAGAGAAATTCTTACAAGAAGCCTGTAAGTTGTAAAATCACTCCCTCTTTACATTTCAGTAAGCCGAGGTGGGGAACGTGCATCATATGGCCACAAAATTTAAGATGCTCTTAGAATTCTGAGATCCCTGCTTTTATTCAGTTATCTGTTTTTGAGAGCAAGTTTTCTAGCCTTCATTCTTCGTTATGTTGAAAACAGCAGCATTAAATGATGAATTTTCAGAGTCCGAGCCCAAATTCATCATGAAAGCTGTAATCTGACTTACGTTTTAGTTTCAGGATAGTTTGTGTACTTAATGCTCAATGTAATAAGTATTTTATATTTTTACCATATCACCAATTTTATAGCACTTGTGAAGTGCCATGTTTTATGTTTTTGTGCTTGCAACATCTCTGGTAGGTCATTGCAGCACACATTTTATTAACAGGGGAACAGAACCTGTGGCCAGCTAGAAAGTGAACTTTATCACCACAATTTCATGTAGCTTGTATATTATGAGGCAGACCAATTCTGGTTCATGCTGCTGACAAGTTGAACCATTTGCGGCATGTTGAAGTTGTTACCCCAGCCTTTTCTGGGTTCCAAGCCAATGTCTGTGTTTTTAATAAAGCAATGCCTCAATTTTGAAAATAAATGTGGGAGCAGCTAAAGAGGCAATGTGGCCATATGCATTCAGATTTTCCAGAAGGGGGCCTTGGCTTCTTTACAGTTTATAATGTAGTATAATGAGAGGGCAGCAAATAACACCAATATGCCTCATAGTAGCTTCCATTACCTAAAGCTACTTTTTCCACACTTTAAGCATAACCAAAGTTTGGCTCATGCTCAGGGGTTACATGGATGTATAAGTTTTGTTTTTTAGAAAAAACTTAGCGTTTTCATTATTTTGAGCTTTACGTTCTTTTGACAGATTACTCTGTTCCGTTGCCATCAACTCTACATTAACTTGAAGTAGGGTTTTACTTACTGTATGCAGATATGTGCATATACAAATTGTTTTTAAGGCCACTTATTTGAATTACTCTGATACCAATGTACACATAAAACCCTGAATTGCATATCAAGCCAAATGGACGGCTAGCACAGCTTGAGAAACCGGGTTTTACTTTTTTTATTTTCTAGCTGAATCTGCTGATACCAGAAATCAAGATTCTGCTGATATTAGAAATGACTCAAGTACTTTCTCATACTTTCCATCTGTGTGTAGAAAACACACACCTCAGTTTGCTCATTTGAGAAAGGCCATGGAGTTCCACACCTGGCTGTCTTGAGTTTTCAGTTCTCTCCTGCTTTCCCTCCCCCTAACTAACTTGGAATTAGATGCTGAATTTGGGGGAAGCTTTGCTTAAAATGAAGTTGGAGGCACCTTGGATTGGGCCCAGAAATGAATTGGCAGCCAGTACAGCTGTTTTAAAATGGTTATGTGAGATCTGGAAGGAACCACAACCAGCAATCTAGTTGTAAAGACATTGCAGTGTTTGACGCCAGTGGTCCTTGTCAGGAATAACACTGTTCTACTCACCCCCACATAATCTAGCAACTCTTCAAAAACTAGACATATAGAAGGTGTGGATTTGATTCATAAATCTAGGATTGCAATAAACAGTTTAAACAGAGGAATAACACATATAATTTGTAACTGCGGGAAAAGCATGAGCAACCAATATAAAACTGCTATGTTTAATAAATGTTTTAGGAATGTTTCTCTGCCCGTTCTGAGATAAAAGGCTGGCGTTCCAGGTTCAGCAATAGAATGAAGTCTCTTCCACAGCATGAATAAATAGATGCACATTTTAGCAAGTGTGAGGTGTTGCTGTTTTTCTGATGAGACTGATAATAGAGCAATTATACTCATAATAAATAAGATCTGATAAACACCAAAGCACTAAATGAGATTTTCTTGTGGACTCCATACACATGTCAGTGCTAAATTCTATCACCACGGTAACAACATTATGAATCAATCCTAACTAGTTAACTATTCTTCCTCCTCCCCTTATGAAGGATAAATAGCTGAATTATTCATAAACATTGTGACTAGATAAGAAATGCTAAGGTGTCTTACAAAGAAGAAGAAGAAGCTGGGCTTCAGTATTACTCTACTCACAATGCCTGATACAGATTTTGTTGAGTTGGAGTACCTGGTTTTGTCCTATTGAAAGACACTGCTGACTTACAGTGGAAATATCAGTGCTGCTAAATTGCCACCTGTGATGTGCATTCATGTTGAATCTGTATTACATGAAGTGCTTCTGACGCTTCTGATTTCTTAATCCAGAGTTTGTAACTTGAGTTCTTGTTCCCAGAAGTGTCATTTGCCCACCAGCCTAATCTGTTTGAGATCACAGTGTGATTCTTAACAACAAAGCTTACTTTTCTCCATTCTAGTAACAATGCGTCAGTTTGATCATCCTCACATCGTCAAGTTGATCGGCGTTATCACAGAAAACCCCGTCTGGATCATTATGGAGCTCTGTACATTAGGAGAGGTAGGAAAAGTTCAGAAGCTTGTATATGCCTAAGTCTTGCAGATGTTTTATAAAGAGATTTGGGAGGACTGCTTGTTTTGCCAGCCATGTATTTGCTGCTTGAATATTGCACTCCAAGACACTCATCAAAACTCTGCAGCTGCACAGTTTGGGGTTCAAATTCAACCCTGGAGTAATCAGGCCTAGCTGTGCTGGTGATGGGAGATTTGCACCTGTTTACCCCGGTGCTGTTTGACTCATAGTCCTCAAAGGGGTTCTTTGTAGTTAAGCAGAGAGTGGAACTGATAATAAATTAAAACTTTCATGCATGCTGTGCACAAGATGTGTATTAATGGGTAACAAGTAAAACCATATTACCCTTGAGAGAGAGCTATTCCTAATAGATTTGCTTGAACCAGGTTATACAGTGGAATTGAGAATTGAACTAGGGTAACTGTTATGTGTAACAGATTACACAGCTCAGTTCCCTTCTAATGCTTTAGCATTGTTGTTTGAAATTCTATTATTATCCCCTTAATGCTGTTCCCAACAGCTGCCGGCAACCTGTTTTCGTCTTCCTTCTTTTCCCCAGAAATGCTTTGGTTCATATTACTTGTGAAAAAAATACTGAAGTGATTACCGTATTTGCCACTTCCTTCCACCTGACAAATTAATATAGAAAAGTGGAGGAGCGGGGGTTTCAATTCAGCACTGTCAGCCGAATGCCACCAGTTTGGCTATATTTTGGGCTGTAGCCCGGTCCAGTGCTTTTGCTGCAGAATTGGGTGGACAGGGCTCATATCTGCCTTATGACCTCTTGGTCTCTTTTCACATCTTCTGCTAAGTGGTGTTTGGGCATGGGCATGTTCAGGAATGATGGAAGTTGTAGTCCAGCGACATCTAGAGAGCCATAGGTTCCCACCCCGCTCTAAAGATTCAAGCAAAGACCAGGCAGTAAACAAGAAATAAGAGTATCAATAGGTGAGAGTGATCATCAGGCCCCATTATCCCAGGGTGAGGCATGAAGGAAGTAGTGCAGCAACATTCTTAAGACCCAGGGAGTATAAGGTGAGCTAGGGATCACAACAGAAGGCTGCTGGTTGCCATGTAACCATGGGAATGGTGCTCAGGCAGAGCTCAACAAACCCACAAGAACAAGTAGGAAGAAGCCTCTGGGAGCATTCTGTTGGACATTGTGGGAAAAGGGAGCAAGGCCTGTTATATGACTTTTTTCCAAGGGTATCCAAATGCCTTTGGCAAGATAAATGCCCAACAGTATTGAAGCCAAAATGTGGCCAATGAGGGGGAAATACTGGCATGAATGGGGAGGCTCCCAAGTTTTGCAGAGGTAAAAGAACTTGGGGGGGGGAGAGAGAGAGAGACTAAGCCCCTCACCCCAAAAGAAAAATTAAGGCTGGGTATACTTAGTAGTCACTCAACTGCTGGTTTCTGTTCTGGAGCTTGGGAGACAGAAAATGGGGTTGTGTCGAATATTTTGGAACAATAAATAAAAGCACCCCAGACAGCAACATTTTGTCACAGACCCCACTTGTTCATTCAGCTGTGTTTTTATTTTGCCTGAACTTTTTTCTCTCTCTTTCATCCATAAAGCTGCGGTCGTTTTTGCAAGTAAGAAAATACAACTTGGACCTGGCATCTTTGATACTGTATGCTTATCAGCTTAGCACAGCACTTGCCTACTTAGAGAGCAAACGATTTGTACATAGGTAAGACATCTTCAACCTGCAAAATTTTAGTTTCAGACCCCCAAATGCATATGTATGTTTGTCTTCTTTAGCAGCCAGACTGGCTATACTGCTTAAAGATAGGAGAAATGTTTTGTTATCTAGAACTGCATCTTCACATTGGCTTCTGGGATAGCCCCGCAAAGGCTCCCCATGCCCTGAAGAGGCTTCGCGCGGCGAAGCTAGAACAGCAAGAGGGAGCGCTGTGCAGTGATCCCTCTCACTGTTCTGGCTTCTGGGATAGCCGTGCAGCCTGCATTCGCTCCATGAGACACACACACACATTTCCCCTTACCTTTTAGGAGGGGAAAAGTGTGTCTTATAGAGCGAAAAATACGGTAATGTATTAGAACTTAATTTACTGTGTGAATAAAAATACTCCCAAGTTTAGAATAAAACTTTGAAGTTCCAAAATTCATTTGCTTGTTCCCCTGTTGGGGATGCAGCTGCACTCAAGAGACTTAGTGAAGAGTGACACCTGCTGGACTGCCGCTTTTTAGTATTTTAAACAAAATATTTGCAGCAAGTGAGTCTGCCAAGACATCTTCTGGTGATTTGCAAATGCAATTTTGAAACCCTTTCAAAATGTGAGAGCTCACCAGCAGTGTTCTTAAGAGCAGGAAGAACTATACTCATGCTGTTTTCTGCTGCAATTAAACTGAAAACCAGTAGAAACAACCCCTCAGATTTCTAAGTAATAAGAGTGAATAAAATGTTGCATTAAATATGGATGACAGAAACATCTGGATGGCACTTGGTTGGCAAAGGCTACTTTAGTGTGTTCAAAGTACTCCATACACTCCATCTTGTAATCCTCACAAAATCCCAGTTAGACCTGGGATTAAAGCCACCTTCTGAGTTTATGCTGGAGTTGAGATTGAAACTGGGGGTTTCATGAACAATAATTTGGGAAACAGGAAGTGTAAGCTCCCCCTTGTAGTGTTAAAAAGCATTTTGCACTTCCTCTTTGGTGTGAAATGCAAGCTTTTTTCACCATGAGGAGAAATGGGAGAGTTCTGGTTTATATGGTGAGAGAGGTATGAGCAACAGAAATTTGGAAACTCTTGTACTTCCCAGTTGTTGTGATTCTCCAAGCACCTGCTATCACTCAGAGGCACATGAGTGGATTGGTACTTTACTAGCTTAGAGAATGGGCTATAATTGCTCTTCATGTTGAAGAAATTGTGTGTATGGTAGAGGCAAGAGTCTGAAACTAATGAAGATTTTGTAATTCAACTTCACATGGATAGGGCAAGATCAGCAGAGAGGCGCCCTAGATTTGAAGGTGTTGCACACACTTAACATAAAGAAGGTCTCAATTCAGTGATTTACACTGAATTTTTGGTAACAGGGCAATGTCTGACTTCTGCAGATGGTTATCCTAGAGGAGCATTGATTTGGTTGGGCATAAGGTAGCTTCTTGAATACTCGCATTGTTTTCTCTGTAGATCCTAAACAGACTTTCATATACTATGTTGTGTGTGCACAGAGTGGTAGGCTAGTGCTGCTCACCTGACCTCCAGTCCGCTGTGTCACTGCTGCTTACCAGGGGGTAGAAGGGTTGGCATGGTGCAAACACACTGGCAAGAGCACCAGATTGACTTCACCAGTGTGCTTGAACCACAGTGCCCTCTCCCCTCTCCTCCCTTTCTGCCTAAGTTGCAGCAATGTGACCGGCTGGAGGTCAGGTGAGCAGGAGCGGCCCTCCATGCTGTCCAATACTGGTAGTGCACTTGTCATTTCTACCAGGAGGAGATAACTCGGGTTAGTAAGGGAGAATGATGCTGGATTTCAGTGTGATGAAATGCATAGAATATTGCTAATAGTCAAAACTTTTGATGCCTTAAATTTATGTGAAAAGGAAATAACTGTTGTGTCCTCTGGCAGGGATATTGCTGCTAGAAATGTGCTTGTGTCCTCCACGGACTGTGTGAAATTAGGTGACTTCGGTTTGTCCCGGTATATGGAAGATAGTACGTATTATAAAGGTAAGAAAGGGGAATGTTCATCAAGTCATGGTTTCCAAAATGTACTCAACATCATTGTATTTACTAAGTCAGTTGATTTTAAGATGGTACATGCAACATAATACAGAACTACAGTATAATGGCAAGTAAAAACAAACCCAGCCCAGTTTAAGAAATAAACCAATGTTGTATAAATACATTTGGGAGAAGCCGGAGAAATGTTATTTCTGCAAATTACTCTGCTTATCTTTGCAGCTTTCTTAAATAAGTAAGCAGATTTTATCTGCCCAATGACATTCAGCACCTGTCGGTTTAAAATATCACACTTTCCTTAGAATTGCACACCTGATTTATGTTAATGGCAAGTTAGCGAGCCAAGCTGCATGCGTTCTGCCCTCTTGCCCTCTGTGGTGTATGTGCAGATTCTGGGCCAGCCTAGTGAAAAGCAAGGCCTGTAAACTTGGAAGAAGTCAGAGTGCATGTGAGTACCAAAGAGATCAGATGGCAGAAAAGCCTGCCGCAAGGCAGTGGCTTAGCAAGGCAGTGCAGAGTGCAGCAGGAGATGAGTAAACAGCAACCAAAGGGGCATCATAATCAGCAATGCAAGTGGCTCAGTGCAGCTTGACAGTAACATTAGGTTTTTAGTCTCTGCTGTTACTTCCACTCCCTTCGTGAAAGTACAACTGTGAGGCACTTTCCTTGGTCTTCGCCTTTGTAATTGACGCTACACTCTGAGAAGCACGGCACAAAAGGATCTTTACAAATGGCCAGGAGAAAGAACAGTGTGTATACTATTGAAGATAATCAGTTGAATATACTTTAGCATTAGCAGTTAACGGGTCATCAGTAGTCGTGATTTATACCTTCCAGCTTCCAAAGGAAAATTGCCTATCAAGTGGATGGCACCAGAGTCCATCAACTTCCGACGTTTTACCTCAGCCAGTGACGTCTGGATGTTTGGTAAGTGATGATGAGCTCCATTTATAGGGTTGTTTTTTTATGTGAACCACTTATAGGCTTTCATTCTCCATATATTTCACACTGACAAGTTCCCTCCATCCTTGTGGAAGGATATTAAAGGATTTATGGGGTGCAATGTACCTCTGGATTTTGCACACAGACCTACATACATTGCATCATTCTTCTGCGTCCATGTCAGCGAGGCTGGGCAACCTAATGACAGGGTGGAAGGCAAATTTTGCTTTTACTGTGGCGTGTGATTTACTTTTGCCATAGGAAGAAATGATGAGCATTTGCTTATGTGGGAGCAGGGATACCATTGCCGTTTGGGCTTCATGGTGGCCCAGTAACTGAGAGTCAGTAAACTGGTTGCCTTGGGACATGCCTTGTCTCTGGACAAGGTCTCTCCCTCCTGAAAGGTTCAGAATTGTATTCTGGAGGTGCTGTTGGATCAACCATTGCTTCTGGATTCCATGTTGGTAGCTGTAGGCTGGAGTGCCTTTCACCTGCTTTGGCTGAAAAGCCAGATGCCTGGTATAGCCCATTGTTAGACAAGCTTTGGTAGCTTTCATATTAAACTTTAGTAACGCACACTATGTGATGAAGTTGCTTTGTTAAATGACTCAGAAGCTTTAGCTAGTGCCGGATGTGGTGTTCTGCCTTGCATATGTTGTTTGTCTTGAAGTAGCTGCAGTAGAGTGGCTCCCGATGCTCTGCAACTCTCTCCCAAGAGGAATTTATTCTGCCTTTTCTGTCTTTACAGAGGTGGGTGAAGACAGGTTTTTCAGGCAGCCTTTGGTGTTTGATTCTGCTTCTTGTGGTGGTTCTGCTGGTGTTCATTGTTGTTGTTGTTTTACTTTACTTGTAAGCTGCTGTGACGTTTTATGAGTAGCAAAACAACATAAAAATGGTAATGCTGATTAGTAGAACTCCACCCCCTCATCTACAAAGCCCAATCTTTGGTTATCTTGCCCATGCTAAATTGTGATGCAATATCAGTGGTTCTTGCTGTATGTGTGCACATACATACACACACAAACATTCATTCAGTCATTCATTCACAAACACTCATTTATATAGACAAACAAATGTGTGAATACAGCTAGGCTCTGGAAGTTCTTAAATTCTTCTGTATTTATTTCTGTACTTGGCAAGAGGCAGGAGAGGTTTCATCCCTTGTAATAAGCTGAGCATATGCCAAAAGGGGTGGTTGATATCAGCTTCACTTTGCTTAATAAAAGCATGGTGCAACAAAAACAAGCTCATTTCTTTGTACTTTTTGGTTCATAATTATTTTTATATTGCAGTTAGGGCATTCTTTCTTCAGTAATTTATTTTTTAATTGGTCACAGGAAAGGCATTGTGGGTAGAAAGCCCCAGCTATTAACAGCTCCTAAGGCAATTTTTGTTGGATTACCCATGTTAAGCATAGTTTCGATTGAAACTACTTTGTCTCTTGGTTCAGCTTTTTTTCTTTGTTGAAACTTAACCTCAGACTGAAATACTGTCAAGAACCATCCACAAGTAAGAACAAGCCTGTGGGAAATGTAGAAAACAAGGATTGCTTATTCTTCATCATTATGACTAGGATGGTGAAGTTTTGCAGGCTGATTGATTAACCAAAAATTTAGTTGAATGAGTGGTTAAGGCCAGTTTGAGGTAAGTGGGGCTTCTTTTTTAAGGCAGCTTTTGGTTTGTGATAAGTTAATAAGAAAGGGAAGTATTAAACATGGCCTTTTAGTGTAGTAATGAGTATGTTTTTTAAAGAAAGGTACCATTTCACACTTCTTCAGCACTTTGGGGTGGAAATCCATTTTGAGGCTTTCTTAACACAGATTAATTTGAGCTTTTTATGCCAATGAAATATGTTAATCAATTTACTTCCTTCGTTATTATAGTGTTGTGGTTTTTTTAAGTTCCACTTTTCTTCTAATAAAGCAAGAACCTCTGGCCAGACTTGCGCCCACCAGACGTTCCCATTTGACCTGCCAGGCCATTTTGGCATGCCATGTCCACCTGTCCAAATCTTATATGTACTTTCCCACAGTACCCTCATCTTGTCTGGATTAAGCCCAGACGATATGGCTGAGAAACCTTAGCTTGTTGGGTATAGACTCGGAAAGTAGATACCTTTTGCCCCTTGGTATCCTAGCAACTGTACCCTGCCTATTCCGAGAATAGGTTTTATCCTAGATGTGTCTGTCTCCTCCAAAAATGGGAGTGCACACATAAGTAAGAATTTCCCTTTTTACGGTTAATCTAGTATATCTTTCCTTTATGTGGTTGGAGCATAAATTCCATGGTGAATATTCATGGTTCAGAACAAGAGATAGGTAGCCTGCTGAGGCACATTTCTGAACAAAAACGCAAGTGTTTGTTGAGAGGTTGCACAATTTCCAACTCATTATTGCTAGCTATTGTTCAACAACTCAGTCACCGCTTTATCTGTATGCCTGAGAAAACAAATCCTTTCAAAACTTTATTAGCTAAGTCTTTAACCTGGCTGATAATTTCCCCCCAAATACTCTTGTTTCAGGTTAACTGCTCACTTTTTGTTTTCAATTTCCCAGGTGTGTGTATGTGGGAAATTTTAATGCATGGCATAAAGCCCTTTCAAGGAGTGAAGAACAATGATGTGATTGGCCGCATTGAGAATGGCGAGCGGTTACCAATGCCTCCGAACTGCCCTCCCACTCTGTACAGCCTTATGACCAAATGTTGGGCATATGACCCCAGCAGGCGGCCGAGATTTACGGAACTTAAAGCTCAGCTGAAGTAAGAATCGCTTTCTTGTCTGCTAGCATCTCATGTTATGTGCTAATCTTGTTATGTTAAGATATTGGCTTTAAAGGGATTGTGTTTGTGAGGGAGGAGGATGGAGCGAGGGATCGATGGCATTATTTTGAAATAAAAATATGCTTGTTCGTACTTAGGATATACCGTATTTTTCCATGTATAAGACTGGGTTTTTTTCCTAAAAAATAATGTCCAAAATTTGGGGGTGTCTTATACATGGATTCCTGCCCCCCATTTTCTTAAATCTGAGTCCCCAAAAATAGGGGGTGTCTTATACATGGTGACATCTTATAGATGGAAAAATACGGTAACTATTTTAAACAAAAGCAGTTTTAAAAAAAAATAATAATCTTGGAATATTTGAATAAAATATTTGGTGTGACTGTTCTGTTTCATAGCCTCCCATCAGTATATATTATGTTTGTCAGTCCCATTGAATACCTACCAAGTGCTACTTCCAGAATGTATTCACCTTCAGTCATCTTATTTCCTTTCCCCCATGGTTTTACTTATCTACCTTTTTTTCATACAATGAAAAAATGTGGTTGATATCCTCCCCCTCCTTTTTATTATTTTTGCTGTGGAGGGTGAATTTGACCATACAGTCCTGCCGCTTGACTCTTGGAGCATGTGAATTTGAAGGGCTCAGTAGGCACTCCAACCCCTTTTACAACTGCTTTGCAGATAGTACCCTAAATTCTCACTTTTCTGTTGCTTAAAATAGTGTTCACCTGGCCCTTTTGTTAGGGCTTCCAAGACAGTGGCCACTAATAGTAGTAAGCAGTATAATGATATATCACACTAGAAAAATAATAAAAGTAAAAACAAAAAGCCTCCAGCAGAAGCCCCCTCCTAAAAATAAACTAAAAATGAGCACAGTAAAAACAACCAGTCACTGTCTTTGTAAAGGCTGTCTGAACTAGCTGTTTTGGGTTGAGAAGTGTTGTTGTTGTTTAGTCGTTTAGTCGTGTCCGACTCTTCGTGACCCCCTGGACCAGAGCACGCCAGGCACTTCTGTCCTCCACTGCCTCCTGCAGTTTGATCAAACTCATGCTGGTAGCTTCAAGAATACCATCCAACCATCTCATCCTCTGTCGTCCCCTTCTCCTTGTGCCCTCCATTTTCCCCAACATCAGGGTCTTTTCCAGGGAGTCTTCTCTTCTCATGAGGTGGCCAAAGTATTGGAGCCTCAGCTTCAGGATCTGTCCTTCCAGTGAGCACTCAGGGCTGATTTCCTTAAGAATGGATAGGTTTGATCTTCTTGCATGGGACTCTCAAGAGTCTCCTCCAGCACCATAATTCAAAAGCATCAATTCTTCGGCGATCAGCCTTCTTTATGGTCCAGCTCTCACTTCCATACATCAGAAGTGTTAGGTTCAGGCCAACGTCCCCTTTGCCCCATAGGAGGTAATTCGGTCCTTGTAGTGCCTCAACCAGAAAGAAATTATTCCCACGTGCTTGGTGTAGAGACATGGTGTAGGGTTTCAGATACTGAGTGAACAGTTAGAGATGTACAGGATGAGATGAATTGTTAAGAGGTGCTGAACTCCCTACATTCTAGCAAAAAAGACACTGACGTTTTCCCTATGTGCCAAGAAGCAAACACTGCTTCCTGTTTCACCTGAACAGGCGGAGTAGAGGATTGCTGTTTCTTAGAAGAACTTTTCTATTTTTCACAAGTCTTTTTTCTCCCTTCTCTGGACAAAGATCCCTTGGCCTTGCTTTCACTCCATAAAGGCTATGTCAGCCCTTTTACTTGCAAGGGTTGAAAATTCTCTGCTGGTGATGCAACCTTGGGCAGTCGTAGAGCACATTTCAAATATTTTATTTCCATGCCCTTGGAAACCAAATTTTTTAGAAGCTTTTTTGCATCTGCTGTTGACTAATTCACACATTTGTGTGTGAATTTCCTCACATAATGTGAGGAAATAAATATAAATTAAGAAACACAACTCTGTCCTACTACACTAGTCTGAAGAACTTTGAGAAGATTTCCTTCTATTTAGTAATATAACAACATGTGATTCCCTTTTAGGGCATGGACTGCACTGTCAAGGGTTATTGTGGCTATTGTGGATAATGGTATTTTACTGAAAAATGCATTCTGATGGCTATTTCAAATAAAATGTCAACTTTGCTAAGAAAATTAGTTGAATGCCTTCAAGCTGTTTAAGATCTGGCAGGGTAAGCTGCAAGACAAGACATGTTCCATTACTTACTGTGCAACAAATAACGTTCAGTTTGGGAAAAATATGGCTCAAACTGACTTTCCTGACCTCCTGTGAATTCTAGCTTTAAAATGCTAAGAGTGCATTAGAACAGCTGTATAAAGGCACAGTCAAAAATATCTCCAGACGTTGTGCTGTTCCCATCTATGGACTGTCCCTCCCAGTGGCCAAACAAAGGCAGTTTTATGTGTTATTTTTAATCCTTTGCTTCAAGCAGATTAAAGCTTCTCAGAGTCCTTTCCATTTCACACTCTTCTTTGTCAGGGCAGAGACAAAAACAACTGAGGATTGCCTTTCAGCAGATCAGGATTTGGGGGCAGGGTTGCTTTGATGCTCCCTATTTTTAAGTCTTGCTGTAGGCTGCAAAATTGGGGGTTAATTTATCAGCACTGACTAGGAGTTACACCAGGAATCTGTTGTGAGAATTATGGTTCAGCCTAGCTTTTGGATTTCCAAAATAATTAGAGAGTCCTTCAGAGCATGTGTGAAATCCTTACCACTAATGACCACAGCTGGTTTCCACACATGAATTTGGGACTTGGTTCACAAATCCTTTTTCAGAATGCCACTTTTAAGAGGGAGCAGAGAATGGTAATGGGCAAAGCCCTCTTGAATGTCGCTTGCCATATCCTGTACCCTATTTTTTGGGTCAACCACTGCCAACCTTGTGTTCTCCAGATGTTTTAGGCTGCAACTCCCATCAGTCCCAGCCAGGTCCTAGATTTGATCCCCAGTATCCTCAGGTAGGATTGGGAAGACATCTGAAACCCTGGAGTCTGCCAGCCAGTGTAGACCAGGCATGTCCAAAGTCTGATTTGGGGGCCCAATCCGGCCTGCCAGTTGGTTTAATCTGGCCCCTGTGGCAGTTGTTTATTTTCTGTAGTAAAATCCTAAAAAAAGCTCAAGAACTTCAATCTTAAAAAAACCCCAAGAACTTCAATGCTAAAAAAAGGTTAGCAACTTTGGTCGGCCCTCACACATGTTCACTTCATCAAATCTGACCCTCTTTGGAAAATGTTTGGACACCCCTGGTTGCAGAACAAGCTTGCTTTCTCCAGATGCTTTGAACTACAACTCCAATCCGCCCCAACCAGCACAGCCATGAAGACTGCACCAGATTTTTGGTTCAGGGGCTAGATTTAGCTCAGTGTCGATCCTTGGAATGGCAGATGAGAGGCATTACTCAAAGGCAAACTTTATCCATGGCTCTTCAGCTTTTAGAAGTTAAGCATTTTCAAAACTTGTCATGTAAGCATACAGGCAAGGTTGTTTCGGAGGAACCAGGGCAATGTGTGTGTTAGCACCTCTGTAAAGCAAACTAGAAGTACATGGCTTATCTGAAAAGAAAAGGGTTGATTCTAAATTTGAAAGTGAAAAATGTCATGAATTCTTGCTGCATCTGTTTAGACTTAATATTACTGAGTGTTGGAGACACCACGGTGATGTGCATAGATAGCTTGCCAGGCATGCAGCTAAGAAATCAGGATTCCCATTTTTAGCTGGTTGTAGCTCTACATGTTTTTCATTGTCATGGCTATTGACTGTCTCTTGTAAGTTGTGACTTTTAATGAGCTAGTGTGTTGCGATCATGAGCTCCCATTTCTTCCACCCTTCCCCAAGTAGAATGACAGAAGTTTCCATCCAACAACAGACAAATAAATAAAAACTCGATAAACAAATGGTTTGTTCATGTGTACATGGAGACCAGTTTCTTGAGGTTTGCAGCTGTCATGACAGTTTGCAAATGACACCGAGTGCTCTTTAAAACAAAGGTGCTGCTTGGATTTGGGTTGTTAATTGGGGTGTGCAAAAGGTGGGGGCAAATTGCTTTGTTCCTGAAGACGAGTAATGACATGGGACTTCCTTGCCACAGTTCCAGCAATAAGACAGATAGGCTTTCCCTACCCCAGGCCCTGAGAACAGGGAATATTTAGAGAGAAATACTCCTGTTCATTGTATGTATGTACAGTGGTACCTCTGGATGCAAACAGGATCCGTTCCGGAGTCTCATTCGCATCCTGAGTAGAACGTAACACACAACTGCATGGGTAGCGTTTCACCGCTTCCGCGCATGCACATGACGTCATTTTGAGCACCTGCGCGTGCACGAGTAGCGGAACCCGGAAGTAACGCATTCCGTTACTTCCAGGTCACCGCAGAGCGTAACCTGAAAACGCTCAACCTGAAGCATATTCAACCCGAGGTATGACTGTATATGTGCACACAGCTTATCCTATCTTTATCTTAGCTAAACAGTTTTTGCAAGGTGTTGCATTGTTTAAAAAACATGCAAGACCCGTTTGAACATTTCAGCAAATGTGCGTGTGCTTTGTTCTCAAACCACACTCAATTCACTAAAAGTAAACAAACAAAAACAGTTGTTCATCTCCAGACCAAATTTACCTGATATTTTGCTCCTGGAACAGACCCATAAGGGGGAAAAATGGCAATATATTGGTCGGATTTATTCTATCTTTATGGTAGTAGCAGGGTGTGTTCATTTGGAGCCTACTGAGATTGCAGGGCAGTAGGCTCAAAATCCATTTATTTCCAGGAACCAGATGAAATAAATTGCTATCTGAGTTTTTGCCTTCTCCATCCCTATAGAAACAGCAGAGTGGTTTTACATTTGGCAGAGCAGAGAAGCAGAATCTAATAGCCAATCAAGGAGGAATTTATTTTTAAAATGAGCAAAGGACTAAGGCAACTGATCTCATGCCTTTCACCACTTTATTCCAAGTGGTTAACTGGGGGAGCTAGATGAGGAGGGTATAAATCCTGAACAGCCTTTAGAAACTCCTGACTCCATCCCAAAGTTGCTGTGCTGCCAAACTGATTAGTTTGTGGCTCTGTAGAGACCAGTGTGGAAATGATCGGATCAGCTTCGAACTCCTTAGAATATATGTAGCACAGGATACTGTAACTGCTCAGTAAATCTGGAAGCTGCTGCATGCCAAGTCTTTTCAAGATGGCTGCTATCCAAGTTGGGTGATTTGCATGGCAGGAAGGGGAGTGAATTTCTGAAGAGGCAGCAAATCTTCAATTAGTCACTTCAAGTGGGAAAGATGTGGTAAGTAGCTGAGCAATAGAGGAGGTAGTACTCTTATTTGTTTTACTGGAGAAATTCCTTCTGTTCTCTGTTAGAAGCCTCTCACAGCTTTTGTTTGAGCTTGCCTACTAGTAAAAAGTTAAGCAATAGGAGTTTTAGATGCAGTTTTAAGCATTTGATGTTATATTCAATATTACTAATAGAACTGAAAATACCTTTCCGTCTTTCTTGTTAAGTCAGAAGCTTCTTTCGGACTTTTCAGAGATGCAACAATCTTATTTTACATGTGGTGTATGAATGTTTTCAAGCAAGTACGTGCTTGATTAATTGCCTCAGTATAATTACACTGGTGCCATTAGATCAAAAGGAATGTGGATATATAGATATTTTCAGTGTTCTTCTGTGGGATCACCCGTAACTTTCTAAATATATCTCTCATTGCCATATGTCTTGATGTTTTAAGAGTCTTGCATTTCAAAATGCAGTTGCTAATTTCGCAAAGGCATTCTCCCTACACCCCCATTTCCCCTCCCCACTATTAGTCTTACGAAGCCTAACCGTTTCTATTGCTGTCTAAAAAGAAGACATATTTGTCTAGCAAATTCCTTACTTGTCTGCCGTCTGGAACCATTGGTTTGGGGAATGTGCTTGGAGGAGACTTGAGGACGGCATCTATTACATTCTGAGCCAGAATGCCATTTATCTTCAGTGCAACATTTATTTTCCCCCTAGTACAATACTGGAGGAAGAGAAGTTGCAGCAGGAGGAGCGGATGAGAATGGAATCAAGGCGACAGGTTACGGTGTCCTGGGATTCAGGAGGATCAGATGAGGCTCCTCCCAAGGTACAGAAGATGGGTTTATCTCATATCCTTTATACTAAAACTGTGTGGCTTCTTAATTCCAGGAGTAAGCACCACAGGCCACATCCGGATACAGAGCCTTTGAATCTCTGTTGTTAAAGTGCAGACAACTACATTCTTTTTTCTTTTCTTTTTTTAAAAAAGCTGTCTTCCTTTGCCGCAGAGCTCCTTTTGAAAAAGTCCTGAAAGAAAGAAAGCTTAAAGGTAGCAGAAATAGAAAGAAATACAACATATCTTGTTATTTTTCTATACTTGAAAGTTGAAAAGTATTACTTAAATACTGTTAAAAAAAAGTGAAACTGACATGCAACATCTGATGTTGATTATCTATTGACTGAAATTTAAAATAAGTGTGATTTCAGTAATTCCTACTCATTTGGTTCACATTTTGTTATCTGCTTTGCTGAAACTTGGAATGCTTCATGACATGTTCCCCATAAACCTCTATGAAGACATTAACTGGATCTGATAGTAGGTGAACTTTCAGTGGTAATACGTCAGGTGGTTGCTCACTCTTCTCTATGTTCTCATTGTCCTCTTTAGAATCTCCTCCCAGGGGCACCCAGATTATCATTGTATTATTTTACCTGGGGATTAAACATTTTCATTTTTGTCTTGCCTGACCACTTGTAAAAAGCTGACTTGTGAGACATCCATAAAGTTTTATTTACGACATAATAGCACGCCATTCAGAAATGAGTTCATTCCATTCTAATTTATACTGGGGCTTATCCCGTGCTCAGTGGATGGTGAGACCATTTTCAGATGTTTTGCTTACATCTGTTTTCACTTCATCAGCCTTTCCCTCAATGCTGATGTACATGCGACAGATACCTATGCTGCATAAAATGTGAGTGGGCTGCCAATGTGTCTCTGACTGGGGATTGGTTGTTGGCAGGCTGGGAAGGGCTCTTTGTTCAGTGGTAGAGCGCATGCTTTGCATGCCACAAGGCTCCAAGAGACCCCTGCCTGAGACCTTGGGTGCATTGCTGTCTGTTGGAGTTAAGACTAGATGCTTGGATATGTTTGGAAGAAGGTGATTGATTGGATCCATTTCAGTCTGGCTTCAGGCCTGATCACAGCACCACTTTGGTTATCCTAGTTGATGACATTTGTTGGGAGAGAGATGGAAGGAGCGCATCCCTGCTCGTTCTCCTTGATCTCTTGGTGGGTTTCGATGCTGTTGACCATGGTATCCTTCTGAAGTACCTCAGGAAGGTGGGGGTACTCAGGAAGGATCAGTGGTCCTGATCCTACTCCCAAGGCCATTTCCAGAAAGTAGTTATGGGAGGCTATTGTTTGGCATTGTGCAAGTTGTCCTGTGGTGTCCTGTCTTGTCCTCCATGCTATCTATATGATAGCATCTATGTGAAACCACTTGAAGCTGTCATCAGATTTGGAGTGAGGTGTCCCCAATATGCAAATGACACCAAGGTCTACTCTCTGTTCCATCTGAAACAGGGGAGGTGGTCTCAGTGTTAGACCACTGTCTAGAGACAACGGTGGACTACATGTGGGCCAGTAAATTGGAACTGAATCCTGAAAAGAAAGAGGTGCAATATGTCCCAGGTTCTTGAGTATGGGAAGTGAGGAGACTGCCTGTCCTGGTTGGTTGCACAATAACTTGCTTGCACGATAACTTGAGGGTGCTCCTGGATTCAGTCTTGTCACTGGAGGCTCAGGTGGCCATGGTGGCTTGGAGTGCTTTTTTTCCAGCTCTAACTAAATTTTAAAAGCATATTGTGTGTTCCTTTCTTAGTTACCATGGCTTTTCCCTTCAGAACACAGAAGGCAATAAAATCAAATGAACAGAAGTTCGCACTGACCTGTAGCCGAGCCATTTGAATTACTGTACTCTCATGGTGAAGTGCTTTGAATAACTAATATATACATTTGCAGAAGTAAGCAAATGGCATGAGTTGTAGCAGCAAGCTGCCACTAGTATTTTACAACATTGTTTGATGGCATTAACTGTTAAATTCTTAGAACTAATCTGAGTGGATAATAGGTTTCTTTAAATTAATGAATGAAGAATTACAGCTTGATTAAGAGAAGCACAACACTAAATCCTTTGAAAGCTGTGGCTAATGAGCAATGGGACCTGATTAGCACATAATAGAGGAGATTTTGGATCTGTGCTCTTTTGGGGGGTGGGGGATACAGATGGGCTCTGACGTGACTGAGAGAAAAGTGTTCTAGTTACTTTTTCTGCCTTCTGTGTCGAACCTGAATGTAATGGAGGTGGGGATCAACCTTCATGAACTTTTCAATAAAACTTGAGCCTATGAAAAAGCATCAGTTGAATGCAATACGAATTTGTAAAGCACATTACTTAGTTGCCATCTGTAGGGATCACAGTAATGCCAAAGCCATTTTTGTTGATCCAGTTTGTTCATCTAGTAATTGTCCTTATTCCAGTGTGGTGTAGTGGTTAAGAGCGGTAGTCTCGTAATCTGGGGAACCGGGTTCGCGTCTCCGCTGCTCCACATGCAGCTGCTGGGTGACCTTGGGCCAGTCACACTTCTTTGAAGTCTCTCAGCCCCACTCACCTCACAGAGTGTTTGTTGTGGGGGAGGAAGGGAAAGGAGAATGTTAGCCGCTTTGAGACTCCTGAAGGGGAGTGAAAGGCGGGATATCAAATCCAAACTCTTCATTCCTTGTTTGTTCCTTTGCCATACAAATTGTGTCCATCCCTACTGCACATTTTCAGTTGCTGCCAGTCATAAACCTGGTGATAGCCCTGGGCAGATTAGGATGGAACCCAAGTCTAAGTGCATAAATGAAAGAAAATTCTTGCATCTGTTTCGTTGCATTTTTATTTTAGTACTTTACTAAAAACACAGTGAGTTGCGTTATTTTGTTTTGAAATGAAAGTGCGTTTCTCTGTATTTCTAGCCCAGCAGACCTGGTTATCCCAGTCCAAGATCCAGCGAAGGGTTTTATCCCAGCCCACAGCATATGGTACAGCCCAATCATTACCAGGTGAGAACAACTAATTCTTAATCACTACTGTTTCACTGTTTTTAAAAAAATCTTCATATTAAATGTTTGCAGAAGGAAGGAAAGCATGGTTCATATAGTTGGGGGATGGTCCACACATGGCCCATAGGGAGCCCTGACACACTTTTGTAAGAGCTTTTTGCACAACTCAGTTTCCAATATTACTGTTACTCTCATTAAACAGTTACTGCTAACTGCATACCAGATATGGGGCAGAAGTGGTGAAGTCTCTGGTCAGGGGAACAAAAATTAGGCATATTATTTAAATTTTTTTTACTATTGACTTATTTTTCATACTTTTTCCTCCTCCTGCTAATTATGCTCAGGCATAGCTTCTGTAATTTTGCCAGGCGCAACCCATACACTTTCAAGCACATTTATCACAATTTTGAAGCTAGTTTTTTTTTTTTAAATGAAAGATGTTCCTGATAATGAATTCTGTTCCCACTACAAACTTATTTGGTTGAACTTTGCTATCGTGGAATTGCAGAATGTTAACAACCCTGAAATTGGGTTGCTGAAGGAATAATGGATTTATGTTGGGTTGTCAAAAACGCATTATCTGGCACAGTAAAAGAGCGAAGAAACTGACAGCAATAGGTGCATTTAGTTGTTATTAATATAAACCTATGTTCCTACCTTCTCCTGGTCTGTCTTGTCCAGAATTGGTACACTGGCAGACACTAGCTCTGCTCAGTTTCAGCCAAGTCTCTCACCCCCACCCCCATCCCCACCCCAGTCTTGTCAACTGGGACCTTCTACATGCAAAACATGTTTTCTGCCACTGAGCTATGGGCTCTCCCCCATTAAAGGAGTAATTACACCAGAAGACCTAAAGAAATAGCTCCAAAGGGCTGGGGCGTTGCTAGGTTGGGTTGGAATTGACCTGTGAATACAAAAGCTCTGGTGAGGGGGTAAGTCTAGACAAATATGCAAGATGGAAGAAACTTGGGTATATACCATTTCTAATGCCAAGAACCCAATTCTCTCCCTCCTGCATTTTTTTTAAAATGAATGTGCTTTTTAGATTTCCATATTGTTATTATTATTTATATGCCAGTTGGCATAGTGGAGAGATGAGAAGCATCAGAGGCAGAGCTTTTTTTCAGCCAGAACTTAGTGGAACTCAATGGTGGGCACCATTGCCATTCCAAGAGAATGAGGGACGTGTTCATGATGAGTTCCGGCACCTCTTTGTCTAGAAAAATAGCACTGAACAGAGGTACATCCGGATTAAGAATGCACTGGGAGGTAGGTAGGAAGGACTTTCCTGAAAATGGTATTGATGAGTAACTAGAAGGAGGCTGTGCAGCTGATTTGAAAAGTTTGTTCAAGTGCTAGGAAGAAATAACAACATTGAGCAATATGAGAATTTAGCAAATGATGCTGATAGCCAGTGCAAAGGCAATGGAAGCAGAACAAAGGCACCAGAAAGTGAAAGAGAGAGGTGGGGAAAATATATATATATTGGGGGGGGGGGCAACGTGCTTTAAGTCTGTCACTTTGTGCATGCCAGACTCTCAGTGGAAGGAACACAAACGAGGCTTCACTTGTTTGAAGTTGCAGTGGGTGAGGAGGAATTCAGATGCTGGAGCTCCTATGTCTGCAGTAGGCTGAAAGCGAAGACATTTGAGCTTGACTGGGAATCAGAAGTGAAAAGGGAGAGAGAGTGCAGAAGACTTTCTCGACGGGGATGGCCATAGAATTGTAAATACTCAAGAGGGAAAGTTGATTTCGGCAGGGGCATGCAACCTAAGTTGAGGGGGGAAAGGTAGCTGCAATGCCAGTGGGGAGGGTATTATGGTGGTTTAGAGGAGGGGCAAATGGAGCAAGGGTCCAGTATACCTGAAGGAGCGTCTCCACCTCCATTGTTCTGCCTGGACACTGAGGTCCAGTGCTGAGGGCCTTCTGGTGGTTCCCTCACTGCAAGAAGCCAAGTTACAGGGAACCAGGCAGAGGGCCTTCTCAGTAGTGGCACCCACCCTGTGGAACGCCCTCCCATCAGATGTCAAAGAGAAAAACAACTACCAAACTTTTAGAAGACATCTGAAGGCAGCCCTGTTTAGGGAAGCTTTTAATGTTTAATAGGTTATTGTATTTTAGTGTTCAGTTGGAAGCCGCCCAGAGTGGCTGGGGAAACCCAGCCAGATGGGCGGGGTATAAATAAATTATTATTATTATTATTATTGATGAGGATTTTACCAAGTGAGAAAAGGAAAGGGTGTAAAGTCATGTAAAGACAGACAAGGCAGGCAGGATTTGAAGATGGTTTGGATGTTGGCAGATCTTACCCAAAGTGCTCCAAAAAGTGAGAATCTGGAGATGAAGCAAGTAACAGCATCTCTCACTTTACACGAGTGAGGGAATTACGTAGTTTTGAATGGAAAGAGTATGAGCTCTGTCTTTGCCATTTTAAATGCTGACACATTTGCAAGACTACTGGGAAGAAATGTGGATGAGACTGAGGTAGAGGATTAGGCAGAAGCTTGAGAGGTCAGAGCTGAAAGAAAAAATGTGGGCACTATTGCTGCACTGTTGTCTTAAAGCTGTAGTATAATCCTTCCTCATTTATTTAGGGTTTATGGAAAGCTGTAAGTTGCAAATGTTGCACAGATGTGGAAGTGCAATTAAATGTTCCGATAAGACACTTCTCAGCGGTCTCCTTGAAGGCTTTTACATTTGCTAAGAGCAGCCAAAGTTTATGTATTTATTTTGCTTTGTTTTATCTTTGATCTTGTACCACCCCGGATCCTTTGACAATAATTATTGCAGTAACTCACAGATGGATGCAAAGCTTGCAGTATGTCTACAATGCCGTGCATTTTTAAACCGCTCTCTCATTTGAAACCAGCTTTGGATCACAATGGAGAAACAGTTGGAACATCTTCCAGCTTCTTGTGCTAATTATCTTCTGCCACCACAGACGTAAAAGCTTGTAGAAAATGCCAGGGGTCTGTATTTAGCAGTATATATAGGGAAATGCAAACATAATCATTATAGTGTCAGCAAGCACTGTGCGCTTGTATATCATGCACAAGTGTTCTGATATGGGCATATTCATTAAGGGCATTATAAGTTTCATTTTTCAGAAATAATCTCTAAAAATTAGGTACATATAAGGCAGCATCTAAGGGCATGTCATATTGTGACTGAAAGCATCAATTTCAACTCCTTTTCTCTCACTTGGATTTTTTTTGTCCCCCCCCCCCCTTTTGATTTATGAGGACAAACTCGTAAAACATGTAAAAGTTTAACTGGAGACTTCGTAGTGAGTTCAGGCATTTCTCATTGCTTTCTTTGGTAGGTCTCAGGGTACACCAGTTCCCATGGGATTCCAGCTATGGCGGGTAGCATTTATCCAGGCCAGGCTTCCCTCTTGGATCAAACAGATTCCTGGAATCATCGGCCTCAAGAAATATCCATGTGGCAGCCCAACATGGAGGTAACTTCTTCCCAGATAATTAGCAACTTGTGGGCAGTTGAGAGCATTCTCTTGCTTTCTAGCTAATATGTGTATTCCCTCTCCCCCTTCCCCCCTCCTCCTCCTTCAGTAAGGCTTCAATAACCTCATTTGTCCTCCTTCTAGTGTTTCACCCCCACCCAGTTTGACATAATCTATATGACGAAAGCAGCTCCCAGGATGCTTTTCTGAGAGAGCTAGTTAATCATCCCAGGCAATCCATATAGGGCAGTGCAGAGTTGTTCCATTGCTGCACCAGAGCAGTCAGAGCTAGAGGGGAGTGATACTAGGTAGATTATACAGCTGCCATCTGCTGGGAGAAAAGGGAACCTAGTGTTGGTTTCACACCATTCTCCTCCTTCAGTGAATGACAAAACATTTCACAGTTGGTCTTCATTCCTTCCGCAGGCAAGATTTCGGCTTGCCCTTTCCCTTACCCAAGTCCCTGACCTTGCAGCAGTTCTAATATACTCATCATTTAATGCACTATACTGGAGGAGGCTGAAACTTTGTGCTAAAAAACAACAACATTCTTGTTCCTCTGGTGTGCTGTTTAAACCTCCCCGTCCAACCTCTTAGTACAACAGTTTCCTACAAGTGGATCTACTCATGACAAAGCATCACTGGCATGCCATTTTGAGTGGGTAGGTGGTAATGCTCTCTGGAACATTAAGCCCCTGTTTCAGTTGCTGAAGGCAATTGCTGCTACAGTTAGCTGAGTGCTTCTAGTGGTATAAGAGGGTTTTTAGATCTAAATATACATGGCTCCAATTCTCTTTCTGATAACTTTTTTCAAGTGCCTTTTCAGCCAAATAAATGGTCTGTAATGGATAGAAAAATACTTTTCAGTTGCGCAAATTTCCTGGCAGTTTCTCATTTATCCTTGCAACGACCAGTGAATTAGGTTCGGCTGCAAGCTATCTGCATAACTGAATTGGGGTTTCAGCCTAGAATTCTCTTGTCCAAATGTAATCGAGCACCACGTTTGTTTAATGAGTTTATTGCAAACTGATTTTTATCTTGCCTGAAAAGCTGCTGCCTTCAAGAACAGGATTATATTAACAGAATAAAAATACTACCACAATTAATATTCTTGGTTTTTCTCTCTCTTCGTCTGGTAGGATTCCGGCAGTTTAGATCTACGAGGAATGGGGCAAGTTCTACCTGCACATCTAATGGAGGAGAGATTGATACGACAGCAACAGGAAATGGAGGAAGACCAGCGATGGTTGGAAAAAGAAGAGAGATTCCTGGTAATGCATTTCACTGCGCTGCTGATCTCTCACTAATTAATGCAGTGTCCTCTAAGACACACTTGGTGCTGGGCTCAGGTCAGTGCAGACACTGGTCACATGCACCAATAAAAAAAAATCACAAGTCTCATGGTTCTGATAATAATTGCAAAGTTGGGATCCACAGATCACACTTGTGGGTGAGATCCAAGTAACACATGAAATTTGCAAATGTTCCAGTGTCCCTCCTTACAGATACATAGGTGATGTTGTAGATCTGGGGGTTGCTGCTGTTCACTCCCACTTTAGATCCTAGTTAGGAACCTGACCTGATTCCAGTTCTTATCACACACACAAGAGGGAAGTGGGGAATAACCCTCTTTTCTCAAACTGACCTAATTTTATCTGCACAAGTCACAGGAGAGATACAAGAGGAGCAGAGCTGCCTTCATCAACACTTCCACCTCAGGTGGAAGAAACCAAGTACACAGGTCTTCCCCCCTCCCTCCCTCTCACTCAGATGGGTTATACTCTCTGATAGGGAAGATGGAGAGGCTAAAAGGGCTAAGAAAAGGCTCTCCTAGTGCAGACATTTCCTACATGATAGTTTCCCCTGGCAACCAGCAAAGAAACCATACAGCTATCTGACTCAGGTGAGGATAGTCCCAAGACTCTGTCTGAACCAGCTAAACCTCAGTCTTCCCCTTCCCCCTGACCAACTTCACTGACATCATCTGCAAGGAATGGGCCAGGCCTTCCAAACCTGAGTCGCACTTTCCCATCTGTGACACATTCTACCCTTTCCCACATGATGAATTGCAAGACTCAGCCACACCCAAGTTGGATGCTAAGGGGGTAGTACTCATGTCAAAGGCTCTTCTCCTAACTTCAGCCTTGCGTGAGCTACTGGTTGATCAGCAGTGGAGAAGTGAAGCTACTACACACAGGTTTGAGTCATCTTCTTTGGCTCTGAGGGCATTTGATAAATCCTCAATGATCTTTCAAGCCGCTTTTACTTGACCAACTGTAGCTCGGACAGAGAAGCACTCCAAGGTTTTCTCAGTCTTCCTGATGGGTGCCTCACTAGCCATCCTTTGCCAGCCAGGCCTGTGTCTTAAGATCTTCTGGAGAGGATCTGTTCCAAGGACCCTCTTTAAGTTAGTCATGTACTGTGCTTTCACAAAGGAGAGGGCCTTTTCTGTGGTGGCACTTGAAATTTGGAATGCCCTCTGAGGCACACCCAATGCTGAGTCTGCAAGAAAGAAAAAAATCTCAGGACTAAGTGACCCCCCCCCCCCCAAATCAAAACAAAATTCCAAAACTGAATGAGAAGAGTTTTGACAGTACAGTGGTACCTCTGGTTAAGAACCTAATTTGTTCTGGAGGTCCATTCTTAACCTGAAACTGTTCTTAACCTGAAGCACCACTTTAGCTAATGGGGCCTCCCGCTGCCACCACACGATTTCTGTTCTCATCCTGAAGCAAAGTTTTTAACCCAAGGTATTATTTCTGAGTTAACAGAGTCTGTAACCTGAAGCGTCTGTAACCTGAAGCATCTGTAACCCGAGGTACCACTGCATATTCAAGTGATTTCATGAAAACATGTAGGCTTCCAATTAGTCCAGTTTTAATTCAGCCCTGCATTCCATAGCTACAGCTGTCTGCGTGGACACAGTGCCAGGCTACTCCAAGCCACGCCTAAAGGAGCTACTCACTTCCTCTTCAGAAGCTCTTAGAGTTAACAAGGCAATCAGCAACAGATCACAGCTGAAGTGCCTCTTGTACTTCTCAACTGCTTGGTGCCCTGCTTAGAACCAGAAGGCCTTGGAAAAGTCCTGCACTTGAGCCTGGACTGAGCCTCCCATAAGTGGTTGCGGCAGGGAATTTGTGGCTGTCGGGTTGGGAGGGAGGGGGTGTGGTCCAGGTTGAACTATCCTCAGCCTTCACCCCTTACTGATGTGTCACAGAGAGGAGAGGGTTGGCTAACTGGATTCTGCAGAGCTGGAACAGGGAGCATTAATGCCCAGTGTGCAGCCTGGTTGACGGGCAGTGAAAACGCAGGCCCTAGAGGCAAGGAGACACACCCTGCAAGCCCAGGTATGAAGGGAAAGTGGTCCAAATGTCTTCGATGAACTTTAAGCAGGCTTCCACAGAACGTTTTAATCAGATTTCTTAGGGGTGGAGATTCTGCGTATCTCCAAGAGGCCATCTTATTTTCTCTGTTAATCATTGGACCTGTTTTCCTACGCTTTTAGCAGTTTGCATCCTTGGATCTGTTGTGGCTTTCTGTCAATAGCACATTGATAGCTGTGCGCATGAGCAGGCACGCACTGTTCAGCAAAGCTTGGAATTCTGCAACCCCTCACTGGCCTCTCTGGATTTGGGGTGGAATAACTGACATAGTGCTCTTATCTCTGGCTTTTTATTTTTGTTTTCAGGGGTTGGTGAATTCACAAATATTCCCACATATGTGCAGCTCAGCACATGTCTAGACGAACTAGGAAAACATGAATAGCAGCAGGGAAATTGGTGGAACTGTGTGCTAAAGTTGGGTTTTTATTTTAGGATTAAAAAAAGAGAGAGAGAGAACACAGCCGTCATTTTTCCTTTGTTGAGAATGACTTGTGCATTTTTTCCCACTGAATTAATGAAAAAAAAGACATGGAATGCAGCAGAGCTCTCTAGCTCCTCTTTGTGAAGAGGGGCGGGGTGGTGGGTAATTATATCCTTGCCGTTCCCAAAAGAATTCAGCTAAGCAAGGGCTTCTGCGCACATTTCGCTTTTGTGGCATTTACCCTAAAGTGTTTTGCTGTCGTTGGTGCTGCATTAATAGTAAGCTGCCTTCACTTCCTGCTAGGTAGAGTGTCTAAAAGAAAGCTTGCACATACCTAGAGGATGTTGAATTGAGAAACAACTGCACACAGGATGCTGTGGGCACACACTACCAATCTACCCTTTTCAGTCACAACTGCAACACCTGTCCTGTTGCATCTTTTTTTTTTTAAAAAAAGGGTGTGACTTTTAACAGCACCATTTTCTAATACACAAGGGGGACAATCCATTGTAAAAATAATTGTAGGTGCAACCTCCCCCGATAGGGATGCTTGAGGATTTTGCTTAGTTCACATTTTTAGGCAACCCACCTTGATTCATGCTTCTGGGATAAATGCAGTTTACACAGTTTTCTGAATTTTTCAATATTGTCATCTGCTCAAAAATGCAGTAAAATGTATTTCAGGACAAAACAGATACAAAACCGCGCACCTTGAGGTGAAATGCATACAAAATGCATATTCTGTGAAATACACATTAAAATGTGAACTATTTTGGGGGTTTTGTTTTTTGAATATTGCATAATGATGTGGATACGGAATGGACCTATGAACGGAGTGCCATGAACCAGAAACAAATTGATCTGTCCATCCATGTTCTATGACAGTTAGGCATTCAGGAAATAAGGAGAAGTGGCAAGAGTTCAGACCCTGATGCTGTTTCAGGCTGGAGAGAGCAGAGGGCTAACTCCCATCTGTTCCAGGAAGCATGGCCAATGATTAGGGGTGATGGGAGTTGCTGTCCAATGACATCTGGAGGGCCATAGGTTACTCAACCATGCTCTCAAGAGGTTGGAACATCCCCTTGGAATAGTGAGATGGCGCTATCATTAGGAGAAATCAAAGGCAGAGGGGTCTGTTCCTCCCTCTTCCTCTCTACATTCTCCTAGTTGGGCAAACTAGGTTAACTATCCCTGTAATAGTTATTCAGCACTATCTACCTCACTCATGTATTGTTCAGTTGTGTGGGAGCTCCATCATTTACCAGTGGACAAGTGCGAGATAGATTAAACACTCTCCAAGGAACTTATGCAATACTTGTGATATAATACACTTAATATGGGACGCGGGTGGCGCTGTGGGTTAAACCACAGAGCCTAGGACTTGCCGATCAGAAGGTCGGCGGTTCGAATCCCCGTGACGGGGTGAGCTCCCGTTGCTCGGTCCCTGCTCCTGCCAACCTAGCAGTTCGAAAGCACATCAAAGTACAAGTAGATAAATAGGTACCGCTCCGGCAGGAAGGTAAACGGCGTTTCCGTGTGCTGCTCTGGTTTGCCAGAAGCGTCTTAGTCATACTGGCCACATGACCCGGAAGCTGTACACCGGCTCCCTTGGGCAATAAAGCGAGATGGGTGCCGCAACCCCAGAGTCGGCCATGACTGGACCTAATGGTCAGGGGTCCACTTTACCCCTAATACACTTAATGCTTGTCCCACACTTGAAGAAACCAGTCTTTTACTGTGGTACACCTCTGCCTATTGGAACTCTGCCTATTGACATCAGGAAGGTGCCTTCATTGTATTCTTTTCGGCATGCACTTAAAATATTTTTATTTAGGCAATCCTATCTAGACTTGTAGAAGTTGCATGTATTTTATTTCATTTTTTGTATTGTTGCTTTTATTCATTTTGAATATTCTTAAATATCTGCTTTTACCTGCTTATCAGTGATGTTAATTCTCATATATATATATATATATATATATATATATATATATATATATATATAACACAGAGGTTCTCTTACAGTCAAACATTGTATAAATTTTGTTAAACAAATAAATGAAGTTGGTTGTTGAGAAGAAATTTAAACCCTGACCCTACATACGGATGACACACTAAGCCAAGGGTCAGCAAACCTTTTCAGCAGGGGGCTGGTCCACCGTACTTCAGACCTTGTGGGGGGCCGGACTATATTTTGAAGAGAAAAAAAATGAACTAATTCCTATGCCCAACAAATAACCCAGAGATGCATTTTAAATAAAAGCACACATTCTACTCATGTAAGAACACGCTGATTCCCGGACTGTCCGCGGGCCGGATTTAGAAGGCGATTGGGCTGGATCCGGCCTCCGGGCCTGAGTTTGCCTACCCATGCTCTAAGCCAAACCATGGATTAGCAGCCATGCTGCCCTAACCTAAAAGTCCCAGGGAGGAGCAAAATGACTGCGACCCCCTCTTCAGGAGCCAGCATGTTTGTGCTAAGCTATGATTTGGCTTAGTGTGGGGTGTGAACATATTCTCTCTTTTAGCCCATCTCTGCTCTGCCCCTTTTTTTGGGGGGGATTAAAAACTTCATCTGATCCATTTTGCAAAAGATCATTTCCAAGCTTTTGTTTTTTATATTATGCAGTGTAGTATCAGATTAGGAGGATGATCTTTAGGGATTGTATTATTTTTAAAAGTCAACAGATTCCTTTACCAATCTGACTTTTCAAAGGGATAATAAAAAGTGGCTTCTATTTTCTTCCTGCTAGAAGCAGCGTATTGGGTCAAGGCTGCCTTGTGAACTTTCTGCATCTCTGTGCTTTAAAAGAGCGCTGGTAATTGGCCCCATTTGGGAAGTTTGGAGATGGAGCCAAGTACATTTAAGCCTTCCTCAAGCAGGAAACAGGAATTAATGTGAAGCGTTTCTCATCCTGTGGTTGAAATTTTCGCTGTTAGGAAGAAAAGCGCAATAAACGACGGCTGTGGCGCTGCTGCTGCTGCTGCTGCTGCTATTCCTGGGAGAATTAAAATGCAGGTTTTCCAATGTTGTGTTGGGGAAATGGTACTATTAATATTTCTCTCAAAGCCTTTTTTTATGTACAAGCGAGAAAGCGAGTAGTTAGAAAGAGCGAAAGAAAAGAAAAATCTTTAGAAGGGCTGCTGGGAGGTTCAGTTGCTGCGTTTTGGAAGTGTGTGTTGGGGTGTGTGTGTGAAGTTGAGGCATGAGGAGAAGGAATGCAATAGCATCCGTATTAGTCAAAGTACACTCTCTCCCACCCCTTCCTTTCCTCCCAGCAGAGGATTTTGATGTTTTGCCTTTCTTTTAGTAAGAATTCTATTTCTTAGGCGATTTGGCTTGCATGGCTCTTCAAAACCCACAGTACAAAACCACATCTCTTTTCATTTCCTTAGAAACCTGATGTGAGGCTCTCCAGGGGAAGCATCGATCGAGAAGATGGGAGTCTCCAGGGTCCGGTAAGCACAGATGCCATTTCTTCGACTACCAGGAGAAATGTTTGTTTAATTTCCTCGATGGAAAACGTTGTTAACATTCCGCTCGTGCTCGCGGGAGATGAGTTTTGATTTTCTCGGTGTTTCCACGATTGTTATGTTTACGTGAGAGGTTTCAAAAGGCTCCCGCTTCTCTGGGAACGGCGCTGACGGGGGAAGTCTTGTGCACGCAGCACTTTGGGGAGCTGCTTCTTTTCATGTCGCCGCCGAAGCAGATGCGCTCTTCCCTTTGCAAACAGAGCTCTAATTATTTTTAAAGCTGCTTTGCAGTACACAGCCAGGTCAGGGTGTGTGTGTGCCTGTGTTAGCTTTGCATTGACGTATCTGCCAACAGAAAACAAAACTGTAAAGGAATGCCTGCAGATGTTTGAGTAACTAGAGAGCATTCTCCTAAGTAATGTGGAACTTAAGTAGTGTCTTGAGGGTGATGTTTGTAAGCAAGCTATCATCAAAACAAGGGCTGGATGAAAAGATGTGTTGGATGTGCTTGTGAAACACATCTGCAACAGGGGTATAGCTGCCTCAGACAATAAACATGTAATCTGATTGCTAGTCAGAAACCTGTACTTGGTGGTGACCTACCCCCTTCCAATTAATTACTGTGTTTGGGGCATTTAAATGTGCATTTCTCAGTACCTGGAGGTGCAGCCGCAATATCGAAAGAAAGTCTTAAGAACTCATTCATCCACCTTGGCTTTATAGAAATAAGGGCTGCACTGCTTTCACAACAGAGATCAGAGTATTTAAATTGGATTATTAGCTTCAGGGCCTGTGGATCAACACTGGGAGTTTTGGGTGCGAACACAGACTTGTTTTAGTGCTGTTTTAGCCCCTCTGCAGTATAAACTTGCTGACAGCTTCAGGCTTGCTTGTTCATAGGGATTTCTGCTGCTAATGTACTGTGAGCATGCTACCTAGAAAGCAAATATCAGGCCTACCTTCAGATTTTTGAGGATCTGATCAGTGGGACTTGGTTGATCTCTGACTGCTGCTCCTTCATCTGGAGGGGAAGATCAAGGCATACTTTGAGGTATGGGGCTGTAAACAGACACAGCTATGTCCTGGGATGGCTGCTTCTGTAGGACAATCTCCAGGTCCTCTGGAGAAACAAGTTGTGTAGACAGCTGGAACATATTGCACTGTTCTATGTTCATACAGCAGAGCTGAAGGATCTCCCATTGTTGGTAACCTCTGTAACCATCCCTTGCAGTCTAGCAAACCTAATTTAAACAGAAGGCCCTTTCCACTTCTCAGAAGTGCTTTCTCATGTACGGTTCTGCAAGGTAATTTGGTTCTGCAATGAGATGGGCCTTCATTGCGGTGGCATCTACTCTCTCGTTCTGTTGGTGCATACTGAACCCTTTGACATGGAGATATTTATCCCAGCCTGTAAATGTAGGGAATTGTTTCCACACTGTTCTTGTTTTATGGTTGTAACTATTTTCACTGGTTGTATAATCGCATGTTTTCTGGTTGGGACCCACTCTGAGACCTCATGGCAAAAGGGTGGGTAAGAAACACAGAGTCGTCTTCATTGACATTTTGCTCAGAGCAGATCCCTTGAAATTAAGGAACATGACTAAGTTAGGTTGGTTGATTTCAATAGGTTTCCTATGAGTAAGACCTAATGAATGCCACCCCCCCTTTTTTTTTAACTGTGCGCATGCAGAGAGAGAGAGACAGAGACAGACAGACAGACACACACACAAACATATAGAACAACATCACACCAATTCAAATCCAGTACAGATACCAGCTGAGATGTTTCTTACTCCTTTCCTGTTAGTTTTTCAGTTACACATTTTCTCTTGCTAGCATGCAAGCTTAGCCACCCACAAAGACACATATTTGCTCTGAGAGTGACACTAGAGCAGCTAGCTAGAACATGTTGAATGAATCAGTGCAGTGAATTATTCTGGATTTATCCTTGGGGGCAGCTGAGTTCATGCAGACGCTCTGTGGCTTGGCCTCATTTTGCAAGGTGACCTCGAAATGCTATGTTAGTAGATAACCAGCTTTTAAAAATTTGAGCTACCCAACGCTCTTGCCTGGGTTCTGATGAGGAAAATGCATCTTTTCACTCACATGTTACATTTTCTGCAGCAGAAATGCCCTGTTCAGATTCCCATTTAGCCTTGCTTGTGTTGGCACTATTATCTTGCAAAGGAAATTTTTCTCTGTGAATGCTCACTTTTTGATAAAAGCACACCAGGCTTTTCTAAACCAATGTTTTTCTAAGAATGCAGCAGCCAAACAGCATGCACAAATGCCACTTTTGTTGTGCAGTGAGAGAATAGACTTTTATCTCGCTTGGCAAAGGGTTGTAGAAATACAGTGGTACCTCGCAAGACGGAAAACTCGCAAGAAGAAAGAGTTTTCCGTTTTTCGAGGTGCTTTGCCAGACGAATTTCCCTATGGGCTTGCTTTGCAAGAAGAAAGCCCATAGGGAAATCTCCGGGGACCTCTTTTAAAATGCTGGCGGTCGGGAGCAAAGACTTTCGCCCACCGCCGGCCTTCAGAAGAGGTCCTGGACCTCTTCTGAAGGCCGGCGGGGGGCAAAAGTCTTTGCTCCCCCCCGCCTGCCTTCCCGGGACAGCGGAGACTTCTCCGCTGTCCCGGGGCGATCTTAAAATGCTGGCGGGCGGCAGCGAAGCCCTCCTGTCCCCGGAGCTTGCGGGGCGGGAGGTGGGGAGAAGGGCTTTTCTTCCCACCGCCAGCCTTCAGAACAGCCTTCTGAAGGCTGGCGGTGGGAAGAAAAGCCCTTGTCCCCCCCCCCCAGCCTTCAGAAGAGGTCGGGGGACAGACTGTCCCCGGACCTGGTCTGAAGGCGGTTTCCATAGGAACGCATTGATTGATTTTCAATGCATTCCTATGGGAAACCGTGCTTCGCAAGACAAAAAACTCGCAAGAAGAAAAAACTCGCGGAATGAATTAATTTCGTCTTGCGAGGTACCACTGTATGATTAGATTTGAATCCTGTTATAAACCCCTTTCCAAATTAATAACCAAGGTCTTTTGTTCGTTTTCCTTTTATTGTGAAACACAAGAGTAATTATTCTGAAAGATCTGTTGAACAATATGGAGAGACCTCTGAGGCACAAGATTTTCATACTGCAGCTCAGTAGCCTGGATTTTTGTATTTGGATTGAAGAGGTAGAATGTTATAAACATGTCACTTTGTCTGAGTGATGGTAGCTGTGACCTTGCATGGATATATCACACGGATGCCGAGCAAAATAGCAGGAGATGGGAGGATTTGTTTTATGTTGTTTTCTCCTGAAATTTGAGAGCAGTGGGAGAGGAGAAATGTTGGAAATTCTTGTGGCTGGATAGCCTGATGCATAAGGATGGTGGGGGAGGGGAGTTAGCTGCAGAGGGTTTCTTTGTACATAAACACTGTGAGCAGACAAATAAAACTTATTTTCCTTTTTCAGGCTTCTAACCAGCACATTTATCAGCCTGTGGGTAAACCAGGTAAGTCATAAATAGGCAGCTTTACAGCCACAATGTGAACTCTCAGTCTCTCCTCTCTAGGTCTCCTCCATTATTAGAAAATCCATTAGATTCTGGGGTAAACAACATTTGTCAAAGCTAGTGGCAGTCTTCAGTGGTTACTCATGAGTAATACCATGTGTCTGGGTCTCCTATACCAACAGGATCTGTAAAGGTCCATTTAAACAAACTGTGTCTATTACCTAATCTAGGAGGCTTCTGTGCTTGACTTCAGAGCCAACGTATAAAGTATAAATTGCTCTTTAGTTCTGATTTTGGGGATTGTGTGTTTTGCTCTCTCATAGAAGGGGTTGGTTGGGGTGCTAGTGAAAATGGACTTGGTGAGTTTCTGCTGCATTCCAATTAAATGAGCCTAATGATTGTAGTTTTCATATCAATGCATGTATAATATTTTCTTACCAGATCATTCTGCTCCACCAAAGAAACCACCTCGCCCAGGAGCTCCCAGCCATTTGGGTAGCCTTGCCAGCCTGAACAGCCCCGTGGACAGCTACAATGAAGGGGTTAAGGTATATTCTTAGTACAACGTTGGGTCGCATTGGTCATTACTCTTCAGAGTCCTGGGTTAAGTTGAACAATTACTATTACTAATGGAGAAACAGGTCAAAACCTACCATAACCTTTCTTGACCAGTCAAGGTAGATGTGTGTTATGGCAGGTCTTTCTCCTGGTGCTCCCCACCCTGAGTTCATGGTAACCGAAGAAAATAAATATCCAGTCTTTGCCATATTCAGCCATTTTAGATTTCTGCTCCTCCAGGTTGTCAGATTCTATTTCCCAACTGAATATACTCAAGCTGGTTGTGGACTCCTTCTGCAAGTGGAGAGTCAAAACTGCAGCTTGCAAAATGAGATCTTGTGCCCAAGGCCTGTCTTCAACTTCCTTCCATCACAAATCATGGGGAATAAGAGATTGTGTACGGACTGGGCTGGAACATTGGTGTTGCTTCTCAGTGCTGCAAGTTGCAGCATATAATCATACCATGCCTGTTGATTTTGTGTGCATGGTGCAGTTTATGCAAGAGCAGCACTGGGTATCTCTGTACTTGAACCTTGCTATGCATTTTAATTTGGTGGGGGGTATTAATAGTGGTTTGAAATGGAATCAGATGATTGTCCACTAGCTTAAGACATCTCTCCTGGCAACAGTAGCTGCTCAGAAATGTTTGGAAGCAGGTAGAAGAAAGCTCACTTCATGGCCAAAATCTGGGCAGATTTTGTAAGCATAGAGCTGCCAGGGTGCTTTGGGGGGGGGCATTTTTACATGGCATCCTTGTAGTGATGGATCATATACTCCCACTATTAACATGAGTTCTAAATAATGGCTAACCCACCATGCATCACACAGTGGGTTGCTGTTTTTTGCCTTATTCTCCACCATTCTTTCCAGAGATGTACCCTTTAGTGAAATGTGAATAAGGCAGTCAACTGTTCCATCAACAGTGGTTTGGTAGATTATATATAGTGTCCAAAGTGTGCCCTGCATAGGATTGTCACGCACTAGAGAGAGTCTTAAGCCAACAACATTCTAGATCATCAGTCTAGATCAGCTGTTCTCAACCTGTGGGTCCCCAGATGTTGTTGGACTACAACTCCCATCATCCCTGAGCTCTGGCCTTGCTAGCTAGGGGTGATGGGAGTTGTAGTTCAACAACATCTGGGGACCCACAGGTTGAGAAAGGCTGGTCTGGATGATCTAGATTTGATGCTACTAAGCAGAGGTTGAAATCCTGTGCTCCATGTGCTGCAGTCGGTCTTCGTGCCCTTGTTAGAGAAGCAGATGAGGCCCATACTTGCAGTGTACTGCTCCAGGTACCCCAAGGAGCCCCGGCTGCTTGTCCCATTCATGTGACATAATTGTGCTGAATGGCACTTTTCTGCAGTGAACTAAGTTGCCAGCTACAAGTGAGGTCATGAGCCTTCCTCATCTGAAGTGTGCAGCTTCCCAGGGGCAGCCTCCCTTTCCCTGCAGTCTTGGGTAGCCTCCTTTTGCTCCAGTAGAGAACTTGCCACACCGTATGACAACAGGCCCCTCTTAGCTATATGGTATTTCTGGCATCCACCTCTAATGTTCCTTTTCTCGTTGAATGCAAGTTCATGCTGTCCTGAATTCTACGTTTTCCATAATGTGCTGGGGCCAGAAATGAACACCGCCATTTCTGCTGACTTTTTATCTTAGCTGCGCACAGAAAAGCTTAGTCAAGAGTATTTATTTCTGAGTCTTGGAAATGCCAGGGCGATAAGTCTTGAAAACCTGTGTTGTTCAAAGCATCACCGGAGCTCTAACCTTGAGCAGGATTCCTGGGTAAATACAGCATCTTAGATTCTGGCCAAGATCCCGGGAGCCACTCTGGCAGGATGCCAGAGGGCTTTAAGCATGCTCAGTGGACTTTGGGCCTTCATTTCATCTAAGGGCAGCTCCCTGTGCTGTACGGTGAAAGTCTTCTGTGCTTCGCTTCAAAGGTGGTTTGCCATGTCGTATATGCAGAGCTGCAGTTTGAGGAACACAAGCCCAGAGTCCCCTTGTAGACTGCAAGAGTAGCCGTGTGGCTCTGAATCTCAGCCTCTGTAGCAACAGCTGAAAGTCTCTTTGTTCCTCTGGGTGGAATTCACTTTTAAACACTCAGGGCTCACCCAGTAGCTTTGGGAACTTGCCTGCTTTTGTTTCAAATTGCCGGGAAGCTGAGGCACAAATTTAATGTGTGTTTGCTGATAGGCGGAAGAAACTGAGCTTTTCCCCAGGCAGGAATGATTTTCAGAGGCAAGTGGTCAAACGAAGTAACATTTCTCCTCCTTCATGGGCACAGCAGTACAGTTTTTGTGACATGCTGGCTTTATTTCACCGCTGCAATAATTGTGGATTGCTGTTTCCCTCAGTAGAGTTAAGGTCTTAAGTCTGTCTCATCAACAAAGGCTGACAATATATATGGCTTTTTAAAAACCCTGTTTGAAATCCAATTCTTCTTGCCCCTGAATCTGGTTTTTAAACCTGGCTTCTACATCCAGCTCAAATAAAAAGGTCTTAAATGTACTACAGACAAATGCTTATGCTTTGGCCTTTTGACTCTCCAACACAGAAGACTGTGCTGCATTTAGGGTGCAGCCACAGAAAACATGTCCTTGTTCAGCAGCAGAGGTCACCCATATGGTGCTGTCCAGATGTTGTTGGATTAGTGGTCAGGGATAATGGACGTTGTAGTCCAAAAGCTCTTCTGGGAGATCACCATGTTGGCTGGACCTGTTACAGAAACTCAGGTTTCTATAAAACTCACATTCCTTTGGCTTGCTTGACTGTCCAAATTGGGTTGTGTTAGATGTGCATAATTAAAACATGAAAATAAGTCGTGCTTTATATTACCCCCCCAATAGTAAATCTATTCCTATATTCTGCTCTAAAGACAGTCGATTCATATGCTAGCAACAAACGAAGAATAAAATAGGTGGGCTGGGGGAGTGAAAGCATAGTTAAACACATAGAAGCCTCAGAAACCTAGGTAAAACATAACCTTTTAAAAAACTCTTTTTAAAAATGGATTAGACAGAGTCTTAGAGATTAGTCTGCTATGGGCAATAATAATAATAATAATAAGAAGAAGAAGAAGAAGAAGAAGAAGAAGAAGAAGAAGAAGAAGAAGAAGAAGAAGACACTCTGCGAGGCTTCCAACAAAGATTAAAAATACATTAAAATGTCACACATTAAAAACTTCCCTGAACAGGGCTGCCTTCAGATGTCTTATAAATGTCAGGTAGTTGTTTATCTCTTTGACATCTGATGGGAGGGCGTTCCACAGGGCGGGTGCCACTACCAAGAAGGCCCTCTGCCTGGTTCTCTGTAGCTTTGATTCTCACAGTGAGGGAACTGCCAGAAGGCCCTCGGCGCTGGACCTCAGCCTCCGGGCAGAATGATGGGGGTGGAGACGATTCCCATATTCAGAGGCCCTTTTTGCTTGCCAGCTGCTGAATCAAACTTCCATGGGATGCTTGTTGCCATCATGTGCTGTTTGTGTGTTTGAGCACCTGAGAACAGCCTGGCTGGTGGATGGGGCCCCAGGCCCATCTGGTTCACCCTCCTCTTCTCACACTGGCCAACCAGATGCCTGAGCGTAGCTCACAAGCAGGAGCTGGGCACCAGTAGCACTCTCGGCTCAACTTCCCATGGGATCCAAGCAGCCATTAGAGTGACCTCTGGCCAGCTCCAGGGATATGTGCTGTTGTAATTCAAGGACAGTTAGAACGGTTTACTTTCTCAGGAAAGTAAAGTTTCTGAAGAGGCGAGCCTTTCCCAAGAGCTCTGTTCCCATTTAGCGATGAAAATGGAGATTCTCATTAAGTGAAATCTATTTTAGGGCTTTCGGGGCGGGGGCAGAACTGGTGGGAAGGCCCAGTATATTCCCATCTGTGGAATTCACAATCAAGCCATCAATGGCAAGAGGTCTGGCAAAAATGGACACAGTGCCCTTTTCTCCCTCTTAACATTTTGAGATTTGCTTGGCTTTTAGAGGCCAGTATAAGAGGATTCAACAGGCTGCTTTAAAAATTGTTGTTTTTTTTACAAACAGTGCCAGAGTCTTTTGAGCTGCCAAGCCTCCAAAAAAAGAAAGAAAAGAGTTTCTCTTAAAAGGATTATTTGCTAATCTCAGTGTCTCAGTCTAAAATTCCTGTATAAACACAGAGACCCTCCTTAAAACGAAATCTGGAAAAGGGCAGGTCACCAGGACTCCACTTTCACATTTTGGAGGAGGCAGAATATTGCATCGTCATCCCATTTCCCTCTTTCATCCTGGAGTGGATTTTCCTGGCCCGCCCTCAGGAAGCTGCAGGACCTTTCGTATAACGTGGCTGTGCTGGAACCTGCCAAGCCAAACAGAAGCTTTTCCTGAGATTTTTAGGTCACACAAAAGGAACCAGTATTGGACAGAATGCAGAAATTCCCCTTACTGCAAACACCCGTTCTGAACTTCTTAATCTGGAGGAAAATGGCGCTTGGAGGCATTTCTGATTTTATTTTTGAAAGAACAGTTTTTTTGCCAAGGGGAAACCAGCCAAACATTGCACAGATAACCCCTGGCTGTTTAGTTTGTGGTGGATTACTGTTGGTATTGGCTTCAGAAATGGCAGAGAAGCATAACAAATGAGCATCCAGATACAGTCTTCTGCCAGGATTCTGGAATTTCAGCAGAGGAATCAAGTGGGTTGTTTGTAATTGGTCCCCAAACTATCCTCCAGCATAGAACTTGGCCCAGGGTTTGACCAAAGATTTTTGCAAACGGAGCAATTAGATGACTAAATGATTCCTTCTACTGAGCACTTTCCCCTGATCTCATAAAAAGAGAGCGAAATTTTCCTCTGCTTGATCTCTTGTGCAGAGAACCAGGTGTCTGAGGCCCGCCTGCTGCTTCCACGCTGAGGGGCTCCTCGTAATCGTTTTATTCCTTTGCTTCTCGCTGGGCTGTTTTGCCCCTGTTGCTGTTTGCATGCTCTCTTGCTAGGGGTGCATGGCAGATAAAACTCTCCTTCCAGGGCTGGGCATGGACACTCCGTTTCGGGGGGGGGCTGGGGCAATGGCTAACACAACTGAGCAGAAATGGGTGCGGACGAACTTTGGGGCTGGGGCGTTTTAACAGGTCTTTCTTGCTATTCCTCATATTCCTCATATTTTGGAATCCTTGCCCCCCCCCCCCGCTACATTTTATTAACCTTGTGTTTTTTTCTCTTTTCCCTTTCTCTTCTGGTAAATTTCTTTAACCACCCCTCAAACTCTGCTCGACACTAGCCATGGAGGGTAAGCACTTGGAGTGTGCGTGTGGTTGTGCGAATGACAAGACTACGCAAGCCCCGTGTGTCAGCGCCTTTTGCTTTTCACAATTGCCTCGGCATGTGCTCTGGTGGCCGCTCAAATTTGTTCAGGCCCCAATCCATCGGGAACACCTTCACCCCTTAGAAATGAATGATATGTTTCTCAGCCAGCCGGGGAGGGAGAAATGAAGGGCTGCCATGTCTGCAGAATCATTTGTTTATTTATTTGCTTTATTTAAATAAGTGATATGCCACTTAACCACACTAGTCACCAAGCAGTTTACAAAGATGCAACTTAGAAAGTAAAAATCAGTTAAAACAAGGGGATCAAAGTTCAGTTAAAATATATGGGATATAAACGTCTTCAGTAGCCGCCGTAAGTTCAGAAGGGAGGGACCTATCTGACCCTAACTGGAAGGGAATTCCATAAAATTGGACCCACATCACTAAACACACAGTTCCTGGCGGATATGAGCCTTGCATGCAAGCCATGAGGGACCACTCACAGGGACTCCCTTGAAGACTTCAGTGATACAGGGGATTAGGTCCTTGAGGTATCCTGAACCCAAATTGTTAAGGACCTTGAACCTCCCTTGGTAGCACACAGGCAGTCAATGCAAACATTTGAGCTCTGGAGTTACATGCTGGCAGTAGTCTGCCCCCAACAGCAGTCATAACAGCAGTGTTTTTCACCAGCTGAAGCCTCCGGACTGGATCCACAAATAGCCCCACATAGAGTGCACTGCAAGAACAGAGTCTTGAGGATACCAATACAGAATACTATCCCTGTCCACAAACGTCTGTGGTTGCCGTACCAGCAATAGCTGGCGAAAGGCACTCCTAGGCACTGAGGCTACCTGAGTTTCCAGTGACAAAGATGGCTCCAGGATCACCCCCAACCTCTGTTTCTTTCAGAGGGAATGCAATCCGGAACAGGCAATTGGCCGATTTCCCCCAGACATGACAACTACCAACTCACAGTGCTTCCATCTTCCCAGGGTTCAAGCTCAGTTTTTTGGCCCTCATCCAGTCCAACCATGCAGTCAGTGCCACAGCAGAAGTACACCTGTAGCATAGCAGCACACCAGCGCTGATACGTTGCAAACATCTGGCAGGCTGCTCTTTTGCAGGCATTTCCTTACCCCACCCCCAATTCTTTGAGAATGGGAGGAGCCTTCAGCTGTGAGATGTCCCCCCCCAAGAAAAAACGGTCTGCCCAGTGAGAGGGGGAAGGTGGCTGCCTTCATGTCAGCTGTAGGAAAGGAGCAGGCAAGCAAGCGCCTTTCTCTTCCAGTGACATGCAAGTAATTCCCTTACCTGCCCCTTGCTCCTTCCCCCTCTGCCTCGAGCTGCTACACCTTTGCGGCGTATTCCACATCCTCCCATTTCAGAACCAGGCACAGAAAGGGGGAAGCAACAGGGTGGCTGATTTTGCTGCCGTGCTACAGACTCGGGCATGAAGCAGTGTTTGCCGTTTCAACTGTGCCCGCAGCACGATGTGTCCTCTCGGATGACTGTTTGCCTTAGCCTTAAAAGGAGGCATGTGTAGCCTTTTCCCACTGTACCGTCTGAAACTTCTTAGGCTTTTCACTTCTGACTGCTCTTCATATTTATTTATGGAAACCATCCCTTACTTAATAAGAAGTATCAATGGGGTGGTCACAGTTGGCAAGGGGGTATTCTGACCAAACCCTGACTTAAGACCCGTGAACAACACAGGAAGCTGCCTCACCCACTTAAACTGCCATGCGCTTCATCGGCCTCACCCACCACTGGCTTACCTCCCTGACTGTGGCTCTCAAAGCTGCTCAAGAGAGGGCAATGCTAGGGAATGAACTTGGCGGTCTGCAGTCATCAGACTCTTTACTCTGGAATATTTCAATTGAATTGAGGTGATCTGAAGATAATCTAAATATTGAAGGTTATGCAGAGATTCTGTTGGAGCAGAGGCACCAACTGCAACGTGAAAGTATTCCTACTCGGTTCTCCTCTCTGATTTTATATTGTGGTTCAGCTTAGTTCATATTCCCAGTCTTGGCCACTGAGTCTTAGAAACTCTTCAGGGTTTCCATCAGCTTGGCCGCTGTTTGAATGTGTATGCCCTGTGTTTGTAGTTACAGAAAGGAGTCCTCCTGAAGCTGAAACTTAGAAAAGTAGATGAGCGCCATCTGGTGGGTAAGCATGTGGAAGTAAAGCTATCTCCTTTTCCCCTCCAGATTCAGCCGCAAGAGATTAGCCCTCCCCCAACAGCCAACTTGGATCGTTCCAATGACAAGGTCTATGAGAATGTCACAGGCCTCGTGAAAGCGGTCATAGAGATGTCCAGCAGAATTCAGCCAGCCCCACCGGAGGAGTATGTTCCTATGGTGAAGGTAAGAGAGTCCCCCATCCACCCCCCATAGAGTGGCCTTATAGTCTTTCAAGTTGTGTGGCAGAAGAAAAGCAAAAACCAGAATTGGGATATGCGGGGTTGTATGTGCGCGCATTCTCAAGCTCTCCTGCATGGAGAGAAACTTAAGTAGGGTTCAGCAACCTTTTTCAGCCATGGGCTGGTCCACCGTCCCTCGGACCATGTGGTGGGCCGGACTATATTTTGAAAATAAAAAAATGAACAAATTCCTATGCCCCACAAATAAGCCAGAGATGCATTTTAAATAAAAGCACACATTCTACTCATCTAAAAACACCAGGCAGGCCCCACAAACAACCCAGAGATGCATTTTAAATAAAAGGACACATTCTACCCATGTAAAAACACGCCAATTCCCAGACCGTCCGCGGGCTGGATTAAGAAGGTGATTAGGCCACATCCAGCCCCCAGGCCTTAGGTTGCCTACCCCTGAACTTAAGCATCTGAACCAGCCCTACGTCTAGTAATGAAAGATTGTATGTGGTTCACTCTCCTTGATGTATGTAGTTTATTACTATAAATGGGGCTGTGTGTAAAAGACACATGGGTGGAATTTGACCAGGGCATTAAACTCAGGATACTGAATATCTCCGAATTTGTTATATTTCTAGTCCTTTGTGCTCGGAAGCTTGAGAGACAATACCTACTGAAATGTCAGGTCCACAGTGGGAATGACTGAGCAGGAATTCCACAGGATGGGATTGGGATAATTGGTATATAATTAATCATGCTTTCTTGTCTTTGGCTAGGAGGTTGGCTTGGCACTTCGAACTTTACTGGCTACAGTAGACGAGACCATCCCAGTGCTCCCGACAAGCACCCACAGAGAGGTAGATGATTCAAGCTTTAATTTATGGATGGCAGGCCTGCACTTCAATGCACTCTGCAGTCATTGGTCTGGGTTGAGCAGCACAGAGCCTCTGGAAGCCCCTCATATGCTAGCCTTCCCAATGAATACAGCCCTTCATATAGAAGTGTAATCAGCAACCAGTTTGGACCCATTAGTGGTATAGCAGCCTCATCTGGCTACTGGGACTTAGGAGAACAGCGTAATGGAGCATGTCCATTGGGAGGCAAGAGTTGCAGGGGTGGGACACACATTGTTTACAAACAGCAAAATGTCATCACCAGGGGAAGCTTTATTATGCTAAGCGAATGGTCTCCCCCTAGTGGCACAGCAATAAAACTGCTAGCACACTTGCAAAGCTAAGCTCTGAAATCCAGGGACCTAATAAATTCCATTGTAGCCCCTGGGGAAAACAGTACAGTGGAACCTTGGTTGCCGAACAATTCAGAACTCGAACGCTGACAGCCCGGAAGTGAATGCTTCTGTTTTCGAACATATTTCGGAATGGATTAAGTTTGAAAACCAAGGTTCCACTGTAGTGGCCATGACTATTATTTAGTGAGTTTCACACCTAAGTGACTTATTTTTTAATTACATTTACATACCACCTTTATCTTCCAAAGATCTCAAGGTGGTACGCATGGTTCTCCACCCCATTTCATCTGAGATGATTTATTGCTCAGAGAGATAAGGTCTGGCAGGCTTCTGCTGCAGCAGGCTTCTGTTGTGCAGCACACATACCAAAACTGAGCAAAAGCAGAGTCACGCAGCGGTCAGGAATAAAGCTTTCTGTCTTCTGTGCGTCGATGTGCATAAATCAGGCTCTCACGCAGTTATGGCAGGAGTGCTCTGATGGTGTTTCCTGCTTGGCAGGGGGTTGGAGTCGATGGCCCTTGTGGTCTCTTCCAACTCTATGATTCTGATTCAGTTACTAAAACTAAAAGCACTTCATTTACAGCATTCTAACCATTACAACACACTGGCTCTGCAGGGACATCAAACATTTCCAACTAAAGGGCCAGTGGTTTTCATTGGGAATAGAAGTCCCTCCCACCACCAAGATGAGTATTGTAGCACCTTTTGCCTTTCCCTACACCAGTGTCATCCCGATTCTTCTCTCTTCCAGATTGAGATGGCCCAGAAACTCCTGAACTCTGACCTCGCTGAACTGATTAACAAGATGAAGCTGGCTCAGCAGTATGTCATGACTAGCCTGCAGCAGGAATACAAAAAGCAGATGCTCACGGCAGCTCATGCTCTGGCTGTGGATGCCAAAAACTTGCTGGATGTTATTGACCAAGCCAGGCTAAAATCGATTGGACAGTCCAGGCCCCACTAAATGCAGAGGGAAGTTTGCATTGTGCAGTTGGGAGAGCCTTGCTCCCTTAATGGGCAATTAGCCTTCCAGCAGAAATGAGAATTGACCCTTCCTGGTCCTGGATTTCCAGTAATTCCCATGCTGCTTAACAAAATGACGCCTGTTGGTTCTTCTATCTTCAAGCATCTTTTTCCCCCCTAATTGACAATGCCAGGAAAAGTCTGAGATTGAAAACGTGTCAATTTTCACAGAACTGTATCTGCACAGAATCGGTGGACATCAATTTGAAATTTTCACATTATGTGGAATGTGGATCTCTTCATTTGCCAAGGGTTTTTGTTGTTGTTTTTTAAGAAAAAGGAACAAGTCAAAGACCTTGAACTTTCCAAGGTGCAGAACTGAGCAAAGGTATTGTGAAGAATTCTGGGAAACCTCAGGGCTGAGAATTCTTGCCCACAATATGCGAACTGTCCAGACTGGAATACTTTTTTTAATTAGAACACTTAAAGCCGCAAAATGCTAATCACAATTTACAGAGAAAGATTAAAAAGCTATATTTTCAAAGCGCCTGTCATTTCAAAACAAAGTCCTCTTCATCCATTTGTTTCCCTCCCCTTCCATGTGGACATGTGAAGCATTGGATTGGAAAGTAGTTGTAGAACACCAACAGAGAACTTGTCTTTTTCACCAGAATAACATGCCAGTTTTTTGTAGCAGTTGTTTTCCTCGGAAGCAAAAACAAGCTGCTTTGTACCAGAGCAACTCAAAGCTGAATTTAGAAGAAAATGTTATGTAACCATACATGTTCCCCATTTTTATATAATTTATAAAGAAAGATTAAAGCCATGATGAATATTTTAAACCTGCCATTGGTGTGCCTGATTAAGGGGATTATAATGGGCAAATGTGATGTAATTGTTTCTTGGCAACTTAGTACAGAATTCTCTTCCTAATTTGTTTGTCTCTCTACTCCTCTGTAATGGTAGGTCACCTTGTGTGGTATCAAACAGAATCCTCTCTGGAACACATTTAGGGGGAAATCCCTAAAAAATGGCTCCTTTCCAAGTTCCTCCCCATACAAAATATATAGGAATATGAATAGCTTCAGTGTAAATTTTTTAAGAATAGTGAAATAGGGATTGTCTTGGATTGGGGTAGGCATGCTTAGCATGAACTTCATTGTTAAGGGATTTTGAACTGTTAGGAGGTTGGGGACTAGGGTCTAAAAGGCCTATAATCCTTGCCATTCTACATCACCTTATTGCTTTCACCTACTGGCAGTTCTTTCCTTTACAGGTTGGGGTGGGGAACCTCCAGTCCATGAAACAAAACTTGTCAGCACATTGAGGAAGCCCCACCATCGTACTTCAGGAGTGGTGAATGCGGGGCTCTCACCTTAGATCCAGCTGATGGGGAGATCTGATCACAACTTCAACATGCACGCCAATTCTTGTTCAATTTAATGAAGATTTTTTTTGGGGGGGGGGGTAAAATTTAAATCCTTCTGCAGCAGAACTCAGTCCCAGATGCAACAAAACATGTCTCTACAGCCACAGTAGGCGCTGTAACTCTCCAAAAGTTTGACTTCACCCCTGAAGGCGCACTCCTCCATTGTCTGCAGAGGTGAGGGAGAGATTCACTACCTCTGCTGTAGAGAAACAATTTCTAAAACCATCAGGATGTAAACAGGAAAACTGTCTAATACATAGATGAATGTTTCCCAAGAGCCACTCAAAGGCATTTCACCTCTGAATGCCGCCTGTTGGTAACTGCCAGTGGGCAGGGGTCTGTGGCATTCATGTGCAGCTTTCAGGCTTCCCACAGGCACCTGGTTGGCCACTATTGTGCAGGATGCTGGCCAAATCCAGCAGACTCACCTCATGTATTACCAGAACAAATGAGCAAACGAGATTCCATTTACATGCTTTTGTATCTTTATTAGCAAAGAGTACAAAAAGTCTGCTTAGTCAAAGAGACCAAAGCCCATGTCATCATCGGATTCTTCTGACTCTTCTTTCTTTTCTTCCTCTTTCTTCTCCTCAGCTGCAAAATTAATATTGATTAGAATACTGCAATCTCAGTCCACCTTAACTAATTAACACCCATTAAGCTGTTTTAGCATGCACATTGGATGACTCTCTGTCGCAGCCACCCCAGAAGGGTGCGACACCTCCACTGAACAGGTTTTAGATAATGCTGAACCGTTTTGCCCTCCCTTTTGACCCTTGAGGACCAAACTTGTTAGGTGCAGATTACCACCACACAAATTGTGGACAACCTAATTATCCACAAAGAGGAAAATGAGACATTTATAGCATGGCTTGTTAGTCCCTTTCTGGGAAAAATTGCATCCCACTTAAATGGATCTAAGGGCCTCCTAAATAAGGAAATAATTGCACTTACCGGGAGCAGCAGCACCAGCAGGAGCCCCTCCACCGGCTGGGGCTGAAGCCGCTGGAGCACCACCGCCAACTCCTACATTACAGATGAGACTTCCAATGTCAACGTTGGCCAAGGCCTAGTCAGAATAAACAAGTTACTAAAAACGGGAGCGTATCAATTTGAGTGACAACCACCCATCATACAGCACAAACTCAGAACCAGTTACTGCTCTAGAACTGCTAAGAGTTGTAATAGTAAAATCAGCACTGCTGTCCCCAGAATACATAAATCTGCCAGCCAAGCAACATATGTAGATACTTATCCTACATGACCCTCTAGTATTGGATTTCCATCAGCCCCGACCTGCAAGGCCCCTGGTAAGGTATGATGGGAGTTGTGATCCAACAATATATCCAACAATAGAATATATTCTTTCCATTAATGTATTTCTACTGGATGACTTGTTCCTCATTAGTCTTACCTTTGCGAATAGTCCAGGCCAGAAAGGTTCAACATTCACTCCGGCTGCTTTGATTAGGGCATTGATTTTGTCCTCCTAAACAAAATGTTAAGAAAATTATTAAAGAAATGAGGTCACAGATCATACTCTACCCCCTTCCCCCAAAATGCATTTATATGCCTCCATCATTAAAAGGCATTACTAGGTGCATAGTATTTGTGACATCCCCTATCTGAATAATTTGAAATTAATATCTCAAAATAGTCTGTAGTATTCCCTACCCTCTTATTTGAGTTCCCAGCAGAGAATGGCAGCCCCTGTTGCTAGGCTGAACTTAGGTTGGTAAATATTTTTATATATGGGTGTGTGTGTAGGCTAGTAACTGTTGTGGCAAGACATACAAGGCTGCTATAGGAATCACCTTGACACTGGTAGGGTTGTTAAAGTTACTTTCCTAATTGAACCATACCACCCTGTTGAAGAGAAAGTGGTTTTTTTTAAAAAAAATTCCCATTTCTACATGCTGAACTCTGCATACACCTTATACCGCATTATCCATAGCCAGTACTTGCTGCATGTAGCTGACAGGAAGATGTAGTCTGAAATACCTGGAGGGCACCAGGTTGGTGCAGGCTGCCTTAAAAGACAGCGAAGGCTGAAGGCCCTACGCATTACATTTATAGATCCTAAAACGACATTCCTCCCCACCCGCCTTCTGATAGTCTCCTAGCTTTGAGACAGGTAGCCAATTTACCGCCCCAATTTACTGATCCAACCCGCATCATCCTTGACCATTTGCGATGCTGGCTGGGGTTGATGGGAACCTGGGTGTCCACTGAGGACCGCCCCTAGTCTGCAGTGTTGTGGGATGAAGCAAAACACAGGATGAAAGCTAAACAGCTATAAGCAGCCAGCATCCTAGGGTCAGAAGAGCCCTCCTGGATGAGGCCAAAGACCCATCTAGTCCATCATCCTGTCCTCGTGACAGCCAGCCAGGTGCCTGCAGGAACCCGCAGGGCAACAGTGCTCTCTCAACCTGCAACTCCTATTCAGAAGCATACTACCTCCCCACAGAGGAATAACACAGCCACTGTGTCTACTAGCCATTGCTAGCCCAGCTTCCCACCAATTTGCCTAATCCCCCTTCTGAAATCAGAGCAGTTTGTAGCTGTCACTACATGGGGTGAAAAGGAATCACAGAACTGTAGCATTGAAAGGGATCCCAAGGGTCATCAAGTCTAACTTCCTACGTTGCAGAAATAGCAGCTAAAGAACCCCTGACAGATGCCCCCCAACCTCTGCTTAAAAACCTCCAAGGAAGGAGAGACCACCAGGTGCAGAAACTTCCTACCCCTTTGCTTCACTTTTCCTACAGAGCCAAATGCCCACACTGCTGTTTCTGGGGAGGGCAGCAAATATCCTCAACGTGGCTCCCCAACGGGGCACAGCGGTGGTGACCTTTTCTCAGAGTTAAATGAAATGCTCTCCCCAGGGACACCTGCAATTTCAGGCTCCAGGAGAAAATGTACCTTTTCTTCCTTTTTGTAAATATAAGCCATATAATCACATACATTATTTTCCCCACTCCCCCCCCCACAAGCACTTCCCTCAGCTCCTCTCCCTGATTTCTCTTCACATATTTTCTCTGCGTATTATAAAGTTGTACATATCCTTACATATCTGTCCATCGTGTTATTAACCGATAAATTTGTGTATGTTTATTAAAACCTGTCAAGGAGTCCAGTTCTGTAATGAGGTCCAGCGCCGAGGGCCTTCTGGCGGTTCCCTCGCTGTGAGAAGCCAAGTTACAGGGAACCAGGCAGAGGGCCTTTCCAGTAGTGGCGCCCGCCCTGTGGAACACCCTCCCCACTAGATGTCAAAGAGATAAGCAACTACCAGACTTTTAGAAGTCATCTGAAGGCAGCCCTGTTTAGGGAAGTTTTTAATGTTTAATATGTCATTGTGTTTGGGTGTTTTGTTGGAAGCCGCCCAGAGTGGTGGGGTATAAATAATAAATTATTATTATTATTATAGTTCATTTTGTTGTTTTGAGAAAACGTTCGTTTTCGATCAGGCCTTTTCCTAACACCCTATCCAATTTTAACTGTGCAGATTGTAATTTTATCTTGTTTTTTTTTATGCTGTTAATCGAAAGGCAGCATGCGGATCAAATAAGTAAAATTAACAGAGAGATTTGCGGGATGAGCTTAAGTCAAGCAAGTGGCCGGGCAGAAGGGATACTTGAACCAGCGTGGCTGGGCCAGGCCTACTCTTCCTTCTACCCCTTTAGCTCCTCTTCCCGAGTGGCCGTTTTCCCTCCACGTGCCACGATGTTCCGGCGCATGCGCCCTGAGCCCCTCCGCGCGCGGCCTCCCCCCTTCCCTCACCGTGACGGTGACTTCGTCGTCGTGCAGGATGAGGGCGGAGTAGATGCAGGCGAGCTCGGAGACGGAGGCCATGGCGGGCAGTCGGTGCGCGGTGCTAGTCGCCGGCTGGGAAATCGGCCTTAGCTTCTGCTGAAGGACACAGCACCTTGCGCGCCTCGCTGAGGGAGCTTGGAGAAAGGGAAGGCCTCTCGCCGCCGACCGAGCTTATAAAGGCGGCCCCAGCCAATCCCGGCTCGCTCGCGGTGGCCAATAGCGGAGAGCGTGGCGGACGAAGAGCCAATCGCGTTGCGGCGGGGCGGGCTTTAGTCAGCGGTTGGAGAGGGGGGTCGGATCGCGCGAGAACACGAAGACCAATCGTAGCGACGAATACTCCTTGGTTTGCGGCGGGCGCGAGGAGTCGAAGAGGACGAAAGCCAATCAGAGAGGCGGTTGTTGCTTTTTTTTGCGTCGACGCCGTCTGGGGCCAAGAGGCTCCATGGGTAATGTGTCTAGACTTCAGAAAATTCTAGAGTAACCCATCCCACGTTCTGAGGAGAGAGATTCTGGTTACACACTGGAAGCCATATTTAAATCCTGTGGCAAATGTAGGCACCAGAGAACAATTAGACGAGGGAAGGCGAGTCTGCGGCCCTTGCCAGGAAAAATCCTGAGAACCGTCATTTCTAAAAAGTTACTGGGAATTGTAGCTCCGTGTGAACCAGGATTCTTGGGGGATAAATGTGTAGTATGCTTTTAATTATGTACTATTTTATTCTGTATTTTTATGCTGTGAACCACCCTGAGATGAAGGGCAGTAGGCAAATTTGATGAATAATAATAAGATGCCCCCATCCTTGAAAGCCTTTTTATCACTTCGTTTAGGAGAGTCCCTGAATTACTCTGACGCTTCGCTGATGATGTCACAGAGGCAATGGGGTGGGGGGAGTCCCCTTCCTTCTTGCTTGGAAGTACAGTATCGAAACATCAAAGCCAACCAATGTATGTTCCTGTTCAAGCGCCTGCGCAGTGCCTCCTTTGAGCCACCCACGCAAGCGGAGCCGCTTCCACCAACAAAGATGGCCGCCGGAAGTCGAAGGAGAGAGGCTGTTCCCCGCCCCTACCTCTCAAACGCCTTGTGCGCATGTCACCTGAGGCTGGGAACGCTTTTAAGCCTCGGTTGTTGCTCCGTTGCTAGGCGGCGTGGGAGTCAGCCAATAGCGGAGGAGGAAGGGGGCGGGCAGCTGTTTTTTAAACTCTTAGAGGGGCCCCATTCACAGTCCTGGGCTCATTCAAGTAAGCAGGAGCGGCCAAACTCCACCCCTCTCCCGCCACAGACACACCGCTGCCTCCCGATCAACGCTGCGTCGCTCAAGCCTTTGTTCTCTTTCTTTTTTTCCTGCCTGGTAGAAATGCAGGCAAAGTTGACTGGCCCTTTGGCGCCACTGCTGAGAGGGCTATCTTAGCAACATGCGCCAATGCTCAGAGATCGTGCTCTGCTCAGCATTGGGCTATGGGGAGGGGAAATAGGACAAGGAGGGAAGGAGGACAAAAGTCTGATTTTTCGAGGAAAAAGTGCTAATTGGAAGGAGGGGGATAATTTGGGTATGTGGTCACCCCACATCACACCCCAATATGTTCTCGGTGGGAATTTCCTGCTTTGCCCTGCTAGGACTTTAAGTTTCCTAAGTTTCCCCAGTTCCTAGGGTCGAGTATACATCTCTGAGGGTAACAGGGGCCGTCCCTCCCATAACTCTCATCACCCATAACAAACTATAATTCCCAGGATTCGTTGGAGGGAAGCCATGACAGTTTAAAGTGGTATCATAGTGCTTTAAATGTGTAGTAAAGACAGGGCCTAAGACGAAACACACAAGCCATGCCTCTTTAGCAGGATACAGTGGTACCTCAGGTTAAGTACTTAATTCGTGCCGGAGGTCCGTTCTTAACCTGAAGCATCACTTTAGCTAATGGGACCTCCCGCTGCTGCCGCTCCACCGGAGCACGATTTCTGTTCTCATCCTGAAGCAAAGTTCTTAACCTGAGGTACTATTTATGGGTTTGCAGAGTCTGTAACCTAAAGCATATGTAACCTGAAGCGTATGTAACCCGAGGTACCACTGTAAGTCTGATATGGCTGGAGGATGAAGTGGTGGCAGCTGGGTTGATGTGTCCTCAGTCATTCCACCTGCTTTCAAAGTTCTCTTGGCCTCCCTCTCTTCCAATCAAGGAACTGGGCCCCAGCAGCATGGCTTGGTGGATCAGCTATGGCTTTGAAACTGCTCCCACACCTATAGCGGTTTCTGGCCTGGGTTCAATGCAGTTGCTGTGCTTGCCAAGCCAGCAACCGAAGCTCTAGGCAGCAAGACTAGGGGGCTGTGACTGGGTTGCCAACTTTGCACCTTTGCAGTTTAATGTCGCTGAAAGGTCACAGCAACTTGCTGCCTTCTAGACCTTAGTAACACTTCGAGGCTAATAGGTAAAGTGACAGCCTCATTATGCCACAACCTTGTTGCCCCAGCCTCAGAAGTGGCATGCAAAAGGTCCTGGGTTTGGTCTCCACCAGCATCTTCAAGTAGAGCAGCTGACAGAAGAGGCAATACTGAGATCGACAGACTAATGGTCTGATTCAGTACAAGGCAGCTTCCTATGTTCGTTATACTGCAAATAAGACAAAAAACATAATTGTCCTAGGGTCTGTTAAAAATAGCTCACATTTGCCTCACTAGCACATTGGTTTCGCTGTGTGTGCCTATGTATGGGCACTAGAGATATTTTGCATTTATTTAGGCATAATTTATAGAAATTCTGAGGATAATAAAATGTGGGTTGAACGAGGTAAACTGTCAGGTGGATTTGTAGCTGGTTAACTGTCCAAACCTACAGAGTATTCATTATCGGTTCCTATTCATCCTGGGGGGAAACTGACAAGTGGGGTGCTGCAGGGTTCTGTCCTGGATTGGTCAACATCTTTGTAAATGACTTGGATGAAGGAATCAAGGGAATGTTTATCAAATTTGCAGATAACACCAAACTGGGAGAGGTACCTAATGCCACAGAAGACAGAATCAGAATACAAAATGACCTCAACAGATTGGAGAACTGGGCCCAAGTTAACAAAATTAATTTCAGTAGGGACAGATGTAAGGTCCTGCACTTAGGCAGAAATAAATAAATGCACAAACATAAGATGGAGTAAACTTGACTTAAAGAATCCAGGGGTCTTGGTGGACCACAAGCTTAACAGGAGTCAACGGTGTGATGCAGCCGCAAAAAAGCTAATGCATCAACAGAAGTATAATGTTCAGATCAAGAGAAGTAACAGTCCCACTCTATTCTGGCAGGGAGGTCAGAATCGCACCAGAACACAAAGACCAATTGTTAGGGATAACCCAACATTACAAAGAGTTCACTTGGTGGAAAGAGACAGTAACATAGCTATGAGATGATCTTCTTGGGGTGGAGGCATTCTTTCATAGATGGGACTACCACTGAAAAGACTCAGAAACAGGTGCCAAAAATTAGCACAGTGGTACCTCGGGTTACAGACGCTTCAGGTTACAGACTCCGCTAACCCAGAAATAGTACCTCGGGTAAAGAACTTTGCTTCAGGATGAGAACAGAAATCGTGCGGCAACAGCAGGAGGCCCCATTAGCTAAAGTGGTGCTTCAGGTTAAGAATAGTTTCAGGTTAAGAATGGACCTTCAGAACGAATTAAGTTCTTAACCCTAGGTACCACTGTATTTTGTAAATGGGCATAGTTGGATTGGATTGTAATACCTGCCTTCAAATATCACCATCATCACCATCATTTGATATTTATCACCAGCAACAACTTTTTTCTCTTCAACATCTTCGTTTCTTTAACTCCCAGCAAGAAGAGCTTGTGTGATGTCTGAAAACTAGGTTACTATATAGTGGCTTTCTAGATGTGACATTGCTGAACTGCTGCCTCAAGAAAGAGACTCGTGGTCCAGTTGGTTCTCAAAGGGTGCTGTGCAACACCTTGGTGTGGCGGGAAGATTCAAGGACAATCAATATTATATTTTGGGACTGCTCTTAAGTAGCCGCATCGTTTTATATTTTCTGGATGTCTCGTGGCCGTATTACAAAGCAGTGGTGTTTTGTGTCCTAAATCAAGCACTGTTGTGTGTCGCTCCTTTCCGTTTTACTTTCTTGTCAATGAAAAAAATTGCCGTGGCGCGAGCACATTTTTATTCCGAAAGCGTAGCTCAGAGGGAGGGGGGAAAAAGTTTGAGAACCACTGAGCTGGAGTCTCTGTGCGGCTTTTTGACCATCTTTGTCGAACCCGAAACTCTGAGGTGATTTTAAAAAGTCCGCGCACAGACGCAAAAAACCCCCTCTCCCCTCATACACTCTTCTTGTTTCTCGCTTCAAAAACATTCCAGCGCCTGGTCTTCTTGGGGGGAAAAAGATTTTGGCTTGTGTGTGTGTGGTGTTTTTTTAAGTTCAAAAGTGCTACGTGAGGCGGCGAGGCACACGGTGCGACGAGGGCATCTGAGGCAACGGGGCCGCCACCGCCACTGCGTGAGGGGAGGAAACGAAAGCCGGGAGCGGAGGAGGGCCGGCGCCTGACGGGGCGGAGCGTCTGGCTTCGCCGCCGCCGCCGCGGCCTCCTTCTCCTCCCTCATCAGCGGCCTCCGCCGGCTCCGCCCTCCGCCGCGGCCTCCTCCGCCGGCTCCTCCTCTCGGGCCCTGCCCGCCTCGCCTCAGCTCGGCTCCCTCCGCCCTCAGCAAAGCCACCATCACCGTTGCTGGCGCCGGAGTTTGGCGGGGGGGCCTCGGCAGCGGAGCTCCAGCCGACGAGGGAGGAGGAGGAAGAAGAAGAAGAAGAGGAGGAGGAGAAGGCGGGCTTTATTTTTATTTCATTATCATCGTCACCATTATTATTATTTTCCCTGCCGCCTCGCCTCCCCCCTCCCCGCCCGCCGCCGCCGCTCTCCTCATAGAAGAAGAAAAGGGCGCCACGCCGCCCGCCCGAGGGCCGCCGCCATGTACACGGCGGGGGGAGCGGCCCCCGTCGCCGCGGGACCCGGTGAGTGAGCTGCCGCTTCTATCCCCCAAACCCCGCCAGTTCCACGAGGGAACGGAGAGAAAGGCGGCGCTTCTCCCTCTTCTTCTCCCCCCCCCCCAAAGAAATTAAATGGGTGGGCAGCGCTGAGGCGGGAACCGGGTTTGTGAGGAGAAAGGCAGAGCAGAAGCAGCAGCGAAGGAGGCGCACGAGGCGCCGCCAACGGTCTCTCGGGAGGGAGGGGGGAGAGGGAGGGAGGGAGGGAGGTGCGCGCGCTCCCTCTCGCGCGGCCGGGCTCTGTGAGGGGGCGCTCGGTACGTTTCCCTCAGCGCGGCGGCCGCCGCCGGTCTCGCCTCAGCCGCCCGGCCTCCCTCGCTCGCTGCCGGCTCTCCTCCTCCGCCAGCTGCCTGGGCGAGACCCGGAAAGAGGAGGAGGAGGAGGGCGGCAGCAGCAGCGGGAGGGTGTCGGTTGCGGGTCGAGGGAGAAGAGTTTTTTTTTTTTAAGGCTCCTCTTGCCCGCTTTTTTTTACCTCAGCTGTGGAGTCGGGGGGGGGGAGGGGGCTGCGCTTCCCGAGGCTCCTTTAAAAAAAATTAAAAGTAATAAAAACCACTTGCACACAGACTTGCAGTTCGGGTCCCCCCCTCCTTTCCCCCGCAATTGATTTTTTAAAGTGAAAAGCACGCGCACAAGCCCCCCCCCCAATAGACCGGTTGAGAGTGAGGGATGGGCATCCTCGCGACAGCGCCGCCTGAGAGACCCCCTGGTGTGGGGGGCGTGTTGGGTGGTCGCGAAGCATCAGGGCCCCTGGCTGCGGGAGAGAGGGAAGTGGAAAAATAAATAAATTAAAGGGGCGCCTGTGTGTGTTTCGTATGGCTGCCTCCTTTGTGTTTTGGTAGTGGCTGCCCTCGCCGTGTTGTGGTTGCCTTTCTCTGTTGTAGGGCCGGTTTGCAGTTTTAAAGAGTGAAGCTGGACAATGGGCATTGCCAAAAAGATGGGGTGGGTGATGGGGGCAGTCTAGGTAGGGGAGATGTTGGCAGGAGTTTCTTTGCCTGGGCTGGATGTGAAAAGAGTTCAGTCCACTACTACTGTTATGCTGCATTAGCTGCCATCCAAGAGGCCCGCAGGTGCTAAAACAGAACCACTGTGGACTCGCCTTTATATTTGTATGTGTATGCAACACCACATATATAATGCCCACCATTTATTCCTGCATTGCAGTGGGTTGGACTAGATGACCCTGGGGTCCCTTGCAACTCTGCAATTCTATGATTCTATATATCCACACACATATATAAGAAGCATAAGATCAGGCTGGTGGCTCATCTAGTCCAGCATCCTGTTCTCACAGTGATGCTGTGGGAAGATACTTGTGGGAATGTATATTTGTGTGTGTGTGTGTGTATGTATATATCACTATATACATTACATACTATATACATTATAAATGTATGTTTTTGTGTATGTGCGCACACATACTGTTACACATGTGTGTGCGCAAATGCATATATGCATTTGGGTTAGTGTGATGTGCTGGATTAGGGAGACGCAGGTTCAAATCCCCACTCAGGCATGAAGCTGACCAACCTTGGGCCATTCATCCTTGCTCATCCTTATGCATCATATTTATATCCTGCCTTTCCTTCAGGCACCCAAGTGATGTACGTGGTTCTTCAGCTCCACGTTAGCTTTACAGCTGTTTTGTATGGTAGGTTAGGTTAAGACAATAGTTACTGGGCCAAGATCACTTGGTGAGTCTCATGGCTGCAGGGGGGTTTGAATCCTGGTCCCACACTACACAATACAGGTTCTTACAGTTGTGAGCAGTGGGATGTTACGTATGCTGCTCTGAGCTTCTTGGAGGAATTATGGGATATAAATACAATAATATATTGCACACAGACACATATGCACACCCCATTTCTCATATGTCTTCATAGCATCTTGCTGCCAGCTGCACACCAAATGTTGCACTTCTGTTTCAGTGCGAAGGTATGGTTACACGTTTACTCACACTTCCAAGTTTACTGATATGGGGTAACTGCCACCACCACCCCATTCACATTATGTCCATGTAGTATCTCTTCTGGATCCAGAACCTGCCAGAATAGGGAGGAAGATAACCACCTTATGTTAGGGGTCCATTTTTGGTTGTCAGAGTGACCTGACAATTTTTGTGCCCCTTCTCATAATATGGAGGGCAACCCTCAGATTGAGAACATTTTCACTGCTGGACCGAACTGGAAATATCTCTGTGTACTGATGGGCACTGTAATTACTTGGTGTGTGTATAATTTGTGTGTGTTGTGCAAGTTACATTCTGTTGTGCACAGGCAATACAGCATCAAAGCTGAACAGGTGAAATTAGGGATTTTGTTTATGCCTTCTGTACCAAATATTTGTCTTGTTGAAACAACTACCCAAAATAAGAACGTATGGAAGTGCTGGTAAACTTGTCTGGCAAGTGTGCCACAAGTCTGGTCAAAAAAATAGTGCCACAACAGCGCGCATGTTGCATCCATGCCTTTTGTACTGAACAGAAAGCAAGCATAAAGACAAACAGCTTGGGAGTCTGAAGATGTGCTGCTCCTGGATATGCTTGCAACAAACTAGCTCCCTTTGCTACAGGTTGACCTCCCATAATGTGTTGGATCAATGAAATGTACTGAGCTCAGTTGCTGTTCCATTGTTTTCTTGTTTTTATATACTACATATAGTCAAAATTTATAAATTTAAACAGTTTAACATCTCTGGCGGCCCTTTAAACATATTACTAGCTAGGGTTTCACAGAGTTTATCCAGTCTAAAACCACTTTTTGTTTTCTTATTCTCCTTGTTGAATTTGCATACAGTGGTATCTTGATTTACGAACTTAAACCGTTCTGGAAGTCCGTTCTTAAACCAAAACCATTCTTTAACCGAGGGGCACTTTCCCTAGTGAGGCCTCCCGCTGCCCTTCCTCTGTTCAGCTTCCGTTCTTAGACCGAGGTAAAGTTCGCAAACTGGGACACTACTTCCGTTTTTCAGAGTTCTTAAACTGAATAGTTCGTAAACAGGGCTGTTCTTTAACCAAGGTACCACTGTATTTGAGATGTTCCTGGGTATCTCACTTAAGGCATGTTACCTGGGACTTCCAGACAGGTAGCATGTTAAAAGTGCAGTAAGTTGTATAGTTATTGCATCAGATCAGATATTTCCTTTCTAATAACTGCTTCTGTTGTGAGGAAGTTCCATTTTCCTCTGCTCTCAAACCTGATGCTTGTTGCTAGGAAAACATAGCTATTAGTCAGTCCAGGGTGCGCTCTAGCTGTGCCAAGTCTTTAATTCTGTGGACGCTCCTTGGATGATGTTGGCACTATTTCTAATGAGGAGTGTGTCTCCCCTCCTGAAATGTGTGTGCTGTTTTGTGAAAATTGTAGAAGTTTGCTTTGCTTCTTAGAACATTCTGCAGAGGTTGAGCATGTTTCTGCGGCACCTACCAGTCCATCATGCAATGTTAAACACTTATCTTGCCCTTTAAAAATAGGTGGCAAACATGAGCAAAGCAACTTTTCTTTTCTGGCAGCAGTTCTTAGCCGCATACCCCACTCCTCCAGCATTGCTGATTTAAAAACATCCAGCTCCCTGCCTGTCCTTAGTAAAGATACTCCATCATGTGTGTGTGTGTGTGTGTGTGTGTGTGTGTGTGTGTGTGTGTGTTGGGGGGGTAGGGTGTATTGTACCCAGTGTTCAAAACACCCATTGCTCTAGGTACATTTTGCGACAGGGAATTTCACTAGCACGACCAGTTTCTGAGCTCAGGGTGCAGTACTACACCTAAGATTTCAGATTAAAACTGCAGAGTGGGATGAAAGGAGGACCTTTTTCTGCCTCCCCACTTCCAGCTACTCTCTGTAGATTGGAAAAGATACCCTCTTAAGAATATTAGGGTGTGGACAGGAGAAGGACTAGATCATGTGAAAAATGAACATAATATTTTAGCTTCAGTTTCTTCATTTAGAACTTTGAATTCTTTTTATTTAAAAAGCGCACCTAAACATTCCGTTGTTGCACCCATAACCTAAGTTTAAGGTGCCATTTAGCTCCTAGCTTTCATAGCTCAGTTTCTACCACTGATTGTACTACAGGTGTAAAATGTTAGATTTATTTTTAATGCCTGGAAGTCATCTGACATTGCCCATAGAGTTGTAAAGTGTAAACACACAGCACTAGTGACTTTGCCCTCCCTGCTGTCTTTAATAGTGTTCAGATACATACAGTGGGATCTTACCAATATCTCAGTTGCCACTTTCATATCACACCAGTCGTGTATCTCTTCTTCACCCCTGATTGGGAGAAAGGTGGGATATAAATACATTAAATAAATGAATACCGTCTTGCCTGCCTAATGTAAATTGCAAGGCTTCTGGAAAGGAATTGTGTTTCTTCTGATCAGCTATATAGTAGTTTGCATGCTGTTGTCACTGAATTAATGTAATAGGAATAAGTGAAGTGCAATGCATAGGTGATTTTCAGAATCAGCCTGCCTGATACTAAGCAAGGTTAATTGTACCGCCTGAAAGTATTTTCCCTTCATATTCGTTCTTCATGGCACAGGTGCTTCCCAGTAGCATACATGCAATGGGCCCAGCATAATTGTGTTTAGTGAGTGGTAAACGAATTCTTCATTTTGTGCATCTTTATTGAGACATAGCATTATTAGTTATTTTTGGATTGGCAGGCATCTAGCCCTTCTGGGTTCAGAGGCTGTTGAATGTTAGCTGCTGTGGGGCAACAGCACAGGAGGGCTATTGCTTTCATCCCTTTGCTATGTGCTTCTCAGAAGCATTTGCTTGACCACTGTCTGAAACAGGATGCAGACTTTGAAGAATTCTTGATATTATCCAGAAGTACTGCCCTTATCCCCTTAGGGGGAAATGTCCCAGCAAGTTACAATGGAAGCCCAAATATAATTCCTAGTTGAGGAATTCAACAACTACATGACTTTACATTCTACCCAATATGCTTGTTTTATATTTTCAGGACTTAAATCCTAACTTATAGCAGGCAAGATCTGAAATATTTTACATAGTACCTTTTTATTGAATCAATTGCCTTTGAGCTTTGAGTTCTCCAGAACTGAAGCCGAACTTTGTAGAAGTTGCTTACCATAAAGTATCATCTGCATTAATTTTTTACACAATGTCTTTTGTTACAGCACAGCAGTTAACAACCCATTAAATGGTGTGTGAGAGAGAAATGTATGTTTTGAAGTGGTGGCTGGGTTGAAATCCAGTAACACATGTTTACTTGTGTGTTCTTGGTTTTGTGTAATTAAAAGTTTAATTTGTAAATAAGCTTAATTTATGCACACGCTGCTGATGCTTGAAATGGTTTGTGTCACATTTTTTTCTTCTGTAAAGATTTAAAAGAAATCTGAGAAATGGTTTTCAGTAGTTTACATGCTGAGAGTTTGATTCTGTTTAAAAAGTGCACTTTTTTACTTCTGTGTGTTGCCTGAATTATAGTTGGAGAGAACTAATAGATTTTTGTGCCACGTTAAAACAATGCAATACACCCAAATCACATGAAAGAAATATCTCCTACCATTTTTTCCTAAGTGTTCTCCATCAGTACATAGTCTTGGTTCAAATAATTACTTTGGCCAGTGTCTTAGGTCAGGGATGGGTAACTTTTTCTTTCTTTTTTACTTAGAATGGTCCTTGAGCAGTGGGAAGATTCAGTGAGGAGAAGGAGTTGAAGCCAATATTGGGCAGGGCTGGCACTGATAATATAACATAGGGTGTCGCCTTATACTTTACCTTACATCATGTTGGATCAGTGATGGTCCTAGCGCAACACTGTCAAAATTGACTGGCAGTGGCTCTCCAGGATTTCAGACAGGACTCCTACATGGAGATGCTATGCATTGAGCTTGGGACCTTTTGCATACAAACTATGTGCTGTACCACTGTATGACAGCTCCACACCCCAGTGGATGGAAGCTGAGCCACATATGGATGGATAGTCTCTCCCCCCTTCTCTTTCCTTCCATTCCCTCAACCCACTGATGTGCAGTGTTAGTTCATGGGTAGGCAAACTAAGGCCTGGGGGCCCAATCGGGCCCAATCGCTTCTAAATCCGGCCCGTGGGCGGTCCGGGATTCAGCGTGTTTTTACATGAGTAGAATGTGTGCTTTTATTTAAAATGCATCTCTGGGTTATTTGTGGGGCATAGGAATTCGTTCATTTCCCCCAAAAAATATAGTCCGGCCCCCCACAAGGTCTGAGGGACACTGGACTGACTCCCTGCTGAAAAAGTTTGCTGACCCCGTGTTAGTTGCATGAGTTGAGAGTCAGACTCCAGTGTCTCCTAAAGTGTGGCAAAAAGTTACACTTCACCTCAGTTTCCCTTGGGTGCCTTAAATTGAAGGAAGTTTTCTGCTTTGCTCCTATGGCACTTGCTTGTCTCTTTGATTTTCCTTTCCTCCCTTAAGCAAGTGTCGCCCAAGAAGAGGAGCCAGCTGCCCTGGTAAAAAAACAAGAACAAAGAACATCTTCCTTGTTCCCTTCTGTTCCTCCCTCCCTCCAGCTAGTGCCAGCCAAGGGAACATGTAGCCACCCCACTGTTCTGCATGAAAGCAAAGAACCACCCACAGGTACCCTCCTGAGGCAGCGAGCTGGATCAGGTTATGCTATGGGTTAGATCTGGTCCACAGGGGTTCCCTACCCCTAGCTTAGTTGAGTGGAAATTATTCTTATTCTTAATTAAACTGCCATACCACCTTTCTTCCACGGATCACGGGGTGGTTTACAATATAACAACACAAAAATACACACCATAGTAACAAACAAAAACAGTAACCCTTACACACACGCTCTCTCACACACAGAGAGAGGGTTTAAGGCCATAGATTGTTTAATTTGGCAAACGCCTGGGAGAAGAGGAATGTTTTAGCATAGCACCTAAAGATTTGTAATGAAGGTGCCAGGCAGGCCTCCCTGGGGAGAGCATTCTACGGGGAGCCACCACAAACATATAACCCCCACACAAGCTCTGCTTGTACTGCAAATATAAAAATTATTCAATGACCATTTAAAAAATGAAAGCAATTTATTTATATGCCACTTAAATGTCAGCAATTATAATAAAAACGACACTTTTTTTAAAAAAATGAGATTATTATTATTCAATTTATTAGTTGCTTTTTTGCCACAGACAGCCCAAAGGAAATTTCAAAAAGAAAAAGAGAAAACATATACATACATTAAAACCAGAAAAGGCAAGAATACATTAAGACATATATACTATGCTATTTGAAGGTCAGGTTTTTAATGGTGTGTTGGCCCTTACCAGCAGATTGATAAAGGTGGATGAGGTTAAAGCTCTAGATTAATTGGGTTTTCAGTATTACTTTGTATAACATAAAAAGCTGTATAATATACTGTTGTAAACAAAAATACAAAGTTGTAACTTAGATAGATAGATAGATGATAGATAGATAGATTGATACATTTCCATGTGCATAGAAATATTTATACCCCAGTCTTTAACCAAAGTTGTGAAGGCAGCTTTCAATGCATTTAATATACAGTAGCTCAGTCATCAGGTTAGTTCCTCACTGTGTTGGCCTTCCTTACTCAGGCAGCTGTTGATTTCTCTTGCAGCTTCTGGCAGCAGATGCAAGAGGCACAGTAAAGGGGGAGGAAAAGGTGTATACAATCCACTGTCCCGTCCTCAGCTGTTCCAGCTGCCACTCTGCTGTTCCAGTCTCTGGGCCATGGCAGGTCTTGGATGAAATGAAAGCAGCCAGATGTTGGAGTCCTACACAGGGTGGGATTTGCTCACCTGGGCTGCTTTTGATGTCACTTGTCACTTCTGGCTCCCGGTTGCATGTGGGGAGATGTGTACATGCTTCTCCCAGACTTTGGATGTTTCCACTTTTTGATTGGAGGCTGATCCCAACAGCTTGTTTTTGCGCTACTCCGTCTAACAAAGACAAAGAGATTACTAAAACGCCATCTATTTCTCTCTTAAAATCTTGCAAAGGGTGGGAAAACTTAATTGCCAGCCTCAGTATTTTTCTAAAAAGCAAGCTGTTCCATGTAGTTAGGATAGATATTTAAATTGTTGATGTATTTATTATAGTTTGAATACCATCTTTGGAACTAATTCTACATCCAACCACTTACTCTCTATTGAATTCAACTGACTTCGGTTATGTCATGGCTAATTTGTACCACTGATTTCATTAGGACTGAAGTTTAACTAAACTTAGTTTGAATCCAATCCATATTCTTTTCTGGATGGCAAATGCTAGTTTGAACACATGTGTCTGATATCATAATCGTTTATTTATAGCAGAGGGGATGAACATGTGGCTTTCAGATGTTATTAAGCTCTCAGCCCCAATTAGCCCCAGCCAGCGTGACCAGTGGTCAGAAACATCTGGAGAGCCACGGGCCACAGGTTTTCCACCCCTGGTTTATAGAAACAAAAATGGCTGTTGCAATGAATGCTCTTGTTGACATAATATGACATCTGACTGCAGCATTTTCCTGTTGATCGATCCACTTAGATTTATTTGGCGTCTTCTCTCTGTGAAGCTAAAACAAAGCTTGAATAATTTAAGACATTTTAGGCCTAGTTCACACATACAACAGAGCAGGCAATAAAATTGTTGCCACACTGTATTGCTTCAGGCTGCAGGGATGTGTATAGAGAAGTCCATGGGAAACTAGCAGATTAGGGAGAAACCTAGGCTAGAACTCTTCTCACTGACATCTAGTTGTCTGTGTATAAATAAATTCTTATATGGAAAGCTTTAGTGTGTCTGACTCCGTAATATGCAAGTTTTCTTTGAGCAGAAGGAATATATTTAATTTTCCTGCGGTTTGTACTACCTTAAAGCAAGTCAGCAGCCTTATAGAAAGCCGTATGACGGGTCCATGTACCTCAGTATTGTATACAGACTGCAAGCAGCCCTTCAGAGTTAAGATTGCTGTAGAACAAGCATGTCCAACTCCCAAGAGACTGTGATCTACTCCCACTAAAACAAACAAACAAAACATGGCAGTGATCTACCTGTTGGATTGACCAAAGTTGTTGAGCCTTTTTTGGGGAAAGGAAGATGACCGAACCCAAAGGGTGCTCATCAATGGTTCCTCTTCATCCTGGAGAAGAGTGACTAGTGGGGTGCCACAGGGTTCTGTCTTGGGCCCGGTCTTATTCAACATCTTTATCAACGACTTGGATGATGGACTCAAGGGCATCCTGATCAAATTTCCAGATGACACCAAACTGGGAGGGGTGGCTAACACCCCAGAGGACAGGATCACACTTCAAAATGACCTTGACAGATTAGAGAACTGGGCCAAAACAAACAAGATGAATTTTAACAGGGAGAAATGTAAAGTATTGCACTTGGGCAAAAAAAATGAGAGGCACAAATACAAGATGGGTGACACCTGGCTTGAGAGCAGTACATGTGAAAAGGGTCTAGGAGTCTTGGTTGACCACAAACTTGACATGAGCCAACAGTGTGACGCGGCAGCTAAAAAAGCCAATGCAATTCTGGGCTGCATCAATAGGAGTATAGCATCTAGATCAAGGGAAGTAATAGTGCCACTGTATTCTGCTCTGGTCAGACCTCACCTGGAGTACTGTGTCCAGTTCTGGGCACCACAGTTCAAGAAGGACACTGACAAACTGGAACGTGTCCAGAGGAGGGCAACCAAAATGGTCAAAGGCCTGGAAACGATGCCTTATGAGGAACGGCTAAGGAAGCTGGGCATGTTTAGCCTGGAGAAGAGGAGGTTAAGGGGTGATATGATAGCCATGTTCAAATATATAAAAGGATGTCACATAGAGGGAGAAAGGTTGTTTTCTGCTGCTCCAGAGAAGCGGACACGGAGCACTGGTTCCAAACTACAAGAAAGAAGATTCCACCTAAACATTAGGAAGAACTTCCTGACAGTAAGAGCTGTTCGACAGTGGAATTTGCTGCCAAGGAGTGTGGTGGAGTCTCCTTCTTTGGAGGTCTTTAAGCAGAGGCTTGACAACCATATGTCAGGAGTGCTCTGATGGTGTTTCCTGCTTGGCAGGGGGTTGGACTCGATGGCCCTTGTGGTCTCTTCCAACTCTATGATTCTATGATTCTATGAAATGCACTAGGGTAGCCTTCAGAAACACTGTTGCAGCGCATAGTGGAACTGTGCTAGTTGGGGCTACCTGTAGAGGGTTTTGATGAACTCATGATAGCAGGGATATGCCTCTTTCACACAGATTTGCCTCAGCTGCACATATATTGCTAGAGGTTGCCACAACACCCCCTCCATTCACACTGAGAGCTGGTGTGGTGTAGTGGTTAAGAGCAGTAGACTCGTAATCTGGTGAACCAGGCTCACGTCTCTGCTCCTCCACCTGCAGCTGCTGGGTGACCTTGGGCTAGTCACACTTCTCTGAAGTCTCTCAGCCTCACTCACCTCACAGAGTGTTTGTTGTGGGGGAGGAAGGGAAAGGAGAATGTTAGCCGCTTTGAGACTCCTTTGGGTAGTGATAAAGTGGGATATCAAATCCAAACTCTTCTCTTCTCTTCTATTGGCCCCAGTGACACAGTCAGGAATGGTGGCAGGTATATTTTGCGTGCTGTGTTGTCTGGGTTCTCTTTCCTCTCCTTCGTTGTGTACATAAAACAGTGATTGTGAGCAGCATGAAGAGATTTGAACTGCCAAGGGGGAACCTCGGAGCTGGCAATAGGGTCATTGCTGGCTGTGCCACTGGGGCTGATAAAGTAGGGGGATGTTGCCACACCAACTTGAATGTTGTAAGTGTGGCGAGACAGTGCTGGAGGTCTGTTTCCTTTGCTCTAAGTTCATCAGCTTCCTCTGTGGCCTATGAGCATTTTTATGGGCACTGTCCCTGATGGGTGGGCACCAGCAGAGTTTCCAGGGATGCCTTGAGAATATCTTTGTGTGGCATGTTGTTGTTGTTTAGTCGGTTAGTCATGTCCGACTCTTCGTGACCCCATGGACCAGAGCATGCCAGGCACTCCTGTCTTCCACTGCCTCCCACAGTTTGGTCAAACTCATGCTGGTAGCTTCGAGAACACTGTCCAACCATCTGGTCCTCTGTCGTCCCCTTCTCCTTGTGCCCTCCATCTTTCCCAACATCAGGGTCTTTTCCAGGGAGTCTTCTCTTCTCATGAGGTGGCCAAAGTATTGGAGCCTCAGCTTCAGGATCTGTCCTTCCCGTGAGCACTCAGGGTTGATTTCCTTAAGAATGGATAGGTTTGATCTTCTTGCAGTCCATGGGACTCTCAAGAGTCTCCTCCAGCACCATAATTCAAAAGCATTTGTGTGGCATATTGACTCTATAATGACCATTCTGCTGGTGTCATGGTGGCAGTGTAAGTGTAGGATTGCTTTGAATTGACCCTCAACCCCCAAATCAAATAGCTCTTTGTTCAAATGGTTTTGGAGACTTAGGTGGTAATGTTCCAGTCCGTTTCAGAACTTTGGCAGTGCCATCTAAGCATGCGTGTTAAATATTACTTTCAACGGTCATGTCTTACAAGTACAGCACAACAGATTTTAATAATATTTTTGGAACACCAAGGTCTACCAAAGCCATTTTTACTCAGCTTTAAGGATGCCAGTATATTGGAAGTGCTTCTTATCTTGGACTGAACATTTCACGTTATTTCTCCACCTTTGTCTATCAGCTTGAAACAGAAGAATGTTAGAGAGCTGACTCTATATGATACTCTGCAGAAAAACTTTGAAAACTAAAAGTTACCTTTCTTTACAGTAACTCCAGCTTATTTGGGGTGTATAACACTAGGAACTTTTATATGAACACTGCAGCAGCCCGTATTTCCAGCAATTGAAGTTTTCATAAACTTGGCGATACATTTAATATGTTTTATTTTGTCAAAGCTTTTTATCTTCATAAAAGCTTTAATTTCACTGTACCGTTGCTAAAGCTAGGATGACTGAAATAATGACCAATTAATGTAAAATGTAAGTGCAGATGGAACTACAGTAGCAGAATGAAGTGAACAGAAATAAAGTTATGGCAGCTGAAGATTATGAATTATTTAAATTGTATGTAAAAGTGTATCGTTCTATTTTTTCCACTGAAAGATCAAATTAATAATAAAAACAGCAATTTGAGTCATTTGACACATTTAGGATCCAAATGAATGAGGATCTTTGTGTATTAAAGCTATCAGACTACATTGCTAATTTCAAGAGCAAGAGAGGGAGCAATTATTTCCTCTAAACCGCACTAAAAGCGCCATCCACTGGTAATTTAAAATGGGAATAATATATATATTATTAAACAATATTGCCAGCATAATTGTTCATAATACATTCATCTTGGGACTTATCCAGTGAACTGGGACCAAAATGACCACACTTCCATTTGACTTGTTTGGCGGTTCTCCTTCCTACTAAAATACTTTCACATTATCAAAAAAGGAAGTAGTGGCTATGTATTTGAGAGTGGGCTGCGGATGTACGGTAAAAGTGTTTGTGTGTGTGTGTGAGATCAGTAGTATCATACACACTTGAAGTCCTTTCTCTGTGTGAGCAGAGCTGTTGAAGTTGGTATTCTTATTTGAAAGACTCAGGCTTCATTTGCAAAACAATTGTTACAGTTACAGACTTAATTACTGATTGTACCAGGCCTAAATCAAGAGTTTTCTCATGACATTCAAAAACTTTTGTGTATCTAGACAACATTTTCTCTAATCTTGTTGTAAGATTCTAATGGAACAATCCAACTTTTTTGTTGGTTTTTAAAATCTACATTTTTGTTGTTAATCGCTTTAGGGTGTTTCATGGGATGTGATTCAAAAAAGAAATAAAGTAAAGCACTTTTATGTAGCGATGGGCAAATGCTCCTTAGTTTTGTCTTGAAAAACATTTTCCATTTGCTCTCCTTGAGAAAAGCTTGAGATTGACAAATCGATAAAGCACAGTGCCAGTTCTCTTCCCTGTTACCAAGGCTATGTATGTCCCCATGACATGAGAACTATTGGTCCCTATATGAGGAGTGGGAAGGGTTGCTAGGGATATGGCAGACCGAACTGGTGGCCTTGGGTGCCCCAGTGGAGATTGCAAATGACTGTGGCTTCAATCACTTAAAAGCAGAAGCATAGTGAGATTTAGAAAATAGTGGAGATGGAGATAGATGTAATAAAAAAACTAGTAACTTATTTCAAGGAAAAACCCACTATTATTTATTCTAGAAAGGGAAGTATTCTGCTGTACTCAGGAGAATATAAACACTGTATAGGAAGTACAGTAGGATATGGTAATAAATAACTACCGTACTTAATAGTACAATTGTGTGTTGTGATTGCTTTTGGTGTTGTGTAGATATTAGACAAAAGGTGGGGAACTGGATCAGGCTAGTAAGCCAAATCATTATCTCACCCCTCCCCCAACTCCTGTGGGCCAAGCCTGATAAATGGGTGGAGACACCCACCTGTCAATCACCTGATGTTATAGTGACATCAGTGGATCATTTTTTCACCTGCACAGTTTAAAATCAGTTATATTTCCTGACTTAATGATTTAAAAGTATATGTGCGCTCTATAGTAAAATATATTAAAGCTATTAAATGTTTCGCCTTCTTGTTGGTTGGTTATTGTAAATCTATATGCTGAATCTGTGTTTTGATAAGTAGCATTGTTTTACAGCTGTTGAGTTAAGCATGTATTGTATATCACACCGATATAATGGAAAAAACTGAGCAGAGTAATAACTAGACATGTGATTCAAAAACAGAACCAGAATTCCTGCATTTCAGTCAAGTTAATCCTGTTTACTTACATGCCAGTGCAATGCAACCCAGTTTTGATGGGTTGCTGTGAACCATTCTTTCTCTTTGCTGTGCTATACAGCTGCTCACTAGAGTGTGTTCTTGGCTAGCATTAAAATCCTTGTTACTAAGCTGGTTTTAAGAGAAAGTACTTTGGATTGCTAAAATGATACTTGGACTGCAGCCATTTATATTGCTGTATTGAAAGAGTGGTTTTTGCTACAAACCGTAGGAAAACTCACTGGATAACTTGGATTATTCTTCTGCTTTAGTTTATTGCCATTTGTTACCTTTCTGTGAATGACATAGAGATGGAAATGGAATATATGTTACAGAGAATTGCATTTATGGAGTTTGCATTACTCTTTTGTGCTTTTCCCTCCTTTCTAGCACTTGCGACGCCCCCGCCCATGCCACCCCCGATACAGGCATATGCATTTAAACCCCCCCCTCGACCTGATTTTGGTACTTCAGGGAGATCAATCAAACTGCAAGCCAACTTTTTTGAAATGGACATTCCAAAAATCGACATCTACCATTATGAATTGGATATAAAGCCAGAGAAGTGCCCTAGAAGAGTTAACAGGTACATCCCGCTTTACTTTCTCTTCCGCTTTGAACATTTCACTTCCTTCATTTTTTTAAACTTTGATGCTGAACTATTTCTCTTTGGGATGGTATTAGTGGTATACTTACTATAAACCAGAAACAGTGGTGCCTTTGTTCTGCTTGCACTTAAGAGGAGCTCCTCTTATAAAACAAAACCAGTTTCTCCAAATCTTTTTATACCATCCTAAAATATATTTTTCTCCCTATGCTGTGTTTGGTGGCACTGTGTTTATTTAAAACTTTTAGCGTTTGATGGGTATCAATGATATGGCAGGTCCTATCTCACCAATTTCACTGCAGTTGATCTCCTTCAACCAGTACTGAACTGCTTGCTTACTGGTTGGTACTGTAGTTTGATATCAAGCCTCTTAAGTGGAGAGGTGATGTTACCAACTGCTTGTTTTCCTGTCTTCACCTACTGGCAGGGGGAAGTGAACTCATTTGTCTGATGGTATAAAAGGACTTTGGAGAAACTATATATAACAGCAGGTAAGAGATTACATGTCTCCATCAGATTGCCTGTTAACAGAAAATGACAGATGAAGATATGTGTAGGTTCCTGGGTCTTTTAGATGTTTGTCTTTACAAGCCATAGTGACTGGGCTTATGTATAGGATAACATCTGCTCTGTATGCTGATATCTGAATTACCCAAAGTTGGTGTAAATCAGGACAGATTTTTTCACGTTAGCACTACTCAGTTTCCTACCTCTCGGTGGAGGTAAATGTGATTTTTTAATTATTATTTGAATTTTGTCGTCTGCCTTAACCACTACAGTAAGTGGAAAGGTGGAATATTCCTTCCAACTGGTATTTACAGGCCATAATATTATTCATTAAGGCAGTGTTCCCCATCTTCTGTCTCTATTATCTGAGAGTTCTTTGGTGGATTAACTGATTACTTTGCTTTTGCCACTAACATGCATGCTGTGGTTACCATATACACAAATGGTATTGCATGTGTTTCTGTTTTTAAAAAGCTGGAAGCATGAAACTCAATAGCAGCCTAGCTATCTCCTATCCATCTTTCGCTTTTGAATAGAGAATTGAAGGACTTTCCTGCAAAGGTTAATGTGATAGGGTTGCCAGGGAGCTCTTGTATCTGAAGACTAATAAGCTGTTAAAAAAAGAGAAGCAATAGCTTATTTGTTTGTTTATTATATTATATTTGCATGTATAAAAATATTTATATGCTGCTGTTTCATTAAAGGGACGCGGGTGGTGCTGTGGGTTAAACCACAGAGCCTAGGATTTGCCGATCAGAAGGTCGGCGGTTCGAATCACCACGACAGGGTGAGCTCCCGTTGCTCAGTCCCTGCTCCTGCCAACCTAGCAGTTCGAAAGCACGTCAGAAGTGCAAGTAGATCAATAGGTACCGCTCTGGCGGGAAGGTAAATGGCATTTCCATGCGCTGTTCTGGTTCGCCAGAAGCGGCTTAGTCATGCTGGCCACATGACCCAGAAGCTGTACACCGGCTCCCTCGGCCAATAAAGCGAGATGAGCACTGCAACCCCAGAGTCGGCCACGACTGGACCTAATGGTCAGGGGTCCCTTTACCTTTATTTCATTAAAATATCAAAGTGGTTTACAACAAAAATACATACAACCATGCAATAAAAACCACATTAAAGGGAATAGTCAGACATCAATTAACTATTATGGGGACATGTATACTTAATTGCCTGCATAGGCCTGACGGACTAGAAAACTTTTAAGAAGATGTTTAAACTTCGGCACAGTGGACAATTGCTGAATCTCTTATTGGCAGAGTATTCCACAGGACTGGGCTGATGACACTAATGCTCGCTTTCTTGTTTTCAAGTGAGCCTTGCCAACTTGGGGAATGACCAGTTATGCTCCTGCAGATGATCTCAGTGGTCGAACTGAGATATAAGGGTTCAGGCGATCCCTGGGCTACCCTGGACCTAAGTTGTTCAGGGCTTTGTAAATTAATACAAGAACCTTGAACCTGGCTCAGTAGTGAATGGGCAGCCAATGCAGCTGTTTTAAATATGGTGTCATGTGTTCTTGACCAGATGCCCCTATCAGCAGTTTGGTTGCTTCGCTCTGCACCAGCCGGGGCTTCCAAACCAAACCTAAAGGCAGCCCCACATAGAGTGCAAGCAGAGTTAATTGGCCCTTATCCAGTCCACCACTGCATTCAGACATCAATCCAGACTTTTCACAGCCTATCTTGATTCAGATGTTATGGAGGAGTAGAAGTAGCATTTTCATGCTGTCCTCTCCCAGTGATGTTGGGAGCACACCAAAAAGCCAAGAAATCTTAGCTGCCTTCATATTGTGGCTAACCTGTCATCTTTATGGTATCCAGCATGGAACACATGGGTTCTGCTCTGATAGCTATTAACGTTGCATGTGTTGTGGCTAAGGGCATGGTTTAAAGTGGAGTTGGTTGCAAGGAATGCTTTATGAGTAAGCTTTTCTTTCCTGCCTAACATCAACTTTAATCAGGACTGAGCTTTGAAGCAGAAAAAAAGTGATTCAATCTTGCCTTTGCCATGAACTTCTAGGTAAGACAGTCTCTCATCCTCACCCTGTCTGTCAATGAATGGATTGCTCTCAATGCTCTACAGATATAGTCAGTCAGCTCACAACTTACATGCGTTCAACATATGTGATTTCAACTTTGAAATCACATAAATTAAATGCACGGTAGGTGGAGAACTTAGAAGCTCCCTTTGCCCAGGGTTCTCCCAGCACAGAAAGAGCTTTTAAGCTCTCTGCCTTGCCTACTGGGCTCTGGGAAGCTTTCTTGCAGGAGCCCCACAGAGCCAAGTAAGGAAGGCAGAGAGCTTAAAAGTACTGTGCCTTGCTGGTGGGGTGAGATCCATTGGTGCACCAGCTCTAGAAGGTGAGGTTGCTCACATGTGGGTGGCTTCAAGGGATTGTATACACAATTTTGGATTTATGAACCATCCCTGGAATATAATCCACAACTAAGGTGCAAGTGATCTGTACATTGATTATTATTAGTGGAGGACTTGAATGGGTTTCAGCAGATGTTTGAATTCAGTTTTCATCCTTTTATAAAGCTACAACTAATAAACATGGATGGATGCTTATTTTAACACTTTGAACAATGTTTCCAGAGAAATAGTTGAACACATGGTCCAGCACTTTAAAGGACAGATATTTGGGGAGCGCAAGCCAGTGTTTGATGGAAGAAAAAACCTCTATACAGCTATACCACTTCCAATAGGGAGAGATAAAGTAAGTATTTAATGCCAGCTTCAACTATGATTCCATATGTTCCATGTATGATTTCATTCATCCTACCAAGATTTCAATATTGCTCATACAATGGGAAGTGCTTCAGTGGGGTTTTCCAAGAAAACCCTTACCACATGTGTCACCTGTGTTGTTTGATTTGGAAGCCATGCAAAGCAGCTGGGGCAACCCAGTCAGATGGGTAATAAATTATGATGATGATGATGATGTCTCATTGTTGGAATAAATGCCTTACACAGCAGTAGTTACTTTTAAAGTGTTTGCTGTGGAAAAGCAGCTCTGAAAATATAAAAAGATCACATTGTATAAAGGTTTTCATAAGATGTTCATATTGTATAACAAGTAATGGTGCAGCTGTACGAACAGTGGCTGAGCTGATTGGTGGAAGACAAAAGGCCAGCCATGCTACCATTAGAGGCACATTACCTTGTTTGTTATCTGCAGTTGGTGCATCACAGCACAAGCGTTGCTTCTAAAACAGCTTTGCCAAAACACAGTGGTGATCTTAAGGTGCACATGATCCAACATGGAGAAAAGAAAAATTATCCAGGATAATTATTTCTGAATATTTTGAGACCCTTTTCAGAAGTTCGGCTGGTGGAGATCCGAAAAAGAGTCTCTTAAGTTGTGGCATCCCAACTCTCTAGGGAGGCTCTTGTGTTGCTGAGCCTGGTGTCTTTCCACTTGGAAGACCTTTTAATTTGCTGAGGATTTTCAGTGATGTATTTTTTCTTGGCTTACATCATTCCCCCCCCCCCGCTGCTCTGTTTTTACTTTGTTATTTAAATGTATTACTGCACTTGAATCATGTGTGGAGTAGCCGTCTAAGTAAATTTTTATTTGTGGGGTCTTTTTGTGTTGTTGTCAATGAGCGTTCACTATACAGAAGAGTTTGCTACCCTTTGACCGTTCTGATAAAGTGTGTGCTTAAACAGAAAGAATCATCTTGTTGTGGTTTCCAAATGTTGCAGGTGGAATTGGAGGTCACATTGCCGGGAGAAGGGAAGGACAGAATATTTAAGGTGGCAATAAAGTGGATGTCAGGTGTGAGTCTGCAGGCTTTACATGATGCTCTCTCTGGTCGTCTTCCAAGTGTTCCTTTTGAAACAATTCAGGCACTGGATGTAGTAATGAGGCACTTGCCTTCCATGAGGTAAGAGAAATGTTAATATAGGTCTTTAGGGAAGTTTTAGTGCTGGAGCTAAACAAAATTACACTTGGGAATTTTGCATCTACATCAACAACGTCTTGATGTGCGCTCTAGTGCACTGTATATGTGCACGCACACTTTACTATTTGTGTGAATGGAAGAGGCAGGTGTGCATGCAAAACTCCTGCAAATTGGAAGCTGCTCATCAACTGGAATTAAAGGGAACTTCTGAAGGCAGATGTTGAAATGAGGACAAAAGATCCAGGGATTTAGGACTGGCAGCTCTTTCTCTCTTTTTCTGTTTTTGCTGCACCCTTCCTTTCTCCCATTTATCCATGCCTTTCTTCTTTCAACCATAATGCTTTTTATTGTTGCATAAAAATAAATCCAAACATGTCCCAAAGATGGTTACAGGGATTCTAACGAGATCCCATGGACCTTGCCAGATACTGGCGTAGTTTGCATATCATGTTAGACACAGTTTAAAACAAACTGGATTAATGTAAGTGAGCAGCATAAGTGGTGTGCTAGGGCATGCTGCTTAAAAGCTTCTGTGATGCTCCTCACCCACGTGGTCCTGCTACTGTGGCTCAGATGAAACAAGCCAGTGTCTGCATCTTTATGCTGCACGAACATGGTCTTGTGACTTGTTTCTCAACGCACCACAAGTGGGAACTAAGGTTTGTTCTTGGCTTACTGTTCACAGCACGGGGGGGGGGGGCTGAAGGGACAAATCATGAACCCAGCCTTGGATGACATTGAATGCTTATTTGGTTTGTGGTGTGCCGGCAGCAGAACTGGGGAAGCTTTTGAGCAGCAGGTGACAGCATAGATAGCTTTCAAACCATGGTTTAACATGCCGTGCACATAGGGCCATTGAACAATAATATTTACCAATAATATTTTTCAGTGGCCCGATGTGCATGGCACGTGAAACCCTAGTTTCACCCTAGTGTGGTTGGACCAGGAATGTGTTTGAAATAATACGGCTCCCCACTCCCTCCATTCCCCCCCGCTGAATAATATATTCACTTTCTCTTGTAGGTACACTCCTGTGGGACGGTCCTTTTTTACTGCATCAGAAGGGTGCTCTAATCCCTTGGGTGGCGGCAGAGAAGTTTGGTTTGGATTCCATCAGTCCGTCAGGCCTTCACTGTGGAAAATGATGCTTAACATTGATGGTATGCTTTGTGTCACTTCACCATTTGCATTTGTTTACGTTGTCTGGAAGTGCTTTTTAGTCAGGTTTCTTAGATCTGTAAGATTTGTGTGTCATTCATTTCCTGTATTTTTCCTTTTGATTTTTAGTATCTGCAACAGCATTTTACAAGGCACAACCTGTAATTGAGTTCGTATGTGAAGTTTTGGATTTCAAAAGTATTGAAGAACAACAGAAACCTCTGACAGATTCCCAAAGGGTTAAGTTTACCAAAGAAATTAAAGGTAAGAAAGTTGAAGGAAACAAACATGATTGTCTGTGTGGAACAAATATTGAGAGTTTCAGAAGGCTACTTTATAGTAAATTGTCTCCAATCATGCAATAGAATGTGGTTGTTAATGAATTGGTCATTCAGTTTGGAAGGAATTTAAACTAGGGCTGTAAGGAGATCAACATTCTTGCTGTCGACCAAACTGGTTTTGATTGATGCATATTTTAAATGGACTTGATTTTCCTCAAGATTTGTAATTCCTGTGGGCTTCTGCATGTATGAATGTTATGACCCACTTGTATAAAAGCATATTCAGTTTTCACTCCTGCTTAAGCATGTGTGGAGGGCTTTGTTTTGAAACATTCTTAAGGCACAACAGCTGGGCTCCTTCCTTGCTGGCAGGCAGCAAAAGGAGAGGTCTCCAGGCACTGTCCAAATGTGGTCATTGCCTGGTGGTGTGGATTGGGGCCTACTTAAAGTGCCAGGTGCTAGTAAAGGATCAGTGAGCCCTGGCAGCCCATCACACTCAAGTTATTTAATGATTAAATTTTGTTCAGCTTACATTAACCCAAGTCAAAGGCTTTGGGTTTTTTTTTAAACAGGTATTTCAAATAGAACCATTTCCCCTATTAATTTTCGAATATGTACTAGTAAATTTTCTAGGAAACAAAACTGAGTTCTTATGCTCCTAAATCATTAGGTCTGAAGGTGGAAATCACTCACTGCGGGCAAATGAAGAGAAAATACCGAGTATGCAATGTTACCAGACGACCAGCAAGTCACCAAACGTAATATTTGCTTTTTGATTTTTCTGCAATTACTTAAGAATTGTTACTTCCTCTGTACTTATTTGATGCAGCACCTTCTTTCGTGCTCATTGTCTATAAACCTTCCATGGATATATGACAAGATTGAGAACTTGAAGAAGTTACTTTGAGTTGGTGACATCCCTTGTTAAATATTGCCTCTTCTAATGCCAGAAAAAGCAGCTTCCTTGAGGCTTTGCATGTCCCTTTTGTTCCAGACCCTTCTAGGCTGATTTAATTTTGCTCCTTCAGGTTTTATTCTGATGTTGGAAGCTTGTATAAATCTTCTTTCAGATAGTCAGTGAAAAACATGGTAGGAGCTTCAATTATGACATATTCAAAGAAGCCGAATACATTATCTGGGTAATGTTTTCTGATTTAAGGATAATTATAACTGCTGTGTTTTATCTTCAAAGGGTGATTGAAACTCTATTAGAAACCTAACGTGGTTTGACTGTAGCCAGTGAACGTAGAAACAGTGAAAGTGCCTTTTGTGGCTTCCTGTAGGCACTTAGCCTCTGGGAGCTGGAAACGGCAAAGCGTTTAAGTATTATGACTATATAGTGTCTGGAGGCTGATGTGAGCCCCTGTAAAGTTGCATTGTGGGACAGTTTGTGAAATCACTAACTTGCATTTCCCTCCTCACATTTGACTTTCCGTAGATTCCCGCTTCAGCAGGAGAGTGGACAGACCGTTGAATGCACTGTAGCTCAATACTTTAAAGATAGGCACAAGCTGGTTTTACGATACCCTCATCTTCCATGTTTACAAGTTGGACAGGAGCAGAAACACACATATCTCCCTCTAGAGGCAAGTCATTGCTCTTCTGTGTAGGAGGGTCGGCCTTACTCTATATTTCTAACAGGTCCCCCGTCCCCCATTGTTGGAAGTAGTTTAGTTGAAAGGTTGATATGTTTTTATTTATTTAAAGTATGTTAACCTTGCTCTTTAACCAAAGAAGACTTTCAGACCAGGCTTACGGTGGGAAAAGGCATCACACACACATGCACTGAATTGGGAGGAAGGAGGAAATATCTAAGCTCACATACAAGTTCTTAGTTACAAGTTCTTTAATGGCCGGCTTGAGTAGAAAAGCTGTTTCCTATCGGCTGCCATTTCCCTCCATATTAGGGGGGAATAAAACCCATGCCAAAAGTGCTTATAGAGCCTATTCAGTGGAAAGTTGCTTCCTTTATCCAGACCAGCTCTGATCTTATGGCATTGGCCAAGTGAAGAGATGGCTCGATGGGGATATTGGGCGTGCAGTGGCTTCTCATTCCCTCAAATGACCTGGTGTAGTGCATGTTTGTAAACACCTAGAAGATAATGGGACTCTATTATGCCTTTTGGGGATTGCTTCGCATGAAGGCACAATGTATGTTTTGGGGTTGTTTGTTTAGATCTGATTTATCTGAGGCCCAATCAAATGTTTGTTGGTACTGCCAAAGATTAGTAGGTTTGAACTTGACCAGTTCCTTCAATGGGATATCACTCGAATCCCAGTGTAATAACAGTTTCTAACATCCTCATATCACTGTCTATCTTGTTAGTTTTAAGGTTCCATAATATTCTTTGCTATTTTACAGAGTAATATGTCTGTTCCCCTGGATATTAAAAAAAACAACTAATTTGTGTTTGGTCTTTGTACAGGTATGCAACATAGTGGCAGGACAGCGGTGTATAAAGAAGCTGACAGACAATCAAACTTCCACTATGATAAGAGCAACTGCTAGATCAGCACCTGACCGTCAAGAAGAGATTAGTAAACTGGTGAGTCCTCTTCCTCTGTCCCTGGGATTGGGGTGTAGCTTGACCATATAACACTGGTCCTGAAAGAACTTCATTGGCTCCCAGTACGTTTCCGAGCACAATTCAGAGTGTTGGTGCTGATCTTTAAAGCCGTAAACGGCCTTGGTGCAGTATATCAGAAGGAGCTTCTCCACCCGCATCGCTCAGCCCAGACACTGAGGTCCAGCTCTGAGGGCCTTCTGGCGGTTCCCTCACTGCGAGAAGTGAGGTTACAGGGGACCAGGCAGAGGACCTTTTCGGTAGTGGCGCCCGCCCTATGGAACGCCTTCCCACCAGATGTCAAGGAAATAAACAATTATCTGACTTTTAGAAGACATCTGAAGGCAGCCCTGTTTAGGGAAGTTTTTAATGCTTGATGTTTTATTGTGTTTTTAATATCCTGTTGGGAGCCACCCAGAGTTACTGGGGAGGCCTGGCCAGATGGGCGGGGCATAAGTAAATGATGATGATAATAATAACTGTATAGTGGTGTGCAAAAAGGAAACACAAATTCTGGTCTTGGCATAAATCATCTATGTCTGGTTCATTTACTAAACATAACACTGCCTCCCAGGTTCGGACTTTCAAAGAGCTTGATAACTTTTTAGCAAACAGTATGGAATATGGTAGAAAAGTGGAGCCGTGTAAGAGGGGCTGAAGGCCAGGGAACAATTAAGTGACGAAAAGCAGCAGGTATTCATATAACATTGTCCTTCAGACTCAGTTCTCAGAAACTGCTAATTCCCACTCTGTTTTCTGAGCCATATCCAGACAAATTCGATGTTTTGAATTGTATTTTAATGAAGGATTTGTCTCCTCATTGGTTTATCTTTCGTTTCTAGATGCGAAGTGCAAGTTTTAATACTGACCCTTTTGTTCGTGAATTTGGAATAATGGTGAAAGATGAAATGACGGATGTGACTGGGCGGGTCCTACAGCCTCCTTCAATTCTCTATGGAGGCAGGGTATGTAAACCAAGATCCTGTGGGATCTGCAGTGATCACACACACCCCACCCCTGGCTTGTATGTAAGGACGTTGAATAATGGTTAGTGCTGTACTTTGCCACAGTTTCAGATTTTACTGTGTGTGGCTTTCAGATGCTGCTGTGTGAATACTCTGAGTATCTACAGGAGGGTGGGTTACTCTCTTGTCCCCCTATTTCTTCCCAGTGGAGAGGTTTCAGTGCGGGGAATCTTTTGCACATACTTTTCTCTTGGAGTTGTTCCAGTGATACCGTAGACGATCTTGCAGTCTCAAATGGTGCCCTTTAGCATTTGGCCAAGAAAAATATGTATTGTCAATAGATGCAGTTACCCTGACAGTCGTTTCCGCTGATGTTACCAATATAGCTCGTGGATGTTGTAGATGTAGTTAGTTGTGTGCAGGGAAAAAGGATACAGAGATCGGAAGTCATGGTTTATTCTGGGTCTGGGATGCATTTACTCCTGGCCAAGGGGGAGACTGATCAAGATGCCTTGGTGTACCGTGGAAGACTTTCTTTTTTTAATGGTTTCCCCAGAATGTGTAGAGGCTTGCTATTTTGATACTGAGGTATTTAAAGCCATTGCAGCACAGAGCTATTTTGTGCAGTAAACCACTCACTACTATGTTTTCTCTCTCTTTCTAGAACAAAGCAATAGCTACACCAGTTCAAGGGGTTTGGGATATGAGGAACAAACAGTTTCACACTGGAATTGAAATCAAGGTCTGGGCAATTGCTTGCTTTGCTCCACAGCGCCAGTGCACTGAAGTCCACCTTAAGTAAGTTTGTTAGGGATCGAAGTCGTGATCAGGTAGTGATTTTGAATGTGTTCTCATAGCTTCTGAAAGTATTAAGCATGCCATTAGTTTTCTAAACGTAACGGCAGAACTATGCACTCCTTCAGAAATGTGAGAAATACAACTAATACAATTGAAGTATTGGGGAGCAGATATCTCTTACAAATGAATATAGTGGTACCTCGGGTTACAGATGCTTCAGGTTACAGACTCCGCTAACCCAGAAATAGTACCTTGGGTTGAGAACTTTGCTTCAGGATGAGAACAGAAATCTCATGGTGGCACAGTGGCAGTGGGAGGTCCCATTAGCTAAAGTGGTACCTCAGGTTACGAACAGTTTCAGGTTAAGGACGGACCTCCAGAACGAATTAAGTTCTTAACCCGAGGTACCACTGTATTCATTTACTTATTGGCAACTAAAAAATTGTCCAGTAGCACCTTAGAGACCAACTAAATTTGTTCTGGGTATAAGCTTTCGTGTGCATGCACACTTCTTCAGATACGTATTAGAAATGTTGCATACTTTTAAGGCTGGACGGTTGCATTTGGCCAGTGTGAAATGGGAACTGCAAAAATGTAAAGACCGCATCTGGGCACCATAATTTGGAAATGACTTCTGCTGGCTTCAGGGCTATTACTTCCAAGCATTTATGCATAGAATTGCAGCCTTAAAGTGTTTGGACATGGATTTGTCCCCTGCTTCTGAAACTGTAAGGTTCCATGTACTTTGGTAAATAAATACTAGTTTTATTTATAAACCACTCCAAATTTACTCCTGATAATAAACTGTCAGGAGAGTTTTGATCCCTGAAACCTAAAGTGCGCATTCGTATTTGGGAATATAGACACTGCTTATTTCCTTGGAGTGTATGTGCAGCTGCTTGCATGTAGGAGTGTAGCTGTTTTGCGAGGGAAAGGAATTGGCATGAATCTGCTTGGCAGCAGTATATAGGCCTGAGTGTTTAGAGGATTCCCCAAGGGTGGAAATAGAAGAGTTCTATAATCAGAAATATGGAAATTGCAGACTCTCAAGTGTCACTCAAGCCAACGAGGCTATATTGGTTTTAATGAGTGTCAAGTGCTGGTTCCATCCCTTTAAATGTGTGCCTTGATTCATTTTTATTCTTAGGTCCTTCACAGAACAACTGAGGAAGATATCACGAGATGCAGGAATGCCCATCCAGGGTCAGCCCTGTTTCTGTAAATATGCCCAGGGAGCAGATAGTGTGGAACCAATGTTCCGACATCTAAAAAACACTTACGCCGGATTGCAGCTCGTAGTAGTCATTCTGCCAGGAAAAACTCCAGTTTATGGTCAGTATATAGGGGTTACATTTGACTTACCTATTTAAATTTATTTAACTTTTATTGCCTTGGCATTTCATAGTGTTCTAGATGTTTCTGTACAGATTTCCTTTAATGCAGCAGCATACTGTTCCCAGAGGAACTGCCTGATGTAGTTCTCTAGTGTGCAGTGCAATACTGTTTGGCTTTGCACTTTTTTCTGAAGTAGTATGATAAGCATCAGGGGAAGAAAGCTTTGTGTTTATCTTGGCTGTGAGTCCTGGAAGAGCTGCTCCCTGTCTTGCAGGACATTTCACACCTGGCCGGGGAAGGTGGGGCCCTGGCTGACTCCAGCTTCAGTAATTGAGGCTGCTAAACAGACTCTTGAACTGAGGAATTAGGGGTTTTTTTAAAATGGGTTTTTGTTGCTGCTGTTGTTGATATTAATCTTTATATTTAGATCATCTTATGATTAAGTCAGGTGGAAATGGTTCAGTTTGGTTGTGTGCTTTTTGATGCGTTCTGCTTGTTGTTTATGACTAATTTTTGTTACCTTTGTAAGTATGTACTTTTTTCATGTGGTAAGCCGCCTTGAGCATAGATTTAAGTCTGGAAAGGCGGCATACAAATAATTTTGTATGTGTGTGTGGTATTTCACTTCTGTGTGTATGCTGCTGAGCAGTCTTTTTGTCAAGATCACCTAAGCACCAGAAGGCCATTCTATAAACGTTGTCAGAGACCTGCCTAATCATAATTTTGAAAGGCGAATAACAGCAATAGGCATACATGCTCATTAGTGTACAATAATTCTTTGAAATGAAACCCTCAGCATTATTTTAATCACATCTCATTTCATAGACTAATATATGTTATTTTACACATACCCCTTTTCCACAGAAAGTTGATAACATGGTGTATTTTACAGTTATATACAAGGCTTGTTTGTTTATTATAAGTGTTTATATACTATCCCAGTTTGGCTTGCAAAAAAAAAAAAAAAAGAGAGAGAGAGAGAGAGAGAGAGAGAGAGAGAGAGAGAGAGACGCAGCAAAACTGGTGAAATAACAGACAAAGACAGTACATCTTAAAGCAGCATCTGTAAAACAATGATAGGGAAAATAAAGATGTCTTTACCTGCTGTTGAAATATAATGATCGTACTCTCTAGGTGAGTCTCTTTGGAGAGAGCATCTAGAATCGGAGCACCATCATTACTGAGAAGCCCCACCCCAAGAACCGCCCCCCCCAACTTGTATTAGATGACAGGGACATCTGTAGAAAACACTCTGGTCTTCCTGATTTTAATGTATGGTTATTTTCATATCGAGAGATAGTCTGATAATCTTCTGTGCCAGAGTGACTTGACTGGATCTCTCTTTCACTTGGCAGCTGAGGTGAAGCGTGTTGGTGATACTGTGCTGGGCATGGCCACACAGTGTGTGCAGATGAAAAATGTGCAGAGAACGACGCCACAGACACTTTCCAATCTGTGCTTAAAGATCAATGTCAAACTGGGAGGAGTAAATAACATTTTACTGCCTCAGGGAAGGTAAGGGGTTTCCTGTCTGTAAACAATTGAGTAAGTAGACAGTTTATAAATGTGCACATCCAGTGCATCCTAATGTTCTGAGAAATAGCTATATTCAGTGCAGCATAGTTTTTTTTTTGTCCTGTAGGACTGCTTTTAAAAAAGGTTTATTTCCATGGCTAGATTTTAATTAACATATTATAGTGAGAACTAAAAACCTGGAATCTGATACACATAATGCTTGATTAATTCTGTAGCTGCAGGAGAGAGAGAGAGAGAGAGCGCAAAATGAAAGTTGCCTTGTTCATTGAATCCTGATGGCCAGGATAAAACAAATGAAAAATAATACATAGTTTAGACTTGAAAGAAATTTGCATCTTGCTGCATTGTGCTTGAGGGATTGCTAAGAGTTGCATTTATGATAAACATGCTAGGGTTGGGTGCGTCTCAAGCTGAAATAGTGGGATGGGGGGAGTAAAAAAACCCAAAACTGGGCACACATCTTTAGAGGCTGCAAAAATAAGTCCTGACTATATAAGCATATATATCTGGTGATGCCTCAAAGAGTGACTAAATGGGAAATGCCATTTTAAAGTTTGCCTGTTTGTTTTCCACTAATTAAGAGAAACATGCATTTGTGAACCAAAGTATAAGTCCCTTTCGTAAAGATAAGCAATCTTTTCTCCTTTGCCAAGTTTAAAACGGGGAGCAGCTGTTGAATAACAGGTCAATCAATGTTGGGGTGTGTGTAAAGGCTGTACATTGCATCCACATGTATTATTGGCATGTCTACAAATTTTGGTTGGCCTCAGTAGTTGCCCCACCCCAAATTGAGGAAAGGGCAGGTCTTGCCCTTGACATCATGCTGCATTCCAGAGGCACTTGGAAGCAGTCCAGATTCTTGCCACTTTGGAGTGCCTTTAGAAGCTCAGCACAAAGCCATTTCCCATTCTGCCTGTTTGGTAATGCCACTGTGGAACAAGAAAAGGTGGGCTTACCATAACGGTAAAGGTAAAGGTACCCCTGCCTGTACGGGCCACTCGTGTCCGACTCTAGGGTTGTGCGCTCATCTCACTCTATAGGTGCTGTCCGCAGACACTTCTGGGTCACGTGGCCAGCGTGACAAGCTGCATCTGGCGAGCCAGCGCAGCACACGAAATGCCGTTTACCTTCCCGCTAGTAAGCGGTCCCTATTTATCTACTTGGACCCGGGGGTGCTTTCGAACTGCTAAGTTGGCAGGCGCTGGGACCGAGCGACGGGAGCGCACCCCGCCGCGGGGATTTGAACCGCCGACCTTTCGATCGGCAAGTCCTAGGCGCTGAGGCCACAGCGCCACCCACGTCCCACAATATGGGCTTACCATACTGACTGTTAAACTTACTATGTGACTATTCGGTATCATTATTATTTTTTTCTTATCTAGGCCTCCAGTATTTCAGCAACCTGTAATTTTCCTGGGTGCAGATGTCACTCATCCACCAGCTGGAGATGGGAAAAAACCATCCATTGCTGCTGTGAGTAAACTGTGTATTGGTTACATCAAACATATCCCACCCCCCATACATAGAGTGTTTTTCAGTAGTTGCATTAGCAAGGGAGCAGTTCCTTTCTTCATGTACCTCCCAGTGGAACAAAACACTGTGGTGCCATCTCCTCTGTCTGGTCGGGGGCAGGTTTTTTTAAAGGTTTCATCTCGGAGCTGAAAAAAGACCCCTTGTAAAAAAGAAATAGATATGGAAGGTTAATGTTAAATTGGCAATATTATAAAGAAAATGCGGGAAAATAAGAAAAATGGATGATTGAGGGAGGTGCCGATGGAAGTTCAAAAAAACAGCAAACATGTAATTATGGTGGTACGAATTATTTGTAAAAGAAAAACTTAATAAAAATTTATATAAAAAAAAGAAAAGAAAAAAGACCCCTTCTTTCCCATGCATTTGTAGTGAGTGGCTGTAGACTCCGGGTCTGTTCCCTTCTGCTAGTTTAATCATATTTAGATGAGGTTTCTGTTTGCAAGCCAGGTAGTGAGAAATGGATATAATAATAATAATAATAATAATAATAATAATAATAATAATAATAATAATTTATTATTTGTACCCCACCCATCTGGCTGGGTTTCCCCAGCCACTCTGGGCGGCTTCCAACAAAGATGAAAAATACACAAAAATGTCACATATTAAAAACTTCCCTGAACAGGGCTGCCTTCAGATGTCTTCTGAATGTCAGGTAGTTGTTTATCGCTTTGACATCTGATGGGAGGGCATTCCACAGGGCGGGCGCCACTACCGAAAAGGCCCTCTGCCTGGTTCCCTGTAACTTGGCCTCTCGCAGTGAGGGAACCGCCAGAAGGCCCTCGGAGCTGGACCTCAGTGTCCGGGCAGAACGATGGGGATGGAGACGCTCCTTCAGGTATACTGGACCGAGGCCGTTTAGGACTTTAAAGGTCAGCACCAACACTTTGAATTGTGCTCAGAAACGTACTGGGAGCCAACGTACAATGGAGAATAATGACAGCAGTAGTCAATGCTTAGTCTGCTCCTAGTCCATTGTTCCTTCACTGAAAGGGAGCCCAACAAGGACTCACAAATGTGTCTTTTTTCTTGCCCCATGCAAATGATTCAGGTGAAGATGCAAGGTGAGACAAGAGTGCCTTGAGGTTCAATATCACATCCCTTGCTTGGTCACTGTGGGTTCTTTAAACCTGGATGTGAATTAGTGGCCAGCCCTTGTAGCTGAGTTAAGGATGCGACAGGCTTGTTGGGCTGGTATATGTACCTACTTCACGAAGACCCCTTAAATATCATATTACTCAGATAGGTTTCTCTGCATTCAATGCATCATAGTAGTATTACAGTTGCCTAAGTCCCCGAATTCTGGGATTTTTTTGAAAGGGAGAAAGAGAGATCTGCTTTTTCCATACCACAGAAATTTTATGCATGTCTGTCTTGTCTTCCCTGTTGACACTGTTAAGCTTCAGGATAGTTGCAGAGCCTCTGTTTCTTCTAGGCATGGAAGGAATAGAAAACCCCAATCTGCATGTTTTTTTGGGAAGGGGGGTGGGGAACCGTGCTGCTGGACAAACACCTGCCCCCCTCCTTGTAAGGATAGCCTAGCAGACTGATTGGAAGTTTACTTCAGTAAAATGCCACCTTCAGAACAATTAAAGATCTTGGAAGGCTTGCTTGGAAAAGGGATATGAGGTAACTCCTGTTTCTACCCCATATTCTTAAATGAACCAGCTCATTAAAACAACTCTCTTGTTCTCCAACAGGTTGTAGGTAGTATGGATGCCCACCCTAATCGATACTGTGCCACTGTGAGAGTCCAGCAGCACCGCCAAGAGATCATCCAAGACTTGGCTGCCATGGTCAGGGAGCTGCTCATTCAGTTCTACAAATCAACCCGATTCAAACCAACTCGGATTATTTTCTACAGAGATGGTGTTTCAGAGGGGCAATTCCAACAGGTTATCTCCCCCCCCCCACATACGCTTTTGATATTTACATTTTGCTGTGTTCTTTGTATATCATTGTTTTTGCATAGATGGCCTTTATAGATGCATGGTTATTTCTTACATTTGTATTTCCACCCTTCTTTGAAGGACTTTGGGGGTAGCCCCTTCCCCTCACAATAACTTTGTGAGGTAGTTTAGGCTGAGCAAGTGTGGCAGCTCCAAGGCTGTTGTCCAACACTCCATCAAAATGGTGGTTTCGTGTTGTGCTCTGAAGAAGTGGCAGAAGTCCCCATCCATAATGTTGCCTGGTGTGAGCCTTTTATTCTGCAGAAGACAACATGAGTCTCTCACTGCTTGTTTCTTCTCCTCTCTGGCAAGAGCCAGAGACTCGGGAAAGGGGGGAGGGGCTTAGTGCAGACCACAGATAATGGCTGACCACTGAGCCAAGGAATCTTGATCCCAGGCACACCTATTTGTAAGAATAAAAGTCACCGAGTGCCCCAGCACAAAAATCTTGAAATTATAATAGGATCAGTCCTTAACAGAGCTATTTGAATACGTAAAACCCGCAACTTGTGTTCATTCAGCTTTACATGTGTGGCTATTTTAAAAAATAATAAAAAGAAGAAAAAGGGGTTGAGAAGGTGTGGGGTTCCAGGAAAAATGACTTTGGCATTCCCATCCACCATTGAATCCAATGGGTTTTGCCTATTATGGCTTTAGGCACAATCACCAGAATTTTACCCCCTCGTAAGTTGTGGGCCTACTGTATTCTTGTTGCAGCTATGAGGGTATCTCCCTGGGGTTTGTATATGTATATGAAAGCTTTTTTAAAGCTGGGTTCTCAAAATTAGTTTGGGAGGGTACCCCAAACTCTTGTATAATGTTGCAATTGGACAGAAAGGGGCTGGGGGAATTTGCACATGAGAAGGGTGCAGGCAAGGTCCGTGGCCCTCGCTCTCTATCCATAAAACTTTCATTTCAGTGTTGTCTGAACCTTAGATTTAAAAGTCTATATGTGGCTGATTAACAGCACTGGAAAATGTGTTTGCCAAATGCTGCAGCATGCCTGGACCTATACAGGTTTTTATTATAATGTTGATCTTCCTCCAAGTTCTCAACAATCTCGTTTAATCTCATTAAGTGAAGAATGTAGGATAGGTCTTAAGATCACCTGTTCTGCTGCAGGGGAAATACCTGAAACAAGCTCTGAAAATGTAAACAGTCAGATTTTTTTTTTTAAATGCATTTTCCTACTAGTGTCTATGTGTTTGTGACATTTCAGAATGTTACATTTCCTGCACCCCCCCTTTTTTCCTGTAGGTCCTCCATCATGAATTGCTGGCTATCAGAGAAGCATGTATTAAGCTAGAAAAAGACTACCAGCCTGGAATCACATTCATTGTTGTGCAGAAAAGGCATCACACCAGACTCTTCTGTACAGACAAAAACGAAAGGGTGGGTATCACATTTTGTAAAGAGGCTGACAATAAGCAGCATCCTGCAGGTGTTGAAATAAGTAGCCCAGCCCCATCCAGCAGAAGCCGATCGTAAAAGAGAAACGCTCATCAACCATTTATACTGTAGCATCTAAACAGCCTTTTAAGCAAATGCACATTTGCTTGCTCCTTTATTGCAGCTTCATAGTACAGACGAGAAGAAACAAAAGCTTAAGTCTCATTATTTTTTGTTTGCACAGGTCGGGAAAAGCGGAAACATTCCAGCAGGTACAACAGTGGACACAAAAATCACCCACCCTTCAGAGTTTGACTTCTATCTGTGTAGTCATGCTGGTATTCAGGTATATTCTTAATGTGTCATCTCATTCTGTAGACCCATCCGTGTTATGACTATTCTGTCTCCTGTGTGTGTCCTAGATTTATTATTTATTCTTCCTTGTACCACATACCCTTAGTGTGGCAGCCCCTGTGCTCTGGAACTCCCTGCCTATTGATATTAGGCCGGTGCTTTCACTATGTACTGCTTTAGATGCCTGCTGAAAACCCCTGTTTCAGCAAGCCTGTCCAGATGCATCATTGAGTTACATTTGTTTTAAATGTTTTATTTTAAAACCATTGTTTTATGTATGTTTGTTTTTAATTGGTTTGTATATTTTAGTTATATTTCATATATAATTGAACGTGTGTACCACTTGGAAATTTTTATTTTATTTTTAGTAAGTGGATTATAAATTTTCAAAATAAATAAACGGTATATTATATGAGAATAAATTTAAAATTATGGAAAAAAAGGGGCTCATGAAATGTTTAGAAAGTATAAAAAGAAACATTTTAAAAAAAGAAATCTTGAAGGGATTCCATGTTACCATAGCAGCTGTTTTGTGATTGGTGCCTCCAGTACACTCAAAATCAAAATTCCAAAATGTGCCCACTGGTCCAAAAAGCTTGCGGCAACCCCTGAACTAGCAGTTCTGAATTGGTGCACACTCCAAAAGTGGGATGAACCAAGTTATCTTCACTTAATCTTTTTCTTATAGCCCAGCATGTGTCAAACCTCTTTTGAGCTTCCTGTGTCTTGGGCACCTCTCTGTGTCCAACAACAATAATAGGTTTGTACTAAGATTGGCCTGGTTTCATTTAACACTAAGCCGTGGCTTGTTTTAACAAACCACGAGTTAACCTAGAAATATCGCAAAGACGATCAAGCAAACCATGGCTTGGTTCTCCACAGCCTGGTTTGTTTTCCAGCTGCTCTTGCCTTGTGCCTTTGTAACTTGGTGATGGTCTGAGGTGAGGTGGCCAAATTCTGGTTATGAAAGTGTTCCAGGTTTGCACCTAACATGCCATAGCTAAAACAAACCAAGATTTGTTAGCCAACAACAAAGCATGGCTTTTCATATTGTGACTTGTTGGCAATAAACAAATCATAGTTAAGCTTCTGGGCAGGGTTTGAATGAAACTCATAGGTTCCTTCAAATGAAAGGAATTATTTCATATATATCTATGTATATATATATATATAGATATATTTTATATTTATTCATAGGATAGCTTATAGAAATTCAGTGTGGTGTGTTCAGTCTTGACTAGTGGAAGGAGAAAACCTCTGCTTCTTTGTGCTCTTTGCAGGGGACAAGCAGGCCATCTCATTACCACGTTCTCTGGGATGACAATCGTTTCTCTTCAGATGAGCTTCAAATCCTTACCTACCAACTGTGTCATACATATGTACGCTGTACTCGTTCTGTTTCAATCCCTGCACCAGCATACTATGCACATCTGGTTGCCTTCAGAGCCAGGTATCATCTGGTGGATAAAGAACATGATAGGTGAGCAACTTGTTTGGGACTGATGGAAATGGGCAGAGTGCAAGTCTGTGTGTAGATTGCCCGGAGGCTGTATAATTTGCTTCTCCTAGCTCCACGGCGTTTCCGTGTGCTGCTCTGGTTCGCCAGAAGCGGCTTAGTCATGCTGGCCACATGACCTGGAAGCTGTATGCCGGCTCCCTCGGCCAATAAAGCGAGATGAGCGCCGCAACCCCAGAGTCAGCCACGACTGGACCTAATGGTCAGGGGTCCCTTTACCATAACCTAGCTCCATGAAAGTATTTCCTAGCTCACTTTCTTGTGATTAATAATAACAACGAACCACAATTTTTATGTAGAGACATTCAAATTGTCATTCATCGTTATTAAAATGTATTCATTTATTGCTTATCTACCCAAAGGCCCACGAAGCAGTGAACAACAAATTAAATTAAAAATTAGATAAACATAAAATAAATCCAGATAAAAATCCATCAATCTAGGAAGATAATTGTATCTTCAAACAACCATGGCTAGGATAGTACTGAGAATAGATAATCAAATAACAGTGCGATCCTATACATAGCTTTCCAGAAGTAAGTACCAATGAGTAACTGAAACTTTTAAAAGGGGTTATATTATTTTGTGTGTATATGTGTATCTGTCCTTGCATCTTTGATTTCTGGGTCCTTTCACACTCAAACCTTGTTACGGTTTTGGGATGTCTCAAGTTTAGCAGTATTCCTACAGCAGATGTACCAGACCAAGAACCATTTTGTTTTAGCATAGTGAACTGGTGCTGATTGGAGATTTTTTGATTCTCTAGTTGGAGTTGCCTGTAATTTCCCCTTGCTCAGGGAAAAGAGTTTGGCTTAATAATGGGCCCTAAGTGTGCTAGATTTCTTGTAGAGTGCATGCTTTTTAATTTTTAAAAGATGCTCTGATACGAACTGAATACACTGTTTAGAAACATCAGAATTGCCTTGAGTGGAAAATTATTTCAGGGTAGATAAAGTGAGTTTTGTCTTTCCTCTCCCCCCTCTTATCTTCTAGTGCCGAAGGGAGTCATACGTCTGGTCAGAGCAATGGCAGAGATCATCAAGCACTTGCAAAAGCCGTTCAGGTTCATCAAGATACATTGCGCACCATGTACTTCGCTTGACATGTTGCAGTGCTTTAAGTAACTCAGTTCCAAGTTGGATTCACAGGAGACCAGCTGCACTTAGACCAACAGTTGCCCCAGCTACAGCGACAGCCAGCAATGAGTGATGCATCATAATTTTATTAGGTTTTAATTTTTAGTATTGTTTTTTCATTTGCAAGGAAGCCTTCCGTCCGGAATTTCAGACTTGATTGCAAACTGCAGACCTGTACAAAATTGCACAGCTATTAGAAGTTTGGATTTGCCAAAATCAGAAGCTGCTTGTCAGGAAGAAAGGAACAAAAAAGAAACAAATCAAAACCCACCTTTTGTAACTAAATCTAGAGCTGTGATCTCAGGGCTAAAAACAACACTTTTCATTTAGTTATGCCTTTCTACAGATATACTTGTTTGTAACTAATCTGAAAATACCCAATTAAGATCAGGCTTAATGGGTTGGTGAAAAACCTATGAATTTTGCTTTTATTCCTGAAAAGAAAATGAAGTGCTAATTCGGTGCCATTTAAATCCTCAGTCATTTTGGATGCATTCACAAATGGTTTAGTATTGAGATGCAAAAGGGGAGAATCTTGGTTTGCCCCTTGCTGTCTTCTAGATGAACAGTCTGTGGGGGTCTATGGGCAAAAAAGTATTTTTTGAAGTTCTTGAATGTCTCTCATTGTGCTGTTTTAAGTTTTTCGTAGAATGAATAATGGAATTATTTCAGGAAGAAAAAGGAGTTTATTATACATTTTATTAGGTCCATTGAAAGATTAGCAAAGCGTGCCATTAAAAATGTATTTTTTTTCCTTAAAAAATATCCATTTTGATTACTAATCATGGAGTTTGTCCTATAGGACTGTGACACTTAATTTTCCAAAGCTTTTCTAAAGAATACGGGTCTGTGGTGATACAGTACAATCTTTTTCACTGTTATGTTTGAATTAATGTAAAAATTATATATGTTCACAGTATTAACATGATAGACTAGATGCTATTTATTTTTATTTACTAAGGAGTGATCAGCTCAACTTACTTCTGTTAACATATCATAAATTCAGGAATGCTTTGGATTTGAGATGAGAAGTTTATCATGGGGACACTAGTGATTTGGGCTGGAATTCACCAACCGTAGCTTTTGCAAGTTCTCTATTCATTTCAACAGGCCTTGTTGAAATGAATAGTGGGTAGGCTGTAGCAATGCTTGGTGTATTCCACCTTTCAAAAGCAGGAATATGCAACTGACTTAACAAGGCAGGGTTGAGAGATTTACCTGGTGTATATATCGTTTTATTTAGCTTATATTTGGAAGGGCTTGCTGAGCTCATCCAGCTCAGTAGATCTAACACTCAGTAGTTTAGGCATGAAGGAACAGTTCTTGATTCATTCAAGCACAAAAAATTACTTTCCTGTTCGATCATCTGAGACAGAGAAGTGAAAGGAAAGAGATCTGGTGTGTACTTGGGCAGTGAAGTGTCAACTGTTTTGCGTAACATGAATAGAAAGAGGTGGGGGAGGTTTGCCGTTCTCTTTGGAGGAGCATTAATTCAAACAGAGACCTACTTAAAATAAAAGCTTCTGTACATTTGCACAAGATTCATATAGGTGACTAACGACAAATACCATTGCACTAATGATGGCAACAGGAACACTTATTAAGATACTGTCGAAGAAAGCCCAGGAAATTTCCCTCCTAATCTGACCTTGCTGAAGTTCACAAAAAGAAAGAAAAGAGCTAAACACATCAAGTCAGTGTTAAGTACTTTTTATGCTTGTAAAACCATCTTAAGATTCATTCGGATTTGTTTTTTCTCTCTCTTCTGAACAGCTGTTTTGCAAGATTTGTTCCCATTTCTCTATTCAAGAAGTGGAGGAAATGGGATCAGGCTGTACTAAGGTTGTTACGGTATTATAGAACTGATAGTTGATGCCTGGGCAACAGAGTGCTCAATTTTTGTTGTTGTTGCCTATTAAATTTTAGGAATCTAATTTATGCTGTACATCAGTTAAAGTCTGCACCTAGTAAGCAGTGCCTCACAATGCCAAACAGATCTGCTGGAACAACAGACAGGCTTTTGAGGCATGAGTATGTCATGTTTTCTTTTGTTTAAAGTGTGTGTGTGTTAAAATTCTGGACACTGCAGTTCCAGCAGCTTGATTGTTTCAAGAAAAACAGGACCCAGTCAGGGTCTCTGTCATTCTGCTGTGAAAAGCAGATTGCAACATCTCCTCCTTGAATTTATAGCATATTACCTTTTTCTTCCTGGATTTGTTGCACTTTCCAGCTTGCGTTAGGGAAGCGATTGAAATGTGAACGAGGTATTTGGGGTTCACCACTGTTTAGTTGGTGAACAAGCTGGTTCTAAAAGCTAATTTAAGCTAGTTCTGTCCTAGGCTGGCACATAAGGTGGCAGTAATTCATTATTTCCTTGTTTCTCTGTCATCTTGAAGCTACATCAGGCAGAAAGAGGTGGGCCAAGATGGCAGAATTTTCCTTGTCTTCCTATCCAGAACTGGGTGGTCAAGTCAATGCAAAGAGCTCTTTCCCACAGCTGCTGTTAACTAGCAACAAGCTAAAATAGTAGCGGCTATCTTCTAGGTGCTAGCTGGCAGTCACTTAGTTCTTTTCATTTCTTCCATTTCCATTATCTTCATTGAATCAGCACTCTCAGACTGCAGACGCATGTCCACAATTGTTGCCTGGGCTTGTGTAGACCCTTCTCCAAAGAATTAATGTTGTCACTGGCATGTGCAGCAATTTCATGTGAGTATCTACCTGTATAGAAGGAATATGATCGTTTTCTGAAAGTTAGATATCATTGTGTGGCAGAAAGGATAAATGCATGTTGTTTTCTTTCTTTTAATCTTGTATACTGTATTTTTATTTTTTTAAAGGCTTTTTTCCTTTCTTATTGTTAGATGCATGGTGAACTAGTGTCTAGCAAGATTCAGCATCGGGGGAGGGGTTGTAAAGCTCGTTTTTGAACAATTGACAATGCACTTTGAAAAGATAGGGCACTCTGATTATGCACAGGAACTGCTTTTTATAATATATGCATAAACCAAAACTCCAATTTGAAACAAAGAATACATCTTTCTACACAGCTGTTTACTACAATGACTCTTGAAAGCACAGCAATATCTCAGGTGAATGATTTCATACACTTTTATCCAAAATATTCTCCATGAGAGCAAAGGAGAATAGTTTACAAAAAAACTGAGGGGAGTCCAGGGTTGTGTCATATACCTGGAAGTGCTTTTAAATTTTATCTACTTATTATTGGAATCAATTTGTAATAAAACTGGTTCTTTTAGGAATTTGGCTTCTTTTTCTCCTTTTTTAAAAAGTTGTTCCCTTTTCATATGCAGAGAATACTGGGTCTGATTGACCTCCATAATTGTTTTTTTAAAATGGCATCAGCACTCAGTTGTAGCCAAACAGGTGTTTCAGAGTTGCATTGCCTGTAAATGCTGCAGTCCTTTCTCAAACTTCACCTGTAAGGATTAGACTCTGCTGGATGTGTATCTGTGCTAGGGATGGGGAACATACAGCAATCTGGATGTTGTCGTGATACAGTTCCCAGCTAGCTGGACAATGGTTGGGGAGGACGGGAGTTGTGGCCCTTCAAATGTTGTTGGACTGCAGGTTCCCCCTCACTTCTCTTATCTGTGCTATTGCCTTTTTGATGCTTATAAATTCCTGTAACGTCTCAAAAAAGAACAACAAGGGGCTGACATCTCAGCCCTAGCAAAACCAGTTGCTTTGCTGTCAATTTCATGTTGCCAAGTAAGGAACCTCCTATCGTGGGAAGATTTGAGGGGTGGTGGAAACACCCTATAGAATTCAAGTGTGCAAGTTTCCTATTTTTATTTGTTTTTGTTTGCTTTACAATTTTAGCAGTATTGGGATGTAAAAAAAGAAGAAAGCAGCAACCAATGGAATTGCTTCTGTTTCAGAGCGCAAACCAATGAACCAGCAATGATAACTGAAGCCATTTTATCTGAAAAAGCAAAACACACTATAATTGGTCTCTTGTGCCTTTTAAAAATATGCATTCTTGATGCAGAGAACATGGATGCCTTCTGGAGCATATGAGGATTGGCATTGTTGCCCCTTGCTTGCTCAGAGGTTGTCGGCCGGAGATAAATGACAACGGGAGTGAGAGACAGAGCCAGCCATGGCCAGATCTCCTCCCCACACCACATTTTGGAGTTGTTACTGACGTTAGATCATGTATTGGGCCCAGCCAAGTTCTTTGCCTCTCCTCCTCAGCTTTGGGTCTTGAGCACAGGCGCAATCAAGCCCCTGCCTAGCTTTCATTACTGTTCTGGTGCTGACTTGATTGGGATATGCAGCACATTTGAAGCTGTGTTGTTGAATTTTATGATAACAATGGCTAGAGCACTGGAATAATTCACATCTAAAAACTTGCCAAGGGGTGTGTGTGTGTTGCTAGTCTTGACTTGTAAGGACATACTGTGTGGTTGCATGTGGCGACTTCCAAGTTGAGCTGTGATGGGTTTGTTCAGGGGAGATGGGAATTCTCACAACGCCCTCTCTCCTGTTCCTCCCCAGCTTTGCACATGCTGGAGATTACCTGTGTTATTTGAGTTGCTTCTGCCTGTACCTAAAATTCAGATAACATGTAGCAGTCAGGTAGGTAAAAAAGATTGCATAAGTTAGGAGGAGCCAGCGTAGTTAGTGCCTTCTGCGTGTTGTTGAACTCCAGCTCCCAGCTAGTATAACCAGGGGTCAACAACATCTGAAGCATCATGTAGACTGTTGTGACCTAGGCTATGGCAGCATCTTAATAGGTCCAATTTCTTGGAGATAGTTCTATGAGTCTTCACTCTTTCTGATCTAGGTTGTTGGATATGGGATTGGCTTAAACATGGGCTCCTGGATCGCCTACCAACCTGACATATATATATGTATTTGTCTAAGGCCGCCACCCCCAGAGCTGAAAAACAGTTATCGGGAACAGGTGGGATTGGAAGTATCCAGTTATATGCAAGCACACAATAGGAGCGCCAAGCCTTATCTCTTGATGTCAGTGTAGTCTCTCCCTACCCCCTTGAGAAATGAACTAGATCTTATGTGCTTAGCAACGCTTCACAGTCCCATGTCCCATGTCCCATTTTCAGTTCTGGGCGTTAGTTTGAAGCTGCCTTATTACCAGATCAGACGGATCAATAGTCCATCTATCTCATGATCACCGAGTCTGGAACAGCTCTTCAGGGTCTCAGGTCTTTCACGTCACCTGTGACCATTGACACGAGATTTTGGCCCTTCGCTTTAGGGGTTGTAGGTAGAAATCTTGCCACATGTGATATAACCCAGAGAACAACTCCTGTGACATTACTTAAGCCATAAGGTCTTTCTGCCTAAGGAAAAGAATGTAAACGTTGTCACTGGTAGGTAGCAGTTGTAGATTAAAGTTTTGTGTTCCAGTTACAATTCGTTTCTCCAAAAGCAGTTATTTTTGTTTGGTAGCTTTGTTCATTTCGAAATGGCACTGGCTAAGATCCATGCATATGAGACCATGCATTATATCTTTCTTTCGCATTTGTAGTCACTGACAATTCGCTTCTAAAAGCATCCAGGCCATCATTTCTAGGAAAAACTCAAGCAGGATGTAATTGCACTGATCTTTTTTTTTTGATTTTTTTTTTTTTACTGTAAAGGGTTTTCTGTTTGCATCTGCTGTAGCTGTTGGAACAATACTGTACATAGCGTTAGGATGAGACAAGGGAGAAATTGTCACATTCATTGTTGTATTTCTAGAGTGAGTGTCTGATTTTACAGTATTAAGAGAGGAACATAAAGGCTCATATTTAGTTTCTGCATTTTATCCATTTGTATGTAGCCAACAAATCCTTGAAGGACAGTTTGCTAAATTTGCTTTATATATTTTAGTGAAGTTTTGTCTGCTTTCACTCCATAGTTTCATTTTTTTGTCCCTTTCCTAAATGCACTTTGCTTGCAAAATATGTACCCCCCCCCGGATTTTATGCACTGGTATAATCAGTTATACATAGCTCTCTGCCCTGTAGTTTTATCACTGCCCTTTTGACCAGTCAGCCATGCTGTCTGGTTACAAAGAATGCAGATTGGGAGATGTGCCAAGAAAAATGACTGGTGGAGAACCTCAGCATCTGATTCGTTTGGATGCTCTAACGTGGCTTTGGGCTCAGCCAAACTGTTGCAGCGGCTATGTGAAGCCATTGGACAGAGGGCAAAACGTGGGCTTGGGCTTCATTCTGTGCCGTAGGGCTGCTTACCTGATGGAGCTTTTCTCACTCAACCTTGTATGAATTCTCCATACTAATTAAACGGGCAGCCCAAATGGATAGCTTGTGAATTGATCTTTCTGTGGCCAGTTATTCTTTGGGCTGCAAATGTACCTGTTAGTAATTGGCTCTGACTTCCGTTGAACTACCCTTTGGCACGCTCAAAGCAGACAGAGAAGCCCCTGCCCTGTTTGTGAAGTTATTTCAGCCCTCCCACCCCATGTTAAGCCTGTTCATTTGGCCTGCTGTGTACCTGACTCCACCCTACTTAAATGACTCTTCTTTTCATGATGATCCCTGAAGTATTGTCATAGAATTAAAACGGCAGGGCCAGATTGCAGCAGAGGACTCTTCAACTAGTAAGCTGGTACAGTTTAAAGACTACCTCCTTCATACTTTGAAAGAGATTAGAATATATCCCATCCCCCCTTTTTTTAAGATGTGATTTAACATTACTGAGAGTAGCCAAAATTCACCAAAGGACCTGAGTCGCTATGAACTTACTGGCTTCTAATCTGAGAAGCCAAGTGCCATATGGGGTCTTATAGCATCCTTTATCAGAACAAGCAGTCTGGATAGAACCCACAGGATGCTGCCTACTTTGCAAAGAGCAAAGGAAGTTGTTGTTTTTAATGAATTTAATATGGCTTAAAGAATTGCAGTGATATCATGGACGGGTCCACTTTTACCCTGTATTTGCAACCCCCCCCCCAAACTCTTGTTTCCAATAAGAAATGTTTGAATGCCTTAGGTGTAGGAGCATGTGTGTGCATCGGATGTTTGGCCAGGATCTAAAAAGCTACCCCCTAGGGACTTGGGCATGTACTTCTCCCTTTAAATGGCAGGCCCTTATTCCATATCACAGGCTAATGATACGATTCCCTTTTTGCTTCAGCTGAGGTTTGCTTCTTTTGCATATGAGGGCTTGCCGTTTGAAAACACAAGTCCCAAGTTCTCTCGTGCATACTAGCTATGAATCCAGATGTGCACACATATGTAAAATAATATATAAGGTCTCTTGTTTTAACAGAGGGTGACATGAAGGTGCTTTAAACTTATTTTGAACCTAGGACGACATTATGTGTTGAATATTTTTGAGATTCTATTTAGGTATTTTTTCTTTGAACTTCAAGATGCTATTTTTCCCTACACAAGTCACTAACTTATATAAACTCTAAATGTGCAAATATATATATATATTCTTGAATGTTTTATATTATGAGTGTGTTCTGTTTCACGGTATGAGAATTTGGTCACACCCAAGATCTTGAAGTGAGTGCAAATAAGGTGCTTTTATCTCAAACTAAACTGTAGAAAGCTGTCTTGTAATCATAATATTATTCTGACGAGCGAATTCATTGTGCTCATTTATACATACACATATTGCTATCAAGATTGTCACTGGATATGTCATAGGGCTGTTATCCATAACTTACTTACTTACTTGATAGTTAATGCAAGTCATCATAAGTTTCATCGTTCAGGAGAGTAACAGTGCTTGTACTATTCAATAGTCATGTTCACCAGTAGTTTGCAAACAGATCTGTTCATAATTTTTCCCATCCTTTGAAGCCTGAGATCCATAGAGCTATGTGAATCCCTTGGGGATTGTCTTTGAGCAACAGACCCTGCTGTCCCGTATCACAGTTTGTGCTTGAATGTTCCCTGGAGTTTCAAAAGTGGGTTGTCACGTGGCAAAAGGAAGATGGCAGTTCAAATAGCACAATCTCAGAGCCTACTTGGGTGTGTGGAATGTAGGAAGCTACCTTAAAATGGACAGACCATTGGTCTACTTAGTTCAATATTGTCTGCCTAGGCTGATTAGCAGCAGCTCTGCAGGGTTTTCTAGCAGGAGTCCACCAATTCTATTTAGCAATGCCAGGAACTGAACCAGGCGGGGTTTTTTTGCATGCAAAATGTGTGGTCAGCCACTGAGGTGTAGCCTACACCAGTGGTTCTTTTGATACGGTGACTCACAACTCTGAATTTATTTGATGTGGTGACTCCTAAATTTATTGCCACAAGCGTCCATGATATGCCAACGAAATGAAAAGTTGCAGGAGGCATTCATCATACCAGTTAAAGGTTACTAACAATATTTATTTTGGGCTTACTTATAAAGCCTGTGTCTCGTTTGCACAGGCTTTGCGACTCTTGTGGTTCATGACCCATAGGTTTGGGAAACACTGGCTTGCACATTGAAGCCTGTTTCTTTCTCTGCCCCTTCTCCACCGCCATCTGAAGCTGGTGGAGTTCCTGAAGGCACCTGAGCCAACAGGAAACAGGATGCTGGTGTCGATGGACCTTTAGGCTCTTACGCATGTTGCCAAACCATGGTTTTAAGGGAACCAGCATGGCATCTGCACTGACCCTGAATTACAAGAGAGGGCTTAACCTTGGGGAAGAAGGGTGCTACTGCTAAATTGCCAGAGTTTGATGTTATTTGTCCCTTCAACCACTTAAAGGCTGAGAGAAGTGTTCATAAGGCTTTATGACGCTGAGGACTAGAGACTTCAAACAAGGGTTATGATTTAAGTTACTGCAAACCAGCTGAAATCTTCTGAAGCAACCAAATTGTCAAACAGGAACTATCCTACTTTAAATACTACTTTACAGTGCAAAAAAATCTCCAGCCTTTCCCGTCTGCTGTTCAAAATCTGGCAGAACTCCATAAGGAGCACAAGGGTGTAGTAACTTTTATCCCACATCCTTAAAAGAGTGAGCTTGTTGCTTGAGATATGTGACACTTTGATTCTCAGTCTGGAAGAGAAGAACAATTTTGCTGCTGCCTCTGGAGTGAGCCTAGGTATGAGAGATCTCCGAATTCATGGCAGCTTTTTCTATAGAGAGTTTTAAGAACAGTGCATGCAAATAGCTGTCACCTTTCTCGGTTCTGTGAATTTCTCAAGATTACAACCAGGGAAGAAATACTTCTTGGGGAAAGAATTTGGGCCCGTTGCTCTCCTTTAAAAACAAAACAAAACAAAAAAACTACCTCTGATTATGATGAGATGGCAGTATTGCGGGCACCTTTTCAGTTCTTTTTAAGCGGCAAAAGGATATGGGGAGACAGACTGCATAGTAATGTTACTTTCCTTACCTCCCATTTTCTACCAAGTCCATTGCACAAACTGTTGGTAACGCCATGCTTTCCTCAGGATGTGTGCTGACTCTGAAGCTTTTTCTTCATTTTTCCCTGTGTGTTGCAAAAGCCACAGGGTCCTTGCTTCACACAGTTTTTAAGGTGTACTGTACATCTTGAACACCCACTTATCATAGGGTTGGAGTTGCGGTGGGCTATGCTCTTTTGCCGAATGTGCCCCCACATGGTCAACCGAGACTTGCCACTCAGTTTCTAGCAAGCGATAATTATGACCAATGGCTATTAATCCGCAATAGTAGACTGAGAGTGTTTTGCACCATGAAGGTTGGAGGTAGGAAGTTAGGATGGTCAGGGTTTATGGTGTAATCTGATCTTAAAAAGCTTTGGCACACTTCAGATTTAACTGACATCTCCTGGGATTAATTTTAACCTGTAGTTTAGTTTAAGCAGTTGTAGTATTTGTTTTAATTTACTAATGTTTCTTGGATCCAGGCTTAAGTTACTTCACTGAAATCAACGGGACTTAACCCAGTATTAACTTGAGATCCAGTGTGGTGTCGTGGTTAGGAGTGTCAAACTAGGACCTGGGAGACCAGGGTTCAGATCGCCACTTGGCCATGAATCTAACTGGGTGACCTTGGGCCAGTCACGGTCTTCTCATCCTAACCTACCTCACAGGGTTGCTGTGAGGGTTAAATGTGGCGAACCAAGCAGACCTCCTTGGACAAAAAGACGGGACATAAATGCAGTAATGAATAGTAATAATAACTTGGTGGTGGCACCCAAGTTCAGCAAACTTGGGTCTGGATCCTACCCGCTGAGGGAATAATTGCCTAGGAACACCATTATCGTACATATTTCATTTGCCAAGAAGGAAGAAACAAAATACATTGTTGAAAAAAATCGATTAGCTAATGAGAGAGATTAGTGAAGGGCCTTATTTCATAATGGTACTAAATAGAAATAGTTTACATCCTTTTGCTGCCTCTCTGTTGCAATGTTCCAGGCTTCCAGGATATACAGAAATATAAAATTAGCACTTGAGGAAAACTTTAAAAAATTATTTCTACCCATTAGTAATGCTGTAGTTTCCATTTCATTATATATATATATATATATTATAGAGAGTATACTTCACTCTATACATTCATCTATAAAAACTCAATGTAGGAGAATTAGCATTTTATGCAGTGTATGTACCTTAAGCAGTTTTAGTTACATGCTTGCTTGATGCGATGTGGTTTCTTTAACTTAAGCCTTAACAAATGTATCAAATTTGTCCAAAATCAGAATATGCAAAAACAGTAATTTAGTAAGACTTAACTCTTTCCCATGAAGGCACAAGAGATTTTTTTAAAAAAAGTTGTTCTTATCCTTAAAACCAGTCTGTGTTTTTGAGGAGGCAACGGAGGCAGCTGCCCTGTAGCCTTGTCATTCTATCCCAATTTTTACAGAATTTTACACCTCCTGGACTGGGGCTCCATCCACACTGTTAATCCGGACATTGTGATGTGTGGAGAAAATATTAAGCAATTGGAAGAAATTCATTTTTTTAAAAAAGGGCTAAGGGGATTAATGTTGCTTCATTCCCCCGAGTGATATGTAGTTGTATTGAAAGAAGAGTCTTGACGATTTTTTAAAATGTACATATGTTGAAAACATAGTGATGTTTTTCTGCATCACATAACTGACATTGACTCCATTTGTCTCCAAGATTAGTCGCAGGCGGGGGTGGGGACCCAGCACTCTTTCCAGTTTGGATCTACCTCACACTAAGCAGTTGGGTGCTAATTTATTCAAATTATAAATGAGATTGTCCAAAGTGACCAAACAGTATGTGATTACTTGTCCTCTGAAGACAAGGGTGTTTGGGGGTGGGGGGGGTGTTACAAAAATGCATTTGGTTTTTCTCTCTCTTCATCTTTGTGCCTTTTGTGTTGAGTCCCGATGCATAGCGAAATCGTCACGCTCCTATACAAACTATAAACCCTTTTTCACAGCAAAACTGAAAACTGTGTCAGGTTTCTGAAAAATTAACGAAAGTGTATTTTTGTGTGTAATAAAACTATATAAATATACAACGTAACGGAATGCTTGTAATGTGGAAAGAGTTCTTTTTTTAAGAAAAAAAAAACGTATTGAAAAACAGACAGATGGAAGGGGGAAAAAAAAACATTGATACTCGGATCCCAAACTATTCTATGCATACATTTGCATGGTCGTGAGCCATGCATGCTCTGTGGAGCGTCTCAGCGTTTTCCCAAAAGGAAGTAGTGTAGCAGTTTAATCTTGGGATGAGCGTGCTCCAATGTGCTAGCCAATATATGTAGGCCGCCCCATTTGTTTCACCGAAGGGAGCAAATCTGCACACGACAAGATATATATGTACTTCCTCCATTTAATTAGTGAAATCTCTGTGGCCTGGGTAGTTCCGGGGGTGGGAAGCTCAATATGCGTGAAGATGTGCGTATGTAGCTACTAATACTCAAGCTGTACATCAACCTTTCCTAACCTGGTTAGCCCCCCAGATAGGGGACTACAACTCCCATCAGCCCCCAGACAGCACTTGCTCACTGGGGACTGATGGGAGTTGTAGTCCAACAAATACCTGGAAGGCTGCCCTCCTGGGCTGGCAAAGGTTACTGTACATATATACATGTATATAGCAAAACATGGAAGTGATGTGTGTGCATATGTCAGGTAAGGGAATAAAAACATCCAAGTAACTTTCTGCATGCTTTTATATAACAGTTTGAATATCCTTTTTTATATAAAAACTTTTTTTACTTACCTTTTTTTGGGGAGACTAAGTTGTAATATACTATTGTTTTTGAAGATTGAAAAATTGACTTTATAAACCGTAACCAATACAGCATGGGAATCTTTTCCTGTAAAAATTGATAATTTAGTTTAATATCCGGGTGGGGGAATTAAAGAAATGTGGGCGGGGGGGGAGAGACGGGGGACACCAACATTCCTAAGTGGCAGGATTTAAGCTATACCCTAAAGGAGGTGTTTTTCCTTCTTTTTTTTTTTCTTTTTGCTGCAGAGACTCAATCAACAGGAAAAAAAAGTGTATGTTACAAAACTGCCCCAACGGGTCTATAAGTAAAGCTATATTTTATAAAAGAGTAACCAACCTTTTAATATGCTGCATATAAGTGATCAGCATTGTTGCACTTTCTCAGTAATAGTGTCCTGTAAATTGGCTTATGGTTAAGAATTTTAAAATGTTTTTAATGTACCATATTACTTGGGCAGAATATAAGACTTACAGGTACCTCACGATTGAAACAAGAGCCTGAATATGCTGCATTTTGTTCCTTTTATTTCACTGAGCATTTTGTTTGGCTTTCATTAGTTTTAATATATTGTTAAAAGGCTACCTGGCTTTTAATTTGTATTTGTTGGATCCCCTGAAGAACTGAGAGAGTTTGTCTCTCTTCACTTAGTTAGACATTCTTACCCTTTACTGGTGTTAGTTCAGTAGTTGTTATCAAGTCTGCCCTGCATTGTTCAGTAGAGGATGTAGTGACTTTACGAAGTAGGTTTTGAGAAAAAGGAAACTTAAGGTTGTAAAACAGACAATATATGTTCTCTCTTGGTTTGTATGCTTGCTTTGTAATCATTGAACATCGAGATGGGGAGTGGTGTCGTTTGCTGCTCTCCAACTGGAAAAAAGCAATCATGTACTTGTAATAATTATATATTAAGGAATAAGCTAACAAATCAGTTAGGATAACCTAGCTGGACAGCTGAGCCACACTGCTACTCCAAAACACCCCCCCATTGGAAACTGAGGGCAGGATCCCGCTAAACAGTTTGGCCAGCACAAGGATTTTAGCTGTACAGTGGAAATTCCCTGCCTCTCACCCCCTAAATCTGCTCCAGAGGCTTGAATATGGGAATATTCCACTGTGCAGTAAATGTCCTTGCGCTAGCCAAACTGTTTAGTTGGACGCCACCCTGAGTTTGCAACCAGGTGATTTCAAGCAACATATGCCCTTTAGATCTAATTTCCTTCAGAATAACTTGGTAGTTTTAATTCCCCAAATGCATTATAACACAGAGGGAGTTGTGTTTGGGAGTAGAACGCAGGGAGAGAAACTCTTGAAGGAAGCTTCAGAAGACTGTGAAATTCAACATTTATTGTCCTGTTTTTAAACTTAGGTGGTTCCTCTTTCCATGTTTGTTTTACAGCTTGCTAGTAAAATACTTTGCACTACTTATGCAATAAACTCATGACAAACTAACCTTTTACTTTTGTTTTGGTTTCTTGTGTATGTGTGTGTGTATATATATTATAAACTAATACTAAAGATTTAGTGTAGTGTTTTTTTTTATTACCTCCATACCATAAGACATGTAACAAGCTCAAAATGCTGTAAATCTTGATGAAATATGATGTGAATGATATTTTATAAAGTTATTTTGTATGGTGTCGATTTTGTTTCTGCCTCATAGTATGTCAATAAATTACTCATATTTACAAGTTCAAATGTACCATTTTCTATTATGCATGGGTTTCAAATGCCTGGTGTAATTAATACATTTTTTTACAGGGTGGGAATGTGGATGCACACATTCTGGGCAGTTTTCATCATTGATCCTATGAAGTAAGGTAGGCTGCATGATGGTAATTGGTCCAAGGTCACATAGCAAACTCCATTGCTGGGAAACAGTTTGAACATTTGTCTTTCAGACCAGCTGATCATTCTTAACCATTCTGGTATTGTGTGCATAAGAATAAACTATTTCCTTATTAGCTCAGTTTCCATGGAACCTAGGAGAAAAATGACTGGCTATCTCTGCAATTTAATAGATGCTGTTTTGCTCACATAACACTAGACCAAGGTGCTTTATCAAACACAGGATGTTATGGCTGTATGGTACATAACTTCCTATGTGTGTTCCATCTTTATAACTCCCAGGTTTGCTTCAGAGGGTAGAGCTTGCAGCCACAGTGTACCTGCTGTGTACTGCACTTGTATTTTAATCAGTATACTGTTCAAACTCTCTCTCCCATCATGGGGGGAGACTGAGCTAAGCTTTGTGTCCTCTGCATGAGTACTTCTATGTCCGGAAACTCATTCAGGAGGGCAGCAGACGGAGAATTACAGTTTTAGTTCCACTGTAGAAAGGGCTCTGGTATGCCATTACCAAACCAACTGGTAGGGACATATAAACCTACCCATATTTTAAGAACTTCAGAGGGTTAATTGACAGTGGAGCAGGAGAATTTGAAGGGTGGGTATAATGTAATACCAATATTGCAAACTTCTAGTCCCAATTTGACTTTTTTAAAGTCTTTGATGGTATAGAACCACTCAACCTCCAGTGCCTTCCATAGCACATGCAGACACCCCTGAGATAGCACCTGCCCTTGAGTAGCAGGGAAGGTTCTGCCATGTGGGTCATCACAGAACAGAAGCTGGTGAAGCAAAGTCTTTAGTAAGTGCTTCATTTTTTTTTGAAAAAGCAAAGACTAAGGAAGGAATTTCTTTTCCAATGGATGAGCTGGCTATATAAGCATTTAGTACTAAACCTTTCAAGCAATTTCAAACAAAGCATCTCTTATCATTCAACATGTTGATGGAAGCAACTACAGAGTTGGTGCAAGAGGATTGGTGGCCTAGTACATAGTGTAAATGGATCAAAAATCACATTTTAGTACTCTCCCTACCTTGGAATGCTCACCTATTATCCCACTTCAATTAAGTTTTACATCACACAGACACACAAAACAGCCTTCACTAAGCCTTTGGCCCAATCCCTGAACAGGTTCAAGTTTCAAAGGAAAAGTGCTTATACAAAAATCTTCTGAATTCATTTTTATAAAACATTCATTAGAACAAGTATTCTACAAATGTTGCCACTGTTTAAAGAATAAAGTACATCTCTTACTCAAAATGGGAAAGAGTCCCTGCTGTGGAAATGCTACTTCTATATTTAACATCCTTTCAAAATATACATATTAACATGAGGCAGAGCAGATTTCCCTCCCTATTAACAAAATGCATAACATCACTGCAAGTAGTAATTAAAAAAACCCCCAAAACATGAAAAGAGTTTCCCCATTTGTTCCCAACTAGGCTGGACATTCTGCATTATGTTTGGTTTCTATGAAGCTGTTAAACAAATTGTTCCCTATCAGGAGGTACATTGTCACTGCTGAGCTGCCCAATGTGGGCCTAGGAAGAAACCTCTGTATTGGAAATACAGTATCCACAATATAATGTTTGATATGTAGTTAGTAAGCTTTTAACAAAGAGCTGTATTTTAAAATTAAAATAAAAATCTCTTCACAAGTTCAGTCCCACACTTATGGCTCTTGCATATATTGTAAAACAAACTGGCAATCCAGTTGTTCAATTTTCAACCAATGCAGAGATAGCAGGACTTTACTTGAACACAAATTAATGTGTAACAAGGATGTGCTGTAAGTCATTTGTCACCCTCAAGATGCTTCTTCCTCTTCACTTTCTTCCTCCTCTTCCTCTTCTGCCTCCTCTTCCTCCTCCTCCTCCTCTTCTCCTCCCTCTTTTTCTCTCTCAAGCATTTTTAGATATTTGCTAGCCAAGATCTTCTTTGGCAGGATATCTGGAAGAAAGGTACCTTCATTAAATGATTACAGAAGCACTCTTACAGGTGCTACAAAATAAGTAAGGAAAGGTCTGGCCCAATGTATGGTTCACAATGGAACCACATACCCAACGCAGACTTTCACATCTACAAAAATCTTCAAAATAAATAAAATAAAAAAGATTTTCACTGCTATGATTGTCCAAGAGCGCTTGGTAAACAAGGAGGTGACTCGTGAAGACTTAGAAACTAGAATGGGTTTGAACAGGAAATCTGTATCCTAGTCATTCTCTCTGCCCACCATCCATAACTCTCATGTTTCTCTCATTCAGCGATGAAACAATTGCTGAGATGGCTAGAGCACCAGTGGCAAAAAACCCATTCCGAATTGGACCAAACACAAGTTAGAGCTTAACATCGAGCCTACCAAGTGGTGATGGCAAAGAACCTTCTTTGCCACCTCCTTTGTATCAGTGGAAAACAGTTCCAGGAGACTTTTTAAGGTAGTTTGTAGTCTTAACAGAACCAACTTCGCCATTGGGGACTCAAAAATCTGCAACAATTACATGACCAATAAGAGTAAAGACCTACCTGCAAGGAACTGAAATGTATCATAGTTCTCTGCTGTATGGGACAAGTCACTGTAGGTTAATGATGTTTTGTTCTTTCCCTGGCCATGCTTGTAGGAATGCACGGCTAAATACTGGACAAACAGCTCCTAAGGATAAGAATATAGTATGCCAATGAGACAGGTATATATTATTCAGCATACACTATTTTACTGTAATTACATCAATCATCCTCTTGGAACCACAGAGGGTACTATAACAAGAGGAGGTATCATGGTGCAGTGGTTAGAGTGCTGGGGGACCAGCATTCAAACCTCCCCAGTCATGAAGCTCACTCAGTGACCCTGGGGCAGTCAGTCACTCTCAGATTAATTTATCTCTCAGGGTTGCTGCGAGGAGAAAATTGGGAGGAGAAAAACTGTGCATGCCCCCCCCCCGAGTTCCTTGGAGGAAAAGTGGCACACAATTGATTTCATCAATCAATAGATATCCATGATGCAATACAAAGTATGTCCAACAGTAGGCTGATCATGGGCTGGGAATCTAAGCTACACTTTTTTTCTTCATTTTTGTCCCTACTGCTACTCGTCTTTCAAAGCAACTACTCTATTCCGAACTTAAAAATGGAAAGCGTAATGCTGGTGGTCAACAAAAGAGGTTTAAAGACTGTCTCAAAACAAATCTAAAAAAATGTAGTACAGTATAAACCCTGACAACTGGGAAACACTGGCCTGCGAGCGCTCTAGTTGGAGAATGGCCTTTACCAAAGGTGTCATGGGCTTGACACTCGAACTCAGGACGCAAGGGAGAAACGTGCTAAGAGGAAGGAATGCTTGGCAAACCCTCACCATGATCAACTCCCACCCGGAAACCAATGTCCCCACTGTGGAAGGACATGTGGATCCAGAATTGGCCTCCGCAGTCACTTACGGACTCATTGTTAAAACCGTGTTTATATTATATAATATATATTATTAACTTGTAAGATATGAATTTGTTTTGTGTGTTTTTTTAGTTGTTACTTTTTTAGTTTTTGAATGTTGGTTTTTGTGTGTTGTGTATTGTTATTTTTCGATATTTTTCGTGTTGTGTGAAAATACTAATAAAATTTATTCAATTAGGAAACCAAAAACCGTGTTTATGGAAGACAATCTTACTCGGCTACGAGTGATCGCCAAATAAATAAGACATATTTAGCTATACCCTGCCTTTCCCCCTGCCTTACAGATAAAAGTAACAGCTATAAACACAGAAAAGCAACAATCATTGACAATTAAAACATACATACATAGATTTCTTAAAACCCTAAAAATAATTACAAAAGACCCCAGCAAGGCATCAAATGCAGTCAGTTCCCAAGAGCCTGTTGGAACAAGAATGCCTTCAACTGCTGGCAGAAGGGCAGCAAGGAGCTAGTGAGTTTGGTTTCCCTAGGCAGGGAGTTCCAAAGTTGACATTTGCTGTAATTGTGCTGTTTAGCTTTTCTTTCTTTTTTAAAAAAAGTTGTTTTGTTACTAGCATTTTATAGAATGCGCTTGATCTACTGCTGATTTAGATGATTCTATATAATTCATGTTGTAGTTGTGATGCTCTATTACTGTATGTCATTGTTGCTCTGGAGCCACTTTGCATAGAAAGAGAGTAAGTTAATGAGTCAAGCTCAAGGTGGGAGACGTGAAAACTCCCCGGGGTCCCCATCTTTCCTCACAACAACCTTGCGAGGTAGGACTGAACAGAATACAGTGGTACCTCGGGTTAAGTACTTAATTCGTTCTGGAGGTCCGTTCTTAACCTGAAAAACCTGAAGCACCACTTTAGCTAATGGGGCCTCCTGCTGCCGCTGCGCCCTGAAGCACGATTTCTGTTCTCATCCTGAAGCAAAGTTCTTAACCCGAGTGTTATGTACCGAGTTGAATAGGATCCAAACTGCAGCAGTCTGATTGGTCCTAGAACAATAGGATCCAAAAGGCAGCAGTCTGATTGGTCCTAGAACAATAGGATTCAGAATGCAGCAGTCTGATTGGTCCTAGAACAATGCAGCAGTATGATTGGTTGGCAGGAACTACCCAATCATGCTCCAGATAGAAGTGAATCCACAACCTGATTGGCTTACAGTAGAATTCCGGAATTAGCCAATCATGTGCAGCCCATTGTGTAAATAATGTATATAAAGCAGATACTTTGAGGGGACTTTCATTCATTCCTCCTCACCACTATGAGCTGAGTAAAGAGCATGAAATCACTTTGCGACTCTGAGTATATTTCAGCGAGGTACTATTTCTGGGTTAGCGGAGTCTGTAACCTGAAGCGTATGTAACCCGAGGTACCACTGTACACACACATATGTATGTATGTGTCTTTTTTTTTAAGAAAACCCACCCCACCTTCCCAGGAGCTTGGTCTCCACAGGAGAGCCGCTGCAACCGTCGGAGCTGCCTCAATCAAGCGCAGTCTCCCGCCGGCGTCTCCCTCGCGGCCTTCGCATCCCCCTCAGAAGCGTCCCTGCCGGGGCCCTACCGTGGCCTTCGCCGTGAGGAAAATGGCGTCCGGGTTGATGCTGGAGACCTCAGGCGAGCTCTTCATGATCACCCGGATGCGAGACAACGGCAGCGACACCAGACGGTTTTCTTCGCCGCCGCTACCGCCGATTCCACTCACCCGCGACGCCATCTTCCATCTCCCTCCCACAACCGCGCGGCCTCCGCCGGAAGCCTCGCCTCCTCCCCTGGGATTTGTAGTTCTCGTCTCCGCTCTGGCTGCGGCGTCGCCGGGAGTTCGGAACTACCTTTCCCACAGTGCACTGCGGCCACGAGCCCGCCTCCCTCTCTCCGAGCCCAAACACGCAGCGAGCAGCCCCTCGTTACGAAAGACTACAGGTCCCGCAAGGCGTATGTGTGACATCACTCGTCAGCGACCTTGAGCGCAACGGATACGCATTATTCCCGCGCAGAATCTTTGTCAGTACATACATTCGCCCCCTGGAATCCACTCTGGGGAGAAGGCGGAGTATAAATAAATAGAGAAGCATGGAATTGTAGAGGTCGAAGCCCCTCCCCCCCAGGGTCATCTAGTCTAACCCCCTACAACGCAGGAATATCCCATATAGGGATCGAATACACGATCTTGGCGTTAGCCCCACACTAACCAACCGCCTTATAAACCTAAAATAATAAAACCAATAGTACTAATCATAATACTTTGGCATGTCTGAAGTAACCGTCGCTTGGAAACAACTATTATTATTATTCTTATTACTGCCACTACTACTTGTCCGTCGCTTTATCTTGCCCCAAAGCAACCCAAATAATAACAAACCTAGACAGCATCTTAAAAAGCAGAGACATCACCTTGCCAACAAAGGTCCGTATAGTTAAAGCCATGGTTTTCCCAGTAGTGATGTATGGAAGTGAGAGCTGGACCATAAAGAAGGCTGATCACCAAAGAATTGATGCTTTTGAATTATGGTGCTGGAGGAGACTCTTGAGAGTCCCATGGACTGCAAGAAGATCAAACCTCTCCATTCTGAAGGAAATCAGCCCTGAGTGCTCACTGGAAGGACAGACCCTGAAGCTGAAGCTCCAATACTTTGGCCACCTCATGAGAAGAGAAGACTCCCTGGAAAAGACCCTGATGTTGGGAAAGATGGAGGGCACAAGGAGAAGGGGACGACAGAGGACGAGATGGTGGGACAGTGTTATGGAAGCTACTAACATGAGTTTGACCAAACTGTGGGAGGCAGTGGAAGACAGGAGTGCCTGGCGTGCTCTGGTCCATGGGGTCACGAAGAGTCGGACACAATTAAATGACTAAACAACAACAACTAATAATAATACTTTGGCATGTCTGAAGTAACCGTCGCTTGGAAACAACTATTATTATTATTATTATTATTATTATTATTATTATTATTTCTCCCGTACTACTACTACTTGTCCGTCGCTTTATCTCGCCCCAAAGCAACCGAAATAGTAACAATCGATTTGCAGAGTGTTTCCTCTTTAAGTCAGCGATGGGGCGGGGACAGGGCCTGCCCTTTACAAGTCTCCGGGCAACTCCAACTCCCACCAGCCCTCAGCCTGCGTGACCAACAGCCGGGCATGACGGGAGTTGTAGTCCCGTGGCGTTACTCCATACGGAGGGGCGGGACCAACTCTCGCGTGGGGACTCCTGCGCGTGCGTACTTCGTCTCGGCGGCGAGGCGGCTGCGCAGTCAAGGCCCTCCCTCCCCTCACCGGCGAGTTCCGCTCCCTTCTGCCTGGGGGGCGGGCGCGCTGAGGAAGAGGCCGAGAGGAGGCGGAGCTATTGCGTCGCCCCGGCTGAGTGAGTGAGTGAGCCGGAGCCCCCCTCCCTTTATCGCGGTGGGGGAGGGGGAGAGGAGGGGGGAGGGGCCGCTTTCGCCTCACAAACTTTCACCTCCCCCCTCTCCCTCACACACAGATATTTTACCTCAGCTTCCCCTTCCTTTCCGTGTGTCCCTCTATCGTGCACCTCTGAGGCAGTTATATTTACGAATTTTTGTTATTATTTTGCTAATGTCATAAAACTAATAATACTGTAATCCTTTCATATATATATATATATATATATATATTTAATGTGTGACATTTTAGTGTATTTTTGGTCTCTGTGGAAGTCGCCCAGAGTGGCTGGGGAAACCCAGCCAGATGGGCGGGGTACAAAATAATAAATTATTTTATATATATATAATAATAATAATAATTTATTATTTGTACCCCGCCCATCTGGCTGGGTTTCCCCAGCCACTCTGGGCGGCTTCCATAGAAACCAAAAATACACTAAAATATCACAGATTAAAAACTTCCCTGAACAGGGCTGCCTTAAGATGTCTTCTGAATGTCAGGTAGTTATTTATATATAAACGTTCATGTCTGGCTGGGGTTTGCTTTCTCTCCTTCACCGCCCCACGCCCTCCTCTCCCCAAACAGGAGGAAGAGGATTTTTTTTCCCATTTCTAGGCGGCGGGAGGGTTGGACTAGATGAGCCCCTGGGGACCCTTCCCAACTTTGACTTCCAGTGGTTTTAGGTGTCCTTCCCCACCCCACTCCTCCCTAAAGAAAAAACCCCCAGGGTCAGTGAGGGAATTTTCAGCAGGTGCAGCTTTTCAAGTCAAAATTCCCTAGGTTAAACTCTCAAACTCTGCCCTCCAGATGTTTTGGGACTACAACTCCCATGATCCCTATCTAGCAGGACCAGTGGTCAGGGATGATGGGAACTGTAGTCTCAAAACATCTGGAGGGCCGAATTTGAGGAAGCCTGGCGTAGAGCAAGGTTTTCCCAAACTTGGGTTCCCAGCTGTTTTTGGACCACAACTCCCATCATCCCTATCGTGCACCTCTGAGGCTGTTATTATTACGAATTGTTGTTATTGTTTTGCTAATGTCATAAAACTAATAATACTGTAACCCTTTCATATATTAACGTTCATGTCTGGCTGGGGCTTGCTTTCTCTCCTTCACCGCCCCACGCCCTCCTCTCCCCAAACAGGAGGAAGAGGATTTTTTCCCCCATTTCTAGGAGGCGGGAGGGTTGGACTAGATGACCCCCTGGGGACCCTTCCCAGCTTTGCCTTCCAGTGGTTTTAGGTGTCCTTCCCCACCCCACTCCTCCCTAAAGAAAAAACCCCCAGGGTCAGTGAGGGAATTTTCAGCAGGTGCAGCTTTTCCTTCTATCCTGGGTGACAAGTCAAAATTCCCTAGGTTAAACTCTCAAACTCTGCCCTCCAGATGTTTTGGGACTACAACTCCCATGATCCCTATCTAGCAGGACCAGTGGTGAGGGATGATGGGAACTGTAGTCTCACAAACATCTGGAGGGCCGAATTTGAGGAAGCCTGGTGTAGAGTAAGGTTTCCCCAAACTTGGGTCCCCAGCTGTTTTTGGATCACAACTCCCATCATCCCTATCGTGCACCTCTGAGGCTGTTATTATTACGAATTGTTGTTATTGTTTTGTTAATGTCATAAAACTAATAATACTGTAATCCTTTCATATATATATAAAAACGTTCATGTCTGGCTGGGGCTTGCTTTCTCTCCTTCACCGTCCCACGCCCTCCTCTCCCCACACAAGAGGAAGAGGATTTCCCCCCCTTACTGCTAGGAGGCGGGGGGTTGGACTAGATGACCCCCTGGGGGCCCTTCCCAGCTTTGCCTTGCAGTGGTTTTAGGTGCCCTTCCCCAACCCAGTGCCATAGCTGTCAACCTTCCCTTTTTTTGCTGGAAATTCCCTTATTCCAGCGCCGCTTCCCGCTGCTATCCCGGATTGTTAGATATCCCGTAGACTGTCCGCGGGACAGGTGAGGCTGCTGATCCCTTATTTTCGAGGCTGCTGATCCCTTATTTTCAAATCTGAAAGTTGACAGCTATGTACCCCACTCCTCCCTAAAGAAAAACCTCAGGGTCAGTGAGGGAATTTTCAGCGGGTGCAGCTTTTCCTTCTATCCTGGGTGACAAGTCAAAATTCCCTCTAGGTTAGTGTAGCACAGGCTTCCTCAAACTCTGCCCTCCAGATGGTTTTGGCCAGCAACTCCCCTCATCCCTAGCTGGACAGGACCAGTGGTGAGGGATGATGGGAACTGTAGTCTCAAAACATCTGGAGGGCCGAATTTGAGGAAGCCTGGTGTAGAGCAAGGTTTCCCCAAACTTGGGTCCCCAGCTGTTTTTGGACCACAACTCCCATCATCCCTAGCTAGACAGGACCAGTGATGAGGGATGATGGGAGTTGTAGTCTGAAAACAGCTGGGGAAATCCTGGAGTAGAGACTCGGGTGTCTCCTCTCACCACTTTTCTCCTTGCTGCAGACTGGACACAGTATTATTATTATTATTATTATTATTATTATTATTATTAATGCCCCATCCATCTGGCTGGGTTGCCATTTATTTAAGAAGCTCCTTTATTTAAGATATTCCCAGTTATAGGGCTCCCAAAATTTGCCTCAGCAGTTTCTTAACCCTGGGGACTGCTCCTGGCTTTCTATGTATATAGAACATTCGGCCCAGCAGTTGAATGAACTTCTCTGGTCTGATCAGCTCCAAATAAAAAGGGCTTCCCTTATGCAGGCGGATGAGCCTCTACCAATATATGACGATTTAGTAGAACTTCTAAAACCAACATTAGCTCGGTCCCCCACAAAGCATGGTAAACAGTTTTTCCACAAAAAATGGTTCGATGAGGAATGCAAAAACTTCAAGAATCATCTGTATAATGAATGGTTGGCATACAGAGCATCAAATGACCCCATGCCAAATAACCGCCTTATCACCCTCAGGAGAAGTTACAAAGTCCTACTAAAGGAAAAGAAGCTTGAGGCAGAAAGAAACAATTGGAACAACCTTTCGATAGCTGCAGATAATAGAAATCCAGCCTCTTTTTGGCAGTTAATTTCCAGATACCTGGGTAGGCCGCTTGCAAGAATAGAACCCCACATCTCAGCGGACACTTAGGAAAGATACTTCTCCGATCTGTATGCAGCCCATGATGCCTGCGGAGATACGGTGGAGCCGGAAGCACTGCCCGATTGGGACCCAGTTACATGCCCTGAAGTTGAAACTCTCATAGATCGATTTAAAGCAGGCAAGGCCCCCGGTGATGACCTTATATCCATTGATGCCATCAAAGCAAATAAAGATTGGTGGATCCCACTTTTAGCAGCACTTTACACGCATATAAACAAAACAGCAAAATTTCCCTCAAGCTGGAGCTCTGCGTTGATTGTATTAATACATAAGAAAGGCCCACGTACAGAGCCGAGCAACTTTAGGCCAATCAGCTTGCTAAATGTCATTGGGAAGATTTACTTGGGGTACCTGCTAAACAAACTATCGAAATGGATGGAGGACGACAATATCATTGCCGATGAACAGGCAGGTTTTCGCCCTGGAAGATCTACCACAGACCAAATATTAACCTTGAATCACCTGGCGGAAAAGTATGCCGGCAAAGCCCCAAAGGTTCTTCATGTGGCTTTTATTGACCTTAAGCAGGCATTTGATCGAATCTCTAGAAAGCAGCTATGGACAAAACTGGCTGCTACAAAGATCGATCGTCGTCTCCTTCATCTGATTATCAGCCTCCATACAAACACCTTTCTGAGAATCAGGCTAGACAATAAAGGCCTAGTCTCCAACCCTGTTACCACCACTAGAGGGGTAAGACAGGGTTGTCTATTGGCCCCAGCATTGTTTAGCTTTTACATTAACTCACTGGTGACTCACATGGCCGATGATGCTTTCCACCCCCCCCAAATTAGCAGGCCGATCTCTGAATGTTCTTCTGTATGCGGATGACGCCGCACTTCTTGCCAGATCCCCTATTGGACTGAGGAGAATGCTGCAAGCTCTACATGAATACTGTGATCAGCATGAGCTCCAACCCAACTATGCTAAGACCAAGATCATGGTCTTTTCTGCCCGACTGAGACTCCATCGATGGTCGATGAACGGGATCCCCCTAGAGCAGGTTAACTGCTTTAAATATCTGGGACAAGTAATACGGTCAAATAGGTCTTTTCTGGCCCATAGAGACTATATAACAACTAATGCATCTAAAGCAGCCATCCAGATTAGATCTCTATATGCTAAGAATCAGGCTCAATCAGTGAAGATAGCTTTGAGACTCTTTCAAGTGAAAGTCCTCCCCCTTCTTTTGGTGGGCATCTCTTTAGGCTCTCGTAGGGATTTTTTGAAACTGGATTCTATCCAAACGCGATTCCTTAGAGCCATCCTTAGGATTCCCCCCTCGGTAGCGGGTGCGGTTATGAGATTAGAGGTCGGCTGGCAAGCTCTACGGTATGTGGCCTTGAAGACGAAGCTCTGGCTATGGCTCAAGCTTTGTTTTAAACCAGTGGGTATTGCCCCCTTGATATTGAGGGACGATTTCCAATCATCGTGGGAAAGGGAGGTCATTAACGAGGTTCAATCCTGCGGATTGTCTCACCTTTACTTTGAGTCTATGACGTACAATCAAGCTAGAGCTGTGATCTCCCGGAGACTGAGTGACATTGCCAGACAAGAGGACATATCCCTGGTAAAACGAGGGATGTTCCTAGGGGACCAGATTTATCGGACCATACCAGCCCCCTACCTTGCAGAAATCCACTATGTTGAATACCGCAGACTTCTTACAGCGGCTAGATTAAATGTCCTTGACTCTGCGATATTGTGGGGAAGGTACAGGGGAGTACCATATGCCCAGAGAACCTGTCATTGTGCCATGGGTGTGGTTGAGTCCACCGAACACATTCTCTTGACTTGCCCTTCTTATGCAGAGCTTAGACAAAATTTTATAGACCCACACCTATGTCAATTTAGCTTCCTACCCGGAGAAAACCAGGTTTTACACTTGCTGAATAATGTCACTAGAGCTATACCTTCCTTGGTGGCCAAATTTCTTTTTTTAGCTTTTAAGCGTCGCAAGACTATAATTGACTGTATTGATATGGGGCCATCTGTTTAGCCCATTTCAGTGTTGTCTAAGTTCTAAAATCTTCCTGGATGTTTTAACTGTGTATTGACAAATGTACTTTTTTCTGACTGGCGGTCGAATAAAAGGTTGATGATGATTCTGTGTCTTTCTACATCTGAACATTCTATACAAGCAGTAAAGCATTCTGTGAGAAATTTATGTTTGGGAGCCAGTGTTGTGTAGTGGTTTGCGTGTTGAACTAGGACCTGTGAGACCAGGGTTCAAATCCCCACTCAGTTCAAATCCTGCCTCTCAGCCTAACCTATCTCAGGGCTACTGTGGGGATTAAATGAGGACAGGGGAGAAACATTTATGTCACCTTGAGCTTTTTGGAGAAAAGGTGGGATATAAATGAATAAATTAAGATTAACACACCGTGATGTGTGATAGCCAACTCAGGATCTGATAACTTGCTTAATAAAGCTGAAGTTGACAATGAATTTGAAGAATAGAGCTAATCCTTAATCTATTTGTAACTTCTAAAATGATGGGTACTCCCGCAACAATTTAACAGGATTTTTTTGTTTGTTTGTTTCATTAGTATACGGGTGATGCAAAATGAGTGTCCCTGACTACATGCAGTGTGCAGAAGACCATCAGACTCTACTAGTTGTGGTCCAGCCAGTTGGGATTGTCCCTGAAGAGAGCTTTTTTAAGATCTACAAGCGGATTTCAACCGTGAGTCAGATCAACGTACGCGACTCTCAGCGCATCCTTTACATCCGCTATAGACATCATTACCCACCGGAAAACAATGAATGGGGGGATTTTCAGACGCACCGCAAAGTGGTGGGACTCATAACCATCACAGACTGCTCCTCTGCAAAAGACTGGCCCCAGACCTTTGAAAAATTCCACCTTCAGAAGGAAATATATGGCTCCACACTTTATGATTCTCGGCTATTCGTCTTCGGGCTTCAAGGAGAAATTGCAGAGCAACCTCGTACAGATGTGGCATTTTATCCTAGTTATGATGAATGTGAAAATGTAGAAAAGAGGATAGAAGACTTCATTGAATCTCTCTTCATTGTATTAGAATCCAAACGTCTTGACAGAGCCACCGATAAGTCTGGAGATAAGATCCCACTTCTCTGTGTTCCCTTTGAAAAAAAGGATTTTGTAGGCCTGGATACAGATAGTAGGTAAGTACCTTCACAAAATACAGATCTAAAATTTATGTCTTTTGTCTGGCCAGCTAGAGGTACCAATCCCCTGCTATAGCTGGGAAAATACTGCTCCTGTCCCTCAAAGCTGCCTTGTTGACAATTTAAAAACAATGAGTTAACAGGGTCCTGTTGTTAACTGACATTTGTGAGCATTCTTGATAAACTTGTTTCTGATGTAGATGTAAGCCTGGGGGAAAAAACTGGCAGAATATTTGAGAGAAAAAGATCTACCATGGGAATTTTTTTTTGGGGGGAAGCAATAATAATAATAATAATAATAATATACAACTCCTGTTACCCCCTTCTCCCAGGTTTGTACGGCTGAAATACTTTTTAAGACAAAACTTCGTTCAAATGAAGATTTTATGTAAAATAGTTTACAGCATTTAAGTATGGTAATTCCTTGTGAGTATACACAGGAATGCTATAGATTATCATCTTATACTGTAGACTTACACAACACTCAAGTCCAAAATGCATTTCTGCATTTAGAGAGTGCTGCCATCTGCATGTGAGAGAGCACACAGGGCATTCTTTTTCTTGTGAATTGCTGCTTGCTCTCTTCAGATGATCCTTCATTCAGTTTAGCGATACAGTGGTACCTCAGGCTACATACGCTTCAGGTTACGGACTCCGCTGACCCAGAAATAGTGCTTCAGGTTAAGAACTTTGCTTCAGGATGAGAACAGAAATCGGGCTCCGGCGGCGCAGCAGCAGCAGGAGGCCCCATTAGCTAAAGTGGTGCTTCAGGTTAAGAACAGTTTCAGGTTAAGTACGGACCTCTGGAACGAATTAAGTACTTAACCTGAGGTACCACTGTATTAGAAGTATGCATCTCCTGTCCTACTGGTCTGGTCCCTCCTTTGTGGTTAGGCTTTTCACTTTTGCCCTCAAATGACTGATACAGTCTCCCTGCTACAGAAGTAACAGTTTAATTATGTGGATGTGTACTTCGAATAGAATCCACTCTGTTTAATGGAACTCATCCCCAAGAAAGTGAACATGAAATTGCAGCCTCGGACATTCATACTGTTGAGGCTGCAGTCCTAGGTATATTTACCAGGGAGTAGTATTTTTTTGTAAATGTGAACAAGATTGTTCCATTTTGACTCATTTTGATGGGTATGATGAAAGTGTAGGAGTCTGCCTTGCAGATGGTCTATGACTCTGAAAGTCTCTACTTCCAATAGTTTTATTTCATTTATGATCTTGCAGTATTTTGTTTAAGTGCCCTATGGCTGTTTACTTCACACACAACAATTATGAAGCTGTTGATCTTTTTATTTGCTCATTCATAACAGATGTTGTCAATGACATATCCTGGATATTGTGGTACTCAAATACTAATGAGTACTCAAATACTAATGAGTTGTCACTCTAGTTGGTGGTCTCTCTGATCAGTCCCTAGTCATGGTGAACTTGAGTCACACTGACACTATCCTGCAAAAGTTAAATACCTTTTTATGTGAAAGTTCACGTCCCAGTCCTTTGATGTTTTACTTAAGAGGTAAGTCCCACTGATTTAGGGAGCAATCCAGACACAAGCTGGTGTAAAGCAAGCCAGTGTAAATTAAGCCAGCTGAACAAGCTTAGGATCCAGTCCAAGTCTCACCTCTCTCATCCTAATCCCACCACAACCCCACAGCACCCCCTTTTCAGGACTTATGCCAGTTTACGATCCATCAGGTTTAGCTCAGGCAGCAGGGTCTTGGCTGAACTGAGAGTGAGCTTGCATAGCCCAGCTGGAGATCCCCTGGATCCTAACCCACTTGTCCTGGCAGATCTTGCTATAGGATTGCTCTCTTAATTGTAAAGTCTCTCCCTGCCCCCCTTGTTTCACCTTCTTCCATCCCTGGCAATGTGTAATATTTTGTGTGCTTTGTTAGATAATATTTGTGTTTTGTTTGCTATAGTTCTCATCACTTTTCTGGGAGATCTCTATGCGAATTAATTTTGATAATCTAAGTCAAAGTGCTCATATATTGAGTTGTTCTGATTTAACCAGGAAGTAACTTTAGCATTCCATCCTATCCCAAATTGTTCACTCTTTGAATATGGCCTAGGGCAGGGATGGTCAACACTGTGTCCTTCAGGTACTGTTTTTCCAACATCCTTGACCACTCAGGCCTTGCTGACTGTGACTGATTGTAGTTGGAGTCCTGTAACATCTGAAGGGTGTTACAGGCTACTCCTGGACACCTATGTTATTCCTGGGCAGAAGTGAGGGGCAGATGGGGCTTGTCAACCTAGGAAGGTAGCCCATTTAGGAGAAGGAAAGCTCTGATCCTAAACCTCTGCTGCCTTATGGAATATCTTCAGGAGAAGAAAAGGATAAGGAGTAAACCCTAAGGCTAAGGTGTAAACAATCCCTAGACAGTTGGATGGTGCCTTGTATGCCTCCTTCTGGCAACTGCTGCTGGTGCCAGATGTATTGCCTTGCTTTCCTTCAGACCACATCAGCGAGGTGGAGGGTGTGGGTGACTTGTTGTCTGGGTAGCCCAATATCTCCATGCACACCACTCAGGCTTGCACCCCAGGGTGGTCACTTCAGTCCTGCTAATGTAGCAGTTTGACTTCACCCCCTGGAGGCATACTCCATTGTCTCTCAAGATAGATGGATGTCAACAACAACCAGCAACAGTCTACCCCAGACACCTATGATACACTTAGAAGACATATGTAGATGTGTGTACCAGTATCTAAAAAGCACAGACTTGCAAAGAAAAAGCGGAGGAAAGGAGAACATGTATTTTGAAAGGTGCTCTGTTTTAGCTCAGCATTTTAAAGCTATATTAATCCCTGTAAACATGCAGTGGTTGATTAAGGTATCACACGTCCCAGAAATAGCTTATGTGTATTTCTAGCAGACACATGAATTCTCTTTCTTTTCACTGGAATGTTAATAATAGTAGGTACATACAGAAATCATATTGCAGGCACCCACAAATAATAGTCTGCTTTCTAATTTCAGGATTCGTCAATAAATGTGAATGATGATTTCCTCCCTCCCCCCCCCCCAAAGTAATTTTTTGTGGCTGTTATATGCAATTGTTTCTTAAAGTTAGAAAAAATGTATATTTCATATTTTTAGGTGGTAGTATCTCATTTTAGACCATAGCAGAGAGGTGACTGCAGGTGTTTGAAATTATTTTTGTAAGTAATGTAGGAAATTGCCTGTAGTAGATTGACATCATTAGATGTACTTGAAAATGTTGTACACACAAGTGAGCATATTACCTTCTTAAACTGCACTTCATCATGCGTGAGGTTCACATTAGATACATAGCTGCCTCATTTATTCTGCAATACAGGTAGATGTGATTATGGTGGTAGTTATTTGTATTGTGCTTCACTGGTAGCAGATTAGCCAATTTCTTTCTTTTTACATGGGTACATGCTATGGCAAGACCCTTAATGGTGTTGACATAACTGCAGGACAGTCTTTGAGTGCATATTAAAAAAAGAATACCATAGATGCTTGACTTTTATAGAGTGTTGGAACTAAGGGTGCAGTCCTAATACCACTTACCTGGTAGTTGGCTCCATTGAATTCAATGGGACTTACTTCAGAGTGGACATGGTTCAGATGCAGTATTTTTCCTCCCCCCCTCAGAATACTGGAACCAGCGCTGCTTTAAATGCTTAAGTCATTTAAATGGGAGCTTAGAGTTCTGGGCTGTAAAATGTAAAGAAAAGAACCAGTTAAATATAGTCATTTTCAACACTATCTGTTCTCCGTGCCTCTTTTGATTCAATAATATTTCTTACCATTGGGTAGCAACCTGATTCTGGCTAACCAAACTTCTATGCAGTTATCTCTTTTTCAATAATTGTCATTTCTTGCCCATTTAAAACCAATGATGGGAGTCTTAACAAAAGTCTTCAAGTAATGGAATCCATCAAATTTAGTCATATTTGGGGTAGACCCACTAAAGCCAATGGACAGCAGTTTAGGGAAGCAGTCCTATGCACAAGAAGCCAGCATGAAGCAAGGCAGTGTAACTTAAGCTGGCGTTAAGTTACATCAGATCAAACCCTTTTCAAATCTTCCTTAGCCAGGCAGAAGGGGAACAAGTCTTTAAAATAGTGTTCTGTGGTGAGTTGCCAGGTCACATGACTGAGCTGAACAGGCTCCAGCTTAAGTTCCCCCTCCTTTGGGCCCACCCCCTCCATGCCCCCAAAACACCCTGTTTGGGGGGCTTATACCAACTTCTGCTCAGCCGGTGGTTGAGCTTGGATGAGTAAATTACACGAGTGCATCTTTGGCTGAGCTGGGGCAGGGGACTTAACACTGACTGAGTCTGGCTGAACAGAGCCTCTGCATCCTATGGGGCTTATCCTGGCAGGTCTTGCTGTAGGATCACCCCCTAAGTAATGTTCATCAATTTCCTTGGGTCTGCTCTGACTTAGTTGGATACAACCTAATATTGTTTGTGAAGCACGTTTGTGGTTGGTTGAGAAATTTCAGCTCAGGTCTCCTTTTCCTCCTCTATTCCAGACCTGCCTTCCCTAAAAGTGGTATTTAAACACTTGTTGAAAATATAGTCCACAGCTGAAAGAATTGTGAAACTAGTTCTGTGAGCTCAAAGGGACTTTAAGCCCTTTATGAATGGACACACAAATAAGTCTTCCTGTGAACTGAACTGCTTTTGAAGGGGAGTTTAAAAAGGGGAGTTTAAAAAACAGGTTGTGGTATGACTAGGGGAAAAGCTGTTCTTAGTATAGATTCTGCTGCAACTGGCAAACCTGTCTGTCAGCCTAAGCAGGTTTTGGGATCCAACTGCTGTTCATGGTGCTGAAGTAGTGATTAGCCAGACAACTCATGTTAGTAGATGGCAACACCTGCTTTCTGTTGATATTGGAGATCCATTTGTACTGGAAAGGTTTGCACTGTATTAATTGAGTGTAATCAGAGCTGCTGATCCATGCAGGGTCGTCTAACCAAAATTAAATTATCCAGGAACAGATGAAATTAATTACTCATAAGCTACAATCCTATACACACCTGGAGTAAGTCCCAATGAACTCCACTGAACTTACTTGTGAGTAAACATCCATAAGATTGCACTGTTAACAACTTATGTGTGCTGAAGCAAAGAAGGGATTTCCTAAGTCATCCACACATCCAATACAGTGGTACCTCGGGTTACATACGCTTCAGGTTACAGACTCCACTAACCCAGAAATATTAGCTTGGGTTAAGAACTTTGCTTCAGGATGAGAACAGAAATTGTGCTCCGGCGGCGCGGCAGCAGCAGGAGGCCCCATTAGCTAAAGTGGTACTTCAGGTTAAGAACAGTTTCAGGTTAAGAACGGACCTCCGGAACGAATTAAGTACTTAACTCAAGGTACCACTGTATTTGGTACGTCACTGAGTAAAAAGTTATACAAAGTATCAATTGTTTATTAAACTTGGTGGCCGTCATTAACAGGTTAGCTGTTCCCTGAAGGTGACATGTCTTGTGTTTTTAGACCAAAAAAGGCCTGTTTATATGATAGCTTATATCCAGAATGTGTGAGCTGACAAATCTTTTTTAAAAAAGCTTTTAGTATTGTAGGTGGATTTGGAGCAACTGATAAATCGCTTCTTAAGCTACAAACTGAAAGCCAGGAACACACTCAACTCCCACAGAACACAGTTTGACACAAAATTAATTACAGTGTCAGGTTGTTGAATTGTAGCTAACATTTTTGGTATTTGCTACTTCTTAGCATTTTGGTGAAATGGTACACTGATTCAAATGCAGCCATGTGTGCAACATTTTGTTTTTTAACTCAAAAGGCATCATCCACCTGTAAACATGTTGACGAAGATCCATTAATTTACAGTTGCTTTGCTCGTCCAATCTGTAATTCTAATGTGCTTTCTAAACATCTCTTTATTAAGTAATCGGTGTGGTTTCCTTCACTTCTTCTGTGTATACATGGCTATTTTATTTCTAATTACTGTGTGTGTTTCTAATTTTTGTTTTGTTCCTTCCTTGTTTCTTTTCTCTCTCTCTCGTACTGCCCTGTGAGTGTGTTTTTGGGTCTCAAAAGGTAGGCTTTTGATCACATTGCATTTTAAAAAATAGCTAGTTTTTGTGTGCTGCCTTCTTCCTTTGCCTCTGTTGCATACTATAGTGTTGCTTTTTGTGTCTTTATTTAACACAGCAATTGACTGTTGCTGCCTGGACTCTTGCTGGAGTTTATCTTTTTGGCATTTTGGGCAAGTCTTTTTTTAAAGTGCTGAGATTTTTCTAAGTTGCCTTCTTGAGCTGGGGGGGGGGGTAAGAAGAACTGTTTAAAACAATTATTATTTTTTTTGTAGCTCCAGACACCCAGAGCTTGCAGGGTTTGTGTTTGGTTTGATTTAGGATTTTTCACCATCTAAAACTCTACAGCTATTATAATGCTCTTGCATATTCAGTTTCAAGACTGAATAGGTCCTCAGGCATGGAACTTGTTTATGGCTTTCAAAAGCTATCAACAATTGTAGCCAAGCATGCCATCTTGACTTGATTTTGTTGTTGTTGAAATAGTTCTTGTAACATTTAACATGAAAATATTCATTCATTTTGCATGATTTTCTTTTGCTTGAGAAATTTTAAAGAGATGGTAATCTATAATGACTTGTGTTGTCATTTAGGAGTGAATGAAACTGATAATTGTAAATCCAAAAGTACAGTGGCAGCAGTCTGATGTATTTAGTGTATTTTAATTGGAGTGCATTCATAAATTTTCCAGTGTACACAACATTATTTGATTACAGTTACTTTTAAATCGCTCACTGAATAGGCTGATGGATGCAGAACCCACTCAGTGGGCATAACCAAGGGTACAGCGAGTGGAGTCTTGTGAATATATGAGTATAAACTTTTTTTTTTTTAAAAAAGCTTTCCTTTTTGACATTTATGGCACTGAAGCACATCAAAATGCAAGTGGATAGCAGAGGGTGATATCTTCTTCCTGACAATCACTTGCAGACTGATCGCATTAAAAATATATGGGTTGTTCAGTTTGCACCTTCTTCAAATGTGGGAATAGACTTCCAGTTCAGTTGTAGTCTGACCTAGAGTAAATTGTAGTAGTTCACTACCACTTTTTATTTTCTTGTTTAATGTTTCTGTAAGGGTCTGAGGAGAGAAAAAAGAAAGAGGGGCAGAAGAAACAATGTTAAGGAACCCTCATGGAACTTCATACTTAGTCAAATCATTGTATTGTCTACTCTCTGGCAGTAGAGCTCCAAGGATATTTCACAGCCCTCCTGCCTGATCTACTGTTAACTGGAGATGTTGGAGATTTGAACAGGAAGTTGTTTGGATGTATTCTATCCCTGCCCTAAAGCTAATCCATGCGAAGGATCAACCTTATTTTCTGCTTAACCCACCAAGAGCTCAAATAGGCACCTTCCAGAATAGCATAACATTTGACTTCTAGCTCTGCTACACAAGCCATAGGAGCACGGGCAGATATATTTTAAAAAATGAATTATGTGTTGCAGGTTGTGGCTAATGGTGGGTCCTATGCCTGTAAAGGCTAAAGATAACTGCCTTGCACTATGGCAGGTTTTGTTAGATATATAAGTCATACCTGTGCAACACCGAACTGTATAATAAGCTGGTGGCCAGAGCTAGATTGCATGTTTTGCAATGCAGAATTAATATTGTATAAAATCTTTCTTGAACGTGTTGAAAGCCAGGCTATAGATAGTGAAAGTCTTGTCAGTCACTTTTCAATTGCTAACATCATGGCAAAATTCTTCCATGAGACTCTGTTCCACATCCTTAGTTAACAAGGGGAAAAAGAAGGATGCATTCTTGTCTGCATTGTTTTCTGATTAAAAGTTTCATATCCAAAGTGTGGTCTCCCTACATGGGTTATATGTTGTTAACTCTTTGCCCCTGGGTGCATTTAATTGCTAGAACACCTTCCTTTCATTTGCGGAGGTGTCAAAGGCTTCCTTTTCCAGTCACCCAGAGGTCACCTAGAGCACTGTTCTAACTAACTTTAGTCATTCATCCATAAACATGAGCAGTAATAGCAAGCGGTTGTTGTTTTTGTTGTTTTCAATGATGATTCTACATGCCTGCTTAACAATAAATTTGGGGTATATTTTGGGATATATATTTTGTATTCAGCAAGTGCTGAAGAGCTGGTAACGTTGACTCTCCCTGCTGACTTGTATCCATGTGGTCCAAGGCCAATGCCAAGGGCCCTTCCATAGAGATAAAAGCAGGAGATGCTCTGTCTGTGTGTCGTGGACATGGGAGTAGATAGCTGAAGTGGGTTGGGAAGAATGCCAGGACAGAGAAGGTTGCTGCTCACATTGGAAAGGAGGTAGGTTGCTCCTGCCTATAAATTACATGCTTATAAATGAAATGGTGCTCAGACCATTTAGTAAAGAGCAAAGCAGCTTCTGGAGGGGGGCGGGGTTTAGAGGAATTTAGAGTGGCCTTCCATGACAAGACTTCCACAGAACTAGAGTCACTACAAAAAATAAATTGAAACAAAAGTATAGTTTAGTAATATTATTATCAAATGCTACTGGCTATTTTCTGTTTTTATTGCACCTATGGGAATTTAATATTACAAATATTGCAGGGGCATCAACTTTCCTCCTTATAATAGCTGAATGTTAAAGTGTGGTTATTTAGGGTGCAGGCAGCAACATATGGCAATAAAATTTTATTGAATGTTTTAACAGCACTGTTTTTCCTAAATGCACTGAAACACACTTTTAGAAGTTTGTTTTTTTATTACTTCTTTGTATCTCATAAAATGTATACAGTTTAGCTAATACTTTTCTTTATGCTATATTTACTAATGTTTTGTCTTAAAACACAAGCATACATCTTTTCAAACATACCACTGTCATGCAGGGCATATGAAACGATCTTTTAATTAGACGAAAATCTTCTACTGAGATTGGACTTGAGTTCTAGAAAAACTGTTTTTGTATGCACAAAACTTAATGGGTCTTGAAGTTAAAAAAATGCATAGTTTCATTACTGTTCTGTATGCATCAGTTTCAAAATATTCTGTAGAGGCATTTGTTGAAGAAATCCCACTTTATTGGCTATGGGAACGATCCTGTGCACAAAAACTGTCATAAAGCAAGCTGGTGTATGTTAAGTTGGCATAAAGTTATACCTGATCCAAACTCAATTGAGCAGCTGGACTACTGCTGCAGCTCTGCCTATGCCTAGCAGAGGAAAAACAAGTCTTTAAAATAGTATTTTACTCTGGCTTGCCAGGCCACATGATAAAGCTGAATGGTTTTATGATCCAGCCTAAATCTCCACGGTCTGGTCTCACCCCTGCCATGCTCCCAAAGTGTCTGCTTTTTCGGGGGTGGGGGGTGGAGACTTACATTGGTTTCGGCTCTTCATTGAGAGAATTGCTTTTAATGAAATTACTTCCCTGCTGATATCTATTAATACTTTTAAATCTTCAGAGAGATTGAGTTTCAAATATCTTGCCATTCTGAAATTCCACGTTCTTCACATATAATATAGTCTTGCAGTTCCTCTCAAACTGTGGAGCTAAGTTAATGCATAAAAAGTTCTGCTTTTGCTTTGCTCAGTTTATAACCTGATAGTACCGCAAATCATAAACGATTTCGTTTCACTAATGTAAAAAATAATTAAGCAGCTAGTGTCATCTGTCTCTATCAAAAGATTCCATAACTATTAAACCACACTGAGAGATTGTAGTGCAAGAGCCTATGAGTGGCTTTTGTGGAATCTCTGCCATAGATGCACAGTTTTAATTTAGCGAAAGTTCAATACAATATGATAATCTTTATTGTCATTGTCCCATACAGAACAACGAAATTGAAAAAATCTACATCAGACATTCCAAAACCAACAAGCCTGCTATCCCAGCCTGGTTAACCCCCTAAAAACTCTGATACCCCATAATTAAATGCAATATACTCCCACAGAGGCTACCTTACACTGCGTTTAAAACCAAAATCGCATTTGGATAAAAACTTTCTCAGGCGGCTAGTCCTAGTCTTTATAACCCTATACCTTCATCCAGAAGGCAGAAGCTGAACGAGATCATTTCCGGGGTGTGCACTATCCTGCACTCTCTCTGCAGCTTTCTTATGACACCTGGAAGCATAGATTTGATCCAAAGTGGGAAGAGTGCACCCAATTATTCTCTCCGCAGTCTTTACAACCCTGGACAGCATTGTTTTTCCCCTGACCATGCAGCTCCCAAACCACACACACAGACCATTGATTCTTCATTGATCTTGGAAATTCTATCTGAAGGCCTCTTTGAATTTGCTTAAGCTGTGCTCAGCTGCCTCACCCTAGCAGAACACCTTCGCTAGCCAAGTTAGCCAAGCGCTTCCTTGATGTCGGGTCAGCTAGTGGCATAAAAAAAGAATGGGACAGACACAAAAGAGAATGAAGAGGTCAGAGGATAAGGAGAGGCATGTACGTTGTTTGGGTGACGGTTGCCAACACTCAAGATAGCTTGCACTGATACAACTATTGCTAGTGTTGCATATACAGATTGTGGTTTTGCTTCCAAACATGTGATTTATTTTATTATTATTATAGTGGCTATCTTAGTTTTTATTTAGCCTTTTACACTGATGGCTGAAACAGGTCTGTCTGCTCATTGGTGAGCAGAAACAGCTATTTATTTCATCAGCTTTTATATCTCACGGTTGTATCCAGAAGTCAGGGAGCACAGGGTGGCTAAAGACATAAATATTATTAAAAAACCCCAAAAACAAACCTGTACATGATGCATAAATTGATAGAGAAATGTTCAAGCAAATAAATCTAATGCCTTCTGGTATACTGAGGTCAACGAAACTAATCAATCTCTGTATATTTTGTGTTCTAGACATTATAAGAAGCGATGCCAGGGTCGTATGCGGAAGCATGTCGGTGACCTATGTCTGCAAGCTGGGATGTTGCAAGATTCCCTCGTACATTACCACATGGCAGTGGAACTTCTCCGTTCTGTGAATGACTTTTTGTGGCTTGGAGGTGGGCAAAATGAGTAACAAAACGTAACTGTTTTTAGAAAGCTTTCTTGACCCAGGTTGCAATCTGATTAAATTATATTTGGAGCAGATCCATTGAGATCAGTGGATACACGATTTATATCCACTTTCTGCCTTTACCTGCTACAACTTAGATGGAAATTAATTCATGTTTTAAGTATTGGTAATGACCTTAAAATCCATAATAAATCTGTAACAAATTGTGATCCACAGGGCTGGGTACGGTAGTGCACACCTAGGGATTTCACACACCCTGCCTATGAAAGGAATGGTGGATTTTAAGGCTGCTTTGGCAGTGCTTTGAGATAACAACAACAACAATTTTTATTATTTATACCACACCCATCTGGGTTCCTATTGGCCTGGGCCAGCCTCAGTACCTGCCTATTTTTCTTGTACAATTGAAATCACATGAGTAGGCTTGTGAGATTGCTGCCACTTAAAATACTGTTTTTAATCTGTAGCGGCTCTTGAAGGATTATGTTCCGCCTCAGTTATCTATCATTATCCTGGAGGCACAGGTGGTAAAGTTGGTGCAAGAAGAGCACAAGGAAGTTCACTTCCTGCAGAGGCAGGCAACAGGCACAGACCAGGTAAGCAATATACTTTCTTTTCTTGGAGGATTTTCTCCCTAGTATGTTTGGCAATTAAGTATTTGGCAGGCTCTGGTATTTCCCCTAGACATCAACAACCATCATGGCATGATGGGAGTTGTTGTCCACTGCCATTGGTGGGGCTGTAGGTTGACCACTCCTGATGTAAACAGACAATGCTAAGCTAAAAGACCCAAGAGTCTAACTCAGTAGCTTGTGTAGAGTCATCTGTCAGGAAAGTACGTGATAACAAAATTTATCAAAACCACTTGGCAGCTGTTTGTTTCAATGTCAGTAATGGGGTTTTATAAGAATTCTGCAGCTGTTTAGCATGTTTTCAAATATATTTAATAGCTTAGGGGTTTTTTTGGAAATAAAGAAGGTTAATGTTGTCACTTTGATTTTCCTTTAGGGGCACAAGAAGTTCTTATTGATCCAGGTATATTGTCTTATTAATCTGCTGTTTCAATAAATATATTTGTGTAAATTGTTTTCTAGTTCCTATATGTTCCTAGAATTCTTTTTTTTTAAATAGTAGTTTCTACTTCATATAATCTTTAAATCATTTTTTTAATTTTCCGTTGGAGAACAAAGGCAAATTCATTTAAAATGTTGCATACCATTAAGTGGCATTTCCTTTTTTCCTTATTATGTAGACAACATAATACAGCACTAGTTTGTCAATTTTGCCAGAGATTATTTTATGTATGCTTATGTAATCATAATAAGATATAATTTTCAACTTTTGTTCAATTAAAAAAAGAAAGAAATTTAATTCTGTGACAGTGAATCAGCAAACTGATTTTTATTTACATTCTAAAATTTTTAAAAGGTTTGTTCATTGCTAAAACTTAGTATTGGTAGAGTTAATTTGTCTTGAAAGGCTTTTCTGAAACATTTTTTGGTCTGCATTGCTCTTACCCAGGTGTCATTAACTGGCAGCCATTGTTAATTTGAAATTTCCTGCTTTCCTCCAATGTAGGAGCCCTCACGTCAAATGGCATTAATGCAGATACCAGTACTGAAATAGGACGGGCCAAGAACTGCCTTAGCCCTGAAGACATCATAGATAAATACAAAGAGGCCATTTCTTACTACAGCAAGGTGATGTTGCTACATTATGAGAGATTTTGATGTGTGAAATAAAGACAGTCAGCTTCATTTTGAGCGGCACCTCTGGTAGTGGGCACATGATTTCCTGTAAGAGTGTACAGTACTTCTGATGGGCATACAAGATAGTGTTGATGCTGTCGAGCTGCTAACTCTATAAACTAGCACCTATATATGTGGCTGCTGAGGTTTCCTAGAAAATGGCTTTTTATAGTTTAAATTGTGGTTTTTGGAGTAGAATGCTAGGCTTATGCACCAAGCAAAGGTGAACTCATGCTTACATTGATATTTTTAGAGAGTTTCCACTACTTTCAGATATAGCAATGAAATTATGGTTTATCATTGCGTGAAGATTTATTTCAGGGGTCAGCAAACCTTTTCAGCAGGGGGCTGGTCCACTGTCCCTCAGACCTTGTGGGGGGCCGGACTATATTTTGGAGAGAAAAAAATGATGCCAGAGCACCACGAGCCCCAGTGGCTGCTTACCTGTGTCTTGTGAGCTGCAGGGGCTGGTGGCAGCGGTGGAGGGACGATGAGTGGCGCGCAAAAAAGGCTCCGGAGAGGGGCTGCTTAAAATGGCAGCTGCTTGAGCGCTGCTGCTGCTGGCACCAATAAAGCCCTTCCTCCTCTAGGCAGGGCGGGGAGAAGCCAGGAGGAGGGAGGGAGGAGGCGCCGGCGCTGCCTGAGGGAGAGGGAGGGAGAGGGAAAGAACGTGTGCATTGGCAAGCCATGCAGTGAATCCCGGACCGTCCATGGGCCGGATCCAGAAGGCAATGGGGCCTGATCTGGCCTGCGGACCTTAGTTTGCTGGCCCATGATTTGTCAGATCCCTTTCACTTTTCCAGGATGGAGAAAACTTTCACTTCTGCTTTAACTAACTATGGTTAGTTAAATCTGGAGTGGACAAAGTGGGAATAGCCTTAGCTGCTGTTTAGCGAAACAAGCCAACTTTAAACTGGTTATGATCCTGGCTTGTTTCAGTAAATCATTGGTGGGGAGCCTTCTGCCTGTGAGCCTAATTAGGTCCACCAAGCCTTGGAGGTTCACTCCCTAGGTGGTTTTGGGGAAAACCATGCAATCTTTTTCATATGAGGTCAGGCCTTGGGAAGTTCAAGGAAGGCTTTTCCTTTGCAGCCGCAGCTTGAATTTAAGCCACAGATGCAAAGGAAGAACTGTGGCTGCAAAGGAGTACTGTTCCTTTGCAGCTGTACTTGGGACTTTAAATTCCTGACATCATATGAAGTCAGGTGAGAGATAGGTGGGTGGCCCTGTTCATCTCTCAAAGTGCCCTCCAGAGGGTTGGTTACTGCTGGATCCAATTCACCCTTGCTGCAGCAAACCTTAATTAGACTATCCATATTTTATGGTTTGGACATAACTGAAAATAGAAGTAAAAACTTCTTTTTCTTGATACTGTGCTGAAGAATGAAGGAGGTGAGAGATCAAAGCTCATTTATGTAACAATAAAGCCATAGCCTTGTTTCTGAATGCAGTCACTGTGTTTTATTTTAACTGAAAAGGCCTCTGAAGGAAATGCAGATCATTGCATTGCAGTTTTGGCCCCACACTCTGCAACTCTTGCTAAATATGTGAACTTGGTTCAAATGCTTTGAAAATATTACTTTTCTCTCTCCAGAGGCTCCAGCCACATTTGTAGTAGCATTTTCTTTTTACTTTTGCCTTGTACGTAGATTATCTCAAGGCAATGTACAAAATGTAATAAAACCAACTAAGTTAAAAACGGCACAGAAATAACACAAAATGGACCCCCCTGGGTATTCATCCAGCTGGGAAAGCTTGTTGAAACAAAAATGTCTTTAGTTTGTTGTTGTTTTCCAGAAAGTAGGCACCTGTTGTATTTCAGAGGGACTGCTGTGCCACAGAACAGAGGCAGCCATGGTGAAAGCCCTGCTCCAAGATACTGTGGAGCAGGTTTCTGATATGTCTGGAATTTGAAGGAGAAGCTCTCCTGCAGACTGTAGTGAATTCTCAGCATATAGGGATAATTAGCCCCTTTCCCAAATGATTTGCTTTGAATGCAGGTGTTTCTTGGTTCAGTTTCCTGCATGAAACCCTGGAGAGCAGCTCTGGAGAGCTGGATGATGGACCAATTCTTGACTCGGTATCAGGCAGCCTCCTGTGCCAAATATTTTTGTTTTTTTGGTACATCACTTAATAATATTTCGATCCTCTATATGTTCTTGTTTTATAGTACAAGAATGCTGGTGTAATTGAGTTGGAAGCCTGTGTGAAGGCCGTGAGAGTGTTGGCAATACAGAAAAGAAGCATGGAGGCTTCTGAATTTCTTCAGAATGCTGTTTATATTAATCTCCGTCAGGTGAGTACACTCTTTTTCTTTCAACTAAGAATGGATTGACTTGGTTTTTTGAACTCCCCTCCCCTAATTAGCATCAGTGCCGAACACTCTCCCTTGTTCCTTTCCAACCTTCAACTGCCTCTTTAGTGCTGTGGGACGAATTTGACACGTTACGTTGAATATTCTGTCATTTCAACTTGCCAGATAGGATGATTCTCCTCTCCCCGCACCCCTTGTGTTTTTCTGGGGTGTCTACTGACCCCCTCCCTGGAGCCTGTTGCTTTTGGAGGGCAAGGCAATCATGGCAGAAGAGCAGAGGAGAAAGCACCACTGTGCAAATGCAAGTCCTTGCCTAGGGTTCCTGTTGACAGAACTCATTAGGTGAATTTGTTTCTGGCTTGTATGAAGCCAGAGTTCCAGTTACATCCAAACTGGGAATTCCAGCTTATTGTCGGTTAACAAGCAAGGATGATAAGCGGGGAAATGCTTAATGTCATTTATCAAGCAAGGATAATCTTGACTTGTTTCCTGAAATTTCCCAGTTTGTATGTATTGGTAACACTTGCTTAATACAAGCCAAACGCAAAGCACTGAAGTGGTGCTTGAGGAGAGGAGGGCTTGGCCTTGACGAATTGTTCCCTGCTTGATAAATCATGCTTTATGAAGCCAGAAACGATAATTTAAATTGAGCCATTTTTTGATAATTTCTATAACCCTACATTTGAAGATTCAGTGCCATTTCAGATAAAACCAGTTCAACTGAGAATCCAGTGAAAAGGGATTTAGTTTGGAGAAGCTTGAGCATAATTATGCATAATTGAAATGTGCATTGTCAGAGCATTAGGGAAGAAACTTAACTATTGAGCCATTATTGAAATACCTTAATAGCGCTACTCCACTGTATGGTTTCCTATAAGGTATATTACAACTGTTGGACCCGTTCCAGAAATGAGTGGAGTCATGAATGCACAGAAGCCAAGTGCTTTGTTTTGATGGGGTGGGTGTAATATTGTTCTTTAAGGTAGCTGAAATGGAGGACTTGCAGCAGAAGTGACTGAATTTGGGGGGAAATGGTTATAGAGGAGACAAAGCAGTGAATATTTCCAAATATTTTGTAATACCAGTTTATGGTGTTTATTGAATATGAATGTGATCAACCAAGTGTTGAGGTGGATAGCTCATGGTTCTGCATGGTTCTGACAATGCCAAGGTTGCAAGTTTGATCCTGGTAAGGGACAGCTGCATATTCCTGCATTGTAGGGGGTTGGACTAGATGATCCTCAGGGTCCCATCCAACTCTGATTCTATGATAGTTATCCCTAGGCTATTGTCTTTAGAGGAATTTTGAGTGGAACATCACACCACTCACCTTTCCTTTCTGAGCATTTGTCATTTAAGGTGTTGTACTGCTCTCATTTTATTTTCTTCAGACAAAATATTTCTCTAGAGGGTTGGAGGAAATGTCAACAGCGGTTGCGGCAGGCTTTCGTTATGCTTATGTTGTATATTTTTCACTAGGGGTCAGCAGTGTAACACTGTAGGAATTGGTTACTGCTGTGGCTGGAATAGTGCCGATATAAAGTCTTATTGCTTAACAGCCTCTTGAGTTAGCCAAGCAAAGGAGTTTTCTCTTGCAGGTTTATTTCTGTCTTAAAATATTCCAGTCAAACAACAGAAATAATGAGCCCTGATGGGATTTGATATAACAAACAGAATTTGTATTGTGGGTTTGTGGTATTTGATGCCTTCAAGATTCTTGTTGCTCATTGCCCAAGTTGGGTACCAGTTAGACTATTTGCTGAACAATTTATGAAGTTAGAACTCTTACGTATGTAGAGAATTGAAATGCCACCTGGCTTTTCCTCCTGAATTTCCTGGGAATATGTGATTAGGATCACTTTCTTTTGCATGCTTATGATATTGCTGTCTTTTGCTTAGGAGCTAAAACATATTATGCTACTTCTGTATAGGAGTTGTTGTTTTTTAAAGCAACTGTCAGCTAGTACTCACCATCAACATTAAAAATTCAGTTCTCAGAGTACCATATAGTCCTGGATTCAAAGAGCTGGCTAGCATCAGATAAGGTGCTTGTGCTAGCCAAGTGAAATGTTTTGCTATCTTTTCCCTCCACTCACTTGAACTCTGTGCAGCTCACTGTCTATCTGAAGAAGTGTGCATGCACACGAAAGCTCAAACCAATAACAAACTTAGTTGGTCTCTAAGGTGCTACTGGAAGGAATTTTTTAATTTTGTTTCGACTACGGCAGACCAACACGGCTACCTGTAACTAGAACTGCTCACTAACTGCTTTTGAAACTCCTGTCAGCTTTATAAGCAGGTTGTCATGTGGTGTGGGGGCTGCTGTATGAGCAAGCCAGTTCTAAAGCAATTTAGGATTATGGAACTGGTCAAATAGTTCAGTCATTTCTGGAATGGATCAAATAGTTCTAATGTACTTTATAGGAAATCATTCAGTGGAGTAGCACTATTAAGTTATTTCAATAATTGCACAATAGTTACGTTTCTTCCCATGTGCCCTGACAATGCACGTTTCAATTGTGCATATTTGTGCTCTAGCTTCTCCAGGCTAAATCCCTTTTCACTGGATTCTCACTTGAACTGGTTTTATCTAAAATGGCACTGTTTGAGTCTTCAAATGTAGGGTTATAGAAAGCCATCTTTACACTACTAAAAAACTGCATCTATGATACCTTAGCTATTATAGAAAATTTTATATGCACATGTTGCATTCAAATTATCTTAAATATTTCTACAAGTGTTAATATCAAGTCTTTAGGAACCCAAAACATAATTTTATCTGTTGTACTATGATAGTATTCTGTCTGTTAGAATCCAGCCAATCTTTTGTTGCTGTTGTTCAGATTTTCAGGGCAGTGTGTTGCAATGTTTTATATCGACTTCAGATGAATTCTTTGCATTTATTATTTCCTTAGTGCATCCTGCCTTTCTAGCTCAGCACTTGAGTCACCTGAAGTGGCCAGCATGTTAAAAATGCAATGACCACATGCTGAAAACAGGTTGTTTTGGGCATAGCAGTTGACCATCAAAACCAATACTTGTAATAGAACAGAGCTAGCAAAATCAACCAACAATATACTGACAATTTTTGGGAAATACAGGCTGTGGGTGTGTGTGGAATACATTGGTTCTGTAGTCAAGGATTTCTTTGTATTCTCTTTCATGGCTAACCAGCAAAATACATACATTCCTGCAAGGGAGAACTGCATACTTAGCAGCAGGAGGTTTCAGATTATTTACCACTACAGCTGCTCACACTATCAAAGAAGAAAGCTGCTTTTGGATTATAATGCAGTATAAGTAGCTGTGATTTATCTCCGGAATGCATGCATTTCTCTAGAGTCTAGTTGGTCATTATTTTATGTTTTATTACTGTCCAACTGCTGTTTCATTGCTTTTCCTTTTAGGATGTCACTTTGCACACCTTTTAGGTTTGGGCCCATTTCTTTTTTCTTGCCTTTTTATAAAACTGTGTAGCAGCCTGCCTGCTTGTATGTATGATATGTCAGCAGGTTTCAGAAGAACCTTTTAATGAGTAAACTTTTTTTTCTTTCCCCCCAGCTTTCTGAAGAAGAAAAAATTCAGCGTTATAGCATTCTTTCTGAGCTTTATGAGCGCATTGGGTTTCACCGCAAATCTGCTTTCTTCAAGCGTGTGGCAGCAATGCAGTGTGTGGCACCTAGCATAACAGAGCCGGGGTGGAGAGCCTGCTATAAGCTGCTTCTGGAGACCCTTCCTGGTTACAGTCTATCTCTGGATCCTAAGGATTTCAGCAAAGGTACAGATTATTTGCAGACACCCCCCTGTCCTTAAAAAATCCCCCTCAAAACCCTCATTGTCTTGCTTGCATCAAGCTTAGCAAATAAATGTACAGAAGTCAGAAGACTGAAGTTTGAATTGGAGGCAGACATTCCAAGCAGTCAGCTCCACAAATTTACACGTACACAGTCATGAGACAAAGCCAGGCAATAAAATGCAAACTGTAAGGCAGATTGTTCTGGTTTTCTTCTTCTTCTTTTCGGTACCTGTGATAGCCCTATGCTGCACAGAAACCTTGGTTATTACAGTGGTACCTGGGATTAAGAACTTAATTTGTTCTGGAGGTCTGTTCTTAACCTGAAACTGTTCTTAACCTGAAGCACCACTTTAGCTAATGGGGCCTCCTGCTGCCGCTGGGCCGCCACTGCAGGAATTCTGTTCTCATCCAGAAGCAAAGTTCTTAACCCGAGGTAATATTTCTGGGTTATCGGATTCTGTAACCTGAAGCGTATGTAACCTGAAGCGTATGTAACCCGAGGTACCACTGTATTATTATTTAAATGTGTATTGTCTTAAATACCAGCAGAGGTGCTACTTCAGGTTTTATAGAGGGGAGAGGGCAAACATGTTCTTGTGGAGATGGGGAAGATTCACAATAAGGTCTGCTCTTGAATATGTTCAGGCTGAAAGTATATTGTTACAAAGGCCCTGTGCCCTCTCTCTGCCAAGCAGTGGCCAGAGCGCATGGGCCTGTGCCCCTTTGGAGAATAGAAGACATGGTGGAGACTGCCATGCTTTAAGAAATAGGGTTTATTCGCCTATTTACACCTTCGGTCTGCACGGAGGGAGTATAGATCTTACAGCATGGCCCAAAGCATTGCATGCAACCTCCCCTCTTCACCGCAAAGATGGATCTCAGCCGTACTTCTTCCTCCTGCCCAGAAACGCTTGCTTCAAACCTCCCTTTCCCTGCCCTCTCGAACACACAACCCATCACCTTGGTCACATCTCACCTCCCAGGCTAGAGGATTCCTCTCCACAGTGGCCCACCTTTGTTCCCTTAATGGCCCTAGCTAGGCCAAGGCTGGTTTGCATAAGCCAGCACAGGAATTCCCTGTATTCCCTATTTGGCAGAATTCTGTACTTTAATCCGTATACCAATTAATAAAAATCCTGGTATTTATGCATTCCTAGTGTTTAGGGGGAGCTCCCCCCAGTTCTAAAACACTGTTAAAAAAATGCCAGTTTATATTGAGAACATTTGTCATAAGGTAAAGGTAAAGGGACCCCTGACCATTAGGTCCAGTCGTGACTGACTCTGGGGTTGCGGCGCTCATCTTGCTTTATTGGCCGAGGGAGCCAGCGTACAGCTTCCGGGTCATGTGGCCAGCATGACTAAGCCACTTCTGGCGAACCAGAGCAGCACACGGAAATGCCGTTTACCCTCCCGCCGGAGCGGGACCTATTTATCTGCTTGCACTTTGACGTGCTTTCGAACTGCTAGGTGGGCAGGAGCAGAGACCGAGCAACGGGAGCTCACCCCGTTGCGGGGATTCAAACCGCCAACCTTCTGATCGGCAAACAAACCCTAGGCTCTGTGGTTTAACCCACAGTGCCACCTGCATAGTTATTTTTAAATTCCTCATAAAATCTAAAGAAGCAGGTACTCCTGAGGAAGAATCACATGTGAAGTGGTGGGAAGGATACAGCCACTGTCAATCTTCAGTTGTAGTCCTGAATTATAATAGGATATGATCCACACTGTAGTTTCTGAAAGTGTTGCAAATGCATATAATAAAATTATATACCACACTACATACCAGCTAATATTAATAGCTTCATGAAAGCTGCAGGTAGTTTTTAAACACGTATGTTATAGAAAGAGTTGCATTCAGCTAACATTTACTCAGAGTAGGCTAACTGAAATTAATAGGCCTAAGGTAGTCATGGCTATTAACTTCATTGGGTATACTCTGAGTAACAGTTAGCTGAACACAACCCCAAGTCTCTTTACATTTGAGGAACATTAGCTTCCATATTTCATACTTTATTCAAATATGTGAGTATGGCATTCAAACCTTGACAGGACTTATTTCTACATAATTTCTTTTTTTGAATGTAACTAATGTGAGGTAATTAATTTTAAGTCCAGTTTTCGGAGGATAATGATAAAAGTGATTTATGTTTAGCCTGAGTGCCTAAATTTAAGTGTGGATGATGCAGTAATGAGAGGATTTGAGAGAAAATGTATCTTGGATTTGAAGAACATTAATAAACATCTGAGTGATTATGATGATTTGTGTTCAGTGCTACAGTATAATTTAGTTGATGAAATGGAAAATATTAATTTGATTTTTCCAGATGGCAGTAAGATTTTACTGCGTAACAGAAGAGGCACTATTCAGTGGTATAGTGAAAATGTGAAGGTTTGTGCATAGGCTTTGAGATTTTCAGGGGCCTTGGGCCCAGTAAAAACTGAAGGGGCCTTACACTAGGAGCAGTGTTATTGTGTAGGCATGGGATCTTGGTACTGAAGGTCTTTTTGAGAGGGCATTAAATAAGTTATCCTTTATTAACTACCCTAGTCTGCAGCGTGGCTTTTAAAAATTTATGTCATGGGACGGTTGTCTTGGGAAGTAGGTCTAGCATAATGCTGAGCCTTAGAGCTAGTAGCCTTGTAAAATTCAGCATCGAATGAATTTCGTGATGGTATTGATTGCTTCTCACTTTCGAGATTTATTGCAGTAAACATTCCCGGTTTTGTTTTTAAGGAACTCACCGTGGCTGGGCTGCCGTGCAGATGCGTTTGCTTCACGAGTTGGTGTATGCTTCAAGAAGAATGGGAAACCCAGCGCTTTCTGTCCGTCATTTGTCTTTTCTCTTGCAAACCATGCTGGATTTTCTTTCTGATCAGGGTATGATTTAAAAATAAAATAAAATAATTACAAATATATTTTCTGTAACCAATTTATATAGATGTCACTAAAGGAGAGGCTCCTTTAGACATGCTGAGTGGGATTCCTGACTTCTGTTATTACACTACAAGTTATATCACAAAGAGCTTTTGAAAATCCTCTTAATCTAAAAATGGACAAATCACAGCAGGTTTGAAACAGGTAGACTGGCATTCTTTCTGGACTGAAGTTGTTCTTTCAATACATTGTCAAGTTGTCTCAAGGACTGCCTACTCCTGTCAAACCTGAATATGTGTTTTAAGATCTTCTGGGGAAGACCTTCTCCAAACAGTGCAATCTACAGAGGTTAGGTGGACAGGCATCAAAGCCTGGCTCTTTTTAGTTGCGGCATGTCACCTTTGGAAAGCCCTGTCATATATTGCCAGTCTGTAAAAATGTTTTTATTGTTCCACTGACTGCTGCTTTTGGAATCTTCAGTATTTTGCTTGTGTGTGTTTTAACTACTATTGGTTCAGGATCATATCCAATATTGCATCAGTGGAGTTCTGAAGTTCACTGTAATTTTTTGAGAGAGAGAGAGAGAGAGAGAGAGAGAGAAAGTAATGGAGAGAGTAAGCAGTATATCACAATACATAGCAAAATAAAATAAAAATAGCTGTAATCCTGGATAAATTATGTGCTTTTGAATATTACCGTTTTGAGACAACTTTAATGGAGAATTGTGCTTTCTTTTCAGAAAAGAAAGATGTAACACAAAGTCTAGAAAACTACACCTCAAAATGCCCTGGGACGATGGAATTAATTACGCTTCCAGATGGTTTAAAGCTTCCCCCTGTGCCATTCACTAAACTTCCTATTGTAAGGTAACCATCAATTGCAATTGAATTGCTTGGTCCTGTTGGTTTTCGTGCTTTGCACAGTAGGTGTCAAAACGTTCTTTGTGATCCATGGGTCAGCTGCAGTAGAATGGGACAGTTTCTGTCCTTGTAACCATCTGTCCAGTTTCTGACTTGTAACAATATTTCTCGACGGGAGTAGCCAGTTGTGTAAGGAGTCATTGTATTGAGGAAACTCATCTTGCATAGTTGAGACTGCATCTTAGCCCCTGAATATCAGTGATTTGCTTCTTAATACTACCCAAATATATGCATAGTCATGATGTCTCAGCATCATATCATTCTTTCTGACTTATCTTGGTTTGTTGTTGTCTGCTTTCATACTAGTCTAACCCTTTTCTCTACTTTCATGGTTGTGTTGGCTGATGCTGCCATAGATGGTTCTATGGTGGATTGAGCTGTTGCTGTTATACCTATTTATTTTGTGCTGTACAGTGGTACCTCGGGTTACATACGCTTCAGGTTACATACACTTCAGGTTACAGACTCCACTAACCCAGAAATAGTGCTTCAGGTTAAGAACTTTGCTTCAGGATGAGAACAGAAATCGTGCTCTGACGGCGTGGCGGCAGCAGGAGGCCCCATTAGCTAAAGTGATGCTTCAGGTTAAGAACAGTTTCAGGTTAAGAACGGACCTCCGGAACGAATTAAGTACTTAACCTGAGGTACCACTGTATAGCGGCTTTGCCTGAGATATGTTTGCCAATGAAGTCTCTTCCCAGAGAATTCATTGTCAATATTGGCATGGCATCAGTGTTATGGCCACGGAATGTGAAATAATTTTACCTTTCAGTTAGAATTTAAGATATATAATTTGCTTTTTATGCTACTACATATTGAATGGAAAATAATCCTAAGCACTATTGCTGAGCACACAGTCTCTCAGAGCTCACTAAGCCTCAGACACTGAAGTTCTGAATTCAAGCTGGATGCATTGCCATATGTATAGGTTACCAGGCTTATAGTGACCATGCTTATTTAAGGAATTGATAATCCTTTATTCTTCTTGCAATTTGTCCCCCCCCCCACTACTCTAAGCTGATTTTACTAGAATTTCTAATGCTGCCTTGTTTCTATTCTGACTGCATGTTCAATTTAGGTGTCTTTGCTATGTTAAAACAACCCTTTTTGTTTATTTAACAGATCTGTCAAGCTTTTAAATCTCCCTGTTAGCCTTCGGCCGCAGAAAATAAAAAGCTTGGTGGGGCAGAACATGTCAACAAAGAGTCCCTTTATATATTCTCCAATCATCGCTCACAATCGTGGGGAGGAGCGGAGTAAAAAAATTGGTAAGAAAATTATTTCTTATATTCATTACGTTTTAAAATGCATCCTGCTTGAATATTTGATATACCACTGTTTGCTTGCTGGTTTTCATCCTGCAAATTGAATCAAGTGGTTATTGCCACTTTTTGGATCAATACGCTATTTCCCCCTCTCGATTATAAAACTGACTAGACAACTTGGCACAGATTGCTTGTATCCATCTTGCCTTTGTTTGCAGCTCATGATGTGTTAATCCACTGCTGCCACTTGGAAAGAAGGATACAAGCAGCTCACATTTTTATAGTATCATTGAAGATGATTGCAAGAATGCCTTTCAGTCGTTCAGTGCTTATTGGAAGCGTGAGGAACAGAATGCTTGCAGATTTGTTGTTATAGCTTAGCATAATCTTGCAACAAAAGTTGGGTTACGTGGGGATCAAGACTTCCTATTGTCGCCGTGCAAGCGGCAGCAAGTACGGACACCCATGCGGACGGCACGCAAGAGCGGCAGCCTGTACGGTCACCATGCGAGAGGCAGCCCATATGGGTGGCACGTGAGATACCAACAATAACTCTGTAGCAATATATGCTCACAGCAACAAAGTATGCATGTAGCTTTTTAAAAAACAACAACAGCAACTCTGAAACTTGTTATGTTTTTGTTTTTTTAATACAGATTTTCAATGGGTCCAGGGAGATGTTTGTGAAGTTCAGCTTATGGTGTACAATCCAATGCCTTTTGAACTCCGTGTAGAAAATATGGTATGTTTCAAAGCCTGGTTGACTTGAAACCCTGATTAGCCTTATTGATGTTAACATCATGTTTAAAATGAGATGGGACAAATGGCTGAAATTGTTGGGAAGAGGACAGTGAAATGAGGGTGTGTGGTCACCCTCTTAATATCTGTACCAGGCCTGTTTGATATGCTTTATACTGATGAACATTTATGCTAGTGTATACAAGCAAGGATAAAACCATTGCCTTTTACTGACTAGGGATATTATTATTATTATTGTTGTTGTTGTTATTTGTATTTCATTATACTTAATCTCAAACCTCATTTATAGAATAGTTCATTCTATAAATGAGGTTTGAGATCAAGTATAACACTGCTCCTTTAAGCCAAGTTATGTTTCTATTGGAGTTCTTGAGGATTTGAGGCACGCTAGCAGCAATAGTTGTGTTCCTCATTGTCCATGTAACTTTTTTTATGCCAAATTTCTTCTGACCTTTCAACTTGACATCTCTGTGCCCTCTAAATTTAGCCCCAGGTCTTGGTTACTTTCTGCTTTTACATTCTTTAAAACTCCTTGGTTTCTTTTCCTAAGGGCACTGCTGGATGAATATGGAGTTGTGTCCATCGTTTTTTGTGTCTGTCAAATCTTGCCCCATTCCTCATCCCTGGGTCTTTTTCCTCTGTCCACACAGCAATAATGCTAATTGAGGAAAGGGTTTGGATGATATGTACACAAGGGCAGTCATTGTTCAGCTGAAATAGCTGTGTTTTAATAGTGCACCTTTCCTGATTTCATAAAATATGAAGAGTCCCAAAGAAACTACCTATATCAACTTATGTGAAGATGATTTGCAGAAGTGAAAGTGATGTCTTAATAATCTAGTGCTTGGTGGCAAAACTTTATCAATAAATTATTTGGATTTTCAAGCAATTTGTTATGCAGAAGAAGTAACTTTTATTTTTGAATGATCATACGTAAATAATAAAGGGGGGATTTTTAATTTTTTTCTAACTGGATCAGGCCAAGGTTTCATCTAGTAAGTTCAGTATCTTGTTTGCGGCAGTGACCACCCATATACTTCTGGGAAATCACAAGCAGATCCTGAAGGTAGCAGTCTTCTCCTGTCTGAGTGCTAGACGCTGGGGGACAGAGTTGCATCCCTTTTTGCAGGGAGGTTTAGTAAAGCTATAGTTAATGGCTGTTGATAGACTTCCCTCTTACATTAGCTTCTGTAACCCCTTTCAAATTGAGTTACCATCACCACATCTTGTGACCACCAATTCCACATGTTAATTATTGATTTCAAGAATCATTTCCCTTTGTCTATCCTGAATGACCTGCCCATCAATTTCAATGGATGCGCTCAAGTGCTTGTGTTCAGGGAAAGGGGAAAAAAAAGCTTAAAATGAATTCTTCATATAGTTCATAATTTTATAAATCTCTGATTCCTCCCCCCCCCCCCCACAATACATCTTTTTAAAGAAGCAAGCCCTGTACAGTCATTTCATCACTGCAAGGAAAATATATCAGAAGTGGGGGTGGGACTTTTTCCATTATGAAATTGGTGTTTTCAATCAGACATGGTTAATGCTAAAATTAATCAACTATTTTATATACCAGAGGCTTGTATGCTATGAAATCTTACAAAGATTTGCAGAATGATAGTAAACACACCAAATTTCAAAATAAGATCATCCTTAAGTGCAAAAGCAGCACCCAGTACATACCACAGCATAGTGTCCCTCTCTTGTAGCCTTATGGGGAGTGATACGCAATACCTCTTTTCTGGGGGTGGGGGGTGTGTTGTTATTTTGTTACTTTAAAAAAATCCATCTTCGTTGCAAAGCCTTGGTCGTTGTGGGACATACCGTATTTTTCGTCCTATAGGACGCACCTTTTCCCCTCCAAATATGAAGGGGAAATGTGTGTGCGTCCTATGGGGCGAATGCAGGCTTTCGCTGAAGCCTGGAGAGCGAGAGGGGTCGGTGTGCACCGACCCCTCTTGCTCTCCAGGCTTCAGGAAGCTATCCCCCCAGCCCGGCAAGCTCCGGCTTCCCCCGCCCCCTGCCCCCTGCCCCCTGCCCCGCAAGATCAGAGAGCAATGGCGAAGCTGCGTGCAGCTTCGGCATTGCTCTCTGACCCGTTCTGGGGGCTGGGGTTGGGGGAAGCTCGGGCTTCCCCCGCCCCCAGCCCCGCAAGCTCCGGGAGCAATGGCGAGGTTGCGCAACCTCGCCTTCGCTCCCGGACCCCCAGCCCCAAGGCCAAAAAGGAAGCCAGGAAAGGAAGCTGTCATGGCTTCTTTGCTCTTTGGGGCTGGGGGGATGGGAAATAACATTTTTTTCCTTTATTCCCCCCCCCCAAATAAGTGTGTCCCACGGGCCGGTGCGTCCTATAGGGCGAAAAATACGGTAAATGTTCAAAAACATGTTTCAGGTTTGCTGCCTTCAGCCTGCATAACTCTTTCATACACACAACAGTGAAGGCCTCTGTCCTCTGTTAGGGATTTGCCTCAATGCACTTTGTCACTTTGGAAGTAGATGACAGAGTTCTACAGTTTTGATTCATGTTAATGCACCCAGATAGCCTGCAATCTGTGTTGAGTGAAATGGCTATTGGCTGTTGTCATTTGTTGAACTGAATAGTACTGTGTCTCCTCAGACACTCTCTGTAGTTAATTCAGCTAACTGCCGTGTCAGTTGAGATCACATTAGAGTGATTCTTTGACCCACTTGCTCATGAATCTAACCAACCAAATGTCCTTTGCTCCAGCAGATGGTGGTATATTATTCTGACCAGTGGGACTTTTTCAATTCACAGAGAAAATTCACTGGTAATAAGTCCTAAAAAGAAAGGAAAGGCAATTATGTTAGCTTTTTCTTTTGGTTAGGAGCTGGAACTTAGCTATTTCAGTTGTCAGACATTTAACTTACATAATATTATGTAATGCTTACTTATTTTGCGGTTGCTTTGCAAGGAAATGTCCATTGCAGTTAGATTTACCATTGCATATACAGTATGAAGCCTATGTAATTACTGTGTACAGTTGCTAATCTCAATGCAAAACTGACAGTAATGTTAAGAGCCAGTGGCTCAGACTACGGGGGCTATCATATACCCTTTCACTGCAAATTACAATTCTTTAATGATTCTGATAGAGTTGGAGGGGACACAAAATTAGAAATGTTTCACATACAATATAGTTTGTTCTGTTTCTACAAATGTACTTAAGACAATGTACAATAAAATAATAAAATTGCAATATTAAATGCAGCAGATGAAATACAGTGGTACCTTGTGAGTGTCTGAGGGCCCTGCTCTTGCCGCTTACCATCTACCTGGCGCAGGTAGCCTCATAAGGACTGCTGCGCTCTGCTGCCCAGGAGGACTCTCCTGTGTGAGTGTCTGAGGGCCCTGCTCCTTCCTGCCACTTACCACCTGGCCCAGGGCGGGGCCTGAAGCCTCACAGGGACTGCTGTGCTCTGCTGCCCAGGAGGACTCTCCTGTGTGAGTGTCTGGGGGCCCTGCTCCTTCCTGCCACTTACCACCTGGCCCAGGGCAGGGCCTGACGGGCCTCACTAGGACAGTTGCTGTTACTGCTGGAGGGGTGCAGAGTGCTTTTAAAATGTTTTAAAAATTTTCTTTTGGATTTTTTGTATGTGGGGTGGGGTGGGGGTGGGATGGATGTTTATTGGGCCTGGGAATTTGTTTGATTTTATGTTTTTGTAATTTTTATTGTTTTTTTGTTTCTATTGTTTTATTTGTTTTTGTTTTTTAAGGTGTTATTTTGTTCTTAAGGGGAGGGGTCAGGGCTGCTGGGAAGTAGGTCCCAGCCAACAAAATGGCTGGGGCATGTTCCACAGGGGGGGATGCACTGGGACAACCGATCTCAGTGAACACGGGTAGGAGGAGGAGTTACGCTAAGACCAGACCACGTCATTACAGAGGAGGCAGGTTTAGTCATTGTCTGAGGACTATCCCTGCCTCTGGGTCTGGTCCTGACCGGATGGATACTAGAATCAGCAAGGGATACCCACATGACCTGAAAGTGTTGCTGTGCAATGCCAGGTCAATGATTCATAAGACCACTGCCATCCATGACTTGATCACGGATGGAGGACTTGACCTGGCATGTGTAACAGAGACTTGGTTGGATGAAGCAGATGGGCCTGTCCTTGCCGCTGCTTGTCCACCAGGTTTCTCTTACGCACAGCAACCCAGGTCATGTGGGCGGGGAGGGGAGGTTGCAGTGATTTTTAGGAAGTCATTAGTTTGCACCAGGCGTCCTATTGGGAAGACCCAGTTTTCCGAGTGAATGTTCTGGAAGTTGGGCAATAGGGGCAGTACAGGATTCCTTTTGGTGTACCGACCTCCCCGCTGCACCAAGGATTCCCTGCCCGAGCTGCTTCAGGTTGTGGCGGATGTTCTCCTGGAGACACCTAGCTTGGTTGTCCTAGGGGATTTTAACATCCATGCCGACACAACCTTACAAGGGGCCGCTCGGGACTTCGTGGAAAGCATGGCCTCCATGGGGCTGTCCCTGAATAAGTCTGGCCCAACCCATAGCTGTGGACATGCCTTGGACCTGGTGTTTACCTCTATGGATGTTGGTGATCTGACACTAAGTAAAAGCAAAACGAAAGAAGTGCCATGGTCAGATCACTTCCTGGTGCAACTGGACTTCTCTGCAACCCATCCCCTCTGCAGGGAGGTGGGACCAATTCGGATGGTCCGCCCCCGCCACTTAATGGATCCAAATGGTTTCCAGAGAGTGGTAGGGGAGGCTTTATCCCATGTTGATGGCCTTTCAGCCGATTCCCTGGTGGCCCGCTGGAATGTGGAGTTAACCAGGGCTATTGACTGTTTGGCTCCGAAGCGCCCTCTCCGATTGCATGGAGCCCGGAGAGCCCCGTGGTTTTCCATGGATCTGAGGGCAATGAAACAATCGTTGAGACGGCTAGAGCGCCGGTGGCGGATAACTCATTCCGAATCTGACCGGACACAGGTTAGAGCTCAACGTCGAGCCTACCAAGTGGCGATAGCGACGGCGAGGAAGACATTCTTTGCCACCTCTATTGCATCTGCAGAAAACAGCAGCAGGAGACTTTTTCAGGTGGTTCACAATTTAGCGGAACCACCTGCGACATCGGGGCCCAGTACGGGCCACATGATCTCCTGCAATGATTTTTACAGATAAAATCACTCAGATTCGGGAAGAAGTAGACTCCACCGTGGGAGCAGGGTCAGGGCGGGAGAGTGCTAGAGTCCTGTCTAGTCAAGTTGTGTGGGATCAATTCCAATCTGTTACCTCCGAGGATGTGGACAGGCTGCTTGGATGAGTGAAGCCAACCACCTGTCTCCTGGATCCTTGCCCATCCTGGCTTATAAAAGCTAGCCGGAAAGGACTGGGCGATGGGCTTCGTGGGGTGGTGAATGCTTCCCTCCGTGAGGGAGCCTTCCCAGACCCGCTGAAAGAGGCGGTTATTAAACCGCTTCTTAAAAAACCATCTTTAGATGCGGCCACGATGGCCAATTATCGCCCAGTCTCAAATCTTCCATTCTTGGGCAAGGTGATTGAGCGAGTGGTTGCTGAACAACTCCAGGCACGCCTGGAAGAAGCGGACCATTTGGATCCCTTCCAGTTGGGATTCAGGCCTCATCATGGGACTGAAACTGCCTTGGTCGCACTGGTTGATTATCTCCGGCGGGCTAGGGACAAAGGTGAGAGCTGTTTCCTAGTTCTGCTGGATCTCTCAGCGGCGTTTGATACCATCGACCATAACATCCTTCTGGACCGTCTTGAGGGTCTGGGAGCTGGGGGCACTGTCATACAGTGGTTCCGCTCCTTCCTCCTGGGCCGTGTTCAGAAAGTGGTGGTGGGGGATGAGTGTTCAGACCCCTGGGCTCTCACTTGTGGGGTGCCTCAGGGTTCTGTCCTCTCCCCCATGCTTTTCAACATTTACATGCAGCCACTGGGAGAGATCATCAGGAGGTTTGGGCTGGGTGTTCATCAGCTCTACCTCTCTTTTAAGTCAGAACCAGTGAAGGCGGTGAAGGTCCTGTGTGAGTGTCTGGAGGCGGTTGGAGGATGGATGGCGGCTAACAGATTGAGGTTGAATCCTGACAAGACAGAAGTACTGTTTTTGGGGGACAGGAGGCGGGCAGGTATGGAGGATTCCCTGGTCCTGAATGGGGTAACTGTGCCCCTGAAGGACCAGGTGCGCAGCCTGGGAGTCATTTTGGACTCATAGCTGTCCATGGAGGCACAGGTCAAATCTGTATCCAGGGCAGCTGTTTACCAGCTCCATCTGGTACGTAGGCTGAGACCCTATCTGCCTGCAGACAGTCTCGCCAGAGTGGTGCATGCTCTGGTTATCTCCCGCTTGGACTACTGCAATGCACTCTACGTGGGGCTACCTTTGAAGGTGACTCGGAAACTACAACTAATCCAGAATGCGGCAGCTAGACTGGTGACTGGGAGCGGCCGCCGAGACCATACAACACCGGTCTTGAAAGACCTACATTGGCTCCCAGTACGTTTCCGAGCACAATTCAAAGTGTTGGTGCTGACCTTTAAAGCCCTTAAACGGCCTTGGTCCAGTATATCTGAAGGAGCGTCTCCTCCCCCATCGTTCTGCCCGGACACTGAGGTCCAGTTCCGAGGGCCTTCTGGCGGTTCCCTCACTGCGAGAGGCCAAGTTACAGGGAACCAGGCAGAGGGCCTTCTCGGTAGTGGCGCCCGCCCTGTGGAACGCCCTCCCATCAGATGTCAAAGCGATAAACAACTACCTGACATTCAGAAGACATCTGAAGGCAGCCCTGTTCAGGGAAGTTTTTAATATGTGACATTTTTGTGTATTTTTCATCTTTGTTGGAAGCCGCCCAGAGTGGCTGGGGAAACCCAGCCAGATGGGCGGGGTACAAATAATAAATTATTATTATTATTATTATTATTATTATTATTATTATTACAGACGCTTCAGGTTACAGACTCCGCTAACCCAGAAACAGTACCTCGGGTTAAGAACTTTGCTTCAGGATGAGAACAGAAATCATGTGGTGGCAGCGCAGCGGCAGCGGGAGGCCCCGCTAGCTAAAGTGGTGCTTCAGGTTAAGAACAGTTTCAGGTTAAGAACGGACCTCCAGAACGAATTAAGTTCTTAACCCGAAGTTATAATAATAATAAGCAGTTTGAGCATTACAGTAAACACAGCGCTAAAAGTTAAGCACCAAAAACCTTTGCAAGCTGGTTTAAGCATGGCTTGCTTAATTTAAAGCCCCATTTTCAATGCAGACACATTTTATTTAAAATCATTTATATCCCACTATTTCTTCCTTGGAAGAGTCGCAAAAACAGTAAAGCAGTACAAATAGTAAAGCAGTATAAATAAGCACTAGCAGACAGCATTCATATTCTCTTTGATGCAAGTTGAATAGACTACTTATGTGTGTCTGTTATATATATGCTTTCCACCTCCTCCAGGGCCTTCTGACAAGTGGAGTGGAGTTTGAATCCCTCCCTGCAGCTCTCTCTTTACCAGCAGAATCCGGCCTCTATCCAGTAACACTTGTTGGTGTCCCACAGTCTGCAGGCCAGATCACTATCAATGGTAAAAACTGTTGTTGCTTTTATATTCCATTCATGCGTCAGAAGTTGTCGATTTTCTAAATGGCAAGGCTGTTCTAATCCCCTGCCCTTTTTTCTGTAGAAGTGAGTGATCCCTTTTGCTTACTGTAATTCTGCCCAGCCACACAGGAAATAGAAGCAGTCTATCTCACTGTGTCTACTTATTACCCTATTGTTAAAACTGCATATAGTTGCTGCCGTTTGAGATGAAGGGTGGGCTACAAATGTCATAAACGAAGTCTAGATTGTATCAATCGATTCTAAAAAGAAAATATTGAGCTAGCCTAATTGCCTACTAACTGTACATAGAAATGAGAAAACAAGAGGCTTATCTTTAAATTGCTTATAATTAATGTGCTTTCCAGTAAATGAGTCAGGAGTCTGGTATCAAAAAGAAGCTCTCTATTGTAGCTGAACATCTCAGAGGCGGATGGTGTTTGTTGAATTGTAGATTACTGTATATGGGAGAAAAGGGGCAGCAAAGGTCCTGGGGTAGTCCAAGGTAAATCCTAAAACAGTTTGCCTAAAACACAATTTGGCAAATTGGCAAAGTTCTCTTGTTTCTAGTAGGGATATTTGTGGAATTTGATTTTCGTGAATCCCAAAATGAACTGACCCAACCCCCATTTCCCACACAAAAGTGTGATTCCGAAGTTAGCTATCCATAAATGTTTGCACTTACAAATGTTTTGGTGAAGTCCCTCCCCCACCAATGTGTTTTGAAAAAAGAAAGGTTTTTAGAAATATGTGTTTATAGAAGAGTGCATTTTTGCAAGGAAAATATGTAATAATTTAAATATTTCTTCTTAAAGAAATTACAGCTTAATGCAAAAAATGGGAAGTAACTAAAACATGCAAGAGTGAAATGAATAGGAAATGGATGGATACATATTCTTAAGACTTTGGCTCATAGTGTGAATACTAAACAGGATTAAAATTTACTGGCCTCTATATTTGCCATTTAGCCCCCATCCCATTCCCATGACAACCCCCACCCCCCAACCAATGTTAGTTATGTTTTGAGGATTATTGGCTCCTGGACATTTCCTAAATAACTCATCATAGATAATTGCTAACTACTGTATATCATAATTGGCTAGTAAGGAGGGCCCAAATGAGTCACTGGTACCAAGGTCACTAAACTTTTCAATATATTCCATATATATCAAGTTTCTGACATTGTCAGCTGCATTGGGGTTTCTATCCATGACTTGACAATAAACTCCTGATTCGGTCTCTGTTGATGGCAGGTTATCACACTTCAGTTTTTGGGGTCTTCAGTGACTGTCTTCTGGACAAGTTACCAGGAATAAAGACCAATGGTTGCACAGTGGAAGTCATTCCAGCTTTACCTAGATTGCAAATTAGTACTTCATTACCGAGGTAAGAAACCTGAGTGATCATTTTCAAGTTGTTAGGAACTAGGGGAATCGTCCACTCTCCAAAGAACCACATAACATTATATTGTGTTCCCATTCAAATTTATGTGTTTCTATTAGTGAAAACATCAAGCATTTTATTATACAGTGGTACCTCAGATTACAGATGCTTCAGGTTACAGACGCTTCAGGTTACAGACGCCTCTAACCCAGAAATAGTACCTCGGGTTAAGAACTTTGCTTCAGGATGAGAACAGAAATTGCGCAGTGGCGGTGGCAACAGGAGGCCCCATTAGCTAAAGTGGTACCTCAGGTTAAGAACAGTTTCAGGTTAAGAACGGACCTCCAGAAGTTCTTAACCCAAGGTACCACTGTACTGTTGGGGTCAGCAAGTAAGGACAGAAATTTATCCTGAAAGATATCAGCTTGAGGATTACTATTTTATCCACCAGCAAGGGCAACAGTGGCTTCAGTGTTACCTTTCAATAACTTGCACTGCAAGGAGAATTAACTCACCAATTCCCAGTCTTAAGTTCTTCTTTAGATTCTTCTTGGAAAGCCAAAGTAGAATTCTCCACAATGACCATTATCACCTGTGCATTAGCACATGCAGTCAATATCTTTATATGTCACACGGAAAGGAGAGGAGTAAGTAAGCTGTGCCAGCATAGTGTAGTGGTCAGTATCGGACCAGGATTGGGAAGATCTGGGTTCAAATTTCAGGTCAGACGAGATATGCACTGGATGACCTTGTTCCTCACCTCTAATATATCTTTACAGGGTTGTTGTGGGGATATAATGTGACTGGGGAAAAGGAGGTGTACTGCCCCAGGCTCTTTGGAGAAAGGACAAAAAATAATAATAAATAAAATCATAAAAGGTAAAGGTAAAGGGACCCCTGACCGTTAGGTCCAATCGTGGCTGACTCTGGGGTTGCGGCGCTCATCTTGCTTTATTGGCCGAGGGAGCCGGCATTTGTCCACAGACAGCTTCCGGGTCATGTGGCCAGCATGACTAAGCCACTTCTGGCAAACCAGAGCAGCACACGGAAACGCCGTTTACCTTCCCACCGGAGCGGTACCTATATATCTACTTGCACTTTGACGTGCTTTCAAACTGCTAGGTTGGCAGGAGCAGGGACCAAGCAATGGGAGCTCACCCCATCGCAGGGATTCAAACCACCGACCTTCCGATCGGCAAGTCCTAGGCTCTGTGGTTTAACCCACAGCGCGACCCGCATCCCAAAATAAAACCATAAAGGTAGATAATGTAATTTTCATATATTTACCAATGCTGCATGTGTTTTTCACTTGTATTTTCATGCCATTCTTGAAGGTCTGCTCACATGCTACAGCCTTCCTCAGGAGATGAAATAGCCACCAATGTGTCTGTCCAGCTCTACAATGGAGAGACGCAGCAACTCACCATTAAGCTGGAAAATATTGGAACAGAGCCTTTGGAGAAGCTGGAGGTCACATCAAAAATGATCAACACGAAAGGTATTTGCAATTATTATTGATGCCTAAAGATTTTTGAGTACAGCACAGCCATGCCCACTGGCGACTTCTTCTTCTTCGTCTTCTTCTCATTATTATATTAAATTTGTATACCACCCTTCAGCTGAAGATTTCAGGGCAGTTTCCAGCATTAAAAAACCAAAACCAAAACGCAAAGCCCACAATAAAAACAAGAACAAATACAAAACAGACGAATAACAACCCACCTCCCGCAAAAACATTTGAAAGGACATAGAATGTTATTCAGCCAAAAGCCTAATTGCAGAGGAATGTACAAGATGGAAGAAAACTGGGATTTAAAGAAATAAGCGACAGGCTGGGCGCTGCTAGACCTCCAACTAACTTCATCAAAGATACCTGCATACAGTACGCAAGGAAGAAAGGGATGAGGAGGAAATTGGCAACAATAAAATTCTGGTGATGGCTCTTCATAAATTAAGTGATAAGCATATATTTTGAGAAAGGCAGTTATGATTGATGAAGGGACTGGAGGGATGGTATTGTATATGCTTCCTCCACAAGACTTAGGTGAGAATCCCCACCTCTCCAAGTGTGCTGCTTGATACCCAGAGCATCTTGGGCATCTATATAATACGCAGCTCTTTCTGGTGGCAGGAGCAACACCTTATACTTTAACAAAGAATAAACCTAAAATTGTTTCGCTGGATTCGGTTTTTGTTTTGTACCAACAAGAATTTTGGAAAGGAACAATCTTTGAAGGTATTTTCAGATTTTATTAACGCTGATGTCCTTTTAATTACTGATAAATATCAAAAAATAAAACCACCTAAGATAAACAATAATAGTTGTTGACTATTTTTTGATACAGGGTTTAAAGTTTATCAGATTTAAAAAGAGAAGCATTTTCTGTAAGCCCAAAACCTTATTTAATTAAATATTGCAGATTATTATATGGTGCTTTCTGTCAAGCAGACATCAAAGGGGTTTTCATAAAAGTGCACATTGGTAATAACAAAAGCAATAAATATAATACAGTTAAAACATATATAATTCATAATGATTCCATTTCATTTATCAGTGTCTCAACCGTAGAAAGAAGACTAGCAGGGCCCCTAGGGCCCAAGATGTTTAGGGATTTTTATGTTAGTCTTAACACCTTTAATTGAACTTGATAATATACAGGCAGCTAATGCAGATTTTGCAAGATAGGTGTTTTATGATAATGCACCAAAGTAAAAGGTAAAAAAAAAAAGCATTCTGCACTGTTTAGAAATGTCCACACTACTATAAAGCTTCTAAACTCTGTTTCCATGACTATTTCTTTCTTCTTCTTCTTTAAAATTTTATTTTCCATGACTATTTCGATCAACAAACAGTTTATTGAGTTTATGCATTCCTCACTGACTTCTTACAAGCTCTCTTTAAGCTGCAGTCTTTTAACACACTACTAGGGAAGAAAGCTTCACCGAGAAGTGTTTTAAAAATCACCGGAGATGCACATACACATTTGAATGTTTGAATAGCTACTAAATTATGATTCTTCTATGAGATATGCAAAAAATTAAGAGGCATGTGAACTGAGGATGTAGTCCACCAAACGTGTACCTAATTTCCTATGGAAATCACATTGGCCTGGTTTGTATGATTAGTTCCTTGCTCAGTAAGCCAGGATATGCAGAAGCTCTGTGCAGGTGCCTTGGCAGCTGCTTCATCCCTCCCTTGGTGTGAGGGCCTGAATGAGCCAGGATTCAGCTCTTAATCAGAGCATCAGATTATATGTGATCCAAAAAAAACCCTGTTCAATAGTTTACAAACAAGCCAGGATATTAAGCTAACTTTAAACCATGGCATTAAAGGGATATGGGTGGTGCTGTGGTCTAAACCACTGAGCCTTGGGCTTGCCGATCGGAAGGTCGGCGGTTTGAATCCCTGCAACGGGGTGAGCTCCCGTTTTTCGGTCACAGCTCCTGCCAACCTAGCTGTTCGAAAGCACGCCAGCACAAGTGGATAAATAGGTACCGCTGCGGCGGGAAAGTAAAGGGCATTTCCATGCGCCCTGGCACTTGTCATGGTCCTCTGTGCACCAGTAGCGGTTTAGTCATGCTGGCCACATGACCCGGAAAACTGTCTGTGGACAAATGCCGGCTCCCTTGGCCTGAAAGCGAGATGAGCGCCACAACCCCATAGTCGCCTTTGACTGGACTTAACCATCCAGGGGTCCTTTATCTTTTTACCTTTACTTATTATGTTAAGGGCAGAAAATTTAAACAACCCTGAGCCTGCTTTAGTTAGTAATGAACAAAGCTCCATGGAAATCAGTAGAAAAAAAGTTAAGACTAGGTGCAGTTGCTCCCAGTTGGACTTGAGTTGCAAACCTGTCCATGTCATCTTGAAATAAGTTCCATTTACTTCAGAGGGACTCGATAAGTAAGGAAGTCACAGGTGAGCTTTGCTTGAAGACAACATTTGCAACATTGGTCAGTGGATCTGAAGATACTACACCACCTTGATAGAAAGAACTGGCTACTAAAAATAAGATGTCAGAAAGTGGCCATTCTTTTGATGTGCTTGCATCTTAAATGAACTTTTACTGGAATGGAAAAAATATTCGTTACTGTGTTTCTGATAATAAAGGCAATAGTTGGCAGTACTGTTGTAATGAATAATGCATCTCTGGCTGACTCCTACAGGAAAAATAGTTAACTGTGCAAGTTTTAGATTAAAAATATGTATTTTAATAATTTCGTTACTTCGAAGCACTCGGACAAACAGTGATCCGAGCAAGTGCAACAATGTTTTGGGCCTTTAAAAAATATAACTCTTTGCACAAGCCTGCAAATTCTGGTGATCTCTTAGTTGTTCTCAGCAGTGATACATGCTGCAAATATTTAGAATCTGCTTTTGTGCTCTCATCATAAAAATAAATGATTGAAATAAATTAATAGGCATAGCCTTTTAATCTAATTAATGTAAATCTATTTCTGTCATTCTCAAATTCTAATACTGCTGCCCTGGGCGTTTTCCAGGAGCAAGGGGAGGATATAAATTGAATCAATAATAATTCACCTACCCAAGTAACTACCCGCTGGCTTGTGGGACATCTTTGGGAGAAGAAAAGGCAAAGGAGTGAACACTACACAAATCTGGAGTGGAGTCCCTAAGGCAGTTGGATGGCACCTTGTACGCCTCCTTCCGGCAACACCTGCAGCCGAACTGGTGGCAAACACATCCCTCTGCTTTCCTTTGGACCACACCAGTGAGGCCGAGAGATGGGTCTCGTCATCTGGGCAGCCCAATATTTCTATGTCCAAGCTTGTGCCCCAGAGAGATTGCTTTGATGCTGCTAACTCAGCAAAAAGAATGAGTTACCGGTCTCCGCAACCATAGCAGGTGCTGAGATTCTCCTGTAGTTTGACTTCACCCCCCAGAGGTACAACTCATTGTCTCTCAAGACAGGCAGGTGGCAACAAAACCCCAGCAATTACTCTTGCAACCCATATGCCACTTCTCTTGCCCTGCTTTCTTGTGTCCAGAGCATGCAGTTATACACTGAACTTTTTCTAGTTTTGTGTGTGCCCCCCCCATATTGCACTTAAAGGTAAAGGGACCCCTGACCATTAGGTCCAGTTGTGGCCGACTCTGGGGTTACGGCACTCATCTCGCTTTATTGGTCGAGGGAGCCAGCGTTCAGCTTCCGGGTCATGTGGCCAGCATGACTAAGCCACTTCTTGCGAACCAGAGCAGCGCACGGAAACGCCATTTACCTTCCCGCCGGAGCGGTACTTATTTATCTACTTGCACTTTGACGTGCTTTCGTACTGCTAGGTTGGCAGGAGCAGGGATCGAGCAACGGAAGCTCACCCCATTGCGGGGATTCGAACCGCCGACCTTCTGATCGGCAAGTCCTAGGCTCTGTGTTTTAACCCACAGCGCCACCCACGTCCCTTTCATATTGCACTTAACAGGTAGTAAATAACCTGACATTCAGGGGAGTTATTTTCTAGGCATTCTGCTTCCTCCATACCCTGCAAACCTGGCTGCTTTCTAATAGATCAGCTCCCAAATAGAATTGAGAATTCTGGGCCTAGGTGGTGATATTATTATTATTATTATTATTATTATTATTATTATTATTATTATATTTACTAGTCACTTTTTCCATAAAAGTGGACAGAAATAATTTTTTTGTTTTTGAAAAAGAAAATTCTGTGTATTCAGGAGAAGCCATACTGAACATTGGGTATTTTATAGTTTGACCCAGTATCCTTATTGTGTTTGTCTACACATAACTTCTGTATGTTGTTGTTATTATTTTTATAGGAAAGCTGTTTGGTGACTTTCTGAGCTGGAATCTGGAAGACACGCTCTCTCAGTTTCCTCTGAAACCAGGACACATTGCTACATTTATTGTGTACATTAAAGTAAAGCTTGACTTCTCCTGCCAGGAAAACCTCCTGCAAGACCTTAATGATGGTGAGTTTTGGATTCTTTTTTGGTATGCACTGAGGTATTTTGCCTTAGTTAGGGATATTTCAAAGCTGTAGGGTGTGACATCTCTTACTTTGCAACCTTAATGGCAAATACCACCCTGGCTGTAATGGAACCAGCAGCTGATCTAGTTGACTACTCGTCTTTAAAATCACTCCAAAGCTGTGTTTGGATAGAGGCAAAGTTCACCAAGCTTTCCCATTAGCACTTATATATAATCTTACCATATCCCTTTCAGTGGTAATTGAGAATCAGCATGTGGTCAGATCTGGTAAGCTTGATATGTAATCTGAATACAGTGGTACCTCAGGTTAGGTACCGTATTTTTCGCTCTATAAGACTCACCAGATCACAAGACGCACCTAGTTTTGGGAGGAGGAAAACAAGAGAAAAAATATTCTGAATCTCAGAAGCCAGAACAGCAAGAGGGATCGCTGCAGCAAGCCCTCTTGCTGTTCTGGCTTCTGGGATAGCTGTGCAGCCTGCATTCACTCCATAAGATGCACACACATTTCCCCTTACTTTTTAGGAGGGAAAAAGTGAGTCTTATAGAGCAAAAAATATCGTACTTAATTCGTTCCGGAGGTCCGTACTTAACCTGAAACTGTTCTTAACCTGAAACACCACTTTAGCTAATGGGGCCTCCTGCTGCTGCTGCTGTGCTGTTCTCATCCTGAAGCAAAGTTCTTAACCTGAATCACTATTTCTGGGTTAGCGGAGTCTGTAACCTGAAGCGTATGTAACCTGAGGTACCACTGTATTTTCATAATATCATACATGATAATTTAAACAACTCTACAGTTGAATTACTCAAGTCGAATAAATTCACCTGTATCCTTTCTCGGTGCCTAGTGGAAAGTTGCTAGTGAATGTTTTCCCCTACTGCTTTTAAACGTTATGGGTTCAATCCATTCTATTGCAAGCCCAGAACTTGTGTGTACAAGTGTGTCTTTCCCCACCTCTTGGTTCAACCCCTTGTTGGAATTGGGAAAGAGACCATCCATATGGCGATCCAGAAATCTTTAAAACCACACTGATGGTAAGTTGAGAAGCTATTCTTACTCAACAGCAGGGGTAGGAACGTGGTTTTATTCACTCCATGGGCTGTATTCCCCTTCTGACAACTTTGCGAGGGGTGAGCACAACAGTGGTAGAAACAGGGGGAAAAGTCGGGAGCAACAGATGTAACTCTTGCTGTTGTACAGTACAGTAGACTACATTGCAGTCATGTGAAGTCTGAGGCTCGTACACATACACACCCCTCTTTCCATACTCCATCTAGGCAAGCTAGAGGCATTCTCACCATTGAAGGATGCAGTGATGATGTGTGCATGTAACTGAATTTGGGGATGGTGTGGCGTAGGGTAGCTGAGGAGTGTGGCCTAATGAGAAGTCCAGGAGTCAGACAGAGAGAGTTTGAATTTGATATCCCGCTTTATCACTACCCGAAGGAGTCTCAAAGCTGCTAACATTCTCCTTTCCCTTCCTCCCCCACAACAAACACCCTGTGAGGTGAGTGGGGCTGAGAGACTTCAGAGAAGTGTGTCTAGCCCAAGGTCACCCAGCAGCTGCATGTGGAGGAGCAGAGACGCGAACCCGGTTCCCCAGATTACGAGACTACCGCTCTTAACCACTACACCACACTGGCTCTCCAGAGAGGTCTGGAGGGCTGTGTTCAGCTCCCATCCTGATGTCCCCTCCATTTGCCCCAAGCAACAGCATGCTTGTGCATCTCAGTAAGATAAGGAAGCATAGGGGCAAAGCAGAAACCTCTTTTTTCAACATTCCCCTCTGTGTAATTGAAAAGTTGTATTGCACAGAATCTCATAAAAGTAACATTTTAAATAATGCAGTAGATGTGCTGTGTACATAACTTATTTAGAAGTTACAGTAATGAGTTTTGTCGGTGCCCACAAATCTGACAAAAATAACTTTGAAATTTATTAAGACCTAATGATAAAGGTCTACTGACTCTAAATTTTAATTAACTCTTGCAGTATTGAATACATAATATTCACGTTATCCATTATTTAATGTTAAGTAAGTATTATTAAAGAGATTTTGGAAGGCTTTGTTCCAGTGAATGTTTGCTGAAAATATTGTGTTAATAAGCAGTTTGGATGAAGGCATGTTGCCTTCGTTGATACCAGATTGTCAGAGGATGCAGGATGGCATAGTGGCATTAATAAGGGTGCCACAAAGACTTGCACTTGCTTTGCTTGTGGTAGCTGTATAATGAAAGAGGCATAGGGCCAGCCTTACTTCTAGTAATAGCCTTCTTTATAGGGTATATAATATCTCTCCTCTGTTCTCAAATGCCATCCCTGCTTGCAGGTAAGTAAAGGGAGCAGGGGAACTTCCAAGGAGGAGGAGACGTTCTTTATTTCCCAAGCCTCATAGATTGACTTAGGAATCGATTTAAAACAAAAAGCCAAATCAGTTTGCTTCTGGGTCTGACCAGGAAGAGCATGGGAGAGTTTGCCCAGCGCTAGTTAGAACTGTCAATTCCCACAGTCGTCATATTACCTTGTATTTTCTGTGCTTCGAAGAAACTATTTTGAATCTTGAGTGATTTGGGTTTATTGCCTAGTACCGGGTGGCCACAGGTGCTTGTCAAAGATCTGGTCGCCTACTGATATTTCTTTTTAAGTGCCTCTGAGTTTGAAAGTAGGAATAATAATGTTCTCTCCCCCCCTTTTTAGATGGAATTAGCGTGAGTGGTCTTCCGCTTTCCAGTCCTTTTCGACAAGTGATAAAACCACGAGTCGAGAACAAACCTATCAATCCACCAGAAACCACCAAAGTTGGTGACTTCAGTCATGTAAAGGTAAGCGAACACTATCACGAAAATTGATTTGCCTGGCTGCGTTGACTGTTTGGTGCGGGAAGAGATAGGTAAGGCATTGTGTATGGTGACAATTTTGTTGGGGAAAAGCAAACTAGTATATCAGACAAATAAATGGTTTTGTAAAATATTGCAATAAAATAAGTGCTAGATGATCCACGGCTGCTGCTGCAGCTTGTGTGAGTGCTGGGAAGACCGCTCCCTCTCCTGCCAACTCCATCCGGCCTAGGGGGCGGGGCCTGCACTACCACTACAGTTTAGAGGCCTGAGCAGCTACCGGCAGCAATGGACAAAATGGTTGTAAATGTTTTAACCACTTTTAATTTGCAGCACCTTAAATGGTGGTTGTTGTTTTTTATAATATTATATTATTTCATTATTTTATTTTTGCTTGGGGTGGGATAAGCATTTAGTCAGCATTATTGTTTCTTGTTTTGTTTTGTTTTGTTCTGTTTTGTTTTATTATTATTATTATTATTCTGTTAAATTATTATATAGTTTGTATTTTGCTTTTTAAGGGGAAGGGTCATGGCTGCCTGGGAGTGGGCCTCAGCCAATAGATTGGGTGGGGCAGGTTCCACAGGGGGGGATGTATTGGGACACCCGATCTCAGTGATCACGGGCAGGAGGAGGAGTTATGCTAAGACCAGACCATGTCATTACCGAGGAGGCTGGTTTAGTCGTTGTTTGAGAACTATCCCTGCCTCCAGGTCTGGTCCTGACCGGAAGGATACAGTAATCAGCAAGGGAAACCCACATGACCTGAAAGTGTTGCTGTGCAATGCCAGGTCAATGATGAATAAAACCACTGCCATCCACGACCTGATTGTGGATGGAGGATTTGACCTGGCATGTGTGACAGAGACCTGGTTGGATGAAGCAGATGGGCCTGTCCTTGCCGCTGCTTGCCCACCAGGTTTCTCTTACGCACAGCAACCCAGGTCATGTGGGCGGGGAGGGGGGGTTGCAGTGATTTTTAGGAAGTCATTAGTCTGCACCAGGCGTCCTATTGGGAAGACCCAGTTCTCTGAGTGCATGTTCTGGAAGTTGGGCAATAGGGGCAGTACAGGATTCCTACTGGTGTACCGACCTCCCCGCTGCACCAAGGATTCCCTGCCCGAGCTGCTTCAGGTCGTGGCGGATATGCTCCTGGAGACACCTAGCTTGGTTGTCCTGGGGGATTTTAACATCCATGCCGACACGACCTTACAAGGGGCCGCTCGGGACTTCGTGGAAAGCATGGCCTCCATGGGGCTGTCCCTGAATAAGTTTGGCCCAACTCATAGCCGTGGACATGCCTTAGACTTGGTGTTCACCTCTATGGATGTTGGTGATCTGACACTAACTAAAAGCGAAACGAAAGAAGTGCCATGGTCAGATCACTTCCTGGTGCAACTGGACTTCTCCGCAACCCTTCCCCTCTGCAGGGAGGTGGGACCGATTCGGATGGTCCGCCCCCGCCACTTAATGGATCCAATTGGCTTCCAGAGAGTGGTAGGGGATGCTTTATCCCAAGTTGATGGCCTTTCAGCTGATTCCCTGGTGGCACGCTGGAATGCGGAGTTAACCAGGGCTATTGACTGTCTGGCTCCGAAGCGCCCTCTCCGATTGCATGGAGCCCGGACAGCCCCGTGGTTTTCCCCGGAGCTGAGGGTGATGAAACAATCGTTGAGACGGCTAGAGCGCCGGTGGCGGAAAACTCATTCTGAATCAGACCGGACACGGGTTAGAGCTCAACGTCGAGCCTACCAAGTGGCAATGGCGACGGCGAAGAGGGCCTTCTTCGCCGCCTCCATTGCATCTGCAGGAAACAGCAGCAGGAGACTTTTTCAGGTGGTTCGCAATCTATCGGAACCACCTGTACCACCGGGGCCTGGTAGGGACCCCAAGATCTCCTGCAATGCTTTTGCCAAGTTTTTTGCAGATAAAATCGCTCAGATTCAGAAGGAGGTAGACTCCACCGTGGGAGCAGGGCCAGGGCGGGAGAGTGCTAGAGTTCTGTCTGGTCCTGTTATATGGGATCAATTCCAATCTGTTACCTCCGAGGATGTGGACAGGCTGCTTGGACAAGTGAAACCGACCACCTGTCTCCTTGATCCTTGCCCATCCTGGCTGATAAAAGCAAGCCGGGAAGGGCTGGGCGATGGGCTCTGCGGGGTGGTGAATGCTTCCCTCTGTGAGGGAGCCTTCCCAGACCCGCTGAAAGAGGCGGTCATTAAACCGCTTCTTAAAAAAACATCTTTAGACCCAGCCAATTTGGCCAACTATCGCCCAGTCTCAAATCTGCCATTCTTGGGCAAGGTGATTGAGCGGGTGGTTGCTGAACAACTCCAAGCACGCCTGGAGGAAACGGACCATTTGGATCCCTTCCAATCAGGATTCAGGCCTCACCATGGGACTGAAACTGCCTTGGTCGCGCTGGTTGATGATCTCCGGCGGGCTAGGGACAAAGGTGAGAGCTGTTTCCTAGTTCTGCTGGATCTCTCAGCGGCCTTTGACACCATCGACCATAACATCCTTCTGGACCGTCTAGAGGGGCTGGGAGCTGGGGGCACTGTCATACAGTGGTTCCGCTCCTTCCTCCTGGGCCGTGTCCAGAAAGTGGTGGTGGGGGATGAGTGTTCAGACCCCTGGGCTCTCACTTGTGGGGTGCCTCAGGGTTCTGTCCTCTCCCCCATGCTTTTTAATATCTATATGAAGCCGCTGGGAGAGATCATCAGGGGGTTTGGACTGGGTGTTCATCAGTATGCAGATGACACCCAGCTCTACCTCTCCTTTAAATCAGAACCAGTGAAGGCAGTGAAGGTCCTGTGTGAGTGCCTGGAGGCGGTTGGAGGATGGATGGCGGCTAACAGATTGAGGTTGAATCCTGACAAGACAGAAGTACTGTTTTTGGGGGACAGGGAGCGGGTTGGTGTGGGGGATTCCCTGGTCTTGAATGGGGTAACTGTGCCCCTGAAGGACCAGGTGCGCAGCCTGGGAGTCATTTTGGACTCACAGCTGTCCATGGAGGCGCAGGTTAACTCTGTGTCCAGGGCAGCTGTCTACCACCTCCACCTGGTACGCAGGCTAAGACCCTACCTGCCCGCAAACTGTCTCGCCAGAGTGGTGCATGCTCTGGTTATCTCACGCTTGGACTACTGCAACGCGCTCTACGTGGGGCTACCTTTGAAGGTGACCCGGAAACTACAATTAATCCAGAATGCGGCAGCTAGACTGGTGACTGGGAGTGGCCGCCGGGACCACATAACACCGGTTCTGAGAGATCTGCATTGGCTCCCAGTACGTTTCCGAGCACGATTCAAAGTGTTGGTGTTGACCTTTAAAGCCCTAAACGGCCTCGGTCCTGTATACCTGAAGGAGCGTCTCCACCCCCATCGTTCAGCCCGGACACTGAGATCCAGCGCCGAGGGCCTTCTGGCGGTTCCCTCATTGCGAGAAGTGAGGTTACAGGGAACCAGACAGAGGGCCTTCTCGGTAGTGGCGCCCGCCCTGTGGAACGCCCTCCCATCAGATGTCAAAGAGATAAATAATTACCTGTCATTCAGAAGACATCTTAAGGCAGCCCTGTTCAGGGAAGTTTTTAATATGTAACGCTGTACTGTTTTTAACACTGATTGGGAGCCGCCCAGAGTGGCTGGGGAAACTCAGCCAGATGGGCGGGGTATAAATAATAAATTATTATTATTACATTATTATTATTGGGATTGTTGTTGTTTTGCAGCTTTGACAGTAGAAGCTCTAAAGGTTTGTAATACTAACTGATCCAGTAAAACATCTAATTTTACTTCTTTCTTTTCCACCTTAAGTGTGCTAATTAACCAGTTCAATAAAGTACAAGTCATAACTTTCTTTTGTGTTCTTCTGCCTTAAATAGTCAAAACAGACCCATTGTATGAAGGTGCTAAAACAAAGCTCGCTTTGTTTTCTCCATCCTGTAAAGGAGAAATAAGCACAATCGATTTTTCTGAAATTATATTCCTAACACACTAATTTGAAGTAATTTAACCAAAATGTGTATAGGAAATCTGATACCAAGTGCATCTTGTATGTTGTGGCTGCCATCAGCCTAGTAGGCTACTGTGATCTTTAAGATTCATAGCTATAACTTGCTAGTCTTTGGGGAAAGTCTTGTGGCACATTAAAAGCCAGAAAGTGCCTGCTTTCATGGACTACAGTCCGCTTTATCAGATACTTCTATTGTGGTTCTCTGCTCCATTCAAAATAAGACACTCGCAGGCCAGTCGATGAAATAACCCTTTTGTAACATGCAGTTTTGAAGGGGGGGGGGAGAGTATGGTTCTTCCCACTTCCAGTATGCAGAATTTGGGGCTGCACGTTCAGTTTCTGTTAGGTATAAATGTGGGCATAGAACAGGCATTTGGGTGGAAATTAAGAAATGCGCTTTGCTTATTTGGAAGAAAAACAAAGGTTTGTTTTTCACCCAGCTAACTGTGGTCATCTTGAGGCCATGATCCAACTGTAGATGTGGGCCGTGAGATGTATATAACAGCTGGTGACTCCTGATGCAGATGTGCGATCCAATTTGCACCAAAAGGTGCATGTAGAGATGGTCTGCTCTTGTAATTTATTTTAGGAGCCTCTTTTTTTTTTTACTCTTATTTAAAATTCTAGCCAGTGCAACATTTTCTCTAGCTGAAAAAAATAATCTTACATTGTTGTATAGCTATTTGTAGGGTAGACACAGAGAAGAGAGGTCAGAGAATGTCACATTGCCTGTCTCTCATGTGCCACAGATGTTCATTTTGAACTACATGAAGGGAAAAATTGAAATTCACCCAGTGTATGCATCAGAGTGCTTCTGAGGCCAAGTGTTCAAATGCAGCATTGTCAAGCTATTTTTAGAGTCCTGCTATCACTACAGTGCTGTTTAGAGATTCAGTTGAAGCTGCTAATAGGTATATTTATATCCATTCTGTCAACTGCCACAGCATGAATGCTTTTACAGATGATAATTCTATTTTTGGACTATGCACTATGGTTACCATCATCCTGCCTGCTTAAATACATGCTATACATCCATAGACATTTATCACATACTGTATTAATGTGCACTCATATAACTCATACAGTCATACAATCAGATTGGTGATTAAAGCAACAATCCATCAACCAATTAAGACTGGTTTTGCAACCAGTATAACACACAAATGCATTTAAACGGTTGCAAGTAATAGCAGGTTGCTTTGTTGGTGGCAAGCAGTGTAAGTTGTCAGAATTACTAACACTGTTCAGTGCATAATTTCTACATGTTACCCCCCCCTCCACTACTGTGAGTAGGTGGCAGTTATTTCAGAATAGAGAAAGTGAGCTGGGCTGAGAAATCACCACTGTGCTGCACCATAGAAACTCATTGTATTCCCTTGGTGCATGCAACAGCATTCTCCTTTGCCCTTAAAGGCTGGGTCACTGGGTAAGGTAAAGTAAAGTGACCCCTGACCGTTAGGTCCAGTCATGGCCAACTCTGGGGTTGTGGCGCTCATCTCGCTTTATTGGCCGAGGGAGCCAGAGTACAGCTTCCGGGTCATGTGGCCAGCATGACTAAGCCGCTTCTGGCGAACCAGAGCAGCGCACGGAAATGCCGTTTACCTTCCCACCGGAGCGGTACCTATTTATCTACTTGCACTTTGACGTGCTTTCGTACTGCTAGGTTGGCAGGAGCAGGGACCAAGCAACAGGAGCTCACCCCGTCACAGGGATTCGAACCGCCGGCCTTCTGATCAGCAAGTCCTAGGCTCTGTGGTTTAACCCACAGCGCCACCCGCTTCCCATGGGTATATTGGTCCAAATGAGAGACAGAGAGCAAGCCATGAGTTAACTCCACACTGTGATGGCTCAGTTCTAATGGGTGGAGATGTCATGTGCCACTCGGGGCAGTTATGAACTGTTAAATAAACTGGTATGTTATTTCATTCACCTGGTTGTTTGGTTGGTATTTAATCTGTGAGAGAGTTGAGTGAGGTGTGAATGCACTGAGCTGCTTCTTCAGTTTTTGTCCGAGGTTATCAATACGTGCATGTTTCTATGTATTCCACAAGCTCTTCAGGCCCCAGTCCTATATATTAGGCTTGGGGAGTTTGTGGGACAGATGTGGCCAGACTCTCTGAGTTCACTTCTGACATCCAGCCATTCAAGACGAAGAGAAAAGAACTTCACTGTGCAAAGTGTTCCGTTACAGCTACTACTTCTGCAGTATCAAAAGTGGAGAGTGAAATTCTCGGCAGACTTCTGTGCACATAAACGTTCGTGCATTTTGCAAATGTATATGCAGTTTTCAGTATGCAGCTGCATTTTGAAGTTTGAAATGTTAAATAACTGTAAGGCTGAGCTTGCTGTTCAGCTGTATAATGGCTCTATTTGCATTCTTCCAGGATTACTGAATTCTTTTTGCCTTTTGCAGAGTAAGGACAGATGAATTGTGTCACAGAGCTTTGAAAATACAGTAAACCTGGTAAAAATGGCTACAAAAATATGGAAGGTGGCACTTGAGTGGCGTTACTAAGTTACTAAGAATTCAGTATATAACTGTGTTACCATGGGAGGGAATAGTTTTGTGTGCAGGCATGAGGCTGCCCATTATTGGAGGGTACCCCCTGACAAACTTCCACTGGTGCAGACATGCAGAAGATTACACTGTCAGACTGTAAATTATTCAGTATATAACTTGGAAAGCATTGCTACGCCTTGGAGTCTTCTGAAGCTAAGTTCCTGTTTCATCGGATACATGAGATAAACTGAGAAAATAGTGACCTTTCACTGTTTGCACATGTTGTTGAGGGTAAGCAGTAGTATCGAAACAACTAGAAGGAAAAATATTTTGTTACTTTTCCTGCTCCTGTTTGAAAATTGCTCAGTAAGTAAATACAAGCAGAGCATCTGGTAATTATGCTAATTCATTAGAGAAAGTAAAATTAATTAAATAAATGTATATCTAGAGAATTCTTACCTGTTTCAATAATTAGCTGAACATTTTAGTCCTGCTGCGATTAGACAGCTCAGTGTTTCAAAATAAATTGTGCATCTGTTCTGGATTTCAATTTTTGGGCTAGGATATTAGTGATGCAAATATCCCAGCTTCCTTTTTTTGCTTTTAGCACTTTGATATTATTTGCTTACTATTGGGAATCGGCATTCCATGGGAATTTTAACGATAATCTACAGAGCACACATAAGTCATGCAGATCATCTCACAATAATGTTAATTATGATCCTGTAAACTAGCAATCAACAGCTGGTAATACCTTGGTCAGATCCATCTTTTAGAGTGAGATGGATAAGCAATTGTGGTGATGGGAGCTTGAAGTAAGACATTTGGGAAGGTAGGTTGTGCTCGTTTGTCAGTGTGGCCCTCTGCCCAAACCATTTGCTGACCAGGGCTTCAATAAAAATATAAACTTTGCTTTGCTATACAGTGAATTATTTTCAAAATGTATATTGGAACTACACATAACATGTTCCTCTCTTGAAAGTTTAACTTGGAGGAGGAGAAGAAATTTTTTTTCTTTGAGAATGAAAATATCTTCAGAATGTGTCTCTTCATTATGATTAATGGCTGCAGAGACCATAAATAAAATATTGAGGTACATTTGAATATTTGGATTGGACCTGTGTGATGCATATAAATGACGATGAACATATATGTATTAAAAAGTTGCAGCAATAATAAAATGATAATGTCTTCAATAGGAACACCTCAAGTATTGATTGTATGAAATTTCAGTGTTCAAACCTGACTGCATGGTGGCATCTGACAGGGTCTTACGTTAAATGAAAAACATTAAAGATCCCACTGAGTATGCACTAAAGTTTGGTGCCTCTCAAGTAACGCAGTTTGAGAGACGAAACTGTTTTACTTTGTCTTACTGACAATATTGAAAAGCCCTTTGCTTCTTGAATTGTGGAATATCTGAAACTATATATTGTAACCAACATCTTCAATTTGTCTTGCAAAGTTGTTCAAGTTGGTTGAATTAAGATGAAACTCAAAATGGACAGCAGAACTCATGAGATTTATGACATTGAAAGTTAGTTTCATGTCAGTATTTTAAGAGTTTTTGCACATCCGGCTTTGATGGATGATGGAACATAAATTGGTCACAAGAGCTTCGAACAGTTGACAGTGATTTAAAAGACTTAAGGACCGATTTCTGGGTCAATATTTTCTGATGGACATGTTAGTTAGAGTTACTGTTATACCTACACCCAATTAACTGTAACCAGAAGAGGAGAAGGTGTGCTGTGGGCATGCTTTCAAGCCCTTCTCTCATACATGCAAGCAAGCAGGCTAGAAACTCTTCTGTTTGCTAGTTTTCTTGTTCTGAACCAGAACAGTTAATTAACAGCTTCAGAACAAGTAAGCATATTACTATTATTAATTAAATTTGTATATTCATCCGTCGACCTTAGGGCAGTTCACAATATAAAAACACAAGGTACATGATAAAAACAAGTACAAAAAAACACAAACAAACAATCCATAACATGTCTGGAGGCGGTTGGAGGATGGATAGCGGCTAACAGACTGAGGTTGAATCCTGACAAGACAGAAGTACTGTTTTGGGGGGGACAGAGTGCGGGCAGGTGTTGGGGACTCCCTGGTCCTGAATGGAATAACTGTGCCCCTGAAGAACCAGGTGTGCAGCCTGGGAGTAATTTTGGACCCATAGCTGTCCATGAAGGCACAGATCAAAGCTGTGTCCAGGGCAGCTGTTTACCAGCTTCATCTGGTACTCAGGCTGAGACCCTACCTGCCCGCAGACTGTCTTGCCAGAGTGGTGCATGCTCTAGTTATTTCCCGCTTGGAGTACTGTAATGCGCTCTACGTGGGGCCACCTTTGAAGATGACTCGGAAACTACAACTAATCCAGAATGCAGCAGCTAGACATTGGCTCCCAGTATGTTTCCAAGCACAATTCAAAGAGTTGGTGTGGACCTTTAAAGCCCTAAACAGCCTCAGCCCAGTATACCTGAAGGTGCATCTCCACCCCCATTATTTTGCCCGTACGCTGAGGTCCAGCTCCAAGGGCCTTCTGGTGGTTCCCTCACTGCAAGAAGCAAGGTTACAGGGAACCAGGCAGAGGGCCTTCTCGGTAGTGGCGCCCGCCCTGTGGAACACCCTCCCACCAGATGCCAAAGAAATAAACAACTATCTGGATTTTAGGAGACATCTGAAGGCAACCCTGTACAGGAAATTTTAAATGTCTAATTTTCACAATGTTTTATGTGCTGTAAGCTGCTCAGAGTGGCTGGGGAAACCCAGCCAGATGGGTGGGGTATAAATAATAAAATTATTATTATTAACCCATAACCCCTCCCCCACCCCTCCCACAAAAACATTTAGAAGATGTTAATCAGCCAGAGGGGTTGAACATGTTGCAGTAATCTAACCTACAGGTTACCAGAGTATAGACAACAGTGGTCAGGCTATCCCTGTCCAGATACGGGCATGGCTGGGCCACCAGTTGAAGCTGATGGAAGACACTCCATGCCATTGAAACCACCTGAGCCTCAAGCTACAGCGAAGGACCCAGAAGTACCTCCAAACTACGCACCTTCTCCTTCAGAGGGAGCGATCAGGGGTGATCATGTCAACGGCCCAAGCCATTTGGATGCTCAGGAGCTCAAGTCATATCAGCCAGAAAATCTCCCAGAGCCACCTGGAAGCCCACTGGATCCACCAGGGTGGGCCATCCTAATAAGTCCCCTGCCTCTGCAGAGGGGAAAAGGTGCTGAAAGCCTAAATCTCAACAGGAAGTGATCTGACACAAAAAATAGATGCCCAGGTAAAGGGTTCTAGCCTAAGTCTCTGTTGCATGCTAGATTCTATATGCAGGGGATGTTTCCATATTGTGTAGTGTTCATTCATGTGAGTCTTTCTCTGCAGCATGAAATGGCATGGAACAGACATAGATTTCCCCTATCATCTGTTTGTGAGAATTCTGCTTTTCTCAAAACAGGAAGGAAGTAAGGAAAAGGGCAATCTAGACTTTATTCAGACTGCCTCGGGGTTGTCATCATTGAACATTATGCTCCTGATCACATGTGGCAGGAAGAATCTATGTTCCTTTGGGGACTGACAGGCAGTCAGCATTTACTACTAGAATTGCTAATCATGTTCAGCTCCTTAAAATCTACATTTCCCATCTTGGGTTTCGTGTTTTTTTTAAAATGCATGTCAAATTGCTTCGTTGATATTTAAAGCTCTTCTATTGATGCGTATCTTTGTGACCACATAATTCCTTCTGCTCTGATGTAGGGATCTAGGGTCTTGTAAAGCTCTTGTTTTGATGACCCCTAGACATTTGAAATTGCAGAGCAGAATGAATATAATTACCCATTTGGAATTTAGCCAGGGCATGAGGGTTAATGTCTCTTCTTCCCTTGCAAAAAGTCATTGGGGAGATTTTAATGATAGTGTCGGGCTATCCAGTTATCTCTGTATCATTTGAAATATGATGCTTTCATCAGGGGTAGCCTAATGCAACATTGCAGTAATATTTCAGTGCTGGGACAGACTACAAATTCTTGAGACACTAGCAGGTTTATATTTCTTGTGGGTGGTTGTTGTGTCCCGCACCTACCAATGACTGCATGCACAGTTCTTGTGCTATCTTCTCCGTGCTACGGTCTTCGCCCACATCTCATGTAGAGTTTCAGATTGTTCATCACCCTGTCTTTCCTTCATTTCCCCCAAACTGCCTTCTTGTAATTTTCTATCACGTCATTGGCATTTATTGCCTCTACTCTGAGCACCTTCTTATATGGAGAAAGTTCATAAGCCAGTTTGGGGAAAGGTAAAGACATGAAAGGTGATGATGCTGCATTTATTATGGTTCACTGCTTAAGGTTTAACAAGCATTCAGTGATGTTAGTGACAGGATGCTTGCACTTCAACTGAGTCAGCAGTTCTCCAGCCTGACAGATGGCTTAGGACGAGAAAAGGACACACAAATGAGAAACCAGCAGCTTGAGTAGGTACAGTGAGCTAATCTTTTAGAGCAGTGTGGTCATCCAGATGTTGTTGGACTTCAACTTCCCTCTGCTCCTGCTAATATGGTCCATGGGATTGAATTTGTAGTTCAACATCATCAGGAAGGCCAGAGGCGCTCCTCATTCTTGTATCAGAGTAAAGGCTTTTTAGGGTTGATTTTAACGACATTCTTGAAAGCACTACAGTTCCTTAATAGTGGTACCTTGAACATATGTAACAAGTGAGCAGCGTGGGAGAATCGGAAAACACTTGAATACTTCTCTGTGTGATTCGGTATTAATTAATATGAGCACAGGACACCATCTTATTAAGATCTGTATGGAAACTTTGCTTTGGATCATCATTTAAAGAGAGTTGTATTGCTGTGGGAAGGAGCAAGGCCTCAACTTCCATTACCCTAAGGCAGCAGGAGGGAACCTCTCATAGCCCAAGGGATTGTTTTCCTTGTGGATCAACTTTGCATACCAGCTGTAAGTGGGGCCAAAGTGAAAACGTGGTCATGGTGGAAGCCATATCCATGCCTCATTCCTACACATCTAGATATTGGGTTCACACTATTGTGCACTGAGAAAGGGGATTTTTTTTTCTTTTGGAAAAGGAACAGCTTGCTGATGGAGGAAGAGTGTGACCTATTCCCTCATTGGCAGCAAGTTTCTGCCAGCCTGACCCCTCTTCCCTGCAGTGTCCTCCTGATCAGTGGGGTTGGGATGGGGAGATTGTAGGAAGTGGAGGATGAAACTTCACATTCCCCCCATGATTTCCTCCCACCTGATTGAGGGGAGGTGTAATGAAATATTTAATCTCCATATCCTGACTTCTCCAATTTTAGCCAAACCAATCACCCCTATAGCTCCCACAAAAGGTAAGGGTGCTTTGTTGTTTAGTCATTTAGTCGTGTACTACTCTTCATGACCCCATAGACCAGAGCACGCCAGGCACTCCTGTCTTCCACTGCCTCCCGCAGTTGGGTCAAACTCATGTTAGTAGCTTCGAGATAACTGCCCAACCATCTCGTCCTCTGCCGTCCCCTTCTCCTTGTGCCCTCCATCTTTCCCAACATCAGGGTCTTTTCCAGGGAGTCCTCTCTTCTCATGAGGTGGTCAACGTCTTGGAGCCTCAGCTTCAGGATCTGTCCTTCCAGTGAGCACTCAGGGCTGATTTCCTTAAGAATGGAGAGGTTTGATCTTCTTGCAGTCCATGGGACTCTCCTCCAGTACCATAATTCAAAAGCATCCATTCTTCACTGATCAGCCTTCTTTATGGTCCAGCTCCCACTTCCATACATCACTAAGGGTGCTACCCCCACTTAAGAATCTTAATGATTCTGGTATTTAACTGCTTAGGAATAGTAAAGATTCTGATTAAATTTTTTTAGCATGACTCGGGATAATGAACAAGAGCCCTTAACTAATCATTTAAAAATCAAATACGCTCTCATAATAGTTCTTTCCCTTTGCTTCTTCAGCTTTCCTGAGTGTGGTGCTGCTGACTCGCATTAGCTGTTTTAACTTAATATAATAAAAGGGGTTGTGTTAAAAATTGATTTCCAACTATGCTGATATTGGACACAGAGTGCCAGTGCAATCCTTCAGTGTGTACAGATAAAAGGGGGAGGGAGAGATGATGCCGAAGTTCCCAGTTCCTTATATGCCCGAAGGTTCAAGACTATATTGCCAACTTGAAGAAGAATGTAATGGCGGTAACCAGCATAGTATCAACAATAAAATACACCCATAAAATAAAATAAGTACATCAAAAATCAGTATATCAAATTAATAAATCATTTATGATTGGATTGCTTCTTAGGGAAAGGCTGGATTAACAATATAGTAGAGTATGCACATATTAGTCTAAGTTCCTAAAGGAATACACTATAAATCTTAGCAGAATAAGGCACAACACAAACCAAAGCCATGCTTGTTGGGTGATCTAATGGATTCAGGTACTCTTTGGAGTAGCTGTTTTAAAATGTGGTCCATTAAGGCTCTCTGAAGCAGTTTCATAGGATATTGTTCTGCATGTTCTGAAATCAGATGTGAACTAAGGACCCTTGCTAGTTTTCAGGTGTGGACTTGGTCAAGTGTATAGTTCATGTAATTGCTTATGTAAGTGATAGTGTGAACAAAACATGATTAGTGCAGCGTGGAATCTACACACATATAAAAAACGCTGTCAAAATGCTTTTTTAAAAAAAGTTTTGAAAAATACATTGAATTTTGCATGGCTCACTTTCGCCATCTAGCAACACATGTGTATATTGCACTTTACAACACATTTAAAGCATTTTATTTGCAGCTGTGTAGCTGAGTCCTGTGCTAATCAGATGGTGTTAATATATATAAATTTGCAATTGTGGCATGATAATAGTTGGATTGAGATATGGGATCTTTTTTAAAGGTGGACAGTTAAAATCTTACAAAGGAATTAGTATTGGAATGGGAGAGCACCTGCTGCAATTCTTTCAGTATCTACAAATGAGACGCATAGCCAAATGCCTTGTTTTAAAATGTGGCACATTATGCGAGAGAGAACAAATTTTGAAAATGTAATGGCTAAAGGGCAAAGACCAAAGTTATTGAGTAAGCTATGTGATATTATTATGGCTAATGATATTTCCGTCAACACATATTAAAGCCGATGTGAACAGTATTTGAATAATGAGATCCTGCTAGATGCATGGAAGTAGATAGGGCAATATGTCCCACAGGAAATAAATATTAATCGTAAAGTTTTTTTTTATATAAACTTCTTATCTGTTGGTATTTGAGACCTTCAAGGTTGAAATAAATAAACATAGGCACAAATAATAAGTGTTGGGAATGAGAAGCACTAAATGCTGATATGCTCCATATATTCTGGTCTTGCCCCTGAATAAAGATCATTTTGATAAATATTATAAAAGGAAAGAAAAGCATTCCAGGTTATATGCTGCCAGCAAATTTCATAGCTGTTCCGTTTTGTTACGCAGAAGGTCTTTTTTTGCCAGAAGATAAGGAAATTACCATTCGCCTCTTAACAGCTGCATGGATAACAAGTTCTAAATGGGGGGGGGGGGGGACAAACCCCAAACTCCTTCACCAAGTAGTAAAAAATCATAAATTAAATAATAGAATTATAATGAGGGAAGGTAAGCAATCTAATAATTTATTTATTAAAAAATGGAGTGTGTTTATTATGTACTGGTTGAATGAGACACACAGAAAATATTTTGCCATATATACTGGGCTGGTATGTGCAATGGTTATTTGGAAGTCTCTCCCCCAGCCTTTACAGTCATACCTCGGGTTCAAGTGGCTTCAGGTTAAGCATTTTCGGGTTGCACTCCGCGGCGACCCGGAAGTAACGGAGCGCATTACTTCCAGATTTTGCCGCATGTGCAGAAGCGGCGAAATGCAACCCGCGCATGTTACGTTCTACTCAGGATGCGAATGTGGCTCTGGAACAGATCCCGTTCGCATCCAGAGATACCACTGTACTTCCTTTTCTTATTCTTTTATTCCTTATTATTGCTGTTATTATTACTTGTAGTTGGCCATTTGGTTGTGCTCGTATTTGTCACCTTTAACACCTACAGTGGTACCTCGGTTTAAGAACTTAATTCGTTCTGGAGCTCCATTCTTAACCTGAAACTGTTCTTAACCTGAAGCACCACTTTAGCTAATGGGGCCTCCCGCTGCTGCTGCACGATTTCTGTTCTCATCCTGAAGCAAAGTTATTAACCCAAGGTACTATTTCTGGGTTAGCGGAGTCTGTAACCTGAAGCCCCTGTAACCCGAGATACCACTGTATTTTGTAATCTATTGCGGTAGTGCACAATGGGTCAGTGTGTCTGGCTGTTAACCAGAAGGTTGGTGGTTTGAGCCCACACAGGGATGGCTGTGGGCCGGATTCCTGCATTGCAGGGGGGTTGGACTAGATGTCCCTCAGGTCCTTTCCAACTCTATGGTTCTAAGTTGCAGTACTAATCTAACCACCGGTGCCCCTCAGTATTCCTAACATTAACTGTACTCTGCATTTGGTGTCTTGGCCTACTTGGTATCTTGATCTGTTAAAGTTGTTTACTCTGAAAGATGCTTCTCTTGTCATCTTTTCTATAACATACTGTATTTTTTGCCCTATAGGACGCACTTTTCCCCCTCCAAAAATGAAGGGGAAATGTGTGTGTGTTCTATGGGGCGAATGCAGGCTTTCGCTGAAGCCTGGAGAGCGAGAGGGGTCAGTGCGCACCGACCCCTCTCGCTCTCCAGGCTTCAGGAAGCTATCCACAAGCCTTGGGAGCCCGCTGAAGTTCCCGCCAGGCTCCCCAGGCTTGCGGATAGTGCCCCGGGCTTCGGGCAGATATCCCCAGGCTTGCGGATAGCAGCCTGTTCTGGGGGCTGGGGTAGGGGGAAGCTCAGGCTTCCCCAGCCCCGCGCCTGGAGGGAAAATAATTTTTTTTTCTTTATCCCCCCCCCAAACTAGGTGCGCCCTATGGGCTGGTGCGCCCTATAGGGCGAAAAATACGGTAATATTTATACCATAGGTGGTAATAATAATAATAATAATAATAATAATAATAATAATAATAATATATTTATACCCCGCAAATCTGGCTGGTTTTCCCCAGCCACTCTGGGTGGCTCCCAACAGAATAAAATAGCGATAAAATATCAAACATTAAAAACCTCCCTAAACAGGGCTACCTTCAGATGTCTTCTAAAAGACAGATAGTTCTATTTCCTTGACATCTGATGGGAGGACGTCCCACAGGGCAGGCACCACCACTGAGAAGGCCCTCTTTCCATGGTTCCCTATAACCTCACTTCTCACAGGGAGGGATCTGCCAGAAGGCCCTTGGAGCTGGACCTCAGTGTCTGCACTGAATGATGGGGGTAGAGATGCTCCTTCAGGTCTACTGGGCCAAGGCCGTTTAGGGCTTTCAAGGTCAGCACCAACACTTTGAATTGTGCTGGGAAATGTTACTGGGAGCCAATGTAGGTCTTTCAGGACCGGTGTTATATGGTCTTGGCGGCCACACATAATTTATTGATCCACTTGTTCCCTGGATTAGCATTTCCTAAACTGTGGTTTTCAAGTCTCAAGTGGGTTGCAAAGCCTGTACAAGTGGGATGCAGATTTTTTTAAATAAGTAAACCTATATTGTTATAAAGAAAACCACCACTTAATCCACTCATCCGTGTTATTACTGCATTGAGTTTCTGGCACAGGTTATCGCAGTCTCAAACAGATGGTAAGGCAAGAGCACAGGGCTTCTATTGATTTCCATCTGATAGCAAGTTTGTGGGCCGCAGGACGTAAAACCCTCTTACTCATAGAAACCAGTGGTGTGATTAGCAAGCAGAGCTTTTGCTGAGAAGTCGTCTTCCAGAGCATAGAGATGAGCTGTTACCTGCACGAAAGAAAACACTCAGACAAAACAGAAACAGAACTTTTATGCCTCAGAAGTTATTGTGTGAAGGAACCAAACCATGTTAGCCATGTTTGGTAAGATGGATGTTGGAAAGGTAATTTGCAGATTCAGGACATGGGCTTATTTTACAGTTCCAGGAACCGCCACACCAGATCCATAAGACCTTGGTCAGATCATTCCAGCTCCAAACAGATGAATTATAGTAAAAAAGGGCACTGCACTGCTGCTACTCAAAGCTTAGGTAAGGTAAAGGGACCCCTGACCATTAGGTCCAGTCGTGGCCGACTCTGGGGTTATGGGACTCATCTCGCTTTATTGGCATACAGCTTCCGGGCCATGTGGCCAGCATGACTAAGCCACTTCTTGCGAACCAGAGCAGCGCACGGAAACGCTGTTTACCTTCCCGCCGGAGCGGTACCTATTTATCTACTTGCACTTTGAAGTGCTTTCAAACTGCTAGGTTAGCAGGAGCAGGGACCGAGCAACGGGAGCTCACCCCTTCTGATCGGCAAGTCCTAGGCTCTGTGGTTTAACCCACAGCGCCACCCACGTCCCTAAAAAGCTTAACTCAAAGCTTAACCATGGCTTAATCTGAGCTAAGGACTCAAAAACTCTGATGGGAGGACGTTCCTTACAGCCCCTCAGCCTGTGGATCTTCTGTACAGAATTAAACCCTAAGATGGTGAATATCATTGTTAATGGGTGTTGTGTTGGCATCAGTCTGTTTCGGGAGACAATGGAAGAGGGTGCCTTAGGGGGAAAGGTCAAACCATTGGAGAGATCCAGCACCTCCTGTAACTGACATGTGTTATTGCAGGTTGATGAATGTTAATGAATACCCCAGTGATATATTTTGAATGAATTATCAAAGCATACTTGCTAATGATCAATATTTGAGAATATGTTGAATACTCAGTAAAAACTGAAGATTTCCCCCATGTTTTCCTTGGTTTGTCTTGCTTTATTACAAAATAATTTTACTGAAAGCGCTTTCTAGTACTTTCAGCAACAAACCACAGATTCATGAATGTATTCATAGCCTTTTCGGGGGGGGGGGGAGGAACAGAAAACAAAATCTCTAGATCCCTAGTTAATACAGCAGAATTGCAGAATGCCGGTAAGGTTTCCTGCTATGCATCTAGGTATGCTAGTTTAACATCACATCTGATTTGAAAGGCTCAAATTTCCCTCTGCCAATAGATTTTCTTTTCCTCCTTAAAAACAAAAACAAAAAAATCCATTAACTTCATTGCTGTAACTCATGATGATCTAAATGGATTGCAAAGTGGAATCCCCACAAGTTGGCAAACTATAGCCTGGGGATTAAATTGAGTGTGACCATGCAGTTGCTATATACCTGATTACTTGGCTAACATAAAGTTCTCAAAGATGACTCACTGTTTGGGAGTTTCAGTCTGATATTTTTATTAAATTCTGAAAGAGAGCTGACACAGTAGCGTGATCTTTAATAAGCATTTATAGGATTTTGGGTGCAGAAGTTTTGAGACTAGGTTTCAGGGAACCCTTCTTGTATTGATTTATCTGTCAAAGACTGTTGTCTGTTGCAGAGGATTCTGGCAAATGTGTATTTGGTTTCACCCTCAGCCCATCTAAAATGAGAGCACAACCTCCTGGAATACACTCAAGTCTCCCGTGACCGCACATTAGCTGTGTCTGGATGGTCGCATCTCAGTTTAATAAGCTGAAATAGGAAGAAATGTTTGCCCATACTTGCAGCTCCTTCCGTACTCACTTCTTGGCAGGCCGTGATTAATTCCAGAAGTCTTATAGTTCCGATTTTATCCAAACAGGGGAGTTGGGCTTGGTTACTGTAGTTCTGAACCCAGCCAGGATCGTAAATCATGGTTTGAAGCTGGTTTAAGGTTCTGTCTGCTCCTGATTCTGACAACCATAGTTTACCAGTTCAGTTAAAATGGGAAGCTATAGTTAATTAAAGACTTCTGCATTTCATTGAGATGCCATGAGTTAGACACTTGCACATGACCTTTTGCACATGGAAATGTGCAAAAGGCTCATTCATATCTCATATTAAACCAAAATATGGCCATCATCGGGTGGCGCTGTGAGTTAAACCACAGAGCCTAGGGCTTGCCGATCAGAAGGTCAGCAGTTCGAATCCCCACGACGGGGTGAGCTCCTGTTGCTCAGTCCCTGCTCCTGCCCACCTAGCAGTTCGAAAGCACATCAAAGTGCAAGTAGATAAATAGGTACCGCTCTGGCGGGAAGGTAAACGGCTTTTCCGTGTGCTGCTCTGGTTCGCCAGAAGCAGCTTAGTCATGCTGGCCACATGACCCGGAAGCTGTACACCGGCTCCCTTGGCCAGTAAAGCGAGATGAGCACCGCAACCCCAGAGTCGGTCACAACTGGACCTAATGGTCAGGGGTACCTTTACCTTTATGGCCATCAAAGAAGGTGGGGAATGGTTATGCAAGTTGGCTTTCTGGTATGGTTGTGTGCTGTTACTGATCCCACAGAACTCTTATGTTTCCCAAGACATCGTTTGAAACCCAGTGGTTTTTTAAAAAGCCTTCAACTAGTTTAGGTTATTCAGCTTCTGTATGTTGCCATAAGACCTTGTCCAATCATATGCATTTGGCAACCTATATATCACTGTAAGAGCAGCTGCAGTTTTATCTCATTAGCTAATGTACATGCAGTGCTGCATGCCAGCTCTGTGTTGTATCTGAGTATTATTCTGCTCACACTTTCAATCGTTTCAAGCAAGGCTATTTTTAGCCAGCTGAAATTTAAAACATTCCTTCTACCTTCGGGGGCAAGGGGACTTTATTGAGATACAGAGCATAACTCAAGATGGATCCTGTTGCTAAATGGTCTGACAAGGGGAGGCAGGGGGGAAAAAGGACAATACTGCATTATTTAATTCCCAAGGCATACATTATGCAGAATCTATATTTAGTTTTCCCCAGTTGCTACTACCACTGTATTATTACACAAAGGGATGATGCAATTTCATTGTTCAGTGAGTTGATAAGACATAAATGCAGATGAATGAACTAGACGATGAATGTGGGATACTGCATGTTGCTTCTGAAATTCAGCTTGTGTGCACTACATCTGAAGAAAAGCTACAGAACTATGTAGGCAATTGTGTCTTAAAATGTTGGGTCAGCATGCAGTTACCGTAATAACTATTTTAGTTCTCAAGGGCAGCAGACACCATGAAAGGCCATCTTGCCTTAAATAGACAAATTGTAATGACTATTTTAAGCGTTTAAAACAGACACACATACACTTGGGATTTAGTTTCTTGGACTTGCACGTCATTGTTATAGCTGCCTCAGGATTTCAGATTTATTCGACTGGAGGGCAGATGGCCACACTGCTGAGCAAGGGGCATCATGGCAATTCACATCACCTGTTTTATGTGGGATTTTGGTGTACACATAGAAGGTTGTTGCTTTGTGAGGAAATGCAGCATTTTTAAAAGACTATATGGAAGTAGATTTTGGTATTTTGCTGTCATACGATCATCTACTACATGAAGCAAGCACCATTGAGATTAGTGAGGCTTGCTACCAATGTAATTGGTACAGGATTGTAGTCTGAATTTTCATCACAGCTCAGTTCGCGCTAATTGGTGACTGCAGTGTTACACACACTGACTGTGTGTGCACATAAAACTCAGTCATGGTTTAGTGCTACATGCATGAGGTTTCACGAACCCTAGGCAAAGCATCAAGCTTATAATAATACTCTTTTAAATATTAAATAAATAATTTTATTATTTATTCCCCACCCATCTGGCAGGGTTCCGTCAAGTGTAGAGAATGACTAGTTTAGTTTTTGCTTTCAAGTAACCTCTCATGATTATATGCATACCCCATATTTCCTCCAAGGAGGTCGAGGTGGTGCGTGTGGTTCTCCCCTTCTCCATTTTATCCTCACAGAAGCCCTATGAAGTAGGCTGGGGTAAGAGACAATGGCCTTTCCAAGGTCACCCAGTGAGTTTCATGGCTGAGAAGGAATTTGAACCCTTGCCTCCTAGGACCTAGTCCAGTGCCACCTCATTGGCTCTCTAAAACATGGTTTAGCCGTACAGTTAAGCTGGGTGAAGTTTCACAGGAGATTAAGACCCTCTTCAGAGGAAAACCCCTCTACAGTCTTTTTCTGAATCGCCCATCTCAAGCAACACTTGCAAATGCTTCCATTGGCATGCATAGATTTTTATTGGTAAGTGTTGCGTGGCTAGAGGCCAAAGTGGGTTCAGTGGCATGGAGTACCTTAGACAAGTTCCGACTGGTTTGCCAGCTATGGCTATTCCTGGACAGAGGTGACCTAAGCCACAGTGACAAATGCCTTGGTAACTTCCCATTTGGATTACTGTGGTGTGGTTTCTGTGGGGCTGCCCTTGAAAATGGTTTGGAAGCAGAACACAGCTGTCAGAATGTTGACTGGGGCAGCTAGCAGAGACCATACTGTACAACATGGAACCCAAAGGATCTCCATTGACTGTTTGCTTCCTGGCTGAATTTAAGGTGCTGGTGCTGCACTGTAAAGCCCTAAACATCTTAGAACCCAAATCTTGGAACCCAGGTATCTGGAAGAGGCCCTTCTCCAGTGTCCTTCGTGGTGGCACCCAAATTGCAGAATGCCCCCTCTTTTGGTATTTCAGCATTAGGCATAATTGCAGAATGCCCCCTCTTTTGGTATTTCAGCATTAGGCTAAAGATCTGTTCGCATGGCAATTTCTGCAGTTCTGTTTTTTTTTTACTGAACTTTTAATAATAATAATAATAATGATAATAATACATTTTATTTATACCCCACCCTCCCCGGCCGAGACCGGGCTCAGGGCAACTAACAGCAAATATACAGTACATTTAAAAAACAAAATCAAACGATTAGTTTAAAATACAATTCCAATCACATTTAAAATCAAAATAAAATTAAGTAGGAACCCACAAATCATAACCGTAGGGGTAAGGAATTAAAAGTTCACCAGGCCCGGCCACTCGTGCTGGTCCCATATGGACCGATAGAGAGAGCCAAGGAGGCCACTTACATACAGGGTCCCATAGAAAGAAAGGGGTCAGACTGGGCCCGGACCAAAGGCCTGGCGGAACAGCTCTGTCTTAACAGGCCCTGTGGAAATATCTCAAATCCTGCAGGGCCCTGGTCTCTTGCGACAGAGCGTTCCACCAGACTGGGGCCAGGGCTGAAAAGGCCCTGGCCCTGGTTGAGGCCAGTCGAGACCCGGGTCCTCCAAAGTATTATTGCTTGTGGACCGTAAGGTCCTCCGTGGGGCATACCAGGAGAGGCGGTCCCGTAAGTACGACGGTCCTAAGCTGTATAGAGCTTTAAAGGTTAAAACAAGCACTTTGAACCTGACCCTGTACTCCACTGGGAGCCAGTGCAGCTGGTGTAGCACTGGATGAATGTGGTCCCATGGCGATGACCTCGTAAGGAGCCTCATCGCGGCGTTTTGCACCCGCTGGAGTTTCTGGGTCAGCTTCAAGGGCAACCCTGCATAGAGCAAATTACAATAATCAAGCCTGGAGGTAACTGTCGCATGGATCACTGTGGCCAGATCGGGGTGAGAAAGGTAAGGGACCAGCTGCTTAGCGTGGCGGAAGTGGACAAATGCCGCCTTTGCCGCAGTTGCAACCTGCGCCTCCATAGAAAGGGAGGCGTCGAAGGCTACACCCAAACTCCTGACAGAAGGCGCTGGCACTAACTGAGCCCCTTCAAGAGATGGGTGCTTTAATTCTGTTTAGCTCTTCACTGTCTGGAAACGTTCTTGTTTTGATTGCATTATAACAAACCATGGGGTCACATGATGAAGGGGATGCTAAAAGATGCTTAAATAAGTATAATCCCTGCATGTACACTTCAGGTTCTGGTTCTATAAATTAAGGGCATAATCTTCCCTGTGTTTTCTCCAAAGTCATTTACTCGTGGGGATTATGTGCATGTTGTGAGCTGAAACTGCCATTCATCAAATTAATCGTGTTTCTATAAATTGGTTCTACAGTGTATTTTAGATATATTTTAAGTGCTATGAATGGGCTTCTAGCTGTGAAGGGTGCATTAAGGTTAATGGACATTGCACAGTAAGATCATTGTTACTTTGCAGCAAATTTACCTCGCTGCAGGTGACCACTGCTTTGTGACACAGCTTGAAGTACCTCGAGAATAAGAGATACTGTATAAAAATGCAGAATTCTGCCCCCAACAACTTCTCATAGAAAGCCGCTAAGCCATTCATTGTTAATCTTTCCCCATGTCCAGACTAAAGTAATTCACTTTTTAAAAAATTCACATTTTTAAAGAACTCTTTGTGTGGGTCAGCAAATGTTGTCTCTTGCTGTATTCATGGTCTTCTGTGACAACAAATTCATAGAATCGGAAGGGAAGGGAAGGGTCATTGGCTGCACAAAGTAGCTCATGCTCTGAGATAGAGGTCTTAACACTTCTGTGTGCCTGCATCTTAACAACAACAACAACAACAACAACAACAACAACAACAACAACAATTTATTTATACCCCACCCATCTGGCTGGGTTTCCCTAGCCACTCTGGGCGGCTTCCAACCGAATAATAAAAGCAATACAGCATCTTGCTATTAGAGCCATGCCCCAGGGATTCTTCAGGCTCTGAGGGCTGGCTCACTTAAAAAGGCTGTGTGAGCTAGCATATACCAGGCTCAACATGAACATTTGAGGATAAGAGAGTGCCTGAAGACTCTCCTCTTCTTCTTCGGCAATCACTTGTAGCCAAATAAGAATGTCTTCCATGAACACGGTCTTAACGGTGTGCCCATAAGTGACTGTGGAGGCCAATTCTGGATCCACATGTCCTTCTACAGTGGGGACATAGGTTTCTGGGAGGGAGTTGTTCATGGTGAGGGTTTGCCAAGCGTGCCTTCCTCTTAGTGCGTTTCTCCCTTTCGTCCTGAGTTCGAGTGTCTAAATGAGTGAGCTGATAAACAGTAGCTATGCAAATTCTGGAGGAGCTTAAAGGACCTGATCAAGAAACAAAAAAGTACCACAAGTATCCTCAGGAACCAAGAATGAGACCAAAGTGAGCTCAACAAATGACATTCTCTGGTGGTTGTAGGCTGCGACAGTCTTTATTTTAGAAAGTACCTCTTCTTGGTAGACCAACAGGGCTTCTAGCAGGAATGACACTGAGAAGATCTTCTCCCATATCTATCTTTCTTACTTCACCAGACCTTTATTAGGCATTACAAGTATAGGCCATCATAAAACACCAGATATAAAAATTTAAAATATATACAAATAAACAGCCATGTAAAATATATAACAACGATGATTTTCATTGGGATTTCTTCCCGCTAAATAATGCAATTCACCACTCTAAGAGATACTATTGACAAAAACTCAGCCACCCTTGCAGTTTCTTCTGGGTTAATGTCAGACAGATAGAATCTGATATTTCATTGTGCCGTGATGTTAGACAGCCCCCAAAATGGGGATAGCACACCTTTGTGTAGCTGGACAGTAGGAAAGAAAATGTTCTACAATGTCCAGCACATTCAAAGAACATCCACAATGTTTATCATCTGGGGTTGTTTAAATATCTGCCCTTGACTACAGCTAAGGGGGAAATGTTCAATCGGGCCTGCGTTGGACTGCAATTATTAATTTTGAGATATATGTCACCCTGTTATTTGTTGTATTAAAACCATAGAATTTGGGAGAGCAAATTTTATGTACAGCCGACTCAATGTTTTGTTTTCAGTGTTCCTTAATCTGGTTTGAATATTGAGATAAATATATTGCTCACTTGAATTATGCAAGAGTTTCAAGTCAATTTCAATATATCTGATTTTGCTATGTAAGAGTTGGAAGCATCTAGATTTATAAGAGTCCTTAAGTAAGTCAGAGAGCAGACTCAGAGTTTGACAACCAAAATGGCAGCGCAACCACGATTTTATAGTGCTGGCTCACACCCAATAGTCCATTGTGTTTATACCTAGTTCTGCACACATCGTCTCATACTTGCTTGAACTTGGGAGCCCCAGGACATGTCACAATAAACTTGAGTGTATCTTATCTAAATCACTATTAGCTTGAAAAATCTGAATAGCAGCTGGTATAAGTGGGTTACCTTTCTGAAAATAAAAGCGAGCTACTGCTGAGGAGGTACACTTTGCCTGTTTTATAGCACTTGTGCAATGGTTTGACCAACCTGAGTTGCTCTGGAATAAAATTATGAGAAATCTGTGCATCTTTACTTGCTGGATTTCTTGTCCCCTTATTTCCCATTTCTCTAATTTCCGGGAATTACAGAAGACCAGAATTTTGTCTTCGGCTCCCATATCAGCTTTGCCAGGCTAGAAGCAGTAGGGTTCTGGCATCGATTTTATCTTAATTATTGTGACCGCCTTCAATTTTTCCTTTATATTTATAGTTTATTTCTTTTGTGTGTGAGATGCACCCTTTCAGGCAGATACTTGGACAATGCTCTGGTTGTACCTTACCATAAAGTTTGATGGAAGTGGCATCATTGAGAAGAGAAGAGGGTTCTTATGGACAGACGGCTTTACTTTCCTGGTACAGCTTCTGTGATTGGCGTTTCTTCCTCTTGCATAGAAGCTAAACAGGCTAATGTTGCTGAAGCAAAACAGGCTAATGAGCATCACTGTCCAGCAGCCCATCTTCACTCATCTCTCCACCTTTGGACTGGAAATGAGGCAGAGTGGTTGCTTAACCACAATGAACCTGCAAGCTGCTAACTCTCATTGAGAGAGACAGAGGAAGTAGCTCTGCTACCCAGGAGCTGAGGCACATATTGGAGACCAACAAGTGTTTTTCTTTCTCTCCATCTGAAAGGGTTTCCCTCTGCTTTGCTTCAGGCCTCTCAACATGATTGAAAGACCTGAAAATAGGCCCTTCTGCTCATAAATCTGTTGATAAATGGATGACAGTTTAGGAGCTTCTTGCGAAGTAGACCTTAGTCCACAAAAGCTTATGTCATAATACATGTGTTAGATTTTAAGGTGCCCCAGAACTCTTTGTTGTTTAAGTAGCCAAGGCATTTTCCATTGCAAGAAAGCTGAGCAAACATCCATATATGCTTACTTGTTAGCATATTTTTTCCTAATCCTTTGTGAAGATGCAAAAATGGTGCATGAAATCACTCAAATAGCATAATTCCTGACTTCAAAACGAGAATTCCTAAGCATCTTGCATTGAAGTAACTTCAGGCAGTGAGTATGGAAAACTGCCTCTAATAGCTGTACTTTAACACTGTCAAATTACCTATGGACGTTCTGATGCATTTCCAGTAATTCGGTTTCTATTCCAAACACCAGCAGGTCATTCTAGTGCTCTGACACCTGCTGGCCTTCAAGGCAAGATGTCCCAGAGACATCTCTAGTCCTCAAAGCCCCAATATGATATTTTGAATGATGTAAGCAATGCTAGATTTTCAGTGGCAAACATGGTAATCTTAACCCCATGCGTTTGCCTGACATGCAAAGTTTTTGGGCTGGCTTACTTCTGGGTTGCACAGGTTCTTCCTTTTGGCACTGGTTGCTCCTGGCACTTTTAAATTATAGCCATGCCTTCTGGCAGCAGTTTTAATGAAATACCAGATCTTGGCAACACCCATAGCTGGGCTGCGGGCTGCCAGTTTGAACAGGGAGCTGAGATGGAAGTGGGAAACATGCATATAGTGAAATACCCTTCCTTCTTTAGTCTCAGCTGTGTTTTTCTAGTGGCACCTGGTAACCAAGGCAGATTCGCTGCCAAAATATGTTGGCTGAAATCATTACTTGGGGCACAGTTTCCATTTTGCATTTCCCTTCTTTTGAAATTCAAACTCAGTGGTGATTTTAAGTGAGAGAAGAGCAGTGGACACTCTGGACTCAGTCAAGAGATGGGGAGAAGAAAGCTAAGCTACAAAGTTTGATGGTCTCCCTGAGGATGGTGCTGTGGATCCCCAGATGTTTGCCCAAAGGCCTAGCACTAATGGAGCTGTTTTTTATGTAGGAGTTTCATTAAAAACACATCAACTTCAGCATTTGTTTTTGTTTCTTGGATTCTGCAATTATTTCACTTTCTTTTTCTTCCATGTAAAAGAAAGCACTTCAAAGGAATTCAGTTTTGCTATTCAATCGGTTTTGTACAGGTTGCCCTGCATAACAGCAGGACATCATCAGTTTTGGGCTATAGAACAAAAGAGTGAAATCTGTACTTTGCCACACTTTACAAAATATTATGTCACCAGCAAAAAATAAAATAAAAATATTTTCAATACTACAAGTTTGTCTCAAGCAATGTCAGCTTTCTGAAACTGCTGATTTTAACTCAGCATTTTGTTAATCTGAAAATGTTTGTAGGGTGTTTTTCTTCGTTTTTAAACGTATTGCCTAATGATTATTTTCTAGACATGATATTAATGGTTGCACAAGTTGCCTAGTTGTGGTGATGTAAGATTAGCCATGCTGCGTATCATTTGATTGTGATTAAGCAAAAAAACAAATTGTGTGACTGTGTGAAATCAGATATAAGGTTAGCTAAGCTACAACAGATATATCCATAAATTTCAAGGTAGAGTTAATCGTTTGTGAATGCAGGCTTATTCTTCCTTTGTTCTCTGGTGAAACAGTGCTACATTATTGTGAGCCAATGTCCCACTTTACCACAGGTGCTTAAAGCAATGGAAGTACAGTAAAATGCAGGAATGACACCAGTAGTTCCAAATTTGGTGCATAATGAAACAATTGCATGTCCCTGTTCATTTACCAAATGAAATCCATTCATAGTAAATCCCATTACCTGAAATATGGTTGTGTGAATTTGTTTTTAAATTGCATTTATAGGTGGTCTCCCCCCCCCCTTTTAAGGCAGATGTTATGATGTACCATAGCTGACTGTAATCTTTGAGATCATCCTGTTATATTTCCTAAAGCCCCTGTTGCATTTACATCAGGGTAGCCGGAGCAGTATTGTTAGTGGAAGCACAAAGTGATACTTGGTGCTCAGCAATGGAAAGGTGATAGAAATAAACTGTATATTTTAGTATAGGGGGAAAAAGCCGATTTAAATTTTTTACTTTGTTTTTTTTAGACGCTGGAAGCCATCTTGAACTTCAAATACTCAGGAGGTCCAGGACATGTCGATGGCTATTACAGGAACTTGTCTCTGGGACTTCATGTAGATGTGGAGCCGTCTGTCTTCTTTACACGTGTTAGTACTCTGCCCGCAACAAGGTGTGTTGTTTCTAAAAAGCTTACTTTTGTGTGGGAAGGGGGAAGGATTTCTCTATATAACATCAGTATAGTAGTAGCAGCAGCAGCAGCAGCAGCAATATTGGGACAGCAATCTTATTCCTGCAATATACCAAAGTAGATTACTATTAATTGAGAAATAGTTCCCTCTTGCATTTTCTCAAGGGTCCCATGTATCTGTACACCGCTAAAGGCTAATCAGCAAAAACAAAACATTTTGTTTCCTTTTTTGAACCAGTGTGCTTATAATTTCATAGAAGTGACCCAGTGCATCTGAATGAAGTTGCCCAAATGACCTAAAAATTGGCCTTCCTACATGTTAATTTCCAGTTTCATTAAAACCATGTTAAAGTTTAAAGAATACTTCGGGGCTTGCAAAATTATCTATTTCTCCTCTTTTATTCATGTTACAATTAATCTTTGCTTTAAACAAGCTTTTTGTTCTTTTGCTCTCTCTATTATATCAGTATATTATTATTATTATTATTATTATTATTATTATTTCCTCTTAAAGTACTTAATAATTTTTTCACATAGTATTGTTTCTATCATAACGCAAGCCACATAATATAACTGAGAATGGAGTTCAGTGAAAGTTAATGCTTTCATTGAGTCTACTTCAGCATTGTATTTTTGCATAATAGGTAGTTGTCAGGGAACTGCCATCGGAAAAACAGGAGGTGAAAGGGCTCACAGAGGCTGAGAGAGACTTATCAGCTGAGGAGGGAACCAGCAGGGGGAGAGGAGGAGCTCCAAGGGAAAGTGAGTCGGAGGGAGGGCTCAGAGACACTTCAAGCGAGAACAGTGGGGAGGTTTCAGGACCTCCTATAGGGACACCCACTCCTCGCCGGAAACTGTCACGCCGAGAGTCCAGAAGATGCGTTTCCGTTAAGGAGCTTTTATGCTGGAAGAAGTTCCGTAAACGCCCACTGTCGGATTCTACAAGCGACTGACGGAGCCATGCTTAAGGAGCTCCGTTACAGACAGAGGTTTGTGGACTTAGCCAAACTCTGAGGGATTAGGAATTTCTCGCACAAGCAGCTCATCATCCCATCACAGTAGTGTTCAGTAGAAATACCAGCATATATAAATTCACTTAGGCTTGTACCCAGCACTGCATCAGTGAAGCATTCACTAGCGTAGTAGGACTTCCATTCCCACTCCCCACTGTGCACCCAGAAAAACATGCTTCCCAACCCTCCGGAGCTGATTTTGAGGATGTAGCAGTTGGAATGGAGAGAAGAGAAAGAAGAAGCTCTGTAACATGCACAGAAGTTTGTTGCACCAGCAGAGCTTCAGCAATGGATATGACCCTTTGTTTATAAGCCAAACTGTGATTCCATTCAGCAGCACACCTAGGCTCACAGTGTGTCGGAGATACAACCTTTTTGAAAATGAACAGCAACACAGTGAAAGTATGAAACAAAGCTCTCACTCTGTTTATTAGAAGAACTGCACGTTGCTGCTTTGGATTATGGCATTAGCCATATCAAACCATGTTGTGTTTTGTTAGAGGTCAAGAAACCAACCTCCTAAGTACTTTTGTTGAGCTAGGTCCAGAAATAATATGGATGAATAAATCTTTAGGTGGAGCTATTGCCAGAATTGTCCATGGAGTTTCCTTGGCAGGGATACTGGAGTGGCTTGCCGGTTCCTGCTCCAGGTGGATCACGTTTAATCAAAACTCTCCACTATGACCTGTCAGTCTTGGGTGGCCTTGCACGGCATAGCTCAGAGCTTCTCTGAGTTATTCAAGCCCCTTCACGAAGAGTCGGACAGGACTAAACGATTAAACAACAACAACAACATTGCCAGAATTATTTTATGTTCCTTCATTTTTTTTACAAAATGTGTTGTCACTGTACAAGTATTGATGTGAATGTGCATTTAAATACTCTTTTTTTATAGTGCTCATCATTTGTGGTTTTGGTGACATATAGCGCTCCTGCACTTCTACAAATTTCCCACTACTAATACAAATTGCATCTCATTCCTACACTTCATTGACACATTTGGACTCTCTGTCCACACATCTGTGAACTGGTGTTATTTAAAAAAACAGCTTGTTTCTCTGTTTATGATCCACACTGTCTGCTGATTGTAAGACTTGAGCACTGCAAATTATGAAACAAAGTTTTATTTGTTTTAAACTAGTGCGATTAATTTTGCTTGAAATCACATATTTGTATAAGTTATGAGCTACTCATGAATTTTTGCCTAGTTTTTAAAAAGTTGTTTACAGTATTTGCACCCTGGTTTTCCATATCTGTTTTCAAAGCAATTTACGAATAGTACAAAAGTGGCTTTTTAAAAAGATATTAATTGCAGATTGGAGAGATTAAGTAATCATATCATCAGTTTCGGAGTGGCTCTGCTAGAAAGTACTCATCCATCTTTTTCTTTGGAATCCATCTCTTAACTTGGGTGCATATGGTTGGATGGCCATCTGTCATGGATACTTTAGCTGAGATTCTTGATTTGCAGGGGGTTGGACTAGATGACCCTTGGGTCCCTTCCAACTGTAAGATTCTATGATTGCCTTTCTGTCATGTTCTCACATTGCAGTTGTCAGTAGTCCACTTTAATGAAACCTGACCATTATTTCCCTATGTTCCCCCCTTTCCTGTCGGTCATAATACAAATCAGCGGACAGTTTCAAAAATTGTGTATTCCTAGGTAATCTAACTGTGTTCAAGCCCTAGTTCTGCAATGCGATCCTGGTGATTGGACATAACCACCACACTTCAGGCTCTCTGTTTCGTATCTGCTTACCCATCTTGAGTCTTGGTCTTCATCAGAGCCTGGAGACTCCTGTTCCACAGCACAGCGGCAAGGCCACAATACGTATACCTCGTTCATTGCTGGGAACATCAACCTTGCCATGTGGAAATCCCTTGCAGACGACCGCAGTGCCTGTAGAAAGACAGTTATTCATCCAGCCACTCTTAACCCATCTCCCTAGTCCAGTTCCCAGGAATGCGCGACTCTCCTGTCTGCCTGTATTTCATTTCTAGCAAAAACTACACAGCCACTCTCTAGTTCTCACATGGAGATTTCCCTAAAAAAAACCCATTGACCTTTTCATAGAAACAGCTAGCATTCTGTAACAGAATCATTCCTTTCAGCAGTTACAGTGTTTACGACCATCCCATGACAGCATAGCAGGCTTAGACTCTTCCACCTGTGAAGAGTGGTGGAAGAACCTATCAGCAGAAGACAGCCGCTTCTCAGTTTATTTTTTTGTCATGCAGCATGGATATAATATACCTTCTATTGGTTTCATGCATTATGAAATAGAACATTTCTGCCTGTTGGGAGAAATTTGGCGTAATTCAGCTTCTTCTCCTAATGCCAAAAATTTAACAAATCTGCCTGTTTCCAAACTGGAGCAGTCTGTCATTTGGTTCAGTTAAATTTTATGAGTTTCTATTTTAGCGTTGCTAATGAATAAAGCAATAGTAGTTGCCTGTCTCATCTCCTCTACTCAATTGAATTTAGTTTTCTCTCTCTCTCTCCCCGTGATGAATGCTTTATATATTCATTTGCTGATGAAATGTTTTTCAATGCTTGAAGATTTTATCAAGTTATGATAGCACTGTAATAGATTTTAATTCTTTAAAAAATGGTGCTTTCTCAAAATGACTTGAGTAAACCTAGAATGTGTCAGATATGCACATCTAGTGAAGAAGTATGGTTAAGGCAAATGGAGAATTAAAAAGTTTAAGGGCATTGTGTGACTCATTATCCAAGCACAGTTACGTATAACCCTGACACCAAATGCATGAGATCATACATCCATGCTGTAGCCCTAATGATCTGGATTTAGGGCCATCAGCTAGTTACAAACACTGTTATTGTTTAGTTGTTCAGTCGTGTTAGACTCTTCATAACCCCATGGACCAGAGCACACCAGGCACTCCTTTCTTCCACTGCCTCCCGCAGTTTGGCCAAACTCATGCTGGTAGCTTCGAGAACACTGTCCAACCATCTCGTCCTCTGTCGTCCCCTTCTCCTTGTGCCCTCATTCTTTCCCAACATCAGGGTCTTTTCCAGGGAGTCTTCTCTTCTCATGAGGTGGCCAAAGTATTGGAGCCTCAGCTTCAGGATCTGTCCTTCCAGTGAGCACTCAGGGCTGATTTCCTTCAGAATGGATAGGCTTGATCTACTTGCAGTCCATGGGACTCTCAAGAGTCTCATCCAGCACCATAATTCACTAGCAGATTAAAATCCATTCTTAAATTGTACATTCTTCCCTCTGATACTCTCACTGTTAGTACAATAGGGTGATTTTTAACAAAATAAGAATTGCCTTAATGGATCCTGACAATCCAGCCCTTTATCTCACCCTAACAGATATCACTGGAGTAGAGATTCAGCCTGTTTTGTATGAGGTTGTATGCCCTTTGAGAAACGTAGTTTGCAGTTTGGCAGTGCTCCTAGATACATCATGGATCATCATGGTGTGGCAGTGACCAGCAATGCTTTTGCTCAATTTAGGCTAGTATACCGGCTGCACCCAGTCCTGATCCTGGCTATAGTGCCTTAGTTTCATCAATGTTGGATTACTGTAATGTGCTCTGCAGTGTGACTGCCTTTGGTTTGTGCATACTCCTCCTCCTCCAGCATAGCTGAGAGGATGAGTTCAGACACCTTAACTATGGGTTTCCATGCCTTTAATTGTGGATTCCCATGTTGCCCACACCAGAAATGGCAGTTCGTGTTAACTATGGTTAGTTTAAACAAGCCAGCTAGAGAAATCAGTTTGAGCTGTTTTAAACTAACCATAGGTAACTTGAATCACAGTTTGAGTTTACAGATGACACAAGAAGACACAGTTAACTAAAACTGAAAGCAAACATCTCCATGCTCATCTCAGCTGTGTGGGAGGAGGAAGAGAGCATCTGATACCAGAAGGAAGCTGACATCTCATTAAACCATAGTTTACTGTGATACTTGAATTTGAACAGTGACTGGGACACAATAGCTAAAATGTTAAATAGTCACTGCTCTGAGAAGTGCTGAGATTTGCTGCAATGGAAAAAAAACACTGACTTGATCACAGACTGTTCCTTTCCTTTAATAACGATTAATGTTTTTCTGTTATCGTAACTCTGTGATGATTGTTAAAACCTCAACATTGTTTGTTTAAATCTCTTCAAACAGTACCCGCCAGTGCCATCTCCTCCTTGATGTGTTCAACTCAACAGAACATGAGCTCACAGTTAGTGCAAAGAACAATGAAGATCTAGTTTTGCATGCTGGGGAATGCCAGCGGTAAGTTCAGAGACAAAACACAGCTTCTTAGTTTCATCCCCTTCTTTCTTTCAAGTCCTCCTGTATGCTACATCTCTGTCTCACCTTGAATGCAAGAAGCTCAGAGGCTCAGCAGTGCATGTGATTAATAAGTAGTCCCCTGTAAATATAATTGAGTAGTTTGTGACATCTTAACTTGAAAGTTTTCTTAGCACAATTTACACATAGATGACATGTGTGGGGAAACAGAAAGAAATAGACATTTTGTTCATGACTTTTTTCAGTGTTCACAACAACTATATTTTGGATAAACTTTTTTTTTAACCTTATTCATCAAAAAGAGGCTGTTGCTGTTTTTTAAATAATGTGTATGCAGTACAAAAGCTCTAAATCACTGTCCTAAATCATAATTTTGTTTTATCAACTGTACAGTAGAACTTTATTCAATTATTTTGATCAATATTTTGAAAGGGGGGAGTATAGGAGCCCTTGGGTACCTATACAAAAAAAGCATAGTGGTCAGATAATGAATTTGCATATGCATATAGCAGAATATGAGAATACTTGATGGTACAAGTTTCACTGGCCATTTTGTACTCAGAGGCACAAAGTGATAATTGAACTCCTGCCATTATTGAGTTTGGGCATTCTAAATCAAATGCTTGCTTAGAAGTCTCAGATATCAGAAACAAAAAAAGATGTTCAATTTAGTTTTCAGTGTGGTCCTGGCTACTCTCTTTTTCTAGTAGCAATAAAGTCATGGATTTTCTTTCAGATTATGGCTGGATTTCTGAACTGAAGATTTCACACTTTGTAATCTCCATAGCGTCAGTTTTGCCGAGCAAATTCTACTCAAAAAGAATGTTTAGTTCTGTACTTTGGAGTAGCTTTGATATGGTTTGGCAGGTATTTTAAAAAGTTATGAATTTAGTCACTACCACCTTGGCAGTGCCTTGGTTTGTATTTACAGATGTGAAAATATTAAAATAGTTATTTATGATAAAATAATATGTGGTCATCAATAGCGGTACATGTAGACCTACTTTTGGTAATTTATTATGCTTTGTTCTTGATCATCATACCATTAAAATCAAGTTTCATGAGAGTAATTTGTAATTCAAAGTGGAAGGTGTCACCTAAGCATTTAAATTCTACACACAGAATGTCTGGCATTGAATAGTCCTGAACTAACTCATTAGTGTGGAGATTTATCAAAGTGATGATCTCAGTAGATGGTGTTATCATTTTTCTTTTGTGGTGCACCTCAAGTGTTTCATGAATGTGTGGTAAACAGATTTCAGAGAGTACCTGGAAAAGACATTATACTTAATACTCATTTAAAAAAGGCTGTATCGTCTGACTTCCCATTATATACTCAGATGCTGTAACATGATCCACACAAAATAAATGTATTTCCAAGTATAAAGAAACCATATGAAAAACGAGTTTCCTAAAGCTGATGGCTTGCTTCCCTTTTACCTGAATTGCTTTCACTTCTGTAAAATGGTTTTTTTTGTATAAAAACCTCCTCTATTCTGAGAAAATTTGTGGTGATGTAAAAGATGAGATCAAGTAGGAGCACATTTTTCTGAAAAATGGTATAAAGTGAGAAGGATAGTATTTAGGAGAGGATGGGACTTTATGTATGTACTGTGAGCAGCATCAATAACCTTTTCCATAGTTCTGAGAAGGACATTATTCTTTGCGTATTTTTCAGTGGTGAGAGAGCATCAGGCATATCAAATGGCACTTTTGTGTGATTTAACAGCCTGTCAGTTTTTCCCCCCTTTACTGAAGTGTAGCACTTACCTCTTTTTAAAAAGGCATTTTAAGATGCCATAGAAAATTTCCAGTTAATGGGATGCGCTGGGATCTTAACACTGAAGTAGAGTGGATTACACAATTCAAATGAGGTGACTCATTTGTTTGTGGTGGTGGGGGGTATTGAGTATCTTTTCCCTATTCAGCAGCTCCCTATTTGTCTGCCTATTTGGGTAGCTTAGAAAGTTTTCAAAAGATTTTTGGAGGGGATGGGGAAGAGGTTGCCGAAGAGGGAAAAACCTAACTGAAATGCCCATCACTGGGTTACCCATGAAATCTTGGGTATAGAAACTGACCAGTTTTTATGAACTTGGGTTCACCTGGCCAAATTAACATGGTTGCTGTTGGGACATTTCTACCTTTTTGTTAATATCTTCAAAGTGTCAGTGTGAAATATTCATTTGGGGTGCTCAGATCATTTCTGTAGTTTGCAAGACAATGTGAGTGCCCTTCTTGAAGATGTTTGTGGGTTCCATATGACTCTTCCCAGTTATTGAGATATTCTTAGGAGGTCTCCACTTAGGGTTCTGCACCTGCAGAAAGTATGTTCTGAAGTTGCATTGAGTGAAGACTTCTCTAGAATTGCAGCAAGTAACTGGTTTCCTAGAGGTAATATTTTCCTGAGTACCATGTGCAGTGAATAAACATTAGGTAGCTTTCATACCCTGCTTATGAGCTTTAGGAGTTACCTGGCTGGCCGATGCTGAACTAGATAGGTCTTGTTGGGCGAAGTAAAGCAATGAGGAACTATAGTAACTTCAGCCCTACTTGCTGTCCTCATATAACTGATCTCTTCAGGGTCAGGACATCCTGCAATCCCGCCAGTTTTGCAAGGCTTTGTTACCTTTCTTCAATAAGTTGCTTATAGCTATTATTTAACTTCTGAATTGCCCAAGGCGATTTACAGACATGCCTTTAAAAACAGCTGAAATAATTTTAAAAACAGTACAAGAATAGTTTTATAAGTAAAAGTACAGGTGCAAAAATAAACATCATAGGGTTAAAAATAAAATGAACCCTTAAGGCAGAGACCCTTCCATCTTACTCGAAAAGCTTGTTGAAACAAAAATGTTGTTGGTTGTTTCCGGAAGGTATAGATAACAGGCGCTTCTATGTGTTGGAAGTGACATTTGTACTGGTTGTTATTCACACTTCTCAGACAAACAAATTAAGATTATATTGTTGAGTAAAACAAGTAGAGAAATATCAATCTGTACTTTATTGGGGTTTATACCTTCCCAGTGTCCACAATATACATCATAAACGAGACAATGAAAATTTCATGTTTGTAGACCATTTTTGTGATGATGTTCCCCAGGTGAGGATTAAATATGGGACTTTAATTCCTGTATAATTCATTTTATATGAGTAGGACTGTTAATGTCTGAAGATATGGCTCATTTCACCTATATTTTTAGCGTGACTACTAAAAGAAGAATGATTGATGTGTGCTCGTATCAGTAACACTTCATTTAATGTCCCGAGGATTTCTTGAAATAGGTACTTTAACATCTGACCTTCTGTTTGTAAACATGAGTCTCCTTCAGAAGACCCCTCCACCTATAATGCAGATCATATGCCACTTTAGGCAAAAAATACTCTGGTTGTATTCTGCAAAATAAGAGACTTAAAACCACCATATTGGCAGACCTGTTTTTGTGTAGGAGATTCTTCAGTTTATCACTTTCTTATTTTAACCTTGAAGTCAAGTTTTGAATCATATATTACATTCCGGCCTGCTTCTTTACAGGTCTTATTTTGTCTCTTGGTATGAAGTAGAATCCCGAGTCTCGTGTAATTTTTTCTTTGCACCCATCATGAGTTTGGTTTGACTTTTCGTTCTTACCTGCCTATCTTCAAAAAGCAGGTTTTGATTACGGCAACGAGGTCTGCTTTTGGAACGAAAGCCTAATGAACATATAAAACTGTCTTACATAGTCAGACATTTGATTCAGTACTGTTTTCTCCAACTGGTGGCAAGCAGGGGTCTTGGGGGAAGCTCTGTAGCTCAGTAGCAGAACGCTGGAGAGCCGCTGCTAGTGTGTAGACCAGGCTTCCTCAACCTTGGCCCTCCAGATGTTTTTGGCCTACAGCTCGTATGATCCCTAGCTAGCAGATCCAGTGGTTAGGGATGATGGGAATTGTAGTCTCGAAACATCTGGAGGGCCGAGGTTGAGGAAGCCTGGTGTAGACAATACTGAACCAAATGGCCCAGTGCTCTGACTCGGTATGTGACAGCTTCCTATATTTCAGCTTGCTAAGATGCTTTTTAATTGCAGATAATGAGAACTGAACCTGGAATCGACTATATGAAAGGCATGTATGGTGGCACTTTGTCTATTCTTTCCTTCTTTATTAGATCTATATCCTCCCTTTTTTCCTCCAAGGTTCTCAAGGTACACAGTAGTCACCACCCCCAATTTTTGTTCACAACAACTTTGAGAAGTTGGGTAAAATGAGAGATAGTGACTGGCCCAAGGCCAGTTCCCAAGACTAAAAGTGCCAATGGTGTTGATTATCCTTGTTAAGCGATATGAACTGTGGACTTAATTATCCATCGTAACAATTCTCTTAAGCCTGAACTTGCATAGTAGGGCCATTATTATTATTATTATTATTATTATTATTATTATTATTATTACAACAGTGTCTAGGACAATTGCTTTGGTAGGAAGCAGCCGTATACCAAGTCCCAAACATTAATCTGTGTTATCATTTTTCTGCACTATTTTTTTGGCTACAAACTAGTCTTAAGTAAGAACATTCTGCTGGATCAGGCCAGTGGCCCATCTAGTCCAGCATTCTGTTCTCACAGTGGCCAACCAGATGCTTGTTTGACCATTTTTGTTGCCTAGTACATGTATCTAGTACAATTAGCTTCATCTACTTTGGCAGTCCTCCCATGAACAATCATGGACAAGAGTCTCTCAGCTGAGCCTTTACCTAATTTACTTTAGCATGCAGATGTGTGTTAAGGTCTTAAAAGCTTTGGTACATTATTTCTTAAACACGGTGACGGGAGTAGTGAGTGCTAAATGGAAACTTAGGATACTTCCTGAAGAATTTCTGTGATTCTTTTTCAGCTTTTCTGACCATAGTGACTGTATTTTTTTATTGCTGTGAGTCCTATGAGACCAAATAGATGTTTGTTGTATTAAGCCAGCACATACTACAATACCCCAATGAAGAAGCCATCTAGATCTTTTGTAGAGCCGATATAAGAGTTACTGGGGCGCCGGCGGGGTGTGAGGTGGGAGAATTGCAAAAAGACACTATTAGCCATAAAAATTGAAACTCCAAGCACACGCTCCGTCTTGAGCTTACTTGCTTTTAGCACAAAGAATGTAATTTTAGGGCACACAAGAGAAAGTCTGTCTCATCTCTGATGAATATTAAGTGCTCTGATAGGCTCATATTTTGAATATTTGAATAGTACTGTGACAGGAAGAGAGGTCTTTGTCTAATAGCTGTAATTGTTCTCTCTGATATACCTGTCTTGTGTTGCTAGAAATGGAGCTTATCTAAGGCTAATATCTGGTAATCCAGAATACCTTTGTGTGACTTATTAATGCCCCATCTCCATTTTTAAATAGCATTGCATTCTTTTATTTCTCTTTTTTCCTGAAGCACTTTTTCGCATGTCAGTATTTGCTCAGGTTTTCTCATTAAGTTTTATAATGGAAACTTCTTCTTAAATAGATTCTTAGGAGGAACCTAACAAAAATCACTTAGTGGTGTATTTAATCTACCGGTACTCATCTTTTGAAATCTTTCAGGTGTGCATGTGGAAGAGTATGTTTTAAAGTACTCATTAAGCAGAGGAAAAATAAATGCAAAGTGTCGTGGTAATTTGCAGTTCAGTGTACATTTTATAGGACTCCCTTCCAGTTGAGGTCCAACAAACTCCTTCCCTGTGGAAATTCCAGTACATGCTAAATACTTTTAAAATTATTATTTCAGCAGGCATTTTATCTGAGTTCTGAATTTATAGGTTGTTTCCCCCCTTTTTTCTTTTTCTACTGAGTTAATTGTATATCACTTTGAGTCTGTCGTAATGAAGCGGTATGTAAATAGTTGAATGAAATGAAATCCATTTCAGTACTACCCATAATGAAAGTACTTTCATTAAAATTACATTAAATTTTATTTATACAGTAAGTGTATTGTTTTTTAGCAAGTAGTATCTTCCTCTTAATGGGGCATGTAATAATTTAGCTCAAATACTGTGGAGAACATTTATTGTATTAGCCTCCACACCAATTGCTTTTTGCAAAGTACAGTATACCCTGTTTCATATTCATTTATTGAAAGAGATATGAACAGAGGGACTTGGATAGCAATAGCCACGATGCTATAGAATAGTCTTTCCTCTGAGATGGAGTTCGATTTCCTTGGCTGTTTAATTTTGGCAGGTGTATAGTCTTTCTAGTTAGTGCTTGTTAAAAATTGGTGGGTATTTCTGTTTTTAGCTAGTGCTGTTTGTGTGTGCTTTTCTTGAACAGAGTTGCTTTGTGTTACAGGTGTGTAAGTTTTGTATCTTTTCTAAGACATGCTGACCATGTGGGAAACTGCTGGTCTGGTGGTGGGATATTATATATGTGTGTGCACATACCACAGACTTACCATTTCTAGGTATTTGCAAATGTGTCTCATTAATGACAACAAAGACGTTTTGTGGAAATTGCCTTGGCTATTGAAAAGAAAGGGAGGAAGTCTTAATATCAGCAGAATAGGGACTCTCCTAGTAGTCCTCATGAAAATTCATTGTATAAGAACTTGCAAAAGGGCCTTCTTTGTGGTGACAACCTGAATCCAGAATGTCCTTCTCTTTGAAACATGATTCATAGAATCATGGAATCATAGAAATGTAGAGTTGGAAGGGACACCAAGGGTGTTTTTTTTTACATTTAGATTTCAGCAGAATATATTTTTCTTTGGCCAGGTTTTTATAAATTAATTTGTTATAATACTTGTTCTAAAACTTAACAGCTGCAGGTAGTTTTTGTGCTTTCGCTTTGATATTTTATTGCTGTTTTTGTTATCTCGTGTTTTATTTATGGGATGTACTTCATTGTTCTGTTCTTTGTTTTACATCACACTGGGCTTCTTTGGGAAGAAGGATGATTCAGAAAAGAAATGAATAAATAAATAAATGGGATTGTGCAGGAACATTGGATAACTTTTTAATGAACCAACTGTTTGGTTCAGGAATGGGGTTTCATGTGACCCCTCCAAATGTTGTTGAACTCCAACTCCCATCAGCCCCAGACATTATGCTCAATGGTCAAAAATGTTAGGTGTTGATATGGAGGGCCACAAAATTCCAGCCCCTGGTATAAGATAACATTTATTTGCTTTTAAATATCAAGCAATACTCTTGCTTTCCCCTCCAAATGAGACAGTTAAAGATTTATGAAACTGAAGCAACTATTCGTGGCAGACTGTCTGACTTGCCTGTATCGTTTATCACAATAAAAATAATGTTTGGATAGTTAGCAAAACCTACCATTAGCTGTACCTTACTGCTCTGTTTTGTTTGTAGTCTTTAAATGGTTTTGAAAATGCTCTTTTCTTTGGCAATTTAAGATTGTGTTGGCTTTTGGAAATCTAGGAGGATTTGTAGAATCTATCACTGAACATCATCAGAGAGTGTAAGAATATGGTGCTGGCTTGTTTCCTTGAGAAATACCTATAATTCTGCACTACAGTGGGCACAGCTTGCGAGGTCATCTGTATTCTTACTGAATGACTTGTTCTCCTTCTGCATAACTAGAGTTTTTCTTTCTCATTTATCTGCAGATTGAAATATATGTCAGCCAGCAGTGTGAATGGCAGTACTATATTAATTTATCATTTGCAACAGTAGGCTCAACTTTTCTATATATAGCACCAGTATGCCTATGCAGCTCATCAAAGGTATTAGTTGATGTTGAGGCAGAGGGATGATCGAATTATGGAAAATCGTGTCTGATTTGTGCACCTTTCAGGGTTTACTCCTTCCCATAAAATAATTATCTCCCCTAAGCTAAATGATCTTGATTTTGAGTAGGATGCATTTCAACTAGAAAATAAGGCAGAATTCACTAGAGGCAAGGGGGAAATAGCTGACTTGTCAATCATAGCTCTGACATCACTCATTGGCTAAAAACATTGAAAGATGTTGTTGTTGTTTAGTCGTTTAGTCGTGTCCGACTCTTTGTGACCCCATGGACCAGAGCACGCCAGGCACTCCTGTCTTCCACTGCCTCCCGCAGTTTGGTCAAACTCATGCTGGTAGCTTCGACAACATGTCCAACCATCTCATCCTCTGTCGTCCCCTTCTCCTTGTGCCCTCATTCTTTCCCAACATCAGGGTCTTTTCCAGGGAGTCTTCTCTTCTCATGAGGTGACCCAAGTCTTGGAGCCTCAGCTTCAGGATCTGTCCTTCCAGTGAGCACTCAGGGCTGATTTCCTTCAGAATGGATAGGTTTGATCTTCTTGCAGTCCATGGGACTCTCAAGAGTCTCCTCCAGCACCATAATTCAAAAGCATCAATTCTTCGGTTATCAGCCTTCTTTATGGTCCAGCTCTCACTTCCATACATCACTACTGGGAAAACCATAGCTTTAACTAAACGGACCTTTGTTGGCAAGGTGATGTCTCTGCTTTTTAAGATGCTGAAAGATAGAAGCAACCATTTCATAGAAATTGCTTACACTTAGCTTCATACCTTTCTAGAGATTTATTTTTAGAAAAATTAAATCTGTTTGGGGCTGACAATGAGGGCCTTTGTGAGTGCCGCATAATTGACCCTCACTTTAACTTTATAGTTTGGGGTTTTTCAGATTGGAGAATATAATTTGGAGGGTCTGTCTTGCAAAGTGCCCTGGCTATATTCACAAAACGTGTTCCGTTTTGCCCAATTTCTTAATGACCTATATGTTAATTATATGATGTAAAGTATGGTTGAGTTCTGAAAAATATTGCCTACCATCCATCCATACCTTAAAGATTTAACATGGCACTTTTTGCAGTGATCCAGGATTGCTTGGCGTTAGGCAGAGTGTGAAACAACAATGAAGATGTTAAACATTTTTGTACGGCAGTTTTATGCTGCTTTTGGAGTAGAAGGGGCCAGTAACTAATTCTTTACATTGTGTCAGGCTACCAGCAGCATCTTCTGTAACAGATACTGCATTTCTCATTAACGGTGGCTTGAAATTGCATTCAGTTGCTATAGTAACTATCTTAGCCTTACACACAAGATTTATTCTGAGAAAGGTTATTGCGGGAAATGCTGCTAATTGGGATTACCCCCCCATGTTACTATTTAAAAACCCTAACAAAAGTTCTACATATTAATAGCAGAATGGCAGATTTAATTGCAAATAAAAATATTTTGTTGGTATCGTTAGATTTTTAGTCGATTTAGTACTAGCTGACCCCACTGTGTTTTACTAGATATAGAACATTTATGGTTCTTGGGCCAGCGGGTTTGAAATAATAATAGTTGGGGGTATTATTTTTGTTTGTTATTATGGTATGTATTTTGGGTTTTTATATTTAAACCGCGCTGTGATCTTCGGATGAAGGGCAATATAGAAATTTTATGAATTAACACTAGTAGTAGTAGTAGTAATAATAATAATAATAATCCTATGAGCCAACAATAAAGATGGTAAAAACACCTGTTGGAGGACTGTTTTATACAAAATTTTGTCCATTGTCTTGGGGTAATTTTTCCCTAGAAGAAAATAAACAGTGAAATAAACAGTGAAAATAATAAGCAGCCGCATGGTAATAGATCACCACAGTATTATTGCTGGCATAAAAATCTGCCTGTCCATTCAACTGCTGTCATTTCAGAATGTCTAAGTTGTGGGATAAATAACAATGATGAAAGATAAAATTATGAAAGATAAAAATGATGAAAGATTAAAAAAAAAATTATTGAAAGATGTTCCAGTAGCACCTTAAAGACCAACTAAGTATATGCACGAAAGCTCATACCTAGAAAGCTTATACTTAGTTGGTCTTTAAGGTGCTACTAGAACATCTTTCAATATTTTTTTTAATTTTTCATCATTGTTATTTATTATGACAGACCAACACGGCTACAATACCTGAGTAACTTGTGGGATGTAATCCATTGGTGCAGTCAAATGCAACATTCCTTATTTCCCTAGAGTGGGCACAGGCAGGGGGACATCCAGTCAGTGTAACTTCCTGTTCCACTGTTCTGGAGCTCCTCCCCCTGCATGTGATCTGGGAGATGGGCATGGCTCTGGCTGACTCCATAAAAGAGCCCAGTCATGCAGCCATTTTCTCAGCTCGTCTTGATTCTTGCTGTCTTGATACTACTGTTGTTCTCTCTCTTGTTGTCATGCTGCTCTCCTGCAGCCATTTTGTTAATTAATTTTTCTGTCTGCTGGCTCTCAGCCAGCAGCACATGAGTTCAGTCTCCATATCTTTAGTGGAAAAGTTGAGCAGCTTTTTCTGCTGATGCATTTTCACTTACCGTATTTTTTGCTCCGTAAGACGCACCTGACTATGATACGCACGTAGTTTTTAAAGGAGGAAAACAAGAAAAAAATATTCTGAACGAAACAGTGGATGTATGATTTTTGTGGTTCATGCTGTGGCCACAGACATGATATGAGATTTGACGGTGAGTTTGGGTTAGCCCAATGCAAAAATCCTGAGAATCCATGTGGATTCGTTTTTTTGATGTGTCTAGATCCAGCCTGAGTGTTGTCTGCATGAACTGGCAGTGGCTCTCCAGGGTTTCAGGCAAGGGGTCTCATCTCAGGAGATGCTAGGGATTGAACTGGAACCTTCTGTATACAAAACAGATTCTCTGTCACTGAGCTATGGTCCTTTCCCTATGATGGGTCCTGCTTAAGGAGCTGGTGTGGTTAATTGCCTGCCTAAGGCAGCACCTCTCCTCTGCCATTCCAATGACAGTTCTATCCAGAGCCCGAAGTGCCTCTGTGTTACCTTGAGATGCTGCCCGCTGTGTCCGCACAGGCTCTCCATTCAGTTCAGCAAAAAAACCACATTGAATGCAAAACACGTTTCACTCCACAACCATGAGGATTCCGAATGTTTTTAATTATTATTAACCAAAGATTCCATGCCGCACCTCAGCTGAGGGCCAGATGTCACAAGATGCTTAACATGTTATTGGGAAGATCGCCAGGTCCTTAAAAAGAAAAATAACAGGGAGGGAGGTGCATATTTTCAACAGGACTGTAACCAGAAAAGGAGGAGGAAGGCAATGGGAGCTTTTATTTAGCCCTTGAATCTAATAACAACAAGTCAGGGGAGAAAGGGCTAAACCATTTTTCACTCAGCCACATGTTGAATATATTAGCATACAGCCTGTGAATTCTTCCTCTCTTCTTTCCCTGGAAAGCAATGGTTCTGGACTACTTAAAGCAGCAAAGCTTTTCAGCGAGCTGAGCTGGGGTGGAGGGAGGGATGGAGAGCCCGCTCGCTTTAAAGCAGCAAAGCGGGAGAGGAGCCGCTTACACAGGTGTAAGTGGCTCCTGTCCAGCTTGGCTGCTTTAAAGCGAGCCACGGAGGAGGGAAGGAAGGGGAGCCATGGATCCTCTGCTTGTGACTGCAGCAGGATCCTGCCGCCATCTGTAGGCATTCACTCCATAAGATGCACAGACACTTCCCCGTGCTTTTTAGGAGGAAAAAAGTGTGTCATGGAGCGAAAAATGCGGTACCTAGGGGATATTTCCCCAATTCCCTCAGCTGCACATTTAGATCTTCGCATGTATACTAGGGCTTCACCTGGCCTTCTCCAGCATGGAGTTCCAGAATCTTGCAAACTGCATTGAATTTTGACTGGGTTCTGATTTCTTCCTAAATTCAGAGAGGTAACCTAGGGAGAGAGGGCTAATCTACAGCCCATCTCCCTGACATGCTGTCTATATCATAATAGACAAAGAAAATACTTGTCCTATTGTTGGTGTGTTTCTGCATGGAGCAGGCAACTGAGAGGAGGAAAAAAATAAATTAGCAGCATAATAGCTATAAAAACACTCTTATCACCTTGGCGGAGGTCATATCCACATTTTGAAAAGCTCACTTTATCCAGTTTTTATCCTTAGGAATCAATTCAGGCACATGAACAGAATAAAGCAATAGACCCTTCCAAGAAGCATAATACACAGCAATAGTTTACTTGATCCGACTATGTCTCTGTATTCACATTTTCTTTTCTTTCCAGCTCACTTTGGCTGCATGGAAAGATAGAGTGACCTGTAACTGAAATTTCCATAATGAAAATATGTGTTCTGAGTCATCACTATTGAATTCCTTGGCGATTCATTCTTTTAATCCCCTCCAAGCAACATGAAGCTGATTTCAGGTCTCCAGAGGCAAAGCTTTAACTCTGATGACTAATGCACAGATCTGTGGAGAATATTGTAGAGGTCATCGTATTCCCTCCCTACACACCCTTGCTCTTCAGTTTTACAGTGTGAGCAAACTCTCCTTTTTGCCCAAGAAACTGTGAATCAAAATGAGAATGAAGCTGTGCCTATTTCTGATTTTGATACGGAAACAGTATAATCAGTGAGAGAATTCCATTTGTGCACTAGGTATTCCGTGCTTTTCTAGCTTGTGGATGTCAGCTAGCTTTCTTCAAGGCTTTTTCTGTAGTGCTCATTGTGAAAATATATGGAATTAACGCTATAAAGAAATATGCTTATCCAAAATATTATTATTATTATATCTTAACCAGTGAACAGAACAGTAAAATGACTCAACAGACGTCCCTAAAGTCATTTAAATGCATCTCTAATGTGGAACAAAATGTTGGTGTGGGGAAGCATTTAACACACAAACGTATTTATATAAAATCATCATACAATTAGGAAACAATTTCCTAATATTCTTTTTCCTTTTCCTTTTGGCTAGTTGTTCATAAAATTTTATCTCCAACAAACAGTTACTGTGAGCATTCCCCTTATAATTGTTCATGTCTGTGTTTATGAGCTTTAAATAGAGCTATGAAGGTGCAGAATTTACACCCACTATCCACAGAAACATTTCCCTTTTTTAGCCAGGGTATTATTTATTTCATCTTTCATTTCTGCTGAAGCAAAAATACTTGGTTATGTTCTTTTATTTAATTATGTCTATCCTGCCCTTTCAGGCTTTCAGGGCAGTGTTACAGATGACAGATAAAAATAACCTTTACATGTAAATTACTCAATGGACTAAAGGCTCTTAAAATTTTGATTCCTACTACCTGATTTGGTTGGCTGCTAGACAGGCTGTAATACTCCATCTTGAAATAGGTTCAAGACCAACTTGAACTCAGGCTTCCCCCACCCCAGCCCCGCGGCAGGGGGGGGGGAATAAATTTTTTTTATTCATTTCCCCCCAAAAAACGAGGTGCGTTCTATGGGCCAGTGCGCCCTATAGGGCGAAAGATACGGTAGTTTTGATTTTATTTACTCACTATAGATTTATGAATTCAATATGGATTTTTAGCTCACACTTCACAACAGCAAAATATACAATTATAAAATAAAAACAGTTACAAGCATAAACAAAAGAATTGAAAACAATTTTGGATATATAAAAAAATTAGAACTCAAGATGGCTTGATTCATGCCATTGCCTATTAACATTGTTGTTATATTGCATCATCAGAGTGCATGATGTTTTCCAGAGTACAAGAGGACAGAGTTTGAAATATGCAGTGTGGAAAGAAATCTCCCATAGAGATAGAATTTTTGTCAGGTGCTTGGAAAACCAGCAACTGGGAGAATAGCTGCTCTGTACATACGTTCAGTTTTCAGTAGAAGGTTGGAACAGGTTAATTGGTGATTTATCACTTATACTGAATAGGTTCTATATTTGTGCAGATCACTGAAATATCACAATATTAATTTTCACAGATATATTTTTAGTTTGCTTTTTAAGCACAAGTTTCACACAGCAGCTTACAATTTATCACATTGAGTAAATCAATACAGTTTTAAAACTCAATAAAACAGTATAAATTTTGTTTGTATAGCACTAGTTCTTAAAGCTAATCCTAGATTTAAAAAAAATCCCCAATATAACATAGTCACACTAAAACCAAAGGTGAGTCTTTAAAAGCTTGAATAAAAATATGAGAGTGAGTGTAAGACCATATGACGTCTGATTTCTTAGTTGTGAAACCTTCACTGATAAGACGCTGTTCTGCATTCTTGCCAGTCTTCTAATTTAGTCTCGAGTCATCTGAGCAGTGTATCTTAAGGATGATCTTAAGATGCAGGCAGGTTGATACAGGTGGAAGTGATCCTTAAACTAGCCTGATTCTAAACTGCTCAGGGTTGGGAATGCATTTATGAGGCCTTTGAAGTGTGCTTATAAGCACACTGGCAGCCAGTTCAACTGGCACAACATAGGTGTCATGTGCAGCAGTCGCTATTCACTAATGGAAGTAAGTGAAGCGCTGGAGCACTGGCAATAACATTCAAAGACAAATGAATACAAAATTAATCAGAGGCAAAGTAGACACAGCCTTTCCTTTGCATGCTGCCAGATCAGGAGCAATGCCTGCTTTAAGGCTGAATTATTGGAAAAATACAACAGCATATTATCTTATTAAACCTCCTTGGATGGAAGGTAACTAGAGGGTATAATATATATACAGTAGTACAGTGAGGAGGGAAAGTATTTGATCCCCTGCTAAATTTTGCCTGTTTGATCCCTTTGCAAAAGATGACTTAGTACTTGGTGGCAAAACCCTTGTTGGCAATTACAGAGGTCAGACATTTCTTGTAGGTGGCCATCAGGTTTGCACACATCTCAGGAGGTATTTTGCCCCACTCCTCTTTGCAGATCCTCTTCAAGTCAGTAAAACTTTGAGGCTGATGTGTAGCTACTCGAACCTTCAGCTCCCTCCACAGATTTTTGATGGGGTTAAGGTCTGGAGACTGGCTAGGCCACTCCAGAACCTTAATGTGCTTCTACTTGAGCCACTCCTTGGCCGTGTGTTTTGGGTCATTGTCATGCCTTGGCCGTATGTTTTGAGTCATTGTCATGCTGGAATACCCATCCTCGACCCATTTTCAATGCCCTGACCGAGGGAAGGTTTGACAATACATGGTCCCGTCCATCGTCCCTTTGATGCGGTGAAGGTGTCCTGTCCCCTTAGCAGAAAAACACCCCCAATCATAATATGTCCCCCTCCATGTTTGACTGTGGGGGTGGTGTTCTTGGGGGTCGTAGACAGCATTCCTTCCTTCTCCAAACATGGCAAGTTGAGTTGATACCAAAGAGCTCGATTTTGGTCTCATCTGACCACAACACTTTCACCCAGTTCTCCTCTGGGTCATTCCAGATGTGCATTGGCAAACTGCAGACAGGCCTGTACATGTGTTGTTTTGAGCAAGGGGACTTTGCGGGCTCTGCAGGATCTCAGTCCTTCACGGCGTAGTGTGTTACCAACTGTTTTCATGGGGACTGCGGTCCCAGCTGCCCTGAGATCATTGACAAGTTCCCCCCGTGTAGTTCTGGGCTGCTTCATCACCATTCTCCTGATCATTGCAACTCCACAAGATGAGATCTTGCATGGAGCCCCAGACCGAGGGAGGTTGACAGTTCTTTTGTGTTTGCGAATTATTGCGCCAGCTGTGGTCACCTTCTCACCAAGCTGCTTGGCAATAGTCTTGTAGCCCAGTCCAGCCTTGTGCAGGTCTACAGTCTTGTCCCTGACATCCTTGGACAGCTCTTTGGTCTTGGTCATGGTGGCTACTTTGGAATCTGCTGGATTGATTGCTTCTGTCGACAGGTGTCTTTTGTACAGGTACTGTAATGAGCTGGGATTACAGGTGCTTCTAATCTCAGCTCCTTACATACAGTGAAGATACCAGGTAGCCTGACATCTGGCTGGTTGATAGGGGATCAAATACTTATTTCACTCATTATAATACACACCAGTCTCTGACTTTTGTCTCCTGGGTTTCTGGGGGTTTTTCTGTTGTTATTCTGTCTCTCACAGCTACAATAAACCTACCATTAAAATTATGGACTGGTCATTTCTTCGTCAGAGGGCAAACGGGCAAATTTAGCAGGGGATCAAATACTTCCCCCCCCCTCACTGTACCTGTGTTTCCATCAGCCAAAACACAATTTTTTTAAAAAAAAAACTATGAGTCAGATTTAATAAGTGGCACTTACTTAATAAGACTTTGAATTTGGCCACCAACTTTTCAGGTGGACTTGTTATAAGTGAAGCAGTCGTGAGGGGATCATGAAAAGCACACTTGTTTTGTGATTTTTTAAAAACCATTTTGCAGTGTCCTTCTGTCTGGAAAGATTTCACTCTTCACCTAAAAGTCTCTGTTGAAATGATTAGGTGACACAGTTGGTCTATGCCTGTGTGGAGTCTGCAGCAGACGACACAATCTAGCCTTAATGATAACTGCAACTTTCCAACTTTCTGAAAACAATACCTTTAGAAGGGAAAACACACACATACCCCTTTGGTTGCAGAGGAAAACCATTTTTTTTCCAACCAAAACTCACTGGAACTCTCAGGTGGGCGCCATTGCCATTCTAAGAGAACATATTGAATTCTGGTACCTATTTTTTTAGAAAAATAGTGCCACCTTCAAGTATATATTGCTATTATTTGAAGTGAGTGGGGTAACCACAGGGGGTAGGCATTGACAAAATTTCTGGTTTTCAGGGCATGGTAATTGCGTGTGTTAACTCTGTTTACATGTGAGGTATGTAATTTCTCGTATATCTGTTCCTAAATTGTCCACTGCCATCCTCGGTTTTGCCAAAATAGTCTGGTTTCTGTGAACATTGAAATAGAGTTCCCTTTATGATTGGATATTTACATCTTTTATTCTGGTAAAATTCCTGAGTAATCTCACCCCCCCCCCCCACAGGTTATTTTATTGGATTTTTACTTTGTTTTAGAAACTTCAGATTTATTAAATTCTTTTTCTAGAGGGCTACATACTTTAACATATACTAGTTGAAATCTAATACATGTATACTTGGAGCACATATGGTTTTTAATTGCTTTGAAGCTGCTTAAGGTGGTTTGGGCCAAAAGGTAGCACAGAAATCCTGATATAAATGATAAACGTTTAAGATTTAGGTGTATATTTTGTGCAGTTAATGGAGATTTGAGATTGTGGTGGGGAAATCACTCATTTTCTGCAGGGGTCTTTACGAAGCTCTTCTGCCAAACTTTTATAAAACCAGTTTTTGATTATGAGTAAAGCTGGTTCCTGTGGGCTGTATGAGTCATTTTATTCTAAAATCACATTTCATAATATGGTTTCTAAGCAATGAAAGAACGAGAGGTCCACACTAATTTTAATAAAGGAGCTGCATTACAATCAAATAGCAATAAATAATAATTAAATTAAATTAATTCCCCCCTTACAGTATAACATCTCCATTTCTAATTGAATATTGTGATGACGTTTAAGCCGATCTACTTCTGAGTGTGCATTAGAGAGTGACTGTGTTCAGTTTTTCAAGTAGTTAACTTGTGGGAGACTTTTTTCCAAAACACAATACTTCCTTAGCAAAGGGGAGAAAGATTACTGTGGAAACTTCAAAACAAATTGCTATATGAATAGGTACTACAGTCTAGTGTTTGATGTGATTGCTAGAAGAACCTGAAAATACGATGTTTTGATATCTGCCATTCAAAATGTGAGTCATATTTCCATGATACATTAATTACAACAGTTGTATAGCAAAATATGACTTGAACAAGACCACATGAGTACCTAGAAGAGGCTAGAAACTTAAAACCAAGAGTTTCAACATCTCTGCCTAATTTATTCCTCTCTTCTGGGCTCTACACAGTGTTCCATGCTGGATTTCAATGGAGATCATAGCCATAATACATACATTTTAATCAAATCTATTTATCTGCTTCTAAAGTGGATGTCTGCCGTGTTCTAAATTGTATATGTTTGTAGGTATGCATTTTACAATTGTGTGTTTTAAAGCTCTACATTTTTAAATTGCCTCCTGGTTCTTTGCTTAGTCAAGCTATTCAAGCTGGTAAGTAACTTGACTGAGCGGGAGTGGAAGGCTAGATGGATTTGTTTGCGTGAACATGTATGCACAGAAGAATACCGGCACCCTGGTTTAGTAGCCAACTGCAATTGAGTTTGTATATGTTGCTGTATGGTTATTAATTATGATCTGTTCATATGTCGTTCTAGAAGTGTGTGAACGCTAAATAGGATCAATGGCCCTTCCAAATTTGTTTAGGAATAATTTTATTTACAAAAAAGCTAAATATCACCCTTAATAACTATATTTACAAGGCGGCGACATCATTTTGGGCTTGTTTCAGTTCTGTTTGTGCTTTGCACCACTACTGCTTACTGATGCTTTTCTGATGTGATGAAAATTGTCGTGTGACCTGCAAGACATTGTTCCATAAAACTTCTCCAATAATAATTGTTGTTTTTTACTGCAGTATGGCTATCCAAGTTGACAAGTTCAACTTTGAGAGCTACCCGGACTCCCCTGGTGAAAGAGCACAATTTACAAACCCAAAGCAGCTGGAAGAAGAGAGACAGCAAGCAAAAGGTCTGGAGATCAACAGCAAGTTAGACATTCTTTGGAAAATCATATCCTTTCAGAAATACTATTTTTTTCCTCCTTAAGATACTCTTGTAGGAAGCCTGTGACCTTTAATTCAAATGATTTTTGTAAAGAAGTTTGAAAGAGAACATGGTTTAAAATTGATCATTTAACATAATTATAGAATTCTTAAACTTAATTTTAACTCTTAACTGGTTTAGATTTTTCCAGTATGTTCAGTATGATGCCTTGCAATCCTTTGATTCAAGTGGGCACACTCCAGGGTTCATCTGTTTCCTTGAATAATGCAAGATAAAGAACTGTACTGTGTTTCGTGGAATTGCCTCTGAGATGGCACAGGGCTTGAGAATGTCACTCGGGAGATGGATTATGGCACCACGCTGGAGTCCAGCAGTAACTAGAACACAGAGTCCAAGGCTGCAGTGCTACCTGCGGAGAGACCAGTCAAGGTTCAGGACTCCCAGCCTGGCAGACAGGATTCCTTGGAACAACCTCTCATGGCAGCAGGGCCTTTATGGCAAGATCTAAATTCCTCCCACAATAACTCATTGGTCCAGTAGTAAAGGAGGAGAGACTGTCTTCAGGGCAGAAACTTCTCCATGCAGGGGTGTGGCCTGGGAAAGGCAACCTAGAGACTTTAAAGTGGTAAGTTGGGCTTTTGTTGCAGCAATTTGTGGACTCAGAGCTGTCTGTGGTGCCACCTTGTTGGCCTGCCCTGTGGGCTTCTCTGCAGGAGCAGAACAGGGCAGATTAAACCAACTCCTGACCACAATTCAGCTGGAAGGTATAAAGAGAGGATGCTGCTAGCAATAGCTTTCAACATTTTAATTGATTCCTGTAGGAGCCCTTCTCCAAAAGTGCTGGAGGCAGCTGTCAGTCAGTCAGCAACTTTGAACAGGACCACAGCGGCCCGTTGATTTAAAGCAGCACTTTTCTGTATTTCCACCACATAAAGCATTTTCTGTGGTCTTCCCTAAATTTCAGCTTGTACCATTGAAGGCATCTCCCTGAAACATTTTTTTAAAGAGCACATTATGTTTCCTAATAACTGCTTACACAGTTGGTATCAAGGCCCAAAGATGGATCACATTGCTTCTTCACTTAAACCCCAACTCCAAATATGCTGGCTATACTTGTCAATGAGAAAGGGAAGCCTTTAGTTCTAGGAAGGAGAATCAAAAGGTCCAGGCCCCTCTGTGTAGCCTTCAGGACTCTCCCCTGAATAAACCCTTCACTGACCTGATATGCCCTCTGCTTGAATGATTTTGCCTTGCTGGAACGTGTTGTTGAATAATGCCTCTTGCTTGTGTGGGTGTATAGATATAAATAAGCACACTGATTATTATTATTATTAATAATAATAATAATAATAATTATTATTATTATTATTATTTATTATTTCTACCCCACCCATCTGGCTGGGTTTCCCCAGCCACTCTGAGCGGCTTCCAACTGAATATTCAAAACAATACAGTATCAAACAAAAACTTCCCTAAATAGGGCCGCCCTCAGTTGTCTTTTAAAAGTAAAATAGTTGTTTATTGCCTTAACATCTGCTGGGAGGGCGTTCCACAGGGCAGGCGCCACTACTGAGAAGGCCCTCTGCCTGGTTCCCTGTAACCTCAGTTATCACAGCGAGGGAACCGCCAGAAGGCCCTCAACACTGGACCTCAGTGTCCAGGTTGGACTATGGGGGTGGAGACGCTCGTTCAGGTATACAGGACTGAGGCCATTTAGGGCTTTAAAGGTCAGCACCAACGCTTTGAATTGTGCTTGGAAACGTACTGGGAGCCAATGAAGATCTTTCAGGACCGGTGTTATATGGTCTCGGCGGCTGCTCCCAGTCACCAGTCTAGCTGCCGCATTCTGGATTAATTGCAGTTTCAGAGTCAGTAGTCCAAGAGGGAGATAACTTGAGCATGCACCACTCTGGCAAGACAGTCTGCGGGCAGGCAGGGTCTCAGCCTGCGTACCAGATGGAGCTGGTAAACAGCTGCCCTGGACCCAGAATTAACCTGTGCCTCCATGGACAGCTGTGAGTCCAAAATGACTCCCAGGCTGCACACCTGGTCCTTCAGGGGCACAGTTACCCCATATTCATGCATAGAAGCCTCTGACCTGTGTGTGGCTTGAATGTAGCACACTGGACAAATTACATGAAATTAGCATTTGTCACAAGGGAATTGAACCCCCGGCTGCAAAAGGTTCCCCATCCCTATTGCTTATCGTGTGCATCTGCCCAGCTTGTTGCGGTGGTGTAAATGTGAAGGTGCATATGTGCTCCTCTTGCATAGGAATAAGTCCTTAGGATTTAAAATACAGATTGAGATATTGTTTATTAAACAACATCAAATACAGTTGTACCTTGGTTTACAACCAAAATCCATTCTGGAGGTCCGTTCGTAAACCAAAACAAGTTGTAACCCAAGGCGCACTTTCGCCAATGGAGCCTCCAAATTTTTTTTGTTCGTAATAGCCCCCAAAATGGATTGTAATCCAAAAAAACTTCACAAACCAGGACACACACTTCCGAGTCTGATGTGTTTGTAATCCAAAATGTATGCAAACCAGACTGTTTGCAAACCAAGGTACCACTGTAGTGATTTTTATAGTTTAGATTACGGATCCAGTCTTGGGATGGGGGGGTTCCCTCCACCCCCTGTTTCCTAATGAGCATGTGCTAATAGCATCTGCTGTTGTCTGCACACCAGAATCTTGTTGTTGCTATTCGGAACTTGAACAGATGGCATACCATTTTGAGATTGGCTAATATTTGTGAGTCTGTGCATTTTATTAATATTTTCTAAATATTTAGTGGGTTATTCAAAAGAAGTTCTATTTTGGAGAGCCGTTTGGCAGCATTTGAGGAGCAGTTTTGGCAAGCCGGTTGGCTCCTAGGTGCTTAGAAATGGGAAGCAGCCCTGCTAGCTGTTTTGAGCACATCCTTGGGGGATCCTGCCATCTTCCATTCTTGTAGACATGACCAAGTCAATGTAGATGTCTCTGAGACACAAGTGCAAGCATGCTGGAATTCTTTGATTGGAATTCTGCCCTACTGTGTGATACCCAATATCCTCCTGATGCAGCACATGTGGAAGGCGTCGAGGTGTCACTCCTGGCGGTTGTAAGTCGTCCATGACTCACTTCCATAAATAATTAGCAGTCTCTCCCATTGACGCTGAGCTGGACAAGTGTATTGACAAGGCAGCTACTGCAGTGGTTCATCTCTCCCCAAGCAGTTGGGCTTTGGGAAGAAGCTCCAGTGCTTTTCTCATGACTAATTGCTGGGGGGTGGGAGTGAGAGATGTTTGTGTGTTGGAGAGAGAGAGAAAGAATGAATGAATGCACGCATGTATGAATGAATGAATGAATGAACAAATGAATGAATGAATATGTGTAGTGGAGCATGAATGAGTTTCTGCTATATGTGAGAATGGATGTGCATGGATGTGTATGACTGGACGTATGAGAGACTGCTCCACTACTTTTTGCGCTGGCCTTGCTCCCACCTCTTGCATGCGGCTACTGAAGGCTAGTCACAAGGGAATGCTGGCCTTGGGCTGAAAAAGATTCTTCATCCATAGTTTTAGCTATTAAAAGAGAAAATGAATGCCAAAGGCAAGACGGACACAACATACACACCTTCATATGGTGATACTAGAAGCCCTTGAGCCAAGTTGGATGAACGAGACAGTTTTAAGTGGGCTTTCTTTTGACATCTCCGTAAGCAAATTTTGTTAATACTGGAGAGAGAATCTTTTCCCTAGTGGGGTTCACCTTGTGCTTTCATTATACACCTTTAGGCACCAGGCAAAAACATTCCTCCTCAAACAGGCCTTTGGCTGATTGACGTCCGGTACACTTTTAAATGTTTCATCGGTGGGTAGGCTTCTTGGTTTGTTTTTGCTATTTTTGCATTATGTATTTTGTGTTTTTATCTTGTATTTTTATGCTGTGAACCATCCTGAGATCTACAGATGAAGGGTGGTATAGAAATTTAATTGATTGATTGATTGATTGATTGATTAAAATAATAATGTGGAGGAACACACAACAAATGTGTTTGGAACGATAAAAATGCAATAATAATCAGTATTCAGAAAGTTCAGAATGCAAATGAGAGGAAATATTTATGGTAAGATGTATTCATTAATCACTTTAAGCAGTTTTCCATTAGTATAATTTCTATTTATGAATATGTGCTAATTCATTTATGCTTGAAGTAGCAGTGGGATGCATTCGTTCACTTCTACCTTTTCACATAGGGAGTGACAAGTGGGACAGAAAGAAACATCTTCATAGCAAAATGCCTGAGGTCAAACTTCATTGCAGAGTGAAAGCAATTAAGGGCTGTAAGGCTCAGTGCAGGGGCAGTGGTGAGAAGAATCTGTACCCACCTGTCTAAGCAGGAGGATATTTTATTAATGCAATATCTCAAAGTAAAAGTTGTCTTGTTGGTATAGTAAACAAGTTTGTTTCTCTTTGCATCCAACTTTATTCTAAAAATATGCTATCAACTTTTTTTCAGTGACCTTAAAGGTGAGCATTAAGTAAATGTAGTTGAGAGTTTGCACATTTTACTTCTCAGTGTTCATTATAGGTAGAATCTACCTGTCGGTACATCTGGATGTATTGGGGATGGGGTGGGGTAGATCTTCAGGTTCTACATATAACCAGGAGATAAAACTGTTTTGTTTACAGTTAGTGGTAACAATGGTGTTACCTGCAAAAGCAGAAATAATTTTAGTGGAAATAGGTTGTCTAGAACCTTCATGGGGGAAGGAGGACTTGTTGAAGAACTAGAGCATGTATCAAAGGTCCCAGGTTCATTCCTTGGCATCTCCCATTAAAAAGCATATTTGATGTTGTTGCTTTTGCTGTCTCTGCCATTTTTTTGCTGCCTGCTATAGACCTTCCTCTTTCAACTAGGCTTTTAATTTGAGATCTTCCCTAGTCTGCATCTGTATGGGGATTTTAAAGATACTTTTATTGTTTTATCAATTGTTGTTTGCCACTCTGTTGGGAGAAAGGTTGGGGTATAGATTGCTTCTGGGGGAGCAAGGCTCTCCTGAGCACTTGGACAGTCACTGCCTGTTGGAATACATAGTGCTTGAAGGTTAGATAGGCCAATGACTTGCCTTATTGTGTATTATTGAAAATGAAGCAATATCATCTATACCTGTGATATCTGTGCCACTTGACTCAGAAAACAAGTATTGATCCTGTCTGTCCTGTTCAGGACTGACATTTCTCTTTGCTCTTCTTTCTGTCCAATAATAACCTAAAATTATTCATAGAAACTGCAGCCTTAAATGTTGTATTCATGTATGTTTTCTTTTTACGAGCTGCATCTGTCTCCTGTGCTCCTTAACTGTCATTTACCCCTCTTTGAAGCGTGAAGGAGAAGCAAGCATAGAAGGGGTTCTCAATCAACTGGTCCTAGAGCACTTGCAATTGGCTCCTCTCCAGTGGGGTGAGTATTGCTGAAAAAGATTGATAATTATATACATTTGCTTTATGTTGTGGTGCTTCTTACAGATGTTAGCTCTGCACAGTCATTGGGGAACCTCTTGAAATGTCGAACAGTGCACAACTCAGCTCTCTGCTTCCATTTTTAATCATTTGCTAAAAATCAGTGGAGCAAGGTAACTTAGTATGAGGGCTTTCCCCTTGGTTTTGTTTACTTGGTTGTAGAAAATCATTCATTATCCTCAAAACCAATTGTTATTGTTGGGTTATAACTCTGCTGTCCACTCTAGTGTGGTAGAGATTTGCTCTTACAAAAACGCTGTTGTTTTTGTGTGTGAAATGCATAACTTGTAGATAGTAATTTATGTGGGATATTTCTTACTGATTTATGATCATGTTCTCAATTATTTGATTTGCAGTGGGGTTTTTTTTTGGGGGGGGGCGTTTCTGTTCAGAGAGCAAACACATGAAGAATTATCTTTCTGAATTGGAAGAGGTTTACATTTACATTATGGTGTGTTGGAAACAGCTGTAAAAGCAAAACTGCAGCCAAACTAGATGGGAGACACATGTGGCACTTCTATCTCGCTATCTATGAAAAGTAGATTCCAGATGTTGTGACCTTGCATTAGGAAATGCTGAGTAGGGCTGCTTTTTGTAATTTATTTGCATACTGGTGTTGGCGGAAACTGGGTGAGCTTTCACTGAAAAAATGCCTTGTTGAAAATATTACTGCACACTGCATCTCTCTTGGTAACCTGCTTAAAACTCACGTGCCTACGCGGTAATGCTTGTTTAGACCTAGGTTTCCCCTGGAACATGAAATGATCATATATATTGTTGGAACCCCAGTCTCTGAACAGTGCAAGATTCCAGGCACACATCTTGGAATGAGAGGCAACGGAGACTGTGGTATATGATATATGGTTTATTTATACATCTTTCTTCTTCTTCTTCCTCTTCTTCTTATTTAGCGATCACTCGTAGCAGAGTAAGATTGTCTTCCATAAACACGGTTTTAACAATGAGTCCGTAAGTGACTGTGGAGGCCAATTCTGGATCCACATGTCCTTCCACAATGGGGACATTGGTTTCCGGGCAGGAGCTGATCACAGTGTGGATTTGCCAAGCGTGCCTTCCTCTTAGCACATTTCTCCCTTGCATCCTGAGTTCGAGTGTCTTCACAGCCCATGACACATTTGGCAAAGGCTGTTCTCCAACTGGAGTGCTCTCAGGCCAGTGTTTCCCAGTTGTCAGTATTAATACTACATTTTTAAAGATTTGCCTTGAGACAGCTTTTAAACCTCATTTGTTGACCACCAACATTACACTTTCCATTTTTAAGTTCGGAATAGAGTAGTTTCTTTGGAAGATGATCATCAGGCATCTGCACAACATGACTAGTCCAACGAAGTTGATGTTGAAGAATCATTGCTTCAACACTGGTGATTTTTGCTTCTTCCAGTACACTGATATTAGTTGAACCTATGATGGAGGGGCTCACAGCATTAGCATCCCATGTCTTGCTTCTCCCATAACTGCAGCCTTGGATTCAAGAAATCAAGCATGGCTCTCAATCTCAGGCTTCTGCCTGCAGCCTGCTTCTAGCCCAACTCTCACATACACAACACACTGGCTTTTGTGTTTCTCATACACCCAACCTGTATTCACTCAGCAGTATTGCAGTCAACACAAACACACTCTTATCTGCAGGCAGATATCAGACAGTTCAAACAAGGATACAACACATACACAATTGCTGGCTGGAAGAACAGACCAGGCAGGGCCCAGTATGAAGTTATAACCATTAGTTATGTGTTCATGTACCAAAGATGCAGAACTGAATATGCGGTTTGTAAAAGATGATTGGCAAAATTCTGAAAGCATGTGGAATTTAATAGGCTGCTCTGAAAGATAAGCAATATGAAAGTTCTGCCTCGTGGAAAACAAGGATACAGTATTTTGGCTGACATAGCAAAAGTGGTTTTGCAGAAGTTGAGAATAATAATAATGCTAGGTTTACGATTCCTGGGAAAAATATGTGGCTTAGGGGCAGTTTTGAAAAATAGATAAGAGACTCAACCTTTGATAAAGACATTTTAACAACTCAGCAGCTGAGTGATAAACACTTAGCAGTAAAAAACTAAGACATAAAAGATATTTCAACTGAACGGTGGCTTTATTATTTTTCCATCAAGTTCTTTCTTTAAAAAGCTACAGGTTGTTGGTGCTTGTTTTATGTTGTGTAACATGGCAGAACTGTTCCATAATTCTCTTTCTGTACTGGTCTTGATTTATTTTTTTAAAAAAATGTTAATAATGTTCAATCCTACGTACTAGTTTAGTCTGAACAATAGGAGCATTGGAAACTGCCTTAGAGCAACTCAGACCATTGGTCCTTCTAATTTGTTACTGTCTACCCTGGCTCAATGGTGGCTGTCCACTGCTATCCCAGCCCTATCGTGTGATGCCAGGATCTGAACCTGGGACCTGTGTGTGTCAAACATGAGCAGTATCGCTGAGCTACAGACCCTTCCTTAGAGATATTTGGCAGCAACCGTGGAGTAAATTTGGACTTGGAATATGAACCTTTTTTAGGGTGAGTGTTTGTAACCTTATACCAAAAGTCTCATTACTGTAAGCCATGGTTATAAAGGTTAGCACTGCAGGCATATGAACTGGTTTGAAATCAGTAATTATATTGAATTATAATTATGTGAGCCTCCTGCTTCTGTCTCCAAATATCTATTTATTGCTAGTTATGACTGCCAAAAAGCGGGGTGGAATTGGCATTGCTGTGGAAATTACCTGTTGCAGGTGATTACCTTTAAGAGACCATATTACAAAGCACTCACACTAGGCTTGATTTTTATGGGCAGGCTCAAAGAGGATGGTACTTCCTCAGGCTTTTTTTCGGGGGGGGGGGGAAGGACCTTTGCTTTTAATGGTTTATAGCTCAAACATTTGCCAGCCAGGTTGTTGTGAATCATTTGCTCTAATAAACAATTTTCCTATTTCTCCTAATTGGGCAACATGAGTTGTTTCTTTTCGGGACTGTTCTCTCAGAGGAAAAACCTGCTTACAGAATGGCAGGAGGGGCTAATTTTATGCACCATTTAAAATTCCACCTGTGGAAATTACTTCAGAACATCAGAAACATGATTATTTGAGCAGTTAATCTGTATAACTTTAATGACTGAGAAATTGCTCTGTGTCTGCCGAGTGCACGTTGTTTTTTGAGGCTTTCTCTGGTTTTGCACATGAAAGCTGCAGAGCTGACATAAATTCGGAAGCTTTGGCAAAGTCAAGGCAGGAGATATAGTACTTGTTTGGAATTCTTATAAATGTGTACCAACGCAAAAACCCTATGACGTAATTTGGAACGTTCATGCCGGTTGCTTTTTAAATCTGCCCATCTGCCAAAGAGCTCAGTGTGGCATGTGGACCTGCTCACAGCAACCTGATAAAGTATTTAAAAAAACCCTGAAACATGCATGCCCCCTTTTATGACAGTTTTATGTTTATGACAGTGGTGCATTGCTCCCTTGGTAGCACGAGGCATCTACTGATGATGCTATTTCCATCGCTGTCCATACTGTACTGAGTCATCTAGAACGACAGGGAACCTACGCAAGGCTGTTGTTTGTGGACTACAGTTCTGCCTTCAATACAATTCTGCCAGACAGGTTATTTCTTAAAATGACCAACTTGGGTATACATCAGAAGATCTGTCTGTGGGTAAGGAATTTCCTGACTGATAGGCCGCAGACAGTGAGAATGGGACCTCACTATTCTTCTACTCTAGTGTTAAGCACAGGAGCCCCTCAGGGATGTGTGCTAAGTCCCTTTCTCTATTCCCTGTACACATTTGATTGCACCCCACTGTATAAGTCCAACACAATCATCAAATTTGCGGATGATACAACGGTGGTGGGGCTCATTAGTGAGAACAATGAGACTGCTTATAGGAAAGAAGTACAGGGGTTAATTCAATGGTGTAAAGAAAACAATCTTATGCTTAACACCAAAAAAACCAAAGAACTCATAATTGACTTTAGGAGAAAGAAAAGTGTATTTTTACCATTGCACATAAATGGCGAGGAGGTGGAGAGGGTTGGTAGTTTTAAATACCTGGGCATTTATATCTCTGAGGACCTCTCATGGACTGCAAATATTAATATGGTTGTGAGGAAGGTGCAGGGGAGGTTGTATTTCCTGAGAATGCTCAGGGGACTGAATCTATCTCAGCACCTACTTCTGTCCTATTATCACAGTACCATTGAGAGTGTCTTAACCTATAGTGTATTATCGTGGTATGGGAGCAGCTCTGAAACGGATAAAAAAGCTTTACAGAGAATAATTAAAATTGCCCAGAATGTTATTGGGCTCCAACTACCAACCCTGGATGAGATCTTCACGTCTCGCACTTTGAAGAAGTCACACAATATCCTGAGAGATCCCACCCATCCTGCTCACAACTTCTTTGAACTGTTGCCTTCGGGCAGAAGATATAGGACAATGAAAACACGAACCACACGCCTTCTGAATAGTTTCTATCCAAGAGCTCTGATTGCACTAAATAATGATCTTAGGGCCAGTTGCAAGAAATAGCAAGCAGGAAGTAGGAAGGAATGAGATAGGTTTTAGGTTATGTTATGCCTTTAAATAGGTTATGTTATATTCTGGATTATGTTATGTTTTATAGATTATGTCTGAATAGGATGAGAATGTTGGAGATACGTGCAAATGTGTATGTGAACCCGGTCTTTGGGTGGGTGTTTGATTTTCGTTGTTGTGTATACTGTGTATATATGGACAATGACAATAAATTTATCTTATGTTAGTTTTATTCAGGACGAAGAACCATACTCTCATCCAGTGCTTTTTTTCTTAAAAAATGCTTAGGGGTACTCTCATTTCCCTACTCATATTGAAATACTGCCCCTCAGTGATGCCAGACTTAGATTCACAAAATGTTTAGGGCAGGCTTCCTCAACCTTGGCCCTCCAGATGTTTTTGGCCTACAGCTTCCATGATCCCTAGCTAGCAGGACCAGTGGTCAGGGATGATGGCAATTGTAGTCTCAAAACATCTGGAGGGCCGAGGTTGAGGAAGCCTGGTTTAGGGGTATGCGTCCCCCCAGAAAAAAAAGCACTGCTCTCATCTGTGGTCAAGATCAGGGCTACACTATTACTTCAGGAATAGTGGAGCAGAATTCTATGCTTTAAAGGCAAAAGAGCCTTCCTAAATCTCTCCCCCCCCACCGCCCTGGGCTTATTTCTACATTTGTGTCTCACTCAGAGGAAAGTTGCAAAGTGGATTGCACAGTTCCTTTGGTTTGGTAGTACTCATTAGTCTTGGCACAGACGGTAGACATTACTTAAGTATGAAAAATGGAGTGGAACGATGCGGGGCAGAGGATGGAAATAAGACAATTCAGAAGTATGATTGAGTTTACTTGTGAGAAATTGCTTGCGTTTCCTAGCCGCTGCAGTATATTGTTCTAGCAGAGAAAGTTCACTCAGAGAGGAACACATGATTCAAAGAACAGAAATGGCAAGAAAGAACGCAATATGTTTACAACCTTGTGACACAGATCAGTCAGAAAAGGCAAGTTCCAACAAGACGGTTAAACTATAAGTGATGGAAGTTTCAGAAGATAACAGAAGGATGGTGTTTCTGTGCAGAACTTTCTTAGGAAATATCCTTTTTTCTTTTGAAGTGGGTGAAAACTGGCATGGATATGGATCAATATACACTAGAGCTATTATCATCAGTCTTTTCTGATTCCAGAACAAACCTTCTAATATCAACATGGAACCCAACACTCATTTTTACCACATGGAACTTTTTTTTTTCGGTCTCTCCTCCTCTCTTTACCCTTATTTCTGTTTAGAATAAGAAAATATTGAGATATGTCACATGAGCCAGCTTAGACTGGGCCATAACCTGTCGGTGGCCTAGAAAGGTATACTAGTGGTTTGGATTTTGTGGACTGTCCTGACAACGTGAATGTGTGTGTAGGCTTGGGGAGACAAGTTGATCTGTGAAGAGCAAATCAACCCACCGTAATATATACATAGGCCCAAGTAGCATATAATAAGTTAGTATGCAAGGAGATATTTTGAACTTTTCATATCGCAATTTTATGTTGTGAACTGCCCTGACATCTACAGATGAAGGGTGGTGTACAAACATAACAACAAAAACCCTCACTCTTTTCTTAAATAAGTTCTCCATTACATCAGGCGAGCCAGTTCACCTACCTCCCTGCCCCGAAAGCAACCTCAGGTGTAGGAACTACTACACATTCATCCAGTGCTTTACCAGCTGCACTGGCTCCCAGTGGAGTACAAGGTCAGGTTTAAGGTGCTGGTTTTGACCTTTAAAGCCCTATGCGGCCTAGGACCCTCGTACCTACGGGACCGCCTCTCCTGGTATGCCCCTTGGAGGACCTTAAGGTCCATAAATAACAACACTTTGGAGGTCCCGAGCCTCAAGGAGGTTAGATTGGTCTCAACTAGGGCCAGGGCCTTTTCAGCCCTGGCCCCGACTTGGTAGAATGCTCTGTCACAAGAAACCAGGACCCTGTGTGATTTGACATCCTTCCGCAGGGCCTGCAAGATGAAGCTGTTTCTCCTGGCCTTCAGCTTAGACTTACTCTGACCCTTTATATGGGATTTGGTATGTAAATTTTCCCCTGGCTTTTTTGCTGGCCTATGTAGGACCAGCATGGATACCTGGCTCGGGTGAATATCTGATATTTCCTCCCTTTATGGTCTTGATTTATCGGCTACTACTAAAATGCGGCTGTATTTTAAGCCGTATTTTAATTAACTGTATGTTTTATTGTAATTTATATTTGGCATTAGCCGCCCTGAGCCTGGCCCTGGCTGGGGAAGGCGGGTTATAAATAAAAATTTATTATTATTATTATTATTAGTGGTAGTTAGCAGCAAGGGGGATGAGATGTCCTTGCACACACTGAAATGCTCTCTCTGAATCATATCCATCCAAAATCTGTGGTTGTTTCAGTTTTAACTCCTCTTAAGTAAGCATCGCCACCTGAGATACCACACACCAATTGTTTACACTCATTCTCCAACAGTGGAATCACTTATTCTGATACGTTTGCTAAAGCCCATGGGAAGTCCACAGAATAACTTGGAAGAGATGAAAATATAGCTGTCATTTGACATAGCAAATCCTTTCCCTGAAGTATTCTCCCCCCCCCATTCTGTAAACAGTTCCCCTCCTGTACAATGACCTTATCAAAGTTCAGTGGAGGTTTGTAGGGTTTTTTTAAGGGTAGGAATGCATGGCCCAGATATGCTTCAGGAGGTAGAAAGACTTTGCAGTTTATAACCAGATAAAAGGGACACCTTTTTACACTTGGGGATTCAGTTTAATTTTAGCATTGTAGAACTGGCGTGGATCTTTGAAAAGGTTGACAGTACCTGGGAGAAGGATTCTGCAGCCCTATAGATAGCGTTTGGAATGTATTAAACAGACAGGGAAAGAAAAAAGAAATCTGCTTCCTTTGTGCTCTGTATACTGCCAAGCAGTTCTTTGCCCAATAAATCTAAATCTAGGGGATGCTAAAACCAGTATTCGAATTAGAGTCTTGGTGTTAGTTACTAATGGTTTGTGCTGTTGGTTGCTTATGTTTTAATGCGATTTCATTGGCATCTAAGTGCTTCTATTTATAGCAAGAGCACAATGCTCTCCACTGCATTCTCTAGCACGAAGAGCTAATGTCTTGTGGTGGCAAGGATATTTTTAGCTGTGACATTTGGAACCGAAGGGGAAAGGTCAGGAATTCTGATGAGGACAAGTTCGGCTGCTTCTAGCGCTTTCACCTATCTCGTTCTCCAACAATAACACCAGTTATTGTAATACTAAAGAATACTACTCATGAAGCAAATGTGAAGCAGACGATCATTTTAGCTTCTTTCATTGTGCATTCCCCTTCTCCTTGAGTGTCAATTTTCTTCTCTGTCAGATTCCATGCAGTGATGTATGCATCAAAGTAAGAGTGGTGAAGCCTATTGTAGAAGTTAGCTTTGTATTTTATTTCCTCCCCTAAAAAACCGTATAGCTTGGAAGCAGTCGATAATTTTTAATTTATGTTGTCCTCTGACATCCACTATGCTATCGCATTTTGATAGCTATCAAATTGCCACATAATAAAGGAAATATTATTGTATGCTTCGCTCAGCAAAGATTCAGTGAGAGGCTGTGGATTGATGGTATATTATAGAAAAAGCATGGAAGACCAGACTCCATGGAAGTAAACACAGTTTTTGAAAAACAATGTAATTGCATTGTAGTTTTCCTGATGGGAAATTAAGTGCATATAAGCATGTCAGAAGGGTATAAGAAAAAGTGTAGTTAAATTCTGAACTTGGATGCTTCACTCCTTTTGTTTAACAAATTAGGCAGTTACATTTATGTAATGTTAGGTGGCTTAGAAAGGGTCTACTTGCTAAGAAAGCAAGAATCCCATGTTTACCAAGGTACCATATAGAATAGCACAACAGTGGTGATAACCTTTTAGGACCAAGGGAAAGCCACAAAATAGTGAACTAGATTTTGGGTTTTACAGAACTCTTCCCATAGGCTAGAAGTTTTACAGAAAAAGGGCGAGAGAAAATAAAAATACCGAGTTGATCCTAATAAAGATATTGTGTTAGTGCTGCTCATTGTTACATGGAAGCCCATCTTTGCCCACTTCCTATGAGTCCTCTCTGGATGGTTAAAATAAATATTACCAGTATCGATCACATCCAACCCCAACCCCAATCTAGCCTGAGGAAGCATTCAGTGGACATTTAAAAGCTTTGTAAAAACTGCTTTGTAGCTGTCCTAATGAATGTATTGTTTTACTGTTTCTGTTTGCACTTTTTCAAGTGAACCAACATAGCTGTCTGTTTAGAAGAATAATAGATCTACCTTAAATTTCTACAGCTGAAATGCTGTTCTGCTTGATGGAAATTCTTTCAACTGTGACTGTTCTTGTTACCTTTCTGAGGTTCCTATTGGATTCAAAGAGCATGTAATAAAGTGAATTACTGGTACCTCACTAAATTTTACGAATTATATGATGATGGCTAGTGAAAAGATTTCAGCATGTATCTGACAGTTGTCGGAAAACAGCATAGACTACAAACCAAGGAACCAGCAGCACAAAACCATGGCATAACCTGAACTATTTCTCTCCCCCCCGCAATCAATCAAGACTGAATTTATTTCCCACCATTTCCCACTTCTTGTCGGTTCATAGTCTCAGCAGTCTCATGTCAAAATTAAGAGCCTCCGTAGGTCTGATGTTGATGCGAACAGGGGTGTTTCTGAGAAATGTGGAATTTGTTTGTTGCTCTTCAGACCAGTCCTTTCCTTCTGCGCAGAGTTTAATGCAATGAAAAGTTTAGATGAATTGAAACCACCTCATCTTTCCAAATGTAAACTGTGACTTGGAAGCCCTTACTCAGGAGCACTTTAAAGGGAGCAGGATTAGGGCACAGATGTGTCCAATGTAAAAAAAAAAAGGGGGGGTTATAAAGTAAGCAGCCAACATATTTTCACCTGCATATTTGGTCTTTTGATAACTGATAGCTATCAGGTTTGCTTTAATTTTTCCTTGTGAAATGATAGAATCCTTTTTTCCAGCACCTTTATATGATTTGATCTCTGGAAACTTCACTACAAACCTGTGATATTGCTTTATTGTTATGTTGTAACTGGTGGATGCTTGAAGCTAGTATATCTGTTCAGACACGCTATGAACCAATCTAGGTCACCTATAAACCTACAAAGTTAAGTTTACAATGATGTATTTTTTTCATGTTGTAAGCCTCCTTGAACATGGCTTGAATTATTTAAAGACAGCATACAAATAAAATTGTGTATGTATGTATGTATGTATGGCCCATAGCTGTCAACTTTTCCCTTTTCTTGCGAGGAATCCTATTCGGAATAAGGGAATTTCCTTTAAAAAACGGGAAACGTTGACAGCTATGGCGTGGCCTGTGGGAATTCTGTAGCAGGTACTTTCATTCTTTGGTTTGGGCAATATATAAGGTTTTCCTTAGATACTGTTTTCCATGTAATTTAAAAATAATAGCTGTAGTAGTGTAATTATGTTACATTGATTTAGATTTGTAACCATGTGAAAGGATTTTTAAAGCTTTTAGAGTGTCTAGCCACTTTCCTCTCATTTCAGGATGGATTAGAATACTTAAACTGGAACAAAATTATTATTTTTTATATAAAAACACACACACTAGAATTGTCATCTGCTTAGGTGAACTCAATAAATAGGTATGATATTGCCAGGAAAGTTTGAAGCAGGAAGAAGAAATCTAGAGAACCAAACTGCACTCTTCTCTGTGCTAATTCATTCTCCCACGAGTTGTATGTCAGTTCCCTCCTTAGAATTGGGAGAGTGTAAGTCCAAGAGCTTAATTCTTCAAAGTAAAATCAAGGTCAGCTTGACAAAAAATAGCCATGGATCGAGGAAGTTGTAATTGTGGAAGAAATCCTGTCAGCCTCAGTTACTAGAAAACATCAGAAGGGGAACAGGGCTTGTGACTAAGAAAAAAAGCTATCAGAAGTGAACTCAAAGGATGGAATGCCTTATGTATTGTATAAAAACCTTGCATAAAGTTGACAGAAAGTACTGTTTCATAGTTAATTTTGCTATTCATGCACCCGATTGGCTGATGGAGAAAGGAGATAGAAAAATCACATTATCATTGTGAAGCTGTTTGCCTCTTAGCATCTCTAATAAAAAGTAAAATATCCAACAATGGCTCAGAAGAGCTTTATTGCACAGCCAGAGCTCCTGCAATGGAAGCCTATTGCAAATTGATTGTGCCACTTGGATGTAGGAATTTAGAGCCTTATTTCCCTGTAAATGCAGACGGTTTGCTCAGTGGTTGAAACACAGTTCCTTGGGGCCATTGTAAATGTCTGTGTATGTATTTCATTTTTGTCTTTTACAGGTGTTCTCAACATAAAATAAAGTTAACCCCTGGAGACTTTCAGGAAAGATATTAATTTTATAATGAATGATTTTAGAGTGTTGTTTGTGTTGTACTTTTGTATTGTTTTATTGTTGTTAGCCGCCCTGAGCCCAGCTTCGGCTGGGGAGGGCGGGATATAAATAAAATTTATTATTATTATTATTATTATTATTATTATTATTATTAGATCAGTAACAACACAAGAGACTGATTTTTGCCATCTTCCACTCTTTCAACCCGGGAGAAGGGAGACTTTGATCAGCCTCTTTAGAGTTCAAACCTCATGAAAGAGAGAGGCCCATTCTAGCACAGTTTGGGCCGCAAAAAAGAATGGTTTATTTGGTTGTGTGAGGGCAGCAAAGATGAATCTTTTTATATTGTTAAAAACTGCAAAGATTTCATTTCTTGGTATGGGCCAAATGTTCAGTAACACATTTTTTGGTGCTTTCAGAAAGGGGCTTTCAGAGATACACTAACTCTCACTGATAGATCTTCCATCCCAAACTTTACATTTTTTCCTCCACTCCTTTGTTGAAGTCAGAGAGATAAGTCAGAGGGGAGCTATGATCACTGGCGGAGGAACAGGAGTGTGGAGGGAGCGGACCGCCCCCGGCACCACTATTCTGGTAGGGTCCCATCGCGGCGCCCTCCCTGGGCGTGCGATGGGTGCCACGCCCCTACCTGCTCTTACCCCTGGTAGCGGAGCATGCAGCTTCGCCACTAGATATCATGGCCATCTTCAAATATCTATAAGAGGGAGCTGTGGCGTTTGCCTCCTAGGATGGGTCATAAGGAAAGAGTTAAAATAGGTGTGATGTGATTGGCCAGTGAGAATGCAAGGGGGGAATAAAAGTTGAGTTGAGGTTTGGGAGTAGAGAGTTGAGGTTTGGGAGTTGAAGAAGGAAGAGGGAGGTTTAGGTGTGGATTGGTAGAGCTGTGAGAGAGTGAGAGGAATTGTGAGGTGGAGTCAGATAGATAGTTGGAATAATCAGTTTGGAGTTGTTAGGAACTAAGAATAAGAAACTGACAAGAGAAAAATTAACTGAAACCATAAGCTTGTTCCTGCATTTAAAAATAAACTTGATTATTTGTTTATGTTAACAACTGACTGGTCTCCGTGTGTCCCCATGAGATACGGGGTGGCGGCAGCGGAAAAAGCAATCGCAGTGGTGGCACAGGGTCAATAGACCGTCAAACGTCCGGGGGCCCTGTGTGTGATCGCCACAGGAGCACACTTGTTTTCTGCTGCTGTAGAGGGTAGTAACCCAAACCAGTGGCTTCAAGTTACAAGAAAGGATATTTCAACTAAACATCAGGGACAATATTCTGACAGTAAGAGCTGTTCAGCAGTGGAATGGACTCCCTTGGAAGGTGGTGGTCTCTCCTTCCTTGGAGGTTTTTAAGCAGAGATTGGATGGCCATCTGTCATGGATGCTTTAGTTGAGATTCCTGCATCACAGGGGATTGAGCTAGATGACCCTTGGGGTTCTTCCAACTCTACAATTCTATGATACTTTGATTTAGAAAGATGGGGCCCAGGATAAAATCCTGTTGCATCTCACTTGTCACTTCTCCAGATTGATAACGAGGTGTTGATGAGTGCTTATTGGTTACGGTCCATCAACTAGCTACAAATCCACCTAGCATTAGCATAATCTGGAATATAATAGAGGGACCTTGTCAAAAAGTCTTGTTGAATTCATTTTATGTTCATAGCAATCCCCTGATCTACCAACTGCTAGGTCAATCTGTTGCTTTTAAAAACTGCAGAACTTTTCACATGGCTGGTGGCAGGGCTTTTTTTCAGCCAAAACTCACAGGCACTCAGTTCCAGAACCTCTCAGGTGGGCACCATTGTCATTATAAGAGAACAAACCTCTTTTTCTAGAAAAAAATTGCACTGTGGAGCCCTTTCTGCTTAACCGGGCCCAGACTGACTTTTGCAAATTCATTAGGATGCAGTTGCACCTGCTGATTGAACATCGGCCTGATCCTACCACCACACTGAAAGTTGCATGAAAATGTGGAATCGTGAATTGATTCATATTAGCACTGAAATGGATTGCGTTATAGTAATCCAAAGATGTTAGCCAAAATTTCTATTCTTGGTAAGCACTATCTGTAGCAGCATCAGAAGGTAGTATTGTGTTCCATGATGTTCCTTCATATACTTACACAAGCATGAATGTTTGTGTGCATGTGGTTTTATTTAAGAATTTTATTCAAGAAATTTAAATACCATCCCCCCCCCCGGAAACATTGTCCTTGGAGTGATTTAAATGGGTCAAAAGATGACTCTTTTTAGACGAGAAACATGTACTCTCTGTTACAGTTAGCGGTGATAAATTATTTGTAGCGCTTCAATGTAATCTACTTCAGTAATGAAGCAGCGCTCTAATTTAGAAAGAGGATGATCTTAGTAGATGAATGAAAGCAGGCTCATAAAAAGCGGTTCAGTTTCACAGTGATGGAAAGGAAAGGGGGGGAGATTACAGTGCATATTATTTCTTTAAAAAGTATAAATGAGTGGGAGACAAATGGGAGGGCAGACATGGAAAAGAGCTAAATTTGTATACAATTTGTGTCACTGATAATGAACGGAAGGTACACAGATAGTGCTAATTTTAGCACAGCGTGAGCACATTGTCAGGAAGCTGGCAGTGAAGACATGTTGTGTATTGTTCCTCAGTCTCAGGTTTGCCTGCCAATTAGAAGCCCTAAACCAAGTTAAAGAAATATTTGCATGGCAAGACCCCGAGCTCCCCCCCTTTGTGAATAATGAAACACACGGATACCAGTACAGTGGTACCTCTAGCTGTGGACATGATTCGTTCCGGGGTGCCGTTTGCACCCCAAAAAGTCCGCAACTAGAGCAGCACTTCTGTGCAAGCGCGAAGCGTAATAGAACGCTTCTGCACATGTGTGAAGTGCGCAGAACACTTCTGCGCATGCGCATGTGGCGAATCCCGGAAGTATACACTTCTGGGTTTGCCGCGTTTGCAAGCTGAAAAGATGCAACGTGAACCTAACGCAGCACAAGGTTTGACTGTATTTAGGTTAATGGGATAATTAAGGCCACAACTTCATTGGCTGCAGAATGTGAGTGGTATTGGTTTAGGCATTGGAACTGACCTACCTGACTGACTCCTGCCCGTCATGCAGGTAGTCTAGTAAGGGTCAACCACCAGTAGGGGGAGCCCCGTTGATGTACATCAACTAGAGCTCCCCCAGGGTTCCCGATGGGGTCGTGCAAACATCCACTCTGAGGAATATATCAAAAGCCACAGAAAGGAGTCTCTGAGCTTAGGGTGAAGGGCAGTGTGTAGTGTCCTGTGAGAGTGTTGTAAGCTAATAATAATAATAATAATAATAATAATAATAATAATAATAATAATACAGTGGTACCTCGAGTTACATATGCTGCAGGTTACAGACTCCGCTAACCCAGAAATACTGCTTCAGGTTAAGAACTTTGCTTCAGGATGAGAACAGCGCAGCAGCGGGAGGTCCCATTAGCTAAAGTGGTGCTTCAGGTTAAGAACAGTTTCAGGTTAAGAACGGATCTCCGGAACGATTAAGTACTTAACCTGAGGTACCACTGTAATAATAATAATAATAATAATAATAATAATAATAATAATAATAATAATAATAAACTTTTATTTATATCCTGCCCTCCCCGGCCGAAGTTGGGCTCAGGGCGGCTAACATCAGATATATAACATAGGTATAAAATCAAACAATAATTAAATAATTAAATAACCTCCTAAAAACAGGTCAAAATCAAATTAAAGTCTAATTAGATGGTTTTCCTCAGGGTTAGGGTTGGGAACAGTAAGTGCTCATCAGCCCAACTGTTTACGCTGATCTTATATGGGCCTGTGCGCATGCTGGGAGGCCTTTTTCATATTAGTTCTTATACAGAAAGAAAAGAAATAGCTTATCTCCTAGGTTTATGCCAATAAAACTCAGAAATGTGAGGAGTTGGGAGTCCATTGTTGTTTATTGCAAAGCAATAGGTTACAGTCAGATCCTGCAACATCTACCTGAAGCGAAGTAACTGAACATAAGCAACTGAAGTTTAAAGGAAGCTGTGCTTGATTAGAAGTCCATAACATCAGTTAGATTTAGTATAAATATTATTAGGTGAATGGTTACCTGAAATAACATTATAACCTGAAGTATCCTTTGTTTTACCCACTTTGTGTCATAAACTTCCTTTGTTTGATAAAACCTTTCTGGTTTGTTTGAACAAATCCCGCCTGAGACTCCAAACTATTAAGTTTTCCCTCACACAAGTCGCCCACTAGATAATTGGGGCTAATTTGTAGAAATTCCGTATAATTGTTGTACTGTGAGGTGGTTGCACTATATTAAAGTGAGGGCCTGCCAAGGGGCAGATGTGGAGGGGAAATGGGAATGGCTGCCCTAGAGTAGTTGTGGTATCCTATATTGTCTTTCCATCTTGCTTACATTGTGTGTCTGAAAGAAAACATCTTGATAGTTAGAAATTTGACTCAAAGGAATGGGGAAAGATGGTTCAGTTGAAGTTCCTGCAGGGTGGCAGAGTGGCAAAAGCACAATCATATTAAAGAAGCAGAAACCTCTTCCCTAGAAATGAGAGTATGCAGTTTTTTATTATTCCAACATTGTCCTTTACTTAGCTGCGGGCAATGGTACAGATTCCGCAAGCATGACTATTGATTGTAGGAGGTGGTCTTCCCAACATTTCTACATATATTGCAGAATGTTAATTTATAAGCATGCTTCTGATTCCTTTAGTATGTGCCTTGTGTGCGTATTAGGCTTTCAAACATGTCAAACTGTACACACTGTTGTTGGTAAGTAGTTTAAATTAATGTCTTACGTTTACATTTATGGAGCTACAAAGACTTCCTGGATCTTTCCGAGAGGGATGCTTATCAATTTCCTTATCGAGTTGTGAAAATCAAACTGAGCTTGAATTCAATTAATTTGATTCCAGTGACATTTATTGATGTGAAGTGTAATTAAAAAACATTGTCTTGTAAGACTGTCAGTTCCCTGGTATGCCCTTTTCAAACTCTAATTTACAAGAACAATATAATTTACCTTGCACACCAGCAGACCATAGCAAGTTTTAGTGACTGAAATATTATTCTGTTCCAGAAAACAGCAGATCACAATTAAGAATGACGTGTGCCTTGTGCTTCGAATTTTTTGCAGTAATGATTGGTTGTTTCGGCAATCAGTGCTGCATACAAACGCTTACATGATTTTAGAAAATAGGAGTGCACTGTTACTAGTCAGTAAACAAATTAATTAAACGTGGATGTCTGTTTTGTAGAATCCCATTTGTATTTGTTAGTACAATATTGTTCACCAGCAGACCTTCACCATAGCAATGTTTGTGTATAATTATTAGTGGTATGTAAAAGATCCACATGAATCCCCAATCAAGAACTGAAGTTACAGCTGAATATCTCAGTTGGTTAGGGCGTTGTACTGCTAACGCCAAGTTTGCAGGTTCGATCCCTGTAGGGACAGCTGCATATTTGTGCATTGTAGGGGGATGAACTAGACGGTCCTCAGGGTCTCTTCCAACGGCCTCTGTCCAGTATACCTGAAGGAGCGTCTCCACCTCCATCATTCTGCCCAGACACCGAGGTTCAGTGCTGAGGGCCTTCTGGCGGTTCCCTTGCTGCGAGAAGCCAAGTTACAGGGAACCAGGAAGAGGGCCTTCTCGGTAGTGGCACCTGCGCTGTGGAACGCCCTCCCATCAGATGTCAAAGAGAAAAATAACTACCAAACTTTTAGAAGACATCTGAAGGCAGCCCTGTTTAGGGAAGCGTTTAATGTTTAATAGGTTATTGCATTTTAGTGTTTTGTTGGAAGCCGCCCAGAGTGGCTGGGGAAACCCAGCCAGATGGGTGGGGTATAAATAAATTATTATTATTATTATTTCTATAATTCTAATTCTATGAAGTGGGGCAGCTTTGGACAGACTTGTCGGAGCTGAAGTGGGCATTTCCATGGTACCTTGAAGCAGGGAGCTTTTGGGAGATTTTGATTGTTGGGCCTCGATAATTTTCAGCCTTCGTAAGTGGGCCCTGGAGGTAGAGATTTTGAGAATCCTCCTTGATTTGGGGGGCCACTAGGGGTGCATTGGAAGATGGCCGACAATACCATCTCTCCGACCCACACGGGGTAATTAAGAGGCTGTTATGGGAGTAGGCAGCCTCCCTTGTTGCCCCAAGGAAATGGGGAACACTGCCCTTGCCTGCTGTGCCCATAAATCACCCCCTAATTCGAAAGAAGGGGGTGAGGGCACTAGGCAAAATGCCCCCGTGTGGACCTCGGCTCTCCTGGACGCTGTCTCTGATCGCGCACTAGCTGCAGCAATTTGGAATAATTCATTACAAAAGAAGCAAATGCACATATTTCAAGTGAAGAAGGGGAGTGAAGTCTGCTAATTTAAGTGACCTCTGCGAAAGAAGACAAGTTGGAGAAACAGGAATATTTTACGATGAACATACACCAAAGGCTGGGTATGTTGACAGCAGGACTGAATGGGGGGGAAACCTTTTTTACTTTCCTTCTATGTGATTTACAAGAACCCCTCCTCATTAGAATCGTCGGTTGAACTGACCCAAGCAGGATGATTAAGGTCTGTGTGGAGATAAACTTTAACCAAAAGTATGCTTTATGGAGATCGAGAAACAATAAGAGCATTTGGAATGGCGCAGCAATTAATTCAGAGTCGCCATCTTGCTAAAGGATTTATAGCCGGGAAGAGGAACGGACTTGTTTTCAAACTGCATTCCTGGGGAATCTCCTCAGAGGTTTTGAGAACAGAGGCAGATTGGTGAAGTGATGTTATATGGAAAACGTCTGGATATGGCTACTGGATAAAAAAATAATATCCACGCAGGATTACAAACTGCTCTAACCAGCTTGTGGAGACTATCAGAGGTCACAAAGAGAAAGGAAAAATATATGAAAATAACTACAAGAGATGTGGAAAAACAATAAGAAAGGACTGGATAGTACTGTGAACATCATAAGGTTAGATTTGTGGACATTAAAACAGCAGCAAGAAGGAAGAAGTTGATTGGATCCCCTTCGGAACTTGAAATATGGGTACACTCAACAAAAATTTAAAATTCGGCTGTGTAATTTGGAATTTATGTAATTTGGTTTGATTTGATGTGATTTGTCGGTTAATAAAAAATTATTCTTAAAAAAAAAAAAGAGAACCCTCCTTGATTCTAAGACAAATGAAGCCAACATGGGGATCTCCAGATGTTGTGGATTGCAATTCCCCTTATCTCTTATCATTGACCATGCTGGCTGAGACATCCAAAACATCTGAAGGGTACTTATAAATGACTTCCCCTGCTCTAACATTTGAACTGGACAACTCGGATTTAACTGGTTTCTCCTCCAAATTTCTGAGCCATAGGTTGCAATCTGATACTGTTTCGGCATCATCTGGTTTTCGCCCGTGCCATCTGAAAAGGGAGAGTAGATTAGACTGGTTGAATTCGCCGGATTTTGAAAAAGATCAATATGCTGGAAGACCCATTTGCCACAGCCAGCCCATCTATAATTCATTTTTGTGTAGATTCCCTCTCCGCATGCACTCTGCTTTGTTTCTGCGAAAATAAGCTGAAAAGTAATTAAAATGCCTGTCTCTCAGGTCTCTTAATTAAAAAAAATATATAGTGTGTTTCAGCAGTTGAAAGATGCGCCGAGATCTCCCCGAGGCTCCCTCTTGCTATAAAAAGAGTTTTCTATTTTCGTTTTACTCCTCTCTGAAAAAGAACCACCTACCCTGCTTATTCATCCCCCGTTGGAATTTACTGATCCAGTTGCAAGCCTGAGCCATTTAAAATTAGCAGCCATGCTCTATCAGCCTTTAGGGCGCACTCCTTCATTTAATAAAAGGACACTGTCAGCTTGGCACATTACTAAAGCACTCAGCCAGAATAACCCTCGCACAATGTCAATACCTTTTTTATTTTTAATTTTCAACTTTTTCACATAAAATTATTTTTGGCAATGAGAACTGGAGGAGATGAAACACGTTTTCATTCCCCCCCCCCTTCCCTCAGCAAATTCTAACTCCCCCCCCCCCCCGCCTTGCTGGGTGAAATGATATGCTGATTTTCTCTGATCTTCCTTCAAGCTCCAGGTTTTGGAATATGTAAGGATATTCTCCTGCTAGCGAGACACTCAGGGAGAATTTGCATAGCAAATTGGAACATCTGTCGGATTTATACATTTGCCTCTTGTAGTAGTTCTCTTATTAATTAACCATTGCAACTCAGGTCTGCAGGGACTTGCCTGTGTAAAAGAGTGATAATGGCGATATGGGGCCTTTAATATCTATTTTATACATCCATATTCCATCCTATTTGGCCAAGAATTGTAATGATGGGTGATAATTACCATTTTATAGTAAAATGTATTGGTGTCTAGCAAAATACCAGTCATTATGGGTCTGTACAATGTTCTCTTATAACTCTGGGAAATAGTAACTGCAGCTTTTGGCAGGGGAAGAATCCTATGGATTATAATTTGCAGTTTGTCCAGGAGTGCTAAATCACAAGTTCAGGTTCACATATCAAGCTAAGCCAGACTTGCAGCCAAGAAGCTGTGATCTCCACTCTCAGAGCCTGTATGCTTTCGGGCTTAATGTGATGTGCAAACCAGGCCATTTCCTAGTGGCGTGCAGATATTATAATGCAAATAGTACTGATTTCTTCTCCTCGTGAATGCTGAAGGAACAAAAACAGGTCATTCATCGCCTCCCTATTTTGGTTTTAAAATTCTGGCAACCATCTATACATCAAATATAATGATAGGATAAGCTCTGGCATTGTAGTGAACAAAATGGGTCTCAAAATGTAATTTAATACTCACTTGCACCTGTATTAGGGCAACAGCTTATCCATCATACTGCTGGCTTATGAAAATAGAAACAGAGAAAACCCTACAATGCTAAACGAGTGCAGAATTTATTGCATGGGTTCTGTGAAAGGTCATACCACATAATGTGTTGGGGTTTTTTGTCTGGGTACAAATAATTATACGCTTTTGGAATTTGTCCAGTAAATTCAAGTTAAGTAGATAGTCAAGCTACTGCGCTAACAGCTCTCATAGAAGAGATGGCATAGTCCCCCATCTTCGGTATAGACCAGGGTTTCCATCTGTTTTTGGATGACAATTCCCATCATCCCTGACCACTGGTCCTGCTAGCTAAGAGTGATGGGAGTTGTAGTCCAAAAACAGCAGGAGACCCAAGTTTGGTAAACCCCGGAATAGACAAATATATAACTTTATTGAATTGAATTAATTGCTTATGATAAATTGGTTGCTGTTTGCTTTATATGCTGTTGCGTTTGATATTATAGTCATTGCAATGGTTATTTTTAATGCTGTTGTGATTATTGGAAGCCACTTTGAGCTCAAAATTTGTTGTCGGAAAAGCAGGGTACAACCATCAAAAAAACTCAGCACAAATGTGGGAGGGTGGTAGGACACACGGAAAAACCAAAGGTGATAGGAGTGACATAGAAGCAATAAAAAAAGAATTAAATAGCTAAATACAAGAGATATGTGTGACAAATCAGGGAGAATTTAGATGGATGCTGGCTGTAGTGCTGTTGAAATTGACGCTAAGAATTTCAGGCAACCTAATTGGTGCCCTAAAATTACAATTAAAAGCCCTACATTGGGTAACTTATAAGCCATTTGATAGATTTAGTGACTATATTAGCTTCCCCATTCAGATTTTAAGCATGCTGGCATTGCCAGTTAATATAAATTATCTACTTCATTGGCCCATTTTGCATTGATGGGAGCAGAACTCAGAATGTTTACGGCTGTCCCTTTTACATTTATGTGTGGCTGTTTCAAGGGCTCCATAGCTGGCTGGAGGAGGAGCGATTTCATGTGAGCTCCAGATGCTTCTTAATGGCATTTCAGCAGTGGAAAGAGATAATATATCTATATTTACTGTGATGCCATCTGTTAATAAACTATACTTAAGAGGAAATAAAGATCAGAGTTTTATGACTTATGTAACTATTAATCTATTTGCAGTGCCGGCTTTAAAATCTTCTCCCAGATACTTGAGCAGAGGATATGTTACAAAGCAGATCATATTCAACTGCATTTTGTGATGAACTGTCTTTATAATAGCATTAACTGCATGGAAATGTTTGTATGTGGTTTTGTTTACTACAGTGTGGTTAACTCTTAAACTGCTGTCCCAAATATTCTGTATGAGAAGCGAACCTTATTTGTATGCATTGCCTCTCTCTCTTATTGTTTGTTTTAACATGTTTAATATCTTGCTCTTCAGTTTTAGAACATCTAGGGGAGCATCTCAAAAACAGAAGTTAAACAGTCCATCTAAATGCCCCTCCAATGAGTAACAAAAATCATTAAGAACTGAAAGGCAGAATACACACACACACACACACACACACACACACACACACTTAATCTAACAATAAACCAATATTGTAAAAGGCAGAAATCGATAAATAAAGACTTCTCACAACAGTCTGATACAAAATTGTCAACTATTAGTGTCCCTGTAGAAGGCATCACCCACCTGCCTAACATCAGAAAGTGGGAGCACCCAGCTTCATGTCCTCTGTGTTATCTGGTTATGGTTGAAAAAAGATCTGTGATCCATCAGGTTGCATAAATTTAATCCAGACAAGGCAGAAGTACAGTTGGTAAAGGTAAAGGACCCCTGGACGATTAAGTCCAGTTGAAGGCGACTATGGTGTTGCAGCGCTTTCAGGCTGAGGGAGCCAGTGTTTGTCCACAGACAGCTTTCTGGGTTATGTGGCCAGCATGACTAAACCGCTTCTGGCGTAAATGAACACCGTAACGGAAGCCAGAGTGCACTGAAACTCCGTTTATCTTCCCACCGCAGCAGTACCTATTTATCTACTTGCACTGGTGTGCTTTCAAACTGCTAGGTTGGCAGAAAGCTGGGACAGAGCAACAGGAGCTCATGCCGTCGCGGGGATTCGAACCGCCGACCTTCTGATCGGCAAGCCCAAGAGGCTCAGTGGCTTAGACCACAGCACCACCCGTGTCCCTAATTGGTTGGAAATAGCACTGAAAATGGATCAGGCTTGTTTTCTCCTGCTCCAGAGGGTAGGACTCGAACTAATGGCTTCAAGTTACAAGAAAGGAGATTCTGACTAAGAATCAGGAAGAATATTCTGACAGTAAGAGCTGTTCCGCAGTGGAATGGTCTTCCTCGGGAGGTTGTAGAATCTCTTTCTTTGGAGGTCCTTAAGCAGAGGTTGGATGGCCATCTGTCATGGATGCTTTAGTTGAGATTCCTGCATTGCAAGGGGTTTGTCTATGTGGCCCTCAGGATCCCTTCCAGTTATACAGTTTTATGTATTCCATGTTCTGTGATTCTATCAATCATATGAAGAAATTAGCTTTTATAGGCAAACTGTCATGGACAAAGCCTTAGGCTGCTGGGGAAAGAAGCAGGTGAGCAGTCTTTGAGAGCGGTGGGAAGGCGTATTGTTTTATTGCTGACTCCAGCTCCTGACACAAACTGGTATTTGAGAACAGTATGTAGTATTTAAAGCATTCATTTTCTTGCAAAGTTATCTTACCATTTGAATATTTAAAATTTAACTAATGATCAAAAGGTAACTGTAAGTGAACTTGGAGAGGTTTAAGTGACATCGTCTTCAGTGCTCCTAATAGTCAGCTTCACGGAGAACAGTGCTATTGCAAAATTTATTGTTTTATCCATGAATAATTTAAGTAAATAATTGGTTACCTGGGAAAGCTATTAAGATTGTAGAGATTTTTATATGTGGCTTTTTTTCTCAACAGCAATGAACTGTGCAATCGGACTGTTATTTCAATAAAAAAATTAGTTTAGTGTGAAATGCTGCAGATACTCTAACAGCAAAGAAGGCTAATGATCTGGGCTTTGTTGTTTGTTATATTGCCATATTAATATTATATGGATAAAATGATCTTCTTAACACTGATACAGATAGTTAGAATCAGACAACCTGAACAGAAGTTTACTCATAAAAAGAATAATTATGGCCTCTAAAAATATTATTACAGTGCTAATGGGTTTTCTTTCTGTTGTATTTCAGTGGAAAGTAAATATGTAACCATGTGCCATAAGAATTTGTTCTTGGTAAACCTAATAGGGATAAAAGAGAAAATAATTTCATAGTGTCTGGAAATTGCCCACCAATAAGTGTGTGAACTAGAAGGATTATTGACAACTGATCTGAAAGTGTCTAATTTCTCAGCCAACTAACTCCTGCTTATCTTTGGGACCACACTCTGTTCTCCTCTGCTATTGACAGAGGAAAGTGTAACTTTTTTGCAGCTGAATCCAAATACAGCAGAGCTTTCCAAACTTTTCATGATGGTGACACATTTTTTAGATGTGCATCATTTCGCGACTCAGTAATTCAGTTTTGCATCTTTTCACGATGCAATTCAGTTTGACTAGCAAACCAGATGTTAAACTAACCCCTTTCTAGTCCCGGGAGGAGCACGGCGAGCATTTGCGCAACACACCTACACACTGCAGCAGACACACATGTCGCAACCCACAATTTGGAAAGCTCTGATCCACAGTATTACAGCATATGTTCAAGCTGGGAACTGGTTTTACTGTCATGGAATCTATCACAGAATATTGAGATGATTGAAAGTTTCCTATTGTGGAACCACCTGTTCTTGCTGAAGAAGACAGGGGCACAGAGCAGGGTATTATTACATGTTGATTCTTCCTTGAATGCTTAAAGGTAAAGGGACCCCTGACCATTAGGTCCAGTCGTGGCCGACTCTGGGGTTGCGGCGCTCATCTCGCTTTATTGGCCGAGGGAGCCAGCATACAGCTCATGTGGCCAGCATGACTAAGCCGCTTCTGGCGAACCAGAGCAGCGCACAGAAACACCGTTTACCTTCCCGCCAGAGTGATACCTATTTATCTACTTGCACTTTGACGTGCTTTCGAACTGTTAGGTTGGCAGGAGCAGGGACCGAGCAACGGGAGCTCACCCCGTTGCAGGGATTTGAACCGCCAACCTTCTGATCGGCAAGTCTTAGGCTCTGTGGTTTAACCCACAGTAGGGTATTATTACATGTTGATTCTTCCTTGAATGCTTAGGTCAGCCCTTTTCAACCTTTTTCTCTTTTCATATTGCTCTGCTTTCCTTTGGACCACATCCATGAGGCTGAGAGCAGGATTTTGTCCTCTGGGCAGCCCAGGACCTCCATACACGCTGCCCAGGCTTTCACCACAAGGAGGTCGCTTGGGTGTTGCTAATGCAACGGTTTGACTTCACCCCTGGAGGCGCACTCCATTGTGTTGCAAGTTCCGGCCCCACCCCAGTGGAAATAATGACACATGACACAATTACAATGGTACCTCGGGTTAAGTACTTAATTCGTTCCGGAGGTCTGTACTTAACCTGAAACTGTACTTAACCTGAAGCACCACTTTAGCTAATGGGGCGTCCTGCTGCTGCCGCGCCGCCGGAGCACGATTTCTGTTCTTAACCTGAAGCAAAGTTCTTAACCTGAAGCACAGTTTCTGGGTTAGCAGAGTCTGTAACCTGAAGTGTATGTAACCCGAGGTACCACTGTATTGAGGTTAATGGGCTAAATAAGGCCACAACTTTATTGGTTACAGGTGATGAGCGGTATTGGCTTAGGCATTGGTCCTAACCGACTATATCTGATTTCAGCCCGTCTGCTAGAAGTCCGGGAAGGGTTAACCACCAGTAGGGGGAGTCCTGCTGATGCACATCAACTAGGAACTCCCCCGGGGTCACCGCTCGGGGGCGTGCCTTAGGCCCTCACCTCCATAGGCTTTGGACAGGGCCCCACCCCCAGGAATCTTTTATCGGACTATCCTTCAATATGCGGGGCAGGCGATGGCGTTATCTCCCTTCTTCCATCTACAGAGCAATATCAATGCCTAACCGCCAATACCAAGAAAGTTGTGACGATTTGTTACGAGGTAGGTGAAAACCAAGTGGCTGGTGCCAATTTGCCAAGTGGAAAAATTCCTACCAGGCCCCTCAATGGCGACCAACCAAGGTCCATAGCAAGGTCAAGGAACGAAAACCTTAAAGGGCGGGAAAAGGAGGAACAGCTGGCAGGCGGCAAAGAGGGAGATCCCTGGCTGCTTCCTGGTTTAAATAAGGCAGGCCACACCCCCAGAGCCAGCCGATTGGCTGGCCAGGAGGTGACGCGGCCGGGAATCCCCAATTGCGCGGGGGCTGGAGCCATGAAGCCCGCAACTCCACCTCCTCTGAATGGCGGAAGTGACCTTGTCTCTTGAGACAGATAGATGCCAACGACAAGGGAGTCGTGCCCTTTAAATCTGGCTTAATGTCCTTAATGGAAGCCATTTCCCCCTTAGAGTTCAACCTCATATCATGGCAATGCTGTTTGTGGATGTCCGGGTTTTGATGTGGGAACATAGGAAGCGGTCTTAACCTGAGCCAGACCATCTATAGGTAAGGTAAAGGCACCCTGACCATTAGGTCCAGTCCTGACCAACTCTGGGGTTCCGGTGCTCATCTCGCTTTATTGGCCGAGGGAGCCGGCGTACAGCTTCCGGGTCATGTGGCCAGCATGACTAAGCCGCTTCTGGGGAACCAGAGCAGCGCACGGAAACGCCGTTTACCTTCCCGCCGGAGCGGTCCCTATTTATCTACTTGTACTTTGACGTGCTTTCGAACTGCTAGGTTGGCAGGAGCAGGGACCGAGCAACAGGAGCTCACCCTGTCGCGGGGATTCGAACCGCCGACCTTCTGATCAGTAAGTCCTAGGCTCCGTGGTTTAACCCACAGCGCCACCCGTGTCCCATAGACCATCTATACATCTAGATCAATACAGTCTACACTGTCTGGCAGCAGTACTCCAGAGTTTCAGGCAGGTACAAATTTTCCCCAGCCCTACCCTGGAGACTGAACCTTTTGCGTGCAAATCATGCACTCTGCTACTGAGCTACAGCCCTTCCCACAAGCCCTTTTCACTCGTTTTGGATAATATACTAGCTTCACTTCTTTCTTGAGGCAAATCACCATGGCCCCGTTTTTATGCTCCGAGGAGTGCAAGGAATTCTGCCAGTCAAGAACTCCAGCTGGTCCAAAATGCTAGCTGGGTCTAACAGCAAATATTAGAAAATATCCTTAGAATGTGGATTTCACTTGCTACCAGATTGTGTTCAGGTTAAACTCTCTATGCTGGTTTTAACCTTAAACTCTTTATATAGCTTCAATCTGGATATATTTCAGGGAACAGCATTTCCCATCTCCCCCCCCCCCCAAATCAGTTCAAATCTACCAGAGAGATAGATACTGCAGGTTCCACTGTGTCTGAGATAACATTATTAATCTATTCTAAAAATAGAACTTTTTTGTGATGGCACTTGTACTGTAGCTTTTCTCCCTGGGGAAATTTGCCAAGCCTACTCAGTTGTGATCTTTAGGAGATCTCTAAAGATATTTATATTCTGCCAGGCTTTGGGAGATTGCATGATATTATCAGTGCATTTCAGTTAGAAGATGTTGCTTTTAGACTGAAAAGATGTGTTCCACATTGGTAAATTGATATCCAAGTAGCATTAAAATGGAAACGGAAACTAGCTGTCCTTTACTACCTATATTAGTACATTTGTAATGCAGCCACTCATAATTATTTTTTTTAGAAGTAGATTGTTAAACTGGCTTCCACCAGATATTATTATTGAACATCATGTAAATTAGTTCTTCCCAAACTTTCTTTCCCACAGATTACTTGAAAATTGTTGAGAGTCTTGGAGAACCACTGAAAGGTTTTTCTGCCTTTTGTAGCAATTGTAATGCACTAGGCAATACAATCATTTTATTGTCTTCTTTCATTTCTTATATATTGTATTTTATTATATATTTCACTTTGAATGTCATGGACCAGCTGCGTCTTTAGACTTATTCCTTGATCTAAAAGTACTATTTTTAGTGTTAGCACTGCTAAACAGAATTTTATTTATGTGGAATCTGTGATTTCAAACTGTTTTGATAACTGTTGCATGTTAGGGTTCCCATACGTCCAGAATTTCTCGGACATATCTGGAATACTGCAGCCGCAAGCAGTGTCTGGAAGCTCAACAACTTTTCTGTCCAGATTTTCACTTTTTGAAATATGACAATGTATGCTGCCCAGAGAATGATGGTGAGTGATGAAAAATGAATTAATTAATGAATAAATGAATAAATTAAATGAATAAATTAATGAAATAATGAATAAATTAATGAATAAATGATAGCCATCTGATGGGGCTTTGCCTACGGAGCACTCAGGAAAATCACAGTGCCCTCTGAGGTGGTAGACTAAGCACAATCTTCAGGTTTTCTAACATAATTTAAAGCATTGTTTTCTTTACCTACCTTGCAAGGAACCTGTATGTTCTGATTTAGGTCTAGTGGGAAAATGAAATAGCTGCTGGTGTTTATATATTCAAAGGTCAGGGACAGCAGCAATGCTACTCTGTGTAGTCTTACGACTGCAAAACACTGACCTTATTCTTTTTAAAAAACAACCCCAAATTCAAATACAATAACCATTAAACACTTATCCAGCAGTACATCTAAGAGTGATTTGTTTTATCCATTGTCTGTAGACATACTGTCATACATTCAACATTCAAACATATTACAGTGGACCCTCAGTTACGTTACCTTCGGGTAACGTAACTTTTGGGTTGGAAACGCGGCAAACCCGGAAGTATATACTTCCGGGTTTTGCCACGCGTGCATGCGCAGAAGCACTCTATCACACTGCGCATGTGCACAGAAGTGGCGCCTCTAAATACAGACTTTTCAGGGTATGTACAGACCCCCAGAACAAGTTAAGTTCGTATCCAGAGGGTCCACTGTACCTCTCCACTGATTTTGGTCATTAGCATAGTTAAAGAAAATTGTCCAGGTTTCTTGGAAGGTGTCTCTATTCGTTATGCTTTTAACTGCCCTCCTGTGTTTGATGAGATGCCCAGACATTGCTGTATCCCATATATTATTTTCCTATATTATTTTCCTATAGGTTCAAGGGTATTTCAGTCTGGTTTTTCCATTTGCTGAGCTATCACTAGTTGTGCTGTGCTCAGTAAGAAGCCTACTAGTTTGCGGTGGTTCAGGGTGGAATCTTCAGGTCCAAAGATAGTAGGGCTAAAGCGGGATTTGGAGAAACATAAAGGGGAAAGGAAGTGATTAATTTTTGCTAGCCTGACTGGCATCCAGGGCCATTGGAGGATGACCTTGAGTGATGCCTCCTGTAAGCAAGCAGAGATCCACCCAATTGAAGATGATGGGATGATATCTGGACCACTCCCCCACTAAGACTTCATTCTATTGTAGAACTTTTACAAATTGCAGGCCAAGTCTTTTATATATCTATATCTATCCCGTTGCATCCCTTTCTCCTTCAAATTTGAATGAACTTGAAAGTTTACTTACTACTTGTGACCTTTTGTTGTTGTTGTTGTTTAGTCGTGTCTGACTCTTCGTGACCCCATGGACCAGAGCACGCCAGGCACGCCTGTCTTCCACTGCCTCCCGCAGTTTGATCAAACTCATGCTGGTAGCTTCAAGAACACCATCCAACCATCTCGTCTTCTGTCGTCCCCTTCTCCTTGTGCCCTCCATCTTTCCCAACATCAGGGTCTTTTCCAGGGAGTCTTCTCTTCTCATGAGGTGGCCAAAGTATTGGAGCCTCAGCTTCAGGATCTGTCCTTCCAGTGAGCACTCAGGGCTGATTTCCTTCAGAATGGAGAGGTTGGATCTTCTTGCAGTCCACGGGACTCTCAAGAGTCTCCTCCAGCACCATAATTCAAAAGCATCCATTCTTCGGCGATCAGCCTTCTTTATGGTCCAGCTCTCACTTCCATACATCACTACTGGGAAAACCATAGCTTTAACTATACGGACCTTTGTTGGCAAGGTGATGTCTCTGCTTTTTAAGATGCTGTCTAGGTTTGTCATTGCTTTTCTCCCAAGAAGCAGGCGTCTTTTAATTTCGTGGCTGCTGTCACCATCTGCAGTGATCATGGAGCCCAAGAAAGTAAAATCTCTCACTGCCTCCATTTCTTCCCCTTCTATTTGCCAGGAGGTGACCTTTTAGTTGGTCCTAATAAAGATATTTTGTACTGTTTATTTGTGGATAGTCCGCCTCTAGAAATTAATGGGAGAGAAGATTGTAATGACTATGTTTTGTGTCCTTTTGACCTATATATGATACTGCCATTCAGCATCCCTTTAGTTGGCTAACATTTTAATGATCTGTCTGATCATCAAATTATGTACTTCCCCGATTTAGCTTAACTTTTTTTTACACGGTTATTTCACTTGATCGGAGCAATACATTGGTTTGCTTTAATTGCTACATTAACTACATTTGTTAGTTACCTAACACTTAATTATTTTTGCCATCCATCTGTTTGCAAATTGTCCACGTGCTCCTTCCATAACGGATGGCTCATTTGGTTTCCTGCATAATTACTTGCTGCTCATTTGATGCTTTGAATAAATAATACATTTCTGCATAATTAACAAAGTCTTTAACTCCTCATTAATAATTTAGTTTTTGAATACTGTACCTGAATTTATTTTTTCCTGTTTTTGCCGTCTAATTGTTTACACTTTGCCAAATCAACTCTCACTCACTGTGCTCTTCCTTCCCATTCTACTGCTAATCTTATTTTGCTGTTTGCTCTGTGTGCAGAGGGGGTTCTCGTCTTTGTTCTATGTTTTGCTTGTCAATTGTACCTCTCTGGAAGAGATGACCAGTATCGCCAGTTTATCTAGAGTTGCCATATGCCCAGAATTTCCCAGACATAGCCGGGATTCTTCTGTTGAAAATGGCTGGAGGACTGCATGAATGTGAAAAATGGATATAAATTCAGAGCTACATACTACAATGCTGTTCCAGTGTTTTTAAGAGCCACTTAAAAAAATAAAATAAACTAAGGGGCAGTAATATTGCCCATATTCACAGGCAGCAAAATGCCTTGGGTTAGTCCTGCAAGGACATGAGAGTTCAGACTTTCAGTCAACCATGAGGCCCACAAGATGATTTTGGGAGTTCTTGCAGCCTAACCAACCAGAGGGGATGCGGGTGGCAGTGTGGGTTAAACCACAGAGCCTAGGGCTTTGCCGATCAGAAGGTCGATGGTTCAAATCCCCGCGACGGGGTGAGCTCCTGTTGCTCAATCCCTGCCCCTGCCAACCTAGCAGTTTGAAAGCACGTCAAAGTGCAAGTAGATAAATAGGTACTGCTCCGGCGGGAAGATAAACGGCGTTTCCGTGTGCTGCTCTGGTTCTCCAGAAGCAGCTTAGTCATGTTGGCCACATGACCCGGAAGCTGTATGCTGGCTCCCTTGGCCAATAAAGCGAGATGAGAGAGTTGGTCATGACTGGACCTAATGGTCAGCAGTCCCTTTACCTTTTACCAACCAGAGACTAAGAGATTCCCCCCCCCCACAGGTTTTCTTGGGGGCCCAGGATAGAAACATTGCAAGAAATACAAATGATCGCATATGACAATGAACAAAGATTCTGAACAACCCTGCGTAACAAGAAGGTCTCAGTTTGTGATAAATTGGCCCATGAAACACCAGTTGAATTGTTAAATCCTCTTACTGATGATTGCCACCTGAAAATTACAGTGCTGTTCAACTGTGCTTACTGTACACTTTGAAATCTTGCACAAACAGATTAACTGGCAGTCTATCTCAATATTACTAAATTGCTGCCTGTTACGGTGAACAGCTAATCTCCCCACCCCCCGCAAAAAAAGGAAAATCAAACACATTTGTTAAAGCTCTTTGTGTTTCATAATTTAACAAATCTAAAGCTGGAGTAAAAGTAGAACCTGCTTGCTCTACATATTCACATATTTCTTTTTAGCTCCACTGAGCCAATTAATTCTGTCTCTAAACAGAAGGAGGGAACACCTGAGATTTTAATTAGCAGATCTCAAGGGTATTCCGATCTTTGGAGAATTAGGCTATTTTTGGACATGTTAACTAAGAAGATGGAAATAGATTCAGAACTGCTGGAGTTGCAAAGCTTTTTTAATCCAACTGGTGAAATGTTATGTGTGTGTGTAAGAAAAAGTCAGTTTGGTGGTTTGGTTCTAGCATGAAAAGGGATATTGATAGGAGGGTCTGTGTTGTTGTTTTGATTGTACCTTGGAGTACATAGAGTTGTACATAGAGTTCCCGCAACCTCCGTCTTGTGTGTGTGGATAGGGCTGGTTTTTTTGTTTTGAGAAACACAAATATGTGCTTACTGCATTTATATACCACCTTTCTGCCAAGGCACCCTAGGCAGTTTACACTTTATAATAATAATAATAATAATAATAATAATAATAATAATAATAATAATAATAATAATTTATTATTTATACCCCGCCCATCTGGCTGGGCCTCCCCAGCCACTCTGGGCGGCTTCCATAAAAACCAAAAATACAGTAAAACCAAAAATACAGTAAAACTCCAATACTTTAAAACTCCAAAATGAGTAAAATGTTAAATTGGCCCAGCACATGGTGGGGAGGAGCCAGTTTGACTGGGGTTAGATCGACACACATCAAAAAAAAGAAAACGCGTTATAACCTTCATAGTGGGAAATCACGTTGGCGGAAGATGGGACTCCACATCTGGTGTCACAGTGTTATAACGCATATAAAACGCTTTTTCTTTGCTAATGTAGCTGAGTTCTGGAGCAAGGTCTTGCTGTTCCCCTTGCCTGCCTCTATCCTGCCTCTCTTGTTCTCTTCTTCCTTCTCACAAGGCAGGTGGTGTCTCTTGTCTACATAACGTTCAACATACAACCCTCCCTCAACTTGTTATTATGTGGAATTATTCTATATACAGTGGTAACTCAGGTTAAGTAGTTAATTCATTCCAGAGGTCTGTTCTTAACCTGAAACTGTTCTTAACCTGAAGCACCACTTTAGCTAATGGGGCCTCCCGCTGCCACCACACGATTTCTGTTCTCATCCTGAGGTAAAGTTATTAACCTGAGGTACTATTTCTGGGTTAGCGGAGTCTGTAAGCTGAAGCGTATGTAACCTGAAGCGTATGTAACCCGAGGTACCACTGTAATATGAAAAGGCCTCCCAGCATTCTCACAGGCCCATATAAGATCAGCGTAAACAGTTGGGCTGATGAGCATTTACTGTTCCCAACCCTAACCCTGAGGAAAGCCATCTAATTAGACTCCTGCTGCTGCTGCGCCTTCGCTGCACAATTTCTGTTCTTATCCTGAAGCAAAGTTCTTAACCTGAAGCACTATTTCTGGGTTAGCGGAGTCTGTAACCTTAAGCGTATGTAACCTGAAGTGTATGTAACCCGAGGTACCACTGTACATGTGTAGGTATGCTGTATTCCAATGTGTAGTAAAAGAGTAGCAAGAGGACTATGTATTAAAGAAGGAAAGAAGAGAAGTCAGAGTCATATTTCATTAAATATGGCAACTTTGCTAGGGAGACACTGTGTCTGGCAAAGGAATAATCCTTTGGAATAACCCTTAACCTTGCTTGTGAGGGTGTGATAGGAATTTGGGTTACATGCATTGCCGTGGGTCACTTTTATATCTTCATTTGATCTTCTGCCTGCTATTTATTATTAAGAGAATCTGCCTTAGAATTACCTCTCTTCAGAGTGCTGTCAATTGTTCAACTTTTGTGCATGATTTTCCTTAGAAGGTACTTAGAAATATTCCTGGAAAGGAATTGATCATCACAGTCCTGTATTAAGGTTTAGCATTGCATTGATTTTGGGAGGAAAAAAACCTATTTCTCCTAAAGCTCTGCTGTGTTTTTTGAAATCTAGTCTTTTGCATATTTTGTTTGGTTCGTATGATATCTCATAACAGTAAAAGTGCTTACAGTTAAGGGCTCAAGGGGATGCGGGTGGCGCTGTGGTCTAAACCGATCAGAAGGTCGGCAGTTCGAATCCCCGCGACGGGGTGAGCTCCCGTTGTTCGTGTTGGGATACTGCCAGGGAGATAAAGTCCATCTGAGCCCCCAAGCTCGGTGCCGGACGATCCATCGACCTCCCTTAGTCACGCAGTATCTAGCAATTGTAGCGACACGAAGCCTCAAGAAAAGATAGCCACATTCTTGGACTTGTGCACACTCTATCAGCAGAATTCACGCAGCATGAAGTTGCACAGCATGAGAGCAGAACTTGCATATTTACAGTTTTATTCAGCGTTGGTCAGAACAAAGAAGGCATGACCGTCTGCTCCGACTGCTCAGGCAAAACAGCCGAAAACGAAAGGAACTTACAACATAAACATCCTGTGAGACAGGAACTTACGCAGGCTGTTATACAAACATCCTGCTCCCTTTTAAGGTGGAACGGAAATATCCTAACAGTTCGGTCCCTGCTCCTTCCCACCTAGCAGTTCAAAAGCACGTCAAGTGCAAGTAGATAAATAGGTACCGCTCCGGCAGGAAGGTAAATGGCGTTTCCATGCGCTGCTCTGGTTCACCAGAAACGGCTCAGTCATGCTGGCCACATGACCTGGAAGCTGTCTGCGGACAAACACCAGCTCCCTTGGCCTATAGAGCGAGATGAGCGCGCAACCCCAGAGTCGTCTGTGACTGGACCTAACAGTCAAGAGTACCTTTACCTTTTAAGGGCTCAATGCAGTTCAGTATGGGTGCCGTATGATAGCTATGTCCTGCTTGCACTGTGGGGGGCAGTTAATCTTTGAATACCAGTTGCTGCGAATCACTAAGAGAGAGAATGCTGTGGTGCCTCAGGTCTTGCTTGCGGGCTTCCCCATGCCATCTCACTGGCCTCTGGGAGAGCAGGATGCTAGACGAGATGGGCCTTTGGCCTGATCCAGCAGGTCTCATCTCAAGTTCTTAGTTCACCTAACCCTTAGAGTAGATGAGAGGCCTGTGTGCACTTCCCTCAGTGCAACCTTCCCCCATCCGCTTTATCAAGGAACCTGAGTTTGAAACTTCTCTTGACCCTGAGCAAGAAGAAAGAAGGGCTGGTTGGGGAAATAGGAGACGCGCATAGGTCTTCCATTTTACAAGATGCTTGGAAAGGTGTGTGCACACACAATAGAAGAAAGGGGAAGGGGATCATTTATACCGTGTTGGGATCCCTCAGCATGCAGATGGATTAGGTTAGACCTGTGATGGATCAGATGGAGTCCTGAGTTTTCAATAGCTGAAAGAATAATGGTGAAGGTTTAGAATTTTTTGTTGTTTAGTCGTTTAGTTGTGTCCGACTCTTCGTGACCCCATGGACGCCAGGCACTCCTGTCTTCCACTGCCTCCCGCAGTTTGGTCAAACTCATGCTGGTAGCTTCGAGAACACTGTCGAACCATCTCTTCCTCTGTCGTCCCCTTCTCCTTGTGCCCTCCATCTTTCCTAACATCAGGGTCTTTTCCAGGGAGTCTTTTCTTCTCATGAGGTGGCCAAAGTATTGGAGCCTCAGCTTCAGGATCTGTCCTTCCAGTGAACACACTGGGTGGGAAATAATGGCCATTTAGAACTGAATGCCAGCGAAAGTGTGAGCTTGAGATGAATATATCCTTTTTACTTTTGATTGTTTTTAAACTGTTTGGTGACTTCAGCGTGCAACTGAGTATAACATTTGATTCTGCTAAAGTGGCTTGAGAAACATGTGACCAAACATGTGATTCACGTTTTTGTGCTCTGAATCATAGAATCATAGAATTGTAGAGTTGGAAGGGCCCCCTGCAATGATCTTGTTCATCTTATTTTAGTTCATGTGGAATACAAGAACAGGAGACAAAGAAGTAGGAAAACAAAGAAATGAGTGTAAGGAAAATTGCATACACACCACTTTTGTGTTGCAGAAAATATCCCCCAAGCTTGAGTATGGACTTCAGCCAAGTGTTGGTGCCGTGAGTTTGCCAACGGCTCTGACTTGAGTTTACTGCAATCACTTACAAGATGACATAATTCAGTTCCTGATGGTGCATCCGCAGACAGAAAACAAACTGGATTATGAGCTCTTGGGATCTCTGTAGCACTGTAAACCTGTCAAGCAATATGGAGCAAGAAAAGCTGGAAGAAAATTCACATTTTCTATTTTCAGGTTTGCATTTGTGCAGGAAAGGAAATAAAGGTGGAAGGTTGAATAATAGATGGAATGCAGAAAGATGTGCCTTACTGGGAATAACCTTTTAAATAAACTCTCCTTTCTGGGGTTTCAGTCTAGGGTGAAAGCCAAGAAGCTGCATAAGGGCTATACATGGAAAAAGAAATTGGGAATAGTTCCAGTGCATGCATTAAAGTGAAGGATGATTGTATAGATCTCCACCTCCCTAGATTTCAGCATTTTTGTTTATTATACAGTCTTCATTAGCTAATCATTTTCTAATTCTATTAATCCAAGGTACTTTAATTATGAGCAGCAGAAGGTACTTGATCCATCTCCCCTACTAGAATAGGAAACAGGCTGTGTACACAATATACAATTAAAATACTCGCCAATACCAAGAACTTTGGGAACTGTATCTTCTCCTTCACAGAGCTAGAGATCCCAGCTGTCTTAACAAATTACAGTTCCCATGATTCTTTGGGGGGGTTAATTATATTGTGTATACATATATTTCTTATTTTGTTGGGGACTGCAATCACCCATTCTCAAAGATTTTGAAGCAATTAATGCCAGACCTCAAAGTCACCTATAAGTTTCCCCTTTGTCATCATTCACATTCCTGTCTTGGAAATTCAAAATGTTGGTGTGGTCCTATTAGCTCATTATCTGTAGGAAAGAATGAAACAGCATTTGCTTGCAAGGAAACTGCATAAGGGCCAAATCACCACTATCTCTTGATATTTTCAGAAATCCACAAAATGAGTTACTGATTAAGAACCACACTGTGTTACAACTTGTTCAGGTCCAATTGATCATCCAGTGTTGTGATATATGATTATCTCATACTGCCAGTGAAATACCCATGACAGTTTGCAAAGTGTTTAAGTTTGGAAACTGCTTAGCGTCTATGAATTTGAGTTATAGTTTCTGGTTATGTAAATAAACTGGGACAAAATGAAGCCTCATTTGCCCAACTATTTCTTAGCGCAATTTTCCATTCTGTTTTCTTATCGCCTGTCACAGTTGCTGTTGTCACCTTGCTGTTGCCGCAAGTAACTTGTGCAGGAATCTAGTATATATTTTAATAGGATTTTGAGTAGCAAATGACATTGGGTGCTGCGAGCAGAAAAAAACAGTCCATATTTAACACATCATCTTGATTACTCATGTTGCTGTTGCAGAAATACAAGAACATCCTTGGGCACAATTATTTCCCCCAATTAAAGGGGACTCTTTTTTTACATGCTTGCAAAGCACAGTTGACAGGATGCACGGAATCAAGGAGCTAGGGTTTTTTTTTTGTAGTTTGGATAATTAGGTAAGCTTGTTCAGTTTACCTGTTCATTTCAAAACTGAATTATGAATCTTTTGCAGCTATTCTAGCCCCCTCTGCTTTTTGCTGTGCTTGTGTTAGTTTCTCTTTTTTCTCTTCATTGGAGTTTTTCAACAGTTTTCCGTTGCTGAGAGAGTTGAAGTTGGAATGCGCTGTGTGGTCAAGGAGTTGTCTGTTCTGCCTGTTGGTCTGGTGGGATGGATGACTTCTCCAACTGGAAAGGAGGCAAAAGGCTTCCAGTAGGAGGTGTCTTCCCTGTGAAGCATGTCACCTATCATTCCCAATAAACAGAAATTCATCACAAGAAAAATTCCTGCCTTCTTGCCTCCCCCTGGGTAACAAATCAAATGATTCTCAGAACTCTTAGTATCTATCAACTTGGGACCTAAACTCGTGGACACAAAGCTCATCACTTTATTGTTGGTTGGCTGCACAAGAAAGTATTGTTTGCTGGGAAACTCTCTCGGTATTTTCTGTGGGCAGATGCTACGTTCTAATTTGGCAGATTCTACTTTGTGAAAAAATGGACCCACAACCTTCTGTCGTCAAAGGAGTGAGCCCAGCCTGATGTGTTTGCTGCTGTTTGGTTTTTGCTGCTGTTTGGTTTCTGTTCTTGTCTTTTATTAAGCTTTCAATGGGTGGGAAAGCCTCCCTCTGGAGAAATTCCTTCAATTTAAATTAAAAACTATCCTAACTCAAATAGTGCTCACCCCCCTATTTCTCCCCCCCATCCCTTTTCAAATGCATCTATTCCCAGTTAATAAGACTTATAATTGTTTTGTTCCAAGCTTCATTGTTGTTCATTTGTTGGACAATCCTATCTGTATTTTTGTCTGTGTTATAACACCAATAAAAATCGTTTTGAAAACTGTAACCCAACCTCCCTTACCTGTGAGTAAGTTCACTGAGTTAAATGGGACTTACTTCTGAGGACACATGGTTAGGATTGCAGCCTTGATGGTTTATCTGAGTCAGTGAATGCTTTTATCATTTTTCCATAATTTTGTTGTTGTTGTTTAGTCGTTTAGTCGTGTCCGACTCTTCGTGACCCCATGGACCAGAGCACGCCAGGCACCTCTGTCCTCCACTACCTCCCGCAGTTTGGTCAAACTCATGCTGGTAACCTCGAAAACACTATCCAACCATCTCGTCCTCTGTCGCCCCCTTCTCCTTGTGCCCTCCATCTTTGCCAGCATCAGTGTCTTCTCCAGGGAGTCTTCTCTTCTCATGAGGTGGCCAAAGTACTGGAGCCTCAGCTTCACGATCTGTCCTTCCAGTGAGCACTCAGGGCTGATTTCCTTCAGAATGGATAGGTTTGATCTTCTTGCAGTCCATGGGACTCTCAAGAGTCTTCTCCAGCACCATAATTCAAAAGCATCAATTCTTCGGCGATCAGCCTTCTTTATGGTCCAGCTCTCACTTCCATACATCACTACTGGGAAAACCATGGCTTTAACTATACGGACCTTTGTTGTCAAGGTGACGTCTCTACTTCTCAAGATGCTGTCTAGGCCTGTCATTGCCCTTCTCCCAAGAAGCAGGCATCTTTTAATTTCGTGGCTGCTGTCACCATCTGCAGTGATCATGGAGCCCAAGAAAGTAAAATCTCTCACTGCCTCCATTTCTTCCCCTTCTATTTGCCAGGAGGTGATGGGACCAGTGGCCATGATCTTCGTTTTTTTGATGTTGAGCTTCAGACCATATTTTGCGCTCTCCTCTTTCACCCTCATTAAAAGGTTATTTAATTCCTCCTCACTTTCTGCCATCAAGGTTGTGTCATCTGTATATCTGAGGTTGTTGATATTTCTTCCGGCAATCTTAATTCCAGCTTGGGATTCATCCAGCCCAGCCTTTCGCATGAGGTATTCTGCATATAAATTAAATAAGCAGGGAGATAAAATACAGCCTTGTCGTACTCCTTTCCCAATTTTGAACCAATCAGTTGTTCCATATCCAGTTCTAACTGTAGCTTCTTGTCCCACATAGAGATTTCTCAGGAGACAGATGAGGTGATCAGGCACTCCCATTTCCCATAATATGGAACCAAAATAGAGGGATCTGTGGAGAAAAAAATTCCAAAGGAAAACAAGCATCCCTTTATACCACCATTGTACATGCAGTTGCAAAGTCACTGTGTTCACAGCATTGTTTGGGAAAAGGCATTAAGGTTTCTCTCTGTCATCACTTCAGTGTAGAATTTGAACTGGGTTCAGTGCTGCATGATTCTACAAGTGAATTTTATGCTGCCCCTGTTTTTTATTGGTTCTGTCACTTATCCAGAATAATTGTATGTTCAGGATATATTTCTTGCCAAGTTAACTGAAAGGAATGTTCTAGGCAATGTTCCTCATTGTAAAACATCAAAGTAAAAGGATTCATCCTTTGTTTTGCATATTTGTTTCTTTTGAACACTTCACGAATTCCTTTTTTTTTTTAGTCTATTCTTCTACAGTAAGAGAAATCAACTCTTATTCACCACCAAGGAAATGCTAATAAAACAGAACTTTTTTTTCCAGCTGAAATAAATTTAAAAAGTACATTTCATTTCTCTAGCAAATTTAAGCAAGAGAACATTCCTCATATCATCTCTCCTCCAGTTGACTTTTACAGTCGTACCTCGACTCCTGAACGTCTTGGGAGTCGAATGTTTTGGCTCCTGAACAATCAAAAACTGGAAGTGAGTGTTCCGGTTTTCGAACGTTCTTTCGGAAGGCGAACGTCCGACACGGCTTCTGATTGGCTGCAGGAGCTTCCTGCAGCCAATCAGAAGCCACGCTTTGGAAGTCGAATGTTTCGGAAGTCAAACGGAGTTCTGGAATGGATTCTGTTCGACTTCCGAGGTGTGACTGTACTAATTAATTCACTTTGTATGATATGTTTCATCCACTTTCCCCTGAATTTCCAACATCTGTGTCGTCCTTGCAGTTCTATCCACAACTCTTGCTTTTAAAAGGATGATCTCAGCTTTTCTATGTCGCTGCAGTTAGCTTGAAGTACATTCGAGGCTGGAGAATTTCCACAAATGTTTCAATAAAAATCTTTTAAAATCATAGGTAGTGACTTAGATGTCAATGATCCTGTTGAGGATTATAGTGAAATATGAAACACTTAGCCTAGACTTTATTGAATCGGTGGCCAGAACTCATATTAATCCTGCCATGGGCTCAAGATGGCACTATGATATAGAAAATGTACCAGTCATAGTACTGTTAGAGATTAAAGGCCAGAAGTGTTCCGTTTAATGCCAGAATAGTTGACTATATGATGCTGTGCTACTTTGCGATCAGATTACACCTTCTTTGTCCCCTCCTGTGGAGCACAGATGCCTTTTTGATTTCTGGTCTGATTCCCTTTGAATTTGTGTATGGCTTTCCAAGAATCTACATTAAAAATAAAACTCTTATCGAATCTCACCTGTTGACCAGAAATACATAGGCTCCTTAGAATTTGCCTAGCTTGGTTTCTAACTCTAAGGCTTCCTCAAAAGATTCCAGAATGATAGATTTCAGAAAATGGTGCTGAAAGCTAGATATACGAAGCAGCAACTTCGTTGTAAGCTCAAGACAAAACAACAGACACAGTTGAAAAGTTGGGTGACAGGTGGCAAGGAGAGGAACCTAGTTCCTCCCAGCATCTTGTCAGCTGTGCTTTTTACCAGTTGAGTTTATGAACTGTATTTAAAGGCAGCCCCATGAACAGAGCCTTTTGCATATAGTGATGCAATTTATTTTTATTATTATTATTATTATTATTATTATTATTATTATTATTATTATTATTACATATTGGGTGGCAGCCCCTGAGGAGTTTGGAGATTATAAATGTAACTGATAGTCACGTATTTGATTGATGTGAATTCTTTGAATATGTCAAACTGTATTTTGCCTCTTTTTGTTTCGGGGCGGATGATCGAAACAGCAGGTTTCTTCATCTGCCTCACTATTGTGTGGTTTTCAGTTTTGATCTGGAGCAATAAGTTGTCTAAAATAAGCACACAGTACGTGCTGTAAGTTGGGTGCAACTCCCACCAAACTAGTCCATTGAACAGAACCTCTATATTGGTGTTGCTTCAATGTAGGTGTTTCTGTTCATTTTTATTTACATGATTTTGTTGTGTGCGGCATGGTGCTATATCAGTCTGTTTTCGTTTTGTTCCTAGCTGTATCATGGGAAGAGGAATGCTATTTTTGTCTCCCTGTTGCCTACTTCAGCTTTTGTTTCTGTGGCATGCAAACACTAGGCCTATATTCTTGGAAATCTGGGCATCTTCTTGCAACAAACTGGTCCTGTTCTTTGGAATCCTCCTGCACACACACTTTTTCACGTCTGGAGAAAGAAGGGAGGCCTGTAGGCAGATGGTTCTAGGAGTGATAGCAAAGCAGATATTTGCCTCCTGTTGCCCAGACTGCAGCATCCTCAACTGTTTGTTCAGTTTTTGGCATTAAGGCAGGAAGTTTTGTACTTGACATGAGTGCCATTGACAATGATCTCGCATTTCCAAAAGAGCACTTGTGTTAACTGAAAAGAAAATCCAGCTACGGTGCCATTCTATCACGGGCACCTAGGAATAAACTTGCACTCTGACTTTTTAAGGTAAAGAAGCTGAGTTACTTTTCTTTTCTTACAAAGTCAGCAGACCAGAACTTGGCAGATGGGATGGAAGGTATCTTCCTTGTTTATGTAGCACTTGCCATAGATTGCAGGCTCTCTGAAAGCGCTGGAGTACATGTGATTGAATCACACAAGGTTAATGCTTATCTTCAATGTATCACCCTTTGGTAAGGAATTATATCGATGCTCCTAGCAACAGAATATTTTGTTTTCTTAGCAACTCCTCGTGGTTCATGCTGGCCTCTGTGTTAAGAGGGATGTGCTCTGAGAAAATAAGATTAAGTTAGCAAGTAGCCTCAGATTAGATTGGGTTTTTGTTTTTTAAAGTAAGCCTGCAAACTTTGGGGCCTGAAGTAAGGTACTATTTATGGTGAAGTTATGAGAAAATGCTGTCTTCAACTTTAAAAGGTAGCCGTGTGCAATTAGTCAGTGTCTTCATTGTAATTCGGGTGTGGCATTACACAATAGACCTTTGAAATGAAGAAGAGGTGGCATTAAGAATGACAGATTAATTAAGGAATTTAGGTTAATGGTGTCATATTAATACATGTGTTTAGTAAGGTTAATTATTGGTTTGTCCTCTCAGAGTCTGAAGGTCATTTTGCAGTTTTGGGGCAGGATTAAAAGAGGCACATAAGTGTTTTTCTTTTTAAAAAAATAATTTTTATTAAGTTTTCCGTTTAACAATCCAATCATATCACATTAATTATTCCAAATTATACCAATACATATTATAAAGTCCAAATATTTTGCCAAATTTTAAATTTTGTTGGGGGTTCCCATGTTTCGAGTTCAGTGAGGGTCCAATCATCTCATATTTCTGCTGCTTTTGATGTTCACAAATCCCATCTTCCAGTCTTCTTGTTGTTATCATTTTTCTTCTTAATAACCTCTGAGTTGTTTCCGCAAGCGAGTTAAACCAAACATTATTATATTTCTGTGTGAACTTTGTAAGGCTCTCCTTAAATCACCACACGCTGATCCAAAAGTCCTGCTCGGGCAGCAGGCGCCATTTTAGTCTGTTCCAATGTAATAAAGTCTAAGCGTCTGCTCATTAATTTTCCCAGACCAGTTGCACCATAAATCAGTCTTTCCAGGGGAGGGTTTGCCAAATCAAACACACAATCCAAACATGATAACAAAGCAGAGGCATATAAGTGTTTTTCATGAGCCCCAAAAGCCCTCGGTGGATATGGGTGGCAGGATGTGTGTTTGAAGAAGAAAAATAAAAAATAAATAACTTTGGGCACAAGCCCTTATGCATACCTGAGGTGGAGTCACTGATCCCAGTCTTTTGGCTTATTTAACCATTCCAGGGTGAACCTTAGTCTCTGTGGCAGTCCTGCAATACTGTTTAACCAGTAGCTCATCTCAGATAGAATTCTGTATATATTATGTGGCTTTGGTTTGAGCAATGAGTGTGTCATAGTAGTGAACAAGGGAATCCTGTCTTGTTCATGCCAGTGATGACATCTGCACATGCCAGCCAGAAACAGACAACTGTAACTGCCCAATTGATCGCTCAAACTCAGTGTCATTGATCCTCTGAAGCTATTTCATACTTGTGGTGCCATATCTAATGGAAGTCATGCCTGTAATTGGGCCATTAATGAAAAATTAGGGGCCTAAGTAGTTCAGGGTTATAAACACCAATGCCTCTACCACCAGCCAAGTTTTTGATAACACTATGCTCTGCTACTCATAGCAATGAGCTTTAGGAAGACTTAAGATGATTTCATCAGAAGAACAAAGTGGATCAGAAAAAGTCTGTGTAGACAAGCTTTTCTTTTAGCCCTTAACATGGTAGACTAGTAGCTCTGTCAAAGTACTTACAGTCTGTCGTTCAGCTTCTAAAGCCCTCCTCAACTGACATTGATCTCTTCCTAAGTCTACTACTGTCTTAGGGCCATCTTATGCTGGCTTTGCAAAGCTAGAAAAGTCTATACAGTTTTGAAGCAATCTCTGCATCTCAGCTAGCTTTTGCATGCCTTTTTATACCATTTCACCACTCTTTGTGCAAGACTATTATGTACTGTATAACTTGTGCCATCTGGAACATCCATTTTATTACTCTTTGCCTCATTTACTCTCCATCTAATTTAAAACCATGTCTGGAGATATGCCTTCTCCCTCCCCTATTGCCAGTATAATATACAGTACTGTACTTTCACGTTCATCTCTTACAGGTTCTGTCTTTTAACTTTATTACTTTTCTTGGTTTTTCATTTCCACTTGGGAGCAAAATTAGGACTTTAAAAATCATTTCCCCCCCTGTATATGCTTTAACCAATCTTTCTTAAATTGCAATATTGAGTGAGCTGTTCTCGAGAATCGTATAAAACATTGGAAACAAAAGGCAAAGTGTACTTGCTTTGTGAAAAATTCTCAGTATCCATTAGTGAATAGCTAGGAACGTGTTACTCAGAGATTACGGAGCTGTTGAAATGTCACAATTTCTTTTCCTTCTTAATCCCCCCTTCCTTTTCTTCATAGCGTTATCGTGGTGCTGGTATTTGTTTTCATAAAATGTTTAGTGCTACATTTTTGACTCGGCTTCCTTCGGCTACTCGTGTTCATAACTGGAATTCTGCAAATGCATCTATGGATAAAATCACACAGAATGTGGTTAAACTGTTTCCTTATTACTGCTTTGACATTTGACATTTTAATGAGTGGAGACCAAGGGTCTAGAGTCAATATCTTTACATATGTATCCATTTGTTGGATTATTTCCCCTCCTTTCATGCTTTGGCAATCCAAAGTTTTTCTTTGACATCACAGCGAAATGGCTGTTTCATTTACTTGTGTACATTTCATTTCTTTAACTTTGAATATGACCTTTGTTTTCTTTTTTTGATATAAAGTGTTCATAAAAAATAATACATGAATTACAACATATTTTTCAAAGTTCAGACTAGAACCCATACCAATACTGTAAAAGGTGCTAGAGGGTTAAAGAAAACTTAACAAGCCAGCAGAGGGCAAGATTCCTCTACCCTGTTTTAGCCAATTTCCCCTCCTCCAGCTGCAGGCATAGATACAGACCTGTGTTTGCTGGATCCGTCCAAGCCCCTGGAGAGACTTTTCAAGTACAGTGCGAGGAGGAGAAAGGAGAGATCTGTTGCATTCGTTTGCTTTGCTTTCCACTCACATAATATTGGACACAGCTTGATACAATCATCATAATTCCTGAACTAAAAGGCCTTCATGTTACAATGTGTTTTGAAAGTAACGGGGGGGGGCAGTGCTGAAGCGTAGCTGGGTTCCCACGAGGCAAGACACAGTGATAACAGCAAGAACCTTTGTTGAACTAACAGAACTGGACAACAGGGGCAAAGCAACTGCTTATATACATTTCTGAAGGCCTGGGCCACTCCCACTCCCAACGTGATTGGCTGTCTAAACTTCCAAGCTGCGAATCATAACTCGAGAGTTCAAAGGCCAATGACAGAGGCCCAAATCCTGAAATGTTCTGTGATTGGATATCATGTATCGAATCAGAACACGGGGGCGCAGAATACTTAGTCCAGACTCAAGCTCAGGCAAACACAGACCACTGAATACATAGCTTGGGTTACATACGCTTCAGGTTACAGACTCCGCTAACCCAGAAATAGTGCTTCAGGTTAAGAACTTTGCTTCAGGATGAGAACAGAAATCGTGCTCCGGCGGCATGGCAGCAGCAGGAGGTCCCATTAGCTAAAGTGGTGCTTCAGGTTAAGAACAGTTTCAGGTTAAATACTGACCTCCGGAACGAATTAAGTACTTAACCCGAGGTACCACTGTACTGCATGATGTTGGATGAGTGAAAGTGTATAAATATTAATCGTTGTGATTCCAGGAAGAAGAGAGAACGTGCGTATTTGTAAGATCTTAATGGGACAGTAAACATTTCTTAGCTGAATCTAAGGGTTTTTTTGGGGGGGTTGTTTAAAAGTAAATGTAATAGTTCTCATGGAAAATTGGCCTTAAAAGCCTGGCTAATTACACTCTGCGATTCAGTATGAAAAGAAAAGGTTACCTAAAAATGCCATAATCTGTTGTGTCACTTTTGCTCTTCACGGAGAGGGTTGTGGATGACAAATAAGTTCTTTCACTGCTTTGGGTTCTTGAAAGCCGTGCTGAGACAACTTGGCTGTGAAAGCAGAAGCTGGAATATGCTCTTTGTGAACACACACATGCCAGCAATTGAACCTAGGCTTGTAGCTAATTGGCAACCAGTTCAATTCTTTCAGCAGTGGCATAATATGATGTTAATATTCCGCCCCAGTGAGCAGTTAAGCTGTGGCATTTTGCACAAACTGCAGCTTCTGGGTCAGCCTGAAAGGCAGACCTACATAGAATACACTGTAGTAATCCATTTAAAGCAGTATCCTAAGTTTTTTTGTTTTTTAAATGCATCAGTATGTAAACCAAACAGATGATAGGGGTGGGGTGGGGAGGCAAAATATTTGGCTATTGTTATGAGCTACATTTATGATCTTACCGTAAAAGAACATGTCAGTATGGTTTATTTATGACCTGGCTGCACAGATGGGTGACTGAAAAGCACTAGAAGTTACACCGCTATAAATCCAAATATTGTTATGCATACTCGGAATTGATTTTGGACTACAGCACAGATACTACGTAAATAACATTTATTTCTTCAAATGCTGCAAAGATTTGACATGTTCAATAAATTGGTTTAATTAAAATCCAAAGTGAATTATGAGGGTGGCAATCCTCTTTTTCATCAACTCAGAAGAATGTAAATTTAATTTTCTATAGTGGGGAAGGGAAGGATGAGTCAATCTAGTATTCAATATTGGGAGGCTTATAGGTATTCCCTAAGAAGGAAAGGATTGTAATGGTAATATCCTTGGAGAGCATAAGTTAAATTCACTTGCTAGCTTGTTTAAAACAAGAATCCTCATAAAACCAGCTGCTTGAATTTAGCATATATAAGAGCAGCAGTTAGCTAAGAAAACTCTTACCTCCAAAACATTGGAGATAAAAGGATCAGTGAATGATCCTATTGTTTTTCTTCAAATTGCAGTGCACTATTCCTATATATGGAGTTCTGTATGCAGATCTGCAAGGATTTGCAGGTTAGTATTCATTAGATCTCCAGCTAAACTGCAAGGTTCCTATTGCAGTCAGGCTATGCCAACTTAATTTCCTCATCCTCAGCTCAGCCAGAAATACACCGGTGTAACTCCTCCACCCCAGCTGGCTGAGCCAAACCCTGCAGATTTAAACCCTCGTAAGCCCTGAAAAAGGGGTGTAGTGCTGGCAGGAACAGAGTGGGTGCCCCTGGGCTGGATCCTATGCCTGTTCAGCTTGGTCATGTGGCCTGGCAACCCAGCATAAGTAAAAAGGGAAGTGTAATTCAAACACTATTTTAAAGGCCTGTTTTCCCTCTGGTAGGCTTAGCCTTGCTGCTGAACAGAGTTTGGATCTGGTGTCTTCATGGCACCTGACTCTTTTGGATTTGCTGGAAAGATATGTATGTACCGTATTTTTCGCTCCATAAGACACACTTTTTCCCTCCTAAAAAGTAAGGGGAAATGTGTGTGCGTCTTATGGAGTGAATGCAGGGGGGCAGGCAGGAAAAGCCCCCAAGAGCCGCACACAAGCTCCGTGCGGCTCTTGCGGGCTTTTACCCAGGAGGGGCCAGTCAGTCCCTTCTCCCTCCTCGTATAAAAGCCCTCAGGAGCCGCGCAGTCCTTAAAGGGTGCACGGCTCCTGTGGGCTTTTGCGGGAGGTGGGGGAATTGCCATAGCTGCGCGCAGCTTCTCCCAGCCAGAGAGGCTGCGCGTGGCTAAAGAAGCCAAGACAGCCAGCAGGATCCATCCCGCTGGCTGTCTTGGCTTGTGCCACAGCTGTGCGCAGCCTCTCCCGGCCAGAGGGGCTGCGTGTGGCTAAAGAGGAAGCCAAGACAGCAAGCGGGATGGATCCTTTGTGGGATGGGTTGGCTTCTTTGCTCTTTGGGGCTGGGGGGGCGGAACCCGGGCTTCCCCCGGCAGCCCCGAGAAGCTCTGGGAGAAACGGATTTTTTCCCCCTCTTGATTTCACCCTCTAAAAACTAGGTTACCTTATGGTCCAGTGCTCCTTATGAAGCAAAAAATATGGTACATCATTAGCAAATAGTTTGTTTTGTATTTCTGGTGGCTGATAGGTATTCCTTTTCTTCTCTTGTTTGCTCATATTGAACTTCCTAATGGTTCTGAAGTGGGGTGAAGAAGAGCGATAGAGACTCTGTTATTTGGGTCCCTCTCTGTATATTGATGGGTACAGTATCCAGGCCATTTGTCCTAACTGCTGCCTTCAGTGTGCTACATGGTGGTTCAATATATGCAGAAAAGTTCAGAACCATGTACCCATTTGTACAGTAATTGTGTTATAAAGGTTCACTTCAAATTGTCAAATGCTTTTTGGGTGCCTAATCAACAGTAGGTTTCTTTTTCTTTTTGATATATAGGAATCTTTATTAAGTACCCTTCAGATGTTATCAGATACTTTTCTGGAAAGTACAAAACCCTTCAGATCTTTATTGATATACATGGCTTTCAGTGTGCTTAATCTCTGAGACTGAAGTGAATATGTTAGCCTCTTGGTTTAGCAAGGTAATTGATCCGTAAGATCCTATCTGTCGCTTGTCTTTGTTCAGTTCAGTTATGTACTTAAAACCACCCCTGTCATTCAGGGGTACAGCAGTCCCTTCATTATGTTATCTGATAACCAGGGTCCAAGTATTAAACTTGTAACACAGGCACCTCCACACATGTTCCAGAATCCCATCTCATGCATACATATAGGCTCCTGAAAAAAAAACTATTTAATTCTGAAATTGTATTTTCTACTTTTCTGAAATTACAACATCAACCACAATGGGGATTTATTTTATTTTTTTACCATGCCCCAAACACAGTTCATTCTATTTTTGTTTAATATCATATCCAGCCTGAAAAAAGAGTCACGCAAATCTTATCCATTATTTTGTAACCTTTTGATTGGTCCTTGTTGAGGTAAACTTGAGTGATTGTTGCTGTTGTTGTTTGTTGAGCTGCAAATGTTTTATAAATAGACCAGTTCGCTCCAAACCTTTGTTTTTCTGGCATTTTCCATGGCAAAATAGCATGTGCCCCCTTCCCCTCCACTTAGCCATGGCAGCCTGGGGGTTTGTGAGTGAGAGAGACAGAGAACTGGACATTTGCTTACACAGGGTGGTATTCAATATTAGTCAAACTCAGAGTAGACCCATGGAAATAAACTAATTTGTGTGTTTTTTAAGTACATTGATGATGATGATGATGTTGATGATACCTTTATTGTCAATGTACAACTTGTGTACAATGAAATTAACCGAATGAAATTAACATTGAATTCAGTATATTTACTCTGCGTTTGGCAAACATTAGATAACACCCATATATGCTCGGTTTTCAAATCCTGTGAACAGCACTGACTCCCACTGTCCCTTGGATCAATGTTCCGGATTATTATAGTTCTTGTTCCTCACAACAGCTGCCCATTCCTCTTGCCTATCCACAGGAAACTAGAGGGCCAGGTTTTGAGAGTGGGTGTCATATAGGAAAGCACATATCTCTTTCTCGCTTACACTACAAGCCTAGTTTAACAGCACAAGCCCCTCTCTCCGCTCTAGAGGAGCACCTGAGTCAGCAGCACATTCGTCAGAATGTGGCTTGTTGTGCTGTAATACTGCTTATGATTTGCTCTAGCTGTTGCATGAGATCTGGTCAGTAGGTTTAAAGCTACAGGAAAATGCGTTTCTATAAATATCCTCAACTAGGATCTACAGTTTGGTCTGTTCCCCCACCCCTTTATGGTGTTGGAGATTCAGGCTGACACACACACACACACACACACCTACCTTGATCTCTAGGGGCTGGTAAAGTGTACCATCTCTCTCTTCCCTGCTACCAAGGTTCAGCGCTGCTGATAACTATTGCTTAAGAGTTTTTCTGAATCAGAGAAATCATACTCCAGCAGCATTTTATCATCTCTGTAAGATTACCGAAGCCCTGATTCGGTGGAAATATCATTATATGTTATTCACCTTTAATAGAATAAGTAGCAACCTTGCTTCTGTTTGCCTTAAATATCTTTGTTTATGTGGTGAACATGGGGAAAGGCGTTTTCAGAAACGGAAATAAAATAAACCGAACTGTTCACAAAATGTGTGGAGTGTGGGGTACAATGCAGTTTTAACACTATTTTTGAAAGGAAGATGATGATGATGATGATGATGATAATAATAATAATTTATTATTTGTACCCCGCCCATCTGGCTGGGTTTCCCCAGCCACTCTGGGTGGCTTCCAACAAAGATGAAAAATACACTAAAATGTCACATATTAAAAACTTCCCTGAACAGGGCTGCCTTCAGATGTCTTCTGAATGTCAGGTAGTTGTTTATCGCTTTGACATCTGATAGGAGGGCGTTCCACAGGGCGGGCGCCACTACCGAGAAGGCCCTCTGCCTGGTTCCCTGTAACTTGGCCTCTCGCAGTGAGGGAACCGCCAGAAGGCCCTCGGAGCTGGACCTCAGTGTCCGGGCAGAACGATGGGGGAGGAGACGCTCCTTCAGATATACTGGACCGAGGCCGTTTAGGGCTTTAAAGGTCAGCACCAACACTTTGAATTGTGATTTCTAAATTTAGATTGCTAAATGCTGAGGGATGTTTTGAGGTTGGGGAGAATATTGTTGTTTGCTAATAGCTGTGTGACAGGATGATGGTAGTAGCATCAATCTACAGTCAGGCTCTACATCTTGACAACCCCTTGTGGGGTTGGTGCTTTGAAGTCCCAGCAATTATTGGGACTTCAAAGCATCACACAGGGTTTGCAAAGTGCCCTGTGCAGTGTTTTGAAGCGTTGCTGATCAGCTGATTGTTGCTGCTTTAAGGTGCCAAACAGTGCTCTATAGCACAGCTGATCCCATGGACCTTGGAGTCACACCCATCAGCTGACAGGCGACGACTTCAAGATCTGCTTTATGCTGATCAGTGGTGACAGCAAGCCTCCCTGGCCATTGCACAACCGGAAGCAAACTTTAAGGCACATTCTTGCCTTACTGGGCACTAGACCTACAGCCTCTGGTAGTGTTCAGGGGTTTTCCTAGCACATATGATAACTGCTATATCCAAGGCTGGAAGTATAATTAAATTCCTACAGAAAAATGGTTCACTGTTAGCTGACTCATTCTTGCGCCTAGAGGTAACTGTTAATATTATACATATATGGCCTCTGCAAATGGGCTCCTCGAAATACTCCTGCCAGAGGGATGCGGGGTTATTTACGTGAACAAGATTACAATTTGAGATCATTAGTTGAGAACTTTGTTTTTGCCGTAGGCTACACAAATACTGTAAGTGTTTAGGTCCCTTGCCACGGAGGAACAGACATAACATGAATTAAATTGACTTTTGGTAACATGATACCAAAGTCAACGGTTCATTCTCTGTTAGGCTGAAAAACAAATTTAATATGTCTGGTACATGGCCTTGTAGATGTTCTTCATCCCCCCTTCTCTTGCCTACAAAACAAGCATATGAAATAGCAAATGCAATTTTTGCATGCCTTCGGTGCATGTACAATATGTATATGAAGCCATTTAAATACAGTAAAGTACTATATCAATAGCACTTATTTTAGTGCTTCTCTCCATACAACCAGCACAAACCCAATGTAGGGGAACTGATTATGGTCTGACTAGGGAGTAGCCCAGCATGTAGTGATTTATAAAAGGGCATTCTCTGTATTTACACCCCACTTATAGAACTCTTTTCCCATAGAAGAATGGATGATTAGGACATTCATAGAATGTCAGGGAAAAATGCTGTGTTTTCTGAACCCAACAGGAGGTTATATTTATATTATTTTCTGTCCTTGTCTCCCTTCATATTATCTAGTCTTGACTAGAATGGCTTTGTTGTTGATGTTTTAATTGTATTTTATTGCTTGTGTTTTTATTATTTTTTACTGATATTTGTAAACCGTTTCAATATCATTTGTGGCAGTAAGCAGCATATGAAAGCTTTAAATAATTACATGCACAATCTGCTCTGTTTTTAGCAAAGTGGTTTTGTCCATCTGTCTGTCCATCTGTCCTCTATGCTTTTGGACGCCTGTTAAGATACTGTCACCCCGTTTGGCATGAGGGTTTCCAAGATGGAGGAGCCAGTTTTCATCTGTGTTTGTTTGTTTTTTTAAAGAATATTTATTAAATTTTCCAATTTTTTAAACAAACAAACAAACAAAACAAACAGAAACATTAAACACAGGCATAAAATTCATAAACCATACTTTTAAATAACAAATTTCTCAGACCTCCTCATACTTCTCCTTCTTGTATCCCAATTAAGATTATTTGTTCAGCAAATCCTTCATTTAAAGCATTACAGCTTATAACATTACCTTATTTTTCAAACCCTTTCTTTTCCCCATCTATGTTCTTATATATTATTGCAGCTAGAAACCTCTCAGTTTCAATCCAACACCATCTAACTTTCTTAAATTTTACAATGTTTCTGTAAATAGTCCTTAAATTTTTTCCAATCTTCTTCAGCCGACTCTTCTCCCTGGTCACGGATTCTGCTCGTCAATTCTGCCAGTCCCATACAGTCAATCATTTTCATCTGCCATTCTTCCAGAGTGGGTAGATCTTGCGTCTTCCAATACTTTGCGATGAGTATCCTTGCTGCTGTTGTAGCATACATAAAAAAAGTTCTGTCCTTCTTTGGCACCACTTGGCCGACCATGCCCAAGAGAAAGGCCTCTGGTTTCTTCAAGAAGGTATATTTAAATACCTTTTTCAGTTCATTATATATCATTTCCCAGAAAGCCTTAATCTTTGGGCACGTCCACCAAAGGTGCAGTTTTCATCTGTGTTTGGACACCATTTGATGCCATTTTGAATCAAGATGGCCAACCAAAATGTTCTGAATAGCACAGTAGATTCCTCTGGAGATAGTGTTTCCCAGTTTCGTGTGACCTTGCTCAGTTTGGCACAACGGTTACGAACTGTGCCAATTGGGATGCATCTGAAGATTGTTGGCATTACTCTGTCTTGAGAGACAATGGAGTGCATCTCGCGGTGTGTGTGTGTGTGAAGCCAAACTGCTGGAGAATTGCAGCTCCCACTGCAGAGACTCGTAACTCCCATATTGTTTTTGTTGTGTTAGCAGCACCAAAGTGACCTCTCTGGGGCGCAAACCTGGACAGTGTGTACAGAAGTCCTGGGCTGCCCAGATGACAAGGCCCCCATCTCAGACTTACTGGTGTGGTCCAAAGGAAAGCAGGGCAATTGGTTCTTGGAACCAATTCAGAATTTTACATTTCCTTGCTTTACCCAGCTGAGGTAGAACTAAGCTTTATTTTTAACTGAAAAAGGAAGGTCCATTGTCTACTTCTCTTCATAATCTTTGATAATGCTGGAAAGATGGCTGTGGAGATAGAAGTCAATTACTGAGGGGGGGCTTGCAGACTTTGAAATACTTGCGTTCTGCATACAAAGTAACTTGTTCCTTTAAACCTTCATCTCATTTCCCTTGATTTCCTCGTTATTGCCATTTGCAACAGACTATCAGCTGACCCATCAAGCAGAATAAGCCATTCAGGAGATTAATTTAACAGAAGAGATTAAATGGACAGGGGTTTGGAGAGCTCTGTATTTTATACTGCTAAATATTTAAGCATGTTTTTAACTAGCACAAATTAAGGGCTCTTTAAATTTTAAGTTGTTGCTATGGGAATTTTTATCTTGCTCAATACCCCCCCCCTCCCAACACAGGCAAGTATTCAGTGCAAATTTTAGTGTTTTGTTTTTAATGCCAACTGGACAAAACTGCACTCAACCTCTGCCTGCCTCCTATCTCATTTGTGCACTTCCATTTTTCACTTTTTGCAGCTAATTACCATATTTTTTGCTCTATAAGACTCACTTTTTACCTCCTAAACAGTAAGCGGAAATGTGTGTGCGTCTTATGGAGCGAATGCAGGCTGCGCAGCTATATCAGAAGCCAGAACAGCAAGAGGGATTGCTGCTTTCGCTGCGCAGCGATCCCTCTTGTTGCTCTGGCTTCTGAGATTCAGAATATTTTTTTTCTTGTTTTCCTTCTCCAAAAACTAGGTGCATCTTATGGTCTGGTGCGTCTTATAGAGCGAAAAATACGGTATTCCACCCACTCCAGTGTCATCTACCCAAAGGCTGTCTCTGGGAGAGTCTTTGGTGTGTTGGTTGTAAACAACAAAAATTTGGAGGAACAACCCACCCCCCAATCCTGATACAATAAGATGTTGGACCCATAATGTGTGACTGTACGATTTAGTGCTAGTACAAATGTGAACTGAAGGTCACTTGGCAAGATTCCTGTGTGCACAAGTTATGGTAGAAGAGTCAAACACAAGAGAAAACAAGAAACTGTGAAACGGTAATAAATCCTGTAATATCCTAATGGATAAAAATGTCACTAGTAGGAAACAGGAAGAAATAAGATTTGCAGGGCGCGCATAGGCCAGATTGGTATGGAGTATTTATTCCCTTTCTACTAATCAAAGTTCTTGAGGCCAGCTTGCAATGATTTATAAATACAGTAAAATGGACAAGAGTTACTACGGTGGGGTAAAGGCGTACAGTGAGTGCTCACTGGAAGGACAGATCCTGAAGCTGGGGCTCCAGTACTTTGGCCACCTCAGGAGAAGAGAAGACTCCCTGGAAAAGACCCTGATGTTGGGAAAGATTGAGGGCACAAGGAGAAGGGGACGACAGAGGACGAGATAGTTGGACAGTGTTCTCGAAGCTACCAACATGAGTTTGACCAAACTGCGGGAGGCAGTGGAAGACAGGAGTGCCTGGTGTGCTCTGGTCCATGGGGTCACGAAGAGTTGGACACGACTAAACGACTAAACAACAACAACCCTAATAGCAGAAGTGGCCAATTGGAGATCTAGCACAGAGCCAAAAGAAAGACTTAGGAAAGAGTTCTTTTCTCTTGTCATTGCAGAAATTGAATATATCACACAGATACAAGGACCAGGGTAGTTTTATGCTCCCACTTTACCATATTCAGTGGATATTCTTTACATCCTTAATTCCAGCAGGTGCACGATGCATGATAGACTGGAAAACTACAGTCTAGTTAGGGCATTTGAGACACAGCACATTTAGAAGTTATTTTGGGCAAGCTCCTTGAAAAGTATTTGAGATATTCACTAGCACCTCATAGTGAAACTTGTGCAAGAGAATTTCTCTCTGGAATTCTACTTTAGACATGGAGGGGGGGAAAACCTGTCTATTTTCAGTGCCCCTTTAAATCTGTTTGAAAGGTCTACTAGATTCACAGTGCATTTTTTTCATCAGTTTGTACTGTGCTTGTTATAAAAACCTCCATTTGCTTGAGTCAGTGATGTCTTTGGTCTCATTTTTTGCCACACCTGAGACATTCTATTTTAATTTATTCTTCTGTAGTTTTCTTCCTTGTTCTAAATTCAGCACCAGAGACAGCTGCTTTGATAACATGTTTAATTATTATTTTTTGCAAGTGAATAGACTGATAGGTAATATCCATTTCAATTAGAACCACTGATTTAGATTTAGAAGTAAATAAGAAAAAAGTTGCAATATCTGACAGTGTGATTAAATTGAAGCTTCAATAAACATACCAATTTCACAAAATCACATTAATACAATTTATTAATCAGTGGTGAGCCTGAGCTAGGGATCATTATAATTGAACAAATGTCACCTATTTAAATATGATTTTCATATTTATATCATTATTAATTCCCATGTGGGTAATTTTGATTTTTTTAAAATAATGAAATAAATGTGATAAATGTAATGAAATAAATGTGAAAATTATCTTTTGGTTGTGTGAAATTCATGCTATTATAATGATTTTAAGCTATGCTCCATTGGCAGCATCATCTTGCACATGCAGACACAAAGAAAGAGAGAGCCAGTGTGGTGTAGTGGTTAAGAGCGGTAGACTCGTAATCTGGTGAACCGGGTTCTCGTCTCCACTCCTCCACATGCAGCTGCTGGGTGACCTTGGGCCAGTCACACTTCTTTGAAGTCTCTCAGCCCCACTCACCTCACAGAGTGTTTGTTGTGGGGGAGGAAGGGAAAGGAGATTGTTAGCCGCTTTGAGACTCCTTAAAGGGAGTGAAAGGCGGGATATCAAATCCAAACTCTTCTTCTTCTTCTTCCTCTTGTACCTCAGGTTGGGTGAGCAGTAACAATGCCCTAGTTATGCTACTGCTCAAACCTTGATTGAAATTTGGTGAAATTGCTATGGGGCAGTTGAAATCACTATCCCGTTCTAAAGCATGGTCAGAAACATCGCTCATCCTTCCACCCACAAAAACTGTTTTTGGAAGACCTCCTTTTTCCAGCAGTGGGAATCAGTACAAGTACAAAAGGAGTAATAAAAAGGGGCAAATAATATTCCTTATGCCCCTGACTTTTTGTTGAATATTGCAGAGTATACACAGACTTTCTGGAAGTACGGTATATGGTTGCAAGCTGGAAGGATGACCAGGGGGAAAGCACATAGCCTGCATAATTTGAGTACAGTGGTACCTCGGGTTAAGAACTTAATTAGTTCTGGAGGTCTGTTCTTAACCTGAAACTGTTCTTAATCTGAGGTACAACTTTAGCTAATGGGGCCTCCTGCTGTTGCTGCGCTGCTGCTGCACAATTACTGTTCTCATCCTGAAGAAAAGTTCTTAACCCGTGGTACTATTTCTGGGTTAGCGGAGTCTGTAACCTGAAGCGTCTGTAACCTGAAGCACCTGTAACCTGAGGTACCACTGTATTAGCTGCCTTAAAGGAGTTTCCTGTATATTCATTATTATTTAAATTTGTATTCCGCCCTTCATCGAAAGATCCCGGGGCGGTACACAACAGAAAAATACAAAATGAGAATACAGTGGTACCTCGGGTTAAGCACTTACCGTATTTTTCGCACCATAGGACGCACCGAACAATAGGACGCACCTTGTTTTAGAGGGGGGAGAACAAGAAAATAAAATTCTCTCCCTCTCTGCCCAGCGCCCCTTCAGCGAAGCGGCAGGAGGCACTGCGCAGAGAGGGAGAGAATTTCCCCCCTCTTGTTTTCCCACTCTAAAACAAGGTGCCGTTTAAGGTGCGTTCAGACGCCTTCAGGTGGCTACCTTGGAAGCCTGGAGAGCGAGAGGGGTCGGTGCACACCGACCCCTCTCACTCTCCAGGCTTCAGGTTCCTTTCAACCTGCTCTTTGGGGCTGGCGGGGGGAAGCCCACCACCAGCCCCAAAGAGCAGGTCGGGGAGCAGCGCAAAGGCGTGCGGCTAAAGAGGCTCCTGCCATAGCTGTGTGTCACCTCTCCAGCCAGGAGAGGATAAGCGGGGCTTCTTTAGCCCCGCGTGCGCTCTCCCGGCTGGAGAGGTGGTGCGTGGCTATAGAGGCTCCTGCCATAGCCGCGCGTCACCTCTCCAGCCGCCAGAGGGTCTCGGGGCTATGCTGTCTTCGCTCCATAGGACGCACACACATTCCCCCTTCATTTTTGAAGGGGAAAAAGTGCGTCCTATGGTGCGAAAAATACGGTAATTCGTTCTGGAGGTCCGTTCTTAACCTGAAACTGTTCTTAATCTGAGACACCACTTTAGCTAATGGGGCCTCCTGCTGCCGCTGCGCCACCGGAGCACGATTTATGTTCTCATTCTGAAGCAAAGTTCTTAACCTGAAGCACTATTTTGGGTTAGTGGAGTCTGTAACCTGAAGCGTCTGTAACCCAAGGTACCACTGTATTTAAGCAGTGCTTTTTTCTGGAAAAAAGGTGGGGGGACTCACCACAATGTTTGTTCGTTTGTTAATTGCAGGCCCAGTTGTAGTGCCACCCCCTCCTCCTGGGCAGTGGCCAAGTGTAAAATGTGATTAATAAACTCAAGAAGTCAATGCTTTGGATTAGAAATGGCTACAACCATTACAGATATAGGTGGATTTTTGGCTCCTTGGGTTTATGTTTATTCCAGGCCCCCCAGAAAAATAATAATTATTGGTCCAAAAGTTACAGGAAGTACCAACGATTGCGGAGTGGCAGGCAAAGATGATGGACTTTGCAGAACTGGCCAGAATGACCTGCAGGATCCGAGACCAGGACGATCAAAAATTTCAAAGGGATTGGAGTAAATTTATTGCATATTTGAATAATAATTGCACAAATTTGAAGACGCCAGCAGGATTGAAATAAATCCTACAATGTGGACAATAGAAGTTAAAGAGCTAAACTGCGAGACAGGACTTGAAAGTGGAAAACCTGCTGAAGGGAAGGAGGGAAGTCACACATTCAGCAGAGCGGGAAGTTTTTGTGTTATTGTATTGTCGAAAATATTGCTTAATGAGGGAAATAATAAAAATATATTTTAAAAAGAAAAATAATTATTATTATTTCATTTTAAGAAGTTAAGGGAATTCTGTTCCCCCGAGTTCTTGCTCAAACATGCCCCCCCCTGCATGTAAGCCATATATTTTGTCTTAGCTGAGTCAATCTCCACTACTATCTTGATACTATGGGCAAAATGACGGACAGAGCTCTCAGCATTCATTCTAGTTATACTGAAACTCAGAAACTGTCTGGGATAAAATAGAGTCCACAAGTGTTAAAACAGCACCATTGTGTGCGCGCATGAGTGTAAAATTATAAAGGTGCTTTTCAGTAGCAATGACATTGTGTTCCACTCTTCTAACTAAGCACATCAAGCTTTTTGTTTTCTAGGACTTAATTTAGCCGGCAGTTATTATTGGACATTAGGTTACTTTTCCTTCCCAGGCAAGATTTCTCTGCAGAGGTTATTTTCTTGTTGCTAAAATGACAATCCAATTCGCAGCCACCCCAGTAGCTTCAGTCATTCTAATAAGGGTCTAATAAGGGGGGCAATTTATTTCTTACATTGCAAAGATTTCCTGCAGCTTTTGAACCATTACGATATGCCCGTCCTTGCAACAGAGAGAGGAATAGGGATAGAGGAATTTCTGGTGTCCAAAAGAGAAACCTGTGTTACATTTTGCAACCACTTTGCTTTTCCTGGACATTTTTCCGGCACAGCAAACAATGATTTACAAGAGTTCTGTATTTCTTTTATTATATAAAAATTGTTGAAGGGCTGGAGCTTCATTGTTCAATGATACAAACGTCATTTCTGCTGCTATTTGGGGAGGGAATTAAGCACCAGAAAAAAATAGGTTTCAAATACCTCAGCTGAAAATAAAATAAGATGGGGTTGTTGTTTTTTGTCCCCTTTCCTACTCCTTTCCCCGTCAGCCAGCCACCTTCCAGGATGGTTCTATTTTCACTCTACAATTGGATTGTTCTATATTGGTTCAAGATGCTTTTTCAAAAGCACGTAGATAAATAGGGACCGCTTACCAGCGGGAAGGTAAACGGCGTTCCGTGTGCTGCGCTGGCTCGCCAGATGCAGCTTGTCACGCTGGCCACGTGACCCGGAAGTGTCTGCGGACAGCGCCTATAGAGTGAGATGAGCGCACAACCCTAGAGTCGGACACGACTGGCCCGTACGGGCAGGGGTACCTTTACCTTTATATTGGTTCAAGATGCTTTTTCAAAGTGATTAAGTGGTGTTTCTGGGAGATTTTTGCGTTCTTTCTGTAAGCAACTTACTGTGTGTCTCCAAGCAAACTTGGCAAAACACATCTTAATTGCACCTCACTTTCCCCCCCCCTTTTGCTTATGGCACACTATTAACTCCAGTTGCTCATTGGCACGAGCTTTTTCTTTGTGCTAACTATAATACACTTCTGTTTTCTCTGAGTGCTTTGGGAATGTCCAAATCATTTGAACAATCGGATGCCTAGAATGTATACATGGAGAAGTATGGAAAGAGAGAGGGGCAAGAGAGACAGAGGGTTGCTTTATTTTTATTTATTTTTTAAAATAATTTATAGATTCCCTTAAGGTATTTGGGTCCCAGACTGTTCAGGGCTTTAAGTGTGGGGGCTGAGGAATATTGCTTTATAACATCGCCTGACTATTTTTATGCTCAAATTTGGGTGAGCTCCCATGAGCCAAGAGATCCATGGTTGTGAAGCAGTCACCCAATAACTCGGCCCTCCATATGTTTTGGGACTACAACTCCCATCATCCCTAGCTAACAGGACCAGTGGTCAGGGATGATGGGAATTGTAGTCCCAAATCTGGAGGGCTGAGTTTGCCTATGCCTGCAATAATGCCTCTTTAGATGCCCTTGTTTTGACTGTGTTGGGCAATGGGAAGGCTGTGGATAGAACATTTTTTGTGTGAAGGAGCCTGCACACGTGTATTGACAGATGGCAAGTTCATTGCTGGCATCTGGATGTCAGAGACACTTGTTGTTTCAAGGGATGGCTGACTAGTGAATAAAGAGCCTTTTTCCAGGAGAGCAAACTCAAGCATCAATCTGCAGGAAATGGATGGATGAGAGTACTTGAAAAGGAACAAAGGATAGCTTCGAGTTCTTAAGATGAGGCATCAGTGCAACTTGAACCTCTGTCTCCAACCTGCAGGCCTCTCACATGTTAGAGGAAACCTTTGTAAAGCGTTCAAGAGCTGTTAGAAGAAAGCTATAATGATTGCCTTTAGACATTGTGTGACACCATTCTGTACCCAAAACAAACCACTGGCTCATTGTATGTTCATGGAAAACTGGCTACTCCTCACGTAGATTTCTTTGAAATCTACCTTCATCATAAATAAATAACACTATTGAATTCTGGTTTTTGTTGGTTTGCGCAAGCCAGAAAATATTTTCCTGTAGGTTTGTGAGTGCATTCAGTGGGCACAGAAGGCTAAGCTGCCTCTTGGAGGGGGGAAGAGAATAGAATAGAGTGGCTGGAAAATGCAACTGTGGGTGTGAGATAGAGAGAACCATGTTGTTGTCTGGATGGATTATTTTCTTGTTTGCAATGAGAAGCCGTTTTCAAATGAACGCAGGGATGGAAGAGAGAGCTGCCCACAGAAGTCAGTGAACAAATTCAATATTATAACGCAGCAGAGATTGGGCTAATCTTTCCTCTCCATGGTAAAAAATGAAACCTTGCTTTCTAAATGGTCCTAAGTACTCTACTTATCTGATCTAAGCTTCATCCGTATTTTCTGCTCTGTTTCTCTTCTTCTTTTGTAGTTGTACTTCTGTTATTTTTGGGGTGTGTGTGTGTGGGATTGATTTGTTTGACTTGGTTCAATAAAAAACAACCCTTAAGTGTTGTCCAGCAGTATTAGACCCTTACTTCATGTACAGAGTTGGGCAGAAGCAGAGGGGTAAAAGTTATTGGAGTTTGTTGCCCATGATGTAGTCACCATCATAAATAAGAGGCTTTGCCCCCGTTGTAAATGTAACTTTGAAATGGAAGATGGACAGCATTAGGCTATTGCTTTAAAATAAAAAGTAGACTGTGAGAGGGTTTATTTCCCCACCGCCTTAAATAGAAGGAAATCATGTTTGCTCCAGTGACGCTAAAGTGCTGTTTTTAAACCTGTTTTAAACATTGATCAGTGTTTTGGGCATTCCTGCAAACATTGTGCAGGTCTTAATGACTGTACAGATTTTCCTTTTCTTGTAGATGTGAGGAAAAGTATTTCTTTGCTGGCTTTCCTCTGAGAATGCCAGCAAAGATAGATAGAAATCCCTTAATTTGGTAAACAACAAACAGGCTTATGGAGACTATAACTCACTTTACTTCATCAGATGAGCAGAGTGATTAAGTTCATTATTTAAACCTCCACTTCCTGGGGTTGGGGTGGGTTATGATGGTTAATGTGCATTTTGAAATCATGCGGAACGGGCAACTTACTTTGAACATGATTTCTGAGAGCAAATTCGAATGCTACTTTTTGTTCATTTTTCTGGTTATCTTCACTTCAGCTGCTTAAACTTGTCTGTGTCTCACTTCATTCAGAATCACTTGGATGAAGAGCCCCTTTTCCTTAATCTTGTAAGAAGACTGCAGTATCTCTGTGGATTTCAATTTCACGTGGAGGAATGTGTAGTTTTGTGCTTCATTATTTCAGAAGGTGTAGTATAATTGCAGTAGGGGGCCTAACCTGCTGAGCAAAAAGCATGTGGCGGTTCGGAGCACTCCCTCCAGATCTTTGCTTCAGTAATGTGCTGAAAGGCAGATTTCTCAGGAAACCTGTCAAAGGCGTCTTTGTGCATTCCTAAATGAAATGCAATGTTACATTAAAGTCAAGGCTGGGAGCAGGGCACAGAACAAGGAAGCACTCTGAATGGAAAGCCCTCCGATCATTGAGTTCATGCCAACAAAATATGCCAACATTTAGTTTTGAGATTACATACAGAGAATTGTCTAGAAAGAGCATTATTGCTGTGAATTATTGTTAGGTGCACTGTGCGGTTTTGTACTTGTGGCCTTGGCACAAAGTTTTGTGGCATGCTGGAAAAGTTTTCCAGAGACAGTGCAATAATTCTTTCTCCTCAGTATCTTACGTCTCTAGACCCCGGAGTAGAATGCTAGGAGCTGTTTTGGTCACTTAAGGAAAAATACCCACCTATGGGCTGCATAGAACAAGAGGAAATACACCCCAGAGTTTATATAAACTAGTGGCATGTCTGATTTGTGACAACTTGTCTTCATGATTCTCCGTGCTGTTCTCTTTTTTGTGTCATCCGGGGTCAACAGTGCACAAAGGAAGAGTGAAACCCAAGCTGAGGTTCATGTAAGATCAGGATTTATTGCTGCAGTGGGAGGAAAATTTGGGGAAGTTTCTTCTCATATTCCTCTTGGAATTTGTAACATCTTGGTTTTTTTAATGTCCTGTTATATGAGTCTTTAAAGGATTGCCTACTTCCAAGATTTGGGGCCCCTCATGCATGATATCTGAGATACAAGTAATTATAAATCTGAGAACTTGCACAATGACCTTATTTGTTGCATTGCAGAATACTGCCTGTTAACTGTAACACACACCATAAACTTTGGACACAGCCTGTCTCAATTTCTTGTAAACCAGAGCTGAGGGTTTTAAAAGGAGGAGAATATTCAAAATAGGAGGATAACCGTAACTCCATCCGTTTCCAGATATCATGAAATTCTATACCTGCTGTTCAGTATTCTGATGAGGCTTCCTGCCCGGAATTTTTCAAGTGTCCGGCATTCTCATTCAATATTTCACACTCATCGACTGTGTGCAGACTTCAGTGGTAAAGGTAAAGGTAAAGGTACCCCTGCCCGTACGGGCCAGTCTTGACAGACTCTGGGGTTGTGCGCCCATCTCACTTAAGAGGCCAGGGGCCAGCGCTGTCCAGAGACACTTCCGGGTCACGTGGCCAGCGTGACAAAGCTGCATCTGGCGAGCCAGCGCAGCACACGGAAACGCCGTTTACCTTCCCGCCAGTAAGCGGTCCCTATTTATCTACTTGCACCTGGGGGTGCTTTCGAACTGCTAGGTTGGCAGGCGCTGGGACCGAGCAACGGGAGCGCACCCCGCCGCGGGGATTCGAACTGCCGACCTTTCGATCGGCAAGCCCTAGGCGCTGAGGCTTTTACCCACAGTGCCACCCGCGTCCCAGACTTCAGTGAGATCCCCACAAATTGCTGTTAGTCCGAAAAGCAGGCTAAGAATTAGCAGTTCCGTCTATGTTCCATGCGTCCCTCCACCTCACCCCCAAATCCACCTGGCACCCTTTTCTGCTAATACCTCTCTTTCCACGAGTGTTGCTGCTGTGTCAGCCAAAGGAGAACTTGCTATTTGTCAGTCTCTGAATAGGAATTTGTTTGTTCTCTGGACAATTGTTTCAGTGATATGAGAGAACCATTTATCAATGTGCCAGCCAAGTGAATTATGCTGGATTGTGGTCTGGGGTGGCATCAGCTGCTCAGGAGAGTCTGAAGAGAAAATCAAGTGTAGTTTCTATTTATTACGGCCACTCTGGGGCAGACAGTTTGGACTTTAAAGTAGTAAATATAATCATCTGCTTCCTAGCCTTTTTGCTTTCTTCTGGCTTTGATCAGTGTGTAACTAAAATAAGGTTGATGCATTAAAAAGTGGCCTACAACTGAAGGCCTGACAGTTCTCCATAAAATGGTCTTATTTTTCACCTGATTTATCATCCAAGTGTCACCCATGAATTTTGCATTATTTTGCCCAGAACTGAAGGCAGCTGAGCTGACAAACAGCTTCTACTGACAATGGCTACAGAGCAATGGGTATGTGCCATCATCTCAATATTTGCCTGTCTGAAACAAGCATAGCTTCTTTAATTCAAGGTATTCACAGTATGCCAGAATGATGAGAAGGATGAGGTCAGTCTTTCACAACCAGAACCACACGACTGAAAATGCCCTCTCTTGTGTGTCAGCTAATTGAGCTTCTGATGGCAATGTTCTGTGGAGCAAAGGATCAGCTGGTGACCACAGGCAGCGATCGGGTTGCAACACTCCAATCTGTTTTTAGATATTAAAATAATTTTACAGCTTGTATTGATACTGGTTGCGAACCAAAACATCTGTTTGCATTTATTAAAGCCAACCAGGTATGTCCCTGATGTTTTTTCTTCCGTTATTGCGGCTGACAAGGTGACAGGGTGTTACATTTCAAACAATATGCTCGCAAACTACTTGGTGAAAAACAACAGAAGAGTAACCTTGCACAAACTTAGACTAACACATAACTGAGCTGTATTGCAGCCCTGAAGCTGTTCAGGTGAAATCTAAGACTGTCAATCAGCTTTTAGCACAATGGTATTCAACATTTAATCAAAGCAATATGTATTCTTTTAACAGGATGCAAACAGTTTGCAGGACTGAGAAGCTGGAGGATTAGCCCAGCAGGGAGGCAGTTGTTGATCAGGTGGCAATCCTTGGGGCAGAACAACTCAAGAGTTGTTACACCAGCAAACAAATGGACAGGGAGGTATCCCAACTGGGCACACCATGGCAATATTCTGAATCAAGATACTATGATGATTCTGATGCTTGTTGTCTCTGATTAGAAGTGGCTTTCCGGGGTTGGAGGCAGGGGTCATTCCGTCCACCTGCTACCTGATTATTATTTTAAAACAAAAAGCAAAAACAAAAAGCTGAACAGTCCATGGTGTGTTGCATAGCCTGGCTCTTCCTCTAAGGATCCTAAATATTTGGCTGAGAAATGTTGTTGTAGTTGTTGTTTAGTCGTTTAGTCATGTTTGACTCTTTGTGATCCCATGGACCAGAGCACGCCAGGCACTCCTGTCTTCCACTGCCTCCCGCAGTTTGGTCAAACTCATGCTGGTAGCTTCGAGAACACTGTCCAACCATCTCGTCCTCTGTCGTCCCCTTCTCCTTGTGCCCTCCATCTTTCCCAACATCAGGGTCTTTTCCAGGGAGTCTTCTCTTCTCAAGAGGTGGCCAAAGTATTGGAGCCTCAGCTTCAGGATCTGTCCTTCCAGTGAGCACTCAGGGCTGATTTCCTTCAGAATGGAGAGGTTTGATCTTCTTGCAGTCCATGGGACTCTCAAGAGTCTCCTCCAGCACCAGAATTCAAAAGCATCAATTCTTTGGCGATCAGACTTATTATGGTCCAGCTCTATTCTGAACTAAATTTAACAACTATCAATGGTAGTGGTTGTTTTATCCTTGGTGGTGGTTGATTACTCCATTCAACTTATTCAAATTCTCAAGTGCCATAGTTTTCACAGTGTACCAGCTTCCAATATCTTCCCCCGCTCAAAAAAACTCCTCATCTTTATTACCTAAACGGTAAGGGATAGAGCTCCCTGAAAGTATCACCTCCAGATTTTTTAATGGTATCCAAACACCATGATTTTGTCACATTTAAGTTGCTTACTCACCATGAGCTCCATTTGTCATTTCTTTCATCCTGTAAAATGGCATCACAGCTCTCCTTTTATCGGACAAAGGCTGAAGTGTATGTCACTGTGTAGCAGATAGCCCAAGATTTTGATCCTCTGTCAGAGTATGTTTTGTTTTGTTGGCCTACTTTTTCACTTTTGTTTTTAGGAGCATTTAGTTAACTCTGAACAAAAAACCATTCCTCCCTGTTTGGCTATCAGTGATCAAATTTGATATGATTGTTATTTGACCATAGTGTATTTCATATCTTGCAACCAAAAGCAGGTTTTGTGCACAAGCCGATTCATATTTTTGCTCTAAACAAAAATCCTTAAAGTCACTGTAGAACTTAGCTGCCTTAAACGTGACCCAGCACGTTACTTTGATTTACTACTCAAACAACAATTGCAATTAATATTAAAAAGCAAAGTTCCTTCTGTAACTAGATTGTTTATTCATTTGGTTGAGTGAAGTCAGTTACTCCCTAATACATTGCATACTACAGAAAGTGAGTTTCTAATTGCTAAACTATTCTGTTTCTTTTGACCACACGATTCCTTCAGTTTTCCAATCAAATATAAATATGACTATAAGATTTACTATAGCTATAGTATTGATTTTTCTCTGCCTTTTCTTTGGTAGCTTCTAAACATCTTTCTTAGATACATTGCAAACTCACTGCCTCTGATCCTGTACAGAAACTTGTGTTTGCAGAGACAGTTCTGTGGATTTCAATATGATTACTTGTGGCCTTCTTAATAGGTTTTGATAATAACTCTTGTAGGTTCTAAATGGCTCACCATGGCCCATATGAACATAAATTTAAACCTGTAAGAGCAAAAGGGTGGTTATAAACAATCCTTTCAGTAGGATGCTACTGTTGTGCTAAGTCATGGATCAATACAGCCCACATGCCAATGCAGTCCTAATTGCCCTAAGGGCCTGGATGAAATAAGCTGTAAATTATACTCCAGAATATTGATCCTTAAATAAAAGTTATTGCCTCTAAGTGCTGACGATGTACTTGACACCACTGTGAAAACAGCCTCTTTATACTAGGGGCATGCTGTCCAACATTTATATCCCAGAAAAGTGCTAAGATTATATATTAAGTCTAAAATTACAGTGTAAGCAAATTTTCTTCCAAAATTGATTATAGGGGGGAAAAAGAACCCTGTTAACTAAGGTTCTGCCTAATAAAAGTAAAAATATGCCCAGATGGGCATGTTAGCCCTCAAAAAGGGGACCTGTCTAGGTTTTCCTGGACATATGGCAACCCTAACATAGCCAGTGATGGGACATTAATAGGAATCAAATTCTGTGATGCCCCCTTAATGAAAAAAAAAATGAACTCTCTGATTATTATTCTTTTTCTAGCAAGGCAAGAAGCAGGGGAGAGAAGAGAAAGAGAGCCATTTTCTTTCTTTGTCAGTGCCGATTCCACTTCTAAAATATTAAATCTGATTTGTAATGTGCCAGCCACCAACTGCAACCTGTGGCCCCCCATGTGTGTTTAATTTAGTTAATTCACAGCAAAAAGACATCACTGCCCAGTAGCAAGAGTTTGTTTTGGGACAGTTTCTGATAAGCTCCGTATTACAGCTTGTGATTGAAGCTCCGTATTACAAGTTGTGATTGAAGTTAAAAGGACAGAGTGGATGAAGAACGCCTTACTCTGTCTCTAGGGAGCAGAAGGAAGTTATCCCGACACCTTAAAGACTATATTTAGTTAAATGTCATATCAATAGATGCAACAGTGCCATTACTGAGGGTGGAAACAGAAATAGAGAAGGCACTTTGCTCCAGTCACTGCACCAGCAACCTGCAACGCTGGAGACCTCCTCCCTTTCCATCATCCACAATGATGCTTGAAATTGGCAAAGTGTTTGAGAGCAGCCAGATTCTATTTGATTTTCGGTTGCTTTCTTCTACAGGCTAAGGCATTTCTTCCTGTCAATGCGTAACTGAGGAGCGGGAGAGCAAGAGAGAGCAAAGAGGTGCACAGCTAAAAGCATTTTTATCTAGCAGGCATCCTGGCTTGTTGCTAAACCCTAATGGTAGGATGGCAAGGCCAAACTATTTATTCTTCTCCCAGTCGTTTGTTAACGTGTGAATTCATCAAGCTGATGTAAGACTTAGCTTCTTTGCACCAAGGGGGTGGAAGTGACTGGTCAGGTCAGGAAAGAATTAGTCAACTTAGCATGATTAGTTTGGACAACTTCTTGTTGTTTTCAGATTTCCTGAAAGAGAGTCTGGCTAAAATTTATAGTGTTCCAGCACTCCAAAAATTAAGGGGAAATGTATGTGTGTCTTATGGAGTGAATGCAGGCTCCTTGGCTTCAGCGATAGCAACCCGAAGCCTCCGAAGTGCAGTGGGAGCGCTCCCACCGCGCTCCGGAGGCTTCGGGTTGCCTTCACTGAAGCCTGGAGACTGAGAGGGGTTCCTTTCGCTGAAGGGTAGGTGCCCCTTCAGCTAAGCGGGAGGAGAAATGGAAGGGGCTCCATTGGTCGGGTGTGTCCTATAGAGCAAAAAATACGGTAGTTGTTTAGTTCCCTCAGGAACTGAACGAGAGCACACAGAGTAAGGAAAGTGATTCAGAGCACAAGTAGAATGAGAATATTAATATTAATAATACTTTTATTTTCATTTAATTTCATTGTACACAGGTTTAATTTCACATTGTTTAATTTCATTGTACACAGGTTGTACAATGACAATAAAAGTATTATTATTGTTATTATTGTTGTTGTTATTATTATTACCCTCAGGAACCGAACGAGAGTGCCCAGAGTAAGGAAAAGGATTCAGAGTACAAGTAGAATGAGAATATTCAACTGCTGTTGCGATCAGCTGGCAATGTACCCTGCTTTATATGTATATATATGTAGAACAATGGATCTAAAAAGTTAGAAACACAGCATCAAGGCCTGCATGTCAACCTTGTTTGTTAAACTTCTTTCCACATCTTTATAACTGGAGCCTGATCCTCTGATACCATTTACTGAGGTTATATTTCAGGATTGTGCTTTTTTCTGCCTCTGTGACCCAACCGTTCCTTCAACTCTTCCAGCCTGCCTCTCTACCTGTCGCTGCACGACACCGGTGCAACTTGTAAGTGTAAGTTAGAGGAAACCTTTGTAAGGAGTTCAAGAGCTGTTAGAAAAAAGCTATAATAATTACCTATAAACTTTGTGTGACACCATTCTGTATCCAAAACAAACCACTGACGCATTGTATTTTCATGGAAAACTGGCTTCTCTTCATGTAAATTTCTTTGAAATCTACCTTTATCATAAATAAAGAATGCTATTGAATTCTGGTTTTTGTTCGTTTGCGCGGGCCAGAAAATATTCTCCTGTAGGTTTGTTTTCCTTAAAGGAATCATAACTCACCCTCTCCTTCCATCTCATCTTAGAATCTTAGATTTGGAAGGGTCCCAAGGGTCATCTAGCCCAACCCTCTGCAATGCAGGAATTACAGCTAGAGCATCCATGACAGATGGCCATCCAACCTCGGCTTAAAAACCTCCAAGGAAGGAGAGTCCACCACCTCTTGTGGGAGTCTGTTCCACTGCTGAACAGCTCTTACCATCAGAAAGTTTTTTCCGAATGTTTCATCGGAATCTCCTTTCTTGCAACTTGAAGCCATTGGTTCGGGTCCTAGCCACTGCAGCAGGAGAAAACAAGCATGCTCCCTCCTCCATGTGACAGCCCTTAAGATATTTGATATGGTTTTCCCAGTAGTGATGTATGGAAGTGAGAGCTGGACCATAAAGAAGGCTGATCGCCTTAGAATTGATGCTTTTGAATTGTGGTGCTGGAGGAGACTCTTGAGAGTCCCATGGACTGCAAGAAGATCAAGCCTATCCATTCTGAAGGAAATTAGCCCTGAGTGCTCACTGGAAGGACAGATCCTGAAGCTGAGGCTCCAATACTTTGGCCACCTCATGAGAAGAGAAGACTCCCTGGAAAAGACCCTGATGTTGGGAAAGATGGAGGGCACAAGGAGAAGGGGACGACAGAGGGCAAGATGGTTGGATAGTGTTCTCGAAGCTACCAGCATGAGTTTGACCAAACTGCGGGATGCAGTGGAAGACAGGCGTGCCTGGCGTGCTCTGGTCCATGCGGTCACAAAGAGTCGGACACGACTAAACGACTAAACAACAACAACATATATTATACACACACATACACACACACACACTATTATTTTTTTCAAAATTTTTTATTGGTTTTCCAAATTTTAAACAAACAAACAAACAAACAAAAATAGCTGAACTTCATCCAATCTTAGTGACATTGTTAAGTGACTTCCTCAAATCCCCCTAGCTGAATTTCACTGTGTATCATTGTAACAGTTTTCCAAAACCAATTTGTCTCATAATATTAACATATTATTCTCTAACATCACATATTTAAATCCTAAGCCTATCTGATATTTGCAAGTTTTTCCAGTTAAGTTATCTTAACGTATTTAAATAAATAGTCTTTAAATTTCATCCATTCTTCCTGGTACTCCTCCTCCGTCTGGTCGCGGACTCTTCCAGTCAGGTTGGCTAGCTCCGAAAAGTCCATCATCTTTGGATTTGATATCCCGCTTTATCACTACCTGAAGGAGTCTCAAAGCGGCTAACATTCTCCTTTCCCTTCCTCCCCCACAACAAACACTCTGTGAGGTGAGTGAGGCTGAGAGACTTCAGAGAAGTGTGACTGGCCCAAGGTCACCCAGCAGCTGCATGTGGAGGAGCGGGGAATCGAACCTGGTTCACCAGATTACGAGTCCACCGCTCTTAACCACTACACCACACTGGCTCTCATTAACAGCCAAACCCAACGAATGCATGTTCTTGCTAGTTAGGATGAGAAAGGGTTATATGCACCAAGCTGCGTTCTTGATAGGCCGATGCTCAGACCGCAGAAATACAATTCCGACTAAATACATTTTCGACTAAACATCAGGAAAAACTTTCTGACAGTAAGCACAGTGGAACAGTCTCCCTCCGGAGGTTGTGGACTCTCCTTCGTTGGAGGTTTTAAAGCAGAGTTTGGATGGCCCTCTGCCATGGACGCTTTAGCTGAGATTCCTGCATTGTGGGGCGGGTTGGACTAGATGACCCTTAGGGTCCCTTTCAACTTTACAGTTCTGTGCTTCTGTGCTTCTGTGAATTGGTAGAGAGGGCTCTGTGTAATGTCATTTCCCCTCTTCTGCTGTAGAGGAAGGAGCTTATCGTAATTCCTGTTCCCCCTTCTCTTCCTTCGACCAGCTATGAGGGCAAACATGCCCTGTGCTTGCTGTTACTGTAAATATAAGTATTTTGCCTGCATAGTTTTTACTGCTGCCATTGCAGTGAACCAATGCAAGATTATAAGCAGGTAAATTATATTTCAAAACTTACTTCCCAAGCTGTTGCCTGATTCATTGGTAAGTAGGATAAGAGAGGGAGAGCTGGCTTACTTCATACTTGGACTTGCTCAGAACAAGGTTTTACAGCCTAATTCCTGTGCTTTTAATTTTGCTGCTTAACCCCTACACATGGGCACCTGGAGGGATAAATTGCAATTAATATATTCTCTCATACCCATTAAAACCCACCCCACAGAATCCTTGGGTTGTATTCAACCAAATTATCCCTTTCACACAAGTACTTCCGCTTGTACAACAGACAAATCTTCTCTCCATCTTCTACATCCTCCAATCTGTTCTGGGGATTCCCCAAATCTCCAGAGCAGTTGACTGTAGATAAATACGTTTTCCAGTTTGTAACCACTTTGGAAAAGCTGAGAGCTTTCCCACAAATTCCTGATTCAAGTATTGAATGAATAGCTTGCTCGCCCCTCAATTCTGTTTTTAGTTAATACCCACCTTTACAACTGCCCTTTTTAAAGAACTTTTCCTAGTGTAAGAGCCAGGCTATGCAATATGCTGTTTGGATAAGCCTAGAACTCAAAATTGCAGTTACTTTGTCTTGATGTACTTCTAGAAGCATTGCAGAGCTAGCAAAAATATATATAAAAACTGGCTACAGTGTTGAAAGAATTTAGTTTTCCAAGTTTCATTTTATCTACTGTAGCTCTTGCTATGTTTTCTGAATGCCGCGTATTCATTTTGAATTATTGTGAAGCCACCTCTGATTCTGTAGCATTCTTATTTTCATTGATTGCAATTTAAAGTGACTTGGTTAAGGGCTCTTAATTTGAAAGAAGATACTACTTCATGTCCCACTAACAATTAACTAAGTGGTCCTACTCAAAAATAATAGAAGCAATGTGATTTATTTAACATTAATATACCACTGAGAAGCAACCTGAGTGCTTTTTACAATGTGCTGCTTATGGCATGTGCTGATGATAATGATGTTTCTTTCCAAGCTAATCTGTTTTACAAAGAAAAGGAAAGACTAAACTGGCACAGCCTAACGTAGCAAATTTTATCAAATTTAGAATCAGCTCGATAGTTGAAAATGCCCACTTTTTGAGGTTAAAGCAACCTTCCAGATCAGAGGAATGGTGTTCCTAATGCACTGTCTGGTTTCAAATTGCCTTAGGGCCTTTGGCACATCTTTTAGCGTTCATTTAGAAAGACAAATGATTACAATTCATTGTATCTAAAGCAAGAATATCAGTTCTGAGAATACCACACAGACCTGTTAAGGGGGAAAAGTAAACTGTGGCTCTGAAGTGCTCTGAAAATGCATTGCTACATTAAAATATATATATATCTCCAGACTCCTTAAATAATATTTTGAGTTCCTGAGAAGTCCAAACCCAACTTGTCACTCAGATAAGCCACCATACCTGAGGACTGGAAAGTAGCCAATTTTTAAAACAGGACCCAAGGAGATTCTGGAAATTACAGACCAGTTAGCTTACCAATTGTCCTTGAAAAACTTGTAGAAAGTATTGCCTCTCATAAAAGTAGTTGTGTGGTCAGATGCAACTTATATACCGTATATACTTGAGTATAAGCCAACCCGAATATAAGCCAAGGCACCCAATTTTACCACAAAAAACTGGTATAAACCAGTTCACCACACCACAATCCTGGTGGTGGCAGCAGCAGCGGAGGAAGAACAAGCAGCCTGAAATGGCTGCTTTTGGGCTGCTTGTTCCTCCACCGCCGACAGCGGCAAAGGAGGAGGAGGAGGAGGAGGAAGGAGTAGCCTGAAAGGACCCTCACTCAAATATAAGCCGAGGGGGATTTTTTCAGCATAAAAAATGTGCTGAAAATGTTGGCTTATACTCGAGTATATATGGTACTCATTACTCTTGATACACACACACACACACACACACGTACACATAATGTTTTCTCTCATTTTCTGTGTGGGAAAAGGGGAGAGAGGAACAGAGATTTGTTTTCTGTTAACACTTGAAATACTTGCATGTACCCTAACATGGAGATAGTCTAAAAGTGGGAAGCAAGAAGGTCTGCCTCCTGCTGTTCACATGAATTCTGCCTGTTGTGCCTCATGCAACGAAAGGAAAGGATTGAAATGCACAGTGGCCTATTTGATTCCTTCCACCAACCCAGATGTGGACCTTAACACTTGAGATAATGATTTGAAAGCATTGCTTTCAAAGTGACAAAATCAGATCCCTTCCACTGCAGCTCAGCCACATAAAAGAAAAGACATGATTAACATGTCAGAGTAATCCTTATCTGGGCTGCCCAGTCATTATTATTAGCCTTCGTTAGTTTTCTAAGTCATTAAGAAACCCCAACTGTTCGAGGTTCCTTGCAATGGAAGCCTGGAAGACTCAGCTATGCCTGTGGCAATTTCTTCACAAGCCTTCTACCACTTAGAAGAAAAAAACTACTGTGATTATGTGAGTTCCTCCACATTTTTAATTTTACTCTTGATTAACTCCACTTCAGTTATGTTTTTCGTTATCCATGGCTGGATCCCCAGGATGCTAATTGCTACTGTAAAACTACAGATACTGCTGAGCTAATGGCATTCTGAGGAGGAAAAAACTTTGGAAATCAAATGAACAGATAGGTAGAAACTGAACTTCTGAATATTTTGCCGTAGCAAATTCCTTGGGGGCTGTCTTGTTTTTCTTAGTGTTTGCAAAACCTAGAAGAGGGTGTTGTCTCTTCTGTTAGTTGTTTTCCCTCCCCCCTCCATTTCCAATTAAGCTATCACATTTTATCTCCTAGCCATAGAATAGGAGAATATATCAGGATGTATTGAAATGGTTAAAGGTAAGGTAAAGGGACCCCTGACCATTAGGTCCAGTCGTGACCGACTCTGGGGTTGCGGCGCTCATCTCGCTTTATTGGCCGAGGGAGTCAGCGTACAGCTTCCGGGTCATGTGGCCAGCATGACTAAGTCGCTTCTGGCGAACCAGAGCCATGCACGGAAACACCGTTTACCTTCTCGCCGGAGCGGTACCTATTTATCTACTTGCACTTTGATGTGCTTTCGAACTGCTAGGTTGGCAGGAGCTGGGACCGAGCAACGGGAGCTCACCCTGTCGCGGGGATTCGAACTGCTGACCTTCTGATCGGCAAGTCCTAGGCTCTGTGGTTTAACCCACAGTGCCACCCACGTAAGGTTAAGAATCAAAAATATAAATCTGTTGCAATTTCTATGTAAATAAGATGATATAGCGGGGACATTTCAGAATTCCCGCAGTGTGACTCCCCCTTACCACCTTTGCATGTTCTGTTCATTAGGTTCCTTCTTTCATGGGAGTGATTTATTATCATTTAGTAATTTATGTGCCAATTATACGCCAAAATGGCTTTTATTCCCATGAGCAGTGAAATAGCCAAAGTAGGTTGTTATGGATATTTGTCTATCAGCCGCTGTGGGGGCTAAAATCAGGAACCTTGGGTTCTGGGTACAGGTTGGAATGTTTCCCTTAAAGTGCAGTATTCACAGGCCTTTTCAGAAAGGACTATAAAAGGCTTCCTGTATGAGCTCAGACCTTGTCTCTAAGTTGCAGGGTCCTTCTGTCTCTGTCTCTCTATTGGATTGCACTGGGTTTCTGTTCTGCATAATAGCCAGCAGCTGGTAACCTTAACTTAAATACACAAAAGACTTTAATCAATGCATGAAATTAAATGAAAAGAAAATACAATAAAAACAACCAGCTCAACAACTATAGTTTAGTGAAAATGAATTAATAATTCAACATTCTATCCTCATGTGCATAATTGACTAGAGTATTTTTATAAGCAGCTGGATTGATCAGGGCAAAATAAAAATAGTGGCATAATAGTTTTGAGTGCCCTTGTTCCCTCACTGTGAGAAGAAAAAGTTACAGGGAACCTTCTTGGTGGTGGCGCCCACCCTGTGGAACGCCCTCCCATCGGATGTCAAGGAAATAAACTATCTTGACGTTTAGCAGACATCTGAAGGCAACCCTGTTTAGGGAAGTTTTTAATGACTGATGTTTTAATGTACTTTTAATCTTTTGTTGGAAGCCTCCCAGAGTGGCTGGGGAAACCTAGCCAGATGGGCAGGGTATAATCAATCAATCAATCAATCAATCAATCAATGAAACATTATCTACTTGATAGGTAACAGAATTATAGATGCTTCAGTTCAGGGGTACCCGGTGAGGGGCCAGAATGTGGTGGACTCTCCTTTGTTGGAAATTTTAAGCAGAGGTTGGGTGGCCATCTGTCATGGATGCTTTAGTTGAGATTCCTGAACTGCAGGGGGCTGGACTAGATGACCCTCAGGATCCCTTCCAGCTCTAAGATTCTATGAACCTGGTCCCCCCCCATGCCATCGTTACAGATAATCTGCAAGCTACTGTGCCATTTGTGTTCTTTGCTGATCTCATATCATATATAGAAGATAAGTTATTTAACCAAGGAAGAAAAGGGTTACACGATGAGCACAACATACTGACAATTTTCCAGTACAGTGGTACCTTGGGTTAAGAACTTAATTCGTTCCGGAGGTCCATTCTTAACCTGAAACTGTTCTTAACCTGAGGTACCACTTTAGCTAATGGGGTCTTCCACTGCCGCTGCGCTGCCATTCTCATCCTGAAGCAAAGTTCTAAATCCAAGGTACTATTTCTGGGTTAGCAGAGTCTGTAACCTGAAGCATCTGTAACCTGAAGCGTCTGTAACCCAAGGTACCACTGTATAGAAAAGAATTTCATTACAGTGGTTAGATTTCAAAATAATAGTCTGCTCTCTGAATTTTTCTAATGCCCATTTCAATGCCTTTTGCTTCTGTCAGGGTGCAATATGTTGCAACCAAGCAGAAAGACCCCATCCATGAAAGGACATCCACATTTTTCGTCACTCAGACCAATTTTTTTCTTAATGAGTGTGAGATGCTTAATCGTGGCTTTCCCTTAATCTGCTTATGTGACATTATGATATCTGTCCTCTCTTAGGTAAAGGATGGCAGAAAAGCCTCTTAAGGCTCTCCGTTAACCAAGATTTGTGTTCCTAATTCACCACAATTGCAATTTTCTCTCTTGGTTAACGGTGTCTCCATTTTCCTGTAAGGCCTCCTAAATGGGTGCCTCTTAATTGCTACCAAATCCAGATGTCTTCTTGAATTGCATGTCATCTTATCTCTCAATTTGTGCCAGTCACAGAGGATTACTGACACTTCTCAACAACCCCATCCTTTGTGCTCAGTGTACTATTTTCCAGCTATAGACGTTTTCCTGGAGTTTTCCGTATTTTTGTTGTCACTGCATGCTAGCTGCAGTGTGCTTTTCGGTGGTTCTGTAAGTATACATTTGACACTCTTCCTAGTCTTTCTTGCCATCTTCAAAAAGACTCCTTGAAATGCACATTCTTCCTTGTCAGCACTTTTCCTCTTATAGACAGGAGAAAAAAAATAAGCAAGAGATAGAACTTGCTGGCCAAAAATGGTAAGGGCTTTTTCTTAGGAAGATAGTTTGACTCCCAGCAATGCAGAAAAGAAGTGCGAATGGGAGGCAGTTGACAACCATGTATATAGACTGAGTACAATATTCAGCTAGGAGTCCAGCTCTTCAGAAAAAACAGCCTGATTCACGAGGCTACCTAATTTGGTTCAGAGTCTGATGTCAAGTGTTGATTCAGAAACATGAAACTAGATAGCTCCTCCATTCACTATTATGGACAAATTAAAAAATGGACATAACTTTTATTGTTGTTGGAATTGAATGGCATTTGGAGCCATAGGAACTCCTCCTCAGCCTGCCTTGTTACAGACAAATAGGTTCTAAGGTGGGGGGTTTTATGCTGGGAACCTTTAAAAACCAACCCCTCCAAATGAATAGTTTATAACGATTAGAATCATAGAGTCATAGAATTGTAGAGTTGGAAAGGACCACAGGGGTCATCTAGTCCAACCCCTGCAATGCAGGAATCTTTTGCTCAACATGGAGCACAAACCTATGACCCTACCAACTTATGCTCTACCAACTGAGCTACCTCAGCCCTGGTTTTTGAACCAGTCCTGACTCCACAGACACAAAGGATTATTGTTGTTCTTTAGTCGTTTAGTCGTGTCCGACTCTTCGTGATCCCATGGACCGGAGCACGCCAGGCACTCCTGTCTTCCACTGCCTCCCGCAGCTTGGTCAAACTCATGTTTGTATCTTCGAGAACACTGTCCAACCATCTCGTCCTCTGTCGTCCCCTTCTCCTTGTGTCCTTCATCTTTCCCAACATCATGGTCTTTTCCGGGGAGTCTTCTCTTCTCATGAGGTGGCCAAAGTCTTGGAGCCTCAGCTTCAGGATCTGTCCTTCCAGTGAGCACTCAGGGCTGATTTCCTTCAGAATAGATAGGTTTGATCTTCTTGCAGTCCATGGGACTCTCAAGAGTCTCCTCCAGCACCAGAATTCAAAAGCATCAATTCTTCGGCGATCACCCTTCTTTATGGTCCAGCTCTCACTTCCATACATCACTACTGGGAAAACCATAGCTTTAACTATACGGACCTTTGTTGGCAAGGATTATTAATATTAGCATTATTTGCAGGATTTAAATTTGCCAGCACAGTAGCCCCTTAGGAAGGGATGGATCTTGCCAGCTTTCAGAGGTATAGTTCCAGTGGTTTTCCTTTGAGGACAGTATTTACAGTTTTGTGGTGGTATTTGACAATAGTAGATGTGTTAGCATGCGCCATAGGGGAAGAAGAGTTTGAACATCTGGTACCAGCAAAGCTAACAAGGAGCCCCAGTAAAACCATTCCCTCTAATTAGAAGCTAGATCTGAGATGTTTTCGTTTCTCCAAACATGCTGTCTTCAGCATTTTATTTTAACGTCCAACTTTCCAGAGCTCCCTGAACCAATTTGGATGCCCCTGTTTTGGTTTGGGGCACTTCAGAGAGTACCTGCTTCAGCTTGGATGAGCCCTGAATCTTTCCAAAACACTGATTCCATTCTTCAGGATTCATCCAAATTTAATGCACACTCCCCTGATTTTTTTCCTCAGTGGGTCTGGAAGACAAATGCCACCTTTGCTTTTATTTGGTCCAGGTGCCATAATGCTGACAAGAGCCTACAATGTATTTGGGGCAAGGCAGCTCTGATGGAGCTAAACTAGGTGTGATCTTTGCTGTGCAGTTTGCCCACACAGATTCCCAGCTATTTTGAGGCAATACCATCATTTTTAGAGAACAATACTGGCAACTGACACATGATGACCTGATAAAACAAGGAACTGCCTTATGAAGGATAGAAAATGCCGGTCAGATGAACTCAGACAGGTTCTTCTCATATCTTTTGAACAAGCACTGTAGAGATGCTCAGATTCAGGCTACACTTGAATAAGCAGAATGCACATGAACAGTCTCAGAACAACTTAAGTTCCTAAACAGTATTATATGTTGGTTTCCTGGAAAAGGGTTGAAGTGGTATATAACTTTTGTTAAATTAATATGAGATAGAAAAGGTGCAGACCTGAGCACCCAAAACCTCCCTTTGAGGATAGGTCACAACATAAGCTGGTGAAACCTTCCCACAATAGCATAAAAAAAGAGAGTTTGGATTTGATATCCCGCTTTATCACTACCCTAAGGAGTCTCAAAGCGGTTATGGGGTAAGCTTTATAACATGGTAGTCTACTGATATGTTGAAGAGTTTGGGAAAGGAGTGGGAATCTATTTCTCCAAAGTTTAAGGAAAAAGGGAATAATATTCCCAAGTATTATACCATACCATAGTTTATATTATACCATACTTTTATTGGTGCCAGGCGCCAGGCATTTACCCAATTGTTCTGTTTTCTTGGACTGAACTGGGGTTAAGATAATGCATCAAAAATGAAACTATTGTTTGGTGTAAGTTAATTCTTCCCACACTTTAGTGCTTCTCTCGCCAGGCCTGTCTCCCTAGCTTTCCTTAACCCCATTTATTTTCCATTGCTACCAGGTTTTCTTCTTCTGCACTGAATACTATTCTGTCCCTGTTTATTTTGGATACATCTAGATGGGCTGTTTACTTTTCCATCCTCACACTTTATTATATTACTGACGACCATTGTCCCCTGTTTATCAGCTTTTGTCTCTCTGTACAAATGCTGTTGAATTGAAATAGCCTTTCGGGGAAACAAGCCTGCCAAATAAGCAAATACGGGTGGCACGAAGCATTGAATCACTTTTATAAAAGCCTCGCTGTTTGAAAAAGCTCGTATTTCTTATGAATATCAGATTCAATTTGCTCCTTATTATGTTCTCTGAATCAGAGTGAAATATGCATTTAATATCTGTACACAATTTGTTTCACTTTCTAGGGATTTCTAAAAGTGGATTTTAGCGTCCCACTTTTGTCACGTGTCTATTTTGAAAGGTTCAACGCTTATTTTAAAAGGATCGCTGTGACAAAATTTAGGAACTCTTGCCTGGAGGGAGAGGGTTAGAATTCCCCATTGTCCCATCCATGCAGAGATTCTTGTTTCAAAGAGAAGTAAAGAAAGAACAAAAACTTCAGAAAGCTTAATACCAAATTTCCACCACTGGATTGGGTCATATACAGAGGGCCCTGCCCAGTCTTCTCTTTCAGAGAAACTGAGATGAGATTAATTTTCTGTCAGTGGAATCAGCTCTTCAACATAACATGTGTATAAATATTCTTACATGTATAAATATTGGCTTAGCTAAACTCCCTTGGGATATAGTCTTAAATGGCCCCGTTATTGATTCCTGTGATGAGGTTAGAGCAGAATGAAATGAAAAGCAAATCTTGCGCTCCTTGGCTACATCGCTTAAAATGCTAGACAGTCGCCATCTAACTAATACAATAGGGAACTCAGCCAATCCATAGATCTGTAGTGAAACTTGCCTAGGAGTCATGGTATGGATGTTGTTGTTGGTAGGATTGACCCAAAACAAAATCTTCAGTGGATTATGTGGGTGATTATTATTTTTAATGTCGACAGCTGCTAAAAATGTTGACCAACGGTTAGATGAAATTATGTGTTCTGTTTCTTTTTAAATGGCAAGTATGAATGTGTATCTCTTTGCCTTTTAAGAAACCACACACCGATAAATGTGAGTGTTACAGGTGATGTGGCTAAGAAGCAGAGACTGCTCAAGACTGTGGAACTATCTCTGTTCAGGACTGAGAAACTGTTCCTCTTTGCTTGCATTTTGGAAGAGCTCTAGAACTTGTTTTTTGTGTCACACATGGGGAAATTCCCCTTACGAGTGCTCGTTTGTTTGTTTGTTTATTTGTTTGTCTGCTCATTTATCCATGAGGATTTTCCCAAGGCAGCTTACAGTTGATACAGATATTTAAAACCAATATCTAAATAATGTTTACCTTATTAAAAAAAAGCAGCATACAACAGTTTTCAGGAAGACCAGTAAAAAGTCATAGTACCGTTTAAAACCCAACCCATCGTTTCAAGCGGGTTTTAAATAGAAGGCATTTCAAAGCAGAGAGGGAGGGAGCCAGATAGAGAGTTTCGTAAGTGTGGGGCCACCACAGAAAAGAACCTGTCTCTTGTGCCTGCCTGTCTCCTGTAATACGGATTTTTTAAAATCTGCTTTTTGGTGGTTATTAGTTGCTTTGGAAAAGCAGCATGTAAAATCTTTGTTGCTGTTTAGTCGTTTAGTCTTGTGTGTGTGTGGGGGGGGGAACTATAGCTCACTGGGAGGGCACCTGTTTCAAGGGCATGTTTTACATGCATAATGTCCCAGGTTGCAGGACCTGTCTGAACCTGTGGAGAGGAGTTGTTGTTGTTGTTGTTGTTTAGTCGTTTAGTCGTGTCCGACTCTTCGTGACCCCATGGACCAGAGCACGCCAGGCACTCCTGTCTTCCACTGCCTCCCGCAGTTTGGTCAAACTCATGCTGGTAGCTTTGAGAACACTGTCCAACCATCTCGTCCTCTGTCGTCCTCTTCTCCCTGTGCCCTCCATCTCTCCCAAAATCAGGGACTTTTCCAGGGAGTCTTCTCTTCTCATGAGGTGGCCAAAGTATTGGAGTCTCAGCTTCACGATCTGTCCTTCCAGGGAGCACTCAGGGCTGTTTTCCTTCAGAATGGAGAGGTTTGATCTTCTTGCAGTCCATGGGGACTCTCAAGAGTCTCCTCCAGCATCGTAAAATCTTTAGATAACTAAAAGTGTCATCATGTCATCTGTCTGTTTGTCAGCTGCTCTGCTCCTGGATCTGATATGGGGAGGGCAGCCAGAACCCTCCCTAGCATTGGCAAGAACAAGGGGAACTTCACCAAGCCCCTCCTGTGAGAATTTTGGCTGCTATCAATGGTTATTGCTAGAGGAACCCTAAGGGAAGAACGATGTGGCAGGAATTATCCAGTCCCCATAAGCAGCCAATTCACATTTTTCTTCTTGTTCATTTTGAATAGAGACTATTTATTATTGAAATTGCTTGTAATAATGAATGAAAGCTGCTGAAAATGTGAATATATCCTGCCCTTGTGCATTGCCTGTTTGAAAACTTGAGCATGTCTGGCTTATTAAATAAAATGTTTATTTCAAAGAAAGTGATTGGTGTCTCTCACAGCTCACTTAAGAATAGGTTTTAATTTTCCCGGAATGTCTGCTGTGGGTTAGGGAGCTGGTGGCTGTTTTTAATCTTGCACAACCATCTAGCATAACATATGAAAAATAATTGCATTACGAGTGCTGAGTACATTTCATACCAAAATTGCATCTGTTCTAAATCTAGTATGTATTTGGTTGGTAGTATTGCAAAGCGGAGGGAGACGAGACAAACTGGAGGAACCCTAATAATTCATAACATTGATAATCGGCATCTGCAGTATTTTTGTGGCTTGCTGGGCATGGTTTCAGTCATCCTTTTCACCCTTTTTCAACTCAGTAGTACTGGTGCTTCCTAAACGTGTCCAATGCCCTATGCTCTTGAGTAATGTCTTGGGGTTTTTTTGAGTTGTACAGGTGACTCCCCACTTATACAGGGGTTAAGTTCTGGGCCTCTGCGTTCATAAGCAAAATGGGCATAAGTGGGGAGCCCACTGCAGTAGTTAAAGCTTCCTGCCCAATAGCTGTTGTGTGGGGTAGCGCAGCAGCAGCGATAGCTCCCATCCACCATTTTGGAAACCTTTTTTGGAGTTGGTTTCCCCCCTGTACTTTTGGCTTTCTGACATCCTCTTCAGGCTCTGGGAGGGAGGGTTTCCTCATATGAGCCACTATGACTTTCCATCACTCTCCTGCCATTTCAGGTTATAATTGAATTATTTATTTCCGGGCGCAGGTATCTGTAAGTAAGCCAGTACAGTGGACGCTTAGGTAGCGAAAGTGATCTGTGCGGGATGCACGTTCGCAAACCTGCAGAGTTCACAACCTGCGTCTGCGCACGCGCAGGTTGCTATTTGGCGCTTCTACACATGTGCGACCGCCGAAACCCGGAAGTAACCCGTTCTGGTACTTCCAGGTTTTGGCGGTCCATAACCTGAAAAAACGCAACCTGAAGCGGCTGTAACCTGAGGTGTGACTGTACTGGAGCCTAAGGAGGTGAGCTAAACGGCATCAGGTAGACATTGAATCTGCATCACTACCCAGTTATGTCCAAATAACTGGGAACGAGGAAACCAGAAAGCTAATATAGCCTCCTTACTTCAGTAGGTCAGTGTCTGTCATCTCCTAGATCTGGTCTGGTAAGAGTCATGCTCTTGCCAAATACAAACTGACTTTGCCTTCCTCATCTCTACTTTTGCCTCACCCCTCTCAGCTGTGCTCCCCCACCCTTTGTCTGAAAACACCTGGAACCGTGATCCTGAAGCCTGACTGTACAGTATATGCATATATTTCCAAATTTTTGTTTTTCTTTATTTCAGCTACAGTAATCGGCTGTAGGCTGGGGAGTGTCAACAACAGAAGGTGCCTATAGTGATTTGTTTTTACTGCATAACAAATTAAAGTTGTCTGCGCTGGCCAATATGTCTGGCAGCAGTCTTATTTCTGGCAAAGAAGAGGCATTGGAAAGAATTGCTCATGAATTCCCAGGTACCAGATTCTCAGTGTGCACGTGAGATTTCTGGGAAGCTTTGGTATGGAAGCCATTTCGTTGGATGGAATGCTTGACTAAACTGGACACTGTGGTTATTAGGGAATTACATTGGCTCTGCTTTACAAATCTGTATAATAAACAGCAACTATAAATGTGCTTGGGGGGGAAATATCAGTTGCGATGATACCAAATCCAAAGCCAAACCAGTAATTTATTAATATTATTCTACATTATGCATTAAAATAAACGTCCCATTTCCAGGAACAGTGTTTGATTTCAACAGAAATCTGTCAAGTTTTTTGTGGTATGGGGATGCATTCTCAAGATCTCGAATTACTTGGTTGTCTTTCTGCTCTCCTTCTTCCTTTCTTACCACTATTAAGGAAGCTTCTGTTAATAGCAACTTCTTTGTGGTCTCTGGAAAAACTCCATTCTGAAATCTGTGGTTCTCCGACAGTGAGCAGCCCCAAAATGCCACATGAGGTGTCCTCTTCCGTTGCATGAGGGTTTGAGGGCAGATTTCGCTTAGCTCTAGGTTCCAAACACTGCTTTCCACAGGGGCAGACCCCCATTGTGCAACAGCAGATAACCTCTGGGAAAAACCACACTCACAGGTAAGCAACTTGTTTTTGCAAAGGCCTGCCCTTTCCAAATTATTGAAATCTGGGCTGCGTTAACTTCCTCAGTCTCAGAGCTCTGTGCATCTTTATCTCCATTTATTAGTTCCTTCATTATGATGCTGCATTTAATGCCCCTGCTTGACTATTACCCATTTAAATAGTTCATTCTTTAAGCCCATTTAATTCTTTATCTAATTGATTAATAAGCTCACAAGTATTATCTTATTCCCAGCACATTAGCAATCAGTGTCTCTGGGCCAGCCCCATAGTCTAATTGAAGTGCAGCCGAGTTTCTCTTTTCAAGGCTATCACAGATAAGGAGCCAGAGGCAAAGTGCTCTTTTCCTGCAGAGAGGAAGTTATTCACATTGCCCCCTAATGATCGCTCTTCTGGCTAGCATTTGTCTTGAGCCACCGATGAGCACATAATTGGAAATATTTCCAATGAAATGGGCAGCTTTTCAGTGATCCAGTAGTGATAAGCAATAAATTGGATTCTTTAATATCCTCTGCCTTCAACCATTTTAATGGAAGAGCTAGCAGGAAATACTGTTTAAGAACTTAGGTTGTTGTTCTGTGACTGCTCGTTATTCAAGTATAACCTCAGCCGGAGCGTATCTTTTATCAAAAGCCGCAAAAAGAACTTGTCTGAGTTCATTTGACGGGCATTTTCTATCCAGTTCATTGTTTTTATGAGGTAATCATGTATCAATGGCAGGTAGTGTTATCCAAAACAGATAATATTGCCTCACAGTAGCTAGGAACTTTGATCAACGTATCAGAGGGCTCAAATGGGTTGTTGGTTTTATGTCACCTATGTAATGGGGTGACTTCTTGTTTCTGTTAAGAAAGTGAAGATGCAGAGGTGGCTCATAGCACCATTAAGTATGGGAACCTGATCTGGCAGAACTTGACAACTTGATTTCCTTTGGTTTTGTTTGCTGTAACAGTGGAGAAAGATAGAGAGTTCCAGAAAAACATCTACTTCTGCTTCATTGACTACGCAAAAGCCTTTGACTGTGTCGACCACAGCAAACTATGGCAAGTTCTTAAAGAAATGGGAGTGCCTGATCACCTCATCTGTCTCCTGAGAAATCTCTATGTGGGACAAGAAGCAAGAACTGGATATGGAACGACTGATTGGTTCAAAATTGGGAAAGGTGTACGACAAGGCTGTATATTGTCTCCCTGCTTATTTAACTTATATGCAGAATTCATCATGCAAAAGGCTGGACTAGATGAATCCCAGAAGAATTGCCAGAAGAAATATCAACAACCTCAGATATGCAGATGACACAACCTTGGTGGCAGAAAGTGAGGAGGAATTAAAGAACATTTTAATGAGGGTGAAAGAGGAGAGCGCAAAATATGGTCTGAAGCTCAACATCAAAAAAACGAAGATCATGGCCACTGGTCCCATCACCTCCTGGCAAATAGAAGGGGAAGAAATGGAGGCAGTGAGAGATTTTACTTTCTTGGGTTCCATGATAACTGTAGATGGTGACAGCAGTCTCGATATTAAAAGACGCCCGCTTCTTGGGAGAAAAGCGATGACAAACCATCTTAAAAAGCAGATACATCATCTTGCCGACAAAGGTCCGTATAGTTAAAGCTATGGTTTTCCCAGTAGTGATGTATGGAAGTGAGAGCTGGACCATAAAGAAGGCTGATCACCAAAGAATTGATGCTTTTGAATTATGGTGCTGGAGGAGACTCTTGAGAGTCCCATGGACTGCAAGAAGATCAAACCTATCCATTCTGAAGGAAATCAGCCCTGAGTGCTCCCTGGAAGGACAGATCGTGAAGCTGAGGCTCCAATACTTTGGCCACCTCATGAGAAGAGAAGACTCCCTGGAAAAGACTCTGATGTTGGGAAAGATGGAGGGCACAAGGAGAAGGGGACGACAGAGGATGAGTTGGTTGGACAGTGTTCTCGAAGCTACCAACATGAGTTTGACCAAACTGGGGGAGGCAATTGAAGACAGGAGTGCCTGGTGTGCTCTGGTCCATGGGGTCACAAAGAGTCGGACACGACTAAACGACTAAACAACAACAGCAAACAGCGGAATAAGTGCTCACATGTTGTAGGGATATTCCCATTTCATGCTTCTTAGTCCTCAAGATCTACATGGAGATCTATCTCACTGCATACAGTCCTCTGACCACTAGTTGGTGCAAGTGAAAGCTACTGTTTTACTCTGTGTGGTTTTGTGGCAGAAACACATTAAAAAACAAAACACACACAGAAATGATCCATTGTAGAACAACCCAAAATAATTCACCTGCAAAACTAATCAATACTTTTACATGCCCTTGTATTATTTTTATTGTTGCAAATCTGATTGCATATATTTGTAGAAAGCAATAAAATTGAAATACAGTGGTACCTCTGGTTAAGAACTGAATTCGTTCCAGAGGTCCGTTCTTAACCTGAAACTGTTTTTAACCTGAGGTACCACTTTAGTTAATGGGGCCTGCCGCCGCGTCGCTGCCGCACGATTTCTGTTCTCATCCTGATGCAAAGTTCTTAATCTGAGGTACTATTTCTGGGTTAGCGGAGTCTGTAACCTGAAGCGTCTGTAACCTGAAGCGTCTGTAACCCGCGGTACCACTGTAATGATAATGTTCACTAATAAGAAGCTCTGGGAATCAAGCTTTTAGAGAAGGGAAAGGTCCCCCAGTTTCAGTTGGGCAAAAAATGCTCAAACTTTTCTTTTTCCTCCCCACAAATTCTAAATTTGCTCATAATTTCTGTCACCCTGAGGCCTCAGACCTCCCTTCATGATGGCTGTGGCTGAGGGGAGACCTTCTGCTGCTTCTGTGGCACTTCTAGCAATTCTCTCTCTCCCCCCCCCATTTTCTGTATTTTCTCCAGCAGCAGCAAGAGTTGAAGAGACTGGTGTCTTCTCCTCTCAGCCCCAACACATGGGACATTGCTAGGGCAGGTTGCACAGGGAACCCTGGGAGGTGCGATTTCCCCACATTGCCGGACAGAATGTCAAGACATCTACAAAAATTACGCTTTTGAGGACTCCCTGCTGGGGAAAGAGAGTTTGTGAAGGAGCCTTGAATTTTCAGGCGTTAGCAGCATCTGTAATAGGAATAGTTCAAATAAATATTCAAAAGGTACCTTCATGCATATTTCTCATTTGTATTATAGTATGCCTTTTGGAAAATATTTTAATTTGGAGAATAGTTGGCTGGTGGTGGCTGGTTTTTCATGTTTTGCCTTACCACTATAGAGTCGTGTGAATATCTAAACAGGCTGTTTAAAATACATGGTCAAGTGTTAAGGCTTTCATTGCTTGTGGAGTTGTGGGTTGACTTGCATCTCCCAGTGGTCTCATCTCACGTGTTCCTTAGCATATCATTTCTCAGTGGCAATCTGCTGTTTTAGAATAGCAGCTTGTATGAAAAACTAGTGAATAAATGGATGGTTTCAGTGCCGCACATGGTGGATAAAAATAAATGAAAAATCAATCAATCAATCAATCAGATTTTTTTTATTTAAATCAGATTTTTAAAATAAAATGCTTTTGGAGGAAAAATCTTTCTAAAGATAGTTTTCTATTTAAGTTACATTATAGTCCAATGGCTATTTATCAGGAAATAAGGATTTGTTTTAAGTTTTTCATGTGTGCTAAAACTCATTCTAAATTGTGTGTTGTTGTTTTTCTTAAAAACAACAACCTACGTTTAACCACATCAGTTAACAAACATGGATACATATGCTATAATGTTATTGCTTTAGTTGAATAAATTGTTTAAATTGTTATGAAGGAAATGATTATTTTTCTCCTTCCGATAAAGTACAGCAGAAAAGTTGTCCAAATATAAACAGTTAACTTATTAAACCTCACAATAATTTCATAATTATCTGTCTGTGTATTTCTAACAGTATAACCAAATCAGTAATTTTTGATATAACTGTAAAAACTATTCTGAAAATTTATTATTCCAAAAATGAAACCTTCCTCTGGTTGTAAAATAATAAGATTATACTAGCAAGAATGAGTCTTTCCGTAAAAAAAAATAATGATTTAAATCAAGTCTTACTGACTAGTGATCTAAATCAATTTGATTTAAATCACATCCACCCTGGTGTAGCATAAGTTTGTTTCTCCTTTTGAAATAAATGGAAATTACTTGAAAATTAAAGACATCTTGGGAGCCTTACATCTACTTGTAGATAAAAACAATCACCTAAGTGCAAAGCTCTGCATAGTGGTAATGCATAGAGGCAATGCCTCCTGCATTTCTGTAAAGGCAGAGGCTGTCCCATTTATTTATTGTTATATTTTATTAAGGTAATTATGTATTACTATATATTTATTAAGACTATGTTAGCCTGCTCTTCATCAAAGGAACCCAGGGCGTGTTACAGTGTTTTTTAAAACAACAATGTGAACAATATCAGAGTAGAACAGTAATATGGCTGACGTTTTATAACATAAAAGCAACTAATTGCAGCAGCAGACTTCATTGGTGCTGGAGAAATCATGTGTGCAATGGAGATACATAGACTAATAGAATCCTAGAGTTGGAAGGGATCTAATCCAGAATGCGGCAGCTAGACTAGTGTCTGGGAGCGGCCGCTGAGACCACGTAACACCGGTCTTGAAAGACCTACACTGGCTCCCAGTACGTTTCCGAGCACAATTCAAAGTGCTGGTGCTGACCTTTAAAGTCCTAAATGGCCTTGGTCCACCATACCTGAAGGAGCATCTTCACCCCCATCGTTCTGCCCGGACACTGAGGTCCAGTGCCAAGGGCCCTCATTGCGAGAAGTGAGGTTACAGGGAACCAGGCAGAGGGCCTTCTTGGTAGTGGCACCCGCCCTGTGGAACGCCCTCCCATCAGATGTCAAAGAGAAAAACAACTACCAGACTTTTAGAAGACATCTGAAGGCAGCCCTGTTTAGGGAAGCTTTTAATGTTTAATAGACTATTGTATTTTAATATTCGTTGAAAACCACCCAGAGTGGCTGGGGAAACCCAGCCAGATGGGCGGGGTATAAATAATAAACTATTATTATTATTATCCTGAGCATCATCTAGTCCAACCCCATACAATGCAGGAATCTCAGCTACAGCATTCATGACAGATGGCCATCCGTCACATTTTTGTAGCTTCTCTGCCGAAGAAAGCTTCTCGAGATACCTTTGCTTTCTTTCTGCTGCTAACTGGGAATCGGTTGTATGAAATGTCTATTTCCAGTTCATAAATTATTAGTATTGTTGTTAGTGTTTTAAGCTGTAACTTTTATGGGGGTTTTTTATGGTGCTGTATTGTATTTTTTAAAAAATAAGATTTTGGTTTGTGACCAACAGCTGTTTTAAATGAAATATGGACAACTCAAAAAGTTGTTTTTTTAAAAAAAATGTAGTATTCCCAATTTTAATTATTTCAAGGATGCACCTAATGTAACAGAGGCATAGTACATGATGCTTAACTGCATCTGATTTGGAGCCACACTTCAAAGGTTTGCATTGGTTTCTGGAAGAAAGAATCAGCTAAAAAAAAGAAGAAGTATTGGGTTGGTTTTTTTTTTTATCGCATTGATGTATTCTGTCTTGTCCTGTTCCATTAGCAAGAGTATGAGACCTGCTAACTCTAACGTACAGGAGCAGCAGCTGAAGCATGCATTTGTATAAATGAAAGCGGTTGATATTTCTAAGATTGATGATGGCTTCGTTTGATTCTGCCAATTTTTCTTTTGGCAATTAAAGATTAGGCTTTGAGTTCTCCTTTAAATGGCTTGTGATTACATTAACAAATGAGTGGAAGAACAAGAACAATCAGAATATAGCTTTGTGTATTTTTACATCAGCAAAGTAAAAGCAGCTTTCTAGAGGAAAGTTATTGTTTCTGTATCTCAAGAGTTTTCTGCAGTATGAGGGTATATTCCCCTCCATGTACGTGCCCACAGATGCCTCCTGTGTCGTCCACAGAGTCTCCTCTACTGTCCCCCCATGCAAGAAGGGCTTTTACACTCGCCAGAAGCTCGGCTCTGCCCTGGCCAGTCCTGGAAGGATCCTTTAAAAAAAAGTCCCATATGCTCAGAGACTTTGAGCCTGTTCATTGGGGGAGATAGGAAGTCCAGAGCACTTGTTCTTTAGATGTCCCTTTTATGAAGAGGCATGTAGTGAGACCATTGATCTCCTGTTGGTGAGGCTCACTGACCTCCCGGAAAAGCAAAAGGTTGACCTTTTCCTGTTAGGCAAAGCTCATAAGACGACCCGGATGGTCGCCAGATTCTGTGTACAGATCTGCAGGCGCAAACCATCCCCCAACCCAAACTAGTTTGTGATGAAAATCCCCAAACTCGGTTCCATGGGTGACTCTGGGTCATCTCTCTGCGGTAGCTCATCTTAAAGTTTTAAGCGTCTATACGCTTATCACATGTATAAATTTTAAATTTATTGTTGTACATTGTTTAAAATGTTTGTTTTCCTTCTGGGATTGTACCCCCAAGTGTGTTTTATAAGCTGGTCTCCGACTGTAATAAATTATCTATCTACTGTCCCCCCACTGAAATTACGCTGAAACAAAAGCATACTGTCATAGCAAAGAAAATAGATTGTGGTGTGTGCCCGCTAGATTTTATCAAGTTACTGATTATTGCAGCAGTGTGTATGAAGTGTTTAGAACACTGACATAACACTCCTTTCTTTCATTGTTTTTTCCTTTCTTTCTGAAAAAGCCTTCACACCAGCCCGAGACTTCTTAGAAACAAGTTATTTCTAGTGTTCTGGAATTATTGCAGGAGTCGAACAGTTCATGTTTAGTGTTGGGGTGGGGGTGTGGGACAGTTTTCATTCCCTTTTCTAAAATGGTGTGTTTTTGCAAAATGACTCCCCCTCCACAATTTTCACTTATCGATATCAGCACAGACCATTTGATTTTTTTCCTGTGATGCAATAAATTGTGATCTCGCCACATCCAAGTATTCAAAAGACAAGCTCAGGCAAGCTATATAAATTAAATGTTCATAAATGTACAAGATAAACACGTACGTAAGTATATAAACCACGTGTGTGAAATAGTATAGGAGAGCAATCATGAAGCCATTTTGACTCTCCCAAATTGATCTCAAATATTTCTAGGCAAGGAGGAAGGAAATGGGAAAGCTTCCCCCTTGTCTCTTTGCTCACAAATCTTGTCTTAAGGGCATATCTGTGTATGAATAGGGTGAGCCTGTGACCTGGATTCAGGAACTGAGTATTTAACATCACAAAAGAATGGCCAGGGTGCCCAGGTAAAAGCAATCAGTGACCATTATCAGGTATCCTGGCAGACAGGATTCTGCTGTAGACCACCTCTTCTGTGGTCTGCAGCAGTATGTATGATGTATTGGAGGGTGGCCTTGAGCTACAGGGTGGCATTTTCAAAAGTCTATATAAGAGCTTGCATACCAATGTTCTGGGTTTCTCTTCCCTTCTCCTGTGTGTGGTGAGTGGGGACCCTGTTGCAACAGTTGAACAAAGATCAGGCTTACTAGCTGCTTTGCTTCTCAATATTCTCTGGTTGGCCTCTTATTTTTCTCCTACTGATAAAGAACCTACGAAAGGACTCTACATGGGCTCTTGGGTACCCCATAAGGGAGAAGGAGCAGTTTTTTTCTTATAACAATGGGATATTATCTCAAGTCGAGATAATAAGAGCTTGCCTATAGATCAAACTGATGGTCCATCTTGTACAGCATCCTGTTTTTGCAGTAGCTAACCAGATGCCGGGACGCAGGTGGCGCTGTGGGTTAAACCACAGAGCCTAGGACTTGCCGATCAGAAGGTCGGCGGTTCGAATCCCCGCGACGGGGTGAGCTCCCATTGCTCGATCCCTGCTCCTGCCAACCTAACAGTTTGAAAACACGTCAAAGTGCAATTAGATAAATAGGTACTGCTCCAGCAGGAAGGTAAACGGCGTATCAGTGCGCTGCTCTGGTTGGTCAGAAGCGGCTTAGTCATGCTGGCCACATGACCCGGAAGCTGTACGCCGGCTCCCTCGGCCAGCAAAGCGAGATGAGCGCCGCAACCCCAGAGTCGGCCACGACTGGACCTAATGGTCAGGGGTCCATTTACCTTTACCTATAACCAGATGCCAGTGGGATGCCAGCCACAAGTTTAACATGTGAGAAATTACTGCATACCTCAGGTAAAATGATGCCTGTGTGCAGGAGTTGTGCAATGGCTACGACCGACCATGTGCTATAAATCAGGAAGCCTCTGAGTCCAATTTGTTCTACCTTCACAGTCTCATTGGGAGGCCGCCAGCAAACCTTAGTTTTCATCAACACTAGAGGGATAATAATACTAACCAACCTTACAGGATTACTGATAGAATTACTGAGTTAAAATACCTGAAGTCTCAAAAAGAATAACAGACATGAGAGGTGATATGATTACCAGTATGATTCATTTTGCAAATTAAACTTTGTTATGCCTCATATCAAGATAGATATTTACCCCCTCCGCTCCCCTCCGCTTTGCATTGTAACTCGAGATAGAAAAATACATATGAAAACAATGTTTTCTATTTGCACTGTTTGTTGCTAAAGGCCTTGTAGCAGGCACCACCTTCTCCTTGACTCTGCATAATGCAGTTGCCCAACGACAGAACTCGTTTGATCTGGAAGCAACTGAGAGACGAGGCAGCAAACCTGAATCTGTAATCTTGCATAATTTGTTTTGCTGTCGCATTGATGTAAACACCTGCTAGCCTGGAATTTTAACTTATGCCTATCTAGAGATATCATATTTACCTCTTCTTTGTCTCAAATTATTTCTTGCGTTCTTCCTTTGATCCCAATCTCGAATGACTTTTGTAGTTCTCAATAACCCTGCAAGGTGTTGGTCATATCAGTATCTGTTGACAGAGGCATAACCATCGACATGTTGGATTTGTGTAGCAGCTTTCATAATTTCACTGGATGTTTTATGCTTTTTATGCACTTGCTCAGAAAGTACTTTCCCTTTAGGCTGCAGTTTTGATGTTGGAATAGGTTTGTTTATTTTGTGCTTGCCAACAGGCCGTTAACTCAGCAACGCTAATGCTAATATAAGCAAAATTTTAAAAGAAAGTTGTGGTTTTAAATCCTGAGGTATGGCCTTGGATTGAAGTTGCAACCTACAGATTCAAATATCAAAATCAACATCTACTTTTATTTGAACTCAAGAACAAGCAGACAGCCTGCTTTTTATTAAAAACCGGAAAGCCATTTCCCATTCTTTCTATTTTTCACTACTTCCTCGTTTTTTCTCTTTTGATTGTTTGTTTTTCATTTGAAAATGGGGGCATTATTCTGTGGGAAATTATGCTGCCCAAGTCCCATTGGAAGGAAGGAGTACTTCACAAACACAGGAGTTTTGCTTCATCCTTCTGTGCTATCAGCTTGCTGATAACAGCAGATGAGGTCCTCTGGCTCAGAGTGAGATTCAAAGGCTTTGAGCAGCAAATGGTTCTTTGAGCAAATGGTTCTCTTGAAAAAGGGAGAAAGGATGTAATCGCAGTTGATACCATGAGTGAGACAAGGACTGAAAAGCAGTTTCTACATACAAATGTTAATTAGGTGCTTACATTTTAATGGTGACTGTCTTTTGAAATTAGGAAATCTCTTGTTTGGTTTCCGTTTTTTGTTGTTGTTGTATCCTGTCTCTGCCTGCCGGAGCATTTTTACTTAGTCACTGACTCATCTGTCTCTTACCCATTCTCAGTGGACCCAACAATACAATAAGATGGTAATAGAACCATATAATTGTCAAGTCGGAGGATTGTAGAAATTGTAGAGATGGGGATGGAAAGCAGCTTCCTCTGCCGTATCACAGGGTTTATAAATACATTCATTGAGGAATTCCTTATCACCAGTTCTGAAATCAAAAGCCCACCCTCTCATTCTCAAAATATGTATCACTGATTTCAGTCGAAGTGCATGCAGATGTGCAGAAATTAGAGCAGGATGTGAGTTGGCATTTTCAAGAGCATAGATTTTTAGCCATTTTCTGATGAAAACAGCACAGTGAAACATTTTGTTGTTGTTGTTTAGTCGTTTAGTTGTGTCCGACTCTTCGTGACCCCATGGGCCAGAGCACGCCAGGCACTCCTGTCTTCCACTGCCTCCCGCAGTTTGGTCAAACTTATGCTGGTAGCTTCGAGAATACTGTCCAACCATCTCGTCCTCTGTTGTTCCCTTCTCCTTGTGCCCTCCATCTTTCCCAACATCAGGGTCTTTTCCAGGGAGTCTTCTCTTCTCATGAATTGGCCAAAGTATTGGAGCCTCAGCTTCAGGATCTGTCCTTCCAGGGAGCACTCAGGGCTGATTTCCTTCAGAATGGATAGGTTTGATCTTCTTGCAGTCCATGGGACTCTCAAGAGTCTCCTCCAGCACCAGAATTCAAAAGCATCAATTCTTCGGCGATCACCCTTCTTTATGGTCCAGCTTTCACTTCCATACATCAGTGGAACATAGGCACCCCCTTTCTCCCACTCTCATGCATGTACACAAACATACACAGCAGTGTGGGAGCTGTTTTTGTGTAGTGCATTGTCACTCATTTGAGGAGGTTGTTTAAATTGCACACATACTGATGACATGGTAGCATATGGCTCACACTTTATTCCCAGGAAATGATGAAGTGCAGTCGCATGATGTGGCGGGAGTATTTGACTTGGCTCCTATCCTGCTCTCTGCATGAAGGAGAAAGCAGAATTGTGGCCAGGATCTCTGGCACTCTGAAGAACGAGGCACCGAGTTGCTTTGGTGTCCCTGGAAGTGAGTGTTGTGATAAGAATTTAAAAGTATTAGATATATAATAAATGTTCATAAATGTACCAACCAAGCACGTACATAGATCAGCACAGGAAGACCCACCTGAAACCATTTTTGATTCCCAAACTGACCAAATGTTTTCTCTGCAAGGTCAAAGGAAAATGGAAAAGCCTCCCCATTGTCTTTTCCTTCACAAATCCTGTCTTAAGGGTATGTCTGTCTGTGTTTGAATACGGTGAGTCTGTGAACTGGCTCAGGAACTAAGTATTTATCATTACAAAAGACTGGCCAGGCTCCCCAGGGTATCCAATCAAGTGAGCATTAACAGGCAACCTATCAGACGAGATAAACAACGTACTCAGACCGCTTTTTCTGTGATGTAGGTATGATGTATCTTGGGAGGGGTGGTCTTGGGTTACACCTCTTCTGTGATGTATGTATGATGTATGGAGGGGTGGTCTGGAGCTCCAGGGCAAGGAACTTAAATTTCTGTATAAGGCAGGCACACCTTTGTTCTGGGTTCCTCTGGTTTCCTATGTGTGAGGGGAGCACCCTGTTGCAACAGATCGATAAAGATCAGGCTTACTAGCTGCTTTGCTTCTCTTTTTTTAAAAAAAAATATTTTCATTAATTTTCACAAAATTATCAACAAAACAAACAGATATGCAAACAAACATAAATCATAACCTATTAAAATTACACTTATTAACATTGTTAAGTGACTTCCTCGCTTCCCCTTGGTTGAATTTCCTTACACATCCTTTTAACGGTTTTCCAAATCAGAGTTTATGAAATTTAACATAAACATTAACATCCTTATATCTTTTAATTTTAAAGTTAAACATATTAATTCATCACTTAACTTATATGAAATCCTAAGCCAATTAAGAATCTGCAAGCTGTTTTCAATTAATTTAATTTTACATGTTTACCTAAATAATCATTAAATTTTGTCCATTCTTCTTGATACTCCTCCTCCTTCTGGTCGCAGACTCTTCCGGTTAGGTCGGCTAGCTCCGAAAACTCCATCATCTTCATCTGCCATTCTTCCACCGTAGGTAATTCTTGCGTTTTCCACTTCTTTGCTAGTAAAATTCGAGCAGCCGTTGTGGCATACAAAAATGATTTAACATCTTTCTTGGGCATTTCCAAACCTGTTATTCCAAGAAGAAGGGCCTCTAGTTTCTTTATAAATGTATATTATAACATTTTTTTCTTTTCTTTTTATAAGATATTTATTAAAGTTTTTGGAAATACAACAAGAAAAATAAAAAAACCTCATTTTAGACAAGAAAAGATAAAATACAAAAAAGAAAAATCAAAAAGAAAAAACAGAGAATTGAAATCCATTAAGCAAAAAAGAAAAATCAATAACAAATACAGCACATCTTCCCATTACTGATCTTTCATTAGCTTATTTCCCTGACCTCCTCACACCTCCCTTTTTTGTATTCTAAGTCAATTATCCATTTCAGCAAATCCTTTCCCTCTTTTCAAATTTTTGTCCTGTAAATTTATCTTGAAATTAATATACCTTTACTTTCCCTCCTTTCACAAATTAACAGTCTATTTTTCCTAAATCTTTGTAACATTTCTGCTAAAATCACATAAATTCATTCCAACATCATTCTAACATTCATTAATCTTGCAATGTTTCTGTAAATAGTCTTTGAATTTCTTCCAATCTTCCTCCACCGACTCTTCTCCCTGGTCTCGGATTCTGCCAGTCATTTCCGCCAGTTCCATGTTGTCCATCACCTTCATCTGCCATTCTTCCAGGGTGGGTAGATCTTGTGTCTTCCAATGCTTTGCAATAAGTATTCTTGCGGCTGTTGTAGCATACATAAAGAAAGTTCTATCTTTCTTTGGAACCAGTTGGCCGACAATGCCCAAGAGAAAGGCCTCTGGTTTCTTCAGAAAGGTATATTTAAATACCTTTTTCATTTCGTTATAGATCATCTCCCAGAAAGCCTTAATCCTTGGGCATGTCCGCCAAAGGTGAAAAAATGTACCTTCAGTCTCTTTACATTTCCAACATTTATTATCGGGCAAATGATAATTTTTCGCAAGCTTGACTGGTGTCATGTACCACCTGTATATCATTTTCATTATATTATCTCTTAAGGCATTACATGCCGTGAACTTCATACCTGTGGTACATAACTGTTCCCAGTCAGCCATCATAATGTTGTGTCCAACATCTTGTGCCCATTTAATCAGAACAGATTTCACCGTTTCATCCTGAGTATTCCATTTCAACAGCAAGTTATATATTCTTGAAAGTATCTTAGTTTTGGGATCTAACAGTTCTGTTTCCAATTTTGATTTTTCCACCTGGAAGCCAATTTTTTTATCCAAATTATATGCCTCCATTATCTGATAATAGTGAAGCCAATCTCGCACTCTATTTTTTAATTTTTCAAAACTCTGCAATTTTAGTCTGTCTGCCTCTTGTTCCAAAATTTCCCAATATTTTGGCCATTTGGCCTCCATACTGAGCTTTTTCTGAGCCTTCGCTTCCATTGGTGACAGTCACCTTGGGGTTTTATTTTCAAGCAAATCCTTATATCTTATCCAAACATTAAACAGTGCTTTTCTGACAATATGGTTTTTAAACGCTTTGTGTGCTTTGACCTTATCATACCACATTTTTTCCAATTCATTATAAATCTTTCCCCAGAAGTCTTTCACCTTGGGGCAAGTCCACCACATGTGATAGAAAGTACCTTCCTTTTCTTTACATTTCCAACATAAATTATCACAGTTATGATATATCTTTGCTAATTTAACAGGGGTCAAATACCATCTATACATCATTTTCATTATATTTTCCTTTAGCAGTGTACATGCAGTGAACTTGACCCCTTTTTTCCACAATCTTTCCCAATCCTCAAACATTATGTTGTGTCCTACATTCGTTGCCCAGTTCCTACCTGCGAATTCCAGCAACTGGTATTCAAAAGCAAAACAGCAGAGGTAGGACAATAGACATAATGGCTAGTAGTTGTTAATGCATGAAACCTATCTGTCTTCAAAAGAATTTATGTGGTAGTCTGAAACAAAGGTATTAGTCTGAAAGGATAATAGTCTGAAAGGATAATAGTAATTGTCTGAAATAATTCAAGCCACTCCTGAAAGACACCGTTAAACCCATATTTTTGCATTTCACACCATCGCTTTACTATCCTTACTCTTAATCCCATCTTCATTTCATTGAAAACACTTGGAGATTACTCACCCTCCAGTCCATTGCTTCACAGCAAACAGAGTTGCCCCATATTCATTTTCCCCCATTATAAGTCAATTCTGTTTTGCATTTACAGGTTTAGTATGAAAGTGAATCTTGGGGTAACTTAAAATAGAGCCACTAGCACAATGCAAAGAGTGACTTTTATGGAGGAAAGCAATAGGTTGCATTGCACATGCACAATTCCTTGGGCATACCTAAAGGGATTCTCTGGATCATGGCCCAGAATTTATGGTTGTCAAATTTTGATTGATTCCAATGAAAGTGATAACTACAGAGAAATCCATCTTTGCTAAATATTGTGCGAAGTTATACTTTGGCTACTCACAGTTGATTATGTCTCTTCCAGGAAAGCTATTAAGTTGATTGTTTTTGCTAGAGACGGTGGATCTTTCCATCATGAAGTTTTTTTGTTTTTTGCCATAATCAATTATCTATCACGAATATTGCTTTCTGAATGGCTTTGCCAGGTTTCTCCTTTGGCGTGATGCAAAATGGACAGCTACTATGCTAACTTACTCATTTCTCCTTTTTGTTTGTTTAGTTTCCACTTTGCTTTTTGATCCCAAAGCATCCCCATGGTCAAATTTGTTTGTCAGATTTTGTTTGCTCCATGGTAGGCTAGATCCTGTATGGAACTGTACTATCTGAGAGATCTCAGTGTGGAACCAGGTGAGTTTCAGCTCAACAGCAGATTCATTGGAACATGATGCTTTCATACTCAGTTCCCTATTTTCAACATGGAAATAGAGGAAAGACCATGGAGATCTGATGTCATTCATGATGATGAGTCATTTCTCTGACTTCGCTAACATGTATCTCCTAAGGCAGGTATCTCCAACATTTTCAGATCAAAGACCCAGACATGCATTTGGGGCCCCATTGCTGAACCTTTTACCATGCATTTGCCTGGTGATAGTGCTTCTGTTGGGACGCAGGTGGCGCTGTGGGTTAAACCACAGAGCCTAGGACTCGCTGATTAGAAGGTCGGCGGTTCGAATCTCCGCAATGACGGGGTGAGCTCCCGTTGCTCAGTCCCTGCTCCTGCCAACCTAGCAGTTCGAAAGCACACCAGCGCAAGTAGATAAATAGGTACCGCTCCGGCGGGAAGGTAAACGGCATTTCCGTGCGCTGCTCTGGTTCGCCAGAAGCGGCTTAGTCATGACCCGGAAGCTGTACGCCGGCTCCCTCGGCCAATAAAGCGAGATGAGCGCTGCAACCCCAGAGTCGGCCACGACTGGACCTAATGGTCAGGGGTCCCTTTACGTTTACCTTGGTGCTTCTGTTGTGACTACCATTGGATCAGGCCATGACCCACCAGTTGAAGACCTATGCTCTGAAGCTTAAGCCCATGCCTGTAGATTTGGGGTCCCATGTCAAGATCCTAAAATATACCTCAAAAATCGGGTGAAGGTTGGGTGTGTGGGAAAAGGGTTATTCAGGGATACAGTTGTGTTGAGGGAAATGTGGCTCTTCACCCTTCTGCCTGGCTATTAAAGCCATCTCTTCCCTCTTCACAGTGTTTGGGGAGTTTAGTAAACTGATAGATGCAAATTTCCATTAGTGCCAGCAGTACAAATTCAATGTAGCTACAAAGGATCAAGCTGTGCTTGTATTTTGCTTCATGTGTCATCAACAAAATTGCCAGTAAAGATTTTATTCTGACTCTTTTTTATTTTATTTTTAGTAATGGTGATGGTGTCGCAGATGGTAAAACAGTCACAGACTGATTTTCTGGCTGCAGGGTTGTGTGTGTGTATGCTAAGGGCCTTGTTTTGCTTGCTAATGGTGCAAATTGGATACAGTAATTAATGAGGGAATGCATGGGGAACCTCCAAGGTCCTTCTGGTGGTTCCCTCACTGCGGGAAGTGAGGTTGCAGGAAACCTGGCAGAGGGCCTTCTCAGCAGAGGCACCCTCCCTGAAAATGTCAAGGAGATAAATAACTATAGAACTTTTAGAAGACACCTGAAAGCAGCCCTGTATTAGGAATTTTTTAATGTTTGATGTTTTATTATGTTTTTTTCCCTGTTGGAAGCCGCCCAGAGTGGCTGGAGCAACCCAGCCAGATGAGCGGGGTATAAATACTAAAATTATTTTAATTATTATTAAATCTTGTATGTACGCAATTTCCTGGAGAAAATCAAGCTTTATAATCAGTAAATAAAACATTTGTTCCTACAAGTATTTTCTATAAGAGAAAAAAATGAATTTAGTCTATGTGCTAATCCTTGGCTCCCCTTGGATGTTGATTAAGTTACTTTGGATGCAGAAGGTGAAATTATATGTTCTTGGAGCAATCAATTATTTTAGGCAGTGGGTTAAATCACAGAGCCTAGGACTTGCTGTTCAGAAGGTTGGCAGTTCAAATCCCCGTGACGGGGTGAGCTCCTGTCGCTCGGTCTCTGCTCCTGCCAACCTAGCAGTTTGAAGGAACGTCAAAGTGCAAGTAGATAAATAGGTACTGCTCCGGCAGGAAGGTAAACAGCGTTTCCGTGTGCTGCTATGGTTCTCCAGAAGCGGCTTAGTCATGCTGGCCACATGACCCGGAAGCTGTAGGCCGGCTCCCTCTGCCAATAAAGCGAGATGAGTGCCACAACCCCAGAGTCGGCCACGACTGAACCTAATGGTCAGGGGTCCCTTTACGTTTTTACTGTATGCAAGGTAGCTGTGTACTTTAGTGATAAAAATAGGATAGCACATTCAAGAACTAAACTAACAACACATATTTACTGGCATGTAGGAAGAGAGAGACCACCATGATGATGGCTATATATTTTTTCACCTCCAAATTTAAACATCCGCATGATCATGCTTGCTGGAAAGCTGGGAAAATAAATTTAAAACAGAGATATGAAACTCTTTTTTTAAAAAGTTGTGAAAGTAGAGGAGAATGTGAGAGGAGGGCTGTGTTTCTGGTCATGACTGATGTCACAGGCACTAATAATGGATTCTACATTCCAAGCAGCACTTCAGGTTGTAACGGCAGCTAATTATGGTGGAGAGAGAGAGAGAGAGAGCTGTGTTTTCACAGCAAATTGCACTTGGGAGTGCTTAAAAAATGTGATTTCCCCTCAATAGATATGCTGGCAGGTGGAAGGACATTTGGCACCCCTGCAACAATAACATTCGCAGAGCAGTGAAATGATCATAACCTGGAAAGGCTCAGGGAAGAGGTCTTGAATGTTGCCATCTTCACAATGCTTCTCCTCAAACTAAGGCTAAAATCATTCTCTCCAGGAATCCAGAAGTTTGCTCTATTGAGCTAAGGGGCAGATGGGACTGATCAACTTGGGAAGGTAGCCCACCTAGGAAAAGGAAAACTGACCTTAAACCTTCACTGCCTGACAGTGGGAGGGACATTTCCCCAACTCTCAGATTGGTTCAGGGAAGCAAATAAGGTTCTTCTGGGTTTTCCCAAAAGCAGCTTTCTATTAATCCAGAGTGAGTTTGCTCGTCTCTGGTGTGGATACAGTTATCCTTACCAAAGTACAGTTCCAACACAGAGCCCACAGGGAGCGTAGCCGACAGTTTGAGAGCCACAACTACGTGTCTATCTTCCTTGATTGTCTGTGCTGCTAAAATACCTTTGTGTTCTGTCGGGCCAATCAAGTAGCCTACTATTTCCTTTCATGACCTCAAATTTCAGCAGCCGATCAAAAGACAAATATTTTATGTCAGCTTTTGGTAAATAATAAAAAAAGTGTTGGAGACTGTGAGGAAAAGATGAAAGGAATTAAGCAGGTGTCACGATGGGGATCCTTTCCCTCTTCTCACCTAGAGTTGTCTAAGGTGTTTCATTATTTAAGCAAATATCTGGCTGCATTGTGAAAACCTGCTAGTTTGAAAAGTATGTGCGTGGAGATCAGAATCAACAGATTAAAGGGGCTCAGCAGGGATTTTGCTAACCTATAGAGATGATTTATGAAATGCTGTCTAGGAAACTGCACAGAATATACCTGCAAAGAGTGAATAAACTTGTTTTCCATTCCTTTGGATCAACTGCACCTCTGCATTCCCAGCAGGAAATCCAGGAACTCAGCCTTTATACTTTACCCCAATAATTGGACAGGTTGATTGTGAACACAGGTGTTAACTTGTATTATCCATAACCTTCAGAGCATTCTTCCTCTGGCTCAGGATATTCCTAAGGATGGTGATCATAACTATCACAGAATGAGTGCTCCGTTATTTCTCCATTCTCATACATATTTGAGTGTACAAGAAGCCGACTGAGGGCCCTGCATCAAGCAGTGAGTCTGAGACACAATTTAGGGATATTAAAGTTCTCACAGTTTGGATGGAAATCATACCTCCTGGTTCAGTTGTCACTGACTCCATCTGGTGGGTCTGTACTGAACATCTCAAATGTAGAAGTGATTATCATGTGCAAAGTTGAATAGAGGCTGTAGGCCAGGCTTGTCCAAAGTCCGTTCCGGGGGTCTAAACTGGCCTGCTGGGCAGTTTAATCTGACCCATGTGGCAGTTTATTTCCTGGGGTAAAATCATAAAAATAGCTCAACAACTTCAATCCTAAAAAAAAGGTTAACAACTTTGGTTGGCCCTCACGGCCCTTCACTTCATCAAATGCTGACCTTTAAAGCCCTAAACAGCCCCGGTCCAGTATATCTGAAGGAGCATCTCGACCCCATCATTCTACCAGGACACTGAGGTCCAGTGCCGAGGGCCTTCTGGCGGTTCCCTCACTGTGAGAAGCCAAATTACAGGGAACCAGGCAGAGGGCCTTCTCGGTAGCAGCACCCGCCTGTGGAACGCCCTCCCAGCAGATGTCAAAGAGAACAACAACTACCAGACTTTTAGAAGACATCTGAAGGCAGCCCTCTTTAGGGAAGCTTTTAATGTTTGATGCATTACTGTATTTTAATATTTTGTTGGAAGCTGCCCAGAGTGGCTGTGGAAGCCCAACCAGATGGGTGGGGTATAAATAATAAATTATTATTATAAATCTGGCCCTCTTTGAAAAAAGTTTGGACACCACTGGTGTAGGCTGATGATGCCCTAATCCCAGGCTTTCATCTGAAGTTTCATGTGCAACCCACCTTCCCTGTGCAGACAGTGCTTTTTCTTCTCTCTCGGATTACTGAATGGCCTAATAGAAAGATTAGAAAGTGTTGCAGTAATCTAACCTAGAGGTTACCTGAGCGATAGAGAACAGTAGCCAGGCTATTCTTGCCCAGCTGAAGCTGATGGGAGGCACTCCAGGCCACGGAGGCACCTGAACCTCAAGCTATGGCAAAGGATCCAGAAGTACCTGTAAGCTACATACCTGCTACTTCAGAGGGAGTGTAACCCCATCAAGGGCAGCCAACCTTCCACCCATCCATTCTAGGGAATCTCCCACAAACAATGCCCCAGTGTGACCTGAATTGAGCTTGGATTTGCTGACTTTCATCCAGTCCACTACTGAGGCCAGACAGTGATCCAGCATGCCCAGTGTCATTCCTGCTGACAACATACTCCAAACCTCTGGATAATCCTGCTCAAATTGAACCCCGTGGAACCCCACATTGAAGACTTCATGGGGCCGAAGAACACTCCACCAGAATCACTCTCCGGTAACACCCGTTCAAATAGGTCTGGGACCACTGCAGAGCAATGCCACCCAACCCTAACTTGGAGAGCTGCTCCAGAACGATACATCTGCACAAGAACCTTTCCCAAGAAGGGGAGATTAGCAATGGGCTGGCAGTTACTCAGATTTTTTGAATCCAGGGAAGATTTCTTGAGGAGTGGTTTTACCACTGCCGCCTTCAAGCTGGCAGGGACCATCCCCTCTTGCAAATAGGCATTAATCTAAACCTCCCTGGCCCAGGCATCTGTCCCCTCTCTTGCTTTTGTTTTTTTATAGGTTCAAGTAACTAAATATCTATGGAGTGCTCCCTTATAGTGAGTCAACCACATTATCCATCACTTTCAACCCTGATTGGCAGTAGACCTGATTCACCGGTTGCTTTGGTGGAAATTCCCCTAGATTGATGTAATGTCTAGCTCAGGGGTCGGCAACCTAAGGCCCATGGGCCACAAGCAGCCCACGGGGGTTGTTTAACCAGGCCACAAGCCACCCCTGAACCAAGCCACTCACTTGGCAAGTCCCCATGCGCTTCACTAAACCAACACAGCGTGGCGCAGGTACTCACTTCTGCGGCCCTGGAAATCGTGTCTACGCAGATGCTAGAAATCGCGGGCACACATGCTCACACATGTGTGCAATCTGGTCCAGGGAAGGATCTCCGCTGGAGTGAATTGGCCCAGGCGAGGTAAACCTTGCCAACCCCTGGTCTAGCTGGACTAAGAAGATCACATGCAGAAAGCTCTTATCTGACCGTTCCATTTCTAACTGTGTTGCAGAAGCACCATTAAGTGCCATTGGAGGGATTTCCTGCACTGCATGCTTTCGGTCCAGCCATCTTTTAAATTGCAACTCTTCCTGCATCTTTTGATTTCTTTGCAATGTACTTGAATGCTGATTAGATATTGTCCAGACAAGATGATAATAAAATCTGATCAACTGTTGCTGCATGCTAATGAAAGCAAAACGGGGAGGATTGTGTTAAAGGTTTAAAAATAAAAGTGTTCTTTGACAGTTTTTATTAGAGTTTGTCTAGTCTATTATTTAACAAACTTCCTCTTATTGCTTAAAGAAATGATTGCGCTATTCCAGAAGGAGCTCATTTTTCTTCAATTACTCTGCTGTGTGCTTCAGACAGCTTTGTGCTCTGTTTCTCATGCTAATTCCTTTTATTGCAGCTGTTGGAGAATCTTAATGAAATTTGGCATGTTGAAGCCCCTTTGCTGTCTGCCATGTCCAGCACATCAGTAAAACCTGGCTGATTAACTGATACATAGGCATTCAAAAATGCTTCTAGAGTGCTTCCAAGCAGATGAGGGTTTGAGCAGATGAGGGTTTGAGCGTCAAACATGCTGTTTCAGCACCCAGAGGCTGGTTCCTGAACTTCTGTACTTATCACTGCCAGTAAAAATGACTAGATGGTAGCTGGTGGCACAGCCCAAAACAGTGGCTGTAGCCAACCCTCCCTTTCCCTTGTTGCTGAATAGGATTCTACTACGAAATGAACTAGGGGTGAATCAGGCATCTTGAAGCACCCTTACAAGGCCACAAGTCAAGCCCAAGTAAATATTGAAACTGGAATGCATAAGCTGCCTTTGTAGTATCATCATCCCAGCATGGCTATGTGCAGGCATTGCAGATTGCTCGAATTTAGCAGCAAATCTTACATCGGATTCCCAGTGGTTTGTGAACATTTTTCTGCTAGACTTCTGTGTTGTGTTAGAGCCACTGCAAGATGTTTGGCTGGCTGAGGTGGAACACCAAATGCTTGCCTGTCCAAGTCAATGGACATAGTACCTAAGACCAGCCAAGTTGCTGTTGTTGTTAATTTAATGTCTATACTGCCCTTCATTTGAGGATCACAGGGCAGTTTACAACAGAAAAACACAAAAATACATAATGTAGTAACAAATAAAAAAAATACCCTCCCGACAAAGAGAATCTGAAGATTGTTTAATCAGCCAAAGGCCTGGGAGAACAGGAATGTCTTTGCCTGACGCCTAAATCTATATAGTCATGAGAAAAAGGAGCTGCAGCCACTTTGAAGTCTGTGGTTTTACATATGAAGACATAATTACAATAATCTTACACAAGCAAGTGTAAGTCGCTTGTGTTGATATGCTGTGTTTGGTTTTTGCTAAACATGGTGCTGTGCATTATGCCTAAACATCTCCACTTTGGTCTCATCTGTCCAAAGGACATTGTTCCAGAAGTCTTGTGGTTTGTTCAGATGCAACTTCGCAAACCAAAGCTGTGCTACCATGTTCTTTTTAGAGAGATGAGGCTTTCTCATTTTTCACACATGATTTCTCCATCTTTGCTCTAATTCTTTTAAATAAATCACGACACGGTGATGTATGTCATGCGTTGTTGTTCATCAATTGAAATCCTGCACAACCTCTGCCAGTTGGTGCAGACTGTGCTAAGGTAGATGGTTTAATGGTCTCAGTATCAGGCAGCTTCTTATATTCCTAGAAGCAGATGATGTGTGGACCTGGCAAGGTTGGGACCAGATTTTATTATGAAGTGCTGCACCTGGATTTGGGGACAGGCAATGAAGGTAGCACAGGAAATAAGTGCATGAGGGCTGTTGTAAACAAAAATTGCCCTTTTCCCTTATGGGGTATCCAAGAGCCCATATAGAGTTCTTACATAGGATCCCTATTGGTAGGAGAGAATAACAGAGGCCAGCCAGAGAATATTGAGAAGCAAAGTAGCTAGTAAGCTTGATCTTTATTGATCTGTTGCAACAGGGTGCTCCCCTCACCTGCAGGAGAGAGGAGGACCCCAGAAAAATGGCGCACAAGGCTTTATAAAGACTTTTGAAATTGCCACCCTGTAGATCAAGACCACCCCCAGAAACATCATACATACATCACAGAAGAGGTGTAACCTAAGACCACCCCTCAGATACATCACACCTATATCACAGAAAAGGCGGTCTAAACAGAAATTTGAATGTTGTTTTTCTCCTGTCATTGTTTATCTCCTGTCTGGCAGGTCACTTGATTGGATTTCCTGGGGAGCCTGGCCAGTCTTTTGTAATGATAAATACTTAGTTCCTGGGCCAGGTCACAGGCTCACACCCTATTCATATCTTAAATGTGCCCTTAAGACAGGTTACAGATAGGTAGCCGTGTTGGTCTGCCATAGTCAAAACAAAAAATTTTTTTTCCTTCCAGTAGCACCTTAAAGACCAACTAAGTTAGTTCTTGGTATGAGCTTTCGTGTGCATGCACACACTTGTATCTGAAGAAGTGTGCATGCACACGAAAGCTCATACCAAGAACTAACTTAGTTGGTCTTTAAGGTGCTACTGGAAGGAAAAAATTTTTTTTGTTTTCCCTTAAGACAGGATTTGTGAGGAAAGAGACAATGGGGAGATTTCCCACTTTGACCTTGCAGAGAAAACATTTGCTCAGTTTAGGAATTAAAATGGTTCCAGGTCAGTCTTCCTGTGCTGATCTATGTATGTGCTTGGTTGGTACGCTTAAGAACATTACCATATATCTAAGACCTCAAAATTCCTATCACAGGGCAAAACTAAACTTTGCAAGATCAACCCTCATAACACTAATGTTGGGATAGGAGGAGGCAGTTTGTAAAGAAGAATGGTTGAGTGGGATGGATGACTAACTGACCTCAGAGCATTTATTGTTGTTGTTTAGTCGTCTTAGTTGTGTTTGACTCTCCGTGACCCCATGAACCACAGCATGCCTTGGAAACTCTCACTTTCTTCTCAAGGCTTCTCCTTTTTTATGTCCATGGAGTTTTCTTGGCAAAATACTGGAGTGGTTTGCCAGTTCCTTCTCCAGGTGGATCACATTTAGTCTAAACTCTTGGCTATGACCTGTCCATCTTGGGTGGCCCTGCATGGCATAGCTCAGAGCTTCTTGGAGTTATTCAAGCCCCTTCACCACGACAAGGCACTGATCTATGAAGGGGAGAGCATTTATAGCCAGACCAAATGAGGAGGAATCAGTAGGCTTGGGTTTGGGAGGACAGTCTTGACCTTTGCTCATCTGACCGGCAGCCTTCAGTAGATCACCGCAATTGCGCTAATGCTACACATCCATGAGTTGGAGTGTTCACTGATCTGTCAACTTGTAGGTGATGAAGTTGCATTTTGTCTATAAGAAAACAATACAATTCTTCTTTATATCTCTAGTTTAGTTCCTTGACTACAAACAGGAAGGGCATGCTCCACACACAAAAGTGCATTTATTTCTTGGCCGACTTCCGTTATTAAATCTGTATACCAAATGGCGCTCTGCCTGCATTGACTATATAGTGTGTCAGGATTTAAGTAAAGGTAGATGAATACATGGATATGCTTGTATCAACGTTAAGACCGTATTTCCTGTGCCATAATTACACACTAATGTGCTATTATTGCTTTTCTCTTCAGAAGCATGATGTGCTTTATAAAAAAACCAATGTTCATAAACATGTATCAGATTTATTCTGTCGTAGATACCTTCTTTACCAGGTTCATGCAGAGCAGTTTGTCTCCTTGTTGTATTTTGAGATGTTGTCGCTGCTTGCCCTGCCTCTGCTTAGAGCCATTGTGCAACTCCTGTATAGCAGTTTCACTTCTCTGTGTGTGGAATGTAACTGATTCATCCAGATTGTGTAGGGATTAACAGAGATGCCTCCTGGGTCTTACTGCAAGATTTGAAGAGATCAAAAGTGAGCTCAGAGCATTCCTCAGATGGGCTATTGATGGGGAGGATTTTGTAACATTTGAAAGTGCCCGTAATCCTCAGATACCTTCTTTTTGTATAGTTTCCACTATCTTGCTAATTGATCTGAAGCTGGCTGTTCATTCCCAAGATTAACACCTCTAGAAATAATGTGGAACTATTGGGTCTCCCGCCCCCCCTTCTCTTTGCCTTGGTGTGTTTAATTCTCAGTTTAGCTGTCAGTGCCACTCAGTTCAGACGCCATTAAATCCTGTGTATGTTTTCATTTCTGCTTTTAAGAAAACACAGATTATCTAGTCAGGAAGCATTTCAGGTTTTTCTCTTTTGTCTGAAAAAAGAGCAGGAAAATGCTCACAAATGCCGAAAAACCAAGCAGACCCCAAATGACTCAAATACGCTTTAATATTGTATACCAATCTTAAAAGGAGGCAGCTCACGTTGTACTTGCTTCATCTTTTCATTGGCAATTCTTTTTATAGCCATGTGACTACTAACCTGCTGGCCATTTAAGAGTCAATTTCTGCCCTAGACCATGTGGATGGCAGGTGCATTTTAAGAAAGGTACCCAACACAATTCCTGTGGATCTGTTCACAGAATACACACATATACCACAAAAAACAACTTCATTTTTCAGCTGCTATCAGATGAAAGGGGAGGAAGCTGAAATTCTTCCTGTCTAGCTACTCATTTTTTAAAAACAGAAATGTAAGCAAATAGGCTAAGTAAGTAAGTACAGTGGAACCTCGGGTTGCAAATGTGATCCGTGTGGGAGGCACGTTCACAACCCGCACCGCCGCATCTGCATATGCGCAGGTCGCGTTTCTGGACTTCTGCACATATTCAAAGTGCAATTTAGTGTTTCTGCGCATGCGCGAGCACCAAAACCAGGAAGTAACCTGTTCTGGTACTTCCGGGTTTGGCGTGGTGCGCAACCTGAAGTGTCTGTAGCTCGAGGTATGACTGTAAAGGGTTTGACCCCTTAAGTTGTTTATGAGAGATACAGCCATACCTTGGGTTAAATGGGCTTCAGGTTGAGCGTTTTCAGGTTACGCTCCGCGGCAACTCGGAATTAACGGAGCACGTTACTTCCGGGTTTTGCCGCTCGCACATGTGCAGACGCTCAAAAGGATCTCACACGCATGCACGGAAGCAGTGAATCACGACCCGCGCACGCGCAGATGCGGGTTGCGTTCGCTTCAGGATGAGAACGGGGCTCCAAAATGGATCACGTTTGCATCCAGAGGTACCACTGTACTGAATGACTGACACCACAACACTAGGCTTTTTATTGTCGTACTGTGTATTTTGGGTCTATGGACCGCAATAAAGCTGTGTTGTGTGTCTGCTTTCTGATGTTATTGATTAATAACATGAAAAGGCAGTAAGTTTGATTCACTTCAGTTCATAGAATCATAGAATTGTAGAGTTGGAAGGTGCCCTGAGGATCCTTTAGCCCAACCCCCTGTAATGCAGGAATGTCAACTAAAGCATCTATGACAGATGACCATCCAACATCTGCTTAAAAACCTCCAAGGAAGGAGAGTCCACCACCTCCCGAGGGAGACGGTTCCACTGTCAAATAGCTCTTACTGTCAGAAAGTTCTTCCTGATGATTAATCAGAATGTCTATTCTTAGAACTTGAAGCCATTGATTCGGGTCCTGCCCTTCAGAGCAGGAGAATACCAGCCAACTCCATCTTCCTTCCATGTGACAGCCTTTCAGATACTCAGTTCAGTTCATAAGTTCATTGTTCTAGCCAAAGGCTGAGACAAAGGTGGTGGTAACATGATCTCTTCTGTGGCCCTGCAATGCCATTAAACTCAGGGAAGAAGATGAACAAATCACAGAGCCTTCTATTTTCTGCCTCAGCTGAAGAACCAGTGAGTGTGGCACCTTTGCCCTTCTCCAACATCCTGTTCTTACCAGTGATTTGTTCAAGACCCCTGGACCTACTGAACTCCACGTTGTCTGGATCATCCCCCTCTTTGGGTGGTGGACATCACCACGGATCCCCTTCCATTGCAAGATCCACTTCTTCATTTGTGTCCTGAGCCATCATAGCTCATCTTCTCCACAGCTCCAGGGCCAGCCACTCCTCCTCAACTTATATGCATTGGAGATTTTTCAACCTACTGGGCATTCTTCTCCAATCTTGGCTCGTCCACATGCTGTAGTTCCTAGTGGATTTCAGCCATTGCCATAATTTTGCCACATGTAGCATTTTTAATAGAAACATATCATTTTGGAGCAGCCATGTTTATTTTCTAAACAGAGAGTTGCTTACAGGACTGAGTTAACTTTTCTTCCTGGGCATTTCCTTCCCTTGCTGTTCTTCATTCCTACATCTGTGTTATAAATCAAAAGCTGTTCTTAGATAGGGATCTCAATAAGACATTTAGTATATCATATATTTTAAATTTAGGTCTCAAAATATGAAAGTGTTGGGTTTTTTCCTGCTACCCTGTAACTAACTAGCTCTTTCAGCTCTTTCAACAACCTTACCATGATGCAAGAGTTAATACTGCTTCAGCTATAAATAAACAATATAATGGGAAACAGTAGCTGCTGGAGAAAATGTCCCCGTTTCCGAAAGTTAACGGAATATTAAATATATCCTGTCTTTACTATATCCAATAAATTGCTGCTTGGAAGTATATCAGCATATTTGCAGTCTTATGGAGAAATGCTGCAGTGTGAGATATGAAAGGAGGGGCCTACATGGTCTAAGTAACATTGTTGGGGAAAGTCACTATGTTGTTCCTCCTTCCAGTATGCTCCCCTTCCTCTCTGGTGCCTCTTGCCTTCTGCACCTGCCTCCTTGGCCTCTTCTAACCACTATATCCCAGCGCACCCTTCAGCCAATGTTCATTGGTTCCAGGTTCTTGTTTGTGCTACCAGCTCCATCCCAGCCATCTTGCTTTTGCTGCGGGTTTCTTACAGCATCTCCAGACTGGTTGGAACATGTCCCTGCTAACATTTAGGTGTTGCGCATCAGATGATCACTAAGCCCCCCCAAATGCTTTGAAGACTTTTGGCTTTTTACTTGGAAAATCAATACAACCCAGGTGGTTAAGAAAGCCCAACAGAGACTCCATCTCCTCAGAGTATTGCAAAAGAACAATGTCAATCAACATCTGATGATCTCCTTGTACCGGTCCACAATAGAAAGTGTCCTTTCATACTTCATCACGGTGTGGTACGCTGGTGTGACATCAACTGATAGGAAGTGCCTACAGAGGGTGGTGAATACAGCACAAGATATTATGGGCTGTCCCGTGAATCCACTGGATGACATTGTGGAAGAACGTTGCCTCAGGAGAGTGAGGAAAATTCTCAGGGATGATTCACACCCTGGCCGGCACTTTCTTGATCTCCTGCCCTCGGGCAGAAGATATAGAAGCATGATTAGTTGTACCAGCAAGGTAAAGAACAGCTTCTATCCATGGGTTGTTAGGCTGCTGAATGAAAAGATAACAACAGGGCAACTGACTTTTGGGTTTGGCGGGTGTGCGTCAGTAAACGAGGAGAATTAAGACCAAGAGAGCTGAGTGGGGGGTGCTTGTGTAATCTCACTGTATACAAGTTATACAAGTGACAATAAAGTATTTCAATTTTGGTATCTTTAGGAGGCTGAATGGATGCCATTCAGAGCAACCCAGTGGCAGGAACTCTCAGCAGTTGCCCTCTCCCCCGTCCTGCGCTGCGGTGCATGCAACTCCAGAATCAGACTCCTGTTTTCAGTTTTAATCACTTCCTAAGATCTATTGTTGCGGGCAACTTTCCCCCATCTCCATACTTCCAAATACAGCCTCCCTCCTCCTTATATTGTCTACCTTGTCTTTTCGAGTACCTGATTGATCCTCAGCTGACCTACCAAGCTCACCTTCAAGCAACTCACATTCCACTCCAGATGTCAGCCTATTTTTAGAAGGCTGGCGTCTGAAGTTCTGCATGTGCTTCATCTGTTAACTCCCTTGATTAATTTCGGAGGTAAGCTCCTGTGGAAGTAAAGTAACAACAATAATAATGTATTAAATGTCTTATATGAGGAGGAATTCATGCCTCTTGTGATACTTAATCATACTTAAATACAATCTATCCGTATCACATCCCTCTGATTAGAATAAATATATGATTCTCAAGGGATGTTTAAACCCCCATTCTTCACCCTAACGTAGCCTAAGGAAGAGAACAAAAGAAATGTCCTGCTGGATCAAGCCAAAGGGTTTTCTTGTTCAGCATCCTGTTCTTACAGTGATCAGTTGGCTACCTATGGGAAGCCCACAAGCAAGACCAGAGGGCAGCACCACTCTCCCCACTAGTCACAGACCAAGGCTTGTCCAGATGACTACTAGAAAAGCAGTATCTGCTGCATATCTTCTGGGGCTGAAGTTGACAAGTAGAAGATGACGGGGGACAGAATTCAGGATGCAAATAGACATACTGAATGACAACTGGGCAATTTCTCTTCTGCCAGATCTCTGGCCATCTTATTACGTGACTAGGGCAAAGGAGGTAAAGGTAAAGGGACCCCTGACCATTAGATCCAGTTGTGGCCGACTCTGGGGTTGCGGTGCTCATCTCGCTTTATTCCCGAGGGAGCCAGTGTACAGCTTCTGGGTCATGTGGCCAGCATGACTAAGCCACTTCTGGCAAACCAGAGCAGTGCATGGAAACGCCATTTACCTTCCCGCCGGAGTGGTACCTATTTATCTACTTGAACTTTGAGGTGCTTTCGAACTGCTGGGTTGGCAGGAGCAGGAACCGAGCAACGGGAGCTCACCCCGTTGTGGGGATTCGAACCGCCAACCTTCTGATCGGCAAGTCCTAGGCTCTGTAGTTTAACCGACAGCGCCACCCACATCCCAGGGCAAAGGAGACCTGAATTCAAATCCCATTCGGCCATGAAGCTCACTGAGCAGCCTTGGGCCAATCAGCCTAACTTATTTCTCAACAACATTGTTGTAAGGGTAAAACATGGGTGGGGGGTATCCATGAATACTGCACTGAGCTTCTTGGAGAAAAGACAGGATAAAAATATATGAAATATGAAATATATTTTACCAGGGAAACACAAGAAGAACTATAGGGGACCAGCAGCAAGGCAAGGTTCTCGTAGGTCACCTTTTAAAAGGGCAAATAAGCTATTTCTTCCCTTGCATCTTAATATTTAAAAAATAATAATCACAAAGGGATATTGCCATTCCCTCCAAGTATTTTCAAACAGAGGGAGTAGATCTGCTCTTTTTAGAGTCTTGGAATATATGGCAATTGTGTGTGTTTCTGTCTATATCTTTATCTATATATAAATTCGTATGTCATCCATCTGACTGGGTTGTCCAATCCTCTTGCCTTATCGCTGGCATTCAAATAAGCTCACCTTGTTTTATTTCTCACCATCCCTTCTTCATTTTTTTTAAACTCTTCATTTTAGTGTGCACCATTCTTTACAGATTTTGGCCAAGAGCCAAAGTATAAGTGGCTGGGTTAGCATTTCCAATGGTATTCCCATTGTGTTTCCATCTTAGCTGGAAACAGGTAGCATTGTGAATCTCAATAGAGCACGTTGTTCTTTTCTTTTGTTCAACATCATTTCGAAGATCTGCCTTAATTCACTATCTTCAAAGAACTTTTTTTTGGGGGGGGGGTTCCGCCAGGAGTGGGGAGAACCCAACAACTTGTGAATGCTAACTGCATGCAGACAGTTTGATTCCTGGGGAAATGGAGAGAGCAGAAGGGGCAAATCAGCAGGAGAGTTACTGTATTTTTTGCACCATAACACTCACTTTTTTCTTCCTAGAAAGTAAGGGGAAATGTCTGTGCGTGTTATGGAGCAAATGCCTGCAGGTGGTGGTGGGGATCTGATGCAGTCGTGAGCAGAGGATCCATGGTTCCCCTTCCTTTCCTCCTCCATGGTTACAAAGCATGGATCCACATGGATCCTCAGGATTTTTGCATTGGGCTACTCCAAACTCACTGTCAGATCACATGTCTGTGGCCACAGCATGAACCACAAAAATCATATATCCACTATTTCATTTAGAATATTTTTTTTTCTTGTTTTCCTCCTCTAAAAACTACGTGCGTGTTATGGTCGGGTGTGAGTTATAGAGTGAAAAATACGGTAATCTGTTTTCAGATGAAGGATCAGTAAGGATTCAAGAGCAGGGAAGAGCAAGAATGAAGGCAAAAGGCAGACTAACAGACCAATACAAGAGGAGCAAGCAGGCTGGTTGGTTGAGATGTATGGAACACAATTAAGAAGCCAGCAAAGTTGAAATTTGGGCAGTCTCCCTGGCAAAGACATAGGCCTTACCTGGAAGTGTTACTAGCCAAACCAAAAGAAAATATTCTTTGCCCTGGAGTGACTACCAAAATCAGTTTGGCAACACAAATCAAGAGGGTTTCTGATAAGAACTGTGGCTGATTCTGATATAAAACACCATGCAACTGAAAATAATCCTGAATTCAGCTTCCATCTGGTTCTTGTGGTCTGCTGTGGAATCATAATAAATTGGGTTGACAACATGGCACCAACACTAAGGGTTGCCAGATGCGAACCATGGGGAAGCAGCCATTGTCAAGATGTTGCCCTAGTTCAGACGTAATGTCCAACCACACTTTTTAGCACTGTTTTCTTCTTAACCACAGTTTTTGTTGTTTAGTCGTTTAGTCATGTCCGACTCTTCGTGACCCCATGGACCAGAGCACGCCAGGCACTCCTGTCTTCCATTGCCTCCCGCAGTTTGGTCAAACTCATGTTCATAGCTTCGAGAACACTGTCCAACCATCTCGTCCTCTGTCGTCCCCTTCTCCTTGTGCCCTCAATCTTTCCCAACATCAGGGTCTTTTCCAGGGAGTCTTCTCTTCTCATGAGGTGGCCAAAGTCTTGGAGCCTCAGCTTCAGGATCTGTCCTTCCAGTGAGCACTCAGGGCTGATTTCCTTCAGAATGGATAGGTTTGATCTTCTTGCAGTCCATGGGATTCTCAAGAGTCTCCTCCAGCACCAGAATTCAAAAGCAGCAATTCTTCGGCGATCAGTAACCACAGTTTAGCACTGTAAGAATGACCTTAGCTTCTCCCACAGCTGCTGTTCTGCCCTCTCTCCCCTCCTCCTCGGATGTAGCCACAAAAAGGAGTTGGGAAGCTTTCACTGCAGTTTTTGATTAACTTCAACTTGGTTTGAAGTTGGCTTGTTAAGATTTTAGGGTTCACGCACCATGCTAAACTGTGGTTAGCTTAAAGCTGGTGGAGGATTTTGACTTCCTTGTGGCTGTTCCAGATGAATAGAAGGGAAGTGTACTAGCCCAAGGGAGGCTAAGATCGTGAATATGTGTAGGTTTTCTTTCATGAACACGGAGTGCCAGTTGCTGAATGTTGCGTTCTCTTTATTCTGTCATTTTTACCCTCACATTTTAAAAACTAGAGCCAGTCTGTTACAGATTCGATGTGGAAATCATGGGACAAGAGAAGCAAGGCTTTTGGTAATTTTACCGTCACACAGTAAAATGTATCTCTATGGCCATGAGGGCTAGTAACCTGGTTATGTAAAATAAGATTCTGGGCATGTAAGAAGGATCTGCAGACTGCATCACAGCAGCGCTGATTATTTTTATTTTTATTTTATTTTTATTATTTATTAAATTTGTATTCCACCTTGTAACACCCTTAGATCTCAGGATGGCTCACAACATAAAATCACAATACAAAAACCACAGAGTACGTAATAAGAATAAAAGCAAAAACCCAAGTAATTCCCCCTTCCACAACACTTTGTTTGTTTGTTTATATCAATAACATGTGATGCCACACTTTGCTCACCCACGGTAACAAATTCTTAATTTGCCTTAAGCTTCACAGGGCCACGTAACAAGATAATTAACAAGAAGTAAAAATAGAGATTTGACTTTGCTTTGCTATGTCGGAGAACTAGAGTTAAAGCAATGTTCCTCACAGCCTCATGCTCATGTGATAAAGACCAGTGGCTCCATTACTGGCCATTTTTCTTTAATTCCCATTTGAAATAGCAGTTTGCTTTGGGGTCTTCCAATGCATAGGAAATGAAGAAATGTGAGCAGTTTTATGTGTGAATATTTTGCCCCTCCAAATTAGACGATTGGCCATTTCTAATTATACCAGCATGGGAAAGATTGCTCCCAAACCATTTAAAAACAATTCCAATAGACATTCAAAACCACATTATTTAAATAGGCACCAGCTATATTTTCCTCCAAATAATACGAAACATTTTTTAAAAGGTTATAGAAGTGGAAGGAAAGAACCACATCTGCGCTGAGCCAATAGACTAACGGAAAATGGCTTCTGAATATTTGCCCTTCATCTTTCATTGTAATCACCAGGATTCCAGCCTGGGAAAATGCATTAATATTCCTATTTCCATCATTGGCATAGATATGTAAATTAACTCAGGAGGTCTCTTTTCTGAATTGGGTTGTGCAATGCATTAATTTTAAACTTCATAAAGGCAGAACACTTGGCTGCTGTGTATAACCCATGCAGTACACAGGCTCTCTGGAATAGGAGAGATTATGTACCTGGTAGCATCAAATGGTAGCATCTGTGTCCGGTATTGATATCTACAAATACACTAGGCTTGTGTATTTGAGTGCTGCTGCAGAAATACTGCGTGCAGAGTGCCTTTTATTAAGTAAAATTTCTCATAGACAATAGAGGATTGATAACATGTACAATATAATCTAGCTGTATTGTATCTGTCTGTATTGTTTCTTCTGAAATTCATTTCACTGTGCAGAATTTTTTATCCTTTTGTAATAATAATAATAATAATAATAATAATAATAATAAGACTTATACCCAGCCCAGTAACTCTGGTTTCCCCAGTAACTGCCCAGTAACTCTGGTTGGCTTCCAGCAAAATATTAAAATACATTAATTCATCAAATATTAAAAGCTTACCTAAACAGGGCTGCCTTCAGCTGTCTTCTAAAAGTCAGATAGTTGTTTATTTCTTTGTTTCTTTCTTTGACATCTGATGGGAGGGTGCCACCACTGAGAAGGCTCTCTGCCTGGTTCCCTGTAACTTCGCTTCTTCCAATGAAGGGCTGGACCTCAGTGTATAGGATCTTATTTATAGGATCTTATTAATGCTTAATTTGGACTTTGGAGGTCAAGCCTTCTTTAAGGTAAAATTTGCTCCCTGGATGATGGCACTGTTGGGGGCAGACCATGGGGCAAAAGTGCAGGGTTTCTTTTCTTTTATAATAGATATTTATTGAAATTTTCAAAAAATAGAGAAAAAACAAAAACAAAAACAAAAAAACAAAAAAAATTAAAAACACATAAAATTTACATTCCTTACTTTCAATCCCATATTTCCCTGACTTCCCCACATCTCCCCTTCTTGTATTCCAGTTCCAATTTTTAGCTCAGCAAGTTCTTGCCCCCAAATTTTACCTTATTATATTTAATTCATTTTAGTTAACCAATTTTAACTTATAAACCTCAGTCTTTATACATCAGTGCTTATTCTTAAAAATCTTTTTCTAAGGTCGACCCCAATTCTCTTCCACGAATTTCCCATTTTTATATTAGTAGCAAAACAGAATAAAAAGAAACAAAATATAATTGTACACCCTTTGGATTCCCAAAGCCCTACCCCCCCTTTCCCGGTTTCGAACCCCAACAAATGTCCATCAGTCTATCTGCTGTCAGCCTGGTGACCTCACGTCCGAGGCTCTTAATTCTCTCTCAATTCCTCTCTGCCGGTTTTTTTGATAGTCCTTTGTATTGGACACCAAATCTCGAAGAAGCTCTGTCCCAAAAAGGTCCATGTTTCTTCCAGCCAGACCTCCAAAAGTCCAGGGTTTCAGAGCCCGAATGTTAGATGAGCAGCAGCCATGCTCGGGACGCCCCTCAAGGAACACACATGCAGTCACAAGCAGCTTAGGAGTAACCATTATTCTGCCTTGGTCAGACCACACCTGTAATACTGTGTCCAATTCTGGGCACCACAGTTTAAGAAGGATGTTGACAAGCTGGAAGGTGTGCAGAGGAGGGAGACCAAGATGATCAAGGGTCTGGAAACCAAGCCTCATGAGGAACAGTTGCTGTTTTATTCTGGATTGTTTTATTTGATGGTTTAATGTGATGTAAACAAGTTTTAGATTTCCCCCCTTTAAGATACAAAGCGGTATAGAAATGAAATGAATAATGCCAATAATAAACTCCACTAAAAAAAGGCGACTAGACCGTCCACCGTGGTGACCGTAACTAGGTTTAAGGTGCCGTTTGGCAGTTAGCTTATATATGGGGGACACCTGGCTTCCTAGCAGTACATGTGAAATGGATCTAGGGGTCTTGGTGGATCACAAGCTGAACATGAGTCAACAGTGTGATGCAGCAGCAAAAAAAGCTAATGCTATTCTAGGCTGCATCAACAGAAGTCTAGTGTCCAGATCAAGGGAAGTAATAGTGCCACTCTATTCTGCCTTGGTTATACCACACTTGGAATACTGTGTCCAATTCTGGGCACCACAATCTAAGAAGGATGTTGACTAGCTGGAATGTGTGCAGAGGAGGGTGACCAAGATGATCTGGAAAGCAAGCCTTATGAGGAACGGTTGAGGGATCTGGGTCTGTTTAGCCTGGAAAAGAGGAGAGTGAGAGGAGATCTGATGAGAGCCATCTTCAAATATCTTGAGGGCTGTCACGTGGAAGAGGGAGCAAGCTCGTTTCCTCCTGCTCTTCTTGACGCAGCGCATGTAGAAGACATTACCTATCTGTGACTCATTTCCATAAAGCGGCGTATTGAACGTGTTCGTGAAACAGAGGCTGTGATAGGAGTACAGCTCAAGCAGCCTTTGGTGAAGTGCTAAGCACTAAAGGACAAGGTCTCCTCAGAGACAAAATCAACTGAAGTGGTGCTTTTTTAGACTTTGCAAAGGAGCTTGTGTTCATTTTGATAGAACGGTGATAAAGCGAAGGAATGTCAAATCCTTGACGGCAGTGGTGCCACTGACTCATTTAAAGAATGATGCACTTTTCTCAGTGCACGTTTTCGTTTAGTTTAGGGACTTTTTAAGGGGGGGAAATGGAAAAGCCAATAGCCTCTGGAGAATGCATAAGGCAACACCTTGAAAGTACAAACTCTACTGAAATACCTGCTTTTAACGCCTGTGTCTCATCTCTGTCTTAGAGAACAGTACCATTTTAGCACCATCCGTGTGCTAGATGCTGCATGCTGGCACATGTTGTTCCCCAATTTTACTTCTTTGTACCCAGGAGGGTGCAAAGTGTTATCAAATTGGGTTAATACACTTCAGTGCAACCAAGATGATACCTTGCATACTTCATAGTCTGTTGTTGAACTGACTGCCTCTGTGCGCATATGGCTGTCAACTTCTTCTTCTTCTTGTTAACAACAACAAAACAACATAATTTACATTACATAATAATAAAATTCAATAAAACAATAATATAAAAAGTCATATTAACAGTCCCCACATATTTAAAAGGCCATATATCATTTAATCTTCATTGGCTCCCAGTACATTTCCAAGTACAATTCAAAGTCTTAGTGCTGACCTTTAAAGCCCTAAACAGCCTTGGCCCACTATACCTGAAGGTCCAGCGCCAAGGGCCTTCTGGTGTTTCCCTCACTGTGAGAAGCGAGGTTACAGGGAACCAGGCAAAGGGCCTTCTCGGTAGTGGCACCTGCCCTGTGGAACGTTCTTTCAGCAGATGTCAAGGCAATAAGCAACTATTTTACTTTTAAAAGTTTAGGGAAGTTTTTAATGTTTGATGCTCTATTGTTTTTAATATTCGGTTGGAAGCCACCCAGAGTGGCTGGGGAAACCCAGCCAGATGGGCGGGGTATAAATAATATATTATTATTTTTATTATTACTATTACTATGGCCAAAGGCCTGGGTAAAGAAGAATTTTGCCTGGCACCTAAGATATGTGATGATGGTGCCAGGTAAGCCGTTCTGGGAAGAGCATTCTACAAACGAGGAGCCACCACAGGAAAGCCCATTCTCTTGTTGTTATACTCTGAACCTCTTAAAAGAGGGGGGCACAGAGAAGGGCCTCAGATGACAGGCACAGAGTCTGGGTTGGTTCATATGCCAGCTGATGTTTCTGAACCATCTTCAGAGGCAGCCCCACAGCTGCCAAGGAGTGTGGTGGAGTCTCCTTCTTTGGAGGTCTTTAAGCAGAGGCTTGACAATCATATGTCAGGAGTGCTCTGATGGTGTTTCCTGCTTGGCAGGGGGTTGGACTCGATGGCCCTTGTGGTCTCTTCCAACTCTATGATTCTATGATTCTATTCTATGATTCTATATAATGCCTTGCAGTAATCTAATTTAGAGGTTACCGGGGCGTAAGCCACAGAAGTTAGGCTAACCATGTCCAGACAGGGGTGTAGCCACCAGCCAAAGCTGACAGTAGGCACACCATGCCAACGAGGCCACCTGGGCCCCAAGTGACAGCAATGCACCCCCAAACTGGATACCTGCTCCTTAAGTGCAACCCCGTCAAGAACAGCTAGCCTCCCATCCATACGATCTAGGGAACCACTCACTAACAGTGCCTCTGTTAGTTTGTGTTTGTGTGTGCTTTGTAAATCCTTTGTAAGCACAATTACATTAAAGCTTGGATTGAGGCCTTATCAAATTTATGCCATTCTTTAGATTGCCTGCTAATTCCCTTTGTCAGCACTGCTTGCTACGGATGGAACTGAAGCCAAACCCAAGTAAACAGAAGGCAAACACACAAATTAATGGTGAAAGCCATCTAAGGCAGAGATATTTGTAGAGGTGTCTAAAAATAAAACTCGGGCCAGAAGAAACTGTGTGTTGAGTAAGGGAATGTGCCCATCATCACGAAGATCATTTCAGCCGTGTCATCTTCAATTCTAACCTGCTTGGAATTGTTCCGAGAAGGTCCAGCCCCAGTCCTTTTTTGTACAGTTTGTACCTGTGGAATGATTGGCAGGGTTAACTAATTCAACTGTTGAGCTAAATAGCAGCTGATAGAAAGGGTAATATCTAGGTAAGAGCAAGAAAAATATTTTTGTCTATTTTTTACTGAAGTGTGGAACAAAAAGGGAGTGTAAGTAAAGAAAGAGTCGCTATGCAAAGAGGCTGTACAGTGGTACCTCGGGTTACATACGCTTCAGGTTACATACGCTTCAGGTTACAGACTCCGCTAACTCAGAAATAGTGCTTCAGGTTAAGAACTTTGCTTCAGGATGAGAACAGAAATTGTGCTCCGGCGGCACGGCAGTAGTGGGAGGCCCCATTAGCTAAAGTGGTGCTGCAGGTTAAGAACAGTTTCAGGTTAAGTACGGATGAATTAAGTACTTAACCCGAGGTACCACTGTAGTAGGTCAAGGGAAATCTTTTAACCAACCAGAGTTACTTAGATTTTCTAAATCAGATCACAAATGACACAGAGATGAAACAAGGAGACAGTTGGGTCATGAGCTCAAGACTACACTGGTGACCTTTCCTTTAAAAATAAATAAATCTAAACCATAATATAGTGAGCAACGCACATGAACAAACATTTTTATAATACTTTCAGAGAGCTTTCTATCACATTGTAATGCACGGCAGTTTCGCAGTAACGTGCAGTATCCGGTTTTGCTTCTGATAATAACCATAAATTCCAAATCAGTGTTTCCTTACATTCCCTTTTTGGTCAGGAAGCTTTGGGTTTAAAAATAAAATGAAATGAAAAAAAATGTTGCAAAGAAATTGGAGCTGCCGGCTGAATTTAACAAAGGAACTAGATTATGGGGCTGTTACAGCTAGCCTTTGTTTCCATTTAATAATTGCACAACTGAAGAACTATCAAAAGGTAAAGAAAAGATACGGAGGATGGTATGTCAGCAGTGTGATTGTAAAAGCTACTCTCAGGTGAAATGATAAGGGTGATGCGGTTCTGTGCTGTCATAAACTGAAACAGCCTGTAATAATGATGCTAATATGATTAGATCGTGAATTACGTGTAATAGGGAATAATGAATTCATGTCTGTACCTTGGCTTTATCTCTCTGGTGTTGTTGGCTTAATTAACAGACTTATTTTTGATGGAAGTTTTGTTTCTCAGGATGCGCTTTTGCTATTACCTCCACACTGGGTAATAAAAACCCAGCGCTAATAAAAACGATAAGTAGATTATAATAGACCTCTAACATGCCTTCCCTATACTCTGTCTTTACAGTGAAGTTTCCCCTGTCTTTCCATTCTCCTGGCTATCTTGTATAACATGATGATTAATCACGTTGATTAAGGGGGTGAGAGAAAGGGAGGAGACCTCTTGTGAAGGTACAGACACATTAATGAGATAATTAGAATAAAGAGAGGGAGATAATGGGGGGCTTCTTTTGTTATACACTGCCATTTTCTGCATCTCTGCAACAGATTGGTTAAGCCTAATTATTGCAGCCTTGTGAGCTTATGCGGTGATAAATTTGATGAATATGGTGATACATGAGTATATGGTGATGGTGATGCAACAGAACATGGCGAAGGGCCCATAGTAGAGTAGAGGGGTGCATACTTTTTGTTATGTACTGAAGTTCTCACCCTGGGCCAGCAGGGGGATACTGTAGAAAGTTTTTACTCAGGTCCACATATGCAAATAAGGGATCAAAAGTGACGCTCAGTGATTGGATAGTTACAGAAAGTTGTTACAGTTACGTTGTACTGGAGCTCTATATAAGCAGGCTGGCTGAACCCTTCAGTTCAGTTCTGTTCCGACCTGTGAATAAACAAGAGCTGTTTGGAGAATCGCTGTGTCGTCTGATATGTTCACCCACAACTTAACACTTTTCATGAAGAAGGTCTTGGCCTCAGTCCTTGGCATCATCTGCATGTGCTAGGAAGGATCTCAACTTGAGCCCTTGGAGGTCATCTTTTACTCAAGTAGGTACTCTTGTACTCATCATCTGAGGCCCTTCTTTGTATGCCCCTCCCTGACAGGTCCGGAAGGTGACAGCATGAGAACGGGCCTTTTCTGTGGTAGCTCCCCAAAGGATGCAGATGTTTGCTTAATTAGCCAAAGGCCTGGTTATAGACAGTCTTAGGCCTTTTACATTTGTTGGGGGGGTATTGGTATGTTTTTGTTTGTTATGTATTTTGTGTTCCAAATTTGTATTTTTATGCTGTGATCTTCAGATGAAGGGCGGTATACAAATTTAATGAATAATAATTATTATAGTGATAATAATTTTTTTTGTGGTGGCGGGAAAATGAAGTATAAGTGGTCTCCCTACTTTTGGGCATGCATACAGTTGCCAAAACTTACGCAAAACAACAACAAACCTCTGGTTACGTGAAACATATTCAATAAACACACAAGACGTAACCGGCTGTACGTTTGAAAAAATAATATATACTATTCATTGTACTGACAGCAGATATTACTATGCTATAAGATCCACTGTCCTGTGATATCATATATGAGTTTGTGCTACTGATGAAGCCTAGGATGGCGAAACAAGGCTAATATTCCGGAAATCCTTGTCTTAGACTGTGAAAAGATTCTGTGGAACTGCAACAACCTTTCGTGTGGATTGTTGGGCTCTATGAACAGACAGGTGGAATAGACACTTTCACATATATGGACCTTATGCATAAACTGATTAGAGAATGAACTGATCTACTGGGTCTTCTGCGTTTTTTGTTGAACTTTATGAGCTACTTCTGTTGAAATCTACAATTCAATACAATGAATAGTATATATTATTTTTTCAAACGTACAGCCAGTTACGTCTTGTGTGTTTATTGTTGCCAAAACCTATGCAAAAGAGCAGCAGGCTTGGAGGAACCTCAAAATCTGAAGAATTAGGAAAAAACACCTTTAAAGAAGGGAAACTCCCAGTTAGGACTGAAGGTGGGCTGCAGAATCCAGACCAACAGCTTTGAGGAGCAGAGAACTTCTGGGGGATGGAATGGAGTTTCTAGACTCCTAAACAGCAGCACATTTTGTTGCAGGTTCCAGTTATATAGGGATGGAGAACAGGATCCGACCGGCATGCCACATCCGGACTTCTCTCCCTCCCCGCAGGCCTCTTTGACAGTGGTTATACAAATTACTTATCATTTGGGTGTCATTTGGCAGTTAATCATCAGTCTTGAAGTACAGAAGAACAACTTGAAAAGAGACCTTAATAAAAGGTCAGGAAATCTATTAGTACGGGTATGAAAAGATTTGTCATATGTGACACAAATGCCAGACTACTGTAAATGATCATAGGAATCTACTTCATTGATTCACAAATGTGTAACTAGCTATTATAGTTGTAATGCACGCTGCCAAGTGCTAGTATCTGTTTTTTATTATAGGTTATCTGGTTGGGGTGGGGAGGCGGCTACATAGATAGATGTGTCCTCCAAGTGATCAGATGTGGCACTTATTGAATTGATAAGTGTCACAAATGAAAAGCTTTGCGTCACAAATGAAAACCTTTTCAGAAGCTTGGAATTCAGCGGGCAGACTTAAGTGCATGGCTTGAAAAATATGCTCTTGACATAAAATTCTGTCGCTCAAGCAGATGTTGAGCATCTTTTTCTAGAAGTTGACCACAGAAGCCTCCTAATCCCCAAACCATGGAGAAGGGATTAGGAACACCCCATGTGATCAGGAGTTCCCTCCTCCAGTCTCTTCTTTCTTGGGCCAATTCCTAACCTTTCCCACACTGGAGAGCCAGTATGGTGTAGTGGTTAAGAGCAGTAGACTCGTAATCTGGTGAACGGGGTTTGCTTCCCCGCTCCTCCACATGCAGCTGCTGGGTGACCTTGGGCTAGTCATACTTCTCTGAAGTCTCTCAGCCCCACTCACCTCACAGAGTGTTTGTTGTGGGGGAGGAAGGGAAAGGAGATTGTTAGCCGCTTTGAGACTCCTTAGGGTAGTGATAAAATAAACAGACATTACATAAAAGATCACTTTGCTTTCATCGTAGTACAATGAGGCAATCAGCCGTAAATTTTGCCTTCTGCCATTAGATAAAATTCCCAACCTTAATCATGGTTAACACTCACCTGGATTTCTGTTAGCTGAGGCTTTGAAACTATAGTCATATATTAGTTAATAAAAAGCTCTGGGGAGCTCAAGAAAAGCCTTAACTATGGTTAATTTGCATAGGCAGGGAAGGGATTAGTCCATTCTTTAACTCACTTCCAAAGCTTTGGTATGAGTAATCTACCAAGTGCATTAGCCCATGGGGCTAAGTGGCTCATGCCTTAAACTTGAATAGGAAAGAAAAATTTGGATAATGAGAAATTCTATTGGCCATCTTTCCCACCTACTGCTTGCCAACATTTGAATGGGTGATGTCAGGGAACTGCCATCGGAACTAGAGGAGGAGGCGAGGCCCCACAACGATGCTGGAGAGGGGCCAAGCAGGGAGAGAGGCAAGTCTCCTGTTGGGGAAGAAAATCAGCGCTACACCAGGGATAGAGGGGGGCCAATGGGGGAAGCAGAGAGCAGGCTCCGGGACTCTTCACTGGACACCAGCGGGGAGAGCACAGGTCCTCCGCTACCCACGCCCTCCCTGCGCAGAAGACTTCCGCGCAGGGAGAGTAGGAGGAGACTGGGCGTCAAACAACTTTTATGTTGGAAAAGGTTTAAGAAACGCCCACTGACGGATTCTGCCAGCGACTGAACAGCCACGGAGTGGATGGCTGTCCAGCGAGAAATGGTTTAACCAGCCAACCTAGCCCAGAGCGGCGGCTATTTACGCACAAGCAACCCCTAAAGCCATTACAGGTGAGAAGGGTTAGCAGTAGACATAAAATGCTTTCATTGGATCACCTAGTTATTTAAAAGGATTGTAAGCATTCACTGTATGAAAGCTTATATGCAGAACAAAATTGAAATGAGATTCGGTCATTCATTTAATAAGAATTCTTATGTTATACTTTGCCACTGTTCTCCACTTGGAGAAAAAGTAATTTAATTTTTAATAAAGAATTTAACTTGTCTTTAGGAACCGCTATCCCTGCTCTTTCAGGCTGATATATTGCTTTAAAATTTATAACTTTCATTAGCAGAATGTCAGCATAATCAAAATACAGTGCAAAATAATTGATGAAATGCAGAAGTGATGGACTTAAAAGCTGAAGCATGATGCTTTTGGAGTGAGCTAGGGACATTAATTTTGAAACCATAAAGAAAGAGATTTTATATTTCAGGATTCTTTGCTTATGGGTACAGAGGATATTATACAGTTTATAAAACTGAGATATGACATTAATGTTAATTTAATTAATGTGGCAGCTCTGAAATTTTGCCATATGATCTGTTTTCAGTAGCAAATCCTATCATTTATGTGACTTGGTGTTTATGGTTCAGGTGACAGTAATCCTGCCATCACTTAAGCATATTCTCTGTTGGGGGCACTAACGAACATGATTTAGAAGCAGCTTGAAGAAGTCATTCCTTCCCAGTGGTGCGTTTTTGAACATGAGAGAGTGAGGTGTGATCCTTGCTGAAATCTGCACCAGGTTTGAGGTGCCCCCTGGGGAAGATGCCATCCAGTAAACTTCATCCCCAAAGCTTTTCAGTGAGCAGAGGAGGAATGGGTGTGTTGGAATATATAACTTAGCAGCTAAGGATGCGGGTGGCGCTGTGGTCTAAACCACTGAGCCTTTTGGGTTTGCCGATCAGAAGGTCGGCGGTTCGAATCCCTGCCACAGGGTGAGCTCCCATTGCTCGGTCCCAGCTCCTGCCAACCTAGCAGTTCGAAAGCACAAAGTGCAAGTAGATAAATAGGTACCACTCTGGCGGGAAGGTAAACGGCGTTTCTGTTTTTCATATTTGGAGGGGGAAAAGTGCGTCCTATAGGGCGAAAAATACAGTAATAGAATTGTAGAGTTGGAAGGGACCATGAGGGTCATTTAGTCCAACCCCCTGCAATGCAGGAATCTGTTCTTACCCAACGTAGATGTTGAGATTAAGAGTCTCATGCTCTACTGTCTGAGCTATCCTCTGTTCGATTCTCTTTACAAGTGGGATTTGGTAGGGTAGTTGGACTCCTTTACTTCTGTTCACTAGACCCTCTGGCCAAACCAACTAGGGAAAATCTTAATATTTAGGAAGTACAGCTAGGATAAAGGTAAAGGTAAAGGGACCCCTGACCATTAGGTCCAGTCATGACCGACTCTGGGGTTGCGGTGCTCATCTCGCTTTATTGGCCAAGGGAGCCGGCGTACAGCTTCCGGGTCATGTGGCCAGCATGACTAAGCCACTTCTGGCGAACCAGAGCAGCGCATGGAAATGCCGTTTACCTTCCTGCCGGAGTGGTACCTATTTATCTACTTGCACTTTGACGTGCTTTCGAACTGCTAGGTTGGCAGGAGCAGGGATTGAGCAACGGGAGCTCACCCCATCACGGGGATTCGAACCGCCGACCTTCTGATTGGCAAGTCCTAGGCTCTGTGATTTAACCCACAGCGCCACCCACGTAAGGTTAAGAATCAAAAATATAAATCTGTCGCAATTTCTATGTAAATAAGATGATATAGCAGGGACATTTCAGAATTCCAGCAAGTCCTAGGCTCTGTGGTTTAAACCACAGTTCCACCCATGTCCCACAGCTAGGATACCTGATGTTAAAAAATAAAAAAGCTGTATGCAGATAATATTAGACTCAGCTCAACCACAGGGGCTAATGCAATGTAAGGAGCTAATGCAATTATTAATAATATATGGAAGTCTATCAGAGTACAAGATTAATCATAAGAAGTCATCGTGAATAGGACTTAACCTTCAGAAGAAAATCAAAGAGGGACTTGTTCAATTAACAGCTATTCCCTGGGCACCAATGCGCTTGAAATATATGGGAGTATTACTAAATGAAGACTGAACAAATCTGGTAGAAATTAACCAGGATGGATTGTTCACAGAAGTTGAACGAGACTTACATTTTTGCACATAGTGTTGGGGGCATTATGCCTCTGAATGCCACCTGTTGGGTGTCGCAAGTGGGCAGAATGCTGTTGCGCTTTTAGGCTTCCCATAGGCATCTTTTTATGTTCTTACAACTCACATCCTTGGAACTCCTAACCTCTGAGAGTCCCAATTTGCTGATTGCAAATACAAACTCATGGGGTTGTATCCAACCAAGTCCTACCCAGTGTAAACCAATTGAAATCAATGAGACTACATTGTCGTGACCATTAACTTCTATGGGTCTACTCTAAGTAGCACTAGCATTGAATACAACCTTTATAATATATAGTTTTCTATTCTGTTTCCTTAGTGTACTGTTGGGAGCTTAAAATTGCATTCCTAACTAATAATTATATAAAGTTCTAGTGAAGAATGCAGATGGCTGCACTTTCTTCTCGTGTTTCTAACACAATATTAGCCTCTAAATCCTTTCCGTTGTTTGGTTGGCCCACCTGGCTGTGCGACTATCGAAGAAATGAATGAAGCCTGGGTCACAAATGGGAGAACATAGCTATTGATTTCTTAAGGAAAGAGCTTGGTTAATTACTCGTTGAATGGGGAGAAAATGTAAAGAGACTAATTACAGTGGTACCTCGGGTTAAGAACTTAATTCGTTCTGGAGGTCCGTTCTTAACCTGAAACTGTTCTTAACCTGAGGTACCACTTTAGCTAATGGGGCCTGCTGCTGCACGATTTCTGTTCTCATCCTGAAGCAAAGTTCTTAACCCGAGGTACTATTTCTGGGTTAGCGGAGTCTGTAACCTGAAGCATCTGTAACCTGAAGCATCTGTAACCCGAGGTACAACTATATATGGCTTCGCACAGGGCACCACTGAATTTTGAGACCCTAAGGTCCACTACTGCCAGTGGTCTTCCCATCCTCTAGCGTTCATCCATGGAAGACTGGAGTGATCGGACTTGCTGTCCTATTATGTATTCATGCATTTCAAATATTTATATACTACTCTTCATATGGGTAATAGAACAGTTTGCAATATAAACCTAGTGCAGAAAAATATGCCTATTACAACAGAAATCCACCCACTGTACCCAATAATATATATTAGCATGCTAGAATATAGCAGCCAGCAAACAACTGGGTGAAGAGGTGGGTCTTGGGTGCCAGAAAGTTTATCCAAGTTGGTGCCTGCCAAATTTCATAGAGGAGAGACCGTCAGGCTGCCACATAAAGTACCCCAGTCAGTGGTAGCAACCGATAAGTAGGTCTAATAATACTCACTCTGACTGTTAGCAGAATGGGAGATTTGTTAGTCTTGTTTGTTAGGCAGGCTGCTTGACAGCTACAGTGTCTGTCTGCAAACACTTGAAAATTAAAGCATTATTCCATTGCCTCAACATTGTGGGGAAATAATGCAATTCAAACAAGGGTGGATTTGCAAAAGCTGTCCCTGAAGGCATAGAAAGAAAGCTGCCATGCCTGATAAAATGTGCAGATCCTGCCCTTGGACTGAGTATTCTGGCAAATATTACTCCACCTTCTCAGATTCTACCTTCTCATATTGGCAGTGAGGTCAGCAGCCTTAAACAGTGCCTTTTGGGGGATGTGGGGGTGTGAAGAAGAGAGGTGATAAAGCTGAAATGTTGTAATCAAAAGAAGCGACATTTCAGCTTCATCACAAATGTGGCCAAATTGAAATGACTCAAAAATTAAGTCAGGGGTTCCAGGTGTGGATATTTCCATTGTTGCCCGATATCAGAACACGAAATCCAGGAAATGCTAACAGCATGGTGATGTGGATTTGCTTCTGAGGAAGAAGAGGCTGTGCATGGAGGGAGCATGGATTCCTGATGCTCTCTCTTGATATGCTAACGAGTTAGCCCCGGACCTTTGCCTTTGATTATCTTTGTGATTATATTCCATGGCTCAGTGTTTTGCTGTACATAGCCACTGCCGTTCATTGCTTTTAATTACACTTGAACACCTTAAAAACTAATATTCTTGTGCCTGCCTGTGGCATTTGAAATGCTAATGAACTCCACATCTAGTGCAGCACAACCGTGTCATTTTAATTCTCCATCACCACCAAAAGGCCTTTTCAGCTCGTGTAACTAATACCGGTTGATGGAGAGGGAAGCTTTTGAGTGTCAGCTTTATGATATGATAATCATCTGATGGACTATTTGTTTGATTGTAGGGTTGGCAGATGCAATATTTTGGCTTTAGTGCTTCTATACTGAGGGGGGAAATTTGCAAGTACACCTTGTTCCTATATAGCATTGCTTGCAGAGACCCTTTTTTCCAGTTGCTACAAAAGCCCTCTTCAGGCATGCAATCTGCACATGGCTGCTGCAAAAGTGTGAAGGGTGATGGGAACATGAACATTGGCCCCATTCCCGGGGTTGCCAGGTGATTCCCCTCCATTTCCGACCAACATGTGTTTAGCGCTGAAAGGTTTAAACTGGGCTGTAAGCACATTTGCTCTGAACATGTTTAGAAGGACTGGTCATGTGGTTCGGATGCCTGATTACAATCTTGCAAAGCAACTACAGTGGTACCTCTGGTTACATACTTAATTCGTTCCGGAGGTCCGTTCTTAACCTGAAACTGTTCTTAACCTGAAGCACCACTTTAGCTAATGGGGCCTCCCGTTGCCGCCGCACGATTTCTGTTCTCATCCTGAAGCAAAGTTCTTAACCCAAGGTACTATTTCTGGGTTAGCAGAGTCTGTAACCTGAAGCGTATGTAACCTGAAGCGTCTGTAACCCGAGGTACCCTCTATTCCCAACTCTATTCCCAATTTAAGAATGGAAAGCATAATCCTGGTGGACAACAAAAGAGGTTTAAAGACGCTCTCAAGGCAAACCTTAAAAAATGCAGTATAAGCAGGGAAAATTGGGAAACGCTTGGCTGTAAGCGCTCCAACTGGAGAACAGCCTTTAGCAAAGACGTCATGTGGAAGGATGTATGGATCCAGAATTAGCCTCCACAATCACGGCCACACCATTCAGATCATGTTCATGGAAGACAATCTTACTCAGCCATGAGCAATCGCCAGAGAAGAAGAAGAAGTGCTAAAAGGTTTAAACTGGGCTGTAAGAACATTTTCTTTGAACGTGTGTACAGCGGTACCTCGAGTTACAAACACCTCAGGTTACAGACGCTTCAGGTTACAAACTCCGCTAACCTGGAAGAGTTACCTCGAGTTGAGAACTTTGCCCCAGGATGAGAATGGAAATTGTGTGCCGGTGGTGCAGTGGCAGCAAGAGGCCCCATTAGCGAAAGCACACCTCTAGTTAAGAACAGTTTCAGGTTAAGTACGGACCTCCGGAACGAATTAAGTGCGTAACTAGAGGTACCACTGTACAGTCACACCTCATGTTACATCCGCTTCTTTCAGGTTACGTCCTGCGGTGACCCAGAAGTACCCGAAAGGGTTACTTCCGGGTTTCGCCGCTCGTGCATGCGCAGACACACAAAATGACATCACACACATGCGCAGAAGTGGCAAATTGCAACCCATGCATGTGCAGATGTGCTGCTGTGGGTTGCGCTCTTTTCATGTTGCGAATGGGCCTCTGGAACGGATCCCGTTCGCAACCAGAGGTACCACTGTACAAGCCTCCTGGGCTGCTACCAGGGGGAATTCCATAGAGCTACTAGTTAACAGAGGAACTCTTGTCATATTTGCAGGCTTAGAGGAGGGTGACCAGCTGACCTATGATTTCCAGACCTCCCGCCTCTCATCACTAATTTCTGTGAACAGCCTAAGCCTTTTGTCAAATTATGCCATTTAAGAGATTTGGCTATTAGCATTCTGAGATATTTAAATATGAACTCTCGGAGAGAGTCATTTTGAACTTCAAAGAAATCTGTCATCTTAAACACTTCCCTAAGTGGCTCTCTTATTAAGGATTCCTTGTTATGGGTGAACACGCAGTTTCACTGATAGTTTTCTTTGTTCAAGAACCTCATGTTCCAAACTATTGTCAAGAACAGGTGTCTGAAGCAATACTCTGTGGCAGATACTGACTTTTTTCCACTGGATGAATCCATAAATTAAGCCTTAGTAGGTCAGACTTGCCTGACTTTCCAAGTAATTAACAATTATATTGGATATTTTTGTTATATTGGATTTTCCCCCGCCCCCCCCAAAAGCCTCAAGGCCAGTGGAGTAAGAGATGATGATATTCTTTAAAATCAGTGCTAAGAGATAAGTGTCAGAGGAAATGGACCTTTGCTCTCTCAAAACCGATTTCCACCGAGCGGCCATGCAGCAGAATTTACAATTAAGGTCTCTCTAGAAATGAAAATGAGAAGGGTATGTTAAAAAAAAATTGCTTCAGCCCACAGAGTTGGTGTTCCAGAATAAATGCCTTGAAGAAGGTTGTGCAGGGCATGTTTGCAAAATATTTAAGATTTTGGTTCAGTAACGGAGCTGTCCTAAATTTAATTAACTCAGTCCACCAGCTCCAACCCACACCAGCATTTTGGTATGTGCCCAAACTTTGAAATTTTCACAAATACTCTTCTCCCCTTCCACACCTTCTTTGGTCAATTCTCTAGGAGTGGATGCTCAGGATAAATTAACATGGATTTGCTATGCCTTACTAGCATTTAACAGCCATTTTATGCATTTGGCATGGTTATAGGGCAGTAGCAGAATCACATACACAGCCTTTTCGTGCAATCTTGTGGCTGACAGGATATAGCAGTTCATGATTCTGAGTCCAGAACCAGAAGGTAGTAAGCAGTCTGGTTTTATCAAAATTTCAGTTGTATGTGCCTTAAACTTAAAACAAGCATGTGTCTTAAATGCTCCTTTCTTTACCTTGCAAACAACAGAACAGTGAAAAGGAGAACAGGGCTCAGCAATCAGGCTTGCAAGTGCCAAGCTTCCTATTGCATGCGCCATGGGGCGCTGTTGGAAATGCCTTCTCTCTAGCAGGTCCTTCCTGGGACCTGGGAACACTTACCTAATCGCACGGTGCCATTTTTTGTGAGATTCTCTACCTCCGCTGGATTTAGCTGCTGTTGGAAGAGTGGGTGAGGAGACGGCTATTGTGCCACAATGGAATTGGCGAGAGAGAAGCAAGAATCAGATATCCTCAAGGGCTTGTCTTCATTGCCAGCTGTAGTAGAAAACAATTTATCTTGTGCCCCCTATGTTGCTTCTTAGTATATCATGACATATACCGTATTTTTCGTCCCATAGGACGCTCCGCCCCATAGGACGCACCTAGTTTTTTTGGGGGGAAATAAAGGGAAAAAAATTTCCCTTTATTTCCCCCCCAAAAGCAGGTCGGGGAAACCGAACCAGGTCGAGGAACAGCGGGATGGTGGCGCTGCGCCTCCCTGCTGTCCCCCGAGCTTGTGGGGCTGGCCGATGTCTGCCCGGCGCGAGGGGCGCTCTGCTTCAGGGTGCCCCGCGCGCCGGGCGGCAGGCTGCTATCCGCAGTGTGGGGAGCCCTGCGGGGAACTCCTACAGGGCTCCCCACGCTGCGGATGTCTGTCCGGCGGGCGGGGCGCTCTGCTTGACGGCGCCCCGCCCACCGGGTGGCAGGCTGCTATCCGCAGCCTAGACAGCCCTGCAGGACCTCCCGCAGGGCTACCTAGGCTGCGGATGTGTTCCCGAAGCGCCGGGCGCTCTGCTTTCAGGGCGCCCGACGCTCCGGGAAGCAGGCTGCTATCCGCAGTCTAGACAGCCCTGCGGGACCTCCTGCAGGGCTGCCTAGGCTGCGGATGTGTTCCTGAAGCCTGGAGAGCGAGAGGGGTCGGTTCGCACCGACCCCTCTCGCTCTCCAAGCTTCAGCGAAAGCCTGCATTCGCCCCGTAGGATGCACCCAGATTTCCCCTTCATTTTTGGAGGGGGAAAAGTGCGTCCTATAGGGCGAAAAATACGGTAAATTGATTTTTTCCCCTGCCACTTGCCTTGCTGCTGGCTTTTTTTTTTTTAAGAGCCCGGGGTAGGTAGAAGTTCCTGCAGAAGAAACTAAGCAATACCAAGGAGAGAGAGAAATAGGAGATATCTTTTAAAAGCCAACATGGCTTCACAAAAAAGGACATGGGTAAGAAATGGGAAGGAGATAACCAAGGATGAACACAAAAGAGCAGCCCAGTCCTTTAATGTCATTGTCGTCATCATCATCATCATCATCATCATTATTTCAACTCGGATGACAAGATGGTCAGAACATAAAGTAGATGCTTCCTCCCCACAACAGAAGCACACATCCTGCCAAACAAACGGTCTTGAACTGTATTCTACTTCTGCAAAAAATTAACACCCGAATTTCTCTGAAAAGATGTCAGGGACATGGGCAGAGGAGGAATGGTGGAGACCGCCTCCCCAGCCTGACCCTTCCAGAGAAGAAGGAGACAGTTCAGAATTACAATAGGGGTTTTGAGTGAGGTCACAGCTCAGAGGCTGATGAGGGGGAAAGCTGGGAAATAGTGGGAGAGGAGGAGGAGGAAGAAGAAAAAGCACCAGAAGAGAGACAGCTGATGGACTCAGTGTCTTTAGAAAGCATTCCAGACCCCCCTCTCCCAGAACCCGGCGGGCATTGAAAGTAGGGGAGCAGAGAGCTCAGAGGCAGAGGGCACATCTCAGCACCTGTAGTGATGACACATAATGGGAGAGAGGGAGGGGTGGAGACTCATTTGGAGCAACGCCATTATTCTGAGAGGCCACATTCCCAAGCCTCTCTCTGTGAATATTGAATAAACGCAGACGGTAAGGACTTTTCCTTGTCTTGCCCGTTCCCGGCAACCTGCCATGGGGGCTGGTTCCTCTGCTGTCTGACAAAAGAGAAATGTCTTTCCCTTATACTGAAAATATGTCAATGAGGGCACAAGGCGAGCTCCTCTGGATAGTGCATTCCGTAGATGAGGGGGACACTACTGGAAAAGGGTTGTTCTGTCATAGCCACCCTCTCAACTGCTGCTGAAAGGGGGCACACTTCTAGGATCAATGACAGCAAAGCTAAACTTCAGAATAAGATGTGTTTGGCGAGTGATGCTAGAAGCAACAAAAATGTTTCTGGTTAGATTTTAAAGGAAGAGGCAGGACTGCTGTGGCACTGTGCAGTAAAGATGGGAAAATGTCAACAGGTGATAAAGAGAAGTGGAGCTGCTTATCTGTTTTACCTTGATCTTCTGTTGGGTTGAAATAACGACAGACAGGTAGCGAGTGTCATCTGGGAGGCGTCTCTCGAGCAAGTCTCGAGGACTCTCTTTTATTGAATATTACATGCATTGCCACAGGTGCGCTTGTTGCTGATTGGTTAACACAAATACAATACAAGGGTTGCATATAGGCATTAATCACCAATAGAAGAAAGGCTGGGAAAGCGAACACAGGGAACACGGAATTGGACAGGCATGAAAACCTCCTTAACTAATGATTGATACAGCAAAACCTAGCAGGGCATAACTATTATATTCCATAGATGTGGTCCACCAAGCAAAGAACAGGTCAGTGTGAACAGAACATTCTGGGATAAGTGAAAAAAGAATGCTTCAGCTTAGATGTTTGTACTCATGTGCAGAAGCAAATGTGTAGAAGCAAATGTGTAGAGGCAAATATTCCTACAATCTTCTCCCACAAGGGAGACCATGTGTTACCTTGTACAAGTAATGTACCTGGTGTGAGGGCTCAGGACGGTAGATCAAGAAGCACCTGTCTACTTTAAATGAGTTCATCTTCAGGGCAAGATAATCTGCATCTTTGAGTACTAAAGGAATTTACTAATTTACTCTCAGGCTCTCTATCATCTTTGAGAAATCTTGGAGAATGAATGAGGTGTCACAGAGCTGAAGGCAGGCAAATGTTGTACCAGTTGTCAAAAAAGAGCGGAAGCCACAGATTAGCATCCCTCCTGACTTTGATACTGGGAAAGATGCTAACACATATTAAGGACAGAAGAAGAGCCCTGCTGGATCACAAGCAAAGGCCCATCTACTCCAGCGGCCAGCAGATAAAGGAATCAATTTATAATTGTCTTGTTAGCTGTGCAGCAGCAAAAAACCCCACCATGGATTTGTCAAGAATAAATCCTGCTAGATTAATCATATCTTGGGTTATTACCTTAGTGGATTGTGGGAATGCTTAGGATGCAATTTATCTTTGTTTAAATAATGCATTTGAAAAGATATTTTGGTTAGTAAACTGGTTAAAGGCAGACTAGAGGATAACATTCTCAGATGGATTCACAGTTGGCTGGAAAAAAACGTATTCAACATAAGCAGAGTCCTGCTGAAGCAGACCAAAGGTACATGTAGTCCATCCTGTTTTTACAGCAGAGACATCACCTTGCCAACAAAGTTCCGTATAGTGAAAGCTATGGTTTTCCCAGTAGTGATGTATGGAAGTGAGAGCTGGACCATAAAGAAGGCTGATCGCCGAAGAATGGATGCTTTTGAATTCTGGTGCTGGAGAAGACTCTTGAGAGTCCCATGGACTGCAAGAAGATCAAACCTATCCATTCTGAAGGAAATCAGCCCTGAGTGCTCACTGGAAGGACAGATTGTGAAGCTGAGGCTCCAATACTTTGGCCACCTCATGAGAAGAGAAGACTCCCTGGAAAAGACCCTAATGTTGGGAAAGGTGGAGGGCACAAGGAGAAGGGGACGACAGAGGGCGAGATGGTTGGATGGTGTTTACGAAGCTACCAGCATGAGTTTGACCAAACTGGTCCATGGGGTCACGAAGAGTCGGACACGACCAAACGACTAAACAACAACAACAACAGCCAGATACCAATTGGAAGTCTGTAAGCAGGACATGAGGGACGTGGGTGGCGCTGTGGGTTAAACCACAGAGCCTAGGACTTACCAATCAGAAGGTCGGTGGTTCGAATCTCTGCAATGGGGTGAGCTCCCGTTGCTCGGTCCCTGTTCCTGCCAACCTAGCAGTTCGAAAACACTTCAAAGTGCAAGCTTTGACGGGAAGGTAAATGGCGTTTCCGTGCGCAGCTCTGGTTCGCCAGAAGCGGCTTAGTCATGCTGGCCACATGACCCGGAAGCTGTACACCGGCTCCCTCGGCCAATAAAGCGAGATGAGCACTGCAACCCCAGAGTCGTCCGCGACTGGACCTAATGGTCAGGGGTCCCTTTACCTTTTAAGCAGGACATGAGCACAACAGAACTTTCCCCATTGTTTCCCTCCTCATAATGGCATTGAGAATATGAATAGAGTGCTGAAATCAGCAGTATGGTCTTGGGCTCTCACTGTCCTCAAACCTAATCTCTCATAGGGCTTGTGGGAAGAAAAATTACCAGGTATACAGTCAGGTGCCATGCATATTATCCTTCCTTTTCAAATAATACCCGCTAAGAAAAGTATGCACAATCAGTTCTTTGGGCTTTTGCCATTCGTATATTGCCAGAGATAATGTGATTACTACTTAGCATTAAGTAATATGCCCCTATTTACTCTTCCAGGAGCACACAGCTATCGAAGGGACATAAAGTAAAGTATTATTATTTTTACTGCAAATGACAGACCTGGAAAATTCCCAGTTACATAACCACAGGGGGCATTTGGAAATGTTATACTGGTACCTAGGAAACTGGAATCTGCAAACAGAAATGAGACAATATTTCCACTGATTCCCTATTCCCCCTACAGCTACCCACACTATCTCCCATGTTGATCCTCCGGAGCAAATGGGGGCAAGCAGAAAAAGTTGCAAGAAGAATAGAGGCTTAATTTCCTCCTTTGTTCCAGTCTTCTGTTTGTGGGAACAGAGAGCATTCTGGGACTAGAACTCTCATTGTGGATTTCTTTATCCATCCCATTATTTCTGCTGTGACTCCGTGATATTGATTTGTGGTGTGGAGTAAAGAGAGTAAACATTCTGCTAGCAGAGAGAGAATAAATTAGTATGCAGCCATCAGCAGTGATAAGAGGTAGATCACATCTTTTGGGGGGGGGGAACTAATGCTATACTAAAATGCTGATCTACTGATAATTGATATACATTTTTCCTCTGGAGAGCTTTTTTCTTTTTACTTTTGGAAGACTAGTAATATGTTGCTTGCCAGAGTCATAAGGTGGAGTAGAATTCAAAAATCTTTCCAGACACTGAATCTTGACACATTTGCCTCCTGGCTTTTGGCTTACTTGTGCATTTGTCATTACTTCATTGCTTCTTAAAAGATTCATTTGCAGATTCATTTCACAAAAGTGAGTGAAGAATTCCACATGAGTGCATGCCTTAGACCAGATCTAAAGTGATGTTTACCTTGCCTTTTGCTGCAAACTCTTGCCCTGTTTCCTTTGTTGGGCAAGCATTAATCACTGTGTTCTCTAATTATGCTGCTGTATCTTTCAACATGCTTGGCAAGCCTCTGATAATCAGACTTTCTGCGGATAAGGTGATAGCCTATCCTGCTTACTCACTCAAACCTTGCACACACAAAAATCTGAAAAGAAAGGCTTAATGAACCACAAGACTGCATTCATTTGCACATAATTGTATCTTGCTTTTTTAAAGCCCACAAATCAAAGGCCAGATCTGACACCTGTTCCTTTCTTGTTCCCTTCACCCTGTTTTCTTTAAGAAATTAATTCTAAATTACCTTCCATTGAAGTTTTGCCACCCAACCAACCAAGTACGAAGGGTGGCGTAGATATGCTACAATCTTCTTCAACCCTTGAGAGGTGACTTCTTGACACAGATAATTCCCAGAGGTTAAACAGACATTGGTTTTTACAGCTTGTAGTGTTTCTTAGTTTTTAAATGACTTCTGATCACCGCTAGAGAAGCTGCCAAATGTTGACACCTTGGCCAGATTCTGAGATTCCACCCAGGCAGAATGTTCACAGGTTTTGGGAAGGACTTCCATCTATTCAGTTTAAGGTCCTTGCAGCACCTGTAACACTAGCTTTACCCATAATCTTCTAAGCATCAGCACCCCATCACACCTAGAGACTTTGGGGCAAGCTGTAGCCCACATGTCTCAGATCTGGGTCCAACCCAACTGGTGCAGGCATGCAGTCCACAGCTTGCCTTGGGGTGGTAAGTAATTTCGTGGACATGCCAGCGCCTTCAGACATTCCTGGGAACTCTAGAATGGTTTCATTAAAAGGGTAAAAGTCACAGCAGAAGAGACCAACATTAGGTGAATCCCAACACTTCACACTTCAAGTGAACCTTAGGAGAAAACTAATGGTAAGAGCTCTTTGACAGTGGAACTAATTACCTGGAGAGGTGGTGAATTCTCTCTCTCTTGTGGTCTTCAGAAATTAGACATCTCTCTGCTGGAGATGTCTAGCTCAATTTCCTGCATCAAGCAGGGTGGGGAAGAGAAGATTCGAAGACCCTTTCCAGTTACGTGATTCCTCATGTATCTGCATCATTCCTCGCCTCCTTTTTTTAGTAATAGTTGTGACGCAGCAATATGATCTAGGAAGATCGTTTCAGGCCTTTGAGCTGTCACATGATAGTTGAATTCATCATGACAAGTGCAGATGTATTTACCAGCTGTCTACTGCACAGATTCCTAATCTTTTGATTGCTCAGTTTCTCTTTCTAAAAAATGCTTATTTATAAACATGACTCATCTTGCATTCTTTGATGAAGATGTTATTGCCATATAGGCCAGTTGACTCCAAGACTGTTTTCTTACTCATGTCTCTTCCGTTAGAGACAAGATTTACTGTAGTTCTGGTCAGGTTGTTTCAGAGAAGAGGCCAGGCTAAAATGGATGCTTTGCAGAACAAAAAGCAATATGGAATGTAGCATACCAAATTCCTCATGTAGAATATTCAGGTATGAGTGACCTTTAAAGTGCAAAGTAGATACTACGTCACTTTGCAGTTCAAGGGTCACTCAGACTAGAACCTGGAAAACAATGATCTTAAGACAATTTTCTATTGGTGCTTAATTCCATACAAAATGTGGAAGTTTTTTGGCCAAAACATGCATCATTGGAAGTGTAATGGAATCAACACGGATTTAATAAACACCTTCTGGAGTTGTAAAAATAATTCCTTTCTTGAGAGTATTGTACAAACAAGTACAGGCTACGAACTTCCAATAAACTCTAAAATAACTCTCCTTTTGATACTTCATTCTGAAGTCATTAATACTGATTTGCGGCTGATTACTACACTGCTAACAACCGCAAAACCGTGTATTGCACAAAAATAGAAAAATAAAGGACTTCCCCTACTACAGTGTAACTGATTGGTTAATGAAAACCTGGCAAATCTTAATTGTTAAACTTCCATATGAGAGGAACACGATACATAATAGTTGGGAAAACAAATTTATTTAGAGGTAGGCTTTGTTCCTACATTTTTGGAATGACACTGTAAATGGTGATATTTTTCCTTTTAAACTGTTCATCCTACAGTAGTTTTCTTTGTGGGGTTCTTTTTTGCTATGTTGCTCCTTTCCCCCTTCATATGTCTTTTTTCCATTCCTCATTCCTTGTTTTCCAGTATGCACAATGGTTGGAAAATACATATATACATATTTCCTGCTCAGCAAGAATAATACAGAATTGATCAGACCAGGCAATTGCATTCATACCCAAGTCAAACGCATATAATTTAAGCTATTATTACCTTGGATAACTGACACACTAGAAAAGCCTAAAATGACCTCCTAGTTAAAGGCGGGTGTCATTTAAACTGTGTGAGGATTCCTAAAACTGAATTATGAAAGAGCCAAATGGCCTGTCCTATCTTTGGTAAAATGCTGAGATAAAGAGAATTTGGCTCTGAAGAAAGCCTTAAATGTTTCCAATTAATTCCAGCTCATTGTGCTTAAATCATGGCTGGCTTTGGTGAGGCCCGAAAGCTCGGTGTTTTAGCATTCGTATTTACACAGCCACTGAGATGCAGTAAATCATCTACCTGCCCATTAACAGGGAGTAATGTGTTATCTTTTGTTGTGCCTGAAAATAGGCTGTTATGCCGGGTCAGAGTGGCTCATGAGCTAGTCAAATATGACATGGCTTCCTCTCGTCTTTCTACAATGGAAAAACAAATATCCTACCTTTTTGCTTTTATATCCCTTGAAATGGCTTAGTGTCTCATTTCCTAGTTGAACTTGTACCAGCAGCTGTTTCATGTTCTGCGGCAGGCTTGCGATTCATTAAGACCTATAATGCCTTATCCTTCTTCTGTATTAAGCTCCAAAATAACCTTTGCTTCACATTCTGAATGGTTGTGTGATAATCAGAATCACGCGTTCTCTTTCGAGGGAAGTTGGCCTAATAAAATCTATTGCCTTACATACGTGAGATCAGGAATTATAAGCAATCGATGGTCCTCATAATCCATATTGACAGATTCTCAGGCCAAGGTTTCTATCAGACATTTTACCTGATCTCTTTAACTGCAAATCCTGGGGATTTTAACCTGTAGCATCATGGAATCTGTTCTTCCTTACCAGTGAACTGTGATCAACTTCTCTATGTGGGCCACATCCCCTGTAAAAGTTTACCAGCATGGGTGTTGGAATAGAGCGCTTACATGGTTACTCTTAAAGATATGACTGTGTATATATCTGGAGATCTGCAGTTCCCAGTGGGCCTTTCGTATATGTGGCCGGCGATGCAAGTATCATCTACATGAGCATGTCAACATACACACCTGTATGTAACAACATGTCATATATGCAGCACCCCTCATTTCAATAATATTAGCAGCACTTGTGAGAAGTGAGAGCTGGACCATAAAGAAGGCTGATCGCCGAAGAATTGATGCTTTTGAATTATGGTGCTGGAGAAGACTCTTGAGAGTCCCATGGACTGCAAGAAGATCAAACCTCTCCATTCTGAAGGAAATCAGCCCTGAGTGCTCTCTGGAAGGACAGATCCTGACGCTGAGGCTCCAATACTTTGGCCACCTCATGAGAAGAGAAGACTCCCTGGAAAAGACCCTGATGTTGGGAAAGATGGAGGGCACAAGGAGAGGGGACGACAGAGGACGAGATGGTTGGACAGTGTTCTCGAAGCTACCAGCATGAGTTTGACCAAACGGCGGGAGGCAGTGGAAAACAGGAGTGCCTGGCATGCTCTGGTCCAGGGGGTCACGAAGAGTCGGACACGACTAAACAACAACAACAACAACACCTGAAAACATTTATCATTTGGTCCATTATTTTTATTTATTTATTTCATTAAATTTATATCCCAGCCTTCCTCCCAAAGGAGCCTGGGGCAGTACATACAGCTTATAAACTACCAGCATGGAAAAATATACAGATTTAGTACGACAGCAGGAACGTCCCCGCTTCATACATGGCTCTTAGAAAGGTTGGTGGATGACGGGATTTTTGTTACATGGTTTTGAGATGGAAATCATTCCAGGAATAATCTTACGGATGCTGAGTGTTGTGCTCCCAAACTGAGGGGGCAGAAGGAAAGTCTGATCTCTGCATGTGAACTCTTCCTTTGCTAGGCTAATGATTTCATGGTACTTTGGAAGGAAATATGCCATTTCCTTAGGAATCTGGGATTCCTTGGAGGTCCATGGATGTTTGGTTTTTTTACTGCTTTTACTTAAATAACAGGCCAGCTTCCCAGTTATGGCTATAAGACATGATGTTTTTAGCTCCAAAAGTCTTTTCTAATAGCGTGGGGCACATATCATTGCATCTCACTGTTGTGCTATGGGTTGAAAGACAATGTTTGGGGAGGAAATAAAAAATCCCTGAATAATTTGCAGACTGAGCTGGTTTTTAAGCAGAACACTACATTTCTGAATAGTGCAAGGAGGTAATTGAAAGTCGCAGACTGTGTCCAGCAGGGCATCAAACTCTAATGTGGACATAATTTATTGTATTTCTAAGTGTACTTTATACAGTTTTTGAGCCAAGAAACACGTTACAAAATTCAAAGGTGCAGAATCTGAAGAATAATCGCATTCTGATCAGTCCAGAAGGTTCATATCAAGCCAATTCACACTGAAATTAATAGAAATCAAAATTCTCCATCTAGCCCCCTATATGGGTCATGCCAGTAACCCCAAATACATTGATAAGGTCATCAGGATGCATGTTTATGAAATGTAGAATGGTAATTCTCCATAACCATAACTGGTTTACTCCCAAGTGAGTGGGGTTAGATTGCAGTGTAGAGTCCAGTAGAGTCGTATACCAGCCCAGCTTCTATACCATACAGTGGGTAGTATCCAACAAAGTAGAATCGTAGTATTGTAGACTTGGAAGGAACCCAGAGGGTCATCTAGTCCAGGCACGTCCAACTCCCTAGAGACCTTGATCTACTCCCAGTATAAAACAACTGGCAGTGATCTACCCATTGTCATTAAAGTGAGTGGTGGGTGGCCAAAGTTGTTGAGCTTTTTTGGGGGGGGCAGAGTTGTGGAGTTTTTTAGGGGGGACTTCATAAAATGCTGGAGGGGGGATCCGAGACTTTCAACAAAATGCTTTCTTCAACCAACGATCGAACACTCAGGGACTGACCAGTTGATCACAATTGGCCTGCTGGACATCAGTGATCTAGCCCAACCCCTAGCAATGCAGAAATAAGCTGTTCCATACGGGGATCAAACCTGCAACCTTGACGTTATCAGCACCACACTCTAACCAACTGAGCTATGCAGGCTGGTTCCATTACTGCAAGAACTTCCAACTCTGCAACATAATTTCCTCTTCTTGTACTCCCTCTGAATCTGTTCTGACGGTTCCCCCGACTCTCAGGAGCAGCTTTGGGAAGAGTGCAGGAGGCATTTGTTGTGTAAATGGAAATCCTTGCACTAACGTGACTACTTCATTGGATCCCACCTATTTATACAATAAGAGCACCATAAAAAGAAACTACATCACAATTCAGAATCATAACACAATGGTTTCAGCAGCAAGAGTATTAAAAAAAAAGTCTTTGTCTAGTGCAGTGGAGGCCAAACTTGACCCTCCAGCTGTTTTGGGACTACAGTTCCCATCATCCCTGACCACTGGTCCTGTTAGCTAGGTATGATGGGAGTTGTAGTCCCAAAACAGCTGGAGGGCCAAGTTTGGCCATCACTGGTCTAGTGCCTACAAAGTATTGATGTTGGTTCCCCACAAAACCTGCTGGAGTAAGAGTTCCAGAAACAAGTTCCCACAGATGGGAAGCGACTCTCTATGGTTTCCATTTGTCTCACTTTGTCACTTGGACACAACCTTCGTATGCAAGCAGGCTGATGTGGGAGCAGGTGTTCTTTAAGCACCCAGCTGTGTAAAATGGCATTTCTTAAAGCAAACATGTAGCTTCCATTTGGTTTTGCAGTGAGGGTGCCTGAGCCAGCCAGCCCTCAAAGCCCAGGGAGCTAAGCATTTTTCTTTCCAGTGAACATCACCCAGTGCGGAGATTTAATTGAAGAAAGCTGTACGTTATCCAAACCTCTACAACAGTCAAGAGATTGAGCAGCTCCAAAAGCGAACACTGATCAACACTTTGCCAAGGATAGATTTGGGAATTAAATGTGAACTGATGAATGAAAGGAAGCTAATGGAATCCAAGTGAACAAGTTAAAACAGCAAAACCAGGCTTTTGAAATAGACTTTTCCTTTCTTTCTTTGTACCAAGCACATAATTAATAGCGGCAGAGAACACTTACAGTGATAATATTAATAAGATAGGATTTTCCAACTCTATGGACTCACTCTAGCATGGAATCCCAATGCAGAACCAAGACCAAAAACTGATACTTAATAGAAATTTGAGGTTTTTAAGCAGAGGTTGGATAGCCATCTGCCGTGGATTTTTGATATATAATGAATGATTTTAGAATTTTGTATTATTTTATTGTTGTTAGCCGCCCTGAGCCCGGCTTCGGCTGGGGAGGGCGGGATATAAATAAATTTTATTTTTATTATTATTATTATTATTATTATTATTATTATTATTATTATTAATGGGGTCCCTTCCAACTCTACACTTCTATGATTCTATGAATTTCCATAGAATTTGTCTGGAGGGAGAGCTAAAAAAAAGAACAACCCTTGGAGCATTCTGCTATTTTATGTGGAAAGCCAACATGTTTGTTTGCTTTAATTTGAAGGGAGGCATATAAATTTATGAAATAAATTCAGTATATGTGAAAGGGCACTTTGAGAGAGAGAGGGATTGTTAACCATAATGTACTGCCTGACCTTTCCATGAAAATTGTAAACCACAATTGTCCTTGGGTCCATGCATATGCAATGTGGAGTCGCTCTGTCTCATGGCGAGAGCCATAGTCTCCATGGCGAGAGCCCAATATATTTTGCCTTGAAGTTGGAGTAGAAATCCATTTTTTAAAAAAACCCAAAAACTTTAAATGTCAATAAGGAATTATAGAGCTGCACTCATGTCCTTATGTTAAGGGAGAGTTAACTAAATTGCATTCCGCATTATAACTTTTTTCGAGGGGTGTGTGTGGGATACTTGTTACAGTTTATAGCCAGACAATAGTTCCACCCATTACTGTCAGAATTTGGCATAATCTCATTGCCAGGGGTTCTACAATTAAAGCAAATCATAAAAGTGATAATGGGAAAGGAAACTTGTTTAGTCCTGAGGCTAAGTTGACACTTTTGTGTGAATCTGCATTATTTATCCTGATTGTAGCAGATGTAATGTCATAAATATTTTTCGATAGTCTGACAAATTTAGGGCCAAATCCCCACTCACTCCTTGAACGAAAGTACATACCATCTTCATTCAAGCTAAAGGCTAATAATAATAATAATAATAATAATAATTTATTATTTGTACCCCGCCCATCTGGCTGGGTTTCCCCAGCCACTCTGGGCGGCTTCCAACAAAGATTAAAAATACATTAAAATGTCACACATTAAAAACTTCCCTGAACAGGGCTGACTTCAGATGTCTTCTAAATGTTAGGTAGTTGTTTATCTCTTTGACATCTGATGGGAGGGCGTTCCACAGGGCGGGTGCCACTACCAAGAAGGCCCTCTGCCTGGTTCTCTGTAGCTTTGCTTCTTGCAGTGAGGGCACCGCCAGAAGGCCCTCGGCGCTGGACCTTAGCATCCGGGCAGAATGATGGGGGTGGAGACGCTCCTTCAGGTATACTGGACCGAGGCCATTTAGGGCTTTAAAGGTCAGCACCAACACTTTGAATTGTGCTCGGAAACGTACTGGGAGCCAGTGTAGGTCTTTCAAAACCGGTGTTATGTGGGTGTTATGAGAAAACCAGGAATATGCCAAAGAGAGTTGGAGTGAGAACATAGCCCTGTTTCACACCTTTCATTATAGGGAAAGCGTCTGAGGATGAGCCGTCATAAATGGACGATGCCATTCATGTTCTTGTGGAAGGACACAATCATCTTGTGACGCTTTGGTGGGCATCCTATTTGTTGAGCAGTGTCTTGTGGTAGGGATCTTTGTTCCCAACACTGCAAGAGCACTTTCAGCACTTCTGTTGTGATTCTGTCCTGTCCTGGAGCTTTACTACATGCCTGAGAGTTGATGGTATTCTTCCGCTTGTGAAAGGGGGGGACATCCAGCTCTTCCAATAGGCAGAGTATGGATACTGTTGATTGTTGTGTCACCGCTTACCCTTAACTCTAGATACTTTATGAACAAGTTAGAAAGCACTGATCTGAATATCAGTCTTGGGGGGGGGGTCCACTTTCTATATTCCTCCAGTTGGAGAACTGTCCATTTATTCCTACTTTCTGCTTCCTTCTACTTAACCAGTTTGTGATCCGCAAGAAGACCTCTCTTCTTATTCCATGACTGCTGAGCTTACTCAGAATGGTGAGGTGCCTTGTCAAAAGTTTTTCAAAAGTCCAAGTACACTGTGTCAGCTGGACCACCTCTAACCATATCTTGCCGACACTCTCAAAGAACTCTAAAAGGTTTACGAGCCAGGACTTGTTTGCAGAAGCCATGCTGCTTTAGCAAGGCTTGTTCTTCCATATGCTTGGTTACTTTATATTTAACAATACTTTCCACCTGTTTTCCTGAGTTGAACTAGCTGGCCTGTTATTTTCAGGATCTACCCTGGATCCTTTTTTAAAAAAAATAATTGGTGTTACGTTGGCTACTTTCCAGTCCTCAGGTATGGAGGCTGATCTGAGGCACTAGTTATCTATTTTTGTTAGAAGGTCAGCAATTTCATTCACTCCTCTCAGAGGAAAGATGGGAGAAAAATGCAATAATAAATCTAGCACTGCATACAGTCAGTAAGACATACAAATGCACTCAGCTACCACAGGATATTTGGTACTTAACTCTTGCTGGAACAGCATTTGGGCTGGCTTGCCGGCTTGCTCAATTTTGAAAGGAAACAAGATGGCACTAATTAAATGTAAAAACATTTGTTTTCATGCATGGGAAGGTTGCCAGAAATTAGGCTGCTTTAAAGGATTATGAAAAGCACTGGACTGTTCTACAAATTAGTACTGGTGTTTTTTCTAAAGTACAATATTATTGTAGCTTTGTGTGCAACACTTAACACACACACACACCAGTTTCTCCCTTGATTTATAGTTTTGAATAAAAAAAATTTAAAAAATAAAATGCACTGACTTCATCTTCTCTTGTCTTAGACTGTGAAGGCATTGAACTTTAGAGGTGTGTGTCATAAGTATTTATACACTTGGATCACACATTCCAAGATTGTAAAGAGTCGGTTTTTTGGACCAAAGCTCACTTTTGGTGATTGAGCTTAATATATTTAAATATCTCTACTCAAAACCTTTGCCACCTTAATATGACTGCTCTTGTTATGGTTTTGTCTATATGTTTTCTCTTTTTATCTCCAGCAAACACACTGGTCTTTCTCTCAAAGCTTAAATTCTAGCTACAAGGATGATGAAACTGACGTGAAACACATACAGCAGATTTAAAGCAAAAGCATGTGCATGTTCAGTAACTAGGAGACTTGACTGTCATGAAATTACAGTTTTTGTGTATGTGTGCAAGTAAAAGTGGCCGCCTGTTTGGAAAAATTGAGGGAAATGATTTATGCAGGGGGGCTCAAGGAGCATAGGGCATACTTTGGGGTATCTGGTGCACAAATTGCATAAGCAGTGTTCAAAATGCCTTTGCAAGGTCTTTTTTTGCGGGGGGGGGGGACGGATGACCCATAGCCCAGAGCACTTCTATCAAACATGACTAGTCAAGCTGATACAAGAACTGCCAGGAACTGCTTCCGACTTCACAAAGAATACACAAAGGAGAGACAAGGTACTTGCTTAATCTAAACATCCAGGAAAGAAAAAACCCAGCTTGATTTGTACGCTGCATTAGTTTGCAGTGGGGCAGTATTTTTCTTAATCCCTAGTCTTTCCCCAGATGTTTGGAAAATTGAATTGGGCATAAACGTAGTCACCCAGCATCTAATTTATTTCTACTCATGGCCCTAAGAATTTTCCCCATGTTCTGTTCCAAGTTCAGGATGAATTGTAAGCAAAGAGGAAGGAAGGAAGGAAGGAAGGAAGGAAGGAAGGAAGGAAGGAAAGAAAGAAAGAAAGAAAGAAAGAAAGAAAGAAAGAAAGAAAGAAAGAAAGAAAGAAGCAAGCAGATTGAGGTCACTTTTCTAACCTGTGCCGGTTAGCAGCTAATAAAATGGCAAGCACAGCTGGTGTCATTGTAGATCTTAATGTGTGCTCTTACAACTCACTACACAGGAGCCGATAATGGCAGTGAAACACTTGTTTAAACATTTCACAGCTTTCTTTTTTATCCATACATGTGATTCATCTCACCTAGATATACCTGTTGCTTTGCTGTTATTTTTAAGCAAGGGGTCTTCCTTAATAATAAAGTCGCATTAGAAATAGCAGCATAATGCTGTCGCTATAATTACTAGAAGTTGGCACTTAACACCAGCAGGGTTCTACAATGCGCTGTGAGTATCGGTTTTGATTTTATATTTCAGTGGAGAGGAGAGCAAATAGCTGTCAGTAGGCATGATTCTTAGTAAGATTTAAAGGCTTACTCCTGTATATGTTCAAGATTACAGTAAAAACGTAATGCGAGTGAACCCTCTCCCTCTGTCCAGCTGCAGTATCATGAACACCTAATTGGTACATAGGATGAGAGAGTCTTGCATTTGTGTATTCATTATGTAGATGTGTACAGTGTGTGCAGACTGCTAGCATGAGGTCCCAGAAAGGTTGGCCATGAGGAATCATAGACCTCATGCTGCAAAATATTGTCCCAACCCCGGCCTATGTATCCCAACATCCTCTTCCCAACAATGAACAACTAGATTCAGGGGTCAGCAAACTTTTTCAGCAGGGGGCCAGTCCACTGTTTCTCAGACCTTGTGGGAGGCCGGACTATATTTTGAAGGGGGGAAAATGAACAAATTCCTATGCCCCACAAATAACCCAGAGGTGCATTTTAAATAAAAGGACACATTCTACTCATGTAGAAACATGCTGATTCCCAGACCGCCTGTGGCCTGGATTTAGAAGGCGATTGGGCCGGATCTGGCCCCCGGGCCTTAGTTTGCCTACCCATGAACTAGAAGCTTCTGGAAGCCCCTCAGGAGAGCATGAAAACAACAACCCTCCTCAGCACATGGTTTTCAAAGGTTGCCGTACCATCTCTGAACCTGGAGGTCCCATTCAGCTATCATGGCAAAGAGCCATTGACAGGCCTGTCCTGTGTGAACTGCCATTTCTGCCTTTAGCAGTTCTTGGGCCCATTTAAGTGTGTATAGTCATTCAGTTTGTAGAGTTGGCCTGATCTGAGAAATGATTGTGTGCGGTGTGAAACATGGAGGCAGGCACAATCTTCCTCCACAGATTCAGGTTGTAGGCCAGAGAATAAATACGTTGTGCAGGTCATGGACTGGTTGGACACAGAGGAATAGTGGGGAGAACCAGCCGAGGAACCGCCAAGCAGTGGTGGAGCATATGCCAGCGCTGCCCAGGGCGGGCGCGCTTCCAAGTGGGGAGGCGTGCTTCCGAGGGGTGCGGAGGGTGCCCTCCCAGATGCGGGATAGCCGCTAGGGTGCACGGAACAGCATGTGCACCCTGCAGCCAGGGGCAGAGCGAGCAGCCCACAGGAAAAGAGCGAGCCTCCGATGGTGGACATTCGCCGCGCCGCCCATGACTCCCAAGCCTCCCCCCACTGTCAAAACAAAGGGGGAAGATGGGAATGCTGCTGGCAAAGCGGAGCAGCTGCCCCCTTCCCCCAACGGCTCTGGGTAGGCTTGGGAGTCACAGGCGGGCAGCACGCCAAATGTCACCCACTCAGCGAAGACACCCGGGGCGGTTCTCCCCCACTGCACCCCACTTCCTCAGCCCTTGCCACCAAGAGAAGAAGGCTCAGAGCCCAGAGAGTGGTGGTGGCACAATGATGATTGGGCAGAGGGAGAAGACAGGGAAGAAGAGGTGTCAGAAGCAGAAGAGGTAACAGGGTTTAGTGAGCAGGGAGTTTCTATGATAGAGAGAAGTCCAGAAGCAGAGGCTGAAGCTGAAGCAAGAGAGTGAGATGAGGGAGGCCAAGAAGCACAAATGAGTCAAACTGGTGAAGAGTCTTAGGTGTCTTCCCATCCTGCTATGGCAAGCTCCCCTCCGCCACTTGTCTCCCAGAACCAGCAGAGGCATGAAAAGGGCAGAGGAGAGCTTGGCTGCACACAGGCATAGTCTACAATTGCTTGGGAAAAGCCCTGGAGAGGAAGGGAAGGGACTTAGAAAGTCTCTTGGCAACTGATTCAGGGGGCCAGACCTACCAGGGATGAGCTGCTGTGTTCATTAGCCTTGACACTCAGCCAAGTTTGTGAAGATCGTGTTTTTGCTAATAAAGGGTTAACTCCAACTTTGAACAGTGTGATTTACTGCTGGTTCGGGACAGTGCAGTTGATTGTGCTCTGTTGCACAACTCTTCCTCCCGTGAAAGGCAGTCATATCCGTTGTGTTCCTCCCCTTCTGGTTTGACTTTCTGCAGTGATGCTCAGCTTCACTTTCTTCTCGTTTTCTGAAATGCTAACTGTCATTTTTTTAAACATATCTGAATCCGAGCAAGATGAATATAGCACTCGCCATTTGGCTGCCGTACCAAAGATGTAGAGCTTCTGCATGTTAGAGCCAACAGTGATTTACTCCCAAAGCAACACCAAGAGGAATTTTAGCTTTTATATGCCATCTGTGTTAGCAAGTAGCAACGACACTAACTGGACTCTATGCACGGAGCTCTCTTTCATTTGCTGCTGAAAAATATGAAAACAGGTCCATGTGGTGCAATGGGCCTTTTCTGTGTCAAGGGAAGAATGAAACTTTGAAATACTTTTGATGTTGCCTTACCGTAATGTTCTGCTACCCGCATAGGCTTGTGCAAACATACTTTGATCATTCGACAGGAACCGTTGTCTTTACATTTTTATAGGTGGCTAGTTCTGCGGCTGAGTTCAGGAAATAATTAGTGCCTCTGCAGATACACACCCTAAATCAATCAGTCTAATTGGCTGTGAAGAATATGAAATAAATTGGTTTGATTAGAGGTTACTGTCTTGTGACCTTTATAGTTTAATTGGCTATCGAGGAAGGATGCTTGGAACAGTTGCATGCGTTGTGATGTTGGGTACCAACAGAAGAAAAGGGAAAGTTATGTTTCGTTCTTCACTGTTGGAGCACAGGTTGTATGGGCCACTTGACTGGTTAGCTTTCAATAAAGGTTTGATAATCCATTGTTGATTCTGAATGCCAGTTTCAGTTGTTTGGCACTAGCAAGAACATAAAAGAGCCTTGTTGTCCACCTAGTCCAACATTTTGTTCCCACAGTGAATAACCAAATGCCCATGGGAAGTCCAGAAGGTCCTGGTCACAGATCTGCCGTATTACTTCTCATTTGGCACTGTGATACATTTCACAAGAGGAAACATTTCAAAAGTATGTAGAAATGCAGCTTTGTGACATTTGGAGAGAGTCCACAGAGATCTAGGATGGGATGGTAGCTGGCTTTTTATATTTTATTTTATTTATTTAATTTAAAAATTACTTCATTTTTGGGATGCTGAAAACAGGTACTAGCTGGATAGCTCAGGTGGTGTGGTGCTGATAACACCAAGGTCACAGGTTCAATCCCCGTAAGAGACAGTTGCACATACCTGCATGGTAGGGGGTGGGCTAGATTTTTTCTCAGCGTCCCTTCCAACTCTATGATTCTGTGTGATATCAATGTGACTCCTCTCCTGAACGTGAACCATGTGCAAAGTGGGAGAAACGTCACTTTCAGTCTCTTTTCCAGAGATGTGTGTGACTTCGCGAAGACAGCTGCTAGTGAGTAGGGTTGAGATAAAAGATATTCCAGTACCTTAGAAGCATGCTTCCATCTTCCCACTCATATTGCAGAGTAAAAAAAATGGAAACAGACTGAGTGCGTGCTGGGGGGAAAAAAAACCTAGGCAAGCTTTTCTTAGTATAGTAGCATTTAGAAAGCTGTTTTCTTTTGCTTAGTGGGTACTGGTGAATATATGTGTTACATTGCAAATTTGGCTGCACATACTCTGCTCCTAAAAGTCACCCTGAAAACCTGGTGGTTTATTCTTGGCATTGCCCAAATGTCCAGTGTGTTAGTTCTAGAACCAACAATTCAAAACTCATTAGTCATCATGCGTCTTCTCCCAAACATAATCACAAGGTGTTGAAAGTCATGATAAAGGATGATAAAGGTCAATGTTTACACAGTATAGAAAAATGTTTTATACATTGCTGGGTAGATGTGGTTCCGGCGTGTGAACTTTCCAATTTTAGTTGGTTTATTTTGGTGCAGTGAGACCGATAAGGATTCAAAGTTCCTGAAGCACAACTTATTGAGTTTGTCATTTTGGGTCTTTGCTTCACAGATGTGTCGGTGGAGGGAAAGCTCTGTGACTGCGATGTTGTAGCAGATTGCACAGTCGGGGACACGGTGAAGCTGGAAGTGAAGCTGACCAACTGGAGCAAGCGCAGCGTAGGCCCCTTCTCGCTCACGGTGATCCCCTACCAAGATTACCAAAATGGCGTCCACAACTACGATCTCCAAGATGGCATCACTTTCGTTGGATCCAACACCTTATATATCGATACGGTAAATCCATAAATGACCATACGCTGTCTGGTTCTGCGTTAGAATGTTGAAAAGATATGCACAAGTTTTCTGTGAAAGGTATCTTGCCATACCTCATCCGTTGCATCACAGATCAAGAAGTAGACTTCAGTGCTGGATATATCTGCTTCCTAGAGGGTATCCCAGAGCTTATGCTAAAAGAGATACAGTGGTACCTCGGGTTAAGAACTTAATTCGTTCTGGAGGTCCATTCTTAACCTGAAACTTAGCTAATGGGGCCTCCCACTGCTGCCGTGCCGCCGTCGTGCAATTTCTGTTCTCATCCTGAAGCAAAGTTCTTAACCCGAGGTACTATTTCTAGGTTAGCGAAGTCTGTAATCTGAAGTGTCTGTAACCCGAGGTACCACTGTACCTATATCAGCCACCTTTTAAAAATCTAAACTTAAGAAAATCCTTTAGCATTCTACCTTTCAGTTTAGAATTTACTGTTTTATGCACGGTCCCCTACTGAATCATAGAATCGTAGAATTGGAAGGGGCCTTGTGTTAATCTAGTCCAACCCCCGGCAATGCAGAAGTCTTCCAACCAACGTGAGCCCCGAACCCACAAACCTGGGATAAGAGTCTCGTGCTCTACCGACTGAGTGATCCAGTCTCATCCAGTTACATGCTACACGAACGTGCTTGACTCCTGGTCCACACGTGGGAAAGAGGTTGCAAAGTGGCAAGTGGTGCCCTCCTTCCTCAAAGTACTTATGGGAAGCACTTGTGGAAGGAAATCACAAATGTTTGTGCACTTTGATGAGTGGTTTGAACTGTACAAGTTTGCCAAGTTCGATTTTCATCTCTGACATGAATTGTGATTGAATTGGAGTGCTAGCAACATCACCACCACCACCACCATCATAATTGCAGAGCAGCTTTTCAGCTGATTTCTTGAAGAAAGCCTTGAGGAAGCAGGGATCATTCCCTTTGGGGTGCCTCCACCATTAAGGTTGCTGGTGTAAGTACATGTTTTTCAAGTTGGAGATACAGTAGAACTTGGCAATGAGCCTACAAAACCAAGTAAGGGCTGTTCGAAGAGGCCAGAGTGCCGTAGGAAAAATTGTTCCACAAAGGGAGAGGAACGCAGTGTTCTGGTGTTTACATGCTAATTCCATAAGCCTCCAACCTGTAATAGAGGAATTTGAGTGCTTGGTGCTAAAAGAGAACATAAAACATCTAAGAAGACTAGTGGAACAGTGAGAACCAGGGAAATATGGTTATCCTTGAATATGAGCTCTATAATAAAGACAGAACAGAGGAATATACACATGCACAGAATTGTGATGGATGCTGCTCTCATCCCAAACCCTAGAGATGAAGAAAGACATCAAGGCAGTAACTGAAGGAGAGAATGTTGCATTAATGGGTGATTTCAGCTGCCTGCACATTGACTGGGTGAATGTAGTGGCTCTTATTATATTGTTATGGCAGCCACTGCTGGAAACTGGAAACTAACCCTCTGAAAGGAGGTGAAGAAAAGATGAATTGGAGCAGAGTCACACATTTCATCTCTGTGAAACCATCTCCACTGTGCACTTAAGTGCTCTTTTCACATTAGAAATGCAAATCCGAACTGTGAGTGAAGTTAACCTTGTATTTGAAAAGATGTATCTCATGCACACGCACTCATTAGGACGCCGAGATTGGCTGTGCTTCTTGTTGAGTGTGCTTTCATTAGCAAACCTGTGTGATGTAATAAACGAAAGGCCCTTAGAGAGCAGTCAGGGAAATCCAAACCAAACCTCTTTAGGGAATATTGCTAGACCAAAAGCTAAGCTGATTTTGCCTCAGGTGGTTGTTTAAACTATATCTAAAACAGCCACCAAAGGCAGAAGATGCGTAGCTCTCCGGTTTCTACTATCTGGATTCTTCAAGTGCTATAGCTGGGTGACCCTGACAAAATGGGCATTCATGGCTTAATCACTTGTCTGCCTACTGCTGCTCTTTGTTCCAGAATCAAAGCTATGAGAGAGCCCAGTTCGCCCCCCAAACCCCCACTTTTACCTTGATTGATGTTCCCTTTGGCATTCTCTTGGCTGCCTAAATCCAGCTACTTTAGTAATAACCCTTTCACTTTGTGCCAGTACCCGCCCCCCCTGAGTAATATGTTACACCAGACCGGACGCTTGCCAATTTAAAAGCAAGCAAGCCAGTGCAATTCTTCACAGCTCTCATCCCATCTGTAACAACCGGCAACTCATCTTTCAACGCGCCCCCATTTTTACCATTGATATTCTCCAGACTTGTAGTTTCAATCGGATCTATAATAATAGAGGGACACCAGAGCTTGGTTTCAGTGATCCATCTGAATTTTGGAAGAACAAATAGGACCCATGACAAAGTTTTGTGGTGAATCTTTATTCACTCCAGGATACATCCCCATAAACTGCAGCAAAGTTCACACAAACAAACACCCGGTCAACCCTCTTCTCCTCCCAAATGCAGGCTGATTGAGGAGGCCAGTTCTCTCTTGTTTCTCACCCCACCTCCAGTTTTGTCATCTCCCACCCCCACTCACAAAAGAAAAAACACCTTGACATTTTGGAAACCTGGAGTTTCATAGGCCATTTAGGGGTTTTTCAAAATGATTGGTTTCCTTTAATTCACCACCTTATATGTTATTAACACATAAGGAGTCCCCACCAAGAAAGTAGAAATTTCTGCCCTTAGGTGACCCCATTTCACTTCCTAATGACAGGCCCTCAGTTACCCATGTTCACTACAGGGCCTCGGACAAGAGTCCTCCCCCAGTTCCACCTGGATATAGGAAGAATTGAACCTGGAACCCTCCGTGTGTAAATGCTTTGCTACTTAGCTATAATCCTCAGCTGAATTTTTAAAGTTTTATCCCCACCACCCACCGAAATGTTTGGAAGGAACATGATCAGGGGTCTGGAAACCAAGCCTTATGAGGAATGGTTGAGGGAGTTGGGTCTGTTTAGCCTGGAAAAGAGGAGACCGAGTGGAGATATAATAGCCATCTTCAAAGGGTTGTCACATGGAGGATAGAGCAAACTTCTCCTGCTCTGGAGGGTAGGACCAAAACCACTGGATTCAAGTTTGTTGGAATCTCCTTTCCTTTCAACACCTGGAAGAACTTTCTGGCTGTAAGAGCTGTTTGACTGTGGAACGGTCTCCCTCCGGAAGTGGGGGAGTCCGGAAGACTCTTCTTCACTGGAGATTTTTAAGCAGAGATCGGATGACTTCTCTCATGTATGATCTACTTGATTACCCTGAGGGTCCCTTCCAACTCTACAATCCTATGATTCTAACTATTGATCTGCAGCATACAGATAATGAATATTCTACTAAAATAACTCCCTCCCTCCCATCTCTTGCAGGTTAAGCCAACAGAAAATTCGGTGTGCATTGGAGCCCTACTCTTTCTGTACACGGGCGATTTCTACTTGAACATCCAGTTCCACGAAGACAACTCCAGCAGGGAGCTTCCCCTCTCGTGGTTTTGCCTGCCCAGCGTTCACATCCGTGCTGCGCAGCCCGTGATCCAAACTAAGATGTAAATGTACCGTATAAAACTGCATTAGTCGCCATGCTCAGGAAGGCTGGGCGTTGCCTCCACATGACCTTAGTTTGTTGCTTTCCAGTCTGATGTTTTCATTTCTCTCCCTCCCCGTGAAATGCATTCAAATACTTCCCACAATTAGCTGGTAGTTACTGGAAGCTTGTTTTGCTGATTTGAGAAGAAGTGAATGAGTATACTAGGGAACACAATTTTTCCTTATTTGTGTATGATTCTTACAGAATAACATTCCTTTCTCTTTCCCCCAAAGATCTTACATTGTTGCTGAAATGCAGCATTGGGCTTTAGCAATCAGTTTTTAAGATGCAGACTTAAAATGGAGTAACGGCTAGTATATTAATGCTTGTCTAGATAGGGGGCATCCAATACATTCTTGCAATATGGGCAGAATTCCTAAAGCCGCTTCCTTGAATTTTCAGCAATATTATAGAAACTTTCAAATATACCGGAAATGCAGGCTTGTAATGCAGACTCCTTTGACCTGCAAACTCGGGCCTAATCAGCAGGATCACATTTGCAATATAAAACCCACACCAACCACAGAAAGCACTTCATAAAAAAGTGCTTCATATTTCAACCACAGAGTGTGCTGGTTATTAGAAAGCAGAAAGTAAATTCCTGTAGGCTTCATCATATGCACGTTGGGATCTGAATTAATTCAAAATCGTGTTAATCACATATGTTGAATGGCAGCATTGCAAGGATATCTCTTTTTTTGGTAGAGGAATTGCTTCTAAGCAAGTGACACAGGTATTTGCATGAAGAGTCTCTTTCTCCTCACACCACCTTGTTCCCTAAGTGCGCATTTTCATGCAATGTAGCTTTTGATCTGGCATCAACTCACAGTGCTCTGGACTCCTGGGGCAAGAAATTAGGACTGTGCACTTTTGTTTAGAGGTTGCCCGACTAGTGGGAAACTAGAGACATCGCCTGCTGAAAATCCCTGCACTGACCTTCATTTCAGGATGGCTGTCTATCCTTCTAGGAAGCATTAACCCAATAGCCAGAGAAGTGACTTTGTGCTTTCTTCATCGTGTTGCCAGATGTTTAATGGCAGGCTTTCTCCTACTCCTTGCTTTGGATGGCCAGAAAATATTGTGCTCTCTCGTCTACTAATCCTGATCACTTATCCTGATTGCGCCCGATAACATTTACAAATGGCCTGATATTTCTGTATCATCTTTTCTCTTCCGTTTCTGAACTCTTCCATAATACCTGTGAAACAGCACTTGTCGGCTCTGAACTGCAGGTGTATACATTCTCTCCAGATTGCAGTCCATTCCGCTGCTGCTCTCTGGCAACATCTGCTTCCTAATAGATGCCACTCTGTGCAAGGTGACTTTTGAAGTCTGTTCCATTACAGAAATGCAGGATCTAACCTCCCCCTTGTTAACTTCAATGGATTATCTGCTTTGGCACTCTCTCTGTTTGCCTGCTTGCATGCTCCCGAGTGAGAAAGGGTAACTTTGCAATGCCGAAGATTGTTAAGTTTCTGGCCAGAAGTACATTTCCTATTGCGTTATTTCACAGATCTGTATTCCGAAGGAAGCTGGTGTAACCCCAGCTGTGCTTAATCTCTGAGCCATTAACATATTAGATTCCACAATTGCACTTGCAATGGAGTTTAAATTCCTGGTCTTTCTCCTTTTCTGGAAACGTAGGCAGATTTCCCCCCTCCAAATCTGTAATGGGCCAACTTTCACCTGTAAATCAACTGTAAACCCCAGTTAGATGAGTTAAACCATTCTTTGGTTTTAAAACTGTTACAATCTGAGAGCACAGTTTGGTCCGTTGTGTGTATATGCTGATATATGCTGGTGAAACTCAAATTGTATGTTAAGTTGAACTTGCCAAATAAATATTTGTCCATCTGCCTCCCTCCACAGTGTATGATTTTCCACTGTGGTTTTACTGCTTGTAATTATGTGACACCTCGGCTGCTGTTATCACCTTGTGCCTTAACAGAACAGTATCAAATTACCCCTCGGTCTGGAATTCAATTTCACTCTATTTTATCTAGCGAAATTGGGCTTGTTAAATGATAAAGAAAACAGTAGATGCATATGGACCAATAGGTTTTTTTTAAAAGCGACAATCACCACCATGTCTTTATAGGAAATGTTTCCTGCTTTAAGGAGCTCATAGTCTAAAAACAAAGGAGGAGGAGGAGAGAAGCCCTGGGATATGTGGTAAGAATGCAAGCAAACATGGCTGCACACAGATTTGGCTAAGCTTAAGGTTAGAGGGATGGGGGTGGCATTGTGGGTTAAACCACAGAGCCTAGGACTTGCCGATCAGAATGTTGGCAGTTCGAATCCCCACAATGGGGTGAGCTCCCGTTGCTTGGTCCCTGCTCCTGCCAACCTAGCAGTTTGAAATCACGTCAAAGTGCAAGTAGATAAATAGGTACCGCTCCGGCGGGAAGGTAAACAGCATTTCTGTGCGCTGCTCTGGTTCGCCAGAAGCAGCTTAGTCATACTGCCACATAACCTGGAAGCTGTACACCGGCTCCCTCGGCCAATAAAGCGAGATGAGCACTGCAACCCCAGAGTCGGTCACGACTGGACCTAATGGTCAGGGGTCCCTTTACTTTTAAGGTTGAGAGAGCAGGTATATGGGATGAAAGAATAAAGACCTCGGCAATGCAGGAGCAATGTGAAAGGCGTGAGCATGAAACTTTGGAAGGCATGAGTGCAAATTTGTGCAGGACCCTTGTTCTGGGTTGGAGACCTTACCATGAGGTCAGATGAATGAATAGCCACTGGTGGTTGTTAAGGGAAGCAGAATGGAAGAGAGACAGATCTGATCCATAGACGCAGAGTTTCCTGGGGAAGCCCTATGAAGATGAATGAGAGCAGCACAAAAGAGTCAGAGGAACCAGGGTGGTATTCTGGCCACCAAGATGGCATCTAATGGGAAAGTAGTATGGAAGCTAGTCTTCAGCCAGGTGTGGTCCTTCGCTAACAAACACGTTCCATCTCCTTATACAGTGTTTTAATAGCTGCTCTTATTTATGGTTTTGTATGTTGTTGGGTCCATTTTAAAGGTGCCCTGGCCCTCCTGAGACTACGAAGCAGCCTGAAAACGCGATAAAGAGCATTGTTTTCCAGTTCCTCTTGCTGCAGGCCCCTTGGGCCACATTGTACTATTCTGGCAGCTGCAGCCCTGTGATCTATCTCTGTGTACATCTTGTACATTAATGGAAATGTGTCAGCCATCATCATTATTGCTTTTTAACTAGCCTCTGCTGATTGAAAAATTGACATCACCCTCCTGCTTTGAAGGCAGCAAGAAGCGCAGCCATTTGTGGGAGTATCAGATGCAGATCACAAAACAAACAGATGTTAGTGGCCAAATCTGGGAAATTTGATTAGCCGCGTCACATGCAGGGCAGCTGGGGACATATCTGGCAATGTTTTGGCCTCGTTTAAATATTTAACTGGAGTTTAGAGCGTACATAGCACCTTTTTAAAAAAGAATTATTTATTTTGTAATGTCTTCGTTGGCCTCAGAAACCACTTTTAAGATGCTGAGAATGACTTTATGCCCTTAGATGGGTGTTTTTCATCTTCAGGGACTGAGGAACATAGGAAGCTATCTTAAACTTGTCTGTCTGGCCCAGTGTTGTTTCGTCTGATTGGTAGCTCCCAGGAGTTTCACGCAGAGGCCTTTCCCATTACCTGCTGCCTGGTGGTTTTGACCAGAGTAGTTGCTGGGTATTGGACTTATACTCACAACCCAGAGCTATTTTTTCTTCTCCCCAGCCTGAGTTGGCTGTGACCCAGCCACACCCAATTCAAGCCAGTCTCTGCTCCCAGCAAAAAGCCCTGGGACAGAGAGAAGCCCTGGACAGTGGTTCGTTCAGAGATGCAATGGCCAGCCTCCTCGGAGCGGGTAATTGTGCTGGGAATAATTGACTTATCCAATCACACCTAATGCAGTAAGACAGCGGGGGAAACTGCCCTTAATGAAGACTGAGTGGAAGGTGGCAGGGCCAGAGCAGTGATTCATTCCGGCACACAGCAGGTCTCTGACACCACCTCCAGCAGGTGGATGCTTCAGTCTCACAGGAGCTTTTAATTATGTGTGACAACATGAGGTTTCATGACTGATAGCATTTCCTAACACAAGATACAGTGAAAAATGCTACATTTGATGCATTTAAGAAAGTGGAAGAAAAATCTTACAGAGTAGATTAGGGTTAATGAAACCTTTTGCATCCTAGACATCACATTTTCATCTAGCTAATCTCTGGTGGGCTGTGGGATTCAAAAGCCAGGGGTGGGGTGGGCCAGAAGCAAAAGTAAGCAGAGCAAAGAATGTAAGTGCTACCTAGGCTGCACACACTCATGCACCATCTCTGCCCCCCATCCAGGCAAGGAAGAGGCTTGTATCAGAGTTGAAGAACACATTCTAGCCAGGAAGGATATGAAGGTATGTGGCTTGGAAGGTTCCCATGGGTCAGTTATAGATGTCTACTTGGCCACATGCAGGCTCCAGGCCAGACTCCCATCCTCAGGAGTATGTCCCTCAGCAGTTAAACATAGCCTTCATATCTAGAGGCAGTATTCACCTGCATGCAAAGACAGGCTCTGGTGGATTGAGACCAATAGTGGGGCTAACGGTCAAGAAGGCAGTTTGTGCTCATGCTGTAGAGGGAGTAAGGGGAAAGATGGAGCTTGTTGACCTGGGAAGGGAGCTCATCTCAAGAAGGAAAACGGATCCTAAACCTCCTCTTCCTTGCGGGATATCTTCAGGAGAAGAGGCAGCTAAGGAGTCAACCCTACATAAATCCGGAACAGAGCCCCTAAGGTGGTTGTGTGGGGCCTTGTGCACCTCCTCCCAACAACTCCTGCAGCCAAGCTGATGCCAAACTTATTGCTCTGCTTTCCTTTGGATGCCGAGAGGAGGGTCTTGTTATAACCAGTGTGGTGTAGTGGTTAAGAGCGGTAGACTCATAATCTGGTGAACTGGGTTCGTGTCTCTGCTCCTCCACATGCAGCTGCTGGGTGACCTTGGGCCAGTCACACTTCTCTGATGTCTCTCAGCCTCACTCACCTCGCAGAGTGTTTGTTGTGGGGGAGGAAGGGAAAGGAGAATGTTAGCCGCTTTGAGACTCCTTCGGGTAGTGATAAAGCAGGATATCAAATCCAAACTCTTCTTCTTCATCTGTGCAACCTAGAACTTCCATGCACACTGTCTAGGCTTGTGCTCCAGGGAGGCCCCCATTGTCTCTTGAGACAGACGGATGCCAACAATACCTCTGATGTTGGTGACAAAGAAGTGGAAAAAGGTAAGCCACTTTCCTACCTTGATTGTGAGCTTTCAGAGGTATCATAATGGCTGCTGGAGTGCTGGGCTGGACAACCTTTTGGCAAGACATCTGCCAAATCTGTGGGAGACGAGTAGTTGATGAATTACTTAATGGATGCTTTAGTTGAGATTCCTGCATTGTAGGGGTTTGGACTAGATGACCCTCAGGCCCTTTCCAACTCTACAATTCTATGATTCTATTATATTATTCTATGAAAGTAGAAGCATATTCCTTATGGAAAGGCATCTTTAATTGAGACTGACAGTGCACCAGCTCTGCTTTTGGAAGATGTCCAAACGCTCACCATCCAATACTCTTGAGATTGGAAATTTTGCAGCACTATCTGCTTCTGCAGCACAGTTTTCTCTCTAGCTTGATGCAACTCAGGGATTCTGCAGGGGAATGCATTTTTATTCCTCTAGCAAATACACATTTCTTTTGACGGGGGTGTGTGTTGTCAAGTGTGGGTGCAGCAACACACTTCCAAGCAGAGCCTGGAGATGCAATATCACCGTTACTAATTCCAAATGCAATGGTCGACCCACAAAATACCTGACCAGAGAGTCCAATAGCAAGATGGAGCACAGATCTCAGACAGAGACAACAAAACATCATCTTAATGAACCTATTGAATGTGTGCAGTAAGGCTCACATAACAGCTAGTGCTGATCCATTTTCATTAACTGCCCTTAATTTGAAAGCTCAGCATCACTTTGCAAAAAATATTTGAGCAGAGGGATTCCAGCGAAGCACAGTGTCCTTGTTTGTTGTGGTATTCAGTAGGAAGCTACTGCAGGCCACTCTGCCCCTGACTCTTCCCCTGCCCATGTGCTCCCCTTGGAGTATCAGAACTGCTTCCATGCTGGGAAGGGATTTTTCGTATGTGTTTGTTACCCTGCCCCCACCTACTTTGTGGGTGCACCAGTGGAGCCAATCCAGTGCTCCCCATCCCGGACCCTGCAATAATCACCTGCAGCCCTTCATGTGCTTCCTCCATGAGATGTCTGGAAGGCAGGAACATGAGAACGGGCCTTTTCTGTAGGGGCTTCCCATTTGTGGAATGCTCTCCCCAGGGAGACTTGCCTGGTGCCTTCATTACATATCTTTAGGTACCAGGCAAAAACATTCTTCTTTTCCCAAGCCTTTGCCCAATTAAACAATCTATGCCATTTTAAACTCAGTGTGTGTGAGTGTGTAGGGGTTATTGCTTTTGTTTGTTACTATGGTATGCATTTTTGTGTTTTGGGATTGTAAACCACCCTGTGATCCTCTTCATGAAGCTCAATCCTATCCAAAAATTAGGAGGAATTTAGAAAATGTTCTTTTCCCTTTGAACAGGAGTGGATGAAATTTGCAGGGATACTAGCCCTCTAGACTGGCTTAAGCACTTCAGCATCTGAGAGAAGGAGTGTCAGAAACTGTGATCAGTATATTTTAAATTACTAATAATGAAATAAAAAAGTAGGCTAATAGCTGAGGTTAATCAATTCACTTCAGCACAAAGAGAGGGGGTGCACTGAATACTGCCTTGATGGTATAAGAAAAGCAGGCTGAGTGAATAAGAATAATAATTCCTCAGCTTAAATAAATAAATATCCTCCGGTTCCTTTGCAAAACGTTGGGGGTGGAGAGGGGAGGAAAGGCTAAAAACCTACGAATAACGATGGGAGTTGATTTCCCATGCAGGCGTGAGGCCGGACAACTCCTGCTTAGAAATGAATTCTTCCCCACCTCCTTTGAGAAACACAATGATTTTTTTTTGTAAAAAAAGCTTTGTAAAGTGTAATAGCAATATATTATTATACCACAAGCCCAGAAACGGAATATGTTCTACCCTTTTAAACATCTCTCTGCCATCCATTAGGGGGAAGGAATTTCTGCTTTCCCCCCTCTCTGCTTAAGAAACCACTTTCTGGAGGGTGAGGTGGAGATTATCTTGGCAGGAGAGGAAAGGCAACCAGCCCAAAGCTGCTACTACTGCAACATCAGATTAAAAATCTATGCCATCCAATGGTCCTCTTCCAAACAGGACTAATTTCTCTCGACAGTCGGAATTATTAGCAATACAAATCCATCTGGATGACGGGCAAACTGTACATAAATGCATCATATATGACATACAGTGGCCGCTGGTTCCCAAGGGACCATTTCCTCTCTCTCCTTCCCCGAACTGTGAAACTATAAAAAGCAACCAGACGAGGCTGTGTGATCATTTTGTACCAGAGGCAATTTACAAGAGTTAGTCAAGAAGGGAGGACTGAATTGGTCCAAGGCAGCCTTCCTTGTGTTTATGAACAGAGCTCTGAGCAGTCTGTGGCCGTGCTGTACTTCAACATTATGAAATTCTTAATACATATTCAAGCCTCCTCTCTTTCCCTCCCTCTGCGGAATAAACACTGAGAAGGCTATAAGGAAGCACAATGCAATGATGGATTGTTCCTTATATTGAATATGAAAAGCTTTCATTTGGGAAGGCACGATGTGGTAGGGGAACAATTTTACCCAGGAAGGTGTTTGTTTAAAAACAAACAAATGCGCGCACACACACGGAAAAGAATTGCTATACTTTTAATAAATGAAATTTGCTCTCTTGATGGTGTTTTTCTGCAACTGCTTAGGGATTACACAGCAGACTTCATTGATGACGACAGCGGGGAGGTGTCTGTGCTGCATAAGCCTGAGGTTCACAGAATCCAGAAAAGTCTTTTCTTTAGAAAATGTATGTCCTGCTCTTCAAAAAAAAGGGTTTTTCCCTGTGGGAGGGGCAAAACCTTACCTAGGAATAAGACAGCATGCAATTGGTAAAAAATAAACACTCAAATCAGGACAAGAAGAACAGCAATAATTTTCGCAAAGGTTTTGCCTAGGGCCAAAAATAAAAATTAGGTGCTCAGTGAGGTCATTCCGCAAATGGGGTCCCACCACCGAGACCTTCTCTTAGGTCTACTCCAGTGCAGAGGGCAGGGGAATATGTATGAGGGCTTTCAGAGACTGTCTTAACACATGGGGCAAGCTGATCTAGAGGCTTGGGAGCAAAGCCCAGTCCAGATTTCTGAACTGCAGTGCCCATTACGGCCAGTGGCCAGGGACCACTTGTTATCAGAGTTGAAGGGGGGAAAATGTTTTAATTAGGGATGCAGGTGGCACTGTGGGTTAAACCACAGAGCCTGGGAGTTGCCAATCAGAAGGTCGGCAGTTCGAATCCCTGCAACGGGGTGAGCTCCCGTTGCTCGGTCCCTGCTCCTGCCAACCTAGCAGTTCAAAAGCACGTCAAAATGCAAGTAGATAAATAGGTACCGCTCCGGCGGGAAGGTAAACGGCATTTCCGGTTCGCCAGAGGCGGCTTAGTCATGCTGGCCACATGACCTGGAAGCTGTATGCCGGCTCCCTCGGCCGATAAAGCGAGATGAGCACCGCAACCCCACAGTCGGCCACGACTGGACCTAATGGTCAGGGGTCCCTTTACCTTTACCTAAAGTGAGGGGGTTTTACTCTGTTGTAGAGACCAGTAAATAAACACAGCAAGCAAACAAATATTCCTTTTCTCTGGGTCGCTGGGGGGGGGGCTGGCTGGTTGCTGAAGGACCCTATGTAATAGGCAGGGTCTCCCAGGGTGGGAGGCTGGGAGAAGAAAAGGTAGCTCTCAGGCGAGAGCTGCGAGGGTGTACCCCTTTCTGTGTGAGCCAAGGGTGATGATGATGATGATGATGATGATGATATTTATACCCTGCCCATCTGGCTGTGTTTCCCCAGCCACTCTGGGTGGCTTCCAACAAAATATTAAAAATACATTGAATACCTGTGAGAGAGGACTTGCATTTTATTTTTTTCTGCTTCTGTTTTCATTTAGACTAGTTTTCTTTATATAGCATTGCATTATGAAAAACCTTAATAAAATTTTATGGGGAAAAGAAAGAAAGAAGCAGCAGCAGCAGCAGTAATGAGAAATAGAGGGCTATATTTCTTAACTCTTCTTTCCTGGGCTTATTTGAGAAAAGGTTTTGTATTTACTTCACCCTGTCTCCTTTTAGATTAGTTGTTTTGTTTATTGTGTTGTATGATGAAAAAGTATCAATAAAAAATAATGAGAAAGAAACAACAAGATAGGTGAATAATAAAATAAAAACATCCAAAGTTCCCTAGAGTGACCCAACTCAGACCAGTGCTGGTTACTGGGCAACTGTGGGTTTGTTGAGCGAACCAATGAATTATGTCTGTTGTTAGTCTAGTGGCAATTTCCATCCTGGCCTTGCCTGCCACATCAGGTCTTTTCAGTCTGGCAGGCTCAATCTATGAGCCTTTATTCCTTCTTTCCTCTCTATCTCCTTCCCCACATCTCGTTCCAGCTTCTTGTCCCCTCTTTTCAACTTTCTTCTCTGCAGCTTTCCTTCAAGTTCCACTCTTGGAACTTCTTTTTAACTCCCCTTCCCTTTGCTGGCCCTCTCAGGCATCCTTAGGAGAACATCACAACACCAATAAAAACAAATAACTGTATAAATAAAGGACCTACCCACAGGATGCTGTCACAAAAACCCTGCACAAACACTAGGCAATGGAACAAAAAGATCCTCCTCCTCCCCTCTCTCTTTCCCCCCAAATCTATGACAATAGTGTCCCATGCTCTAGTTATCTCCCTCTTGGGCTACTGCAATGCACTCTACGTGGGGCTACCTTTGAAGGTGACCCGGAAACTGCAATTCATCCAGAATGGGGCAGCTAGACTGGTGACTGGAAGCAGCCACCGGGACCACATAACACCGGTCCTGAAAGACCTTCATTGGCTCCCAGGACGTTTCCCAGCACAATTCAAAGTGTTGGTGCTGACCTTTAAAGCCCTAAATGGCCTCGGTTCAGTATACCTGAAGGAGCGTCTCCACCCCCATCGTTCAGCCCAGACACTGAGATCCAGCGCCGAGGGCCCTCTGGCGGTTCCCGCACTGCAAGAAGCGAGGTTACAGGGAACCAGGTAGAGGGCCTTCTCGGTGGTGGCGCCTGCCCTGTGGAACGCCCTCCCATCAGATATCAAGGAAATAAGCAGCTATCCTATTTTTAAAAGACATTTGAAGGCAGCCCTGTTTAGGGGAGTTTTTAATATTTAATGCTGTATTGTTTTTAGCACTCGATTGGGGGCTGTCCAGAGTAGCTGGGGAAACTCAGCCAGATGGGCGGGGTATAAATAATAAATTATTATATATTATTATTATTACCATAACAAATGCAACAAATGCAAACAAACTGTATGCATTGAAAGGGGAGACTCTACATGTATGTTTCCTTGTTTATTTGTTTGTTTGGTATCACAAAAAATATTTAATAAAAACTTATTTATTTATTTATTTTAAAAAAGAAGAGTCCTGCTGGATGAGGTCAAATGGCGCATCTCCGTTCCAGAATCCTGTTCTCTCAGTGGCCAAAAAGACCACTTTTGGAAGCCCACAAGCGGACCAGAGTGCATCTGTCCACTCTCACAAGCAAGCATTTCAGAGTCTGTAATTGTTCTCAGAAGTGCAAGTAGATAAATAGGCACCGCTCTGGCAGGAAGGTAAACGGTGTTTCCATGCTCTGCTCTGGTTCACCAGAAGCGGCTTAGTCATGCTGGCCACATGACCCGGAAGCTGTACGCCGGCTCCCTCAGCCAGTAAAGCGAGATGAGCGCCGCAACCCCAGAGTCGGTCACGACTGGACCTAATGATCAGGGGCCTCTTTACCTTTTTACAGGCCATATAACAGCATGCTTTACTTATTTATTACTAGCTTTTCACAACATCGTCAACAACCGGGTCTCAAAAGGCTCACACGTAGAAAAACCCAGAAAGAAGGAGCCAGTGTGGTTTAGTGATTAGAGAGTCGGACAAGGACCTGGGAGACAAGGGTTCAAATCCCCACTCAGCCATGAAGCTCACTGGGTGACCCTGGAGTCTGTTTCTGCCCTATCTCACTTCGCAAAGCGGTTGTAAGGACAAAATGGGGAAGGGGAGTGGAGAACCACATTGAGCCCTGTCTGGAACACTCTTAACCAGAGATGCCTGTGATTTATGCTGCTGGTGATAACCAAAGGGTTGATTAGTGTGTAATGTACTCTCTATTGCATTATATGTTCCCAGGATGATTAATTATACAAATGTTACACAACTCCTTGTGAATTTCCCCCCCTATGAAGTAGAAACTGTTACGAAAACAAACACAGCAAATAAAACAACGGAAAATTAAAAGCTGTTCGTCTTATTATCTTAAAATCTGCAAAGTTTTGGCAGGTTTTGCGGCACTTTCAACAACTGAGCTGCTTGAACCCACCCACCCTCAGCCTAATCCACATCTGTCCTTGTATTAAGGAACTAGAGGCTTGTGGCATGAGGTTGGGTGGAAAGTAAAAGGAGTGAAGGAAACAGGGAATGGATAAAATTGGTAAGAGAGAGAAAGGAAGAGCATGTGATTTGCACAGGAAAGGGTCCCTGGCATCTCTGAATATGGGTGAGAAAGAACCTTGCCTGAAACCCTGGACAGCCACTGCCAGTCAAAGCAGTATTGAGCCAGAAGGACCACGGGGTGAACTGATACAAGACAGTTCCCTGCGTTTCCTCCTCTATGAGTTTTCTTTGCAGAAAAGCTGACAATTGCCTATTCTTTTTTCCAGTGCTGAATGATCCATTTTAAAGAAATATATATTTTTTTTGGTAACAGATGCAATCAGATGTCAGCAAAGCTTCTAATAACCTGAAACGGGCATAGGTGAACAAAAGAGAGAAATAAAAGATAAAAAGGTAAAGGACCCTGGACGGTTAAGTCCAGTCAAAGGTGACTGTGGGGTTGTGGCACTCATCTCGCATTCAGGCCGAGGGAGTTGGTGTTTGTCCACAGACAACTTTCCAGGTCATGTGGCCAGCATGACTAAACAGCTTCTGGCACAATGGAACACCATGACAGAAACCAGAGTGCATGGAAATGCCATTTACCTTCCCGCCAGAGCAGTACCTATTTATCTACTTGCACTGGCGTGCTTTTGAACTGCTAGGTTGGCAGGAGCTGTGACAGATCAACGGGAGCTCACTCCATTGCAGGGATTCAAACTGCCAACCTTCTGATTGGCAAGCCCAAGAGGCCTTAGACCACAGAGCCACCAGCACAGTATGTGACTGATTTTTTTGCCCCGTGTAGAACCAAATCTACCCATTTCCATTGTTTTGGAGCAGAGTTAAATCTACCACCCTTCTTTCTCTGAGCTCAATAAGCCCTGAGGTTTAACCATCCTCTGTTGTTCAGTTGCACCAGAACCCAGGAACATCTTTACCTAGCGGCCAGCATAGCCTTTAAACTCTATTGTTTTCCTTTTTGAATCGCCTCTGACTTGTGTCTTTGCAGGTTGATATAATCACATCACTGGAAAGGCCCTCGATGATATAATTGGTTAGGTTCGTAAACACATCTCAGAGGAGAAATAGCACACAGCCAACATTAATTGAACAGCTCCTGCACGGAACGGCAGTGTTTTCTAAGGATTCCTCTCACTGCTGACAATGGAGGAGCTCTGTGGTTTGCCTTGCTGGTAACAGCAGCCACCTCCAACTTTCATTATTCCTAAATTGTGAATTGAACGATGAGCAAAAGAGAATTGACAGAGCTACTAATAGCAACATTTTAAAAGTTATCACACTTCCAGAAGCCTTATAAGATTTCATTAACGCTAATGCAATTCACCCTTGGACATCAGTGATAAAAACCATACTCTTCCAATTGTGTAATAGGTCTATCATCTGTATTATTGCCGCTATTGGTTTCTTTAAAGTACACAATATATCCTGGGGAAGATGGGGGGAGGGGGAAACAGATAGTATCATTTTGCAGAAAGATTCTTCAAAAAGGAACTTATTAATCATGGCTGTATCTTGTGAAATTGTCGGAAAATTGACAACTGAGAAGGCTTCTTCTTGAATTGCCACCAAACATGCCCATAGGAACAGGATTGTTAGGACTGTAGTTATCAACAAAGGAGCGTGTGTAGAATGTAAGTTGAGCGCTTAATGTGCACAACAACCGGACATTGTGCACATTGACCAGGCCTTGTGGAGAATGTGCACATAATCCATGCATGAAGAGGGAACGGTGCACATTTCCCAGTCATGCAAAATCCCCAACAGGCCTAAGCAAATGTGTACATCTCAGCTGCACTTTGTATGTTCTACGGGCAATATGCATAGTCTTTAAGACCCTCATTGCATGGGGTTGAGCTAGATGACCCTCAAGATCCCTTCCAACTCTACAATTCTATGAATCAAGTCTCCTCACCCAATCTCTTCTTTGGAAGTACACAAGCTTTGCCTCCTGAGATTCTTCTGGCCCACTGCCTAATGTTATATGGCCCACTAGATTCCCCCTCCATCAAGCAGCCAATCAGTAGGAAGAAGGGGTGGTCCCAGTGCAGTCCCAGTGCGCAGACCCCTTCTTAGAGGGCTTGAGCATGGGGCAGGAGCAGAAGGGAAAAGGAAGGGGTTTAAATCAATCCCTTTGAGTTTGGTACAGACACCAGTTGTTGTTGTTGTTTAGACATTTAGTCGAGTCCAACTCTTCGTGACCCCCTGGACCAGAGCACACCAGGCCCTCCTGTCTTCCACTGCCTCCTGAAGTTTGGTCAAACTCATGCTGGTAGCTTCGAGAATACTGTCCAACCATCTCGTCCTCTGTCGTCCCCTTCTCCTTGTGCCCTCCATCTTCCCCAACATCAGGGTCTTTTCCAGGGAGTCTTCTCTTCTCATGAGGTGGCCAAAGTATTGGAGCCTCAGCTTTAGGATCTGTCCTTCCAGTGAGCACCCAGGGCTGATTTCCTTAAGAATGGATACATTTGATCTTCTAACATTCCGGGTTCCTATGCAATATTTTTCTTTGCAGCATTGGACTTTCCTTTCGCTTCCAGGCATATCTGCAACTGAGCGTCCTTTCGGCTTTGGCCCAGCCGCTTCATCAGCTCTGAATCTACTTGTCCTCTGCTCTTCTTCAGTAGCATGTTGGACGCCTTCCGACCTGAGGGGCTCATCTTCCAGCATCATAACTTTTATATGCCTGTTGTCTTTGTCCTTGGAGTTTTCTTGGCAGGGATACTGGAGCGGCTTGCCGGTTCCTGCTCCAGGTGGATCACGTTTGGTCAAAACTCTCCACTATGACCTGTCCATCTTGGGTGGCCCTGCACGGCATAGCTCATAGCTTCTCTGAGTTATTCAAGCCCCTTCGCCATGGCAAGGCAATGATCCATGAAGGGGAGAGACACCAGTATTTGCTGCAAAATTGTAAGGCGACCAGGAGCTCCACGCCTGCGTTGAGGCACTCACATGTTAGGCCACAGTTTTGGACAAAGCGAAGCAGGAAAGTAACACCTGGAGTTCAGAAGTGACTCAACAATTTGAGTGGCTTTTCGGCCCGGACAACAAAGACAGCAGTCATGTCCTTAAGTTCCTTTTTAATAAGATTACTCAATTGCTTGTTACCTGAAGCTCTCAAGTCTGCCATAAATCGTTATGTCCTTACAAGAAAAGTCACCACTCTTTGTGAAGTGTCCCTTATTCCTCCTGGAACTGGGATGCTCAGCGGCCTCTCGCTCTCTCCATCTTCGCAGGGATTGTTTGAGGGGGCAGCCAGAGCATTGGCTGTGCAAAGTTAGCCAGTCGCCTCGCAGCAGCTAGAAGTATCCCATAAGCTGCCAGTGCTGCTGAAGGAATCAGGCAGATGTGCACAATGCATGCATAGATCCTCTGGGATGAAAAGTACTGTTGCAGGTTTGGGGGCGGGAGTCAGTCTGGATGATGTAAACAGCCTCAGTCCTGTATAACTGAAGGAGCATCTCCACCCCCATCGTCCAGCCCGGACACTGAGATCCAGCGCCGAGGGCCTTCTGGCGGTTCCCTCGCTGCGAGAAGCAAGGTTACAGGGAACCAGGCAGAGGACCTTCTCGGTAGTGGCACCCACCCTGTGGAACGCCCTCCCAGCAGATGTCAAGGCAATAAACAACTATTTTACTTCTAAAAGACAACTGGAGGCAGCCCTGTTTAGGGAAGTTTTTAATGTCTGACGCTGTATTGTTTTTAATATTTGGTTGGAAGCCGCCCAGAGTGGCTGGGGAAACCCAGCCAGATGGGCAAGGTATAAATATATTATTATTATTATTATTATTATTATTATTATTATTATTAATGATGATCTGAGTCCCTTCCAATTCCTGGGATCGGTAGGGTGAAATGTAAACTTGCCAAAACACTCCCTTTGTCTAGGCCAGTGGTTTTTAACTAGCGTGCCATGACACCCTGGGTTGCCTTGAATGATGGTCAGGGGTACCACAGCCAACACTGGCCTCTCTCCCTCTTTCCTTCCTTCCTTCCCTCCTCTGATGCCCTTTCACGTCTCTGCCTACCAAAGGCTTGCATAGCTGTTTGTTGCAGCAGCCCTGGCTACAAGGTCCCCAGGCAAGCTCTGGTCCATGGGGTCACGAAGAGTCGGACACGACTAAACAACAACAACAAGCCTTGGGAAGCCACCTGAGAACTCCAGGAGTCTCTTGCTGCTCAAAGACTGGGAGGGCATTTGGATGTAAGAGTGGGAGACTGAGTGGTGGGGAGGGACCTTCTCTGCTTGAATTAAAATCTGAGCCGGAGAATAACTTCCAGGTCTGATTAAAATCTGCTGGACAATAAAAACATAAGAAGAGCCTACTGGATCCGGCCAATGTTTGACCTAGTCCAGCATCCTGTTCTCACCGTAGCCAAACAGATGCCTGCGGGAAACCTAAAAAAAGGATTGGAGTACACTCTCCCCTCCTATAGTTTCCAAAAACTGGTATTTGGAATCATTGCTTCCTCCAACTGTGGAGGTAGAACATAGTTCTCCTGGTTAGTAGCCATCAGTTGCCCTTTCCTCCGTCAATTTGTCTAATCCTCTTTTAAAGGTTGTTTGCCACCCCTGCCTTCTGTGAGAGCAAGTTCCAGGCCTGATCAGACTGCCATGCCTGATTAAAATCCAAGCCCGATAATAAATTCCAGTCCTGTAATGCTAGCCTTGTATTTGAGGCAAGCACTACCCAAATTCATTTCTACCAAGCCAAGAAATGCTTGTTTTGGCACCGTCACTAGTTCCCCCCCTCCAATGATAGAACATTCAAGCATGCCTTATTTATCTTATGGTCTGGTGTGGTGCAGTCCCTGCAAAGCTCTCCAGCCTGATAACTCTCTGTGCAATTTTTAGGGTTAGTTGAAATGTCTGCTGGATGAGTGATGCGTATCTGGAGTCCATCAGGGTGATTGCAAACTTTTGGATCATGGTTGATGCCAGGAGTGCTGGTGGAAGGAATTGAATGCACATTAGTCAGCTGCCTTGGCTGGTGTTGGCTGAGGGGGAAATCCCTCCCTTTTTAAAAATAAAAATAAAAATGTAACATTAGCATTCTAGACAGCTTTACTCTGAATATGGTTCAGGCTTGCTGTTTTGAATTCAGCATTACAAATTGGAAATGTTTTATTCAACTGTTAAAAAAATACAAATGCAACTAGATCCAAACGGGATGGTGTCAGACTGGCAGATGCGTGGCGTCTAATGGGCCTCTCCAGCATTGGAGCCTGGAGGCTTTGTATGTGATGTGATAAATACTTCTGTTTTGGTGGTGGTTGTGAGAGCCTTTGAATTATTGAAACGGGGGGGGGGGAATAGTTTTGATTTTCTTGCATTGTTGCTTTAAAAGAACTACCTGGCTTTGGGGAATGAGCAAAACAAAACAAAAAACACCCCAGAATGTGTGTTTGTGTGTGTGGGGGAGGTTATAGAGAAAGAACCCTTCTTTTCTCCTGGGAAATCTAAGTAGCATACATCTGCTCCCTAATAACAGGCAAGTGAGGTTGCTTGGGCTGAGACAAGAGCCCTGACTGCCAGGGCCATGTGGATTATCTCCTGGCACTGCTGTGGTCCACAGCTTACAGCAACCACCTCTGAGAGAAGCGTCTTTTCCTTGAGGTGCAAGCCTTGCTACATGGCAATCTTGCAAGAGAAGTTCATGGAGTGCTTGTCTTCATCTATCACCAGGCCTGGCTCGTCTGGTTTTGCCTGCATATACACACTGGATTGTGCCAGCCAATCAAAAGGAGCTCAGTGGGTTCCCTGTGCTTTTTGGTGGAGGGACCACTCTGTCCACTGTTAGAATTCCTGCTCCGTGATTGCAGTTATGGGATTTTTGTCTTTCACATGACGTGATATGTTTTGACTCTACAGAGTGGGAAGTGGCGGAGACAGGATGTTTGTGTTCTGAAGTCTCTCAGCCCCACTCACCTCATAGAGTGTTTGTTGTGGGGGAGGAAGGGAAAGGAGATTGTTAGCCACTTTGAGACTCCTTCGGGTAGTGATAAAGAGGGATATCAAATCCAAACTACTCCTCCTCCTCCTCCTCCTCCTCCTCCTCCTCCTCCTCCTCCTCCTCCTCTTCTTCTTCTTCTTCTTCTTCTTCTTCTTCTTCTTCTCCTTCTTCTCCTTCTTCTCCTTCTTCTCCTTCTCCCTTTCATCCTGAGTTCAAGCATCTTCAAAGCCCATGACACCTTTGCTAAAGGCTGTTCTCCAATTGGAGTGCTTGCAGACCAGTGTTTCCCAGATTTCAGTGTTTATACTACATTTTCTAAGATTTGCCTTGAGAGAGTCTTTAAACCTCTTTTGTTGACCACCAGCACTACGCCTTCCATTTTTAAGTTCAGAATAGAGTAGTTGCTTTGGAAGACAATAATCAGGCATCTGAACAACATGAACAGTCCAACGAAGCTGATGTTGAAGAATCATTGCTTCGACACTTCTGAACACCAGGTGCTGGAAACCACAGGAGGGAAGAGGACACTTGTGCTTGGATCCTGCTTATGGGTTTCCTACAGACATCTGGTTGGCCCCTCTGAGAATGAGATGCTGGGTTGGTAGACCATCGGCCTGCTCCAATAGAATCTTCTTTAGGTGGAAGTGTGGTGGAACTCCCATGACTTCATGTCTGCTCCAAATGATTCCATGTTTCCCCATCTAACAATGGACACCATTATACCAACACTCAGTGCTGCTTCTTAGTCTTTACAACAGGAAACTCAAGTGCACCAATGGGATGCATGATTTAGGCTGGACCTTATTAATTGCCCTTAATTATGAAAAGCTGTACAGAGGGGTTTGCATGTTCCCTTTGCAGAACAGGAGGCCGGTTTTCCATTTTCTCTTTTATTGATTTCCCCACTCACGCCCAGGCTTTTATGTTGGAAAGGGGGAAAGTATTGTAATTGCCAATAAAAAAGCACTGTGACTTTAATAGGAGGAAAATAGACCAGAGAAAAACACTCCAGTATCGCATTGTATTGTGCTGGGTTGATGCTATTTATAACAGGCTGTGCATTTGAAATTCAGTAAATTCATGCCAGTTAACTTCTGTTTAGAAGCATAGCTATGTGGGGATACGTGGGACAACCTCTCCATGTATATTTTGTTTTTATTAAAAGTTGAAAAAGTAGTGCCCCATTCACCCTACTAGACCACCACCCACTGCTAAAAAAGCAATACATTTAGATACCTTTTAAATACATGAAGTACCTGTAGCTACTTATATTATGTCATGGCTGCTCTTCAGGGATTCTCTGACCCCCGTAAGAACAGAGGAGGTGGATGCACAGCAGGCAGGAGGGCAATGAGAGGGCCATAACTCAAGGGTTGACCCACTAAATGCAGATGGTTATGGCTTCAGATCCTAGCTCCTTCAGATGAAAAGAAGAGTTTAGATTTGATATCACACTTTATCACTACAGTGGTACCTCACAAGACGAATGCCTCGTAAGACGAAAAACTCGCAAGACGAAAGAGTTTTTCGTTTTTTGAGTTGCTTCGCAAGACAAATTTCCCTATGGGCTTGCTTGGCAAGACGAAAACGTCTTGCAAGTTTGTTGAATGCATTGATTTTCAATGCATTCCTATGGGAATCCGTGCTTCGCAAGACGAAAAATTCGCAAGACAAAAAAACTTGCAGAACAAATTAATTTCGTCTTGCGAGGTACCACTGTACTTGAAGGAGTCTCAAAGCGGCTGACATTCTCCTTTCCCTTCCTCCCCCACAACACTCTGTGAGGTGAGTGGGGCTGAGAGACTTCAGAGAAGTGTGACTAGCCCAAGGTCACCCAGCAGCTGCATGTGGAGGAGCGGGGAAGTGAACCCAGTTCCCCAGATTACGAGTCTAGTGCTCTTAACCACTACACCACACTGGCTCTCAGTGTGAAAGAGCATAAGAATGCAAGAGTCCTGCTAGTTCAGGCCAGTGGCCCAGCCAGACCAGCACTGTGTCCTCATAGTGGCATCTTGTGGGACCTGGGAAGACCTCTCCCAGTATCTCAGCCATCTGGGCTGGGGAAGAACTCAGCCTAAGACCTTGGAGAGCTGCTGCCAAAGGAGATGCGCTAATGGTATGGCCCAGGATAATTCATGTGTTCAGCAAGCTGTTGGCCTCACTCATCACGGAGTTGCCCAGACCGAGGAGCAAATCTTTGAACGAGCGGATCTCTGGGAATGTCTGATTCCCAGGACCAGGAGGAATCTTGGCTGCTGTGCTTAGTGTCCCAGAACAAACTGCCTGCAGATGCCTTCAGCTGACCAATCTGTCTTGCCATGTGCAGTGATGAGATCATACAACAGACAAAAAAAGGCTGAAAGACAATCTCTCTCTCTTTTTCCAACTTGAAAATTCCAGGAATCAAAGCCTTTTTCTTCTTCAGGTCCTCTTGAGATGCTTCCTTGTTTTTGCTGCGTCAGACTAGGAAAGGATGCAGTCCTTACCTTGAGTACCTGAGACTTCCCTTGAATTCAATGGGACTTCCTTCTGAGTAGACATGGTTCAAATTCGGCTGCAACAGACCTGCCCCTCTGGAAACCGGAGAAAGCCGATTTTCAAGAAATGTCCTATGGAATATGCCTCAAGGGTCCAAGACTCCTGATTATGAACAAAGAGTCTGGTGATGTCAGCTGTAAACTGTGCGGTCTCTTCACGCTGGGAGCTTGTGACAGTTTTTTACAATTTCCACCGAAACACATTATCCTTTGCCAGTTACATTGGTACAACAGCATTTCAAAGGAGGAGAACAAAGTGTGGCAGAAGCTGTCAGATATAGCTATAAACTTGAGTGCAATTACAGACGCAAATTACTGTGTTCCAGCAAATCTTGGTTTAATCCAAGTTAAGCAATCACCGCCTGCTTGATATCTGATGATTAACCTCTTCTCTGTGGGCAAACTTTCCCTACCAAAACAAATGCAATGTTTTTCCTAGCTGGGGTGGGGAGGCAAAGTTTAAAGAAGATGAGGCATAGGGGAGAGGTTTGCATTTAAAGGTTGTTTTGACCTAATTCACATTCCCCCAAACAATATGCGGACAGAATAAAAGCAGCCGTCAAAATTCGCACACCTTTGAATTTTGCAGTTCAGTCCTCCAGCCTAGTAATGTGTACAAAATTCATGCACGGTGTGTGTGTGTGTGTGTGTGTGTGTGTGTGTGTGTGTGTATGTGTGTGTGTGTGTGTGTGACGTGTCCATAAAAAGCCCACATATACTGGTGAAAATAAAAATTGGGGAAATCATCTTGTAATAATAATTTAATAATAATAATAATTTATTATTTGTACCCCACCCATCTGGCTTGGTTTCCCCAGCCACTCTGGGCTGCTTCCAACAAAGATGAAAAATACACTAAAATGTCACATATTAAAAACTTCCCTGAACAGGGCTGCCTTCAGATGTCTTCTGAATGTCAGCTGGTTGTTTATCGCTTTGACATCTGATGGGAGGGCGTTCCACAGGGCGGGCGCCACTACTGAGAAGGCCCTCTGCCTGGTTCCCTGTAACTTGGCTTCTCGCAGTGAGGGAACCGCCAGAAGGCCCTCAGAGCTGGACCTCAGTGTCCAGGCAGAACGATGGGAGAGGAGACGCTCCTTCAGATATATTGGACCAAGGCCGTTTAGGGCTTTAAAGGTCAGCACCAACACTTTGAATTGTGCTCGGAAACGTACTGGGAGCCAATGTAGGTCTTTCAAGACCGGTGTTATATGATCTCGGCGGCCGCTCCCAGTCACCAGTCTAGCTGCCGCATTCTGGATTAGTTGTAGTTTCCGGGTCACCTTCAAAGGTAGCCCCACGTAGAGCGCATTGCAGTAGTCCAAGCGGGAGATAACCAGAGCATGCACCACTCTGGCGAGACAGTCTGCAGGCAGATAGGAGCTGGTAAACAGCTGCCCTGGATACAGATTTGACCTGTGCCTCCATGGACAGCTGTGAGTCCAAAATGACTCCCAGGCTGCGCACCTGGTCCTTCAGGGGCACAGTTACCCCATTCAGGACCAGGGAATCCTCCACACCTGCCCGCCTCCTGTCCCCCAAAAACAGTACTTCTGTCTTGTCAGGATTCAACCTCAATCTGTTAGCCGCCATCCATCCTCCAACCGCCTCCAGACACTCACACAGGACCTTCACCGCCTTCACTGGTTCTGATTTAAAAGAGAGGTAGAGCTGGGTATCATCCACATACTGATGAACACCCAGTCCAAACCCCAGCCCAAAAATGGGTATCACAGGAAAAATTGTACAGTGGTACCTCAGGTTACAGACGCTTCAGGTTACATACGCTTCAGGTTACAGACTCCACTAACCCAGAAATAGTACCTCGGGTTAAGAACTTTGCTTTTGGATGAGAACAGAAATCGTGCGGCGGCGGCGTGTCAGCAGTGGGAGGCCCCATTAGCTAAAGTGGTACCTCAGGTTAAGAACAGTTTTAGGTTAAGAACGGACCTCCGGAACAAATTAAGTTCTTAACCCCAGGTACTGCTGTACACAAAAATGTCAGGAGAAATGCCCATTAACATGTTGATGAATTTTCATAAGGACTATAGACAAAATTGTAATGTGGGAAACTAAAGACCGAGAGAGGTATTGTCTCACCTTGCTAGCTGAAATTCTTTTTAATGGAGTGGTAAGGGTGATTGAGGGATGCGGGTGGCGCTGTGGGTTAAACCATAGAGCCTAGGACTTGCTGATTAGAAGGTCGGTGGTTCGAATCTCCGTGACGGGGTGAGCTCCCGTTGCGCAGTCCCTGCTCCTGCCAACCTAGCAGTTCAAAAGCACGTCAAAAAAGTGCAAGTAGATAAATAGGTACCGCTCCGGTGGGAAGGGAAACGACGTTTCTGTGCGCTGCTCTGGTTCGCCAGAAGCGGCTTAGTCATGCTGGCCACATGAGCTGGAAGCTTTACGCCGGCTCCCTCGGCCAGTAAAGCGAGATGAGAGCCGCAACCCCAGAGTCGGCCGCAACTGGACCTAATGGTCAGGGGTTCCTTTACCTTTAAGGGTGATTGTGGAGCAGCTTTTGAGCACCTTGGTACTTTTAGATGTTATTGGACTCCAACTCCCATCAGCCCCGGTCAGCATGACCAATGTACAGGGATTATAGGAATTGGAGTCTAACAGCATCAAGAGAGCCACAGGTACTCTAGCCCTGTGAAACAAGTTTCATGCTTGCTCACTTCCTTTATATTAGGAAGTGTGTTTGGTGTTGCATCCTTCATCTCAATCCCATGAGGCAAAAAGTCACACCTTTCCCCTCTAGTCTTAAATCATCCTCCTGAAGCCCAAGCAGAAAGGCTAAGAGTGTGGTTCTTGCCATGCCTGCTCAGAATTAAGCCCCATTAATTTCAACGGGACTTACTCCCAGGTAAATGTATAGGATTTCAACCTGAGAAAGGAAAAGAGGATCTCATTGAAAAGAACTTGCCCCTTCGATACTGAAGCTATTTCTGTGGATTGCAAGCTGATTCTGCACTCCAGACAGGTATTCAGAAACTTTGTTCCTTTACAATAATCCTTATAGGGAATTAAAATGTTTGTCTCTTCCTCTTTTTGAGAATCAGTAGCTGTGATCTGCATAATGCTTTTTGATGACAATAGAAACAGCAAGCTGATTATGAAAGAATGGAGTTGGCGGGCTCATTGTTTCATTAATTCTGTAACTCTGAATGCTCAGAGAATAGCAGGGCTTAAAGTTCTCTTTGAAGAATATGCCTCTGTGCTGATGTTTACGCTGCGGTTCCCTGGGCACTCTTTAACAAATATGTTTTAAATGGCATGATATGTCTGCACATAATCTTGATGTATTAAATGTTGTGATACATTGTTTGCATTATGCTTTCTGAATTGCTTTTAGTGCCTCTGATAAATAGCATGTTATGCTCAAAACAGGTTAGGCATACTAAGAAGTTGGGAGCGTGTTTGCAAATGGAAAGTAATTTTTTCTTTGGCACCTTCTGGTGGTTTTTGTTTTTGGTGTGTGGGGGGGAGAACTATAGCTCACTGGGAGGGCACCTGTTTCAAGTGCATGTTTTGCATGCATAATGTCCCAGGTCCCAGGACCTGTCTGAACCTGTAGAGAGTTGTTGTTGTTTAGTTGTTTAGTTGTGTCCGACTCTTCATGACCCCATGGGCCAGAGCACACCAGGCACTCCTGTCTTCCACTGCCTCCCGCAGTTTGGTCAAACTCATGCTGGTAGCTTCGAGAACACTGTCCAACCATCTCGTCCTCTGTCGTCCCCTTCTCCTTGTGCCCTCCATCTTTCCCAACATCAGGGTCTTTTCCAGGAAGTCTTCTCTTCCCATGAGGTGGCCAAAGTCTTGGAGCCTCAGCTTCAGGATCTGTCCTTCCAGTGAGCACTCAGGGCTGATTTCCTTCAGAATGGATAGGTTTGATCTTCTTGCAGTCCATGGGAATCTCAAGAGTCTCCTCCAGCACCATAGAATCATAGAATTATAGAATCATGGAACGGTAGAGTTGGAAGGGACCCCAAGGGTCATTTAGTCCAACCCTGTGCAATGCAGGATTCTCAAATAAAGCATCCAAGACAGATGGCCATCCAATTTCTGCTTTAACGCTTGCAATGAAGGAGAGTCCACAACCTCCTGAAGTTACCTCCAGACAGTGTACAGCAGGGATGAGGAACCATTTTTCAACCCATCAGATACTTTCCCCAGTATACCTGCCAATCCCAGACACTGGGGACAAAAAGTGGGGGTAAGGCCAGGATTTCCATGCTCTGCTGATGGGCCCCTCAGAGACATCTAGCTGGCTACCCCTGGAGAAAGGATGCTGTGCTAAATTTGTATTGATCTGTAATAATAATTATTTATTATTTATACCCTGCCCAACTGGCTGGGTTTCCCCAGCCACTCTGGCCGGCTCCCAACCGAATATTAAAAACAATACAGTGTCAGACATTAAAAACTTCCCTAAATAGGGCCACCTTCAGTTGTCTTTTAAAAGTAAAATAGTTGTTTATTGCCTGACATCTGCTGGGAGGGCGTTCCACAGGGCAGGCGCCACTACCGAGAAGGCCCTCTGCCTGGTTCCCTGTAACCTTGCTTCTCGCAGTGAGGGAACCACCAGAAGGCCCTCGGCGCTGGACCTCAGTGTCCAGGCTGGATGATGGGGGTGGAGACGCTCCTTCAGTTATACAGGACCGAGGCCGTTTAGGGCTTTAAAAGTCAGCAGCAACGCTTTGAATTGTGCTTGGAAATGTACTGGGCCCCAATGAAGATCTTTCAGAACCAGTGTTATGTGGTTTTGGTGGCTGCTCCCAGTCACCAGTCTAGCTGCCGCATTCTGGATCAATTGCAATTTCCGAGTCACCTTCAAAGGTAGCCCCACGTAGAGCGCATTGCAGTAGTCCAAGCGGGAGATAACTAGAGCATGCACCACTCTGGCAAGACAGTCTAGCTGTACAGTTCTCATATCTTAGCTCCAAAAAGATGCCATCACCTTCACTCTCTCTTTTGCTAGCTGAGTATACAAAGGCATTTTACATAGTGATCATTTCCAACTGACATCAACATAACAGCAGAGTTATTTTCCAGTCTGTTCTTTGCTGGTCCAGTTCCTGGGGAATAGATCTTCCTTGCTATTCACAGAGCGGAGATTCTTAATAAATTAACATTCGTGCTGACAAATTTAATACGCTTTGGTCAGATGAAGATGGCAGGGAATGACATGGAGCAAAAGCAAAAAGCAGGCAGGCAACATGAAAATTCTCTACTCTCTCTCTCTCTCTCTCTCTCTCTCTCTCTCTCTTCTACTTATTCCTAGATGCAACTTAGGCAGAATGAGGGTGGTGAATATGGGACAGGAAGAACTTCAGGTGACAGTTAATTGGAAGGAAGGGTAATTAAGGAAGATAGGTGCACTTGGACACCTAAAAGGTCTTAGATCATTTTAAGTAATTGGGCAAAAAGATGACAAATGGAATGCAGCTTAGATAAATGCAGGATAATGAGTTCTGGGCTTGGACTAGAAAGAAATATGCAAACCAGCCCAGTTTCCACTGCCTGCTGGACAGCAAGGAGATCTGGTGAGTGGAACCTGTGTACAATTGCTTTTGAACGATTGGTGTTGGGCATGGAAAAAATGAATGAGGGTCGGAGTTGTGGTTTCCTTCTTCTCTTAGGATGGCTTTGGGTGTCATAAGAACATACAAAGAGCCTGCTGGATCAGACTAGTGGTGCATCTAGTTCAGTAACCTGTTTGCAGAGTGGCCAACCAGGTATCTGTGGGAAACCCTCAAACAGGATTCAAGGCAAGAACAACCTCTCTGTTCTGGTAGCTTCCAACAGCTGGTATTCAGAAACTACTACCTCCAACCATGGAGGGAAAGAACAGTCATCATGGCTAGTTGTCATTGATAGCCTTTTTCTACATGAAGTGTCACATGCAAGAGGGGAGAGAGAATATCTGAATCTCTGGAACTGCTGCTGAGCACAGCAGATCATCAAATACAGTCATACCTCATGTTACGTCCGCTTCATGTTACGTTCTTTCAGGATACGTCCTGCAGCAGCCAGGAAGTACGGGGAAGAGTTACTTCTGGGTTTCGCTGCTCACGCATGCGCAGACACGCAAAATGATGTCACGTGCATGCGCAGAAGTGGCGAATCGCAACCCGCACGTGCGCAGATGCGGGTTGCGTTCTTTTCATGTTGCGAATGGGCCTCCGGAATGGATCCCGTTCGCAACCAGAGGTACCACTGTACATCTCTGTTGGGTGCAGAATTAGACAAGTTTCCCAGGCAGAATTTGGATTCCTGGAAACCTCACATGTCCTGAGCTGTTCAGTCAAGGAAGTCTGCCCACTCCCGTTTCCCAATGGAGTGTTTCTCTTCCCAATGTAGGAACAGGGGCCAAATTAAGGGCAGTTCTCTGACTTCCCCTCTCAGAATGGAATAACAACCAATCCCTCTGGGAGTTGTGGCTCTGTGAGGGGAAGAGGGGTTGGGGTCTCCTAAGCACCCTTAACAAACTACAGCTCCCAGATCTCGTTGAGGAAAGTCATAACTGTTTAAATTGGTATTGTAGTGCTTTAAATGTGTGGTGTTAATGTGGCCTTAGTCACCACGAGACTCTGGGGTCATGGCAGGGGGCAACCCCAAATCAGCTTCCCTACCCTGGCAGTGCACTGATTGTAGCTTTGAAGATTTGGCCCTAAAACATGATTAAAAGGGAGTATACTTACAGCTCGATTTGGGTTTCAGATGGACGGTGTTTTCCTCCATGGCGGCGGGGGAGGAACATCCCCTCCCCTTTTTAGAATGAAACTTCTGGGACAGAAATTCCCTCGAGGCCTCTTGACTAATCATGTTATGAGTGTGTGTGTTCTCCCTTCGTAGGAGGTGTTCCCTGCCTCCAGTCAAGCTTCTAAGCATAATCTCTATGGCTCTCCTTTATAAACTGCCTTTTATATTTCTGCGGTGTTGTAGCTTGAGTTCCCTCTGAATAAAAGCACCTTTTCATGCCCTCTGTGTAATATGAATCCATCGCAAATGATGTGAGCGAGGAATGAATGTTTTGCTTAGAAAAGAACACTCTGCTCTCCAGGCGGGGGGGGGGGGGAGAGAACCAGCGGTGCTGCTTTCTTGGATGCAGAGTGTTCTCCTGAAATCTAAACATTAGGTTGCTGGATCAGGCCAATGGCCCATCTAGTTCTCACAATCACAAGCCAGATACCTACTGGAAACCAATGAGCAGAACATAAGTCAAGGAACACACAATAGCCCAACCCCAGTTCACTCTGGGGCCCTGATCCACCTGCCCTGGGTGGATCCTCCATCTTGAGGACCAACCATCTTGGATGTGGTTCCAAATTAAGTAGTGTTTAATTAGGTGGTGGGTTTTTTTTGTTTGTTTACTTTGTTTAACCCCCCCTAGTTAATAATACAGCCAGGATGGGAGAGGAGGGAGAAGACATTGTGTATTTTCCCCCTGCCAACCAACAGCAATGGGGTTCAGTGCTGTGGAGTGCTCCATCGCAAGCAACTTTGTGGGGTGTGAAGCACAAGAGCTGTCAAGTACAACATCCCTAGAGTGGACATAAAAGGGGATGTCTGGACCAGCCAGTCGGAACTTCCTGTTTCTCCTAAGCTGGGACAGACTTCCTCTGCATGTGACTAGAGGTGGGTGTGGCCTCACCTGTGCAGGTAACAAAAGCATAGGACTAGCCGCCATCTCTCTCTCTCTCTGACCACATTCGCCGAAGAAGCAACATCTGCTTAGCCTAAGATGCTCTCTTGGCGAGGACAAAGGAACTGTCTCCTTATGGGATAGTTTCCAGGTGTATATTACTTTTCTAACTTAAGTCTGCCTTCTGGGATCCATTTGTGAACAGAATGTAAGTGAGTAAACTCTTTTTATACTTTTATAGAAGACTGTGTCGTGTCTATCTTTTTATGAGGGACTAAATGGGGAATTACCTTTAAAACGTATTACAGAGGCTTTAGCGAGCCTGAGCAAACGCATCCGTTGTACAAGTTTAAAAAGGGAAATGTTACTCTGCTAAATTGTGGAACTTGTTAACACAAGTTGGAAAGGATATAATCAAACAATATATCCTCTTCTACATCCCGAACATTCCCACAGGGAAGGTGTGCAAAGGAACCACTTGCACCCTACAGAAGCATATTGGAGGTAGAATACAGCAATCAAGTTTAGTAGCCATTGATAGCCTTTACCTCCAAGGATTTGTCCAGACCTCTTTTAAAGCCAGAGGGATGTGGGTGGCACTGTGGGTTAAACCACAGAGCCTAGGGCTTGCTGATCAGAAGGTATGCTGTTTGAATCCTCACAACGGGGTGAGCTCCCGTTGCTTGGTCCCTGCTCCTGCCAACCTAGCAGTTCGAAAGCACATCAAAGTGCAAGTAGATAAATAGGTACCACTCCAGCAGGAAGGTAAACAACATTTCCGTGCACTGCTCTGGTTCACCAGAAGCGGCTTAGTCATGCTGGCCACATGACCTGGAAAAACTGTCTGCAGACAAATGCCGGCTCCCTCGGCCAGTAAAGCAAGATGAGTGCCGCAATCCCAGAGTTGTCCGCGACTGGACCTAATGATCAGGGATTCCTTTACCTTTTAAAGCCATTCAAGTTGATGGCCATAACTGCCTCTTGAGGGAGGGAGTTCCACAATTTAACTGTGTGACGTCCTTTATTTTATCTGTCCTGAACTTTCCAACATTTTGCTTCATCAGAGATCCATGAGTTCTACTATGATGAGAGAGGTGGAAAATGTTCCTCTATCCACTTTTGGCATGCCGTACATGATTTCCACACTGCTTCTTGCTTCTTACTTGCTTTTCTCCTAGCTAAACAGCCCCAAATACAGTGGTACCTCGGGTTAAGAACTTAATTTGTTCTGGAGGTCCGTTCTTAACCTGAAACTGTTCTTAACCTGAAGCACCACTTTAGCTAATGGGGCCTCCCGCTGCCGCCGCGCAATTTCTGTTCTCATCCTGAAGCAAAGTTCTTTTTTTATATAAGATATTTATTAAAGTTTTAAGGATTTATATAAAATAGAAAAAACAAAAGAACAAACAGAAACAACAAAAATACATACAAAACACATACAACAACAAATATAATTTCAATCCCCTATATTCATAAAACTTACTTTCCCGACCTCCTCATACCTCCCCTCTATGTATTCCAATCTCTAATTAGTTCAATTCAGCTGAAGCAAAGTTCTTAACCCAAGGTACTATTTCTGGGTTAGCGGAGTCTGTAACCTGAAGCATCTGTAACCTGAGGTACCACTGTATTGCAACCCTTCCTTATTGGGGAGTTGCTCCCCCCCCTAATAATTTGCTTGCCCTTTTCAGGGTACTCATAGAATTGTAGAGTTGGAAGGGACCCTGAGGATCATCTAGTCCAACCCCCTGCAATGCAGGAATATGCCGTTGTCCCATACGAGGACCGAACCTGCAACCTTGGCGTTATCAGCACCGTGCTCTGACCAACTGAGCTATCCACGCACTAAACAGTCATTAATCTTTTAATGCAGTTGCAAGTTACTACTACCTGATAGCTCTCTGCAACTAAGCAAGTGTCTGCCTCTTCTCCATTAGTGGTACAGTACTTAATAACAAACTCTCTGTTTAATAAAACACTTTGGGTAAGTGAACCTTATTCCTGCTTCCTTGAGGGTATCTCTTATCGGGGCTCTCATAATTCTTTGTTCCCAATTAGTGCCTATTTAGTTGAGCCTTCTGCCTTCCTGTTTGTTTTAAGAGCTGGGATGATTAGTTTCTATCCTTCTAATCAAGCTGTTAACGAGCTTCTGTGGCTGTTCGTTCCCTGATGGCACGTTGATAGGGTTCTCCTTGAAGTTCTGTCCCCTCCCCTACTTCTGAATTCGCTTTCAACACAGAAATTAGCCATTTCCCCCAGGCTTTGATATACTACACACGAAACATAAACCGCTGCTTTGATAATACATAAATGCCAATACTCAATTAAACGATTGCCAAACATTCATTTACTTCTTAAAGCGGTGGCTTTAAAAGGAAGAAAGAAAAGAATACACACTCGCATAGCTGTCAACTTTTCCCTTTTCTTGCGAGGAATCCTATTTGGAATAAGGGAATTTCCCTTAAAAAAAGGGAAACGTTGACAGCTATGAGTAACTGCTGTCCTTAACTCATAGTTATCAGAGGCTTAATGATGGAACGTCTACTCACATTCTTATTGGATGCTAGAAGAGGAAATGTTGATTAGATATTACCCTTCTTTCCTCACATTTGTGAGTTCAGCAGAGTGCATCTCTTTGCAGCTTAGATAGGCTCGTTTACTTTACTTTTACTTTTAGTTTAAGTAATCCAGGATGCTTTATGGCAGACTGGATCCTTCTGGTATTTCCCCCTTAAAAAACAACAATCATACAAATAGTCTTGTAAAAGGTAAAAAATATCATTTACTCACTCAGAACACTTGTTGAAGAGTAACAGATAGGCTTAAGGCAGGCTTAAAATGGTAATTCAGTTACAAAGACATTGGTCTAGTTTAAAATGGAGTCTGAGACTGAGCATATGTTCTCACATTGCTGGAATGAGGTCAAAGATCAAAGGGGAAGTGCTTGGCCAGGTGATGAGATTATATGTATGTATAAGCCCTCCACCTGTCAGGGCACAGAGCTCCTTCTAGGAAACTTACAGGAAGAACTCTGAGCTCCTATCACACATGTGCCTATCTAGCAAACATGCATTGTTGGTTTGACTGCATTGTAAATAGCCCACAATTGTAGCATGAAGTGTTGCACTTGTTTATTTAAAATATGTGCACTTTGCCATTTGTCCAGAAGAATAGCAGCTTCACAAGAAACTGCAACCGCAAAATGTAAAGCTTCAAGAAAAAATGCAAGCAATCCAGAGACCAGACCAGGTGTGGGGTCAAGATGCAGCTGAAGAACAACTCTCATTAGCTCTGGCCTTTGGCTGTACATGTTTAGGCTGATGGCAGTTGCAGCTCAGCAACATCAGGGGAGTCAAAGATTCCCCACACATGGGCTAGGCATAATAATTAAAACTGATGTTACGCCACAAATTTGTGGGAATGTTCAGGGATGCAGGGGAGGATATATTGTCTGATTATATCCTTTTCCAACTTGTGTCAACAAGTTCCACAATTTAGCAGAGTAACATCCCCCTTTTTAAACTTGCAGTGGATGCGTCTGCTCAGGCTCGCTAAAATAACAACTGTTCTGGTATTTCCCCCTTATTCCCTTCATAAAAGATAAGACACGACACAGTCTTCTATAAAAGTGTAAAAAAGGTTTACTCACACATTCTGTTCACAATCGGATCCCAGAAGGCAGACTTAGCTTAGAAAAGTAACATATACTTGGAAACTATTCCATAAGACAGCCCCTTTGTCCTCGCTTGGCTGGAAGCCAAGAGGGCATCTTTGGCTAAGCAGATGTTGCTTCTTTGATGCATGTGGAGAAAGAGAGAGAGATGGCTGCCCTGCCCTGTGCTTTTGTCGTTACCTGCACAGGTGAGGCCACACCCACCTCTAGTCACATGCAGAGGAAGTCTGTCCCATCCCAGAAGGAAACAGGAAGTTTACCTGCTGGCTGGACAAACATTCCTCTCGATGTGTAAACATGTTCACTCTAGGAATGTTGTACTTGACTGCTCTTGTGTTTCACATCCCACAAATTTTCTCCTGTGTGGGTTTCTGAGGTTCTTTTATTTCATTCCAAAAGTAATCTCCTCAGTGGTCTGCCCTCTGCAGCCTTCCTGGGTGCCCATTCTCCCTGAAGCCTCCATGATGGCCTTGCCTGGACTTTCTTCTCAGCTCAGGGAGGCTGCCAGTGGCACACCTGACAGAATGTTTGTCATTCTTAAAATGTGAAACTTAATTATTATTATTGGCTGTTCTTGCAATAAACAAGGCACTCTGTGGAGAATTAAAGAAGACAAGTCCCTGCCCAAAGGCTCCCAATCAAATTAGGCACTTATTGAAGCAGGAGAAACGTAAAACGTCTGATTAACTCTTTTGCTGAAACCAGTGGAACTTAATATCGCCTAATTTTGCCCTATATAAAAACAAGGATAAAACCCAACCAAGTCCAATGCTCCACTGATTTCAGCAGGAGAGCTTTCAACAGGGGCTAAACTCTTCTCTGAGACTTAAAATTGCTGAACTGTACAGCTTGGTTATGCCTGATTTTTTAAAAAATGCAATAAATAAGAATCTGTACTGATATGAATGAGAAGAAGGTAGGGCTGGGAGATAACTCTGAGAGCTGCTGCCAGTCAGTGTAGACCAGGCATGTCCAACTCCCCAGAGACTGCGATCTACTCCCAATATAAAAAAACCTGGCAGTGATCTACCCATTGTCATTGGAGGGGTAATAATAATAATAATAATAATAATAATAATAATAATAATTTATTATTTGTACCCCGCCCATCTGGCTGGGTTTTCCCAGCGACTCTGAGCGGCTTCCACAGAGACCAGAAATACACTAAAATGTCACACATTAAAACTTCCCTGAACAGGGCTGCCTTAAGATGTCTTCTGAATGTCAGGTAGTTGTTTATCGCTTTGACATCTGATGGGAGGGCGTTCCACAGGGCGGGTGCCACTACCGAGAAGGCCCTGTGCCTGGTTCCCTGTAACTTGGCTTCTCGCAGTGAGGGAACCGCCAGAAGGCCCTCGGCGCTGGACCCCAGTGTTTGAATTGTGCTCTGAATTGTGCTCTGAAACATACTGGGAGCCAATGTAGGTCTTTCAAGACCGTTGTTATCTGGTCTTGGCAGCCGCCCCAGTCACCAGTCTAGCTGCCGCATTCTGGATTAGTTGTAGTTTCCGGGTCACCTTCAAAGGTAGCCCCACATAGAGCGCATTGCAGTAGTCCAAGTAGGTGGGTGTTGAGCTTTTTTTGGGGGGGGGGGCGGGAGGCCAGAGTTGTTGAGCTTCATGTAGCGGGGGAAGGATTTCCTTAGCTTCTTTGGGGGAAACGACATTAAACGCTCACAATAAACTACACCACAAACAAGCGCACTTGTCCACAATTGTCGGCAACAGACAACAAAGAAGCGCCCATTTCACACAATGGAGTGACAGAGTGAGGGAGGTGGGGTGGAGACCTTCATTATACATTTTTAAAAATCCAGCGTTCGATAAGGAGCCCGCGATCGAACACAATCAAGCGTGATCACCTGGGGAATCTACCATTGGACATCGCTGGTGTAGACAATACTGACTTGATGGACCAATGGTTTGACTTGGTAGAAGCCAACTTCCCTTGTGCTTTCCCACTGAATTATTGTCATTCTCTATTAAGCATGACTAATGTATGTCAACCTCATGTTTAGGAAGGTGTTTATTCAATATTAAGGACTCCTTTACTAACTAACATCCATTCATGGGACTGGTGTACGTGAGGGACTCTGTAGGCAGCTGCCCCATGACCTTTGTTCAATTATATAACAAATACTCGTTGGACACAAATAATTTGTAATGATTCATAGATTCGACCTTTATGATGGAAGGAAGATAAATGAGTCTTCTGAGTTTATGCACATTGAGGGGGGGGAACATATCCCTAGAGGAAATGTTAATCAGACTCATTGTAAAATGGATGCTAGCACACTCTGGTTGAGCTGGAGAAAGTATACCTGAGTGAGAAACAGACAAGTAATCAAATATAAGGAATAAAAACAGCCTGGATTATATATTGCATATTACAGCTTTCTAGTAATTTTATATTCATAAACTTGGTGATCCTGGCAACAGACCTGAAAGCTGTGGTGGCAGAGACTGGTAGAATCCAGAGGGGAAAGCTATCAAGCCTTGGATACTTCTCTTGGGAAAAGAATGGAAGAAGCAGAAATGGAAGGTAATTTTTAAAAATTAGGATGAAAAATCACGGCAAATATAAGAGGAAATCAGATTGGAAGATATGGAACTGGATGTGAATTAATGAATATACAATAAGTAAATAACTATGGAATAGTATTTTAATATATGACCACAGTGGAGAGGGGATGCAGGTGGCGCTGTGGGTTAAACCACAGAGCCTAGGACTTGCCGATCAGAAGGTTGGTGGTTCGAATCCCCGCGACGGGGTGAGCTCCCATTGCTCAGTCCCTGCTCCTGCCAACCTAGCAGTTCGAAAGCACGTCAAAGTGCAAGTAGATAAATAGGTACCACTCTGGTGGGAAGGTAAACGGTGTTTCCGTGCGCTGCTCTGGTTGGCCAGAAGCGGCTTAGTCATGCTGGCCACATGACCCGGAAGCTGTACGCCGGCTCCCTCGGCCAATAAAGCGAGATGAGCGCCGCAACCCCAGAGTCGGTCACAACTGGACCTAATGGTCAGGGGTCCCTTTACATTTACGGTGGAGAGAGACATGTGTGAACAAAGATAAATAATTAAAGAATCCCTTTTAGACTTTTTCTGTGGAATGGAAAATGAATGAATAGGAGACATTTGGGTCAGAATATCAGGAAAATATTCCTTAGCAGAAGGAAAAACATCTTGATGTCACCCAATAGTAAATACTTTGAATAATCTTTTTGTAACTGACAAATGGAAAATCAGAAGTCCCTTTTCTTTCTCTTTTCTTTCTTTCTTTTCCTTCTATTATTTTTATTTTCCTTATTCTCCCCTCTCTCGTTTCTCTTTTCTTTTCTTTTTGTGTGTGTCCCCTACTCTGGGCCACTACTGCGATTATACATACAGTTGCAATTAAAATTATTCTCTCTCTCACACACACACATACCCCAATTGCAAATCAGGTTGATTATCAAAATTTATAGACTTTTGGCTGTTTGCAATGAGCAAATCAACCAAAAGCAATTGAAATAGCTCAACACGACAGATGCTTCAAGTGGTTCCCCCTAATTCAGCTGAAATTGCAACTTATACTGGATGGTTTATGAAGGACCCTGTATGAGAGGCAGGACAGGGAAGATATCCCAGGGTGGGAGTCTGGGAGAAGAAAGGAAAGCTCTCATGTAAGAACTGGGAGGGTCAACCAGTTTCTTGTGTGGTGTAGTGGTTAAGAGCGGTAGTCTCGTAATCTGGGGAACCGGGTTCGCGTCTCCGCTCCTCCACATGCAGCTGCTGGGTTACCTTGGGCTAGTCACACTTCTTTGAAGTCTCTCAGCCCCACTCACCTCACAGAGTGTTTGTTGTGGGGGAGGAAGGGAAAGGAGAATGTTAGCCGCTTTGAGACTCCTTAAAGGGAGTGAAAGGCGGGATATCAAATCCAAACTCTTCTTCTTCTTTTCTTTTTTTCTGTTTGTGTTTTCATTTAGATTAGTTTGTTTTTTATAGCATTGCATTATGAAAAAGTCTTAATAAAATTTTAGGTGGGGGGGGGCAGAGAAGCAACAGCAGCAGAAATAGAGGGCTATATTTCTTAACTCCTCTTTCCTGGGCGTATTAGGAGGAAGGCATAGGATGCAAATCTAATAAGCGATGTTCTCATTAAGTAAGTGATAAAAAGTTAATTCCAAGTACAAGTAGCTAGGATCACTGCATAATCTGGATTGAACCAGACTGTGCATCTGATTTTCTCTGAAATACCCAGCCATCAGCACTTACTTGCGAAAACTAGTAAACTTTTAAAAAGCATTGTTCATAACTTACAAAAAATGCATATTTTAATTTCCATTAATTTAACTGGTTGATCATGACAGAGAATCTATTTATAATAGTGTAACCCTACTGAATTCAGAGGAAGGCTCTAGTGTAAATAGGAAGTGAACTATTTAAATAAATTTGATTTCAACTAATTAAACGAGGCAGGCTTCTGTAAAATGCTTTATTCTGTCTCTGCCTCAAATCCCAAGAGTTATCATCGGCATAGATATTCGGCAGTAAAGCTGCTTGTTTTTTGTTTTTTTAACCATGGGCAATACAATAAACTGGACTAGATCTTTCTGTTTACTTGTCTGCTCCAGCTGGGCATCCTATTGGCTGGAATCCCTGGCTTGAGAGATCATGAGGTTTCAGGGATTGCCATGGGAACCAGGAATGATCACAAAAAGAGCTGGAATCATCCGATTCAAAGATTATTTGGTATTCAGTGGTTACTATGGAGACGCAAAATGGTATCCAAAACAGGGATGTGCATTTTGTGTATCAATCTGAGTTTAGCATGCACACACAGACACTTTTTTTCTTTTAAAATACTTAAATATTAAAAGTTAAACAAAGGCCCTCAGCGGAATTGCTATTTTATGCTAGTTTTGGGTGGAGAGTTTCACGTATCTGCATTGTTGAAATTCTGATAACCTTCCCAAATATTTCTCCCAAGGGAAAGAAAAACAACCAAACAAACAACAAGCGGAGATACAAAATGTGATGTAATTCTTATTCAAACATACTTTTAGATCAAAAGTTTTCCTTCCTTAAGTGGAAGAAATCTTTGCCAATGAGAGAATTTATTTATTTTTAGTAGAAGAGTTCCTTTTCACTGGAGAAAGTCTTCTTTTATTGGAGAAAGCTTCTGCCATTGAATGAAAGAAACCCTTGGGCTCAAAGTCACTATTTATTTATTACTTGCTTGGATATTCTAAGAAACCATATATATATATAGGTTCAGTTTTGAAATCAGTTCATTTTTGAAAGGTTCAGTCTACCATCTTGATGTCATTTTGTCCAACTGTATCAAAACATGGACAAGAACCTGCTCCTTGATGTCAGGAACCATCACACAAAATTCAGTTATAGGATCTTTAAAAGTGTCTAAGTACATAGTGAAGAATCAACTTTCCAAAATATAGAGCAGACTAGTGGAGGAATGCCTGGCACTGCCTAGGAATTTTTAGAAACAAAAAATACTGTGTTTTAAATGGATTGTGCAATTTGTGAGCTTGGACCCATCATATAAAAAATTGGTTGCAGTAATGCCAAGGTCATATTTCAGTCCACCACCTTAATTCAAAATGACACCTGGAATCCAATCATCAACAAAGACTCCCCAGTCCCACTTCTGGAACCTTCATGCCAAGCTTGGTGATGATCTCTTGAGTGGTGGTCAATCCTGTGGCAAAAAATGGGTGAACTCATGCCAACCTCATGTTTCAGCCTGCCATCTTGGTTCAAAATAGTGCCCAGTATCCAAATATTGATAAGGATTGCTCCACACACCTCAGGAACCCTCACGTCAAGTTTGGCAACAATATCTCAAGAGGCAGCCAAACCTATGCCAAAAACCGTGTGAAGTCAGGCCAAAGTGATGTTTTGGGCTACTATCTTGATACTGTGGGGTGTAACATCACAAAAGCAGTCAAATACAACATTTCCTGTTTGCCCAGAGTGGATATACAGGGGAATGTTGCTCCAGCCAGGAGGACTTATTGTCACACCTGGTTTGGAGCAACCTCCCCTTTGTGTGACAAGGTAGATGGGCATGACCCTGGGAGACCCCATCAAAGGGCTAGTCACACAGCCATCTTCCCTCCCCCCCCTCTTGATGTTCCTCCTCTTGTACTAACTTGATGCTTTTTCGCTGTGTGCTGGCTCTCAGCCAGCAGCACACGGGCTCATTCCTCATGAGAGGATGAACCCACACTTTTCTCTGTATCTGCAACTACAAGCTAAAGTCTGCCTTCAGGATCACACTATGGACTGAATGTGAGTCAACCTTATCATCCTCCTGGAACTGCCCAACATTCTTTAAGCAATCTTAAAAGAAGATTAAAGGTAAAGGTAAAGGGACCCCTGACCATTAGGTCCAGTCGTGACCGACTCTGGGGTTGCGGCGCTCATTTCACTTTATTGGCCAAGGGAGCCGGCGTACAGTTTCCGGGTCATGTGGCCAGCATGACTAAGCTGCTTCTGGCAAACCAGAGCAGCGCACGGAAACGCCGTTTACCTTCCCACCTGAGAGGTACCTATTTATCTACTTGTACTTTGACGTGCTTTTGAACTGCTAGCTTGGCAGGAGCTGGGATCAAGCAACGAGAGCTCACCCCGTCGCGGGGATTCGAACCGCCGACCTTCTGATCGGCAAGTCCTAGGCTCTGTGGTTTAGACCACAATGCCACCTGTGTCCCTTATCATTACTTTAAAAGAAGATTACTGTGTCATTATTGTTTTAGGAGGGAACAAAAGGGGATTTACCAGGAACAAATCCAATCTGGACAAGCCAGACTGGATTGCTTAACTCAAGTGATTCTCACAAATCCAGTCAACTAGATTCCTGCTATGTACATGGGAATGCGCTCTACTACAAGCTCACTAGCGTGGGTGAGGAAGGATAATATTAATCAATATAGCCTCTCCTATTGTCCTCAACATTCCCACCGATTCAAAATCTATCGCAGGAAACCTAGTGCCAAATTTGTTGGCAGTGGGTCAAGAGGCATCCAAATGCGTAGGGAAGAGCCCATTCTGAACCATTTGCTCAGCATTTGGCCGAAAAAGTTGCTTGGATCTGCTGAATTCAATGGAGTTTGTTTGCAGGGAAGTGTGGATAGGATTGCAGCCTTAACGTCTCTGGGTTTTTGTCCGGTATTGATTGCTATATAACTAATTCTGTAAGTTCAAAGCAATTTTAATGTATTTTTTTACACCACCTTGTGATGAAAGGTGGTATAGTACTAGTTCTAGTAAATAACAATCTTATCGGCTGCTAAAATGTTTGCAAAGCATTTTTAATGCAAGGTGGCTTACTGAAGTGACTCGCCAGCAGGGAGCAAAATCGCCACCCAATACTGCTGGAGGTTATAGAAAGAGTGATTGATCGTATGAATCTGAGAAAGTGGCAAGTACATAAAGGTGGGAGTACCTGGAGATGAGGAAAAAGGAGAAGGAAGAGAGAGAGATGCTGCAAGGTTTCACCTGGGAAGCATATATGAGTTCCCCTTACATGGAAAACCAGGCCCAGTTTCAAGTCAGGTCCTGTCTCCTTCAGCCTAGGCTCAATTCAAACTTGGCTTATGCCTCACCCTTGTCTTTCATGCTACTCCAACTTTCCATAAGCAAAATAAGAAAACAGAAAACAAAAACAAAAACAGAGAGAAGCTTTACTTGTGGAAGGAGGAGAGCGTAACATTTCCAAGCACAATTCAAAGTGTTGGTGCTGACCTTTAAAGCCCTAAATGGCCTCGGTCCAGTATATCTGAAGGAGCGCCTCCACCCCCATCGTTCTACCTGGGCACTGAGGTCTAGTGCCGAGGGCCTTCTGGCGGTTCCCTCACTGCGAGAAGCCAAGTTACAGGGAACCAGGCAGAGGGCCTTCTTGGTAGTGGTGCCTGCCCTGTGGAAGGCCCTCCCACCAGATGTCAAAGAGAAGAACAGCTACCAGACTTTTAGAAGACATCTGAAGGCAGCCCTGTTTAGGGAAGCTTTTAATGTTTGATGCATTACTGTATTTTAATATTTTGTTGGAAGCTGCCCAGAGTGGCTGGGGAAGCCCAGTCAGATGGGCAGGGTATAAATAATAAATTGTTGTTGTTGTTGTAACAGTCAGTGGCCAGGACTCACTACCAGACAATCAACCACCACAAGAAAATGCTGCTGCTGTGGATCATGGGGCTTGTAGTTTTCAAACTTTAAGCAGTATGATCTCTACCAAGATGCAACACTCTGAGCATCATTTCTAGCCTACAGCTTCTACTATGTGGTAGTGATCCTTACAAGGAACATAGGAAGTTGCCTTATACTGAGTCAGACTTTTGGTCTAATCGGCTCAGTATTGTCTACACTGACTGAAAGTGGCTCTCCAAAGTATCTGACAGGGATCTCTCCAGCCCAACAGGATGATACAAGTGATTGGACTTGGTTATGCAATTCAGATGTTCTCCTGCTGAGTCAGTGCCCTCCCCCAAAGCCTTCCACCTTCCTCAAAACAAGGCACTTCCCCTCTTTGGCTTGCAGGAGACGAGACACACCTGAAAATGTTGACAATGCTTTGCCTATTCAGAATCTTTGAGGGCCCCTTTTCAAAACACAAGCACCCATGAGTTATTTCAAGTGTTCAGAAATCACAATCTTTGGATGACTAGAGCATCCTCTCACCATGTTCTGCTATGCCACTGAATCGATCGAAATCCCTACAGATCATCCCATTTATAATTACGTTCTACTTTAAGTGAATGTTAGTGTTAATATTGCAGATATGGAATAATCCCCGGCAGATGTTGCTAATCTTACTGATTCTCCGAATTCGTAACGTTCAGCAGGGAGAGGAGCAGGAAGAGGCAGCCAGCAAGAAAAAATAAACCATGGAAGGAGATGCCCATGTAGCTGGCCGAGGTGCTGAAATGTATTTAGTGTTCCACACTGTCGATATTTACTGACCCATTGGCGACACTGTGACATTTGCAGTTTTAAAAGGGAACATGAGTCTAAGACAAAGACAGCAAGTGTTATTTATTTGTCTGCTGAGTCAGCCAGAGGTTGATTTTGTTGCTGTTTTATCATGTTTCTGGCAAGCAAAATAACTTCAGGGTAGATTGCAAAAGCTACATTAAAGGAACACACGCAAACTCAAGTTCCACAGAGGAGGCCATCTGATCGGCTAATAGGGCAAGTTGCTATCAATCTTTCACATTTAGCTGCTATATTTTTAAAATGTGATTGAGTGTTTTCCATATACAGTCATGGGATAAGTGGGGCGACATGCAGTTCTCTCCGTTCTTCTGACAGACTTACTCTCCTGCCGATGACTCAGACTTGAGGTCTTCCACTTGACCTGGACCTCATGAACACATCAGCAAACAGTCCTCTTTTTGCAAAGATGGAAGGCCGTATTCTGCCATCAAATCACCCATGTTTTAAAAATATATATTTTTACTGCCATTTTAAACTAACAGAATGATCAGTTTATAACAATGTCACCCTTTACAATAGCAAAAGAAATGAAATAAAAATGTCTAGGGCACTACTAGTGCTGCTGGGATGACAGAGGAGGGAATAGTTGAGGTGTGGGCAGAACCTCATACCAAAAAGAGAGAGAGAAGCTGGGAGAGGGCGCTTTCAATCCAATCACTTTTGTTAACAAACTGAATAAAAGGATACTGAATTGCTGTAACTTTATCAGTTTTGATTCCTTCCACATGCCCTCCCCCTCTCTTAGGTCAGCTTTTCCTCCAAGGCTAGCTGCCAAACTCTACTGCACCAAGATTTAAAGGAGAGATGTTTTGCTTCTCTCCAGTTCCTGGCAATTTCCAGTCGTGTTTCTAAAAGGTCCCATGTTTTGCTAATTAAAATTATCAATATCCCTCTGCCAAGGAGGAACTGAAGATTAGACAACTTCATGGATAAGACCAGGGGTCAGCAACCTTTTTCAGCCTTGGGCCGGTCCACCATCCCTCAGACCATGTGGTGGGCCAGACTATATTTTGAAAAATAAATAAATGAATGAATTCCTATGCCCCACAAATAACCCAGAGATGCATTTTAAATAAAAGCACACATTCTACTCATGTAAAAACATGGTGATTCCCAGACCGTCTGCGGGCCGGATTGAGAAGGTGATCGGGCCGGATCCGGCCCCTGGGCCTTAGGTTGCTGAAGTGAAGGACATGAGGCAGGAGTTGGTAATGCAGGTGAGCTGTGCATAAGCAAGCTGCCAGCTAGCTCTGCTGAGGCTCTTTTTATTAGCACAATATGCAAAACCAGTCAGATACATTTTGGACTCTGACCTTTACATCTTCCAAACACGAGATCATGGGGTGGTGCAAAGTTATTTTGGCACCTGTTTCCACCGTGTCATTTCCCCCTTGAACGATGTATAGCGAAGGAGACAAAGGTCACAGACAGGGCATGGCAGACCACTAAGAGAGCAAAGGTTAGATAGAGGGCATGATGTTCAGACAGCTGTGGCTTGTCTGTGGGTGGAAATGTGCTCCACACCCAGCAGGTGGAAGTGTGCGCCACACCCGGCAATCATTCCTTCAGTTGCCTACCCCTGGATAAGACTATCAGTTGCTACTAGCCATGATTGCTATGCTATGCATCCACAGTTGGAGAAAGCAGTGCTGGGAATGCCACTTGATGGAAACCACAGGAGATAAGAATGCTCTTATGCTCAGATGCCAGTTTATGGCTGGCCATGGTGGGAGAGGGATGCTGAACTAGATGCGCCAATGGACTGATCTAGCAGGTGTTTCTTATGCTCTTAACACATCACTTGTGAGTATTCGGGGGCAAGAAATTCTATGCAATGCGGCATAGCTTTATTTTATTTTTGCATTACATCAAACATTTCATCAATACAAAACTCAATTTCGGTGTCAAGCTGAATGGCTTTTGAAAAATGGACACATGAAACTTTTCTGAAGGATAGCCACTCCTTTTTTCTGGGGGGGGAAATAGATCTGGAAGGGAGAGATATTGAATTATGGAGCTGGGGACTCAAAGTCTTTATTTGATTCTATGGGAAATGGATGCATTATATATGCATTGCACAGGTACTGGGGATTTTATGTTGTGTTAGGTTTGTCCATTATTTTCTTTCATCAACACTCAATAAAAACAGGCACTGAACCAGTGTAGCATAGCATGAGTATGAGATGGAAGTTCTCATTTAAAATCACAGCTTTAATACGCTATTATAATGTGTGAGAAATAATACTTAACAAGCTTGTTGTGAGATTAGAGAATAAATATGTGCAAAGCACTTTATGCAGTTCGGGGGAAGCATCATATATATATTAAGCCTTAAAGCCAGTGTAGGTAGATATTGCCGTGTTGGACTTAAAGGCTCCCACACACTTCCGCTTTCCCAACCGCTTTCCCGTGGGGAAAATCTGCTATTTACTGCAGAATCAGAGCAAATGCCAATTGGACTTTCCATGGATTGATGTCTGCTTCAATTCAGAAGAACAAGTTTTCCTGGGGAAAGAGGTGGGACAAATGGACAACTGCTTTCTAGGCATGGGGCAAGTCAAGTGTGGACAAGTCCTTAGACTGGGAAGAACTGGATTCAAATCTCCACTTGGCCATGAAGGCTAGGGGTGGGGAACTCCACTGAGGAGCAAAAAGTAATAATAAATAAAATTAAATCCACGGTACATTTTGGAAAGTGGTTTGTCTATCTGCTTGCCTGCCAGCTTACCTGCCTATCTGCCTGTCTGTTGCACAAAGCATAGTATCCGTAGCATCTTGTACACCTCCTTCTGGCAACTCCTGCAGCCAAACCTGTGCCCAGTGCATTGCTCTGCTTTCCTTTGGACCATATGATGGAGGTAGAGAGGGGAGGTCTTGTCACCTGGGCAGCCCAGGGCCTCCATACACACTGTCTATGTTAGGACCCAGGGGAGGTCACTTTGTTGCTGCAAATGCAGCAGTTTGGCTTCACCCCTGGAGGCACGTTCCATTAAGTATCCTTGGGCAATTGATACTGTTCCACCGACTTCTCTTTTTCATGGAAAATCCTCCCTTTCTTCATCTGAGCAGCCAGCCGGCTACAAAGGAAAGTACTTAATGCTGCAACCTCCTACTTGTCCCTGAAAATATAACCTAGTTGTTTTTAAAGGCTTTCTTTTTGTATCCAACAATAGGAGACCACGCTCCTCAGATTCACTCAAGCACCTGTCCTTTTTATAATGTCCTGTGTGTTTACAAGCTGTCTCCAGCATTAGAAAATTGACTGTTCCATGGCCAAGCTGTTCCTAGAATGGTGTGTTTATTAAATCATATTGAAGTCTGAGTCTCCTCCCCACCACACTGCAACGCCAATTGCGGAATCAGCTTTATAGACAGTGGAGCTGCAGCAGGCATAGGCAACCTCAGCCCTCCAGATGTTTTGGGGCTACAATTCCCTTTATCCCTGACCACAGGTCCTGTTAGCTAGGGATCATGGGAGTTGTAGTCCCAAAACATCTGGAGGGCTGAGGTTGCCTACGCCTGGTCTGCAGTCTAGCCAAGATAATAATTATACTCTTCAATTACTGCAGCAATATTATATTATTATTATTATTATTATTATTATTATTATTATTATTAATACCACCCTTCAACCATAGATCACAGGGCGGTTCACAACATAAAATTGCAAAAGAAGAACACAAAATACATAACATAAAAACCCCAAACATCTTTTGCACCTTGATCCCAAATCAGGGGGGATGCGTAGTGGTGGAGCATCTGCCTGGCTTGCTGAATATTTAATCCAAGGTTAAATCCCCAGCATTTTCAGATACGGCTTGGAGAGATCACCCTGTCCGAAACCCTGGAGAACCACAGTAAATCGGTGTAGTGAAAACTGAGCTAGGTGGACGAACGGCAGCTTCCACTGATTACATGGGGACAGTTTCCAAGTTAGCAGAGAACTCTGGACTTATGAGAAAATTAAACACGCCTTGGACAGCAGTCACATACAATTAAATTATGCAGTAATGCTAATGCTATAACACTGCTGCTGCCGCTGCCGCTATTAATAATAAGAGAGATGATTAGGCCATTGTAGTCCATGCTCTACTAACTTGCAGACTGGATTATTCCAATGCTCTCTACATGGAGCTGCCCTTGAATGCTACTCAGAAACTTCACTTGGTCCAAATTACGACAGGGGTTCTATTTACACATCATACAATCAGTTTTAAAAGAGTTGCACTCATTGCCAGTTTGTTACCAGGTCCAATTCAAAGTGCTCACAATTCCAGGCTCCAAATGACCCAGCTGAAAGACCACCACCTTCACTTCTGGGTGCTGAGATTGGCAGAGCCAACTACCCTTTGCCCCCAGAGGCTCATGGTGTTGCAGGAAAACCAGCCATATCACACGAGTGAACAAAGAAACACATGAGACGGAGGTGAAAAAGAAGTCCAAAGTTTATTTCTGCACCCTCTTTACTTCCCACTCACCTCACAGAGTGTTTGTTGTGGGGGAGGAAGGGAAAGGAGAATGTTAGCCGCTTTGAGACTCCTTCAGGTAGTGATAAAGCGGGATATCAAATCCAAACTCCTCCTCCTCCTCCTCCTCCTCCTCCTCCTCCTCCTCCTCCTCCTCTTCTTCTTCGGATGAAGGACAGGAAACAAACAAGTTTGATCCCGTGGGATTGCTCCACAAAGACTGGACCCAGAACATTAGATCACACATGTTTTCATATAGATTGCATACGTTCCAATACATTTCAAATCCTTACATCCAATCAGAATGTTTAGTTCCCCTCTTCCCATTTCCTTATAAGGCACTTAAATGTAGACAATGCTACCACCGTGTGATTGGTCTGATTTTACTGCAGTGCCGAGCATGCGTACTGCTTCCTTAGGTGTGTGCTTCCTTATGATTGGTTAGAGTTTCCTGTAATGCTGAGCATGCTCAGAATGCCCAAACCTTATTTGGTGTGATTCCCTGTGATTCATTTCATCAGTGGGTGGGTGGCCTGGGAGAGGGCCTTCTCTGTGGTGGCCTCTGTGCTGTTGGACTCTCTCCCCACAGAGATGCGTCTGGAACTTTCATTCTTCCAAAGAATGCTGATGATGCCCCTCTTTACCCTCTTTACCTCTTTACCCTCTTTACCTCCCACTCACCTCACAGAGTGTTTGTTGTGGGGGAGGAAGGGAAAGGAGAATGTTAGCCGCTTTGAGACTCCTTCAGGTAGTGATAAAGCGGGATATCAAATCCAAACTCCTCCTCCTCCTCCTCCTTCTCCTCCTCCTCCTCCTCTTCTTCTTCGGATGAAGGACAGGAAACAAACAAATAAAATGATCTGAAACAAAAGGGTCTGAGTTCTCCTTTACAACCGTAGTGGTGTTTCAAGACAGGGTTATTGACAATCTTACTTTGTGTGTTTATATTTATTTATATGTGTGTGTTTGTGTGTTTGTGTGGTTCTTTCACAAAACAACAAGTGCTGACACCTGCAGTTCCTTTCACAAGAGGGCAGTTCAGGAAAGCTGAGTGAGGACCTCTATGGCTCAAATCTTTTCCCTTTGGCAGATTTACTGGGTTTCCCAAGGAAGGCCACTGTTTTCTCAGGCTAAACTTCACCTACCATTACAGTGATAGTAATACTGGGCTACTTTATAGGGCGGTGGCAAAAACTGCTGAGAGAGTGCAAAATACAGCTTTCTAAGTTGCAAGGTCTACATTGCTTTCCTACTCTTGCTTCATCATCCTCAGATATTATTGTTATTATTACAATGGTGCTTTATAAGGAATGAGAAGGCACAGGTCCCTGCCCCAATGGGCATACAATTGAGACACCAGAGAAATAACAGAGGAAGGGAAAGGAGAAACGGCAGCAGTAAACAGGGGAAGAATATGGAATTATTTTTGTTACATGCAGTTAAACTTAGTTAGAGAAAGGTATCAGGTCTATGGGTGGTGAAATCTGAACGGGGAGGAATAATTAACTACATGGTGTTCTTTAGCACCTAAATTTATTTCTCTCTCTTTTCCAAATGGGCCCAATGTACTGTGTTAAAGTACCCGCCCGACAACAGAATGCACACATTTCTACTTCCCACCTTAACACAGAAGTCTTAATTTTTATTTGGCCAGTTGGATTTTCTGGTAAATGTGGAGAGAGCAGTCATGCGAAGTTTGCACATGCTGTATTATTACACACACAGGATGTAGAACTGTGTGCCTCTGGAACAGCTCCCCGCCTCCTTACACACTTTTCAATTTCTCAGTCAAGTCTTTCAACCTCTTACATGCTGCCTCTCATGGAGACCTTTGGCTCAAATGCAGAGGAGTGATGTCACTCTTGCCTGCCACAATCCGGTTCTGCAGTATTTATTTTTTTTAATGAAGAAGGAATTTAAAAATAGAACAGGAGAGACAATTCAAGCTAGACCAGATGCTCAATTTGCTGCCACCTAGAGTGTTTTAACAGTAGCATGTTCCATCGAGAAAAAGCATGAGAAAGGGGCTTCCGAAGTGGTTTGGAGACCCTGCAGCTTTGATCAGGAAGAAACCGTTCTTCAGTTTTGGTCTTGTGTCTGTGTGCTTTTGCAAAACGCTTGGGGAATGTCAGCTGCTATCTCTTTATTTGAATCTCTGAGCTGATTAACGCTTGGTGACAGCAATGCTAAATTGTGCTTGTTGTGCATGTTTATTTATTTATTTCATGAAATTTATATATCACTTGATTGTGTGTGTGTGTGTGTGTGTATATATATATATATATATATATATATATATATATATATATAGCCCTTGAAGTGGTTTACAAAAAGAAAAAAACCTCCCCAATACAATTATGAGTAAAGACAATCAAAGCATTCAGAAAACTGAAGCCACCAATAAACTAAAAACACATCAGCAGTCAACAGTAAATGTTTGTTTTTATTTGAATCTACTGTAGATCAAACACAGGAATTTCTATTATACCCACCACATAAAAAATAGCATTACTTTTCCATTGACGGGTTCCTCTGGTCTTTATTTGGTGGGAATCAGAGCGGATTAAAGAGCTCTGTCACCCTAGCCCTTAAAAAATCCATTTTGGGGGAAAAAGCAGCAGAACGTTGTGGTTAGGAAATAGATGAGGAAATGCTCTGTAAAGTGTGGGATGAACAAATTATTAATGGGGAGAGATATAAGCACTCCACAAGCAAATCAGGATGAATAATAGAATCATAGAATTGTAGAGTTGAAAAGGACCCCAAGAGAAATCTATTCCAATATCCTGCAATACAGGAATGCAGGAATACTCAATGTCATAACAATGCCCCACAAACAGATCAGATTTAATACTCAATAAAGACTGGGCATAGTTTAACTTCTGTTCTGATTTGTGCAAGCAGATCAGAACCAATGCTGAATAAACATGTCCTTTGGAGGCACTTGAAGTTAGTTCACACACTCACAGTCAAGTCATCAATTGTTGCATAAACTGAGTGATGCTCAAGCATGTGTGAATTAGCCTGCAGAATGCAGGTATTCCTTCCCCACTCCTTTAACACAGATTTTTTAAAAAATATTTATTTGCCCAGTAGAATACAACTGGTGTGATTAATTTGTTGGTGAGCACGGAGAGAGCAGTCATGCAAAATTTGCATGGAATGTGTTATGCACACAAATCAGTGCAGTGTAGTGGTTAGAGCGTTGGAGACTAGGGTTCAAATCTGCACACAATTCATGAAGCTCTCTGGGTGACCATGGACCAGCCACCACCTCTCAGCCTAACCAAGCTCACGGGATTTTTGTGGAGATCCAATTTGGGGGTGGGGTACCACATACACCATCTTGATCTCCTTGGAGGAGAGGTAGGATATGGATGTAATGATGAAGATGGTGATGATGATGATAATCAGGCACCTATTAAGAAAGCTCCCCTCCTAGTGGACTTTCCATATGCTTATAATTTAAGTTTCTGTGTCTGTTTCCTGCTTTATACATACAGACATAATAGGAGCTTTTGTGAAGTTTGCAAGCAAGGCATGAGAGCAACAGCTCTTTCTGATTATTTTCCAATTGGCAATTGATGTTACAAAAGATGCAGGAAGATCCCCAGCATTTTAAGACCCAAAGGTTGCCTGAGATCATTAGGCACGATGCTAGCTGCTGGTGCAATTAATGTGCATTGCTGGTGCACAAAACCAGGTGGAAATGACTTAAAATGGACCCCTGACCATTAGGTCCAGTTGTGGCTGACTCTGGGGTTGCGGCGCTCATCTCACTTTATTGGCCTTGGGAGCAGGTGTACAGCTTCCAGGTCATGTGGCCAGCATGACTGAGCCGCTTCTGGCGAACCAGAGCAGTGCACGGAAATGCCAGTTACCTTCCTGCCAGACCGGTACCTATTTATCTACTTGCACTTTGATGTGCTTTTGAACTGCTAGGTTGGCAGGAGCAGGGACTGAGCAATGGGAGCTCACCCCGTCGCGGGGATTCAAACCGCCGACCTTCTAATTGGCAAGTCCTAGGCTCTGTGATTTAACCCACAGTGCCACCTGCGTCCCATCAGGAAATGACTTATGGGGTCTTTATTTCTCCCCCCACCCACAATGCAGTAATGAACAACAGCATTTTCTCCACTGGTTCACTGTTTGTTTAAACCAGCTCTTCCTCTTACTCCAGGAAGCCAAAGGGCAATGCATCCTGTATAATGATAGGAGGTTAGCAGAGCAGAGAAATGTGTTTGTCTCTGAACTTTGCATTCCCTTTGGAAAGGAGGAAAGTGGGTCTGGGAGGCTTCCAGAGCAGGGGTAGAGAACTTCAGGTGCTGTTGCCCAATGGGTTCCTCCAAGCCTCTCTATCTGGTGCTTGTGACTCATCTCAGGCCACACACCCTCCTCAACCACATCCTTCAGCATCCCTGCTCTGCACCCTTGCTGTTTCTGCCTGGCAAGAATGTGTCCTTGAACTCTTGTTTGCTGGATGGAGGATATAAGGTAGATATATAAAAACTTCCTGACAATAAGAGCTGTTTGACGGTGGAACAGTCTCCCTTGGAAGGCTGTGGGTTCTCCATCCTTGGAGCTTTTTAAGCAGAGGTTGGATGGCCATCTGCCATGGATGCTTTAGCTGAGATTCCTGCAGGGGGTTGGACTGGATGACCCTCAGGATCACTTCCAACTCTACAGATCTATGATTCTATATAGACTACCCATACGGATGTAACATTTGCATTTGTTGTTCTGCCCTCTTTTAACTCTGTCTCTGCCCACCTGTGGCCCCTGGAAGCTTGCAGAGGAGGGGATGTGGCCCTTGGCTTGACTTCTTAGGGCCTCTGGGGTGGACTTCTAATCCAAAATGACAGAGAACAGAGCAGATAGGAGGATTGCTACTGGTATACTGGCCTGCCCGTGCCAAGAACTCTAGAGGCTCACGCCATCTGTCTTGTTGTTGTTGTTTAGTCGTTTAGTCATGTCTGACTCTTCGTGACCCCATGGACCAGAGAACGCCAGGCACCTCTGTCCTCCACTGCCTCCCGCAGTTTGGTCAAACTCATGCTGGTAACCTCGAAAACACTATCCAAGCATCTCATCCTCTGTCGCCCCCTTCTCCTTGTGCCCTCCATCTTTCCCAACATCAGGGTCTTCTCCAGGGAGTCTTCTCTTGTCATGAGGTGGCCAAAGTACTGGAGCCTCAGCTTCACAATCTGGCCATCTGTCTTAGGCTTCACCAATTACACTGATCAATTGATCGATGCATTTTGCTCCAGAGAAAGCTGTGCGGAGAGCTTTGTAATCCGAAAGAGCAAAGAAAGGGGGAGAGATGTCAAATTTCTGAGTGTTTCTCCCTGCAAAGGAGGAGACAGTCTTCCCCCTTTTCCTTTTGGAAGTGAACATACTGTGCCGGTATCATATTATTGCATGATGATGATCCTCCTTCCTCTTAGGGATGATCTGCAGGACATGTCTCCTCCTGGCATTCAGCACCCACTCCCAGCAGAAAAGAAAAGAAAATCTGGTGTTGGGGGAAGGTAATATTTCAGGGGGACATTTTCATGCGAGGCTGCTGCCAGCAGGTTGAGTTCCTGGCCTGAGTTCTATTTTTAGCTCTGCTCCTTCGTTGCTATTGATCCCAGTCACCCTTTGTTAATTAGATACACACACAACACACGCAGCATTTGCAACTCATTTATCAATTCTCTTCAGCACCTCCATCCCTGGAGATGTAATTTGGAGCCCTCCTTAAGACAGGCTATTGATCTGCACTGCAACTCTGCTCTGTGTTGCAATCTATTTATAGAAAGGCTCTTTGAACCCCCCCTTGACTGCCCCCCTGCACTCTCTGCTTTTCTATGGGGGAATCAGAAGTGGCCGACATAAATCAGATTTTGATGGAAGGACAGAGATGCTTGAGGCATAGATGGGTGGAGCATGGAGCCTCATTCTTAGGATGAGGCTGAACAAGATCCTGAAGGAAGCTGGGTGTGAGCAACAGTGGTCAGTTAGAGCAGAAGACTTACAGGAATGCAGGAATACCAAATCAGAGCAATGGTCCTTGTAGCACAATATTGTCTGCACCAGCCTTTCCCAACCCATTACCCTTCAGATGTTCTGGACTATGACTCTGACAACCCCTGACCATCAGCAATGCTGGCTTGGGGTGATGGTAGTTGTATTCCAAAGCACAATGTGTAGGACCCCAGTTTCAATCTTGGCACCTCTTGTCTGAGAAAACAATACTAGGCTAGGTTGGACCAGTGGTCTGAGCTGATACAAGCCAGGAGTGGGGAAACTCTGGTTCTAAGATGCTGCTACACTACAACTTCCACCAACTCTGACCATTGACTGTGTTGGCTGGAGCTGATGGGAAACCAGCTACACATGGAAGGCCTGCTATAAGGCAACTTCACAGGTTCATGAGTTGCTCAGGAGGAGTGGGAAACCACTGAGGCCAGTTAGCTCCCAGCAACTCCTGCTCCACACCTTTGTATAGCTTGAAGCAGTGCACTGGGGAAACCATCCAAGAGTCATGTGAATCCTTAGAAACAAGGGGAAGCTGCCTTATACCAAGTCAACCCATCGGTCTATCTAGCTTACTATTCTCTACAATCTCTGACAATGGATACCAAGAGTTTCACAGTGACTTTTCTCAACTGTATCTGGAGATGCAACACATCTGGTCCACCACAAGCTATTGTCCCACTCCACAATACCTTAAAGACTGGTTCAGTTATTGTGGTCTAAGCTTTCATAGGCTAGAGCCTACTTGTTCAGATGCATAAAAATCAGGAGGGGGAAAAATCCACCAGAAAAGAAGAGAAGAGAAGAGAAGAGAAGAGAAGAGAAGAGAAGAGAAGAGAAGAGAAGAAAAGAGAAGAAAAGAAAAGAAAAGAAAAGAAAAGAAAAGAAAAGAAAAGAAAAGAAAACTGGTCTAGGAATGTCACCCAATTGTGCTGACTTTATAAACTGGCCCTTCCTGGCTGCAATTAAAAGGTTACTGTATAAATTATAAGCCTGGAAACAATAATGACCTCTGAGCTTCTAAAAATGCTTCTGAGCTTCTGAGGACATGGCAGCTCTCTCCCGTGGGATTTGCCTCTCCAGCAGCTTGCTGCAGAAATCTGATGATGAATGGAGGCTCTGTGCTCAGCAAAGCAATCACCTGCTGAATACACCTGTAACTTCCCAATGGCTGTTGCTCCTCTCTCTAACTCTCCCTCAATGATGTCAGCCACACAAAGCTGGAGAAGTTCGCTCATGCACTATTGACACTCTAGAAAGACGCCTCTCCTCTAAGGCCCTGAATGTAGTCTAGATCCCCCTTTCAGTCCATTATCAGTAGCTCTCTGTGAGATTTACCTCTATTTCCCAGGGCAACGTGTCTGCCTTGTTTCCAAACTGCCTTTATTTCTCAAAGAGAGAAATTGTGTAGAGGTACCTCCTCCATTACCCCAGGAAAACGTCTCCTACAATTAAGCAGAAGGGCGGGGGGGGGGGAAGAGCCCCCTCAGTAGCATTTCGCCTTTGTGCCATTCCACAGCTTCTCAGCAGTGGGGTTACCGAACACAGCTATTAAGTGGTGCAATAATTGCACAGCCACCTTGAAATTTCAGGCTCCGCATACATAAAAAGAGAAAATAGAGAGGCGGGAAACCTGCGCTCCATTATTTGCCAGGGAAAGCTAGGAAAGGAAAGCAAGATCACTGCCAAGCAGAGGAGGCTGGGGCAGGGGAGAGCTGCAAGTTGGAGGGTGCTCTCACCAAAGTGTCCTCCGCCGATCCCCCTCCTATTGGCTTGCATAGAGTGGCTTACATCACAGTGGCAAGTACCGTAATTGCCCTCTGATCAGCACCAAGTGTTCAGTCATCCTTTTAATTCCTTGCAATGCCCTAAGAGTGCTGCTTTGTGGAAAGCTAAGAGTGCTGATTTTGCTGCTGGGCCCTGCCAGAGTGTTGCCAAAGGATTATTGCCTGCTGTTGACCCCAGCTCTGAAATGAGCCAGGACTCTAAGACTGTGTTTGCCCAACCTCCTGAGACCGGTTTCACTTCTACAGCAACAAAGGGCTTGTTTTGGAAGTCCAGATGATTCGCCGTCCCTACAGTCCTGCATGGGCCACTGATCTGAGCATGCTCCCTTGCAGACCTGGAGATAATGGGAACCGTAAACCAAAACGTCTGGGTGGCAGATGTGGATAGCCATGTGGCTATGCCTATTCAAAACCAAGAGCCAATGTGGTTCGAGTCTGCCTGGAGGTCATCTTTTGGACATGGGAGCCCAGCACACCAAGGCTTTCATCCATGAAGGTTGGTTGTATGACTCACTGTTAAGAGGAAATAATTCCACATATGTAGCAACTTTGGTTTATAAATTGTCCCAAGACTGAGACTTGCACTGATGTCAAGCAGTGAGCCTGTGTCCTTGTGTCCTTTGTTCATTTTCACCTCTGAGCTGCAAGTTGCATCATCTGTGATTCAAATGCACTGCAATCTCTGCATTAGCCTATGGTATATGGGCATGTTATGTGGTTTATTATGTTTCTATGTGGTAAGCCGCTCTGCAGCCTTTTGACAAAGGACAGTGATTTATGGAATAATAATTATAATAAAAATGTGACCTTTGATTGCAAAATGTGGCTCTCATCTGCTTTCTAGCTTGCATCATTTATACCCCACCCATTTGTCTGGGTTTCCCCAGCCACTCTGGGCAGCTCCCAGCAGAACAGTAAAAACACGATAAAACATCAAAAATTAAAAACTTCCCTAAGCAGGGCTGCTTTCAGATGTCTTCTAAAAGTCAGATACGTGTTTATCTTCTTGACATCTGGTGGGAGGGCGTTCCACAGGGAGGGCGCCACTACTGAGAAGGCCCTCTGCCTGGTTCCCTGTAACTTCGCTTCTCGCAGTGAGGGAACCAGCAGAAGACCCTCTGAGGAGAACCTCAGTGTCTGGGCTGAACGATTGGTGGTGGTGGTGCTGGGGGAAACGCTCCTTCAGGTATACTGGTCCAAGGCTGTTTAGAACAGGCATCCCCAAACTCAGCTCTCCATATGTTTTGGGACTACAGTTCCCATCATCCTTAACTACTGGTCCTGTTAGCCAGGGATGATGGGAGTTGTAGTCCCAAAACATCTGGAGGGCCGAGTTTGGGGATGCCTGGTTTAGAGCTTTAAAGGTCAGCACCAACACTTTGAATTGTGCAGTGTGGGGTGGGCTCAGTGGTGCTTTTAGCAATGTGTGAATATGCACTCAAGTTGTTATCTTTTCCTGGGCTCTGGTCCTTTTGCCTTTAACAACCTGGGGACTGTCTCACAGATGGCACAACTGCAGAGTCCTTACTACGTATAGCCTTCACACCCTGCAGCTGCAGTCTATCTCCACTTCCCAATAAGTGTATTTGCACAAGACATGCACTTGCAGAAGGGTGTTGGCCACATTCAGAAGTTAAGGATTGCTCATTCACTTTATTAAGAGCTGAATACTTTTACTTTTGCTGCATGCAGTGCCTTTTTTTGTTTGCTGCCTGCTTATTTTAAAGTATGACTTGCTTTATATTTTGATCACATCTTATTATTAGCATCGGGTTTAGAGAGAGGGAGGGAGAGATAGATAGATAGATGATAGATGATAGATAGATAGATATAGATAAATAGATAGATATAGATAGATGGATGATAGATAGAGAGTGCTAAGAAGAAGGGATATGAAGCTTGTTAAGCAATCAACCAACCAACCAACCAACCCACATAGGGTTGGGTCCGGACAAAGTCAGTTATACCTAAGTAACTTTGAAAGAAGTGTCATGACTGATAAGTCCCGTTACTTTCAGTGGGGGATAAAACACCCAGTCCTATACACGTCTACTTAGACATACACCCCATGGGGCTGTATCCAATACTAGCCCTACTCAGAGCTCTTGCAATTCATGAGCATGACTGTTTTCCGCCCATTTATTTTAGTGGGTCTGAGTGAAACGTCATTGGCTACAGCCCATTTTCAATCGGACTTAGTCCCAGGAAAGTGGAACTAGGATAGCAGTCCCATTGAGCTAAAAGGGGCTTACTTCTGAGGAGGCATGGGTATGTCTGCACGATCACAGTGCAACTGGCCAAGTCTGGATCCAAGCCCAGAATGTGTGAAGGTGCCTCAGAATTTTGAAAAGAAAGCAGGTGACATTCTCTTCAACTTGCCCCAATTACTTCGCTTCCAGGCCACGGAAAGTTTCCCTTGCTTAGTTTCTGTCTGCTAAGAGACACAGCAGCAGTCCCAGAATTAAATGGTGGCAACCTTAGCTACATCTTTGTCCAGTGGCTTCATTCCCAAAGACCAGAAGACTGCTACGCCTTGGCAAAGCGAGGGAAGGGAGTCCCCGGTGCCTGGATTTTTGCACATCATCTGTCTCCCCCTCCCTCCAAATCCCCTTCCTCCAGCTCGCAGCTTATTTAAAGAAGAGGAGCAGAATGGGCGGGGCCACATCTGGGGCGGGCGGGGCCAGAGGATGTAGAGAATGAGTGAGTGAGACCGCGGACACCAAGAGAGCAGGTCGGGAGACGGCAGCCGACGAGTTCCAGTTTTTTCCAGACAAGGTGGGTGGATGAGAAGAGGGAGAGGGCGGGCGGGCGCTTCTCCGTCTGCGCTCAGAGGCAAGCGCTGGGAAGGGCGCTGAGCAATTGAGGCAGGCGCGCGGTTGAAGGAGGTGGGAGACTCTCCGCCGACGACGGCTGGCTCGCACAAACCCCACCGCCAACTCTTCTCTGGGGCTGGAAACATCCCAGGAGATGAAGCCCAGCCCAGCCCGGTTTGGCTTTGCGTTGGGCGAGGAAGGAAGATGGTGATGGAGGAGGAAGGCGCGCACGCCACCCCTCCCACTCCCGGTGATGTCAAGCAGTTAGGACGCTGGGGGGCAGCTTTGTCGTGGGGGAGGCAGCCTTAAAGAGGATACGACCCAGAACCGAAGATATACATAAACACAGAGCCTGGTCCCCCTCACCCCAGGCTCCAAGATCCATAATTTCTCCAATACTTTGAGTCTCATTTTCTGGGGAGTGGGGTTGGGATGGAAGAGTGTCAAGACAAGGGGTCCTGCTCCCCTCCCCCTCCCCCTCCCCCTCCGTGCTCCTCCCTCTTCTGAATCCTGATGGCTGTTAACTCTCTCCTTTAAGGCAGGGAGACTGGCAAGACCAAGTGCCTTCTGTAGCGCTCTCATCTTCGGCTTCAGGCAAGCCCATCTTCCCAGTGTCTGCGAAAAGAGCAAAGGAGCGTGGCGCACTGGCGGGTGCGACCAGTCGGTTCCCAGACGATCCCACGCGCGACCGGGAGATTCCTTTACATCCTTGGGCCACGCCTCTCTCTCTCACACACAATCTTCCCCCTCCCCTCCCCCAATTATTCATTCATTCCACTCCTTCCTCCGGCAAACGGCAGCCTTTCAGATAAAGGATCCAGAGGCAGGCGCGCACCTGTCTCCCCAGAAGACCCAGACTGTCTGCCTTTTACTCCAGCGAGGAGGAGGAGGAGGAAGAGGAGGAGAAGGAGAAAAGCGAGCGAGCGCGCCCCTGCCCTGAGTCCGACTATGAGACCCCAAAGCCGCAAGCTGATGTCTGAGACCGTCTCCTTCTTACCCCGGCTGGTCTTCCAGATCTTCTCCTTCAGCATCGTCTATCTGTTCCAGCGACAATCGCCCTGCCCCCAAACGGTGGGCTCTTCTCCTCCCTCTTCCCCTCCAAAAGCAATCTCCCTTCCGAAACAGTAACAGAAAGGGGCTGGCTGCATTAAAAGAACTCCCCCCCGCGACCCCTCCCCAGCCAAATCGTAACTGACCCTAAAGAAAGCTGGATTTCGCGAACTTCGCCGCCGCCTCCTGCCCCGTCTCCCCGCAGCCACGCTGGTGGCTGCAAAGCAAAGGCTGTGTGCGCTCTGTATGATCCTCGTGGCGACTCCTGGAACGATCTGCCTCAAGATTGCTGCTGATCATACTTGAAGGCTTTGCTCGAAGGAAGCAGCAGCCTGCAGAAGTGTGTGTGTGTGCATGTTCGTGTGTGCCTGTGCGCGTGCCTGGTGAAAATTTGCATCATTTGGGGGTGGGGGAGAGCCGCCGTGGCGCTTGCAAGCTGGTCAGTTTCCTTCCCCACTTACCGGAAGTTCTTTCTCCGTTCCAAAGAGGCAGCGCCCCAAAAAGAAGTCTTCTTGGGCCGTGGCTGATGCTGTGCCCGCATCCTACCGGCGCACACCTGGACCGACCACGTCTGGAGACGGGACCAGTTGGCCTCTCCGGGGAGGGACAGCTCAGTCGCACATGGATTGGAAGGGGCGTCCCGCCGTCCCGCCGCCCCTCTGATGGGACCCCTCTTCGCGTTCTTAGCCCGCTCCCCCCGGGGCTCGACAAGTCCGGAATAAACCCCAACCCGAGCGGGGAAGGGCGATTGCGGGGAGACAGGTGGCGGGGCGGGGACGATCCGCTCTCCCCGACGGACTCGACTTCCCTCTTGGCTTTCCCTTGCTAAGAGGGCGGGGAGGGAGTTTTTGGGAGTTTGGGAAAACTGTGGGCGGCGGCGTGGAGGGGGGGACCTGCCTCTGGTCTTCGGGCTGAGCCTCCTTTCGACTCCTCGGGTGGGCAAGATCTGGTTTCCTGAAGAGGTGCCCTTGATGGCCCTGCGCGCCGGGACAGCTTGGTTTGGACAGGTCTTGCGCAGAGTTTGCCGGCTGCAAGGTCCGTGGTCGAGACGTTCCAGCAGCCTTCTGTGCCTGTCCGCCTCACAGGAGCCCGATCCGCGAGGCGGAGAGCAGCAGCAGCCAGAACAGCAGCGGCGGCAGCAGCAGCAGCCGGAGCAGCCGCCGCCACCGCGCTTTCAGCACCAAGGACAGCAGCTTCCCCGAGGAAGCCCACCGAGCCCCGCCAGGCGCCGCTTGCAGCTCGCCTCGCTCGGCGGCTGCCTCTGTTGCACCCTGTCGGATCTCCGGGCGGCCAGGGGGGGACATGGTCCCCTCCGTGGGCCCTTCCTGGCGGCCATGAAGAGGCAGAACGTGCGGACCCTCTCCCTGATCATCTGCACGTTCACTTACCTGCTGGTGGGGGCGGCCGTCTTTGATGCCCTGGAGTCCGACCACGAAATGCGCGAGGACGAGCAGCTGAAAGCCGAGGAGACCCGGCTCAAGGGGAAGTACAACATCACCAACGACGACTACCAGCAGCTGGAGGAGATTATCATGCAGTTGGAGCCCCACCGGGCCGGGGTCCAGTGGAAATTCGCAGGGTCTTTCTACTTTGCCATCACAGTTATCACCACCATAGGTAAGTCCCCCGCGCGATGCCGGGATGGGTGCGAGTGGAAGGTTTGAGGGCGCCAAGAGTTGAGAAGCTGTGAGATGCCAAGGAGAGGGATGTCGGAAGGGAAGCTTCCTAAACTTTGGGTGCTGTTCGGTGCTGAACTGCTAACATGGAAAATGAAATATACCTGTGCGTAAAAGCATGAGTAAATGTGATCAGACTGCTCCAAAGGTTGAGGAGTTATGCAAAATGAAAGCGGGTTACCCAGGGAAAGATGTCTACTGCGAGGTGGGTGAACTGATGATTTGGGGAGCTGGGCAACTGTGGGATTTGCAGGGTAAAACAAAAATGGGTTTAGGAAGCTGTGCAGTGGGGATTGGTTCCAAAAGTTGGAGAGCGAATGACCCTCCCTTTCCTACTCTATTAATTTATTTGAATGTTTCAATTCACACTTGTTGGACATTAGGTCTCTCTGCCCCCATCCCCAGATTCCAGATTAAACCTTAGTAGAATTGGGTGGAGTGACTGAGAACTTCTGAAGGCAGAATTTAGCACCACTAGTAGTTCTTCCCAACTCATGACAGGGAGGCAACAAAATGATGTGCAAGTTTTTGCGCAATGATATTTGGAAGGTGATGCCAATAAATTAAGATTTAAAAGTAATTGAAGCTGCAATCCCAGGCACACATAACTGGGAACAAGTTCCAATGAGCTCAGTTGGACATACTTTTGAGAAAACGTATTGGCTTGGCTTGCAAGTCTCTTTTGAAGCTTGTTTTCACTCTAGGGAGAAAAAACAGCCAAGGTTTGTAAACTGGCATTGCCATTTACTCTGAAATAGTTCAATTGCACTACTCGGGAATCTTCACATTAATAGTTTGAGCACTGTAACCCAAGCCTTGGATTGCCATGATTCAGGGAACTAGTGGACCAGATCTTTCCATCTGATCCTTTGCTTTGGGAAGGGAGAGGCCAATTTGCCCCAGAAGTTTTCTTCTACAACAGTAGTAGTAGTAACAGGTCCTTGTCTGCGTGCCTCTCCTCTTGTCTAGTTGCAATCTCCTCCCCCTCATTTTAGAAGGCGGAGTAGACAGTCCAATGTGCAAAATAGTAGGAATCAGAGAACTTGCCCAGTGCTGAACGTAACATGACTTTTTAGACGACTGTTTTGTTGACAAGGCAGAGTTGTTTTTCTAGCAGTGTACCATACTCTTGGGAAAAGTGCAGAATCACCCAAATAAAGTTTTCCTCTCCTAAAATAAAATAAAATATTGCTTGACAGGATGAAAAAAAAAATCAGTGTATAGCACATTTCATCCCTCAGGCCCTGATGAGGTATCAAGAGATAGGTCCTGGACCCTGGACTTTATTTTGTACTTGCTTTATTGCTTGCCTATTTGTATATTCAGATGCACGTCATGAGAAAATGAAGATGTTCTCTCAACATACACCACTAGCAGGTCACTTGAACACAATAGTTGGTTAATAATGCATGCACTATGTTCTGTTGGACAGGACACGAAGAACAGAACGTTATTAATTGAGACAGACACTATCATTACCGCCAGTGTAAACATTAACACATGAAGGAGCTCTCAGGTTTCAGCAGAATGTCCATTCCACCTTCTTATAAGGTGGGGAAGGTGTGCAGTTCACTGCAGTAAATTGCTTGCTTGAGAGATAATCTGACACTGAGAGAGATTTTGTAGATTATGCCTTTCTAACTTTGTTTAAAAAGAACGTTTCTTTTGGGGGCCAAAACTGAGACTTATTTTGCTGAGTCTCCCCTTCACTTCAATCTCCCCTCCACCCTGTGGAGATCAAAAGGTGGAAATCAAAACCTGAATGCTTTGGAACAATCTTTGTGAAGTTGGGGTTTTTTTGGTGTGGGGGGGAATCAGGGAGGGAAACACAGCAGAGTATTAACCCCCACCCCTGTGCTTTAATTCTGATATTTTTCCACTTGCTGAATGTTCTGCTTCTCCAAGTGCTTTTATCGTTCTATACAGTAATTTTTTATCAGATTTCAATCACAGTGCAATAATAGCCTCATTATAACAATACCAATTTATAATACAATTATTAAGACCAATCGTTCAAATACCAACTTATATAATTTAGATAAAGTGGGGCCCCCAACATGCTAGATTTGATGGTTTTCTTCATTTCTGTGTTCCAAAATTCTCCAAGTGCTTTTAGAGAATTAATTTGACCCAGTGTTAAAAATTAGTTCCATCTTTTATAATGTTATAATGTTTTAATGATTGTATTGAACACTGTCATGATAGTTTGTTGAATGGGTTTAGTTTAGTTTAGCTGGACCCAATGACATAACTTCCTTTCACGAGTTTCGGTACATCTGCTGTCTCTTAACTTGTGTATTTATTTAAAATTGTGAGTATATAATTGAAATACTTTGTAATATGTTGCAGAAGGATGAAAAGATTTTTGTTTTAATGCTCTCAGTATACATGTTTGCCTGCCTGCATATTACTTAAAAATATTGGATATTTAGATCAAAAGCTTTCTTAAAAGAGCACACGGAATAATTGGAAGAAGCCTGGTGGAAAGAGAACTCTGAATTTAACCATGGACATGACCTATTCAAAGGCAAACACTTTCTTGTCCCATTGATTTCAATGGGAGAGGTAAATGTTAACTTTGACTAGCTTATACCCCAAATGTGACTCACATCTCCATTGCTTAATTTGTGAAACAACAGGTGTCAAGGTTCAAATCAACTTGGAAGCCATGGGCTAAGCCAATGTGTCTGAATGCGCTCTTATTGTGATTACTTAGGATTGAGAAAAAGCACTCTGTTCATGCTCAAAGGCACTCTCCCCTCCATCCAGGCTGTAGGCATAGATTAAAAAAAATAAGCCAGATAGTTTTGAGTGCTCTTCAAGCTGGAGTATATAGGACCATTATCACTGAAAATCTACTAACAGTGCAATTCTATGCATGCCTGCTCAGAAGTAAGGTCCATTCAGTTCAATGGGACTTATTCCTGGGTAAGTATGTAAAGGGTTGCAGTCTCAGTAAGCTGCTGTCCTGCTGAAATCAATGGGACAAGTTGGCCTTGACTTAATTTCAGACCCATTTATTTCAATGAATATCAAGTTCTACCAACCCATGAGGACAAATTAACAATTTCTCACGTGTGGTTAATTTATACCTTTAAAAAGTGCTTCTGTTTTGTTTATTCCACTTCAGTAGTTTTAGGCCTTTAGAGAAAACACTTTTTTTTAAAAAAAAGTTATTTTAGAATAATCTGCAGTGACATCAAGTGTGCCGCTTGGCTGGGTTTTTTTTTTAAGTTTCTATTTTTAAACTAACCTTGAAGACGTCGCTTTGCACACACTTTGTTCTCTCTCTGAAACCACCTAAGTACAACTCAGGAAGAAAAAGCACATTTTATGCATTAATGAGAAGGCACCAAGTGCCTCCGTAGGGTACAGCTAGTGGGCTTTTACTAGCAAATGCAATCTGAAATTTCCATATTTTGCATAATGTCAATAAATACAACAGTTGGTTGTGTTTTCTGGATTGGCTTCTTATCAAAGGCAAGAAAATAAGAGTGTCCCAGAGGTGAGCTTACCCAGGTGCAGAATCTGACATCTGGCACTGAGCAAGTTGGTCGAGGTTTAGCGATTATGGTGTGTCTGTTCAAAATATTTCAACACCGCCGCCCCATTGAAAACGGCAAATATTTAAATCAGGCACAGGCAAACTCGACACTCCAGATGTTTTGGGACTACAACTCCCATCATCCCTGACCACTGGTCCTGTTAGCTAGGGATGATGGGAGTTGTAGTCCCAAAACATCTGGAGGGCCGAGTTTGCCTTATGCCTGTTTAAATTGTTCCAAAGTGCTGCCTATGTTCAGAAATCCTTAGTATGCCACCTTTTAGAGTTTCACTGTCATCATTTTTATTTGCAGAAACCCCGTCAGTGTATATGATGCTCTACAGCATAAACCAGTGTCCGTGCCCCTAGGAACATACAGTTCCAAGTCTGACAGGGAATAGAGGCACATAAGAGAGAGGAGGGGGCAAGGATAACAAAGAGTCAATGTGAGCAAACGCTGTTAACGCCTATCAGCTGTGTACACATCTGAATCACATTTACAACCCCCTTCAAAGAATCATGGGAATTGTAGTTCAAGGGTGCTGGGAGCTGTAGCTCTATGAACTACAGTTCCCAGGATTATTGGGAGTGACTGTGTGCTTTGAACGCATAGTGTGTACTCAGCCACTGTGACCTCGCTGTAGTTGAGGACCAGCACAAGCCTTTGCTGTTGTACCTGGGGACCCAGAAGTGAAGTGACAGTTTCGTGAAAGATCTTCACCAGCTTTCCCAAGACCATCACACACTAAGGATCATCGCTGGTTCTCCGCATGGACCAATAAGCAGGTTGTATTCTCTCTTCCATCCTTGCTGCCAGCCCAGACCTGGGTTTCCTCAGTGAGGCCCCATCTACAGTATACATTTAAAATACTGTTTTAAACAGTCATGGCTCCCTGCTCCAAGAAACGTGGGAACTGTAGTTTTTTAAAATGGCATGGAGAGCTTTTAAGAGAACCCTATTCCCTTCACAGAGCTCCCTGGGAAGAAGGATTGAGAATTAAACCACTCTGGGAAGAGTAGCCCTGCAAAGTGAATGGGGGTCGCCTAACGACTCTCAGCGCCACAATTCTTTAAAGAGATATGATACTGCTTTAAATAGTGCAGATGGGATCCGACAGACCACAAATTGTGACACTGTTTTGATGAAGAGGTTAGGAGGGCTAAGTCCCTGCAATTTTTAAAGAGATGCAGCAGGAACTACTTCTATTTGGTTTTTGACTGGAAACAGGGCTTTCCGTGGCTACTTTAAATCTGCAGTGGTGTGCTGATGTTGTGATTTCTCCCCTTTTTTTCTTTTGAAGGTGCTTTCAATTAATTAATTCATTTTAAAATGTAAACCACTTGGAACTGCTGGAAAAGCAGTAGCGAAGGCTTTTAATAAACAAACCTCAATTAAATAATAAATCAATCATTTCCAAAGAGGGATTTGAAGGAAGAGAGAGTGAGAGAGATGTAAGACCACATAAAGGTGCTTCCAAATCCTTATTATCATGTCCCTCAAAGGTATTTTCGCATTTCACATATTGGCTTTTTCGCTGAGCGTGCCCTCACTCTTTCACTCTGACTAGTGCATGTATGTTTTTAAAGAAGAGTTTAGTTTGCATTTTGAGGGGTACGTCGAAAAGCAAGTGCAATGTTTGAAGAGGCTCCGCACTTGTTCTCATACCAGTTCTTGAGGCAAGGCATTAATACTCCCAATTTACAGAGAACGGAGGGACGTGGGTGGTGCTGTGGTCTAAACCACTGAGCCTTGGGCTTGCCGATCGGAAGGCCGGCGGTTCGAATCTCCGCAATGCAGTGAGCTCCTGTTGCTTGGTCCCATCTCCTGTCAACCTAGCAGTTTGAAAGCATGTTGAAGTGCAAGTAGATAAATAGGTACCGCTCCAGCGGGAAGGTAAACAGCGTTTCTGTGCGCTGCTCTGGTTCACCAGAAGCAGCTTAGTCATGCTGGCCACATGACCCGGAAGCTGTCTGTGGACAAACACCGGCTCCCTCAGCCAGTAAAGTGAGATGAGCACCACAACCCCAGAGTTGTTCGTGACTAGACTTAACTGTCAGGGGTCCTTTACCTTTTACAGAGAACGGAACTGAGGTTCAGACTGGCCAACTTGGGAAACTGCTGTAGGTCAGTGGCTGAGTGACTCCTTTGCATGCATTAAGTCTCAGGTTCATCCCCCAGTCTGGGTAGGGCTGCCTGAAACCTTGGAGAATTGCTGCCAGTCCGTGCAGGCATTCCTGAGTTAGATGGACCAATGGACTGACTCAGTATAAGGCAACTGGCTATGTTCATAATTTGCTCTTCCTCTGTCTGCACATGAGTTGCAAAGATAAAAATAAGTGGGCAATGAAAAGGCTAGATGTCCTTTAGCCCCTCTGCCTCCTCTCCCATCCAAACAATCCCCTCCCATTGCTGCTTTGCCACAGAGAAGCAGCACCTGGGAAATTTGGATTCATGAGTTCACTGCTCACATGCAGTTTTTGACTGAGAGTTAATTGCAGGTTCGAGATACATCCTAGTGCAGCTGGGATTTAAGCCACAAGTTCCTGTCTGGCATGCTGTCCGCACTTCGCTCGCTGACCTTGCTTTGTGTCCCTGACTGGTCTTGAGTCCTTTTGGCTGGCTAGAATGTGTCCTCAGACTCTGATATTGCTTGCCTGGATTATGGATTATGGATAGAGGAGAGAGAGAGAGAGAGAGAGAGAGAGAGAGAGAGAGAGAGAGGGAGGGAGGGAGGAAGGGAGGGAGGAATACAGTGCACTCTACAAATGCAAATTTGCAACCATGATGAACAAGGGTCTGGACACCAAGCCTTATGAGGAACGGTTGAAGGAGCTGGGTATGTTTAGCCTGGAAAAGAGGAGAATGAGAGGAGATTTGATAGCCATCTTCAAAAATCTTAAGGGATGTCTTCCTTGGGGGTTTTTAAGCAGCGGCTGGATGGCCATCTGTCATGGATGCTTTAAGTGAGTTTCCTGCATCGCAGGGGGTTGGACTAGATGACCCTTGGGGTCACTTCCAACTCTACATTTCGACAATTTTGCATTTGTGGCTCTGCCTCTTTTTCCTCTGGCTTGATCCATGTATGTATGTATGTGAACTGTGGAAAGCTGTCCAGAAGGGAAGCAAGCCATGGGGCTGTAAATGTTTTCTCTGTCCTTATTTTAACTGGAGATGCCATGGGACCTTCTGTATGGAAGCTGCTGCTTCATCACTAAGTTACGACTTCTCATATGATGCTGCAGTCATGTGCCTTGGGCCCCATTCCATCTTCTGTCAACGGATGGTTTTTCCATTGCATTTATATGCCATCTTTTTCCTACAATGAGCTCATGATGGCATCCAAGGTTCTCCTCCTCTACCTCCTCCCCATTTAAACCTCACATCAACTCTGTGAGGTAGGTTAGGCTGAGAGGCTGTGACTGGTCTGAAGTCACTGGGTGAGCTTAATGGCCAAGTAGGGATTCGAATCCTGGCCTCCCAGGTCCTAGTCCCACACTCTAACCACTACACCACACCAGCTCTCCGGTTAGGGAGCATTTGGTTAAGAAACCATGCCAGTGAAATGGAAAGGTTGGAAAGATTACTTTTCTTCCTAGAGACCCATTTTGCACCACCAACGTACAAGAAGTAATGGTGCTAAACTGGTTGAATTGGTCAGTTGATACAGCTGCTCACTGTTAAGGAAACCAAATGCTCTCCTAAATGCTGAGTGGTCATTGCTAATTACTCACAAATGATGAGAAGAGAGGCGGTAGAATTGGGAAGCTTCCAAGCTCCATTGCACTAATAAAACTTGGCTAATTTTTGTTAATTCCGTCCAATGAAGCCCAACCTTCCCTTCATTAACCAGTGATAGATTCCCCCCCCCCTCTGGGAGGTGAGAGGTCTAGCTAATTTGTCAGCTCCGGTATTAGCAGAGGCTCAAAATATTTATTCCGTTCCTTGGAGGATATTTTCTGACTCCCAATTGCCATACTCTTTGAATTTTTATTTTTTGGTAAGAAAGTTTTCTACAGGCTGTGATACAATCCTGCCTCCTCACACCCAATCACTGTGCAGAAAATATATCACTGTGTTCCACTGGGAGCGTTGAAGTGATTCTCATGAAATTTTCATGACTCGGTGGTTCAAAAAAGTTTCTGCAGGGGATTAAAGGAATTTACTTATTACTGTACAGGTTTCTTAGAGAATGATTTCTGAGCATTGAGAACAATTCGATTGTTTATTTCTGTACCTGAGCAAAATGTCTGCTCCTTCTCTATGTCAACCCCATTCACCTTCATCTAGTTTTCAGATTCTATTTTCTGATTCAAAGTTCAACAGTGCATAAGAATGGTGTTGCTCGGCTAGATAAAAATCTTTTAGCCTAGCATGCTGTTTCCAGCAGTGGCAAGTCCAGTGTTTCTGGGTGCTTACAAACATGAGGACCCCCTATGGGCTGTCTGGAGCTCAAAAGTATATCAACTCTGCATATGCCAGCTCCACTGAAATAACTTTGCTGATAGTCCTTGATGTGTGTTGCGCTCTCTCTCTCTCTCTCTCTCTCTCTCTCTCTCTCTCTCTCTCTCTCTCTCTCTTGAGCTAAACTGAGTTCCTTCAGCCTTTTCTCATTCATTGCATCTTTTGAGCTTTTAAATCCTTTTCAGGATTTAGTGACCATGCCAGGACAGGATCACAGTGAACTCAGATTAGTTATCAGCATCACCCAGTTTCGTCTGTTCTGACTGGCTCTCTAGGTCCTATGGCAGAGACCTTTCCTATCACCTGGTGTCCTAATAACCCAGAGGTGGAGAGTCACAGATCTGGGGGCCAAAAGTGGTCCTCAGGACTCCCCTCAGGCCACACAACCTCCCCAGCCTCCTTTACCCAGGCCACTTCCTTCACTGGTCCAGCATTGCACACTCCTTGAGTCTGTTTGTCTGGTTGTCATGTGTTCCTTGCTGCCTGGATGGAAGAGCGAGGTGTGTGTGTGTGTGTGTGTGTGTGTTGGAACCTGCCTACTGAGAAACCTAAATGTTGCATGGGTTGCCTTGCTCATTTTTGCCCCTGGGCCTGCCCACCACTTGCATGGGATTGTCCAGAAGGGAATGAAGTCTTTGGGCAGAAAATTGTCCCATGTCCCTGTTTTAACTGGAGATGCCAGGGATTGGATATGAACGCAAAGTGGGTTAGGCTTCCCCATATGGTGTTGCAATTAGGGTTGGCAGAAGCCTTCACATCTGCCTCACCCCCTGTAGGTGGCAAGTGGAGGTATTGAATCTCAAGGCGGGCAGCCTTTAACACCACCACCACCACCACTTGCAAGCTTCAGCCTGGCAGAGCTGGCTGCAATTTACACCATTGGCATTTGGGGAGAGTCTTCCCCTCTCTGCTCCAATTAACCTCTGTCTCCAGGGCTTACCCCATGACATTATTAGGGGCTGCTCTCTGACATCACCAGGGCTCACCCCAAGATCTCAGGTTTGGGCCCTGAAATCTCAGGGTTTGGGATCCTCCTGCAGCCCTGATTGCAACAACATTAGACCATGTGAGGCTGTGCAATGCAGGCAATGCTTTCGAACTGCTAGGTTGGCAGGAGCCGGGTCATGTGGCCAGCATGATTAAACTCTTTCTGGCGCAATCGAACACCGTGACAGAAACCAGCATGCACGGAAACACTGTTTACCTTCATACTGCAGTACCTAACTATCCACTTTCAACAGGAGCTTGCCCCATCTCACAGATTCGAACTGCCTACTTTCTGATCAGCAAGCCCAAGAGGCTCAGTATCATGGGAGTGGAGGGAGTTTCGGGGAATGGGAGGGGAAAGGGGCACATTTTCCCCCTGTTCCTTCCACCTTTTCATGCTGTGCTGCACAGCAGTAGTGACCTTCGCCCCAAAACCTGAGCATCTTTAAAACTAGCCATGATGGTTGTGTTCCATGTCCTCTGGTGGAATCAGTATGCCTCTGAATAAGTGCTGTTGGGAATCATAAGAGGGAATAGTGTGGCTGAGCTCAGATCCTGTTCATGAGTTGCTTCATTGCCCACCCATTAAGAGTTTTTCAAAACACATTTTCCCTTTAATTTACAAACTCATATGTACAACTAGGAAGGTAGAAACCACCCTTATTTTGTGTGTGTGTGTGTGTGTGTGTGTGTGTGTGTGTGTGTGTGTTTCTTCTTCTTCATTTCCCAGCTGATAGGCTACTCAACTCGATGAGTTTGCTTTTAGAGGGATTGACTGTATTCTCCCATTCATAACCCCGAAATAACATGAATGGGCACACAAGCGTTGCTCTTACATCTCACACAGACTTTTCCAGTAAAAAAAAAAAAGAAAGGAAGGAAGAGGAGAAAAATTGAAGACCTGATGCACACTGGGGTTCAAATTGGCTCCAGGGTCTCCTGAGGGCTGCTGATTTAGACAATTTGCTTAATGTTCTTATTTCCATAATGTATTCTGATTGCAACATCTGTGGGCTTATATAGATGCCCACAAGATTTGGCTTCCTCTGTCGGGGAATCAGAAGTATTTTGGGAATATAGTCTAGAGCAATCCATTTATAGCTGCAAGGAAACTGGGTATTCTCTCTCTCTCTCTCCCTCCCCCTTTCAAAGTGAGCAAGTTCCCACTATGGATAACACTCGATCATTTCTCAGGCTTTTAGAGGTGATAGCCATACTTGATTTAACGCCACGGAACTGTAGTAAACACTGGCTATTTCTGGAGGCTCGTGTGGGGAATGCAAAGAAAAGAAAGCCATCTTTTCTCTCTCATTCCAAAACTAGCAGAAGCAACCAATGGATGACAGAAACATAGGGCTAACCCGGATCTTTCACCAAAGGTTCATGGCCACAGTGTGCCCAGGGACATAGCTCAGTGTATCTGCTTTTTTATGCAGACGGTCTTGATTTTAATTCCCCGGCATCTCATGATAGGACTGGGAGAAGTCCCAGACTGAAGCCTTGCAGAACTGCTACCAGGCACTGTAGGCCTTACTGATGCTTTCTCTCCCCCACCACCCCACCAGCTTCATTATTGTTATTTTATTTTTTTATTTTAACAAAGTAATAAAATATAAAGTGTGCACCCCACCCCCAAGACCATTCCATTATAACTATCCAACCTCCCAAAATTTCAACACCTCTTCCAATGGTTTGACCCCTTTCCGTTTTAACAGTACAAATTCTCCAAATACCTTCCATATCTCCTAAAAATCATTTCTCCTGCACATTCCCCGTCTTACCTTAACAACACAAGTTAATTCATCATTAATAGCTATACCTGCAACCTCTTTGTTCCATCCTTCCATTTTATATTCAGCTTGCACCTTCCACTTCCTCGCTGTAATAACTCGTGCAGCTGTCAATGAATTTGTGAGCAAGTCCTCCATAGCCTGCAAACCTTCCACCCCATCGTAAATTGATAACAATGCTACCTCTGGACTTTCGGTCAGCTTTAACCCGGTGATTATCTCCTTAAGCACCCTTTGCCCAAAAAATTGTACATATTTACACCCCCACCACATGTGAACGTAAGTCCCAGTTTCCTGGCATCTCCTCCAACATAACACCAAACATTTCTTGTTCATTTGATTTAGTCTTGCTGGTGTTAAATACAAAGTGAGTGGGATCAAATTGGTAGCACAGAAAGAAGATTCTACTGTCTTCCTGCACCATCAGTTTGTTTGGCTTCCTTGCCGAATGCTGAGAAAGTGGATTGCAAGTCAGCTCACATCATCCCTTTGGATGTTACAGACCCTCCAAGTGTCCCTATTTTCCAGGGACATCCCTGATTTAGAGATGCCATCCCAGTCTCTGATTTGATCCCGGAATGTGTCACTTTTCCTTAGGATGTCCCTATTTTCATTGGAGAAATATTGGAGGGTATGATGTTATCAGATCACTTCAATCCCATAATGAGGTGGGTCTTCTACAAAATGCTTTCCATCTTCCACTTTGTCACAGCCATCTAGTAGCATCGCCAAAGGGCAGAGTCAAATGCCTTTCCTCCGCTTTATGTTCATCCAATCAACTGAGAAAACCATATGTTCCTCTTAACAAAGGTTTGCCTTTTTCGCTGTAATATCACCATCGCCATCATCTCAGTAAAGCAGGCAGCCCACCCCCGAGAAAGGATAGTGAGCCAATAGCCCGTTGGCCAATTTAATGTTGCATAACCTTCTTATGGCAAACTTCCAGACATGAATAGAAGTTTATGTAATGGTGGGAAAAGAGAGGGTTAGGAAAAGAAAAATGTCAAGATTCTGGGAGGTGCTTCCTTTGCTTAGGAAATGGATTTGAAGGACTCTTTAAAAATATCTTATTGTACCTCCCAGTATAATCTAGTCCAACCCTCTGCAATGCAGGAATCTCAATGAAAGCATCCATGATGGCATCCAGTGAAAGCTTTCTCTCCCCCGCCAGCTTCACTATTGTTATTTTATTTTAACAAAGTAATAAAACTAAAAATATAAAGTGTGCACCCAATGAATGCATCCAGATGGAAAGCATTTTGTAGAAGAGCCACCTCATTATGGGATTGAAGTGATCTGATAACATCATACCCTTCAATATTTCTCCAATGAAAATAGGGACATCCTAAGGAAAAGTGAGACATTCTACTCAGCCTCTGCTTAAAAACCTCCAAGGAAGGAGAGTCCACAACCCCCTGAACTGAAGTGGCCGTACTGAAGTGAGCGTCATAAGACAAGACAAAGGAAGGGTGAAATAATATATGGAGTGTTGTTTTTTTAAATGTAATAATAGAGTTGGGGTGCTTTCCGGCTCTAAGTTCTATGATTCAAAGTGACTGTGGTCCTCAGACTGAAAAACGTCCCCACCGTTGTGCTACACATCCACTTTATCATACTGCCGTCTCATCCTCGTTTTTTGTTTTTGTAAAAAAATCATTATCACGCTTAACCTTTACAGAAACAGATTTCTATTCAATGACATAAACATGCACTGCTTATTCCAGTATGTGATAAATGGCGACCGCTTACCTATCACCAAAATTGGCACAGGGGGTCTATTTCTTCTTGGGATAAAGACTTTCAGTGCATCCATTTCTGTATTTTTTCTGTAGTTTGTTAAGGCTGCTGAGAAATGTTCGCAGGTCCCTATTCCCCACACTAAGCTACCATTCCCAGAGTTCCTTGGGGAGAGGGGTTGATTGTTAAACCACTCTGTGAACTATAGCTCTGTGAAAGAAGTAGGGAATCTCCTAACACCCTTCAGCACCCTTAACAAACTACAGTGGGTTACAGACGCTTCAGGTTACAGACTCCACTAACCCAGAAATAGTACCTTGGGTTAAGGACTTTGCTTCAGGATGAGAACAGAAATTGTGCGGCGGCAGCGGGAGGCCCCATTAGCTAAAGTGGTGCTTCAGGTTAAGAACAGTTTCAGGTTAAGAATGGAACTCCAGAACAAATTAAGTTCTTAACCAGAGGTACCACTGTACACTTCCCAGGAGTCTTTGGGGGAAGCTGTGAATGTTTAAAGTGGTATGATGCATCCTTAAATGCATAGTGCAGATGCGGCCTCAGTTATAGAAGATAGTGGTACCAGTCCAAGGTATTTTGCTTCTTCACTGGTACCTACTTTGTGTGTCCCCCCCCCAGCCAAGGCGGCTAGCACTGAAACAAATATTGTTGCATCAGTCAGGCATTAATTGCTGCCTTCCTCTGTCCCTCACCATCAGCAATGCCTTCTGAAGTACATCATGTCACCCTCCAACATGTCTCCATGGAAAACCGGGATGTGCTTCTTCCAGGACATGGTCCCACATGTCACGTGATCTGCATGAGATCCTAGCACCCAAAAAGCATGTTTTGGGGTGTTGTGCTCTTGAGAGAACAGTCCCAATTTAATTGGGGCAGTTGAGGGGTATGATGATTCATGGTAGGGACTGGTCCCATATGGCAGACACTGTTTTCTGAACTTTACTTTGGTGTTTGATTCAGGGTTCTGCTAGCTAGGGGATGTTTTGCTGCTCTTGGGGGCTGTCTCCTTGCTTCCAGCTGATGTTGGAGTGCACACAGTGCTGTGACCCTTTCTGCAAATGACAGTGTCCCCACATTATCTCTTTCTCACCATGTGTCGTCTTAAGCTTCTGCACTACTGAGCAGTTGCTATGGTTAAAATGAGATAAATCTAGTTCCAGGCAACAAATAGTTGAAACACAGAGCTCTCTCTCTTTCTGCCTCCTTCCTTCTCCCTCTCCTATTCCATTTTTGCAAGGGACACATTTCAGCTTCAACTTCATGCCCAAGAGCTGCATGCAAACAACTGAGAGTAACAATTTGCTTCTAACACTTGGCTTGACCTTGTTCCACATGGTTGGTTTTTGTATTGGGGAAATTAGAGGCCTCTCTGCTGAGACAGGCGGAAGAATTCTGTTCCATTGTGCAGACAGGTGCCCCTGGGCTTGTGGGGTGGTGATAGCCAGTTGTTAAGAACATTTTATGGTCACCTACTGGGGCCTCGGGATGCGGGTGGCACTGTGGTCTAAACCACTGAGCCTCTTGGGCTTGCCGATCAGAAGGTCGGCGGTTCGAATCCCCAGCATGGGGTGAGCTCCCGTTGCTTGGTCCCTGCTCCTGCCAACCTAGCAGTTCGAAAGCACGTCAAAGTGCAAGTAGATAAATAGGTACCGCTCTGGCGGGAAGGTAAACGGTGTTTCCGTGCGCTGCTCTGGTTTGCCAGAAGCGGCTTAGTCATGCTGGCCACATGACCCGGAAGCTGTACGCCAGCTCCCTTGGCCAGTAAAGCGAGATGAGCCCCGCAACCCCAGAGTTGTCTGTGACTAGACCTAATGGTCAGGGGTCCCTTTACCTTTACTGGGGCCTCAAGGCTGGGTGACCAACACAAACCCAGTATTAATGGATCTGTGGCTCCAGTCCAGAGTCCCCAATATATGGAGATGATGGGTTGATATGGAGCCTATATCCTCCAAGTGTCTAGATTTTCCAGGCACAGTCTCAGAATTACAAAAGCCTTCCCAGTTTCTGATTTGATCCTAGAATATGTCTATTTCCCCCACCAGTGCAGATGCTGCCAAGCTTGGGGAAGAGGATGAGCCAGGACTTATCCTTGAGATGTGGCAGAAGCTGCGTGGAACCACCCAGTTGCCTCTCCATGGCCTCTCCATGGCCAACGCCTCTGGCCTCCTCCCTTGGGCAGCGCGTAGCTACTGCTGGAGACCAGGCAAGGAGGAGGAGAGGTTGCAGCCGCCGTTGCCCAACCCTGTGTGACACACTGGCTCTGAATGGCAGGCAGAGGGCGGGGCCACCCTGGGGCAGGAGAAAGTGGAAGTGGAGCAGAGCACAAAGGAGTCTTGATTAAAAACAAACACTTTGTACATCCACATCTAATCTTGCCCCTTTCTAAAATGTATTTATTGGTGCATAGGCCTTCTGGCAGTTCCCTCGTTGCGAGAAGCAAAGCTACAGGGAACCAGGCAGAGGGCCTTTTCGGTAGTGGCGCCCACCCTGTGGAACGCCCTCCCACCAGATGTCAAAGAGAAAAACAACTACCAGATTTTTAGAAGACATCTGAAGGCAGCCCTGTTTAGGGAAGCTTTTAATGTTTAATAGGTTATTGTATTTTTGTTTTCTGTTGGAAGCCGCCCAGAGTAGCTAGGGAAACCCAGCCAGATGGGCAGGTTATAAATAATAAATTATTATTATTATTATTATTATTATTATTATTATTAGTGTTTTTCTTTTTGCAAATCTACTAAAAATAAAATATAATAAAATCAGGGTGGTGGAGGGTGTCTCTCATTGGTGCTGTGGCGATAGCACTTGCCCTTCTTCTGATAGGAAATGCTCTGTTGAAGGGGGGATAAAAATGTGGGGCAGGGGGAGTGAGAAATGTCTGTATTTTCATTTGAGGAATGTTGGAGGGTATGGGAGTCTGATGTGAAGCAGGCTAGGCTTCTGTTATGATGATGATAAAATAAAAACTTTATTCGCATTAGCCAATGGCCATGGCAACAATAAAACATTACAGTATAGGCAGAAAGGGAAATTTGATATAAGAGCACAATTTAAAGTCCTGAATCAGCAGTCAGTTAGGGGCCCTTATTCTGATTGCCCCTGCAACCTTTGCTGTTATCTGCTCAGTTTGATCTGATAGAAGAAAGGACATTGTGGCAGTGGCTGAGCGCCCTCGGATGGTTAGTATGTGTGGGGTGATGATCTCGTTCCTCAGATCTTTGTAGAGAGTGCAAGACAGGAGGACGTGTGCCACTGTTTTGGTGCTACCGTCTCCACAGGGGCAAAGACGTTTCTCAGGTGGGATCTTTTGGAATCGACCCTCAAGTACCGCAGATGGCAAAACATCCAGTCTTGCAAGTGTAAAAGCACATCTGTATTCTGGGATAATAAGTTTGTGCAGCTATGGGGCCAGAGAATCAAAATGGAAAGGTGGAAAATGAACATACTAAGGGAAGAATTTCCTTATAGTGGCCAGGTTGCTCTGGTGCTCGATATCTCGATAGCTTCTGTTATCAGGCTTGTTGAGAGACTGCCAAACACAAGGGCTGGTGTTGTAGATCTCCATTTTCATCTGCATTCCTGGAGCTCTGAGGAGTTCTACAAACAGTAGTAGGCACTGCTTTGTATACACAGATCAAAAGCTTCGGAGCCCCAGAAAAGGGTTCTCAAACTTTTGTCAGTGCTAAAAGGTACTCCAGTATTTTGGGGGACTGATAAAGAAAGGGTCGGAGGTAGTTTCTTATTCAGAAAGCATTTTCGTTGTTGTTGTTTAGTCGTTTAGTCGTGTTCGACTCTTCGTGCCTCCATGGACCAGAGCATGCCAGGCACTCCTGTCTTCCACTGCCTCCCGCAGTTTGGACAGACTCATGCTGGTAGCTTCAAGAACACTGTCCAACCATCTCGTCCTCTGTCATCCCCTTCTCTTTGTGCCCTCCATCTTTCCCAACATCAGGGTCTTTTCCAGGGAGTCTTCTCTTCTCATGAGGTGGCCAAAGTCTTGGAGCCTCAGCTTCAGGATCTGTCCTTCCAGTGAGCACTCAGGGCTGATATCCTTCAGAATGGATACGTTTGATCTTCTTGCAGTCCATGGGACTCTCAAGAGTCTCCTTCAGCACCATAATTCAAAAGCATCAATTATTCGGCGATCAGCCTTCTTTATGGTCCAGCTCTCACTTCCATACATCACTACTGGGAAAACCATGGCTTTAACAGAAAGCATTGCTCTACCTCTAAACCAGCTTGTGACATCAGCACAAAACCAGCCTTCTAATTGGCCATGTCACATCACTATGTGATCCCTGATTAGATAAGATCATGCTAGGAGTGTGCTAGATAGAAAGAAAATAAATGGTGCAAAGCAGCTGTGGGACTGCAGCAGGAGGCCATGAAGGAACAGGCAGAGAGCAGTATTCATTGGCATGACCTTACTTTATACTTTAATAAGCCTACTAGCGTAGGCTTATTCAAAGCTGGTATTTTTAGGTGAGGTGTGTGGCTGAATGCCAGGGTCTTCCTGCCTCCTGTTGGTTAAACAGTGGGGCTGAGTAGGAATCTGTTGGCCTCCAAGATAGCAGAAGCAGTTGTTGGCTGGTTGTGCATGGCTATTTATTAGTGGATATCTGGCAATGGATACCTGGTCTCAGTTGGACTGCCACTGTACAGGTCTACACTATAGGCTGCCAGTGTGCAACCTGGAGATCTGCATGACATCTTTTAATTGCTCAAAGTTAAGTGGGAAATGCCGGGTGAGGCTCATCCTGCCTGACTATGGTCTTCCTCACCTGGTTCAAGGCACAAAAGAACCACCCTGCTGGATCAAGCCAATGGGAATCGAGTCCAGCATCCTGTTCTCACAGTGGCCAACTGGATGCCTATAGGAGGCCACAAAGCATGACCTCAGCATAATAGCATTCTGTCCACTTGTGATTCCTAGCTACTGGTGTATGCTGCCTTCGACAGTCAAAGTGGAACATTGCTATTGTGTTTAGTAACCACTGATAGAAGCATCCTCTATGAATTTTTCTCACCCTCCTTTATGTAGGGATGTGCATAGATGCTAGGAGATAATATGTTTATTAGATGTTATCCTTCCTTCCACAAGTTTGTGAGTTCAGCAGTGCCACCCCCTTGCAGCTTAAAAGGGAAGCTTAGAAAGGCTACTGTCAGCGCTGCCCAAGGTCCCAGCTCACACAAGACCAACACTGCTCCTTCCTCAAGTTAAAAAGTCTTTATTGAAGTTCAGTTTCATTTCCAGACGCGCAGCGTGCAACGCTACGTCTATGCCTTAGACCGTAGAAGTCCCATCTGAATCTCCTCCCCCCTGACACCAGCTTAAGATTCTAGCCTTACTCCACCTCTTCCTCTGTTCCTTCTTTCTCTGGGTCCTCCTGCTAGTCGGAGTCTCAGCCCTCCTAGATTCTTCTGACGCTGAGTCCGCCGACTCTTCTCCCCCCCTCTTTCGGGCTTTAGGACCTGGCTCCCAATCCGGGTTTTCTGCTGTCCCACGCTCCTCCACATTTGAACTTGGCGCGCGCGCGCAGCCTCCCACTTTCCTTCTGACCGTTACACTTGTGTCACTGCTCCCTCTTTCGGGGAGGCTAGCTGGACCTGGCCTTCCCTCCGTTTCCCCACTCCCCGATGGAGAAGCTGGTCCTGACTCATGTGACTCTTCCCCCCCCACTGTGCTCTGGTGGGGGAACTGGTCCTAATCCTCCGCTACTCCTTTGGGACTCCCCTCTGGTTCCTTGTTTATGGATCGTCCCCCCTGGGACTCGCCTCGCCCTTACCATAGGCGCCCCCTCCTGGGAATCTTCTGATTCGCTGGAGAAGCTCATGGAATCTCTCGGGCCACTGTCATATTCCCCTACGCTCCCCTCTGATTCCTCTCCTCCGCTCTCTATTTGCTCTCTCCCCTGCTCTTCTGCTCCTGAGCCTCTGACAGCTACTTTAAGCCTTTTCCTTTTAGTTTAAGTAATCTAGAATGCTTCAAGGAGGAAAGGATTCTACTGGTATTTCCCCTCTTTTCTCCCTTTAAACAATAACCACACAAACAGTCTGGTAAAAGGTAAAAATAACATTTACAGTGAACCCTCTGGATATGAATTAAATTCATTCCAGGGGTCTGTCCGCAACCTGAAAAGTCTGTGGGCAGAGGCGCCGGTTCTGTACACACACAGGGCATGATTGAGTGCTCCTGCACACGCGTGAAGCATGCAGAGCGCTTCTGTGCATGTGCGTGTGGCAAAACCCAGAAGTATACACTTCCGGGTTTGCCGTGTTAGTAACCCGAAAGTTACGTATCCAGAGCAGTACGTAACTAGACGGTCCACTGAACTCACTCAGAGCTTCTGCTGCAGAATATCAAATACAGTTGCTTTAGTTGAGGCGAGCTTAAAATGGTAATTCAGTTACATAGACCTACTTAAGTCTAATTTAAAATGGTGCCTGAGCAATGGAGCTCAGACATGCAGATTGTTCTTACATTTCTGGCTTGGGGATGAGATGAAAAAGTAAGAGTGAAGAGAGAGCAAAGAGGAAGTGCCCAGCCAGGTGGGGAAATTATATACAATCTCCCCATCAGGAGTTCTCTCTAGAAAATTTACAGGAAAACTCTATGAGCTTCAGCTCCTACCATCTAGCAAACATGCATTGTTGGTTTGATTGCATTATAAATATCTCACACTTTAAAGCTATCCATGTTCGTGGCCATTATTGTTAGGATTCCTGCTTTCTGCAGCAGAGGAGGGTGAGGCTAGAGGAGTCCTGGCTGCCATTTCTCACTGTACTGGAGAATTCAAAGGCTCTGTTGGGGTTGCTACCTGCTGCTTTCCCTGCAGCCAAACAGGAAAATGTTCCACAGGTGAAGCTCTTCCAGATAACTGGCAGGAAAAAGCTTCAGCTGGTGTGCCAGACTGCTGTTAATAAGAAAGGTGGCTATCAGGTTGCAACCTGATAACCCTCTTAGCTAGTTTCTCATTGTGATGCCAGGATGCCTGGGAGCTCTACAGCTTTCCATGCAAGCCCAGGACTCTGAGTAATTCAGGGTTGCAATGAACCTGGCTTCTAGCCCTGCATCTTTCCTATCCTGACACCTGGGTGATCTGTGCTGGAGAGATCTTGCCAGCAGCACTCAGAATGAGGAATGGTTTGTTCTTAAGGCAGGCCACAAGTGAGAGTCGAAAGGCTCGCTGAAAGAGCAATTCCAGCAACTGCAGCTCCTGCAACAGCAGGGTATTCCTTTTATTTGTATGAAACCAAAACATATGTCTGTGTCTGTAGGGCAAAAAGAGGCAAATGAGCTGCATTGGCAGCAGCTGAACAAAAACCAAATAGCTTTTAAAAACAACTACCACCGAACCAGCTTGATTTCTAATCAGATATGCTTTAGTTCATCTTCTCTGCAAATGGATGCAAACCTCCCCAAGGCCTAGTTCGTGATCTAGAAACTCATTCTTGAAGGCTGCAGCATGCACTAAGGACTTGCATGTATCAATGGTCCATTACACATCAATATAAACAACATGGGCCACCTCTTTTGCAAGGCCTTTCCAGACTAAAGTCTTTTTGAACCTGGCTACTATGATCCTTTTTACAGTAGATGATTGAGCTTGAACCTGATACCTCCCCTGTGCAAAGCAGATGTTTTACCACTGAATTCTGGCTCCTCCTTCTGCTGTTCCATGGTGCTTCAGATTCTAGCCATATATTTCTTGCCCCAGACAAAACTTCAGTAAGCTGAGGGGCTGATATATTGCCCAGTTTGTTATGATTCTTGTAGGTTTGTTTTATTATTAGGTGAGCCAACATAGGCTCAGAACTCGAGTGAGTCCACTTTATAATTCTGATTCGCTGGAATAAATCCAAGACCACCAGCAAATCTATTTATGTTAGCAGTACTTTGGCACTGATTAAGTGGCTCTGTGCATGCGGCCTTGCAAGTGTCAGCGTGTGCCCTGCACCAGGAAGCAGTAGTCTGCAAAATAAATTATTGCAGACTTGAAAAGCAATTGGGGAAACCCTGAATGTAATGTTAGCCAATTTGGAGAATGGGAGTCTATGCATTACTACGGAAGGATTAAAAATAAATAAATGGATAGGCTGGCCTTCCAGGAAGGAGGAGAGGCATGCCAATCATCGAGACATGTAATGAAGAGATGGGGAGCTGAGTTCAGGAGCAGATTATATTGCAGCTGTTCCGGAAGTCCCAGTGCAGTTGTGATAAGCAGGATGACAATGCTGGATGACCACCAGAATCAAGGCTGAGCTGAGATCAGGAGCCTAAGAACCTGGTAGTAGGAACCTGGATGTATGGATGATAGGCTGAGGAATGCAGAGCAGGACCTTGAACTGCAGACCAATTAGAAGCAATCTCAGGCAATGCCTGCAAGCGCTTGCCAGCTGATTCCCTATTTCACAGTCCCCATCACTTTTTTTATGAACCAAACGGATTATTTTTCCAGTGCAAATTGAGACACAAGGCTCTCCAGTGCTTCTCCCTTCTCAGCTGATGTGAACAGCTTTGACAGAGTTCTTATACAATACAGCTGAGGGTCGGCTCCTGCAAGGGAGAGTGGGAAAGGGAAGGATTTTCCAAACTGTCTGTTGAAGTTCACATTGGAGGAGAGGGGATTAAAGAGCCCTTTGCCCGGCTTGCAGAGGCCTCATGATTTGATGACATACATCCTACTTGGTTGGAGATGTTGTGCCTTCAGCCATTACAGCTGCCAAGGATAAAAGGTAAAGGTACGCCTGCCCGTACGGGCCAGTCTTGACAGACTCTAGGGTTGTGCGCTCATCTCACTCTATAGGCCGGGAGCCAGCGCTGTCCGCAGACACTTCCGGGTCACGTGGCCAGCGTGATGAAGCTACCCTGGCGAGGCAGAGCCGCACACGGAAACGCCGTTTACCTTCCCGCTAGTAAGCGGTCCCTATTTATCTACTTGCACCCGGGGGTGCTTTCGAACTGCTAGGTTGGCAGGCGCTGGGACCGAGCAACGGGAGCGCACCCCACCGCGGGGATTCGAACCGCTGACCATGCGATCGGCAAGTCCTAGGAGCTGAGGTTTTACCCACAGCACCACCCGCGTCCCAAGGATAGATAGGTGCATAAAACCTTTCATGGAGTGGACATGTCAGGGAACTGCCATCTGAGGAGCAGGAGGTGAAAGGGCTCACAGAGGGTGAGAGAGACCATTCAGCTGAGGAGGGAACCAGCAGGGGGAGAAGTGGAGTTCCAAGGGAAAGTGAGTCGGAGGGAGGGCTCAGAGACACTTCAAGCGAGAACAGTGGAGAGGTTTCAGGACCTCCCATAGGGACACCTACTCCTTGCTGGAAACTGTCACGCCGAGAGTCCAGAAGACGCGTTTCCGTTAAGGAGCTTTTATGCTGGAAGAAGTTCCGTAAACGCCCACTGTCTGATTCTACGAGCGACTGATGGAGCCATGCTTAAGGAGCTCCGTCACAGACAGAGGTTTGTGGACTTAGCCAAACTCTGAGGGACTAGGATTTTACGCACAAGCAGCTCACCATCCCATCACAGCAATCGGACAGTCCCTGAAAGCAGCTTGTGCAGAGAGGCATCATGAGCAACCCAGCCGGAGCCGGGGGAGCAGGAGGAGCTGGAGAGGGTCCAAGCCTGGAAGAAAGGTACAGGGTGTTGGAAGTCCAGCTAGCGCTGCAAACGGCGAGGCTAGAGGAAAGGAGGGCGCAGGATGCAGAAAAGGCAAAAGGCGCTACACTAGCAAGAAAGATGCCAGGATTGGTGCAGAAGTTTGGGGGGGACCCCGGGAACTATCAAGCCTTTAGGACAGAGATGCAGTATGCTCTCGAGCTGCAGTTTGACGACTTTCCCGATGAGGCATCGCGAGTGGCGTTTGTGATTGGCCATCTCGAAGGGGGGGCGAGAGACTGGGTTAGACCCCTGATGGCAGGGAATAGTGAAATGCTGAAGGACACGAGGAAGTTTTTTCGCGCCATGGATTTGATGTTTTCCAGCGAGATTGAACAGGGACTGGTGCGCAGACAATTGATGGCTTGTAAACAGGGTAGCCGATCGGTTCGTGAGTACTGGACTGAGTTTACAATGTTGATACATAAATTGGGGTGGGACCTATCGGCGGAACCCATTCAAATGCTTTTTGAAGAGGGGCTTTCTTCGGCGGTGAAAGACGAACTTTCCCGGGCGCCCAGGGCGGAGTCTATGGACCAGCTGACCAAATCAGCGCTGACCATTGGAGCGCGCCAGGAGGCAAGAGCCTTGGAGAAGCGGGAGGGGAAAGGAGAGCGTTGGAGGGATTTCCGCATTCCAGAGATTCCGGAGCCAAATTTCCCGCCAGGAGAGCCGATGGAAGTTGGAACAGCGCGCGCGCGCGCAGTTTCAAATCCCAGTGAAGGGAGGAAGAAGGAGGGAAAGAGCACCAAGAAATGTTATCTCTGCCAGCAGCCAGGTCACTTTGCCAGAGTCTGCCCGCAAAGAAAGGAATGGCAAGGGATGGCGGGAGCTGTTGGGGGGAAGGAGGAGGGAGTCCAGGAGCCAGTAAAAGCCAACGCCTGGCTGCCACCGTCAGGGCACTGCAGCCAGGCCAAGGAGCAGTAAAAGTGCCCACTCCGGAACCTCCAAGACCAGCCCTGGTAATAGAGGTGTTGCTAGAGCTGGCAAACGGATACCCACTAAAGACAAAGGCGCTGTTGGACTCAGGCAGCTCCTGTAATTTTATGAGTAAGGAGTTTGTAGCTGAACACCAGATACAGATACTCCCTTTAAGCAACCCCCTGCAGGTGACCACGATCGATGGGAGGGAGCTGTTGGGAGGAGAAGTTAGCCTACAGACCGTCCCAATGGTTATGAGGGTGGCCAGGCACACCGAAAGGATAGCGTTCAATGTGGCCACCCTGGGAGGGGCTCCCGTTATTTTGGGAATGAGCTGGCTAGCGTTGCATGATCCGCTAGTGGGCTGGCATCAGAGAGTGGTTTCCTTTGGGTCAGCACATTGCCTGGAACACTGCAGAGAGGGAAAGGTGCCAGAAGGGGCAAAAGCCTTTCTAGCAGGGACGGAAGTGGCGGACAAAGGGAAGGTGCCCAAACAATACGCTGACCTGAGCAAGGTCTTCAGCGAAAGGGAAGCAGATAAACTACCACCGCATAGAGCCTTTGACTGCCAAATTAACCTGGTCCCTGGGGCCCAGCTCCCCGTGGGCAAGCTGTACGCCATGTCAGACAGGGAAATGCAGGAGTTAAGGGAGTTTATTGATAAAAACCTGAAGAGGGGCTTCATCAGAGAGTCCAGAGCGGTGGGGGGGAGCCCAGTGTTTTTTGTGGACAAAAAAAAACACGGATAAACCCAGGCTTGTAGTGGACTTTAGAGCCTTAAATGCAGTGTCAGAACCAGTGGCTTTCCCCATGCCCAGAATTGATGAAATTTTGACCAGGGTGAGGAAGGGAAAGATATTCACGAAACTGGACCTGAGAGGGGCATACAACCTGATACGAATAAGGAAAGGGGACGAATGGAAAACCACCATGTTCACCCCTTTGGGGGCTTTTGAATATTTAGTTATGCCATTCGGATTACAATCAGGCTCCTCATGTTTTCAATCGTTCATGAACCATGTCCTGGGACCTCTGCTCTACAAGAATTGCGTGGCCTTCCTCGATGACGTGCTGATATATTCAGAGAATGAGGAGCAGCATGTAAAGGATGTCAGGGAAGTGCTGAGCCAACTGCAAGCAAACCAGCTGTGGGTGAAATTGGAGAAGTGTCAGTTTCACACCAAGGAGGTGGAATTCCTGGGGTACCGCTTATCAGACAAGGGATTAGCCATGGATCCAGGCAAGGTCCAGGCGGTGCTGGAATGGAAGACACCGAAAACGAAAAAGGATGTGCAAAGGTTCTTAGGGTTTGGGAACTTTTACCGTAAATTCATCAAGAACTTTGCCCACTTAACGGCTCCCATCACGGACTGTCTCAGCAGCAAGAAGAAATTCGTTTGGACGGCGGAGGCGGAGCAAGCATTTGAGGAATTGAAAAGGGCATTCACTTCGGAAGAACAGCTCCTGCATGTGGATTTACAAAAACCCATGAGAGTGGAAACTGATGCCTCAGACCGGGCGGTGGGGGCGGTGCTGCTTCAGCCGGGGAGCAATAAGTCGGAATGGAGACCGTGTGCCTTCTTTTCGCGTAAGCTGAACAAATCCGAGAGGAACTACACTGTATATGACCGAGAACTACTCGCCATTCACGAAGCGTTCCGGAGATGGAGACATTTACTAATTGGTGCACAGCATAAGGTGCAAGTGTGTACGGACCACAAGAATTTGGAGTATTGGAGAACGGCACGAGTGCTCAACCAACGACAAGTGAGGTGGGCCCAGGAGTTCTCCAAATTCCATTTTGAAATTTGCTATGTGCCAGGTCCAGAAAACATCAGAGCGGACGCTCTCTCACGCAAACCTGAATATTTGGAGGGGGAGGGAGCGCCTGAAGAGAGACATATTATCCCAGAGGACCGCTGGGTGTGTGGGGCGGCCTGGGTGGGGCAAAGGGAACTGGTAGAGGGAACGGTAAATGATGAATACGCCCAGAATAAGCTCAGAGGTTTAAGGAGAGAGGGAGAAGACCCCAGAGGTTTTGAAGAAAGAAACGGGGCATTGTATTACAAAGGGGCACTATATATACCCGAAGGGGAATTGAGGGGGAGAGTACTCAAACAGCTGCACGACAACCCCACAGCGGGGCATTTTGGGCAACACAAGACCATGTGGTTGGTGACCAGGGAGTTTTGGTGGCCCAAGGTGAGGGAGGATGTACGGGAGTATGTGAGAGGGTGTGACCAATGCCAGAGAGCCAAAGGAGAAAGGCGGGCACGAGCAGGGTTATTAGAACCGTTACCCACACCAGAACGACCGTGGGAGGCGGTATCGATAGATTTTATGACTGATCTGCCTAAATCCCAGGGGAAAACCGCCATACTAGTCGTAGTAGACCTGTTAACTAAGATGGGTCACTTTGTAGCTTGCTCACATGCAGTCACGGCGGAAGAGACAGCGAAATTGTTTGTAGAACATATTTTTAGGCTGCATGGCGCCCCCTTGAGGGTGGTCTCCGACAGAGGGAAACAGTTCACGTCCAGATTCTGGAGGAAACTTATGAGCTTGTTGCACGTAGAGGTCAACTTTTCGACTGCCAGGCACCCTGAGACCAATGGGCAGGCGGAGAGGGCAAACGGTATCCTCCAACAATACCTGAGGTGTTATGTCAATGACAGAGAGAACGATTGGGTCGAAAAGTTGGCGCTAGCGGAATTTGCTTACAATAATGCGGAGAATGTGTCCACCGGGATGAGCCCCTTTTTGGCTAATTATGGGTGCCACCCCAGGGCGTTTCCAGGGGGAGGAGGGGAGAGATGGAGTGTCCCGGCCGCTGAACATTTTGTAGAAGAAATGGAAGCGATCCATCGTCAACTCCAACTCAACTTAGAAAGGGCCAAAGAAGAATATAAGAGGCAGGCAGACAAAAGCAGAAGGGAAGGTGAAACCATTAGGGTGGGGAGTCAGGTCTGGCTATCAACCCAAGGGTTGCCGTTCAAGAGTGGTTGCAAGAAATTGAGACCCAAAAGATTGGGACCATTTGAGGTCATCCAACAAGTCAACCCAGTGGCTTTCAGACTCCGGTTACCGAACCACATGAAACTGCACCCAGTATTCCACAGGTCATTACTGTCACCATATAGGGGGGAAGGTGAAGGGGTATCCACACGGGGGCCAGTCTTAGAAGAAAGGGAAAGCAGCAACCATGTGGCGGAGATCATCGACTCCAGGTGGAAGGGTAATCAGGTGGAGTATTTGGTCGCGTGGGAAGGGGAACCGGAGTCGGAAAACACCTGGGTGACGGCAGAGGAGGTCAGTGACGAGATCTTGATCGAAACGTTCCACCAAAGGTTCCCCAGGAAACCTCAGCCAGTAGCGAGGTTCCGGAGGGAGTACTTTGGCACCACCGACGATGAGGAGGAACTGGAATGATTCAGGGAATCGGAGTTGGAAGAAGGAACAGACTCCGATGAGGAGGAGTACTTGGAAACCAGAAACAGCAACAGGTGGAGGGAAGTGTTCGAAACTTCGGAAGATGAGGGAGGTTCTTTCAGGGGTTTTGCTCCCTCGCCTCCCGCAGAGGAGGGGAGGGAAGGGGGTGAAGGGGGCCCTGGAGGGGAGGTGGATGTCAGGGAACTGCCATCTGAGGAGCAGGAGGTGAAAGGGCTCACAGAGGGTTAGAGAGACCATTCAGCTGAGGAGGGAACCAGCAGGGGGAGAAGTGGAGTTCCAAGGGAAAGTGAGTCGGAGGGAGGGCTCAGAGACACTTCAAGCGAGAACAGTGGAGAGGTTTCAGGACCTCCCATAGGGACACCTACTCCTCGCCGGAAACTGTCACGCCGAGAGTCCAGAAGACGCGTTTCCGTTAAGGAGCTTTTATGCTGGAAGAAGTTCCGTAAACGCTCACTGTCCGATTCTACGAGCGACTGATGGAGCCATGCTTAAGGAGCTCCGTCACAGACAGAGGTTTGTGGACTTAGCCAAACTCTGAGGGACTAGGATTTTACGCACAAGCAGCTCACCATCCCATCACAGGACAGAAAGGTTATCTTCTTCTCTTTTAATACTGAAACTCAGGGCCACCCAAAGAAGCTGAAATTCAGGACAAACAAAATCAAGTACTTTTTCATGCAGTGCTTAGTTAAACTATGGCATTTGCAAGAATGGGTGATGACCATCAACTTGAATGCCTTTAAAAGAAGATTAGAAATTTTCATTGGCTACTAGCCATTATGACTATTTTCTTTCCCCTGTTGGAGTCGGTATATTTCTGAATACTGTTTGCTGAGAATCACAGGTGGGCAGAGTGCTGTTGTGCTCATATCCTATTCATGAAAAAAGCACACCAAGAACTCAGGCCAATGTAAGTTTCAATAGTGGGAGTGGTCCCTACCCTCAAATCAATAGTCGACAGTCACAAAAACTAATCCATTCAAAAGTATGTTTTCTGACAAGGATTACAAACTCAAATAGAGATTACAAACTCTAACAGAGATTATAAACTCAAACTCATAAAGATATGTATAACACAATAATTCGTTAAAGAATTAGAAATAAGAGTTTATGAGATAAGTTCATGTTAGTACATAGTCAGATTCAACGTGAAGAGTTTCAATCATTGAGCAGAAGTCAGAAGTCAATTATGGATCAGAGACCAGGACAGGGCCCTCTTTTGATGTATTCACCTTCATCAGCTAGTTTTTAAAGGGTTGTGTAAGTTTGAAGACTTTCGGATAAATATATCCTGTTATTTTCTACATTTCTCAGGGATAACAACTACGTGTGGGTAGATCAACGTGTATCTTGAGCTTTTCTGTGCGTTTCCCACATGCGTTTCCCAACCAACTGATCCAGCAGGGCTTTCTGTATGTTCTGTGTCCAAATTTTATTTGTGTTTGCTGAGTCAGCTTACCAAAAGTTTCATAGAAGTCATTATTAGTTCTGGCTCCTTTTGATGGCATAGTTGGGTTGTCTAGGAGAAACTAATCCTGATGAGGAATGGTTGAGGGAGCTGGGTATGTTGAGCCTGGAGAAGAGAAGGCTGAGAGGTGGCATGATAGCTATATTCAAAGATCTGAAGGACTTGTTTTCTCCTGTTCCAGAGGGAAGGACTCACAGTCAAGATGGCTCCTGGGCTCTTTAGCAGCTTCAGCCTTTGTAGTTGGAGTCAGTCATGGACCCGCCCTCCCAGGCCAGGTGGAAAAGGCCTGCAAGGCAAGGAGCAGGTCCCCCAAGACTCACAGCTAAGATGGTCTTACAAGAAAGGAGATTCTGATTAAACATTAGAAATGGCTTTCTGATGGTAAGAACTATTTGACAGTGGAATGGACTAGCTCAGAAGGTGGTGGACTCTCCTTCACTGGAGATTTTTAAACAGATGACCATCTGACAGGGTTTCTTTAGTTCTGATTCCCACATTGCTGAGGGTTGACCTGCATGACCAGTGGGGTCCCTTCCAACTCTACAATTCTATGGACACAGTGCTGATTTTGGGGTGTTTCTGTGCCAGTTCTTGGAGTGGGTTCGGTTCCCAGGGTTGGCAGAAAGGGATAAAACACAGTAACGCACATACATCCACTCAAGTCAAGATCCAAAGGGAATATGTAATAGGCACAAAAATCAGAATGAGAGGGGTTGAATCCCACTGCAGGAGCTCCTAGACTTGGGCTTTCAATTCATCCAGATGTCTGATACATGCTGTACTTCAAAGGTAGCACAGCTTCTCTGCAGGACACCTAAGCTCTACTCAACGATGGTGGCGATTTCTTCCCTAACTTACCCTGTGGTTATTGGCATATGCCCTGAAGCATGGGATTTGATTATCCTTCTCATTATCTTAGCTACAAATGTTATTAGTAGCCATAAAATTGCTCATTAAAGCAAGAGGGATTACTTGCCTGTGCCACCAAGGGAGATAATAGATAATTTACTAAACAGGTTCAGCTGAAATCCTGTCTGGTTTCCCCACCCTCCTGCTCCTCTTCCTTTTTTTGAAAGAGAGGGAGTCAGAGAAAGAGAACCACCCTCGTTGCAGCATCTTGTACTCTCCAAATGAGCTCCAGGGACATCTATATCCTTGATGTACTTCTGATAATTGTAGGGCTATACACTTAAGGCCAGTTAATCTCTCTCCCCCTCCCCCGTTTCCCCAAAGTGATTTCTGTGCCTAGTGATACATGCATTTTGCTTCACAGGATCATAAATACACTTAACATTATTTTTAGATATGCTTTTCAGAGTGCACAGAGCACACTTCACAGACATGTCTGGTTGTAAAGTCTCCTACAGCAAGCCTGGTAGGTAGATCAGTATTGTGTGCCCCCCGCCCCCATTTTACAAATGGGAGCAGGAGCTGGTATGTGTGTGTGTGTGTGTGTGTGTGTGTGTGTGCATACCCTCCAACATTTCTCCGATGTAAATAGGAATGTCCCATTCCATAATGGTAATTTATGGAATACCCCACACATCTTACTGGGTTGCCCCAGCCACTCTGGGAAGCTTCCAACAGATATGAAACCATAATAAACATTTTTAAAAGCTTCCCTATACAGAATTACCTTCCGATGGCTCGGGGGTCGGATAACTCCATACCCTCCAGTATTTCTCCAATGAAAACAGGAACATCCTAAGAAAAAGTGGGACACTCCAGGATCAGATCAGAAACTGAGATGGCTTCTCTAAATCAGGGATGTCCCTGGAAAATAGGGACACATGGTGCCCTTCAGATGTTGCTGGACTACAACTCCCATAATCTCTGACTATTGCCCATAGTAGCTAGGGCTTATGGGAGTTGTAGTTTAGCAATTTCTGGGGGATGCTACATTGACTACCCCTGACCTAGGGCAATACAGTATCATAAAAAGGCAACATAACTACTCTGCCGTCTCCCATCCAAGTAGGCTTTTCTCTATACCAGTTCAGTGTCTCACACTAATTAGTATTAAGCAACTTTAGGATCTGGTTGGCCGCTGTGAGAACAGGACTAGATGGGCCATTGATCCAGGAGACTCTTCTGATGGATACTCAAAAATGTTGCAACCCAAACTCTCACTCTGGGCAACCTATAAAGGATGGGGTTTGGGGTTTGTAGGAAGCAGGCAGGAATAGGCTGACAGCTGCCTCCTGTCATTGTGCTTCTGTCTTGCTTAATTAAAAATAATGCAAGTGTCAATGACAAGGCTTTAATAAACAAAGCTCATCCCACACACCTTTATAAGTGTCTGAGCGGAGAGTTGGTGGCTTTCTGAAAAATCGTGTCTCAGGCTCAGGTGCAAATATAACCACCAGTTATTTGAAAACCCCGTCCAAGAAACCCAGGTGATAAAAATAACACAATAGGGTGATACTGCTTTCCAAAACAAGGATTCACAATTGCATTTCATGCTTTGTAGTTGCCAAGGAATTCTAACTTGTGCAGGTTTGAGTGGTGGAGGTGAGGAGGTAGTGGCTTTATGTATAATCAGGGCAATGGGAAGAGTGTACAGATAACCCCATCACTTTTTTTTTTAAGTGTTGGGAAAATTGGGTCAATTAGCTTTTGGTGAACAAAAACAGCCGTTTAAGCGAATCCATAAATGGGGCTCAATTTGTTTACCCCTAGGTGGTCTGAACATCATGCTCAGAATTTGCTGCTGTTGACCTGCCCTTGCATGAACATTTCCCACTGGTGCTATCAGCAAAGTCATTTGGCAGCTTGTAGCGCTGGTTTTAGCTTCCTCCATCCAGCTTGTAAGAGTGCTGTTATTCCCTTGCTAGTGGCAGCTCCTTCTCAGTATTCAGCACCACGGAGAGCTCAGGGTTGATAATGGGTAGTAAGAAATGTGTGAAGAAATTATCAACAGAAGAGCAGACAATCTCATAGGGGATTGATTGAGACCACAAATTCAGAGTAGTTAGCCATTTTGGGTTGCTCCTTCAGGGTCATCATGAGAATGAGAGAGTCCCCTGTCCTTTCAATTTGTTGTTCTTGGGGCATTATTGTTTTTTAAGGGAGATTTTTTTTTAAAAAATTGATTGACTGGGAAGTGGTGAGTGGAACTATGCTGGGGACTTCACCTGATTCACCATGGGGCGAGAGTCTTGTTGGTGGGAAAGTGTTTAATCTCCTTAGGTGGGAGATGGAGAGCGGGTTTTCTATTGCCCCAGGTGAGAGATGAGGAGGAAATGACCTCCCCTTCCAATGCTGTTCTTGGATTTTTCTTATTCAGAGTACTCCTTTTTCAGTACAGAATGATTAGTTAATTGAATGTTGAGTGTTTTGTTGAAGCAGGAATTAAATGGATGGAATTAAATTCTAGGAGTCTTGGTTGACCACAAACTTGACATGAGCCAACAGTGTGACGCAGCAGCTAAAAAAGCCAATGCAATTCTGGGCTGCATCAATAGGAGTATAGCATCTAGATCAAGGGAAGTAATAGTGCCACTGTATTCTGCTCTGGTCAGACCTCACCTAGAGTACTGTGTCCAGTTCTGGGCACCACAGTTCAAGAAGGACACTGACAAACTGGAACGTGTCCAGAGGAGGGCAACCAAAATGGTCAAAGGCCTGGAAACGATGCCTTGTGAGGAACGGCTAAGGGAGCTGGGCATGTTTAGCCTGGAGAAGAGGAGGTTAAGGGGCGATATGATAGCCATGTTCAAATATATAAAAGGATATCATATAGAAGAGGGAGAAAGGTTGTTTTCTGCTGCTCCAGAGAAGCGGACACGGAGCAATGGATCCAAACTACAAGAAAGAAGATTCCACCTAAACATTAGGAAGAACTTCCTGACAGTAAGAGCTGTTCGACAGTGGAATTTGCTGCCAAGGAGTGTGGTGGAGTCTCCTTCTTTGGAGGTCTTTAAGCAGAGGCTTGACAACCATATGTCAGGAGTGCTCTGATGGTGTTTCGTGCTTGGCAGGGGGTTGGACTCGATGGCCCTTGTGGTCTCTTCCAACTCTATGATTCTATGATTCTATGATTCTATGAGTGATGTGGCCGAGTGATGTGATAGTTGAATGATAGTGTTAAGTAGAGGTTGTGTAATCTGATTGGCTTTGTGTATTGTGAATGTGTATTTCAGGGCTGGGAAACCTTTGTTGTCAAACAACAGCTCCCATCATTTCCAGCCAGCAAGCCAATAGTCATGGAGAATGGGAGTTGTAATCTAGCAAACATATGGAAAGCCAAAAATTCCTCGCTCCTGGTGTACGTGAAGGATTTTACTGATTGTATTATTATGCTATGTGCTTTTGTGCGATATTTATGACATTTTCCAGATGATACTATCATTATGTTGCGTTTCGATGTTGTATTTTGTATTTTGATGTTTCGTATATGATCTGATTTTGCGGTTCTTATTTATTTTACTCGTGCACATTGTTTTGTGACATTTATTGGTTGCTTTATCATGTTGCTTTACTAAACTGTGGAATTATTAGTATGGTTTGGTTTTGAATGTTGATTTTGTATTTTATAGTTTTGTATTGATTATTTTATGCTGGCATGTGTAAACTGCTGAGAAATTTATGCTGGAATATTTAGCAGCGTGCAACCTACTTAACTAGGCAACTGAATAGTAAATATATCTTGAAGGGGGAGGTGAATCACCATTATCATCAGAAGTTCCTAACCCTTCTGTACTTTGTGGCAAGGCAATGGAAATTCTGCATAAATGTGATAAATTGCAGAATATCCTGTTTCTCAGTACTTGGGAACTAACACTGAGATTAAAACAAAACCGCAGAGGGGTGGGTAATACATGAGAGAAAAAATATTTTAAGTGTACTGAACTTTGTTTTGCAGAATTTTCAGACAACACCCATGGATTTGGATGCCATTCCTGATATTTGAAACACTTGCAGGTTGCATTTGATGTCAAAAAATCATGCCAATTGAATATTGGGAGATCCTGAATATAGCAGTGTAAAGTTTTCTCCCGCTCCTCAGCCATTCTTCCTAGTGTTGACCAGCGAGTCAGTAGTTTGCTGTGAGTGCTGGCCAGATCTAAAGTGGTCTTTAAAGCCTCTTTGGCTAACCATTAAACTGATCCGACCTTATGCGAATTGAAACAGAAGCACTGTAATGTTTATTTTTTTTAAAAAAGAGAGAAAAATAGAAAATGGTGGGGAAGAAGAGTGAAAGATACAAAATTTATATAATTAATATAAATTTATATTGGTTCAGTACTAGTTTAACTGGCATGGATCCTTGCTCCCTTGCCCCAAACCTAGGAATGGTAATTTGATTCAGACAAGAAGGATTTTCTGCTAGAAATTGCTACTCCCCCCCCCAAAGAACTACCATCTGCAATAAGCTAGTAAGTCTGCAGTGCAGATATGCCCAGAGGAAGAAAAAGTGGGTGAGCGAAAAACAGTGAGACAAGAGAAATGGGATCTCTCTCTCTCTCTCTCTCTCTCTCTCTCTCTCTCTCTCTCTCTCTCTCTGTGTGTGTGTGTGAGAGAGAGAGAGAGAGAGAGAGACACCTGTGGGTTGTATTCAGTGTAGCACTAAGATTAATGGTCTATCAGCACAAGAATTTCTCTTTGTGCAATGACATGTTCTCCACCTCTCCTAACTTCCAAGAGTGCATTTGAGATCATATTGGGGGGAGGAGAAAAGGAAAACCCCATTGTGCTTGTGCTAATCCTTGCACTAGGACGAATATTTTGTTGAACACCCCCCTATGATGCAGGTTGGGTTTAAAAGCATGTCTTGGATCTGAAAACTTCGAAGACCTCTGAACTGGCAGAATAGTCCTGAAATAGCGAGAGAGGTGCGCATACCTGTCTTTGAGCCGCATTGTACAGTACATGTGTGTCTATATTGGTTATTAGAAGGCTGGTTCAGATGTTGATAGGCCTGGGGCAAGCTGAGGAGCAGGCAGGAGGTCAGATAGAGGAGGCAGTCAGGCAGAAATGAACAGAAGCTGTGTATCTTCCCCTGGAGACCAGCTGCTCAGATTGCAAAGCAGCGGAGCTTAGAGATGGAAGTGAAAGGTGGCTGGGAAAGTAGCTCAGTGGCAGAACATCTGCTTTGCATGCAGAAGGCCACAGGTTCAACTCCCAGCATCTCCAAGTAGGGCTGGTAGAAACTCCTGCCTTAAGCCCTGGAGACCTACTGCCAATCAGTGTAAGGAATACTGAATTAGATGGACCAGTGGTCTGACTCAAAGGTGGGTGGCTTCTTAGGTTCCTAAAGCCTAAGAAAGCCAATTTTCCATTACAGAGGAAGCTCTCTGCATTTACAAGTTCATGCTCTGTATACTTCTTGCGTTAAACAAGAGATAAAGCACAGGGAAGGGTGATGTATAGCTACTTCTGTCTGCATTGTGAGCAAGATCCTCTGCAGTCATCATGCATACAGAAACGTTCTGCGAATGGGCCTTGGACTGCTGTTTTCTTTCTTTCCTTGTTGGGTTGAAATAACGACAGACAGGTAGCGAGTGTCATCTGGGAGGCATCTCCCGAGCAAGTCTCGAGGAGCCTCTTTTATTGAATATTACAGCATTGCCACATATGTGCTTATTGCTGATTGGTTAACACAAGTACAAAGCAAAAGGTTGCATATAGGCATTAATCACCAATAGATTAAAGGCTGGGAAAGGGAGCACAGAACTATACAGGCGTGAAAACCTCCTTATTAAACTTTTACTAGTGATTGATACAGCATTCATCCGTAGATGTGGTCAACTATGCATTAAGAACAGGTCAGGTACGAACTCAATGTGAACTGAACATTCTAGGAATGTTTCAGCTTAGAACGGTTTGCGCAGCATCATATGCAGAAGCGAAGCTTTCCTTCATTTCCTCTTTCATTACCATGAGCCTGTAGCTTGGAATTAGATACTTCCCACCCGGAATGAACAGCCTCACTTCCATTCCAGGTACAGCTGGGAACATCTCCCAAATGAAACCCCAGTCAATGTAGACGAGACTGAGACAGGTGGACCAGTGGTCTCCCTCAGTAGAAAGCAGCTTCTTGTGTTCTTATAGAATCATTGGATTGTAGAGTGGGAAGGGACCCATGGGTCATCTAGTCCAACCCCCTGCAATGCGGGGATTTTTACTGTGGTTAGTTCACTCCCACCTAGGAGGATTCTATCATCATCATCAAACCTTTTGTTGGCATCACATCCAAACATCCAAAACAAATCAATACAGAATTACCACTTCCCCAGTGGCACAAAATGTTTGCTAAAAGAAAGGAGGCAGAGCCGTCTATCGTCACATCTCTAGGTCTCCAGGGAGATCAGGCAGTGTATTTCTACGACAAAAAACCAAATAGACATATTGGTGAGCTCCTGATCATTCCCCATTAATAGAAAATGTATGACCTCCAACTCTAGTTTCCATTTGGGGATGCAGAGTTGATCTATAAATTGCTGATGGAGATCAGCATATAGTTTACAGTCAAGAACAGTATGTGTGAGGGTATCCACCAGGTGGTCTTAACATGGGCGAGTTCTTTCTCCTCCCACCCTGCCTGAGAACCTTCCCGAAAGGAGGTTTGATGGATTTGAATCAAACCTGGCCAGCGAAAATGCCCTTCTTTCTTGAGGGTTAAGCAGAAATTGAAGGTAATTGTGGTTAGTTTCATGTGGCCCAAGAAAATTGAAAATAAAGAGGGGGACATGTTTTCTCTGCTGCTACTGTTAGTTCCTGGCACTCAATATGGAGGGTTCTAGAGTGCGCAGTGTCTGCAGTTATCATCTCCACGCAGCTAGCTGTCTCCTAGCAGCTCAGACTAAAAGTGACCCACACTGGGCTCCAAAGTTTGTCTGGCAGTGCCACAGTGCCTTACAATTAACATAAGATGGAGCATCACACACACAGTCAGTGGTTTCCTGATACTGTTGTCCTAAGAAAAGTGAGCTATTGGCTCTGGAAAGCTTTGCAAGTCTGTTCTGTGGTGTTCCTTCTCAGTAATGTTCTCTCCCCAAAAAAATTTATCCGTTCTTCTGGCCTCCACAATTCTGGCTTCCTTCCTTCCTTCATTTCAGTGATTCATTACCCCTGAATCCTCCTGCTTTTGGATGTCTGGAAGTACAATCACAGATATACATTTCCTTTGGATTCGCCTTGCATGCACAAGAGAATTTGGAGGAGTTTCCCCACCCACGCTCTGCTAGGTATAGATCTGGTTGCCAAAAAGGACAGCAAGTAAAAGAACAGTCAGTTCTTCCTCAAGTGTATAATCTAATAAACCAAGAGGATGGAGCAAATTATAGATTAAAATATCTAGCTCTGTTAAGATATCCCCCCTCACTTTACTCATTAAAATGAACAGTTAATGTCAGCCAGGAATAAAGTCGATATCTGGTGTATTTATAGTCACGTACACTAAAAACAGCCCCGGGGTGCCTGATTTTTCATGGAACCTGCATACAGTGATTTGGCCTTTCTCATACAGGCACATAATGATCCTGCTCTTTAAAACCATGTGACAAGTTTGGCCATTTCTCCATTCCACCCAGTTTTTCTTAGTAGGAGACTTTAAAAGAGGATCACACAATTTCACGTGCTTTGTGTTTTGGAGAGGGACAACAGTCAGGCTGGCAACAGTTGAACAACAAGTATTATTTACATATGCATAAATGAATGCAATGTGTTTCTCTCCCTTGAGCCCAAGAGAGGGTTTAGTAGCCCTTTTCCCCCCCTCCAAAACTCCTTTGCAGCAGAGGAACACTTTTGACTTTTGTGCAATTGGCTTCATTGTTTGGTGAAAGTGAGCATGAAAATTTCAAAATGGAAACTGAACATGAAAATTAACCAATTGACTTTAGTGTCTACTACTTCACACAAAAGCACATGTGCAATTGCAGGCAGTTTTGATCAGTCCTCAACACTGTGTATGTGTGTCCATGCTTGCAAGGAGAAATGCAACTTGTTCACGGTCTGATCATGGATAGAGGAACATAGCAAGCTGCTTTATACAGATTCAGACCACTGGTCCACCTAGTTCATCATTGTCCACACTGACTAGTAGCAGATCTCCAGAGTTTCATACCTGCCTTTCTTGGAGATGCCAAGGACTGAAACCAGGATCTTTTGCATGCTAAGCAGTTGCTCTGTTATTGAACCACAGCCCTTCCCAATACACCTCATGGGGCTGTGATGTAGTGGTCAGGGTGTCTGACTAGGACCTGGGAGACCAGGGTTGAAAATTCCCACTCATCTGTGGAGCTCACTGGGTGATGTTGGGCCAATTACTCACTCTTGGCTTAAGCCACCTCACAGAACTGTTGTGGACATTAAACGAGGAGGGGAAGAACTAAGTAGGCATGCCACCTTGAGCTCCTTGGAGAAAATGGTGGGATATAAATGCAATGAATAAATAAATAAATGTAGGTGAATTACTACAACATATATTCACAATTCCAGAAGGCGGAGGGGACCTGGGCTTGTTTATGTGTAACTTTTATGCGCAGCTCCTTTAGGTGCTGTTTTTGGAATACTAGAGGGGTCTATGAAATGGGAGAATCAAGGGGTTGGAGACTGTAGATTGCATCAAGCACTACCTCCCTTCTCCAATGAATTTAGCACAAACAGTTGACTCACATTTATATTTCCCCAACTGAGGGCCTTCCTAGTGCTGGCTGTGCCAAATATTAGGAGTAAACTGTCTCATCAAACAGATCAAAGTGCTTTCTCTTTGCAGGTTAATTAATTATGAAAAAAAAAATAACAATCCATGAATTTTCCTGTTAAGGCTGAGCTACTTTATCTTGAATTTCCAAGGGAATAAATATTTCCTTTTGCAAGCTTCTAAAATAAAAGAAGGGGAGTTATTTATAGTTCACGACCTCTCTTCTGGTGAAGCATCAAAGACTGTGTGCTTGTGTATGAACTACAATTATCCCAGGGGGATGAACAATGATTATAGGGCTCCCCCTAGAGGCTTCAAGGAGTGCAGTCGTAGCTAAAGTAACCTGCAGGAACACCTGATTACAAAGAGGAGTATCTAACCAGGTGTGTGGCACGGTCCTGTTCAATTCAGTTGGTGAATCTGGGCTCGCACCCTCATCTGTATACTTTGGCTTTTTTTGCCATGAACAATGAATGAATGTGGTTCCAGGTACTCAGGCAAGCAGCCAGGATGCTATTTTTAAGAATTTGCAAGAGACCAAGTCACTCTGGGGGGACGGGTGGTGCTGTGGGTTAAACCACAGAGCCTAGGACTTGCCGATCAGAAGGTCGGTGGTTCAAATCCCCACGATGGGGTGAGCTCCTGTTGCTTGGTCCCTGCTCCTGCCAACCTAGCAGTTCGAAAGCACGTCAAAGTGCAAGTAGATAAATAGGTACCGCTCCGGTGGGAAGGTAAACGGCGTATCCGTGCGCTGCTCTGGTTCGCCAGAAGCGGCTTAGCTATGCTGGCCACATGACCTGGAAGCTGTACGCCGGCTCCCTTGGCCAATAAAGCGAGATGAGCACCGCAACCCCAGAGTCAGTCACGACTGGACCTAATGGTCAGGGGTCCCTTTACCTTTAAGTCACTCTGGCCAACTTGCATGTGGGGAAAGGACCAGGTAGAACTCTCATTATCTCCTTAAAGATTTTCAAGACGGTCTGTTTTCACATCCAGCTGACAGTCATCTATAGCAATTAAGTGTGAACAAATTGTGTGATGCAAATCATTGCATGAACTGATGGTTAAGGAATGTGTAAACTGACTACTCTGAAAAGTATTATGTAACAGGAGTGGATTTGATAGTTCAATCAGTGCTCTGATAGGCCTTTCACTCATGCAAGGAATCTAAGCCTTCCTGTAGGGACAGGGAACCTGTCACCTTCCAGATATTCTGCTCTAACTCCCATCATTGCCGACCACCAGCCATGCTGATTGGGACTAATGGGAGCAGGATTCAAGATTATATGGAGAACCATAGGCTGCCATTGCTGCCTAGTGTATTGTTGTTGTTTTTAAAAGTTGTCACTAGATGGTTTAAGTCCCATCTAGTCCATCATTGTCTCCCAAATACGCCTCCAAGATGCTCACAAACAAGGCAAAGGCAATAATGCTGGTAGCTATCTATCTACCTTTCCCTTCTTGATTTGTCTCCAGAATCTGTTAATGAAATACGTAGTGCCTTTAAAGATGGAGTTTTAGCTGTTGGAGGAAATTGGATCTGATAACCTTCAAAACCCTCTTTGAAATTTGTCTATACAGAGTCATGAAGGCTTTGGCTATCGATGGCTACTAGTCATTATGCTCCGGTGGTCAGAAGCAGTACCAGTTGCTGAAAAACACAAGTGGTGAGGGCTTCCTATAGGCTTCTGGCTGACTACTGTGATAACAGAACGTTGGACCAGATGGGACTTGGACCTCATCCAGCAGTCTTATGTTCGTAAAAACCACCACCACTTGTAATAGTGGTGCATCTCCCAAGTTCATGTAATATTGGGTTAGATTCAGTCATGCTTAGAGCAGACCCATGGAGACCAAAGAGACTTAGTCATGACTAAGTCCCATTGATTTCAAACGATCTTCTGTAAACCTGATCAATCCTAAGTTCCAGCTGAGGAGCAGCAGAGTTGCAACTGCTCATCCAAGCTCATTCAACTGCTCATCCAAGCCACAGTGGAAGTAGAGGGTGGAGCCAGGGTGTCTTATATATTTTGCTGAGCCAGCTCCAGGGTGGGGCAGCAGAGAGGCTCAGATCAGGCCAGCTGGTGGAACAGCTTAGGATCTAGTTATTGTCTGCCAAAGTAGATTATATGAACTAAGAAAGAAAGAAAGAGGAATGATGCTTTGCCTTTAGGCTAAAGAAAGACAAACCACACCGTGGAAGGGAAAGGCAGACAAAGGAGATGTTATATTTTGGGAGCGTGCAATGACTTTGTGTGTGGTCTGAATAACGAGGCAAATCAGGATGATTCAGGCCATGATCTCACATTCCTGAGTCAGATCAGACCATTAACAAGGTGCCTTGAGGCTGACCAGGAACCCCCTAAGCTTCTGAGTCATTCTGTGGCTGTGATTTCCCCCCAGAAGTTAAATGTACAACCTACCCATCCCATTTCCTGAGAAATAAAACCAAACTGACTGGGAAAATTTCTAGAGTTCAGCAAGGAAGGTGGATGAGAGGGGAGGGCGTCTTTGGTTTTGATGGGCAGGTCAAGATTTTCATAGAATCAAAGATTTGAAGTGTTGGAAATCACCCCATGGGGTCCTTCTAGTCCATCTACCTCCAGTGCAGGAATCATAACTAAAGAATCCCTGACAGATGGCCATCCAACCTCTGTTTAGAAACCTCCTTCTGAGGGAGTCCATCCCACTGTTGAGAGTTCTTACCACCAGAAAGTTATTCCTAATGTTTAGTTAGAATCTTGAAACCATTGGTTTCCTGAACTACAAGTTTCATCAATCCTGACTCCACTGAGTTTTGACTCAGGCTGTGTGTGGTTGAGTTAGACTATTGATTGGCCTGCTTCTTTCCCAATCTTCAATTTTTCTAACTACAAATCACAGCTCTCTTCTCCATTGAGGGATTTCTGGAGGGGTGGTGGTGAATAAGAACTGCAACTTTTCCAGGCCTTTTTTTCCCCTCCAAAGAAGAAGGTAAAATCACCCAGCAGAATACCCTTCAGATCTGTTTGTCTGAACATTGGTGGGTTTCCTACCAAGGGACACTTCTCTCAAGTTACAAGTTCTCAAATTGATTTCCTTCAGCAACAAAAAGAAAAAAGAAAAAAAGAGAGGGAACATGATTTCTATTTCCCCACTCCAAAATGTTTAAGTCTGTGCTTGTGGAAGAGCTGCTTTACCCATCTCCCTGAATTTTGGCTGGTTTCATCCCTACAGGACAGGTGAGCAATACCTGCAACTTACATGTAATTGTAGCAGCAAATAAAAGGTTAGAGACTAACCCCCCACAAAACCTACATGAAAACCCATGGATGGATTTGCCTGGATTTTGGCAGGTTTAGTCCACTCGGAGGGCCCATAAATTTTATCTGTTTCAATGAAAATGGGGGGGGGGTAAGGGATATTTGTAGATTCACCATTATAGTTAATGGGGGTGAAACATAGCTTCAGATTTTAAAGATCAGATTTGGATCTGAATAACGAAGCAAACTGAATGATACTGAATGCACTGGAAACAGATCAGGAGGCTTACAAATATTACAGATTTGGAAGAGACTCAGGAAAGGGCCACCAAATGAGGATGGAATGACTTTCGTATAACGAAAGCTTGCAGCGTTTGGGACTTTTTAGATTAGAGAAAAGGTGAGGAAAAGGGAACATGATGGAAGTTTTTAAAATATATATATATGCACGGCTTGGAGAAAGTAGATAGAACTTATGAATCTCCAATGAAGCTGAATGTTGGAAGACTTAGGACAGCTAAAAGAAAGCCCTTTTTCTTTTTCTTTTTCTTTCTTTTCTTTTACTTTTGCATTTGTACTTTTATTTTTTTAATTAATTTTTTATTAAGTACAAATTAGAAATCATACATATTTACAACAAAAGAAAATACAAAAGAAAAAGAAAATACATATAACCAAGGAAAAAAAATTAGAGAATACTTTGTCTCTTTTCATATTTACAGTTATTTATACCTCTATAAAATGCTATTCACAATAAAGGAGTGAAATGAAAGATAAGATATCAGAAAAAAGAAAAAAAGAACAAAGAAAAATAAATAAGTAAAAGAAAAGGATCATAGGTGAAAATTTTAAAAAGTAGATCAGTATTCACTATACATAGCCATTTCCCATCTATATATTCAATTGTATAATTCTATCTTGTCCTTATCTCTTTAAAAAGTGGGTTTTTTTTTAAAAAAAAGACTTCCACCGTTTGCCTCACACATTTTTAATAATCCGTTCGTCAGATCCTCTGTTCTTCATATTTTCCCTTTGGATTTCCTTAATGTCTCACTTTGTATTTTTTATATTAGGCACAAGATTATTCTAAATACAACCATTTGTACTTTTAGTGTTATATGGCGCCACTCTTTCTCTCTCTTTCTCTCTCTCTCTTTTTTGATTTTTTTTTTGATACAGCAAGAAAAGAAAAAAGAGAAAACACAAATACCAAATTACACACAGGAATAACAATAGATACTAAATTTTCTTAACAAACAATAAGACATAAATTGGCCTTAACACTAAAGACCCAACCTCCCCTCTATTCCATATTTCGATTTCATATAACTTATTGCCAGTACACACTTTTATCATTATTAAACTTTTTCTTAATAGATCTTAATTCTTATATCTGCCTTGCAACTATTACTGAAGTTCCTTGAATGCCCTTTTTCACATAGCACAGGGCCAAACTATGGAACTTGCTTCTCTGAGAGGCACTCATTGCCACCGACTTGAATGGCTTTAAAAAGCAACTAGACAAATTCATGGAGGAGAGGGCTGTCAATGGCTACTAGCCATGATGACTATGTTCTACCTCTACAGCTGGAGGCAGCAGAGCTTCTGAATGCTGGTTGATGGAAACTGCAGGAGGGGAAAGGCTCTTGTTCTTGAGGCCTCCTCATGGACTTCCCCATGGGGCATCTGGTTGGCCATTGTAAGAACAGGACGCTGGAATAGATGGGGCATCGGCATGATCCAGCAGGCTATCCTTATCTTCTTACTATGTGCAGTTACAAGGCGAATCTTATGTAGAGTTGCCATATTTCAAGCAGCGAAATTTTTGCAAAACCACATAAAAACGTGACCTTTTTTTGAGCTGTTTTTATGGAAAATGGATGTAAACGACACTGCCAACATGCGTTGCCATACACCTGGATTTTCCCAGACTTCTTCAACCCCCCAATAATATTTATTGAATTTCATACAAGCACATTACATACTATAAAATCAATAAAACAAAAATAAGAAAAATAAAAATAAAAAATAAAACAAAACAAATATAACAAATAACATCCAAAGATACAACCACAAGCACATATACAATGAAAAATTAATTAATTAGTTAAACTTCCAACTTCATAAACATTTTACTTGACTTCCTCTAATCTCTTCCATCTGAATTTCCTTGTAACTGAATGTAGCAGCTTTCCAATATCATTATTTAAAAAACAATATTCCGGTTACAATCAAATCTCTTAACTTTTCTTATCGTTCTATTTCTCATTCCATAAGATTCCACCTAAACATTAGGAAGAACTTCCTGACAGTAAGAGCTGTTCGACAGTGGAATTTGCTGCCAAGGAGTGTGGTGGAGTCTCCTTCTTTGGAGGTCTTTAAGCAGAGGCTTGACAACCATATGTCAGGAGTGCTCTGATGGTGTTTCCTGCTTGGCAGGGGGTTGGACTCGATGGCCCTTGTGGTCTCTTCCAACTCTATGATTCTATGATTCTATGATTCATTTATTTATTTAATCCAGACTTCTTGCCGATTTTCGCCCGGACACTGCAACCAACTACAACAAAGATTTTCAACCTTTTTAAGTTGGCAACTCTCTTGACCAACTACATTCTTTCTGTGGTAACCCTGAGGGGCTCAGGAGCCCAGTAATGTCACCCCTTGCTGGCAACCTCTCCCCGCTTTTCGAAGACCCTCCCTTGTGGAGTGTTCCCTCAGCCTCCTCTCCTCTCCCTTCTCCTTGGGAGTCCTCTGGGCAGCCACTGCTTCTGCCCTTGGTCTCTGAACTGCCCCCCCTGCCCCAAAGAGAGGGGCCTCCCTTGCACTGCCCTACAGGGGCCTGGGACTTGTCTGTCCATTTCCAACAGCAAGAGCTGGTGGACTGGCTGGCTGGGCTCCCTTGCCCGCTTGCTTGCTTACTCCAAGGCTGCCTCAGCTCCTGGCAACCAGCACCTCCTGGCCACCCCCAGAGGCACCATTTGCCCTCCAGAGCTTGTAGCCAGGGCCACTGCAACAAGCAGTTGTGCAAGCCTTTAGGAGGCAGAGATATGAGAGGGCATCAGAAGACGGACGGAAGGAAGGAAGGAAGGAAGGAAGGAAGGAAGGAAGGAAGGACAGAGGACAGTGTTGTCCATGGCACCCCTGACTATCATTCAAGTCACCCCAGGGTGCCATGGCACACTGGTTGAAAACCGCTGAACTACAGTATTCCGGATATGCCCCGGAAATTCCAGATGTATGGAAACCCCATTATAGTTGCATGTAGGTATTTATATCCCGTTTGGGCTAGGTTGATCTTTCCTTGCTATCTGTTTGCTTGGACAGTGTTTTGTGGCTCTCTGCCCCACTTATGCTGATGAATGGAGTCAGGATGTTTCCCCCTTCTTTCTGCAGTCTTAGAACATCCAGAAAATAAAGCAGATCATTAGGTTCAGACTGGCCAGAGGAAATATGTCTGTTGATTTTCTACATTCTTCAATGCACATTAATATTTAAGGCCAAACAAAGAAACGGAAACCCCCCGCTGAGTTGCCATTACTTTTGTTTTTATGGTTAAAATCCAGTTAAGTTAATCTTTTTTGTTGCATATAGCCCACACAAATTCTTAAAGCTCTTTTTCTATGCAACTTTGCAGCTTTTATGATGTCAGCATTTTAATGAGAATTAAGCTTTGTTGCAGTGTATGGAGATTATAGCCATTCATTCATTCATGAGAAGACCTTGCAAAATTAACATCTGTAATATGCATTTTCAGCTTTTAGGAGGAACATTTTAATACTGAAATGAAACAGACAAGACAGTTTATTATTGTTTATTTTTTAATTTTGCACAAATTAGGTCAGATTCAGCAACAAAAATGCCGATCAGAATTTCCTTCTACTCCTGTTATGCAAATACATGAAATCATGATGATTCCCGTATTGTAGGTTTTTTAAATATTTTTTTTAGTAAGCATATCAATTCCCCACTCCCCACATCAGAGATGAATGAAATTATCTCATGTCATGGATCCCCTCATTTGAAGTATTCATGTGTTCATCAACAGACTCCTTCCCTTCCCTTTATGCCTTGATTTGACTATTCAGAGAATGTCACTGCAGAGTCTTAATCATAATGGAGATCATTCTACCGCATGCCTGACAAGTTGAGAGTTTGGCGAGAAAAGATTACACAAATATCAATGACTGGTGTGGCATAAACATCAGGATTCCTCCTCTCATCTCAAGAGGGCCAAGATCTAGCAAAGTGTGATTAAAAGATAAAGGGGAATATATATATGGATTTAATAATGCATATTTATATGATAGCTCTTTCCTTACAGCCTGTATTCCATTTATTTAACAGATGGTCAAACACACACAGTTGCTTTAGACTTGATTTGTGGCCTGATCTAATGAGCTGCTGTGCTGGCAAAAAGTAGGCATGGTTGGGGGAATTTGATATTTGCAAATCCTTATTCATGTTGACCAGATCTGCATCTCCTAGACCTAGACTAATGTGAAGGCTGTTCACAGAGTTTCACGTTTCCCCAACAGTCTGACAGTTCTCAGTTCAGACTGAAGGATCCTGTGGTCTCTGAGAGAACACTGGGGGAGCTATAAAAGCACTGAACATAAAGGTAAAGGGACCCCTGACCATTAGGTCCAGTCGTGACTGACTCTAGGGTTGCTGCGCTCATCTCGCTTTATTGGCTGAGGGAGCCGGTGTACAGCTTCCGGGTCATGTGGCCAGCAGGACTAAGCTGCTTCTGGCGAACCAGAGCAGCGCACGGAAACGCCGTTTACCTTCCCGCTGGAGCAGTACCTATTTATCTACTTGCACTTGATGTGCTTTCGAACTGCTAGGTTGGCAGGAGCAGGGACTGAGCAACGGAAGCTCACCCCGTTGCAGGGATTCGAACCGCCGACCTTCTGATCGGCAAGTCCTAGGCTCTGTGGTTTAACCCACAGCGCCACCCGCGTCCCAGCACTGAACATAAGAACACAAAAATAGCCTGCTGGATCAGGTCAGTTGCCTATGTAGTCAAGCATCCTGTTCTCACAGTGATCAACCAGGTTCTTGTGGGAAACCAGGGAGCAGAACACTCCCCACCTGTGGTTTACAGTAACTGGTATTTGGAAGCATCACTGGCTCAAACTGAGAGCCAGTGTGGTGTAGTGGTTAAGAGCGATAGACTCACAATCTGGGGAACCGGGTTCGCTTCCCCGCTCCTCCACATGCAGCTGCTGGGTGACCTTGGGCTAGTCATACTTCTCTGAAGTCTCTCAGCCTCACTCACCTCCCAGAGTGTTTGTTGTGGGGGAGGAAGGGAAAGGAGAATGTTGGCCGCTTTGAGTCTCCCTCAGGTAGTGATAAAGCGGGATATCAAATCCAAACTCTTCTTCTTCTTCTTCAAACTGTGAAGGTAGATCATAGTCATCTTGGCTAGCAGTTGTCAATAATCCTCTCCTCTATGAATTTGTCTAATCCCCTCTTAAAACCATCCAACTTGGTGGCCACCACTGCCTCCTGGGGGAGTGATTTCCATAGTTTCTTCATGTGCTGCATGAAGAAGTATTTTATTTCATAGAATTGTAGAGTTGTAAGGGACCCTGGAAAAGACCCTGATGCTGGGAAAGATTGAGGGCACAAGGAGAAGGGGAAGACAGAGAATGAGATGGTTGGACAGTGTTCTTGAAGCTACCAGCATGAGTTTAACCAAACTGCAGGAGGCAGTGGAAGGCAGGAGTGCCTGGCGTGCTCTGGTCCATGGGGTCACGAAGAGTCAGACATGACTAAACGACTAAACAACAACAAGGGACCCCCAGGGTCATCTAACCGAACCCCTTGCAATGCAGGTATCTCAACTAAACCACCCATGACCTCTGCTTGAAAACCTCCAAGGAAGGAGAGTGCATTACCTTCTGAGGGAGTCCATTCTTACCAGCAGAATGTTCTTCCTGATGTTTAGTAAGAATCTCTGTTCTTGTAACCTGAATCCATTGGCTTAGGTCTACCCTCAGGAGCAGCAAAAAACAGGCTTGCTCCATGTTCCTTGTGACAGCCCTTGAGATATTTGAAGATGATGATCGTATCTCATCTCAGTCTCCTCTTTTCTGGGCTAAACATTCCCTTTTTTTTAATAAGATATTTATTAAAGTTTTAAAGATTTATATAAAATAGAAAAAACAAAAGAACAAACAGAAACAACAAAAATACATACAAAACACATACAACAACAAGTATAATTTCAGTCCCCTATATTCATAAAACTTACTTTCCCGACCTCCTCATACCTCCCCTTTCTGTATTCCAATCTCTAATTAGTTCAATTCAGCAAATCCTTCCCCTAATTTCTATATAATTTTTGACCTTTCTTTTCTTAATTACATAATCATTACAGCTAAAAACCACTTAATTTCAAAATCAACATCGTTCTAACATTCAATAATTTTACAATGTTTCTTAAGATAGTCCTTAAATTTCTTCCAATCTTCTTCCGCCGTCTCTTTTCCCTGGTCTCGGATTCTGCCGGTCATTTCTGCCAGTCCCATATAATCTATTACCTTCATCTGCCATTCTTCCATGGGCTAAACATTCCCAACTCCCTCAACCGTTCCTTATAAGGCTTGGCTTCCAGACCATTGATCATCTTGGTTTCCCTCCTCTGCACATGTTCCAACTTGTCAATAACCTTCTTAAATTGTGGTGCTCAGAATTGGACACAGTATTCCAGGTGTGGTCTGACCAAGGCAGAATAGAGTGGTACTACTCCCCTTGATCACGGCACTAAATGTCTGTTGATGCAGCCTAGAATAGCATTAGCATTTTTTGCTGCTGCATCCCACAGTTGACTCATAGAGTTGGAAGGGACGCCATGAGCCATCTAGATCAACCCCCTGCAAGACAGGAATATGCACCCAAACAAGGATCAAACCCATAGCTGTGGGGTTATCAGCACCAACTGAGCTGTTAAGCTTGTGGTCTACTAAGACCCCTAGATCCTTTTCACATATACCACTGGCAAGTCAGGTGTCCCCCATCTCTAATTTGAACAGTTGGCTCTTCCTGCCTACATTTGTCTGTATTGAAATGCATTTTGTCAATTTGGGCTGAATTCACCCACCTGTTCAGGTCATTTTGAATACCCTTCTGTCTGGCTACTGTTAGAAGCAGATTGATAGTCCAAGATGAGTGTTGGTCTGATTCAGGAGCCTAGTTATGATGCACCAAAACTCTCCAAATTCTTTCTCTTTGCCATAGAACCTTCCTCATCTCAGCTTCCCCAGATACACCTGTAATCTTGCAAGGTGCATTCAGTTCATATTTGTGCTGCATTTTTGGGAGTGCAAAGTTGGATGCCAATTGCTAACACAAGTCATGAATGAAAAACTCCAGCGGCAAAATCCATGTTTTTCTGGTAGAAGAATTGGCTAGTGGCAAATGATCTAATGTTCAAAAGCAGACCTATCCAAAGGTTTTGCTTAGCTTGGTCTTCTCAGAGGCCACATTGTTGTAACGGATTGCTCAACAAAAGCATTGAACGTACATCACCAAAGCCTCTGTTAACATGATGAACTTAGGTAGCACACAGAGTATGTTTTAATACTTTTTAGCTCTTACAACACAAACCAATTACTGTGCGAAGGCTCTGCTCTCAGCTCCAGCTCATCCTCCCATTTCATTTAATTTCTGCCAACAATTTCACTTAAAGCACAGTTCTTGGCTGTGCAATGGGAAAAAAAGAGATATAGTCAAGCCTGAAAAATTGCAGAGAAAGAGTACAAAATTGATCAAGGGGGGGGGGACTGAGTTTCACACAAAACTCAGCTAAAAAGATTAGGAGTCCTGGTTGAAAAAGAGGAATATGATTGTCATATATGAAATTACAGTTGGTTCAGAAAGTGGGAGCCTGGAATTTATACATTTGTTATTTCCCACAGTCCCCAACTCCGACACTTAATATCTCAGAATGAAATGGAAGCCAAAGTTGCATCCTTCCTCCATTTTATAATTCTAAGTGTGGTGGAGAAGGCAGCAGTTATTCAGGGGTGTGGGAATACACTCTGCGCATGATCATTATGATTTCTCCTTCTCCTTGTTTGAGTTCTAGACTCGACAGCTCTGACATTGTAGCTTGATTTCCTGGAGGATAAGCCCGCCAATGGCAACTAGCCAAGATGGCTATGCCCTAGCTCCATGGGCAGAGTCAGATGCTGGGATTCATAAGTAGGGAGACTGCTGTGGAAGTCAGGTCTTGGTTTGTGGGCATGCCAGAGGCATTTGGTTGGGCACCACTAGGATAGGATGCTTGACTAGAGACTTGGCCTGATCCCGTTGTGAACCACTCTGAGACTTGCAGTTGTAGGGCAGTTGTAGGGCAGTGATTCTGGAACCAAGTCCTTACAGTTGCCATTGAGCCATGTGAGGCTGGTGTCCTTAAGGAAATTGCTAGAGGAGATATGTAGTAGTGGCCAGTGGCGTAGCGTGGGTTGTCAGCACCCGGGGCAAGGCAAGTAATTTGCGCCCCCTAACCCATGGATTTGTGCCCCCTAACCTGTGGATTTGCGCCCCCCTAACCCGTGGATTTGCGCCACCTAACCCTAACCCCCAGATGTTGCTCCCGGTGCGGCTGGCCCCCCCTGCACCCCCCACGCTACGCCACTGGTAGTGGCAAAGACAGAAATGAAAAAAGAAGGTATGAGAGGAGAAGAATGATATTAGAGTAATGGCCTTAACCTAGCATGTCTTTGTATCTACAGGGAGATGTGGGAGAGAATACAATAGCCTGACTTAAGGGATATGGAACATCCTTATATTTTATAGATGCATGTATATGATTGAAATTTCAATTTACTCTACGAGATGAGTACATATATGTAATGTATTGTAAGACTATTAATAAAGCTTGTTACATTGCAAAAAAGAAGAAGATATTTTATATATGCCACTGCATGTTTACGATATTTATTTTTGTGCTTTTATACCGTAAACTCCCCTGTGATCCTTGGATGAAAAGCAATATATAGATTTTATTTTATTATTACATTTCTATAGCACCTTTGTTTTCCAAAGCCCTGTTCAGGGAAGTTTTTAATGTGTGATATTTTAGTGTATTTTGGTTTCTGTGGAAGCCGCCCAGAGTGGCTGGGGAAACCCAGCCAGATGGGCGGGGTACAAATAATAAATTATTATTATTATTATTATTATACAAGGATCTCATCATCATCACCACTAGAATTAGAATTTATTAATTTGCTTTCAAAACCACCATCTCAAGGTGAGATAATTACCGGTATAGTGGTACCTCTGGTTACATACTTAATTTGTTCCAGAGGTCCGTTCTTAACCTGAAACTGTTTTTAGCCTGAAGCACCCCTTTAGCTAATGGGGTCTCCCGCTGCTGCTGCTGCACCACCACCACGCAATTTCTGTTCTCATCCTGAAGCAAAGTTCTTAACCTGAGGTACTATTTCTGGGTTAGTGGAGTCTGTAACCTGAAGCGTATGTAACCTGAAGTGTACTGTACAAACAGTTAAAAACCTATGGACAACAGATACATTTAAAATAATACTAAACCCCTGACAATCCAGTGTTAAAACTTTGCCTGGATGGTGCTATTTTAGACTGCAAGTGGAAATCTGTTTGTTTGAATGTACTGACATGGAAATACATACGTAGCCCTGTGCATGTACACACCTTGCCATAGAATCATAGAATCATAGAGTTGGAAGAGACCACAAGGGCCATCGAGTCCAACCCCCTGCCAAGCAGGAAACACCATCAGAGCACTCCTGACATATGGTTGTCAAGCCTTTGCTTAAAGACCTCCAAAGAAGGAGACTCCACCACACTCCTTGGCAGCAAATTCCACTGTCGAACAGCTCTTACTGTCAGGAAGTTCTTCCTAAAGTTTAGGTGGAATCTTCTTTCTTGTAGTTTGGATCCATTGCTCCGTGTCCGCTTCTCTGGAGCAGCAGAAAACAACCTTTCTCCCTCCTCTATGTGACATCCTTTTATATATTTGAACATGGCTATCATATCACCCCTTAACCTCCTCTTCTCCAGGCTAAACATGCCCAGCTCCCTTATCCGTTCCTCATAAGGCATCGTTTCCAGGCCTTTGACCATTTTGGTTGCCCTCCTCTGGACACGTTCCAGTTTGTCAGTGTCCTTCTTGAACTGTGGTGCCCAGAACTGGACACAGTACTCCAGGTGAGGTCTGAAACAACACTTAACACTTTGAAAAGAAACAAACCAGGGAAAAGACCCAGCCGAACTTATATGTACTGTTTTTCCATGTGTGGGACATGGAATTTTAACATTGATCCCCCCTCTGCAATCTGACGTAGTACAGTCCAGGAGAAACTGTTCCATCTGATTCTTGTGGCTGTAGAAACTGGCCATCTGTCAGGTCATTTCCTGGAACTGCCATGTAGTCATTTAAGCTCAGGCTCCTGAAATTTGCTTCTTGGTCAAATTCAATGTCAAAAGCTCCTGCCATATGTCTGCAGATATTTCACTTCCACTGCCCCTCTTAATGTCTCTTGGAGTTCTGCTTTGACAAGGTCTAGGAACAACTTTTCGGGTAATGGATCTGTTCATTAATACTCTGTGGTGTTGCACGGGCATTAGAAAGCCATTGGGCATTTTTCTTCATTTGTGTTTTGCAAAGAGCTGGCTTTTTTTTTTTTTGCAAGCGCTGAGAAAAATGTTTCCATTAAATCATAATGGAACAGAGATGCTCCTAGGCAAAGTGTTAAGAATGGGAAAGCATCGTTCAGACTTGATTTGCCTGGAATTATTGAGCAGGAGAGAACTAACTAACAGCCTGCTTATCAGAGGCAGAATGCTGTTTGCTGGGGTTCACAAGTGGAAGAGTGTCCGTTTGGGCATCGTGTAGACATCTGCTTGGCCACTGTGAGGACAGGATGCTGGAGTAGGTGGCCTTTGGGTCTTATTGGGGAGTCTTCTCTTCTTGTGAGCTCAGCTGATGTAGTTAGGGCTGTGCCAGTTCTCACTGTGGCCCATTCTCTTCTATGGGTGAAAGTAAGCAGTATCAACATTGGGGTGTAGTTTGGAGGGGACCTGACTGTCACTGCAGACACCATGTGCTCACCATTGATGAGAACCACACACGGATGTGATGTATTTCTGCACTGCAAGGGGTTGGACTAGTTAGAGTCTTGGGGTCCCTTCCAACTCAATGATTCTATGATTCTATGTTTTGAACCAGGCACTTTGTGTTTCGTTTTTGAGGGTAGGATCTCGCCTTCGCAGAACTATGCGCTCCAGTTTCGGTGCCCTCTTTAAGCATCGAAAGGAGCAGGAGTAAGCAACACAAACCCCCATGATCGCCTGACTGTGGATTAGTCAGGAATGGGAAATTAGGAGTCTGGACATTGTCCTCCACCCGTTCAAAACAGCAGTACCTTTTACCTTCTTTGCAGCTCCAGCTGCAACCAGTAGAGCATGGGTAGGCAAACTAAGGCCTGGGGGCAGGATCTGGCCAAATCGCCTTCTAAATCTGGACTGCAGACAGTCTGGGAATCAGCGTGTTTTTACATGAGTAGAATGTGTCCTTTTATTTAAAATGCATCTCTGGGTTATTTGTGGGGCATAGGAATCCATTCATTTTCTTCTTCTTCAAAATATAGTCCCGCCCTCCACAAGGTCTGAGGGACAGTGGGCCGGCCCCCTGCTGAAAAAGTTTGCTGATCCCTGCAGTAGAGGGTAGCCCATTTAGGCAAATGGGGCATGGCACCACGAATTTCAGTCTGCTCTTAGTACCCACTACCTTTTGTCTAACTTGCATCCAGTCCAGCAGGTGGCAGTGCTTGTATCCAGCTCAGCTTTCTCTTCCTACTAAATCTCAGTGTCGTCCTCGTTTAACTCAGCAAGTAGGAGGATGGGTTCAAAGCTAGGCTCTGGCGCCACCTACTGTTCACCTCCCTGCATTCCACCCTACCAGACCCAATGGCTACCAGCCACAACTGGCCACAGCCGTTGATTTCCTCAATTTTGGAGTGAAGAGCACAGACTTCAGGGTTACCCATGGTCCCAGCCTACCTCTGACGATGGTGGGGATAGCATTCTTCAATAGATACATCAGCCATGGGCCAACTTTCGTCTGTGATGCCTTGACTAATGTGAATTTGCCACGAGTCAATTCCACAGACCTATAATATTGCAGCTTAGTTTACATTTAGCTAACATCTCTGTACTTCTACAATTCCCACTCCAGTTTTAGTCTCTTGTTCTTCTTCTTTTTAATAAATGTAGGTTAGCCTGGGCTCCCTGTTAGAGTGCCTTTCTGCCAATACCTCTAGAAGACCTTTGACCATGTTATTGTCAGAACTGCTTAGGAAACAGAGGTCCAAACTTGTTTGAGTATTTGAGCATAAACAGATAATCTCATGTTCTATTATTTAGCTGTACTTTCTCTTGCTCACTGTGAATAACAAAGGTGGGGAAATGTTTGTGATTCATTTAGTGGCTTATAATGAACATTCAAGGCTGCTACTCGGAGGTCAGAGAGAAATTTACAGAAGTATGCAAGGTAACAAGTTTTCTCCTGAAAAATGAGCAGGTTTATCTGGATGGTTTGAATGAAAATCTCTCTGTTCCCCTCTGATTCATTTTACAGATGTTTCTTCCTCCTTTGAATTTTTTTTTTTGGGGGGGGAGGACCAAGTGATGCTGGCCACATGACCTGGAAGCTGTACGCCGGCTCCCTCAGCCAATAAAGCGAGATGAGCGCCACAACCCCAGAGTCGGCCACGACTGGACCTAACGGTCAGGGGTCCCTTTACCTTTACTTTATCACAAAACCACAGACACAGTGAAACAATATTTATTATATAGGTAGAATTTCACGAGTTTTAGACTGGAGCTAAGCTCTCACAAACACAGAATCTAGGACATTGTATATGAGACCCATTAGGACCACTTGACATGGTATGAGAAAAATACATTCTCATTTCTTTGCAGTGAACATTGTAACCTAGAGAGGGGAGATGCATGCTTGGAAAGGGGTGGTGAAGACACAAGGAGAAACCTGGGTTGTTTGCAGTTCCTAGGCACTGGTTTACTGTGTGAGTTTTGAGAAGCACTTCCCCCTCTGCACATACGGATTTCACTACGGAGACATGCAGCCATGCAGAGAAAACTGTCTTTCAAAAGGTAACTTTCTAGTCAAAGGATTGAAAGACCAGGGATGTTCACATGGTACATTGAATGAGTGTACAATCTGTCCACATGTGTACACATGCTCTGGTTTCTCTTCAGATCGTATAAATCTTTTACACATGTATACACAAATAGTTGAGCTGCACACTTGTACAGTTATTCACAGGTAATGCTCAACAAGTGTAGAATTTGGGTGCATGTGCGCACAATGACCGAGTTGTATGAACAAATAAGTGCACATTCTTTCACGCAATCACTTGTACATGTGTAGAAACAACTTGTACCTGGGTTCAGGGTATTATGTGAACAAGTCTACTATCTCTTGGGGTGGAGTACCCAGCCTGTATCTGTAAGCAATGTGGATTGGGTAGAACACATGGTAAGTCCTCATGCTAGCACGTCAACTGCCCAAATGTAGTTTGGAGAGACACGTAAGTTATAGCTATGGTGTAGAGACACCAATCAATGGAACCAGGTTTTGTTTTTGTTTTTTAATGAAGCCAATCATACGGTGTTTATTATATATATTTTTTAAATAAATGTTTATTAGGATTTTAGAAAACATAGAAATCAAACAAACACATATATCAAAACAGAAAACAGAAAATACACACTTAATAAAGAAAAGAAAAAGAAAAAGAATCCACTTTTAAGTTTCAAGGTTCTATATCCCTCTTTCCTGACCTCCTCACATCTCCCTTTTTTGTATTCCTCTTTATTCCGTCAAATTCAGCAAATTCTAACCCTCTTTCAAACCTCATTTATAATTATATATTCCCACTTATTATGTCTCTAATTTCCTTTATCTTGGTCCTTTACTCCACCTTATATACTTTGCCATAATATTATTCTAGTCATACCCCCCTTCTCTTTTTTAAGATTCTTTTTTCATACCTCTTTTAACCATATCCCAAATGCCATGTTACCTTCACATCCCACATCATTTTAACATTCAAACATTTTACAATATTTCTGTAGATAATCCTTGAACTTTTTCCAGTCCTCTTCCATCAACTCTTCTCCCAGGTCTCGGATTCTGCCGGTCATTTCTGCCATCTCCATATAGTCAATCACCTGCATCTGCCATTCTTCCACAGTGGGCAAATCTTGTGTCTTCCAATATTTAGCGAGAAGTATTCTTGCTGCTGTTGTTGCGTACATAAAAAATGTTCTGTCTTTCTTTGGCACCAATTGGCCAACTATGCCCAAAAGGAAGGCCTCTGGTTTCTTAGGAAAGGTAAATTTAAATACCTTCTTCAGTTCATTATAGATCATTTCCCAGTAAGCCTTAACCCTTGGGCACGTCCACCAAAGATGAAAGAATGTTCCCTCAGCTTCTTTACATTTCCAACACTTGTTGTCCGGCAGGTGATAAATTTTTGCAAGCTTAACTGGGGTCATGTACCACCTGTAAATCATTTTCATAATATTCTCCTTTAAGGCATTACATGCCGTAAACTTCCAGTCAGCAAACATAATGTTATGACCTATGTCCTGCGCCCATTTAATCATAGCTGATTTGACCGTTTCATCCTGTGTATTCCATTTTAACAGCAAGTTATACATCTTTGACAATATCTTGGTTTTTGGTTCTAGTAATTCTATTTCCAATTTTGATTTCTCCACCTGGAAGCCAATTTTTTTATCCAAATTATAGGCCTCTCTCATACGGTGTTTATTATATGCCAGATTCGGTCTCTCAAGTGAGAATGCTGATGCTCGCTCACTATTTTATTTGACTGCTCAAATATCTTCTGAATATTCGCTATCTTGTTCTTGACATCCTGTGGCAGCTGCTTGCCTGAATGGAAGATTGAGAGGGGTATGTGAGTGTAAAATCCAGCCTTCCGTGTACCGTATTTTTTGCTCCTTAAGACGCACTTTTTTCCTCCTAAAAAGTAAGGGGAAATGTCTGTGCGTCTTAGGGAGTGAATGTGTAGTCGATCGCTGGCTCCCTTTCCAGCCCTGCCCCCTTGCCCAGGCCTCCATTGTTAAATGTTCTGCAGAGGAGGCTATTTGTTTCCCCAGCGACATGTGACTGGCTGGTAAGATTATCTGTCTGGAAACTGTAAAAATGGCTCCCTTTCCTTTCCTAAAGAAGCTGCAGAACTGTGAGTTGAACCCCATAAAAACAGGATTTTTTCCCCTTTGCAAAGTAAGCTCAACAACTTAGAGCTGATTCTCAAAAAAGAACCTGCACAACTTTGAGCTGATTCTCAAAAAAACAAGGCTTTTCCGCTTTGCAGAAGAACCTACACAACTGTGAGCTGATCCCCCCCAAAAAGGGCTTTCCCCCTTTCCTCCTCTAAAAACTATGTGCGTCTTATGGTCAGGTGCATCTTATGGAGCGAAAAATACGGCAACTTACACTTGTCGCTAAGTCCAGGTTTGCCTCTGTTCCCTTCCACCCCTGGAACATGGTCCCTAGGAGGTTTCGAAGACGGGAATATGAACCTTGAGCTGCAAATGTTCCCCACTCTTGACTTAAAAGTTTGGTTTTAGTGAATTAGGTTGTTTTGGTTTTAAATGCAAATGAAACATAGAATCACAGAATCAGAGAGTTGGAAAGGACCTTGAGGGTTATCTACAGTAGTGAAACCCCCTAGAATGAAGGAATATCCAGCTGTCCCATATGGGGATTGAACCTGTGACCTTGGTGTTATCAGCACCCCATTCTAACCAGCTGAGATATGTTTATCACCCAGTCATACAACCTTGCTTTCTGTTCCTACCTATGTCAGATAGCAATGTTTTATGTCCAGGAGTTCAGTGTATGGAACAAGGTGATCTACTGCTTTCAGGCTGGTTTGAAAGGTTTGATAACGTTCTTTCAGGGAACCTGCTGGAGAGGTTCACAAACCTCACAGGGTGAGAGGTGAAACACAGTTATAGATTATTTTTTAAATTGTGCTTAAGAGGCAAGGAACAAATAATAGAAGGAACAGTTCAGTTCCCAGAATGTGAGGAGGTTAATAGAAAAACACCCACAGGGATCAGGATAGTAAAGGCGAGGGAGGAACAAGTGGAACTCTGGAAGGGTTGAAGAAATCTCAGGAAATCCCAGCACAATGGCACAGTGATGGATTTCAGGGCAGGTAGTGTGAAGTCTAGATGAAACAACTTAAGCAAATCACACATACAAAAGGGTTCTGAATGAGCTCTTAGTCCTCTGGCCTCTAAACTCCTGGCTGGCACCTCCTTGAAAATATCTTTTCAGTGCACACTTGAGAGGCGAAGAGGTGGAGACGTTGCTCTTTGAAGGTGATAGAGAAGGCGAGATAAAATATGATCGTTGCCAAGGTACTCAGATTGCATTGAGGTTTGAACATCCTTGAGGGGTGGATGACATCGGGAAATAAAAATGAAAGGATACCAGTGACTATTGTTCATGTCCTGAAGAGGGAGAAATGAAGTTGACTTGGTGAGATGTTATAGAACGGACGAGTTTGTGACCAAGTTCATAAGTTTACTTCAGTGGGGTGGGGGGCGGGGAGACATGTGATTCTGCCCACCAACTGATATCTTCTTTGGGTGCCCTTCTCTGGGTGCTCCCTACCTTCAAATATTGGGCAGGTGATTACAAGCAAAGTGGTGGCACCCAGGCTGTGGAACCCTCTCCCTAGACACACGAATACTTTCTTCTTCATCTTGAAGTTCAATGCCATCACTTGTGAGTTCAATCAAGACAGAGGATTTTTATCATGCTACATGAGTTTATTAGCTAACCAGTGCCAGGATATCTGTGCTCTTGCAAATGATTTCCTGCCCCATTACACGTGTTAATACAATCATTGCATCAGTCATCACTGCAGAAACTTCAAGGTGCTCTCCAATAAATCAATCCCTGACTTTAGTTTCTCCATCTCATAGCCGTTCAACACCCATCTTGCAATTTCTTCCTTTGTATACCTGCCAAACAGGATTTCACTTCATGCCTCTGACGAAGCTGGTCTGAATCCCAAAAGCCACAATAAATTTGTTAGTCTTTAAGGTGCCACAAGACTCTTTGATTCTTAAAATATCTGAGACACTTTTGAATTGTTTTAATTCAAGCTTTAATTGCCTTTAGATGCCTTGACTGTAATGAGCTGGTTTTGGTTCTTTCCATCTGCTGCTTTTATGAGTTTTTTTATTATTATAAAAAACACTCTTCTTAATTTTGTATTTTATTTGGTTTTTAACTTTATTGCAAGACATTTTCAGGCTGTTAGGTGATGAGGCAGAGTGGAAATATTATATATACAGATACAGAGATCTGGCAGAGTGGAAAGAAACCATGGGGAAGCATATCATTCCCCTGCTGCTGTCGTTAATGTATGTTTCAGGCCTAGATGGAAATGGGATAAATGTATTTCTGGCAATGAATGGAGAATAAATAAAGCCACCATGTTATTTTGCTTCAGTGCCAGTTGTTTGTGAAAGCCAAAGAGTGGAGGGCATTTTTTCTTTCACTCTGAGGGCCATATTCCTGTCTGGAGAACCTTCTGAGGGCCACAGGTCAATGGTGGGTGTGGCTAGAGGCAAATGGGTGGAGCAAGAAATGCAAATTTCCCATTTGGGCAGTAGGCTAGTTTCTACTCTCACACACCCCTTTGTGTCCTCTATCCAGGCAAACAAGATATCTTTTTAGAGTTGAATGAGGGATTCCAGGCAAGAAAAAAATGCTCAGCAGATGACACAGGACCAGTGAAGTATACGGCTTGAGGAACAAGGTGCAGCCTGAGGAGATTTCTGAGGGCCAAACAGAAAGTCCTGAAGGGCTGCATTCAGCCTCTGGGCTTGAGATTCCCCACCCCTGGTATAAGGAAACAAAAGTCAATCAAAGGAATGGCAGGAAAGATCTCTTTGTGTCTAGAAAAGCTTCCCTGATATAATCTCGCTGCCTATACAAGCTGTCACTGAGATGGGCATGGGATAAGCAATGGTTCAGTGCATCCGCCTTCCATCTTCTGCAATGTCTGAAGAGGAACCTGCGCATGGGACTTGCCAAAGATTCAGAAGAGCACACGGCTTGCACAAGCTGTCTTCCCGTCAGTGCCTTGAAAGACCCCAAAGCAGGAGCCAGGAGAAGGCCATCCCTCACCTTGTCATGTCACATAAATGTCTCTCATGCAGATAAGTAGCCTCAACTCCTCAGCATTGCCCGGCCGGCCTTACAAGAGTGCAGGCATTTCATTCCTTGGGAGGTTTCCGAAGCACAATTCTGCTGAAGGATGGAGGGTGTTAACCCTTCATTGGCTGTTTTTGAGCAAAGATCTCCTGCCAAGTGACTTATAGGGATAGAAAGGAAGACATGCAGGAAGTGTACTGTGACTTGATGACAGGCCCAATCCTTGATTGAAAAGCATTTTGTTTAGAATGCCCTGTTCACCCGCTTGGATCAAGGAATGCTTGTCACAAACAGAACATACACTATCAATAGCTCAGTGAGAAGTGAGACCGATCACACTTTCTACTTTTCTGGAAAGTGATTGCAGAGATGCAAGGATGGTTGAGGAGCAACTGAAGTGAGGTAGTGTCCTATTTAATGTCAGTGTGCTAAGCAGAGAAGGAAATGCTCTGCTGTATACAATTTTCGGGACACAGGTGGCACTGTGGTCTAAACCACAGAGCCTATGGCTTGCTGATCAGAAGGTTGGCGGTTCGAATCCCTGCAACATGGTGAGCTCCTGTTGCTCGGGCCCAGCATCTGCCAACCTAGCAGTTCGAAATCATGTCAAAGTACAAGTAGATAAATAGATACCGCTCCGGAGGGAAGGTAAACGGCATTTCCATGCGCTGATCTGGTTTGCCAGAAGCGGCTTAGTCATGCTGGCCACATGACCCGGAAGCTGTTCGCCAGCTCCCTCGGCCAATAAAGTGAGATGAGCGCCGCAACCCCAGAGTCGGCCACGACTGGACCTAATGGTCAGGGGTCCCTTTACCTTTACTATACAATTTTCAGGCACGTTTGGCATGGGCCCATAAAAAGGGACTTGGCTTACAAGTCCTCCACATTATACTAATTAATTACATTTATATCCCACTTTCTTCCAACGAGCTCAAGGTGGTGTATATGGTTCTCCCTCATTTCATCCTCACAATCATTAAACACAATAACTAGACATTGAGAGACAGTGACAGGCCCAAAGTCACCCAGTGAGCTTCAAATCTACGTGGGGATTTGAATCCTGGTCTGCCTGGTCCTAGTCCAACACTTGTAGCCACAATGCCATATAAATATGTCCCCCTCTTTATTCCTAAATTGCAGGGGGTTGGACTAGATGACCCTCAGAGTTCCTTCCAATTTTATAATTCTTTGCTTCTTCCATGCTGGGACTAAAATCAATTTTATAATGTCTTCTATACTTATACTAGATTAGCATCTGCGATCTGTCCCTTCTTCATGGTACCTTTCCAAATTTCCTTGAGTTTTAGCAATCAAGAATCTGAATGGCTATCTCTAGACGCTGGCTTTCTCAGCCAACGTCTCCATTTCCAGACAGAACTTGTATCCTTATTTCCAAAAGAATTCAGCAACAGCCCTTTTCAGTCTCACCTCAGCCCTTTCAGCTAGAGCACTGCGGAGAACAAAGAGCAGGGTATTTTAACTCAATTTTTGACCTTCTGACCGACTGAGGAGCCTTCAGTTTAATTGTTGCTAGGGTCTCCTTTCCCATGCCTCAAGATGTTATTAGGAATGGAGTCAAAGGTTACCTGAGGTAATAGGGGTGGGGGAGAAATGTCCCTGAAAATGAACAGCTGGTGCTGGCTAAGCAATGCACGGGGAGAGGGCAGTGATGGTGTATTTAATCTCAGCAATGAGATTCTACTCTATTCTGTAAGTCACGCTGAAGTAATGCAATGAAGCAACTGGAGCTTGTAGGCACTCCATGGTCTGCCCTACATACATCACAGCTCCCCGTCACCATTCTCTTTTCAAGAATTTCCTGCAGATCTGGCAGATTCATATCTGAACTCTAATCCATCGGTAGGCAAACTAAGGCTCGGGGGCTGGATGCAGCCCAATCGCCTTCTCAATCCGGCCCACGGACGGTCCAGGAATTAGCATGTTTTCACATGAGTAGAATGTGTCCTTTTATTTAAAATGCATCTCTGGGTTATTTGTGGGGCCTGCCTGGTGTTTTCACATGAGTAGAATGTGTCCTTTTATTTAAAATGCATCTCTGGGTTATTTGTGGGGCCTGCCTGGTGTTTTTACATGAGTAGAATGTGTCCTTTTATTTAAAATGCATCTCTGGGTTATTTGTGGGGCCTGCCCATAGCTGTCACTGTTTCCCTTTTTTAAAGGGAAATTCCCTTATTCCGAATAGGATTCCTCGCAAGAAAAGGGGAAAGTTGACAGCTATGGGCCTGCCTGGTGTTTTTACATGAGTAGAATGTGTCCTTTTATTTAAAATGCATCTCTGGGTTATTTGTGGGGCATAGGAATTCATTCAATTATTTCTTCAAAATATAGTCTGGCCCACCACATGGTCTGAGGGACAGTGGATTGGCCCCCTGCTGAAAAAGTTTGCTGACCCCTGCTCTAATCGAACTGAGATGATGGTGGATGCAGCTGAACGTTTGGAGTGCAAGGGGTGCTTTGATGTGCCGGAGATTACCCTTGTATTTCTCATGCTGTTTAATATCTCTTTGAAGCCATTTGGAGTGTCTATTAGGAGATTTGGGACAAGGTGCCATCAGTATGCTGACGACACCTCTATTTCTCCATAGCATCTGAAGTAAGAGAATTGTAAAGCCCTAAGTGGGGTGGATAAGGAAAGATGGAGGCACTGTGGGAAAGTGGTTCCCCTGTCCAAGAAGAACTGACCAATTGCTTGCCCTGGGTGGGATTTAATTGCTGCTGAAATATCAGGTACACAGTCTAGGATTGCTTATGGGTCCAGCTTTGTCCCTGGAGGTCCTGATAACCTTGTTGGGGTTGGAAGGACTATTGACCAGCTTCAATTGGTACAACAGCTGTGGCCATTCCTGGACTGGGAGACCACAGTAGTTCAGGCATTGCTAACTCCAAGACTGGATTACTGCAATGCACTTCACGTGAGCTTCCCTTGTACTTGGTCCAGAAACTACTGTTACTGCAGAATGCTGCAGAATGATTGCTGAAAGGAGCAAGAGGCCGCCAGCATATTGCAGCTATGCTCAGAGATATGCACCGGCTGCCAATTTGTCACCAGGCAAAATTCTAGGTGTTATTATTAATATTTAACAGCTTGGAGCCAGTCTACTTGAAGTAACTCCTTGCCCCAGTTGTCTGCTTTGATCTACAGAAATGGCACTTTGCAGGTGCCGCATAATTCTCATTCTGTACTTGCAAGGAATCAATCCTTCAGTGTGGCAGCCCCTGCGCTTTGGAACTCCCTGCCCATTTATATTAACCAGGCACCTTTGCTGTATTTGCTTTGGCTCCTGGTAAAAACCTTTTTTAGTTTAGGCGGGCCTACCCAGACATGAGAGACCCGGGTGGCACTGTGGGTTAAACCACAGAGCCTAGGACCTGCCAATCAGAAGGTCGGCGGTTCGAATCCCCGCGACGGGGTGAGCTCCCGTTGCTCGGTCCCTGCTCCTGCCAACCTAGCAGTTCGAAAACATGTCAAAGTGCAAGCAGATAAATAGGTACTGCTCTGGTGGGAAGGTAAATGGCATTTCCATGCACTGCTCTGGTTCGCCAGAAGCAGCTTAGTCATGCTGGCCACATGCTGTACTCCGGCTCCCTCGGCCAATAAAGCAAGATGAGCGCCGCAACCCCAGAGTCAGGCACGACTGCACCTAATGGTCAGAGGTCCCTTTACCTTTACCCAGACATGAAATTTTATTTTATTGTGTATACTTTTAACAACTGCTTGTTTTATTTAGGTTAACTTGCTTTAACTGTTCCATTTTCTCATATTTTTTTAAAAAATGAACATTTTATATTCTATGTAAACTGCTTAGAGGTTGTGGGTGAATAAGTGTTAAAAATATCCTGTTAAATAAAGAGGTTAAGTTAGGAACATAGGAAAGCTGCCGTACACTGGCTAGCTTAGTATTGTCGACACTGGCTGAGAGTGGCTCTCCAGGGTTAGGGAAAAATCTTTCCCTAACACCAGGGTTTCATGTGAGGTCTCACTTAGCCCTGCCTGGAATTGAATTTAGGAATTTCTGCATGCACAAGAGAGGCTCTACACTAAACTAGGACTCTTCCACAAACTTAACCACCTGGTGAGCCAATTGTCAGCCTGTCTCATTGCATGTTTCCTAAGCATTAGTTGCCATTCTCAACTGGAGCCTCAATTGGCTCTCCATTCTCAACTGCTGGTTGGCATCTGTCTTGGGAAGAGTGTGCCTTTGTGGGTGAAGCCAAACCATTGGAGAGTTACAGCGCCTGCTGTGGATGTAGAGACCGGAATGGGAGAGACATGTTTTGTTGCAGCTGGGGCAGATGAAGGCGTCCAGTTGTGCTGCTGCAGATGCAGCAGAACGTTTCTTCTCTCTGCGCTCCTCCCTGTGAACAATTGCCTTCCTGAGGGGCGTGCTTGTTTCTGGGTAACCTTCTGGGTACCACATGCCACAAGACAAGCAAAAGCAAGCAGTGCAGCGCATGTAATTTCTACTTTTGTACAGTCAGCTAGTTGCTACACACTCTCACACACCCCATCTCTATATGCCGTCCAGATAAGCAAGAGGCATGATCAGAGTGCAGGGACATATTTCAGGCAGGCAAAAACCCTTGTGGCCAGGGGAGAAGGAAGGTTAACCAGCACCCGGTGTGGGGTGTCGGGGTGGGGCAAACAGCCTGGCAGCGCATGCATGTGCACCGTATGTATGGCACATGCATGGCACCACTACGTGCTGCGCATGCGCCAATGGGCGGTTTGCTGACAGTGCCGCTCAAGTGCCATACAGATGGCGGTGTGATCCTCTGCTCGCAGCTGCAGCTCTGAGAAAGCAGATGGCTAGTCGGTAGGCTTGCCTTGCGTGCTGCTTTGCAGCTCCCTCCTTTTCCTGGCTCGCTGTAGGCTTGGGAGTCACGGGTGGGGGTGGGCAGAATGTCACCCCCTTCAGGATGGCACCCAGAGCGCCCCGCACCCACTGCACCCACCTTGCTCTGCCTCTGCTTGTGGCATGATGTGGGACCAGTGTGGGATGTGGCCTAGGGAGAATTCTGGGGGCAAGAGCTTCTCCATCCCTACCAAATACCATACAAGCATCTGTCGTCCAGCAGAATGGAAGTGCTAGTGGGCTTATGGAGAACAGCAAGAGGATATTGCCCTCCCCCCAGTAATCTGAGTGCCCACTTTGCCCAATGGTAGGGCCAACCCTAGTAAAAAATTCCATTCTACTGGCAATTTCTGCGCTTGTCTGAGTGAGGCCGGCGGGGAGCGAGACATTGAAGAAAGGCATGGGCGATCTACAGTACAATCCTGGTTATAGTTCTCCAATGTTTTGGTTCACTTCCGAGGACGGGAGGAGCAGAGCCATCATCGAGCTGGCAAGAGATTAACTGTTCGCAGGGCCTGGGAACAGATGCAACAAGTATCTCCCTGAGAGGATGGTTCACTCAACCGGTAAGCCCCAAAGCACAACTTGCTATGTTAATGAAGCCCAGTGCTGATCAAGCAGATTGGGAGCGATTTGGAGCCATTTGCAGGTATGTGGGACAGTAAATGGGAAATGCTGTTTTAATGGGAACTGGCGTTGAATGATACAGCGGGGACAGCCAAGTGCGGTAAAATGCAGACATTTTCCTAAGCAGCTGTGCAGCCAGCCAGCTTAGGGGATTTATTGGCTATTTATGGCAGATTATACGATGAGAGGAGCATTCTGGCTTGGTGAGGATATCAGACATTAGTATTCTATCACAAAACGGGTTGTAATTCTCCATGCTCCGTCACGTCCTTCCCTGCTCGCACAACGCTACCCTTTCCCTTGTTCATCCTAAAGCTTTGACATGCCATGTCCTTATCTCATCATCTATTTAATAGAATGCGGGGAAAATTCACAGAACTTCAATTCCCCCCTCTTTTATTTAGATTCACATCACAAAACAATATTGGCCTTCATAGGTCAGGGAGAAATTCATCCTATGGTGCTTCATAATGATGGCTAGTTGTCAGATAAGATGGATTATGATTGTGTACAGAGTAGCTTCCACATAGCATTTCTGACAGAGGTTAGGATTGGCGCTGCACTGAATATTCACTAGTTTCAATTTTTTTTTGGGGGGGGGGATAGCAATTATGGTAGGCAATGCTATTTTTCTAGAGAAAGAGGTGCCAGAACTCACCATGTTCTCTTAGCATTCTGTTAGCAATGGCGCCCACCTGAGAGGTGCTGGAACTGAGTTCCAGTGAGCTCTGACTGGAACAAAGCTCTGATGAAGAGAAGAGCTTGGATTTGATATCCCACTTTATCACTACCCAAAGGAGTCTCAAAGTGGCTAACATTCTCCCTTCCCTTCCTCCCCCACAACAAACACTCTGTGAGGTGAGTGAGGCTGAGAGACTTCACAGAAGTGTGACTAGCCCAAGGTCACCCAGCAGCTGCATGTGGAGGAGTGGGGAATCAAACCCGGTTCACCAGACTACGAGTCCACCACTCTTAACCACTACCACTACACTGGTAGAGTAGATTCTCCTTGCCCCTGAAAGCTGTTTACATGTGCCTGCCTGCCCATCTTTATCTATGTAGTCTCTTGCTGCCTCTAGCTGGGGTTCCCAGGGTGTTGTTCTACCAACTTTGGTTGGTTGCCCAGCTGCAGCGCTGTCCAGATGAGGATAACCTGGCTTTAGTTATCTATGACTTGGAGAAGGCTATCAATGGCCACTAGCCACTACGCCCTGTCTTCACTGTAAGTGGTAGTAATGCTTCTGAAGATCAGTTGCTGGAAACCACAAGAGGGGAGAGTGGCTCTTGTGCTTGGCTCCTGCTCATAGCTGTCAACTTTTCCCTTTTTTAAAGGGAAATTCCCTTATCCCGAATAGGATTCCTCACAAGAAAAGGGAAAAATTGACAGCTATGCTCCTGCTTGTGGGTTTCCCACAGGCATCTGGGTGGCCACTGAGAGAACAGGATGCTGGACTAGATGGGCCATTGGCCTGACCCAGCAGGCTCTTAAGTTAGTGTTGAAGCAAGATTAACTCTTGGGCCAGTCAACATCTGTATATGGAGGGGTGTCATTCTTCCCACAAGCAGCAAAATGTCTTTCGTCTGCCCTGTTAAGAGAGAGCAGTTCTGAGCATCTTTCCTTTCTCTAAAAACAATTCTTGCTTTGATTTTTTTTTCACTACAAACACATTTGGACTAAGGGTGACTGACTTTTCTTACACAGCTGCTGCTGTTATTCCCTCCCTTTCTGTTTCACCCTCCTTTTTGCAGGTGTTTTGATCCCTCTCGTTTCCGAGCGGGGATTGCAGCCCTTGGTTGTAAAGGAACAACAGAATGAAGTCTGGGAATTTTACCAGGAAATGGTAATTGAGCTTTAACAGCTATGTTTAGGATACAAAAGAGCCTGTTGTTTCTCTTCCTTTCCTTAATTATCACAGTTTATTGACAAGGCAATAATCCTGATTGCTCTGTGACGTTTGTCAGGCATGATGGGCTTGGGCTCTGAGCCCAAGCCATTGACTTCTAGTTAGTGGAGGAGATACTTGCTGCCGGTAATACTCATGGTCTTTCCCTCAGTAACATTACTCCTACTCTTGAATGTCAATACTACATCTCATGTTTAACCCGTAGCAGCTGCTGTTTTGACTTAGCTCCTATTGACATTTAACTGCTCAGTTTCAGACTCAGGCTGGTGGGTGTAAGAGACACCATAGCAGACACCAATTATGTTAGCCTGCTATTATTTAATCTTGATTGGTGCTTAGTTTTGCTTCTGAGTCGAGATCAAAGTACCGGCTTCATTGGGACCTACAAGCCCTGGAAAGATTGGGACTAGGATATTTGAAAGGCTGTCTGCTTTCATAAGCTTCTCTCTGCCTATTCAGATCTTTGAGGAGAAACCCAGTTCCAAACTACTTTCCCCTGCCATCAGCAGTGTCGTTCATGGGAAGGGACCTTCTCTCTCGCTGCTCCCAGACTGTGGATGAACTCCTTCCCTTGGGAGACTCAGCTTGTCTCGTCTTCACTGACATAAGAACATAGTCTAACATCCTGTTCTGCTTGCTGGGTTTCTCTATGGAAAACCAGCAAGCAGGTTTCAAGCACAAAGCACTGCCCTGCCCTGTGGTTTCCAGCAACTGGTATTCAGAGCATCATTGACTCCAACTGTGGAGACAGAGCACAGCTATCAGGCATGCTTCTTCCTTCCTTCCAGCTGCTCTGCCAGCTTTTATTATTGAACTTGCATATTGGCTCAACAGGAGAACAGCAGCAGCTTCCAGCCAGCCTAGATCCAGCTCCCTTTCACAGAGTGCAATTTTGGAATAAGATTTTGCTCTTCTTGAGTTAAGGGGATTTTAGTTCTAGGCAGGGCAATGGAAGGGAAAGGAGGTCTCCTTCTGATGGGGCTCAGTAGGTTCTGTTGCTGTGAACCAGGAGAAGACAGAGAATGAGCAAAGTCTTGGGCAACCCCAGTGGGCGTAAAAACACAAGAGCCCTGTTGGATTGGTTCCAGCTAGTCAACCACTCTGTTTCCCATACACTCCAACATGTTGCAGCAGGAAACTAGAATGCCTGTTTTTCAGGGTGTGCACTTGCATGAGTCACGTGAACCACACAAGAGCGTGGTGCCCTAAAACACGTGCCTTTCAGGTTGCGATCTTGCATGTTTTGGGGTGTTGCCCTCCCAAACAGGATGACCCAATTTAATCAGGGCAGTTGCAGGATGTGTGTTTCCCACCGTGATGTTCTGTGTCGTATCTGCAACATACAGCTTTGCTATGATAATCTAGCTTTCCCCAGACTGGTTTCCAGTGTTACGCTAACATGAGGCACAGATACCTACCTTCCTGTTGTTTGGCATCTCTGCAGTGGCTGAGGCAGAGCTTTCCTATATTCCAATGCTGGACAGCTCAAGGTATATTTCTGCTGTGTTCCCTTTCCAATGGTGTCACATACAAAACTCAAACTTTTGAGCATAGCTTGAACAAGGCAAATAGACAGATATGGTGATGTAGCACTGTAAATGTACAAGGCAGGAGAACATTATATTAGAGTTTCTCCCCGCCCCCCTGTTTTCTTTGTCCCAACAAGCTTACAGCCTGAGTCACATGTATACAGTACTCGAACGATACTGCGGTTTTCCTGCGGAGGGGAGGGTATCAGTAGCAGAAGCAAGGCTCATCTATCAATGTTATGCCTTGTCAACGGAGAACTACACACCAAGTAGTAAAGTTTCCATAGCTACAAAGCTTTACAGCTGTTCCTTTCTAAAAGAAATGGTGTCTGATCACATTCACGAGTTGTCTTTATTTCCCCCTCTTTCCGTCAACTGATTTTGTGTTCTCTTTTCTCACCACCCCCCACCTCCTACCAATCGAAGCAACAATAGTTTCTTCAGTTTGGTCAGATTTACACTTCTCAGTTATAACGGAGAATAAAACAGTTTCACTATCAAGAGGATTTAATGCATTTGGGCTCCAGGCTGGGTCAAAATGACCCAAGATACATTCTAACTAACTAGGGAAGGGACTCTGGCTCATTAAGAAGAAGTCATATTGATGGTTGGCCTGTGGAAGCAATTCCCAGTCTCTCTCCCTTCTTTTTTAAGAGGGCAATGGAAAACGCAGAAGCAATCCCAATGACAGACAGTAAAGTTTGTATGATGGATGGATCAGTCAGTCATCTGAGTCAGGCATGGCTCACTACTCTTACAGCCCAGACTAGGCAGCTGCTCTTAAATGTCATCAGATGCTATTTTTAATCCACAAAGTTAGGGTACCAGTCCAGTTCATATCAGATCAGGGTGAAGACACTGTAGAATTCTCAACAAGGTTTAGAGACCTGCTCCTGAATATACCCAAGATTAAATGGCACAGAGCAGTGTATTTATTTAAGCGGTATGAGTTGTATCCAATATTAGTTCTACCCAGAATGGACACATTGAAATTCATGAACATGACTAACTAAGGTTCATTAATTTCAATGGATCTACTTTGAGTAAAACCTAGTTGGCTGCAATCATATAGGTTGACCTTAGTTTCAATGCATACAATGTATGCCATACATACTACGTCAAAAGTTAAGTTCAAGCAGGTCAACATATTGCATTCCAGATTGATACAAGATTTATTATGGATGCCTTTTCCTAACCTGTAAATGACACACTGAAATGTTTTCTGCTATATAGTGTTTTTCTTAAATGAAAGATTACCAGTTTCTCACAGTAGTTTAAAGTTGTTGCAGCTGCTACTGCATTTTACATGAACAATAAGACTGAGTCTGTCTCTATGTGGCAAAATTCATTCACAACACACACACACACGTTAGTGTTTGTGTGTGTGTGGAAACAGTTGGTCCTGGCAAGTATTAACCACTCTCAGTTCCAACCTGATAATTGCCACCTGCCCAGATTTTAACTTGTCTGAAATAGTTTTAAGATGTATTTTAATTAATTGATGTCTGTTTTATGCATACTGTGTTGTTTTTATGGTGTTAGCGGCTCTGAGCCTGGCCTTGGCCAGGGAGGATGGGATACAAATAAATTATTATTATTATTATTATTAGTAGTAGTAGTAGTATTTATTAATTATTATTGATGCTATTACAAAACGAGGGATTGGTGTCTGTAAGAATGCAGATCTGATTTTGTAACGGTTTGGCATATATTACAATTATAGTTGATATTAAAAGGCCTGTGCTGTTCTGACATAGTTGGTCTGTGTCAGACCTAAAGCCAAGTCTTTCTGTCTGCCCTATGTTGGGCAGAAGATTCCTCCCACTCTCCTGCCTCTGATTCTGGACTTCTGTCTGCCACAGACTCTCCTAGCTCACTAAGCCCTGTTACCTCTTCTGCTTCTGACACCTATTCTTCCAGTCTGCTCCCTCTTCTTCCTCTGACCACTTATCATTGTCCCACCACCAGTCCCCAGCCTCTGAGCCTTCTTCCCTTGGTTCCTTCCACCATTCTTCAGCATCCAACCAGTCCATGACAGTGAATCACATTTCAATGGACAGTAAATATAAATAATATAGACGACCAGTGTATCTTACACTTCGCAGAAGGAATACAATAATAGGAAATGAGCTTTAAAAAGAAGGAAAAAATGGGGTGTATAAAAAATATTTTAATGCCATCCAACTTGGTGGTTATTACCACCAATATCCAAGCTCTGGTGTTTTGTGTGTGTGTGTGTGTGTGTGTGTGTGAGAGAGAGAGAGAGAGAGAGAGAGAGAGAGAGAGAGAGAGAGAGAGGGAGAGACTGTCTTCATCCCCATTACTCGCCCCTCTCCAAAAAAGCAACCTTATACTGAGAAAAGAGGAAGGGTTCACTGGGGAGAACTCAGTCACAGGAGAGACTTTGATGGTCTCCCCTTAATGTACTTGTGACAGAAGAGAAAGTTACAATATGCATAACAGGTTATACAAACAGCAGTAAGTCATGCAAAATTCAACAGCATATCCAGTTTTCTTCTGTTGAAAGCCGTTAAAATATATATTAGGTGGGATCCTTGGCCAATAGTCAAATTAAAAGATGCTGCAGATCATTAGGGGAAAAACAATAACGGATCTGACTAATGATCTTCAAGGCCTCATTTGCTGACCAGTTAATTAAGCAGGCTGCATGGATGACAGTGCTGTTAATAATACTGTTCAATTACTGGGAAGCAAATTATTATGAGGCATGGAAAGCCCCCTTTGCCTGCTGTTTGAGGAGGGGAACTGTAGAAGACTTCTTAGAGATTCAACAATGAATACATCATAGGAACGTATGAAGCTACCTTATAGCAAATCTGACCACGGGTCTATCTAGTTCAGTAGTGCTGGCCTCTTCCTCATCACCAACACCTTAACTGGTTCAACCCCTCAGCATATCCATGTTGGGTGGGGAAAGGTCCCTGTCTAAAACCCTGGACAGCTGCTATCAGTCATTGTAGGCGATTCTGACCTAGATGGGGAACAATGACCTGGCTCCGTATAAAACAGCTTCCTTTGTTCCTTGCATGCAAGGTCTGAATCCTCATGGAAGACAGGTAGCAATCGATCACATTCAAAACTAATACTCAGATAATAGACTTCAACATCAAATAAGACACTTTTGCCACTATGTCCAGTTTGGCACTATCTCAGGGATGGGAAGAAAGATTTATGTGCTGATGTGTGCTTTGTGCTGACTTCTGAATGAAAGAGCGGCAGTCAGATGTGCGTACAGTTCAGTAGACCTCCTTGTCTGAGAACAGCTGAGGTCAACAAAACCTCATTTAGCAAAGCAGGTAGTGGATGCATTAGGCTTAAATTTCCACTCTCTTAGATTGGGGATATATCTAAAGAAAAGAAAAAGAGGGCTGTCAGGACGTGGTTTCATCTGGGCACTAAAAGCTGTATCAAACAAAATGTCTTCCCTTTCCAGGCATGAATATATAGATGCATATGTGTCCAAAAATATATGAGACAGGGGTGAAATTCAAATTCGTTTGCATTTTTATGAGCAACTACCCACTTCTCATGTCTCAAGCCAATAAACGAACCACAATATGATGATCTTCCAATATTCACATCTCCAAATTTTGCAATGCGTTTCTCCAACCATCCAGTGTGTGCAAAAAATGTATTCAATATGGAAAGTGTGTGTAAATGTGCATATATATTTGTGAAAATAACACATCAAAATTGCATCCTGTTAGGAGAGATTCATGGGATGTGGGTGGAGTTGTGGTCTAAACCAGTCTGTCCCAACCTTGGGTCTCCAGCTGATTTTGGACTACAACTCCCATCATCCCTTGCTAGCAAGGCCAGTGGTTAGGGATGATGGGAATTGCAGTCCAAATACAGCTGGAGATCCAAGGTTGGGAAAAACTGGTCTAAACGACTGAGCCTCTTGGGCTTGCCAATCAGAAGGTCAGTGGTTTGAAGCCCTGTGACGGAGTGAGCTCCTGTTGCTCTGTCCCAGCTCCTGCCAACCTACCAGTTCAAAAGCATGCCAGTGCAAGTAGATAAATAGGTACCACCATGGCGGGAAGGCAAACAGTGTTTCTGTGCGCTGCTCTGGTTTCGGTGTTCCATTGCGCCAGAAGCTGGTCACATGACCCGGAAAAACTGTCTGCGGAAAATGCCAGCTCCCTTGGCCTATAAAGCGAGATGAGCGCCACAACCCCAGAGTTGTCTGCGACTGTCAGGGGGTCCTTTACCTTTACCTTTTTGGGAGAGATTCACACTGAAAGGCTGACAAAATTTACACAATGATTTGTTTTCAGATTGGTAAAATTAGAAACTGGTGAAGAGGGAAAGTCACGAAAAAAATAAAAAACTTCCGCATTCGGCCCTGTGTTTTTCAAGGCAATGATACCCAAGGAAGATGAGATGTTAAAGAACATGCGATATTATAAGAATCCATTCCCATGGGAAAAGAGAAGCTAGGGAGATTACTTTGTTTCTCTCTCTTCAAAAAAGAGATGTTATAAAGGTTTCTGCCATTGATTAATGAAGTTCAAAGATTCCTTACTTGAACATCTCCATGGACTACCATGGAATAGCTTTTACCCCAAGAGATGCTTTCATCCCAAGAGGTCTGTCAATGGTTTTCAGAAGGGGTGCTTAGCAGTGGCTCTCAGAATCTAGTATTTTGTTTCTAGGTCATCCAACATTGCCTTTTTACACCATTAAGTCCAGCACATATTAAGGCAAGGTATTAGAATTTCCCAGCATCCAAGTTTGGGTGGTGTTCCTCACATAAGGTCCTTACACTATAGTGGCACTGTTGTGCCTTTGTGGAGGTTTGGAGGTCTCCTCTGAGGAAGAGCTGGAAGCAAATTTTGCTGGAATTGAAAGTCTGAAAAGAAAGTGAAGGTTCTTGCTCAGGTGAGGAATGTCAAGAGAAGCAAAACAGTTTTGGATAAAACTCATGAATTTTATATCGGAACTCTGCCTGTTCTGAGGTTGCTACTGAATTTCTCACCAAGTGGTGAATTTTGAGATCTTGGCTTGGGTGAAAGATCAGTGGAATTGCAAGAGATCAAATGGAGGTTCACAGTGGAATCCTATAGAGGTCTTCTTAGAAGTAATTATTATTATTATTTATACGTACAGGTCTCAGGGTGGTAAGTCACACTGAGTTCAGTGAAGCTTATTCTTAGGTCAGTGGGAATAATAATAATAATAATAATAATAATAATAATAATAATAATATTTTATTTGTATCCTGCCTTCCCCAGCTGAGGCCGGGCTCAGAGCGGCTAACATTGTAACATTCCCATGGATTCCTAACACTCTGGACCCTGCACACAGCAGTGTCACAACCTTAGTGTAGGCTGGTGTTCCCAGTGGGTCAACTTGGATAGGAAAAGTCAGGACGTTGATGGTGGAACAGTCTCATGCTGGTGTGAGCATAATCTAACTGGGTTCTAAATGAGGGGAAGTAATTTCCAAAGCCACTCTTCCCAAGCTTTGCTACCATTACCAAGTACTTGTATATGTGACTGCCAGGTTTTTAGTTTTCAATTTGGGCTTTCTCAGTTTCTCTCCCCCACCCACTCTTAAATCCAGCTCTCACATTTGTGCAACAATTTCAAAATTCCTTAGCATTTGTTTTAGAAATGTATATTTTTATTGGCATTTTCAATAAACAGAACAATCATTTTACTACAGCAGATTTATTATATTAAGCATATTTTGGTACGCAGTTTTGACTAATATTCACTAATATTGACTAATATTTCAATCCCTTTCCCCTAATAATTTTTTTTTGTTAGCTTCACTAATGTATGCATCTTTATGTACTCTTACCCCTGATTTATGCATCTTTGTACACTTTGGCTTGAGAACTGCATTGCAAAATTCAGAGAAGTGTATATTTCAAATGACAGCTGTCTTTTGGTTCATGTATAGGTTTGAGAAGTGCAAATTAGGTAGTTTCTCACTAAAATGCAAAGAATATAAAATTTCTCCCCCATCTTTAGACTGTGCTGTGTGCTGCATGATTAGGCAGACAGTGGACCTGATCCCTAGATGCATATGCACTGATTGTCTTCTAAGAGCTCCCCTTTCATTGGACTGCTAACTTTACTCAACGCATCACAGTGCCTGGCAAGTGACTTGGCACATGGTGTAAGCGTCAGACAGCCATTTGCCTTGTGCACAGTATTTTAGCCAGTCTACCTCCCAGCTTGTCTCTTTATTGTCTTGACCTCAGGTCATAACATACAAACGAGAAATGCACAAGCATAACATTTTGTACATTGTCAAATCAGTATGCTGACATAAATGGTCAGATACCTCAGGCAAAAGAAAATCAATTATCCTTAAAACTGTCAGCTGTCTGGTTTTCCAGTTGAAGGTTTCCGAATCTTTCTGCTACTAAAGCAAAGATCTTGCTGGACTACAATATCTCATCATCTTTGGCCACTGGCTGTACTGGCTCGGGCTAACAGGAGTCCCAACATCTGGAGGATTATGGGCTCCCCATCCCCTTAACTCAGGGGGGGCATACCTCAGTGGGAGAACATCTGCCTTGCATGCAGAAAGTCCTAGATTCAATCCCTGTCATCTCCAGGTATGGTTGGGAGAAACTCCTGCCTGAAGCTCTGGAGTCATTGACAGTCACTATAAACAATACTAAATTAGATGGACCAATGGTCTGACTCAATGTAAGGCAGTTTCCTATGTTCCTAAGGCTAAGAAACTCTCGGCTTTTGCAAATATATATCTGAACATTTGTTGCATTGAACATGAGAGAAAGCACAGGGAAGAATGTGGTATATCTATCAATATCTATCATCTATCTATCTATCTATCATCTATCTATCTATCTATCTATCTATCTATCTATCTATCTATCTATCTATCATCTATCTATCTATCATCTATCTATCATCTATCATCTATCATCTATCTATCTATCATCTAATCTATCTATCTATCATCTGTATCTATCTATATCTATCTTTGGCTTCATTATCATGTGCAAGGTCCTCTGAAGTGGTCATGCTGCATATAGAAAGCTTGTTTGGATTGGCACTAAATTGCTGTTTTCTTTCTTTTTTACCCATTATGATGGGACCTAGAAAGAACATCCTCAGTTCAGAACTCCCTAAGCCCATGCTGTTCTGAAATTCAGGCCAAGTACACCTGACATCTCCATGCAACTGGTTCCCTCCTTCCCAAAATGTATGCATGTTAAGGCAGGGCAGTCTGGAGGTGGAGAGGGGAGGTCTCACTTAATGATTTTGGATGTTTTCATGGAGCATCTATTAATGCTGGGGATCATAGGAAATGTAGTTTCCCGTGGCTCCCAGATCCATCCTTGTTAATATTTTACAGATTTGGGGTGGCACCCAACTAAGTCTTACTCAGAATAGGCTCCCTGAAATCCATGGACTTAAGTTTGTCACATGGAAGTCCACCAGCTTCAGGAGGTCTCCTCTGAGTATGACTTAGATACAACCCTTGGTTAATAAGCTTATGTGCTTTGTTTTAAAGTTTTACAACCTGCCTCCAGCCCTCTAGAGAGGGTAGGATAGCAATCCAAATAATAAAAATGGAAGCACTGTGAAGTGTCAATTTTCCCTGAGGATGAGAAAATTTAAGCTGCTGGGCAGAGGTATCTGAATTCCCTACCTGCTTGTTAAGTGCAACCCTCGGCTTTCTGATTCCAACAGGAAGACAAATGGGAGCTTTTGTAGCCAACACATCCATTTCCTAATGGACTGAAAGCCTATGGTATTTAAGGGGCTTCCTTCTGGCACAATCTCTAAGTCCGAGGGATACGTTCTCATGGCAGAGGCTTGAGTCTTATTAGTGGACGTGCAGCGCTGAAGGCAGCTAATGATGGTTTGGGGCTAATGGTGCATGAATGCAGTAATTTCAGTTGGTCATTATCACCCCTAGAAAAGACATGGGTCGTGACCGTAATTGCTTAAATAACAGGAAGAAAATGTATTTGAGATGGGCTCAGAGGCACAGGTGCTCAGGAATGCTACCTCTCCCTTGTTCTCTGGGAGATTGCATTGTAATGGAGTGTAGTTTGCATCAATGGTGTGTGAAGACTCCATGTATTTGGGCCAGCGGTAGGATTTTGAATTGTTCATTGCACATTATGACTTCGAAGGTTAAGCACTTTAATAGTTGGCGGTTAATTCATTTCTGCTCTCACATATACTTTAGCACTATCATTTACAACCATGATCCTTTTTATAATACTTTTCAATATGTACTTTAAGGAATGTCATAGAAAAACGGCTTTAAAATCGACAGTAACAGTGCTTGGAAACTTCATTATAAAAAGGAACAAATTCCAGTTCAAGTTCGCCGCCTCTAAAAAGGAACTAATTCCGTCCCAGTTCAGGTTACAATTCCATTCAAAATTCATTCAAGTAGTCCTTGGCACTTTTTTTTAGCCACTAGAATTTTACAAGCTGCTCTCCTCAAGAATAAAATATATTTAAGAAGACCAAGAAAGCATCAGAACATAACACAGTGTAATGTGAACAGTTGTTTTATTAATTTACCCCAAATAATGAAATGGCCACAATCAAACACAGAGTTAAGTGTGATGAAACATATACGAATTGCACATCACCCAAATGTTCCACTGCAAAAGGAACTTAATTCAGTTTGAGGTATAATTCAGAGATTTTTGAATTAATTCAATGAATTAGTTAATCTGAATTATTTACTTCTGAGCACTGGACAGTGCCCATTGAGTCCATTAGCACCACTGGTTGCAGGTACACCATCTGCTGCACTGAATGAGAGACAGGTGGGACCTGGAGCAAAATGGTACAATGTGGCGTGCCTCTGTTCAGGTCTAAAAGGTAAAGGTAAAGGGACCCCTGATCATTAGGTCCAGTCGTGGCCGGCTCTGGGGTTGTGGCGCTCACCTCACTTTATTGGCCGAGGGAGCCAGCGTACAGCTTCTGGGTCATATGGCCAGCATGACTAAGTTGGTTCTGGCGAACCAGAGCAGTGCACGGAAACACCATTTACCTTCCTGCCAGAGTGGTACCTATTTATCTACTTGCACTTTAATGTCCTTTCGAACTGCTAGGTTGGCAGGAGCAGGGACCAAGCAACAGGAGCTCACCCCATCGTGGGGATTCAAACCGCCGACCTTCTGATCGGCAAGTCCTAGGCTCAGTGGTTTAACCCACAGCACTACCCGCGTCCCCTGTTCAGGTCTACAGGCACTCAATACTATTTCTCTTCCTCACTTCAGTTTTCCTTTTCCTCACCCCAGCAGCCACGTAGTATTCCATGCCTTCTGAGTATGCTCAGTCTTCATTCGGCTGTTTTCTGTTTCTTTTTCATGTATTTGTACCCTTGGTTTTCTCCCTATATTCATTTTTTTTTTTGCACTTACGTAAATTGAGAATTGACAGAGCTATTTGCATCTATGAAACCAAGCCTTATGAGGAGTGGTTGAAGGAGCTGGGTATATTAAGCCTGGAAAAGAGGAGACTGAGAGGAGATGTTATTAGCTTCTTCAAATATCTCAAGGGCAGTCACATGGAAGATGGAGCAAGCTTGTTTTCTCCTGCTCTGGAGGGTAGGACTTGAACCAATGTGTCAGAGAACTGCCATCGGAGCCTAGAGTGGAGGTAAGGCTCCCCAACGATGCAGGAGAAGGGACCAGCAGGGAGAGAGAGAGAACTTCCTTTGAGGAAGGAAATAGGAGTGACACCAGGAAGCAAGGGGGGACTGCGGAGAGAGGGCTCCAAGACTCTTCCACAGAGACCAGCGGGGAGAGCCCAGGACCTCCGTTGGGCAGGCCCACTCTGCGCAGGAGACTTCCGCACAGGGAGGCTAGGAGGAGACTTGGGGTCAAAGAGCTTCTATGTTGGAAGAAGTTCAGAAAACGTCCACTGACGGATTCTGCCAGCGACTGACACAGCCATGGAGAAAGGGCTGTCCAGCCAGGGAAAGGTTTAGCCAGGCAACGTTGCCTAGAGCTGCAGCACCCTTTACGCACAAGCAACCCCAATTCCCTTTACACAATGGTTTCAAATTACGAGAAAGGAGATTCCAACTAAAGATCAGGAAGAACATTCTGGTGGTAAGAGCTGTTCAACAGTGAAACAGTCTCCCTTGGGAGGTAGGGGACTCTCCCTCCTCTCTCACCAGCAGATGAAGGCTGTTCTAATCACAGAAGCAGACAGACATTACCCCTAGTGTTCAGACTGGTCCTAGACGATTGGCAACCATGGGCTGGATGCAGACTATATTTGGTTACTGCTGAAATTAATGCAACAAGTTAGTGTTAATTTCCATTGATTACAGGGAACTAAGTGCAACAGAATTATTCTGGTTTTTTAAAAAAAGAATTTTATTAGCTTTACAGTTTTATATTCCACACATTTGTCATGTAAAAGAAAAATAATAAAAGAATCAAAACATCCCCCCCACCCTTCCGGTTCATTAAATAATTGCTATTTCTGCTTAACTGTTATCTTTTGATGAAATGCTCTTATATTCTCATCATTTATTTTTTATACCACATTTTCTTTCCAATTATGTCTTATCCTTAATTAGTTTCCAAACTGTTGTTTCTTAATATTTACATTTGTTTTCTTAATTGTAAGTGTTTACTCGAATCCTGCAACAGTATTATTCTGGACCCGACTGCATATTCCTTCCCTGACTGTAATGATTCTGGGTTCAGAGGCAGACTAGAAGAATGAGGAATGGCTTGAAGTAATTTTTTTTTAGAGCTTGTGCAAGAGCCTCTGGGCATTTGGAACTGCCTGAGCCATGTGAGTTTAGGCTGAGTCCTAAAATTACCAACTTCTTAATACTTAAGGGTTTAAAATTTAGAGATATTCCCTGTCTTTGCTCTGATTGGAAGGCTCAGAAAATGTTTTCTTCCCCCTCCCTTCAACTACAGAATGGTTGGTAACTGGAAGCGTGGTGTGGCTTGTCGGAAATCACTGCCATTTCTTTGTGTACCCTGATAAGCAGCTTCATCAAACAACTGCAAAAACCCTCCAAGGAAATTGAGTTTTGGAGGCAAATATAGCATGGTACAAACTGCACTAAGCCTGGAAAGGGAGCTTTTGATTTCGAAGCATGAAAGGAGAAAACATAATAATAAGCCACAAGAAGCAGAGAAAATTGCTGGCACACTTGGTGAACTGTGTTCTGAAGAGATGCAACCTCCACAGAACCATGCCCCAGAGCTGTTGCTTTCTTGGCTTTGTTTTCACGGTCCTTTTCAGATTATGCCAGCCTCCCTCAACCTGGTTTCCTCCAGATGTTCTTGGACTACAATGGCCATCAGCCCCAATCAGTGTGACCAATGGTAAGGAAAGATGGGAACTGTAGACATAACCACATCTGGAGGGCTTCAGGTTGGAGATGGCTGGGATGTGGTGTGGTCATTTGCAATGACTTGTGGTGGTGGGGTTGTGCCATTCAGTGTGTGGATGACACAGACACACTCAGAACCATCTTTAACCAGTTACGAGAACAAATATTTTGGTCTCCGCTGAAATATTGCAGGCTTTCTTTTGCAGGCTGGTGAAGAAGGGACTGAAACCAACCGGCCAGGTTATTGCTTTCAAATCAAAGTGGTGGCTGGAATGCCCATAGCTCAAACAGAGCCACCTCATTCTAGTTTTGTCTCCATACTCCTCTCTGCTAAGTTCTACAAGGGCAGCACTGATACTGGGGAAGAGGAAGTGGACAGGTAGCATTGTCACCCTCTGGGCACTGTAATTTGTTTAGGGCTGTTGCAAATTGTAACTCTGTGTGGGGTGAATTACAGTGCCCAGATTTCTTTGAGGAAAGTGATGCGCTTCAAATGCACTTTATAGTGCTTACATCAGGGGCCAGCAAACTTACCGCACCTCTGGCCAGTGTCTCCAGTGCCAATTGTGCGGTGGGCCGGAGGGCGGGGCAGTGCGTGCCCATACGCGTGTGCACATGCTATTTCCAGCACACTTCTGGGTTGGAGGAGCACCGGAAATAGCTTGTGTGCATGTGCACGTGCCTCCTCCGACCCAGAAGTGGGCAGCCGCACAGCGCAGTGCTGGTAAGAGCGGGCGGCAGCAGCAGGGGTTGTCGCAGGCCGGATAAACGAGTCCCTCGGGCCTTATCCAACCTGACTTGTCCAGTGGATAGTGAGAAGCCAGGGATGGAGGAGTGAAAGTGATGTTTCCTTTCTGGAGATGGTCAATGTACTCCTCCCGGCTTCATTGATCACAATGTGGTAAGGCTGGCCTTGGGGGTGGGTTTTCTTCAGGAATCCACGCAAAGTTGTTGAAAGTGCTGGATCTTTCACACAGGCTCATACTTTGGGCCTCCAGTGCACAGGAAACAAAAATGATGGATCGCCCTGATTATGCATAGTCAGAACGTTTAAGATGGGATGCCTAGCTCCACCGCCTCTTGTAAATTTACCGTGGGATGCATATGTCAGAATCTGGCATCGAGGAAGGTTGCTCTTTGTAAACAACAGAGAAATGGGCTTATTTTGTAGAAAACTGCAGCTGCCTATTGATGAGACAAATTGCTGTAAAAATGGCTAACTGGGATGGGTGGATCAATTTCCACAATTTAAACAAGACAGATTTACTTCCTTGGCCGCAGTGGCTTGGCTTGCTGCTTTCAGCATCCTCATCTTAGCCTCTTCCTAGCAGGATTTCACAGATGCCTGTTCAGACCCTCAGTTGGTGATTGAAAAAAATCCAAAAAGGCAGGAAAGGATTCAGAGGAGCCACAGTTGCTCAAGGGTGAAGACAGCAGGGTGTGTGAGGAAAGACTGAAGATATTATTATTGTTTAGCCTAGAAGTGGGAGGGGGACACAACTGCACTGACACAGTTTTGCTCTTTTTAAGTTATTCGCTCCCCCCAATGAAAACCCAGAAAAGGAATTTCTTCCCTTGAAATTTCATTGAAAATAGAGTTGCTCCTCTTGCAGGAGATATGCAAAGCTCCTATGAAGTGTAGTGGGGGGAAAGGATGAAAACTCCGCAGGATGGGGATTGCCAGAATGTGGGATCTCCTTAAATTACTGTGTCGGCAAAGGCTAATATTATTCTTTGCTACATTACGACAAAGAGCTGTTGGTTGGTTGTACCACTTCACATTGCAAATGGGGGGATTGCTTGGTTGAATACTTCCCCATGAAAATGTGGGGCTCCGGGCATACTGAGTTCTGGATCAGTGCAGTGTTTAGAGCTGGGATGGAATGCTTTCTTTCCATCGGAAGGTGGGGGAAATGGAGTGGGAGATTTCATAAGATTTAGCTGGCCACAATGATGGGGATTCCTTTCTCCGTTCCACTCCCTGTCTCCAACTTGTTTGACCACAACTTGTAGCGGATGAAGTCCTTGCAGAAATGTAGGAAACTGCTTTATACTGATTACAGGTAGGTAGCCGTGTTAGTCTGCCGTAGTCGAAACAAAATAAAAAAATTCCTTCCAGCAGCACCTCAGAGACCAACTAAGTTTGTTATTGGTATGAGCTTTCGTGTGCATGCACACTTCTTCAGATACATATACAGATGATGTTGTTGTTTAGTCGTTTAGTCGTGTCCGACCCTTCATGACCACTGTTGCTCAAGAGTGAAGACAGCAGGGTGTGTGAGGAAAGACTGAAGAAATTATTATTGTTTAGCCTAGAAGTGGGAGGGGGACACAGCTGAACTGACACAGTTTTGCTCTTTTTAAGTTATTCACCCACCCCAAAATGAAAACCCAGAAAAGGGAATTCTTCCCTTGAAATTTCATTGAAAATAGAGTAGACCAGAGCACGCCAGGCACTTCTGTCTTCCGCTGCCTCCCGCAGTTTAGTCAAAATCATGCTGGTAGCTTCGAGAACACTATCCAACCATCTCGTCCTCTGTCGTCCCCTTCTCCTTGTGCCCTCCATCTTTCCCAACATCAGGGTCTTTTCCAGGGAGTCTTCTCGTCTCATGAGGTGGCCAAAGTATTGGAGTCTCAGCTTCAGGATCTGCCCTTCCAGTGAGCACTCAGGGCTGATTTCCTTCAGAATGGATAGGTTTGATCTTCTTGCAGTCCATGGGACTCTCAAGAGTCTCCTCCAGCACCATAATTCAAAAGCATCCATTCTTCGGCGATCAGCCTTCTTTATGGTCCAGCTCTCACTTCCATACATCACTACTGGGAAAACCATAGCTTTAACTATATGGACCTTTGTTGGAAAGGTGATGTCTCTGCTTTTTAAGATGCTGTCTAGGTTTGTCATTTACATTTACAGATACAGATACATACATATATATATATATATATACATACAGGTCTGGTGACTTCTGTTTCAGTGTATCTGAAGAAGTGTGCATGCACATGAAAGCTCATACCAATAACAAACTTAGTTGGTCTCTAAGGTGCTACTGGAAGGAATTTTTTTATATTGCTTTATACTGAGTTAGACCATTGGTCCATCTACATTAGTATTGTCTACACGGACTGGCAACAGCTGTATGGGGTTTCAGGCAGGAAGTCTTTTTAAAGGGACCTGGGACCTTTTGCTTGCAAGGCAGATGCTTTACCACTCAAATCCGCGGTTCTTCCTCATATGATGGCTGGCAGATGTCATTTCTACCCCCACCCTTGCCACCGCTAGTATTGATTCCCACAGCCTGAGATTTTGTAGGATTTTGCCATCAACCGTTCCGTCTTTACCTGTTTGTGCTTTTTTTTAAAGAAATATTTATTAAATTTTCCAATTTTTTAAACAAACAAACAAACAAAACAAACAGAAACATTAAACACAGGCATAAAATTCATAAACCATACTTTTAAATAACAAATTTCTCAGACCTCCTCATACTTCTCCTTCTTGTATCCCAATTAAGATTATTTGTTCAGCAAATCCTTCATTTAAAGCATTACAGCTTATAACATTACCTTATTTTTTAAACCCTTTCTTTTCCCCATCTATGTTCTTATATATTATTGCAGCTAGAAACCTCTCAATTTCAATCCAACACCATCTAACTTTCTTAAACCGTCTTCACCTGTTTGACCCAGGCCACTTTCCAAGCTGAGCCCTAGACCACGGAGCAGCTGTTCACACAAACCACCCTATGCAGAAATATTGCTGGCACAGCAGAATGGACTGCAGCTAAGTGGCAGAATATCTGTTTTTAATGCGGCAGGTCCCAGACTGAATCCCTGGAATCTTCAGATACGGCTTGCAAAGACTCTGCTTGAAACCTAGGGAGAGCTGCTCCCAGCCAGTGTCAGCTGTTCTGCACTAGATGGACCAATGGTCTCACAGCTTTAAGGCAGCTTTCTATCTTTTTTATGGATGCAAGTGCTGGACTAGGAGGCTTCTGCCTGAGGCAGGAGATAACGACTCTCTGACAGTGCTGGAAAAGGGTTTTTAATACCAAGAATGGAGAGACTCCGCAATGATGTAGGGGGTGTATAGCGAAGGGTAATGGGATGCAATTGAGCAGAGAAATTCAACGTAGGCTGTATGTAAGGAAAACTTCCTAATGGCAGGCTCTGCAAAGCTCTTTACAGATTTCCCTAGGGATTGCTGTGAGGAACCCTTCCACTCCAGGCATTTCAGTTCATACATAACATCAGGCTTTCAAACTGTGCTCCAGGGAATCTTGGGGATCCTTGAGGGCTCCTCAGGGGCTTCTCAAGGTGAACATCAGCAATGGGCAGAAGCAATGGGCAGAACAATATGACTGATGTTCGTCTGCCATGCCAACAGTACACTAGATTCAGGATCTGCAGGGGTAGGCAGATCTATCCAATCAGTTTCTCTTCATTTCTCATTTTCCCAATCTTAATTTCTCCATATTTCTACATCCATTTGCGAATTAAAGGTCCCAATGAAAATGCACCAGTATTTTAGGATAACAGAAACATTATTGCATGCAACATTGCAACATTGACTATTACACAGGTTTGCAAGCAATTTCTCCCAACACAGTGCATTTTTAAAAATCATTTTCACTGATGCATTGATGCATGCTCAAAGCCTGCAAATTACTTGGTTGGAGAACGGCACCGCAAAGTTCATTCAAGTATGGATTTCGAAGGATAGTAGTGTTTCAATCTTCAGTCAACAATCCTTACATGGCCAAAACAGCACAAATGGTGTGTGAGAGAAGCATCAGAGGTCTTCAGGGATCTTAAAGGATTGCAGATGCACAAAACAGCTTTGGGGGAAAACACAAAGGGGACCCTTTCAACCAGCCAAAAAACCCAGCCCATTGAGAACTGGGTATGCTCAGGGGAGAGGAAAGGCAAAATGGAATGGGGAAAAAGCATGGATCGCAGGCTGGAAACCTGAACAGGAACACTCCACACTGCAGCATTTTGTTGCTGGTCTCATTTCTGCAAACTGAATGTGCACTCTAAATGGTGGCCCCAAATCCTTTGCAATACGTAGGGGAATTTTGTGGCTCCAAAGAGGTTTCTTAGTAAAATGTTAGGAATCACAAGACAGAGAAACCAGTAGGAGAACACTTCAATCTCCCAGGACATTCTATACAAGATCTCAAAGTAGCTGTCATATTGCAAAAGAATTTCAGAAATAGACTGGAAAGAGAAGTTGCTGAATTGCAACTGATTACCAAACTTAAAACCATGGAGAGACCTGGTCTGAATAGAGACATTGGATTCTTATCTCATTGTACACGATAAAGCTATTTTTAGCCATCTCAACCCTTGCTTTTTCCTGTAAGACCAATTGCAGTCGTTAACAGTCGTCAACAGGTTTACCACACTTATCAGCCAATCACCCATTCCCACCACCCTTCTGAATAATACCCCTCCCCACCCTCTCACTATATATAAGGGTCTGGTGACTTCTGTTTCAGTGTATCTGAAGAAGTGTGCATGCACACGAAAGCTCACACCAATAACAAACTTAGGTGCTGCTGGATGGAATTTTTTTACTTAATAAAATGCTTGATGTGAAAGCTGGATTAGTTTGGCATCCGTCTTGTCTTGAGAGTCAACAGAGGAGTGTGCCTTTGGGTGTGAAGTCAAAACAGTTGGAAGGTTTTTACTTCACCCCCAAAAGCTGTGGCTGTAGAGGTATGGGGGAGACATGTTTTGTCGCAGCTGGAGCTATATAGTAAAACTGCAAGAATGTCATCATGCTGCACTTTGTGTGGCAGCCACAAGAACTGCAGCATGGTGATGGAACAGCCTGTCCTGTCTGTTCCTCTTCAGGTTTCCTGGGCTCAGATTTGGGTGATCTGTAGGTGGAGGGGTGTGTGCACAATTGGGACAATCTATAAGAGGAAGGGGGACGCGGGTGGCGCTGTGGTCTAAACCACTGAGCCTAGGGCTTGCCGATCCAGAAGGTTGGCAGTTTGAATCCTGGGGTGAGCTCCTGTTGTTCGGTCCCAGCTCCTGCCCACCTAGCAGTTCGAAAGCACATCAAAGTGCAAGTAGATAAATAGGTACTGCTCCGTTGGGAAGGTAAATGGCATTTCCGTGCGCTGCTCTGGTTTTGCCAGAAGCGGCTTAGTCATGCTGGCCACATGACCTGGAAAAACTGTCTGCGGACAAATGCCGGCTTCCTCGGCCAGTAAAGCGAGATGTGCGCCGCAACCCCAGAGTCATTCGCGACTGGACTTCGCTGTCATAAGAGGAAGGGGTTTCTGTAAGCTGCAAGGGGAGGGGTTGGAGAGTGAAGTGAGCAGTGTGTGTGTGTGTGTGTGTGTGTAATCCAAGGAGGCATGATTGGTTTAAACTCGAGAAGAGTTATTTCCTTCGGTCATCTCTGCTTGCCAGTTTGCCTTTTCAGTCTGCAGTCTTCTTCAAGCCATTATATGTCTTGTGATATAATACTCTGGACAGTTTCTGAGGAGGGTTGGCAGAGGCAAATTGGGACAGAGGGGTGCCGCGAGGACACACAGATTCCATCCCCTCAGCATGTGCAATAAGACATAAGGCTGGATGTGATGTGATAACTGTGTAGCAGAGCCTGCCGAGTTCTGAACCCTTTCCCCTCTAAAACATAAGCCCAGATTCAGCAAATTCAGCAGGGAGGATGCAGGCAAGCGGACAAGTTCACCAGATGACTGAAAGCTGGCTGAAACTCTTCAGACTGCAGGTGGTGCTGGTGGAATTATGAGATCTGATGCGCATTCAATCGTGCATTATTTCCTGTGCTTGCTCCCTGATGGTCTTGCGTGTGCAATATATCTTGGCGAGCATTCAAATATTTAATCTCCCTCCCACTGCAGTCTGATGTGGAATCACCTGCAGATTTATCCTTTTGAGATTGCTTGATTTCCTTCAGTTCAAGCGGCAGAGCATCTGCTCTGAGTGCAGAAGGTCCCAGGTTCAATCCCCAGCAGTTGAGATCCCCACATTGCAGGGGGTTGGACTAGATGACCCTCAGGGGTACTTCCAGCTCTACAATTCTGTGATCTTCAAGGAGGACTGGAAATGTGTCCTGTCTGAAACCCTGCCAGTCAGCGTAGATGATACTGATCTAGATAGAATAACTTAATATAAAGCGGACACTTACCTTCTTCCTAAGCACACTTCTTTGACATGGGCTACAATCCTGCACAAACAATGGGGGTGAGACTCATTTAACTCAATAAGACTTACTTCTGAGTAGATATGCCCCAAACCGCACTGTTGCGGCCCAGTCCTAGGCATGTTAACTTGGAAATCCACTGCACTCAGTGCAGCTTACTCCAAGGGAACAGCGCAAAAGATTGCTGTTCTAATTCTTCTCCACTACAGTCATACCTTGGGTTACAGCCGCTTGAGGTTGTGTTTTTTCGGGTTGCGGACCACCAAAACCCGGAAGTACTGGAACGCCGAATCGCAGACGCGAATCTTTAAAGCCCTACACAGCCTAGGACCCTCGTACCTACAGGACTGCCTCTCCTGGTATGTCCCACAGAGGAACTTATGATCTTGAAACAAAAACATCTTGGAGGTCCCAGGCCACAGAGAGGTTAGGCTGGCCTCAAACAGAGCCAGGGCTTTTTCAGCTGTGGCTCCGATCTGGTGAAATGCTCTGCCACAAGAGACTAGGGCCCTGCGGGACTTGACATCTTTCCGCAGTGCCTGCAAGATGGAGCTGTTCCACCAGGCCTTTGGCCAGGGCACAGCCTGACTCCCTCCTTTGGCTATCTTCACAGAACTCTAGCCCAATGGTTGCCATCAATTTGATTTGAATTAATTTTATGATGAAATGATTTTAGAATGTTGTATTATTTTATTGTTGTTAGCCGCCCTGAGCCCAGCTTCAGCTAGGGAGGGCGGGATAGAAATAAAAATCTATTATTATTATTATTATTATTATTATTATTATTATTATTATTATTATTATGCATCCCACACAGATCATGTTCGCAACCCGAGTGTCCACTGTATTTTCTTAATCGTAGCATTTGTATTAAAGCTTTTTTTGGAACGAGCTGGGATGGCCATAGCTCTCTCAAGTATTTGGAGTGCAGATGCATGTCCTGGATTGAGAATTGGGACCTTATGATGTCAGGGTGAATCATACTATGGAAGGAAAGTCACGTCCCTTATACCGTTTCCCTCCTATGTGATTGCAAGGAGAAGCTAGCACTCACCTCTCCACTGGGACAGGAATTTGCTGACTCTGTGACCATCTCCCCCTTCTCTTTTTTGGGTGACCCTTTCAACTCTGCCTCTTCACTGCCATCTGCTTGATTTGCTGACAGGCATTTAGCTAAGTCGACTTGATTTACTTGCAGACAAACCTGTGCCGGGGGTAACTTTTCAAGCTGAAGCAGCCATCCTTCTTCTGAGTCATGCTGTGCCGTGCTGCAGCCTGGCCTTCCACCCTTCAGAATTAAAAAAAGGGAAGACAGGCGCCTGACCTGATAGAGCTGATGAGAGAAGAAGAGGCCTGTGGCTCGTGCTGTTAATCTCTGGGAGGCGACTGTAGTCTTGGCTAGGGCAGGAGCATGATTCCTTTTACAATTATTTTAAACTTTATTCACATATGCTGGTGTGGTCCAGTGCATAGCAATAAGGCTAGAGGCAGCCAGGCAACATTTTTTGCTGCAGGAAATCGATCTGCTCCTTTTTGGCTTTCAGCTGCTCCTTTTGCAGTTGCATATGCTCAAAATTAGCTTATTTATTGTTACATTCACAGGTATCGTATGTTTCTGTGGATGCATATTGCTGCATGACACCCCAATCTCTGAGTAGTGTGAGATTCCAGGGGTTCATGTTTCCTTTTGCAAATGAGGCACAGCAGAGACTATGGTCTCTTTGCAATAATATTGTTTATGTGCACATATATACAACCTGAGCCTGTGATTGAGGGGTTAACAGCATTAAGGATCTTGTTTCTCCCATAGGTGCAGCCTTGGATTCAAGCAGAAATCAATCATACCCCGACCTTCTTCCTAGCTTGCTGCCTTTACAAACCTGCAACCTTTCCGCCCTCTAGGTCACATCACAGCCAACTCTAAACATCTGCCTGAAACTCTGGCTTTGTCTTCTAACTAACTTCAAAATGAGGAGAGGTGTCACCCATTTGCCATCTGGCACAGAGCCCCCTCTCCTTAGCTTTCTTAATGGGTCATCACCGTTCCTTTGTTTTCTTAATGGCTCACCTCTCATGAGGAAGCTTACATGGTTTATATTTTAACACTCCAATCCTTGATTAAATTCTAACACTTACTAGGTCCAGGAATTTAGGGGAGTCTGGCAACCCCAAACTCATAACAACATTTTGGTCATAGTAACACTGTACCATGGCATTTGTAGTCTTGAGGCTCCACCAACTATTGTGGCAGTGAAGAAAGCCCCCACTTAATGAGCGGAAAATGCCATGAAGATTTTACCAAGTTGTCTATAATGTTGTATAACAGATTTGAGCTTTCTTTAGATGCAGTTGCTGCAGTTCTGGAACACTCCTCCAGGTAGATCTTGTGGGGCCCTTCTTTCAAAATTTGCCTCACATTTTTGTTCTACTGCAGTCTTTTTCAGTGTTCATTTTGTTGATTGACCTTTGTTGTCTTTACTGATGTTAACTGTACACTGCTTCGGGTGCAGATGAGTAGAAAGGTGGTCTGTAAACAATATGAAATAAACATAAATGATGGTAGATATTCAGCAGTAACAGATCCCCTACTTGCAAAGTCAGTTTTAGAAAAGATTTGATGGCAACCTTCGTTATTTCCGCTCATGGAAAGAGAAGTCAATGGGGAGTGGAGTCATTTTCTGGGTGTGTATATAATATGCCGAACTCTAATTTAAAGAATTGGATGCACTGTTTGCAGTATTTACTAATGGGTTTACTTAGGCCTAATCTGTCAATTTTGGTTTCTTCCAGTTTCTCATTTTCCCAGCCTTACTTTAATTTTTCCACCTACATTACTGCGTGGATTTTTTTAAGTCGTGAAAATTCACCAGCATTTTAGTGTGAATTTTCTCCAATATACACATTTTTTTATATTAAAAAAATGCAGCTTTGCCTAATACAATAATTGTTGCAAACCATTTGCCCTAATACAATGCATAAACTGCAAATCAATGCAGAAATGAGAATAACTGAAGACTGGGAAAAGGAGAAACAGAAAGAGACCCAAACTGACATGTTCATTCCTACCTCCGACCATGACAGTATTAGCTGCTACTGAAAGGGTTTGTCTGCTACCATGACTGAAGATGATGGGGCAACCTGAGTCAAGAGCAGCTTAGACGCTTCAGATACACAGTCTACATACAATGGCCTTTAAGTGTCTAGTACAACTGAGCTAAGGAAAATTCAGCATGCTGAAAGGATGACTAGAGTTATTCCTAAGATCTATGTCACTCGTTGCCACCATTTCCCTGGAGGAAAAGCAGTTTGTGTGTTACCTCAGTCATGACCATACCCTCCCCCTCCTAATACGTCTGTTTTAAGTTTCAGATGCAATTATTCCTCTGTCGTTATCTGCCATCTCAGGCTGCAGCCAGCATAAGAAATGTCTGAGTCATAAGGGTTTGGCATAGTTCACCCCCCTTCCACCCCCAGCTTTATGCTGTTGTCAAAAGGAGAGATTGCCCCACGAAGGAAGGTGAATTTCCATTACCATGGCATGATGATGAAGAATGCTTGTGAAGCTTCTTCCATTCCGGTTTTGAATAGCAGTGTGGGTCCCATATTGCCTGAAAAAGTGAATTCAAAGGGAAGCGAAATCAGCAGCACACAATTTGCATTCAGATCCTGCAAATGGAGGAGGAGGAGATCTTGGCATGGATTTATTGCTGCGGCTGCTGTTGCTACCACTAGTTAACAGATCACTTTTCACTACTATTGCTGTGATATAGCAATATCATATTGCTATGATACAGCAATATCAGGCAGGTGGTTCTTGCCTGTTTGAAGGAGGCAGTGATAAGACCACTTCTCAAGAAACCATCCATAGATTCTGAGAACCTAAGTAATTACTGGTCAGCTGCCAGCCTCCCTTTTGGGGGTAAGGTACTTGAGTGGGTGGCCATTGACCAAATCCAGATCTTGGAGGAGACTGATCTTCTAGATCCATTTCAATCGGGGTTTCAGCCTGGCTTTGGCACAGAAACGGTCATGGTCGCCTTATATGATGACCTCTGTCAGAAGAGAGACAGGGGCAATGTGTCCCTGTTAATCCTCCTTGACCTCTCAGTGGCTTTCAATACCATCAACAATGGTATACTTCTGGAGCAGCTGTCCCATTTGGGGGTGAGCAGAGCTGTTTTGCAGTGGTTCCAGTTCTACTTGGATGGTTGTCTTCAGTGGGTGATGCTTGGGGAGTGTTTTTGGGCACCATGAGTCTTTCAGTGATGACACACAGCTCTATTTCTCCTTTACTGAAGACATGTGTAGGGCATTTGGAATGGTACAGAGGAAGACTTAGGGCAGGACAACTTGTACCACCATACTGGGTGTTGAGCATAGCAGGGAAAAGCAGGGCATTGCAACTATGACGTAGTGAATTGAACCGAACAGAAGGCGAGAAGTGGAGTATGTGAGCTGATTTTTGTTTTTGTTTTTTTTAAATATATTTATTGAAATTTTCAAAAAAATATAAAAGAAAAACAGAAAAGAAAAAAGAAAAAGAAAAGGCAACAGTTGAAAAAGTTTACATTACTTACTTTCCATACCCAATTTCCTTGACTTCCCCACACCTGCCCTTCTTGTATTCCAATTCCAATTTTTAGCTCAGCAAATTTTTGTCCCCACACTTTACCTTGTTTCCTCTGATTCATTTTACTTAACCAATTTTAACTTATAAACCTCAATCTTTATATTCCAAAACTTATTCTTAAAATACTTTTCCTAAATTCACCCCATCAATTTAATTAACCCATTTTAACTTAAAAACCTTGATTTTTGGGCTTGCACATGGTGCTACTGAAATGTGAAAGACCAAAGTCCATCTGTGATGGGTAGCTCCACCTAGGAGCAGCCACCCCTCCTTCCCTCCCTCCCTGGTCACTCACCTGTTTTTGTCTTTTGCTTCTCCAGGTTATGGGCATGCTGCCCCAGGAACAAATGCTGGGAAGGCTTTCTGCATGTGCTACGCTGCCCTGGGCATCCCGTTGACCCTGGTCATGTTCCAGAGCCTTGGCGAACGCATGAACACCTTTGTCAAGTACCTCTTGCAGCGGATGAAAAGGTGCTGCAGGATGAGGAGCACTGATGTCTCCATGGAGAACATGGTGGCCGTCGGATTCTTTTCGTGCATAGGGACCCTCTGCATAGGAGCGGCGGCCTTCTCCCACTGCGAGGAGTGGAGCTTTTTCCAGGCCTTCTACTACTGCTTTATAACATTGACTACAATAGGGTTTGGGGACTACGTGGCCCTTCAGACGAAAGGAGCCCTCCAGAGGAAGCCGCTCTACGTGGCCTTTAGCTTTATGTACATCCTAGTAGGGTTGACAGTCATTGGGGCATTCCTCAATCTGGTTGTTCTCAGGTTGTTCATGAACATCGAGGAAGAGAGGCGGGAGGCTGAGGAACGTGCCTCCCAGGCAGGGAACCGTAACAGCATGATCATCCACATCCAAGAAGATTCCCAGCATGGGCGGCCGAGATACAAAGCCGAGGTGACGGACCTCCAGTCGGATTGCTCCTGCATGTGCTACAGGTCCCACGAATACACCAGCCGGGTTGTGTCCCACCAAAACTCCTTCAGCTCCAAGTTGAACCTCCAGTACTTTCACTCTATCTCCTACAAGATAGAGGAGATCTCGCCAAGCACATTAAAAAACAGCCTTTTCCCATCCCCTGTGAGCTCCATCTCTCCTGGCTTGAACAGCTTCACAGACAGCCACAGGCTGATGAGACGGCGGAAGTCCATCTGAAGTCCTTTGTCCTTGGGGTTTTTGATCTTTTATTCCTAAGATTGGTTTTTTTTTTTTTAAAAAAAGGGAATTCCTCGTGTAAGTCAGAGCGAGGCTAAGATTAGTCAAGGAAATCAAACAAAGGAACAGACATCCTTCCTCTGAGACTCGGCTCTGGAGCAAAGTATGCCTTACATTTAAGTCCCCGCCCCTCGGTAGTCTGAAGATTCGAGGTGATGGGAAGTGGGTATCCAAATTCCAAAGTTGCACATATTAGCTGGGAGCTTTCAATGTGCCCTGGGGCACTTTTTGACCTAATGAACTCTTTTCCTTCACAAGCAGGTCACTCTGTGTGTGTGTGAGTGAGAGAGCACGAGTGTGCCTGTGTGTGGAGTGTCTGGGTTAGGGTATAGGTGCACACGCACAATTCCACTACCAGTGCCATGTGACTAACAAAGTATATATCAAAGCATCAGGTATTGGTTTTGTTTTCTTTTGATTCTTCCTTTGAAAAACTTGTATTCTGGCCTGCTTTTTGGCTTCCAAAACATAGCAGGGGCTGCGGGAACGGGAAAAAGCTGCTATTCTCTTTTGTTCCGTTTGCTGAGTCAAGCATGCACCATAAACGGTCAATATACCAAGTGTATCATGGTGATTTTTAATTTTTTTTAATGCTAGATTTTATTAGATGTTTTGTTTCCAGAAAGGTTCAAGGCAGGAAAGAAGGATTGCTTTTGCTTGCTGGATCAAATCCTTACAACCCGCCCCCCAAACATATATTTTTTAAAAAATCTACAGCATGCATTTTGTAGAACTGGTATGCATTAAGACAATACAAGAGGAAAACAAAACCCTTGAAAAGATAGGATTAATACTCTAAAGCAAATAATATGGTTTTAAAATCAGTTTCTTTTAATTCTTTGTTATTGTTCCAACTATATGCCACAACACAGAGGGTTTTTCTTTTCTGCGGGGGGAATTGTTGGAACTGAAGAGTATCTATTTTATTATTTCTTATTTATACAGTTTTGTATAAAATTAAATTTTATGTTATCATGTGCTTGTGTGTGTGAGTGAGAGAGCCTGAATGCGTGTACGTGTGCAGAATCAGATGCATGCATAGGAATTATATTTTTGGGAATGCTTGGACAAGGAGGGTATATAGAGGTGGGTGTATCCCCCCTTTTCTTATATAAAAAAACAGGGCATTCCTTGTTTTAAATTATTATTATAATAAAAGATAGTCTCTAAATGCTTTTGATTTGTAAATAACGGAAAGCCTTGGTTGGCCTCAGGAAGGATTCAAGAGACAGTGTCTTATGCTTTGACCTTCTGGGAACGTTTAAACCCTGACAATCTTTTGCTGAGCGAATGTGTTCAATTGACGCAGCTGCGGGTGTCAATACTTGCTCTGCTTTGACCCTTTGAATGATTGCACTGGAATTGAGTTGCTTTAGCGACTTGAGAGCAGCTCTTTGAACCGTTTTGTTCAAGGAATACAAGATCTAGGAAGCACTGGCTTAATGGTGAGGCGTGCTTGCAGTCCAGAAATTCCAAAACAGTTGACAACAACTAGGGTTATCCAGAGAAATGGGCTCATTTAGAATGGAAAAGCTTATTTGAGCGCTAAGTACCCCATGACATGAAGAAGCTTGCCTGTTGCTGTCTCTGCAAGAGTCCCTGTTCTGGCTTGGGTTCCTTCCAGCCAATCAGCCTCATTTTTGTGAGATGGCAATTCTGCTGTATGTCTGCATTGGGTCTGCAAAGGGATCATTCAGTTGCTCCCAACGCAACTGTGCTTTTCATCAGCCCAATGGCCATTCTGTGTTTTGTGCCTGTGTTTGAACCGTTATGTAACAATCCAGTTTATCCTATCGCATTACATATCAGCACCAGAGCGAGCGAGGGAGGGATTTAGTTTGCTCAGGGCATGGTTAAAATGTTTTTGACAGAGCAAGCTGCAAAGCAGGGATGAGACATGCCATAATGAAGCAAGCCAAGCAGAAGGCTAATATGATGCTGTGATTTTCTGAGGGTTGCAATGGCCTCAGCAAAAGGCTTTCACAAGGCTTCAGGGTCTGGAGTTTTCTATATTGGTTCATCTTTCTCACTTGGTAAATATAGAGATCTGAAGGCCTAGTATTCATCCCTTCCATTTCTTGTACCCTCTGGCCCAGTGTAAGGGGAAATTGTAAAATTGCAGAACGAGGGGTGAAGTGAAATAAACAATACACTTATGATGACATGTTTATTTCTGAGAATGGGGAAACTATCTCCATTGTACAATATCAGGGCCGAGGAACTGTTGGCCACAGGGACCTTGACATGTGGCCTGCAGGCAGTTAGAGTTCAATTATGCTTTAAAAAAACAGCCTCCATTGGTGTCAGCTGAAGCTGATTTTTAAGCCTATTTGCCAGGCAGGAGGGAATTTTGTTTGATGGGAAGGGAGACACAGCTGAAGAGGGAAGAGGTAACCTGTGTTCTGTTGTCATTCCCCACCCACGCCCCCAAATGACTTCACCACCACACATCTTACAAAACAGCTTGGTGGCTGAGGACCTGTAAGCACATGCAAGAGTTGTTGCTGCTGTTATTTTCTAGGCAGGAAAAGTGCTTTATTCTGGTGAACTTACTTCCGAATTTAAAGCAATTGCTTGCACATTCTCTTTTTTAAAAAAAACAATAATAATTTTTTATTGAGTTTTTAAGTTGGTTATTCCATTCATTTTTCAACATGTATTTTGTTATACACAAATATAAACCAAAAATATAATAATTATTCTTCACATGTGACTTCCCTCCACCTCATTTCGACTCCTTACTTCTTCCTTATCTTTCAACTGTGTTGTTTTTCATTGAAAGAGTTATTATTATTGAGGCTAAACATTATTAATTTATTTATATACGACTTAATTGCCAAAGTGGCTTGTAAGTGGTTTTAGAAATATAAAACCACTTACAGAATATAAACGCACAGAATGGAGACAAGCAATAAAACAATGCCCCATCAAAACACTAAAATACACACCCCACAATTAAAATGTGCAATAAACAAGCCCTTTGAAACAGCACAACAGTTAAAACAGCAATTAAGATGGGGGGTTTAGGTCAGGAGATCAGGGGGATGTGACAACAAGTGCGTTTGCAAGAGCCTGCAGAATGCCAATGCGGATAGGACCTCTTGCGTTTCAGCAGGGTGAGCATTCCAGAACACTGGGGCCACCAGCGCTACCAAGTGTTGCTTATCTGAGGTGAAAATAGCTTTCTTTCCTGCAGGCTCTGCCCTCTGACACACCAGCTTCTTTTCAGTTGTAGCTTAATGCCAACCAGTAGCACCAAAAATGATGCATGAAGTGCAATATTGGCCAGAATGAAGTCATTAACTATAATAATAGTACAGTGGTAACTCGGGTTAAGTACTTAATTCGTACCGGAGGTCCGTTCTTAACCTGAAACTGTTCTTAACCTGAAGCACCACTTTAGCTAATGGGGCCTCCTGCTGCCGCCGCGCCACCAGAGCACAATTTCTGTTCTCATCCTTAAGAAAGTCCTTAACCCGAGGTACTATTTCTGGGTTAGCGGAGTCTGTAACCTGAAGCATATGTAACCTGAAGCATATGTAACCCGAGGTACCACTGTAAACATAATACTGCTATTTTAAATTCGATTGAATGAAATATATTTTATTATATTTATTTCACAAGATTTATAAACAGCTTAATTTTTTTAAAAAAACCCCATCTAACTATTTTATGTAAAATAATATAAAACATTCATAAGAAAATATGAATTCTGTGGTAGACATGTGAAAAATCCATGCTTGAGTGATGATGTAGCTTTGGCCATGGCGATGACTCAATTGACCCGCCCCCTGCCCTGCCGCTGTGATATCTCTTGTGAATCACCAGTTTTTCTAGGAATGCTTTGTGTTCTTCTAGAAAAGGAGCAAGAGCCACAGGTGCCTATAAGAGGGAACTGGCCTTGCACCTAGCCCAGGTTTCTTGGTTACCTTCTACCAGAATCCCAGGAGTGCAGAAAGCAGCTGATGTTACTTATTTATATTATGTTATTTATAAAATTTCTATACCGCCCTTCATCTGAGAATCACTGGGTAGTATACAATATAAAAATACAAAAATTCATAGCATAATAACAAGCATGAACAATACCCATCCACAGTTGAAAAGGCCATAGATTGTTTAATCAACCAATGGCTTGGTTGAAGAGGAATGTTTTCACTTGGTGCCTAAAGATATGTAATGAATGCATCAGGCAAGTCTCCCTGGGGAGAGCATTCCACAAATGAGGAGCCACCACAGAAGATACCCATTCTTGTGTTGCCATCCTCTGGACCTCTCACAGAGGGGGCACATGAAGAAGGACCAGAGATTATGATTTCAGGGTCCAAGTCAACTGATGTGGGGAGAGGCGGTCCTTGAGGAATTGTGATCCTGAGCTACCTAAGGCTTTATAGGTCAAAACCAGCACTTTGAATTGGGCTCGGAAACTAATTGGCAGCCAGTGCAGTTGGGTCAGGGTCGCTGTATCATGGTCAAACTGTCTTGCCCTGGTGAGCAACCTAGCCACTGAATTCTGCACCAGCTGAAGTTTCCGAACTGTCTTCAGAGGCAGCCCCATGTATGACACATTGCAGTAATCCAACCTAGAGGATACCAGTGTTTGAGTGCATAGGCTCAAGGAGCCATTTCCCTTGTGCGCAGGTTTACACATGCATATAGTTAGCTTGCCTTCAGTCTTCTTGCATGTGTTGGCAATAATGGATGGTATTCATCAAGAATGTGTCCTCCCTAGGAATCTGTGTGGAGGTTCGGGGGAACTCCTAGAAGAGCTGTAAGGGATGCACAGGGGGAAAAGGTTCACTAGGCAGGAGTAAATCCTTGCACTGATGCAGCATGCTAGCTGGATGCCAACTTTGACCACCAAGTTTCACTGTGACCATGGCTATATTTCAATCTCATGTCTTAGTGAAACTTGGTTGTTCTAGTCTGATTCTCCTTTTCACTCATTCCTGGGTGGGCACAACGTCCAAGATATTTTGCTGCAGGAAGTAAAGGATAATACAGTGTCCATTCCATATACAGTGGTACCTCGGTTTTTGAACGTAATCCATTCTGGAAGACCGTATGACTTCCGAAACGTTCGAAAACCGAAGCATTTACTTCTGAAAAACTCAATACAGAAGCTGCGTGGCACGTTCAACTTCAAAAAAGCGTTTGAAAACCGAAGCAGTTACTTCTAGGTTTTTGGTGTTCGAAAACTGAAACCTTTGACTTCTGAGATGTTCAAAAACTGAGGTACCATTGTATAGAAGCTGTGGAATAGGATGATATCTTCCACCACCCTTGGAGAAATCAGACTGTTTTAAGGGGTGCACACAATTGTGTACTTCAACAGAAGGGGACAGCTGAGCAGGGGGAAGGATGGTGTTCTACCTCATAAGCCCTCATGATCTTCAGCCTGAAGAAACTGCCTCATTATGTCTAATGGTAGGGTGGGATCTGACTATTCCTCAGAAATCACAAGGCTGCCCTTTCAAGAATGCTGAATTGAACATCATGACCTAGCTAACTATATATTTGGTAGCTGGAAACATGTGAGATGAGACTGGTTAAGCTTAAAAGAAAGATCAATGAAAGGAACAAGAGATTTTTAAAAAAGGAAACATTTTCCAACTATTAAAAGCATGGAGGCCAGCGGAAGAATTATGAAGGAAATAGACCAGATCTGAGGTTTATGGCATAATTTTACTTTGCGTAATGTTCTTGCTAATATCCAGGGTCTAATTAAGATATTCATTTAAAGCCTTTTACTAGGGAAATGCAAATAGAAAGGGTCGCTGGAATCTGTCCATTGCACTAATGTTATAGACTTTTTAATGTAGATTTTAATGAGGTTCTGTTGCTGACTGGGATATTACAAAAATTTAAATCCAAGTGTTGCTAATTTCAACAATGTGGAGCACAATGTCATTTCAAGATTTGAAAAGGAAAAGAAACACAGAAGAGGAACTGCCCGTTTTAACAGCATCCTTTTAAAATATCAACATTCTTACTGGAAAATGAGAGGATATAGCGCTCTAGGAGCAGGGTAACAGAGGACAGCAACAGAGATGAGCCGTAGAAAAATTGACTGAAGTTTGAATTCACAATGGAAATCTTTTCTCACTTAGTTTGATTTTTCACAACTAAATTAAAGTCCCCTTCCTCCGAATAGAAGCTGCAAATAATTAAAGTGCAGATAATTAAGACGGATGTGGAATATCACTGCAAGATGGTAGCAGGGACACAAAACCTGATTGTGAATGCAAATGCATGAAATTTGATCAGAAATATTGCTTTGAATGAGCCAATAAGTATTTCATCTCGACTCATTATTCCAATCAGGTATTCTGGTTTACAGCATAACCCAATGAAATATGAAACCATCAGATTACAGAGGATCCATTTGCATTTAAAAACAAACCATATTCCCAGTCCTTGTGGATGTAGTGAAAACTCAGAAATAGCTTTGGGGCTGAATTTGCAAATGGTCTAACAGTGTACTAAAAATAAACAAATGCATGGTGGATCGAACCAAAGGCCCATTTAGTCCAGCATCCTGTTCTCACAGTGGCTAACCAGATGTCCATGGGATATTCGCAAGCAGGACATGTGCACATAGGTTAGGGAGGAAGTGATAGAGCACATTCTTGGAATGTGACAGACCCCATATTCAAAACCCTCCCCTGAGTTGCTAGAGCACTGTTGCCTCTCTGAGGAGACAATACCAAAGATGGATAAGCAGCCCGATCTGCTACAAGTCAGGTTCTGATAATGGTGCTGATCAAAGCGTTATTTTACTGACCCTGTATTGGTTGCATAGGACCAACACCATTGTTTGTTTGTTAATTGGCTTGCCATGGTTTGTTACAGCTGGGTGCAGCTGCTCCGGTATGCAAAGAGCATTCATCCAGTCATTTCAATAGAGAGAGTTCATCACTGAATCATTGAATGGTAGAGTTGGAAGGGGAGACGTATTCCTTTGTCTGAATGGATTGGCTGAATCCATGGAAATGAGTGAGGAAGACCAGAAGTGCAGCAGCTCCGCATGAAAACCTGAAGGATTGGCAGAATGAGGTGGATATGTGCAGCACGTAATTGCAATTGTTCATTTTCAGTGGTGTTACCTAGACTTCAGGTCAGGGATGGGGAACCTGTGGCCCTCCAGAAGTTGTTGGATTCCAACGACCATCAGCCTCAACCAGCATGGAGAGTAGTCAGGGATTATGAGAGTTGTGACCCAACCATAGCTGGAGGGTCACAGGTCCCCATTCATGCTTTTGAACCAGAATTGGATTGGTTTATTATATTTATATCTGACCTTTTTTCCCCAAAGGGTTCAAAGACAGCATATAAATCCATGCCTTTTCATCTTTACAACAACTCACTTAGGAAGTTTAGACTGAAAGCAAGCAAGCGACTGTGTCAAGACCACTCTGTGAGTTTTATAGCTCAGTGGGTTTCTGAATTTAGGTCATTGCTGGCCTAATCCAGTACTCTAATCCAGGGTGTAGTCAATGTTGAGATGGTGAGGACTATAGCTGCCATCATCCATGGCCATTGACCATGCTGGCTGGAGCTAATGGGAGTTGTAATCCAGAACATCTGGAGGTATTACAGTGGTGACCCTTGCTTTAACCAGCAGGACACACGGGCTCTCAATAATAATTGGAAACATATTTTATGAGCCTACGTCCAGATCCAAGCCTCCCTCCCTCCCACTCCTCTCCCTCCCTTTTATGGTTGTGATGAATGGATATTGTAATTAACAAAGATCTCACCCCTAGCGCATTTCATTTTTATTTAATTGTCTTGTCAACCTTTCCCCACCTTGCCTACTGATCATGTATGGCACGGTGCTATATGTCAACACCCACAACAGCTTTGCCCCCCACCCCCAAGAAAGGAGAAGACTCCAAACCAAGATTAATAGGTGCAGTCTTTTGGGTAATTAATATTCATCGCGGCAAGCCATGTTGTCTGGGCTCCGTTTGAAAAAGCAGAACCCATCCTGCAGAGTGATGGGATTTATCATTTGCTGGTTCTTTCTGTGAGCAGATTGAGTCGCGGCTCCAGTAATTGAAAATGTGCTCTGAAATGCATCTTTTCCTCCCCTAACTTCTGATTATACTAGTTTGGTGGCTTTGATAAATACCCTGTTCAGTGTGCAGAAGAGCTTGTGGAAGGGTGTCTACCAGGATCACAGCATCCCAGAAGGGTAGAAGGCAGATTCCTTGTTAAAGAACTGATGTCGCTTGTTTCATGCTTGGCTATTTTTCACCCCTGTTTGTTATCCCCGCTGCGCTTTCGAACTGATGCCTTAGCTTGCCCTTTCAGAGGCACATTCAATCAGATGGAACCATTACTGTGTAGCTCTTCTCCCTCTCATTGCGCATTAATGAAGAGCATGATGTTGTGGGAAAGAACCCTGGGGAAAGAAAATAGCGCCACTAATTACTGCTGGCAATAGGAATGTGCGGATTGATTTAAAGACAAGAGAGGGAGAGGGGGAACTAAAGTGGAAAGACAATTTGCTCAAAAGGTTGCATGTCCCAGGTTCCTTGTCTCTAAATCAGAGGCTAAACAGAGGCCCAAGTCAGGATTTGTCCAGCTTTCTCCTCCATTCTTAGAAGCAGTTTCTCTCTGAATACCAGTTTCTGGAATCACAAGTGGGGAGAGTGCAGTTGTTGCACCAAATACCTCTTTGCAGGCTCTGGCTCTCCACTGGGGAATCTGGTTGGCCACTGTGAGAGTAGGATCCTGGACCTGTGGCTTGATCCAGCATGGACCTTATGCTTCATTTCTTTCAGTTTTTAAATATTATTTTCTGGAGTCTAATCCAGAATGAGGATTGGTTTGTGAGAAAGGGTTTGCATTTCCCCACCCTGTCTCCAGCTCCCCCACGGCTTCAGCAAACCCTCCAAGTGTCCCTATTTTCCAGGGACAGTCCCGGATTTACAGAAGCTCTTCCAGTTTCTGATTTGATCCTGGAATGTTCCATTGTTGTTGTTTAGTCATTTAGTCATGTCTGACTCTTCATGACCCCATGGACCAGAGCACGCCAGGCACTCCTGTCTTCCACTGCCTCCCGCAGTTTGGTCAAACTCATGCTGGTAGCTTCGAGAACACTATCCAACCATCTCGTCCTCTGTTGTCCCCTTCTCCTTGTGCCCTCCATCTTTCCCAACATCAGGGTCTTTTCCAGGGAGTCTTCTCTTCTCATGAGGTGGCCAAAGTATTGGAGCCTCAGCTTCACGATCTGTCCTTCCAATGAGCACTCATTAGGGTGTCCCTATTTTCATCAGAGAAATGTTGGTAGGACATTCCTATTTTCATTAGAGGGTATGGACCTATTCGGCCTCCAAGCTAAGGAGATAAATAACTATACAACTGCTAGAAGACATCTGAAGGCAGCCCTGTATAAGGAATTTTTTTAAAAAAGTTTAATATTTTATTATGTTTTTATATATGTTGGAAGCCACCCAGAGTGGCTGGAGCAACCCAGTCAGATGGGTGTGGGGTATAAATAATAAAAGTATTGTTGTGGTTGAATAGGATGTCCCTATTTTCATCGGACAAATGTTGGAGGGTATGCTTCAGCTTTCCCTATTAGTCTAAGCTTAAATCTGATATAAACATGATGTCCCTAGCATGGGTGTTTCCCAGCAACTGTCATTCAGAAACATACCTCCACTAGTCACCGGGTATTAGGTGAGCAGTTTCCCAACTTTCTGCCTTCAGGGAATTCTTGTGCATGCCGAAGAGGCCTTTGCAGGAGGTCTCAGTTTAGCTTCAGGTTAATATCTACCACCCCCATCCACATCCAAAAGAGAGAGCATATTGATGGACAAGCTATCTTTTAAGGAAGCTTGTCCACCACTGAAGCTTCTCACTGAAGAGTAGTAACAGGCAGAAGAAGCTTGTTATTCCTTGGAACACAATTTAAACATACTTAGGGTACCACTTGCCTCTGCATGGCGAGTCCTTTTATCATAGATAATTCCAGTTCATAAACTGGATTACAGATAGTCAGTTCGATATATTATGGGGAAAATGGGTCCTTGTGATTGCCGTTCCCAGCAAGTCAAAAAGCATGGAGAGACTGTCTCTTTAAGGTGCAATTTCTTCTTTCAGCTTACTGTTGTATCTACGAGAAGCAGGGATAAAAAGTGTTCAAATTGTGTCCCAGTGGCTTTTACACAGAAGTTCTTGGATTTCTTCCAAAGCAAACGCACGAAAGGTGTTCAACCGGGTTGAGAGCCTGCAATTATTGTGTGCGTGTGTGAGTGTGCGCGCATGGGTGTGCGTTGATGCTGTCTCTCCTGACACTTCGGTTGCATTTTTGTACTTTTTGCACGATGTACGCAGGACAGGGGTGAGGCACCTGGAGCCCTTCTGATGTTGCTGGACTATGACTTGACTCCCACCATCCCTGACCATTGGTCATGCTGGTTAGGGCTGAAGGGTGTTAGGAGCTCCACAGCATCTCAGGTTCCCCATTCCTGGAGTGGAAAGAAGACAAAGCAGCATTTTCCAGTGGCATTATCAAAAAGAAAATGTCCTTAATCTGAGTGGTATATTTTCTGTGCAGAGCATAGAAGAGAAATGGCAGGGGAAAGAGGGACAAGAATTAAAGTCCATGGACTAGAGACAGACAGTGTGGTGCCCTTCAGATGTTGCTGGACTACAATTCCCATAATTCCTGACCATTGGCCACACTCACCAGGGCTGATGGGAGTCATAAGCCAATAACATCTGAAGGTCACCAGGTTGACTACCTTCACCATGGACTATGCTGAAAATCTGTCCCAAGGAACAAATTATGGATGAGTAGCCATGGCAGAGCTGAGTGGGTGCCATGGAAATGACATCCCTTTGGATCATTCTTCCCCTTACTGCAGCAGCACCCAGGAAGGTACATTTATTGCATGGGTCAAAGCCATCACCTGATGATCAACAACAATGACAAGGAGCAAGAGTTGGGCAAACCACAGTATGATGGCCCTGATCTGTGTGGTGGTGGATCTTGCTAGATGATATCTTGGGGAGGGGAGATCTTACCTTAAGGGTGCCATTCACAATGCAATTCCTCTGGAGATTAACAGCTTCTAGCCAGCTTCTAGCCCGCACAGCAGAAGTGGCAAAGAAAATAATCCCATGGTACCTAAAAGACTATCATATTCATTGTGACAGGAGCTATTCACATTGCATTTGTTTATTTTGTTAGTGTGATTATATTGTAAGGTGCTTTTGCCTACAAATACAGGATATAAGTGCTTAAATTAGCATTGCGCACTAAAGGTTGAAGGAGGCTCTAGAGTGGCCAGTCTCAAGGTGAGGTTGCTGTTCCTGCTCAAGCAAGGTTTTTCCTGCACAGGTAAAACATCTGAAGAAATTTAAGGAATAATAATAATAATGAAATTGCTAAGGAATGGTATCCCTCGTTGGCCATTGACTTTTCCCTGAAATAACATTTCCAGGCAAATCTGAAGGTTCTTGATTCATATGGAACATTCAAAGAAGGGGAGAAAACCTCACACCCCACATTTCAGAGGACTAGTAAAATTCTTGAGGAGGATTCCACATACCCCTCTATCCCATGGAAGCTCAATGCACAATGAAATGATTTGTCTTTAAGGTACCATAGTGCTCTTGGTTGAGTTTTTGCTCCAAAAGGAAAAGACCCATATGGAGAAAGAAGTCCAGTGCTTTGCATTTCAAAACAGAATGTCAAGAGGAAGAAGAGCAGGTCAGAAGCAACAAGTTGAATCGTGTTAGTATGTGAATTAAATTAAATGACAGTTGTGTCTCAATTTCATTTTTTTTACTGGCCTTCTCCATGTTGGGAGAGGTAGACCTCACACATGGCCTTCAAATGCCGTACTTGATTCAGCAGAGTGGCTTAACAGTTGGATGAGCAGAAAAAAATGATGTATTGCAGCTTACCTAAAGAATGAAAACTGTACCACACCAATGTTTACAAGTCCAAGTAGACAGCGAACCCCTGTAAAATATATGTAATTTATGCAAGGGATTGCATCTTTCTTTTTGTAATGAATGCACTAAGCAACCCTGTATATATTTTACAATGTCTTTACAAAACAAGAGAAAAAAAATACAGAGAGAGAATCATTTACTGTAGTGTTGTAAAATAAATGCACTTTTTCTAATTTTTTCATTAAAAATCCTATGGCACGTTTTCAAATGCATATGGCTTCTTTTATATAATACGGGGATGGGGAACCTTTTGCAGCCTAGAGGCTGATTCCTTCATGGAAATCACGTCAGTGGTGGTTGGGGCTAGAGGGAAAGCGACCAGAGCAATGGACATGATACATATCTGTGTATAGGTGGCTACATTCAAGCCACGCAAAGTCCAGAGGTTTCTGCACCCACTTGCACCTTTCCTTCCTCCTTACAGGAAAGAAAGAGACACTGTCATCATTCAAGGACATGTTCCAGCCAGACAAAAGCACCTGAGGGTGCAGAACAAGCGTAGAGGGTTTGTGGCCTGGGTAGAGCTCCAAAGTCTGGAAAGCAATACCTGGGAGGCCACATTTGGACATTCAGTTTGGGGTTATTTGGCATGCCCTACAACCAAAATGTGCTCAAGTCCCTTCATAAGATCCGTTCTATTTTTGCATTCAGTCGAGGTAGTCGATGTGATGCCCTGTAGATGTTTTGGACAGTCATTCCCATCAGCTCCAGCCAGCATGGTGGGGATGACGGGTTCTGTAGTCCACAACATCTTCAGGGCACCACATTGGCCACCCTTGGCATACAGGTACAGGGACCATCGAATAGGTGCCTTACGGGTACCCAAACCATCACAGCCTCTTGCTCTGTATGAGAATGGAACATTTTAAACTGTTGGAAGGCCTGCAGTGATTAATTAGGCAGGTAAGAGAAACACTCAGATTCCATAGTCCCAGAATGAGAATAAGCCCTTCTGAGCTAAGCAAAGCCCCAAGAGTTCTACCAGCCCATCTATTCCTTTTCCTAGCGCATCACTGGTGGGAGCTTGTCATGCTCACCCACATGTGCCTGCGTCCCACTGGGATTCATCCATTTTGCCTGCCACAGTTTGCCTGCGGCGCTGGAGCCTCCTAGGGAGCATTATACTTTGCCTCTTGTAAGCACAGATAGACATTAATCATTCAAGATTGCCAAGTGACAGATGACGGAGCACACAGCACATTTTCTGGGATTTTGTTCTCGCAGAAGCCAGCGATAAGTGCTTGCCATGGTGGTAAGGACATGTTGATTATTAGTGCTGCTGTCTGATTACATGATTACAAGAGAAACAATGATATGCAGCGCATTTTGCAAAGGCACCCAGATACATCAAAAGCTCGTTTATTGAGAAACAGGCAGTGAAGTTGTGTGGTGCTTCTGGCTTTGGGGCAGATGGAGACATAGAGGACCGAGAGAAAGTTAGTTGCATTTGGGACCCTTTGTCCCAAGTTAGTCATCTATGGATTTCAAGTTCAACTAACTCTGGGTATTATTTAACTAACCTGTCCTGTCAGTGCAACAGGTGTTTCCCTCCTTCTTCCCCCTGTGGTCTCCCCAAATCTGCTCTGAAGGGTTGGGTGAACACCCTAGAACAGATTTAAGGGGTTCATGGAATGGAGAGTGGGCGAATATTCCATTGCCCAAGCAGAAATCTTTGCGCTGACAGAACATTCATTTTTTTCTGTGTGGGATTCCATCCTCGGTCTGCATCCAACCCACAGAGTAGTAAACCAAGAAGAGGCCATCAATCTCAATCCCTTGACCTTGTGCAATACTGATGGCATCTAAGGACCAGAATACTAATTCAATCATAGGGCTGCTTTCCTAGGGGGGACTTGGAGGTCCTCACTCACTCCTGAGCATTGAAATGAGGTCGTCCACAATATCAATGGTTTTTTTAGGGATCAGAATGGCAATGCAATCATGAAGTTGCAGAGCTAGAAAGCCCTTCAAGATGATACAGGCTGAACTGTTGATTGGAGGCTGGAGCTGTGTTCATTTCATTCTTGAGGTCAATGGGAGAAGATTGAGTGGATGAGACCAACGGTGGGTCCAACCATCAAAAAGGCAGCTTCTGCGTGTCTTGTAGAGGGAAGCAAGGGGCAGATGGGGCTTGTCAACCTGGGAAGGTAGCTTGACTAGGAGAAGGAAAATTCTGATCCTAAACCTCCACTGTCTTTAGGGATATCTTTGGAAGAAGGAAAGGTTAAGGGGCAAACCCTACACAAATCCAGAGTGGAGCCCCTAAGGCAGTTGGATGGCACCTTGTACACCTCCTTCGGGCAACTTCTTTAGCCAAGCTGGTGCCAAACATATTGCTTTCCTTTCCTTTGGACCACCTCATCAAGTCTGAGAGGTAGATCTTAACTGGGCAGCCCAGAATACCCAGACACACTGCCCAGGCTCATGCCCAGGGAAGGTCACTTCAGCGCTGCTAATGCAGCAGTTTGACTTCACCCATGGAGACACACTCCATTGTCTCTCAAGACAGACAGATGTCAACAGCAATATGCTATCCATAGAGCTCCTAGATGACTCAAGCACATAAGCCATGCTACACACTAAAAGGAAAGGAGAAAGAAAATAAAAGCGTCACCAGCAACTGACCCTTGGTAACGATCCCCTTTCCTCCTCCAGTCACCAACTTGCTTTTGCCAAACCCCCTTAGAAGCGGGAGGGTTTCTTAAGGAGTGGTCTTACCATTGCCTCCTTAAAGCAGACAGGGACCACCCATCTCAAAAAAGTCACCAATCACTTCCCAGCTGGCTCTCCCCTCCCTGCCCGTTTTCCTCAGCCATGAGGCTCAAGGGTCAAGTACACAGGTGGTTGTCCAGACCAAACCAAATGTTCTCCCACATCCTCAAGCCTTAATAACTGAAACTCATCTAGCACAAGAAGACTAGACAGTGTTCTGGACACCTCTTGAGATTCAGCTGCTTACATTTCTATGAGTACATATAAAAACCTCATATGGTTGGAGGATGTGCATGCATTGCACATTGACTTGAGAGGCACTGTGGTATAGTGGTTACAGTGCAAAAATTCAGGTCCAAACCCTGCAGGCTTGATGTGAGGATAAAAAGGGTAGAGGAGAACAATATGTGTGAGCTTTGAGCTCACGGGAGGAGGAAAGCAGGGGTAGAAATGCAATTATGAATGATAAATTGATGCCACAATTCCAAATGCACCTAAACCTTTTGGTAAAGTAGGATGGAGGCAGTAAATAATCTTGTGGAACAAGTCGATGGGTGAGAGTTTCTTAGTGCTTCTATGAATGCACCCCTCCCAAACCAAAAATAAGAAAAAACAACTTTGATTTCCAGATTACCACTGTTTCCATGGCAATGTCCCAGTGTTGTACCAAGAATAGATGCTGGAGAAAGAAATATTAACTAGTTTCTTTGGAGCAATGAAGATGTTACGACAAGATCTACATAACAAAGCTAAAGAAAGAATATTGGGGTGAAGGGAGGGAGAAAGATGCCCTTCCCCAGTGGCTCGGCACAAATTATTCACAGCATAAGAGGTTTAGGAAGAACAAGGTCTCTTGCATATTTAGACAATCCCTCCATTATTTCTGCTGTAAGCAGATCAGACACAGGAGGTTCTCTGCTGTCAACACAAAGAGAGGGATCAGATTAACATAAGAAGCTGCCTTATACTGAGTGAGATTTGATGTCTCGTGAATCTACGCATGGCTATAAGCCATGACACCTAAGCGAAACTAGGACCCACGTACCCATGGGACCGCCTCTCCTGGTATGCCCAACAGAGGACCTTAAGGTCCACAAATGACAATATTTTGGAGGTCCCGAGTTACAAGGTGGTTAGATTGGTCTCAGCTAGGCCAGGGCCTTTTCAGTACTGGCCCCGACTTGGTGGAACGCTCTGTCACGAGAGACTAGGGCCCTGTGGGACTTGACATCTTTCCGCAGGGCCTGCAAGACAGAGCTGTTCCGCCTGGCCTTTGGTTTGCACTCAGTCTGACCCTTATGCTTCCCTCCCCTTACGGTTTTGATCTCTGGGCTACTTTTAAAGTGAGGCTGCATTTTAAATTGCATTTTAACCTGTATTTTAAATTGGTTCACCCCCATTATGTTTTTACTGTAATTTTTACTGTTGTTAGCCGCCCTGAGCTCGGCTCTGGCCGGGGAGGGTGGGGTATAAATAAAAATTATTATTATTATTATTATTATTATTATTATTATTAAATCATATCCCACCCTCCTACCAAAGGAGTCCAGGGTGGCAGCAACATCTGGCCTAAAGACTAAACCTAGAAACCCCATTTCTGTTGGCTGTCTGATCCACACTCCACTGCTCTCAAAACCTCCCTTGCCTGTCCCTGTATTATTATTGGATGTTGTTCAACTAAGGTTTACTCAGAGTAGGCCCATTGAAATTAATTAGCACAGCAAAGTTACTTTCAGTAATTTCAACGGGTCTAGTCTTTCACTGAATACCACCGACTATTGTTGTGATTTCTGCTTATTAGTTGCTTGCTACAAAAGGAGTCTCAGCCACTGGTCTTCAACTGGTGGGTTGGGACTTCTTAGTAGGCTGTGGCCTGATCCAAGGTGGGTCACCACAGGAGCACTACCACCATGTACCATATTTTTCTCTCGATAACACGCACCTGACCATAACACGCACATAGTTTTTAGAGGAGGAAAACAAGAAAAAAAAATTCTGAATGAAACAGTGGATGTATCATTTTTGTGCTTCATGCTGCGGCCACAGACATGTGATTTGACGGTGAGTTTGGGGTAGCCCAATGCAAAGATCCTGAGGATCCATGTGGATCTGTGCTTTGTAACCACGTTTTTGCACCATTGCAGCCCCAGGCAACAGTGGGTGCGTGATTTTTTTGGTGCAGGCTGTAGCCATGGACATGCTATGTGATCTGATGGTGAATTTGGGGTGACCCAATGCAAAGATCCTGAGGATCCATGTGGATCCGTGCTTTGTAACCATGTTTTTGCACCATTGCAGCCCTGTTTTTGCATCAGATCATTGCTATGTGATCTGATGGTGAATTTGGGGTGACTCAATGCAAAGATCCTGAGGATCCATGTGGATCCGTGATTGGAACCACGTTTTAAATAGGGAGGGAAGGAAAAACATAGAAGCGACAAGGAGAGGGGTGTGCAGAGAAGCAGCTGGCTAAGAATGCAGGAGAGGGGTTTTACCGGAGGGAGGAAAGGAAGGCAAAAGTCCCCCCCCCCACAAGCCAACCAGCTCTCTCTCTCCCCCCCCCCCAACCTGCATGTTGCCTTCGAGTCCCAGACGCACGGAGAGGAATTAGAAGGACGGACGCTCTGCTTTCCCCTCTGCTTGCCTGGAGGGGAGGGGTTTTCTCTGCTCTTTGTTCCGGTTGAGCAAACACAGTAAGGAAACAGAAGCGGGTGGGCAGTAAGACCCTGAGGCAGAATGCAGGAAAGCAGCAGCTTCCTCCTTTCAAGGCTTCCCTTCTCCGGATGATTTGATATTTGCCTGATTTTTGCCTTCACTCGTGCTTGTCAGCTCCAGGGACCACACATTCGCTCAATAACACGCACAGACGTTTCCCCTTACTTTTTAGGAGAAAAAATCTGCGTGTAATAGAGGGAAAAATACGGTAGATATATGGTAAGTGGTTAAGAAATGGGTCTCGAAATGCTTGTTTGGGCTAAAAATGGGTCCTGAGTCTGGAAAGGTTCAAGATACTTTGTCTAAGCCAGGAGTAGGCAACCTAAGGCCCGGGGGCTGGATGCGGCCAAATCGCCTTCTCAGTCTGGCCTGCGGATGGTCCAGGAATCAGCGTGTTTTTACATGAGTAGAATGTGTCCTTTTATTTAGAATGCATCTCTGGGTTATTTGTGGGGCATAGGAATTCATTCATTATTTTTTCCCCAAAATATAGTCCGGCCCACCACAAGGTCTGAGGGACGGTGGACCGGCCCACAGCTGAAAAAGGTTGTTGACCCCTGGTCTAAGCAATGCTTTTAAGAGCATACATCATAGCACAAAATCAGAAAAAAGAGCAATATATGACAGCAAAAGTCATGTAAAAATCCTTAGAACAGGCCCTACAAAATAGCGCTTATATATATGCACATATGTACATACAAGTAAACAGCAAAATCATTCCAGTCTGTCAAATGCCCAGGAAAAGAGGTAAGTTTTTACTTTGTGCTGAGAGGATGTTAGTTAAGGTGCCAGGTGGAACTTGCTGGGAATAGGATTCTACAAATGGAAAATCCCTAAAGGAAAGGTCACCTCCCTATGTGACACCCGCAGAACCTCCCCTTTCAGTCTACTTCCTACTTGGTTCCATTTCCATTAGCTACCCTCTCTTCTGCATGGCCTCCATCATCAGTTCCTCTCACCCATTATCACAGAGTTTTCCATGGTCCTTCCGTTCCTTGAGGTTTATTCAGCATCCTTTCTATCATGAGCCCTTTTGCTGTCACTTCTCTTATCTCCTCTGCCCCTTTCTCTCAAGTTTCCTTCCTGCTTCTTTACCAGTGGCCTATTCTCTACCATTCATGAGACCCTTCCTTCTCTTCCCTACATTCTTGGACCACTTTCCAATCATCAGCCTGCCCCACAAAGCGGTGGGGTCAGTATCAAATTTAATTCCCAGTTTTCTTTCTCCCACAGAAAGAGGACATAAGGACATAAGGAGGAGGTCTTCTGGATCATACAGAAGACCTGTCAAGTCCACCAGCCATCGAGTGCCCATGGAGAGCCCACAAGTTGGCGATGACTGCAGTAGCAGTGTTAACTCCCAATTTTTGAACAGTTCCGCCTCCCCTTGAGAAGATGGAACCATAGAATTGTAGCACTGGAAGTGACCACAAGGGTCATCTAGTCCAACCCCCTGACAATGAAGGAATCTCAGCTAAAGCATCCATGACAGATGGGCTTAAAAACCTCCAAGGAGAGAGAGTCTACCACCTCCCAAGGGAGATTGTTCCACTGTCGATCAGCTCTTACTGCCAGAACATTCTTTCTGATGTTTAGTCGGAATCTCCTTTCTCACAATTTTAAGCCATTGGTTCAAGTCCTACCCTCCAGAGCAGGAGAAAACAAGCTTGCTCCATCTTTGATGTAATGGCCCTTGAGATATTTGAAGATGGCTATCATATCTCCTCTCAGTCTCCTCTTTTCCAAGCTAAACATATCCAGCACCTTCAACCATTCCTCATAAGGCGCTTTCCTGAACATCCCATGCCATCACAGTGGTTCAGACAATTGATTTCAGAGGCTACATTGCTCCAGGCTTGATGCAAATGCACCTAGAAAGTGCACGCTATACAGCTTTCCCACCTTGCATAACATCATGTTGTAAAGTGAGCATCAGTTTAGCCATTCTTTCTTCCTCTGATGGCTACATTCCACCTTTTCTCTGTTCAGGTGGCCTGGAATTACTCTGCATTTGAGAGATCCAAAGAGAGAGCACTTTCTATTTCTTTGCGAGGACCAAAAGGGCACTTCTTTCCCATAGTCCCTGCAGGAATTAACCTCAGTCGACAGAGTCAGTCCAGTGAGATAAAAGAGAGGCTGAGTGAATTGTTCTAAAAAAAGCAAAGCACTGGGAGGTGCCTTGTTTCTGAGGTTCACCATAGGTACATTCTTTTGGCGTGTAGGGAATTGAGCAGGAGTCTGCAGGGATAAAAAGAGAAAATAGGAGTTAAAATTGGAGTGTTGAGGGCTGGGGTGGAAGGGAGAGATTTTGTCCCTTTCCTTGCGCTGCAGGCTTTCAAAAAATCAATACTCATAACATTAACCCGCACGAAAGTGAAAGAAAAGCAGAAGCACACATTAAAAACACAGTGGTGCTATGTGCTGGAAAGTACACAAAATGACTGGGGGATTTCTCAGGAGCATAACTGAGCACAGCTTGCTGCAGGAAAATAAGGAGCGCCCTTGCCCATCTCATCCAGCACCCTATTCATGTTGGTGGCAATGGAAAAATGTAAGTATTAAAAGACAATCCCCTGGATGCCAATATCCAGGTTTGGGACAAGTACTCTTTGGTGAGAGCAACCCAGCAGAGATTTAAAATCACAAAACATGCAGCAAAGTAAAACGTGAAAATATGGGTTGTTAGCCTTTGAAAATATGCCCTTGTCAGTTCCAAAACTTCCCTCTTCCTTTAGCATAGAAAAAGACCACACATTTGGTAAGTTAAAAATGCTTTACTTACAAACCCTCCAAAAGTCAGATTCATGTGCTTTTCTATACAGCACTCAGGAAAAGTTGCACTGGCAGTAAAACTTGGTTTAGTTCCAAAGTAGTGAAAGTTCCTAAATTATTATTACAGGAACTCAAGAGTGGCTTGTTCAAGCCATGCGGTCTGAGCTTGGAGCAACCAGCTCATACCTCTTCACACAATGAACTTCTCTGATAGACTGAAGGTGAACAAGTGCCTTGATTACCTTCCTCCCAAGGGGAGTGAGCTAACTCTGACAGCTTACCCTATGACATTAACTCCTTCACGCATTGATTAGACTTAAGCATGTTGGTTATATGAGGCCAGCCAGATGCTCATGGGAGACTCACAGGAAGAATCTGAACACAACAGTACTCTTCCTTCCCGTGCTTTCCAGCAAGTGATATTCACTGTTCAGAGACAATATTGCCTCTGGCCATGGAGGCAGAGCATACCCATCATGGCTACCAGCAATCAATAGCCTCATTGTCAACGAGTGTGTCGAACCCTCTTTGATAGTCATCCAATTTGGCAGTCATCATTACCTCCTATGGAGTGAATTCCATAGTTTAGCTACACACTGGGTGAAGACGCGTTTTCTTTTACCTGTCCCAAATCTTGGAACATTCAGCTTCATTGTAAGTCCTCACGATCTAGTATTATGTGAAAGGGAGAAAAATGGCTTCCTGTGTGCTTTCTCCACATGGCATACATGGCACACCACTATCATGTCCCTCTTATTTGCCTTTTCTCTAAAATAAAATGCCACAGATGCTGTATCCTTTAGTTAGTCTATACTTTGATGACTTGGGTTGCCTTTTTCTGAATCTTTTCCAGCTGTACAGTATCCTTTACATGATTGATTTGTCGAGTGGTAGTCATGAGGAGGGGTAATGAGCTATGTAGCCTTCCTGCCTCCTCCAAGTCTTATTTAACCACTGCTTTGGGATTTGAGATAACACTAGGGACTGCCCACCCATTTTCAAGGATGTTTGCAGCCATATGGACCAGACCCCTGCTTTTTAAAATGGGTAATATATGTTGAGACGCTGGTGGCATTGTGGGTTAAACCACAGAGCCTAGGACTTGCCGATCAGAAGGTCAGCGGTTCGAATCCCCATGGCAGGGTGAGCTCCCATTGCTTGGTCCCTGCTCCTGCCAACCTAGCAGTTCGAAAGCACGTCAAAGTGCAAGTAGATAAATAGGTACCGCTCTGGCAGAAAGGTAAATGGGGTTTCTGTGCGCTGCTGGCCACATGACCCGGAAACTGTAAGCTGGCTCCCTTGGCCAGTAAAGCGAGATGAGGGCCGCAACCCCAGAGTCGTCCATGACTGGACCTAATGGTCAGGGGTCCCTTTACCTTTAACTTTAATATATGTTGAATGATAGATCTTATCCCTAAGAATTAGTCTGGCACCTTTTAAGGCCATCAAAGGCACCTTTCATTGCTTTCTCCTGAGATAAACAAAATCCCTAAGTTAATTGTGCATCATGTGATAATTCTTTCCTGATTCTACTGCCAATCAATTTCATTTGAGTGACTCTAAGCTTATGCATTATGATGAAGGGAAAAATATTTGCATACCTATTTCCCCAAATATTGCTTCTCTAGTCGTTTCAGCCTCCTTTAACCAACCTTCACAAATCATTAGGATATTGCTCATGTTCTTTCCTTTGTTCTAAAATATCCTGATGCTCAAAGCAAAAATGTGGGTAAAAATAACTCTTGCTCAAAAATAACATCAATTCTTCAGTTAAAAAACACACACACACAAGCAAGGAAAAAAATAACAACCCAGCAACCCAATTGTCAGTGGCAAATATTATTTCTTATAACTGTAGATAACCTTTCAGAACTCCTGGGTAGGACAGAAAAGATTAAAACATAACTCATAGGAAATAATAATAATAAGAGTAATAATAAAACATCTGTGAAAAGGTTGCATCAAAGAAAATTGAATTTAAGGGCAGATTTTGCCCTATAAATCTGTAGTAAAAATAGCCAAGGTTGGCTGAGAGTGGTGTGAAAAATGCATTCGGTTGAAGCAGCGAAGGCTGTGATTGCTCAGAGAATAGCTTCATATAATGGACTTGGATAATCATTGAAGAATTATTTTTTACCACCCATCAGTATTGCATAAAAGGTAACCTTATGAACCACTTACCTGGTGACAGAAAATCTACGGGTGTCCAGGGGAGACCGATGAGAGAACTTTCAAAGTGTTATAAATGTCTTCCTTTTCCAACATTTTCTTTTGCATGAGTTGCAAAAACTTTTGATTATTCAATTACTTTTATCTCTCTCTCTCTCTCTCTCTCTCTCTCTCTCTCTCTCTCGACTTCATTTATCCTTGGTGGTGCCATTGCATAGACAAATCTGATTAGTAGCACCTTTCTTTTCGTTCCATTCAGAGTGCCATTAATCCCTGATGGGCTGGGGTCATCAATGTGACTGTCCGTTGCCCTCACCCTCATTTATTTATGATTTTTTCATTATTATTATTTTATTTTTTAAACAAAACTTGTATACCCACCTGTCACCAAATAGTTATGGGTTAGATTAGCATTGGTGGCTAGGACAATGGTTCACACACAAGACAAGAAGGCTGTTTGGTTTGAATTAGAACAAGCATTTTGTTGGAGCAACTTGAAAGCTGTCCTATGATTGTATCAAGCGGTTAGGGACACGATGCTTGGATAATACGTTATTCAACACAAATTACTAAAAATGTGGGGCAAGCAGAGTAATACATTAAATCTAGTGCTGATTTCAAGAAATCCCAAATTTAATTTACTTTGTTGTCTTGGGGACATTTCCAAATGGGAAAGACCTAAAACCCCAGTTTGTACATAAAGCCAAGTAAAACCATGGCTTTATGGAGAGAGGCTCCTAGGGAGAAGATTTTGGCCATTTCACTCCTTTTCTGGTCCAGCTGCTGCTATGCTGCATGGTTTGCCTTAGCCTGGCATATGAACCCAGGCTCATGGCTTCTCTCACTCCAGATAAACCATGAGAAACAAACCACAAGTCCATGGTTAGAGTGATGCACTAAGTCAAACCATTGCTTCGTCCATAGCCACACTGCAGCAGCAGGACCAGAGGAGAAGTAAAGTGGTCACAATCTCTTCTCTGGGAACAGCACACTTCCATGGTCACACTAAGCCATGGTTTGGCTTAGTGTTACACGTGAACCAAGTCTGCGACTACAAATGGATGGATGTTCTTATAAATGGGATTTTCATCAGAGGAGAGGGAACTGGGATGAGACTGCAAGGCTGTGTTCCATCTTGGTTTCCATGTTTTCTGGGAAGACATTTTGTCTGATGAAAATCAGGCCCCCCCCCAATTTTTTGTTTTTGTTTTAAAGAAGACTGATCATCTTGCAAGGTTTCGGTGCTTAATAATTTGACAGAGAGGTGCTGGCTCTCTGCTATGAGCATTAATAATGTATTTTGGATATTAAAAAAGACTCTTTAAAATATTTATGGGAAAAGAATTTAGAAATGTCAGAAGACCTGGATGAAGATTTATTATTTGATTAATCCTCACTTCTCTAGTGTCTTCCTGAGAAAAGCAAAATGTTATGAGTTGTTCTGTTTCTAGAATCTAACTCCTGGCAGGCTGAAGAAAAATGTTCAAGTGTAATAGATCTAAATCCTGGAAGTCCTCTAGAGATCAGGCAGAAATTTTGCCCCCCCCCCATCCTTGTAGTATGAGTATCTTCATATTTGATTCTAAATTGGTTCTAAATTGGGTGCCATTTGTCATGTAACTGATGTTAATCTGAAGCTTGATCCATTTGGAGATGAACTATCAAACATAAGGATGCTTGAAGATTTCATCATCTGAGGAATTCTGGTATGAAATGAGGCAACTTGCAACTCCCACACTAATGTGTAGATGGGGACTTTTCTATCCTCTGGCTTCTACAGCTCCCCAATGTTTTGAAACGGTAGCTCTGCTAATGTGTTACTCTCATGTAAGGCAAGTGTGTGGTGACTGGGAAGCAGAACCTCTTTTGTAGCCCCATCTCCATATCACATCTCCTTCCCAGAGCAGCCACATGTTGTGTGAAATTGTCTGTGAAGAAAACCCAACCTGTGAGCTCTTGTTCACATGTCAACACACAAGTGCCCTACACTTGAGTAACACATGAACAGAAAATATGTTTTAGAATAGTATTTAATTATGAATTTAAATATGAATTAGTGTGGAATGGGACAGGGCAGGCTTGTGCAGGAACACATGCAAAAGTGACACAATAGAAATAGACTTGACACTTATAACAAAAAACTGGAAAGGGGAAAAAATTCCATCAGTAAGAGAATGGCAAATCAAACTCTGTGAATACATAGATTTGGCAAGGTTAACAGCAGTCTTGAGGACAACCAGAGCAAAAACTAATGAAAGAATGGGACTGTGTATATGAAAAAACATTGTTCTGGAATAAACGTATCGGTATGTAATGAATGAAGTTTGCAATGTTGAAGAAAGGAAGAATTAGATATGAAAGGGTTAAAGTTAGAATTAATGTACGTATGTATGTATATATAACATGACAATCAAGATGAGGTGAAAATTGGAAGTCGCTAAAGGGTATGCAGGAATCAAAATGTATGTATGTTTTGTTATGATTTGTGGTTATTGCTGTTGTTTTTTCTTTTTCTTTTTCTTTTGTCTTTTTTTCTTTTTCTTTTTCTGTTATGTACTGAGTTGAATAGGATCCAAAAGGCAGCAGTCTGATTGGTCCTAGAACAATAGGATTCAGAATGCAGCAGTCTGATTGGTCCTAGAACAATGCAGCAGTATGATTGGTTGGCAGGAACTACCCAATCATGCTCCAGATAGAAGTGAATCCACAACCTGATTGGCTTACAGTAGAATTCCGGAATCAGCCAATCATGTGCAGCCCATTGTGTAAATAATGTATATAAAGCAGATACTTTGAGGGGACTTTCATTCATTCCTCCTCACCACTATGAGCTGAATAAAGAGCATGAAATCACTTTGCGACTCTGAGTATATTTCATTTTCCTTCAAGATTTTTGATCATTGTTTGACTTTATATTTTATGTTGTAACTTTGCAATGATTTTTTTTTAAAAAGAAGAAGAAGAAAGAAATTCACTTGAATGCCACTTCCACAAAATATATTTAAAGCACTATTATGCCACTCTAACAGTCACAACTTGTTGCAAAGAATCACGGGAAGTGTAGAGAGTTATGGGCATTGAGAATTGTTAGTAGGCTCCATTCCTCTCACAAAGCTGCAATTTCCAGGGTCAATCCCTAACAATCAATCCCTAACAACTCTCAGCACCCATAACTAATCACACTTCCCGGGATTCTTTGCAGGAAGCCATGACTCTTAAAGTGGCATTACAGGTCTTAAATGTTTGGTACGGATGTGGCCATTGACTCATCCATCCCTGATCAATGTGCTTGAATTAGAATGCAGCGTTTTCCCAACACCAGAAATCAGCAGCTATTCCAACAACCAAGGAGCAGCTTATCAAGTTCTTTGACATTTGCTGAAATGAGCAAGTTGATGTGAATATGCACTGAAGAAACTAACCTAACTGGAAGGGAAATGGGTTGCATTTTACAGCAGAATGGACATGGGTATGTATATAAGGCTTGAAAGAAACTTCTTCTTCTTTTTGGGGGGGAGGGGGTAATGCCAATCTTTTGAAAAATCCTTTCTTTTAAAAACAAATATTTGCACAAAGTGTTTTTCAGAAAACTTCCTCACACCTTACCTCCCCCGCCTTTTTTGCTGCAGAATTGAAACTGAAGAATATTTTATTCAGCACAGACATGCATATGCCTCAATAGACGAATTATGACACCACCAACTGCATGACACCCAACTGCACAGCAGGCTTTTCTGCTTTTTGTTGGGGTGTGTGAACTATTTCTCTTTGCAGGATTGTGGGGTTTGTGTTTCTCCTCTTGCAAAGAGAGTTGCGTAATGCCTTTCCACCAACAAAACAACAAATCTGTCGCCTCTGTTAATTAGGCTGTGAGTTTGTTCTCCATTTTGTTCAGATGCCACCTCACCCCTCACATCTGCCTAAGAGGCTGTGGGAGTCTTCTGCAAAATGTCTTCCCCCCGTCCCACTTTCCAGAGAGTCAAAAATCTTTTGTTCCCTTTAGCAGCAGCCTGACTTAATAATTAATACTTAGCACTTGTACAAACATTAGCTAATTAATCCTCACAACACTCTGGAGAGTATTGCCGTCTCCATCAATGGAGACTGGGAATTAGGGACCCAATGAGACATATTATTGTTATTATCGAAACATTTCTGCTGCAATAGACTCTAAAAGGCCACAAACAGGTTAACTCCCACAGGGCTAGGCATTGTACATAAGAAGTGATATCTGCTTCACACAACACTCTTTTCTTACACAGATATGTTTATTTGTTGAAAGGGTTTTCTATCACCCCCCTCCGCCCCACTTCTCTACAGCTCGGGGTGCATTGAAAGCAAATTTGAAAAACTAACATAAAACCGGTGAAAGCATTTCCTCAGAACTACAGAAGCTGTAAAACAGCAGCCACAAATCAGCCGTAAAATTAAGCCAAGGAAACATCAAAACAGCAGGTGGCACCATCCTGCCCCAACGGCTGCCATTGTATCTATTACAGGAAGCTTGTGAGTAAAAGGCCTGGGAAGCGTTTATGGCCTGCCTGGATAGGGTGTGGTATGAAGAGCACTTATAAGACAGTCTACACATTATGGCTAACAACCCTTTTTTGTTACAATATAAGTAACAAATATATTTTTCTTTCTTTTTTAAAAATAAAGCTGCAGAACCTCCTAGGGGACGCAGGTGGCTCTGTGGTCTAAACCACTGAGCCTCTTGGGCTTACCGATTGGAAGGTTGGCGGTTTGAATCCCCACGACGGATCTCCTGTTGCTCTGTCCCAGCTCCTGCCAACCTAGCAGTTTGAAAGCACGCCAGTGCAAGTAGATAAATAGGGACTGCTGCAGTGGGGAGGTAAACGGCGTTGCCATGCGCTCTGGCTTTTGTCACAGTGTCCTGTTGCACCAGAAGAGGTTTAGTCATGCTGGCCACATGACCCAGAAAGCTGTCTGTGGACAAACGCTGGTTCCCTCGGACTGAAAGCGAGATGAGTGCCGCAACCCTATAGTGTCCTTTGACTGGATGTAACCGTCCAGGGGCCCTTTACCTTTATCTATCCATCCATCACAGTTGCAACTTCTTCCAAGACACACACTTTGGTATATAAGGGGCAGGGGCACCAACTCCAGGGGCTGGAAGTGTCGTCAGCCCCCTCAATATTCCTTAGCGGGTGGCTCAGCACCCCCTAATATTGAGGGGGCAGAGGAGGCTGAAGCGCTGAGCTGAGAGCAGCCTAGTAGCAAAGGCAGGCTCTTCCCAAGTATGAGAGAGGAAGATCTGCAGTCATCAAAGCTGTGCGGCACTGGGCAAGGCCTATTCGCAATGATGAATTTGTGTGATGACACAGGCATGTCGTGCTGCTGCCCCCCAATCTTTGGCTCAAGGTGGCACCTCTGATAGGGGGTGTGTTGGGCTGCGAAACACTGACTTGTCCAAAGACATGTAGAGGGTTTCATGGTTGAGTGTGAGTGTGAGTAAAGGTAAAGAGACCCCTGACCATTAGGTCCAATCGTGACTGACTCTGGGGTTGTGGCGCTCATCTCGCTTTATTGGCCAAGGGAGCCAGCGTACAGCTTCCGGGTCATGTGGCCAGCATGACTAAGCTGCTTCTGGCGAACCGTAGCAGCGCACAGAAACGCCGTTTACCTTCCCGCTGGAGCGGTACCTATTTATCTACTTGCACTTTGACGTGCTTTCGAACTGCTAGGTTGGCAGGAGCAGGGACAGAGCAACAGGAGCTCACCCCATCATGGGGATTCGAACCGCCAACCTACTGATCAGCTATCCAAATTACTAGAGCAGGATATAGTTCCAGCTAAAAGAACAGTAACCTGTAAACTAGAGGAGATGGACTTGCAGCAGAAAATGGTCTTGGGCAATGGTACCTGCTCACCTCTAAACCTTGGTTTATTACCCCTCTTAAGGCTCCCAAACTATTTGAATTCCTTAACTTCTTCGGCTCATAGATATGCCTTTGTAAAGGCAAGATTCAACACCTTCCCATCGAACGTACTGAGAAATAGATTCTCCAATGGACAGATATCGCTCTTATGTGATTGTAATTGTGGGGCACCGGAATCGTTGCATCACATAATTTTTGATTGTGCATTTCACTCATCGGCCAGGAGCATGTTTCTTGCTCAATATCTAAAGGGAATTGCCGATGATACGAATGAAGCCAAACTGAGATATCTATTAAATGATGATGACCCCCTAAGATCACTCATGGTTGCCAGATTCTTGATCAGCGTTCTATCCCTAAAGAATATAATAATAATAATAATAATAATAATAATAATAATAATAATAATTTATTATTTATACCCCGCCCATCTGGCTGGGCCTCCCCAGCCACTCTGGGCGGCTTCCATAAAAACCAAAAATACAATAAAATATCACACGTTAAAAACTTCCCTGAACAGGGCTGCCTTAAGATGTCTTCTGAATGTCAGGTAGTTGTTTATCTCTTTGACATCTGCTGGAAGGGCGTTCCACAGGGCGGGCGCCACTACCGAGAAGGCCCTCTGCCTGGTTCCCTGTAGCTTTGCTTCTCGCAATGAGGGAACCGCCAGAAGGCCCTCGGCGCTGGACCTCAGCGTCCGGGCAGAATGATGGGGGTGGAGACGCTCCTTCAGGTATACTGGACCGAGGCCGTTTAGGGCTTTAAAGGTCAGCACCAACACTCAGAAGAAGAGAAACGGACTCCTGTGCGGCTCGGATAATCCCTCTAAACTATTATCTATGTTTTAGGATGTAATTAGGTGATATCACCATTGATGTCTTCTACTAATTTATGAGTAGAGGGTGATGTTTATGTTACAAATTTATTGTAATGTATGATGTTGGTCTTTTGTTTTTGTTTTGCTTTGGTTCTTGTCTGTTTTTTGTAAGTTTTGGCGGTTTTAAATTTGGAGGTTTAAGTACATTATGTTGGTATGGGAAACTGTTGTGTGATGGGCCAATGGCCGTAATAAAGTTCAATACAATACAATAGTCTACTGATTGGCAAGTCCTGGCTCAGTGGTATAACCACCAGTGCCACCCAGGTCCCCAAAATTCAAGGTGAGAGCACTTGAAAAGGATTTCTGTATGACTGGGAGGAGTATAACAAATTCAACTCAGTCTCCAGCTCATGATGACCTCTGAACTTGTTATCTGCCCCCCCCCTCGATATTTCAAGCAGAGGGAAGAAGGGAATGATAAAAGCACTTAACAGGGCTATCCCATCGATTGACATTACTTTGGTGAGTTAAAACTAGAGATGTGTGAATCTGTCTATTCTGGTTTCTCATGTTTTCAGTCGTAAGTTCAGCACTTCATATTTCCACATCAGTTTGTGATTTCCCTCCCTAGAAACAAGTTTCATGAAAATTCCTCAGTATTTTCATCCAGATTGATCCCGATAGACATATTTTTGCATGCAATTGTGCTTCATATAAACAATTCTCTAATATTTATATTTCCCCTAATATACTGCAATTCTGTATGTTATTTTCACTAATATGTGTACTTTTATATACAGTACACTTTTCCTTAGAATGCGCGTCTCTGTAGATGCTACTTGGCTGAACAATTGAATCGCAAGATTCAGAGGAGTGCAGATGGAAAGGAATTGCTGAAATAATTAACAGAAGTGGAATACAAAAAGGGAGGTGTGAGGAGGTCGCTGAAATAAGTGAATGAAAGATAAGGTATTGAAAATCTTTGAGGTGTTTTAAATTGTTTTTGTTTGTTTTTGTTTTGTTTTGTTAGTTTAATGTGTTAGTGTCATGTAGTGTTTTTGTATTATATTGTATTGTTCTTTTGTTTGTAGTGTTTAAATGGTTGAAAAGTAATAAATATTATTTTTAAAAAAAGATTCAGAGGAGTGCAAATTTCAAAGGACAGTTGTGTTACAGTTCGTGTAGGGTTTCATAAAACGCAAATTAGGTAGATTTCCCTTTAAAATGCAAAGTGAATAAAATTTACCCCCCATCCCTAATTAAAATGATCCACGAGGCTTCTGTTCCTTGGGTTGGACTAGACGACATTTGAGATCATTTCCAATTCTGTGGAAAGACAGCAGCTGATTCACTCCCTGTCAGCATGTAGCAGGCAGAATAGAGCGATTCTCTTTTTAAAAACCCACTCTTATCTATTAAGATGGCACAATGCCTCTTCCCTTGGTGCTAAAATTGGCTCCCCCCCCCTTTGCCACTATATCAGCCTCTCCACCTCTTTGCACCCCTTTCTCCTCTGCCCTGGACAGGAGCAGAGATAACCTACCAGACTAAATAAATTAAACAAACAAACAAACTGAAGCCGTCTTTTGTCTGGTGCAATGAAATGTGAAGGTTTTTTCCCCCTGGAATCTAAATGACACTGACATAGGAGTTGGTATTGACTATCCTCTCTGGGTTTCTGTGATTTGTCTGATCCGTGATGGAGTGTCATAACCAGCTGGGATAAGGTGTGTGGTCCTCCAGTCCCCTCATCCTCCTGTAACTGATAAATCACCTCCTTTTGTTGTCTTGCTTTGAAGCCAAGCCACTGAATTCCCTCCTGTCTCCTTTGTGCAGCCACTAGTCCTTCAGCGCTGCCCTTTCTAAGCAAGGCGGCTCCTCCCCAGTGCTCAAGAACATCACAGATTCCTTTTTACTCTTTATCTCGCTGCCTGACATGGCCATACCCCAAGTGCAGTGTGTGCCTTTACAAATTATAATCCGATTTGAAAGCAATACTTATCAAAAGCAGTTGACAATGACTTACAGTTTATAATCCCCTGGATACTATAAAAATAGCTGAAGCATTAGATACCTAACACTGTTTAAATTGTTCCAGAATGTAATGCTACAATCTGTTGAGGGCAATATCCCCCTCCCCCCCGGGGGGAAAGGGCATAGCAGGGCTTAAAGCCTTATGTGGACATTGCTCCCCCCCATTTTTTTTTGTAAAAATATGATAATTTGGAAGCCACTATATATCAGATTCTGGCTATAAAAGCTGTCTTTATCTGAGGCAAATGCCATGTTACAAATGTGTGCTACAAATCCTGGCTTTTCTTTAAAATAAATTAAAGCCTTGGATGCCTGTGATTCTAAACAGAGGAGGAAAGTGGGAAGGGTTGTATTTAACCCCTTCCCTTCTCCAAATCACACTATACAAGCTATTTTCCCTGCCGCAGAACTCTAGAGGAATGTTTACCCTTCAAAATACACAGCTGGAACCGCACCAGGGAAAAGCAGCCACTAGCAACAATTTTAGGAATGGGTCACAGCAAATGTCTAAAATGTAAATAGTTCCAGGTTCAGTTTCCAAGCATCACCAGCTTGGACCCAGTTTGAAACCCAGGAAAACTGCTTTCAGTCAGGGTAGGCAGTTCAAAGGTTACTTCAAAGGACCACTGGTCCAACTCACATTAAGTCACCTTCCTGTGTTCTCTGAGAGTGAAAGAATGCCCACCTGGGAAAAAGCTGAGCACCCTCTGCTCAGAATTGCAGCCTCTTGGATCTGCTAATTATTTTTAAATCACTGGGGCTTCGTTACATGTGCTTGCATATATCATGGAATTTGTCCCTAAGGTAACATCTTAAGGACAGTGGAAGTTGTTTCAGCATTTATCTTATGTGCTATTTGTTAGGATATTTCCGTTCCACCTTAAAAGGGAGCAGGCTTTGTGAGTCACAGAGTCTGCATATTTCCTGTCTTACAGGATGTTTATGTTGTCTGTTCCTTTCGTTTTCTGCTGTTTTGCCTGAGCAGTCGGAGCAGACGGTCATGTCTTCTTTTGTTCTGACCTACGCTGAATAAACTGTAAATATGCTGTCCTGCTGTGCAACTTTTGCTGTGTGAATTCTGCTGATAGAGTGTGCACAAGCCTGAGGCTTCGTGTCGCTAAATTGCTGATACTGCGTGACTACGGGAGGTCGATGGATCGTCCGGCACCGAGCTTGGGGGCTCAGATGGACTTTATCTCCCTGGCAGTATCCCAACACTATTAACTTTTTTTTAAGTTACAAAAGTACTGTTATGGAGCTTGTGTTGTTGACATCAGTGCCTCCCCCCCCCTAAAAAAATGTTTAGGGGTACTCTCATTTTGACTCCAGAAAACCACCATTTTATAGTTCAAATAGGGGGAAATGGACAAACATACAAAGATTCACAAAATGTTTAGGGGTATTCGTATCCCCCCAGAAAAAAAGCACTGGTTGACATCACGGGAACTAGCCAAGGGGGACCCTCTACAGTAGACACTTCTCTTATTCCAAACAAACGATTCTCCATACCACAAATCTGTTTCCCCCCGCAATTCTTCTCAAGACACACTTTTATTTTGCCGTCTGGTGGGCAGTTATGACATGTGAGGTGGGCCACCACTTCTGCTGCTCTTCTGGCTATGGTGCCTGCTGCTCACAAAGACCAGGATGGGGCAGGGCAGGGCAGGGGGGTGGCAAGGATGGGAGAAGCAATGGATTGGCAGTGGGCACATACATGTGTAAACTTGTGCCTCCATTTCATTCAGGTTTCGGGCCTAATTTTGCCGTGGAAACTTTGTTGAATACCCTGTAGCCAACATGGTGCCCTTTTGTAGTACCAGCCTTGTACCTGATGTTGCTCAAGAATTCTAAGAAACAAGAACAATAATCGGCGCAGTTTTGAAAGGTTCAGTACACCATCTTGATTCAAAATGGCACCCAATTGTATCCAAACATAGGGGGGGGGAAATATCTGCTGCTTGATCTCAGGAACCATCATGCTGAAGTTCGTTACGATATCTTAAGAGGTAACCAAATGCACAGTGAACAAACAGCTTGCCCAAATATATTGTAGAGAGGGGACATTCTAGGGTAACAAACTTACTTCCAGGGCCCCCAAAATATTCCCTGAGAACTGTTTAAGAATAACAACCTTTTCCATGACTTTTTGCAGCCATTGTACTACCTAAGGCACCATTCCCCCTTCTCCCTCTCATTTAGAGTTTCGTTCTCCAAGGCTACATGGTCTCAACCATTCAGGGTCTCTATCATAAACAGAATAATGCTACAACGCTAGCCAGCCAGTGTGACTTGATGACATGAGGGCAAATGCATTATCATTGGCTCTTCACTGAATGTGTGAACATATTTGCCCTCATTTGGAGAAAATTCATAATATTATCTGAAAGGTGAAGATTCTTTTCACTGCTGATTTCCTCCTCCTTTCAGCTCAGCTGTAGCTTTCATGTGCCTCTGTTGCTTTTTATGCACTGTTTTCAGCTGGCATTGAAATTGGGTAAGTAAATAAATACATTTGTCTGTGTAAAATGTCTACTATCGCTGCTGGTGAAGCAAACCAAGTAAGGTAGCTCTTCTCTTTGAAACAATGTCCGCAGGCAAAAGCTTACCAGTCAGCACAGGTTCCCATTACCATTTCCCTCTCTGAACCTGATGGGAGCTACATAAACAAATAGCAGGATGGAAAGTTTGCCGAGTGCTTGCCATCAGACAGTGTCTACATTTCCTAGCCCCCAGGCTGTCTTGCTGACATGAATATCTGAGACATATTGGAGAGATATTTTTTCCCTTTCTCGGAGTTAAACATAGATGAGTAATTCTTACAGGCTTTAAAAATAGCCCAGGCATCCAAGTACCATCTGCACAAATAACATGGCTGGAACAATTGTGTCTTGGCATTGCTTTGCCTCCTTTCAAAACGCACTTGCGGTTAACAACCATTAGGAACAATGTTATTGCAGATGATGGGGCAGATTAAATTAGTCCCGTGTGCCATATGCCAGGTCCAAAGTATGAGAAAGTGCCACTCTAGCAGCCACTGTGGCTGTATATTTTCAATCCCTGTATGTGCAAGTGTGGTTTTGCCTCTCATTGTTGAGTTGAAAAGCAGGCAAGGCTGTCCCCCAATTTTTGTTGCCAGAGACGAAAGACAAGGAGATAGATGTTGCTCATTCCATGTACAGAAGCTGATCGCAGCAACAGTTAGGAACATAGGAAGTTGTCTTATGCTGAATCAGAACCATTGGTCCAGCGAGCTCAGCATACCCTCCAGCATTTCTCTGATGGAAATACGGATGTCTTATTCTATTATTATTATTATTATTATTATTATTATTATTATTATTATTATTATATACTGCCTATCTGACTGGGTTGCCCCAGCCACTCTGGGTGGCTTCCAACATATATAAAAAAACAGAATACAACATTAAACATTAAAAAACATTAAAACATTTAAACATTAAAAAACTTCCATACACAGGGCTGCCTTCAGATATCTTCTTAAGGTTGTATAGTTACTTATCTCCTTGGCTCGAGAGTTACATAACTCCATACCCTCCAACATTTCTCCTATGAACATAGGGATGTCCCAAGGAAACATTCTGGGATCAAATCAGAAACGAGGATGGCTTCTGTTAATCTGAGACAGTCCCTGGAAAATAGGGACACTCGGAGGGTCTGGCTCAGTATTGTCTGCTCTGACCGGAAACAGCTCTCTAGGATTTCAGACAGGGATTAAGCCCAGGAGCTTCTGCATGCAAGGCAGACACTTTGCCACCGAGCTTTGGCCCTGTCCCCAAATCTTGTTTCAACACTGGCAGTGGGATTATTGATATTAATTAGTTAGATGTATATTCTGCCCTTCTTCCTGTAATGCCCTACTCTACATCAGAGGACCTAGGCTAGTTTAGGGGGCCCGGGGCAGATGGTGTAGCATGCACAATTCTGTCTTCCAATTGAGGTGTCTAGGCAGGGGGCCTAGGTAGAACAGAGATTGCTGCTGGAGGTGGTCTCCTCTGTCTAACAGTAGAGCCGGCCTTGAATTAGCCTGCTGAGTAAAAAAATAGGCAAAGCAAGAACGATATCCCAGACACCCATCGTGCTAGCTTATCCCAGAATCTGATGAGACCAAGCTCTGCTATGTAAGATTTGAGAATGGATGAATTCAAATTTGGCTGCTTCATACTGGAGTCTGCTTTTTAAATGTGTGTCTTTATGTATGGTGAAATTATTAAGGTCCACTACAGTTTTTATTCTGTTTGAGGTTTGTGTTGCTTTAATTTCTAAAAATTGCTTTGAGTTACCTTTTTTAAAAAAGTGACTAATAAGTGCAATTAATAATAAGTATATCCTGACCAGCAAGGCTTTTTGAAACCCAATTTTCATATTTTGCTCAGCTGCATCTGAAAAGAGTAGATCACACATCATGAGAAACATATAATGCCCTTTTGGGCAGAGACAATAACTGAGTGGTCGAGTATGAACTCCACATGTCAAAGGTCCCATATTAAATCCCTAGCACCTCCACTTAAAACTAACAAGCAACAGAAAAGACCTCTGCCGAGACCATCGAGAAATGCTGCCCATTCAAGTAGATTATTCTGGGCTAGCTGGGCAGATAATCTGACCTGGTGTGAGACAGCTTCCTAATCACTACATTAGGCTGCAGCACATCTGAGTCTGTGAGTAATTGTGGGGTCTCTGGTTGTGATGGACATAGAGCCGTCCCCAATGCTCCCTGGCTCCGAGAAGCCCTGCAATAGGGCAGACAGTTTAATTTGTATCTGTCGGTGTAACCTTTTGAAATCTGATAGTTATGCATACCACTAACCCACTTTCCCACCCAACCATAACAATCCATCTGTTGTTGATGCCTGTGAGATGGGCAGAAGGGTGGGAAAGCCGTATCTGGGCTGGAGACTTCTACAGATGACATGTAAGGTGGAAGCTGGAGGTAGGCTGGACTCATGTGCACTCGTTTGAAGGACCTCACAGAGCCAAAACTCCAGCCCCAGTGCACCCTCCACACAGAACCGCGAGGTATCCCTGAGTCCAGGCTGCTACTCAACCTTGCGCTGTTGCTCTCTTCTCCTTTGCTCTCCCAGGGATCGGGAGGCAGGGGGCTGCCGGAGCTCTGCATGCTCTCCCCGGTGAGTGATTGCTCAGCAAGGCATGGAGAAGGGGGTCACTGATACTGCAGTCACTGGAGCCGTGGAGGCTGGGGGCTCTCTTTGGGCTCGGTCGCTCGGCCAAGCAGCTGTACTACAAGCCCCAGGGTGCCTTGCTGAGCAATCGCTCACTGGCACTGGGGAGAGCATGCAGAGCTCTGGCAGCCCCCAGGGCCACCCCCTGCCTCCCGATCCCTGGGAGACCAAAGGAGAAGAGAACGACGTTGCAAGGTTGGGAGAGGATGGGGAAGAGCAGGCTGGACTTGGGGATACCTCGCGGCTCTCCTTCCGTGGGGAGGGTGCTGGAGTTTGGCGGAGTGTGACCAAGGCAGTTTCAGTCCCATGATGAGGCCTGAATCCCGACTGGAAGGGATCCAAATGGTCCACATCCTCCAGACATGCTTGGAGTGGTTCAGCAACCACCCGCTCAATCACCTTGCACAAGAATGGAATATTGGCCATGTTGGCCGGGTCTAAAGATGTTTTTTTAAGAAGCAGTTTAATGACCGCCTCTTTCAGTGGTGTGGGAAGACTCCCTCACAGACGGAAGCATTCACCACCCTGCAGAGTCCATCTCCCAGCCCTTCCCGGCTTGCTTTTATTAGCCAGGATGGGCAAGGATCAAGGAGACAGGTGGTTGTTTTCACTCGTCCAAGCAGCCTGTCCACATCCTCAGAGGTAACAGATTGGAATTGATTCCATGCAACTCGACTAGACAGGACTCTATTTCTCCCCTGCCCTGGCCCTGCTCCCATGGTGGAGTCTACCTTTCTCCAATCTGAGCGACTTTATCTGCAAAAAACTTTGCAAAATCATTGCAGGAGATTTTGGAGTCTTTACCAGGCCCCAATGTCAAAGGTGGTTCCGTTAAATTGTGAACCACTTGAAAGAGTCTCCTGCTGCTACTTTCTGCAGATGCAATAGAGGCGGTGAAGAAAGTCCTCTTTACCATCGCTATTGCCACTTGGTAGGCTCGACATTGAGCTCTAACCCATGTCCAGTCTGATTCAAAATGAGTTTTCCGCCACTGGCGCTCTAGCCTCCTCAGTGATTGTTTCATCGCCCTCAGCTCCAGGGAAAACCATGGGGCTGTCCGGGCTTCATGCAATCGGAGAGGGCACTTCAGAGCCAGACAGTCAATGTTGTTGTTTAGTTGTTTAGTCATGTCCGACTCTTCGTGACCCCATGGGTCAGAGCACACCAGGCATTCTGCATTCCAGTGGACCACCAGGGAATCAGCTGAAAGGCCATTAACATGGGATAAAGCATCCCCTATCACTCTCTGGAAACCATTTGTATCCATTAAGTGGCAGGGGCAGACCATCCGAATTGGTCCCACCTCCCTGCAGAGGGGAAGGGTCGCAGAGAAGTCCAGTTGCACCAGGACGTGATCTGACCATGGAACTTCTTTTGTTTCACTTTTACTGAATGCCAGATCACCTACGTCACTAGAGGTGAACACCACGGCATGTCCGTGACTATGAGCTGGGTCAAATTTATTCAGGGACAGCCCCATGGAGGCCATGCTTTCCTGAGCGGCCCCTTGTAAGGACAACCTTGGCATGGATGTTAAAATCCTCTAGGACAACCAAACTAGGTGTCTCCAGGAGAACATCTGCTATGACCTGAAGCAGCTCGGGCAGATAATCCTTGGTGCAGCGGGGAGGTTGGTACACCAAAAGGAATCCTGAACTGTCTCTAATGCCCAGCTTCCAGAACATGCACTCAGAGAACTGCGTCTTCCCAACAGGATGTAAACCAGTGACTTCCTAAAAATCACTGCAACCCCCCCTCCCCGTCCATATGACCTGGGTTGCTGTGCGTACGAGAAACCTGGTGGACAAGCAGCAGCAAGGACAAGCCCATCTGCTTCATCCAACCAAGTCTCCATCACACATGCCAGGTTAAGTCCTCCATCCACGATCAAGTCGTGGATGGCTGTGGTCTTATGAATCATTGACCTGGCATTGCACAGCAGCACCTTCAGGTCATGTGGGTCTCCCTTGTTGATTCCAGTATCCACCCAGTCAAGACCAGACCCGGAGGCAGGAATAGTCTTTAAACAACAACTAAACCTGCCTCCTCAGTAATGATGTGGTCTGGTCTTCTATTATTTTAACCACTCATGAGCAGTAAATGGCCATATGCCCTTCCACATAACCATTTCCCTTGTCAGCATGGACATTCTTTCTGTCTCCTCCGTGTGCTGTTAGCACTTCATAGCCATAAATGATAAAGAATAGCATGTTCTTCAAAACAGTCTCCAAAAGGACACAGTGGAAAAAAGCCACTGCTGGAGACACGTAGTTGGAGAATGAATGGAAAATGTACTGGAGGAAGCAATTGCATGCTGTCATTGGGAATGAAGTGCCGGTGTTCTAAATTTGGCTGGGCGATGTCAGGTGGAGAAGACAAGAGGGGATTAGTGGTTGATCTGTATTCTTCTTTTAGTCTGCTTATGTAGAGCTGGAGGCAGCCCAAATTGGCCTGAGGTGAAATAACCTTAACAACCTCCACCATTTATAGAGCAACATCAATGTGCACAACACTTTATAGAAAAACGACAAAGAGCGAGGTGGAAAGTGAGGAACATGGGGTGATAATTCATAGGTGATGACCACCATGTTTTCAGCTCACCTACATATACTTTGTTTCAATAGGAGCTGAGGTCCAAGGGGTTGCGCCAGTCTTCATGGAAAAGGGGCTTTTGGTGTGGATGTGATAGAAGAGAGATTGGTGGCAGCAGGCAGGTACTCTGAGAGAGAGCCCTAGGCAAAATGAGCAACAAGACAGGAGGAGTGGAGTTATCTATGGAAGCAGGGAAGCATACTTAGAGGAATGACCATAGTTCGGTAGTAGAGCATGCGAGAGTTTCCAGGTTCAGTTCCTTGGTATTGTAAGGTAGAGCTTGGAATCTGTTGTCTGAAACCCTGGAGAGCTGATGCCAGCCAGTGCAGAAAGCATTAAACTAGATGAATCATTGGTCTGACTCAGTAGAAGACAATCTCCTATGATTCACGTTGGCATGTTGCATTTGTGTCAATATCTATTTAAAAAGTTTTGTTACTTAAGAACAAAAGAAACACCCTTCTTGATCAGACCAGAGATCCATCAAGTTCAGCGTCCTCTTCTCACAGTGGCCAATCATATACCTACAGAGAGCTAAGAAGCAGGAGATGTAAATATGGATTAAGGATGGGTCTGGCTAGCATTCTCACATGCAGAAAAAGCATTGAATACTGCTGCTCCCCCTCTAAAACAAAAACAAAAACCACCACCAACCAGGAATGTAAAATGAGCCTGTTAGATTAGGCCAAAGACCCATCTTTCCACCATTCTGTTCTTACAATGGCCAGCCAGATGCTGATCTGAAGCCCACAAAGTGGTATAGAGTGGGCACAGGGACAGTTGCCCCGGGCACAAAATTTCAGCGCCTGGTTCTGCCTCAATACAACTGTGCACTTTCAGCACTGGGCTCCGTTGAAAATGTCTTCTCCATGCGAACTAGGAAGTTACCTCTCCAGACAAAGGAATGACTTTTCTTTTCTTATTTCTGTGGCTGCAATCTCCTGGATGTGGATGCCATTAGACAGTTGAATGTGGCATGCGTACTTTGTCTGTCTCCTTCTCTCCCCTTCCCCCTCTGTGCAGCCCCGGGCACTGGCAACCTACACTATGCCACTGGGAGGACCTGAGCGTAACTGCACTCTCTTCACTTGTGATTCCCAAGAACTGGAAAACTACCCCTGACGCTGGGGATGTGATGGTCAACCTTTCCTAGGCATAGGGACATTTAGTGTGGCAGGCCTGCCCCTGCCCTACCTTTAGAGGTTCTGCAGGAATCTCCCCTGCCTTCTTTCAAATGACTCCTGAAAACTGTACTGTTTAGCTAGCCCTGCAGATTTAATTTTTCTTTTTAACCAAGCATAAGAACATTGGGCCTGCTGGATCAGGAACATCTAGCTCAGCATCCTGTTCCACAGTGGTCATCCAGATGCCTGTAGAAAACCCTGAAGCAGGGCTAGAGCACAAGAGCACTCTCTCCTCTCATTTGGTTTCCAGAAGCATTGCTCCCTCCAACTGCGGAGCTTCCTGTATCTGCTGGTGTTAAATTGATATATATATATATTTTAAAAAAATAATCTTTATTAATTTAAATTACACACATATACAAAGAATTTACAATCTCATACTACAAAAAATAAAGAAAAAACAATTAAGAAAAAACAATTAAGAAAAAATACAGAAAAAAAGAACGAAGAAAAAGCAGAAGAACTTAATCTTCCTAATTAATACTTAAATATAAAGGCTTCTGACAAAACGAGTCTTCCAATCATTCTCATTGTACTGTTTATACTGTCATTGTTTTTTCCACACAGTTTTATATTCTTTAATATTGTTCCCGTCTACTCCACAAACGGTATTTGTTGTGTTTACAAGTATCACTCAAGTTCTACTAATATGGTGTGGTTGGTACAATATGATCTTATATAATCCTTAAATATTCTCCATTCTCCAAATATTTTCTGGTTCAATACTCCTCTAACTCTTCCCATCAGTTTTGCTAGTTGTAAATATTCTAACATGAGTATCTGCCAATTTTTAATTTTTAATTGTGCTCTGTGGATCTGTATAGGCTGATTTTATTATATATATATATTAATATTGCTATTGATATATTTTATGAAAAGTGCAGATTTTAAATTTGTCAAATAAATAAATATTACATAATGCTATATGCCTGTCTAGTTCACTGTTGTCCACTCAAACTGGCAGCAGGTCTGGCAGAGATCTTTCACTACCTTTAGTCAAATGCAGTAAGAAGGTCCATTTAACTTCTATGATTTTTTAAATAAGCGTTTGGAATGTGCAAGCTTCATGTGCGTGTCTGAGGCTTCTCCTTCCTTCCTTCCAGATGCAGGCTCCCTCTCAAAGCTCCTGATGAGCAAGCAAATGAAATAACATTACTTGAAAACATTGCAGGCCATAATTTTAATAAATGTTGGCTCCTGTCATTGTGTTCCTCAGTATTTATCCTTTTATATGCTGCCAACCGATCCAACAGTTTTGTCTCTTTGACAAACATTTCATGCAATCATAAATTAACTCATTTCTCAACCTCACCCTGACATAAGTAGTCAAGCTGTCAGTACGCAGAGGTAGCGGGCTTGGCAGAACGTCCCCTGGAAACAGAAAAGGCGCTTCCACAGAGTGAGCTAAACATGGCCAATTCGCAGATTGCTGCCGTTGGGCAACGCAGTAGCCACCTTAGGACAAATCATTCGTGGTTTGCAGCTGGACTGCAAATGGATCCAGTGGCAACTGTGGAATTTCCTGTTAAGCTTCTTACCTGCTTAATTTGCATTCGGATAGCCAGAGGACTGAATTTCAGAATATAACGGGAGCCTTGTTGTTGCCTGGAGGTGATGGGACCAGTGGCCATGATCTTCGTCTTTTTGATGTTGAGCTTCAGACCATATTTTGTGCTCTCCTCTTTCACCCTCATTAAAAGGTTCTTTAATTCCTCCTCACTTTCTGTCATCAATGTTGTGTCATCTGCATATCTGAGGTTGTTGATATTTCTTCCAGCAATCTTAATTCCGGCTAGGGATTCATCCAGCCCAGCCTTTCGCATGATGAATTCTGCATATAAGTTAAATAAGCAGGGAGACAATATACAGCCTTGTCGTACTCCTTTCCCAATTTTGAACCAATCAGTTGTTCCATATCCAGTTCTAACTGTAGCTTCTTGTCTTGAAAAGGGTCATTTAAGCTAGAGCTCTGTTGCCAACAGTGGCCAACAAGGAACCTCTTGGAACCAACAAACTGTGATTGAAACAGAACTTCTCTGCTGCTTGTCCCTCAGCTCCTGCTATTCTTTGTGCATGGAAGTGCCATTTCGGTATCACTGGTGGTGACTGGTGCCCACTGGAAGTGGTAGGGCGGAAGGCACAGAGACAAACAGTACAGGGAGCCAGGGGCGGAGAAAGGGGGGCGGTCCACCCTGGGTGCCCTCGCTGAAGGGGGTGACATTTGGCGCGCCACCCACCCATGACTCCAAAGCCTACCCTGAGCTGTCGGGGTAAGGGGGAGAGCTGTGCTGCTTTGCCGGTGGCATTCCCCCCTTCTTCCTTCGTTTTGACAGCTTGGGGGAGGCTTGGGAGTCACAGGCGGAGGGCACACTCCAAATGTCCGCCTTGGATGGATCACTCTGCCCCTGACTGCAGGGCTCACGGGCCACTCTGTGCACCCAAACGTCTATCCCATGCCTGGCAGGGCACCCTCCATGTCCTGCCCCCCCCCTCGGGAGCACACCCGCCCTGGGCAGCGTGGGCATATGCTCTGCCACTGTGGGAAGCCAGAGTAAGGTTACCAGATTTTTTCCCCAATGAATCTGGGGACACTTTTCAACTTCCTATTAAATAGATGGATTTTGACAGGGGATTGATTTATAAATCCGGGGACTGCCCCCGGGAAATGGGGACATCTGGTAACCTTAAGCCAGAGTCAACAACAGGCAGAGTCAGCTAATTCTAATTTTGTCACCTTCCTGTCCCTGCTGTGAAGAAGAAGAAGAGTTTGGATTTGATATCCCTCTTTATCACTACCCGAAGGAGTCTCAAAGCAGCTAACATTCTCCTTTCCCTTCCTCCCCCACAACAAACACTCTGTGAGGTGCGTGAGGCTGAGAGACTTCAGAGAAGTGTGACTAGCCCAAGGTCACCCAGCAGCTGCATGTGGAGGAGTGGAGACGCGAACCCGGTTCACCAGATTACGAGTCTACTGCTCTTAACCACTACACCACACTGGCTCTCAACCACACTGAGTTCTACAAGGGCAACACTGATACCAAGGAGAAGGAGGCTGATAGCCACCCTCTGGACTGGTTGGAAGAAGACAGGCAGGTGGGGATGACTGAAGGCAGACTCAGATTGGTGGGGAGATGCTTCCTGGGCCAGCCTCTGCTGGGTCTCATGGATTTGTCGCTGTTGATAGACTTATCCCCTGCTATTATTCTAGAAAAAGAGGTGCTGGAATGCCTCCCTTGTTCTCTTATAATGGCAATGGTGCCCACCTGAATTATAGTATTATGTGTATGTCTCATTATAAAAACGTCAAACAGCGCTTCTCCAAGGCTTGCTCTGCATCCCTTTTAGAATCCGGTTCATCACGAAACGTTACTGTGATTTACAAAACAGAGGCTTTATTGTTTATGTGGGGGGAAAACATTTCATCATGTTAATCGCAGTAATGTATATTTATATCTCTTTGTGTTCTGTGTTTTCTTTCCGTACAATTTGTAATAGTATATACCGGAGGTGGGGAAACTTTTTAAGTCTGAGGGTTGCATTCCTTCCCTGGGCAACCTTCAGTGGTGGGTGTGGTGAGAAGCAAAGGTGAGTGGGGACAGAAGCAAAAGTGAGCAGAGCAACAGATGCATTGGGCTATATTCTGCTCCTATGAAATCTTGAGATTTCTATATACAAACATACACCCACCCCTCCACCCTCTGTCTAGGCATTCAAGAGACATTATCAAGGACACATTCCAGGCAAAAATCACTCAAGGAGGATGCAGACCAAGGACAGTGTGGAGAAATCACATTTTAAAATGTGTTTACTGGAACAGGGTTTGGATGAGATACAACGCATTCGTATGTGAGTCGTGTAAAGGGTCAAATTTGAAATACTGTGTATCTGTTGGCTACTAACAGTTAGCTGTTATTTAGTCATATGAGGCTGCTTTTGGGGGGGTGAACTGGGTTCTTTTAAATGCTTGGAGAGAGAATTGTACAATTACCCTTCTGATTGGCCTGTTGGGTGGATGTTCTTGATCACTCATTGGACGGGAGAAGTCATGAGTTGGAGAATTCTCTTCTCCACTCAGATCTGATTGGTTGAAGGATAGGCTGGCTTGCATATAAACAGGCCTGTTCCAGTACTGTGAGGGGGGCAAGAGAAAAACAGAGAGCAAGAAGAGGGAGAAGTCTGAAACAGAACCAGGTGGAAAATGGCCAACAGAAAGGCCCAGAGAAAGATGGAAATACTAGTCTGGCCTCAAAGAGCTGAATCACTGGTTTAAGCTCAAGATTGGCAGAGAGGCCATATAAGATTGTCAGGCAGTGAGGAGAATTCAGCATAATATGAATTCTAGAACTGACCATAACATGAAGCCCCTGCAAGCATGGTTCAAAGTGTTAGTTTCTGTTTGCCACTGTGCAGCTGCTTTGGAGTCACAAGACTCTGTTTACATTCCAGAGAACTTCCAGGCTGTTGGGAAGTCTTATGGGAGACGGATGTGACGTTACTGGTTTCCTGTTCCTTTGTTGTTCAGTTGCTCTCTGCCTTTCACAGAGAGAGGATGTGTTTTCTGTCTGCGTAGTAAGAAATAAAGTATAGCGATGTAGCCATAACTCTCATCACTTCCGCGTGCTGCTTTGATTCTCTGCTGAATGGGAATGTGCCTGGAGCCTCATCAAAGGCTCAGGTCGTTAATCACGTCGGAGGGCGATTCCGGAAGATGAGCTTTATCAGCTCGGTCGAACGCAGATTCCAACACAAAGGAGGGAAAAGCCAAAGTCTGCAACCCATGGCATAGCATGGGTTGCCAGCTCTTGGGGCCGGAAGGCAAATGGAAGGAGGGCGCATGTGCATTCAACTGTCTAACGGCATCCCCAACACCCAGGAGATTGCAGCCACAGAGATAAGAAAGTAGGATTGTCTGGAGAGGTCACTTCTTGGTTTGCACAGAGAAACCATTTTCAGTGGAGCCCAGCGATGGAAGTGCTGTGTTTAGGCAGCACTGGAGGTTGAGATTTTTGCACCTTTAACCATTTTGTGCCCTTGTGCTCCCCTCTCCCCATGATATGTCACTGCCCAGGACCTGGGAGTGAGATTGAGTGGGTAAAAGGGCCTAAGGATCATTAGCATATAATTAGGGCTAGGAACAGCACTTCATCAGCAGGAAACATGCAAACCACTATAATGGTCACTTAAATAAACTTACTATAGCAAACGCAAGTCTTGGAGAAACAGAAGGCAACTGAAATATTACATTTTACCTCACTTTGAATGTATAGATAATAATAAACAAATACCTTGCTATTTTTATTTAATTGTTAAAATGTGTCTTGCATGCTTTGTACCATGTCTAAAATATCACATCTACTGGGTTATGGATTAAGGTTTTAGTAAACGGGATAAAATAAATATATAGTGGTAGCAGGTTTTGAATTTTTGTACAGCAGTCAAGCCGGACTCCCTTCATATGCATTTGCGAATTGGCAGTGTTAAATAGACAAAAATAAAATATAAAGAGAGAGTGTGTCTCACCACAGGTGGTAAGGAATGTAACTGAGTGACAAGAGTAAAGTCTCTCAGGCCAGATAACCTTGGGCATGATACCATTTTTTTCATAACTAAAATCTTCACTTTCTTACTGGCTCCATGGCCAAAGCCACAAATATAAAATGTTGCTTTCCTTCAGATCATAATAAGCCGGGTGCATTGGTTTCTTGGTCAAATTCTTGGTCAAGAATTTGTAGCATTCGTCCCTGGCAATACATTTGAATATTATTGTCCTGGCATTTTCTGTCCTTTTAGAAATATTTTCAGAACCAACTTTTCCCCAAGTCACAGTTGCGAGTAAATCTGAAGTGCAAGGAATTCTGCCCATGTTTGGCAAGGAGAAAAATATCTGCATGAGAGTTGATGCTGGCAAAGTTCTTTCTCCGTACTAGGAAAGTTACAACCAGCAACAAAAGTTGTCATTTGATGTATAAATCTATTTCTTTCTCCCCTTTTAAATTATAGTGGTAATATGAATATTTCAGACGCATTTGCAGATACATAAAATATAACCATGCAGAAAAAGAAACAATATAAAGCTCATATACATTTTATAACGTTTAATAGGTTTGGGGGCTGTAACACTGTAAAACTATTCCTCACTTCCTAAATGTCATTTGATTTTTTTTAAAAAATGATTCCTGTAAAGCCAGCAATCGTTTAAAAATGAATCACAATAACAACTAAAATGAAATTCCTTTGCGACCAGAAATTGGCGGAAGCATGATAGAGGTGTATAACATTATGCATGGATTGGGGAAAGTGGAGAGAAGGAAGTTCTTCTACCTCCAATAAGGCTAGAACAAAGCAAAATGTACAGATGAAAAGAAAGTACTTCTTCACACAGCACATAGTTGAACAATGGGATTCATTTCCACAAGCTGTAGCATCGGCCACCAGCTTAGATGTCTTTAAAAAAAGATTAGACAGATTCATAGAGGATAAGCCTGGCAATGGCTACCAGCCAAGATAGCTATGTACTACCTCCCAGTTGCTGGGATTCACAAACTAGAAGAGCTCTCAGGTTCTGCTTTGGAACATCCCATAGTTATCTGGTTGGTCCCTATAAGAACAGGATCCTTTGCTGTCGCTCGAGGCTCAGGTGGCCTCAGTGGTGTGGAGTGCTTTCCATCACCTTAGCTGGTGGCCCAGCTATTCCCCTATCTGGACAGGGATAGCCTAACTACGGTTGTCTATGCTCTGGTAACCTCGAGGTTAGATTACTGCAATGCGTTATACGTAGGGCTGTCTCTGAAGACGGTTCAAAAACTTCAGCTAGTGCAGAATTCAGCAGCCAGGTTGCTCACCAGAGCAAGACGGTTTGAACATATTACAGTGGTACCTCAGTTTAAGAACTTAATTCGTTCTGGAGGTCCGTTCTTAACCTGAAACTGTTCTTAACCTGAAGCACCACTTTAGCTAACGGGGCCTCCCGCTGCTGTTGCACTGCCAGAGCAAGATTTCTGTTCTCATCCTGAAGCAAAGTTCTTTCTGGGTTAGCGGAGTCTGTAACCTGAAGCGTTTGTAACCTGAAGCGTATGTAACCCAAGGTACCACTGTACATCGATCCTGGTCCAACTGCACTGGCTACCAGTTAGTTTCCAGGCCCAATTCAAAGTGCTGCTTTTTACCGATAAAGCCTTAAACGGGTCAGGACAGCAATACCTCAAGGACTACCTCTTTTCATATGAACCTACCCAGACCCTGAGGTCATCTTCTGAGGCCCTCCTTTGTGTGCCTCCTCCTTGAGAGGTCCGGAGGGTGGCAACACAAGAGCAGGACCTTCTCTGCAGTGGCTCCCTGTCTATGGAATGCTCTCCCCAGGGACATCCGCTTGGCACCTTCATTATACACCTTTAGGCACCAGGCAACAATGTTCCTTTTTAACCAGGCCTTTGCTTGATTTGATTGACATCCTATGCCCTTTTAAAATGTGGGTTTTTTGTGGCAGGGCTATCGGGTTGTTGTTTTTATATATTATGTGGTTTTATATTTTGATTTTGTTCTGTGAGCCGCCCTGAGACCTCTGTGTATAGGATGGAATATAAATTCAATAAATATATAAAACACGAGAATGGGCCTTTTATGCAGTGGCTCCCTGTTTGTAGAATGCTCTCGCCAGGAAGGTTCAGGTGTCGTCTTCATTAAACACCTTTAGGCACCAGGAAAACCTCTTCAACCAGACCTTTGGCTGATTGACAGTCTATGTCCTTTAAAAAGGTGTTGGGGAAGGGGGATTATTGGGCTGTTCTTGTTTTTATTTTTATTATGCATTTTGTGTTTTGTTTTGTGACAGGGCGGCATAAAAATATAATGAATAAATAACAACAACAACAACAACAACAACTTAGAAGAGGAAGTTCCCTGCTATGTGTGAGAGAAGAATGCTTCAAAGGAGGTCCTTGATGCGTTTAATTTTCATTAGTTCTTATACTACAAATAATTGATTAAATGCAGAGTTGTCTTCCCATGTAGAGAAAGGCTCCTTCCATCTGGAAGGCCTGAGATCTTGTTGGTGAAGGAGAGGGCAGGAGGTGATTTTCGCTGAGGTCCCTTTCAACCTTCAACCTCATCCCCATCACTCGATTCAGAGCACCTCTGGTCTCTAGAGTAGCTTTTGGGGAGACATGGGTTGCTGCAGAAACTGAGAGTTGCTGCTATCCTATGTGGGAAGGCACAATGTGAAACATCTCCAGAACAAAAACATGTACATCAAGTGTAAATAGTTACAGTTATAAAACAGGTGGAATGCTTTGTGCCTTAGGGCCCTCGTATTTACGGGACCGCCTCTCCTGGTCTGCCCCGCAGAGGACCTTAAGGTCCATGAATAATTATAGTTTAGAGGTCCTGGGCCCTAAGGAAGTCAGATTATCCTCCACCACGGCCAGGGCCTTCTCAGTGATGGCTCCGACCTGGTGGAATGCTCTGTCCCATGAGACCAGGGCCTTACAGGATTTAACTTCCTTCCGTAGGGCCTGTAAGACAGAGCTATTCTGCCTGGCTTTCAATTTGAATTTAACCTGATCTTTTATTCCCCTTCCTTCCCTCCCCCTCCCCTTTTTATGAAGATTACCTGCTCTGGGATCCCACAGCTAATTACCCCCTGGTCTCCTCGCTGGCCCAAATAGGACTAATTTAGCCACCTAGCCCTGGTGATCATCTAATGTTTATTGGATGGATTTCCCCCCTAAATTGATTTTTGAATTCTGAAATTATTGTTATTCACATTTTATACTGTATTTTATGCTGTTTTTTGTTGCATCAATTAAGTGTTTTAAATTTGTTGTTAGCCACCCTGAGCCTGGTTTTCTGAACCGGGAAGGGCGGGGTATAAATAAATAATAATAATAATAATAATAATAATAATTATTATTATTATTATTATTATTATTAGGAAGGTGCACTTAGAAGGTAAGCAATGCCTAGCAAAGCCTTAGGTCACCCTTCCCCCAAACTGGTGTAACCCAAATGTTGATGGACTCCACATCCCATCAGCCCCAGCCAGCATGGCCAAATGCCAGGAGTGATGGGAGCTGAAGTCTAGCAACAGCTGAAGGGCATCAGGTTTGAGAAGATTGCCTTGGGCAGGGAGGCATTTCATCTGCTCATGTCTGCGGACAAATTGGTTGTTCATAGTCCTGGCCCTGAACCAGCATTTCTCAATAGCCACTGAGTCTGCAAACAAGCAAATCTGGTCCCAGTTTTCAATACATCTTTCTTCTCTTCTCCAAGGGGTTTTGGCAGAGTAATTGAGCACCGTTGGCAGTGGGTCTTAGCTTGCATTTATTATTAAGCCACATAGTGAAAAAAGAAAAAAAGAAAAAAAGGATGAGAGTCTATTAAACGACACTTTCCAGATTAGCAAGCAACAATGGGCAAGAGTCCTGTTGCTGCCTGGAGGTTTCCCGTTTCAATGTGCCTACACCAGCAAATGTCGATTGTCATCAACTCTATTGCATCAAACTGGCTCATCTCCCAGGCAGGAATGTATAAAGAAACAGGAAATAAGCCAAGGCAATTTTTGTTTAGTTTCTCCAAATATAAATGCTCCCCAACTCTGATGTGGTCATTTTAAAAAAATATGGCTATAATTCTCAAAGTGTGAGAGGCTTTTCATAAATAATTAAGGTTATTATTTATAACTCCATCACCATTCCTGCTTCAAGAGGCAAAGAGCTTATAGTTCAAACCAGGATTTCCCAAACTTGGGTCTCTAGTTGTTTTTGGATGACAGTTCCCACCGTCCCTGACCACTGGTCCTGCTAGCTAGGGATGATGGGAGTTGTAGTCCGAAGACATCTGGAGACCCAACTTTGGGAAACCCTGGTTTAAATTTAGGTGTGGGTTAGGGAGGAGGACAAGTGTGTGTGTGTGTGTGTGTGTGTGTGTGAGAAACTATGCAACTTGCTCCCACAGGAGGCAGTGGCAGCCAGACAACTTGGATAGCTTTAAAATTTGTTGTTGTTTAGTCATTTAGTCGTGTCCGACTCTTCGTGACCCCATGGACCAGAGCACACCAGGCACCCCTGTCTTCTACTGCTTCCCGCAGTTTGGTCAAACTCATGTTCGTAGCTTCGAGAACACTGTCCAACCATCTCGTCCTCTGTCATCCCCTTCTCCTTGTGCCCTCAATCTTTCCCAACATCAGGGTCTTTTCCAGGGAGTCTTCTCTTCTCATGAGGTGGCCAAAGTATTGGAGCCTCAGCTTCAGGATCTGCCCTTCCAGTGAGCACTCAGGGCTGATTTCCTTCAGAATGGATAGGTTTGATCTTCTTGCAGTCCATGAGACTCTCAAGAGTCTCCTCCAGCACCAGAATTCAAAAGCATAAATTCTTCGGTGATCAGCCTTCTTTATGGTCCAGCTCTCACTTCCATACATCACTACTGGGAAAACCATAGCTTGAACTATACGGACCTTTGTTGGCAAGGTAATGTCTCTGCTTTTTAAGATGCTGTCTAGGTTTGTCATTGCTTTTCTCCCACGAAGCAGGCGTCTTTTAATTTCGTGACTGCTGTCACCATCTGCAGTGATCATGGAACCCAAGAAAATAAAATCTCTCACTGCCTCCATTTCTTCCCCTTCTATTTGCCAGGAGGCGATGGGCCCGGTGGGCATGATCTTCGTTTTTTTGCTGTTGAGCTTCAGACCATATTTTGTGGTTTCCTCTTTCACTCTCATTAAAAGCTTTAAAATAGGATTGGACAAATCAATGGAGGAGAGGGCCATCAATGTCTATTAGCCATGATATTCTTTTTCCATAGTCAGAGGCAGTAATGTTTCTGAATACAGATTACTTGAAACCACAGGAGGGGCTAGTGTTCTTCTGCTCCATTCCTGCTTGTGGTTTTACCACAAGCACCTGGTTCACTACTGTGAGAACAGGATGCTGGACTCGATGGGCCACTGACCTTTTATGCCTTTATGATTTACAAGGGACAAAGTGAAGAAGATGCATCTGCATGTCCTTAGGGCAGAGGTCAGGATACTCAGGCCTGGGAGCCAAAGGTGGTCCTCCAAGGCAGACTTTTGGGATGCACACCAGGCCACATCCCTCAATGGCCCTGGTCTGTGTCAGCATGCAGAGGGCCAGGAGGCCAGCTGGCAAGCCCCAGCTGGGCCACTCCCTTCCAGCTGTCCCGATGTGAAGACCATCGCCTCAGCTCCGATGTAAATCAGCAACCCGGGCTCCAAAGCCCGGGCACACTATCAGCAGAATGAACTGCGCACACAGAATAGGCGTGAGGCTTGTGGAAGCATACTACAACTACAGATTTATTAATCATAAATCAGGACAAAGAAGCATGTTGTCTCCCATGTTGTCTCAGAGAGAACAGCTAAAAGCAAAAAATATACGCAACGGAAGTCCCCAGCATACTGTGCTGGAATGTAAACAGACATGTGACATGCAACAATTCCACACGTCTGCTCCTTAAGGTGGAATGGAAATGTCAACAGTCTGTACCCAGAGGGAGTACCTGGGTGGAATGTGTCCTTGAACTCTGATAACACCTCTTGCTTGCCTACATGAAGGATAGATTGAAATGTGTGCAGAAACTAACTGACTGCACCAAGGCAAGATGCACACCGATTGCTCCACCCACTTTTGCCCTGGCCCTGCTACCACTTAGCACATGACTCTCAAAAGGTTTCCCAGAAGAGAATTCAGGAAAAACACACATTTCCTGCTCTTGTTTTAGGTATCGTTGCAACTGAGGATGATGAAGATGAAGGGGCTACCCCCAGAGTGAAGAACTACAGTGGTACCTCGGGTTAAGTATTTAATTCGTTCCGGAGGTCTGTTCTTAACCTGAAACTGTTCTTAACCTGAAGCACCACTTTAGCTAATGGGGCCTCCTGCTGCTGCTGCGCCTCTGGAGCACGATTTCTGTTCTCATCCTGAAGCAAATTTCTTAACCCAAGGTACTATTTCTCGGTTAGCGGAGTCCGTAACCTGAAGCATATGTAACCTGAAGCGTATGTAACCCGAGGTACCACTGTACTGCCCCTCCAAATGTTGTTGGAACTAACTTGTGCCATCTCTGACTGCTGGGCCTGATAGGAGTTGACAGCCAGCCACACCTGGAAGGCTACAAGTTCTTCACCCTTGGTGGACTAGACATGCCAGAGTCAAATTGATATGATAGCAGAAGGAAAAAGGTTCGAAAGGAGGCATAAACAATTGTTGAGAGTTGTACTGTATATGCTCCTCTCTTGGATTTCGGTTTTCAGTTTTTGGGATGGCGTGACCAAAGTGGGAAGCAAAGTTAGTCCTTTGATCTAGTCAAGGTGAGGGTAAGATTGCTAGGAATATCGCAGTGAGGTGAGACCCGCCTCCAACTCCTAGTTTTGCAAAGGCACAAGCCACTTGGAAACTCAGACCCTCCAAGTGTCCCTATTTTCCAGGGACCGTCCCTGATTTACAGAAGCCATCCCAGTTTCTGATTTGTTCCCGAAATGTCCCGCTTTTCCTTAGGATGTCTCTATTTTCATCGGAGAAATGTTGGAGGGTATGGAGTCATGTGACCTCTGAGCCAGGGAGATAAGTAACTATACAACCTTTAGAAGACATCTGAAGAAGAAGAAGAAGAAGAAGAAGAAGAAGAAGAAGAAGAAGAAGAAGAAGAAGAAGAAGACAACGACTTTGGATTTGATATCCCGCTTTATCACTACCCTGAGGAGTCTCAAAGCGGCTAACATTCTCCTTTCCCTTCCTCCCCCACAACAAACACTCTGTGAGGCGAGTGGGGCTGAGAGACTTCAGAGAAGTGTGACTAGCCCAAGGTCACCCAGCAGCTGCATGTGGAGGAGCGGGGAATCGAACCCGGTTCACCAGATTACGAATCCACCACTCTTAACCACTACACCACACTGGCTCTCTCTGAAGGCAGCCCTGTGCAGTTTTTTTTAATATATAATGTTTCAATGTGTTTTTTACATATGTTGGAAGCAGCCCAGAGTGGCTGGGGCAACCCAGTCAGATGGGTGGAGTATTATTATTATTATTATTATTATTATTATTATTATTATTATTAAATAGGACGTTCTTACTTTCATCGGAGAAATGTTGGAGGATTTGGAAAATCCTCTGAGTACAGCACACTTAAATGAATGTAAGCTGCAAGGGAGCTTTGGGGAACTCACTCTGTATATACTCAGAGGCACTAGGGTAGCCAAAATTAGTTTCCATCTGCTTGGGTTGAACTGTGGCATTTTAAACAGGTGAGGACTCTGTGGTATTCTCACTAGCCTGTAACCCTGTGGGTTTGAGTCCCTTGCCTTCCTGCCAAGCGGGTGGGGAATCAGAGCTTTCAACCATTTTAACTGACTCACAGTCCAGCGTTTTGTATGTATGCTTTGCAACAGGTTCAGCCTTCTCTTCAGGGTAAGAGGGCCAAGGGAAAGAAAATCCATTTTTAAAGGGTAGGCCTGATCTAATTAGCCTTTTATCTGAATCATCTCTGCAACTTAAACAACAACAAAAAAAGACGAAATCTATAGCCCACTCTGAGGAGCGCAAGCAATGCAGACTCACCCATCGACTTTGACAGCGCATATTGTTCTTGCTTTAATATTGCATTATCCTGGCTTTTCGCTGAGCAGAGTATGTTTTCTGGCGATTACACCTTGGGCAGGGAGAGGCTTTCTAGCTCTGCAACAGCCTTAGTAATAATACATGCCTCTGCTTAATCTATGAGCCACAATCACATCTATCTACCGCACGGAACAGAGTGTTGAGAGGGATGATGTATCCTGCAGCAATATGCAGGCCCTGTAGTAAATTAAGTTACAGCCCCATTACACGCCACATTGACAGCGGCGTTCTGCGCGTACGCAGCCGGCACTTTGTCACTGCCTTTTGCGTTTTTACAGCCCACGCGGTCATAAATAGCTCTCCCTCAAACACAATGTGCATTTTTTGCACTCACTTCATTCACCCTCTGGGAGAGGAAGCAAGGGAGCAAAATGTTTTCGAAGCACCTTGTCCCGCAAGCAGAAGCTGAACAGGAGTTTACTGGAACTGGGCCTAAATCATGCTAGCGAGGGGTGAGACAACCAGAGAAGAATGGCAGATTAAGTTGATGGATTATGCCAAAACTGCAAAAATGACCGGAAGAATCAGAAATCAGGAAGACCAAAATTTTAATAAGGAATGGGGGAAATTTATAATTTATCTTAAAAACCATTGTAAACAGTTAAAATCGTTAGTAGGATTGGAATAAAAAGGGACGCGGGTGGCGCTGTGGGTTAAACCACAGAGCCTAGGACTTGCCGATCAGAAGGTCGGCGGTTCGAATCTCCGCGACAGAGTGAGCTCCCGTTGCTCGGTCCCTGCTCCTGCCAACCTAGCAGTTTGAAAACACGTCAAAGTGCAAGTAGATAAATAGGTACCGGACTGGCGGGAAGGTAAACGGTGTTTCCGTGCGCTGCTCTGGTTCGCCAGAAGCGGCTTAGTCATGCTGGCCACATGACCTGGAAGCTGTACCAATAAAGCGAGATGAGCACCGCAACCCCAGAGTCGGTCACGACTGGACCTAATGGTCAGGGGTCCTTTTACCTTTCCTTTTAGGATTGGAATAACATTTGTAGTTTAATGGATATAATGGAGAGGTAAAATGTTTGGATTATTATAAGAGACGCAGGGGGAAATGACTAACAATCGGACCCACAAAGGGGAGGAGGGAAGTTCAGGAGATGTTTTGGAATCGTATTTTTATGCAGTATGTTGGGTATGTGTTTGAAAAACTTTAATTTGAAAAACAAAACAATTTTTTTAAATTAAAAGATAATAATCAGGCCAGCAAAACCATCTTTGATTAGCATCATTCAACAACTTCTAAGAAGGAGGTTTCACTTTCACTTTTTCAAATGCCACCTCACATGAAACTTTCAGACCACCCAAGTGTCCCTGTTTTCCAGGGACAGTCCTGAATTTACAGAAACTGTCCTGGTTTCTGATTTGATCCTGGAATGTCTTGCTTTTCCTTAGGACGCCCTTGTTTTCATCAGAGAAATGTTGTGGGGTATGGAATAGGACATTCCTATTTTCATTGGAGAAATGTTGGAGGGGACATCTCTATTTCCATCAGAGAAATGTTGGAGAGTACGGAATAGGATGCCCCTATTTTTGTCGAGAAATGTTGGAGGGTATGGAACCTCCTTAGCCTTGACAAAATGTCAGCTCTAGAACTCTGAAGCAAGCAATAAACAAAACCAAAGCATATGAGTGATAGGAGTTAAACAAATGTGGAAGATGCCTGTAATAGGACCCCACCCTTGGCATTTCAGCATTTCATTTCTGCTACAACAGGCTATGTATTATTGAACGTCTTGTCCTGCCGAACTCATTATTAGGATGTACTACTCTTAGCCTGCATGGAAATCAAAATAATAATTATACTGTTTGCCGAAGGTAAAGAGACCAGGATTAAGAAGAACACATATGCTCACTCCCATATTTGGATGTCGAACAGTATGTTTTTTTAATTGAACATAATTAGTTCTGTTCACCTCCCTAGGAACTCCATTAGGAAAGACTGTTTAAAATAATATTCTGCCTCTCCTTCTCTCTCTTTGAAGATCCGTTTACACATTCAGGGCACTGTATCCCTTACATGTTGATTTTGTCACCGCTCCAGGGATCTCTTCCTGGCACAATAAACCTGAGGCATGCATGGCATGCATGCTGAAGTCCAGAATAGCATCCTTATTCATTTCAATAGATTGATCATTTACCTCTTGGATTTATGGCCTGTTGCTTTTTGGCCAAGGCTCCTGAAGCAGGTAAGGTTGTGTGTGGTTGGGGCCACCACGGGAGAGGTGGGGGTCCATTTTCAGTCCCAGGGCCAAATCCCTTTATGGGGGACCTTGGAGGGGGGCACATGGGTGGAGCTAGGGACAAATGTAGGCAGAGCCACAGATGTGGCTTTTGGAACTTGTACGGTAGACCACATTCCAGCCATATAGGAGTCAGACCCACCAGCCCCAGATTCCTCCAATAAGGCAAGCAAGAGACATTATCTCCAGTCTAGGATACATTTCATTCAGGCAAAAGCAGTCAAGGAGCACACAGAGGAAGGGCAGTGAAAAATGTGGTCTGGGGAAGAGGACATGGCCTGGGGAGATGGAGAGGTCTGGAGGGCTACGTTCAGATGCTCGACTTGAGGTTTCCCATCCCTGCATGATGGGAAATCCAAAGCCAACCAAGACAGTCCACCCATGACATTGCCTCCCCCCACCTGCTTATTTATTGATTATATTTATGTGCCAACTTTTTCCCGAGTTTAGATTCAAGGCAGCTGATAACATTTAAAAACATCATTACAAAATACGGAAGTTAAACACAGTAACTAAAATACACCAGTGTAATGATCTCAGGCAGGCAAGCAAGCTCTGATAAGAATTAATGGGTCTCTGGCAGTTTTATGGTGCATTTATTTACAATTAACACCCAGAGACCAGCTCCAAGCCTGCCGCTCTAAGCTACCAGTTGGTCACTCTGAGTCTCTCTCTGGCCCTTTCGCAGCACGAAGGGCGCCAAAGTCCAGTTCTTCCTCTCTTGTACTTCTGTTGCATTGAAACCCTTTCAGCTCTTCTGGTTCAGGGACAAGGTGGGCGGACTCCCCCCACCCACTCTCAAACGAAGAGCTCTCTAAGCGCTGCCTCCCTCCTGGTTGCATAGCAACCCCCTCAATGCCATCTATCTCCCCCCCTCCGGCTGTGAGCTTTCCGAGTCTGCTGCTCTATCTGAGTCTGGGAACTCTTGATGAAGGGTGGGGCGCAAACTAACCCACTTCTGTTCTGTCTGTGACTGCATTCCCTCTGTACTGGCATTCCTTCATCTCCAGAGTCAACCTCTTCCCAGGTGTTCGTTTGAGCCAAGTCTCTGACAACCAGGATACATTTAAAGCCAGTCGATAAAACATAGTTTGTCCTGACAGCACCCTAGTGATCAGCATTGTCTGCACCTGTCTGAGTAGGAGCTTTGCCTGAATTGGCATTGAGGAGCAGGGTCAGAGCAGGGTCAGGCAGATTTGGGAGGAGGAAGTTACACCCGGGGACAGATTTTCTGGTTGGCGTCGTCTGTCTCGTGGGACAATGGAGGAGTGCGCATTTGGGGTGAAGTCAAACTGTTGGAAGGTTACAGTGCCTGCTGTGGCTGTAGAGACCGAGAGAGATGTTTTGTTGCAGCTGGGGCAGATGAGGACAAACGGTTGTGCAGTTGCTGTTGCACCACGGTGTTCTTTCTGTGTTCCTCCCGGTGGTCATTCCCCCCCGGTCACTGCTATTGATGCACAACCTGACTGTCTGTCTCTAGGCACTGTGGTTGTCTTCAAGGGATTCCCAGATGGTGGGGTTGGAATTGCCAGCCTTTTAAATTCTTGATGCCAAGGACTGAAAACGGGACCTTCCACATACAACACACATGCTCTGCCACTGACTTATGGCCCTCCCCTCCATATTATCTGTGGAAATCATGGTGGATAATTGGCTGGCATTTCCAAGGGACAGTCAGATAGCTGCCCACATAGCAGGTGCTCTAAAGTGTCAAAATGCTTTCTAACATAACTTTGTGTTTAGTGATGGCTTTGGTAAATTGGGTTGACTTCACGATGGTTGAGAGTCCCTAAAGTTCTTAGATTCGGTGAGTCATCCTTAATCTTTTAGAAAGAGGGTTTTATTCTCCTCTATTAGATGACTGACTCCAATCAGTGATTAATAGGTGAGAGAAGGTGAGAAAGAACAGGGAGAAGAGGAGGCAATTTTAATTGTACTTCTGACAAAGGCAAAGGGTAAACAAGAAGATGAAATTTGCATTTAACAGGAGCGAGCTCTTATTTTGCAATTGCGGTAGAATATTCGGCTTCTCCTGTCATGCTGCATCCACTCAGTGCCAGGAGATCTGTTAGTGACAAAAACTCTCAACACAACAACAAAAAATTCCCTGCTGATGGTTACTGCTCAATGAGTGGAAATGTGACAAAGCGGCAGATTACTAGCATATCATATTGACAGTTGCCATTTGGGCAACACAGACCGGGTGCAAATGTTTGCTGGGTCATGAGCAATCATACAAATTCTTATTCTCTTATTCTTATTCTTATTCTTATTTACTGCCCTTCATCAGAGGATTACAAGGTGGTTTACAGTATAAAAACTCAAAAATACATAACATAATAACAAACAAGCAATGCCCCCCACAGAGTTTAAGAGGATATATATATATATATATATATATATATATATATATATATATATGTATATATATATATATATATATATTATTAGCCAAAGGGCTGGGAGAACAGGAATGCTTTTGTCTTGTTTCTAAAGATATATAATGAAGGCACCAGGTGAGCTTCCACAAATGGAGAGCCACTGCAGAACCATTTTTGTGTTGCCACCCTCTGAACCTCTCGTGGAGGGGGCACATGAAGACAGGCTTTTGACAGTGATCACAGGATCCAGGTAGCTTCATATGGGACACTGTTGGGCTCACAACCCAACCAGGATCATGCAGAGGCACTGGCTGTATGAGGAACACAGCCATGGTGATCTACATGATCATGACAGCAACTTTGAGGAATGACCAACATCTTGGCACAAATCATAATTGCTTCATGTCAGTCTTCTTCATCGAAATGCCCATCTACAATGTCAACAACCTCTGTGGAATCCCATCTGGGCTACATCTTTGGAGATCTCCATATGCTATACACATTTTGTGTGAAGTAGATGTTACATCAGAGGTGGGGATCTCAAGCCAAGGGTCTGAATGTGGCCTTGCAGTTCTCTCTGTCAGGCCATTGGGACCCTTCTCAGTCCACCCCTTTATCAGCCCTGCTCTGCAATTGCCTCAAGTGCTTTCGCCTGTCTGAAATGTCTCATTGGAATGCGATGGTGCCTCTTGCTGGTCTGGAGGTAGAATGGAAAGATACAGGTGTGAGCAGAACCCCCTGGCTTTTGTGAGGCTGGAGTGTATCTTACTGTCCCAAACTAAGAGTCACACATATTGTCCTACCCACTTTCGCTTCTAGCCTTACTCACCATTGGAATGAGGCCGCCAGAAGATTGATAGAAAGGTATTGTGGTCCTCAGGCTTCAAAAATTCCCCACCCCATCTTACATTTTAAGAATGTTGAGCAGGACTGTGTACTTGGTATTGTTAGGATATTTCCGTTCCACCTTAAAAGGGAGCAGGATGTTTGTATAACAGCCTGCGCGTTTCCTGTCTCACAGGATGTTTATGTTGTAAGTTCCTTTCGTTTTCTGCTGTTTTGCCTGAGCAGTCGGAGCAGACGGTCATGTCTTCTCATGTTCTGACCTACGCTGAATAAAATGTAAATATGCATGTTCTGCTCTCATGCTTGTGCAACTTTTGCTGTGTGAATTCTGCTGTTAGAGTGTGCACTAAGCCTGAGGCTTAGTGTCGCTAAATTGCTGGTACTGCGTGACTACGGGAGGTCGATGGATCGTCCGGCACCGAGCTTGGGGGCTCAGATGGACTTTATCTCCCTGGCAGTATCCCAACAACAGGTTATGGGCCCAGATTCACGGCACTTGCAGGAGAGTAAGACAGCGACAGACTGCTGAAAGGTATGTGCTGGAAAAGTGAAAGCAGAGGCTTTTCTGGATGCCGCGGAAAAGGCTTTTGATGTCCGGCAAAACTAATTGGCCTGGGAGCCGAGCCAGAGGCATCGTGATTTATGGGCTGCCGAGATAAGACGTTTTCAAAGGCTCACGGCTGAAGCAAAAAGCTGGAATGGAGTTTTTCCAAGCTTCGGAGGCCACTGAGTGCCCAAAGTTAAATCGGCACAATTATCAGAGCTGGGCAGAATGGTGTGAGAGTTTGCTGCGTCAGTTTGGAGTCTGGCATACTATATCTGAAGCCACTCCAGTTCCTCGGACAGAGAAATGGCAGGGCCAGAATTTGAGGGCCGTTGATATTATAGTCTTATCCGTCTCTCTGGAGGAAATAAAGACGCTTGCTGGAAATCTCACGGCACGTGACATGTGGGATGCTTTGAAAAAGGCCCACCAGCCAATAATCCCAGCCCAGTGTTTGAATGCATCGGAGGTCCTGGCTGTTTCCCAGAATGCTAGTGAATGCAGGGGTGCTGAGGGCACCGATTGCAAGCTGCAGGGGGAGCAAACTGCCACGTCATCCCAGGCAGCATTCCAGCCTCCAGGGGGAGCCAAAGAGTCGGCTGCTGAGAGCTCTGTTTCTCGTGAGAACCAAGGCCAGAGCCTATGCAGAGGCCAGAAGGCCAGATGTAAACAAAGGATAAAGCCTGCAGATGGCCAGGAGCGGGGGGGCAAGTTGCAAAAGCCCATGCCAGTGGAAAACAAGGCTATGTTTGCTGGCACAGCTCCACCAAAGGCTAAAGGCACGTCTGATGGCCAGGAGCGGGGGGGCAAGTTGCAAAAGCCCACGCCAGTGGAAAACAAGGCTATGTTTGCTGGCACAGCTCCACCAAAGGCTAAAGGCACGTCTGATGGCCAGGAGCAGGGGGGCAAGTTGCAAAAGCCCTCGCCAGTGGAAAACAAGGCTATGTTTGCTGGCACAGCTTCACCAAAGGCTAAAGGCAAGCTGCAAAAGCCCACGCCGGTGGGAAACAAGGCCAAGGCCAGGTTTGTTGTGGACTCTGGGGCGACGCGCCATCTCACCAAAGACCGCCATCTGTTTATCTCCTTCACACCTCAAGATGGAGAGGTCCACCTGGCTGATGGAAGGACTTTGCAAGCTACAGGAGTTGGGACTGTGAAACTTGCAAGTCTGCATACTACCATCAGAGATGTACTTTTTGTTCCAGGAGCTGCGGACAATTTGATTAGTGTACCACAGCTGACTGGCCGTGGTTTTGAGGTTTCCTTCAAGAGGACTGTCTGTGTCATCAGAAAAGGCAAAGAGGACATGTTGCATGCAAAGTTGATGGATGGTTTGTTCTGTCTAACTTATGATGACAATGCTGTTATATCTAATGCTGATACTTGTTGTGTTGCACAAACTAACAAGGTTCTTCATGCAGGATGCATTCACGATGCACATAGAAGATTTTGTCACCTCTCTTGGCAAGCGCTAGCCAAGATGCCTGAGTTGGTTGAAGGTTTGGACATCAAACCTTGTAAATTTCACATGAAATGTGTATCTTGTGCAGAGAACAAGGTGAAGGTTGCTCCAAAAGGCAAGGAGTCTAGCAGGCAGGCTTCCAAACCCTACCAGCTAGTTCACGCAGACCTGGTAGGTCCTCTAGCGCCCTCTTTGGGAGGAGCAAGGTACTTCATGGTTCTAATTGATTCTTTTTCCAGGTACATTCATGTGTTTATGCTCGAGCAGAAATCGCAAGCATTTCCTAAGTTCAAGGCATTCTGTGCTTGGTTGGAGAATGCTCATGGTAAACGTATCGGCTGTCTGTTTACTGATCGAGGCGGGGAATTCACTTCTCAGCAGTTTGAAGCTTTCCTGACTGAGAAGGGAATCCAGCATGATTTGTCAACGCCTAGATCGCCATGGATGAATGGGCTTGCGGAGAGAGCAAATCAAACGTTGCTGCAAGGGATAAAAACCTTGTTGCATGATGCCAATCTCCCTGAGAAGTTTTGGGGGGAGGCTCTGGCGAATTTTGTTTATTCTTTTAACAGGAGACTGTCATCACCTATTGGCTGCACTCCCTATGAGAAAATGTTTGGTAAGAAACCTAACACCAAGCACTTGAGAATCTTTGGTTCTGACATGTGGGTGCACACCCCACAAAACAACAAGCTTGGGAAGCGTGGGGCACATGGTTTGTTCATGGGGTACGAAAAAGGTGCATACAGGGTATGGATGACTAACTCTAAATCCATAAAGTTCACAAGGAGTGTTGAGTACAATCCTAAGTGGGGGGAAAATGTGGGAATTTTCCAGAGTTATCCAGAGGAGGATGAAGGTGATGTGAAGAAAGCAGATCATGCTGAGAAAGCTGAGGAAACTGAGGATGATGATGATGATGATGACGATGATCAGAGTTCGGATTCCAGTTCAGTGGGCGGCGCTGCTGCTGCTGCTGTCAGTGACAGTGATGACACAGCAGACTACAAGAGCGCAAAGGCCTCAGTCAGACCATCTGATGAGTCTGACAATGAACTGGAAGAACCACTGTTCACCATTGGTCACTTTTCTCCTAAGAAGGAGGAGATGAGTCCAGAAGACTTGCGTCTGGTTCGCAGGTCTGAAAGGGCGACAAAAGGCAAACCTCCAAAGAGATTTGCTGATGAGTTTGCTAAGACGGCAACTGCTGTTCTTAGTAGCTCAGAGAAGGTGTGGGAACCTTCAAGCTTCAAAGAGGTCCAGGAGTTAACCTCTAAAGATGCTGAGCCTTGGCTTAATGCCATGAAGGCTGAAGTTGATTCCTTGAACAGGAACCAAACTTGGGAGCTGGTACCGGTAGTCCCAGGGATGAGACTGGTTGGCAGCAAATGGGTCTTCAAGGCCAAGACAGACCAGAATGGCAAGGTTGTCAGACACAAAGCCAGATTGGTTGCCAGAGGTTTTTCACAGGTACCAGGGCAGGATTACCATGAGACCTACTCACCCACGGTCAAATATGAGAGCATTCGGCTGATGCTCAAGATCGCTGCGGAGGAGAAACTGCATGTTTCCCATCATGACATTAATACAGCTTTTTTGTACGGGATTTTGAACGAGCAGCTGTACATGCTTCCACCTGATGGAATGCAGATACAGAAGGGAATGGTCTGTAAACTGCGGAAATCCTTATATGGTCTCAAGCAGAGTGCCAGGTGTTGGAACACAAAACTCACTGAGACATTGCTCTCTCTAGGTTTTCACCAGGGCAAAGCTGATCCATGTGTGTTTGTCAAGGAGGAGGGGCAAAACAAACTGTATTGTTTATGTTTTGTTGATGATCTTCTGATGTTTTGGAAGAATCAGGCTTTTTACCAAAGCACCCTAGCTCAGCTGAAGGAGCACTTTGACATGAAGGATCTTGGTGAGGTATCCAACTATCTTTTTCTGCAGGTGGAGAGGGACCAAGCAGGTAATTTTCTGGTACACCAAACACAGAAAATTACTGATGTATTAACCAGGTTGAATTTGGTTGATGCAAACCCAGCAGACACACCGATGGTGACAGGTTACCAGGTAGACAGTACTGCTGAAGCATTTTCTGACACAACGCTGTACAGATGCATTCTAGGCAAGTTGAATTTCATTGCTGGTGTTCGAGACCTGACATTGCTGTAAGCACTAACCTGCTTAGCAGACATGCTAACAATCCTACTGTTCAGGATTGGAAAGCTCTGAAGCGCATAGCCCGGTATTTGAAAGGGACTATGGACTACAGGCTAAGGTTCACCAGTCAGAAGACTGGAGGTCTTGAAATCTTTGCAGATGCAAGTTTTGGAAGTGACACCACGGATGGTACAAGCACTTCTGGAGTATGCTACATGTACAACCACTGCCTGTTTGACTGGTTGTGCAAAAAGCAGACAACAGTTAGCCTAAGTTCCTGTGAAGCAGAACTCAATGCTCTGTCATTTTCACTCATGGATTGTGAATGGTTGATGCAACTGTTTAAGGACATTGGGGTTTCTGTGAAATGTCCTATACAAGTGTATCAAGACAATAGATCTTGTTTGGCTTTGCTGAACTCAGAGAGTTGCAAGCAAAGAACCAAGTACTTGCAGATTAAGCTACATCGTGCAAGAGAGTGTATTCAGAAAGGACTCATTCAGGTGTCCTACATGCCAGGAAATGAAATTCCTGCTGATCTGTTGTCTAAGGTTGTTAACAGAGAACAACTGAAGGTTTACGCACAAAGGTTGCAATTGGGTTGAACCACAGGTACTACAGGTTACACGGAAAGGGGGAGGATGTTAGGATATTTCCGTTCCACCTTAAAAGGGAGCAGGATGTTTGTATAACAGCCTGCGCGTTTCCTGTCTCACAGGATGTTTATGTTGTAAGTTCCTTTCGTTTTCTGCTGTTTTGCCTGAGCAGTCGGAGCAGACGGTCATGTCTTCTCATGTTCTGACCTACGCTGAATAAAATGTAAATATGCATGTTCTGCTCTCATGCTTGTGCAACTTTTGCTGTGTGAATTCTGCTGTTAGAGTGTGCACTAAGCCTGAGGCTTAGTGTCGCTAAATTGCTGGTACTGCGTGACTACGGGAGGTCGATGGATCGTCCGGCACCGAGCTTGGGGGCTCAGATGGACTTTATCTCCCTGGCAGTATCCCAACAGGTATATGAGTTGGGAATGTTATGTATTACTAAAGATGATGATGTTGTTCTGAGTTTTTGTAACTTCACAAATTCCATACTTTCCCAAGCCTTCTGGATGAGAAGTGCCAAAAACATTAGCAATGAAGTATTTCACATGGGCAACTGATGTGTGTCAATGACTGATGTGCTGACTCCTTTTGAAATGCTGTTCGTCAATCAAATTAGGCTTAACCACTTCCTTAACTGGATTGCAGCCGAGTTTTTCCATATGATCTTTCAGCCCCAATAGTTAAATTAATTGATGGAACCTTTTCAGGCCATTAGGGAGGATTGATTTGCATGAAGTGAATATGTTATTGTTGTTGTTGTTTGCTTGCATAGTAAAAGTCTGGCTTGAGTGGATCTCTTGGGGACCGCAGTTAGTTAGGGCCATTTTCAGCTGGCACTTAAAGAAATTAGGGTCAGTTCAGATGGTCTTCTCCCTGTTGCCTCCACTCCCACATCTACCGTGTTGAGTGAGCTACCCACAGGAAAAGCATAATGTGTATGTGAACCAGGAACTAGTTTTGGCAAAACCTGAAGCTGCTGTGGCTGAAATGAAGGAATTTCTAGTTCAAACACTAGGTTGCTCACATGAAGAGATGTCTCCTATGAGAGGGGGAATGAGAACACTCCCCCATTTTGTTAAGGTGTTTGTTTTTCTTATTAAAAACCTCATTCAACTGGATGAAGAATAGAGGGATGCTCATCAAATTTGGGGTTGACACAAAACTGGCCAGGTAGCTAATGATGTGGAAGGCAGAACTGGGATTCAAGAAGATCTTAATAGACTGGAGAACTGGGCCCAGATGAACAAAATGAATTTCAATAGGGACAAATGTAAGATTCTACACTTAGGCAGGAAGAACCAGATGCACATATATAGGATGGGGGACATCTGGCTTGCCATTAGTACATGTGAAAAGGATCTAGGGTTCTTAATAAACCACAAGTACAACGTGAGTCAACAGTGTGATGCAGCAGCAGGGGAAAAAAGCCAATGGTATTCTAGGCTGCATCAACAAAAGTTTGGTGTCCAGATTAAGAGACATTATAGTACCGAAATGATTGGTGTGCTTTTTTAATTTTTTTTATATTATAAACACCTTAGAAAGAAGCATCAGAAACTTCTACCATCATTTCAAGTGTCATGCAGATATCAAGGAAAATTTAAATTAAAAAGTAAACAACTGGTGAGAAAAGTACTTGAAAAATACCAATGGTTGGAACAAATAATTCTAACTGAATGTCATTTACCAGCACTGAAGAAGTAGAGGGAAGTGTCAAAAGAAAATAAGCAAAAACGCACGCATGCATTCATTTTTTTTCATAAGCTCATCTCAAACAAAATTCCCCTAGAAATAAAAGCTTGAAGCAAAGCCTTATCAGAGGCTGGGATTTCACCATCTTCTTCTCTTCAGTTTTCCTGAATGGCTTCCATGCTTTCTCCTCTTGTGTACCTACCCATCCCAACTGTATTACTTGAAAATACTTTAGCTTCAGATTTTTCTCCCTTGATGGACTCTGTTGGTGAGTTATGGGGTGAATACAGCTGGTATAAAGTATCAGGAAACAAAATTTATTCATGAACCACACACACACAACTTTCTTGCTGTGATATTTGTCATCTCTCACAAGCTAGGCAAGGCTACAGATGACAACGGAGGTGTCCAAAAAAAGAAGAAAAAAGAACTGTGAGTTGGTACTGGTACTGACAGCTCCGGAGGTAGACTGTTCCTCTCTTGAGTTGATGCACCATTGATGTTCAAGTGATGTTTTCAGGGGAGTTATTCTGTTGCAAGCACTGCTGTCTGGAATAAGCAATCTCCGCGATGCCTGGATTATATCCAGTCTGTTCATTGGTGAGAGTAATCTACAGTAAATATAAAGAAAAGAGTGGGGTTATCTCTGTAGCTGACTGCTTCCTGAAATGGTTTTGGGTGCCTCTTCTGGTGGAGAAATGTTGAAGCCCAGGTACTAGGGATGGGTGATTAATTAATTTGGTTGGCTTTTTACCACTCAATTTGCCCTACCTGAACCAAAGCGCAACTTTCCTTTGAAAGTCATACTTCTCTGAATTTTGCAACGCAGTTCTCCAACCAAAGAACGCATCCAATGAATGTGCATATTAGGAGAAACAATGTACAAAAAAAGCATTAAGAATTGCTTGTAAAAAGGCATATACAAGGCAAAATTGCATTTACAATTTTATGGGGAATGGGCATGAAAATGCACACAACTTTTCATGAATACTTTAAAATAAAATCACAAATACGTGCAGAAATGGGGCAAGCTGAATATTGGGGAAATGAGGAATTGAAAATGACAGTTTTGCCCATCTCAAACATATATTGCCTCAGTACACCTATATTTATGTAGCATGACTAATCGTCACCGATAGATTTCCTCTCCCTGACTTTCTTGAATGTAATTTTATAAGCCACCTGACTAGCCAGTACCACATTTTGTGGCAGTGAATTTCATAAGACAATGATCATGCATTGTGTGAGAAAGTATTTTCTTTTGTCTCTGTATTGAGCTTGCAAATGTGATGTTAAACTTCACTGGGTAATACTACATTATGGGAGATGGACCAAAAAACCCCCACCCCACTCTCTACATCATTCATAATTTTCTAACCCTCTATCATGTCCTTCCCTCTCATTCATTGTTCTGACAACTTGAAAGAACTAGTTGGAGGATGAAGTTTCTTCCTAACCCATCAGATTTGCTCCATGTAAGTACAGGTCCCCGCACTAATTCCCCGATCAAGAACAATTTGTCTTGCCTTTTTCTTTTAATTTGCAAAGTGTTAGCACTCCCTTAAAATAAAAAAGGAACTATTTAGGCACGGAGGGAATGGAAAGTACCTCATCCTTCACTTAATGTAGCATCTCCTGGGGAAACTTTGCTAATAGGATTTAACAGTCTGTTGCACAAAGGAGCCAATGGCATTTGCAAAAAAAGCCCTCTAGCTTCCTTTCCTATCTCTCCTTTGTACAAAGCTGACAGACCTTGGTTGACTCTGTAAACAGGCAGACAGGAGGCTGCGAATGAGTTCTCAATTATCATGCGCTGAAATGGCTGATACCCCTCCCATCCCCTGCCAGTAAGGAATTGGACATGGATCAGCAAGGATTCAACATGGGGAAACGATTCATAGTTGTATACTGCACAGGAGCTTTGCTTAGTTCAGGCATAGGCAAACTCGGTCCTCCAGATGTTCTGGGGCTACAACTCCCATCATCCCTAGCTAACAGACCCAGTGGTCAGGGATGATGGGAGTTTGTGGCGATCACACAGGGCGTTTGACGGTCTATTGATCCCTGTGCCACCACTGCGCTCGCTTCCCCGCTGCCACCAACCCGTTACTCACTGGTAAAACACTGAGTCCAGAAAGTTGTTAAAATTGACCCAAATAAACAAGTTTATTTTATAAGCATTAACAAGTTTATGGTTTCTCAGATAATATTCCTGTCAGTTTCTTAACTTTAGTTTCTTTACCAGCTTATACCTTCCTCATACCTTCTGACTGATTATCTCAACTGTTTGACTGACACCTCTTACCAAATTCTCTCACTCTCTCACATCAGACTAGCCCAACCCATAGACTTATCCTCTCTCTCTCTCTTCTCTAACTCCAGACTGACTTCTCAACCACCCTAACTCTTACTCTAGCTCCTTCCCTTGGGTTCCCATTGGATAGTCATTTTACAATTAGTTAACCCTTTCCTTATGAACCCAGTATGATGTCACACATCTAGGAGGGCAAACGCCACAGAGTTGTAGTCCCAAAACATCTGAAGGGCCGAGTTTGCCTACGCCTGGCTTAGTTTGTAGTGGTATGAATGGGGAAGGTGTCAGATTGCACAGCCCTGGCCCCAACAATTAGAGAGAACTGGGCACTGCCCCAGCAACTCAGTCTGCCTTCAGCTAGTCCTTAAGTGATTTGGCTGCCTTCTTTCTTACAGCCAGCCCAGAGTTGACCACTCCTTCTCTGTCTCAGGGTTGCCCCTGGGGAAATCAAAATGTTGCAAAACATTTGGCGCAGCTTTGGAGGGGATCCTCCAGCTTTGGAGTTCATAGTTAATGTTAAGTATGAAGCCCTCGTATGATGTATCAGCTACTCAGTTTGTGGGGCATTGCAAAACGCAGAGTTTTCACTGTAAATCAACTGCAAAACTTGGGCGCAGGTTTGCAGGGAATGCCAAATTTTGGGCTTTGTAGTTAACTATCCTGAAACCAACAGGTAAGAGGATGGGGACAAAACTAGAATTAGTTGGTTCTGCCTGTTGTTGGCTCCAGCTCCAGCTTCTGTTGGTCTCCAGTGTGGTGTAGTGGTTAAGAACGGTGGACTCGTAATCTGGTGAACCGGGTTCGATTCCCCGCTCCTCCACATGTAGCTGCTGGGTGACCTTGGGCTAGTCACACTTCTTTGAAGTCTCTCAGCCCCACTGTTGTGGGGGAGGAAGGGGAAGGAGATTGTTAGCCGCTTTGAGACTCCTTAAGGGGTGTGAAAGGCAGGATATCAAGTCCAAACTCCTCCTCCTCCTCCTCCTCTTCTTCTTTGTCCCTGCCTTCTGCCTTCACTGGCAGAGGAAGAGGAGTGTGGGGGTAGTGCACCACCCCCGGCATTGCGATCCCCAGGGTGCCATCACAGCTGCCCCTCCGCCTGCGCTGGGCGCCCCACCCCCGCAGGCAGTGCGCCCTGCCCCCAGGACCCGCGCTCTGCCCCAGGTCACGCACCAGCCCTGCCCCCACTTGCTTTCTTCCCCCGGTGCCAGAGCATGAAGCTCTGCCACCATCTGCCTTACCAGTTCCAGTGGGCACCAGACACCACTGCATGCACTTGAGTTGGGAAGGACATTTTTGAGTCTCTTGGGAAGGACACTGGCAGTGACGGGCCAAGAAGACAAGGCTGGGGTGGTTCAGGAAAGAGAGTCTGTGAATAAATTGAAAGGCTGAGGGGGGAAAGATGGGAAAACTCATTTGCATGTCCCAGACAGCAAAGCACTAGACTGAGGAGACCAAAGAGACTAGTAACAGATTGCAATTTACAAAACAGGAAAACAAGCAAAAGAAATTGAGGCTTATGAACATAGGAAGCTGCCTTATGCTTAACAAGACCATTGATCCATCTAGTGCAAGGCTGCCTACACTGACTAGCTGAGACTCTCCAGGATTTCAGACAGGTTCCCCCCTCCCCAACCCTATCTGGAGATGCTGTGAATACAAAGCATGTACTCTACCACTGAGCTATGACCTTTCTCCATAGGCATCTGGTTGGCCACTCTGATCAGACGGGCCCTTGACCTGATCCTGCAGGGCTCTTCCGATCTTCTTATGTGGGAAGGAGGCATCAGTAGATCAGAACATGGCAAGCAGCCAGTGGAAATCAAAAGGAGGTGAATATAACGAAAGAAAAAAAGATGCTGAAGCAGAAAAAGGGGAGAGATTTGGGGAAGCCTAGATGGGAAATTAGAACACAGCTCAGCGACTCTCTCAGTACAGGGAGGGAAATGGTTCATATTGATGATGATGATGATGATGATAATAATAATAATAATAATAATAATAATAATAATAATAATAATATATTATTTATACCCCGCCCATCTGGCTGGGCCTCGCCAGCCACTCTGGGCGGCTTCCATAAAAACAAAAAATACAGTAAAATATCACACGTTAAAAACTTCCCTGAACAGGGCTGCCTTAAGATGTCTTCTGAATGTCAGGTAGTTGTTTATTGCTTTGACATCTGCTGGAAGGGCGTTCCACAGGGCGGGCGCCACTACCGAGAAGGCCCTCTGCCTGGTTCCCTGTAGCTTTGCTTCTCGCAATGAGGGAACCGCCAGAAGGCCCTCGGCGCTGGACCTCAGTGTCCGGGCAGAATGATGGGGGTGGAGACGCTCCTTCAGGTATACTGGACCGAGGCCGTTTAGGGCTTTAAAGGTCAGCACCAACACTTTGAATTGTGCTCAGAAACATACTGGGAGCCAATGTAGGTCTTTCAAGACCGGTGTTATATGGTTATGATGATGAAAGGAAGGGAGTAGGTGCAGAAATAAGCTTCCATTGTAGCATTTATTTATTTATTTGCTTCATCTTACACTTTCTCTCTATCTGCCCATGTTGAGCCACATCCACCAACAGGACGCCTGGAAGTCTGCTTTGATGTGATGGTTTTATGCAAGGAAATCAAGCAATATAGCCTCCAGTCCTGAAACTGGAAGCTTCAGCACAATCCCAAGAAGCTCAGCACCCAGTGAGCAGCGAGCAAGTGTCTAAGTCCTCTTGGGAGATGCAAGACACATTTACATTTTGTATAATCCGTCTCTTCCAAAAATTAGGAGGAAAAGGAGAGATAAGGAGAGCTTCCAGAGCCCAAGGGAGACGAGGTAATGCAAAATTTCTCCATGTTGAGAGAAGGGAATAAGTTTTTTTAATCTCTTCAGAAGTCATACTTATTGCAGCATGGTCAAGTTCTCCAAAGAACTCAATGGGAACAAAGCTTGGAAGAAATGCTCTCTTCCCCAAACAATGGGAGCAGTAGTGCTTTGGATGACCACCGCAATATCCTCTGATTTTTCTGGCCTTTCATGTGGGCAGTTCACAGAACATATATCTATTACATTCCCATATCTGGTGGTTTTCATGTTCCAGACAGGTCAAAAGACCATTCTCCAACAATATGTTCCCTAAAACAGACACATTCTGAACATGCAATTTCACTGGTTGAAGGATATGACTAGCATGGTTGCCTAGCATTCATAATATAGTTGTTTTTTTGAGTTGAGATTCCTGCATCCCTGGGGGGGGTTGGACTAGATGACCCTCAGGGTCCCTTCCAACTCTGCAATTCTATGGTTTTTATGAGTGATGACAAAAACAAAAACAAGAAATCATTGGAAGTATCTTCTTTCTAGCATTGATGCTTGAAAGAAAAGAGCTCCAGCACATGGTGTAGAAGCAGCGATTGCAGAAAACCACAAAGGCTCATAGCAACTTAGTTTCTCAGCCTGTTGCTAATGGTGTCCTGACTCCCAATGTATTCCTGAAATGCTATTATGAACTGCCATTCTAAGTATGCTATTTTTTTTTACAGATGAAACTTGTCACCTGGACCACGTAGGTTGAATTAGATGGAGTGAAACTCTTCCATCCCACTCTGCACTGGCAAATCCAATTCAGAAATAATTTGAATACAGCCAGTATATTTATGGATATCTGAGTTAAATTCAAATTGGAAGTCTGAAGTAATGTCCCCCCTCCCTCCCCAGGCTGAGAGGCTTATCTGCCCTGGTGAACACCTGAGAAATGATTCTGTCATTTACAAAGGACTATTACCATACTTTCTTGGGACATATCTCTCCATGCATCTGAACCGATTTCCAGGAACAACAGAGGTTTAGGGCTGGAATTCAATACCACACTATTATGATCGTTCCATCAGCAAAAGCATTTTTGCTTGCTCAATGGAACCATCTCCCCTCTCCTTCCTCCATGTGCTCTTCTGGACTATTCCTGAAGGGAAGGAGGAAGAACAGGAAAATGTGAGTTGTATCCTAGATGGAGAGAGAAGGCAAAGCAAGATGAAAGGAGAGGGCAGTGAGCTAAGCAATGAGATGGTTGTGGGGAGGGGGAGCTTTTACCTATAATCTGGTCATCTCAGCAGACAGAAGGGGAGAGGAAATTCCAAGTGGCAAATTAAATTCAACACAGATTAGGTTTTCCCAGGGTAGAGTAACAACTGCCCATTGTGAACATTCGCCTGATCTCATGGAGTGGCACATAATCCAGCCATGGAAAGGCAACTGTCTACATATCCTGGTCAATATAGATAGTCTCCAACAGGACATGGAAAATGTACATACATTTACTGAATTTTGTACATTCTTTGGTCTTTATGCATAAGCTCCAACAGGCTTAGGGAAACGTACATATATCAACTGCAGTTTGTGCATTCCTGAGTCATTATGCATAACCCCCAATTGGCTTTGAAGAATGTTCATGCCTTGCCTGAGTTTTGTAGGTTCTCCAGTGAATAGGAACAATCTCCAGCAGGCCTCAGGAATGTGCCTGTATCTAGGGAATGTTGTACATTCTCTGGGCAATATGCACATTTTCAATATGGTGTGCAGAGTCTCCAAGAAACACATCTTTTTTCCTATCTGAAGTGTTTGATCTGTACTTCCTGGGCCACTCTAGCTCACAGCCTAGTCTTGCATGGGCTGTGGCATACCTTGCAGCTGAGCAGCAAGAAGAAGAGGTGGGCTCAAATTAAAGATCAGCTCCTCCCACCCCTCCAGTCAAGTCTTTCATGCCTCCCTCAGAACTTTCAGACTCACACTTGGGATGGTAGACTCTGTAGCAATACGAAGAAGGAGATGAAGAGGGAGGGGCGAATGGAACAGATGACAGCCCTTCCCTTCCTCTGAATACACCTGGCTTCAGTGTTGAATGTATCCTCTCCTTTAGGGGGCAGAGTGCAGCCGGAGCCTGCAGAAAGATTAACTCTTCAAAGTTAATCTTTATTTATTCAAGGGAACCTGGTGCAGCCCTCACAATGTCTGAGACTTCACTACGAGAGTTCCTTTTTTCAATTATATTTTACTAAGTTTCAACATTTTTAACATATACAATCAAAACACAATTTCTCCGTTTCTCTTGTTTTTGTTGACTTCCTACTTCATGGAGTTGTTGTTACGTTCCTTCTGCTGCACCCTATCTTCTAAGCATCAAATCATAACCACATTATTATAATCTGATTACTGCTAATTCTCATAGTTAAAACCTTCTTGCAACTTCATCATATTATAATGTTTCTTTAAATAGTCTGAAAAAGACATCAATTCTTCCATAAAGCACTCATCATTGGATCGTCTTAATTTTGCCAGTTCTGCATAGTCCATTATCATACTTATCTATTCTTTGGTTGGAACTTCCTCCTCCTTCCATATCTGCACATATAGAATTCTAGCTGCTGTTGTTACATACATAAACTTTAACATTTCTTGGGAGATTTCTGCCTCTGTCACCCCTAACAGAAACACTCTGGGCTTTTTCAATACACTAATTTTAAACATCTTTTTAAAATCTCATCGTGTATCATTTCCCAAAATACTCTCATTTTCTTGCAAGTCCACCACATATGGGAAAAAAGATCCATCTACCTGTTTATAATTCCAGCAATTATTAGGAACCTTCTTGAACATTTTAGATAATTTGTTAGGTGTTAAGTACCACCTATTTTCATTTAGAGGATAAAGGTAAAGGGATCCCTGACCATTAGGTCCAGTCATGACTGACTCTGGGGTTGCGGCGCTCATCTTGCTTTATTGGCCGAGGGAGCCGGCGTACAGCTTCCAGGTCATGTGGCCAGCATGACTAAGCCACTTCTGGAGAACCAGAGCAGCGCACGGAAACGCCGTTTACCTTCCCGGCAGAGTGGTACCTATTTATTTACTTGCACTTTGACGTGCTTTCAAACTGCTAGGTTGGCAGGAGCAGGGACTGAGCAACAGGAGCTCACCCTGTCGCAGGGATTCAAACTGCCAACCTTCTGATCGGCAAGTCCTAGGCTCTGTGGTTTAACCCACAGCGCCACCCGCGCATAGTAAGCAGTAAATTTCATATCTACTTTCCACAGCTCTTCCCATGCACTCATTTCTATATTATGTCCTTCCACATGAGAGTTCCTTATCTGAAGATGCTCCTCTACAAACTGCAGGAAGGTAGGGGCATTGCGCCATTCACAAGCACCCGGGATGGGTGCGGAGCATGCTCACCCAGCCCTCACTACTGAGCAGTTACTTGTGTGTTGGGTGATGCCCTTCACCCTCTGTGCTCCCCATACCTGCCACCAATGGGTGCAGAGGATGATCTTCAGCTCCTAGACTAGATGCTAGACTAGATGCCCACAAGTCTGATCCAGCAAATGTTTTAATGCTTTATCTTAAGCTTTATGCCTGTGAAATATCAACAGGGAAAAACTCCTAGCCTGTCATGTTGACTTGAAACAACTTCCTCCTTGCCATGCATTCTGGGAAAGGACAAACCAAACTTCACCACTTCACCACTCATTTGCCTTCCAGCTGGTTTCTCCTGAGCTTTCTACCCAGTTAAAATTAATAACCAGTTATGCTGCAAGCTTTGGATTTTCATATTTTTCTGGCATCTTGTATAACCCGAAAGTGTATTTATTTTGCATTTTTAAAATGCCCCAAAGCAACACTAAAAGTAACGACATCGTAATGTTTCAATATAGTTCAGTCTGGGTCTAAAAATAACTTGTGTGCCTTTTTGTGGATCAATATCAGGTCCCTGCAAACTGTTCTATTTTATGACATTCCTTTTAGAAACTTGCTCTTGAATTGCAAATGGCTGTCATATCTATTAATAAACCATACATCCATCTTCAAGAATGCTCCCTAACTCTGCTCTTCCTTTGCTATAGAGCTTTAGTTTGCATACGGTTGCACCAATCCACATTTTTTTCATACTGTGGGGTGAGCTCTGATCCCTGTGCGGTTTTCTAATAATACACATACCTGGTGTTGATTTATGTACCTCTCCAAGTGCTGATTTAGCCCTTCCTCTGTGCTTCAAGAAAGTTTTAAGTTCCCCTCCTCAAATAAATAAATAATACGGAATGCCACAAGGGTCAGCCAGTCAGACCTCTGCATGAGCAGGTTGGGCAGGGATAAACCTTTATTAATGTTACAAGGGCTATCCAATCAGCACTGTTCATTGCTGGCTCCTGCAGGAAACAGGAAGGGCAGGTTGCCCCTTTGATTCTCTGAGGTAGGTTGCATGTCTCATCCAAGGACTTGTCATCCTTCCCTCACTGCACTGTGAGTTGTCACTAGGGGAATCAGTGTTGTACCTGAATGTCTGAAGATGAGGTGGATTGGAAAAACAACAACAAGCAAATAAATAAATAAATAAATAAATAAAATTATTGTAAGAGTTCTTATTTCAGAACCTTTAATAAAAGTGTGCCCCTTTCTCTCTCTCGTTGTTCAGAAGCACCAAGAGCTTTTATGCATATTTTAGATTAGCCATCCAATATCCATTCCTTGCAGTTTCTGCACTCCTTATAGGTGCAAATGCCTCCTGGGTTCCCAGTTCCTCGAGAATAGAATAAGGGAAAACCAAACAGTATATTGTCAACAGTCTCCTCACATTCTTTCCCACTCACCCCCACTAAAATTGAGGAGTAGACATTGGAGATGCCAATTTCTATCATCTGAATCTTCCTCCCTTCCTTTTTTGGAAGGGATACCTCCCAAAGTTCCATTTTTGTTAATCAAATTCTAAAAGATGGTGTTGGACTTTGCCTCCCATCAGTCCTAGATGGCTTGGCCAAGGCTCAGAGATTATGGGACTTACAGGTCAACGACATTTGAGGGCACCGTCCTTGATCTTCTTGCATGATTGTCTAACCCAACATTGAAGCTTTGCCACCACAGATCATACAACTTAAGTGTATCCTGTGGCATATGTGAGGTCTGGATTTCAGTCTGGGATGGGCAAAGTGGGGAGCTCAGGTATTGCGAACCTTCCCAGAAGCCAATGACAAGGACAAATGATTCATCAGAACTTCATTCCACCCACTTGATGCATCATCTTCCAATATGCCACCATGTGCCAATTTAATTAACATGCTGTTTACTTCCTCATCTGGGTCATTAATGAAGGTGCTAAATCTGCTTTTAAATTCCTCAAAGTGACCTTGGTGAGGGAATGTAATCTGGATCCTCCAGTGGGGCCTGGATGGGATCAGGGAGGACAATTAATGAGGGATGCAAATTAGAAAGCAGGGTGTTGCAGGATGCCAGCACGCACTGAACAGGAGGGAAGGAAACAGCCACCTTAGCTTGGGAGAATCTAGTGATCCAATTTGCCCAACAATGCACCCGGAATTTCACTTCAGCTCTGTCCTGCAAGATCACCTTAGGCCAGCTGACCTTCTCTGCTTTCAGTAGCTACTTTCCCACAAAGGGCATTTTCTCCTGCAGGAGAAATGATGACGGGGAAGTTATGGGGACTGTGTCCCTTCCCCAAGAGAAAAAGCAGCACAGAGGGGGACAATTTTCAGCTGCAAAATGATAGGAAGCATTAAACAGTCTCTTATTCGTCTCCCATTTTGGGGCTGCGTTGGGTTAAAGAACAAACCCACCCCAAGACTGTGGAGCAAAGGCTCACAGAACTCCACTTAGCATGTAGTTTGAGCCTCAGCTTGCATAGCCAGTGGGTTTTCTAACTCCGATCTGCTCAGCTGGAAAAGCAGAGCTACATGTTTTCTCGAATAAAGCTCTTACCCACTGGGCCTGGGGAGACAAAGCAAATCTCTTTCGGTAGGCAAGTGTTTGCTCTTATCTCCTTTCACAGAGACAACGCTTTAAAAGAAGATATTCACTGGTGCACAGTTGGTTTTTTTGTTTTTGTTTTTTGGATTTCATCCCAGGGATGACCAGCTTCTGCATTCACAGTGAGGAACAATCTCTTCTCTGTGCCTCTGAATATTGGGGAACACAAGTGGCGAGAGTGCTCTTGCACTTGCACCATGCCTTGAGGTCTGCACTATAAGAAACAGGATGTTGGACTAGATGGGCCTTTGGTCTTGTTGGGTGCTGTTGCGGTTGCTTGAGAGTAACCAAGCAGGACTCCAACCTGTCTTTTACAGGCTTTATTTTGGTGAAAATATTTACAGTGAGCTCACTGGAAGGACAGATCCTGAAGCTGAGGCTCTAATACTTTGGTCACCTCATGAGAAGAGAAGACTCCCTGGAAAAGACCCTGATGTTGGGAAAGATAGAGGGCACAAGGAGAAGGGGATGACAGAGGATGAGATGGTTAGATAGTGTTCTCGAAGCTACCAACTTGAGTTTGACCAAACTGCGGGAGGCAGTGGAAGACAGAAGTGCCTGGTGTGCCCTGGTCCATGGGGTCACGAAGAGTCGGACACGTCGAAACGACTAAACAACAACAACATTTACCGTGAAGAGCATCATAAGTTCATGTCTGGCTCAATCACTAGCAGAATCCGGGAGTGGTCTGTTTTTGTACCTCCCCCAACATAAAGGTTTCATCACCCCCAGCCTTTTCTGCCCCTCCCTGCCCCTCAGACTACTGCGCATGATGGGCGATGGCAAGGGCGTGCCTCCCTCCTCTCCGGCTTGCTCAGGCGCGGTGTTAAGGCTCTTACTAGCATCCCCTGGTCCTTGCACCTCTTCTCCACTGGAGGTGGGGCTTTACTCCTCTCCAGAAGAAGAACTGCTTTGCAAGATTTTCAAAGGCTCGCTGTAACACAACTACCCCTCCATCTCTCACCTCTGAGCCAATGGCAGTTCCCTGACAGGTCTGGTGCAGCTCTCCTTGTGTGCCAGCACCAAGGCAGGACTATACATGATGTGTTACGTGCAGCAGGTCCCAAAGCGATATCTTCATGTTGAGGTCTGCCATTCTCCTCCCTGATGCACCATGTAAGGTAAGGCTATCAATGGCAAATAATAATAATAATAATAATAATAATAATAATAATAATAATAATAATAATTTATTTATACCCCACCCTTCCTGGTTTAAAAACTGGGATTAGGACGGCTAACAGGAAATATAAATCATTGATTAAAATGCGACTTTAAAACAGCATAGAATACAACATAAAATGCAGCATCAATATCAATAAAATTCAAAAATTCAGGGGTCATTTTGGGGAGGAAAAACCCCCCAGTCAGTAGACATGATCACCAGGGCTAACTGGCCAAGTTGGTCCTACTGGGGCCAGCAAGGAGACCAGGGAAGAATTAAATGTGGGGTCCCAGAAATGGTTTCCTCATAGAAGAGGAAAGGGAAAAGGCAATAGAGGATCATGCTAATTCAAACTGAAGGCTGGGCAGAGTAGCTCTGTCTTACAGGCCCTGCGGAAGGAGATCAAGTCCTGCAGGCCTTGATATATTAGCATATTAGTTATACTAGTCTATATCAGAAGGTACAAATCTTGAATGACAGTTGTCTGAGGATGAAAGCAGGAAAGAGTTCCATCTTTTAACTATGGGCTGCATGAAGAACTACTTCCTTTTATCCGTCCTGAATCTTTCAACATTCAGCTTCATTGGATGCTCATGAGTTCTAGTGTTATGCGAGAGGGTGAAGAACATTTTTATATCTACTCTCTCTATGCCATGCATATTAGAAAACACTTTTATCATGTCACCTTTTACTCACTGTTTCTCTAAGCCACAAACATTGAATCTCTCCACATCTTGGATAATTCAAGAGTACAGTGGTACCTTGGGTTACCGACGCTTCAGGTTACAGACGCTTCAGGTTACAGACTCCACTAACCCAGAAATAGTACCTCAGGTTAAGAACTTTGCTTCAGGATGAGAACAGAAATTGCACAGTGACAGTGCAACGGCAGCGGGAGGCTCCATTAGCTAAAGTGGCACCTCAGGTTAAGAACAGTTTCAGGTTAAGAATGGACCTCCAGAATGAATTACGTGCTTAACCCGAGGTACCACTGTACACATATGCTCAGGTGTTGTACTATGGTTAAAAAGGTAAAGGGACCCCTGACCATTAGGTCCAGTCATGGATGACTCTGGGGTTGTGGTGCTCATCTTGCTTTACTAGCCGAGGGAGCCGGCGTACAGCTTCTGGGTCATGTGGCCAGTATGACTAAGCTACTTCTGGTGAAACCAGAGCAGCGCATGGAAACGCCATTTACCTTCCCGCCACCGTAGTACCTATTTATCTACTTGCACTTTGACATACTTTCAAACTGCTAGGTTGGCAGGAGCTGGGACCGAGCAACGGGAGCTCACCCCGTCTCGGAGATTCGAACTGCCGACCTTCTGATCGGCAAGTCCTAGGCTCTGTGGTTTAACCCACAGCGCCACCCGCATCCCGGCACTATGGTTAGATATGTGTATTTTCACACTGAATAGGGTCCTTCTCTAGTATCCCCTGACAGAAACACACCTTGACATCAGCAGATCCACCGCCCTTGTTCTGTGGGCTTCTACTGGTGTTGGTGAGCAGTAGCAGCAATGCGATCTGCACTGTGCAGCTACAAGTTACAAAATTTCCTGCAGCGCCGTGAGGCATTTGTTATGGGGAATTGAATGAAATTTAAAAGGGAAGGAGGCTCACAGCTGCTTGCTGCTAAATTAAACTGAGCCACAAGGAACAGGAAGGTTAGCGAGCCCATTCCAGAACACTTGGCAGCACCTGGGACAGGGGCAGAGGAGCCGCAGCTACCCCTGATTATGGATGTGTTGCACATCAGTTTAGAAAGAGAGCTGGAAATACTTCTGTTTGTTACAACTTGTTAATATCCGTCTTATTCTTAAGAATGAAATTGTGGATGATTTAAACTTGACAGGGGTACCAGGGAGTCAATAAAGTTTTCTCAGGGGTCAGATCCAGCCCAGGGGAAGTCTTTCAGCACTCCATCACAAATAAAAACAAGAGACAAGGGGCACTCCATTGTTATGGTTGCCTGCACTCCAACTCACAACTCCACATGCAATTCATGCATATAGGGGACTGCTGTGTCCTGAATATTAACAGAATTTCAGAGCTCGCTGCCATCTGTTCCAATCTGGCTGCCAAAATATAGTCTCCTTCCTGGAGAAATGGATCTTACCATTTTGTAAATGTGAACTGCATTCTGTTCTCCTGAATATTTTAGTGTTTTGTCAGTGGGACGTGTGGCAACTAAAGTGGGTATACGAAGGACTTCTAAGTGTGAAAATGCGCTGTCTGGGTTATAGAGGAATTGAGTTACTATTTTAAATATTTGTGGGCAGGCAACAATGCCAAAGCATTCCTTGGTATCTTTAATAAGAAACTAGTGGAATGTCCACCAGATGACAATAATTTGCATGGAGCAAATGTGCTAGGATTGCCCATCTCCTCTCCACCGTCTCTCCCCTCTTTCCCCTTCCCCATATTTCTAGTCTCTCCACCACATAGTTCCCTCTCTTGCCCTTTCTCTTCTCCCCTCTCTCCCACTTTCCCACCTCTGTCCCCTCTTCGGCTTGACTTATACATTTATTCCTTCTTCCACCATTTTAGCCAAGCAGAAGGAGAGTGCAGTCTTGATTCTGTTTCTCCTTAACTACCAGGTTGCTAGACCGAATGTTTGAGATCGCTGTATCAAACCTTCTGAGAAAACCTCCCCCTATACTTTTACCCTCACTGTGAACTTTTGACCCTCCTGTGCAGGACAGCCTCTAAAGCAAAAACAAACTATTCTTTCACATAGATTTTTAAACAGAGGCTAGGTTGCCATGGCTCAGAGGTCAAGCCATGGATTCCCTTCATCACCAGGACTAGATGATATTTGAGGTCACGTCCAACTTTTTGATCCTATGAAGTCTGCATGAACTTCCTCAATCATAGCCATTCCTAATGATAATAGACTCACAATCAAGTATGAGCGCCCCTGATAAAGCATTCCTACACTTCCTGAGATCACCAGGTTCTGATAAAGCATCTTCACCCATCCCTGTTGCTAGGGGTTCTTAAGTTCAACCAGTAAAGTTTGTTGTGCAAGACCTGCTTTACTGACCTATGGCCCAGAAAGAAGAAGAAATGAAGGCTTTCAAAATAAAACAGCAATGGGGTGAAAACTATAGGAGCAATGCCCAGAGCAACAGAACATATTTTTAATGATTTATGGACTTGAACAAGTAAACCTGGTAGCCAGATGGATCTGCAGTTCAGTGAGCCAGTGCTGATTTCTCCAGGCAACAAAATGTCATGTCAATCAACCGACTAAGGCCTGCAGAAGTTCTACTAGGAATGTTCTGAGTTTGTTTCATGGTGATTTAGTACAGTTTCATGAGTGTTCCTGTACAACCTGATTGTGTGCTTAGGTGGCATACACTTGGTTTCATTGCCATTTCTCTTTTGTAAATCACAGAATTATATAGTTGGAAGGGACACTGGGTGTCATCTAATCTAAACCCCTGCGATGCAGGAATCTCAGATAAAGCATCCATGACAGATGGCTATCCAACCTCTGCTTAAAAACCTCCAAGGAAGGAGAACCCACCACTTTCCAAGGGAGGCAGTCCCACTGTCGAACAGCTCTTACTGTCAGAAAGTTCTTCCTGATGTTTAGCAGGAATCTCCTTGCTTGTAACTTGAAGCCATTGGTTTGGGTCTTAACCTCTAGAGCTAGAGAAAACAAGCTTGCTCCATCTTTGAAATGACAGCTCTTGAGATAGTTGAAGATGGCTATCATATCTTATTTCACTCTCCTCTTTTTCAGGCTAAACATACCCAACTCCTTCAACCATTCCTCATAAGGCTTGTTTACCATATTTTTATTTAAGTGGAGGGACTTGTGCCTTATTCCAGGCTTCTGGGTAGCCTTGCAGAGCAGCTGCAACACCCACATGTATGTGCAGTATTGCTGAAGGCATTCTGCAGAATTATACCAGCCAGCTTTGGGAACCTCTTATCAACAAACGAAGCATGCCTTGATCTCCTGGCACAAAATATCACCCCAATGTGATATTTCAGAGTAGGGGTGAGGAATTGGTGTTCCTCCAGACCTTGGTGGACCTTTGAGAGCTGAGACAGGATGGCGGGGGGCGGGAATCTGGAGATATTTCACAGCAGATAATGTTTCCTTTGACTCTGAAGCAAAGACAAATCTGTTGCTGTTCACCAAATCACTTTAAAGAACACTGCCCGAAGCAAAAGATGAGACATAAATTATTTACAAGAATACAATCAGCAGTGAGAGCCCTCGTCCAGGGCATCACTCCAATTAAAAACTAATGGAAAAGGCCACATTTTAAACCTGCATGAGATAAGTAAATTGGTAAATCATGCCAATTAATTGATGGATGCATTTAGCCCAAATGAAAACGGTGAATATGAGATTCTGGTAGAACCACAGGCAAGGCAGGAAGGAGGCGGAGATGGACAGAAAAATCTCCAAAAAGGCAACGGATGCACATCTGAAGTGTGCCTGATACTAATATTATTAACGTTTTGAAATTTCAGAAATAGACTGGAAAGAGAAGCTGCTGAATTGCAACTCATTACCAAACTTAAAACCATGGAGAGACCTGGTCTGAACAAAGACATTGGATTCTTATCTCATTATACATGACAAAGCCATTTTTCACCTTCTCACCCCTTGCTTTTTCCTGTAAGACCTATTGCAGTCGTTAAGAGTCGTCAACAGGCTCATCACAGCTATCTGCCAATCACCCATTCCCACCACCCTTCTGAGTAATACCCCTCCCCACCTTCTCACTATATAGAAGGATCTGGCAACTTCTGTTTCAGTGTATCTGAAGAAGTGTGCATGCACACGAAAGCTCATACCAAGAACTAACTTAGTTGGTCTTTAAGGTGCTACTGGAAGGAAAATTTTTTTTTGTTTTAATGTTTTGAAAGAAGGCAAAGGCACACCTCTCTGTCCAGACCTTTGAGAAAGTTTTAGTTCATAGAAAAGGCAAGAGGCAACATGACTGAAGTTTATTAATTTACACATGGCATGAGAAAGTAGATGGAGAAAGGTTTTTCTTCCTCTGTCATAGCACTAGAACCTCTGGACAACCAAAGAAACTGAACGCTGGAAGATACAGAACAGAGAAAAGAAAGTGCTTCATGCAGTGTCTGGTTAAACTTCAGAACTCAGTCCCACAGAAGGCAGTGATGACTACCAACCTGGATGGTTTTAAAAGAGATGGTTTTTTCTATTGCCCTATTTATGAGCTAATAAGAACTAAGCTCCTCCTCTTGATCCCGCCCACCATCACATCTAAGGAAGACTGTTTGAAATTCCTTCTTGTGGACGCAAATCCCCAAATTTCACGTGGGGTGGCAATCTTTATAGTGCAGGCTTTGAAACTTAGGGCTACACTGACTGGGTAGTGTGTCCCAGACCTGGACCTGTTTTAATTCTTTGTATTACCTTTTTAACCTAATGTGCTGAGCCTATTTTGGGGCCATTATATGTTTTATATACATCTGCATTTTATATGTTTTATATACATCTGCATTATATACATCTGCATTTTAGATTCCTGGCGCTGGCAACTAAATTTTTATATTATTGTTTTAGGGTAATTTAAATGTCACAATGCCAGTAATATCGTTTGAATTCTGTTTTATCAGGTTGCTTCTCTCTAGCATTTTTGTCTTATCTTGCTATGGCTGTATGCTAATGCAATAAAGGTTTGATGAAAAGAGGATGAGACAAATTCATGGAAGAGAGGGCTATCAGTGGCTACTAGCCATGATGACTATGTTCTGCCTCCACAGTTGGAGGCAGGGGTGCCAACTTGAATAAAACACTGTAGCCATTAAAGTCTAACAGTATTAATGTGCATTAAGGTCCTTCATGAGATCTATGGCTTTTCAGTTCATCTGGTTAATGCTAGTGCCTTCTTCAGGGCTACATTTCAGAAGAGTAGCCATGATCACCTGTTGTAACTCAGGACTGCAATACCTCAACGACTGCCTCTCCCCATATAAACTGACCTGGACTGTGTGTTCTTTGTCCGAGGCCCTTCATTGTATGTGTGCCTCGTGAGGTCCGGAGGGTGGTGACACAAGAACAAACCTTTTCTGCAGTAGCTCCCCATTTGTGGAACGCTCTCCCCAGGGAAGTTTCTCTGGCATCATCCTTATATATCTTTAGGTGCCAGGCGAAAATGTTCTTTTCCAACCAGGCTTAGGGCTGACTAATATTCTACAGCCTTTTAAATGTCTTTGTGGGAGGGGGAGTTATTGTGATGTTGTTTTAACTATTTATTTGTGCTTTTATCTTGTGTTTTTATCTGGTTAACTGCCCTGAGATCTTTTGATGAAGGGCAGTATATCATCATCATCATCAACAACAACAACAACAGCAAGTGTTGGTGCTGACCTTTAAAGCCCTAAAAGGCCTCGGTCCTGTATACCTGAAGGAGTGTCTCCACCACCATCGTCCAGCCCGGACACGGAGGTCCAGCACTGAGGGCCTTCTGGCGGTTCCCTCACTGTGAGAAGTGAGGTTACAGGGAACCAGGCAGAGGGCCTTCTCGGTAGTGGCGCCTGCCCTGTGGAATGCTTTCCTAGCAGATGTCAAGGCAATAAACAACTATTTTAGTCTTAAAAGACAACTGAAGGAGGCCCTGTTTAGGGAAGTTTTTAATGTCTTACGCTGTATGGCTTTTTAATATTCAGTTGGAAGCCACCCAGAGTGGCTGGGGAAACCCAGCCAGATGGGCGGGGTATAAATAATAAATTATTATTATAATTATAGCAGCAGCAACAACAACTTCTACTAGATCTTGCACCTCTGAAAGGTAATGGAAACAGACATCAACCTCCTGATGCTCAGAAAATGTGTCTTAGTGCTGCCGAATTTTGTTTTTCACTTACAACAGGACAACATGGCTATCCTTCTAGAATGTGTCATGATAGGCTGAGAAAGGAAAGAGCTATTTAATTTAAAGTGAAACTAGAAAAACAGCATGAAGCAAGGCAGTTGAGCAAATTATTTCCATGGGTTGGATAGCAGGCCCTGCAAAAAGACTGAGCAAATATGAACGTCACAATATTGGAATTTGCCATGCAAGTCAAAAAGCACTCTTTAATGTTTGAACCTCATAAATGATTAAACCTCATAAACCTCATATATATAGATATTCAGATGGGACCCATTTCCATATAAGACAGACGGTATCATGTTGGCCAGATGGAAACTGCTGGCAAGTCATCTACTATATTAAGTACCAGCCTGTTTGGTTAGTCCACTGAACGATAAAACAGAACCTCTTTTATTAAATACATTCATCTAAAAACCATGTCCTTGGATTCCACTGTCCTTCAGTCAGATTCCTGTTATAGGATGTCCAGTTGGCAATTTTTCTCACTTTCATTTCTGTGTTTTTGAGCGAAACTGGAGCTGATATGTAGACTTCTATAATTCACTCTACACCGGTCTACTATTAAAGACAATGCAGAGGCTTTGGCAAGTGCAAAATGTGCTTGTTAGCTTGGTAGTAGTAGTAGTAGTAGTAATGATAATGATAATAATAATAATAATGATAATAATATTATAGTACCCCACCCATCTGATTGGGTTGCCCCAGCCACTCTCGGTGGCTTCTGATACGCACACATACACACACACTAGAACATTACACATTAAAAAGCTTGCATCTACAGGGCTGCCTTCAGATGACTTCTAAGAGTTATATAGTTACTCATCTCCTTGACGTCTGATGGGAGGGTGTTCCATAGAGTGGGTGCCACTACTGAGAAGGCCCTCTGCCTGGTTCCTTGTAACTTCACCTGTAGCAATTGGGTCAGCCCAATGGGGCCATGTGGCACCAGTCCTGAGAGCACTTTCCCCATATCAACAATCCTGAACCCTGTGATTGGCAGCTGAGGCCTTGTTGGTGGTTGCCCAGTTGGCCCCAACCCATGACAGAGCCTTTTCAGTGGTGGTTCCCCAGTTGTGGAGTGCCCTCTCTTGTGAGGTATGCCTGTCTCCATCATTATTAGCTTTCAGGCAGAACTTGAGTACCTTTCTGTTACCCAGGCATTTGGTGGCTGAAGAACATTTTTCTTCCCAGAAACCTCAAGATCGTTGGATGGGAAGTGTGTTTTCAATTGCAATCACTTTAGGAATGCCTTGAACTGTAATTGTTTTTAGAGTGCTTTGATTGGTTTTATAATGTTTGTTGGTTTTTTGCTATGCTTTTGTTTTTAAATTGAATATCTGTTTGCTGCCCTGGGCTCCTTGGAGAGGAAAAGCTGGAAATAAATCCAATCAATCAATGAAGCAAGCAAGCAAGCAAGCAAGCAAGCAAGCAAGCAAGCAAGCAAACAAACAAACAAACAAACAAACAAACAAACAAACAAACAAACAATGTGAGAGTAAAGTCTTGCTCCTGGAGGGAGAAACAGCAGGCAAGGTATGGACATAACTGTTAGGATATTTCCGTTCCACCTTAAAAGGGAGCAGGATGTTTGTGTCACAGCCTGCGTATTTCCTGTCTCACAGGATGTTTATGTTGTGTCGTTGCTTTCGTTTTCTTCTTGTTGCCTGAGCAGCCGGAGCAGGCGGTCATGGTTTCTTTGTTCTGACCAACGCTGAATAAACTGTAAATATGCTCTCCTGCTGTGCATCTTTTGCTGTGTGAATTCTGCTGATAGAGTGTGCACCAGCCTAAGAATGTGGCAATCTATTCTGAGGCTTCGTGTCGCTATTGCTGATACTGCGTGTCTACCAGAGATCGATGGATCGTCCGGCAGCCGGCTTGGGGGCCATGATGGACTTTGTCTCCCTGGCAGTATCCCAACAATAACCACACCATTTCCCCCCCTCACCTTTAGTTTCTTATGTCCCTGTCTTCTTTTTTTTACTCCCCTCCCTCTCCCCTCCATTTTCCTTTCTTAAGAACAGCCAGATCTTACGCAGTCCATTCCCTGCAGCTGTCAGCCAGATGCCTGTGGGAAGACCACAACCAGGACACGAATTTACTATTTCACAGTGTACAACTGGGTAGAATACCAAGAGCCTTCCATTATAAGCCTTCGCAAGGAAAAGGGATGAAGGCTACCAGCACCATGCATACACAGAAGGAAGTCCTAAGCCACATTAATACCATGCGTTTAAAGCACTACGATACTGCTTTAAACCATCGTGGCGTCCCCCAGAGAATCCTGGGAAGTGTAGTTTGTTAATGCTGCTGAGAATTGTTAGGAGACCACTCTCCTCCTCACAGAGCTAAAATTCCTAGACTTCCCTGGGAATCATAGAGTTGGAAGGGACCCCGAGGATCATCTAGTATTCTTGCAATGCAGGAATATGTTCCCATACGGGGATTGAACCTGCGACCTTAGCCTTATCAGCACCACACTCTAACCAATTTAGCTATGCAGGAAGAGGCTTTGACTCTTAAACCACTCTATGGATTGTGGCTCCGTGCAGGGAACAGGGGTCTGCTAACTACTCTGAGGACTTGAATTCAGCAGTGATTACTCCTTGGTAAAATGGCAGTGTTACTTTTTCTTAAAGAATGCTAAAATTTCAGAGATGGGAAAGGGGCTGGAATATCCCTGGGAGGAGGGAAGGCCCCCATGGACCCCCGGCAGCTACAGCCCTGAGGCCAAACTTCCTGCTCTTTTACTGTCAATCATTTGGGATTGTCCTTTGCTTGGACCATTTGCTCAAACACAGTGCTCTCAAACCTGCAAGCATGCTGGTCTGTTATGGCTTCTAACGTTGATGCCCCGATACTATTGGAGACTTCACCACTCAGTGCTACAATTTCCCACTGCCTGGAGCTATGCTGAAGGCTTGTTTCCTCCATAGGTTCTTTGCTAAGGAATCTGACTCACCAAAGTATGATGGCTGAGCTTCAGAAGCGGAGCCAGAGCAGCAAAGAAGAGCATCATTTCACTTCCAGCTCTGCACTTGTTTTGACAGGCAGCTTGTTGCCAACATTGGGTAGTGTCCAGTGCACTGCTCCAAGAATGTCCCATCAGTACAAGGATTTCTGCTTGCGTGACAAAATGTTCTCCTCATCTCCTCCCCTCCCCCTTCCCACTAACCTAGCATTTCCACCATAAATTTGTCCAATTCTCTTTTAAAGCTATCCAAGTTGATGGCCATCTTGTAGTGAATTCCATTGTTTATGTGTTTTGTGAAGTACAGAATATGGAATATGGAATATCTGGCTTAGGACGGGGCCTGACAGGCAGGCATGGGGGACTCCCTGGTCCTGAATGGGATAGCTGTGCCCCTGAAGGATCAGGTGTGCAGCCTGGGAGTCATTTTGGACTCACAGCTGTCCATGGAGGTGCAGGTCAATACTGTGTCCAGGGCAGCTGCCTACCAGCTACATCTGGTATGCAGGCTAAGACCCTATCTGTCTGCAGACTGTCTCACCAGAGTGGTGCATGCTCTAGTTATCTCCCACTTGGACTACTGCAATGTGCTCTATGTGGGGCTACCTTCTGAAGGTGACTCAGAAACTACAACTAATCCAGAATGCGGCAGCTAGACTGGTGACTGGGAGCAGTCACGAGACCATATAACACCAGTCCTGAAAGACCTTCATTGGCTCCCAGTATGTTTCTGAGCACAATTCAAAGTGTTGGTGCTGACCTTTAAAGCCCTAAACAGCCTTGGCCCAGTAGACACGAAGGAGCGTCTCCATCCCCATCACTCTGCCCGAACACTGAGGTCCAGCTCTGAGGGCCTTCTGGTGGTTCTTTCACTGCGAGAAGTGAGGTTACAGGGAACCAGGCAGAAGGCCTTTTCAGTGGTGGTGCCTGCCCTGTGGAACACCCTCCCATCAAATGTCAAGGAAATAAACAACTATCTGACTTTTAGAAGACATCTGAAGGCAGCCCCATTTAGGGAAGTTTTCAACATTTGATGTTTTATTCTGTTTTTAATCTGTTGAGAGCCACCCAGAGTGGCTGGGGAAACCCAGCCGGATGGGCAGGGTATAAATGATAAATTGTTGTTGTTGTTACAGCTCAATAAACTTTCATTTGTTTCTACAGTCTTGAGTGTGTGGTCCTTGCTAGTAGTCTAGCCTTACTCATGGGGATGTGATTACAAACCCAGATTTACAATGAAAAGATGTGGATCCATGGTTATACCGTGGTGGCAAGAGGCACATTGATATCCTCCTCATTTTGCTGCATCAGTGCCATGAATGGCTGTCCATCATTTAGCAGGTTAAAAAGGTTGGTGGAGAATACAGAATCAATGAGAGCACTGCCCAGAGGGCTTCCTGTCTGCTCTCTGTGGGTGGAGGGAGATGTGAAACACGGAAAGATTATGCTGTATGATTTAAGCTTATTATTGTCCTCTACGTAGAAAACTATACTCGCAGCAACTTATCAAACTATAAATTGAACAGAAACAGAAATAGGATTAAATACCAACCATGAAAAATAACAAGGTATAAAAGAAGCTCTGAAAAAGAAAGAAGTTGACCAGTCAATTATCCAGAATTTATGTAGAAAGAGACTCAGGTCAAGGTCAAGGTACCCCTGCCTGTACGGGCCAGTCTTGACAGACTCTGGGGTTGTGCGCCCATCTCACTTAAGAGGCCAGGGGCCAGCGCTGTCCGGAGACACTTCCGGGTCACGTGGCCAGTGTGACGAAGCTGCATCTGGCGAGCCAGCGCAGCACACGGAACGCCATTTACCTTCCCGCCAGTAAGCGGTCCCTATTTATCTACTTGCACCTGGGGGTGATTTCGAACTGCTAGGTTGGCAGGCGCTGGGACCAAGCAACGGGAGCGCACCCCGCCGCGGGGATTCGAACCGCCGACCTTTTGATCGGCAAGCCCTAGGCGCTGAAGCTTTTACCCACAGCGCCACCCTCGTCCCTAGAAAGAGACTGCTTTTCATCAAATATGTGTCCTGGTAGTTTTACCTGGGCACAGTGGCGTAGCGTGGGGAGTGCAGGGGGGGGCCGGCCGCACCGGGCGCAACATCTGGGGGTTAGGGTTAGGGGGCGCAAATCCACGGGTTAGGGGGCGCAAATCCACGGGTTAGGGGGCGCAAATCCACGGGTTAGGGGGCGCAAATCCACGGGTTAGGGGGCGCAAATTACTTGCCTTGCCCCAGGTGCTGACAACCCACGCTACGCCACTGCCTGGGCATGATACTCCATAAAGCACACTGCACCAAGCAAGAGTCTCACTTCTTGTCCCTGCTTATCTCGCCTTGATGGGGAATCCATCAAGGGTGTGTTCTCAAAAAGATGGCGAGAAAGATGGTGCCACTGGGAGAATCCATTCCATAAGACAGGGGTATCCATTATGGTGCCCCCCCGATGTTGCTGGAGCCTTCACCAAACAGGGATAATAAAATCACTAGCATTTGGAAGTGGTAGAATGAAGGTTGTTAGAAACTAAACTGATTACTGAAGGACAAGAGACTAATAAAGTTATTACGAAGTGGGGTTTGATTACAAATCAACACAAAACTTTAGTATTAGGTTAATCCAAATACACTTTTTGTGGTTATTTAAACTTGGCTGTATAATGGGAAAATATATCACTGTCAAGGGTGTATTCTAAGCTTAATTACTGTTCTCTCTGAAAAATTTTACACATCACAAAGGAAGACAGGTGAACTCATATCAGCGTAATGGAAGAAGCAAAGATCACCAGTGTGGAAGCAATGATTCTTCAACATCAACTTCTGGTCATGTTGTGCGGATGCCTGATTATCATCTTCCAAAGCAACTGCTCTATTCCGAACTTAAAAATGGAAAGCGCAATGCTGGTGGTCAACAAAAGAGATTTAAAGACTGTCTCAAGGCAAATCTTAAAAAATGTAGTATAAACACTGACAACTGGGAAACACTGGCCTGCGAGCGCTCCAGTTGGAGAACAGCCTTTACCAAAGGTGTCATGGGCTTTGAAGACACTCAAACTCAGGACACAAGGGAGAAATGTGCTAAGAGGAAGGCACGCTTGGCAAATCCACACCGTGATCAACTCCCGCCCTGAAACCAATGTCCCCACTGTGGAAGGACATGTGGATCCAGAATTGGCCTCCAGAGTCACTTACGGACTCATGTTTATGGAAGAGAATCTTACTTGGCTATGAGTGATCGCCAAAGAAGCAGCAGCAGCAGCAGATTCTTTATTATTTTTTCTGTTTCTTTTTTCTTTATCTTTATTATCTAACATCTGTCTAACATATGTGTGCGCGTATGATTGATGTAAGGTTTGAATTGATGCAAACTATGTTTTTCTCTGGGAGACAGAAGTGCCTGGCGTGCTCTGGTCCATGGGGTCACGAAGAGTCGGACATGACTAAATGACTAAACAACAACAACAACATGTTTTTTTCTAATAAAAAACAAACATTAAAAAGAATAAAAGAAGAGTGATTACTTTCACAAGTTAATGGGTGATCATAAATAGAAACCAACAACTTTGCTATTGCATCATTTCAAACACAGGGGAGTTGCCTCGTAAATTCAGCTGCGGAAAAGCATCGAGTTTGATCTAGAGTAGACTAAGTAGCTGAGTCAAGAGTAAGCCTGCTTCTAGGCAGGTGTTTATTGTGGGGTCAGTGACCCTCTTGCACACACATTTTTAGAATTGCCAGGATGTGTTCCTCAGCCCCATTTTTTCCAGATTTACTCTGAACTAGTTAATGATATCAGAACGACCCATTTACAGCATTAAGCCCCCTCTGAGAGCACCATAACTTCCCCCATGGATTTCAATGGGATCTAAGTACAACTAATGTAATGTGGATCCAACCAAGAGGACTGGATTCTAAGATGCTCCTCCATTCATGTAATAAGAGCCATTTCTGCCCACTTCCTTTTCCAGATACAGCCCTCTATCACACTATCTCCAAGGAGCCCCCAAGCCTGAGGTCCATAATTGGGGTGTCTTTGGCAGGGAGGAGGGAATGCCCCATTCTATGCTTGAGGACCCTGTTCCACCCATGGGAGGGAAGTCAGGATCCAAACCATTGGTTGTGTTTGATGGTCCATTCATACACACAAGATAAGTGAAGGGAAGAATTGTACCACCCATGGAAGGGAAGTCAGGATCCAAACCATTGCTTGTGTTTGATGGTCCATTCATACACACAAGATAAGTGAAAAGGCAGAAGTACCGTATTATTATTTTTTCAAATTCTGACCGTGAAAACTTAAAGTGTGGCTTAAGTTCGTGACCGTACAAAAATGGGCTTTTATGATATCGCTGCTAGAACAGACATACAGTAAAACGAAACAAAATAATGATTTATTGCCAATTTGCGAGCTTGAGACTGTTGTGCAATTAATTCCAATGTCATTCATCACTTTCCCCGTATTTTATAGTGTAGTATTGATTTTTTTATTTGCATTTACGGTGCCACGAACAGGTGTTTACCCCACATGTGGGTCCTCTCTAGTACCTGTAGGATTTTTCTTCTACATTTGCCATTTGGGGGTGGGAATGCTTGCGGAACTGTAGCAACTGAATAGCGATTTGCGATTTTAGCGATTGTACGGTAACTTTAGTGGGCTTGCGAGATCAAAGGCTTAAATTGGCTCAGAGTTACAATTCTACCAACTGCAGCGATTTTCAGCCTGCAACCCAATTTTAAGGGAGCGGCTTATATTTGGGTATTGTCTTTTCTCTCCCCCGCCCCTTGAATTTTAAAGGTGCGGTTTATTTGCGGGTGTGTCTTCTATTCGGGCCAATACGATATTCCATCAGAAAGCATGAAAAAACCACACGAAAGTATGTATCTGAAATATACTCGAGTCGAGTGTGGATTTCATGCTCTTTATTCAGCTCATAGTAGTGAGGAATGAAACTTTCCCCAAAATATCTGCTTTATATATATTATTTACATAATGGGCCGCACGTGATTGGCTAATTCTGGGATTCTCCTGTAGGCCAATCAGGTTGCGGATTCACTTCTACCTGGAGCTGGATTGGGTGGCTCCTGCAGACCAATCATACTGCTGCATTGTTCTAGGACCAATCAGACTGCTGCATCCTGAATCTTATTGTTCCAGGACCAATCAGACTGCTGCATTTTGGATCCTATTGTTCTAGGACCAATCAGACTGCTGCATTTTGGATCCTATTCAACTCAGTACATAACACCATCAAACCTCAGTTCCATTTTTTTCAATATGGCAGGTGTGGGAAACCTCTTCCAGCCTAAGGGCTGCATTCTTTTCTGGGTAAGGGTCACATGGCAAAGGTGGGCAGGGCCAGAGGAAAAAGGGGTGGAGCAATGCAAATTCTATCTTTATACAGTAGGCTAGTTTCTATGCACTCTCTCACACACCCCTTGTTATCCTTCATCCAGGTGGGACAGATGCATTATCAGAGTACAAGAACACACTTTAGCCAGTCAAAACCACTCAAGGAGGATTTGAAGGATGAAAGGCCAGTCGTGGTGTGGTCTGGGTAGGGGTTATGGCCTGGGAGAGTCCCGAGGGTGAGAGAGAGGGGTCTGGAAATCCCCCACCCCTGCAGTGTGGACTTGCTTCTGAATAAAATGTGCTGGATCCAGGCCTTAGCTCTTTTGCCTCTCTCCATTTCCCCTCCTCCCCCAGAACTCAGAGCTCAGCAGATAAGTCCATCATTAAATCACGAGTCGGATAATCTGCTTATTCAGATGGAAAGACACTTCATGGATAATTAATATAGGCGAAGCCTTCAGGTGGCAAGGTGTCAAAGCCAAGGAGCGAGGGATAAAGACATAAAATGGGATAACAGAAAAGCGTGGACCTTTTTCAGCAGGCCGGGAACAGAGTCTGTCAAACTTGGTTGCAGCATTTCTTTGTTAATTGCAAGGAGCCAGGATGGGGGAAATCACATCTAATCCCGAGCGTGGAGAGAGGATGAACGGTTCAGCTGACAAGGGCAGAAGATGTAAAAGTGAGCTGTAGGCACCCTGCAAGTTTCTGTTACATCGTTATTTACCATCAGTCCAGTGAGCTGAAGAAAAAGGCTGCCCACTCACCACTGGAGTGAAGTCCATTAATTTTGATCACGGGACGAGGAAGATTGTCCTGTTCTCAGCATTTCCCCTGCTTTACTTCCTTGGACTTAAATCAAAGAGTAGCTATTCTGCACTGCGCTGCACATTTCAGAGATATATAGATGCCCAAACCTAGATCTAATTTGGATTCCATAAACCCAGATGATTCACTGCTAGGGTTGCCATACTATGTCTGGACGCCTGGCAACCCATGCCAGCAATGTTGTTTTGGGCGCTTTTCTTTAAAAATAGCTCAAAAAAGAAAAAAGCTCAACAACTTTTCTGTTCAGATTTTCACTTTTTGAAATATGGCAATCCTATTCACTGCCCCACACACAACCTCTCTCTGCAGAAGTTCTGAGAACAGGGTGTTGGACCAGATGTGCTTTCAGCCTCACCTACAAGGGACCTTGCAACAAAGTGTCACTGGAAGGGAATTTCGAAGGCAATTTCTAGGTTCCTGCTTGTACAGTGGTACCTCGGGTTAAGTACTTAATTTGTTCCAAGGTCCGTACTTAACCTGAAACTGTTCTTAACCTGAAGCACCACTTTGTTCTCATCCTGAAGCAAAGTTCTTAACCTAAAGCACTATTTCTGGGTTAGTGGAGTCTGTAACCTAAAGCATATGTAACCTGAAGCATATGTAACCTGAAGCATATGTAACCTGAGGTACCACTGTACAAGAAAATATATCAAACAGTTGGACTATGCTTACTTAAGAGTTGTTGTTGTTTAGTCGTTTAGTCATGTCCGACTCTTCATGACCCCATGGACCAGAGCACGCCAGGCACTTCTGTCTTCCACTGCCTCCCGCAGTTTGGTCAAACTCATGTTGGTAGCTTCAAGAACACTGTCCAACCATCTCATTCTCTGTCTTCCCCTTCTCCTTGTGCCCTCCATCTTTCCCAACATCAGGGTCTTTTCCAGGGAGTCTTCTCTTCTCATGAGGTGGCCAAAGTATTGGAGCCTCAGCTTCAGGATCTGTCCTTCCAGTGAGCACTCAGGGCTGATTTCCTTCAGAATGGATAGGTTTGATCTTCTTGCAGTCCATGGGACTCTCAAGAGTCTCCTCCAGCACCATAATTCAAAAGCATCAATTCTTCGGCTATCAGCCTTCTTTAAGAGTAAGCCCCATTGAATGCTATAAGATTTGCTTCCAAGTGATGATGATGATGATGATAAATTTTATTTGTATCCTGCCCTCCCTGGCCAAAGCCGGACTCAGAGCGACTAACAACAGGTAAAAATAGCACAGTGTACATAAAATCACAGTGTCACTTAATTAAAATATATTCTAGAATCAATTCAGAATCAGATTTATGGCAACCATCGTGTTAGAGTTCTATGAAGATTACAGAAGGCTGCAAGTTTGCATGAGCTCTGCACAGCTACTTTCTGTTGCTCGTCGTTAACAGAAGAAGAGCAAAATCTTCAGGTTTATGCCAATAGCCTTGATTTGCATAACGATGTGAAGTGTGGAATATGGCCTTTTTAAAAGAGCAGAATATTACAATTTCTGGGCTTTGAGGTGTTTACATAATAGAACTTTAGATCTGCTGCCCCTCTCACAAATGTCTGGAGTAATTCATGAGCAAGATCGTTTAGGTGCCTGGTGAAAACTTTTCTGCTTATCTCTGGCATTTTAAGAACTGCTAATGTAAGCATTCTGAAACTTAGAGCAGTTTGATTGTACCATCTATTTAAATTTCTGTTGCTATTTTAATTTGCATTATTAGTTTGCATTGTTGTTGTTGTTGATAAGTGTACTTTTAGTTTCTTGTTATCCACTCTGCTGAAATATGAAATAAATACATAATGAATCCTAAATGTTCTTAACATTGTGTTTTTATTGTAAACCAACCTGGGACCTTGGGCTGAAGGGTTGATAACAAATGGAATCATCACCATCAGGAGGAAGAAGGTTTTATTCCACCTAAAGAAGGAACTTTATTCTCTGAGTGTATATTTCTGACTATCATAACTGTCTCATAGAAGGGACTAATCACAATAAAATAAACCCAAGAGATTCCTGCTGCGATTTAAAGCATGCTGAATAAGCCATGTGGTTAAAAGGTAAAGGTAAAGGTACCCCTGCCTGTACGGGCCAGTCGTGTCCAACTCTAGGGTTGTGCGCCCATCTCACTTAAGAGGCTGGGGGCCAGCGCTGTCCAGAGACACTTCCGTGTCACGTGGCCAGCGTGACGAAGCTGCTCTGGCGAGCCAGCACCAGCGCAGTGCACGGAAACGCCGTTTACCTTCCCGCTATAAAGCGGTACCTATTTATCTATTTGCACTTAGGCGTGCTTTCGAACTGCTAGGTGGGCAGGAGCTGGGACCGAAAGACGGGAGCTCACCCTGCCGCGGGGATTCGAACCGCCGACCATACGATCAGCAAGTCCTAGGCACTGAGGTTTTACCCACAGCACCACCCGCGTCCCTTCTAAGCCATGTGGTTACATGCCCCTAATCTGGATTTTACAGATTTTACAGATGAGCTGTGATTTGGGCATGTGACATGTGTTCATATAACTAGCTCAGACAGCGGTTCAACATCACTGAGAGCTTGTGTGGTGTAGTAATTCAAGTGTTGGACTAGAACCTGGGGGACAAGGGTTCAAATGCCCACTCAGCACTGAGCCTACTTTATAGGGTTGTGGTCAGGATAAAATGAGGAGGCGGAGGATAATGCATGTGTCAAGCGTGGAGAGCCTGGTAACTTCATAGGCAAGAATCACAAGCAGTTTGTGTTTTTTAGTCCTAAATAGCCATGACATTAGAAAAAGAAGATGATGGGTTTTAAAACAACAGCACAACATGAACAGCTACCTGCAGAGATGGGCTTGAGTTGTAAACCAGGCCCTTGGCCATGCGTCCATCCACCAGATTCCTCCAGAGAGGAGGCAGCCGGGATTTCCTGGGCGTGAGCAAGCAGGGGCCTTGCGCACACGCAGACACACATACACTCTCCCCTCTGGAGGCCCAACCAGCACAGTCATCATCCCATTCACACAGCACTCTTTCATCTCTGTGTGTTGACCGCAGAGGCCACAGTCTGCCCTTAGCCCTCTTCTTACAGATCTCTCAGCTGCCTGCAGGTACAGCCGATGTCATTAGTCATCAGCATCGTCAGAGATGCTGGACACACTCAGAACCTGGGCACATTTGCTCCACTGCAAAGTTCCAGGAGATTGGGGGGGTGGTGAGAGAAGAGGCACATAAACAAAAACTGGAATAATAATAATAATAATAATAATAATAATAATAATAATAATAATAATTTATTATTTGTACCCTGCCCATCTGGCTGGGTTTCCCGAGCCACTCTGGGCAGCTTCCACAAAAACCAAAAATACACTAAAATATCACACATTAAAAACATCCCTGAACAGGGCTGCCTTAAGGTGTCTTCTGAATGTCAGGTAGTTGTTTATCGCTTTGACATCTGATGGGAGGGCGTTCCACAGGGCGGGAGCCACTACCGAGAAGGCCCTCTGCCTGGTTCCCTGTAGCTTTGCTTCTCGCAATGAGGGAACCTCCAGAAGGCCCTCGGCGCTGGACCTCAGCGTCCGGGCAGAACGATGGGGGTGGAAACGCTCCTTCAGGTATACTGGGCTGAGGCTGTTTAGGACTTTAAAGGTCAACACCAGCACTTTGAATTGTGCTCGGAAACGTACTGGGAGCCAATGTAGGTCTTTCAAGACCGGTGTTATGTGGTCTCGGCGGCCGCCCCCAGTCACCAGTCTAGCTGCCGCATTCTGGATTAGTTGTAGTTTCTGAGTCACCTTCAAAGGTAGCCCCACGTAGAGCGCATTGCAGTAGTCCAAGTGGGAGATAACTAGAGCATGCACCACTCTGGCGAGACAGTCCGCAGGCAGATAGGGTCTCAGCCTGTGTACCAGGTGGAGATGGTAGAACGCTGCCCTGGATACAGAATTGACCTGCGCCTCCATGGACAGCTGTGAGTCCAAAATGACTCCCAGGCTGCGCACCTGGTCCTTCAGGGGCACAGTTACCCCATTCAGGGCCAGGGAGTCCTCCGCACCAGCCCGTGCCCTGTCCCCCAAAAACAGTTCTTCTGTCTTGTCAGGATTCAACCTCAATCTGTTAGCCACTATCCATCCTCCAACCACCTCCAGGCACTCACATAGGACCTTCACCGCCTTCACTGGTTCTTGCACTTGAAGTAAAAAGACAAAAGAAAAAAACTCAACAGGAAGTTGAGCAGTGGTCATGCACACAACCTGTTGAGCATCCAGCTAGATGATTTCAATAAATAGGGGAACAGATGACAACTGGAAGCAGTAGGGGGCTGCTTGAAGATTTCTTGGGAGAAGGACGAGACAGAGAAAGAAGAGGAAGAAAGAGTTCTTTATTGAGAGCAGAGATGCCCAAGTTCCAAGGACGATAATTCCCCCAAGTGCTGCCCACGTCTCTTTGTTAGCAACTCTTTGGGAGGAGGAGCCATCTTTGTCTGCCACCCCACAAACTCCCACTGGGTGCCAAATCTAGGTCCAGGCTCAGAAAGCGGCCCCTCGTTTTTTAGTCCTTTTTATTCAGTCATCTGGTTGCAAAACAAGAATCCATATCTCTCCCTTCCCCTTCCATTCCCAACATCCTAGGTGCCAAACGGAAATTCCACCCCTCTACATTCACTGTTCTCTAATACGGCTGGACCTGCGAGCCCGAGGGGATCGCCCAGGCTCTCTAAGGAGGTCTCTGCTGGCTGTTCCCTCCCTTCTTCTACTATCTCGTAGCTAGGTAACTCCTGTGGAGGCTGTGCAGCATTCTCCTCTCCCTCTCCTACTGAAACTGCTGGGGAGAAGGGAGGCGAATTGTCCCCCTCCTCCTCCTCTTAGGAGAGAAGCTGATCTGGCTGAGGACACACTTCCCAGTCCTCCTGTTTGGACCATTCCCTCACATCAGGCAATCTTGAGCTCCTTGCAGGTGAGGTGGGATACAAATGCAGCAAACAAATACCTAAACCACTGGTAAAGTCATTTCGGTGTCCATTTCCCCATCTCATACCCTCCAACATTTTCTCACCCAAATCCAGAGCACTGACCCCCCCTCACATTGCCTTACTTTCACTGCCTCTATCTCCTCTTCTTCCTCTGCGACTGGGCCTTTGCCTCCTCAGCATTATTTGTGGGAATGGTTAGGGATGCAGGAGAGAATATATTGTTTGATTATAGCCTTTCCATCTTGTGTTAACAAGTTCCACAATTTAGCAGAGTAACATTCCCCTTTTAAACTTACAGCGGATGCATTTGCTCAGGCTCGCTAAAGCCTCTATAATTACTGTTCTGGTATTTTCCCCTTATTCCTTCATAAAAGATAAGACACAACAGTCTTCTATAAAAGTATAAAAAGAGTTTACTCACTCACATTCTGTTCACAATTGGATCCCAGAAGGAAGACTTAGTTTAGAATAGTAACATACACCTGGAAACTATCTCATAAGGAGACAGTTCCTTTGTCCTGTCTTGGCTGGAAGCCAAGAGAGCATCTTTGGCTAAGCAGATGTTGCTTCTTCGACAAATCTGGTCAGAGAGAGAGAGATGATGGCCAGTCCTATGCTTTTGTTACCTGCACAGGTGAGGCCACACCCACCTCTGGTCATATGTAGAGGAAGTCTGTCCCACGCAGGATAAACAGGAAGGCCTGAATGGCTGGTCCAGACATCCCCTTTTTATGTCCACTGTAGGGATGTTGTACTTGTCTGCTCTTGTGTTTCACATCCCACATTCTTAAGGTCTCCTTGGCCTTGCCACGGCCACCGGAAGTGGTGTACATGCTTCCAAAAGTGTCCTTCCAGGAGAATGGCAGTGGCAGCAGATGTCATGGTGGAAGCCAAGAGTCCACGGCGGAGACCACAGCGGCTGCCAATGTAGAGGTGGAGGAGAAGAGGTGTGGAAGTGGGATATCTGGGATTTCAAACAGAAGCCAGGGCAGTTTCTGTAAATCTGAGATGTCCCTCTCAAAGCGGTTGGTGGGTGGTGTGCCAACTTAAAATATCAAGAAATGCCCTGGTGCTTCTCTAACAGCCAAACTGGACACCTTCATCTGCCCCAGCTACAATGAAACATGTCTCTCCTGTATCAGTCTCTGCACCCACAGCAGGTGCTATAACTCTCCAACGGTTTGAATCTGCCCCCCCAATGGTGCACTCTTCCACTGTCTCTTGAGACAGATGGATGCCAATGACAAGCACAGAGTATATCCATGTACAAGTTGTACACACAAGACTCTCTGTGTGCACACAGATCAGATTAATCTGCAGAGCTGGGAGTATGGCCCACGGGCAGGATTCACACCCACTCTCCTCATTGTATTTCAGAATGTCCGAAAAGCGTGCCCCCCTGGGGGGGCACTGTCTGTAAACAAAGGGAAGAAACCTTCAGCCGCTCCTGTGAACTCTTAATCTTACAGACCTTGTTCCATCTGCAGAACATCCACAGCACAAACCTTTTCTTTTCTTGTAGACTTTTAAAAGTCATGGAACAGTCCTTTGGATTTGTTCTGCTTTGTGGGTTTTTGCAAGTAAAGTACAGTGTCAGCACCGTTAAAGGACATGATTTTCATGTTGTATGCTCTGCACTTTCTTTAGTGGCAGTAAATATACAGAGTGAAATGGAAGCAAAAAGGCAAGGATATAAAGGAGGATTTTGATGTATCCAGTAAGACCTGGAATTGGATTTCCAAAAAACAAAACAAAACTATGAGAGGCCCCAGAGCAGATTTAAGGCTTTATATTATTATTGAGTTGTGTTGGCACCTCTCATGGTTTGATTTGATGTTTCGGGGTTTAGCTTCAGTGATGAAATGAAGCTCAGTGGTGGAGAATCTGCCTTGCATGCCAAAGGTCATAGGTTGGGCTGAGAGACCCCTTGCCTGCAACCCTAGAGAGCTCTCCTTGCCTTGTGGATGAGCCAGCCTTGGGCTTAACAATCAGCCCCTCTTTCCAGGGAATTCTAAAGTTGCATACAATCTGCTCCCAGAATCTGTTCCTTTGCGAAAGGAGGGCGAGGGAGGAAGGTTCTGGGACAACAGTAAGCCTTGGTGTTCTGCTGAAAGCTGGAAGTCAGAGGGCATGAGACTCTTAATCCCAGGGTTGTGGGTTCGTGCCCCATGTTGGATGAAAGATTCCTGCATTGCAGGGGGTTGGACTAGACTACCCTTGTGGCATCTTCTAACTCTATGATTCTGTGTAGGTTTTGCTCGTCCTTGGGGTCCAGCTGGTGTTAGCCAACCATACCGTGGGCTAGTCCCATGTCCTGGGCTGCTGTTAGCCACATTACAGAAATAATTAAAACAAACAAACAACAAAATCACCCTTCAACTTACAATTCTTAAGCAGCCTTCCATAGAAGGGTGACCATTCTTGGAATGCTTTTTTGCAGTTACAATTCCTGGCCAGGTCCAAATGAAGGTGGGTATAATGTAACCTCTCTGAGCAAGCAGCCTCCAACAGGAGTCAGCTACATTCAGAGCAAGGGGGAGAAAGCCATCCCCTGCTGCTTGTTCTCGGTGTCAGATATGTTAGAATATTCCATTCCACCTTAAGAAGAACAGGCGTGACTGTTGTGTGTCGCATACCTGTTTACACTTCAGCATGGAGTCCAACCGGCACATCGGCTGGTGGGCTGGGGCCAGTTGGGGGCCTGCCAATTGTCCCCGATTCCTTAGCAGCATCCCAACCAGATAATCAGTGGTAGACTGCCTCTAGATGTGGAACGTGGGCTGATTTTTGGCCTCAGAATTACGTTCTGTAATTTTTCTGCACTGACATGGTATTCTGCACTGAGAGTACGTTTCCAAGCACAATTCAAAGTGTTGGCACTGACCTTTAATGCCCTAAACGGCCTCGGACCAGTATACTTGAAGGAGCGTATCCACCCCCATCATTCAGCCCGGACACTGAGGTCCAGCTCCAAGGCCCTTCTGGTGGTTCCCTCGCTGCGAGAAGTGAGGTTGCAGGGAAACAGACAGAGGGCCTTCTAAGTGGTGGCGCCTGCCCTGCAGAACGCCCTCCCATCAGATGTCAAGGAAATAAACAACTATCTGACTTTTAGAAGACATCTGAAGGCATCCCTGTCTAGGGAAGTTTTTAATGACTGATGTTTTAATGTTTTGTTGGAAGCCACCCAGAGTGGCTGGGGAAACCCAGCCAGATGGGCGGGGTATAAAAAAATTTATTATTATTATTATTATTATTATTATTATTATTATTATTATTCAGTGGAGACAGCCAGACGACAGCAAAGGACTTGACCCGAGTCATCTTGTAGCACAATGGGCCTGCTATGCTACCTCAAAGCAGGTTCTGTAGGTGGACAGCCCATTAGTCGAATCCTGTGCACCTGCTACCTTTTTGCCATCTCTAGGTGACTTCCCTCCCCTTCCTTTGTTCAAAGCGCTCGCACAAAAGGGGATATTATTATGTCTTTCTTGATTACGAAAATAGCCTCAGTCTTGTTTTATCGGGTTTTATTCAGCAGGAATGTAATTCAATTCTCCCTTTCATTGGGTGACTCAGATGAAAGGGCACATGGCTTTTTATATAATTGCATGGGAGAAAGGGGGTTCGGAAAGGGTGGCGGCTGGGTTCTTCTTTGCTCGCTCGTTTTCTGCACGCCCTGAGCAACAAATGCAGCAGCAGGGCAATATGAGAAAGCAAGCAATTTCCTCGGGTCAGGTGTGGAACAGAGTGACCCACATGGTTAGAGCCAGGTGTGGACTCTGCCCACAACATAAAATCTGAGTTCAAAATCAAATTTTGCAGAGAGGAACCGAATATGCGGCAAGACTCTAGTCAAAGTCATGATGCTACAGGAAGTTATCGTAAGTAAACATAGTAAGAGCTTGGCTGCTAGATCAGACCAAAAGACCCATCTAGCGCAGCATGTTGTTCTCAAAACAGAGTGTTTGTTGTGGGGGAGGAAGGGAAAGGAGAATGTTAGCCGCTTTGAGACTCCTTTGGGTAGTGATAAAGCGGGATATCAAATCCAAACTCCTCCTCCTCCTCCTCCTCCTCTTCTTATCTACTTGCACTGGTGTGCTTTCGAACTGCTAGGTTGGCAGAGGCTGGGATGGAGTACAGGGACCTCACTCTGTCATGGGGATTCAAACCGCTGACCTTCTGATCGGCAAGCCCAAGAGGCTCAGTGGTTTAAAACACAGTGCCACCTGCGTTCCTACCCCAGTTGTATTACAAAGTGGCTGATAATGAGAGGCATACTGTCTTCAACTGTGAAGGCAGTACATAAGCCATTGTGGGTTGTAGCCATTGACAGCTTCATCAAAGAATCAAAGAAATGTAGAGTTGAAAGTGACCCGAGATGATCATCTGGCACATCCGCTTGCAATGGGGAAGGTAGTGGAACCATACCAATACTCCTGATTTCAACTCTGATATTGATTGCCAAGGCCTCCTTGAACCTTGCTGGTCCAAGGGATTAAAAACCAGCAAACAACCATCGTACATGAGTTGGATACAGTGGTACCTTGGGTTACAGATGCTTCAGACTCCACTAACCCAGAAATAGTACCTCGGGTTAAGAACTTTGCTTCAGGATGAGAACAGAAATCACGTGGCAGCAGTGGGAGGCCCCATTAGCTAAAGTAGTACCTCAGGTTAAGAACAGTTTCAGGTTAAGAACGGACCTCTGGAATGAATTAAGTTCTAAACCCGAGGTATCACTGTACAGTGGTACCTCGGGTTACATACGCTTCAGGTTACAGATGCTTCAGGTTACAGACTCCACTAACCCAGAAATAGTACCTCGGGTTAAGAACTTTCTTAAGAACAGAAATCACGCACCAGCGGCGCGGTGGCAGTGGGAGGCCCTATTAGCTAATGTGGTGTCTCAGGTTAAGAACAGTTTCAGGTTAAGAACGGACCTCCAGAACAAATTAAGTTCTTAACCCGAGGTACCACTGTATAAGCCTTGGTGATGTCCAGGTCAAGCATTTCAGTGCCTTAAAAGAACTGATTGGTGACATTATTTGCCAACATATGAGAGCTGTAGGCAGTGAAATAACAGAGCCAGGATTGCAACGTAGCTTTCATTGGCAACAGTGAAGCCCATATCACCCACTGCAAATCAAAAGAAACTATAGTCATCTTCCAAAGCGGAAGTTAGTGGAACCATGCTATCACTCCTGATTTCAACACTGACATTGATTGTCAAGTGATATCAAGGCCTACTTGAAGCATGCTGATGCATCTCTCACCACCCCTGAGGCTTGGCCATGCTGTTTGGGGTCAATGGCAATTGGAGTCCAGCAACATCACATTTGCCACCTGTATTTTAATGCATGTTGGGAGTCGGAAGCAAATGCAGCCAATATTATATCACTTGCGCACACTTTCCTATGCATATGCTGTACAAGTCTTACTGTGATGAGAAAAGCAAGGTTGAAAATTGCAGCCCTACCAAGTCAAAGAATTATCAGCTGCCACTGGTCCAAGTCATGAAAACATATAAAGAAGGAATGGGGAATCTGTGGCCCTCCAGATCTTATTGGACTAGAACTCCCATCAGCCCTGGCCAGCATAGTCCATGAGGGTTTGTAGAAATGCCTCAGTAAATTCAAGGAAATATAAAATGTGTGTGGGACAGGAAGGAGAGTGTTTGAGATCTTGAGATGGTGTTTTTTTTTTTTAATTGCTTGACATTTCTGGTGGGAGGGCTGTGTCTCAGTAATTCCTATAGACCAGCTCCCATGGACCTGGACCCCACAAAGCTCAAATGTTGCCTCTCCCTTTATCAGCCCCCCCCCAACTCTGGTCATCTGGTCATGTGTTCTAACCTGTACCAGATGAAAACCAGAGTGAACAGAATCAGTGCCTTTAGAGGTGTCATTTCCCTTCTTTGCTGTCTCATTTGTTCCATTTGGTCTTTGATGATGCAGATTAACCTCTCCATTTTCTTTTGGAGTAATATATCTAATCCTGTGTTCATTTTTTTTTTTTTACTTTAGATTGGATGCCTCTTTCTTTCCTGACGGGAATCTTCCTTGGATGCAAGTGGTCCTTCTGATGAACAAGAAATGCTCCTTTCAACAGAGAAAGAGAACCTTTGGATCCAAGCCATCATATTTTGACTTGTTCTTACCAATTTTTAAAGCTGCCTTGAGGCTTGGATGAACAATTCATTGAATCGATTTAAATAAATACTTAAAATAAGTAAGAGTTCAGGAAGAAAGGCAATACCATAATCAATCATTTTAAAGCTAGAAACATTTCATTAATTAATGGCAAACATCCTTCTACTATGGATGCAATAAAATTGTGTATGTGGCTATGTGTTCTCAGAATAAGGGAGTTATTTGCAACCTTTCTGTAAGACTGCCCTTATGTTTTTCAGGAGGATAGATTTGTCAGTCATTTACTAGGGTACTAATTAGGAATTTGTTGGTATCACCCATACCAAGGTGTACCATTGCTTCAGCTACAACATACTCTTTGAGCTCAGTATGGTGGGTTTCAGTTGTTTGATGGACTCCTTGGTTTTGCCACAACAGGTAGGGAGTGTGGTCAAGGAGAGAAAAGGAAATGGGGTTGTGGTTCACTGAGATGTTGAAGGGACACCGTGTCACCTACCAGACATCAACGGCCAGCTCAAGTGGATGAAGAAGGAAATGACTTTTGGTTCCTAGAAGCTTCACCCATCTGACAGGAATAGAACAGGTAAGAAATGCAGCAAACTAGTGCTTCCCAGTTCAACTTTTGGTGAGTGGAAAAGGAAGGGCATGGACCAGTCAATCCTCTGATCCAGAAGCCAGAGTGAGGTTTCCTCAACAGGAAACAGAGGTGTTCATTCCATTGCCTCCCCTAAGGAAGGATATCCCCAGTGTTCAAGCAGGTCACTCCTAGCTTACTGCAAGACACTTATGGTTAATTAATAAAAAGTTGGCTCTTTGGTCCATTGGTGTGTCTTATGCCAACTTTCTGGGGTATGGGGGAATTTATTCTTGTAGATCAAATATTACTGATGTGCAGAACAGATGTCTGTCTGGCCCACAGGAAAATGTGGCATTTGAGGGTGCACCCTGGTGTGCCTTGCTCACCAATGCTATGAAACCCTAGAGACATCAAAAAGTGTCTAAAACCTGCAGACCGGGTGGTTTTGTGATCTTTCCTTGCAGTTCTAGTCTAATAATGTATAGCCACATAAATCAGGGGCAGGGAACTGTGTCCATCCAGATGTCGCTAAATTGCAGATCCCATGTGTCCCAGCCAACATGGGCAAGAGTCAAGGATGATGGGACTTGGAGTCTAGCAACAGCTGGAGAACCACAGGCTGGTAAGGAGGACAATGTGAGAGGTAAACTGTTGATTTGCCACAGGTTTTGGTTGTGCTGGCTCAGTAAGCAAGGATGAGTCCACACTTGCATCTTCTTGATCCTCCAGAAGCCATCACTACTTGTCCTCCAGGTTGGACAGAGCCAAGACGGCATAATTCTGCAATTGTTTGCGCTCATCCAGGTTATACTGCAGCTTCTCCAGCAGCTCAAAGTAGCGGAAGAGGGCGTCACGGGGCCAAATGACCTGCTCGTCATTATCAGCCTCGTATAGCCCTGGCAGGTTCTTGTGGACATATGTTTCCCAATCCAGAGGCCCAGCCTCGACTTCTGGTATGCTGTATATTGTGGATGGCCCCATGCTCATTTTGTCCTGCCCCTGGGGTGAGCTGTACTTCTTTTCCAGCAGTTCCAGCTTAAATTTGTCAGCTTTCTGCTGAGTCTCAATCTGCTTCATTTCTTCACTCAATTCATTCCGAATGGTCTGGAAATTGGTGACCATGGTGGCCACCATGAGGTTTCTGAAGATGAATGCCCCAATGAGGAGCCACAAGCAGATGAACAAGCCACTGATTGCTTTGTTTATCTCTGGGACCTTCCACGTGTCCTGCAGCAGAGCATACCAATGGTCCATGGTGAAGAGAATGAAGATGGTCACCAGTGAATTGGGCATGTCTTGAAAATACTTGTTGTACTCTAGGTCATCCAGGTTTGAGCGAGTGTAGCCATCAAAGAAGAAAATGCCTGATACGGCAAAAATATAGAAGAAGAAGACGAGGAGCACCAGGATGAAGCTCATGGCTTTCATTGCTTTGAAGAGGGCCATAATGAGGATCCGGATTTGCCGGAGTCTAGGGAAGAGCTTTAAGCATCGCAGCACACGGCAAACCTGGAGGAAGTATGTGACGGCCTTGCTGTGTTTCTTTTCAACAAGGAGTATCAACTCAGGGATAAAGGATATGATGGTGACTGTGCAGTCAAAGACATTCCAGGAGTTCTTAAAATAATCCTGAAAGCTAACAGCCCAGTTCAGCCCAATTTCCACCAAAAAGATGAGGACAATGACCCAGATGATCACCTCCATTGCTATCTTCATTTTCACAAAGTGGTCCTCCAACTTATCCCTTATCTCTACTAAGATCATGAGGACCACCATGTTCAGGCAGATGAGGAAGATCATGAAGACTTTGAAGATTTGGCTGTTCAAGACTGAATAAGCCCACATGGCGACAGGGGGCCAGCGGCTGCAGCGCACGCGGATACGGTTACGGCAGCGTATTTCTCGCGTGATCATGACATTCCGTTTGGGCACAACATTGAAACGCACCAGCTGGTGATGGTCTGTGAGCATTAGCTTCTTTAGCTTCCGATGGTCCAGGAAATCTCGTATGTTATGGCGTGGAATAGCACTGCCTAGCCCCCGTAGATAGTCAATCAGATAGAATGTGTAGATCAGCTTGGAGCGGATGGCATCTGCTCGGGGATGCAGTTCAAAGGGTACTTCATTTGTCTCTTTGGAAGCATGTGATGAGGGTGGCTGGTCCTCCATGACTCCTGCTGGCTCCTCCTGGTACGGCCCAGAGGAGATTGGAAGGTTCTTCATACAGCATAATAGACACTCAGTGGTGACCTCACAGTTGAGAGTATTCTCCTGGAGCAGTCAGAGCATTCCACTAGCCTGATTCTATTGGTATGCCTAGGACTGCAGTTCTTAGGGTCAATGCATGCAAGTTATATAATGGAATGCAGACATGAGACAGTATATAGTCTATCCGCAGTGGTCCATGCATCTGTAACATCAACGCTTGATTTGTTTGGGCCCTTTATTTGTTTTGAACCCTGATTCTTTTGCGGCATTGGCTACCCCTCCCAATTTGGTGTCATCTGAAAATTGAGAGTCCCCTCAATTCTTTCATCCATGTCATTTAGAAAGATGTTGAACAACAACGGGTCCAGGACAAAACTCTGCTGCACCCTACTTGGTTTTCCCCCCCCAGCATGATGAGGAACCATTAGTGAGCACTCTTTGGGTTTGAACTGTCAACCAGCCAGAAATCCACCTAACAGTTCCCTTGTCCACCCCACATTTTACGAGCTTCTCCATGTGGATATCATGGGAGAGTTTGCCAACAGCCTTCCTGAAACCAAGATACACTATGTCCACAGCAGGGAGGGAACAGCTGGCTGGGTCAGGGAGGCGATCAGTGCCTCTTTCCGAGAGGGAGTGGTCACTGCCTGTTTGAAGGAGGAAGTGATAAGACCACTCCTTAAGAAACCTTTGCTAGATTTATTTGGAGTGGGGGGAAAAACAAGAATCAAACACCAAATGCTCATAGACCAAAGGGAGAGGGGAGGCTTTGCCCTACCAGAGTTAGAACTTTATCATGCAACTGCTGGGCTGGTATAGATAAAAGACTGGGTTGCTTTAAGGGATACGGATGTGCTAGACCTGGAAGGTTTTGACAATCGATACGGTTGGCACACGTATCTAATTTATGAAAAGGTGAGGGCACACAAGGGATTTTTGAATCACATTATAAGAAAATCCTTATATAGGATCTGGATAAAATATACAGTGGTACCTCGGGTTAAGAACTTAATTTGTTCTCGATGTCCGTTCTTAACCTGAAACTGTTCTTAACCTGAAGCACCACTTTAGCTAATGGGGCCTCCCGCTGCTGCCGCGCCACGATTTCTGTTCTCATCCTGAAGCAAAGTTCTTAACCCGAGGTACTACTTCTGGGTTAGCGGAGTCTGTAACCTGAAGCGTCTGTAACCTGAAGCAGCTTTAACCCAAGGTACCACTGTAAAGGATTATTAGAACCAAAGATTCCCTTGTGGACCTCACCGACAGAAGCCCTGGCTGTCAAACAGAAAAATATGCAAAGAGACTGGGCCACATACAGAGTGCTGATAGAAGAAATTATTAATGATAACTTCAAATTGAAAGAATTTGAAGAAATTAGAAGACACTTGACAGACTGGCTGCAAGATTTTCAGATAAATGAAAGATTGAGCTTAGACAGAAAGGAAGGTCTTGCAAAAGAAACATCTAGATTTGAAAAAGAATTCAATATAAAGGAAAATAAATTTAAAGAATATATAACCTCCTTTTAGAATGGGAGGTGAAAGAAGAATTGATGAAAGGAACAATGTTACATCTGCAGGTGAGGCAGTGGAAATGCTGGACCAGTGTCTTGCCTTGGTAATGGAATGGATGAGAGCCAACAAACTGAAACTCCATCCAGATAAGACTGAGGCACTTTTAGTGGGTAGTTCCCTAGACTGGATGGGTTGGGGATCCCCTGCTCTTGGTGAGGCTACACTTCCTCTGAAGTTGCAGATTCATAGCTTGGGGGTCCTCCTGAATCCTTTGCTGTCACTCGAGGCTCAGGTGGCCTCAGTGGCCTGGAGTGCCTTCCATCAGCTTTGGCTTGTGGCCCAACTATGCCCCTATCTGGACAGAGATAGCCTAACTACTGTTGTCTATGCTCTGGTAATCTCAAGGTTAGATTAGTGCAATGCATTATACATAAGGCTGCCTCTGAAGATGGTTCAGAAACTTCTGGTAGTGCAGAATTCCGCATCCAGGTTGCTCCCCAGAACAAGATGGTTTGAACATACTACACCAATCCTGGTCCAACTGCACTGGCTACCAATTAGTTTCCAGGCCCAATTCAAAGTGCTGGTTTTGACCTATAAAGCCTTAAATGGCTCAGGACTGCAATACCTCAAGGACCACCTCTTTCCATATGAACCTACCCAGACCCTGAGATCATCTTCTGAAGCCCTTCTTTGTGTGCCTCCTCCTCGAGAGGTCCAGAGGGTGGCAACACGAGAACAGGGCCTTCTCTGCAGTGGCTCCCTGTCTGTGGAATGCTCTACCCAGGGAAGTTCACCTGGATCCTTCATTATACACCAGGCAAAAACATTCCTTTTTAACAAGGCCTTTCCTTGATTTGATTGATTATGCCCTTTTAAAATGTGGGGTTTTTTGGGGGGGGATTATTGGGTTGTTGTTTTTATTTCTATTTTTTATTTTGTGTTTTTAGATTTTGATTTTATTCCGTGAACCCCCCTGAGACCTTTGGGTATAGGGCGGTATATAAATTCATATACTACTACTACTACTACTACTACTACTACTACTCCTACTAATCCCCTTTATATGCCAAGCTTCTAACTCTATCAAAAAAAGACATGTGATTGGCCTGGCATGACTTGTTTTTGAGAAAACCATGATGGGTTTTAGTAACCACAGCATCCTTTTCTAATTATCCTTTATTATCTATGAATCTGTCTACTCAGACTTCCCATCCTTCCTTCCATGATGTTTCTGTTCAAATCCTTTGTCTACTGCCTTGAATGTAATACTCACTTCCATAACATACAGGTATATCCTGCATTACATTCCTTTATCATTGTCATTCCTTTGCTTATATTCCCAGTCCTGTCTTCTATTTCAGTTGACTATAATATTGTCTCAGATAATCCACAAACATCCTTTCGATGTGACATTCAATCGCTAGTCTGCACTGGTCCACACAGTGACACTGAGTGACCTGGGGCAACATCCTGCCAGTCCTCATCTGCCTCCTCATGATAGGGGGGGGAGGGATGAGCCCCCCCCAGTGGCTATGTGGGGGCTGTAAAGACCTCAGCCCCATGGAGTTGGTGCGCCTGATCAGATGGCAACTCTAAAGGGGCTTACTATAACCACCAACCATCTGATAAGCAGTTATAGCAAACTGCTTTGAAGTCTTTTTGCAGGCATGGTTTAGAGTCAAGCCACACCTGCAAGCAGCTGAAGAGGAAACAGGCTCATTTGCAGGTACAACTAGAACTTGATAGGGAACACCCTGGTGCAGCCAATACCACTGGGACTTGCTTTCAAAGGATCAGGAGCTCTCCTTAAGCTCTGTGTTGTTCCTTTGGAGCCACGCCCTTAGCTGCCCCACACCTCAACATCACATATAACATCAGGGTCTCAGCTAGACTGGTAAAGAAAAAATATTTTATGTGTTGTATATGCCAACAAAGGTCCGTATAGTTAAACTACATTTTTCCCAGTCGTGATGTATGGAAGTGAGAGCTGGACCATAAAGAAGGCTGATCGCCGAAGAATTGATGCTTTTGAATTATGGTGCTGGTGGAGACTCTTGAGAGTACCATGGACTGCAAGAAGATCAAACCTCTCCATTCTTAAGGAAATCAGCCCTGAGTCCTCACTGGAAGGACAGATCCTGAAGCTGAGGCTCCAATACTTTGGCCACCTCATGAGAAGAGAAGTCTCCCTGGAAAAGACCCTGATGTTGGGAAAGATGGAGGGCACAAGGAGAAGGGGACGACAGAGGATGAGATGGTTGGACAGTGTTCTTGAAGCTACCAGCATGAGTTTAACCAAACTGCGGGAGGCAGTGGAAGACAGGAGTGCCTGGTGTGCTCTGGTCCATGGGGTCATGAAGAGTTGGACACAACTAAATGACTAAACAACAACAACAACATATGCAATATAACACTGTGACATAGGTGGCACAGTGGAGTCCCATCTTTTGCCTACCTGATTTCCCTGTATGAGTTTGCAATGCATTTAGCTGGATCACTTCTTCGACATGTCTATATCCAGCCCAGGTGTGTGGTGGGTAGGCATGGTTGGGGGGAGACACACAGCCTTGTGGGCCAAATGGGAACCTGTGCTAAGTCTACTTACACCAGAGGTTCCCCATTCCTGTCCTGAGCCGATAAGTCTGTTCTGATGGCGAAGGCAAACATTGCATTGCATTGGCCGAGCTGTCTCTGTTGATGCAGAGCAGAAAGAGTGTCCATCTACTTGGACCAGTTTTTGGCTCACAAGCCATAAGGAACAATTCAATTTGCTTAATGTGGACCACCCTCATTGCAAAAGAAACTCATTAGCTCACCCAGCTGTCTGACAGTGGCAGACAACAAAATCTGAGGCTTGGCAAAGGGAGATGGGATCTGGCAGTTTCTGTGTGGAAGCTGCAGAAATCAAATTCCTAAAGAATCCCTACGCAAGGCTAGGGAAAGGGGGTATATGCTGCTGCCTTATGGAAGATGCCTGTTGCTTGCTTCCACTAATCATTACCCCTGCCACTTAGAGCCTATTGCAATTAAGCAGTATCTTTTTTTAAAAAATAGTTTTGTAACATATCATTTTCAACAATAATTAAACATACTTTTATATCTTATACAGTTTTTTTTGACTTCCATCAATCACATCTGAAAATTTTCCAATCTACAGTGGTACCTCAGGTTACATACGCTTCAGGTTACATACGCTTCAGGTTACAGACTCCACTAACCCAGAAATAGTGCTTCAGGTTAAGAACTTTGCTTCAGGATGAGAACAGAAATCGTGCTCTGGTGGGGCGGCGGCAGCAGGAGCCCCCATTAGCTAAAGTGGTGCTTCAGGTTAAGAACAGTTTCAGGTTAAGAACGGACCTCCGGAACGAATTAAGTACTTAACCTGAGGTACCACTGTATTCCCTTAATTTACATTTCTTACTTTCACTATTGCATTTAAATCTCATAACTAATATCTCTATTCTTTCTCTTTTTTGCAATGTTTCATATATTTCTCCTTACAAAACTTCTTGTAGTCCTACTAGCGTAATTTGTTGATTACAGTTGCTCTTCAAATAGTTCGTATATTTCCTCCAATCTTCTGTGAATCTCTGGTTCAAATCCTTCCTGTCATTTTATCTAATTCTGCGTAGTCCATTAATTTTATCTGCCATTGTTCTGCAATTAAGCAGAATCCAAATCATTGAAACAAACAAATAAATGTGTAAATAAAGACACTATTACAAAGATGCCATACATTCCAGGGTAGGGAAACCTTCTTCAGCCCAAGGGACATGTTCCCTCATACAGAATTTTCTGGGGCTACCTGCCAGTCGTGGGCAGGGCTGAAGGGGAAAGTGGGTGGGGCAATGGATGTGACATCATTGTACAGTCGGCTACATTCCAGCCAGGCAACAACGAGATGCTTCCATGCACACACAATAGCCTGTTTTATTTGCTGTGCTGTTTCAATGAGATTTTTTAATTGTCTGTTTTAATTAAGGATGCTTATGTCTTAACGCTCACGAGGCTGATTTTTATACTATGCACACCACATAGAAGCTGATTTCGGCATTAAGCAGAATATACTGTTGCAAAAGGGACGCGGGTGGCATTGTGGGTTAAACCACAGAGCCTAGGACTTGCCGATTAGAAGGTCGGCGGTTCGAATCCCCACGATGGGGTGAGCTCCTGTTGCTCGGTCCCAGCTCCTGCCAACCTAGCAGTTCGAAAGCACATCAAAGTGCAAGTAGATAAATAGGTACCACTCCGGTGGGAAGGTAAACGGCATTTCTGTGTGCTGCTCTGGTTCACCGGAAGCGGCTTAGTCATGCTGGCCACATGACCCAGAAGCTGTACGCCGGCTCCTTTGGCTAATAAAGCAAGATGAGCACTGCAACCCCAGAGTCGGCCACAACTGGACCTAATGGTCAGGAGTCCCTTTACCTTTACCTTACTGTTGCAAAAGTTGGGTGCCACCCTCACTCTTTGCTGGGAGGTGGCAGGAGCTCATGGGGTTCCAGGGTCTGTGTTCCTCTGGAGAATTGAGACACAGCGGAGACTGTCATAACTTTGAGAAATATGGTTTATTCACCTATTTATACCTTCAGTCTGTATGAAGGAAGTCCATATCTTACAGCATGGGTAGGCAAACTAAGGCCTGGGGGCCAGATCCGGCCCAATCGTCATCTAAATCCTGACTGCGGACGGTCCGGGAATCAGGATGTTTTTACATGAGTAGAATGTGTCCTTTTATTTAAAATGCATTTCTGGGTTATTTGTGGGGCATAGGAATTCATTCATCCCCCCCCCAATATAGACTGGCCCCCCACAAGGTCTGAGGGACAGTGGACCAGCCCCCTGCTGAAAAAATTGCTGACCCCTGTCTTACAGCATGGGCATTTCAAGAAGGGCATGACCCCCACAGCAGTTCAGCCACGGAGACCAAGGCATTTCTCCCAGCCTGCCTGCAGCCAGCCTACCCAAAATGAATTCCAGTCTTTTCTCTTCCAGCTTCTTCCTCCCAGAACCTCCAGCTAAAACTCTCTTTTCCGGTCACCTCACACCCAGTTGGTAACCTTCCAAACCCCAGTCTCTGTTTACACTTCAGGGCAAGGTGGCGGGGGGTGGGGAGGACAGTTCTCTTGCATTGCCAATGGCTCTCAGTGTCACTGTATTGCTTCTTAATGGCCCTAGCTTGGCCAGGTCGTTTTGCAGAGGCTAGCCCAGGAATTCCTCTGCAGTTTGTATTTCCCCCTTCACACCCTAAATAATCAAAACCCAGGACTTTTTTTCAGCCAGAACTTGCAGGAACTGAGTTCCAGCACCTCTCAGATGGGTGCCATTGCTATTGTAGGAGAACAAGCAAGGTTTTCATGTTAAGTTCTGGCACCTCTTTTTCTAGAAAAATAGAACTGCCAAAATCCTACTATTTATTAATTTCTAGGGTTTGTGGGGGAGTCCCCCTCCCACATCTATAACAAGATGATGATGATGATGATGATGATGATGATGATGAATTGAACTAATGAGTCCCCTTAGGGGAAGATCTCCACAAAGGCTTCTGCTTGAGAGGGGATTTCTTCCCCCTCTCCTCCCTGTGAAGCCCCCCAAAATTGGCTTGGGGGCTGGGAGAACCCCTGGAAAAACCCATGGAGCAGAGAGGAGAGGAGAGAATTCCAGCCAGCAATACTGACCTTCATGGAACGATTGCCTTAACACAATGTTGAACCCTGTACCTGAGGTTCCCCACCCCAGCTGTAAGTCTTTGGTGTGCTCTCTTACAAGGAGTTCTAGCCCAGCTAATATTGTCTTGGTTACACACCACATGCAATGATGCAACATGCAGCAATACATTACATCATCTGCATGGTGCAACTGGGGGGTCACCCTGCCCTGCCACCATACAAAGAGTGAGTAAACTGCTAAACTTAGCTTTAGTTCAGAGGTGGGTTACTTGCCTTGCATGGAGATGGCCACAGGTTCAAATGTTGCCATCACCATCTGTGAAAGATTCCTCTCTGAAACCCGGGAAAGCCAGGGTCAGTCATGGCACATAATACTGAGCTAGGTGGACCAATGGTCTGACTTGGTGTAAGGGGGTTTCCTTTGCCGTAGAACTGACATCCCAATTAATGCTGAGTGGTTTAAGTGTGGCAGATACTGACTGAGCTCACAGATATCAGACTCTGAGGTCTCTTCTGGTCAATTCTGGCTAAGTATTCAGTGTAGCCTCCCGATATCCTCTGGCACCAATTAGACAAACATCCTCCTCTTCATCTGGCAATAGACCCAAAGCTGCTGATCTCATATTTTCCTCTCCTCCTGATTCTGAGTCACACTTTGATTTCCACCCAGCAGGGCAACTGAATATTTGCACTGCAGACTGGTAATTAGAAATGTCACTTTGGCCGCAGCTAACGAGGAGCGTAGCTCTTTTGTCTTTGCAGCAGGTAACATTATGAAGGTTACAGAAGAGGCTGATGGATTGTTTTGATGTGAACTGGGAGAATTGAGTAGCAAAAAACAGGGGAATGACATTTTCTTTAACTCCCCCCCCCCAAAAAAAAAACCATGGAAATTTACCATGTCAAAATCTTTAAAATTACCCTGTGCTTTCAGATGAAAAATGCTTCCCTACCCCAGTTTGATTTGGAATCGAGTTTGACAAACATAGGTTTGCTGTCGTTTTTTAAAATAAAAAATAAAAAAATCGGGTCATCTAATTCTGCAGATCATTTGGAACCTCCCAATTCCCCTGATAACATGGCTCTGAGTATAACAGCATCCTCCTCCATCCCTCAATCTTCCATAGGCTCCAAACCTGCTCCCTTTTCTGGCTTCTGCAGTGGCTTCTGTATCTTCTCTACCAATAGTGAGTTAGCACAAGCATCTCTCAATTTCTCCATCCCTTCCACTCCTATTTCTCTTTGGATCTTGGCAATGGCAGCATTTCAGGCACCAGAGATACTTAGAAAGCTTGCTCTCCCAGTGCTACATGAATCTGTGATATTGTCAAGCACCAGGGCGGGAGCGAAGACCCCTCCTCATCAGCACCACATTCTGGCAAGTGGGTGTGGGGTGGACTGAGACCCATGGGGCGAACTGAGAGAAAACCATGGATCATTCTGGGTAAACTGGTACCGGTCTGAAATACTGGCACTTTAGAGCTTCTCATTCTGAACTGGGTCCTTACAGCATTTGGCAATTATGGACACATAGACATGACACTACAGATGTTTGGGGGACCAACTTGTCTATCCCTTATGCTCAGGGCTGTCTTAAGTATGCAGCCCCAGGGTGCAAAGATCCACCCGGCGCCCCCCCCCAGGTTGCCCAGTCCCAGGTGTGCAGGAGGGCAGAGCCGTCCAGCCGCCTCAGCGTCTCACTGGCTCAGTCGCCCCTGAACTCACGGCGCAGAGCTGCCCACAGCAGAAGAGCCTATCGCAGTACTCTGACCAATGGGTGGACTCAATTCTCAGGCCCCGGATTCTCGGCCTGGCGCCCCTGAGAGCCCGGTGTCTGGGTGCCTCGCACCCCTAGCGCCTATGGGTAAGACGGCCCTGTTTATTCTCTTCTGATTCTTTTGGTACTGCAAGAGGACCAGAGTTTTCCTCCCATCATAGAAATGTCCCCAACCTAGTGCCCTCTAGACATTGCTGGATTATACTCTCACCATTCCTTGCCATTGGTCCTTGTGGCTCAGCCTGATGGGAGTTGTAGTCCAATAATGCCTGGATGACACCTTGTTGGGAGGGTTCTATTTGTGAATGCAGGTAAAAGTTCTCTGCAGACCTTCTCTGCTCAATGTGTGAATGGGTTGAGTGCACAGAGTCTGTCCAAAGCAATTGGAGGGACAGATGACTTGCACACACACTTCAACACCGCCTCTCCATCCTTGGATACAAAGTTCACATGGTCAGGCAAATGCTTAAATACACCTACATTACCTTGAACTATGAATGTGCCAAACTCCAGCTTTCTGGTTCCTATATTTTTTAGTCGACTCTCTTGATGGATGTTTTCCAAAAATCAGATCTTCTTGGATTTGCTAGGTAAGAGTGTAGCTTGCATATTTGGGATAAATGCTTTCAACCCCCAGTTTAAGGGAGACATACTAAAAGGTACAATTTCCACAGTTTCCTAGTAACTGGGATGCTTTGGCCTGTGTGTGTGTGCCAAGTTTCAGAACTGTAGCTCATTAGGCAATACCTTTTACCATTTTGATACCCTGATGAGTGAGTGAGTGAACCCCAAATGTCAATCTCTGTGTTTGTGTGTTTAATACAGAGCACACTGAGGAATTGATCCAGCAATGCAAATGACAATAGCAGAGCCATAATTCTGGCGAATGAACAGGGGTAATTCCTATTATGCAGAGTATTTCACACTCTTTGGGCATTGGGCAGATTAGCACAAATTGAATTTCATGCTAACCGGCTCAGGGCAATGGGTGCCCTATTTCTATGAACTGTTACTGTATTAAGATAACAATTAAGAAATATTCACACTTATAAGTATGTGGAAATAGCAACAGTTTTCTTCCCACACAGATAACCTTAAGGAATGTGACTACTCGCTGGAAGCCCCTACCAAATTCTCAAAACTACCCCTCCTTTTAGAGTTAGCTAGTCGTGCAGAAGCACTGGATCTCTGAGCATGTCAGGATCATGGCTGACTCAGATGCTGGAGATACCTTTTTGGTGACACCGCATAGCACCCTGTTCCACTGAAGATGCCATAGAAACCCACACCAGTGCAATAGAAGAGACACATCTCAGAGAAGGCTTGCCTTGGACCACCAATGTCTCTTGCTGGACTAATTTGGTCCATGGGCTGGAGGTTCCTCATTCCTGGCATGGAGTTGAGGTGTTCACAAATTCATTTCAACACTTCTGGACTTTACATTGCTTTATAAAGTCCCTGCATGCAGGCAGGTGGCACTTCATCCGTGTCCAACAGTTGCTCTGAAGTTTTTGCTGACCCAACCTGAGCATCAAATCTGAACCATGAACTTCACAAGGCTGTCCTTGCAGAGCTCCGGAACGTTACCCCGCCCCCCATTATCCTTCCTCCTTCCCTACCCTTAGAGATTGAAATATATAAGTCCCAATAAATCTCTTTCACATATTGATAAATGGCCACTGTTTGTGAGTGTCACTGAGGAGGGAGAAAGTTTAGCTCCTTGAAAAATTGCTGTGCAAACAAGCTCTCTTCAGTTGCTGTGTTCCTCTCGGCACCTGTGCTGAACAGAAAGAGGCACCTTGTACAACCTGAAATTGATGCCGCACTTACAACTGGAATCTTCATCCACATGGCTTTAATTGTCTCCTGCATTTATTTACTAAGGTCTGATACTTGGGAGCAAGAGAAGTAGATGACAAGCATTCATTCATTCATTTGTTTGTTCATTCATTCATTCCATGATGCCAAGATCTGTAATTTTTCATACAGATTCATCCATTTTTTACATCTTGAATGGAATTTTATTATTACGGTCACAGACCAGTTCCGGCTCACGTACAATATCAGGAAAATCATAAAACACAACAGAATACATTGAATTGCAATTGGGTATAACAGAGACAATTCAGATAATATTCAGAAAATATATATTAAATCTTGATCACTAAAATATAACCTAAAATTGTCATTTAAAACCTTAATCATTTTGGTAGTACAGCTTGCTCCCTAAGTTTTATGGCAGCCACACAGAATTCGGCCACCCTTAGCGTGATCTCTAGATCCTTGTCCTCTACCAGGACTTTTAGACATTGAGGTTTGGACCCATTTGGTGATTTTTGTATAACAGGAGTGATAAATACTGAGCATATATCCCCATAGAAACTTTTTTACATCTTCATTTGTGTTTGGGACTTGGTGATTTCCTCTAAAATCACTTCTCTAGCTTGGAATGCGGTTTGAGAGTCTGTTTTGCATAGTTAGCATTTACTACACAAGGTGTCCCAAGCTGCCGTGTATATACACTTACACATATGGTACTGGCAGTAATGACTGTGTTCCGTCTCCACAGTAGGAAGTGGCCACGCCTCTGAATGCCAGTCGCTGAGAATCACAGGAGGATGGGGTACTGTTGTGCTCAGGTTCTGCTTGGTGGGATTTCCATAGCCATGTGTTGACCATAGTGAGAATGGGATGCTAGACTAGATGAGCTGTTGGTCTGATACAGGACGTCACTCCTTATGATCTTTAATGCCAACCCCTTATGTTAATGAAACTCTCACCATTGTGAAACTATGGGCATGCTTCCATGCCATGCACAACTAGGGATATGAACATTTTTCAGATTGAGGGCCACATTCCTTTCTGAGTACCCTTCCAGGGGCCACATACCCAGTCTGGCCAGCAGAGGGGGCCAGAGGCCCAATTGGCTAGAGCATAGAATCATCCTGTATTAAAAGCTCCAATTCATCTTGCTTGTTTCCCATACTCTGTGCATTTGTATAGAGACCACGGAAACATGACTTTTTCCTTCTTGTAGTTTCTTGCCCTTGAGCAGGTTTCTGGAGCACCATCTCAGTTTCCTGTGCATCAATGATTGAAAATTTTACTATACAAGTAGGCTAGCTTCTGCAAAGTAGGGTCAGTAGGGCATGTGGTTGGGGATGGGGTATGGCCTGGGGAGATTCCCAAGGACCAGACAGAGAGACTTGGAGGGCCACATACAGTCCCTGGTTCTGATGTTCCCCACCTCTCTGCTAAACCATAGTGCAGTGTGATCTGCATTTTTATTTTTATTTTTGAATAGGGGACTGGTTAGTTACCCTAATAAACTTATGAGGTGGCCATACTGTGTGTGCGCTCTTCCCCCCCCTCTCTCCCTCTCTCTCTCTCTCCCCCCCACTCCAGTGCTGCTCTCTGGGCTCGACTGGTCCAAGATGTTTCGGCATCTGATATCAGACACTGGCTGGATGAATAGGAGTGGTGGGAGGCACCAGCTAGGGACCCTCCAAGGGAAACTCCAAAGGAGAAAGCCCGAGATTGGTGGTGGGACACTGAGGAGAGGTCAGAGGGAGAAGAGTGGGAGGAGCAGCTGGATGCTGAAGCAGCAATAGGGTTTAGTGAGCAAGAAGAGCTGGTGGCAGAGAGCAGTTCAGACTCCAATGCTGAAGCAGAGGAGGAGAGTCAAGAAGCTGCTGAAGAATCCAGGGAATCTCCTTCTCCTGCTGTGACAAGATCCCCTTCCTACTGGTCCCCAAGAACTCACAGAGAAAAGAGAAGAGCAGAACAGAGGCCAGAGGTGCTTAGATGCAGTTTGAGACTGCTTGGGAAGCATACGGGAGAGGAGGAGCCTTAGAAAGGGTGGAAGGCAGGGAACTTCAGTCCTGGCAACTGCTCCATAAGTGCAAGACCTACTGGGAAGGATTGTTGAGTTGTATGGCACTTCCATGAATAAAGAGTTACCTTCATTGAAAATGGAGCTCTGCATCTTTCATGCGGACCTGTGTCTGACTTCAACCCTGACATTTGAGGTGAACCACAAAGTAGGGTTACCCACATCAGGCCAGAAGGGGTGAGTGAAGATCTACATCAGGAAAAGGGTGGGGATGAAGATCTACATTGGGAACATGGTAGGAATCAAATCAGCTTTATTTGACAGTTGAAGTGGGAACCAAAGGCCACTTTGGTGGAAGGGGCCTGCTCTGAATCATGCCAGGTGGGTGCAGACCCCAGGAGACCCCAGAGAGTAGTTCTTGCCCTTTCCTCCCTGCAGGTGAGAGGAAAGCAGCAGAGTCTCCTATTCAGTGTGGTGAGCCAGTGTGGTGTAGTGGTTAAGAGCGATAGACTCGTAATCTGGGGAACCGGGTTCGTGTCTCCACTCCTCCACATGCAGCTGCTGGGTGACCTTGGGCTAGTCACACTTCTTTGAAGTCTCTCAGCCCCACTCACCTCACAGAGTGTTTGTTGTGGGGGAGGAAGGGAAAGGAGAATGTTAGCCGCTTTGAGACTCCTTCGGGTAGTGATAAAGCGGGATATCAAATCCAAACTCTTCTTCTTCACCAAGAGACCACTGTAGAGGCACCATTGTTTGGGCTGCTGAGGAGGCAGTGGCAGCAGTGGGTGATACATTCCTTGCAGGCTGGATCTGCTGCCTCTGTGGAACCTGCCACCTGAGGCGGTCTCCCCTTACATTGCCTCATGGATGGGCCAGCCCTGTCTCTGGGTACTCCTTAGCCTCTTGGCTTCCCATACTTCCTGGGAAAAAAGGAGGCTTTTGCAACATAGCATCTTCCTCTGGACTTTCCAGGGTGGGCACGAAGCCTGCTTGTTGAGCACCTGATCACCTGAGAGTGCTACACTTAAAAAGCAAGCAAGCAAGCAAGCAAGCAAGCAAGCAAGCAAACAAACAAACAAACAAACAAACAAACAAACTGAAATGACCTTCCTTTTGAATTATCCTGCCACCCCACCCACACTCCACTTTACTAGGCAATATTTCAGGTTGCTTTTTGAAAAAGCTAACTTTACTCTCAAGGATGTGTCTAGTGTATGGCTTGACTCATTGCTCCGTCTGGTGCAGCCATTGTCTCCCACAACTGCCTCAAGCATAGACAGACATTCCCACTTCAACTGTCTCATCAGCAGTTTATATGAAAACATTTGGGTCCAGGTTAGGTGTGACCAACAGGACCATTTATCCAAGGAAATCCAAACCTACCATGGTGTTAAACAAGGCTTCGTCCTTGCGCCTACTTTATTCAACTTCTATATTAACTCCTTAGTAGGAAACATGGAGAAAGAAAATGCCCACCCCCCTAAATTGTCTGGTACACCCCTCCCGGTCCTCTTATATGCAGATAATAATAACAATTTATTATTTATCCCCCCCCCCAATCTGGCTGAGTTTCCCCAGCCACCAGTCATTATAGATGATGCAGTTCTAATTTCCCTTTCCTGTGTAGGCCTAAGAAAACTTCTAAGATCTCTCACTGTTTATTGTAATGCCGAACAATTAACAATTAACTATAGCAAATCCAAAGTTATGGTGTTCTCTAAAAAAAGAATGAGACACAAATGGAGAATCGACAACCGACCTATTGAACAGGTATCATCTTTTAAATACCTGGGTATAACCTTCCAGGAAAAGGGCTCGTAGCATTATCAGGTTAAAAATACTATTGCAAATGCCCAAAGATCTACCAAAGCTATTATAAGGTCTCCCACAACTGCTAGCAGCTCACACTGAGGTTGCAGGCAAATGCCATTCCCAGACCTGTGGGTCTTTTGCACTTGGGATACTTGGATTTGAACTTGAGGTCTTGATTTATTATGCTTTATGTATGCTGTAAGCCACTCAGAGCAGCTGGGGAAACTCAGCCAGGGTATAAATAATAAAATAATAATTACCATTATTATTATTATTATTATTATTATTATTATTATTATTATTATAATAATACAGTGTGCTCTGTCTGAGATCAAGGTCATTCCCTGAAATGCTGGTGGGCTGGACTGGTCCCAATGATGGCTGGTGCTCATTTGGCTTGGTTGGGCAGAAGGAGGGGCATCAGAAGTAGGGGCAGGGGCTCTCTGGCACCTGGTGTGGGGTGTCGAGGGGTGGGGCAAACTGATCAGCGGTGCATGCACGGCGCTGCTATGTACGGTGCATGCGCTGTGCCGATACTGATGGCACCACTCAAGCTCTGTACGGGCGGTGGCGCAGTCCTCTGCTCACAGCGGCAGCGGCGGCATCCTCTGCTTGCAGCAGCAGGATCCTCCACATGTGGCTGCAGCGCCGCAATGGCTGCAGCTTGCGCCGCCGCACCCAGGCGCAGTGGGGCAAGCCCCCCACGGGGTGCCTTCCTGTCACCCCCCTCAGAGATGGCACCCCTCCTCCCCCTTCCTCCGCCACTGAGTAGGGGGAGCCAGATTCAAGGATAGGGTGAGCTAACACTTCCTGCTTTCGTACCTATCCTCTTCCCTGCTGAGTTCCACAAGGGCAAGGGAGACTATGGAGGAGGAAGATACCACTGGCAGTTCTACGTCCTGGCTGAGTTGTCCGTATGAAGGTAGGCTGGTGGGTTGGAGGGGCAATCTCCCACTAGCCCTAAGGGAGCAGTCTTCATGGATTGCTGTCTCTATGGATTGCTGTCTTTCCCAGCCACTATTGCAGCTGCCACACTGCACTTTGGGGCCACTTTGGCATTATAGTATATGTCCAGAATAAGCAAGACTGACAAGTTCTTTCCCCTAAGAGGTTGGCTAAGTTCAGCTTCGGATGCAAAGCAGCACCGCACAGCTCCGAATGCAATCATCTGACAGCATGGTTCAAAGTCAATTGAATCAAAATTCAAGATAAGGATGTGAAATATGGATGCTTTTCAGCTCTTGGCATGTTTCCTAAATGCCAAGGATCAGATCAGAGAGAAGGTGAAGGGAATGTGGGCCGAGCAAATCTAGTGGCTTTCACAAAGAAGCAGCGCTGGAAGAAAGGAGAAGAACCATGAGGAACAACAACAGAATCTTGGGATTCAAACTCAAGTTAGTTTCTTAGAGGTTTCTTAGAGATTAATGACTAATCTATGGAGGTTGCTGGGTTGTGTCCAGAATTAGTCATACTCAGAGTAGATCCATTGAATTTAGTGGGCACCACTAACTTAGGCCCATTAGTTTCAGTGGGTTTACTCTGGGTTAGACATAGTTGGATATAACCTGTTATTTATCAATTTGAAATAAAAATGATTCTCCATAATGTGGCTTCCATGCATCTAAAATCATGTCCTAAACATCTAAAACCAGAAATAATAAAAAAGGGGGGATATAATCTATAACTAAACAGAAAACAACCTTAAGTAGAAAGCAAAGACAAAATAACTTCTTTCTTAAAACTAAGTTTTAATTTATATATTTTTTAACTGTTGCTATATCTGTATTGTCCCTGTTATACCTAATTGCAAATTCAAATGTATCCCTATTGTGTTTTATGACTTCCTTGATATTGTATTTGGGCTGGAACTGGTCTGTGACCGAAATAATAAAATTCATTCATTCATTCATTCATTCATTCATTCATTCATTCAAAATAACTTCAATGCACAAAGTCCCCAATGTGCATTACCCGATACAAGCCACTGGAAAGAGAGAGGTCTTCAAAGCCCTCTTAAACATTTCCAAGGATGAAGCCTGATGCATTCATAGGGGGTGGAATTCCACCACTGTGGAACCACCACTGTAAACTTAACTGGTGGGTACCTATACAATGCCATTAGGTTTATCAATGGCATCCAATCATGAAAGCTAAATGTAAACTCAAAGTTCAGGTGCAGTATATCTCTCTACAACAGATGCTGTGACCAGCCACTGTTGGAAACACTGTTGGAAATGCTAGATTGGATGGCCCTTGCCTTGGTGTATGAGCCAGCAAATTGTATTCACCCACTCTACAGCCAATTCTGTAGCTGTCCCCTTATGCCTTTTGTTTCCTGAATGGATAAACTTTCAAAAACTCCTCGGCATTTCACTGTAACTCTAATTCCAAGTCCCATTAGCTTTGCCCTCAGAGCGGAAAAGTTATTGGTGCACGATGAACCCCTGGCAGCAATTTCCTCATGAAATTTCACCAGACTTATCAAAACTCATTTTGCTTCCTTCAGAATTCATTGGAAGTGCTGGCATTTTCCCACCTTGGGGTGGGAAGAAAGAGTTTTAAACCAAACCAAGAGATTGCTTTGAATTCAGAGGGAATTTCTAATTATCCATCCACCTGGCTAGACTATTGTGTCTTCTTGATTAAAGTGCAGCAGAAACAGTTTACTGGGCACTCTTGGCAAAGAAGAAATATTTCCCAGGGCCAATGATGCTGCATGTTTTCAAATCTAACTGCACATGGAGAATCTTCCTTTTCTTAACGTGCAAGTAGTGTCAAAGATGCAATTTTTCTGCCATGTGTCCAACTATGCAAGGGATTTTACATGCAGAGAGCACCAGAAGGCAAAGACCCTCCATCATACAGACCAGGGATGAGGAACATTTTCCAGCCTGAGAGTGGCAAAACTTTCTGTGAAACTACCTGAGGACCTTACACCAGTGGTGGCTGGGGCCAGAGACAAAAGCGAGCAGAGTAATTAATCCCAAATTTTCTTTTGTATGGTAGGCTATTTTCATCAGAGCAGAGGCAGCAGAGACCCAGAACAAATCATCTGAGAAAGATGGTATCTGTGCTGGGCCCAGGGGTTAACCCGAGCAACACGGTCCAGGTCCGGTCCCAAATCCAAGGATTCCACGAGGAGTCAGTCCAACAGGGCCAAGGCAGGAAACGGGGCTAGGTTAGGCACAGGGTAACAGTCAGGTAGCAGCAATGTTGCTCCTGCAACCTGGGGTGGGGTCCGGCAACCTTTTATCTCTGACGGGATAATGGCCGGTTCTGATCCCCCGGTGACTCACCTCCCTGTCTTGCCCGAAGGCGAGCACTCTCCTCCTGCGAGTAATCAGGTCTCTCCTTCTCTCAGACCTCAGTCTCTGCAGCTTGGGAGATATCGGTGGGTTACTAGACCCAGGGGCCGCCTCCGCCTCTCCTGACCCAACTGGTAGTGATGGCCCAGCTGGAGGCAACGAGGTAATCCCCGCATCTGGAGCCAGGGCAGGCTCAGGCCCCTGACTCGGCTCAACTGGTGCTTGTTGCAGGGGAACCTGTGCAGACTGGGGCTCTTCAGAATCAGGCCCCAGACTCGGTTCAGATGCCGCCTGAGGCAGAGGATCCGGTGCGGACTGAGACTCCTCCAGTTTTGAGCCCGAGCCCGAGTCCCAGTATCTCCCTTGGAAGATAGTCAACGAACAAATACCTACAGGGATTTAATTGCTCATTTCCCTCCATCATTCCTCCAGTCAAATTTGGAGCCTCCTGCCTCTCAGCCTAGTCTACCTCACAGGGTTGTTGTTGTGGGGATTAAATGAAGAGGGGAGGAGGGGGGGGGCAAGTCCACGACCTTTCACACTTTGGAGAAAAAGGTTGGGTATAAATGCAATTGATAATAATTAAGTAACAAATTTTAAAATGTTGAGATGCTTCTGGTCTCTCCTGCATCGTGTCTTTTTTCTTTTTCTTTTGCATTTAATCTTTATATATGTATTAGTATACATCACAATTATCATTCTCCATCAGAGATATACATAAGAAGACGAAAATACTTAAATGTTGAAAATGAAATAAAATTATGTAAAAAAAGTATTCCCTCCACCATAACATGCATCGTGTCTATCTGGACCTTCAACCCTCGGCAAAGTCTCTGCTTCCAGGAATGGAAACAGTAAGTCGCGTTTCCAGAAGCCTGGCAGAAAAAGTTGTTGCAAGGGGAGGCAGCAAAGAGATTATTATCTTTGGCTCTGATGAACTGCGGCATTTTTTTCACAGCTGCATTTCCTCAAGTGAGCATTTAGTCAGTGGGAGTTGTGGAGCAAGTCCCCCTTATCCATTGGATTACCCCAATAATTAAAGTGACAAGTGGGGACATCAAGTGCTTTTGAGTGGGGAAAGGAGCAATGGAGGGGGAGCAGAGGCACTCTGCATCAAAGAGCAGTGTGACTGTCTCCAGGGTTAAGCCTATAATTTATTTTATCTTAATCATTGTGTTTACATAAGGCCTTGCTTGGAACACACTTTTTTAAAAAAAGTGTTTAAGAAAATACTTTTCTGTATGTTATGTTTTAAAATAACATGGGCATGTCACCACTTAAAACCACGGTGATTTCTGAGAATCAGTTACGTCAGGAATTGGTTGGCATTCTATTGGAGGCAATGGAAGAGTGTGCTTTCAGGAGTGAAGTCCAAACATTGGAGAGTTACAGCTCCTGCTGTGGCTTTAGAGACTGATACAGGAGCAATATGTTTTGTTGCATCTGGGGCAGAGGAAGGAGTCTGGTTGTGCCACGGCATTTCCTCTTTCTTCTCCGAGAGGTCATTCAACATAGTGAATTATTCCCCCACCCCTGTATTCCACGTCCACGTTTCAAAATATCTGAAGAAGTGTGCATGCACACGAAAGCTCATACCAATAACAAATTTAGTTGGCCTCTAAGGTGCTACTGGAAGGATGTTTTTAATTTTGTTTTGACTACAGCAGATCAACATGACTACCTACCTGTAACTACGCTTCAAAGTGTTCAGCTGAATCAAAGAAGGTTGGCTGGTCATTCTGGGATCTACAAGTACCAGACTTTTAGAAGACATCTGAAGGCAGCCCTGTTTAGGGAAGCTTTTAATGTTTGATGCATTACTGTATTTTAATATTTTGTTGAAAGCCGCCCAGAGTGGCTGGGGAAGCCCAGCCAGATAGGTGGGGTATAAATAACAAATAATTTATTATTATTATTATTATTATTATTATTATTATTATTATTTGGAACTACACATCTGCATTTGAGCACTTCAGATCATTCACTGTGTCCCCCCACATATATTTTCTTACCTTTTTTTACCAGGACAAAAAAGTACTTCTTCACATGGTAAAGTTAAAGGACCCATGGACGGTTCACTCAAATTCAGCTATGGGGTACGGTACTCATCTCCATTTTCAGGCTGAGGGAGCCGGCATTTGTCTGTGGCGGAGCTTCATGCTCTGGCACCGGGGGGTGGGGTGGAGAGCAGGCGGGGCGGGGCTGGCGTGTGTCCCAGGGGCGTGGTGCACATCCCAGGGGCATGGCACCCAACGCAGGCGGGGGGCAGCCACGATGGCACCCCACTGGGATTGCACTGCCGGGGGCGGTGCTCTCCCCCCGCACTCCTCTTTCTCCGCCAGCATGACTAAACTGCTTCTGGTGCAATGGAACACTGTGATGGAAACCAGAGCGCACTGAAATGCCGTTTACCTTCCCGCCGCAGTGGTACCTATTTATATACTTGCACTGGTGTGCTTTCAAACTGCTAGGTTGGCAGGAGCTCACCCTGTCGCATGGATTCAAACCGTCGACCTTACAATCGGCAAGCCCAAGAGGCTTGGTGGTTTAGACCACAGCACCACCCACGTCCCTTGACTTCTTCACAAAGTGCATTGTTGAACTATGTGACTCATTCGTTTGGGAGGCAGTGATGACCATCAACCTAGAGGGCTTTGAAAGAGGATTAGACAAATTCATGAAGGAGAGGGCTATCAATGGCTACTAGTCATAATGGCTATGCTCCACCACAGCTGGAGACAGTAATGCTTCTGAAAACCTGTTGCAGGAAACAACAGGAGGGGAGAGTGTTGTTGTACTTGAATCCTGCTTGTGGGTTTCCTACATCCAGTTGGCCTCTGTGAGAACAGGATGATGGACTAGATGGACCCTTGACTTGATCCAGCAGGGTCTTCCTATGCTCTTAATCCTTACAATACAGCCATAAAGAAGTGAGCTTTTCCTTCTCTCCCCCTGACCAATAATACAAATGGATAGACTGAGACTGATAAGCTTTGAGCTGCCATGCAAAGAGATGTGTTTGGTTGCTCCAGGAATCCTGAATTCCAGACATAGGGGGAGCAGGTTAAGAAAAATAACCTGTCAAACCATAGCTCAGTGGTTGGAGCCATAGCATCTGTCTTGCTTGAGGAAGATCTCAGATTCAGTCCCTGTCACCTCCATGTACAGTATATCGGGAGTGGGGGAACGGATCCTGTTTGTAATCCCTGGAGAGCCAGTTGACAATACTGAGTGAAATGGCCCGATGGCAGCACGAGGTTGTTTCCACTTTTCCTAGGTTTCAGCACAGAACTAGTTCAAAGTGTTAAGTTCACCTTATTTTTCCAAGACGGGGATTTTTTGTTAGCTTGGATTGTAGCTTCTAGATCAGGTGAAAAGAATAATGCATTTGCTTTCTGTAGGGGAAGGTTCAGTGGGATTTTGGTGCAAATTGTAAAGAAGCATTGCTCTTTTTTTATTATTCATTCATTCCTTTATGCAAGGCAATAGCTACCCTGCCATTAGGACCCTAAAAGGACACCCAAGGCAGCTTGGAGACCATAAAAATAGATTAAAAACAAACACCGTAAATCCATTCAAATCATTAAAACAGCAACACACAGAAGATCATCAAACAACTGGGCGAGTTTTAACATTCACCACCACAGCAGAGGGTTAAAAGAGATAATTAAAAACATGGCAGAATTAATTAAATAAGTAAATCTTAAAACTCAGCGGAGAGAAAGCCAACTGGACCTCTTTCAGGAGGTTCTGGCTTCCACTGCTGAAAAGTCTGTGCCAAAACAAAGCACAAAGCAGGGGCTTAGATGCTGACTGCAGTGTGTGAGCAGGTTCATGCAGAAGTAGGCAGTAGTAATGTACCTTACCATGGTAGATAGTAAGGTACATTAGTAGGGTCTTAACCACCGAGCTTCTTGGGTTTGCTGATCACAAGGTTGGCGGTTTGAATCCCCGCGATGGGGTGAGCTCCTGTTGCTCTGTCCCAGCTCCAGCCAACCTAGTAGTTCGAAAGCATGCCAGTGCAAGTAGATAAATAGGTACCACTGCGGCAGGAAGGTAATGACATTTCCATGCACTCTGACTTATGTCACGGTGTCCTGTTGTGCCATAAGCAGTTTAGTCATGCTGGCCACATGACCTAGAAAGCTGTCTGTGGACATACGCCGGCTCCCACGGCCTGAAAGCGAGATGAGCGCCGCAACACCATAGTCGCCTTTGACTGGACTTAACCATCCAGGGGTCCTTTACCTTTTTAAAACCTTTACATTAGTAGGTAGCCTTCACAGGGCATACTCAGCATTTTAGTGAATTCTAGCCACTTCTCTGACAAAAGGATATTGTAGGGTGGGAAAAGGTATAGAAAAGGCAGAGATAAGTTTTATTCCCCTCTCTCATAACACTAACACCAACAACTCATGGAGATCAAATGAAGCTAAAAGTTGGGAGGCTCAGGACTGATAGAAGAAAGTCATTCTTCATGTTAAACCATGGAACTCACTCCAACAAGAGGCAGTGATGGCTACCAACTTCGGACGGTTTTAAAAGAGGATTAGATGAATCCACTAAGGATGTTCTTCTGAAGTTCTTCTGATGTTCTTAAATAACTGCAGGTGGGTCTGAAATATACCCAGTCCAAACTTCCTCAACTGCTAGTTAAAAAAAAAGAAGGTAAAAGACCCCTGACAGTTAAGTCCAGTCGCATACAACTCTGGGGTTGCAGCGCTTATCTCGCTTTACAGGCCGAGGGAGCTGGTGTTTGTCCACAGACAGATTTTCCAGGTCATGTGGCCAGCATGACTAAGCCACTTCTGCCGAAACCAGAGCAGCACACAGAAATGCTGTTTTCCTTCCCACCAGAGTGGTACCTATTTATCTGCTTACACTTTTTGGCGTGCTTTCGAACTGCTAGGTTGGCAGGAGCAGGGACCGCGCAACGGGAGCTCACCCCTTTGCAGGGATTCGAACCCCCAACCTTCTAATCGGCAAGCCCAAGAGGTTCTAGGACACACGTACCTACGGGACCACCTCTCATGGTATGCCCCACGGAGGACCTTAAGGTCCACAAATGACAACATTTTGGAGGTCCCAGGTTGCACGGTGGTTTGATTGGTCTCAACTAGGGCCAGGGCCTTTTCAGTACTGGCCCCGACTTGGTGGAACGCTATGTCACAAGAGACTAGGGTCCTGCGGGACTTGACATCTTTCCGCAGGGCCTGCAAGACAGAGCTGTTCTGCCTGGCCTTTGGTTTGGACTCAGTCTGACTCTTATGTTTCCCTCCCCTTATGGACTTGATTTATCGGCTATTTTAAAACGAGGCTGCATTTTAAATTGCATTTTAACCTGTATTTTAAATGGGTTTCCCCCCCTTCTCTTCTCCCCCTATTTTGTTTTTACTGTGATTTTATTGGTGTTAGCCGCCCTGAGCCTGGCTCTGGCCGGGGAGGGCAAGGTATAAATAAAATTATTATTATTATTATTATTATTATTATTATTATTATTATTCATTGGTTTAGACCACAGTGCCACCCGCATCCCTCGCTAGTTAGGTAAAGGTAAAGGGACCCCTGACCATTAGGTCCAGTCGTGACCGACTCTGGGGTTGCGGTGCTCATCTCGCTTTATTGGCCGAGGGAGCTGGCATACAGCTTCCGGGTCATGTGGCCAGCATGACTAAGCTGCTTCTGGAGAACCAGAGCAGCACACGGAAACGCTGTTTACCTTCCCACTGGAGTGGTATCTATTTATCTACTTGCACTTTGACGTGCTTTCGAACTGCTAGGTTGGCAGGAGCAGGGACCGAGCCATGAGAGCTCACCCCGTTGTGGGGATTCGAACCGCCGACCTTCTGATCAACAAGTCCTAGGCTCTGTGGTTTAACCCACAGCGCCACCCGTGCCCCTAGTTAGCCTTGCCTTATTGCACTCTTGTATCCATCTGCCAGTGCGAGAACAGGCTGCTGGAGTAGATGCGCCAATGGTCAGATCCAGCAGGGCTCTTCTTATACACTTATGTTCTTATGAAGTCACATTGCTCTTCCTTTTTCTGGGATAGAGCATGAGACTCTTAATCTCAAGGTCGTGGGTTCAAGCCCCACAATGGGCAAAAGATTCCTGCATTGTGGGGGGTTGGGCTAGATGACCCCTTGTATTCCTTTCTAACTTTCCAATTCTATCATTCCTCCTCTTCGTAAGTGTTATAGCTCAGAGGAATAACATCTGTTTTGCATGCAGAAGGTCCCAGGTTCGCTTACCAGTATTTCCAGGTAGCTCTGGGAGGGGACTCCTTGCCTGAAATCTTGGGGTGCTGCTTCCTATCAACATGACTGAGCTGGATAGATCAATGGTCTGACTCAGTGTAAAGCAGAGTTCTGTGTTCTTCTTTCCCAGCTTAGAGACTAGAGCTAAAAATCTTTAAAAGGCATGTTTGGTTGCTCCCCTTCTTGAGTCATGTTTGTTCTACTGCCTCAAACCTGCCTTTTTGTTTTTAGTAACGGCAAAACCTAGCAGATGACAACGTTAATGTGGAGAGTTTGATGAGAAAGGCTAGAGGAGAAAAGAACAATGCCTGATGATTAAAGACTTGGCGAGTCTGGCATTAGGTGCTACAAACTCTGATTGGATTTGGTAACCAAGGAGCCTTTGAAACATATTCCATTGCAGCAATGGACGAGGCATTCCAAAACATTTGGCAGATAAGCCGGAGAAATTAAGTGTGGATGTGTTTGTAGGGTGGGTGGGGGGAGACAATCTTGAAGAAAGGACAGAAAATAAACAAAGAAGGATCCCGATATTAAGTGTGAATGGTGGTTTTGCCAACACCGAACAGAATGTCCCTCCTTTCCCATCAAGGAGAAATCAAGCTCACAGAGGAGAGCAGAATAGCCTTGTTTGTTAGTAATCAGGAGCTATTTAAAGCTCAATGTGGAGCTGCTAGGAGGACTTGCTGGGGTGACATTATGGTGAGCATTACAGACAAGAATGGTGGGGGAGTTCAGTGCAGTTTGCATTTAAACTCATTCACATGTTCCGAAGCAATGTAAAAACCATCCTTCAAATTCAGCCATCCTTTGAATTTTGCGCTTCTCTAAATTTTGCATTGCTGTTCTCCGGCCAGGTAATCTGTACTAAGATGCATTTACTGGAGTGAAGTGTCCATTTTTTAAAAAGCATATCATTGAAACTAACATACAGCTATGGATTAATTTAGGGAATAAATGTGATGGTGTCAGATTTTCTTGGCTATTGGCCATTTACATGTATATTTAATCTAATAACACTCCGGCCACTACTCCCAACTGGTTCAAGAACAGAAATCTCACATCAGGTCCTGGGTTGCCCTTCTGCTGGTCAGCTCTAGGACTGGTTGATATCTGGTTTCTGACATCATGATACAGATCACCAGCTAAACATCATGATATACCAGTATATCGCAATGTCTGAAATAAGGATGGAGCTATGTAGAGGCATTGGCTAGTTTCACGGTTTTCCCCATGTTGTGATTTTTTGCTGGCATCTGCTTTTGTGATTCTCTGCCCCCTGTAGGAGGCAGGGAAGAGCTGAGCTGGCAGAGTTAATGGGGGCTGCAGGAATCAAGAGAAGCATTGGCTGGCTTTGTGGTTTCCCCCACATTTCCCCACATACACATCATGATTTGCAATATATTGCCAGGTCAAAATTTTTGTTACTGATATCACAATATGGACTTCAAACTGGTTTTGGTTGATACATCAATATATTACCCACCCCTAGGTAAAGGTAAAAGGTAAAGGACCCCTGGACAGTTAAGTCCAGTCAAAGGCAACTATGGGATTGTGGTGCTTTCAGGCTGAGGGAGCCGGCGTTTGTCCACAGACAGCTTTCCTGGTCATGTGGCCAGCATGACTAAACCGCTTCTGGCACAACAGAACACCGTGATGGAAACCAGAGTGCACAGAAACGCCGTTTACTTCCCACTGGAGTGGTACCTATTTATCTACTAAAACTTTGACGTGCTTTCGAACTACTAGGTTGGCAGGAGCTGGGACAGAACAATGGGAGCTGACCCCGTCGCGGGGATTCGAACAGCAGACCTTGTGATCAGCAAGCCCAAGAGGCTCTGTGGTTTAGACCACAGGGCCACCCGCTTCCCACCTACCCCATATCAGCTCCATGGCCAACGGTTCTAGCGCACAGTCATTTAGGGCTTCTGGAAATGTTATCTCTTTGCACTGGTATTGCAGGTGAAGTCAACCAGTACTACAACATTTCCCCTTTCGGATGCTTTGTTGTTCAGTCATTTAGTCATGTCCGACTCTTCATGACCCCATGGACCAGAGCATGCCAGGCACTCCTGTCTTCCACTGCTTACTTGTTTTCATTAATTCTCTACTAAATCTCTGTTAATTCAAAAGTAGTCCTCAATTCCATTCTCTGCTGGCTGCTTCTCCGCATTTCCTCAACCCACTGATGGAGTGTTCCTTTCCATTGCAAAAAAAGCAACTCTAGGAGGATGGCCAAAATAAAAGCATGGAGCCATGTTGCTTGCGAGCAGAAGCCCTGAGAAAAGATCTCTTCCTTGGCTGAGCTAACACTAGGTGACAAGAAGCTGAGCCACACTTGGTAGGTGAGCAAGCAGAGGATCGTTCTGGGCTGTCGCTTCTGGTGGATTGCAATGAAGAAAGTGACGAAGGAGAGAAGCTCGCCAATTGAGTCAGTGGGATTATTGGAGAGCTGCATTCGAGAGGCACAGCTCCTAAATCTGCTGGGCCTTGCGATAATAAGTGGGAGCCTGAGGATCTCGTATTGTCACTTGTCAGGAAGAGTTTGCTCCTTCGTTTGCGATGGTTGCCTTTGGCTTGCATTTATTCAGCGCAACATATATCATCTCGGGAGAAGAGGGCTTTGTGGAGGAACTGTAGCACTTCTCTGTTCCACGGAGAAGAGATTAAAAACAGAAATACCCCCCTCACTCTCTTTCGCACACACTCACTCACAGGGAGAGAATTATTTTTAGACCACAGGTCGCTCGATCTACAATCCAATCTAACTACAATCCAATCTAATAAAAGTCCCCATCTCAAAATAGCAAGGTGAACGGCCCTGAAACTTTCTCACTCTTCGTAGCACTTTGGACTAGTTTTGTGCTGAAACCTAGGAGCCTAGGAATCTGCTTTCTACTGACTCAGACCACTGCTCCATCTAGCTGTGCTGTCTGCGCTGATTGGCCGCAACTCTCCAGGGTTGCAGGAAGGAGATGGTCCCAGTCCTATGTGGAGGTGTTGGGAACTGAACCTGGGACTTCTGCATGCAGAGCAGATGCCAAACGCTCCAACATTTCTCTGATGAAAATAGGTAAAGGTAAAGGTAAAGGGACCCCGACCATTAGGTCCAGTCATGACCGACTCTGGGGTTGCAGTGCTTTATTGGCTGAGGGAGCCGGCGTACAGCTTCCGGGTCATGTGGCTAGCATGACTAAGCCGCTTCTGGCGAACCAGAGCAGCGCACGGAAACACCATTTACCTTCCCACTGGAGCGGTACCTATTTCTTTACTTGCACTTTGATGTGCTTTCGAACTGCTAGGTGGGCAGGAGCAGGGACCGAGCAACAGGAGCTCACCCCGCCGCGGGGATTCGAACCGCTGATCAGGTCGGCAAGTCCTAGGCTCTGTGGTTTAACCCACAGCGCCACCCGTGTCCCTGATGAAAATAGGGACATCTTATTCCATGATGAGGATGAGGATGATATTACTACTACTACTACTACTACTAATTTTATTATTTATATATCCATCCACCCACCTGACTGGGTTACCCCAGCTCCTCTGGGTGGCTTCCAACTTGTATAAAAACAGAATAAAACATTAAACATCAACAACTTCCCTATGCAAGGCTGCCTCCAGATATCTTCTAAAGGTTGTATAGTTACTTATATCCTCGGCTTGGGGGTTGCATTACTCCATACCCTCCAACATTTCTCCAATGAAAATAGGGGTGTTTTAAGGCAAAGCGGGACATTCTGGAATCGAATCAGAAACTCAGGTGGCTTCTGGTGGAATTGTAGAGTTGGAAGGGACCCTAAGGGTCATTTAGTCCAACCTCCTGCAAGGCAGGAATCTCAATGAAAGCATCCATGACTGTCCAACCTCTGCTTAAAAACTACCAAGGAAGGAGAGTCCACAGCTGTTGAACAGCTATTACTGTGAGATTCCCCCCCCCCGATGTTTAGTCAGAATCTCCTTTCTTGTAACTTGAAGCCATTGGTTTGAGACCTAACCTCTGGAGATGGAGAAAATAAGCTGATAGTGTGTGACACTGGGAGGGTTAGCCACTGCAGACCCTCCAAGTGTCTCTGTTCTTCAGGGACAGTCACAGATTTACAGAAGCTGTCCCAGTTTCTGATTTGATCCCTGGATCATAGAATCATAGAATCATAGAGTTGGAAGAGACCACAAGGGCCATCGAGTCCAACCCCCTGCCAAGCAGGAAACACCATCAGAGCACTCCTGACATATGGTTGTCAAGCCTCTGCTTAAAGACCTCCAAAGAAGGAGACTCCACCACACTCCTTGGCAGCAAATTCCACTGTCAAACAGCTCTTACTGTCAGGAAGTTCTTCCTAATGTTTAGGTGGAATCTTCTTTCTTGTAGTTTGGATCCATTGCTCCGTGTCCGCTTCTCTGGAGCAGCAGAAAACAACCTTTCTCCCTCCTCTATGTGACATCCTTTTATATATTTGAACATGGCTATCATATCACCCCTTAGCCTCCTCTTCTCCAGGCTAAACATGCCCAGCTCCCTTAGCCGTTCCTCATAAGGCATCGTTTCCAGGCCTTTGACCATTTTGGTTGCCCTCCTCTGGACACGTTCCAGTTTGTCAGTGTCCTTCTTGAACTGTGGTGCCCAGAACTGGACACAGTACTCCAGGTGAGGTCTGACCAGAGCAGAATACAGTGGCACTATTACTTCCCTTGATCTAGATGCTATACTCCTATTGATGCAGCCCAGAATTGCATTGGCTTTTTTAGCTGCCGCGTCACACTGTTGGCTCATGTCAAGTTTGTGGTCAACCAAGACTCCTAGATCCTTTTCACATGTAGTGCTCTCAAGCCAGGTGTCACCCATCTTGTATTTGTGCCTCTCATTTTTTTTGCCCAAGTGCAATGCTTTACATTTCTCCCTGTTAAAATTCATCTTGTTTGTTTTGGCCCAGTTCTCTAATCTGTCAAGGTCATTTTGAAGTGTGATCCTGTCCTCTGGGGTGTTAGCCACCCCTCCCAGTTTGGTGTCATCTGCAAATTTGATCAGGATGCCCTTGAGTCCATCATCCAAGTCGTTGATAAAGATGTTGAATAAGACCGGGCCCAAGACAGAACCCTGTGGCACCCCACTAGTCACTCTTCTCCAGGATGAAGAGGAACCCTTGATGAGCACCGTTTGGGTTCGGTCAGTCAGCCAGTTATAAATCCACTGAGTGGTAGCATAGTCAAGACCGCATTTTACCAGCTTCTTTACAAGAATATCATGGGGCACCTTGTCAAATGCCTTGCTGAATGTCCCACTTTTATTTGTTTAAATGGCAACCTAGTCAAATGTTTGTGGTATTATTATTATTGAATAGGACATCCCTATTTTCATCAAGGAAATGTTAGCCCCCCCTGCTTCCCACCCTTCACTTGCAGTTCAGTAACATGAAGATGATGATGATGATGATGATGATGATGATGATAATAATAATAATAATAATAATAATAATAATAATAATAATAATAATAATATTGTTTATACCCCACCCTGCTGGCTGGGTTTCCTCAGCCACTCTGGGCAGCTTACAACATATCTAAAGGCATAACATCAATCCTTAAAAACTTCCCTAAACAGGGCTGCCTTCAGATGTCTTCTAGAAGTCAGATAGCTGGTCATTTCCTTGACATCCAAAGGGAGGGCATTCCACAAGGAGGGAGCCACTACCGAGAAGGCCCTCTGCCTGGTTCCCTGTTCTGAGGGGGCTGCCAAAAGACCCTTGGAGGAGGACCTCAGACGATGTGGGTGGAGAAGCAGAATTCCTGGACTGTAGGGTAAAAGAACCTACAGTCCATTTTGATCATACTGAGGAGGCTACAAAAATAACTGGGTTCGGTAATGAGTTCATTGTTCCCTTTTACTCAAGAGGCTGCCAGTGTCACTGTGTCTTGTGGGGGAGGGAAGAGAGTGCCTAGTGATTTAATGTACTTGGCAGAAGGAGACAGATTTGGCTCGGTCCCAAGAGGAATTCATTTTCTTGCTGGTTTTTGTCGCCTGGTTTTTGTATTTGCTTTCCATATTTCGTGATTGTGTGGAGGAAGGTAAATCCCCAAAGGTGGCTGGCCAAGAGTAATGACAGATTCAGACAATCAAAGACTCCGGTAGCTTCACTTAATTAACTAATGGCCTGCATAGAGTTGTAATGGGATTCGAAAAGAGAAAGCTTTTAAGCAAAACCCAAAGCCAGCAGCATCTGTAATAGGAGGCAGCTGATGGCACCTCTCTCCCCCGCCCCACACCCTCTGAGATTCATGACACAAAAGTCTAAAAGAATATTGCTTCTTGAATGTTATGGCTTTACACCCCCTAGCGTCCCTGTACTGCAGCTGCATCAAATTCCACACTCAAATCTTTGAAAGGAAGTATTGAGAGCTGGACCATAAAGAAGGCTGATCGCCAAAGAAATGATGCTTTTGATTTATGGTGCTGGAGGAGACTCTTCAGAGTCCCATGGACTGCAAGAAGATCAAACCTATCCATTCTGAAGGAAATCAGCCCTGAGGGCTCACTGGAAGGACAGATTGTGAAGCTGAGGCTCCAATACTTTGGCCACCTCATGAGAAGAAAAGACTCCCTGGAAAAGACCCTCATGTTGGGAAAGATTGAGGGCACAAGGAGAAGGGGATGACAGAGGACGAGATGGTTGGACAGTGTTCTTGAAGCTACCAGCATGAATTTGACCAAACTGCGGGAGGCAGTGGAAGACAGAAGTGCCTGGTGTGCTCTGGTCCATGGGGTCACAAAGAGTCGGACATGACTAAACAACTAAACAATAACAACAACAAAATCAAGGAGAGGGTTTTCAAACCTGTGTTCTCCAGTGTTGTTGGTCTGTAGCTCCCATCAAGCCCAGCTAGTTTAGTCAATAATCAGGCCTACCTTCTGAAATATACTCGGAGTCGAGTGTGGATTTCATGCTCTTTATTCAGCTCATAGTAGTGAAGAATGGAAGTTCCCCCAAAATGTCTGCTTTATATACATTATTTACACAATGGGCCCTATGTGATTGGCTAATTCTGGGATTCCCCTGTAGGCCAATCAGGTTGCGGATTCACTTCCACCTGGAGTTGGATTGGTTGGCTCCTGCAGACCAATCAGACTGTTGCATTTTGGATCCTATTCAACTCAGTACATAACACCTTCCAACATTTCTCCGATGAAAATAGGGACGCACCATTCCATAATGATAAATTTACTATTTTTATCCCACACATCTTACTGGGTTGCCCCAGCACTCTGGGCAGCTTCCAACGTAAAAACAACAACATAATAAAACATTAAACGTTTAAAAAACCTTCCCTATATAGGATTGCCTTAAGACGGCTCATGGGTTGGAGAACTCCATACCTTCCAACATTTCTCCAATAAAAATAGGGACATCCTAAGGAAAAGCAGGACATTCTGGGATCAAATCAGAAACTAGGATGGCTTCTTCAAATCAGGGACATCACTGGAAAATAGGGACACTTGGAGGGTCTGGTCAGGGATGACTGGAGTTGGGGATCCAAAGTTGAAGAAGACCCGTGTAGGCCATGATTTCTGATCGTTTGACCTCCACATTTAAAAATATTCTGACCTATTTTCTAAACTGTATGAGAATCACTTGCCTCCAGTAGACCTCTATTTTTTCATTGTTTCTGCATGAGTGCCTGGTTCTGGACATGCTTTCTTCTTTCGAAGAGGCATGCTCAGAGCAGTGACTCATCCAGGGATCCAATGGTCAGCCTCCTTAGAGGTCCAGTTATTCTGCTGCAACTCTGCAGTGAAGTGATTGAAAGATAAACTTGCCTCCTTATAGTTAGCAGGCACACCCAGAACAGTGGCTCTTGCAGTGACATAGTGCAGTTGTCTGCCCCATAAAAAGCCCAGAGGAGAGCAGGCAGTCATGTAGAGTTGCAACAGGCATCCTCCATCGAAGAGCTCTTTGGGTTCACAGAAACTCTTTATTAGACCACTCATGACACACAGACTATTTAAAATGCCAATTCCATTATAAGACTGCTTTAGCCCTTATTTAACTGCATTCTGCAGGACATTCAAATGATACTAGAAGCCTTCTCCATACCCTCCAACATTTCTCTGATGTAAATAGGGTTGTCCTATTCCATAACAACAACAATAATAACTTTATTATTTATACCTCACCCATCTGACTAGGCTGCCCCAGCCACTCTGGGCAGCTCCCAACATATATAAAAACTTAACATGAAACACTAAAAAGCTTCCCTATACAGCCCCGTGTTTTTCCACGGATCTGAGGGCAATGAAACAATCGCTGAGACGGCTAGAGCGCTGGTGGTGGATAATTCATCCTGAAGCTGACCGGACACAGGCCTACCAAGTTGAGCCTACCAAGTGGCGATAGCAACGGCGAAGAAGACTTTCTTCACCGCCTCTATTGCATCTGCAGAAAACAGCAGCAGGAGACTCTTTCAGGTGGTTCACAATTTAGTGGGATCACCTGCTCCATCGGGGCCCAGTAGTGGCCACATGATCTCCTGCAATGATTTTGCAAAGTTTTTGCCGATAAAGTCACTCAGATTCGGTAAGAGATAGACTCCACTATGGGAGCAGGGTTGGGGTGGGAGAGTGCTAGAGTCCTATCTAGTCAAGTTGCGTGGGATCAATTCCAATCTGTTACCTCTGAGGATGTGGACAGGCTGCTTGGATGAGTGAAACCAGTCACCTGTCTCCTTGATCCTTGCCCATCCTGGCTTATAAAAGCTAGCCGGGAAGGGCTGGATGATGGGCTTCACGGGGTGATGAATGCTTCTCTCTGTGAGGGAGCCTTCCCAGACCCGCTGAAAGAGGCAGTTATCAAACCGCTTCTTAAAAAAACATATTTAGATGTAGCCAATATGGCCAACTATCTCCCAGTCTCAAATCTTCCATTCTTGGGCAAGGTGATTGAGCGAGTGGTTGCTGAACAACTCCAGGCATGCCTGGAAGAAGCGGACCATTTGGATCCCTTCCAATCAGGGTTCAGGCCTCACCATGGGACTGAAACTGCCTTGGGCGCACTGGTTGATGATCTCCGCCGGGCTAGGGACAAAGGTGAGAGCTGTTTCCTAGTTCTGTTGGATCTCTCAGCGGCTTTTGATACCATCGACCATAACATCCTACTGGACCGTCTTGAGGGGCTGGGAGCTGGGGGCACTGTTATACAGTGGTTCTGCTCCTTCCTCCTGGTCTGTGTTCAGAAAGTGGTGGTGGGGATGAGTTTTCAGACCCCTGGGCTCTCACTTGTGGGGTGCCTCAGGGTTCTGTCCTCGCCTCCATGCTTTTCAACATCTACATGCAGCCAATGGGAGAGATCATCAGGGGGTTTCGGCTGGGTGTTCATCAGTATGAGGATGATACCCAGCTCTACCTCTCTTTCAAATCAGAACCAGTGAAGGAAGTGAAGGTCCTGTGTGAGTGTCTGGAGGCGGTTGGAGGATGGATGGCGGCTAATGGATTGAGGTTGAATCCTGACAAGACAGAAGTACTGTTCTTGGGGGACAGGAGGTGGGCTGGTGTGGAGGACTCCCTTGTCCTGAATGGAGTAACTGTACCCCTGAAGGACCAGGTGCACAGCCTGGGAGTCATTTTGGACTCACAGCTGTCCATGGAGGCACAGGTCAATTCTGTATCCAGGGCAGCTGTCTACCAGCTACATCTGGTAAGCAGGCTGAGACCCTACCTGCCCACAGACTGTCTCACCAGAGTGGTGCATGCTCTGATTATATCCCTCTTAGACTACTGCAATGCACTCTACGTGGGGCTACCTTTGAAGGTGACCCAGAAACTACAACTAATCCAGAATGCGGCAGCTAGACTGGTGACTGGGGACAGCCGCTGAGACCATATAACACCGGTCCTGAAAGTTTGGGTTTTTTATAAAAAAAACCTATTCTTAAAAACCTCCAATGAAGGTACCACGCCTTCTGAAGTAGAGCATCTTGGCTATGAGACCTGAAAGACCTGCCAGTGTGGTGTAGTGATTAAGAGCGGTGGACTCGTAATCTGGTGAACTGGGTTTGATTCCTTCTCTTACATATGCAGCTGCTGGGTGACCTTGGGCCAGTCACACTTCTCTGAAGTCTCTCAGCCTCACTCACCTCACAGAGTGTTTGTTGTGGGGGAGGAAAGGACAAGGAGATTGTTAGCCGCTTTGAGATGCCTTCGGGTAGTGATAAAGAGGGATATCAAATCCAAACTCCTCCTCCTCCTCCTCCTCCCTGCCTTGCAAGCCTTTTTCCACCTGGACTGAGAGGGCAGAGCCCTGACTGACTCCAACTACAAAAGCTGAGGCTGCAGAATAGATTCTTGGGCTGGTGAATTGTTTACGTAGATTGGTGGAGGATGGTTGCTGCTGTTATTGACATTTATTTTTGTATCTTTATTTTGGATGATATTATGACTTATGTGGATTCCCCCCTCCCCCCAATTTGGTTGCATACTTTTGATGTTTTATTGTTTATGTTGTTTGTGACCACTTTTGTTATAATTGTAATTATGTATATTTTTTCCACATTGTAAGCAGCCTTGAGCATGGTTTTAATTATGGAAAGGTGGCATACAAATAACATTATGTATGTATGTATGTATGTATGTATGTATGTATGTATGTATGTTGTGCGTTTCATTGTAGAATAGCTCTGCAGAAGGCATCTGAAAGAAGGCAGGGAAGGTTCCTGCCAGACATCTAGTCTGGCAGGGAGAACCACAGGTCAGGCTCTGCCACAGGTCAGGGTCTGCCACAATAAATAGTCCCTAGCAAAGGCCAATTGAACTTCAAGGCTGTGGGGAACTACAAGAAGTGCCCCATCAGAGGTGAAGCATAAGGGATCAGATGGTCCTTTCAGCTTAGGCTGTTTCGGGCTTTGGAAATTCACACAAACACCTTGAACCTGGTCCAGAAAAAGAAACTGGCAACCAGTACAGCTGCCTCAGCAGAGGAGCAACATATTGCCAGTAGTTTGGTCATGTAATTAGTTTGGCTACTGCATTCTGCACTAGCTGCAGGTTCTGAAGCAGATACAGGGGTAGCCCACATAAAGTGCATTGCAATAATCAAGCCTCCAGGTTACCAGTGCATGGACCACTGCGGATAGACTATATACTGTCTCATGTCTGCATTCCATTATATAACTTGCATGCATTGACCCTAAGAACTGCAGTCCTAGGCATACCAATAGAATCAGGCTAGTGGAATGCTCTGCTCCAGGAGAATACTCTCAACTGTGAGGTCACCACTGAGTGTCTATTATGCTGTATGAAGAACCTTCCAATCTCCTCTGGGCCATACCAGGAGGAGCCAGCAGGAGTCATGGAGGACCAGCCACCCTCATCACATGCTTCCAAAGAGACAAATGAAGTACCCTTTGAACTGCATCCCCGAGCAGATGCCATCCGCTCCAAGCTGATCTACACTTTCTATCTGATTGACTATCTACGGGGGCTAGGCAGTGCTATTCCACGCCATAACATACGAGATTTCCTGGACCATCAGAAGCTAAAGAAGCTAATGCTCACAGACCATCACCAGCTGGTGCGCTTCAATGTTGTGCCCAAACGGAATGTCATGATCACGCGAGAAACACGCTGCCGTAACCGTATCCGCGTGCGCTGCAGCCGCTGGCCCCCTGTCGCCATTTGGGCTTATTCAGTCTTGAACAGCCAAATCTTCAAAGTCTTCATGATCTTCCTCATCTGCCTGAACATGGTGGTCCTCATGATCTTAGTAGAGATAAGGGATAAGTTGGAGGACCACTTTGTGAAAATGAAGATAGCAATGGAGGTGATCATCTGGGTCATTGTCCTCATCTTTTTGGTGGAAATTGGGCTGAACTGGGCTGTTAGCTTTCAGGATTATTTTAAGAACTCCTGGAATGTCTTTGACTGCACAGTCACCATCATATCCTTTATCCCTGAGTTGATACTCCTTGTTGAAAAGAAACACAGCAAGGCCGTCACATACATCCTCCAGGTTTGCCGCGTGATGCGATGCTTAAAGCTCTTCCCTAGACTCCGGCAAATCCGGATCCTCATTATGGCCCTCTTCAAAGCAATGAAAGCCATGAGCTTCATCCTGGTGCTCCTCGTCTTCTTCTTCTATATTTTTGCCGTATCAGGCATTTTCTTCTTTGATGGCTACACTCGCTCAAACCTGGATGACCTAGAGTACAACAAGTATTTTCAAGACATGCCCAATTCACTGGTGACCATCTTCATTCTCTTCACCATGGACCATTGGTATGCTCTGCTGCAGGACACGTGGAAGGTCCCAGAGATAAACAAAGCAATCAGTGGCTTGTTCATCTGCTTGTGGCTCCTCATTGGGGCATTCATCTTCAGAAACCTCATGGTGGCCACCATGGTCACCAATTTCCAGACCATTCGGAATGAATTGAGTGAAGAAATGAAGCAGATTGAGACTCAGCAGAAAGCTGACAAATTTAAGCTGGAACTGCTGGAAAAGAAGTACAGCTCACCCCAGGGGCAGGACAAAATGAGCATGGGGCCATCCACAATATACAGCATACCAGAAGTCGAGGCTGGGCCTCTGGATTGGGAAACATATGTCCACAAGAACCTGCCAGGGCTATACGAGGCTGATAATGACGAGCAGGTCATTTGGCCCCGTGACGCCCTCTTCCGCTACTTTGAGCTGCTGGAGAAGCTGCAGTATAACCTGGATGAGCGCAAACAATTGCAGAATTATGCCGTCTTGGCTCTGTCCAACCTGGAGGACAAGTAGTGATGGCTTCTGAAGGATCAAGAAGATGCAAGTGTGGACTCATCCTTGCTTACTGAGCCAGCACAACCAAAACCTGTGGCAAACCAACAGTTTACCTCTCACATTGTCCTCCTTACCAGTCTGTGGTTCTCCAGCTGTTGCTAGACTCCAAGTCCCATCATCCTTGACTCTTGCCCATGTTGGCTGGGACACATGGGATCTGCAATTTAGCGACATCTGGATGGACACAGTTCCCTGCCCCTGATTTATGTGGCTATACATTATTAGACTAGAACTGCAAGGAAAGATCACAAAACCACCCGGTCTGCAGGTTTTGGACACTTTTTGATGTCTCTAGGGTTTCATAGCATTGGTGAGCAAGGCACACCAGGGTGCACCCTCAAATGCCACATTTTCCTGTGGGCCAGACAGACATCTGTTCTGCACATATGTAATATTTGATCTACAAGAATAAAATCTCCCATACCCCAGAAAGTTGGCATAAGACACAACAATGGACCAAAGAGCCAACTTTTTATTAATTAACCACAAGTGTCTTGCAATAAGCTAGGAGTGACCTGCTTGAACGCTGGGGATATCCTTCCCTAGGGGAGGCAATGGAATGAACACCTCTGTTTCCTGTTGAGGAAACCTCACTCTGGCTTCTGGAACAGAGGATTGACTGGTCCATGCCCTTCCTTTTCCACTCACCAAACGGTGAGCTGGGAAGCGCTAGTTTGCTCCATTTCTTACCTGTTCTATTCCTGTCAGATGGGTGAAGCTTCTAGGAACCAAAAGTCATTTCCTTCTTCATCCACTTGAGCTGGCCGTTGATGTCTGGTAGGTGACACGGTGTCCCTTCAGCATCTCAGTGAACCACAACCCCATTTCCTTTTCTCTCCTTGACCACACTCCCTACCTGTTGTGGCAAAACCAAGGAGTTCATCAAGCAATTGAAACCCACCATACTGAGCTCAAAGAGTATGCTGTAGCTGAAGCAATGGTACACATCTGACCAGTATGGGAGATACCACAAATTCCTAATGAGCACCCTGACTGACAAATCTATCCTCCTGGAAAACTGAAGAGCAGTCTTATTGAAATGTTGCAAATAACTCCTTTATTCTGAGAACACATAGCCGCATACACAATTTTATTGCAAGCTGAGAGAATCAGTTACATCAGTAGTAGAAGGATGTTTGCGGTTAACTAATTAAAGAAATGTTTCCAGCTTTAAAATGATTGGTTATGGTATTGCCTTTCTTCCTGAATTCTTATTTTAAGTATTTATTTAAATCAATTCAATAAATTGTTCATCCAAGCCTCAAGGCAGCTTAAAAAATTGGTAAGAACAAGTCAAAATATGATGGCTTGGATCCAAAGGTTCTCTTTTTCTGTTGAAAGGAGCATTTCTTGTTCATCAGAAAGACCACATGCATCCAAGGAAGATTCCCATCAGGAAAGAAAGTGGCATCCATCAGAGGAAGGGGAACTGTGGATCCAATCCAAAAGAAATAAAAACAACAACACAGGATTAGATATATTACTCCAAAAGAAAATGGAGAGGTTAATCTGCATCATCAAAGACCAAATGGAAGAAATGAGACAGTAAAGAAGGGAAATGACACCTCTAAAGGCACTGATTCTGTTCACTCTGATTTTCATACATGTTAGAAACACATATTTGGGCCTGGCCAGATGACCAGAGTTGGGGGGGGGCTGATAAAGGGAGAGGCAACATTTGAGCTTTGTGGGGTCCAGGTCCGTGGGAGCTGGTCTACAGGAATTACTGAGACACAGCCCTTCCACCAGAAATGTCAGGCAATTAAAAAAAAAAACCATCTCAAGATCTCAAACACTCTCTTGCCTGTCCCCCACACACTTTATATTTCCTTGAATTTACTGAGGCTTTTCTACCAACCCTCATGGACCATACTGGCCAGGGCTGATGGGAGTTCTAGTCCAATAAGATCTGGAGGGCCACAGATTCCCTATTCCTTATTTATATGTTTTCATGACTTGGAACGGGTGACAGCTGATAATTCTTTGACTTGGTAGGGCTGCAATTTTCAACCTTGCTTTTCTCATCATAGTAAGACTTGTACAGCATGTGCTTAGGAAAGTGTGCCTTTACACATGTGCAGAGTGCCATTGATGTCTTCTCTCTAACCCTCTCCCCCCCCAAAAAAAAATTCTCTGCACATTAGTTATTGTCTACAGACAGCGAAAGAGCTTCTCTATAATTGGGCCCAAATATGATTTTCATACCAGATTGACACTACACCTCTATTTTAGAAATTCAGCTGTACTTCATGGCATCAGTTTTTGAATTCATGGATAAATGGGGAACCAGTGTGTGGTTCTGAGTTCATGAGAGTTGTAGTCCAGTAAAATCCCATAGGCCACAGAAGAAGAAGAAGAAGAAGAGGAGGAGGAGGAGGAGGAGTTTGGATTTGATATCCCGCTTTATCACTACCCGAAGGAGTCTCAAAGCGGCTAACATTCTCCTTTCCCTTCCTCCCCCACAACAAACACTCTGTGAGGTGAGTGGGGCTGAGAGACTTCAAAGAAGTGTGACTGGCCCAAGGTCACCCAGCAGCTGTATGTGGAGGAGCGGAGACGCGAACCCGGTTCCCCAGATTACGAGACTACCGCTCTTAACCACTACACCACACTGGCTCTTAACCACTACACCACACGGGTCTTCCCATCCCTCCTACAAAGGCTAAGTCCTGCACAAAAGCCCAAGAGCCTCCTTGTATAATCTAGCACAAATGATATAATTTTGGCTCCATACTCCCATCATCTGGCCCTTGACTGGAAGCTTCCTGGTCTCCACTTCTCCTCCTCACCTGCCCAGTCTCCACTTCTCCTCATCACCCGCCCAGTCCCTGACTCTCACATTGGATGTTCCAGATCTCTGTGGGACGGTGCTCTGTTTTGGACTTTGGACACCTGGATTGACCTTGGACTGGGAATTTGACATACTGATTTACTGCCAGGTAGGCCAGGGGTTTCAGGACATTATGCTTGTGTCTCCCAATGTTCATTAAAATACAGGTAGGAAATATGACTCTCAGCAGCCCCAAACAGCATATGCAAGTGTCGAGGGTGGTGGGAAATGCATAGGTAAAGGTAAAGGACCCCTGGATGGTTAAGTCGAGTCAAAAGTGATTATGGGGTCACAGTGCTCATCTTGCTTCAGGCCGAGGGAGCTGGTGTTTGTCCACAGACAGATTTCCAGGTCATGGTGGCCAGCATGACTAGACTGCTTCTGGTGCAACGGAACACCTTGACGGAAGCCAGAGCACATGGAAATGCCATTTACCTTCCTGCTGCAGTAGTACCTATTTATCTACTTGCACTGGTGTGCTTTCGAACTGCTAGATTGGCAGAAGGTGGGACAGAGCAAAGGGAGCTCACCCCATTGCGGAGATTCAAACCGCTGACCTTCTGATTGGCAAGCCCAAGAGGCTCAGTGGTTTAGACCACAGCGCCACCTGCGCCTAGTCTTACAACAAGAGTGTAGTTTATCCCTAGCTTCAGCAGGGCTTGAGGAGGCTTTAATTTCACTTGCCAATCAATGTCAGAGTTAAAATCAGGAGTGATGGCATGGTTCCACTATCTTCCCCTTTGGAAGATGACTGTAGTTTCTTTTGATTTGCAGTGGGTGATAATGGCTCTGTTATTTCACTGCCTACAGCTCTCATCTCATATGTTGACAAATAATGTCACCAATCAGCTCTTATAAGGCAGGTGAAATGCGTGACCTGGACATCAGCAAGGTTTATATCCACCTCATGTACGACACTTGTTTGCAGGTTTTCCATTCCTGGATGCCTGACACCGCTGCTGATTTCAAGGAAGGAAGGAACACTCTGATTATTTAGTGCAGGCCCATTAATCGCAGCCTGTTGATACCTGAATTCTCATTCCGTTCCATAAACCACTTGTGAGAGCAGCTTTCATGTGCTGCATCTCAAGGCGCTTTGAAGATAATAGCCGGATGAGACACAATTGAACAACAAATCATTACCAGAGCAAAAGGGAAGCCTCATAAACCCCATCTGAAACAAAATGTGAGTGATTTAAAAACAAAGGAGAGGAGTGTGTGCAGAGTCACCATCTCCACCCCCCTGTGGAGAATAGCTCCATTTACAAGGTGTGTAGCAATTACAAAGCTGATCAGCTGAAATCCTGCATGAGAAAAGGCCACGCCACGCCACCCATTAAATTCAAAATGAGATAAAAGGAGATGGACATTATGAGCTGAAATCTTATTCACTAACCATTTCAAGCAATACTGATTATTCACAATCTTATTATTATGGTTTTTAAGCAGAAGTTGGATGGTCATCTATCATGGATGCTTCTGTTGCGATTTCTGCTTTGCAGGGGGTTCGGCTGGCTGACCTTCAGGGTCCCTTCCAATTCTACAATTCTATTATTATTATTATTACTATTGCTACTACTGGAAGCTGCTTTGTACCAGGGTAGCTCACGTGTGCACCCAAAACCTGTACTCTGCTGAAACCTGTTTAAAAAGTTTTCTTTTCTTGCAAAAGAGGCTTCTGTTTTGGGTTTTTTGTCTCCTTCACAGGACACTACAGAATTTCCTTGGAAGAACATGGTGTTAAATCAGTCAAAATATGGATAGGACACTCCCCCCCCTCTCTCACACACAAATCCACCCTCTCATCCTTTCCTTCATCCCTTCCGCACTTCCACCTGTTCATCCATCTTCTCTCTCATGACTTGGTGGGAGGGTCAGACCAATGGAAGCGGAAGTCACATGCAGCCTTCTGGCAATGGACTGGTTTAGGCAAGTGGTTTTCAACCTTTCCAAGCCTTGGACCCATCTTGAACCTAAATATGCATATGGGGACCAACATCTTTTTTAAACCAACCAACCAACCAACCAACCAACCAACCAACCAACCAACCAACCCATATATCTATATGGTTGCAGTGCTGCTGTGACAACCCACCTTAGATCAGGCTGTGACCTTGTGGTGCATCCCGTCAGTTGAACACCAAGGGTGTAAACCAAGGGTGGGGAACCTGGGGTCTAGACAGAGCCATAGCTAGGGGGTGGAGAGGTGGGACCCTGCCACGGGCGCAGGTGAGGGGCAGGGGCACAAAATCGGCTAAAAATATGTCCATAAATAAAAATATTGATTATTGCCTCATAAGAAAAGGCTTTAAATAGAGGGTGAATTGAATGGGGGGGTGGAGGAGAGGCGGAAAGAAGAGCTAATTTGTCAGTGGCTAGGGGGTGCAATCTGGACAATTCTGCCAGGGGCGCAAGATCACCTAGCTATGGCTCTGGGTCTAGGGCCCAAATGTGGTCTTCCAGGTCTCTCTACCTGGCCCTTGGAACCAGCCCAAGGCTATGTCCCACCTGTGCATCACCCACAAAATGTATTTTCATGGCTAGGATGTGTCTTTATCTTATTCTAATGCCTCTCAATTGCCTTATTGAAGCAGTGTGCAAGTATCTCTGGCCCTCTCCACCAGTGGCATGCAGTCCTCAGAAAGTTTTCCAGAAGGGACTGTGGCCCAGACCATACTGAGTTAGGCCAGCTAATTATCTGATACGGTAAAGCACAGCTTCTGATATTCTTGCATCTAGTTTATGAATACAGCGCTGGTCCTTGTGCGCTTGGCTTCTTCATCCTAGCGCAAGTGGCTTGGTTTCTGAATTGCATATGCGAGGCCCGAAAGATTTGTTATCCAAACAGCACTTGACATGTTGATTTTAATTGCCCCTCCGTCTCTCTCAGCATGATCTAAATTTGCATACTATGCACAGAAGAGATTTCTTAAGCACCGCTAAAAAGCTTATTTTGGTATTTGCTATTAAAAGCAAGGTTCCATCACAGTTAGTTGCCTTGGTTACTAATTATATATATTTTTAGTCACATGTGAAGCTCTGTGTTTAAACATAGCATTTATGTTCTGGCGCCAGAGGCAGCAGTTCACATGTGGCCACGGTTATGATTGCAATCAAGGTTGTTTGTGTGTGTGTGTGTGTTTTAAAGTGATATTTATAGGGGCATAGGGAGTTGCCGTGATGGACAGGTCTAGCCTTTAATCATAGTGAATTATTTCCCCAGGGCACTCCAATCACAGTGATTTGGAGAACTTAAAAACAATGATTATTTTTTGTCATATGGATCTATGCCGTTCCCTGCGAAAATCAATTGAAAGAAGCTCCCCACAAACTCCTTGCCCACTCTTGGGGTAACAAGGTTCTTGCTGGAAGGATGAGATTTTCCCCACCCTCAGCCTTTCCTGTGGGTCTTTCCATAACCCCCTGTGCAAGTCAATGGACATATATTTCTCTCCCACAGGTTGGCGCAAAACAAGACCAAACTTTGGCATCAGTTTGGAGGGGATCCAAAATTTCAGAGTTAATGAAGCTCTTTTCCAGGGAGAAGAGACTGTATCCCCCAAAATCCATGAAAGGGAGGCAGGAGCCTGTCCCCATCGATGGCCCTGGAAGGATTATTCCTGCAGTGGGTGAAAAGCCACCCCACCCCGTTTTTCCTTGAGAATTTATTCTCTTCTCCCCCATGCCCTGCCCCTGCCCTGATTCCTATTTTACCCACCCCAAAATGACATAATCTGCCCCTGAAGGAGAACTGATTCACCTATTCTTTCTGACATTTGGCAGACTGTCCCATCAGAAGGGGCAACCATGCAATGCATTATCAGATGTTGTTGAGCTGAATAAAGAGCATGAAATCCACACTCAACTCCGAGTATATTTCAGAAGGTATGCCTGATTATTGACTAAGCTAGCTGGGGTTGATGGGAGCTACAGGCTAACAACACTGGAGAAAACAGGTTTGAAAACCCTCTCCTTGATTTTGTTGTTGTTGTTTAGTCATTTAGTCATGTCCGACTTTTCGTGACCCCATGGACCAGAGCACGCCAGGCACTCCTGTCTTCCACTGCCTCCCACAGTTTGGTCAAACTCATGCTGGTAGCTTTGAGAACACTGTCCAACCATCTCGTCCTCTTTTGTCCCCTTCTCCTTGTGCCCTCCATCTTTCCCAACATCAGGGTCTTTTCCAGGGAGTCTTTTCTTCTCATGAGGTGGCCAAAGTATTGGAGCCTCAGCTTCAGGATCTGTCCTTCCAGTGAGCACTCAGGCTGATTTCCTTCAGAATGGATACGTTTGATCTTCTTGCAGTCCATGGGACTCTCAAGAGTCTCCTCCAGCAGCATTATCAGATACCAGAGTCCAAAGAGTCTGTAAAAGCATTTCCGTTAGGACACAAACTTTGTGGGCAACTGTGCGTCATCTTCGCTGTTCATCCTCTATCCAACCATCTTCTGCCATCCCAGTGCTTCACCACCTCTCATCGAACCACAGTCCATGAGATACAACCATAGCTGTCAACCTTCCCTTATTTGGCGGGAAACTCCCTTATTCCAGCGCTGTTTCCCGCTGCTATCCCGGATTGTTGATATCCCGTAAATTTCCCAGATTTCAAAGGAAGCAGCTCCTCTCCCTCCCTGCCGGCCAGGGAGGCTCCTCAACTGCGTTGCTTGGCTGCCCAATAAGGAGTCTGAGAACGACTGGGGGGGGTGGAGTTTGCATGCCTTGCGCCAATCAAATCAGCCGTGTTGCCTGGGGGCTTGCCTTTGCTTCAGTGCTTCCCATCGGAGAGGTGACAGTGTGGTTTTCCTTGCTGCTGTATCTCTTTGCCGGATTGCTGTGCTGTGGGAACCACCGCTTGAGGCTTCGTTTGGCTGCTGGCTGGGCTTTCTGCCTTTGGGCCTTTGGCTCGGAGGGGCTCTACTCTGTGTGTGTGTGTGAGAGAGAGAGAGAGAAAGAGAGAGAGAGAGAGAGCGTGAATGTGTCTCTTAAGCTTATAGTAGGAATGCTGTAGCTTCACAAACTTACCTTCACACAATGTGTAATTAACTTGGGGAATTTTTTTACCGCAGAATGTGGTGAGGTCAGTACTTTAGATTTACAAGGAGATCTGAGAGATGAATGAGAGATACGGTTTGTCAGTATTAACGGACAGCTAAATAGAAACTTAACCCCAAAAGTTAGGACCAAGATTCAAATCCTCACTGGGTAACTTTGCTCACTAGTAACAATGAACCATGAGGACGAGATGGTTGGACAGTGTTCTCGAAGCTGCCAGCATGAGTTTGACCAAACTGCGGGAGGCAGTGGAAGACAGGAGTGCCTGGGACAGGTGAGGCTGCTGATCCCTTATTTTGGCTGCCGATCCCTTATTTTCAAATCTGAAAGTTGACAGCTATGGATACAACTTACTCAACCCATTTTTACTTTAGATGTCAGAACCCTCCTTGTACCTTCCATGGAGTTGCTTTACCCTTTAGCAATCAGCCACTAATTTCCTCTTCAACTGGTTCTTACTAGAATTGTATTCATGTTGTGTTCTTGCATATGTGACCCTCGGCCTCACTAATGATGGGTCTAACAGTAATCCCACCTCATTTCCACCGCTGAAATCCAGCAATCTATCAACTAAGCCACCATGACTTGATTCAATTTATGCAGCTCATTATAAGGTTGAATTTAATGGAGTCACTGCATGAACAGAGAGACATGAATTAAGAGTTCATGCAACAGAACTTCCACTTCCTTTCCTATTTCCTGGTGCCAGTTCCCCAACTGCTACAGAGGGTTTGGGGAACCCCCAGAGCAGATTTATGAGGTGGGGGGGGGGTTTCCACAGGGGGAAGAGAGGTAGGAAAGTTTCCACTGCTTGATCAGAAGTCAATTTGCTTGCAAAATGTCTTCGCTGGATCAAACCAACAGTTCCTTAATATGAATGTTTCACTTTCTCTCAAAACTGCAGTGGTAGCAGCGAATTATTTTAAGAAACCATGCTTAGAGTAGTAAAAGGATTTGCATATGCACCAGAGAGGAAGAAAAGTTGGATAATAAATCAGTGTCAAACAACCAGGTAGTTAATGCAATAAGGAACCTGGAGTTACAAATATTTTGAGCTCAAAAGCTCCTATCAGGGTGCTATTCTCCTTCCCTCTGCATTATTAAAACTGACAGGAGCAACTGTTTAAGTACCCTACACAGCCAAGATCAGGCACTAATTCCTAATTTTTTATGCATGCACAGGTAAGTACATAAAATTCAATATGCTGGATTGTATCTTATTTAGAGGAGAGGATGTGTCTGAAGAATGCGAAGAGTCTCTTTCTCTGTAATTCATTAGCCGGGGTGGGTGGGTGGGGAATCCAGTCTCATTGCATGTAATCTGATTGTTGTCCATCAATGAGATGATTTTGCGTTTTATATTCAAACTGTGCACTTCGTTCTAAACAGTCCTGCCACGACACAGCAGATTGCGTTCCTGCGTGTCTCCTGAGAGCCGGAGGGAAGATGTTATTATCCTGAATTCCTTGTTTCTCTGTAGTGTCTTTCGAATAGGGGTGTATGTGTGAAATTGCTGAATCCACTGTGTTCTAAAAAGAAGCTTTGTGTCTCCCATAATATGGGGATGTCAGCAGACTAAGGCCCAACTGATATTTTCCTGTCATGGGGACCTCTTCTCAGTGGCTTCCTCCCATTACCACTTTGGTTCATGGGGATTTGGAAATCATATGAACAAGGCCAGTTGTCATAGATTCTTGACTTATTTATCCTAACTTCCCATATATGTCATGTTAAAAGCAGTTCACAAGGAAGAATGGTAAAGCCAAGGACGAAATCACGACAGTCAAATTCCGCCTAAGTCATATTCAGAGCAGACCTGCTGAATAATAATAATAATAATAATAATAATAATAATAATAATAATAATAATATATTTATACCCCACCCATCTGGCTGGGCTTCCCCAGCCACTCTGGGCGGCTTCCAACTGAATATTAAAAACAATACAGCATCAGACATTAAAAACTTCCCTAAAGAGGGCTGCCTTCAGTTGTCTTTTAAAAGTAAAATAGTTGTTTATTGCCTTGACATCTGCTGGGAGGGCGTTCCACAGGGCAGGCGCCACTTTAGAGAAGGCCCTCTGCCTGGTTCCCTGTAACTTGGCTTCTCACAATGAGGGAACCGCCAGAAGGCCCTTGGCGCTGTACCTCAGTGTCCGAGCAGAATGATGGGGGTGGAGACGCTCCTTCAGGTATACAGGACCGAGGCCATTTAGGGCTTTAAAGGTCAGCACCAACACTTTGAATTGTGCTCGGAAACATACTGGGAGCCAATGCAGATCTCTCAGAACCGGTGTTATGTGGTCCCGGCAGCCACTCCCAGTCACCAGTCTAGCTGCCGCATTCTGGATTACTCACACTCACACAGGACCTTCACCACCTTCACTGGTTCTGATTTAAAGGAGAGGTAGAGCTGGGTGTCATCTGCATACTGAAATCAATGGATCTAAGTTTGTCATATAAGGGTGGTGCCCATTTTAAACTGGGGCTGCTCATTTTAAGTGCCTCTATTCTTGAATAAGTGTTTCGGACAAAGGGAGGGGTGTACCCAACCAATTCATCAGAAGCATTGGCCTCTTGGGCCAGCATTCTACTCTGTAAGGACTTGACAACAGTCATAGCTCCAGAATTTGAAATTTGAAATACTTTATTGTCACTTGTACAACTTGTATACAGTGAGGTTACATGAGCACCCCCCACTCAGCTCTCTTAGTCTTAATTTCCCTCGTTTACTGATGCACACCCACCAAAACCGAAAGTCAGTTGCCCTGTTGTTATCGTTTCATTCAGCAGCCTAACAGCCCATGGATAGAAGCTGTTCTTTACCCTGTTGGTACGACTAATCATGCTTCTATATCTTGTGCCCGAGGGCAGGAGATCAAGAAAGTGCCGGCCAGGGTGTGAATCATCCCTGAGAATTTTCCTCACACTCCTGAGGCAGTGTTCTTCCATGATGTCATCCAGCAGATTCACGGGACAGCCCATAATATCTTATGCTGTATTCTGTAGGCACTTCCTATCAGTTGATGTCAAACCATGATGCAGTATGAAAGGACACTTTCTATTGTGGACCGGTAGAAGGAGATCATCAAATGTTGATTGACATCATTCTTTCACAATACTCTGAGGAGATGGAGTCTCTGTTGGGCTTTCTTTTTTTTTTTAAATAGATATTTATTGAAGTTTTCAAAAAATAGAGAGAAAAAAACAAAAAAAAAAACAATTAAAAACACATAAAATTTACATTCCTTACTTTCAATAACATATTTCCCTGACTTCCCCACACCTCCCCTCCTTGTATTCCAGTTCCAATTTTTAGTTCAGCAAGTTCTTGTCCCCAAATTTTACCTTATTATATTTAATTCATTTTAGTTAACCAATTTTAACTTATAAACCTCAGTCTTTACACATCAATACTTATTCTTAAAAATCTTTTTCTAAGGTCGACCCCAGTTCCCTTCCACGAATTCCCCATTTTTATATTAGTAGCAAAACAGAATAAAAAGAAACAAAGTATAATTGTACACCCTTTGGATTCCCAAAGCCCTACACCCCCTTTCCCAGTTTCGAACCCCAACAAATGTCCATCAGTCTGTCTGCTGTCAACCTGGTGACCTCACGTCCGAGGCTCTTAATTCTCTCTCAATTCCTCTCTGCCGGTTTTTTTGATAGTCCTTTGTATTGGGCACCAAATCTCGAAGAAGCTCTGTCCCAATAAGGTCCATGTTTCTTCCAGCCAGACCTCCATATTTAAAAGTGGAGCCGAAATCTTGTTTCTTGCTTCTCTTAAGTCCAAATGTCCCAAAGGCTCCAGTTTCCACTTTAGCCAAGTTTGTATTCCATAGAAAAAAAAGTCCTCTCCAGTTCAGCCAGTATTTTTCCACTTACAGCCATTCTTGTAATGTCCCTGAACCCCCTCTAGGGGTTCTGGTTTCTTAGTATCTTCCAGTTCCAACCCAAAAGTCAAATTAGCCTTTTCTTCTTTATGTTTAACAACTTATTACCAAATCGTAACAAATATAACCAGCAAAGACAACAGAAACAAAGTTCTCCTTTCCCCCCAACTTTGACAGCTAGTTTGACAGCTGTCAAAGTCTTCTATATCTCTTCAGCAGGCTCTCTCACCGATCGCTCCCGGGTCCTGGGGGAGGGGTGACAATTCCGCTCTCAATATTAGCTCTTATCCTCCAGCAAAATCACTTATATTGCCAAAACGTGGAATTAATTACTTTTATCCACTAAAAGGTGTTCTCTCAACCTTAGTTATCAGATCCTTGCTTTAAGATGTTTACAAGGCGGGTAGGCGGATTTCCTCTTTGCGCCTTCCCCGGTCGTGCCTAATTCCCAAGAAAAAATTTCCCTTTTTAAGTCCAATTTCCGTATTACTCACGGGTTGTTACTTTTAGTCCAAATGTTCAGAGAAAGAAGTCAGCGCTCTCCGTCCATGGCATGCGGCTTCACTCAGTAGGGGAAGCAGTCGACTCTCAGCACCGCACCGCTCTCCGTCCCCTGTTCCGGAGCCTTTAAAAAGGCTCCTTCGCGGGTCGGGGGGGCGCAAATGGTGCCTGCCGAGTCACCAGGTCCACAGGCTTCAGCGCCTGTGGTTTCTGAGGGTCCCCGCATCGCCGCGGCGGCAGGACCCGACCCCTACTAAGCCGATTCCCTCCGGAGCTCGGAGGGAATCCGCCATTAGACGATGGCGCTAACCTGGAAGTCTTAACCACCTGAGTTGTACTGAAAATAAAATAAAATAAAATAAAATAAAATAAAATAAAATAAAATAAAATAAAATAAAATAAAATAAAATAAAATAAAATAAAATAAAATAAAATAAAATAAAATACGAGCTTGTTCTGCTCCACAGTATTAAATGCAAACTTATTTCTATACATTTCCCTCCATTGTACTGGGCTCCCAGCGCCATCATAAGGGAAGGAAATCCCATTTTCTGAAACACAGAAATTCACCAAAAATAGCCAAATAGATGCTTTTATTTAGTTCCAAAAGGTAAAAAAATTGTGATACCGGGATGGGGGGCGGGGGACGGAAGGGGACTCTATAATCCTCAAGATGTATCATTACATACTCAGGTTTACCACACCCAGCTGCCAAACCAGGTGTTGACAGCCCTGACAAAGGGACCAGGCTAGGTGTTTTCAGAGTGAAATGAGACCCAGGAAGAACAATAAGGTGCCAGGGGGTGCCTTCCTGACAAAAGTATATGTAGATCTTTTCATTTACTTGTGTGAAGTGGGTACTTGAACCATGCATGATTGACAAGTTTTGTCCTTGTCACTTAGTAAGCAGGTTTACTTACTAGGCTTCACCTTCCTGACTTGTTGCCTCTAATGGCCCTGTTTGAAACTCAAAACACTCCACATGGATAAAATTAAGAGCCCTTCCAAGTAATGGGTGTAAGGCAGGGACAGGAACCTTCAGGTATGTGTTAAGAGAACATGCCTTGGGGGGAAATGGCCTTGTAGACCAATTGGGACCTGTCCTGATAAAGCCCACAGGCTGATGTCATATGTGAACTTTCGGCAGCTTACAATTGTTCCTTTGCAACTGGGTCTCACTGGGAGCTTGGCTGGCTCCCGTGATAAGATTATTGTACCTTTGGCTGAAAGGGTTTGATTTCAAAATGTGCAGGCATCCTATAATGTCAAAAGTTGGCACATGAGAGATGGGGGAGATAAGGACCTGGACTATCAGTTAGGTCCACTTCCCCACACCTGGGAAGTAAGGGGCAAATGGGACTTGTCTACTTGCAAAGGAAGCCCATCTAAGAAGGAAAACTCTAATCCTAAACCTCCTCGGCCCTGGGAAATATCTTTGGGAGAAGAAATGGCTAACGAATAAACCCTACACAAGTCTGAAGGGGAATCCCTATGATGTTTGGATGGCGCCTTGTATGTCTCCTTCCGGCAACTCCTGCAGACAAGCTGGGGCCACATCAGTGAAGCCATGAGGGGGAGGGTCTTGTCATCTGGACAGCCTAGGACCTCCATACACACTACCTAGGCATGCACCCCAGGGAGGTTACTTTGGTGCTGTTAGAACAGAGGTTTGATTTCACCCCTGGAAATGCACTCCATTGTCTCTCGAGACAAGTGGAGGCCAGCAGCAGCAGCAGCAGCAGCAACAACAACAATGGTTTATGGAGTAATTAGGTGCGGCACACTTTGGCTGCCACTCAGCTTTATCGGATGTGTAGCAGAGTAAAGAAGGCTGATCGCCGAAGAATTGATGCTTTTGAATTATGGTGCTGGAGGAGACTCTTGAGAGTCCCATGGACTGCAAGAAGATCAAACCTATCCATTCTGAAGGAAATCAGCCCTGAGTGCTCACTGGAAGGACAGATCCTGAAGCTGAGGCTCCAATAGTTTGGCCACCTCATGAGAAGAGAAGACTCCCTGGAAAAGACCCTGATGTTGGGAAAGATGGAGGAGACAAGGAGAAGGGGACGACAGAGGATGAGATGGTTGGACGGTGTTCTCGAAGCTACAAACATGAGCCTGACCAAACTGCGGGAGGCAGTGGAAGACAGGAGTGCCTGGCGTGCTCTGGTCCATGGGGTCACGAAGAGTCGGACGTGACTAAATGACTAAACAACAACAAGCAGAGTAAACACAGCTTGTGCCTTTGTGTAAAGGTAAAGGTAAAGGTAAAGGTAAAGGTAAAGGTAAAGGAACCCCTGACCATTAGGTCCAGTCGTGGCCAACTCTGGGGTTGCAGCGCTCATCTCACTTTATTGGCCGAGGGAGCTGGCATACAGCTTCCGGGTCATGTGGCCAGCATGACTAAGCTGCTTCTGGCGAAACCAGAGCAGCGCACAGAAACGCCGTTTACCTTCCCGCAGGAGTGGTACCTATTTATCTACTTGCACTTTGACGTGCTTTCAAACTGCTAGGTTGGCAGGAGCTGGGACCGAGCAATGGGAGCTCAGCCCGTTGCGGGGATTCGAACCGCCGACCTTCTGATCGGCAAGTCCTAGGCTCTGTGGTTTAACCCACAGTGCCACCCGTGTCCCATGCCTTTGTGTGCAAGCATGCAAAAAAGAGTGTATATGCGGCTTCTTTCTGATCTCTAAGAAGCTTTATTATGTACAGCAACAGAAATAAATCATCCGCTCCAGGAGTGACCGACATTGCGACTCCCTTTGTCTCGGTCAAAACTGAAAGCAGACTCACACAGAACAAAGAACAAGTTCCTGGATGTGGGAAACCTCTCCCCAGTAGGCAGGACACTGGACTCTGAGCTGCTTAACCCTGTAAGCTCTGATTCCTCTCACACGGTTATCTGTTTATTATTTATTATTCAATAAATGCATCTTAAAAAGCAGAGACATCACCTTGCCAACAAAGGTCCGGATAGTTAAAGCTACGGTTTTCCCAGTAGTGATGTATGGAAGTGAGAGCTGGACCATAAAGAAGGCTGATCGCCGAAGAATTGATGCTTTTGAATTATGGTGCTGGAGGAGACTCTTGAGAGACTCTTGGCAGAAGATGGTTGGATAGAGGATGAACAGCGAAGATGACACACAGTTGCCCACAAAGTTTGTGTCCTAACGGAAATGCTTTTACAGACTCTTTGGACTCTGGTATCTGATAATGCTGCTGGAGGAGACTCTTGAGAGTCCCATGGACTGCAAGAAGATCAAACGTATCCATTCTGAAGGAAATCAGCCTGAGTGCTCACTGGAAGGACAGATCCTGAAGCTGAGGCTCCAATACTTTGGCCACCTCATGAGAAGAAAAGACTCCCTGGAAAAGACCCTCATGTTGGGAAAGATTGAGGGCACAAGGAGAAGGGGACGACAGAGGACGAGATGGTTGGACAGTGTTCTCAAAGCTACCAGCATGAGTTTGACCAAACTGTGGGAGGCAGTGGAAGACAGGAGTGCCTGGCGTGCTCTGGTCCATGGGGTCACGAAGAGTCGGACACGACTAAACAACTAAACAACAACAACAAATGCATATTTCGCTTGATTACAGAAAAGATAAAGCAATAATATGAGCAATAAGAAAAATTATCAAACAATAATTTAAAACTTTCAAAAACTAAAATAACAATAGTCTAAAAATGAATTAAATTTACACCAACTTTCTGAACATCTGGGTAGGCTTGTCAAAAGAAGAATGTGTGCTGAGAATAGTACAGAGAAGGCACCTCACTGATATCAATAGGCAGGGAGTTCCAAAGTGTAGCTGCTGACACCCTAAAATACTGAGTTATATTAATAAAGGAGTCAGAAATACTTGAGAAGGGGTGCTGCTTTTATCATTGCCTATTTGGCTACAATAGTGATGTATGGAAGTGAGAGCTGGACCATAAAGAAGGCTGATCGCCGAAGAATTGATGCTTTTGAATTATGGTGCTGGAGGAGACTCTTGAGAGTCCCATGGACTGCAAGAAGATCAAACTTCTCCATTCTGAAGGAAATCAGCCCTGAGTGCTCACTGGAAGGACAGATCCTGAAGTTGAGGCTCCAATACTTTGGCCACCTCATGAGAAGAGAAGACTCCTTAGAAAAGACCCTGATGTTGGGAAAGATGGAGGGCACAAGGAGAAGGGGACGAGAGAGGGCAAGATGGTTGGACAGTGTTCTCGAAGCTACCAGCATGAGTTTGACCAAACTGCGGGAGGCAGTGGAAGACAGGAGTGCCTGGTGTGCTCTGGTCCATGGGGTCACGAAGAGTCGGACACGACTAAACGATTAAACAACAACATTTGGCTACCACTTTGAATCCACTTGGTTGAAAGAGGACAGCTGTACCCAAACTCCACCCACTGGATCACCGTTATGGATGTTTCGAATCTTTGAAAATAAAATAGCTTAAAGTCTCAAAACAGGTACTTGTTGGGAAGCACAAAGCAGCTCAAGAAAAGTATAAAACAGCATAAGTTAAGAGGTGGAGAGAATATTGATCTGGGAGCGTTTGGACACCATCAATTTTGTTTCTGGGAAGATCTGTACATGGAGCCAGTCAAAGGAACAACTTGCCTAGAGACGTTGTTGAAATGTTGATGCTGGAAGGTGTTATTTTTTTTAAAAAAAGAGAGAGGGAAATTATACAGATATCAGACAGAAAGTCAGTTCCCACAACTGCCCTACAAGAAAAGCACATCTAACCCTTTGAATTCCGTACTTTTGGTGTAGTATGCAAAATGGAAATTGATGGATCTTGTCCATAAAGAGACATGTGAATTTCTGCAGACAGTACTGATGAGAGATGGAACAATAGTATGATAATTCAGAAGAAGGCAGTTGAACACTACAGCCAAAGTGGTTTGTTGTTGTTGTTGTTTAGTCGTTTAGTTGTGTCCGACTCTTTGTGACCCCATGGACCAGAGCACGCCAGGCACTCCTGTCTTCCACTGCCTCCCGCAGTTTGGTCAAACTCATGCTGGTAGCTTCGAGAACACTATCCAACCATCTCATCCTCTGTCGTCCCCTTCTCCTTGTGCCCTCCATCTTTCCCAACATCAGGGTCTTTTCCAGGGAGTCTTCTCTTCTCATGAGGTGGCCAAACTATTGGAGCCTCAGCTTCAGGATCTGTCCTTCCAGTGAGCACTCAGGGCTGATTTCCTTCAGAATGGATAGGTTTGATCTTCTTGCAGTCCATGGGACTAGGAAGAGTCTCCTCCAGCACCAAAGTGGTTACATTCAACTAAAAAAGGAAAGCAGGGTACCTGGTTGATCCAACTGGGGACAAACATCATTCCAGACTCCAAACTAAGTAATAAAATATAAAGGTGGTTTTGTCAGAGAGGATCTAACTTACTCATGCCCACTAATTTCAGTGAGTCTGCTGTGAACATGACTTAGTTGCTTATTACCCTATGTATATTTCTATGTCTAGTCCTCTAGTTCTCTCACTGTCTCTTACTCTTTCCTTCCAATATGTTTATAGGAAAGCACTGTGCATTGCATCCAGCACTCCAAAAAATTTGTTGGATCAATGCCTCTTCTTAGCGTTCCTGCAAATTTGAATTAGATCACTTCCCCCACCCTGCTGGAAAGCTCTCGGGCAGAGCTGCAAAGCTTGAGCACCAATCGGAGGATGACGTTTCTGCAATCCCTACTACTCCTGACTGCTACTCCATATGTTAGCACCATCTGCCGTTACACACACAAACTTGAGAAGGCCACTGGAGTATTCTGGGCAAGGTGGCATGCAGTTTGTATACAGGGAGATGAGTAGGCTAGATACCTTGCCGAAAGCCTGTCAAGCAGAAAAGATTATGGCCAAGGGCAAATGATCAATGATCTCAGATGGTAGATTGTCTGGAAACCAAAACACGGGGGAAGGAAGACAGCTGGTGAATTGATCCATAAAGAGCCAGTGTATTCAGAGAGTAACTGAGAAGTTCCAGAGCAATGAAGAGCAAGTAAACAAAAGGCTATGAGGGAGATCATGAACTACATGAATGATTATCCAACTTCTTGAATCATTTCGGTCTACTTGAACAAGGAACACAAATTAAGGGTGTGCCCCAAATACAAGTTTCAGTTCAGACCTCAGTTTTGTGCTTTGGAAATAGTCTGATTTGGTCCAAAGCACTTTGTAGACTGCCTGATTCAGCTCTGATCCAAACACAAATCCCTCTTCTGAGTTCTGTTTTACAGGCTTTGGGTAGGTAAAAAAAGGGAACGGGTAGAGCTGTGGTCTAAACCATGGAGCCTCTGGGGCTTGCTGATCGGAAGGTCAGTATTTTGAATCCCCACAACAGGGTGAGCTCCCGTTGTTCTGTCCCAGCTCCTGCCAACCTAGCAGTTCGAAAGCATACCAGTGCAAGTAGATAAATAGGTACCACTGTGGAGGGAAGGTAAACGGCGTTTCTGTGCACTCTGGCTTCCTTCATGATGTCCCATTGTGCCAGAAGAGGTTTAGTCATTCTGGCCTTATGACCTGGAAAGCTGTCTGTGGACAAACGCTGGCTCCCTGAGCCTGAAGTGAGATGAGAGCCACAACCCCATAATTGCCTTCAGTCAAAGGCAGTTAACTGTTAGGGGTCCTTTACCTCTTTTTTAAAAAATAAAAAAGGATTCACTTGATGTCCACACAATATACCTGTGAGAGGTGTCCCTATATAAGCAACCAGCCAAATTATATTAGGCATGGAATCACAGAACAGTGGAGTTGGAAGGGACCAGAAGGGTTATCTGTTGCAACCCCCTGCAATGCAGGAATTTTAGCTAAAGCATCCATGTCAGCTGGTCATCCAACCTCTGCTTAAAAACCTCCAATGAAGGAGAGTCCATCACCTTCCAAGGGAGTCTGTTCCACTGTTTGCAGCTTCCTCCTCTCAACAGCAGCACTGGGGGTGCAACCAATCTGGTACAATGCTCCTTGACTTGAACCTGTCAAAATGATGCTTCTGCTTCCATTCTGAGCTCTTAGCACCCACAGATGACTCAAATCTCTGTTTACAGCCTTCCACTCTAGTGGCTGAGCTATCCAAAGGCCTGCTGGTGGTGGAGCTGACTCCTTGGTACTGAAGGAGCTTGCAAAGTAAGAACACTCCTTTGAGATAATGACACTCCTTCAAGCCAGGTGTAGTCCTTCTACCAAGATGAAGACAAATGAGTACCTACTGAGCTTGTGTGGGAAGGGTACTCCTGCCTTCATCAGGTGCATGTAAGCTTCAACTGCAGCTATTACCCTAACTTCATTACCACCATCCTTATTGTCAATGGGGGGACGACTCAAATTTCCCATGAACTTATATTTAGGCAATATACTCAGAGTGATTGGGTTATTATATTCCAATTTAATCCCTGTAAGAGAGGCCAATGGGAGTATATGCCTCTGCCATAAATCATCCACGAAGCGAGAAAGGCAACTTAAGTAATATAAGAAGGATTACAGTGTCTATAAATGAAAATACATCATCCCCTGGCATACTGCAAAAAGCAGAATTTGCAGCACTTCGGGACATGAAACGATACCTATTTGGGCTGCACCTAGGCACATCAAAGAAGCGTTTCAGTTTAAAGAACTGTAAATTTAAACAGGGAAAACAGGTAGAGAAAAACGGGACTCCACGTCGCCATCTGGCAGCACAATGTTACATTGCACATACAAAGCAGAAAAATCGCTTTTTCTTTAGCAGTTTAGCTGAGTCCTTGGAGTGCTCTGTGAATTAAGCTTATTAAAGTTTTACTTAGAGCTGGAGCGGAACCCTTCCTCAAAAATATGCAGCTCTATATTGGTTTTCATATAACGTTCCAAAAACACTTAAGAAAATAAGAACTCCACATCTCAGAACCGATGTCTTACAAACAGTTTCAGGAACAACAGTTCCTCCTGTAAATGGTGAAGTTTTGGTGAAATTGGCTGGAGATGTTATGAGCTACATGATGCAAAGTTCAGAATAACTTGCTAGTGATTCATCCAGCCCAGAATTCTCTTACCTAAGTCAGCCAGATATCATTGGAAGATGCCTTCCCTTGTTTGTCCCATGATAAGGGGTATAATGTAATGTTGGAGTTCCTTTTGTTATGGTTAGTAGGCATTGAAAGATCTCTCACCCATCAATCATTAATAGTCCATTCCAAGCCATTGAACGAGCTGTGATGCACCATTTTGACACACTGTGGGGTCCACTTGGCTTCATGCTGAAGGATGGAAGTCAGATGGGGATGTTGCCTCCTTCCACGGCTTGAGCAAATTTTTGACTAATCCCTGGCTTTTCTGAAAGCAAAAACCGCTTGTTGATTTTACAGGTGCATGCATCTTCCCAGATGCCAGTTTACAGGGCGTCAGAAGGGGCATCTAAAATAAGGTCTATCGTTACTGCTATTCTACTGATGGAAGGTGTAAATTCATTTCATTTCTTGCATTGATAACCACCTATTCTCCAAGGAGCCCAAGGTGGTGTACATGATTATCCCTCTCCTCATTTTATCCACACGACAACCCTGTGAGGTAGATTAGGCTGAGAGACATTAACTTTAAAACACACAAGAATTTGTGTGTGTGTTCTTTCAAAGAAATAAATTGCATATAATTTTGGAAATGCAATAGAAAGATTTATCAGTGGACAGCTGTAAAAGTGACTCTGAATCAAAACAGAGCTGCCTCATTTCTACATCAAAAAATGGATGTGACCATCATAGAGGGGGGTGGAAAGACCCCCCCACACACACTTTGACCCACATTTTTAATGAATTCTTCAACATAATTTATTGTTGAATGCTGGACTGAATATCCGTTCTCCAATTCATTAGTCACTGTGCACTTCAGTTAATAGGCAAAGCATTAGCTAACTCATGATAAATTCAATAGATATTTTCAACATAATTTTGCTGGTACTCCCTGCCAACGTGGTACCACTTTGGAGGCTGAAAGGATGTCTTTCTTTAAATGAGAAGGAAGGCATTTTAAGGAAATATCCCTTATGAATTCGTTCCAGAGCTTCTGATGGTTTCAAATCAGTCTATTAAATGAGGAAGGCACCCAGGATCTTCTTTCAGAACAAATAAGTTAAAAATGTCCAAAGGGAGGAAGATAGAGATCAGAAATACAATCAAAATGGTGGCTTCTTTCATTTGCCCCTCAACAGTAGAAAGGCCATTCGGAAGCCATCTCACACAGGGAAGCTCAGTCAACCGATGCGCTTTAGTCCATGAGAAATAATTAGGGTGTCCTTTTTCCTCGCTTGTGAACTTCACTTCCCTGATATTGAAATATGCTTTAATTAATGATAATAGCAATAAAAGGAAATATCACTGTGAATTCTACTTGGCCCATGATTATTTCTCAGATAATGAGTCCTATTTTCTCCCCTCCCTCCACTGGAATTTCCAATATAAACTTTGGGAAAGTCAAGCTAGACTACGATTACAGTTACCAAGGTCCCATAGATCTCTAACTTCTGAATAGACATGAATAGCTCACACTGGTAATGTAGGGTGTTGATTTAGCGCTGTGCGTCCCACAACCCAATCCAGCAGCCATTCTAAGACTTTGGAGCGGCCCTCACCCAACTCAGGGCTGACCCAACCTGGATCTAGTCCTTGAATTTACTTGGGGACCAGAGTTTAATCCTGCTGGGTATTGCTTCCCCAGTGCATTCCCCACAGCCAGTGGGAATGCTGGTGAGTGGAAGGTTCAGTCCTGCTCATTTGGCTGTGCATGGATATTCCCTTGACCGGAACAGGCACAAATAGGCAAAGCACTGTGCAGGGCTGTTTAAAAGTCCTCTTGCAAACAGCCCCATCCAGCTCTTTGCAAAGGCTTTGTGCCTATCCTTCTCCCCTGCCACTATTGCCATGTCTCTTGCCAGTCCCAGATCATTATGGGTTGGCCATCCTGACCTTGGGTGATCCGGGACTATCTCAACCCAATTCAGCTGAAGCCCAGATCTGCCCAAATGAGCCGGTTATGGGCTTTTGTTACTCCCTGGTGTTTATTATTATTCTTTCTCTCTTTCCACACCCCAATAGAACATGGGGAAAAAATCCACCCTAAGAACTCAATTTTCAAACTAAATATTGGAAATACCTACAAGCTTCTACAAGTAGAAAGAGGACTTTTCTAGTAACATTTGAGCTCTCTCCAGGCTTCTCTCAAAATTGAGAGAAGCCAAGATAATTCCCCAAATGTCTGGAATAGCTTGGTTTATTTTCTGAGTCAATCCTGCTTTGGAAGTTGCCCACCCCTCTCACCTACTCCCCACTATGATCTTCCAAATACCCTCTAGGGTGTTGGGAATTCATTCCTCCGTGCTGCAGATATGGGATTGTTTCATCACATGTCTGCGTGTTTACATTCTACAGTGTTGGATGTCATGGGAGCGTAAGTTGAGGTACGCTGTTTCCGTGATACTACTTTTGCTTCCCACCCCCCTCTGATGACGAAGCTGAAAGGAGCCATGTTTTTCTTTGTCCTGTAAGTAATAAACGTAGAACTTTGTATCCATACCTCAAAGCCTTGCTGTCTGCTGACTCTGCTGAGACAGGGTGTGCAGATGTCTTCAGATATCTGTCTCAGCAGTGCCTCAGGAGGAGGATTAATCGCCCGAGCAGCACTTTGGAGGGAGTAACACACTGGCCATGGTGTTGATTCCCAAACCCCATGAATTTCAGTAGCAGCCACCCACTTCAACTCCCAAGGGACACCAGGGTAGAATGACAGTGAATTTAATAGCAGGCAGGGATCCAGTCTCCCTCCTTTTGGTTTCTCTTATCACAGCTGGACTGCTGACACTGCTTGCTTTGCCTTACTTTGCTTTAATATCAGCATCGAGCTCACAATAACAACACATTAAAAATTTAACAAGGAACATTTTCACTAAGAGAATTGTATCAAAACCTGCAGTAGCACAGAAGATAAAAAAAGAGAGAATTCAATAAACAATGACATATCTGAATCATACAAATAATTGATTGGGAATGGATGCTGAGCTCTAGCCCAGCTCCAGTTGACATAACCCCTCTGAAAAAGGGCTTTCTTGCTTGGTGCAGCAGCATAGTGGCAGGCAGCAAGTTGGTCTATACTTTCAGCACCAAGGGAGATGGGGCAGGTCTCATCCAGCCCTAAATGGAGCACATGCTGCTTGCAAACAGCAGTGCAGTCCCAGGCACCTGGATCTTTCACACGGAAGGCTGGCCTGGTCTCACTTAGCCCCCCTGGATGAGTCAATTGCAAGCAGCAATTCAAATCCCTTTACGGACAACCTCATTGCAAGCACACTCTCTTGCAGATGGCTGCACTATTTCCATCAGTGTCTTCTTTCACAGTTTCAGCCATAAGGGAAGCAGCACTTGTCTCACTCTTCCCTGGTTGGAACACAGCCTCCCAAATTCTGCTACTGCCCATTAGGTGCAATTAAAATAGAAGACAGGAACGAGTTTTCTGGATCAGGTAGAGTAGCAAAACTCTGCCAAAAGCTAATGGAACACTATATGGCTTGTTAGGAACCTAGAAAATGAAACTCTCTACCATGCCTTGCCTGGGACTCACTGCTGGATGGGAGGAAACACACCTTTGAATGCTGGTAAGAGATTATGGCAGTGATCCTTCATCATTATTACCATATTTTTTGCCCTATAGGACGCACCGGCCCATAGGACGCACCTAGTTTTCAGGGGGAGAAATCAAGGAAAAAAATATGATTTCCCCCCCGCAGCTCTGGGAGCAGCGGACAAGCTGCACGCAGCCTGTGCGCTACTCCAAGACCTTCTTCCTGCTTTTGCGGGAGGTGGTGGAATTCCCCCACCTCCCGCAAAAGCCCACAGGAGCTGCGCGCGACTCCTGCGGGCTTTTCGACCAGGAGGGAGAAGGGACTGAAACGGCCAGTCAGTCCCTTCTCCCTCCTTGGGGAAAAGTCCCCAAGATCGGTGTGCTCTTTAAAGGCTGCGCGGCTCCTACGGGCTTTGCTACGAGGTGAGGGAATTCCCCCACCTCCTAGAAAAGCCAGCAAAGCTGTGCAGTCCCTTTAAAGAGTGCACGGCTTTTGCCTGCTTTTGCGGGAGGTGGAATTCCTCCATCTCCCGCAAAAGCCCACAGGAGCGAGAAGGGACGGACTCCGCCAGTCAGTCCCTTCTCCCTCCTTGGGGAAAAGCCTGCTTTCCCCCACCGCCAGCCTCAAAGCCGGGTTGGAGAGTAGCGGGAAGGTGTCACGCGCCTTCCTGCTGCCCCCCATCCTCTGGGGCTGACGATGGGGGAAGCATTGCTTTCTCCCACCGCCAGCCTCCAAGCCAGGTTGGAGAGTAGCGGAAAGGCGTTGCGCGCCTTCCCGCTGCCCCCCATCCTCTGGGGCTGACGATGGGGGAAGCATTGCTTTCTCCCACCACCAGCCTCCAAGCCGGGTTGGAGAGTAGCGGGAAGGCATCGTGCGCCTTCCCGCTGCCCCCATACTCTGGGGCTGGCGATGGGGGAAGCGCTGCTTTCCCCCACCACCAGCCTCAAAGAGCAGACTCTCCTGGCTTCAGCAGAAGCAACGCGAAGCCTCTGGAGTGCAGGCTGTTAGGATATTTCCGTACAAAGGTTGCAATTGGGTTGAACCACAGGTACTACAGGTTACACGGAAAGGGGGAGGATGTTAGGATATTTCCGTTCCACCTTAAAAGGGAGCAGGATGTTTGTATAACAGCCTGCGCATTTCCTGTCTCACAGGATGTTTATGTTGTAAGTTCCTTTCATTTTCTGCTGTTTTGCCTGAGCAGTCGGAGCAGACGGTCATGTTTTCTTTGTTCTGACCAACGCTGAATAAAACTGTAAATATGCATGTTCTGCTCTCATGCTGTGCAACTTTTTGCTGTGTGAATTCTGCTGTTAGAGTGTGCACTAAGCCTGAGGCTTAGTGTCGCTAAATTGCTGGTACTGCGTGACTACGGGAGGTCGATGGATCGTCCGGCACCGAGCTTGGGGGCTCAGATGGACTTTATCTCCCTGGCAGTATCCCAACACAGGCTTCGGAGGCTTCGCGTTGCTATCGCTGAAGCCAAGGAGCCTGCATTCGCCCCATAAGATGCACACACATTTCCCCTTCATTTTTGGAGGAGAAAAAGTGCGTCTTATAGGGCGAAAAATACGGTACTATTGTTTATCTCTTATCCATGATGCTGCCCTTCTCTCTCCCTTCACATGCCTCCTGGTCAAAAGGCACCTTTTCCATGAAGCGCTCAGAAGCTGATGGACCACGGCTCCCATCATCCCTGGTCATTGGCCCAGCTGGCTGGAGCTGATGGCAGCTGGGGTCCAGTAGTGGTGTACAGTCCGTAGACATGGGTGAGTAGGCTAGTCCCCTAAATGTTTCCCTGCTGCCTCCTTCCCAAAGCCTGGGAAACTTCTGTCCAGCTTAGGGATGTTCATACAGGTGATGTCTCACACATGACACCATCCCCCTCCCACTGCCCTTGGCACCTCTGACCCTAACTGTTCCCCTACGAAAATATTCACGGCACACCACTAGTTTCCTTGAATACCTGGAAAGTGCTACTAACCCTTCAGAGGGATGAAAAATGACAAGAGAGTGCACTTTGACCAAAGAGAATCTCATTCAACAACTCCCCTGACTCTTGCTATTTCATTCAGCATTGCCTAGACACCTGCATGAGTATTTTGACAACCATATAGACGAAAATGTAGAGGGTTTTCATTTTGTTTTTGTTTTTTAAATGGAAGCCATGATTTTTAAGTTGAATTCTGAAACTACTTCTATTCCAAAGCTACATTATTCAGTTTTACTACATTTCCTGCAGAATTGGGGGGGGGGCATACTGTTGCAGAACACGCACCACAGGAAAACTGCTTTTCGATTCAGTCGCCTGAAGCTCCTCTTTATTCTGAACTACACCTGAGAGATGTTTCTCAACTCCTGGAAACTAGCGAGTCCCCTGGACATGATGCAATGTACACAATATTTATACAGTAATTGTCACACAAAGCACAGAGATTTACTTGCTCAAATATACAGTGATACCTCAGGTTAAGTACTGAATTCATTCCGGAGGTCCATTCTTAACCTGAAACTGTTCTTAACCTGAAGCACCACTTTAGCTAATGGGGCCTCCTGCTGCTGTGGCGCCGCCGGAGCCCAATTTCTGTTCTTATCCTGAAGCAAAGTTCTTAACCTGAAGCACTATTTCTGGGTTAGCAGAGTGTGTAACCTGAAGCGTATGTGTCAGAGGCTCAGGAGCAGAAGAGCAGGGGAGAGAGCAAATAGAGAGCGGAGGAGAGGAATCAGAGGGGAGCGTAGGGGAATATGACAGTGGCCCGAGAGATTCCATGAGCTTCTCCAGCGAATCAGAAGATTCCCAGGAGGGGGCGCCTATGGTAAGGGCGAGGGGAGTCCCAGGGGGGACGCTCCATAAACAAGGAACCAGAGGGGACTCCCAAAGGAGTAGCGGAGGATCAGGACCAGTTCCCCCACCAGAGCACAGTGGGGGGGGGAAGAGTCACATGAGTCAGGACCAGCTTCTCCTCCAGCGGGGAGAGAAGATGAGTCAGGGGTAACCACGCCCCCATCGGGGAGTGGGGAAACGGAGGGAAGGCCAGGTCCAGCTAGCCTCACCGAAAGAGGGAGCAGTGACACAAGTGTAACGGCCAGAAGGAAAGTGGGAGGCTGCGCGCGCGCGCCAAGTTCAAATGTGGAGGAGCGCGGGACAGCAGAAAACCCGGATTGGGAGCCAGGTCTTAAAGCCCGAAGGAGGGGGGGAGAAGAGTCAGGGGACTCAGCGTCAGAAGAATCTAGGAGGGCTGAAACTCCGACTAGCAGGAGGACCCAGAGAAAGAAGGAACAGAGGAAGAGGTGGAGTAAGGCTAGAATCTTAAGCTGGTGTCAGGGGGGAGGAGATTCAGATGGGACTTCTACGGTCTAAGGTATAGACGTAGCGTTGCGCGCTGCGCGTCTGGAAATGAAACTGAACTTCAATAAAGACTTTTTTACTTGAGGAAGAAGCAGCGTTGGTCTTGTGTGAGCTGGGACCTTGGGCAGCGCTGACAGTATGTAACCTGAAGCGTATGTAACCCAAGGTACCACTGTAGTGGAATATTATAGAAAGGTTCAAGGCAGTATTTCAACATATTCCAAAATAGTTGTGTACTCTTTAGATTCATTTTACATCATCAGCAGTTATTTCGCTTTACAGGTTGTCTGCAGTTCCATGCATTGGAACATTTTTGCACAACTTTGTTGCTAAGCAGTACATGAATAATCAAATGTCGCTTTCATTCCATGTCACCTCCACTCTTATTCTTGACCAGAGCGAATGTCATTATCCTTAATCCTTGGTACTGAGTTTGAATCCTAGAACAATAGGCAGGTAGGATCCTAGAAGGCAGCAACTTGAGTGGCCTGCAGGAACAGCCCAGTCAGACTCCAGGAGGGGAGTTGAATCAGCCAATCATGCAGGACCCATTGTGTAAATAATGTATATATAGCCAGAGGTTTTTGAATCCCCGTGACGGGGTGAGCTCCCGTTCCTCAGTCCCAGCTCCTGCCAACCTAGCAGTTCAAAAGCACATCAAAGTGCAAGTAGATCAATAGGTACCGCTCCTGCGGGAAGGTAAACGGCTTTTCCATGCACTGCTCTGGTTTCGCCAGAAGCGGCTTAGTCATGCTGGCCACATGACCCGGAAAAACTGTCTGCGGACAAATGTCGGCTCCCTCGGCCAATAAAGAGAGATGAGTGCCGCAACCCCAGAGTCATTTGCAACTGGACTTAACTGTCATCCAGAGGTTTTTGGGGGGGGACTCACTCACTCACTGATGACCATGAGCTGAACTAAAGAGCATGAAATCAACACTCAACTCCAAGTATATTTCAATCCTGAAACTAAACTTAATGATTTCTCTAACAATGCGAATCTTTGACTGTTGAAGAGTTGAGTGATACTAAAGTGGTTATTATTATATTTATACTGAACCTATTGGGAACCAACAGAGCGCTGGATCTGGAATACTTAGACCATGTCACTGCTCAGTTACGGGATCTACCAAAAATGTTAGGCCTTTTGTTGTTTAGCCGTGTCCGACTCTTCATGACCCCCCATGGACCAGAGCATGCCGGGCACTCCTGTCTTCCACTGCCTCCCGCAGTTTGGTCAGACTCATGTTGGTAGCTTCGAGAACATGTTAGACCTTACTCTGATGCTAATTTTGTTTGGTCATTTATTTGGTGTTTACTTTGCTCCCCCCACCTTCCAAGCAAAACAACAACCCACAACAACGTGCAGGCACTCATGGCTGTATCCACGGCAATTTTTATCAGATCAGTTTGAAATTTGGCTCTTCTGAAGACTAATTAGGTAGGTCAAGTGTGCCAAGATTTACCTTATTAACCCAATAAACATGTTAGCTTAGTATACGTGTTTGCACACATTACTTGGCTGCAGAACTGGACTGAAAAGTTCAGAGGTGGTGTCCTTCAAAGAATGACAGACTTGTAGAGTCGTGCAGAACCACAAGAGGCATCCAGTTCAACCCCCTGCTGTGCAGGCATCCTTTGCCCAATGTGGGGCTCGAATCCACAAACCTTAGAGTAAGAGCCTCATGCTCTACCAACCCAGTTTGTGGGATGGTCATACTCAAGGCATACTCACCAAAATGAATGGACATGATTACAGTCATACCTTGTGTTGCATTCCGCTCTTCTTACGGACTTTCCGCTTACGAACCAGGAAAACCCAGAAGTGTTTACTTGCGGGTTTGCCCCTTGCGCATGTGCAGAAGCTATCTGTGTGCTTTGCGCATGTGCAGAAGCCATCTGCGCTATTCTCTCACACGCAGAAGTGCTTGATTGTGCCGCTCACATGCGTGGAAGAGGCGGTCTAGTTGCAGATTTTTCTGGGTGCAAATGGCACCCCGAAACGGATTAAGTCCGCAACTAGAGGTACCACTGTAATTTAGACTCATTAATTTTAAGAAGTCTGCTCTGAGTAGGACTTAGCTGGCCCTATTGGCCCCTCTGGAACAACACTACCTCATAAGTTCCAGGCTGAATCCCTGAGACAGCAAGCCATTTATTTCCAGCTGCTTGTTTGCTACTCTGTGTTAGAGATTTATATACTTTCTTTCTCACAATGATCTCCAGGTAGTTTGCAGCGAGCGGGAAGAGAAAGGGTGGATCGGTTAGCAGCTAAAAAAACAAGAAACAACCCAACAAAACAAGCAGTAAATTAAGACCCAGATGCTATTTGGAGAGTTTAAATATTTAGAATGTTTAAATATTTTAAAAGCTTGCAATCTTCGCCAGGTGCCTGAAAGGCAATATTGGCACCAGACATACCTCCTTGCAGAGGTGTCTCTGATGGACATGGGATTTGGAGAAGGCCATTCCTGAGGACCTGAAGATCTAGGCAGGTCACTATGAGAGGTGGCATGCCTGCAAATCGTTGGATCCTAACAAGCTGTTCTGAGATTTGCTCCGTTTATATGAATGAATGGTAAGCAGGAGTTACAGCTCAGCTCCCTTGCAATATTGGCACCTCATGAGCATAATCTTTGAGACCTCTTTGAGCATGAGCAAATAAAGAAAATGTTAGTGCATTAGTCAGGTAGGAGGTTGTTTGTTTTTGCTGCTGCAGGGTTGCTCAATACAGGAAATGGCAGGCTACATCGGGCGCTGCAACTCGTATACAACTCTGGCAGATGTTAATTGCAATCTGCACAGCAATATATGGCATGCAAATGTTGGTTAAACAGACCACTCATGTTAATGAGTCCTTTACTAATGAGATAATGGGGCTGATTTGATATTATCCATATGCCTGCTTCAACAGTATTGCTATGAAAATCAGACAACAGTTTCCAGGTCATTGTGTGAGTGTGTGCGCGCATGCGCATTTGAACGTACAAATAATAATGTACTTTTGTACATGAATGTTGTAGTGAAGCTGACATGAAAACAATATTAGTGGGACTCTGGGCAGCTCCCCATATTACAACTGTTGTAGGAAACATCAGCGTAAGATCAGTTATCAGCCAATTTCCCCCATTTGTTTATTTATTTATAATCTATTCCTTGCCCACTCATTCACCCTCCATCCAATTCAAAGCACTAATACTTCCAATTTCCATTTTTTTATAAAAAAACAATGAAACAGTAAACATTAGCCTGAAGAATCATTAAGTTGCATCCAAGTAAGTTATATTCTGAATAAAGGTAAAGGTAAAGGTACCCCTGCCCGTACAGGCTAGTCTTGACAGACTCTGGGGTTGTGCGCCCATCTCACTCAAGAGGCCGGGGGCCAGCGCTGTCCGCAGACACTTCCGGGTCACGTGGCCAGCGTGACATCGCTGCTCTGGTGAGCCAGAGCCGCACACGGAAATGCCGTTTACCTTCCCGCTGGTAAGCGGTCCCTATTTATCTACTTGCACCCGGGGGTGCTTTCGAACTGCTAGGTTGGCAGGCGCTGGGACCGAACAACGGGAGCGCACCCCGCCGCGGGGATTCGAACCGCCGACCTTTCGATCGGCAAGCCCTAGGCACTGAGGCTTTTACCCACAGCACCACCCGCGTCCCTATATTCTGAATAGACTCAATGAAATTAATGGAGTGGCAGCTTGCTGTGACCTGTTTGCAAAGAATTTGGAGAATGACTACATAAGAAGAGTCTGCTGAATCAGGCCAATGGCCCATCTAGTCTAGCACCTGATTCTCACAGTGGTCAACCAGATGCCTGTGAGAAACCAACAAACAGGATCTGAGCAAAAGAGCACTCTCCCCTCCTACGGTTTCCACTGACTGGTACAATATTTAGAAGTATACTACCTCCAGTAATGGAGCTGGAACAGAACCATCATGGCTAGTGGACTTTGATAACCTTCTTCTCCATGAAATTTGACTAATCCTCTTTTAAACCCATCCAAGTTGGCTGCCACCACGTCTCTCATGGGAGCAAAGTTTGTAGTTCAACTATGCACTATGTGAAGAAATACTTGCTCACCCTTTCCATCATTCAGCTTCATTGTCTGGCCCTGAGTTCTAATATTATGGGAGAGGAAGAAAAACCTTTCCCTCTGCTCTTTCTACACCATTCAAAGCTGTCTCGCCAGAGTAGTGCATGCTCTAGTTATCTCCCGCTTGGACTGCTGCAATGCACTCTATGTGGTGCTACCTTTGAAGGTGACCCAGAAACTACAACTAATCCAGAATGCGGCAGCTAGACTGGTGACTGGGAGCGGCCGCCGGGACCCCATAACACCGGTCTTGAAAGACCTACATTGGCTCCCAGTACGTTTCCGAGCACAATTCAAAGTGTTGGTGCTGACCTTTAAAGCCCTAAACGGCCTCGGCTCAGTATACCTGAAGGAGCGTCTCCACCTCCATCGTTCTGCCCGGACACTGAGGTCCAGTGCCGAGGGCCTTCTGGCAGTTCCCTCATTGCGAGAAGCAAAGCTACAGGGAACAAGGCATAGGGCCTTCTCAGTGGTGGCACCCGCCCTGTGGAACACCCTCCCATCAGATGTCAAAGAGATAAACAACTACCTGACATTCAGAAGACATCTGAAGGCAGCCCTGTTCAGGGAAGTTTTTAATGTGTGACATTTTAGTGTATTTTTGTCTTTGTTGGAAGCCGCCCATAGTGGCTGGGGAAACCCAGCCAGATGGGCATGGTACAAATAATAAATTATTATTATTATTATTATTATTATTATTATTATTATTATTATTATTATTATTCCACCCTCTTTGGGTCTCCTTTTCTGCACATTCCCCAGCTCTACAATATCATCTTTTTTTCAGGTGAGGTGACCAGAACTCTACACAATATTGCAAGTGTGGTCATACCACATTGATTTTTTTAAACTTGATCTGTTTATATGCTCGTTTGTGTGTTATGTAAATACCCCATTTTCATACCCTACAATGAAAATAGGGACACCCTATTCAACAGCAGCAACAACAACAACAATTTTACTATTTATACACCACCCATATGACTGGGCTGCCCCAGCCACTCTGGGTGGCTTCCAACATATATAAAAACATAATAAAATATTAAACTTCCCTATACAGGGCTGCTTTTAGATAGCTCAGGGGTCAGATAACTCCATGTTCTTCAACATTTCTCTGATGAAAATAGGGACATCCTACCACACTCTCCAACATTTCTCCAATGAAAATTGTGGCGCCGTAAGGAAAAGTGAGACATTCCGGGATCGAATCAGAAACTGGGACGCCTTCTGTAAATCCTGGGCTGGCCCTGGAAAGTAGGACCCTGGAGAGTCTGTGCTTTATCTCTTTATTCAAACAGGGACTTGGATCTGAGACTTCTCCCTTAATCAATAGGTAGCATAAAGGTAAAGGGACCCCTGACCATTAGGTCCAGTCGTGGCCGACTCTGGGGTTGCGGCGCTCATCTCGCTTTATTGGCCAAGGGAGCCGGTGTTTGTCCACAGACAGCTTCCGGGTCATGTGGCCATCATGACTAAGCCACTTCTGGCGAACCAGGGCAGCACACGGAAACGCCATTTACCTTCCCACCAGAGTGGTACCTATTTATCTACTTGCACTTTGACGTGCTTTTGAACTGCTAGGTTGGCAGGAGCTGGGACCGAGCAATGGGAGCTCACCCCGTCATGGGGATTCGAACCGCCGACCTTCTGATCAGCAAGCCCTAGGCTCAGTGGTTTAGACCACAGCGCCACCCGCGTCCCATAGCATAGGTAGCATAGGGCTTATGAAATACAGTTCATTTATATTTAGTAACATCAAGCTGAGATGACCTAAACTTAGATTGTCTAAAGTTAGATGTCATAGTCCTACATTTATATAAACAACTGTTTTAAAGGGCCAGTCACTAAGCAATGAAAGTGAAGTCAGTTTTAGAAGCTTAAATGTGGGATTTAGAAGCCTAATTTGGGATATCTGTTCTTGGAAACCTTGACCCTGGTGTGTTTGTAAGTGCTGAAGCTCAAAGGTTTTGACCTTCGTGGCTTGGTCAAGGACACACAGGGATTAAGAATGAATGAGAACCAGTTAGGCAACATTCTGAGTGGATGAACCAAAGCTCGTTTAAGACTTCCAATTGCTTTGTTATCTAACAGTTACGTAAGGATTGTAGATGATTTTGTAGAAAGCTATACAGAACTGTTACTAAACAGTTTAAATATTTTGTGGGAAGGTCCAATGATTTGAAGATTATGCTCATTCCACTTACTCTAACCTTCAACTGTATATGTTTAATTCAGGAAAACAAATTGAAATGACCCTGAAACTTTGTTTTTATTAAAGATTTTCTAGGGTTACAAAACTACAAACATTGTCTCCATTTTCAGGTCATAAAGCCCTTTCTACAGATCAGTTATATACAATGTGAGACTTTGATGTTGTATACAGTATCAGGCTAGGAGAAAACTTTGTGAACTTTCCTTGCCCACAAAAAATAGCACACCTCCAGGAGTAGCCAAGGACAGCATTTGGGGAGCAAGTTCAAAGTTATTGATTTAATTCACAAGACCATTAACAATTTGAATCCAATAAACCCCAAATACTTCCTGATTCCTCATACCCCTGCCTTATCACCCAGGACTTGGCCGGAGTGGTATAGAAATGGTTGAAAGACTTTGCTTTAAATATACCTTTCTGAAGAAACCAGAGGCCTTTCTTCTGGGCATAGTCGGCCAATTGGTGCCAAAGAAGGATAGAACTTTTTTTATGTACGCTACAGCAGCAGCAAGAATACTCATTGCAAAGTATTGGAAGACACAAGAATTACCCACCTTGGAAGAATGGCAGATGCAAGTAATCGACTATATGGAAATGGCTGAGATGACTGGCAGAATCCGAGATCAGGGAGAAGAGTTGGTGGAAGAAGATTGGAGGAAATTTAAAACTTATTTACAGAAGTATTGTAAAATGTATGAATGCTGATGACATTGAATTAAAATGAAGGGGTTCTAGTAATAAGAGATAAAAATTTGAAATTTGGGAGGTAAAATAAATAAGGATAAAGTAGTAGGATACGAATTTGCTGAACTAATTGTTAAAAAGGTATATAAAAAAGGGAGGCGTGAGGAAGTCAGGAAAATAAGTTAATTGAAGATGAATAATTGGAAAAGAGTGATTTGTGTTTTTCTTATTCTACTTTTTGAGTGTTGATTGTCTTTTTTTTCTTGTTAAATGTTTGTATTTTATGTATCGTGAAAGTTTGTATTGTTGTGTTTTATATTTTCTTTGTGTTTTTATTGTTCTACTTTTCTATTGTTAAACTTAATAAAATATTACTTTTTAAAAAAAGAAAGACTTTGCTTTAAAACAAACAGATATTGCTGCAGTTCCCATCACATCTGGGTCGGGAGCATGGCGATGACTGGAGCACCTTGGGTGGTCCTTCTCCTTAATATAATCTGCAGGGATTATAAAGGGATTGTGCAGGGCAAAGGGGCCATGGGAGCTTCGGCCCCCACAATAAAATATTTGAAGGGGTCAGGCCCCCACAAAGTTGATGGGCATTCCCATTCAAATAGTGCATGTGCACTGCATCATGTGATCAGTTATGTGGGGCGGACCCCCCACAATATTCTATACAAGTTGGCACCCCTGGTGCAGGGATTGGGGTGTTCCAAATTCATGTTTATTTCAGTCCATGAAATATAGGAATAGAGGAAATAGCATGGTATAGTGGTTAAGAGTGGTTGACTCGTAATCTGGTGAACCAGGTTCGCTTCCCCACTCCTCCACATGCAGCTGCTGGGTGACTTTGGGCTAGTCATATTTCTCTGAAGTCTCTCAGCCTCACTCACCTCACAGAGTGTTTGTTGTGGGAGAGGAAGGGAAAAGAGATTGTTAGCCGCTTTGAGACTCCTTAAGGGGAGTGAAAGGCAGAACATCAAGTCCAAACTCTCCTCTTCCTCCCTGAAATGGTGTCACTTTGTATGGCTAGCTCTTGCAGTAATCTTTTCTGGTGCCTCATTGAGGACCCTTGAGTCACCAGGTCAAGTATGGTGTTTGAGAAATGGAGGATAACATATTATGCTTGCTTTCTGCTGGTGTCCAACACTCAATTCTATGTTCAAAAGCAATGTGTCCTACTGACACTACCTACCAACAAATGTGTTTAGGACTGAGGTGTGAACTTCATATTTTGGCATCAAAGTGGACCATAATTGCCCCGTAATTGCTCAACTTTGACAGGGGCATTAATCAGTCTTCCAGCTCCTGTTGTAAAATCACTGGAACAGGAAATGAATGTTCTAGGATGTAATTTAAGAAGTAGCTGATCCATGGTGCTTGTCTTGGTCCAATGATCTGAAGCAATTGGTTGCTTAAAAGGGAAGGGGGTCACCTGTCAAGCTGGGGGACTTTCTATTTGTGATTCTTCGCCCAATAGCACGGTGCTTTGGCCAGAGTGAAAATGTGCTCTTGATCAATTTTGTCCGCATTTTTCTGCCAACTGTTTGAGTCTTTCACTTCTGTGAAGACAAGGTGGTGTAACTGAAAGGAGAATGCAGTTCAAAACACCCTACAGAGGATCCCACAGAACCCCAGTTTGGTGTGATGGATATGGAAGGGAGAGACCTAGAATGAGATCTGTATTTGACCTATGTGCATTGAATGTTTTGTTTTTTATTAAAATTTTTGTTGATTTACACAAGTGTGTGCAATGTCTCTCGCTCATATTTTTTTCCATGTAACACTTTTACAAATCAGTTTTGTTTGTTGAGAAATTAGGAAGAAAAGGGGGAAAGAGGTGGAGGGGGTAAAGATGGGTGGGGTCTGGTGGCGATGTTTCTATTTTACTTACTATATGTAGGGTTTGGTGTCAGCGTTGCTTGTGCAAGTTCTTTGTTGTTCACTTGTGTTCCTTTGGTGGTGAGAGAGGTTGAGGTTGGCCTAGGTTGTGGTTGTTCATTTGTGGTTGGCTGTGGTGGTCTTTGTTTTCATGTGTGAGTGGGGTGGGTGGGTGTTTTGGATCAGGTTAGCCATATTGATTTGTATGTTGTTGGTGGATTTTTGTCATTGTCTTGTTGGGCTGTGTATGTGATAAAGGGGAGCCATACCAGGGTGAAGGTGTCTTCTTCTACCGGTATTTGTCAGTTTCAGTTTATTGGTTAATTTCGCCTAATAGACTTCTACAAAAATAACAAACTCTTGTCAACACAAGAAATACAAGACAAACTTGAAGACACCCAAATGCCCTGGTTAACACATCACCAATTATATGCCCTCTTAAACAATCCAGCAGCAAAATCAACAGCAACTAGGCCTCTGACAACCTTCGAAAACCTCCTTCTAACAACAAAGGGACACAATAGAGGGATGGTATCCGCAATATACAAAATACTACTACAAAATCCCACGAACTCCCTAGATGTGCATTGAATGTGCTATAAGTGTATACTGAGGATCTGCCCAGAGAATCCAGGTCTCTGCTGCCTTTTAGGAAGCCAAGTGAAATCCTGGAGCGCTTCCAGTCAGTATAGAGAGCACTGAGTTAGATAGAACAAGCCCAATGCTCTCTATACTGCCTGGCTGAAGCTCTCCAGGATTCTATGCAGGGGTCCCTCCTAACCCTATCTGGAGGCACCAGGGATTGAACATGGTTCCTTCCACATGGAAAAGCATATGCTCTGCAACTTTGAGAATTGTGCCTGGCATCTTCTGTGTGCTTCTGAGAGAGCCGCGATGTGTACGTCTTGCCTGTGCTGTCTCAGAGAAGCTGGCAATGCTTCCCCCCTCGCCATGACATTGCAAAGCCCCCACTGGGCCAGGCTAAACACATCCGATGAAACCTCAGTCCTAGCAACATCTAGGCAAATTCTGCCACTAACTAATGAGTGCCTTGATTCAGCTGAAATGAAGGCGTTCTTATTATTAAGCAATATAAGTCTTCCTGCGGCACAAAGATGGGCTTTGTGCCTCTGGTAAGTATATCTACAGGGCATCACATTATTTCCCATGTTAAAAAATAAGCCCTTTCAATGAGATGCATTAATCCCTGCTATTAGCACTCTGTTTAATTCCCCCCACTTCTTTCCTCTTTATTGCTAGTCTGCTAATCCCAGGAATTGGCTGCTCTGTGGTTCCACATGTATTGAACTCAATAACATGTAAATAGAGGTGGATTTTTAAATAATGAGGGTGTGGAGAGCCCAGGGAGTGGATTTGGCTTAGAGCAGGGGTCAGCAACCTTTTTCAGCTGTGGGTCAGTCCACTGTCCCTCAGATCATGTGGGGGGCTGGACTATATATTTTTTGGGGGGGGAAATGAATGAATTCCTATGCCCCACATATAACCCAGAGATGCATTTTAAATAAAAGCACACATTCTACTCATGTAAAAACATCAGTCAGGCCCCACAAATAACCAAGAGATGCATTTTACATAAAAGGACACATTCTACTGATGTAAAAACATGCTGATTGCCGGACTGTCCATGGGCCGGATTGAGAAGGGGCATTAGGGTCTTAGGTTGCCTACCCCTGGCTTAGAGGAATAGTGTGTGGGTGACCCCACCTGGTTCTGTCGTTAGTTTTCTGTCTTGGCTGTCAAACCGATTGGCACAGGACAACAAAATCTGGTATTGGAAGGGCTGGTGACAAAAGCTGTCATTTCGGAGGATGGGATTTGTTTTGTTTCCTACTTGTTCATCAGAAGGTTTAAACTGGATAAGGAGACTTTAGAACTGGGGCTCCCGTGCGAGATTGGCTTCATTATTACCAGATAATGGAGGTTTACAATTCGGATAAGAAAGTTGGTTTCCAGGTGGAAAAATCTAAATTGGAAATAGAATTGTTAGAATCCAAAACTAAGACTTTGTCAAAAATGTATAACTTGCTGCTGAAATGGAATACCCAGGATGAGACGGATAAATCTGTAATGATTAAATGGGCACAAGACGTTGGACATAATATTATGTTTGCTGACTGGGAACAGTTGTGGACCACCGGGATTAAATTTACGGCATGTAATGCCTTAAGAGAAAATATTATGAAAATGATATACAGGTGGTACATGACCCCAGTCAAGCTTGCAAAAATCTATCATTTGCCCGATAATAAATGTTGGAAATGTAAGGAAAATGAAGGTACATTCTTTCACCTTTGGTGGACGTGCCCCAGGATTAAGGCTTTCTGGGAAATGATATATAATGAATTGAAAAAGGTATTTAAATATACCTTCTTGAAGAAACCAGAGGCCTTTCTCTTGGGCATGGCCGGCCAAGTGGTGCCAAAGAAGGACAGAACTTTTTTCATGTATGCTACAACAGCAGCAAGAATACTCATCGCAAAGTATTGGAAGACGCAAGATCTACCCACTCTGGAAGAATGGCAGATGAAACTGATTGACTGTATGGGACTGGCAGAAATGACGAGCAGAATCCGTGACCAGGGAGAAGAGTCGGCAGAAGAAGATTGGAAAAAATTTAAGGACTATTTACAGAAATATTGCAAAATTAAGGAATGCTGAATGATGTTGGATTGAAATTGAGTGGTTTCTAGCTGTAATGATATAAAGGAATATGGATGAAAAAAAAAGGGTTTGGATAGAAAATAAGGTGATATTATAAGCTGTAATGCTTTAAGGTAAGGATTTGCTGAACAAAAAATTTAAAAGGGAATACAAGAAGGGGGGGTATGAGGAGGTCAGAGAAATATGTTATCGAAAAGATTGTATTTTGAACTATATGTCTTTTTAAAATTTTTGTTTGTTTGTTTTTTGTTTGTATAAAAAATTGAAAATCTTAATAAATATTCTTAAAAATAAAAATAAAAAATAGAACTGGGGCTCCCAAACTGAAACTGCTTCTTTCACAGTGTGGGGTTAGTCACATTCCAGTATAGAGAGACCAATGAGTAGACATGCAACTTCATTTAATGCTGAGTTCATCATGCCATTTTCAAATGTCTGCAAGTATTTTTTTAAATTAAGTTTTCTCTCTCTTCCACAATAAAATAAAAAGAGCCCGTTGGATGAGACCAATGGCTCATCTATTATAGCATCTTGTTCTCACTGTGGCCAACCAGATTCCTGTGGGAAACCAGCAAGCAGGATTCAAGCACAAGAGCACAAGAACTACACAACTTTTAGAACACAGCTGTATAGGCAAGTTTTAATCGTTTAATGTTTCATTATGTCCTGGAAGCCACCCAGAGTGGCTGGGGTGACCCAAACAGATAGGCGGGGTATAAATAAAATAAAAATAATAAAAAATAATACAGCATTAACTTTCTGGTGAAGACATAAGAAGCTGGATACTAATGATGTATTTTTCTGTAATATCTGTATTTATTATAACAGGTTGAGCAGGAAAGGAATAGGCGCGGCCCCTTTTATTTAAAGGAATAAAAAGATGTCCCTTTTGCCATGTCATTTTGACTTTCAGAACCCATGCTGGGCCAATTTCCCTAAGTGCCTCTATAAAAGCTGACCCCAATCCCCCTCCGTTACATATCTCTAAACCATCTTTAAGTCCTTGCTGATCCCATTTGCTCGGCATTCTGGTCTAAGCACACTTTGCAAGAAGAGCTTCAGCAGAAGCCTTCGCAGAGCAAGATGCAAGAAGGCCCACGATCTGGAATGATAAAGCAACGAGCTAAACTTGAGCAACCTGGCCGCCTGGTAAGCACATCTGAGGACAAGGGAGCTGAAAGTTAGGTACATTTTTTCTGCTTCAAAGAAGGAGATGGGATTTTTAGGGGCTGGTTTTGTGTTGTTTGCAAATGCATGTCGCTACGCCTTCATAGGTAATGAAGCTTGATCTTCAGGGAAGGGTCACAGTGTTAGAGTATCTGCTTTGCATGCAGGAGGTTGCAGGTTCAATTCCCAACATCCCCAAAAAGGCCTGGGAGAGAATCTAGTTTCATACAACCATGGAGCTGGGAGAGACCACAAGCATCATCTAGTCCAACCCCCTGCAATGAAATAATCTTTTGCCCAACGTGCGACTCAAACCCATGACCCTGAGATTACGAATCTCATGCTGTACTGGCTGAGCTATCTTCTGGGGATGTAGATGATATTGGGCTAGATGGACCAGTGGTTTGGCTCAGTATAAGGCAATTTGCAATGCACCTGTGCATGTCATTTTTTAAAAATATGAAAAGCAATTGCAGGAGAAGTGGCTTTCCCCCTTCTCAGGTTTCACATGTGTGTTTCCTCTTATGACCCATGGTGGGCAGGATGCTGGGTGTGTGTGTTTGGATTTGGAGCATGGAATGGGTAAAGCATATCTCACTCCCCAAATCTCTGTTGTCTTGCAACGCTGCTGTTCATCAGTGTTTGCATACACTGTGCAGCTAGCAATCACAATTCCTTGGGGAAAAGGGTGGCGAAACTCTGGCTGAGATGGAGGAGAAATCCATTCAGTATGCATTTTAAATGTGAATTTTCCAAATGCACATCCCAAACCAGCATATGAACTGAAATGCAGCTCTCTATGGAAATCCACACACAGATATCAGGGAAAATAACATTCTCAACTGCATTCTGTTAGAGGGAAATGTTGGGCAAAATTGCATGCGAAAATACATATATTGGCAGTAGAGGTGGAAGGAAATGCCAGTTTTGGTTCTCTTAGTTTCTCATTTTGTCCAAATTAAATTTAGCTCTCCAGATTTCTGCAGTACTGTACGGCTCTCTCTCTCCCCCTCCCCCATTTTAAATCCTCATGAAAACTCATCAGGATTCAGCTGAAAATTTCTCCTAATAAACATGTTATTTTTATTTGCATGCAGTCTCGACTAATGTACATATTTTGGAAAGCAGGTTTTCCCAATTTAATGCATGCTATTTTCGTTATCCCATTCATTTTAGCGCACACTTGCCTCTGTTATGCGCTTTTTCGAAAGCATTGGTTGGCTGGAGAACTACATCACAAAATTCGTTTTAAGTGTGAATTTTAGAAGGGAGGCTGTTTTCACATTGGTTTAGGAAGATGTGAAAGATTCACTTTTAAATGCAAACCAAATCAAATTCCTAACACCCTTTCCTAGTTAGGAGAAATCTGCACAGAAATACGTGTGAATTTTGAAGCAGACTTATTTTTCAAACCGCAATGAAAAAAAATGCTTGAGCAATAGAATCCCAAACCGCAGTTTCTTCTGTCTCTAGATCCAACAGAGCATAAGTCCAAGATATCACTGCTCATGCAGTGGGTAATTCCCTCTCCAATTGCAACCCATCATTTCATATGGTCCCCAAGCCCATGGAGAAGATTTCCAGAACTATTGGAGGTTGCAGAAGGAAGTGAGAAGAAGGAAAATCCCATTCCACAAGTGCACGGTCTGCAGGCAACTAGCTCCAGGCTTGAGTTGTCATCACAAACAAAGCATTCCTCTTGGTCCTGCTTTACACAGGAGAAAGTGGCATGAGGTTGACCCAACAACAACTCCCTGGGCAGAAAGGGACAAGGATGGAAGATTAATTTAATGTTATTGATTTTATTATCTTATTTCAATTTATTAGGTGCTTGCCACATAAGAAGTCTCCAAGTCCGTCTTTTGGGCTCTGTGAAGATGATGATGATGATAATTTATTATTTATACCCCGCCCATCTGGCTGGATTTTCCCAGCCTCTCTGGGTGGCTCCCAACCGAATGTTAAAAACATAATACAGCATTAAACATTAAAAACTTCCCTAAACAGGGCTGCCTTCAGATGTCTTTTAAAAGTAAGATTTTCTTGACATCTGATCGGAGGGCATTCTACAGGGCAGGCGCCACTACTGAGAAGGCCCTCTGCCTGGTTCCCTGCAACCTCACTTCTTGCAGTGAGGGAACTGCCAGAAGTCCTTTGGCGGTGGATCTCAGTGTGTGGGTAAAACTATGGGGGTGGAGATGCTCCTTCAGGTATACTGGGCCGAGGCCATTTAGGGCCCTAAAGGTCAGCACCAACTCGGAACTGTACTGGGAGCCAATACAGGTCTCTCAGGACCAGTGTTATATGGTCTCAGCGGCCACTCCCAGTCACCAGTCTAGCTGCCACATTCTGGATTAATTGCAGTTTCCGAGTCACCTTCAAAGGTAGCCCCACATAGAGCGCATTGCAGTAGTCCACGCAGTGATCTCACGTGGATCATGTGACTCGTGCGGGAGCACGGACGGGAAGACAGGCTTCCCAATTTTGGGACTGAACCTGTTGGAGGGTATGTAATGATGGTCAACTTTTAGTGATAGCAGCCCTGTAAACCACAAGGGTTAAACAGAAACCACAACAAGAGATGATGCATTTTCAACCACATATCCTGGTTCATTGGACTGATGTGCTTATGGCATGCCAGTTTCTCTGACTTGATAGGCATGCTTCTTTTTTCTACCTCTGGTCAATGATCATCACCTTGGAATTCTAATTCATGCAAAACTTCACATGGGAACTTTCTGATTTGGGGAGGGGCAGTCCACAGGTGTACAGCCTTCTGAAGGAGGTTGGTCAGTGTGGACATGTTATTTGTGCTCTAGTCCATTGATGGAAAATTGGATAATGCGTGTTCCTCTGGGTTGGTGCCAAACGTTATCGCTCAGCTCAGGTGAAAGCAGGAAGGCTGCACCTTAGTGATAGGGCATCTACCGTATTTTTCACCCCACAAGACGCACCTGACCATAAGACGCACCTAGTTTTTAGAGGAGGAAAGGGGGAAAGCCCCTTTTTTGGGGGATCAGCTCAAAGTTGTGCAGCAGCTTTTGCAAAGGGGACCCCCCTTTTTAAGGATCAGCTCAAAGTTGTTGAGCTTACTTTGCAAAGGGAAAAAAATCCTATTTTTATGGGGTTCAACTCACAGTTCTGCCCCTTCTTTAGGAAAGGATAGGGAGCCATTTCTACAGTTTCCAGACAGATAATCTAATCAGCCAGTCACATGTCGCTGGGGAAAAAACAGCCTCCGTCTGCAGAACATTGAAAAATGGAGGCCTGGGCAAGGGGGTGGGGGCTGAAAGGGAGCCAGCGATTGACCACACATTCACTCCATAAGACACACAGACATTTCCCCTTACTTTTTAGGAGGAAAAAAGTGCATCTTATGGAGTGAAAAATACGGTACTTTACACCCAGAAGGTCCAGCTTCAATCTGGAAAGACTCTTGCCTGGAGACCTGCTGCCAGCCAGTGTGGACAATGCAGAGCTTGATGGACCAATGATTTGACTCATTGAGAAAGCCGCTTGCTATGCTACTATGGCTCTGATGGAGATTTGCATGAGATGGTATCTGCCAATCCTTTTGATGTTGGGTGATGTTTGCATGTAGAATTGAACTGCATTTCAGGGAATTTCCCAGCATGGAAGTCTCTGCTCCTGCAGAGCAGTAGGGGAGGCATGAGACGTTGGCTCTAGCTTAACGGTTGATAGAACATGAGTCTCTTAATCTCAGGGTTGTGGGTCTGAGTCTCACATTGGGCAGACGATTCCTGCATTGCAGGCCATTGGACTGGATGACCCTCGTGGTCCCTTGCAGTTCTGCAATTCTATGAATCCTTATAACATTTATTTTGCCAGCTCTAGTCTTTAACAGAAGGGCCACTGGCTGGAAGTATTTCAGGGACAAAGTTGTGAAGAAATAATAATACATTTGGAACAAAGCATCTGCCCATCTACAGATATATATTCTGAAAAGTTGTTTTTGTTGCTATTTGTACACTGTGATCAAACTTATCCTCCTGTTTCTCAAAATATTTCTTCCCCTGTGAAAGAAGCTTCTATTTTTTCCTCCTGCATTCTCAGGGTACTTTAGAATTTCGGTGGGGGTGAGGTTGTTCTTACTTTATTCCTTATCTTTACACTTATATCATTTCCTTCAAGGAGCTCAAGGGGGTGTACATGGTTATTTTGCTCCCCATTCTAACCTCACAACATCCCTGCGATATAGGTTAGGTGGAGAGACTATGAGATGCCCAAAATCAACCAATGAGCTTTATGACTTCCTGTGGAATTGAACCTTGGGTTGGTGTCCAACTAATTTGGATTTATGCAATGGAACTCCCTCCTCCACTTCTCTCCCCATGTGCGCCCCTCTCCAAATCTGCTCTGGATCATTGAGGGAACCCTCACAACAGATTTGGGTGTGTAGCAGGAGGACATGGGGGAGTTCTGTTGTGCAAGCATTTATTGATGTTTTGCAACCTTAACCTGTTGCAGGACCTGTTGCAGGACCTTAGCCAGACCCAGTTGAATATACCAAAGCATATGCAGACTTCCAGAAGCAGTCAGTTGCAGGCAGGTAGAATGAAGCAGGAACAAGATGCTGCTACCAGTAACTTGATTACTTAGAGGTTTATTATTTACAGCAGACTCTACAAGTTACTATATACAGGATACAGACACAGATCTTAACTCTCTCACTGAACAAACTCCAAACAACTCTTAGAACTCACGCTGACCAACCAACTAATCAGCAAGGAAGGTCATGAGTTATCATGCCTATGTGGAGACCTCGACCAATAGCAGAGTTGTATCCAAGGTCCCATATCTCTAGGCAGAATAACTCCCTCAGCTCAGTCTTCTTGGCCTTCGGCCAACTCCTTAATTGCTTCTGTGGGAAGCTGCATCAGATAGCACGTAGTCAAAAATCTCAACCCTTGCACTGATGGAACAAGCTAGTTGGAGACAGCCCTGGTCTCCTAGGTCTCCGTCCAACTCTCTGACCTTTGCACCATACTGCTCTCCTTGTGAGACGAGGTGCAAGGTGGTCACGTGAGCTTATCTTTTCATTAAAAGTTTCTCCAGATTCCCTGGTTGCCTGGACTTCCTAATTCCTCCAAAAGCTCCATAACAGCACAATGTCTTTCCCTTTAATTAATACATGGGTAGCTAGGAGGTTGACTCCAAAAGCCTGAGATAGGTGCTCCTCCTGAATTGTTTTTAACAGAAGTCTTTCCACTTACCTTATAACACTGATTTCTTTAAGAGCAAGAAGGCTTAGCAACATGACAATGCACAGCCATCAGGAGCACCACAGGCAACCTGTTGACCTTACTGTTCTTCCAAAGAGGATGTCATGGGGTTTGTAGGAAAGGTGATGACCCAGAAAGGCTGCAGAGTGCAGGCCATGAAAGAGAAGATTTGCAGAATGAAAGAAAAAACATTTACAAACATTTATTGGCCACCTTGAAGGCACACATAAGGAGGGGGTGGAACCCTGCATCCTACTCAAGAGAATTTCATTGACCTTTTATCTCCACATGGATATTTTTAAAACAGAATTTATTTTCAATGGACAGTCATCATGAAACAGATGCAAGAGAAATGTTTGGCACAAGGCTAATTTCATAGACGCAACTGAGGTGATTCACACCCTGATTTAAGGAGCACATTATCTAAATTTTGACAGTCGGTGATGGCTGTTGGGGGACAGGAAAGTGAAAGGTATCAAGGCATGGCAAAAGGAACTGCATGGTAATGATGGGGGTGAAACAGAAGCCACATTCTCTGTGTCTCAGGTGGCCAGTGCTCTGAAAGAGATTTTAGCACTACTAAGCGCTCAGCTGCTGCAGGTCATGGTCCCACAGTAATGTTATTAGTGGGGCAAAAGTCCCCTGATCTGCTGTCTTCTTTGAATCACTCTGCAGGGAATCCACTAGCAGCTAAGAATGGATGCATCTGTTAGTTTTGGTCTCTCTCCTTTCTTGTAAATTCAGTTCTACACATTGTCAATTTGCAAATCCATGTGAGAATCCACCAGGCATTTAGTGTGAATGAATTCCTCCTCATGATTACAGTTTGTATGCAGTTTGGGTTAATCTACAAAATTTTGCAGGCACATTTATTCAATATTAAGTATTTTTTGTGTTATTTTCATTAAGATATGGATTTCAAAGCAAACTTTCCACTAGGATGTGCATTTTTCTACACATTGGTTGGAGAGCTGCATTGCAAAATTCAGAGAAACGTGAATTTTCAAATGATAGCTGTGTTTTGATTTGGTTTGAGAAATGCAGAATTAGACACTTTCTCATGAACATGCAAACAAAGTCCAATTTCTACCCCATCCTAACTAGCAATGGGGAGTCTAATAGCAAATAGCTGCCATGGGGCTATTTAGTTAATATCTCCTTCTCATTCTGTGCTCTTGGGAGCTTTACAACAGCACCTAGTGTGTGAATCCCCAAACCCATTTAATATATCACTTTTTTTACCTTTGGCTTTGGAACATGAGATAAATCACAAACAACTGAGGCATCAATCCTAAACACACTTCCTAGGGTGTGATCTCCATTGAGTGCCATAGAACTAACATCTCTGTAAACATGCAATGTCAAGCTTAGTGATGGAGTAATCCATTTTAAATGGATTTATATACAAATTTTGGTGCGTCCTACCTCATCACTGGACAGTGGCTTACAATGAGTGCCCATTTATGACTAAGCCACTTCAAAATTCTCATCTTTTTTTTAAAATGACAACCCACCTATCTATATGGAAAATTATATGCATAAATGCATATTATATGTATAATATGGATAAAAGAGCTGTTGTACTATATTTTTTGCAGAATAAATCTGTATATGCATTTTTAGACAGTCTTATGCGTTGTTGCAAAGTAATCAGTTTATTAGGACAGCCGGAATATATATGCATTAAATAATTGTGCAATATTATAATATAAGCATGCATATACTATACAAGTATTGTTCACATTCTCATGGAATGAGTTTTGGGAATCTTCAATCCTTGTCAAGATTACATAGTCCAGGTATACCTATCACAATGTTCTCCCCTCTAGTTACGTCTCTATATTGTCTGGCCATTTCCTTAGCTATCATGTGCTACCATTGTTTTGAGAATGTATATTTCATTTAATTAACCTCAAGAACTTAACTGCTTGAGCAGACCAAAGGCCTATCTCATTCTGCTTCCTGTTCCCACAGTGGCCAACCAGCTGCCAATGGGAAACCTATAAGCAGGACCACAGTCCAACAGCACTCTTCCCAGTTGTGATTCTTAGGAACTAGTATTCAAAAGCACACTACCTTTGATGGGGACTGTAGAACATCAATAGCTTTATCCTGCATGAATTTGTCTAATCCTCTTTTGAAGTTGTCCAAGTTGGTGGTCTTCACTGCCTCCTGTAGGATTGAGTTCAATAGTTTAATGATGCACTATTTGAAGAAGAACTTTCTTTCACACTGGATAAAGGTAAAGGTAAAGGGACCCCTGATCATTAGGTCCAGTCGTGGCCGACTCTGGGGTTGCGGCGCTCATCTCGCTTTATTGGCCGAGGGAGCCGGCGTACAGCTTCCGGGTCATGTGGCCAGCATGACTAAGCCGCTTCTGGTGAACCAGAGCAGCACACGGAAACGCCGTTTACCTTCCCGCCAGAGCGGTACCTATTTATCTACTTGCACTTTGACGTGCTTTCAAACTGCTAGGTTGGCAGGAGCTGGGACCAAGCAACGGGAGCTCACCCCATCAAGGGGATTCGAACTGCTGACCTTCCGATCGGCAAGTCCTAGGCTCTGTGGTTTAACCCACAGCGCCACCTGCGTCCCTTCACACTGGATAGCTCTGAGTTATAGTGTAATGAGAAAGGGAGAAGAGCTCTCCTCTCCACTATCTTCACAAACTAAGTTTTAGGCACCTTAATCATTTCCCCACTTACTCACCTTACTCAACTAAGAAGGCCCCAATACTGCAAACTTTATGCATAGAGACGTTACTCCATCCTCTTTGGTTTTCCTTTTCTGAAAATTTTCAGCTCCACAACATCCTTTTTTCAGGTGATGTCAGCAGAACTGCACACAATCACACAATCTTAAACCTGATCTGTTCATATGCTCACTTGGGGGTTCTGTAAATGCCCCACATTATCTCATTATTCAGACACAGATTCAGAGATGAGCCTTTTCCTTTAATCAATAGGTACAGAAGGGCTTATGAAATGCACTTCATTTATATATAGTTACGGAAAGTTCAGGTGGCAACACGAGGCCTAAAGTTAGATTGTCCAAAGTTAGACAGCGTAGTCCTTAATTCATATAAAGACATGAATAGTTTTAAAGGGACAATCAATTAGCAATGAAAGTGAAGGTAGTTTTAGAAGCTTAAATGTGAACTTAGAAGCTTACTTGGGGATATTCATATTCATATTCATATTCATATTCATATATTACTTGGGAACTTTGACCCAGATATGCTGAAGCTCAAAGGTTTTGGCCTATGTGGCTTTCTCAAGGACACAAAGGGATTAAGAATGAGTGGGAACCAGTTGGGCATCATTTTCAGTGGAATAACCAGAGCTAATTTAAGGCTTCCAATTGCCTTATTATGTAACAGTTATGTAAGGGTTGTACTTGATTTTGTAGAAAGCTATGCAGCAGCTATGAACACAGTTTGAATATTTTGTGGGAAGGTCCAATGATTTGAAGATCACACTTGTTCCACATACTCTCTATTCAGTGGTACCTCGGGTGACATACACTTCAGGTTACAGACGCTTCAGGTTACAGACTTCGCTAACCCAGAAATATTACCTCAGGTTAAAAACTTTGCTTCAGGATGAGAACAGAAATCGTGCTCTGGCGGCGCGGCGGCAGCAGGAGGCCCCATTAGCTAAACTGGTGCTTCAGGTTAAGAACAGTTTCAGGTTAAGAACGGACCTCCGGAACGAATTAAGTACTTAACCCAAGGTACACTGTATGTCTAATTCGGGAAAGCAAATCAAAATAACTCTAAAGCATTGTGGACTACTCTGCAGAATTTCTGAAATCGTACCAACATTATATAAGTTTCCTTTGAAATTCCCAGCAATGTTTCCCTAGCTGGGGCATTCCAAATCCAACAGGCTAATTTGGGTGGCAGCTGTGGGAGATGAACTGTTGATCAACACCTACAGAAAGCAAGATGGGGATGAAAGGGATCAATGTGATGATGTATTGGTGATTATTTCTCATGTGCCTAAAAAGTTGATGTGCAATGTAGATCACAGAATGAATTACAAGATATCTTGTCCCGTAGACCTATCACATAAGTAGATAGAGAAGGAAAAGAAAAGGAATTAGAAAACAATGAAGGAAGAGATGCAGACTCAAGATATCTCCATTAATTGGAGAAGGCACATGAATATAAGAAGGTCAGACACAGATTGTCTGATGCCCTGTTTGCATCACATTATAGCTTGGTTCTCACATGGTGATAAGCTATAGTTAAACAAACTATGGGGAGCAAGCAGGTGTGCTAGTGTATATGTGTTCTTGGCTAGTTCTGGTGGCTTGTTTCAGAGAGATACAAACCATTGACTTGCATGTAAGACAATGTTAACACTCCATTTTGGAGGAGAGCGCTAATGCAATTTGTGCAGTGTAGACAAGCACACTTATTGACTGAACTAGGCCTTCAGCAATAAGTCATTAAGAAGAGACAAAGCGCCTGCTGACTCAGGGCAGACTGAGGACTTCAAACTAAGTTGGATTTAAACTTGGGATAAATTGCTCTCTGAGGACAGCTTAACTCTGGATAAGCTGTAAGATTTTATCCATGAAGCTGCTTGCCCCCATTACCTATCACGCTATCTTAACCTCAACACCTCACTATTTCACATGAAGGCGAGGAGATAAATGTTCCACTAGTGTGCATGCAAGTTATTGACCACAAAATGGCTCATAGATGAATGTGTGAATTGCCTCCAAGTGAAGAAGCTCTGTGCTTTGTCTGAGGTGTCAGATTTGGAACAGCTAATGCACACAAGCAAGAAACCTGTGATTATTGTGCAGTAATTGAAAGAGCATGCATGTGCGAACAGGATCAATGCACTATATACATTGTTTACTGTGGCAACTCATTGGGTGGCACTGATGATATAGCTTACAACAGTCTTGCAGAAGTAAATGCTTGAGCACACATTATACTTGTGGGAATAGTGTCTGATACAAATCAGCTGCCAAACCTATCATCTGTCCCACGTTTGCAGTACTGTGCATACCTTCAGAGATGAAGAGTATTTCACATATATGCACAGAGGCTGTTTTCTTAACAGTCGGCAAATACAAAGTGATCCCTTTACAAGAATTCTCCTGTAAGTACTGGGTACATTGGACTTGCCACCATTTCCAATGTGCATGGGAGAATTATGGCCAAACAGAGGAACCTACAAAGTAGTTGAATCAAAAGTGTCAGAGTAGATGAACATTCAGAGAGACTCTAAACTAACATGTGCAGGAAGAGCACAAGAGAGGTTAAGTGAATTAGCACAAGGCTTCAGGAGGATTTAACTGGCAGGTAACTAGGGTGAGAAGCCACTTTGCTTGCTCATGTTGAAGGCAGTGTCAAGCCAAAAACCAATTGAGGGGCTTGTACACTCATGTGGTTGGGAAGGAAAGAGAAGCAGACAGGTATTTCATCCTTTCCTGATTGTATGTTTAAGAAAACCTTGATAAAACATGTGGTAGTGGTTAGGAGGAGACACATGTAGACTGTCTGCAAATTTCCTTCCTCTCTCTCCTCGTTGACAGCTCTGAATCACTTTGAAGGGGCCTGATCTGATATGGGGCAAAATGGGGCTGCACCCAATGAACTCTGGGCTCAATTCAAATCAATCCATTTTGGTTCAGGGTCTGGGATTTGGCTGGTTCTGGTGCACGGCCCTAGTATAGAGCCAATACGACTAATAACCATTGGGAGATCAGTTTCTCTAATCACCTTCTAAATCCATCCCATCTAAGCCAGTGGTTCTTAATTTCCCCCCTCTGGGCACACTTTCAGAATAAAAATTTGCTCATGCACTGAATGTTTTGTTGATAAGAAATACATTGGAAAGCTAGCCAGATTGATTCGTATGCTGTCGGTGGGTTCTTCTTGTTGTCTTACTGGGCTGTGTATGTAATAAAGGCGAGCCATACCAGGGTGAAGGCGTCCTCTTCTTTTTGTCCCCGTGTCATTTTTAGTCTGTTGGTTAGCTTTTCTAATAAGGCTGTTTTCCATACGATTTGGTACCAGTGGTCCATGTTCAGTCCTGACATGTCTCTTCAGTGTCTGGCTATGATGCTTCTGGCTGCTGAGAGTAGGTGGGTTATAAGCTCTTTATAATGTGAGTGGGCATTATTATCTTGGAAAATGTTCAGAAAATCCTTAATAAAAATTATAAACAAGAAATACATTGGAAAGCAAAAAGATCACAACTACTGTCACTTGATGCTCTTGCTCTCATTTTGAACATTTATCTATCCATATTCTGCAAAAAAAATTGATACTATACTATGCTACACTAAAATATTTAGATGTTTCTTTGATTGTCCTTCAATCTTCTCACCACACTTGCCAGCCTTTCCTGCCACACCAGTGTGGTGTGTGACATACATTGAGAACCACTGATCTCAGCACAAGGTCACCACCAAATCTTGTGGTAGTGGATTCAAGGATTCCTAGGCAAGTCTGTGATTTGTGAATTTCTCTTCATTCCAGACTGGGTGAGAAGCCAATATTTCTGTTGTTCTGTAAATAAATGAACAGAGCTAAGATGAAAGTGGCTAGTTTTCTGGAGGGGAAAGTCCATTTGCATAAAAATACTTTTGAATTAATGTACCACACTAAACATTTACATATTCGTTGTTCTTTCAGGGTGCTCCAGCAGCTGATGAAAAGATATTCAATTGCACAGCTAGTGAAGTTACTGTGATGAACCTGAAACCTGATAAGAAAACAACCGTAATATTGCCTGGAAAGAAGAAAGAGAAGGTTCTCAGGTCTGCCAGCTTTCACCATTCTGCTCCCAACCTTGCAGACACTACAGTAATCAAAGAAGAGACAAAAACCCTTGCTAGAAAAGTTATCAAAGATAGTGTTACTTTCCCCAAACCATTTTATTCAGCAGATGCTCAAAGCATGGATAATCTTGCCATGAAAAGACCAGTGAGGTTGGCTCCGCTAGAGATCTCCTTGGAAGTTAAAGAAGCTCAGCTCAAGAAAATCATGAGCCTTCAGAGAGATTCCCAGTTGGCTGCTTCCAAACTGGCTAGCATTGGCTCCATTGGCAGTGAGCCCCATGTCAAAAGGGTGAAGAATTTGGCCCAGGTTGAGGTGGAAAGCTTTCACATGGTCAAGCCGAATGAGAAGCCCACTTTAGAGAATCAAGAGGGCATCCATTCATCAAGTTTTGACAACCCTTTGTGTAAGGTTCAGATCATCTTGCCAGCTGAGGGAAATGCCAAGCCTTCTAAAAAGTCTGCTGCTGAATGCTCCCCTGTGCGATGCCGTAAGCCTTTAATTCCCAAGAACATGTGTGACATTCTCCAAACGCCTGATTTTCAAGAGGATGCCAAGATTCCAGACAACCCTTCTCAGGTGAATGGTAGGCCCCGTTTCAAATTAAAGCAGATGAAAGAGCAACAGGAGCGTTTAGGCAAGGCCAAACCTTTGAAGGCCACAGGGACCGGCCTGGAGGAAGGGAAGGTCCAAACAGCTGGCCAACGAGCTCAGAAGACTCTTAGCCATGCAAACAAGTTACTGGACAATGTAGCCAAAAAGCACAGGGGGAGAGGGGAAGAGCCGGATGAGATTGATGAGGACCTCCTTGCAATGCGACCAGCCTCACGAAGAATGGCACTGGGAGATATTATTCTGGTGGATGAAGAGTAAAGCTGGATCTTAGTTCCACTTTAGCTCAACTCCAATCCTTTCAGTCCTAATCCCTCAAAATGAACAGTGTTAAAATTACAACTTCCTGAAGATCATCAACATTACACTTCTCCTTAACCATTCTACTAAATGGTTAACAGCTTTACAGTTTTATAGGAGAACTATGTTGTGCAATAAATATCAGTTGCCCATTGTTCTATGGACTCTTCTATGTGTCTTGGTGTCCTTCAAAACTTTCTTCTTGCTTATTTAAATGGTTGTGTGATGCAGCCATGCTAGAAGTTGACCTGGAGGAATACTATTTGAGTTGAGTGACCACTCAGCTCACCTATAGGAGTATCACAAGACCCAAACTATAACAACAGGATACCTACAGAAGAATCATGTGGGTAGGATTTGGGTGTGGTCAGGGGGAATGAGTAGATAAGGGATCTAAACAGGGAATTTACCTCTGTGGTAGGAATATTAATGGGAGAACTGAACACCTAAAGTGAAATGATGAAGTGACACTTTGGGGCAAGGGGACCTCCTGTATTTTTTTGTTGTGAATCTGAAATGTAAAAATAAGAAGAAAGGTTAAAAGGGGGAAATCAGACTGTATTTGAAGACAAGGCTGTAGAGCAAATTCTTTGCATGCAGAAGGTCCTGGGTTCAAACCCTGGCATCTCCAGGTAGAGCTGAGAGGGAAATGAAACCCTGGAGAACCACTGCAAGTTAGTGTAGTCAATGTTGAGTTAGATGAGCAAATGGTCTGAGTTGGTATAAGCCAGTTTCTAATGTCCTTATGCATTGCATTTTTAAAAAATGAAAAGCAGTTTTAGAAGTAGTGACTTATCCCTTCATTGAGTTTCAGATGTGCGTGTGCTCTTGTGAGCCATGGGCAGGATGCTGGTGTGTGTATAGATTTGGAACATGGAATGGGTGAAACATCTCATACCCTTCACCCATCACTAGTTCTCTGCTGTCTTGCAACACAGCTAGTCACCAGTGTTAGGGCTCCTCTGTTTCTGGGGAAGGCATAGGAATATTGATTGAATGGGTTGAGAAGAAGCCAGAACAGAATCTATCCCATATGCATGTAAAATGATATGGAAATGGCAAAGTACTGAATGATAATTTCCATAAGAAGAACAGTTTAATGATGCTTGTGGGGAAAATGTGTGCATGTGAATACACACACAGAAAGAGATTAACAGAGGAAACAAAAAAAACAGAATCATGGACAAACATACGCCCAAATTAAATGGAAGTAAAGGGAAACATATTTGTATGTCCCTAGCTCAGATACATTGGTTAAAGACATGCTTCCCCGTGCAAGTAAAAAGAATCACAGTTGTCAACTTGGAACAGTAAATCCAGACCGAATTCCTCTGCAACTTCAGTGAAAGGGCAGCTAAAAATAGCACGAAGCAACAGTAAGCAATGCTTTGCAGGTTAGAAAAGGGACCAGCTGATATCCATTACTCATTTTGCTGGCTGATAGATAGAATAATGCTTTTTTCAAGGCAAACTACTCTTTAGAACAGTGGATTCAAGGACAGGGTCTTGGCTGGTGTCATTTTGTACTTTAAGCAACTCAAATAATTAAACTGCGCTGGAACCAAGGTTGCAGGTGGTCAGAGTTTATGTCTGAATATTCTCTTCATGGATAGAATGGGCTGAAAACCTCCTCTGTACAGAAAAAAAACATGATGTCAGGAAGAGGACAAGGCTGAATACGTCTACTTGACATTCAAGCTTTTTATATAAAGGGAAAAGGCAAGGGAAACATTCAAACTTGCAAGCCCCACACAACTGCGTCAAAATGGTGCTGTCCAAGGAAAGCTTTCCTACCCAATACTCCTGTGTGTAAATGCTTTGGGTAATTCCATTGGGTATGCACATGGGACCACCACCACCATCATTTTATTGTCAGCTGCTTTCCCATAGTTAGTATGGACATCTTTTTCAAGTATGTGGAGCTGAAGAAGGGAGCTGGAAGAGTGAAACTCTTTCCCACCCTCTCTTTCAGATCTTTGCACTTCTCAGATTAATTCTGCTGGATCCAGCTTTTACCCAGTTGCCTTGGGAAAGTGTTGTGTGTTGGTATGTGCAATTTGTCTTCTTTCTGTCTCTCTGTGGGGAGAGGAGAATGGTGATAGAAGAAGGTGGCATCCATGTCACTTGCTCAAAACTCCAAATGTGTCCACGGTCCTCAAATGATTGGCAACCTGTTCTGCCCAAGATTTTGGCTGTCAAAGGCAGTAAATTATTTAGGATTCAGATAGACAATGATGACCACCAAAGTTACTCTTTAACAGCTTTTATTTATATGATGAGGTTTTATAGGCTAAGGAATAATAATCTGTCTTATTCACAAGTTTAAATAGAGTTGGTTATAAAGCCTAGAAATAACTAAGACTGCATTCAGACAACACATCTCTTCATTTCCCCAATGTTTCCTTACCTAATAATTCCTGTGTTTTATAAGATCTTTCACATGACATAAAAACCACTTTTGGATATCTAGCAGAATCTAGTGGAAGTTTAGTACACAATTCTGTGATAATTGCTTCCAGAAAAAATATAATAAATTTGCAATCCTATTAACCTGGAAAATTGCAGGAATTTTGTGCTGTACATTTTTGCTCTATTTTCAGAAACCACACCATTGTGATGAAATACGGGCTGGTATTCTAGGATACAGTTTCCCCCACTATTTTCTTGGGCCAGTCATGGGGAAACAGAAGTACACATGCTCATAAAGTGTGGTGACATGTCCGATGACATCTGCTGTTGTGTCATACCACATCCACCTGCTTGGACATATCAAAAAAGGGAAATTCTTTAATGCAGCAGGTAATGCAATGCAAAAGGAATGTTAGAAGCACTAGCCTTCTAACCAGGAAGACTAACACAATAATAAGGTAAAGGTAAAGGGACCCCTGACCATTAGGTCCAGTTGCAGACGACTCTGGGGTTGTGGCGCTCATCTCACATTATTGGCCAAGGGATCCGGCATACAGCTTCTGGGTCATGTGGCCAGCATGACTAAGCCGTTTCTGGCAAACCAGAGCAGCACATGGAAATGCCGTTTATCTACTTGCACTTGACATGCTTTCGAACTGCTAGGTGGGCAGGAGCAGGGACCAAGCAACAGGAGCTCACCCCGTCACGGGGATTCGAACCGCCAACCTTCTGATCAGCAAGCCCTAGGCTCTGTGGTTTAACCCACAGCACCACCCACGTCCAATAGTAGCCACATCCAAATGCATTCTATGAGTGACACTTTAAAGCCTGATACATTTAGGATGGCATAAACTTTTTGGGACTGCACCTTGTCCGACTTGTACAGTCTGTGAAACCTTACATGCCATAATAAATCTGGTTGCGTTAAAGAGGCCACAAGAACTTTTGTTGTTTCAGCTACAACACACAAATGCGGCTTCCACTCTGCAAATGGTTAGAATGAAATATCAGAAATGTGATTACATACATTGACCTTGCGTGCTGGATATAAGGGTGCTATAAAATTATATTTTCCAGAATAGGCATTCTCTCCCTCCACTTCCATACACACAGCATTCCTGCTAAATTGGTAAGTTGAGCTTGACTTCACGATATGCACTTGCAAGAAGAATAGGTAGCTTTGCCTGAATGGTGTGTGTTTCTAGCTATTAGCAAATGTTGCTAGAGAACAGCCAAGAGGGGAGAAAATTGAAATTCCCTTTTCAAAGTGCTATTAGTCCAGCTTGCCAGCAGATGGCTCATGAGTGTCATGAATAAAATCAGTGAAAGAAACACACGGTCTGGGTCCTGGCTCTATTGTCTTTCTTTCCCAGTTTCCACAACAGTTCTCCTCTATATTCATTATTACTAGTGCATAAGAAGCATCTGGCTGCTGATTTAGACCAAAGGTCCATCTAGAAGCTGCTTCTGGGAAGCATGCAAGCAGGAACTGAGGGCCACATTGCTCTGTTCACATGCAGTTACCAGCAAATGGTATTCAGAGACATTCAGAGGCAGTATTTTATTTTCTTTATCGTAAATTTTCGAAAATTCAATTTCATCAGATGACCCTGAATTCTCCAATTGCAAGAAAACAACAACAACTTCCAATTGACTTTATTCATGTAATGCAGCTCTATGCTGTTCCCTCTTACTGACCTTTTTCTTCATTTTTCTTCAACCTTTCCTGAAATTTCCCCAGCTCTCCTTTTTGAGGTGAAACAACCAGAAATGTACACAGTATTCCAAATACGGTTGCACTGTAAAATTGTACAACAGCATCATGCTGTTAGCAGTTTTATTTTCAATCCCTTTCCTCAAAGCTTTTGATTCATCACGAGGGAAGCCTCTACACTTTTTCTTGGCTGCTGCCTTCTTAATCTCAGTTTTAATCTCTCTTTTTTTAATTTGCTGATGGTTTTAATTGTTGTTTAAACCTTTTAACTAGTTTTCCTTAACTGTAACCTTTTGCTTTTAACTGTTTCTTGTAAACTAAAGAAGCGGATAAAATCAGCAAAATAATAATAAAAAGCAAATAGTAATTTACATGTCTGGATAGGCTTCCTGACATAAAAAAAGTTTTTCACGGGCATCCATGAGAGTATAGCAAGTGTGCCCGCCTAATGTTGGCAAGTCTTGAGATAGTTTCAGCTCTAAACTGGGGAAAAATATCCCTCCATACCTACAGTACAACATGGGAAGAAGCCTTAAAGAAGTGCGACCTGATGGGTGCTGTCCATGGTTCTGAATTTTGCTTAAAGTGCTCACTCTGCCTGAACTGACTGATGTGCTCAGTGTGAGAAAAAGAACAGGGTCGGGAAGTTTGTGAGGATTTTGTGAGGTTAATACCCTTCAGTGCAGAGGTCAGCAAACTTTTTCAGCAGGGGGCCGGTCCACTGTCCCTCAGATCTTGGGGGGGGGGTATATACTGGGGGGAAATGAACGAATTCCTATTCCCCACAAATAGCCCAGAGATGCATTTTAAATAAAAGGACACATCTACTCATGTAAAAACATGCTGATTCCCAGACTGTCTGTGGGCTGGATTTAGAAGGCGATTGAGCCGGATCCAGCCCGTGGGCCTTAGTTTGCCTACCCATGCTTCAGTGGCAGGCCAGACGATGGACAGAGTAAGAGAAATTATGATGTGATGGTAAGAGCTACGGGCACACAAGTGTGACATACTCAACCAAAGAAGAATGGCAATGAGCTGACAGAATATGCACAACTCACAGACTTAATATATAGAATAAGAGAACAAGAATAATATATGTTTAAAGAAGATTGGAAAACGTTTACTGAATATATGGAAAATAATTGTGTGCAGTTGACAATGCTGGCAGCATTAAGATAGTTTTAACAGTGTAAAAAAGTTTTGATGGGTGCAATAATGGAATACTGAATGGTATAGTTTTTGTAAAATATGCAGGGATTTACGATATGTAAAATGAACCAATGAAAGAGAAGAAGGGAAGTCATTGATATCTTAAGGATGTAAAATGTTCATTGTGTATATATATATATATATATATATATATATATATATATATACACACACAATGAACTAAAAAAAATGTTTAGATATACGGTACCTTCCCAAAAAGGCTGGAGGCATTTCTTTTAGGCATGGTTGGGGATGAGATACCAAAAGAAGGTGAAAAACTATTTTTGTATGCGACAATGGCAGCCGGAGTTTTGATAGCTCAAGGATGGAAACGTCAAGATCTGCTGACTATTGAGGAATGGCAAACAAAGATGGTAGAGTACGCAGAATTAGCCAGGCTGATGGGACAAATCCATGAGCAGGATGACCAGACGTTCCACAAAGACTGTAAGAAATTTATAACTTACCTTGAGAAACACTGTTTACCTATAAAGAAGACTGGCAGGTCGGAGATAAACCTTACAACGTATGGAGCATTATATATGAGATTATAGAAAGAACCATGTATAGATATGAACAGTAAGGTAAAGGTAAAGGTACCCCTGCCCGTACGGGCCAGTCTTGTCAGACTCTAGGGTTGTGTGCTCATCTCACTTAAGAGGCCGGGAGCCAGCACTGTCTGAAGACACTTCCGGGTCACGTGGCCAGCGTGACAAAGCTGCTCTGGCGAGCCAGCACCAGCGCAGCACACGGAAACGCCATTTACCTTCCTGCTATAAAGCGGTACCTGTTTATCTACTTGCACTTAAGGGTGCTTTCGAACTGCTAGGTGGGCAGGAGCTGGGACCGAAAGACGGGAGCTCACCCCGCCGCAGGGATTCGAACCGCCGACCATGCGATCGGCAAGTCCTAGGCACTGAGGTTTTACCCACAGCGCCACCCGCTGTGAACAGTATGCTGATATAAATCCATGTGTAAATGTTATAATGTGGAAACAAGAAAACCAGAAGAGGGGTAGAGGGAAGTGGTAATCCTGAGAGTTTTAGGTTACTAATATTGTAAGAATGTACTGTATAAATATACAATATGAAAATCAATAAAAAATTGCAAAAAAAGGATGTAAAATGAGTATTTTAAATTGTAAAACAGAAAACTTCTTTATTTATACCCCACCCAAATGGCTGGGTTTCCCTGCTGGGATCAAGCAGGTGTGAGATATCACCCTTCAGAATGTCAGAATCTTATTCACAATCTTTTTCTAGAGTTCATTCTGGGTGGAGAATATCGGTGAAATGTTTTCACTCATTTCAGTGAGGGTGGCACATCGTAATAATATCGTGTTTAAACTTCCTACCAGCCTATTAGGTAATGTTCCATTATCCTAGATGCTTTGACAATGTTCCCAGTGTGAAAGAAATTGCTTCCTGTGAAAAAAATTGCACTCTTTTGGGTAATACCTTGCAGGTTATTTATGAAAGAAAGGGTAGCCATTTAGGCAACTTGAAAATTCAGCTCTTTAGGTGTGCCCTTTTTTTATAAACTATAAGAATGCCATTTCCCATCATTTTTTTTGTAACTGTGGGATGGCATTCACCTGGCAAACAAATACTTCAGGTTTGCATTTTAGGTTTTTTTATGTCTGTCCAAGAAAATTGGGTGAAGAGGAATGGCCAGATTCAACGCGCACACACACACACACACACACACAGAGAGAGAGAGAGAGAGAGAGAACTGGTTTTGCAGTATTTTAAAAATTAATTTTATTAAAAACACAATTATCCAAAGTTACACTTGTTTTCTTGACTGCCATAATACCACAGAACAATGACTCTGATCCTCAATTCATCATCACTGTCATGTTGACTCACCAAATACTCTCAGTAGGAACCCAACTATGGATCTGGGTTTACTAGACATTTTCAATCAATATATCCCCTCCACAGACACCTCTGTGATGATGATGGCGTAAAATTATCCTGTTCTTCTTCAATAAAAAAGGAGACTAAATTGTGTCAAAGACTTCTTTTTGCCTCTGACTATTTGCGATGACACGAGAGGCCTTCTGAAAGAGCAATGTTCCAGATATTATTAACTTAAGCCTCTAGTGGTATATTAGAGTTTTCTAATCATAGGGCAATAACTAGTCTAGCTGCTGTTAACAGGAAGGAAATTAATTCTTTTGATTTAAGGGTAGAATTTGTGGTCAAATCTAATGATAGTAAGGCAAGCACCTGATAGATAGTTTAGTGATTTTGGAGGTCAGATAAAAGTATTTTCCCTAAAAGGCGCGGACCAGGGTGCACTCCCACCAATCATGAAAATAGTAACCTCATTCTCCACAGCTTTTCCAACATAACGGTGAGCTTGAAGAATTTATTTTTGGTTTGCAGTATTAAATCAAAGAAGTTCATCCATCTATTTAGCACAGCACTATTGGACCCACTATTGGACTGTTTATAGTGCCCTAGCTGTTGAATTCACAACTGAGAGGCCATCAGATTAGCAATGGAAATCTGCAGCTTTCACAGCATCACAACCTGGCTTCTATGTGGCTGGTCTCCTGCACAGATTACATGAAAAGGGAGGATTTGGCCAAGGGCTTCTTGAACAGCCAGTCAAAAAACCATCTTTTGTAGGCTGCAGAGGAAAGGCATAAATAAGTAGATCTCCTTTCAAATCATGACTGAGTCAAGAGCCCAAACCAAACAATTTGCAGAAGGGAGACATTTTGCCACTTTCTATCCTGTTGGAGTGGGACACGAGTGGCACTGTGGTCTGAACCACTGAGCCTGAAGTAGAGAACATTTCCTGGATAAGCTTGCCAAGACATCCTGCTACCACTATCTAAAGGTCATGATTCATGAGACTCCTAGAATATGTGTGTGTGAAACATGCGTCTACCAAAAAGGATTGCCAACAGGGGAATAACAGCATAGATGGACTATTGTGCTCATGCGCTGTTTGTGGGCTTCTCACAGGCATCTGATTGGCCATGGGAAGGAACAGGATGTTGGGTTAGGTAGGCATTTACTTAGGATGTTGGGTTAGGTAGGCATCCAACCAAGATACATCTAGACTCCTCATAAAGTACAGAAAGTAGTTCCTACATGTTCAGACTGTTAATGGAGAAATCTGAGAGCTCCCTTGGACAAAAAACAAGGACACCGGCCAGGAATACCAGAGCAAAACAGCAGCCAGTAGGCTTGGTCTTTATTGAAGACTGCCACGACAGGACTCCCACCTGCCACAACGTAGAACAAGATGGAAGCCCCGAACAAAAGAGCACCCAAACTTTCATTAGCTGTTACATTCCCCCCCTCAAACTGCATCACTAATACATCATGGTTACATCATGAGAGGGGTGGTCTGGTGGCAGTAATCTGAGCATCCTGGACCCTGCCCCATTCCTCCCCTTGCCCTCCACCAAACACCCATCAAGTGTAACAAAAGAGATATTTACATTTCCCTGTTTCCCAGCCAGGTTAATCACACCCTTTTGTCTTCATCTGGGTTTGTTATTTCTGGAATGGCTACCTGTCTGGCACTCAGGTATCAGGATGCCAGGAATTATCACTCAGGCAGAGGGGCTGCTGAGTAGCTGAGCTCACATGTCTATATGAATTTCTGAAGTTTTCCCAGTGAGCCAGTACATAGATACATTTATCAGTGAATTGTTACATTTGGTATCGTGCAGCAAAGGCCCTTTGAATAGATAGGAAGAAATTGTGATGAAGTGTTTTGTGGGGACAAATCACAAAAGCCACAAAAGTGATTGTGCTGATTTTGGTAGTGGGCTGCATGTGCATGATATCTGCTGGAGGGGCAACCCCCCCACCTGTACATAAATTCCTGCAACAAGACAACTCCACGTCTGGGGAAAAAACCAAGTTAGAAGAAAGGAGATTCTAACTAAACATCAGGAAGAACTTTCTGACAGTAGTTTGACAATGGAACAGACGCCCTTGGGAAGTGGTGGACTCTCCTTCACTGGAGGTTTTGAAGCAGAGGTTAGATGGTATCTGCCAGTTGAGACCCCTGCTTTGCAGGGGGTTGGACTAGATGACATTGGGTTCTTTCCAAATCTACTATTCTATGATTCCATACAGTGGTACCTTGGGTTAAGTACTTAATTCGTTCTCGAGGTCCGTTCTTAACCTGAAACTGTTCTTAACCTGAATCACCAGTTTAGCTAATGGGGCCTCCCGCTGCACTATTTCTGGGTTAGCGGAGTCTGTAACCTGAAGCATATGTAACCTGAAGCGTATGTAACCCGAGGTACCACTGTATCCTCCACCAGCTGGAAGAAACAGAAAATCCTCTTTTCGTTTGTAAGCTCTGGGTTCACAAAGAGTTAAATCTTCCGCCATGCAAAGTTTCCTGTGCGCAGGAGATCGAAATCTTCACCAGAAAGACTGCTGGATCACTTTGCAAAGTCTCCGTGGCCTGTCTCTGGTACATCAGCACCACAGATAACCAGCTCCTTCTGCAAATTGTACTTTCCTTTTTAACTGAGAGTAGCATTCAAGCCTCTTTTTAAAAAAAATGCAGTCTGTGTAGTTCCCTCCCAGGCTCAGCATGCACACTGTGTACATGTGCTCTCAGATCAGTCAGCAGCGAGAGCCAGGGGGAAAGCAGTTCGTGCCCTCTCTTCTTCAGAAACAGCAGTACTTGCTCTGGACTGGGGATTTCCTAGGCTGAATGAACATCCGGAGATTCTCAGGAATCTGTGAAGTCTGGGAGGGGGTGGGGTGCGTGGGAAGAGGGCGGATCTGGCTAGAAGGGGTAGAGGAGGGAAAGAGCTGCTGGAGAGACGCCAGTCGAGAAAAAGCAGCGAAGAAGAGCAAGAGAGCGAGAATCAGAAGGGCGTGTGAATAACAGGAAAGCAAGCAGGGAGAAAACATTCCCGCGCGGAAGGAGGAAGGAAGGATTGCTACTAGCCAGCCAGATCGCGCGTTTTGCTGGAAGCTTTAGGTCCCCCAGGAGGGACTGGACAAAGAAAGGATCTGTAAGTTATGTCTGTAACTTTTATATCTGTAAGTTTTGATTGTCCTGTTTTTGTTTTTTTAAAAAAGAGTTTTGTGTTCCTATCTCCTCACTTGGTCCTCCTTCAAAAGTTCCAGGTTTTGGTGGGGATCTGTGATGTTCCTGAGGACCGCTTCTCTGGTTTCTCAATCTCTCCTTAACCAGGCACTCCAGAGGGCACCAGTAGCCATGGGTGTAGCCAGGGGGGCACTTAACTGCGCCCCCTACATAAAGCCTGCCCCCCAATATAAATCCAGGCTATGCCTTGCATTTAGGTGGGGGTCAAGTCACTCTGGCTTGCATCCTGAGTTGCCCTCTGTGAACACGGAATTGTGAAATGAGAAGGAGCCTGGAAACTCATCCAGCCCTCTGGTGAGGCTGGGGTCCCACCAGGACATCGTTGCTGATAGGTGGCCATCCAGCCTCTGCTTTCAACCTCTAATGCAGGAAGGTGTCTCTTTGAAGGGACAGGAATAAATCAAATCCCTTTCTCCGGACAGAGTCTGATCCAAAGGAGGCTGCCACTGTTGAGAGCATGGAGAAGTTTTTTTTTAGTACTGTTCTCAATATTTTTCATGGCCAGGTCAAGATATTTCTCTCCCCCACACTCACCCCTTTTCATTTCTTAAGTAGTATTCAAAATTGTAAATTTTTTTAGTGGTTTCTATCTAACCACAATGAGGCTCCAAGAATTTTTAGATGTCTGAGTGTGATGTAAAAGCAGTTTCTCTCCCAACACTTCATCTGTGAGCTGATTCAGCTTCTGCTTCCATTCATTCTTGTCATTCTTCTGCCTTAACCTCCCAGCCCCCATATTTTAGCAACGTAAGTGTTGCTCTTAAATATCAGTCGCCGGATGCATAATAACAGTAGAATGAATAACAGTAATCTTTAAAACAATTTTATGGAAGGTTTATAACATTTTGAGCATTAAAACCCAAATGCACTTATAAAAAGATAATAAAAAGGAGTATATAAAAAAAGAATAACAACAACAATAAAAATACCCATGATCCTTACAAAACACAATTAAATAAAAAAAGAGAAAGAGAAAGAACAAATTAAAAATAACTAAAAGAATAGAAAAGACTAGGAAAAAATGATTAAAAAGAAGAACTCCTGCCTCCCTATCTGACAATTATCTGTTACAACAGTTATTCAAAGTATTTAACATATGTACTCCGTAATAGTTTTGTCCCCTCTGTAGGCTGTAACTTTGCCCAAATTTCCCTCTAGCCTTTAATGTTCAGTTACTCAGACAGCACAAAACGACTCTTCTAACATCCATCTAGTAATCCAAATTGATATTTCTCCTGTTTCTATTTAAAATCTCTTATAAAGTCCTTTTAAACAGTTACAATAATAGTAATGGTAATGCTAGAATTCAGCTGGAAAATCTACTATTTTGGATGATTGTTTTTTAACTCTGTGTTTGGGCACCTATCGAGATATTGCATTCTTATTTTGCATGATGGTTCCTGAGATCAAGGGACAGGGTTTGTCTATGTTTTAATACAACTGGATGTCATTATGAATCAAGATGGCAGACTGAAACTTTCAAAACTTCGCTGATTTTAACCACTGATTTCAAAACTTCACTGATTTTAATCACTGATTTCAAAACTTTGCTGATTGTTTAGGTTTTTTGGGAATTCTCATGCAAAGCCATATCTGGAGCTTCTAATGTCACCCGTTCATGCCAGCTTTCGGTTGCCTCGCCTTATAAAATAGTAAAAGTGTTGATGTGAAATGTTCAAATACTTCTGTAGTCCAGCTCAACCAGAGTGACTAATTCCCCTCTGTTTCCACTCTCCAACAGAACAGAAAACGGTGTGGAGTATTATGAGCAGCAGTGAGTGGGGCAGCAACATTTTCACCATGGGCACTGAAAACACATATGAAGTACATGGAGAGCAACTTCGCGCAACATGTTTCGAAGAAGAAATCTACAGATATGCATTTTTTGAATTGGTTTATTATACAAAACCAATTGCCATCCTTATCTGCATATTTGGGTTGTTGGGGAATGGATATGTTTTGTGGCTCCTTGATTCCCATATTAAGAGAAATCCTTTCACCACCTACATCCTGAATTTGACTGCAGCTGACTTTGGCCTGCTCATGTTTTTGTCTCTGTCCCTTATCTTTTTGTTCGCTGATGACCTCTGTGGATTACCGCTCCCTGTCCGCATTTCTGCAATACCCCTGTTGCACTTATGCCAATTTTGCTATACTGCCAGTCTCTGTTTCCATACACTCATCAGCATAGAAAGATGCCTCTCTGTCTCTTTTCTGAGCTGCTACCAACATCGGCGGCCACAATCCCTTTCGTCTGGGCTATCTGTGCTAGTCTGGATCCTGTGTGTCATGTTCTGCGGAATGGAAATTTCATTTTACCTGGTCTATAATATGGTATTATACCCAGTTGTCAAGAACATGTTCATTGTGGTCATATGGGTTTTGCCTCCAATTTTAGCTGTCTTCACTTTGCTCCTGCTGGCCAAAATGTGTTGCAACTCTCAGCGCCGACTGCCAGGAAGCCTAACTACTGCCATTCTTCTCTCCCTCCTGTTTTTCCTCCTCTGCCATGGCCCATGGAGCATCGCATTTCTGCTAACCTCCCCTAAGCATTCACAAACTCTTATTGCACTTTCACAGCTCCTCTACTCTGTCAATGGCAGCATTAAGCCAGTGCTTTATTACTTGGTGGGGAAAGGGGGCAAATGTTCCTCTACAGAACCCCTAAAGGTCATTTTCAGGAGGGTCTTCCAGGATGAACACTATCCTCTGCAAGAGAATGTGTTGACTGATGCAGAGAAACTTAGTGCAGTAACTTGTTCAACCCAAGCCATCAACTGACTTAGCCAGCATTGTTCTTGAATAGAAATGCTTTGATCCTGGAACATGTAAGAATAATTGCTCATAGTGGACTATACCATGAAGCTCAATCTCCTTACCCAGGAATGAAGATGCAAGATGTAATCAATAGGCACAACAAAAAGCCACAGCTTTGTTAACTCAAAGGAATGCTTTTCTCTTGCCATACTGATTTAACTGCCACTTCTCTCTAGCTCAGTATTGATAAAGTTGCTGCAGCATAGTCCATTGCCGTCAGGAACCTCAGGGTACCTCCCTGTGTGGAGTAAAGTCAGCCATGTTGATGACTATCACTGCCTCTTGTGGGAGCATAGTCCCATAGTAAACTGCTCAGGACCACAATACCTCAAGGATGACCTCCCTCTGTGTGAACCTACCTGGACCCTGAGATCCTCATCTGAGGCCCTCCTTCATGCGCCTCCTCCACAAAGAGGTCTCAAGAACGGACCTTTTCTGCAGTGGTCCCCCATTTGTGGAATGCTCTTCCCCAGGGAGGTTTGCCTGGCACCATCCTTATGCACCTTTAGGCACCAGGCAAATACTTTCCTGTTTAACCAGGCCTTTGGCTGATTCACATCCAATACCCTTTTAAAATGTGTTTGGGGGCGTCGTCAACTGTTATTGAGTTGCTTTTGTTTGTATTCTATATTTTGTGCTTTTATATTGTGATTGTATTTTGTGAACCACCCTGAGACCTGCGGGTATAGGGAAGTGTACAAATTTAATATATAATAATAATAGTTTTAACTATGCACTGTGTGAATTGATTTGTCTGTGTGAAGAAATACTTTCTTTGGCCCCAGATGCTGTAACCTTTCCTCAGGGGGTAGTTTGCTGTGAGATTGCTGGGTTTTTACTGCCTATGTGTTTGTCAGGAGTCAGGGAATCTGCTCCCTCCCAGAGTGGCAGCCAATAAGCAGATAAAAAAGAAGAGTTCTTACCAAGTCTTTTATTCAAGATTCACAGTAGAAGACATAGCAATGCCACCTCTTTCAGATAATGGCATTGCTCTGTGTAAAGTTCCACCGCCTCCGTCTCTCCTATCATACATCATCCCTGCTCTGGCTGATCTGTGCTTTCTGGCTTTAATCCTTCTGTTCTACTACTCTCAATGCTCTCCAGGACCTGGGATAAGGGGAGGGGTCTGACATGCTTTCCAAAGACGCTGAGTCTGTCAGCTGTCTCTACCCTGGTGCTTCTTCCTCCTCCTGCTCCTCTCCCAATATTTCCCAGCTTCTGCCCTCTGCAGCCTCTGAACTGTGACCTTCTGCAAACCACTGTTCTAAATCTATACTGTCTCCCTCTTCTCTTTGAAGTGCAGGAGGAGGAGTGGGGTGGTGGTGGTCTCCACCATTCCTCCTCAGACCAGTCCCTGACAGTGTTTCATATGTAGTCTTTTTAGGCACTGCCATGGGTTCTTTGAAACATTTGATTAGGAGGAATTCAGTGATGTACTAAAGCAGGGGTCAGCAACCTAAGGCCCATGGGCTGGAAGCGGCCCACGGAGGCCACTTAACCGGCCCCCAGCCGCCCCCGAACTGAGCTGCCTGCTCAGCGAGTCCCTGTGTGCTGCACTAAACCAGCGCAGCGCAGCATGGGGACTCTCTTCCGTGGCTCCGGAAATCACTTCTGTGCATGCCCAGATGCTAGAAATCGTGTCTGCGCATGTCTGCGGTGCCGGATATTGCTTCTTCACAAGCATAATTTCCAGGGTCTGGGCATGCGCAGAAGCAACTTCCGGCACCACGGAAATGCGCAGACTCGATTTTCGGCGTTGTGCTGCACCGGCCCAGCCCATGAAGGATCTCTGCAGGAGTGATCTGGCCCATGCCCAGTAAGCCTTGCCAACCCCTGTACTAAGGCATCCATTCTGTCTAATTAACCATCTTTGCTTGCTAGTCAGAATGATCACCCTCTTCTGCCGCACTTCATATTGCAAGGTTTATCCCAATCCCTGCAGGCCAATTTGGGTGAGCACATAGGGGTGGAAAATTTGCTCAGGGCTTCTGCTGGTGTGGTTTGGTAGCTGAATTATCAATGGAAATCTGCAGCTTTCACAGCATCACAACCTGGCTTCTATGTGGCTGGTCTCCTGCACAGATTACATAAAAAGGGAGGATGTGGCCAAGGGTTTCTTGAACAGCCAGTCAAAAAACAATCTTGTGCAGGCTGCAGAGGAAAGGCATAAATGAGTAGATCTCCTTTCAAATCATGACTGAGTCAAGAGCCAAAACCAAACCATTTGCAGAATCCCTCCCGCTTTATTTGCAATTCACCTTGGGGTCTTGAATAAGACAATGAATGAATAAGGTTATTCAGAAGAATAACAACAGCATATGCAGCTGCTGTCCCTTTCTATGAACTTGCATGTTGCCTTCTAAAGTGGGAAGCAGGTGGCCAAGGAGGTTGGAGGAGGTGGATTTAGAGCAGTGTGGCCTTGGTTCAGTATACCTGAAGGAGCGTATCCACCTCCATCGTTCTGCCCAGACACTGAGGTCCAGCTCCGAGGGCCTTCTGGCAGTTCCCTTGCTGCGAGAAGCCAAGTTACAGGGAACCAGATAGAGGGCCTTCTCTGTAGTGGCACCCGCCCTGTGGAATGCCCTCCCACCAGATGTCAAAGAGAAAAACAACTACCAGACTTTTAGAAGACACCTGAAGGCGGCCCTTTTTGGCGAAGCTTGTAATGCTTAATAGATTATTGTATTTTAATATTCTGTTGGAAGCCGCCCAGAGTGGCTGCGGAAACCCAGCCAGATGGGCGAGGTATAACTACTTCTTCTTCTTCTTCTTCTTCTTCTTCTTCTTCTTCTTCTTCTTCTTCTTCTTCTTCTTCTTCTTCCACTGCACTGGGGTCAATGGAAGACATCACCACTCTGACATAGTGCATGTACTGAATGGAAGGCAAGAGTTGCAGGGCGCAATTTTTTTGCCTTGCAGAGGGTGCCAGTGAAATAGTGAAATTTGAAAGTCCAAAGACTTTGAGGAGGACTGACCTGATGATGTACCACAGCCAGATCCACAGTTTCTTCTGCTCCTGTCCAGGCGAGCCAACAACCATGACCCCCCTTGCCACTGATTTGCCTGTCATAGCAACAGCTTATTATTAGATGTAAAAGGTTTGCCTTTTGTATTCTTTGGGGTACTACTGAATATCATGTTGCTTTTTATGATCCCAGAGCTGCACCACCCCATTCATGGTTAGCAGTTTTTAAGCCTTTTGACAATGTCAATAAATAGGTAATGAAATGAAAGACTAAAGCTAGTCAATATTGATTCCTTTCTCTGTTCCAACTGTTTCTTTCTCTTTGAAAATGTCCCCATGTGTACAGGAAGGAGTGATGCTTAGTTCTCATGTTCAGTGTGTGTGCCTTTGACAGTGCAAGTAGCCATGTTGGTCTGACGCACTGAAAATATATAAGAAAAATAATAAAAATGTCCAGTAGCACCTTAGAGACCAACTACATTTGTTCTTGGTATAGGCTTTTGTGTCTATGCATGCAAGAACAAACTTAGTTGGTCTCTAAGGTGCTACTGGACAATTTTTTTAAAAAATATATATTTTAAAAGATTGTTTAGGTAGAGGTTTAACAACCACCACCACCACCACCACCACAACAACAGTAATAATTTTATTTATATCCTGCCTTTGCCCTGACAGGGACTCAAGATAACATACAGATAAAAACAAGAATGGCTAAAAACATAAAAAGAAACAATAATTAAAAACAAACAAACAAGTAAACATTGATGGAACAACTTCACTCTTAAACTGTAACATTTGATGCAATATATTAGTTAACTTGAGAAGAAATGAGATATTCCAGCATATTGTGTGCACCATAATATTTAACCTTGAGTTGCATCACATTGGCCAATGACCCAAAGCAAGGTCATGACTCATGTTTTCCCCAGTCAAGCTAGCTCTCTGAAGAAAGGAAAGTTCATAGCCTCCATTCTGCCCTTCTTCCACTGCCTGCACAACACATCACTCTATATATTTAGTAAGATAAACAGTGGCCTACTTTAGAAGAACAAGAGGAAGGAAAATAAAAGACAGGATACATGACAGCAGAGAAGAAACCAAGGCAATTCTCTGAGTGGCTACCAAGGTGCTTACTTTATGTTGCCCACAATGATTGCCAAGATGAGCCTACGATTCAGCAATTTCCATTATTGCTATTATTCATTTCATCACTATGCCTCTATATTTTTTTAAAAAAACCTCAGTGGGGTTTAAAACACATTAGAGCATCAAATCCAGGATAAAACAATACTGAAGAAAGTTAAATATACATTCAAAGCAAAATGGTTACCAGGAAACTATTATATTGTCTTAAACATTTCAAAAGAAAACATTACTAGAAGAAGCCAAATTTTTTAAAAATGCACATTTAAAACAGCACAATTGACAAGGTAATAAACTGTTATTGTAAGCATAGAACATGTCTGCTCCTGTTGTTGCCAATCCTGCGGAGTCCGCAGTGTCATTAAGAAGTATGGCTTATTTACACATATTTACACCTGAGTTTTGAGGGAGGGAGTTCAGGACCTCCTCCCCAAGAGTGCCTCTTGCTGCTTCAGTCAGCTTGAGTCCAGAGCAGTCAGTTATGCTCGCCAGTCTCTAGGTTGCAGCCTGCACTCATGAAGTTCTCACTTTTGTTCTCTTTCCTCTTCCCAGAACATATCCAGGAATATATAGGGGGGAATCTGACACACAGGGATCTGGGGATACCTTGTAACAATATTATCTGTGGTGGAACCAGGTTGGATTAGAGATGCAGGAGGTTCTGCCAGGGGACCAGGTGGCTTTTATAGCAGCTCAAGCTTCACACCTAATGACCAGGTGTGTTAAAGTCACACTTTCACACCAAGCGTGTGCAGAGCTTCCAAAGGGATGGAGTTGAAAAGAATCCTGCTTATGCCTTTGAAGTATTGGAGCCCTTGGTATTTGAACAAATCCCACTTGGTGAATGATTAATTTTTCTTTATTAAATTGTATGCCACCTGATGTTCATGTTAGCTACTAAGCAAATAACAAATATAAGAACTAAAAGAGCAAACATTAAAAGATAAACACCCATGATTATAAGATGCAGAAAAGAAGCAGAAAAACACGAATCTACAGACTTTTTTTTTAAGAATAAACCTATGTTGTTGGTCATCTCTAATGCCATCCCCACAGCTTAGCTTACAAGGAGAGACTTAAGGAGTCATCATCATTGAATCTGTTGCGGCTGGAAGACTCCGATCTTCTCTGCAATCAGCTTTGTCACTAAAAACTCTTTCCAGCACCACCTTCAAGGGTTCTCTGGATCGATGTGTCTTTTTCCTTCCGATTAAGAAGTAAATGAATGGATTAACACTGCTGTTGATAACAGCAGATACTACTCCAAATAATGCCGTTATTATATTAATATCACCAAGAAGATATTGAACAGTTATTATGACACTGAGTGGAACACCAAAAATGAAGAAGAAAAGAAGAGCAAGCAAGAGCGCTGTGTAGAACTTTCCTCGTTGGCGTTGATGTAAACTGCAGCAGACCTTGATGAAAAGGATCACAGTACAGATGACCACAACAAGTGTGCAAAATACAGAGCTGATCATATGAACAACACAAATCATTATGTCAAAGTCTGCATATTGGGTTAAAATGAAAAAGTGATAGATTCCAAACACCAGAATGGACATTGCCCATATTAATGCACAAACAATTTCAGACAGGTGTTCTAGACGGTGGCATCGATACCAGATTGGGAAGACAACAGAGAGACATTTCTCGACACTGATGGCTGTCAGTAGATATAAGCTAATGGCATGTGTGGAAATAAACAGTTCAAAACCCAGCCGAGAGGAAATTCCTCCTACATCCCAAAATCTAGCTGAAATTGAAAATGCTAAAAATACAAGGACACAAGAATCAGCTACAGCCAAGTTCAAGATGTAGGTGGTGATGGGATTCTTCTTCACGATGAAGCAGAGAAACCAGATGACAATTGCATTCCCCACCAGGCCACATATGAATATTGCAAGGATGAAAAGAAAGAAAAAGAGCAGCAGGTAATATGTGAAGGAAGAAAGTTCAGATTCATCATCTTCCTCTGGGAATGCTGAAGGGCTGTAGTCTCCAGAAAACCCATCAATGGTTAAACCAAGTGATGCTGCTGTGCTCTGCTCAGCCATAATGAAATCTTTTCTTTTGGATTCTTCCTTCTTCCCCGTTCTCTGCACTATGTCTGCAAGCAGAAGGGATGAGGATCAGAAGGGATAATCACTAAAAGTAAGTGCCTACACAATTCCAATATGGAAAGCTTCTAACTCATTTTATATAGGAGCCCAGGAAAGAGATTAACACTACTCACCTGCTACAGCTTCAAGAAGAAGAATAGAAATATAAAATTGTCGAGTCTGAAGGGACCATAAGGATCATTCACTCCAACCCCCTGCAATGCAGGAAAACGTTTTGGGCAAAATAAAGAAGAGCTTCATATAAGAGGCACAAGACTCCCAGTGCATATAAGAAATAACTCTCGTTACACAGTCTTCTCTGCCCCTTCCTCTATGATGGTATCTCAGCCAACTGTTGTAATTGTTTATCAGGCTAAAATTATCATGGTCGAGAGAGGAAGATAAATTGAACACAAGTTCTGAGATGGCATGACTTCAAACAAGCCTCCTCCAGTCTGATGTCATCCAGATTTTTTGGAGTACAGCTCCCACCATGTTGTGCTGGATGGGAGTGGGAGATGTAGTTCCAAACATCTGGAGGGCACCAGGTTGGGAAAAGTTCCTTAAGCAAAGGCATGGAGTTGATCCTAAAGCAAGGGTGCAATGTTCTTAGATGGCAACTCAGGTGTGTCTGAGGACAGCCTCTAGCAGCAAAATGTCTCAGGACCAATCCTGAAAAGGCCTTCAGGTATCATTGTAACGATGTTCTTTTTTTTTCTTGACTACCCTTGTATTTAAGGTTGCCAGCAAATTTGGAAAAGATAAGAACAGATGGCTCTGTAGTTGTGTGAGCACAAGTTGTTCAATGTGGACACATCAACTAGTTTAAGTTTTCATAGCACAAAGATAATGGATTACAGCCAAAGGATACAGTGGAACTTCTTCTGCAGTGGAGTCTGCAGAGTCTTTAAGGAATGTGGTTTCTTTACTCATATTTACACCTGAGCTTAGTTGGAGGGAGTGCAGAACCTCCCTCCCCAAGAGTGCCTCTTGCTTCTTCTCTCATAGCTTCAGTCAGCTGAGGTCCAGAGCAGTCAGCTATGCTCGCCAGTCTCTAGGTTGCAGCCTGCACTCATGTAGTTCTCACCTTTGTTCTCTTTCCTCTTCCCAGAACATATCCAGGAATATATAGGAGGGAATCTGACACACAGGGATCTGGGGATATGTTGTTCCCCCACAAACCTGTAACAATATTATTTGTGGTGAAACCAGGTTGGATTGGAGATACAGGAGGTTCTGCCAGGAGACCAGATGGCTTTTACAGCAGTTCAAGCTTCACGCGTAATGACCAGGTGTGTTAAATTCACACTTTCACCCCAAGGGTGTGCAGAGCTTCCAAAGGGATGGAGTTGAAAAGAATCCTGCTCATGCCTTTGAAGCCTTGGAGCCCTTGGTATTTGAACAAATCCCACTTGGTGAATGATTAATTTTTCTTTATTAATTTTTATGCCATCAGATGTTCATGTTGGCTACTAAGCAAATTACAAGTATAAAAACTAAAGGAGCAAACATTAAGAGATAAACACCCATGATTATAAGTTGCAGAAAAGAAGCAGAAAAACACGAATCTACAGATCTTTTTTTAAGAATAAACCTATATTGTTGGTCATCTCTAATGCCATCCCCACAGCTTAGCTTACAAGGAGAGACTTAAGGAGTCATCAACATTGAATCTGTTGCGGCTGGAAGACTCCGATCTTCTCTGCAATCAGCTTTGTCACTGAAAACTCTTTCCAGCACCACCTTCAAGGGTTCTCTGGATTGATGCGTCTTTTTCCTTCCAATTAAGAAGTAAATGAATGGATTAACACTGCTGTTGATAACAGCAGATACTACTCCAAATAATGCCGTTATTATATTAATATCACCAAGAAGATATTGAACAGTTATTATGACACTGAGTGGAACACCAAAAATGAGGAAGAAAAGAAGAGCAAGCAAGAGTGCTGTGTAGAACTTTCCTCGTTGGCGTCGATGTAAACTGCAGCAGACCTTGATGAAAAGGATCAGAGTACAGATGACCACAACAAGTGTGCAAAATACAGAGCTGATCATATGAATGACACAAATCATTATGTCAAAGTCTGCATATTGGGTTAAAATGAAAAAGTGATAGATTCCAAACACCAGAATGGACATTGCCCATATTCATGCACAAACAATTTCAGACAGGTGTTCTAGACGGTGGCATCGATACCAGATTGGGAAGACAACAGAGAGACATTTCTCGACACTGATGGCTGTCAGTAGATATAAGCTAATGGCATGTGCGGAAATAAACAGTTCAAAACCCAGCCGAGAGGAAATTCCTCCTACATCCCAAAATCTAGCTGAAATTGAAAATGCTAAAAATACAAGGACACAAGAATCAGCTACAGCCAAATTCAAGATGTAGGTGGTGATGGGATTCTTCTTCACGATGAAGCAGAGAAACCAGATGACAATTGCATTCCCCACCAGGCCACATATGAATATTGCAAGGATGAAAAGAAAGAAAAAGAGCAGCAGGTAATATGTGAAGGAAGAAAGTTCAGATTCATCATCTTCCTCTGGGAATGCTGAAGGGCTGTAGTCTCCAGAAAACCCATCAATGGTTAAACCAAGTGATGCTGCTGTGCTCTGCTCAGCCATAATGAAATCTTTTCCTTTGGATTCTTCCTTCTTCCCTGTTCTTTGCACTATGTCTGCAAGCAGAAGGGATGAGGATCAGAAGGGATAATTACTAAAAGTAAGTGCCTACACAATTCCAATATGGAAAGCTTCTAACTCATTTGTTATAGGTAGCCCAGGAAAGAGATTAGCAATACTCACCTACTACAGCTTCAAGAAGAAGAATAGAAACATAGGATTGTTGAGTTTGAAGGGACTCTAAGGATCATTCACTCCAACCCCCTGCAATGCAGGAAAACATTTTGGGCAAAATAAAGAAGAGCTTCATATAAGAGGCACAAGACTCCCAAGGCATATAAGAAATAACTCTCGTTACACAGTCTTCTCTGCCCCTTCCTCTATGATGGTATCTCAGCCAACTGTTGTAACGGTTTATCAGGCTAAAGTTATCAGGGTTGAGAGAGGAAGATAAATTGAACACAAGTCCTGAGATGGCATGACTTCAAACAAGCCTCCTCCAGTCTGATGTCATCCAGATTTTTTTGACTACAACTCCCACCATGTTGTGCTGGATGGGAGTGGGAGATGTAGTTCCAAACATCTGGAGGGCACCAGGTTGGGAAAAGTTCCTTAAACAAAGGCATGGAGTTGATCCTAAAGCAAGGATGCAATGTTCTCAGATGCCAACTCAGGTGTGTCTGGGGATAGTCTCTAGCAGCAAAATGTCTCAAGACCAATCCTGAAAAGGCCTTCAGGTATCATTGTAATGAATTACAAATTGTAGTGAAATACCAGCAATTTCATGAAGACCATGATTTAGAGAAGCCACTTTCAAGGGAGGAGGAAACAATGGAGAACATGGTACTATGACAATACTTGTGGTTATTTACCAATCCTCCACAACACCAGCATTTTTATGTGCATGTTTGGAGCAGTGGTGGACTTTGGGGTCTAAAATTTCAGTGGCGCCCTGTGCAATTCTCAAAATTTTTCGCTCCCTTTGCCTCTCATCTTCTGTTCCAAGTCATCCTTGCCCCTTACAGTGCCCTCTTGGCTTGATGCCCAGTGCTGGCAAACTGGTTGTGCTTTCCTAAATCCACCTCTGTTTCCATTGGTGAAGACTGGAATTGCCATCTGGTTTCTGTACATATGCCTTGTGCATCTGCACCAAGAAAAGTACTCCCTCGATCGCCTAACTTGCTGAACTTGCCTGTTGTTGACTTCAGCTTCTTCCCTTTTCACTCCCTTTTTTGGCACCGAGCACTCTCAAAAATGACCAACAAGATCATTGTCACTAAAGAGGCCAGTAATTTACCTCCTTTGGTTTGCTTATACTGGACAGCCCAGTGTGGCTTGCTTTCCAATCTACGATTGTTTTGCCCAGTCAGAATACATTTCTGCTTTGCCTTCATGGCTGCTCTGGCCCACTTCTGGCTTGTTGCCTGGAAGAGCAAAGCTATTTTGCCATCTTTTGTCATATGAATGTTTTCTCCACAATTATCAGGATAATCTGTACCAAGAATGCCCTTATCATCGCTCTTCTTGTCTCTACATTGATTAGGTTCACCAAGATGTGCTACAGCTCACAAGATCAGCCAATAATGTTTTATGGGACCGTTACTGCTCACTCTCACTTCCTTCATTTCCTTTGCTATTCCATTTAGAATATTGTACTTCATAGACTGTTTAGCTTATACATCCATTATTCTTCTTATGTTGCTTTGATTTCTCCTTACTGCTTTCAGGATCACCATTCATCCTTTGCTTTGCTTTGTCATTGAGGGAAACGGGAAACGTGGAATTGAAAGAATCTGAGATATGTGTTCCCGGCACATAATAAAGCACTAAGAAGCTTCTGGAGAGCAATGATTTCCAAATAAGGATGAACAACGTCAGCCTGTTTCTGTTCTGTGTCAGTCCTAACTCTGTTTCTGTCCCCTTAAAAACAAGAGAAACAAACATTTCACATTTAAATTGTCTGCACTTTTGTACTCAGTTTCCCTAAAATACACGTTGTGTACAGATTTCCTGCCTAAAATAAGCATTGCCTTATGTTTTCCTAATCATTTCAACTAAAAATGCTTATAAATGCATGCTTTCTCATAGAATATATTTTTGTGTACATTATGTAATGTGTTTTGAACTATACCTGCACTGCAAAATTCAGAGAAGTGCATGATTTTTCTCCTCTGTTGCTTTGATGGGAGTGTTTCCCCCCTTGCTAGGGGCACCCCTTGCAAAGGTGAAAAGCATGGTGCTACCTGGCATCTATGATATTGTGTGTGTGTGTGTGTGTGTGTGTGAGAGAGAGAGAGAGAGAGAGAGAGAGAGAGAGAGAGAGAGAGTCTCATGTGGACCAATAGGAGTAGGGCAGGCATAGCCCTATTTAGGCTAATGGCTTCATCAATTAAATGCAGCAGCCTGCCCACCCTCCTCATATGGTAGTATTGGATTAGCTGGTTGCCTATTGGGAACGTGAATAGGAATACTTTTAGTGTTTCATGATTGGCTGTGGGCGTACCTTTCATCTGTTACTCATGCATCTACCAGCATATTCTTCTGCTGTTGTATCATCCTTGTTCTGGGTTTTGTCTGACCTACTTTCTGGAATGACGCTTCTACTTCATCAGGGTCCAATGATCATTAGCATTGTGAACTTTCTGCCCCCCCCTCCCTTTATGTTTGGCTCCATGCCTTCATCAAGATCTGATGTAGCTCACACAGATGTCAGCCACCAAAGGCGCACACAGATTTCTTGACCGCTCTCCTCTTCTTCATTATATTTGCCATTCAACAGCATCATTGACCCAAGAATATATTACTTGGTTGGGAGAGACAATCCAGGGAGCTCTTCATGTGCTTGGAAGGATGTTCAAGGATGAAGCATGTGCTAGTGAAGGGAACCAGATGGATGTTGCAAAAATGGTGGTGAAGCCCAGGCAAATACAGTCACAAATTCTACCTAATGAACTGAGTAAGGGAGAGGCAATTAGACAATGACATCTGATGACTCTATCCGTTTGTGGTAGGCATGTGATAAACTAATCAGTGAACACATGTGGAGCTACTCTATTCAAGATAATACTATAACAGTTGATGGCAAGTATTTGATATGGTCTTTTTGTGTTTTGATTCAGTGAGCATGCCTTATGGTCAGAAAGCTGATCAGAGGAGGGTGTTGAGGTTCCTTTAATTGCTGTAATGATAATAATAATAATAATAATAATAATAATAATAATAATATATTTATAACCTGCCCATCTGGTGCACATGCTTCCCTTATCTTTCACCTGCAGGTCTTGTGATTAGTGTCTGAAGGACACTGACCTGGCAACCAGCCAAGCAGGTCACTGTGACCAGGTAACTGGCCAAGGATGTGGTCATTCTTAGGTCTATTAAGAGGGGGCTGTACATTGCATGCTTGCTTCGCAAATTAATACTGAATTCTGTGCTGTATGTATGCTGTGAGTTGTACTTGCTTTGCATTTGAAGCCTGTACCTTCTACTAGGGATCTAGGGGAAGTCTGTATATAGTGAAATTGCCTTAATGCCTTGGAGTTGTCAGTAAAGGACTGAACTGACTGAAAAATTGGAGTCTGACTGAATGTCTTCCAGCACAAAACTGCACTGCCACAAACCTACATGCTTGGGGAGCTGCACATGTTTGGCACATGCCATATGCCAGGGGTCAGCAACCTTTTCCAGCCGTGGGCTGATCATGTGGTGGGCCGGACTATATTTTGAAAGAATAATAATGAACGAATTCCTATGCCCCACAAATAACCCAGAGATGCATTTTAAATAAAAGCGCACATTGTACTCATGTAAAAACACCAGGCAGGCCCCACAAATAACCAAGAGATGCATTTTAAATAAAAGGACACATTCTACTCATATAAAAACTAATTGATTCCTGGACCATCCACGGGCCAGATTTAGAAGGTGATTGGGCCGCATCTGGCCCCCGGGCCTTAGTTTGCCTACCCCTGCCATACGCCAAGAGATGAAAGGAATGTTTAGGGTGCTGATAGCTTGTACAGTGCCTCCTCTCATCCAACTGATACCTATTAAGCTAATGTGAAGTCATTTTGCATATGTAAATTATATGCCTGGCCAGAGATAATCATGAGGTCCTTGCCAGAAATGAGATGAAGTTGGCATATTCTGGGACATTACTGTGATTTGAACTTCAATGTGTGTCTTTTCCCAATAAAAAGGTGAACACAGCAATTTTTCACATGAACAGACTCTCCAGGTTAGAGAACAAAACTCTCCAGTGGAGCATAGCTGTCAATGTTTCCCTTTTTTAAAGGGAAATTCCCTTATTCCGAATAGGATTCCTCGCAAGAAAAGTGAAAAGTTGACAGCTATGCAGTGGAGTTAACTGTAACCTGCAATTCTAAGCACACTTGTAAAGGAGTCTCCCCATGAAATGTGATTAGGATCGCATTGCATGAGAGAACTGTGACAAATATCCCCACTTCTGCTGGTTCCAGTGTTAGAACAGGCCCTATACCTGATTTTCCCTACTCCAATGCAACACCAATTGAGCTTGTTGAAATGGGAATAAATGGTATTTTTGTAGCATCCTTTGGAGACAGGCCAGGCCTCCATACCAGACTTGTACATCACTACTCCCCATTCACAATCTTGAAACATAATGCCTGCGGAAAGAAAACATTGTATTGGCTTGATTTAATCAATCCAGCTTTATGGATTAATTTAAAAGCTTCTAAATACATTGAATGCTGTTTTTGACATAGATACTTTTAGTATGCACAGATACAAATTATTGTATCATTTAGGTTTTGATAATACTTTTCTTTTGAAGAAAAAGCTGCCACAGAGTCCCAATCCATAGCATGTTTCCTATATCATCAGGTCTCTATTCTGCCACATTCTGGATTAGTTGTAGTTTCCAGGTTTCCAAAGGCATTGTTTCCTGAGTAGTTTGACCATCAAATCAAATACCATGGCACATGAAGTTAGATAGAGGTAAAGGTAAAGGGACCCCTGACCATTAGGTCCAGTCGTGACTGACTCTGGGGTTGCGGCGCTCATCTCGCTTTATTGGCTGAGGGAGCCGGTGTACAGCTTCCGGGTCATGTGGCCAGCATGACTAACCCACTTCTGGCGAACCAGAGCAGCGCATGTAAATGCCGTTTACCTTCCCGCTGGAGCGGTACCTATTTATCTACTTGCACTTCGTGCTTTCGAACTCTAGGTGGGCAGGAGCAGGGACCGAGCAACGGGAGCTCACCCTGTCACGGGGATTCGAACTGCCGACCTTCCAATCGGCAAGTCCTGGGCTCTGTGGTTTAACCCACAGCACCACCCGTGTCCCATCAAATCAAAAACCATGGCAGATGAAGTTAGATAATTTTCGTTAAAAGAACACCCCCCCCAACCTATAATTAAGATCCTTTATAATCTTTTCTACTATTTTGTTTTCCCAACTTGGTGACCACCATGTTTTGTACTACAACTTCCAACAGTCCCATCCAGCACAGCCAGATGGGAGTTGTAGTCCAAAACATCTGGAGGGCACCAGATTGGGGAAGGCTTGTTTCAAATCGTACTGTCTCAAAACATGTGCACAAGTTCTCTTCTGTCCTACATGCTTCCCTTGGGTTGCAGTCTGATAAACAGCCTCAACCGTTGGCCTAGATAGCATCTTAGAGGAGGGGTAAGCAAAGATTGTGTAACCAGAAGTCAAATTCATATGCATTTGGAAAGTTATGCCTCTTCTTTGCTTCACCCAAACCCTTTTAATTTTTCTTGAAGCTGCAGCAGGTGAGTATTGCCAAAAACTTACCATAATCTCTTTCCAGTGCTACTTTTTTTAAAAAAAGTTATAAGCTTTGCAATTTGCTGCTTACTTGCAAATTATGTCCTGTTTAGTTCAACGAGATTTCCATGAGTAGACTGGGATATTATGCTATAGTGTCCTAAGTGCACTTATTATGCAAAGTAAGTTCCCACCAAGTTAAGTAGAACTTGTTAATTGAAACTTACTTCTGAGTAGACGTGCTTAGGAAGCCATCTATAGATATTATTCAGAAGGCATTCGGGAGCGTTATTTTTAATATTTTTAAAAACAAATGTTTATCTTTTTATGTGACTGCTCAAGGCAGTGTATGCAATGAACTTGAAACAGTTTGTAATGTTAAAAACATCATGGAAAACCACCCAAATGTGATTTTCATTTTCACAAGAATTTGAGCTTCTTATTTTCCTCAGATTCATAAGGCACAATTCAGGGCTTTGAATATATTTTGTTCTAAATATGTTATGTTCATGTGTAATGTTATTTTGTTATTCCTCCCAAATAGTTCTTAATTAGGTTTGAGTGAGCAGACATAAATGGGGTTATGAGTGACTGCCTTGGGATAAGCCCTGGAGAGTATGCTTGGAGAAACTTCAGTTAAGGAAAAAGATATATTGCTATGCATTAGGTATGTGTTTTAACTGGTCTTTAGTGATGATTTCTTCTGATCTTCATCCTTTCTGCTTGTAGCAGTCGTGCAGGTAAAGGAAAAATCAGGTAGAATCCAAAGGAAGAGATTTCATCATGACAGAGCTGAGCACAGCAGTATCACTTATTTTAACACACACCACTGATGGGATTTCTGGAGAATTCAGCCCTTCAACATTCCCAGATGATTTTGAATCTGAGCTTTCTTCCTTCATAGACTGCCTACTGCTCTTTGGTATTTTCATCATCCTTATAATATTTATATGTGGTCTGGTGGGGAATGCAGTCGTCATCTATTATCTCTGCTTTATTCTTAAGAAGAACCCCATCACCACCTACATCTTGAACTTGGCTGTTGCTGATGCTTGTGTCCTTGTTTCTGCGGTAGTTTTTGCTTTCTCTTTGACTAAAAGTGATCCTAATTCCCTAGGCTCCATACCGCAAGAGCTGCTTTTTTACACATATACCACAAGTGGATATCTCCTGACAGCCATCAGTGTCGAGAAGTGTCTCTTGGTTGTCTTCCCACTCTGGTACAGATGCCACCGTCCAGAACACCTGTCTGCAATTGTTTGTGCATTAATATGGGCAATGTCCAGTCTATTCTTTGGAACTGATTTCTTTGAAATACAATCTACCATAACTTTTCAAGTCATTTCCACGATCAACTCTGTATTTTGCCCAATTGTTGTAGTCATCTGTACTGTGGTCCTTTTCACCAAGGTCTGCTGCAGTTTACATCGACGCCCACGAGGAAAGTTCTACACAGCTCTCTTGCTTGCTCTTCTTTTCTTCCTTATTTTCGGTGTACCATTCAGTGCACTGATGACCCTTCTAAGTTTTCAACTTATTGACATTCCAAGTATGTTATGGGAACCACTAATATGTATGACATGTGCTATTATCAACAGCAGTGTTAATCCATTCCTTTACTTCCTAATTGGAAGGGGAAAGAAACATCGACCCAGAGAACCCTTGAAGGTAGTGCTGGAAAGAGTATTTAGTGACAAAGCTGATTGCACAGAGGATCAGAATCCTCCAGCCATGACAGATTCAATGATGATGACTTCTTAAATCCCCCCTTGTAAGCTATGCTGTGGGGGTGACATAAGCGATAACCAAATGCAATATTCGCTTCTGGAAAAGCTTCCACAGATCCAGTTTTTCTGCAGAACTCAATGCATATTTTAATTATGGATGTTGATTTTCAAAAATGTTTGCCTCATTGGATTTTACACTTACAATTTGCTTAGAAGCTAATACGGGAATTATGGGGCATATAAATCTATTTTTACTTTATTCCATTTACAGTGGTACCTCGCAAGACGAAATTAATTCATTACGCGAGTTTTTTCTTCTTGCAAGTTTTTTGTCTTGCGAAGCACGGTTTCCCATAGGAATGCATTGAAAATCAATCAATGCGTTCCTATGGAAACTGCCTTCAGACGAGGTCCGGGGACAGTCTGTCCCCCGACCTCTTCTGAAGGCTGGGGGGGGGGACAAGGGCTTTTCTTCCCACCGCTAGCCTTCAGAAGGCTGTTCTGAAGGCTGGCGGTGGGAAGAAAAGCCCTTCTCCCCACCTCCCGCCCCACAAGCTCCGGGGACAGGAGGGCTTTGCTGCCGACCGCCTGCATTTTAAAAGCCCCCAGAACAGCGGAGACTTCTCCGCTGTCCCGGGGCAATCTTAAAATGCTGGCGGGCGGCAGCGAAGCCTTCGCTGCCGACCCCCGGCATTTTAAAAGCCCCCGGGACAGCAGAGAAGTCTCCACTGTCCCGGGAAGGCAGGTGGGGGGGGAGCAAAGACTTTTGCCCCCCGCCGGCCTTCAGAAGAGGTCCAGGACCTCTTCTGAAGGCTGGCGGTGGGCGAAAGTCTTTGCTCCCCCCCGCCTGCCTTCAAAAGCCGTCCGGGATAGCGGAGAAACGCGCTGCGCTTCTCCGCTATCCCGGGAAGGCAGGCGGTCGGGAGCAAAGACTTTTGCCCCCCGCCGGCCTTCAGAAGAGGTCCAGGACCTCTTCTGAAGGTGGGCGGTGGGCGAAAGTCTTTGCTCCCGACCGCCAGCATTTTAAAAGAGGTCCCTGGAGATTTCCCTATGGGCTTTCTTCTTGCGAAGCAAGCCCATAGGGAAATTCGTCTGGCGAAGCACCTCGAAAAATGGAAAACTCTTTCTTCTTGCGAGTTTTCCGTCTTGCGAGGCATTCGTCTTGCGAGGTACCACTGTAGTTGGATAATGCGTTCTATGGGCTTCTTATTTTGTTTTTAAATGCAAAACTAATCTGGGCATTGGGAGGCATATAAATTAATAAATGACAACAATTCCTGTCTGTTCCCTCACTGCGAGAAGTGAAGCTACAGGGAACTAGGCAGAGGGCCTTCTTGGTAGTAGTGTAAACTGTTTAATTATTATTTGCTGATATTTAATTTTAAGAGTTTACTATTATATGCAAATGGATTATTGAATATTGCTATATTTGGTGTAGGTTGTCTATTTTAAAGTTAAGTTTTCATTATGACTTTCTATATTGGATCAGATTATTATTAGGTGTGTGATAGATTTGCTGTCTATGTTGTTGTTTCTTCAGCTTGTAAACCATCCTGTGTATAGCAATATAGAAAAGTGGTATACAAATTAAAAGTGAAATGAAAACTCATACCAGCTCCCTAGGCCTGGCATCTTCTCCACTCATCATCCTCTGCCCAGCATACCTGAAGGAACATCTCCACGTCCATCGTTCAGCCCGAGGGCCTTCTGCTGGTTCCCTCCCTGTGAGAAGTGAGGTTACAGGGAACCAGGCAGAGGGCCTTCTCGGAAGTGGTGCCCACCCTGTGGAACACCCTCCCATCAGATGTCAAGGAAATAAACAACTATCTGACTTTTAGAAGAAATCTGAAGGCAACCCTGTTTAGGGAAGTTTTTCATGTTTGATGTTTTATTGTGTTTTTAATATTCTGTTGGGAGCCTCCCAGAGTGACGGGGTAGAAATAATAAATTATTATTATTATTATTATTATTATTATTATTATTATTATTATTAGCAGTAGTAGTAGTATCCTTGTCACTCATGTGCCATTTGCTTTCTCAGTATCCTTCCTATTGTTTCTTTTTTCTTTTTTAAAAAAGTTTTTATTGTTAAAATAATTCAGCATATTGCAACACACATATTGCAAATAACACACATATTGCAAATATACAAGCATACAAACATACATTTTATACAATCCTTAAAAATGTTCAAACATACCTACACTCAATCCCACAGATAATTCCTTTTCCCATCACCATCCACCAGCCCTCAACCACCACCTTCCTATGGTTTCTAATCTGATCAGGGTTTATGCAGTTTGCCTGTATACTTCTATGGAGGAGGAGGAGGAGCAGGAGTAGTGCTGCTTATTGAGTAATGAAGCAAACCTATGCACAAGATGGCCTGAAGCAAATCGGTGTAATTTAAGCTTCCATTAACAGTAAATCAATATGGACAGTGCACAGATGCTGCATCATCAGCTGTCACAAAATACAGATCAAATCAAGTACACATGCTCTTGCAGCTCTAAATCTACCCCCCCACTTAAAATTAGGAGTTAGGAGTTCTCTGCATATGACAGCTGTTCATCCATATTATTCATGTTGTATTTTAGCAGTGCAACACAACCTCCTTTAATACAATGTCAATACTACTTCTGTATCTGCATTTGTTTCCTTCAACTTGGCCCTTTTTGCATGCCTCCAGTTTCTTCTGAAACTGCTTCAGACCAACAAGCCACCGCACATAAACCTCGCGTTCACAATTTGCAAGCAATGAAACCCGCTCCTTCCTTACTCCAAGCTCTGCTTCTTATATCAGATCTGACCAGAATAAAGTGCTGATGTCAAGTTACAATAGATTCAAACCCTGTTCAGCAGCAGTAGGTGCAAATCCCCCAAAATGGGGTGGGGGTGGGATTGTGCTATAACTAAAATAAATAATTGATAGGTGGTGGTTGTTTTTTAAGTAGCAACCAAGCAGCTATCAATAACACAAATCCTGTGTTCTAAACTGCATCTTCCAATCTAATTAGTTCAAAGCTTATTTAATTCCAAAGTACATAGCAGTTCGACCTAAGGATCAAGGAGGGATCTGCTGAACAGGATCCTGTGGACTTAGGGAGAGAGTTTGGAAAAGTGAACGGAATGCATGAGGCTCAGAGGGGTCCCAATAGAAAATGAATTCAGGTTAAAAAAAAGAAAGAAAAGATGAATGTGTCTAAAATTGTAGTGAAGTTGAAGCCTTATGCAGGAATAAACAGAAAATAAAAATAAAATGGATTTTGGGAAATATCAAAACATCTGAGGGAAAACCATGCATCAACCCAAAACCCAAGTATCTAGGCCCAAAAGAATGTCTTAGAACAAACTGACCAGGATGATTTTTTTAAAAAAAGGGAAAAAGAGGGAGATGCTTAAAGCAGGAAAAGTCATATTTGTGTGTCCAAGAAAGACATTCAGGCTTTAATAATAATAATAATAATAATAATAATAAATTTATACCCCACCCATCTTGCTGGGTTTCCCCAGCCACTCTGGGTGGCTCCCAACAGAATATTAAAAATACAATAAAACATCAAAGGTCTTTCATAAGCCACAGTGTCTTTCACCAATGTTTGCTTCCTTTCCACTCCATTCACTTTTTTTGGTCTAACATGCATTGAGACACCCCAGATCTCCATATATATATATATATATATATATATATATATATATATATATATATTGCCATCTGAGTCTTTAGTAGAACACATGAACTTTAGTGACATCTATGTGTGAGGCTGTACCACTCAACCTACCACTGCATAAAAGCTGTTTGAAGCAGACTCCATGCCGAGGCATCATAGATTAGAGCCTCATCCATAAACTTCCTTAGGACCTTCTGTGTGTTGAAGAGGTCTGCCATTGGGGAATTTCTGCTTGCATTTTGATGGCCTTCTGTATTCTTCATACTGAGTGATTTAATTCAGATTGAGGTTCTTTGGGCACATTCCAAGCCTCTGGTCCACTGGCCTCTGCCCAAGGAGTGACCCTATAGTCCCCCCATTGGCAAAGAACTTCCTGTTCTGCCTGGCAATATAATAGTAGGTAGAAAGACATTCCAGAGGGCTTCCCAGGCTCCTGGAGACAGAAATGAGCTGAGATACAAAGGGACCTGGTGGATTCTGAACTGACACTATAGTCAACACTAGTTGGGATCGAGCCTGATCACTATATAGCTGCAAGTGGTTTAGCCTAGAGCAAGCTTGTGCCTGCCCCATGGCTGCCACCTCAGCAGCATGAGCAAAGGGCTGTAGTTATGGTGGTGGCTATGTCATGCCATGATGCCCCACTGCTTTCTATGGGCCAGAACTCCGGTCAACATTATAATGGGGGAGGCATTGAGAAAAGATTTAGCACAACCCTTTAGATTTTATAGGGGTGGAGAAGTTCGTGCTCAAGCATAAATCTGTTTCCTTTGGAAAGGGTTCCTCTTTCCAAAGGAAATAATTCAACTCAGAACTCCTAGTCTAAATCGCATTCTTTGGACAATATGTAGAGGTAAAGGTAAAGGACCCCTGGATGGTTAAGTCCAGTCAAAGGTGGCTATTGGGTGCAGCGCTCATCTTGCTTTGCAGGATGAGGGAACCACTGTTTGTCCACAGACAGCTTTCTGGGACATGTGCCCAGCATGACTAAACCTCTTCTGCTGCAACAGAACACTGTGACAAGGGCCAGAGCCCACAGAAAAGCCATTTACCTTTTTGCTGCAGCGGTACCTATTTGTTTATTTATTTGCTTTTGAACTGCTAGATTGGCAGATGCTGGGATGGAGCAATAGGAGCATTTAAAAAGGGTAAAGTGAATTCCAGAAAGAAGGAAAAAGAAGGTCCATACCAGGGCACAGATAATGGTGAATAAATGTGTTGGACTGTAGCATTGATGCCAAAGTGGGAAGAGAACAGCTACAGACGTGTCAATGCTGATGGCTGTCAGTAGAAGCTGGCCAACAGAATATGTGAAGAAAAATAGTTCAAATAATAACATTTTAATCACATAAACAGAATAGAATTCCCCACAGTGAGTTACAACAGGCAAAATAATATTGAGGAGAGCTGTAAAGACACCAAAGTCAGCTATGGAGAGGTTCAGGATGCAGGTGGTGAAAGGATTCTTCTCAATGTGGAAGTCAAGTAGGTGGATGACTTTTCCATTCCCCAGGAAGCCAAACATGCTGATAATGATAGTGATGCTGTTGGCAATGCTTAGGGTTAACTTCAAGGAAGCTGGCAACTCAATGTCCATATAAAAAAACTCTTCCCTGGAAGAGACCAGAAGAAATAAGTTCCTGATGTCCCCCACAGCTGCCACCACAGTCAGCATGAGCAAGGGGCTGTAGTTATGGTGGTGGCTATCAGTGGTGGATCTACATTTTGGGGGCCCTGAAGCTCGAATTGCTATAGGGCCCCCTTTGCAACTGGCAATAAGGTCTGAGTAACCATTGTTATCTTCTTCAATGGGGTTTTTCCACAACAGATCATCATATCTTTATAACATTCATGCTACAGACTCTCAAACTTTGGGATTGTTGAAATAGATACAACAAAAAATTAATTAATTTGAAACATGCGACTCAAAATAAGTCTACTAGATCCACAGTTTTAAGCAATGTGAATTAAGTTGTTTCTGGGTTGGCTGTAACTCCCAAAAACATTATGGCAGTTGTTCATGGAGAGAGAAGCCCAACCCATTGGCCAATATAGGGTTAAAGAAATCTATGCTCACACATATTTTCCATCCAAGCTCCATCTTCACAGTAGTGCTCTTTCCAAAGCAAACATTAAAATGCAGAACTCCTAAAGTAAAACACGTGCTTTCGACAATAGAAAGAAAGACATTACAAGAAGACATTCAGACAACAGATTATTGTCTATACATCATGTTGATCATGATACAGTGGTACCTCTGGTTACAAACACTTCTGGTTACGAATGCTTCAGGTTACGAACTCTGCAAACCCAGAAGTAGCTGCTCCTGGTTGTGAACTTTGCCCCAGGATGTGAACGGAAAGCGCTTGCTGGAGGCGTGCATGCAGCGGGAGGCCCCATTAGCGAAAGAGCGCCTCAGGATAAGAATGGTTTCAGCTTAAGAATGGACCTCCAGATCAAATTAAGTTCGTAACCAGAGGTACCACTGTAATACAGAAGTTGACATTTCTTGTCTTAAGCCTTCAAGGGAGCCATCGTAACTGAGTTTTCTGTTCCAGACTTTGACTCTTCCAAAACTGAGTTTTCAGTTCTGGACTCTGACTGTTCCACACAGTCCTCCTCATCCTTGAAAATCCTCTGGAGTGCAACTTTCATGGAGACCCTGGACTGGCCCTTCTTCTGTCTCCTCCCAACTAGGAAATAGATCAGCGGGTTGACACTACTATTCAGAGAGGCACACACAAAACCAACTTCCATTAGAATCATATTCTTCTCATTAAAATAGATGGCAGTGTAAATGGCATTTAGTGGGAAAGCAAAGATGAAGAAGAAAAGAAGTGCAAGCAAAATGGTGGTGAGCAGCTTGCCGCGTTGATTCTGCTCTGATTTGCAACAGACTTTGAGGGCCAGTATCAGAGTGGAGGTGACCATCAGAGGAGTGCAAATGAGGGCATTTACAATAAGCTGGTACACTAGGTTAGAGTTTGGAAAGCTCTGAGTCAGTAGGAGAGTAAGGTGAATGCCTGAGAGCAGGAAAGAGAGGGTCCATATCAGGGCACAGATAATGGTGGATGAACGTGCCGGTCAGTGGCATCGATGCCAAAGTGGGAAGAGGACAGCCACAGACCTGTCGATGCTGATTGCGGTCAGTAGAAACTGGCCCGCAGAATACGTGAAGAAAAATAGTTCAAATAATACTCTTCTAATCAAAACAGCAACATGGGATTTCTCATAGAAAGTTACAACAGGCAAAATAATAGTCAGGAGAGCTGCAAGGACACCAAAGTCAGCGATGGAGAGGTTCAGGATGTAGGTGGTGAAAGGATTCCTCTTAATGTGGAAGCCCAGAAGCCGGATGACCATTCCATTCCCCAGGAAGCCAAAGATGCAGATGATGATAAAGGCACTGTTGGCAATGCTTTGGGTTAACTTCAATGAAACAGTTGAGCCATCATCTGAATCACCAGAAGAGTGATTTGGCTCTCCATACTCCATCCTGGAAGAGATAACAGGAAATCTTTTTTGGATATACACTAACTATAGCATTAACTATCATCAAAAGTTAGGATTATCCAATTGCAAAGAGATAATTTGATTTTCTTCTTGTCTAGTTCAACACCTGTGTAGCTAAGGCACTGCACAGTTTTCGTGAGTCTTCAAAATAAGCTGGTTGGTAGCTTTTCAATTTTTTTAAAAAAATAATTTTTACTGGTTTTCTTTTCTCGTAAGAAATATTCAATGTCATCTGTACATATTTTATGGGCTAATAGCCGTAAATAAATTAAATTAAATTAAATTAAAAAATGTCATCATTTAACATCCATTTTCTAGTTTCCCCCTCTCTGTTGACTTCCCCCAACTTCCATTTCTGGTTTATTACACCAAATGTTACATTCTGCTGTTTATACATAATGTTCTGTTGTGGTTTGAGGACCCGACCCCCCCAATGTGGAATGAATACACAAGGACACGTGATATAAGGTTAATGGGCAAGAAAAGGCCACAACTTTATTGATTACAGCAGTGAAAAGGTATTGGCTTAGGCATTGGATGTCTAAAACAAGGAGGGTTTATTCACCAGTAGGTGGAGCCTGTTGATGCTAATCCAACTATAGGCTCTCCCCTGATATCACCGAGGGTCGTGCCATGGCCTCCCGCCAAGCAGGCATCGGACAGAACACACGACCGCCAGATTCCTTTTTACGGAATACCCAAAAAATTGAAGGCATAGGCGATGGCCACACCTAGCTCTTCGACACCACAACACATTTTTCCAATACCTAACCTACCCACCAATACCACAAAAGTTGTGACGATTGCTACGAGGTAGGCGAAAAAACCAAAAAGCCTAATGCCAAATGGAAAAATTCCTACCAGGCCCCCCGGACAACCGGGGCGACCAACCTAAGGTCCATAGCAAGGCCAAGGAAAAAACTAAGACCCTGAGCTCAAAGGGAGTGGAGGGTGGGTGACTCGCGACGGGACGACGGAGAGTGAGGCCGAGGAGGGGCTGGCGCCGCAGCATATAGGCTGCTGTAAACGCCCCCTCGGAGGCACCTGGTTGGGTGCCTGCCGATGGGCATAGGCGCCAGCCAGGTGAGTGGGGGAGGCAGGGGGCTAACGCCCCCTGCTAGGGGCGGAGCTCGGGCTCCCGCCCACAACCACTCCCCTCTCTTCCAGGGAGGAGAGTTTTTATCACTAATTGTATTTCTTGTTCTGTGTAAATAAAGTTGTAAATGTTTATTTAAATCCTGCCAATAGCTTTTCAATTTTTGAAACAAATAAGTTGATAACTTATCACAAAATAAGGGAACTTTGGGTTTCAAAGCATGGCAATATCATACCCAAACATTATCAGTTAGGAAATGATTCTCATAACAGGGAAAACATTTTTCCTAGAGGTTTTCCTGGAAAACTACAAATTCAAAAACATTTCCAAATAAAGAGAAAGCACCATTTTTTCTTCAATCCAACATTGTTGGATTATGTTAATCCAACTGAATGATCAAGTTAATCTGATGTAATGTTGCAATGATGCTTTTCATAATTGCAGAACTAGTCATTGGGGGGGATTTGAATCTCCTTGCATTTTGCTTAGACATTATCTAATTTAAACTTCCTGAGCCAATATGCAAAACAACATTTTCTTTGAAATTCAAATTTACCCACATTTTTGGATGCAGTTCTCCAACCAAAGTGTTTACAAAAAACGCATGTTTTATGGGAATATGCTTGTTAAAGTGTGTTCATTCTTCAAAACAGCACAAACATTACATTTTTTTAAAAAGAAAGTCACACTAACATATTTTTAAATATTACATGAAGTTATTTCTTTTTAATCCAATTTGTTGCAGAAATGTAGAGAATTCAAAATGTGAGAAACTGAGAGAACCCAAAATGGAAATCTCCACCTATCCCTTATGCAGGCTATAAGATGAAGTTATGGTCCTGTATTAATCACATATGCTGTACCACATCTTCATTCTTAGGTGTGTTGAAGTTAATGTATACAGTGCTAATACTGAACATGATATTACTTTTTTATGTGCACTTACCACAGTCGAATAGATATATTCTTCTCCTTTTTTTGAAAAAGAGGATTTATGTAAGAGAAAATAAAATTACAATTAGAATCCAGTTACAGAGGCTACTTTTGGTTTAACAGATTAGTTGTCTATAGCAACTGAGCAAAGAGGTCAAGGAAAAGGAAGAATGCAAATATAAGGTAGTTTAATTTTAATAAAATGCGTTGCAATTTCACAAACCAAATATACGTATTGAATCAAAGGAGGTAACATTGGTGAACATTATATAATAGCACGGTGCATGAGATACTCTTATGGTGCATTCAATATGACCTTAACAGATTGTAGAACTGGACCCAAACAAAATGAATTTCAATAGGGACCAGTTTCAGGTTCTAAACTTAGGTAGGAGAAACCAGTTGCACATATATAAGATGAGGGAAACCTGTCTTTCCACTAGTACATTTGAAAAGGATCTAGGGGTCTTAGTAGACCAAAAGCTTCACATGTCAGCCATGTGGTGTAGCAGGAAAAAGCAACTGCTTTCTAGGCTGCATCAACAGATATACTGTATAGTTCCTAATCAAGGGAAGTAATAGTTCCATTCTATTCTGCCTTGGTCAAACCACACCTGGAATACTGTGTCCAGTTCTGGGTGCCACAATTTAAGAATTATGTTGAAAAGCTGGAATATGTGCAGGGTGTGTGTGTGTGTGTGTGTGAGAGAGAGAGACCAAGATAATCAGGGGTCTGGAAACCAAGCCTTATGAGGAACAGGTGAGGGAGTTGGGCATGTTTAGCCAGGGGCAGAGGAGATTGAGAGAAGAGAGAGAGGAGAACAGAATCATAGAACTGTAGAGTTGGATGAGACCCCAAGGGTTATCTAGTACAGCACCCTTGTTATATTAAAGGGCTGTTACATGGATGATGGATCCAACTTGATTTCTCCTGCTCCAGAGACAGGACATGACCCAATGGATTCAAGTTGCAAGAAAGGAGTTTCCAACTAACTATCAGGAAGAACTTTCTGACAAGAAGAGCTGCTATACCTGAAGGAGTGTCTCCACCCACATTGTTCTGTCCGGACACTGAGGTCCAGCGCTGAGGGTCTCCTGGTGGTTACCTCACTGTGAGAAGCGAGGTAACAGGGAACCAGGTAGCGGCGCCCTCCCTGTGGAACGCCCTCCCATCAGATGTCAAAGAGATAAACAACTACCTGACATTTAGAAGACATCTGAAGGCAGCCCTGTTCAGGGAAGTTTTTAATGTGTGACATTTTAATGTAATTTTAATCTTTGCTGGAAGCCTCCCAGAGTGGCTGGGGAAACCCAGCCAGCTGGGCGGGGTACAAATAATGAATTATTATTGTTAACCTTGGAGGTTTTTAAGCAGAGGTTGGATGAAAATCTACACTGCAGGTAGTGGGACCAGAAGACCTCCGGGGTCCCTTCCAACTCTACAATTCTATGATCCTATGTATCTGGAATATATATATTTCTTTACACATTATCCTCAAATACTTCCCTTCTTAACCTTGTTTGGTTTTAGCGTTTTAGAATGTTTGGGAGTGTAAATGGCTGAACTGGACAGCCAACCTCCCCGTTTCTCTTCAACAAGCTGCTATAAGTGTCAAGCCCCACCCTAACTCATGAAAACATGCAGAGAGAAATTGCACAGTAACAGCAAACAGGGACCTAAATCAGCATCATGTAAGCAATTAAAAGGGAGCTTTTGTTTAAGAGTGCTTACCTCGTAATCATCCATCATGGAATAGCCCATAAAATGTACTGGTCCCCCAAGAAACCCAAGCTACAGTTGTAGCTAGAACAGCCTCTAACACATAATAAGCTAGTTAGCAAAATAATTAAGTGGAAAACGAAAGAGGAAACTCAATCACCAGCTAATTTTGCAACATATCTTGGTAATGTTCCAGCATCAACACAGGAAGTAGGTGTTAGAGAAAGAAGAATTTAGCTTTTAATATTTACTGTGCTTGATGCCAGGTTGTGCTGCTGTGGGTCGCCCCTTCCCCACCTCACTTGACCTCCGCACCAATGCGTCAAGTGAGGAGACCCCCAGTGGCAGGCAGAGAAGGACAGGAAGCTGGGGACAGGGCCTGCCACAACATGCCTGGGTGGAACAGAAATCCCCATGGAAGATGGCACCTGTGTTGGGGCACCTGGTTCACACCCTCTCAAAATTGTGTGCCTGGGGCCATGCCACCTCCCCATCTGTCTATAACCCTTTCCTTCCTCATGGATAACAAAGTGGAGTAAGTAACCCATAGGATAGGAGGTGGTCTGTCATCTCTAATCCCCTTGGCCCCCAATATGACTCTGGCTAACTGGTTTGATTGATTAGCCACTTGCTACGTATGATATATGTTCAGAGGCATGTAGAGGAGTGTTCATAGTGGCAAGTCCAGGTGTAGGAATTCCATCAAAATTTATCTGAAATGAACATTCAAAGAAAATGGGGTAGTTCTTTCATGCAAAACATCTAAGCAATATTTTGAGTTTTGTACATCAAGTCCTAAAGATGGTGTGGTGTTGTTGATTTTTCTTGTGCAAAGGTTCTTCCTCATTTTGCTGAGAGATTTTCCCTTGAGGAAGCCGCCCTCTCCTTTCACTGAAGATTCAGTTTCTGCAAGAGCTTGTGTTTTTCAAGAAGTTTCCTTGATATGAAGTTTGTTACATATGTTTCATAATCAGCTTTCACCCACAGGAAGTATCTCACCAGTTAATCTGCTGATTTCTGTGCATAGTTGCCTTGACCAAATCTCTTCAAAAACTAGCATTGTGTTGTCCAGAGCATTTGTCTTGTAACTGCATGTGTTTTGGGGTGTGTATCAGAGTGCAGAATCAACAATATGGTTTATCCCCCTCACAAATAGTAGATACTGTGGTACCTCTGGTTACGAACTTAATTCGTTCCAGAGGTCCGTTCTTAACCTGAAACCGTTCTTAACCTGAGGTACCACTTTAGCTAATGGGGCCTACTGCTGCCACTGTGCTGTTGCCGCATGATTTCTGTTCTCATCCTGAGATAAAGTTCTTAACCTGAGGTACTATTTCCAGGTTAGTGGAGTCTGTAACCTTAAGTGTTTGTAACCCAAGGTGTTTGTAAACTAAGTTACCACTGTATTACAATCTGAAATCTCTGGCTGGGTCCTTTATCTGGATAATGGCACTTGTGGTTTTTTGTGTTATGATAGTGGCCCAGCCACTTGAAATTCTGCTGCTCCCTGCACTGATGTTGCTTAGATATAAGCTAAAAACAGATTTTTCCATAGACTTTTGGAGATAGTGGTTAACACTCAGCAGCCCTGGGGTTGATATACTTACAGCATCATTCTAATCCAAGGCCTGTTGGAATTAGCAAATTTGGAATAGATGGACTTTAGGCTACGGCAACATAGCTCAACGTGGCTCTGCTCCTGGTTCAGCCAGAGGTCCACTGTACTGTAAGATCTAACAAATCTTGCCATATAGGCTGTTAGCGATATGCGGGGTGGCCAGAAAACAGCTTGCTCCAGTGAGTGTAAGGGAGTCATTCATCCACAAACAGGGATTCCAGAACCGTCGTATGTAAGTGGGAGAGGCACTCTGAGCATACACAGCTTCAGCTGGAAGTGCCAATAAAAGGAGAACTAGACGACTGACCAAACTGCTGCTTCATGACTGCCGATAGATTGTGTCTGCCTCCATCACTGCTTAAAAGAAAGAAGGACTGAAACTTAAGTATGCCATTACAGCTATTGCTATAATGATTGTAAATAGTGCTACCGTGAAGTGTTTATGACCAGCCAAGAAATAATTCACTTGACTGAGTGTTATGGTGTCTGTGTTTCTTCTCAAAGTGTAGCTTCAATTGTTGACTACTGCTTCCCAGAAACTCTGCTAAATGGATGGAAGCTGCTAACAAGTTGCCTATACATGAGTATACCCACGCAGCAAAAATGTGATGGACTGTGACCTTCAATAGTGAGTTGTTGTGTGCTGTTCAGTAAGGACTGGAGTCAGATGCAAAGTACAATAAAATCGAAAGATTTATTTAAATTGCAGCTGAGAAATGATTAAGATAAAACTCTGTGGTATAAGAATGAAAAGAATACATAAATGAAATGCAAGTGAGCAATGGAGAAGCGAAAAAGAACAATATAAGATACCTGTAATTATTATAATTATTTCATTCTGCATTCAATTAGTATAACACCCTATACCTTTTGATATCAAGGCGGTTCACAGCCACTGCAGTCAGCGTGAGCAAGGGACTGTGGTCATGTCCCTCTGCTGTCTAGCTTGGAGTTGTGTGCTTTGTCCAGTCTACTTGTGTACTTTCTGAAAGCCTGAAATGCCAATCAACATTATGGCATGGGGAGGTGGTGGGGAGAAAAACTTTAGCCCAACCCTTCAAAAGATATAGGGGTGAAGAAGACTACGCTCAAGCTGACCTTCTGTCCAAGGCCCATCTCCACAGTCTTACTCTATCTACAGCAAATGTTACAATACAAAACTCCTAGTTTAAATTTCCTATGTTGGACATGAGATAGAAAGGCATTAAAAGAAGTCTTTCACACCAAAGACTACCCTCTGTACATTATTGTGCTTATGATAATAAAGAATTGACCAGTCGTGCCTTAAGGCATTAAGTTGCTATCATAACCGAGTTTTCAGTTTTGGATGCTGATTCTTCTGCATCCTTGAAAATCCTCTGGAGTGCAGCTTTCATGGAGACCCTGGACTGGCCCTTTTTCTGTCTCCTCCCAACTAGGAAATAGATCAGCGGGTTGACACTACTATTCAGAGAGGCACACACAAAACCAACTTCCATTAGAATCATATTCTTCTCATTAAAATAGATGGCAGTGTAAATGGCATTTAGTGGGAAAGCAAAGATGAGGAAGAAAAGAAGTGCAAGCAAAATGGTGGTGAGCAGCTTGCCGCGTTGCTTCTGCTCTGATTTGCAGCAGACTTTGAGGGCCAGTATCAGAGTGGAGGTGACCATCAGAGGAGTGCAAATGAGGGCATTTACAATAAGCTGGTACACTAGGTTAGAGTTGGGAAAGCTCTGAGTCAGTAGGAGAGTAAGGTGAATGCCTGAGAGCAGGAAAGAGAGGGCCCATATCAGGGCACAAATAATGGTGGATAAACGTGCCGGTCGGTTGCATCGATGCCAAAGTGGGAAGAGGACAGCCACAGACCTGTCGATGCTGATGGTGGTCAGTAGAAACTGGCCCGCAGAATACGTGAAGAAAAATAGTTCAAATAATACTTTTCTAATCAAAACAACAACATGGGATTTCTCATAGAAAGTTACAACGGGCAAAATAATAGTCAGGAGAACTGTAAGGACACCAAAGTCAGCGATGGAGAGGTTCAGGATGTAGGTGGTGAAAGGATTCCTCTTAATGTGGAAGCCCAGAAGCCGGATGACCATTCCATTCCCCAGGAAGCCAAAGATGCAGATGATGATAATTATACTGTTGGCAATGCTTTGGATTACATTTCTATCACGTATTTCCTCAAAATATAATTCCCTGAAAGAGATAAAAGGATTTCAGTACCTGATATGATGTCTAGGTTCACCTTCATTAACTCTAAAGTCAGCATGACCCAATCAGTGATCAATCTAAGCAGCAAAGAGATAATACCACCTTCTTTTTGTCTAGATCAATACCTGTGTAGCTATGGCAGTACACATTTTCCTGGAATCTTCAAAGTAAACTGTTTGGTAGGTTTTCCATTTTTACAACTATTGAGTAAATATTGACACAAAGTAGGTGAAATGTTGAGGTTCAATAGCAAATTAGGCAATAGCTAACACTATTCTAGGCTGCATCAATGGAAGTATAGTGTCCAGATTGAGGGACGTAATAGTACCACTCTATTCTGTCTTGGTCGGACCACACCTGGAATACTGTGTCCAATTTTGGGCACTCCAATTTATGAAGGATTTTGACAGGCTGGAACATGTGCAGAGGAGGGCAACCAAGATGATCAGGGATCGGGAAATCAAGCCTTATGAAGAGAAGTTGATGGTATGTTTAGCCTGGAAAAGAGGAGACTTAGAGGAGATATGATAGCCATCTTCAAATATCTTAAGGGCTGGAACATGGAAGAGAGTAGGACTCAAACCAATGGCTTCAAATTGAAGGAGATTCTGACTAAACATTAAAAAAAAACTTTCTGACAGAGCTGTCAACAGACTCCCTCAGGAGATTATGGACTCTCCTTCATTGGAGGCTTTTAGGCAGAGGTTGGATGGCCATCTGTCATGGATGCTTTAGCTGAGGTTCCCACATTGCTGGAGGTTGGACTAGATGACCCTTGGGGTCCTTCCAACTCTAAAATTCTATGAATCTATGATTATGAGTTAGGAAATGATTTTCAGAAAAGGGGAAGTACTTCCCTGTGGTCTTCCCCTCCATTTTTAGTAACAATGGCCCCAAACATTTTCTTTAATCCAGGAAATTTTAAATAAAGGGAAGGGGAGTGAGTCTATCAGTGGTATTTATTACCCTCCACTTGTTGTGACAAAGGGCTAAACCTTTTTCTTTAACCCAGGATTGTTGGATCAAGCTGAGATTGTTGCTATGATGGTTTTGCTAATCCCAGAACTGGAGATGGCGGATAGATTTGAATTTCTTTGCATTTTAATTTGAAACTATCTAATTTGAACTTCCTGAACCAATATGCAAAACAACAGCACATTTTTTATTTGAAATTCACACTTATCTGCATTTTGTGATGCAGTTCTCCAGCCAAGAAATTCCTACAAAAATGCATGTATTATGGGAAATTGCTTGCAAAAGTGTACTCATTATTCAAAACTGCACACAAAATATATTAATATATTTCTTTTAACAAATGTAACTTTCTTCTAAGTTTCATTAAAATATTTTTAAAGTACGTGAGGATGTCATTTTTTTAAAAAAAAATCAAAATTCTGCAGAACTGGAAACATGAGAAATTGAGAGAATCCAAAATGGAAATCTCTGGCTATTGTTATGAAAACTCTATAAGATATTGTTCCGCATTAATCACTTATGCTTTGTCACACCTACATTCTCTTATGTAGGTGTGACACACATAAGATGCTTTGTCACACCTACATTCACTGTATCCATTCACTTCACTTTAAGTGAAGTGAATGGATACAGTGCTTATACTGAACATGAAATTATTTTAAAAATGCACTTACCCCAGGTAAATTACACCTTCTTGATATTGAATGCTAGAAAAATTTTCTGATATCTAAATAAAATCACAATTACAACGCAGTTACAGAGAGTACTTTAGGTTTAAGAGAATAGATGTTAATAACAACTGACCAAATGAGCAAAGAGGTGAAGGGGAGGGAGGATAATGCAAAAACAATGTAGTTTAATTAATAAAAAATACTTTGCAATTTTACAAATCAAATATCATTTTTCAACAAATAACATTGCTGAACATTGTATAACAGCATGGTGTATGTATGATGCATTTAAGATGATCTTCACAGATTGGAGAACCAACAAATGAATTGGAATAGGTACCAATGTCAGGCAGAAACAACCAACTGCATAAATATAAGTTGGAGAACACCTGACTTGCCAGTAGTACATGTGAAAAGGATCTAGGGGTCTTAGTAGACCAGGTTTCCTCAACCTCAGCCCTCCAGATGTTTTTGGCATACAACTCCCATGATCCCTAGCTAACAGGACCAGTGGTCAGGGATTATGGGAACTGTAGTCTCAAAACATCTGGAGGGTTGATGTTGAGGAAGCCTGTAGTAGACCAAAAGCTTCACGAGTCAACTGTGTGATGTAGCAGCAAAAAAAGCTATTCTAGACTACAGAACTATAGTGTCCCAAACAAGGGAAGTAATAGAACCGCAATATTTTACCTTGGTCTGATCAAACATGGAGTCCTGTGTCCAGTTCTGGGCACCTGAAGACTGAGAGGAGAGAGAGAGGAGAACAAATTACCCTCAGGGTCCTTTCCAACTCTAAAACTCTTTGATTCTATGTATCTAGAAATACATATTTCTATTACACATTAGCTTTGCATGCTTACCCCCTTAACCTCATTTGGTTAATGGTTATGACAAGGTTGTTTGTTTGTTTTTACAATGTTTGGTAGTGGAAATAGCTGAAATGAACAGCCAGCCTATCTGTTTTCTCTTTTACAAGCTGCTATACATCTTAAATTCAATCTCACGCCTAACTCATGAAAGCATGCAGAAATTGCCACAGTATCAGCAAACAGGCACCTAAATCAGCATCATGTAAAAGCAAATGGAGAAGCAATTAAAAGGGAGCTTTTGTTTAAGAGTACTTACCTCGTAATCATCCATCATGGAATAGCCCATAAAATGTACTGGTCCCCCAAGAAACCCAAGCTAGAGTTATAGCCGGAACAGCTGCTGATGAGCTAGTCAGCAACAAAAGTAAGCAGAAATCAACAGAGGCAACTGAAGCCCCAGAATATTTTGAAATAGTTCTAGATAACAAACTACATAGGAAGTAGGCGTTAGAAAAGGAAGAAAAGAGCAGACACAGTACTCAAACCAATGGAATTGGTAGGTAGATTGTTTTAGTGGCTAATTTAATTAGATAATTCAAATTGAGTAAGCCTATATTTTTATTCACAAATGAATTTGAGGGATGTACAAGATGGTGCATAGTAAACAGCATGAATGACCATTTGAAACAGATGAATTGTTTATTGTTGTTGTTGTTGTTGTTGTTGTTGTTGTTGTTGTTGTTGTTATTTATTCAATTTATATACCACCTTCCATCGATGAGTGGTAACTGTAACCCTGGTCTCTTATGCGCTACTCCATTTGATATTCTGCCACACTTTCTGGAAACAAAATGTACAAGTAAATTAGTTGGGGTGAGGGATGATATTTTTCCAGAGGGCAGAAACTTTAATGAGGACCTAGTTAAACATTCTGTGTGGCACCTTTCAGACTAACAAATTCAGGCCCCAGTCCTATCTGGGAGACATGCCCATGAAATTTAGTAGGTCTTACTTCTGAGTAGTATGGTTATACTGACATTAAGCTACACTAGAAATTGCACAACAGGGACCCCTCCTAAACCAAGGGTAGATATTGGTCAGTTTACTACTATTACTACTTACAATAATAATAATTGGTTGGCTCCCAACAAAATATTTAAAACACAATCAAACATTAAAAACTTCCATATACACAGCTGTATTCTGATGTCTTCTAAATGTTGTGTAGTTCTCTATCTCCTTGACATCTGATGGAAGGGGGCATTCCACAGGATGGGCCCCACTATTGAGAAGGCCCTCTGCCTGGTTCCCTGTAACTTGGCTTCTCGCAGTGAGGGAACCGCCAGAAGGCCCTGAGAGCTGGATTTCAGTGTCTGGGCTGAGCTATGGGGATGGAGACGCTCCTTCAGGTATACAGGTCAGAGGCCACTTCGGGCTTTAAAGGTCAGCACCAAAACTTTGAATTATGCTCAGAAATATACAGTGGTACCTTGGGTTACATACGCTTCAGGTTACATATGCTTTAGGTATTCCGCTAACCCAGAAATATTACCTCGGGCTAAGAACTTTGCTTCAGGATGAGAACAGAAATCGTGCAGCGGCGGTGCAACGGCAGCAGGAGGCCCCATTAGCTAAAGTGGTGCTTCAGGTTAAGAATAGTTTCAGGTTAAGAACAGACCTCCAGAATGAATTAAGTTCTTAACCCGAGGTACCACTGTACTTGGAGCTGATGTCGATCCTTTAGGACTGGTGTTATATGGTTCTGGCGGTCACTCCCAGTGGCTAATCTATTTGCTTCATTCTGGATGGGTTGTAGTTTCTGAGTCACCTTCAAAGGTAGCCCCACGTAGAGCGCATTGCAGTAGTCCAAGTGGGAGATATCCAAAGCATACACCACTCTGGCAAGACAGAATTGACCTGCGTCTCCATGAACAGGAGGGTGAGCAGGGGGTCCCCCATACCAAGTACTATTTTTCTAGAAAAAGAGGTGCTGGAACACACAATGAACACCTCCGTCATTCTCTTAGAATGGCAATGGCGACCATATGAGAGGATCATGTCCTGATGTTGGTTTTTCCTTAGGCAAAGGTATTTCCACAGGTAAAACATTTTCCTGACAAGTTTCCTGACCCCTCCTTTACTGATAATAATAATAATAATAATAATAATAATAATAATAATAATAATAGTTTAATAATAATTTATTCTTTATACCCCGCCTATCTGGCTGGGTTTTCTCAGCCACTCTGAGTGGCTATTACTATATTTAGTTTCTGCAAGAGTTTGTGTTTTTCAACAACTTTCCTTGATATGACATTTGTTGCACATGCTTCATTATCAGCTTTCAACCACAGGAAATATCTCACCAATTACTATGCTCATTTCTGCTCACATAGTTGCTGTGATCAAATCTCTTCATTTTGCTGTGAAGGGCATTCTTTTTTTTTGTATCTGCATGCAGAGCACAGAATCAACAATATGGTTTGCGTGGACAGGCGGAGTCCCCAGATCCCGAGCGGTTCCCCCCGTCATGTGGAATAACGACTCAAGACAACGTGCTATGGGATTAAATTGGCCACAACTTTATTAAATTTCAAATGTGGGTAGACCTTGGCTCAGGCATTGGGCGTTCTCCCTCCCCAGTCCCCAGCCTGGGACCTAGGGAGCTTCAGGGTTATCCAGTGTTTGTGTGGGGGATGGGCCGGCTCTGGAGAACATATGTTCAAGCATAGATAGCCACCCCTGTTACGCCGCCACCGCAGGGGAGAGCAATGACGGCCTTTCGGCGTACGGTCAAAGCCTCCCTTCAGAAACCCCTTTAACGGGGAACCCTGGTATCGCCGCTGCAAAGAGGAAGATGGACAAAAGGATTCCGCCCAAGGCCTGATACCGCCCGCATATCTGTTAGAAAAGTTAACCTGCAAAACCTGTGAAGAAAAGTTAACCTGCAAAATAAGGCATTAACTGAGGGTGGGTAGGGTGGGAGAAGCTCTGGAGCCAAGTGAGGATTCCCAGGTAAGATCCTCCCTCTATTGTGTGGGCAGGTAATCCCTCCCCTACCTGGCCTGGTCTCCTTGGCAACGCTTCCCCCACGTGGGCTTGGACAACTGACTGAGGTAGGCGGAGACCTCCAGGTATCCCACCTGAGGGAAGGCGAAGCCAAGCCTATGCTGATGGAGCCGCTCCAGATCCGGGGGCTGCGCGCGTCCACGCAAAGGTCGCCCCCCGTTTTATGCAGGGAGCGGTCATTATCCCCTCACCCACAAATAGCAGATACTACAATCTGAAATATCTGTCTAGATCTTTAAATTGGATAATGATGCTTATTTTTTGTGATGGTGGCAGCCTAGCTTTCTAATTTCCTCTCACTTGAAATTCTGCTGGTGTTTGCCACTCAGCAGCCATAGGTTTGATATACTTACAGCACAATTCCAATCAGAGGTCTGTTGGAATTAACAAGTTTGGAATAGTTAGACTCCAAACCTCCAGATATCCCCACAGTGGTTTCATGTAGATGTTAAATAATGTGGGGGATAGGCTTGAGCCTCATGGAACCCCACATTGTACGGGTCTGAAAAGCATTTCCCAAGCAACACCCTCTGGGAACGACCATCCAAGTAGGACTGGAACCACCGCAAAGAGGTACCACCCACTCCTAATTCGGACAGTCACTTCAGAAAGATAACATGGTCAATGGTATCAAAAGCCACTGAGAGGTTGAGAAGAATTAACAGGGACATGCTTCCCTTGTCTCTGTCTCAACAGAGGTCATCAAACAGGGCAACCAAAGTAGGTTCTGTGCCAAAACCGGGCCTAAACCCCGATTGAAATGGATCCAGAAAATCAGTTTCTTCCAAAAGTGTCTGGATCTGGTCTGTGACCACTCATTCTAGAACATTGCTCAGAAAAGGGAGATTAGCAACTGGCTGGTAGTTAGTTAGGTTTTCCAAATTCAGGGAAGGTTTCTTAAGGAGTGGTTTTAGCACTGCCTCCTTCAAAATTGTGTGCCTGGGGCCATACCACCTCCCCATCTGGCTATAACCCTTTCCTTCCTCATGGATAAGTAACCCATGGGATAGGAGGTGGTCTGTCATCTCTAATCCCCTTGGCCCCCAATATGACTCTGGCTAACTGGTTTGATTGATTAGCCACTTGTTACGTATGATATATGTTCAGAGGCATGTAGGGGAGTGTTCATAGTGGCAAGTCCAGGTGTAGGAATTCCATCGAATTTCATCTGAAATTAACATTCGAAGAAAATGTTGCGGTAGTCCTTTCATGCAAAACATCTAAGCAATATTTTGAGTTTTATACATCAAGTCTTAAAGACGGTGTGGTGTTGTTGATTTTTCTTGTGCAAAGGTTCTTCCTCATTTTGCTGAGAGATTTTCCCTTGAGGAAGCCGCCCTCTCCTTTTTACTGAAGATTCAGTTTCTGCAAGAGCTTGTGTTTTTCAAGAAGTTTCCTTGATATGAAGTTTGTTACATATGTTTCATAATCAGCTTTCACCCACAGGAAGTATCTCACCAGTTAATCTGCTGATTTCTGTGCATAGTTGCCATGACCAAATCTCTTCAAAAACTAGCATTGTGTTGTCCAGAGCATTTGTCTTGTAACTGCATGTGTTTTGGGGTGTGTATCAGAGTGCAGAATCAACAATATGGTTTATCCCCCTCGCAAATAGTAGATACTGTGGTACCTCTGGTTACGAACTTAATTCGTTCCAGAGGTCCGTTCTTAACCTGAAACCATTCTTAACCTGAGGTACCACTTTAGCTAATGGGGCCTACTGCTGCCACTGTGCTGTTGCTGCATGATTTCTGTTCTCATTCTGAGATAAAGTTCTTAACCTGAGGTACTATTTCCAGGTTAGTGGAGTCTGTAACCTTAAGTGTTTGTAACCCGAGGTGTTTGTAAACTAAGTTACCACTGTATTACAATCTGAAATCTCTGGCTGGGTCCTTTATCTGGATAATGGCACTTGTGTTTTTTTTGTGTTATGATAGTGGCCCAGCCACTTGAAATTCTGCTGCTCCTTGCACTGATGTCGCTTAGATATAAGCTAAAAACAGATTTTTCCATAGACTTTTGGAGATAGTGGTTAACACTCAGCAGCCCTGGGGTTGATATACTTACAGCATCATTCTAATCCAAGGCCTGTTGGAATTAGCAAATTTGGAATAGATGGACTTTAGGCTACAGCAACATAGCTCAACGTGGCTCTGCTCCTGGTTCAGCCAGAGGTCCACTGTACTGTAAGATCTAACAAATCTTGCCATATAGGCTGTTAGCGATATGCGGGGTGGCCAGAAAACAGCTTGCTCCAGTGAGTGTTAGGGAGTCATTCATCCACAAACAGAGAGAAGATTCCAGAACAGTCGTATATAAGTAGGAGAGGCACTCTGAGCATAGACAGCTTCAGCTGGAAGTGCCAAAAAAAAGCAGAACTAGACGACTGACCAAACTGCTGCTTCATGACTGCCGATAGATTGTGTCTGCCTCCATCATTGCTTAAAAGAAAGAAGGCCTGAAACTTAAGTATGCCATTACAGCTATTGCTATAATGTTTGTAAATAGTGCTACTGTGAAGTGTTTATGTCCAGTCAAGAAATAATTCACTTGACTGAGTGTTATGGTGTCTGTGTTTCTTCTCAAAGTGTAGTTTCAGTTGCTGACTACTGCTTCTCAGAAACTCTCCTAAATGGATGGAAGCTGCTAACAAGTTGCCTATACATGAGTATACCCACGCAGCAAAAAAGTGATGGACTGTGACCTTCAATAGTGAGTTGTTGTGTGCTGTTCAGTAAGGACTGGAGTCAGATGCAAAGTACAATAAAATCGAAAGATTTATTTAAATTGCAGCTGAGAAATGATTATGATAAAACTCTGTGGTATAAGAATGAAAAGAATACATAAATGAAATGCAAGTGAGCAATGGAGAAGCGAAAAAGAACAATATAAGATACCTGTAATTATTATAATTATTTCATTCTGCATTCAATTAGTATACCACCCTATACCTTTTGATATCAAGGCGGTTCACAGCCACTGCAGTCAGCGTGAGCAAGGGACTGTGGTCATGTCCCACTGCTGTCTAGCTTGAAGTTGTGTGCTTTGTCCAGTCTACTTGTGTACTTTCTGAAAGCCTGAAATGCCAATCAACATTATGGCATGGGGAGGTGGTGGGGAGAAAAGCTTTAGCCCAACCCTTCAAAAAATATAGGGGTGAAGAAGACTACACTCAAGCTAACCTTCTGTCCAAGACCCATCTCCACAGTCTTACTCTATCCACAGCAAATGTTACAATACAAAACTCCTAGTTTAAATTTCCTATGTTGGACATGAGATAGAAAGGCATTAAAAGAAGTCTTTCACACCAAAGACTACCCTCTGTACATTATTGTGCTTATGATAATAAAGATTTGGCCAGTCCTGCCTTAAGGCATTAAGTTGCTATCATAACTGAGTTTTCAGTTTTGGATACTGATTCTTCCTCATCCTTGAAAATCCTCTGGAGTGCAGCTTTCATGGAGACCCTGGACTGGCCCTTTTTCTGTCTCCTCCCAACTAGGAAATAGATCAGCGGGTTGACACTACTATTCAGAGAGGCACACACAAAACCAACTTCCATTAGAATCATATTCTTCTCATTAAAATAGATGGCAGTGTAAATGGCATTTAGTGGGAAAGCAAAGATGAGGAAGAAAAGAAGTGCAAGCAAAATGGTGGTGAGCAGCTTCCCGCGTTGCTTCTGCTCTGATTTGCAGCAGACTTTGAGGGCCAGTATCAGAGTGGAGGTGACCATCAGAGGAGTGCAAATGAGGGCATTTACAATAAGCTGGTACACTAGGTTAGAGTTTGGAAAGCTCTGAGTCAGTAGGAGAGTAAGGTGAATGCCTGAGAGCAGGAAAGAGAGGGCCCATATCAGGGCACAGATAATGGTGGATAAACGTGCCGGACGGTGGCATCGATGCCAAAGTGGGAAGAGGACAGCCACAGACCTGTCGATGCTGATTGCGGTCAGTAGAAACTGGCCCACAGAATATGTGAAGAAAAATAGTTCAAATAATACTCTTCTAATCAAAACAGCAACATGGGATTTCTCATAGAAAGTTACAACAGGCAAAATAATAGTCAGGAGAGCTGCAAGGACACCAAAGTCAGCGATGGAGAGGTTCAGGATGTAGGTGGTGAAAGGATTCCTCTTAATGTGGAAGCCCAGAAGCCGGATGACCATTCCATTCCCCAGGAAGCCAAACATACAAATGATGATGATTATGCTGTCAGCAATGCTTTGGGTTATATCTTTATCACCTATTTCCTCAATATATGTTTTCCTGGAAGAGATAAAAAGATCTCAGTACCTGATATGATGTCTAGGTTCACCTTCATTAACTCTAAAGTCAGCATGTCTCAATCAGTGATCAATCTAAGCAGCAAAGAGATAATACCACTTTCTTCTTATCTAGATCAATACCTGTGTAGCTATGGCAGTACACATTTTCCTGGAATCTTCAGAGTAAACTGTTTGGTAGGTTTTCCATTTTTACAACTATTGAGTAAATATTGACACAAAGTAGGTGAAATGTTGAGGTTCAATAGCAAGTTAGGAAATAGCTAACACTATTCTAGGCTGCATCAACGGAAGTATAGTGGCCAGATTGAGGGAAGTAATAGTACCACTCTATTCTGTCTTGGTCGGACCACACCTGGAATACAGTGGTACCTCGGGTTAAGTACTTAATTCATTCTGGAGGTCCGTTCTTAACCTGAAACTGTTCTTAACCTGAAGCACCACTTTAGCTAATGGGGCCTCCTGCTGCTGCCGCGCCACCAGAGCACAATTTCTGTTCTCATCCTGAAGCAAAGTTCTTAATCTGAAGCACTATGTCTGGGTTAGCGGAGTCTGTAACCTGAAGCGTATGCAACCTGAGGTACCACTGTATTTTGTCCAATTCTGGGCACCCTAATTTAAGAAGGATTTTGACAGGCTGGAACATGTGCAGAGGAGGGCAACCAAGATGATCAAGGGCCAGGAAACCAAGCCTTATGAGGAGTAGTTGAAGGTATGTTTAGCCTGGAAAAGAGAAGACTGAGAGGTGATATGATAGCCATCTTTAAATATCTTAAGGGCTGTGACATGGAAGAGAGTAGGACTCAAACCAATGGCTTCATGTTCAAGGAGATTCTGACTAAACATTCAAAAAAACTTTCTGACAATTAGAGCGGTTCGGCAGTGGAACAGACTCCCTCAGGAGATTATGGACTCCCCTTCATTGGAGGCTTTTAGGCAGAGGTTGGCCATCTGTCATGGATGCTTTACCTGAGATTCCTGCATTGCCGGGGGTTGGACTAGATGACCCTTGGGGTCCTTCCAACTCTCAAATTCTATGAATCTATGATTATGAGTTAGGAAATGATTCTCAGAAAAGGGAAAGTACTTCCCTGTGGTCTTCCCCTCCGTTTTTAGTAACAACGGCCCCAAACATTTTCTTTAATACAGGAAATTTTAAATAAAGGGAAGGGGAGCGAGTCTATTAGTGGTATTTATTCCCCTCCACTTGTTGTGACAAAGGGCTAAACCTTTTTCTTTAACACGGGATTGTTGGATTAAGTTGAGATTGTTGCTATGATGGTTCTGCTAATCACAGAACTGGAGATGGGGGATAGATTTGAATTTCTTTGCATTTTAATTAGAAACTATCTAATTTGAACTTCCTGAACAAAACAACAGCACATTTTTTCTTTGAAATTCACACTTATCTGCATTTTGTGATGCAGTTCTCCAGCCAAGAAATTCCTACAAAAATGCATGTATTATGGGAAATTGCTTGCAAAAGTGTACTCATTATTCAAAACTGCACACAAAATATATTTATTTTAACAAATGTAACTTTCTTCTAAGTTACATTAAAATATTTTTTAAAATACATGCAGAAATGTGAAGAACTGGAAACATGAGAAACTGAGAGAATCCAAAATGGAAATCTCTGTCTATTGTTGTGAAAGCTCTATAAGATATTGTTCCGTATTAATCACTTATGCTTTGTCACACCTACATTCTCAGGTTTACAGTGAAGTGAATGGATACAGTGCTTATACTGAAGATGAAATTATTTTAAAAATGCACTTACCCCACGCCAATGTAAGGGATAGAACAATTTTCTGATATCTAAATAAAATCACAATTACAACCTAGTTACAGAGAGTACTTTAGGTTTAAGAGAATAGATGTTAATAACAACTGACCAAATGAGCAAAGAGGTCAAGGGGAGGGAGGATAATGCAAAAACAATGTAGTTTAATTAATAAAAAATACTTTGCAATTTCACAAATCAAATATCATTTTTCAACAAATAACATTGCTGAACATTGTATAACAGCATGGTGTATGTATGATGCATTTAAGATGATCTTCACAGATTGGAGAACCAACAAATGAATTGGAATAGGTACCAATGTCAGGCAGAAACAACCAACTGCATAAATATAAGTTGGAGAACACCTGACTTGCCAGTAGTACATGTGAAAAGGATCTAGGGGTCTTAGTAGACCAGGCTTCTTCAACCTCGGCCCTCAGATGTTTTTGGCCTACAACTCCCATGATCCCTAGCTAACAGGACCAGTGGTCAGTGATGGTGGGAATTGTAGTCTCAAAACATCTGGAGGGTTGAGTTTGAGGAAGCCTGTAGTAGGCCAAAAGCTTCACGAGTCAACCGTGTGATGTAGCAGCAAAAAAAGCTATTCTAGACTACAGAACTATAGTGTCCCAAACAAGGGAAGTAATAGAACCGCAATATCTTACCTTGGTCAGATCACTGGAGTCCTGTGTCCAGTTCTGGGCACCTGAAGACTGAGAGGAGAGAGAGAGAGGAGAACAGATTACCCTCAGGGACCTTTCCAACTCTAAAACTCTTTGATTCTATGTATCTAGAAATACATATTTCTATTACACATTAGCTTTGCATGCTTACCCCCTTAACCTCATTTGGTTAATAGTTATGACAAGGTTGTTTGTTTGTTTTTACAATGTTTGGTAGTGGAAATAGCTGAAATGAACAGCCAGCCTATCTGTTTTCTCTTTTACAAGCTGCTATACATCTTAAATTCAGTCTCAAGCCTAACTCATGAAAGCATGCAGAGAGAAATTGCCACAGTATCAGCAAACAGGCACCTAAATCAGCATCATGTAAAAGCAAATGGGGAAGCAATTAAAAGGGAGCTTTTGTTTAAGAGTACTTACCTCACAATCACCCATCATGGGATGTAAAATGTTCTGGTCCCCCAAGAAACCCAAGCTAGAGTTATAGCTGGAACAGCTGCTGATGAGCTAGTCAGCAACAAAAGGAAGCAGAAATCAAAAGAGGAAACTGAAGCACCAGAAGATTTTGAACTAGATCTGGATAACAAACTTCATAGGAAGTAGGCGTTAGAGAAGGGGAAAAAAGCAGACACAGAATTCAAACCCATGGAATTGGTAGGTAGATTGTTTTAGTGGCTAATTTGATTAGATAACACTTTGAATTGTGCTTGGAAATATACTGGGAGCCAATGTCAATCCTTTAGGACTGGTGTTATATGGTTCTGGAGGTCACTCCGAGTCACCAGTCTATTTGCTTCATTCTGGATTGGTTGTAGTTTCTGAGTCATCTTCAAAGGTAGCCCCACATAGAGGGCATTGCAATAGTCCAAGTGGGAGATAACCAAAGCATGCACCACTCTGGCAAGACAGTCTGTGGGCAGGTAGGGGCTCAGCCACATAGGGCTGGTAGACAGTTGCCCTGGACACAGAATTGACCTGCGTCTCCATGAACAGGAGAGTGAGCAGGGGGTCCCCGATACCCAGTGCTATTTTTCTAGAAAAAGAGGTACTGGAACACACCATGAACACCTCCCCCATTCTCTTAGAATGGCAATGGCGACCATTTGAGAGGATCGTGTCCTGATGTTGATTTTTCCTTAGGCAAAGGTATTTCCACAGGTGAAACATTTTCCTGACAAGTTTCCTGACCCCTCCTTTACTGAAAATAATAATAATAATAATAATAATAATAATAATAATAATAATAATAATAGTTTAATAATAATTTATTCTTTATACCCCGCCCATCTGGCTGGGTTTCCCCAGCCACTCTGGGTGGCTATTACTATATTTAGTTTCTGCAAGAGTTTGTGTTTTTCAACAACTTTCCTTGATATGACATTTGTTGCACATGCTTCATTATCAGCTTTCAACAGGAAATATCTTACCAATTACTATGCTCATTTCTGCTCACATAGTTGCTGTGATCAAATCTCTTCATTTTGCTGTGAAGGGCATTCTTTTTTTTGTATCTGCATGCCTTTTGGGCATGCATATCAGAGCACAGAATCAACAATATGGTTTATCCCCTCACCCACAAATAGCAGATACTACAATCTGAAATATCTGTCTAGATCTTTAAATTGGATAACGATGCTTATTTTTTGTGATGGTGGCAGCCCAGCTTTCTAATTTCCTCTCACTTGAAATTCTGCTGGCGTTTGACACTCAGCAGCCATAGGTTTGATATACTTACCACACAATTCCAATCAGAGGTCTGTTGGAATTAACAAGTTTGGAATAGTTAGACTCCAAACCTCCAGATATCCCCACAGTGGTTTCATGTAGACGTTAAACAATGTGGGGGATAGGCTTGAGCCTCATGGAACCCCAAATTGTACGGGTCTGAAAAGCGTTTCTCAAGCAACACCCTCTGGGAATGACCATCCAAGTAGGACTGGAACCACCGCAAAGAGGTACTACCCACTCCTAGTTTGGACAGTCACTTCAGAAAGATAACATGGTCAATGGTATCAAAAGCCACTGAGAGGTCAATAAGAATTAACAGGGACATTTTCCCCTTGTCTCTCTCTCTCAACGGGGGTCATCAAACAGGGCAACCAGAGTAGTTTCTGTGCCAAAACCGGGCCTAAACCCCAATTGAAATGGATCCAGAAAATCAGTTTCTTCCCAAAGTGCCTGGATCTGGTCTGTGACCACTCATTCCAGAACGTTGCTCAGAAAAGGGAGATTAGCAACTGGCTGGTAGTTATATATAATAATAATAATAATAATAATAATAATAATAATAATAATAATAATAATAATTTATTTATACCCTGCCCATCTGGCTGAGTTTCCCCAGCCATTTTCGGTGGCTCCCAATCAAGTGTTAAAAACAGTATAGCATTAAATATTAAAAATTTCCCTGAACAGGGCTGCCTTCAGATGTCTTTTAAAGATAGGATAGCTGCTTATTTCCTTCACATCTGAAGGGAGGGTGTTCCACAAGGTGGGCGCCACTACCAAGAAGAACTTCCTTCTGGTTCCCTGTAGTTAGTTAGGTTTTCCAACTCCGGGGAAGGTTTTTTAAGGAGTGATTTTACTACTGCCTCCTTCAAACAGGCAGGGACCACTCCCTCACGTAAAGAGGCATTGATCACCTCCCTTGCCCAGCCAGCTGTTCCCTTCCTGCTGGTTTTTATCAGCCAAGGGGGGCAGGGGTCTAGAGTACAAGTGGTCACGCTGACCAATCCGAAACCTTGTCCACATACTTGAGCCTTACCAACTGAAACTCATTCAACACAAGAGGACTAGACTATGCTCTGGACGCCACATGAAATTCATCTGCTATAACAGCAGAGTCAAAATCTTGGTAGAGGCAAGCAATTTTATCTCCAGAATGCTTTGCAAACAAGTCACCCTCTTCCTTCCCAGTCAAGAAAACAGGTCCAGAGTGTGGCCTGCCATCTGCATTGCACCACTGACATGTTGGGACAGCCCCATGATTGTCATGGAGGCCACGAAGTCCTGAGCTGCCCCAGAGCCAGCTGCCTTGGCTTGGATGTTGAAGTCTCCCAGAACCAGCAGTCTGGAAATCCTCAATGCCACCTCTGAAACCAGCTCTGTCAGCTCAAGCAGGGAGACTGCTGGGCAGCGAGGCGGGCGGTAAACCAGCAGAAGCCCTAATCTGTCCCGATTGTCCAATGCCAGGAACACACACTCTGTATGATAAAGACATACAAACTCTGAAATATAAGAATGTAGTAATGAAATAAAACTGAGCAATAAAGAAATGCATTCCCTAGGCTGGCACAATATGGAAGCTGTTGATGTGTATTTATGCTCATGCCACATTGCAAAAAAGAAAACGTTGGTTTTGCTTCTTGTGTTACTTCCCTTATCTTATATCAGCAGATTTCATATCAGTGTATTATTCAAGGCAACTGCTGTCCTCTTCTTAGAATGCAGTAAGGGGATACCAAGAACTGCTGTAATAGGGAAGTGCTTCAGTTTCTTCGGAAAGTGTTTTTGGCTTGTCATCAACTGGGCCAATAGTTGGTCCTCAGCACCCATTTTTTGTTTCAGGTAAATAAGTTACCAAGAAAGCACCAAGAAGGTGCTTTCCTGGCTTCCTCAGAGGTTACACAGTAGATACTGGTGAATGGGCGCTGGGAGAACGGAGGTTAGCAACTGACATGGAAGAAGGGATCAATGATCTGGGGGTCCCTGTAACAGCCAGGAGACGAGAGTCAGAGACAGGAGAAGCTGAAGGTTTGGAAAGTGAAAAACAGGTGCAGAAGGAGTGAGAGATAGGTGAGGCTGGTGTAGAGTCAAGGCCTTCCACATCTCCTCCTGCTTCCCCCCACCTCTCCTGCTCCACTGTCTCCCAGGACATGAGGGAGGAACAAAAACAGGTTGCATGGAATCTTTTCCTGCCTGTGCACAGCTTGGGTGCGGGAGATGCATAAGAAGAGAGGGTGGGGCTCCTTGGTTGAAGAAACTGCCTCGTCAGGTGTACACCCAGAATTGGCTAAGAGACGTAGGACTGAGGGGCATGTTGCTAAATTGTAAGTGTACTTTTGACAATAAAGAGTTAATTCCTCACTCTGGACATTCTTGACTGACAAATCCACACTTGACCTGAAGCTCACAGGGTAACCTTGGGCCAACCTTTGCTTCTCAGATGAACCTGTCAAACAGGGTTGTTGTGAAGTTCAAATGAGGAGGGGGAAAACCATGTACACCACCTTGAGCTCTTTGGAAAAGAAACAAATAAATGATAAGTAAATAAATCCAGGACTGGGGGACATACTCTCTGTTTAGAAACCTGATAGCAGCTGCATGCTCTGCCTTATTATTATTATTATTATTATTATTATTATTATTATTATTAATCTACTTACCAGATGCCCACCACATCACATTATGAGGAGGCAATGGATTTCCTTCCATGTTGGGATATCTAAAATAAAATAACTGCTATATATTACCAAAATAATTTTAAATGCTGTTACTTTGTTGTCAAAGTGGAAAAGACTGAAAAAGACATTCACTAGAGTTGTGCACAGCCCAATCTATCTGCTCTACGACATTGATCCAGGGGTCACAAATGAGGGTGGCCCACTGGCCCACCCTGCATCTAATGGAGGTCCATCACTCATCCTACACCCAGTACTGAAGTATTGGGGGTTGGGGTTGGACAGGGCACCACCACCCACCCATCGCCACTCTGGATGCAGAGAGGAAGATCAGAAAAGCCCTACTAGATCAGGCTAGTAGCCCATCTCGTCTAACATCCTGTGGCCACCTAGATAACTCTGAAATGCCCAGAAGCAGAAGCTGAGCTCAACAGTACTCTCCAAGATTGTGATTGCACCCACAGCCCTTAGTAAGAGACAAGACACAAAGATTTGGGATTAAATTGGCAACAACCTTATGAAAGTCTCTCTCTTTATTAGTTTTTATTTATTGAATATTTCCTTATGTTACAAAACAAACGGAGAAAAGTGCATGTTGTCTCCACTTTCAATTTATAGAATCTTTTTCACAGTTTGCTTACCTGTAGTGAGAGACACTGTTGTCATAGACATTTTGTGGTTGGAGAGAAAGAGAGGGAAGGGAGAGAGATAATAATGATGGTTAAAATGAAACGAATGTGTAGCTTTTGTCAGATTTTTGTTTCTACCAGGAAGAGTTGAGTTCTATATTTTCTTCTCTCCCTCTCTCTTAAAAAAAAAGAGTCAGTGTGCATGCATGCAGCTTTAATGGCACGTGCCTATGGGAAGAGACTATAGCTCATGGATTACAATGCATGTGTCACAGGCAGTAGGGCTTAATTAAGTTGTGACATCTCCAGTTAAAAGGATAAAGGGGTGTGTGTGGAAGATTTCCTCTCCACGAGATCCTGGAAGATCCTCAGGAATGCCTCTGTCACTCTGAGGAGACAGTGCTGAAGTAAGGGAACAGAAAATCTTACTTGGCATAACACATCTTGATCTGTTTCTAATTCCTTACATATTTTTAACAGACAAACCAACTGTTGATTAGCTGTAGAGTCTTAGCGAGGCAGACCATTAGAATTTCTACTGCAGCATTTCCTTCTCTGGCTTGTAGTGGCTCCCAAGATGTCATGAAGAACCTTCCCAAGCTGGTGACCCAGAATCCTTCCAGCAGAACTACCCATGTACCCCTCTGCCACTCAGCTGTGGTCCCCCGCTTTCTTTTGCAATTGAACTACATCAGCTTGAGACATTCACATCCCTGTGAGAAACTGCTGATCAGCCATCTTTAGACATACAGTATGTGGAGGAGACAGCAAGAAGACACCTGCAAGAAATTTAGGGCTGCATCCATTCCTCTTCATCCGTGTTAAACAGTTTTCCAACATTATGTGAGAGGAAGGATTTTGTTCATTGGTACTCAAGATAGCTAATTTAGGGTGAGATTCTTGACAAAGGCATTATTGAGAATCATGAGTCATCAAGTCTCAGAGGATGAACCAGACAACTACTCTGCAATGTAACTAGGAGAAATCTATTTATTGATTACAGTTATTCTTTGTTTTCATGTTGCCATGCTCAGGCTGGTCAATGGGGTCAGAGATACACAAGAAACCTAAAGATATACATACAATATTACATAAATTGTAAGAAGCAACATAAAGGGGAAAAAAACTCAATGCAAGCCAGTAAGTTGGATGGAGGTCCCTTCTTTCCTGAGTTTTCAAGGTGATGTCCTAAGGCAGCAACATCAGTGGGTACTAGAGGAAAGGAGGATGGGCTCTGTCTTTGTTTTGGATTCTTCTCTGTCCTTTGATCTTGATATTTAGTCAGTCATATTCCTTTTCCTTGCACAGTAAGGCAAAAAACATTCCATTCTTTTCCAGTTACAATTCTGTTTACAGTCTCTCTGCTCATTGCCTACAGGGTGATCTTCTGCTTTATGAATTTCCTTGGTGCGCCAGTCTATTCATTCTGTTATTCCTTGGTACTCCAGCTGTCATTCACTTATCCCATCATTCACATATATGGATCCCCGACCCCCTCAATTCTATTCACAGGATTTCCATGCTTTGCCACCAACCAGCAGAAATGTCTCATACTGTACTTAACTGTAAGGTCCCCCATCCTCACTCACTCATTCCTTGTTTCTCAGTATGTTCCTGGAAATTACCTTTTCCCTTCCATCTCTAAAAACCTCAGCTGACCACAGTTCTCCTGCTTCAAAAAACAACTCTGCTCATTCTCCCTTGATGCCTGCTAAATGTGGCACACACTATCTCAATATCTATTGTGGTGGAAAGCTTTTGGAAGCTGCATTCCAGTAGCAAGCATCCACACACACATATACAAAAACAAAAAACACACCAGATTTCTATGACTCACTTGCAGTAAATTGGGCAATCACACAAAGTAGATTGAAAACACATTATCCTCCCCCACCCCCGATAATTCTGGGGACTTTAGTTTATTAAGGGAACTAGAAAATGTAGCTCTGTGAGTGGTAAATTAAGTTCTCAGAATACTTGGAGGGGCATAATGTGCTTTCAATGTGGTTTCAGTGTATGGTGTGTACCGAGCCACAGAGACATTGCTATTGGACCTAGAAATGGAGACCTTCTATATATCCCTGGGTTCATAGACTCATAGAACTGTAAAGTTGGAAGGTACCCCAAAGGTCATCTAGTCGAGCAGGAATCTCAACTAAAGCATGCATGACAGATCACCTTCCAACCTCTGCTTAAAAGCCTCCAATGAAGGGGAGTCCATAATCTCCTGAAGGAGTCTGTTCCACTGTCATACAGCTCTTAGTGTCAGAAAGTTATTTCTGATGTTAAGTCATAATCCCCTTTCTTCCAACTTGGTTTTTCCAGATGTGGAATTGAATAATAGGTTAATGACTCTCTTAGACCTAATTTTGGGAGGGGTCAAATTAATTTTGACAAAACTAGTGAATTCTTTTTAGAAGTCTTTTTGGGAAGGTTTTTGCATTCGTTGAGGATGCCTCTGAATAGCTGTTTCTGGGAACCTCAAGTGAGGAGAGTGCTATTAATCTCTTTAATCACAGAGAACCAGAACTTTTGTACTTTCCCACAATCCCACCCCATGTCTGTAAGCAGCCATGAGCTGGCATCCCCACCATGACGGTTGATATTGCTGTTTATAGAGGAATGCTTGAAACCAATAAGCATTAGATTGGGAAAGTGGGAATAATATTAATTGATTATATAAACTTCATCCACTGGAGAAGCAAAGGTACAGAGAAGAGGAGTGTAAGGAAGATGGCTATGCTGGTTCACAATGAGAAGCTATTTTTTTTACCAACCCCAGGGATAGAAGTGAGGCCTGCCTATAAAAATCCATTGGGAAATCTAAGATTTCACACAGTAGGAATCCTGCTAAGATGCCACTCATAGGTGGTCAAATCATAACTTTGCTCTCTGTTCTGGATTTCTTGTCTTCTGTACAGTCTCCCACATCCTTAAACACCCTTGAGATTGCAGCTCTCATGGATACCCTGGAAGGACTCTTCCGTCCTCTCCTTCCAACTAAAAAATAAATGATTGGGTTGATGCTGCTGTTTACAGAAGAACACCCAAAGCCGATGAGCATGAGACTGTGAAGGTGGGGGAAATAATAGCAATAGATTACATAAACTGCATTCAGTGGGAAAGCAAAGATGAGAAAGAAAAGGAGGGCAAGCAAGATAGCTGTGATGAGTTTTCCTTGCTGGCATTGTTGTGCTTTACAGCAGACTTTGATGAACAGGATCAGAGAAGAGATGAACATCAGAGGCGTACAAAGCAGAGCATTTACAAGCAGCTGGTAGTGTAAAAGGGACGCCCCAAATCTGCCAGTCATGCGGAGAGCGAAATGGATTGCAGAAAGCAGGAAGGAGAAGATCCATATTATAGCGCATATGATGGCGGATGAGTTTGGTCCCCGGTCAAATCGATGCCAAAGTGGGAAGAGGACAACTACACACCTTCCCACAAAGTGGGAAGAGGACAACGCTGATAGCTGCCAGTAGATACTGGCTGGTAGAATATGTGAAGCAAAAGAGTTCAAAAAATAATAGAAAAACGCTGTTGAGAATGCGAGATTCACTCGTCACACAAAGGGCAGTAGCAAATGCAGCAGTACTGATTAGAGATAAAAGGACAGCGAAGTCAGCAATGGAAAGGTTCAGAACATAGGTGGTGAAAAGATTCCTGTTAATTTTGAAGCCAAGAAGCCAGATGACATACCCATTACCCAAAAGCCCAAAAATGCAAATAATGGCAATGAAGCTGTTGATTAAATACTTTGCTAATTTGGAGAAGACCAGATCATTTGATGCTACAAACTCGGCAAAAACAATGCTGGAGGCAGCAGTTGTGCTATTATTTAAATTTCTAAATATGATACTCTCATTTGAGTTAAGATAATCAGGTATGTCTCCAGAACCACTGTAAGCTTCTGTTATTGCTTGACCATCTGGTTGCTTGACAATACCATTTACATCAATTTTAACTTCGGTAATCCTTTCATGCCAATACCTGCAAAAAGAATGAGATCAAGAGTAATCATTATTCTGCAGTCAATCAAATGATCTACACAAGGGGTACACAAATCACACTACCTACAACCCTGACTCCTCATTTGTCAAAGTCACATTGATTTGGGTGCGAATGGGACTGGGAGCAACTTCCACTGAGTGAGTCTCTTACCTGATTCCCAACATTTCTTTCAAAAACTCCCAAGTCAATGGTGGCCATATCCACACCATGCCTTTACATTGTTATGATAAACATTGATGGCCGCCCAAAGAATCCTGGGAGTTGCAGTTTGTTAAAGGCACTGAGAGTGCTTGGGAGAGCCCTATTCCCACCACAGCGCTACAATTCCGAGAGTTCCATGTGCAAAGAGATTGAGCGTTAATCCACCCTAGGATTAAAGGAGGACTGGGAGAACCATGCATGGCACCATGAGCTCATAATAATAATAATTTATTTAATTTATATACCACCCTATATCCAGGGGTCTCAGGGCAGTTCACAGAATAAAATCAAGATATAAAACCACAAAATACATAATCAAAATAAAAACAACAACCCAATAGCCCCCCCCCAAAAAAACACATTTTAAAAGGGCATAGGATGTAAATCGGATCAACCAAAGGCCTGGTTAAAAAGGAATGTTTTTGCCTGACGCCTAAAGGTGTATAATGAAGATGCCAGGCAAACTTCCCTGGGGGGAGCATTGCACAGATGGGGAGCCACTACAGAGAAGGCCCTGCTCTTGTGTTGCCCGTTCTCTTTAGAGAAAAAGGTGTGAGATAAATGTGATAAATAAACAAAAAACTATAAAATAAATCTGGAGGGTGGAATTCTGAAGGTCACATCCTCTTTTTAGTAACCTGACAGAGGCCACATTCTCTGCCTTATTATTTTTATTATTATTGTATATACTTACCAGATGTCCGTCACATCCAGTTCCCTTGTGATGTTAAAATGATGTATAGAATTTCCTTCCATGGTGGGATACCTAAATAAAATGACTACTATAAACTATGAGAATGGTTTCAAGTGTTGTAAATCAAAGTTATGACTTTATTAAAAAGTAGAAGAGATTGGAAGATGTTCACTAGAGCTGTGCACAACCATCTGCCCCATGACATTGATCCAGGGGTTCCTGAATCAGGGCAGACCATGCTGGTTCAACCTGAAGATCAACTGCCCCACCCTGGACCCAATTCTGAAGTTTGGAGAAGGAGTTGGACACCACACTGGATGCAGAGAGGGACACCAGAAAAGTCCAGCTGGATCACACAAGTGGCCCATCTAGTGCAGCATCATGTTCTCACAGTGGACAGCTAGATGCCTCTGGAATACCCAGACGGAGAAGCTGAGCCCAACAGCACCCTCTCAGATTGTGACTGCACCCACACAAGACACAAAGAACTGGGATTAAAATGACAACAGCCTTATTAAAGTCTATTTGAAGGGTCTGCAAAGGACTAGAATTACGAAAGCTTCAAAGCAGTGCAGGCTCCTATAAATCTGAAACAGTGTATAGCTCAGTCCTTGGATTTGTGGGTGAGCTCCCTTGGTTCGTGGCCTCAGAGTAGTTAACTCTCTAGCCAAGCTGTTGCTGTCTAGGGAGAAATCTAGGGACGTGGGTGGTGCTGTGGGTTAAACCACAGAGCCTAGGACTTGCCAATCAGAAGGTCGGCGGTTTGAATCCCTGCGACGGGGTGAGCTCCCGTTGCTTGGTCCCTGCTCCTGCCAACCTAGCAGTTCGAAAGCACATCAAAGTGCAAGTAGATAAATAGGTACTGCTCCAGCGGGAAGGTAAACAGTGTTTCTGTACGCTGCACTTTTTCGACAGAAGCGGTTTAGTCATGCTGGCCACATGACCCTGAAGCTGTACGCCTGCTCCCTCGGCCAATAAAGCAAGATGAGTGCCGCAACCCCAGAGTCAGCCATGACTGGACCTAATGGTCAGGGGTCCCTTTACCTTTACTTAGGGAGAAATCTACTCTGTCACATTTAGCAGGGAGAAAATTTTTCCTCTCAACTTTATTTATTACATTTTTATCTGATGATTATATATTTTGTTAACTTTGGGGGGAAATTAGCTCATTTGTGCTATTATTTTGATATCCAATGACAAAACTATTGTTTAAATCTGGATAACCAGATAAGTCTCTAGAACCATCATAACAGCTGAAGTTCTGAAACAATCTTGTGGGTCTAAATGATGTCAAAGAGATGTGTTTGAGTTGTATTCAGCTAATGTTCACCCAGACTAAGCCTATTGAAATCAATGGCCATTATTAATTTAGATCCATTAATTTCAATGGGTTTCAATGGAATTTAGGAAACTTAGAGAACATTTTTATTTCATTTATTACAAAATAATTTGAGGCTTTGTTTTGTTTTTTTACTCTCAAGCAGTACATATATTTTATGAAATAAGTATATAATTTTAGGAGACTTTAATTAGGCATCCGATTTTGATACAGAATAAAACTTCCCTGTCACCTGTCCTTGGAGCTTATTCACTTGCAAGTGATATGTGGTTTTCATCTAAGCAAGTTTTACCGTTATTGAAAGATACATACACACAGCTGTACACATGTATTACAAGAATAAAATTATATCAGCATATACTAAAGAATCAGGAGGCATATCTTGTTTAGTAAAGGTTAAAAGTAGCAGTGGTGCCCTCTCAGCCTAGGATCCCATATGCTCCAGCTCTTTGCCCTGGTAGACCAGGTCTAAAAGAATCTTCTTTGGTGATCACTTGTAGCCGAGTAAGATTGTTTTCCATAAACACAGCCTAAAAGGATCACCCCAGTCTTTGACCTGTTATACTTCTAACAGAAGACTCTGGGGATTCAAGCTGGCTGAAAAACACATACCTCCCCTGCCACTCAGATATGGTTGCCCTCCTGCTTTTGCGAACGAGCTACATCAACTTGAGAAATTCACATACCTGGGAGAAACTGCTGATCAGCAATCTTTAGACAGATACTTGGGAGGCAGCAGCAAGAGGTATAATATTCTGTGCTGGAAGATGTGCAGAAATAAATGCAACTACAAAGAAAAGAAAAGAACTGACATGTCATCAAAGTTCCCTGGAAACTGTTTAGAGCTCCACCCCTTCCTCTTAATTTGTGCTCAGTTTGCAAACATCATATGGCAAGAAGAATTTTGCTCGTCAGTTATCAAGATAGCTAGTTTAGGAGGAAATTTATGACTCGAAGGTCCTAGAAAGACATTACTGAGGAATGTGGGTCAGAAAGTCACAGAGAAGGAAGAACCAGGGGATTGGTTTGTGATTGGTTTGTTTTGCTTTGGCTCTATTATGTATTTTTATTTTGTGAACCACCCTGAGGTCTTTGGATGAAGGGCAGTATACAAATTTAATAAATAACAAATAGTAATAATAATAGCTCTGTCATGTAATTGGGAGAAATATCTTTATTTATTACTGAGAGTTACGCCTTGCCCTTATTTTACCATGCTCAAACTAGTTAACAGGGTCACACAAAAACTTATGTCAAATTTAGAAAGCCTCATAATTGTGGGGACTGTAGATTGTTAGGATGCTGAGATCTGCAACTCATAGAAAACGCCCCATAATTCTTGAGGTTCTTGCGGGGGCGGATAATGTAATTTCAGTGTATGGTGTATACAGAATCTCACAGACATAGCAGCTCAGTCTGTGGGATGATTGATTGAAAGGTGTCAGATCTCATAGATGATGGCAGCTGATGGAACCTCAGCTGCCCCAAAATGGAAAAGCTTGCAGGGTTTGTGATTTTCACTTTGGTATGAAAATATGTGCAGTTTAGCATTAGCCAAAGAAACACGTTACATTATTTTAAATATCTCTTGAAAGCCTGAGCTCAGTCTGAGCTTTGACCTACCTGACCTTCTCCCTGCAGCTGTTGGCTACACATCTACATTATACTCTTCCTTTCTGATTTTCTTTTTCTTCCATTTCGTATACCCTTCTTACACCTCAGCTTATCTGTAATGATACTTTCCACCTTCATTTCTGAGTGCATGCCAACTACACTCAGCTTTCCCATGCTTTTGTATCATTAAACCAAACAGGTTATTGTGGAGGTAATGCTCCGCTTTGCGAAGGCAAACCTCACACCAGACAAAAACAGTATGTGAAGGAGCGTTGCGCCTGCTTTCCCTGATCTTTTGCCTTCTTGGCTAGAAAACAGGGTTTCCCCCCTGACCGTTTGTCCTCTCACAAATCACAGATTTGTTTACTAGACATAACGCTTGGCTGGATCATTACCGGGGATGCAGACATAATCAAGTATCAGGGAACATAAAGATAAAGGTAAAGGGACCCCTGACCATTAGGTCCAGTCGTGGCCGACTCTGAGGTTGCGGCGCTCATCTCGCTTTATTGGCCAAGGGAGCCGGCATACAGCTTCCAGGTCATGTGGCCAGCATGACTAAGTCGCTTCTGGAGAACCAGAGCAGCACACGGAAACACCGTTTACCTTCCCGCCGGAGCGGTATCTACTTATCTACTTGCACTTTTGACGTGCTTTTGAACTGCTAGGTTGGCAGGAGCAGGGACCGAGCAACGGGAGCTCACCCCGTCACAGGGATTCGAACCGCTGACCTCCTGATCGGCAAGTCCTAGGCTCTGTGGTTTAACCCACAGCGCCACCCGCTTCCCTTGCTGGAAATGTACTTAGATGGAAATACATCATGTTCAGGGTGGTTTCACTACTGTTTCCAATTGTTGACTTCTGCTAATAAAAGGAGCCGCTACAGAGCTAGCTGGCAGCTTGTTTGGAGCATGCTTGCCAGCGTGCTTCTGCACAGCTCCCCTGCATCCAACCTCCTGTTGTCTTACTTCTAAGTTTCCCAGTGCTTCCACTTCATCACTCAGTTCCTATCTGTTGATGAGGACCAGATCCCCTTTGTTGCTTCTTACCCCTTCTGGGCATTCATATTGTCAGTGAGGCAATGGAGGGATCTGTTGGACCATACATTATGGGCAGAGTTTGAGTTCTGACAGATATCTGGGTAGTTGAAGTCTCCCATCACTAGCATATCTCCCCTGGACTGAGTGATCTTCACTGAGACACCACACCTGCGTCACTGTTCCAGAACATGCCAATCTTCATCTTTCCCAGTGCATGAAAGTGTGGGTAGGCAGGCATCAAGTACAAATCCCCACTCTGCCATGAAGCTCACTGTATGACACTGTGGTAATTGTCAAGGAGGTGGTCGCTTTCCCGAGTCCTCCGTCCAAGCTTCTAATAACTCACACTTAGGCACCAAATGGGTTATCAGGCTTTATTGACATCTCCTTTGGCACCAGCTACAGACATCAAATTGCAGTCTAATCTACAACGTGTTCTCTCCCCCTTTTCAGCTGGTTAATTCAAAGATTTATAGGGCTGAGGAATGCTGACAGCCCCATCACCTGCTCCCACCTGGGGGACTCATTGTTAACACCTGCCTGAGGGACCCCACCCAGAAATACTTGCTTACAGAATCACTCCTTCATGACAGTAATCACTATACTGGGCAACCAATACACGCTGCCTGAAATCATCTGGCTGTTTACTTGAGAGTAAGTTGCAACAAGCTTCTCCCTGAATTGAACAGGGAAACAAATCACAGACTTAATATTACAACCAATCACTCAGTAGTTTGTGGTCTTCCTTTATATTCTTTTACAGGCTTGAGAAAGTACCGCTGAACAAAAATCTAAGTTTGTGAACACCAGTGATGAGATATGACTGAGATGTGGTTATTAACACAGTTCTATGCATTTAACTGAGAAATGAGCACAGGACTGGAATCTCCTAGGGGACACACACACACTATGGGTTTCTGTAAACTATTTAGATGTTGCTACAGACTTTTATGTTTTTATGTTTCGTAAGTCACTGGAAATTAAGATGTATGTAAATTAATAAATTATTATAATAATTTAATTGCATGTATATAATGGTTCAAAATCCCTTTCAATACACATGCTCTAAAAGGTGTGTTCCATTGTGTCTTTTTTCCTGACAAAAACCATATTCTTTCTGCTAAAGAATTTGGAGTGAAATGTGAGGCTTTCATGTAGTTCATTCCACTTTGCAAAGAATCTGTTTTCTACACAATTAAGCAAATCTTACCCACCTCACAGCCTGCTGAAGAAGCAATCTGGTTGTGTGTGTGTGTGTGTGTGATATAAAACACATTTAATCTGTCATTCAATCCAGGTGGCTCTTAACTATACCAGAAATGATACAGAAAACCTCATAGTAGATTAATTTGAAATAATAAAATAGCAAGAACAGAGAAAACAAACACCAAGAAATAAAAGCAGTTCTCATCAACACTTGGAAAAAAAAGGAAACTGGGGAGGGCCATCTCTGTGTTTCTCTAGGCATATAGAACCAATGGGAGACTTACAGCAGGTGAAATGCATTTATTTGAATAAAAAGCCAAAAGGAAACTACAGCAATATAACAAGAGGTAGAAAAATGAAGCTTTATCATTCATTCTTTTGAAAGCTTCATTTCTGGGTTAAGACCTGGAGTTCTAGCTCGTCTCTGCGAGAGGCAGTACGGACGCCCGTATGGATGGTGCGTGAGAGCGGCAGCCCATACGGACTGTGTGCGCCCTCGGCCGCTCTACAGCTGGGGGAGGCAGGGGCCATCTTGTCACACACCCCCAGAGTGGCACCCGGGGCAGACTGCCCCCTCCGCCCCCCACTTCGTACGCCCCTGGCTGTATACGCAAATTCAGATGTCACTATTTCAAATAAAAGAAAGAAAGTAAATGGGAAAGCGAAGATGAGGAAGAAGAGCTCAGGAAAGAGGACTCTTAAAACCTTTCCCCGCTTCCTCTGTTGTGATCCAGAGCAAAGTTTTATCAACAGGGTCAGAGAGGAGATGGTAATGAGTGGGAGTCAAATAATGGCAGTAATCCAAAACAGATAAAAAGCAGAAAGGTTTTCAGCAAATGCAATATCAACAGTAGAGGGAATGACACTGAGCAGGAAAGAAAGGCTCCATATTATGGCACCAAAATGGCGGACAAGCATGGAGGCTGGTGGAATCAATACCAAACTGGGAAGAGGACAGAAACACACCTTTCAGTGCTGATGGCTGTCAACAGAAATGGACCAGTGATGTACATGAGGAAAAAGTAAGAGGAAAGGAACCCTTGCAACAAATCAGAAGAGAAAAGTATATCCGCAAAGAAAAATACCAGGTCCATTACTGAAAAATAAAGTATATAAGGACGCCAAGGTCAGCCACAGCCAAATTCAGGATGAAGATGGTGAAACAATTCCTTTTCATGCCAAAGCTGAGAAGCCAGATGACAGTTACACCCCCCGTAAGTCCAAAAATGCTAATAACTTAAATAAAGGCAGGGTTAATAAGGTCTATGATATTCCATAATTAATATGTTCATAGTTTGGGAGCCCAGTTGCATTGTCTCCTTATCTTCCCCTACAGCATCCAAATGGGACAAGGATTGCGAGCTATAATTGCTCCTCATGTTCAATCTCTGCTTTTGAGCTGCTTCTTGTACGAATCCTCCTCCTATCAGAAAAGAGACAAAAGGGAAGTCGGTTCCCATTAAATAAAACTCAACCATATTACATTTATGTATAGATTTCCCATCCCTCTGATCCATCCCAGTAGCTGGAGTTGGTGGAACAAAGTCGTCGGTGGAACAAAGATTTGTTGAGCAACCAGAAAGTGTGACATTCAAGAGTTTAATTAATTTGCTCTACTTTGAAATCCTGAGTAACAAACCATAAGCAGTTTAGGGGGCAAGAGGGAAAGAGGGGGAAACTGCCAGCAGCAGGTGGTTTAAAAGTTTAAACCACACAGAGAAAGCAAGAACAGAGGAGCAGCACCACATAGTGGTAGGAGGGGAAATGAGGCAGAAGAGGAACCCCTGGAGGATCATGACACAAAAAAGCAGGGCTATCAGGAGCTATGCTGTGTCTCCGGAGCTACAAAATTGATTCCATGCCTTCACCTCAGAGGAAGGAAGGAAGTGTTGCTGGACCACCTTTGAGATTTACAGTTGGAGATCATAAAATCTTCTTCAACATTCTCTTTTGATGAACCCCCAAAGTGGAACTTGTAAGGTTCTCCATCCCTACTCTCACGTCTTGCTTCTTTGTTGTGCTTTGTCATCCATCTGAGTCAATGGAGGAGGACACCTTTGGAGGTGAGATCAAGCAGTTGGACAGTTGTAGCTTCTTTTTATGTTCCTGCCAATTATCTCTTCCCTTCCACCTCTATCAACTTCACCTCACCAAAGTTTTCCAGCTGTAAAAATCAATCTGAATATATACTGTGGTGGAAAACGTTTGCAGGGTTCATTTCAAGAGCAGGAGCACGCACACAGACAGACACACACACACACACACACACACACACACACAATAAATCAGGCAATCAAATCAGGTAATCCTTTATCATCCCTCTGGTTGTCAGTGGCTGGAAATCTAAAGCAGGGAAACTGCTGTTGCCCAGGTTCTGCTTGCAGGCTATTCATAGGCATTTGATTGGCTATAATTAGAAAAGGATGCTGCACCACATGGGGTAATGGCTTGGTCCTAGAGTTCTTATGTGTGTTTGAAGAGCTCTGAGCATTTAAGACATCTTTGCATGTCTATCAAATAATAAGCTACACACTCCTGCCACAAATGTACTTTTGAAACATAAATGGACTTTCAAAGCACCTTGTCTTCTCAAATCCCAGATAAGGCTAGACTCTTCGCTACCATTTTCACTGGATCTTTGAAGAGAAAGAAAAGTGTGGCAGATATTCTAGAACAATCTAAAGATTAACTATATATTTTCTGAGATTCAGGAAGGAGCGAATACATTATTTACAACCACTTTTTGGAGGTGGTCTGAAGGCTGGCCACTTTGCTTCACTTTGCTAGAGGTCCTGGAAACATAGCTGAAAACCTAGTCTTCTGGTAAATAAATATTTTTGGCCTATTTACTTTTTTAAAATATTTTTTTTCCTTCCAGTAGCATCTTAGAGACCAAGTTTGTTATTGGTATGAGCTTTTGTGTGCATGCACACTTCTTCAGATACACTGAAACAGAAGTCACCAGACCCTTATATATAGTGAGAGGGTGGGGAGGGGTGATTATCAGAAGGGTGGTGGGAATGGGTGATTATCTGATAGGTGTGGTAAACCTGTTGACAACTGTTAACGACTGCAATTGGTCTTACAGGAAAAAGCAAGGGGTGAGATGGCTCAAAATGGCTTTATCATGTATAATGAGATAAGAATCAAATGTCTCTATTCAGACATCCTTTTTTAAAGGACTCAAAGAACCAGGGAAGAAGGATTAGATGCTTCTGGAAGTTAAGAGTCAATCCAAGGACACCATTATTGGCAGCTTCGTTGTATACATGTAAAGAATGTTTTATAGACATTTAATTTTAGAAGACTTTAATTAGGTACCAAACGTTGATCCAGACGTGCCAAAATATATATATATATATATATATATATATATATATATATATATCCCTATCACGTTTTTATTGGTCCTTGGAGCTTGTTCAATATCAAGCTTTGAGGTTATCATACAAACAAGTTTGACACAGAAGCTCCTGCAAAGTGCCCCCAAACAATTCACTTCTGCTTGTTTCATTGTCCACTAGTTCCTCTTTCCCCATTCTCACCACAGCCCTGTTGCACCACTTCCTATTCTGTTACAGTCAGCACTTCATTGTTAAGGGTGAAACAGAAAAGTGTGAAACAGGAAAGCAGACATCACAGAGTCATTCAAGAGAAATGAATGGTGATGTTACGATGACTCATGTGGACAATTTGGTTGTGTATTTTCATTATTGATTGTTTCTGACTACTTTTGTTATACCTGTAATTACATACCATATTTTGTGCTCTATAAGACTCACTTTTTCCCTTCTAAAAAGTAAGGGGAAATGTGTGTGCGTCTTATGGAGCAAATGCAGGCTGCCCAGCTATCACAGACGCCAGAACAGCAAGAGGGATTGCTGCTTTTACTGCGCAGCAATCCCTCTTGCTGTTCTGGCTTCTGAGATTCAGAATATTTGTTTTATTGTTTTCCTCCTCCAAAAACTAGGTGTGTCTTGTGGTCTGGTGCGTCTTATAGAGCGAAAAATACGGTATTTTTCTTCAGGTGGTAAGCTGCCTTGAGCATGATTTCAACTATGGAAAGCCAGCATTGAAATAGCATTATGTATGTATGTATGTATGTATGTGTGTATTTTTAAGAGTTTGGGATGTTAGGCTATGCTCCAGATCCCTCTAATCCCTGGATCTAGCAAGTGTTACAAGTTAATAAAGGCAGTGGGCAAATTTTGTAGGCAATGATGTTACCTAGAAGTAAAGCAGCAAGCTGGAAAGAGAGAGTCAGAGTACTGTTTGAGAGCAATATTTGACTCCAAGGTTGTGGTTGTGGGGAAAACAAGACCCTTTTGTGGGGCTAATGCTGTGATTCCCTCGATCATAGGCACATACTATATATGTGTAAAAGTAAACAATTTATCATAAAGACACCACAGTCTCTGCTCTGCCTCATTCCAAAAGGATACACGGACCCTGGGTAAGTTCCCATAACTGCTGGAATTCCACATCGCTCAGAGATTGTTATGGCACGCAACAGCAGCAGCAACCACAATTGTTGTGCAGTTGGTATTTATGGTAAGTAAACTGCTTTGAATTGATAGGTTTTCAAATTAATACTTAATTATAATAATTTAATTGTATGTATAAGACTGCTCAAATTCCCTTCCAATACCTATTTGGTGTTTCACATGCTCCATTATCTTTTTAAATTTTATTTGAGGAATATTATTCATTATTTAAAAATAGTGAGAACAGTGTAAAACAAGCACCAAAACATACAAGCAGGGCACAACAGCAGTGCCCCCCATCAATCAATCATTTTATTTTTATGCTGTCTTTCCAAAGTTAAGACCATGCTCATGGCAGCTTACAACATTACGTAACTTTAAACATAACAAAAGTAGTAATAAACAATAAAGAAAATATCAAAAAGCACACAGTCAAATTAAACAATTTCCACATAAACCATAAGATACAAAATACAGTTACAAAATATTAACAGCAACAACCCCCAACAAAATTGTGCCAATCAAGTACTTCCGCCCAATGTGTTGTGATGGTTCACAACTGTGCTGATTTGGATGCTTCTAGAGATGTTGCCCAAATTGGTATGAAGGTTCCTGGAGGCTGCAGTGTTCGAGTATGTTTGGAGACACCATTCGTAATAGTTTTGTTTATTTATGTATTAAATCTACATATTGCCCTTCTTCTGAAGATTACAGGGCAGTTCAGAATGTAAAAATTATAACACAAAATATTTAATAAAAAAACACACAAATGAATAACCCCCCTCCATCAAACACATTTAAGGTGAATCAGCTGAAGGCTTGGGTATAGAGGAACATTTCTGCCTGGTGCCTAAACATATGAAATAAAGGTGCCAGGCAAGACTTCCTAGAAAGAGCATTCCATCTGATATGGTGGAACAAACCAATACTTTAGCATGACTTCACCCAATTTGGCACAACTGTAAGAAACAAGGTTTTCTGAGGCTAATGTTGCAGTTTTAATGTTGCAAATAAAGACACATTTGACTCAAATTTTAGTTTTGGTTTTTGGCAGAATTTAGGCCACAACTTTATTGATTACAGAAAAGTGAGTGGTTGCATAGGCTCTGGTTTGACTAGCTCCCTACACCCTTGCAGGTAGCGCTGACCCAGAGCTCTATCATAGGTCAGCCAAGGATGAACACCTGAGGCAGGTGAAAAGCCTGGGAACAGACTGTTCACTCCCCAGATGCTCCCCTGGACTCAGGCATGGGCACAACACCCTTTGACCAAAACAAGTTGAGTCCCTGGATTCCTTTAACAGAATACCTTTTACATAGGGATGGCGAGACCATTCTCCCATCCCTATCAAATGAACCAGTGCCTATCCACAACCTTACAAGTTGTGATGAATTGTTACGTGGCAGGTGAAACCCAAATGGCTACAGCCAATCAGCCAAGTGGGGAAAATTCCTGCCATGCCCCTGTCCCAACGACAGACGATACACGACAGCATAGCAAGGTCAATCACAAAATGCCCTAAAATTAGGGAGAGGTGTGTGGGTGTTCCGATGCATGAGCCAAAAGAGGAAGCTCTGGGACACGTGCATGAGTCTCTCAATCCATTTGGACTGCACCCCATTGGCCAGATTAAACCCAGCAACTAGGGACCTACCAATTGCGTGTTGTAGTTATCCAATAGACCCACCCACAGCCAGGAGGTCAGTCTCCAGGTCTCACCACAACATGTGCCCTCTTTTAAGGAGGACACGATTTGTGTGTACGTTGCCCAATAATTCACAGATTGTACTATCCATTAAATAATCACAATTTGTTTTGGTTTCTTTGACTTCCTGAGCAGGAAAGTAAAACATTCTGATTCTTTTGAAGCATTATATCTGGGGGCTGACTCGGAGTTCTAGCTCCTCTCTTCCATGTTCCTCCTCCTTGAAAAGCCTCCGCAATGCAACCTTCATGCTCTCCCTTGAGCGATTCTGTTTCTTTCTTCCAACCAGAAAATAAATCAGTGGGTTAACACTGCTGTTTAGACAGCTGCATAAGTGTCCAACAATTAGTGAAGGTGATGAGATATCAAACCTGAGAAACAGAAGTAAAATCATGAAAGTTAATGTAAAAGTGAAAAAGAGGAAGAAGAGGAGAGCAAGAAGGATGGCTCTTAAGACCCTTCCCTTATTCCTCTGTTGTGATCTGAAGCAAACTTTTATAAGCAGGATCACTGTGGAGATAAGCATGAGTGGAAAGCAAAGCACAGGAGGAACCAGGAAGAAGAAGAAAAATAGTTTCTTCGCCAAAGAAGCATAAATGCATAATCCAATGGATAGGAAAGTAAGGATCCATATGAGAGCACAAACAATGGTAGACAAGTGCTGTGGCCGGTGACATCGATGCCAAATTGGAAAGAGGACAGAAACACACCTGTCAACGCTGATAGCTGTCAACAGAAATTGACCAGTGATGTACATGTAGAAAAAAAAGAAAGTACTGATACCAAAAAATATAAACCAGGTGATATTTTCCAATGACGGTGAAAATACAGACAGAGGTAGCAATATTAGCAAAGCAATCGAGCATATGAGGACCCCAAGGTCAGCAACAGCCAGGTGCAATATGAAGGTGGTGAAAGGATTCCTTTTCATGCGAAAGCCAAGAAACCAGATGACAGTTCCATTCCCAATAAGTCCAAAAATGCAAATAACAAAACTAAAGACGGCAATAATAATAAATGCCATTTCTTGAGCCCCTAATTCAAAATAGGGATTATTATTTTTGGGGAGCTCGGTGCCATTGTTTGTTCGGTTTCCATTCTCTGCAGTATCCAAAAGGGACAGGGATTCCATGCTGTTGTTTCTCATCATGCTCAATCTATGCTTTTCAGCTATGTCTTGTATGGTTTCTCCTAGGAAAAAAGAAACAAAGATTGAGTCAGTTCTGTCTATAAAACTGAACCTTATTACACTGATGCATGTCTAGATTGCAAAATACCATGGGGCAGCAGAACAATGTGATATGGGGTGCAAAATTAATCCTCTTTACAGGTTTAGTTTTTAATTTTATAAAAATAGAAGAGTCCTTATGGGTGCTAGAAATTGCTTGAAAGTTTACAGGCAATCCCTTTTGAAATCTTGAAGACTAATTCAATACATTTTCTAGTGATTAGAAGACTCGAGGTGGACTTTGTTCAGGCAATCTTAAAATTCTTCTTGCATAGGAAGGGGAAATAGTTAATGGCAAAGCTCATCTCACTATATATATATTTTAAAACAGCAGCAACAACAACACACAGAAGGACAAGAAACCACCATCAAGGTTTTTGGTAAAGTTTTATGCAAGGTCTCTATATCTCTATATTCATTTAGTGGGATTTGAACTAGTGATGAATGACCAAGACAGAGATATTGTGGATGTGGTGGGTAGCTTGATGAAAATGCTGACCCACTGTGCAGCAGCTTTGATAAATGGAGAATTCAATGTTAGGGATTGTTAGCAAAAGGATTCAAAATGAAACTTCTAATAAAATGACGCAGTTATAAAAATCTATGGTGATTCTACACTTGGAATACTGTGGTAAAAATCCTAGTCATCTCAGAAAGGATAGTATAGAATGAATGGCTTCATCAAGTTCTCAGATGTTCATTTATTCTTCTCTTTTAGAAAATCACTGTCCATCTAGATATAACAAGAGGTGACTATGGAAAGGGACTATGAAAGGTATGGATCTTACCTTCCCTCTGCTCTTTCAATGTAGGGTCATGCTTTAAAGCTCAATTTCCACACTTTAAAGCTATGACATGGAGCTTTAAAGTGTAAACTTGTTCCTGGAAAAAGGAAGTCTGACTTGGTGCTATTTATCTTCATCTGTTTCCAAGTCCATACATAAAATGTATAGACAGACCAGTCTGGCTGAGACCTGACATTGCCCTCTTTTAATGTATAGTTTATGAATGAAACAAACCAATAAATCTTTCCAACAGAAGACCCCTGGAATTCAACCTGTGTCTTCCTGCCTGAGAAACATGTACTCCTCTGCCAGTCTATGGGGCCCCTCCTGCTTTTGCAAATGAATTAAATCAACTTAAGACATTCACATGCCTGTAAGAAACTGTTGATCAGCAATCTTTGGACATAATGAGTGGACAACAAGAAGAAATACAATACCCTGTGCTGGAATAACTAAGTAGGGCAGAAGATTTGCAGAAATGAATGCAACCCCAAGGGAAAACCAGATGTGTTCTCAAGTTGAGGGCAACAAGTTTAGGACTATCCCCCCCCCCCAACTCATTTTCATTTCCCCTGAATCAGTTTGAAAAGTCATGCGGTAAGAGGAGTTTGTTTCATTGGTTATTAAGAAAGCTAATGATGAGATTCTTAGAATGAGACTCTTTCTTAGATAGCTTAGAATGAGAGTCTTGCCTCCTGAGGCTTAATATCTTGGAAAGGGATTCTTAAGAAAATTGCCCAAGTACGCTGCTGAACCAGAAAGCTTCTCTGTGATGCAATCCTGAGAAATATCTATTTTGATGACAGTCAGAACTTCTCTTTATTTTTTCATGCTTATGCAGCATCACGGATACACACAAGATACTCAGAGATATTCGTATAATAGATACAATATTTAAAGCCCCTAATAGCTTAGGCCCCAAAACATTCTTTTCCATAAGGTTCCACCCCCAAGGTATTAAGATCAACAGAGCAGGCCCTTTTAGTTGCTCTGCCTCCATCAGAAGTTTGGGGTGGTGGAAGCCCAGGAAAAGGCATTATTTATGATAGCCTGGAGAAGTTTAAGACTTCATGTGGCTGGGATTGGACATGTGTACCCATGATCATGTCCCACAATAACAGGATTTCCAGGATGTTTCCCAGCACAAATACCTCATTAATTTTCTCCAGTTCATAGCTGATGGAGTATGGCCCATTGGCGATTTCTAATTTGGAAAATGCTTAGCTTTTGATCAGAGAGCCCACAACCATCACAGCATAAACTGGTATAGCAGAATTTTTTTTCTAAAAAAAATCATCAAAGATAATTAAAAATAATTTAATAGCCAAGAAGAAATTAAAAGAACCACAAAGAATTGCAGGCTTCACTCATCTGAGTCCTCTGGGTCTAGGACAGTATATAAATTCAATAAATAATAATGTAATATAAATTCAATAAACGGCCTTGGTCCAGTATACCTGAAGGAGCGTCTCCACCCCCATCATTCTGCCCGGACGCTGAGGTCCAGCGCCGAGGGCCTTCTGGCGGTTCCCTCATTGCGAGAAGCAAAGCTACAGGGAACCAGGCAGAGGGCCTTCTTGGTAGTGGCGCCCACCCTGTGGAACGCCCTTCCAGCAGATGTCAAAGCGATAAACAACTACCTGACATTCAGAAGACATCTTAAGGCAGCCCTGTTCAGGGAAGTTTTTAACGTGTGATATTTTACTGTATTTTTGGTTTCTATGGAAGCCGCCCAGAGTGGCTGGGGAGGCCCAGCCAGATGGGCGGGGTATAAATAATAAATTATTATTATTATTATTATTATAAACAATAATCTGCCATTGAAAGAAAAGGAAATAGGGTTTACCTCTATGTCTCCCCACAGATATACAATTTGTGGATATTAACAAATAGATTTATAATAATAAGATACTGAGTTCAGAGTAGAACAAAAACCAAGAAATATAAGAACAGATAGAAAATGAAGCTTTCTGAAAAAACCTAATCAGTTTTTTTTATTAAAACCTTTATGTTACAAAGCAAACAGATAAACAGTGAAAGTTACATCTGTCGTCTCCACTTTCAGTTCCTAGTCTTTTTACAGGTGGATTCTTTTTTGCAGTCATTAGATCTGGGTTTGGACCTGAATGTCTCGCTTCTTTCTGCAATCTTCCTCCTCCTTGAAAACCCTCTGGAATACGACCTTCAAGCTCTCCCTTGATGGACTGTGTTTCTTTCTTCCAATCAGGAAATAAATCAGTGGGTTAACACTGCTGTTTAGGCAGCTGCATAAGAGCCCAAGAAATATTTGAGTTTTGTATTCACCATTGCAGAGAATATATAATAAAATGCAAGTTAATGGGAAAGCTAAGAAGAGGAAGAAGAGGAGGGCAAGTAGGATGGCTGTTAAAGCTTTTCCCTTCTTCCTCTGTTGTGATCTAAAGTAAACTTTTATAAACAGGACCAGAGTGGAAACAGTCATGAGTGGGAGGCAAAGTATAGCATTCATTAGAAGCAGGTAGAAAAGGGGAATCATTGTAACTTCAAAATTAAAATGAATTATGAAGATTACAGTGATCAGGAAAGCAATGATCCATATTGTGGCACAAACAAGGGTGGAAAAGTATGGTGGTCTGTGGCATCGATGCCAAAGGGGAAAGACGACAGAAACACACCTGTCCATGCTAATGGCTGTCAACAGATATTGACCAGTGTTGCACATGAATAAAAAAAGAATGGAACCCCAATATAGAAAGGAATTCTATGAGAATGAAAATGAAAATAACATCAGAAGATGTATAATGGAAAGAGTAAATAAGCATATGAGTGTCCCAAGGTCAGCAGCAGCCAGATGCAGGATGAAGGTGGTGAAAGGATTCCTCTTCATGCAAAAGCCAAGAAACCAGATGACAGTTCCATTCCCAATGATTCCAAAAATGCTAATAAGTGAAACGAAGATGTCAATGATAATTTCTGTTAAAAAATTCGATGAAAATATATCACCAGAACCATGCTGGTAGTTGGGGAGCCCAGTTCCATTGTCGGTTCCATTCGAAGTGGATCAGGTTCCCAGGCTATCATAGCTCATCTTGCTTAATTTCTGCTATTGAGCTATTTCTTGTATGGCTCTTCCTACCAAGAGTAAATAAACTAATGTGGATTCATTTTTTTGCTATACAGTTCAACCATATTAAAGTGAGACATTCATACAATAATAAAAGAGACATGCTGTAGTCGTAATTCATGACCGATAAACAAACAAACAAACACTTTGGGAATATTGTTCATTGGGATTCTTGTCAAAACTTATCAGTTTCAAAGGTTTAGGGGGAAATGCAATACGGGAAGGGGTTATAGATTTTTCCTCCCAGTAAAAAAATCTGCAGGCACAGCATCAGTAAGCTAAACTAAATTTCCCCTCTTCTGCTCTCGGAGTCAGTCTTAACATTTGAAACTTACGTATTGTGTCCTAAACACTGGGAGGGGGGGAGGTTGGATAGGCTCAGTGCTTCAGATCTGGAGTGGAGAAGAGGAACAGGAGAAGGAGTTGAATGGCTCTGGAGATCAGCAAAACAAAAGCCATTATTATTATTAGTACCCAGGCAATCTGACTGGGTTCCCCAGCAACAGTTGATGGCTTTCAACATAAATAAAAACATAACGAAACAATGCTTTGGGAACACATATATAAGTTATTATTATTATTATTAAAATGTGATATTTAACAAAACCAGAACAAATAAAACTCAATTGAAATCCACTCTCCTGGTCTTCCAGCGGCCAAACAGATGCTTAAGGGAAGCCTACAAACAGCTTCGGAACACAAGAGTCATCTCCACACCTGTGGTTTTCTGCTGGACCATCAGCTCTTTAATTTCACAACCCACTTCAGGCAACTCTGAAGAGCAACCTGTTGTTGTTGTTTTACAACAACTCTGTTACAACAACTCTGTTCAATCCCAGATACATTGACATATCCCCGAATATTCCTCAGATGAAAATAGGGTCATTTTAAACTCCTCTCCTATTGATCCCCCTCAACCCCGATTCTTTGACTCTCACATAGCATTTCCTATCATAAGAAGGACAATTGCCACCACCAGTAAACTGTTGTATCCCTACTGTAGAGCACTTGTGAGGCAGATTATTGGTTTGTCCAGCCCAGTATTCCCTTCTCCAGGAACTCAACCTGGGCTTTTCTGCCTGAAATGCACGTACACTTCTGCCTTTGGTTCTTCTTCCACATTTGCAAATGAACTATGTCAACTTGAGACATTTACATACCTGTGAGCAACTGTTGATTAGCCGTCTAAAGACAAGGTGAGTTGGAGGCAGCAAGAAGCACAAAATCATGTGCTGGAATGAAGAGGTAGTCAGAAGATTGGCAGAATTGACTACAGATCCAAGGAGGAGAAAATAGATGTATCACCAAGCTCTTCGCAAGATGTTTAGGGCTTCACCCATTACTCTTCATCTGTTCTTAAGCAATTTGCCAACATCCTGTGGCAAGAAGAATTTTGTTCATTGGTTGTCAAGAGAGCTGATTACACAGGAGGTTCTTGCCTCCAAAGTCTTGATGTCATAGAGTAGCATTCTTGAGATAAGTGAGTAAATAAGTTGCAGGCAGCAACTGGGTGAGGGTCAAAACTACAGTGCTTGAGATTCTTTGGGGGGGGGATGATATGCTTTGAATTCATGGTGTTTATGGAGCCCCACAGGTGTAACTATGGAACCTGGAAATCATGGGGGGGGGGGCTTTTGAATGACTAAGAGGTGGACAATGGCTAACCAGGTGGGAGAGGAGAACATAATAGAATGGTTGGATGAGATGGCACACACATACATATGTATGTAAAGATCTATGTAGAGTAAATAACATGGCATGTTCTGGCTAGATCATTTTCCTTGTTCGAATTGACGGTTCATCCACCCATCCACCAGTCCCATTCCAAAAAGACACAGTTTCAAGCCTTCTCCAGGGACCTTCCAGGCACCGGTCCAAGTGATCTTGCCTTTGCTGTGCAGCTTTCCCATGAAAAACACACTCTTTGCCTCTGAATTGGAATGAACAGCAATCTGCAGAAAACCCAATGGTCAATTGTTTTGATTCAGCAGTACAGAGAGGGTTTTCCTGGGCGGGAAATGGAAGGCCAAATGAGGTGTGGAGGAGCCCTGAGAACCTGTTTTTATATGCCCCTTGAGATGTTAGAGCAGTGGTGGCCAAACTTGGTCCTCCAGCTGTTTTGGGACTAAAATCCCCATCATTCCTGACCACTCATCCTGTTAGCTAGGGATGATGGGAGTTGTAGTCCCAAAACAGCTGGAGGACCAAGTTTGGCCACCACTGTGTTAGATGGTCAGCCATAGACATTAATGGAGACATTTGAAAATTTGTGTAGTTTGAATTGGGCAGATATGGCCATTACTGATTTTTCACAAACAGATATATCAAATAAATAGTTGGGGGCAAAGACAGAAATGGAGAGGGGACCCTCCAATTAATCCAATGCTCATTGAACTCAATGGGATTTTGCGAAGTGACAGAGAAGAAACAGGGAACTGATTACTTGAAATACTCACCTATTGTTCCTGCCAAAACCCTGGACATTTGCCTCTATGTTCCAAGTATACATTTTGTATTTCTTTGGATTTCAAGCATGGGCAAAGTGCATCTAACAGTGCTGTTTGTTCTGCCACTAGTTCCTCTTTTGTCTTCTTGCTTGCAACATGGTTGCAAAACTAACCACCATTTCCCATTCTGATACAATCTGAATTTAGCTGTTAAGTTTGGAACAGAAATCTGATAACAGATGTCACCGAGTTATGCCAGAGCACTAAGAATAAGCATATGTAGCTTTTGTTACTATTTATCCAATTTTGTTCCGTAGAGTGACACATCTGGGTCTGTTCCTAAATCCACATATCAAATACACAAACAAACCAGTCAGTCATGGTTCACATACGGAAAAACAACAACGATATTTTAATCTACAGTTTATTGTGTCCTAATCTGCTCTCATCCATGCTCTCTAATCACAGAATGCATATAGTAAAGAATAATAGGAATGTAATTTATGTCACAAAGAAACTGGTATCTCTTCAAGGGTATTCCTCCTGCATGCAGACCTCTGCTACCGTATTATGGTTCCCCTCTTGCTTTTACAAATAAGCTGCATCAACTTGAAACATTTGCATACCTGTGTGAAACTCTTGATCAGCAATCTTCAGAGATGGTGTGTGGAATGCAGAAGGAAGTACAATGTATCCTGTGCTGGAATAAGTAGGGGGTCAGAGCATTTTCAGAAATGAATGTAGCTCCAAAGAAACAGCAGATGTTTTATCAAGCTTCCTGCTAGATATTTAGGGCTCCACCCACTAATTTCTATCACTTCTTTTATCTGTTCTTGTCAATATCATGAGGTAACACCCCCCCCATTGGTTATCAAGATGGCTGGTGTAGGAGGAGATTCAAGCAGCAAAATGAGAGCTATGAGAGAGAGAGAGAGAGAGAGAGAGAGAGAGAGAGAGAGAGAGAGAGAGAGAGAGAGAGATTTGCTTATGAGTCTGACACTGAGATTCTTTTTTTAAAAAAATGTTTTATCCCTACTGTAGAGCAGTTGTGGGGCAGATTATTGGTTTCTCCAGCCCAGTATTCCCTTCTCCAGGGATTCAGCCTGGATTTTCCTGCCAGCAATGCATGTACACTTCTGCCTTTGCTTCCCCTTCTGCTTTTGCAAATGAACTGTGTCAACTTGAGACATTCACATACCTGTGAGCAACTACAGATAGGTAGCCGTGTTGGTCTGCCATAGTCAAAACAAACAAAATTTTTTTTTCCTTTCAGTAGCACCTTAAAGACCAACTAAGTTAGTTCTTGGTATGAGCTTTCGTGTGCATGCACACTTCTTCAGATACACCGAAACAGAAGTTGCCAGATCCTTCTATATAGTGAGAAGGTGGGGAGGGGTATTACTCAGAAGGGTGGTGGGAATGGGTGATTGGCAGATAGCTGTGATGAGCCTGTTGACGACTCTTAACGACTGCAATAGGTCTTACAGGAAAAAGCATGGGGTGAGAAGGTGAAAAATGGCTTTGTCATGTATAATGAGATAAGAATCCAATGTCTTTGTTCAGACCAGGTCTCTCCATGGTTTTAAGTTTGGTAATGAGTTGCAATTCAGCAGCTTCTCTTTCCAGTCTATTTCTGAAATTCCTTTGTAGTAAAACGGCTACTTTGAGATCTTGTATAGAATGTCCTGGGAGATTGAAGTGTTCTCCTACTGGTTTCTCTGTCTTGTGATTCTTGATGTCCGATTTATGTCCGTTTATTCTTTGGCGTAAGGTTTGGCCTGTTTGTCCAATATAGAGAGCTGAGGGACACTGTTGGCATTTGATGGCATATACAATGTTAGACGATGAGCAATTAAATAGTCCCGAGATGGTATGTGTGATGTTGTTGGGGCCAGTAATGGTGTTGTCCGGGTGTATGTGGCAGCAAAGTTGGCATCTGGGTTTATTGCAGGCTCTGGTGCCAGTGTCCGTGTTACGTCTGGTTGTAGTATTATTGTGGGTTAGGAGTTGTTTAAGATTGGGTGGCTGTCTGTAGGCAATGAAAGGTCTTCCTCCCAGAGCTTGAGAAAGAGAACTGTCATTCTCCAGGAGAGGTTGTAGATCTCTGATGATGCGTTGTACTGTTTTAACTTGGGAGCTGTATGTGATGACTAGAGGTGTTCTGTTATTTTCTTTTTTGGGTCTGTCTTGCAGCAAGTTCTCTCTGGGTATCAGTCTGGCTCTGTTGATCTGTTGTCTAACTTCATCTGCTGGGTATTTTAGTTCTAAAAAGGTTTGCTGTAGATCTCTTAGGTGAGAGTCTCTGTCTGTAGAATTGGAACAGATACGGCTGTAACGTAGTGCCTGGCTATATATAATGGACTGTTTGGTATGTTTGGGATGGTAGCTAGAGGCATGTAGATATGTTTGTCGGTCAGTTGGTTTACGGTATAAGGTGGTGTCTATGTGCCCATCCTGTATTTTTATAGTAGTGTCCAAAAAATGTATTTCTTGCATAGATTGATTCATTGTTAGGTTGATTGTGGGGTGAAAATCATTGAATTTCTGGTGGAAGGTGTCCAGGGTCTGTTGACCATGTGTCCAGATGATAAAAATATCGTCAATGTATCGCAGGTACAAGAGAGGTTTGAGTGGGTGGGAGTTTAGGAAACGTTGTTCTAAATCTGCCATGAAGATGTTGGCATACTGTGGGGCCATGCGGGTGCCCATTGCTGTGCCGCTGATCTGAAGGAACAGGTCATCACCGAATTTGAAGTTGTTGTGGGTAAGGACAAATTGGCAGAGTTTGGTGGCAAAGTCCGCTGTGGTTTTATCTGAAATGGTGTTCCTTATAGCTTGTAAACCATCGTTGTGTGGGATGTTGGTATACAGAGATTCCACATCCATAGTAGCTAGTATAGTATTGTTGGGAAGATTATTTAAAGATTGTATTTTCCTCAGAAAATCTGTGGTGTTGAGGCATCTGATCATAGCCTGCATTTTAATCAAGGCTTATATTTTGATCAGATTCCTGTATTCTAAAAATGAGCTTAAATTCACAAATGTTTCTTTCGAGACAGGAAACCAGCAGGCAAGGTCTTTGTCAGAGGCCCCTTTGGTTTATTGCGGTCATAAAACAGGCTGGGAGCAAAAGGTCACACTGACCATACAAATTATAGAATACAATCAAGGTTGCAAAAACACAATTAAATAGCAATAATTATTGTGCCTCCCATTAAACTTGAGCCACATCTTCCTAAGGTTAAAAGGGCAAGAGCTAATACAAACAGCAGCTGGCTAGGGAAGAGGCTTCTCTCTGAAGCTGCTTTGAAGCTTCAGAGAATTTAGAGAACTTAGAGAACCTAGCTTTTATAAAGTTCCTTTTTTACTTAGAAAAGGTCTTTGCTTCTAAAAATCTATATATGTTATGTATGAAATATATTGGCTTAAATGTAATTATGCAAAGGATTTAGAAAGTAATGTTAGATTCTTATGATTAGATTCTTATTTCATAGAATCATAGAATCATAGAAGAGTTGGAATAGACCACGAGGGCCATTGAGTCCAGACCCCTGCCAAGCAGGAAAACACCATCAAGAGCACTCCTGACATATGACCTCCAAAGAAGGAGCTCTTTCATAGATGCTGTGTGGGAAGATGAACAAAAGATCTGTTCAGATAAAATTAGCCACCATCTGTTTTGGAGTGAATAGGGCAATAGGGCAAAAGATGAAATGTTAGTTAAGGCGCCTAGTCTAGGGCAAAAGGTTATCTGGTAATTAAGGTGCCTTGTAGAGGTTAATGGCTATTTGTTTGCCAATTATAAATAGAAGGAAATATAGCTCTTTGTCTCCCATAAAAGGTAATAGGAAATGGGTGTATCTTTTATGATTGGTTCTAGCAAACAGCCAATAGGAATTTTAACCAGGCTGATTGGACAGAGGCAGCCAAAGGAGGAGCAAGGGGGCTGAGCTGAGGGAATATAAGTGCTGGCCATAATGGCAGGAGGCCAGGCCAGAGCTTGGTAACCATATACCACTGTGCCTCACATTTATTTGTCTGACAAATAAATTATTATTTTAATTTCTCTATTGCTGCGTTGAATATTTCATTCCAGCTAAGCGTTAACCACAAGCAGGGTGCTACATTTTATGGTGCCGTGACTCGGATAAGTGGTCTGCTGGAACGCAGCCCCTTCGCCTTACTGGGCAGGGTACAAGAGGGAGGACCACTAACTGCTTACCCAGCGCGCACTGGAACATTTTCCCAGGGGAACACAGAAGTCTCGTCTGTCTGATACCCTGCTCACCGACGGCGACGGACCGGGGGGAACCAGAGAAATAAACAGGGAACCAGCTAAGGGTAAGTGCACTAAGGGGTTTTGGCCCTCCAATTAATTGGGAGGAAGAGAAGTCTTGATCAAACTTCTGCGTCTCAGTAAGGGGGAAACTGAGTACGCTAGGTGGTTGGGTACATCAGATTGTGGTCTGGTGGAGGAAAAGGGAAAGGTTGGGAGGTAGAGTGTGGTGAAGTATCCAGCGCATTGTATGTGTGAGAAAGTACAATCGTAGCTGACCTGAGTGTGGAGTGGGTAGTACTTCGGTTCCCAGTAAGGCGACTTCACTGGGCAAGGAACCCCACGAAGCGAGTGTGTGAGTGACTGAGTGGATACTTCACAGGGCCATACAATGGGAGTTGGGGGTTCAAAGGGGTAAAATACACCTCTTGAATGTATGTTAAATAATTTTAAGAAAGCCTTCTCAGGGGCATATGGAGTCAAAATGATGCCAGAGCGCTTGAGAACGTTATGTGAATTAGAGTGGCCGAAACAAAATACTGAATGGCCATCTCAGGGAACCTTTGATATAAATTTAGTAAGCAAACTTTGGTCTAATATCGCCAAAGAAACGGGAGGGTGCCCAGAACAATTTTCATATATAGATTCTTGGCTGAGCACATTAAATAAAAATCCTCCATGGATAAGGGAATGCAAAGTCCAACGATGCAAATTATTGGCTGTAAAAGCCGAAGCTAGGAAAGGAATCTTGCCAAATAAACTCAAACCCATTTTTGAGGGACCAGAGGAAGAGGTGCTTCCACCTCCACCCTATGCTCCACATCGAAGGGAGCCTAATCCAAATACTCCACCAGTTGTAACCCCAAGGCAAGAAAGTGGAACGAATAATGGGGGTGGAGTCACAGAACTTGATTCCTTGATAGATTATGATAAATATCTTCAGGAGGCCTTGGAGTCCTATAATAAAGCCCAAGCAGAAGTGGTTATTCCACCTGTGAGTCCCAGTAGAACTCCATCTACAGTCTCCTTTAGTGGAACAACCAATTGCCCACCCCAAACCCCTGTACATCCAAATCCTAGAGAACTATTACAGAAGTTACAGGGAGACCTTGATCGGTCAGCAAGCAATACAGCCAGGCGTATAAAGCTGCTAAAAGAACGCCTTGGGACAGATACCATCCCCTATGATTTGAGGCCCCTAGAGCAAAGCGAAGAGAAAGGTCACGTAGTAGCCCCTCTTAGAAGAGTATTTGATGCACTTGAGGAGCCTGTGCTGGTTAACAGGCAACCCGGACCACGGCCACCTCGAACTTCGACCCTCCAGTACATTCCATTCACAACTACGGATCTGATGAATTGGAAAACACACACCCCATCTTTCGCAGAAAAACCTCAGGCTATGATGGACTTGGTGACTTCAATAGTAAATACTCATAGTCCTACTTGGACAGTTTGCCGCCAACTCCTGAATACTCTGTTCACCACTGAGGAAAGAAGAGACATAATTGAAAAGGCACAGATATATTTGCGTGAGCAGGCCAGAGTGGGAAATATTTTTAATATTGACCGTCATCTCCAGGATAACTTTCCTTTGGAAGATCCTAATTGGGATCCAAACAATGCAATTCACCTGGCCAGGCTTACCACCTACCGCCAGACGCTTGTGCAAGGTATCCGCAGGGCATGCCAGAAGCCCACTAATATGTCTAAAGTCTCAGAAGTAGAACAGAAACCAAATGAGAGTCCGGGAGACTTTTTAGAGAGGCTGCAGGAAGCCTATCGTATATGGACTCCTTTTGACCCTGAAGCCCCTGAAAACAGCAGAATGATTACTGCTACATTTGTGGCCCAGTGTGCTTCTGACATTCGTAAGAAAATTCAGAAATCAGAAGGATGGGAAGGGATGCTGATGAGCCAAATTATGGCCATTGCACGCCGAGTTTATCGGAATAGGGATGAGGCTGAGAAACAAGAGAAGAAGAAGTGTCATAAGGAAAAGATGATAATGCTGGCCACAGCAGTGATGTGTTACCCATAACACTGTTTCGTGTTCGGTGCACACCCACAAAAAGACTTAAGTTGTCACCTTTTGAGCTCCTGTATGGGAGGCCGCCCTCCTTTGTTCAGGATATTCCAGCTGACCTCAAACAAATAGGAGACTATGTGACACAGGGACAAGTGCAATCTCTCTCCCGTGTTGTTTTTTGTTTCTCTTAACAGGTGGGCCCTCAGCACACGCCGTGCAGCATTGCCGAGCCGATTCATCAGTTCCAGGCTGGCGATAGCTATGGGTGAAAGAGTGGAAACGCGATCCACTTGCACCTAAGTGGCGTGGACCTTACACCATCTTGCTCTCTACTCCAACAGCGGTGAAGGTAGCTGAGGTGACCCCCTGGATTCATCACTCCCATTTGAAGAAGTCCGAAGGCAGTTGGACGTGCAAAGGTGACCCCTCTAATCCTTTTAAACTGACTCTCTCCAAAAACCCCTGTATCTAGCCCTACGGGGAACGGGCTAGGTCACGGGCAACATTAGACGACCGGCCTGCTGCAGCCACAACCTGGAAGCTGGCTGACCTGCGCACGCCTGAAGCTTGAGGAGCATCTGAACCAGCGATTGTGAACGGGAAGATTCTCTTATACAATTGATTGACTGCCTCCCCCCCGTGGAACAATTATCAGAGATATTACTCATTGGGGATCCTTGGGATATATGTTTTGGTCTTGGTGGTTCCCCATTTCTGTCACTGGGGGAATTATATTGGGGCTAATATTTTTTTGTTATCACAATAAGGTAATCTTTTGTGGAAGGAATGCATATACTAGACATCAACATGATTTTATTATTAATCCTGATCCCTTGGGAAGGGGAAGGGTCCTTGAATCTGACCAAATTTGCTAAATATGGATTCCGCCATGACCACAATATGTGGGTAGGCTTAGCTGAGATGGTAGCCAATGTTACAAATAGGACCAATTGCCTTGTTTGCTCTCTTGGGCCAGATGATTCAGAGGGAGGTATGCCCTTATTACCAATACCATTAAATGCCATTGGTATGGTAAGCGAAATGCCACACCAAACAGAAGTACAGAATTTCCCCGGATGGAACTCAACTAAACCAATACGAGTTATACCTGTACAAGGGGAATTCTGTGTACATAAATCATCAGAGGCAGCTGATTCTACCATGATAGGCTCTTCTCATTGCCACTATACTTGGGATTATATTAAGAATAGTCAAACCTGGGCAAACGGTACTACCTATCGAACTCGGAATACCTTGCCCTGTGCACCTCCTTTTATTCATGCATGGAAAATGGTGTGGAACATAACTATGACAGAAAAAGGCAATCTAACATACTGCACTGTGAGCTCTATGCCCCTTTTGATATTTCGCCTTATGCACTCCACGTACCAAAAACCTCAGACCCGATGGTTGTGGTGGATATGTGGAGAATGGGCATACAAGAAACTCCCTTCCAAATGGAGTGGGACTTGTTTCCTGGGATGGGTATTACCACCAATGTGGATTATGCCCACTAGTTCGGCCAAGCGTACACGAAGAAACGCTGATATTTCTCATATAGCAGGAGGAAGTACCCAAAGTTGGAGCGATACTGATGATTGGCCACCAGAGCGCATTATAGCCTATTATGAACCTGCCTCCTGGAATCCTGATGAGCTCATACAAGGGGCTCGAGATCCTATTTATAATCTAAACAGAATAATTCGATTGCAAGCAGTAGTGGAACTTGTAACCAATGCAACGGCCCAGAGTTTGAGACTTATTGCACAACAGTTGGATGAAAGTAGAGCCGCCATTTTGCAGCTGAAAATGGGAATGGATTATGTACTTGCCAGGCAGGGAGGCCTATGTGGAGTCTTGAACTTGACAGGGAATGCCTGTTGCTTTAACATTTCTGATAATGGTGAGGCAATCCGTGTGTGTTGGCCACAAAGATGGAGAATATAGCACATGTCCCAGTACAAACATGGGAAGGATGGGATATGGGATGGCTCACCAACTGGTTACCAAATGTCGCAGGACTCAAAGGGATACTATTGTCTTGCTTGTTTTTCTTGACGGTAGTAGTAATGGTTTTGTGTATGGTGCCATGTATCATTTCATGTTTTAGAAGTACAATTAGCAAGATGATTTCAAATGAAACTCTACCTCATATCATGGCCCTATACAGAGCTTTACCTCAGGAATACGATGAAGGTCAAGCTATCAAGGACACTTGGGATGAAGGTCCTTGAGCTTGAAAGGGGGGAATGAGGCATCTGATCATAGCCTGCATTTTAATCAAGGCTTATATTTTGATCAGATTCCTGTATTCTAAAAATGAGCTTAAATTCACAAATGTTTCTTTCGAGACAGGAAACCAGCAGGCAAGGTCTTTGTCAGAGGCCCCTTTGGTTTATTGCGGTCATAAAACAGGCTGGGAGCAAAAGGTCACACTGACCATACAAATTATAGAATACAATCAAGGTTACAAAAACACAATTAAATAGCAATAATTATTGTGCCTCCCATTAAACTTGAGCCACATCTTCCTAAGGTTAAAAGGGCAAGAGCTAATACAAACAGCAGCTGGCTAGGGAAGAGGCTTCTCTCTGAAGCTGCTTTGAAGCTTCAGAGAATTTAGAGAACTTAGAGAACCTAGCTTTTATAAAGTTCCTTTTTTATTTAGAAAAGGTCTTTGCTTCTAAAAATCTATATATGTTATGTATGAAATATATTGGCTTAAATGTAATTATGCAAAGGATTTAGAAAGTAATGTTAGATTCTTATGATTAGATTCTTATTTCATAGAATCATAGAATCATAGAAGAGTTGGAATAGACCACGAGGGCCATTGAGTCCAGACCCCTGCCAAGCAGGAAAACACCATCAAGAGCACTCCTGACATATGACCTCCAAAGAAGGAGCTCTTTCATAGATGCTGTGTGGGAAGATGAACAAAAGATCTGTTCAGATAAAATTAGCCACCATCTGTTTTGGAGTGAATAGGGCAATAGGGCAAAAGATGAAATGTTAGTTAAGGCGCCTAGTCTAGGGCAAAAGGTTATCTGGTAATTAAGGTGCCTTGTAGAGGTTAATGGCTATTTGTTTGCCAATTATAAATAGAAGGAAATATAGCTCTTTGTCTCCCATAAAAGGTAATAGGAAATGGGTGTATCTTTTATGATTGGTTCTAGCAAACAGCCAATAGGAATTTTAACCAGGCTGATTGGACAGAGGCAGCCAAAGGAGGAGCAAGGGGGCTGAGCTGAGGGAATATAAGTGCTGGCCATAATGGCAGGAGGCCAGGCCAGAGCTTGGTAACCATATACCACTGTGCCTCACATTTATTTGTCTGACAAATAAATTATTATTTTAATTTCTCTATTGCTGCGTTGAATATTTCATTCCAGCTAAGCGTTAACCACAAGCAGGGTGCTACAGTGTCACGTACATAGCTGATGACATATGGTTTCAGAACAGAGTCCATATAACCGGAGACACCCACTGTAATAGTGCCAATACCTGAAATGATGGGGCGTCCTGGATTTCCTGGTTTGTGTATTTTAGGTAGAAGATAGAAAGTTCCTGGTCGAGGTTCTGTTGGTGTGTTGGTGAGGATCTGTTCTTGGATGTGTGGGGGTAGCTCCTTAACAATCTTGTTCAGAAAGATGCACAGCAGGAGAGCATTTTTCCAAGTTTATTCAGCGTTGGTCAGAACAAAGAAAAACATGACTGCCTGCTTGCAGAGAAACGAAAGCAATAGAAAACATAAACATCCTGTGAACAGGAAATACGCAGACTCTGTGACTCACATAGCCTGCTCCCTTTTAAGGTGGAACGGAAATATCCTAACAGTAAGATCCCCCCCCCATTGGTTATCAAGATGGCTGGTGTAGGAGGAGATTCTTAACTGCATTCACGGTTGTATCAAACATAAGACACATCAGAAGAAAATGATTCATAAAGACAAGCCCTCCAGAAAGGCCAACTCTTCAGCTTGCTTTTATGATGTGTTTTCTTCTTACGATGTGCCTTGTGTTTGATATCTATTTGTTGTACTATAGCAGCAGGATCAGTGGGAAGTGGAGGAGAGGTGGGTGGCTTAAGACAAATAACTTTCTACTCAGCTCTGCTTCCTCACTTCACACTCTCTGTGTCCATCTCTCAAATGGGTAAGGGTGAACTGCTCTGAATTTGCTTGGCTGTCCAATCTATCCAACATTCAGGTGTCAGAATCATTCCCTTTCCTTGCCATTCAGACCTTCTGACATCAATCCCCAATTCTATTCACAGGATTTTTAGGATGTTTCCCAGCACAAATACCTTATTGTTGACATTTATTTTCTCTACTCTCAAATGAAAAAAATAGCCAAGAAGAAAATAAAAGGACCACAAAGAACTGCAGGCCTCACTCACCTGAGACCTCCGTGTTTAGGACAGTATATAAATTCAACAAATAATAATAATAATAATATATAAATCTGTGATTGAAAAAAATGGAAAGAGTGTTTACCTCTATGTCTCCCCAGAGATATACAATATGTGGATATTAATAAATAGATTTATAATATTAAGATACTGAGTTCAAAGTAGAAGAAGTACCAAGAAATATAAGGAGAGATAGAAAATGAGGGGTTTTTTGGAGGAAAACTTAATCAGTTTTTTAAATTAAAGCCTTTGTGTTACAAAGCAAACAGATAAACATGGAAAGATACACTTGTCGTCTCCACTTATAGTTCAAAGTCTTTTTCATGGGTTGATTTTTTTTGAAGTCATCAGATCCAGGACTGGACCTGAACATCTCTCTTCTTTCTTTTTTTTTAAAAAGATATTTATTGAAATTTTCAAAAAATAAAGAAAAAACAGAAAAAAAACAGAAAAAAACACACACATATAATTTGCATTCCTTACTTTCAATAACATATTTCCCAGACTTCCCCACACCTCCCCTTCTTGTATTCCAGATCAATTTTTAGTTCAGCAAGTTCTTAACCCCAAATTTTACCTTATTATATTTACTTCATTTTAATTAACCAATTTTAACCTAAACCTCAGTCTTTATACGCCAGTATTTATTCTTAATATCTTTTTCTAAGATCGACCCCAATTCCCTTTCACGAGTTCCCCATTTTGATATAAGTAGCAAAACAAAATACAAAAAGAAAACAAAGTATAATTGTACACCCTTTGGATTCCCAAAGCCGCACTCCCCGCCTTTCCCGGTTTCGAGCTCCAACAAATGTCCATCAGTCTATCTGCTGTCAGCCTGGTGACCTCACATCCGAGGCTCTTAATTCTCTCTCAATTCCTCTCTGCCGGTTTTTTTGATAGTCCTTTGTATTAAACACCAAATCTCGGAGAAGCTCTGTCCCAATAAGGTCCATATTTCTTCCAGCCAGACCTCCATATTTAAAAGTGTAGTCCAAATCTTGTTTCTTACTTCTTTTAAGTCCAAATGTCCCAGAAACTCCAGCTTCCACTTTAGTCAGGTTTGTAATCCATAAGTCTTCAGATCTCCACATGAGGAGATCTCTCCATTCCTCATTCTTCCATTCAAACCAGATTTTCATAATCTCATTCTTCTTTTCCTTTATATCCATCTTAGCAGGCCTCTGGCTCTCCTTAATCATCTGCGGCATTATAGCTCCTCCTTCCTTTCCCTCTAAATCGTCATATATCTCTTTCCCCACTTTCTCAAATTTCTCAAATTTCTTTTCTTGTTCAGCTGCAAAGATTTTTAGCTCAGTTACAAAAACTTTTTGTTCAGATACAAAGACTTGAGTCAAGTCCCTTCCAGTTTCAGCAAGTTTATTTACTGTTTCATTCAATGTTGTAACATTTGTAGCCAAAACATTGCTTTGTTCTTGTAACTTTCCCAGGAGAAGAAAAGTCCTCTCCAGTTCAGTCAGTATTTTTCCATTTGCAGCCATTCTTGTAATGTCCCACAGCCCTGGTTCTGGTTACTTAGTATTCCTTCCAGTTCCAATCCAAAAGTCAAATTACCTTTTCCTCTTTATTTTCAACAATTTATTACCTGAATGTAACAAATATAACCAGCAAAGGCAACAGAAACAAAGCTCTCTTTTTTCCCCAGCTTTGACAGCTAGTTTGACAGCTGTCAAAATCTTCTGTGTCTCTTCAACAGGCTCTCTCACGGATCGCTCCCGGGTCCTGGGGGGGGTGACGGTTCCACTTTCAAAATTAACTCTTATCCTCCAGCAAATTCACTTATACTGCCAAAACGTGAAATTAATTACTTTTATCCTCTCTAGAAGAAGGTGTTCTCTCAACCTTAGTTATCTAGTCCTTGCTTTAAGATGTTTACAAGACGGGGAGATGGAATTCCTCTTTGCGCCTTCCCCGCTCGTGCCAAATCCAAAAAAGAAATTTTAAATCCAATTTCCGTATTACTCACGTGTTGTTACTTTTAGTCCAAATGTTCAAAGGAAGAAGTCAGCGCTCTCCGACCATGGCATGTGGCTTCGCTCCGTAGGGGGAGCAATCGACTCACAGCACCGCGACGCTCCCTGTCCCCCGTTCCGAAGCTTTTAAAAAGGCTCCTTCGTGGGTCGGGGGGGCGCAAATGGTGCCTGCCGCGTCACCAAGTCCACAGGCTTCAGCGCCTGTGGTTTCTGAGGGTCCCCGCGTCACCGCCGCGGCAAGACCCGTCCCCTACTGAGCAGATTCCCTCCGGAGCTCGGAGAGAATCCGCCATTAGTCGATCGCGCTAACCCGGAAGTCTCTTCTTTCCCCCATCTTCCTCCTCCTTGAAAACCCTTTGGAATATTACCTTCAAACTCTCCCTTGATCGACTGTGTTTCTTTCTTCCAACCAGGAAATAAATCAAAGGGTTAGCACTGCTGTTTACGCAGCTGAATAAGAGCCCAAGAAATATTTCTGTATTGTTTCCACCATTGCAGAGAGTATATAATAAAATGCAAGTAAATGGGAAAGCTAAGAAGAGGAAGAAGAGGAGGCCAATTAGGATGGCTGTTAAAGCTTTTCCCTTCTTCCTCTGTTGTGATCTGAAGTAAACTTTTATAAACAGGACCAGAGTGGAAACAGTCATGAGTGGGAGGCAAAGTATAGCATTCATTAAAAGGTGGTAGAAAATGGCCTCCTTGTACCTGCCTTGCCCCACCCTGCAGCCCTAGGAGTCCTCCCTAGGGAGCTGTGCCTGGAGGAAGAACTGTGAGGGGAGAGACTCGATCAGGCAAGGCCTCCTTCCACCTGCCTTGCTCTACCTTCTGCTTCTCAATGTGTATTGTATTGTTTTATGTACCGTGGCTTGCCGTTGTTTTATTGATTATAGTTTAGATATTATTGTGACTGTTGAGTGGATTTCTGTTTAACTTTTATGTGTTGATGTTGTTATTTTATACTAATTCTCAGTCTGAATAAGACTGCAATCTACCAAGAGATGGTCTCTCTCTCTCTCTCTCTCTCTCTCTCTGTGTGTGTGTGTGTGAGAGAGAGAGAGAGAGAGAGAGAGACCTACAGAATGCCTCCTTCCACCTGGTTCTTAGTTTTTTCCATTTAGTCATTCCATATCCCATTCCACTGAATTTTTTTCGGGTTCTTCTGGGGGTTTTATGCCCCTCTCAGCGCTACACAAAGCATGACTCTTATGCAATGGTGGTATAGTTTTGGATACAGAAGCCCAAACATGGGAAGTATCAACTTGACATTACTGCACATGAGACTTAGATATGTGATATAGAAGACTCTGTATGAGAATGGTCTACTGGGCACATGTTCATGACCGTTAAATGCCAGGACATTGTTATCTGCCACCAGAGCTATCTTGTTTGAACTTCTGCAGAATTTAGTTGGGTGTTTCCTGTGAGAGGAGACAAGTTACAAAAGCATCTAACCCAAAACTTATATTATGGGGGAAAATAACTATATATACAATAATGATATGCAAAAGAATTCCAAAACATTATGGGGATAATTAAAGTTCTGGACCTCAGACCACATCCAATTCTCAATCCTTCAGTTCAGTCCTTCTGCATCAGTCCAACAGCAAGTTAATTCCTCTCTTTTGAATAATTAGATTTACGGTACTTTCATTAATCGCGAGCGCGCGCGCGCGCACACACACACAGACTGTAGGAGCTGGGTTGGAAGGCAGTAATCTTTCTCTGCCACCCATCAGGTGCTTTGTGCCATTTTGATGATGAGTGTTACTTGCTCAGGCTGATTTTTGGTTAGCTTTTTATGTGAGCAGCTTGCTTCCTCTCAATTGCATTAGAGCCTTTGCACATTGTGGTGGATCACTTAGCTTGTGCCAGTGAAAAGCTAATCCGCTTAAGAGGAGCCCAGTCAACTTCTCCCCTGCTCAAAGGGGACTTTTTGCTCTGCAGTGCAGAGTGGACTGCATGGTTTCACCGGATTGCTTTATTCTCATGCCCCATCCTAATCTTTCTTAATAAGTGTTAACGAGAATGATGTGTCAAGGTGAGTCTTTATACATGGTGATTTCAGTTCTTCACCATGCAAAGGAGTCTAGTGCATGTTTGGATATAGGCTTGATGGCTAGCATTGAGAGGAAAGTGCATTGTGGCATGATATGGAGCCATCTCCACCCTGTATGCTCTGGTGTTTATTTTAAAAAATTATTGGAAAGTTGGAGAAACATTGATGTCATGAATCACTTCTGCTAATTGTCACATTGCCCTATAAAGGTGTAGATTTCTATATGCACATAGTTATAATTTCTATATCACTACATCGATATAAGCATGGCTTTTTTCAGCCACAATTCACCAGAGCTCAATTCCCACACCCCTCAGGTGGGTGCCATGGCTGTTATAAGAGAACAAGGGAGGCCTTCATGGTGAGTTTTTGCAGTTCTTTTTCTAGAAAAATAGCACAGAAAATAGGGATTGTACTGGTGGAATTAACTATCATGCACTTTTTTAAAAATCTGGGGGAAATACTTTCTTCTATTTTCTTCAAACATTCAAGCTCTACATGTGAAGATTTCTTTACTTCATTCCCTTTGGCAATGAATCCGTTATCTATACCATTTAGCAAGTCATCCCACTCAACTCACACTGTTAAAGCGGCATTTATTTTTATTTAATTTTCTAAAACATATAAAACATTTATCCTGCCAAATGGGCAATCCAAGGGGCTTTTAACGATACTCCTGAAACGAGGACAAAAATTAACAGAGTAAATGAATCCAAAATAATAAAATAGTGAGTACAGGGGAAAACAAGTACCAAGAAATACACCAAGAGATATTAATGAAGCTTTCTGAGCTATTTTGAAGTATTTCTTCACATCTGGGTTTGAACTGGAACTTCTTGTTCCTCACTGCAGTTTTCCTCCTCTTTGAAAAGTTTCCGAAGTATGACCTTCATGCTCTCCCTGGATCGAGCCCTCTTGTTTCTCCCAATCAGGAAATAAATCAGTGGGTTAATACTGCTATTCAGGCAGCTGCATAAGAACCCAACAGATATTAAAACAGATCCCACATTATAGTCTATAAATGGAGGGGAAAAAATGAATAAATAAATACAAGTTAATGGGAAAGCTAAGAAGAGAAAGAAGAGGAGGGCAAGTAGAATGGCTGTTAAAGCTTTTCCCTTCTTCCTCTGTTGTGATCTGAAGTAAACTTTTATAAACAGGACCAGAGTGGAAACAGTCATGAGTGGGAGGCAAAGTATAGCATTCATGAGAAGGAGGTAGAAAATGATATACGGTAGAATGTTAAAAATAGAAGCAATCAAGTTGATTGCAGTGAGCAGGAAAGAAATGATCCATATTGTGGCACACACAAGGGTGGAAAAGTGTGGTGGTCGGTGGCATCGATGCCAAAGTGGGAAAACGACAGAAACACACCTGTCCATGCTAATGGCTGTCAACAGATATTGACCAGTGTTGTACATGAAGAAGAAAAGAATGTAAACCAATGTTACAATCTTATCCATATAGGGAGGTAAATATAAAAATGACCTCAGAAGGTTTATAATGGAAAAAGGAAATAAGCATATGAGAGTCCCAATGTCAGCCGCCGCCAGATGCAGGATGAAGGTGGTGAAAGGATTCCTCTTCATGCAAAAGCCAAGAAACCAGATGACAGTTCCATTCCCAATGATTCCAAAAATGCTAATAAGTAAAATGAAGATGTAGATAAGAATTTTTGCTATGTGATATGGTGATAATTCATAATCAAAACCATCCTGGGGCGTTAGGAGGTCAGTTCCGTTTTCTGTTGCAATATCTTCCAATGAAGCATTCAAAGTGGACCAGGATCCCTGGCCATCGTTGCTCATCTTGCTGGATCTCTACTTTTGATCTACGCCTTGCATTGCTCTTCCTACCTGGAGAAAATAAAGAAATGTGAAGTCAGTTTGCGTTATAAAACTCAATCATATTAAACCAAGAGACTGAAACAATAATAAAAGAGTAATGCTATCGTGGAAATTTATGACAAACAAACAACCATGCCCTCTAACATTTCTCAGATGAAAATAGGGACATTTTTCACTCCTCTCCTATTGACCCTCCTTGACCCCCTTTTTTTTTGTCTCTCACATAGCATTTACTAACTTAAGAAGGACAAGTGTCACCAGCAGTAAGCTGTTTATGGAAAAAAAGAAGAATTGTAACAGAAAAATAAAACACAAGTTAAAGTGAATTCAAGCAGCAAAATGAGAGCTGAGAGAGAGAGAGAGAGAGAGAGAGAGAGAGAGAGAGAGAGAGAGATATTTGCTGATGAGCCTGACACTGAGATTCTTTTTTTAAAAAAGTAATGTTGTATCCCTACTGTAGAGGAGTTGTGGGGCAGATTATTGGTTTCTCCAGCCCAGTATTCTCTTCTCCAGGGATTCAGCCTGGACTTTTCTGCCAGCAATGCATGTACACTTCTGCCTTTGGTTCCCCTTCCAATTTTGCTAATGAACTGTGTCAACTTGAGACATTCACATACCTGTGAGCAACTGTTGATCAGCAGTCTAAGAAAATGGTGAGTTGGAGGCAGCAAGAATCACAATATCTTGTGATGGAATGAGGAGGTAGTCAGAAGATTGACAGAATTGACTACAGCCCCAAGGAGGATAAAATGGATGTATCACCAAGCTCTCCGCAAGATGTTTAGCGCTCCACCCATTACTCTTCATCTGTTCTTAAGCAGTTTGCCAACATCCTGTGTCAAGAATAATTTTGTTCATTGGTTGTCAAGAAAGCTAATTTAAGAGGAGGTTCTTGCCTCCAAAGTCTTGATGTCATAGAGAAGCATTCTTGTGAAAAGTGAGTAAATAAGTTGCAGGGAACAACTGGTGAGGGGGGAAACTACAGTGCCTGGGATTCTTTGAGTGGAATGATATGTTTTGAATGCATGGTGTGTGTGGAGGCCCACAAGTGTAACTATGGAACATGGAAGGGTGCTGGGCGGGCTTCTGTAAGAGAGGGAAAATGGAGAACCAGGTGGGACAGGAGAACAGAATGGATAAGATAAGATGGATAAGATGAATAAGATGTCAGAAACACATATATATGTAAAGATCTATGTAGAGTAAATAACATGGCACATTCTGGTTAGATCATTTTCCTTGTTCAGATTGAGGGCTTGTCCACCTTCCTCCAGTCCCATTCCAAAAAGGCACAGTTTCACGCAGTTTTCAGACACCGGTGCAAGTGACCTTGCCTTTGCTGTGCAGTTTTCCCTGAAAAACACACTCTTTGCCTCTGAATTGGAATGAACAGAAATCTGCGGAAAAACCCAATGGTCATTTGTTTCGATTCAGCAGTAAAGAGAGGGTTTTCCTAGTGGGAAATGGAAGGCCAAATGAGGTGTGAAGGAGCCCTGAGAACCTGTTTTTATATATCCCAGTGGATGTTAGGGGGTCAGCCATAGACATAAATGGAGACATTTGAAAATTTGTATAGTTTGAATTGGGCAGATATGGCCATTATCTATTTTCACAATAAATATGTTAATTAAATAGCTGGGGAAAATACACAAATGGAGAGGGGACCCTCCAAATTAATCCATTATTCATTGTGGTCAATAGGATTTTGGGAAATGGCAGAGAAGAAACAGGGAACTTATTACTTGAAATACTCACCTATTGTTCCAGACAAAACCCTAGACATTTGCCTCTATGTTCCAAGTATACATTTTGTATTTCTTTGGATTTCAAGCATGGGCAAAGTGCATCTAACAGTGCTGTTTGTTCTGCCACTAGTTCCTCTTTTGTCTTCTTGCTTGCAACATGGTTGCAAAACTAACCACCATTTCCCATTCTGATACAATCTGAATTTAGCTGTTAAGTTTGGAACAGAAATCTGATAACAGATGTCACCGAGTTATGCCAGAGCACTAAGAATAAGCATATGTAGCTTTTGTTACTATTTATCCAATTTTGTTCCGTAGAGTGACACATCTGGGTCTGTTCCTAAATCCACATATCAAATACACAAACAAACCAGTCAGTCATGGTTCACATACGGAAAAACAACAACGATATTTTAATCTACAGTTTATTGTGTCCTAATCTGCTCTCATCCATGCTCTCTAATCACAGAATGCATATAGTAAAGAATAATAGGAATGTAATTTATGTCACAAAGAAACTGGTATCTCTTCAAGGGTATTCCTCCTGCATGCAGACCTCTGCTACCGTATTATGGTTCCCCTCTTGCTTTTACAAATAAGCTGCATCAACTTGAAACATTTGCATACCTGTGTGAAACTCTTGATCAGCAATCTTCAGAGATGGTGTGTGGAATGCAGAAGGAAGTACAATGTATCCTGTGCTGGAATAAGTAGGGGGTCAGAGCATTTTCAGAAATGAATGTAGCTCCAAAGAAACAGCAGATGTTTTATCAAGCTTCCTGCTAGATATTTAGGGCTCCACCCACTAATTTCTATCACTTCTTTTATCTGTTCTTGTCAATATCATGAGGTAACACCCCCCCCATTGGTTATCAAGATGGCTGGTGTAGGAGGAGATTCAAGCAGCAAAATGAGAGCTATGAGAGAGAGAGAGAGAGAGAGAGAGAGAGAGAGAGAGAGAGAGAGAGAGAGATTTGCTTATGAGTCTGACACTGAGATTCTTTTTTTAAAAAAATGTTTTATCCCTACTGTAGAGCAGTTGTGGGGCAGATTATTGGTTTCTCCAGCCCAGTATTCCCTTCTCCAGGGATTCAGCCTGGATTTTCCTGCCAGCAATGCATGTACACTTCTGCCTTTGCTTCCCCTTCTGCTTTTGCAAATGAACTGTGTCAACTTGAGACATTCACATACCTGTGAGCAACTACAGATAGGTAGCCGTGTTGGTCTGCCATAGTCAAAACAAACAAAATTTTTTTTCCCTTTCAGTAGCACCTTAAAGACCAACTAAGTTAGTTCTTGGTATGAGCTTTCGTGTGCATGCACACTTCTTCAGATACACCGAAACAGAAGTTGCCAGATCCTTCTATATAGTGAGAAGGTGGGGAGGGGTATTACTCAGAAGGGTGGTGGGAATGGGTGATTGGCAGATAGCTGTGATGAGCCTGTTGACGACTCTTAACGACTGCAATAGGTCTTACAGGAAAAAGCATGGGGTGAGAAGGTGAAAAATGGCTTTGTCATGTATAATGAGATAAGAATCCAATGTCTTTGTTCAGACCAGGTCTCTCCATGGTTTTAAGTTTGGTAATGAGTTGCAATTCAGCAGCTTCTCTTTCCAGTCTATTTCTGAAATTCCTTTGTAGTAAAACGGCTACTTTGAGATCTTGTATAGAATGTCCTGGGAGATTGAAGTGTTCTCCTACTGGTTTCTCTGTCTTGTGATTCTTGATGTCCGATTTATGTCCGTTTATTCTTTGGCGTAAGGTTTGGCCTGTTTGTCCAATATAGAGAGCTGAGGGACACTGTTGGCATTTGATGGCATATACAATGTTAGACGATGAGCAATTAAATAGTCCCGAGATGGTATGTGTGATGTTGTTGGGGCCAGTAATGGTGTTGTCCGGGTGTATGTGGCAGCAAAGTTGGCATCTGGGTTTATTGCAGGCTCTGGTGCCAGTGTCCGTGTTACGTCTGGTTGTAGTATTATTGTGGGTTAGGAGTTGTTTAAGATTGGGTGGCTGTCTGTAGGCAATGAAAGGTCTTCCTCCCAGAGCTTGAGAAAGAGAACTGTCATTCTCCAGGAGAGGTTGTAGATCTCTGATGATGCGTTGTACTGTTTTAACTTGGGAGCTGTATGTGATGACTAGAGGTGTTCTGTTATTTTCTTTTTTGGGTCTGTCTTGCAGCAAGTTCTCTCTGGGTATCAGTCTGGCTCTGTTGATCTGTTGTCTAACTTCATCTGCTGGGTATTTTAGTTCTAAAAAGGTTTGCTGTAGATCTCTTAGGTGAGAGTCTCTGTCTGTAGAATTGGAACAGATACGGCTGTAACGTAGTGCCTGGCTATATACAATGGACTGCTTGGTATGCTTGGGATGGTAGCTAGAGGCATGTAGATATGTTTGTCGGTCAGTTGGTTTACGGTATAAGGTGGTGTCTATGTGCCCATCCTGTATTTTTATAGTAGTGTCCAAAAAATGTATTTCTTGCATAGATTGATTCATTGTTAGGTTGATTGTGGGGTGAAAATCATTGAATTTCTGGTGGAAGGTGTCCAGGGTCTGTTGACCATGTGTCCAGATGATAAAAATATCGTCAATGTATCGCAGGTACAAGAGAGGTTTGAGTGGGTGGGAGTTTAGGAAACGTTGTTCTAAATCTGCCATGAAGATGTTGGCATACTGTGGGGCCATGCGGGTGCCCATTGCTGTGCCGCTGATCTGAAGGAACAGGTCATCACCGAATTTGAAGTTGTTGTGGGTAAGGACAAATTGGCAGAGTTTGGTGGCAAAGTCCGCTGTGGTTTTATCTGAAATGGTGTTCCTTATAGCTTGTAAACCATCGTTGTGTGGGATGTTGGTATACAGAGATTCCACATCCATAGTAGCTAGTATAGTATTGTTGGGAAGATTATTTAAAGATTGTATTTTCCTCAGAAAATCTGTGGTGTCACGTACATAGCTGGGAGCACTGATGGCATATGGTTTCAGAACAGAGTCCTTATAACCGGAGACACCCACTGTAATAGTGCCAATACCTGAAATGATGGGGCGTCCTGGATTTCCTGGTTTGTGTATTTTAGGTAGAAGATAGAAAGTTCCTGGTCGAGGTTCTGTTGGTGTGTTGGTGAGGATCTGTTCTTGGATGTGTGGGGGTAGCTCCTTAACAATCTTGTTCAGAAAGATGCACAGCAGGAGAGCATTTTTCCAAGTTTATTCAGCGTTGGTCAGAACAAAGAAAAACATGACTGCCTGCTTGCGTGTTCAGGCACAGAGAGAAACGAAAGCAATAGAAAACATAAACATCCTGTGAACAGGAAATACGCAGACTCTGTGACTCACATAGTCTGCTCCCTTTTAAGGTGGAACGGAAATATCCTAACAGTAAGATCCCCCCCCCCATTGGTTATCAAGATGGCTGGTGTAGGAGGAGATTCTTAACTGCATTCACGGTTGTATCAAACATAAGACACATCAGAAGAAAATGATTCATAAAGACAAGCCCTCCAGAAAGGCCAACTCTTCAGCTTGCTTTTATGATGTGTTTTCTTCTTACGATGTGCCTTGTGTTTGATATCTATTTGTTGTACTATAGCAGCAGGATCAGTGGGAAGTGGAGGAGAGGTGGGTGGCTTAAGACAAATAACTTTCTACTCAGCTCTGCTTCCTCACTTCACACTCTCTGTGTCCATCTCTCAAATGGGTAAGGGTGAACTGCTCTGAATTTGCTTGGCTGTCCAATCTATCCAACATTCAGGTGTCAGAATCATTCCCTTTCCTTGCCATTCAGACCTTCTGACATCTATCCCCAATTCTATTCACAGGATTTTTAGGATGTTTCCCAGCACAAATACCTTATTGTTGACATTTATTTTCTCTACTCTCAAATGAAAAAAATAGCCAAGAAGAAAATAAAAGGACCACAAAGAACTGCAGGCCTCACTCACCTGAGACCTCCGTGTTTAGGACAGTATATAAATTCAACAAATAATAATAATAATATATAAATCTCTGGTTGAAAAAAATGGAAAGAGTGGTTGAAAAAAAATGGAAAGACCTCTATGTCTCCCCAGAGATATACAATATGTGGATATTAATAAATAGATTTATAATATTAAGATACTGAGTTCAAAGTAGAAGAAGTACCAAGAAATATAAGGAGAGATAGAAAATGAGGGGGTTTTTGGAGGAAAACTTAATCAGTTTTTTAAATTAAAGCCTTTGTGTTACAAAGCAAACAGATAAACATGGAAAGATACACTTGTCGTCTCCACTTTTAGTTCAAAGTCTTTTTCATGGGTTGATTTTTTTTGAAGTCATCAGATCCAGGACTGGACCTGAACATCTCTCTTCTTTCTCCCATCTTCCTCCTCCTTGAAAACCCTTTGGAATATTACCTTCAAACTCTCCCTTGATCGACTGTGTTTCTTTCTTCCAAGCAGGAAATAAATCAAAGGGTTAACACTGCTGTTTAGGCAGCTGAATAAGAGCCCAAGAAATATTTCTGTATTGTTTCCACCATTGCAGAGAGTATATAATAAAATGCAAGTAAATGGGAAAGCTAAGAAGAGGAAGAAGAGGAGGCCAAGTAGGATGGCTGTTAAAGCTTTTCCCTTCTTCCTCTGTTGTGATCTGAAGTAAACTTTTATAAACAGGACCAGAGTGGAAACAGTCATGAGTGGGAGGCAAAGTATAGCATTCATTAAAAGGTGGTAGAAAATGGCCTCCTTGTACCTGCCTTGCCCCACCTTGCAGCCCTAGGAGTCCTCCCTAGGGAGCTGTGCCTGGAGGAAGAACTGTGAGGGGAGAGACTCGATCAGGCAAGGCCTCCTTCCACCTGCCTTGCTCTACCTTCTGCTTCTCAATGTGTATTGTATTGTTTTATGTACCATGGCTTGCCATTGTTTTATTGATTATAGTTTAGATATTATTGTGACTGTTGAGTGGATTTCTGTTTAACTTTTATGTGTTGATATTGTTATTTTATACTGTTCTAATGATTGTTGAATGTTACTTTTTTGATGGAGATTGCCTATTTTATTGTTGAGTTTTATTGTCATATTTTTGTATTGCATTAGATTGTTGTGAGATGTGCATTTTTTGTTTCTTCAGCTTGTAAACCGCCTTGAGTATTGTAAGATAGAGAGGCGGTATACAAATTAAAAACGATGATGATGATTACTTTATCCTGCCTAGTACTTTCTGCTCTGACTGGATGTGGAAACCTGCCATCTTCACCACCCAGCCACCTGGTAACACAAGACTCCATGGAATTAACATGGCTCACCTATCTGCCAAAGGTGCACAGCATTGCCATTCAGATCCCCTCTAACCTTTGCTAATGAATGACATCAAAATTAGCTATCCGCATACCTGTCAAAAGCTTTGGATCAGCATCCCTCCAGCATGGTGAGTGGGAGCAGCAAGTGGTGCTGGAATAAGCAGGTTATCAGAAGATTTGCAGAAATTGTTAAGATGCATCATCTGGCTCTTAGCAAGATGTGTAGGATCCTGCCCATGTCTCTTCAGTTCTGTGTAATCCATTTGCAATAATCATGTGATAAGATGATTGTATTCCACATTGGGTCTCAGGATAGCATTTGACAAACTCAGGAGGAGATTCTTGCCTTCTAAAGTTCAGTGTCCCCGTCAGGCACTCTTGAGAAGAGAGAGTTTGCAAGTGGTAAGCAAGTCCCACTTCTCTTTGACCTTATCTGGAGAAATATCTTTATTGATTAGAGTGTCATCTGACCCATTAACAGAAAGAGTAGCTAATGTCTTAAGTGAGCCATGAGCTTGCTGTTGATTCTGCTAGGGTGGAGAACTATATCTGAAGAACAAATGGAGAGTCCTGCTAGATCAGATAAGAGGCCCCTGCAGCCAACTGTCCTGGTCTCACAATGACCAAACAGATGCTTCAGGGAAACCCACATATAGCTTCTGAACACAACAGGACTCTCCTCCCCCATGATGATCTGCTGGCAGGCCTTAATCTCCTTAATTTTCCAATCCCGTTGGGAAAAATTTGACATGTGTGGGAGGCTGATGGGCTTTTTTTGGTGGGACCAAACACCAAAATCCCACATGCATCAATATTTTAAAGCCTCTATTTTTATTTATATACTCTTTAATCCATCCTGGCGACAAGGAAAAAAACAAGTTCTCAGTCTGAATAAGACTGCAATCTACCAAGAGATGGTCTCTCTCTGTGTGTGTGTGTGTGTGTGTGAGAGAGAGAGAGAGAGACCTACAGAATGCCTCCTTCCACCTGGTTCTTAGTTTTTTCCATTTAGTCATTCCATATCCCATTCCACTGAATTTTTTTCGGGTTTTTCTGGGGGTTTTATGCCCCTCTCAGCGCTACACAAAGCATGCCTCTTATGCAATGGTGGTATAGTTTTGGATACAGAAGCCCAAACATGGGAAGTATCAACTTGATATTACTGCACATGAGACTTAGATATGTGATATAGAAGACTCTGTATGAGAATGGTCTACTGGGCACATGTTCATGACCGTTAAATGCCAGGACATTGTTATCTGCCACCAGAGCTATCTTGTTTGAACTTCTGCAGAAGATAGTTGGGTGTTTCCTGTGAGAGGAGACAAGTTACAAAAGCATCTAACCCAAAACTTATATTATGGGGGAAAATAACTATATATACAATAATGATATGCAAAAGAATTCCAAAACATTATGGGGATAATTAAAGTTCTGGACCTCAGACCACATCCAATTCTCAATCCTTGGGTTCAGTCCTTCTGCATCAGTCCAACAGCAAGTTAATTCCTCTCTTTTGAATAATTAGATTTACGGTACTTTCATTAATCGCGAGCACGCGCGCGCGCACACACACACAGACTGTAGGAGCTGGGTTGGAAGGCAGTAATCTTTCTTTGCCACCCATCAGGTGCTTTGTGCCATTTTGATGATGAGTGTTACTTGCTCAGGCTGATTTTTGGTTAGCTTTTTATGTGAGCAGCTTGCTTCCTCTCAATTGCATTAGAGCCTTTGCACATTGTGGTGGGTCACTAACTTGTGCCAGTGAAAAGCTAATCAGCTTAAGAGGAACCCAGTCAACTTCTCCCCTGCTCAAAGGGGACTTTTTGCTCTGCAGTGCAGAGTGGACTGCATGGTTTCACCTGATTGCTTTATTCTCATGCCCCATCCTAATCTTTCTTAATAAGTGTTAACGAGAATGATGTGTCAAGGTGAGTCTTTATACATGGTGATTTCATTTCTTCAGCATGCAAAGGAGTCTAGTGCATGTTTGGATATAGGCTTGATGGCTAGCATTGAGTGGAAAGTGCATTGTGGCATGATATGGAGCCATCTCCACCCTGTATGCTCTGGTGTTTTTTTCAAAAAATTATTGGAAAGTTGGAGAAACATTGATGTCATGAATCACTTCTGCTAATTGTCACATTGCCCTATAAAGGTGTAGATTTCTATATGCACATAGTTATAATTTCTATATCACTACATCAATATAAGCATGGCTTTCTTTCAGCCACAATTCACCAGAGCTCAATTCCCACACCCCTCAGGTGGGTGCCATGGCTGTTATAAGAGAACAAGGGAGGCCTTCATGGTGAGTTTTTGCAGTTCTTTTTCTAGAAAAATAGCACAGAAAATAGGGATTGTACTGGTGGAATTAACTATCATGCACTTTTTTAAAAATCTGGGGGAAATACTTTCTTCTGTTTTCTTCAAACATTCAAGCTCTACATGTGAAGATTTCTTTACTTCATTCCCTTTGGCAATGAATCTGTTATCTATACCATTTAGCAAGTCATCCCACTCAACTCACACTGTTAAAGCGGCATTTATTTTTATTTAATTTTCTAAAACATATAAAACATTTATCCTGCCAAATGGGCAATCCAAGGGGCTTTTAACGATACTCCTGAAACGAGGACAAAAATTAACAGAGTAAATGAATCCAAAATAATAAAATAGTGAGTACAGGGGAAAACAAGTACCAAGAAATACACCAAGAGATATTAATGAAGCTTTCTGAGCTATTTTGAAGTATTTCTTCACATCCGGGTTTGAACTGGAACTTCTTCTTCCTCTCTGCAGTTTTCCTCCTCTTTGAAAAGTCTCTGGAGTATGACCTTCATGCTCTCCCTGGATCGAGCCCTCTTGTTTCTCCCAATCAGGAAATAAATCAGTGGGTTAATACTGCTATTCAGGCAGCTGCATAATAACCCAACAGATATTACAACAGATCTCACATTATAGTCTACAAATGGAGTGAAAAAACAGATCAATACAATGCAAGTTAATGGGAAAGCTAAGAAGAGGAAGAAGAGGAGGGCAAGTAGAATGGCTGTTAAAGCTTTTCCCTTCTTCCTCTGTTGTGATCTGAAGTAAACTTTTCTAAACAGGACCAGAGTGGAAACAGTCATGAGTGGGAGGCAAAGTATAGCATTCATTAGAAGGTGGTAGAAAATGGTATACTGTAGAATGTTAAAAATAGAAACAATCAAGTTGATTGCAGTGAGCAGGAAAGAAATGATCCATATTGTGGCACACACAAGGGTGGAAAAGTGTGGTGGTCGGTGGCATCTATGCCAAAGTGGGAAAACAACAGAAATACACCTGTCCATGCTAATGGCTGTCAACAGATATTGACCAGTGTTGTACATAAACCACAACAAATTCTCGAATACTGCAAACAAGTTATTATAAAAAGTGAAGAATGGAAATAAAGTCAAAATTCTCATAATTGAAAGAGGAGATAAGCTCATGAGAGCCCCAAGGTCAGCAACAGCCAGATGTAGTATGAAAGTGGTGAAAGGATTCCTCTTCATGCAAAAACCAAGTAACCAGATGACAGTTCCATTCCCAATGATTCCAAAAATGCTAATAAGTAAAATGGAGATGGAGATAAGAATGTCTGCTATATCATATGGTGATAATTCGTGATCGAAACCATCCTGGGGGGTTAGGAAGTCAGTTCCATTTTCTGCTGCAATATCTTCCAATGAAGCATTCAAAGTGGACCAGGATCCCAGGCCATCATTGTTCATCTTGTTGTATCTGGACTTTTGGGCTTTTTCTTGTATAGTTCTAACAAGAGAAAAAAAACAAATGTGGAGTCAGTTTTAGCTGTAAAGCTCAACCATATGAAACTGAGACACTCAAACAATAAAAAAAGATACATGCTATAGTGGGAATTCATGACCGATGAACACTTTAGGAATATAGTCATTGGAATGTTTGCCACAACTTATCAGTTTCAAAGGCTCAGGGGGGAAATGGAGTTCGCTGATGTGTTGTGGATCTTTGCTCTGAGTAAAAAAAATACATTCACAACATCAGTAAGCATATCGTTTTAGAACTCAAATTCTCCTCTTCTGCTCTCTGACTCAGCCTTAAGATCAGAAACTAACCTCTTGTGTCATGGACATTGGTTGGTTGGGTGTTGGAGATGAGGAGTGTGAGAAGGAGTTGAACAGCTCTTGTGATTCCGGAATGAATTGGGAAGGCCTGTGTAATTTTATTGTTATTAAAATGTGATTTTTGAACAAAAGTGGATAAATAAAACTCAAGTTGAATTGGGATTGTTAAGAAATATGAAAATTAGGGGGAAAAAACCCACAATAGATTAGCCAGACAGCAAGAGTTTTACAATGTGGAATGTATTAGACAAACCATTACTCTATCCTGCCTAGTACTTTCTGCTCTGGGAACTAAAAATTCCTGCCGTCTTCACCAGCCTGGTATCCTTCTAACAGAACACTCCATGCAGTTCACCTGGTATCCTTCTAACAGAACACTCCATGCAGTTAACTTGTCCCACCTATCAGCCAAAGGTGCACAGCATTGCCATTCAGCTACATATCCCCTCTTACCTTTGCTAATGAATGACATCAAAAGTAGCTATTCGCATTGCTCTCAAAAACTTTGGATCAGCATCCCTCCGGCATGGTGAGTGGGAGCAGCAAGTGGTGCTGGAATAAGCAGGTAATCAGCAGATTTGCAGAAATTGTTAAGATGCCTCGTCTGGTTCTTAGCAAGATCTGTAGGATTCTGCCCATGTGTCTTCAGTTCTGTGTAATCCATTTGCCAGCGTTGTGTGATAAGCTGGTTGCTTTGTGCATTTGGTCTCAGGATAGCATTTGGAAAACTCAGGAGGAGACTCTTGCCTTCTAAAGTTCAGTGCTCCAAGGAAGCACTCTTGAGAAGAGAGAGTTTGCAAGTGGTAAGCAAGTCCAACTTCTCTTTGTCCCTATCTGGAGAAACATCTTTATTGATTAGAGTGTCACCTGACCCATTAACAGAAAGACTAACCAGTGTATTCAGAGAGTAATCAGCTTGCGGTTGGTTCTGCTGGGGAAGAACGTAGACTGGGGTGGAGAAATATATCTGAAGAACAAAAAAGAGAGTCCTGCTAGATCAGGTGAGTGGCCCTTGTAGTCAATTGTCCTGGTCTCACAGTGGCCAAACACATGGTTCAAGGAAGACCACAACTGCTTCTGAACACAACAGTACTCTCCTCCCCTGTGATGTTCTGCTGGCAGGCCTTAATCACCTTAATTTTCCAACCCCCTTGGGACAACTTTGACCTGTGTGGGAGGCCAATCTGCTTTTTTTGGTGGGGTGTGGGCACACTTCTGTCCGAACCCATATGCACCAGTTCTTTACAGCCTCTATTTATTGATATCAAGTACTGTTCATTCCATCTTGGCGACAAGGAAAAAATTAATTCTCAGTCTGAATAAGGCTGCAATCTAGCCAGATCAAGGGATTGTGTGTGTGTGTGTGTGTGTGTGTTTGTGTGTGTGTGTGTGTGTGTGTGTGTGAGAGAGAGAGAGAGAGAGAGAGAGAGAGAGAGACCTACTTTCATCAGGTTCTAAGTTTTTTCCACACTCACTCATTCAATATCTCATTCCACTGAGTTTTCTTTGGGGTGTTCTGAGGTTTTATGCCTCTTATGCTACAGGAGCCCGAACATGGGTAGTATGAGCTTGATATTACTGCATATGAGATTAAAATATGTGGTATAGAAGGCTCTGTATGAGAATCCTATACTGGGCACATATCTAAAATAACATGAAGATAATGCACTTTGGAGGTCATCTATTTTAACCCCCTGCTCAATGCTAAAATCCTGTGGTCAACCTGAAATCAGTAATCCACATTGAATGCAGGTCAACAAGGCTACGGACAATGCAACCCAAAGTACCGCACACTGACTTACTAGGAATTAGAATGACTCATTAGAACAAGAGTGATATAGACTTCCTGTTTCCTGCTGAGGGAAATGGCTGCCTCCCACAAGAACGGACTCTCAGCTGTTCCAGTAATTCAGGGTTGATAAGGGGGCAATCAGCCCTGCCAACCGCACCATGGTGGGGGAGGGCTGTCTTGCCCACAGATCGTCCATTATCTTTTTTTTTTAAAGATTTTTATTAAGGTTTTACAAAAAGAAGAAAGTTACAGAATAAAAAAGAAAAAAAAGAAAGGAAAAATACAAAAAGTACAAAAATACATAGAAAAAAGGATACAAAGTACAGAAAAAATAAATCGAAAATAGTTAAAAACAAATCAATCTTTTCATATCTTAAATTTCGTTTACTTATTTCCCCGACCTCCTCACACCTCCCTTTTTTGTATTCCCGTTCACATGGTTAATTCAGCAAATCCTTACCCTCTTTCTATTTATCTTAATTCTATATCTCAACATATTATAACTTTATATTTTCATCCGTTATCAATCCGTTTTTACATATTCTTGTTAACCTTGTTGCTAAGGCCGCTTGATTTCAATCCAACATCATTTTAACATTCATTAATTTTACAATGTTTCTGCAAATAGTCTTTAAATTTCTTCCAATCTTCTTCCACCGACTCTTCTCCCTGGTCTCGGATTCTGCCAGTCATTTCTGCCAGTTCCATATAGTCTATCACTTTCATCTGCCATTCTTCCAGGGTGGGTAAATCTTGTGTCTTCCAATACTTTGCGATGAGTGTTCTTGCTGCTGTTGTAGCGTACATAAAGAAAGTTCTATCCTTCTTTGGCACCAATTGGCCGACCATGGCAAGGAGAAAGGCCTCTGGTTTCTTCAGAAAGGTATATTTAAATACCTTTTTCATTTCATTATATATCATCTCCCAGAAAGCCTTAATCCTTGGGCACGTCCACCAAAGGTGAAAGAATGTACCTTCATTTTCTTTACATTTCCAACATTTATTATCGGGCAAATGATAGATTTTTGCAAGCTTGACTGGTGTCATGTACCACCTGTATATCGTTTTCATAATATTCTCTCTTAAGGCATTACATGCCGTAAATTTCATACCTGTGGTCCATAACTGTTCCCAGTCCGCAAACATAATGTTATGTCCAACATCTTGTGCCCATTTAATCATAGCAGATTTAACCGTTTCATCCTGAGTATTCCATTTCAACAGCAAGTTATACATTCTTGAAAGTATCTTAGTTTTGGGATCTAACAGTTCTGTTTCCAATTTTGATTTTTCCACCTGGAAGCCATTTTTTTTGTCCAAATTGTAAGCCTCCCTTATTTGATAATAGTGAAGCAAGTCTCGCACTTTATCTTTTAATTTCTCAAAACTCTGCAATTTCAATTTGTCTCCTTCTTGTTCCAGAATTTCCCAATATTTCGGCCATTTGGCCTCCATATTGAGCTTTTTCTGAGCCTTCGCTTCCATCGGTGACAACCACCTTGGGGTTTTATTTTCAAGTAGGTCCATATATCTTATCCAGACATTAAACAATGCTTTCCTGACAATATGGTTTCTAAATGCTTTATGTGCTTTAACCTTGTCATACCACAAATATGCATGCCACCCAAAAACGTTATTAAAACCTTCTAAATCCAAAATGTCTGTGTTCTCAAGAAGCAGCCATTCTTTCAACCAGCAGAATGCTGCTGATTCATAATAGAGTTTAAGGTCTGGCAGGGCAAATCCACCTCTTTCCTTTACATCAATTAGTATTTTAAATTTTATTCTGGGCTTCTTGCCCTGCCAAACAAATCTAGAAATGTCTCTCTGCCACTTCTTGAAACAGTCCATTTGGTCCAAAATTTGCAATGATTGAAACAAAAATAACATTCTTGGCAATACATTCATCTTTATGACAGCAATTCGACCTAACAAGGAAAGCTTCAAATTTGACCATATTTCTAGATCCTTTTTCACTTCTGACCAACATTTCTCATAATTGTCTTTAAATAAGTTTAAGTTCTTAGCGGTCATATTAACCCCCAGGTATTTTACTTTTTAAACCAATGTTAAACCTGTCTCCTTCTGAAACCTCTCTTTCTCGATCAGTGTTAAGTTTTTCTCAAGAACTTTAGTTTTTAACTTGTTCAACTTAAATCCTGCCACATGACCAAATTCTTGAATCAGTTCTAATACTCTTTTAGTACTAGATTCTGCCTCCTGTAACATCAGTACTAAGTCATCTGCAAAAGCTTTCAATTTGTACTGTTTGGCTCTGACCTGTATACCTTTAATCAAACGGTCCCTTCTGATCATATTTAGCAAAACCTCCAGGACCGAAATAAAAAGCAATGGGGAAATTGGGCAGCCTTGTCATGTCCCTTTCTCTATCTTAAATTACTCTGTCACCACATTATTAACTATTAGTTTAGCCTTTTGTTCTGAGTAAATTGCACCTATACCATTTTCAAACCCTTGTCCAACCCCCATCCCCTGAAGATTTTTCTTCATGAAACTCCAAGAAATATTATCAAAGGCTTTCTCTGCATCTACAAAGATTAGGACTGCTTTAGTGTTAATGTTCACTTGCAACTTCTCCAAGATGTTAATTATATTCCTCGTGTTGTCAGACAAGTGTCTACCTGGGAGAAAGCCAGCTTGGTCTTTATGTATCTCCTCCACTAATCCTTTTTTTAGCCTTTTAGCCGAGATATCTGCAAAAATTTTGTAATCCACATTAAGCAGGGATATGGGGCGGTAGTTCTTAAGTTGTGTCTTTTCAGACTCAGTTTTCGGTATAAGTGTAATATAGGCTTCCTTCCACGACTCTGGCGCTTTTTTCCCCTCCAAAATTTCATTGCAGACCTCCTTTAGTGGTTGAATTATCCAATCTTTCAAAGATCTATAATATTTTGAGGTTAAACCATCCGGCCCTGGAGATTTGCCCAACTGCATATTCTGGATGGCACCTTCCACCTCCTGTTCTGTTATTTTATAGTTCAACATTAACTTATTTTCTTGAGAGATTTTTTTGTAGTCCATTTGTTTTTAGAAATTGATTTATGTCAGTTTCTTTCTGTGGCCCTTGTGTATATAACTGTTTAAAATACCTCTGGAAACATTTTCTAATTTCCACTGGATTCTGTATATTCTTTCCTTCCACTTCCAAATTGGTAATAGTGTTGAGTTTTTGTCTTTTTTTCATTTGCCAAGCTAGCAGTTTCCCACATTTGTTAGCCAATTCAAATGTCCTTTGTCTCATCTGTTTGATTTTCCATTCTATTTCCTGGTTCATCATTTTCATATATTGAACTTGATATAACTTTATTTCTCTCAGAATCTCTTGTGACTTTGGTTTCGCTCTCAATTTCCTCTCTCCCTCTTTTATTTTCTCCAAAATTTTATCTTTTTTCTCATTTTGAGTTCTCTTCTTTATTGCATTCTGTTGAATTAGGAACCCCCTCATAACTGCTTTGCTTGTGTCCCAGATTACTCTTTTTTCCATAGTAGTGTTCATATTTATCTCAAAATAGTCTCTCAAGGTTTTTTGGGCCTTCTTAGTAACCTCTGCTTCTCTAAACAAGGTGTCATTCATCCTCCATCTAAAGGAACCAGTTGGTGTTAGTTTCATGTCCATTCTCACAGCATTATGGTTGGAGCAAGTTTTAGGGCAAATTTCCGCTTTTCGAATCTTGGGAGCCAGTCCTCTAGTTATCCAGATTTGGTCAATTCTTGTCCATGTCATTTTGGCTTCAGAGAAGAAAGTTCCCTCTCTACCCAAGGGATTCTTTGTTCTCCAAATGTCAATCAAGTCCATATTGTCAGTCATCTCAAAAAAAGTTTTTGGTAGTCTGCCATCTTTAGTAACTACCTGTCTCTGTGACTTATCCATGTTTGTAGATACCACTCCATTCATATCTCCCATCATAATAATGTTGTAATCCATATAGTCCAACAATGTCTCATGCAACTTCTTAAAAAATTCAGATTTCCCCTCGTTTGGTGCATATACTCCTACTATCAAAAATTTCTCTCCTTGTGTTTGGATTTCAATTGCCACAAATCTTCCTTGGTCATCTTTAAAGATAAATTTCGGTGATAGGCTCTCTTTTGCATAAATTACTACTCCTCTCTTTTTGACCTTGTCCGATGAAATAAACTCTTGACCCAATCTTTTATTAATCAATACTTTCCTATGTAGCCTTATCACATGTGTTTCCTGTAAGCAAATCAAGTCCAACTGTTCCTTTTTCAATAAATGAAAGACTTTTTTCCTTTTCTCTGGGGAGTTAAAGCCATGAATATTCCAACTTAATAGTTGCAGAGACATGGTGTATTTATTTTGCTTTTCCTCCAACTGCACCCAGTAGTTGTTCTTGTTCTGTCGGTGGTATCACTTTCTCTAGCTTGTCCAGTCCCAAAGGTAGTGGTACTATGTCTTGTATTCCTGGTTTTAATGCTCTTGGCTCTTCTTCAGCTTCTTTTTGCAGGTCTTCTCCGTGCTCTCTCAAAAAATTTTCTTTATCTTCCACTGATCTTATTTTAAACTTTCTCCCTTTGGAGGTAAAGGATAGGCCTTGGGGGAATTCCCACCTAAAAACGGTTCTATTTCCTCTCAACAGGGCCACCAGATCTCCGTAATTAGCCCTAAGATCCAAAAGGTATTTCGGGATGTCCTTAAATATCTCCACTCTTGATTCATGTATTTCCAAAGTCTTCTGGAAGTGCAGACTCAATATTTTGTCTCTTTCCTCTTTTGTTCGGAGGGTAATCAAACAGTCTCTCACCCTGTTCTTTCTCCCCCCTCTTCCAAGTCTAAAAGCGCTTACTATCTTGAAATCTTGCTTATCTGAGTCTAAGTTCCAAAAGTCTGCAAATTCCTGCGTAAGAAAATCACTCAAACTATCTTTCTCAAGTTCAGGTACAGCCCTGATCCTTAAATTTGTCTGTTTTTCTTTCAATTCAATCATAGACAGCAATGACCTGTGATCCTCGAGTTGCCTACATATCGGTGGTATCTTTTTCTCTACAGCCAATGCTTTTTCCTTTGCTTCTTCAGCTGTCTTTCGATTCGAAGTAGATTCCTGCAGCAGTTTCTCAATAGATTCTGTATTGGAGTTCACCTTCTGCCCCAAGTTATTGATGCTTAAAGTGTTTTGATCAATTTTAGTTGTTGCTTCAGCAACTTGTTTGCTTAATTTTTCCAAAGATTCAATTTTTTTTCCTAATTCTGAAGCTAAACCCTCTTCAGATGCCATTCCTTTTAGCCCAACTTGAGCAGAATCTTCCCCTAGTGGAGCAGAAGGGCCAGATGCTGATGCTCTTCGCTGCTGCAGTCTAATTTTACCCGATCTTGTTGTTTTTTCCTGAGGCAAGTTTGCCATAACACTTTATCTATGGATCAAGGTCAGTCCCACAGTTAGAGCTTGTTTTGTAGTGGCAAATTCCCCTGGCCAGTTTAGAGTGGAAAATTCCCTGGCCAGTTGTAGCAATTTCAAAGTTCCTCTAGGGGGACACAGTAACAGTCAAAACTTGTTGCAATAAAGTAACTTTTCCAACTTTCCCAAATCCCCCCTTTAACGAAGTAAGCAACAGTTTCAAGTCCGGAGAAACCCTTCAGAATCAAAGTATCTCTCTTACAGAGTTAGCTGTCAAAAAGTTGCATTGTCCATAAACAGCGCGATTCACAGTACGGCAGTTCTATTGTCCCTTGGCAGTCCGTTCCCAGGCATTAAGTGGTGGTCTTTGTTCCCTTTTCTATCTTTTTTTGCAGGCAAAAAATACTTCCGCCTTTTCCCTCCCCTCTCCAGATCGTCCGTTATCTGTCCTCCACAACAAGATGGGCTTGGAGCATGAAATGATGAGCTGGGCACTCTCTGAAGCCACTCCCATGAGCCAAAATATCTGTTTTCAAAAAATGAAGGAGATTTGGGCAAAAAACAGGCATGTTCCAGATGGAAAGAGATAAAAGAAAAATCTGCCTAATTATACAGTTGCTGGTTGCTAAGTTTTGGACTCTAAAAGGACTCTCATCTCGACGTGTGGATTAATGAGGTGAGCGACTGCTGTCTTTTTGCATTTGTCATATTTGTTACCTCATGATTTGGCAAAGCTCACCCAGAAAGAAATTAATTATTCAATTAATTCTTATGCAATGGTGGTATAGTTTTGGATACAGGAGCCCAAATATGGGAAGTATCAACTTGATATTACTGGACATGAGACTTAAATATGTGATATAGAAGACTCTGTATGAGAATGGTATACAGTGGATGCTTGGGTTGTGAATGTGATCTGTGCAGGATTCACTTTCGCAACCTGCAGCAGTGCATCTGCGCATGCGTGGGTCGCGATTCGGCGCTTCTGTGCATGTGCAAGGCGCGATTTAGTGCTTCTGCTCATGTGCAACCGCTGAAACCTGGAAGTAACCTGTTCCGCTACTTCCGGGTTTTGGCACGTCTGTAACCCTACAAAACACAACCTAAAGCATCTGTTACCTGAGGTATGACTGTACTGGGCACATGTTCATGACCGTTAAATGCCAGGACATTGTTATCTGCCACCAGAGCTATCTTGCTTGAACTTCTGCAGAAGATAGTTGGGTGTTTCCTGTGAGAGGAGACACTTAGAAAAGCGTCAAAACCAAAACTGATATTATGGGGGAAGTAACTATATATGTAATAATGATATGCAAAAGCATTCCAAAATACTATTGGGATGATTGAAGAACTGGACCTCAGACCAAATTCAGTTCCAAATTCTTGGGCTCTATCCTTCTTCAGCAGGCCAACAGCAATTTGATTCCTCTCTTTTGAAGCATCAGATTTAATTTCATTAATCGCACACACACACAAGGACACACACACTAAGAGAGAGAGAGAGACAGACAGACAGACAGACAAACAAACAAACAGAGACAGAGACTGCAGGAGCTACGATTGAAGACAGTAATCTCTCCCTCTTACCCATCAGGTGCTTTGTGCCATTCTCATGATGAGTGTTACTTGCTCAGGCTGATTTTTGGTTAGCTTTTTATATGAGCAGCTTGCTTCCTCTCAATTGCATTAGAGCCTTTGCACATTGTGGTGGGTCACTTAGGTTGTGCCAGTGAAAAGCAAATCAGCTTAAGAGGAGCCCAGTCATCTTCTCCCCTGCTCAGAGGTGACTCTTTGCTCTGCAATGCACAGTGGACTGCATGGTTTCACCTGACTGCTTTATTGTCATGCCTCATCCCAATCCTTCTAAATAGGATGATGTGTCAAGGTGAGTCTTTATCCATGGTGATTTTGGTTTTTCACCATGCAAAGGAGTCTAGTGTAGGTTTGGATATAGGCTTGATGGCTAGCATTGAGTGGAAAGTGCGTTGTGGCATGATATGGAACCATCTCCCTCCTATATCCCCTGGTGTTTTTTTCAAAAACTTTATTGGAAAGATAAACATTGATGTCATGAATCACTTCTGCTAATTGTCACATTGCCCTATAAAGGTGTAGATGGCAGAACTTTGCGTATTTCTATATGCACATAGATGGGATCCTCATAACAGAGTCCTGGTTGTGCTCGGGACCCAAGAGCTCACCTGAGAGGGTTGAAATGGGGGGTGGGGGTGGGGGGAGAGCAGTAAGTCCTGGTCATTCCCCTGGGATCATGCCAGGTTGGTTTAGCCAATAGCCAGTAGGTGGCGTGATCCTTGGTGCTTTAAAAACAGCAGTGTGATGCAAGTGGGGCACTTGCATTTGCATGGCTGAACAACCACCCACCCTCCCAAGTTTAGGTAGAGTCGCTTGGCCTTGCTTTGGTTTGGTTTGCCTGTTTTGGAACAGGGGCTTGGCAGGAATTTTTTTCCATTTGGCAGATTGGCTTTAGCCATTTAATTTTTGCCTACCCCTTAGCAAATCATCGCAACTTGTAAGGTGGTGGTTAGGCATTGGCTCAGTTGGATTGTGGGGAGGGGAGGTGTGGCCATCACCTGCCCCTCTAGCAACTGGGTATTCTGTTAAAGGAATCTGGGGGTCTTGGATCTCGTCCGAAGTCCGCTTGAGGGGCTAGGGCCATGCCAGGACCACAGGAACCCCAGGGTGAGCTTAGGTTGGTTCTCATAGAGCTTGCTCCCTCATTTGGTTTACCGCATTTGACGATCACCCTGAGAGGTGGAGTCAGTTATACTGGGGAGTCAATGCCTAAGCCTATACCGCTCACGTGATTGTATTTCAATAAAGTTGTGGCCAAAATTTGCCCCAAAAGTTAAACTAATATAAGTGTCTGTGTGTATTTATTTCAGGGGTAGGTCTTGGGGCCTCGATACGCAATTATAATTTCTATATCACTACATCCAGATAATAAGCAGTGCTCTTTTTTAGCCGTAAATAACTGGAACTCAGTTTCAGCACCTCTCAGCTGCATGCTGTTGCAGTTATAAGAGAACAAGGAAGGCCTCATGGTGAGTTTCTGCACCTCTTTTTCTAGAAAAATAGCACAGGAAATAGGGATTGTACTGGTGGAATGTTCTATCATGCACTTTTTTAAAAATCTGGGGAAAATATTTTCCTCTGTTTTCTTCAAACATTCGAGCTCTACATGTGAAGATTTCTTTACTTCATTCTCTTTGGCAATGAATCTGTTTTCTATACCTTTTAGCAAGTCATCCCACTCAACTCACACTGTTAAAGCAGCATTTATTTTTATTTAATTTTCTAAAACATATAAAACATTTATCCTGCGAAACTGGCAATCCAAGGGGCTTTTAAGGATACCCCTGAAAAGAGGACAAAAATTAGCAGAGTAAATGAATCCAAAATAATAAAATAGTGAGTACAGAGGAAAACAAGTACCAAGAAATACACCAAGAGATATTAATGAAGCTTTCTGAGCTATTTTGAAGTCTTCACATCCGGGTTTCAACTGAAACTTCTCTTTTCTCTCTGCAGTTTTCCTCCTCTTTGAAAAGTCTCTCGAGTATGACCTTCATGCTCTCCCTAGATTGAGCCCTCTTGTTTCTCCCAATCAGGAAATATATCAGTGGGTTAATACTGCTATTCAGGCAGCTGCATAATAACCCAACAGATATTGCAACAGATCCCACATTAAAGGCTATCAATGGAGTGAAAAGAAGGATTAATGAAATGCAAGTAAGTGGGAAAGCTAAGAAGAGGAAGAAGAGGAGGGCAAGCAGGATGGCTGCTAAAGCTTTTCCCTTCTTCCTCAGTTGTGATCTGAAGTAAACTTTTATAAACAGGACCAGAGTGGAAACAGTCATGAGTGGGAGGCAAAGTATAGCATTCATTAGAAAGTGGAATAAAATGGTATTCTGTAGAATGTTAAAAATAGAAAAAATACAGTTGATTGCAGTGAGCAGGAAAGAAATGATCCATATTGTGGCACACACAAGGGTGGAAAAGTGTGGTGGTCGGTGGCATCGATGCCAAAGTGGGAAAATGACAGAAACACACCTGTCCATGCTAATGGCTGTCAACAGATATTGACCAGTGTTGTACATGAACAACAACAAATTATTGAATACTGCAAACAAGTAAATATAAAATGGTAAGAATGGAAATAAAGTCAAAATTCTCATAATCGAAAGAGAAGAGAAACTCAGGAGAGCCCCAAGGTCAGCAACAGCCAGATGTAGTATGAAAGTGGTGAAAGGATTCCTCTTCATGCAAAAGCCAAGAAACCAGATGACAGTTCCATTCCCAATGATTCCAAAAATGCTAATAAGTAAAATGAAGATGGGGATAAGAATGTCTGCTATACGATATGTTGATAATTCATGATCAAAATCGTCCTCGGGGATTAGGAGGTCGGTTCCATTTTCTGCTCCAATATCTTCCCATGAAGCATTCCCAGGGGACCAGGATCCCAGGCCATCATTGCTCATCTTGCTGGATCTCTACTTCTGAGCTACTCCTTCCTACCAGGAGAATAGAAACAAATGTGGAGTCAGTTTTGGCTACAAAGCTCAACCATATGAAAGTGAGACACTCGTATTAGAAATAGAAATACTTTATTGTCACTGAACCACTTGTTTACAGTGAGATTAAATGAGCCCCCTCCCCCCACAATCTCTCAGTCCTTGTTACACTCTGTGTGCTGTCGTATGACCACCAACCCCGAACGTCAGCTGCAATGTTGCTGTCTTCCATTCAGCAGCCTCACAGCCCACAGGTAGAAACTGTTCTTTAGCCTGTTGGTGTGACTTATTTCCAATATTTTTCCTAACACTGAGAGATTCATTCTGCTCCATATTTCTAAATTTCTTTTTACCTCAAGCCCAATTTTTTCATAGTTATTTTTAAATAGGTTTATATTTCTTGATGTTAACCAAATCCCTAAATATTTAACCTTTTTATGGACTTCAAGACTGATAAGAAATATTAAAATCAGAAAAAGACCCACAATAGATAAGCCAAACAGCAAGATTTTTACAACGTAATGAATAAGACAAACTGTTAGTCCATCCTGCCTAGTACTTTCTGCTCTGACTGGATGTGGGAACCAAAAATTCCTGCCGTCTTCACCAGCCATCCGCCTGGTATCCTTCTAACAGAACACTCCAGGGAGTTAGCTTGTCCCACCTATCTGCCAAAGGTGCACAGCATTGCCATTCAGCTACAAATCCCCTCTTACCTAATTAATGACATCAAATTTAGCTATTCACATACCTTTCAAAAGCTTTGGATCAGCATCCCTCAGGCATGATGAGTGGGAGCAGCAAGTCGTGCTGGAATAAGCAGGTAATCTTAAGATTTTCAGAAATTGTTAAGATGCCTCATATGGCTCTTAGCAAGATGTGTAAGATATTCCTACGTGTCTTCAGTTCTGTGTAATCCATTTGCCCGCATCATGTGATAAGATGATTGTATTCCACATTGGGTCTCAGGATAGCATTTGAAAAACTCAGGAGGACACTGCCTTCTAAAGTTCAGTTTCCCAAGCAGGAACTCTTGAGAAGAGAGAGTTTGCAAGCGGTAAGCAAGTCCAACTTCTCTTTGTCCCTCCTGCTGATACAGGAGCCCAAACATGGAAAGTATCAACTTGATATTACTGCATATGAGACTGAAATATGTGATATAGAAGAGTCTGTATGAGAATGGTCTACTGGGCACATGTCCTTGACCGTTAAATGCCAGGACATTGTTATCTGCCACCAGAGCTATCTTGCTTGAACTTCTGCAGAAGATAGTTGGGTGCTTCCTGTGAGAGGAGACAGTTACAAAAGCATCAAACCCAAAACTTATATTATGGGGAAAATAACTGTATCTGCAATAATGATATATAAAAGAATTACAAAACATTATGGGGGTAATTAAAGTTCTGGGACTCACACCATATCCAATTCTCAATCCTTGGGTTCAATCCTTCTGCATCAGTTCAACAGCAAGTTAATTCCTCTCTTTTGAATAATTAGATTTATGGTACTTTCGTTACGCACACGCGCGCGCGCACACACACAAACAGACTGTAGGAGCTGTGTTGGAAGGCAGTAATCTTTCTCTGCCACCCATCAGGTGCTTTGTGCCATTTTGATGATGAGTGTTACTTGCTCAAGCTGATTTTTGTTTAGCTTTTTAAGTGAGCAGCTTGCTTCCTCTCAATTGCATTAGAGCCTTTGCACATTGTGGTGGGTTACTAACTTGTGCCAGTGAAAAGCTAATCAGCTTAAGAGGAGCCCAGTCAACTTCTCCCCTGCTCAAAGGGGACTCTTTGCTCTGCACTGCAGAGTGGACTGCATGGTTTCACTGATTGCTTTATTCTCATGCCCCATCCTAATCCTTCTTAATAAGTGTTAACGAAAATGATGTGTCAAGGTGAGTCTTTATACATGGTGATTTCAGTTCTTCACCATGCAAAGGAGTCTAGTGTAGCTTTGGATATAGGCTTGACGGGTAGCATTGAGTGGAAAGTGCATTGTGGCATGATATGGAACCACCTCCCTACTGTATCCTCTGATGATTTTTTTCAAAAAATTTAATGGAAAGATAGAGAAACATTGATGTCATGAATCACTTCTGCTAATTGTCACATTGCCCTATGAAGGTGTAGATAGCAGAATTTTAACAATTTTTATAACAACCATATAATAAGCATGGCTTTTTTTCAGCCGCAACTCACCAGAACTCAATTCCCACACCTCTTAGGTGGGTGCCATGGCTATAATAGGAGAACAAGGCAGGCCTTTATGGTCAGTTTCTGCACCTCTTTTTCTAGAAAAATAGCACAGAAAATAGGGATTGTACTGGTGGAATGTTCCATCATGCATTTTTTCAAAAAATCTGGGGGAAATACTTTCTTCTGTTTTCTTCAAACATTCGAGCTCTACATGTGAAGATTTCTTTACTTCATTCCCTTTGGCAATGAATCTGTTATCTATACCATTTAGCAAGTCATCCCACTCAACTCACACTGTTAAAGCGGCATTTCTTTTTATTTAATTTTCTAAAACATAAAAAGCATTAATTCTGCCAAATGGGCAATCCAAGGGGCTTTTAACAGTACTGCTAAAACAAGAACAAAAATTAACAGAGTAAATGAATCCAAAATAATAAAATAGTGAGTACAGAGGAAAACAAGTACCTAGAAATACACCAGAGGATAGAAAATGAAGTTTTCCCAGCTATTTTGAAGTCTTCACATCCGGGTTTGAACTGGAACTTCTTGTTCCTCTCTGCAGTTTTCCTCCTCTTTGAAAAGTCTCTGGAGTATGACCTTCATGCTGTCCCTAGATCGAGTCCTCTTGTTTCTCCCAATCAGGAAATAAATCAGTGGGTTAATACTGCTATTCAGGCAGCTGCATAATAACCCAACTGGTATTGCAAAAATTACAACATTATAGTCTATAAGTGGAGGGGAAAATCTGATTAATAAAATGCAAGTAAATGGGAAAGCTAAGAAGAGGAATAAGAGGAGAGCAAGTAGGATGGCTGTTAAAGCTTTTCCCTTCTTCCTCAGTTGTGATCTGAAGTAAACTTTTATAAACAGGACCAGAGTGGAAACAGTCATGAGTGGGAGACAAAGTATAGCATTCATTAGAAGCAGATAGAAAAGGGGATTCATTGTATCTCTAAAAAGATAAAGAATCATGCTGATTACAGTGAGCAGGAAAGAAATGATCCATATTGTGGCACACACAAGGGTGGAAAAGTGTGGTGGTCGGTGGCATCTATGCCAAAGTGGGAAAACAACAGAAACACACCTGTCAATGCTAATGGCTGTCAACAGATATTGACCAGTGTTGTACATGAACAACAACAAACAGTCGAATACTACGAACAAGTTACTATACAAAGGTAAGAATGAAAATAAACTCAAAATTCTCATAATCGAACAACAAGATAAGCTCATGAGAGCCCCAAGGTCAGCAACAGCCAGATGTAGTATGAAAGTGGTGAAAGGATTGCTCTTCATACAAAAGCCAAGAAACCAGATGACAGTTCCATTCCCAATGATTTCAAAAATGCTAATAAGTAAAATGGAGATAAGTAAAATGGGGATAAGAATGTCAGCTATACTATATGGTGATAATTCATAATCAAAACCATCCTGGGGGGTTAGGAGGTCAGTTTCATTTTCTGCTCCAATATCTTCCAATGAAGCATTCAAAGTGGACCAGGATCCCAGGCCATCATTCCTCATCTTGCTGGATCTGTACTTTTGGGTACTTTTTCTTGTATAGCTCTTACTACCAGGAGAAAATAAACAAATGTGGAGCCAGTTTTAGCTATAAAGCTCAACCTATTAAACTGAGACAAACAATAATAAAAGAGACATGCTATAGTGGGAATTAATGACTGATAAACAAACACATTAGGAATATGGTTCACAGGAATGTTTGTCACAAATTATCAGTTTCAAAGGCTTTGGGGGGAAATGGAGTTCGCCGATGTGTTGTGGATCTTTCCTCTAAGTAAAAAAACTGCATTCACAACATCAGTAAGCACATCATTTTAGAACTCAAATTCTCCTCTTCTGCTCTCTGACTCAGGCATAAGATCGGAAATTAACCTCTGTGTCATTAACTTCGGTTGGTTGGGTGGTGGAGAAGACGAGTGTGAGAAGGAGTTGAACAGCTCTTGTGATTCTGGAATGAATTGGGAAGGCATGTGTAATTTTATTGTTATTAAAATGTGATTTTGAACAAAAGTGGATAAATAAAACTCAAGTTGAATTGGGATTGTTAAGAAATATGAAAATTAGAAAAAAAAGCCACAATAGATTAGCCAGACAGCAAGATTTTTGCAATGTGGAATATATTAGACAAACCATTACTCTATCCTGCCTAGTACTTTCTGCTCTGACTGGATGTGGGAACCAAAAATTTCTGCCGTCTTCACCAGCCATCCACCTGGTATTCTAATAACAGAACACTCCAGGGAATTAGCTTGTCCCGCCTATCAGCCAAAGGTGCAAGCACTGTCATTCAGCAACAGATCCCCTCTTACCTTTGCTAATGAATGACATCAAAAGTAGCTATTCGCATTGCTCTCAAAAAACTTTGGATCAGCATCCCTCCGGCATGGTGAGTGGGAGCAGCAAGTGGTGCTGGAATAAGCAGGTAATCAGAAGATTTGCAGAAATTGTTAAGACGCCTCATCTGGTTCTTAGCAAGAAGTGTAGAATCCTGCCCATGTCTCTTCAGTTCTGTTTAATCCATTTGCCAGCATCGTGTGATAAGCTGGTTGCTTTGTGCCTTGGGTCTCAGGATAGCATTTGGCAAACTCAGGAGGAGATTCTTGCCTTCTAAAGTTCAGTGCCCCAAGCAAGCACTCTTGAGAAGAGAGAGTTTGCAAGTGGTAAGCAAGTCCAACTTCTCTTTGTCCCTATCTGGAGAAATATCTTTCTTGATTAGAGTGTCACCTGACCCATTAACAGAAAGACTAACCAGTGTATTCAGAGAGTAATCAGCTTGCTGTTGGTTCTGCTGGGGAAGAACGTAGGCTGGGGTGGAGAAATGTATCTAAAGAACAAAAAGAGAGTCCTGCTAGATCAGGTCAGTGGCCCTTGCAGTCAATTGTACTGGTCTCACAACTGCCAAACAGATGCTTCAAGGAAGACTACAACAGCTTCTGAATACAACAGTACTCGCCTCCTCCGTGATGTCCTGCTGGCAGGCCTTAAGCGCCCCCTTGAGAAAACTTTGACATGTGTGGGAGGCCAATCTGCTTTTTTTGGTTGGATGTGGGCACACTTCTGTCCGATCCCATATGCACCAGTTCTTTACAGCCTGTATTTATTGATATCGAGTACTCTTCATTCCATCTGGGTGACAAGGAAAAAATTAATTCTCAGTCTGAATAAGGCTGCAATCTAGCCAGATCAAGGGACTGTGTGTGTGTGTGTGTGTGTGTGTGTGTGTGTGTGAGAGAGAGAGAGAGAGAGAGAGAGAGACCTACTGCATGCGCCTTCCATCAGGGTCTAATTTTTTTCCACACTCACTCATTCAATATCCCATTCCACTGAGTTTTCTTTGGGTTGTTCTGCAGTTTTTATGTCCCTCTCAGTGCTACACAAAGCATGCCTCTTATGCAATGGTGAAACACACCTGTCCATGCTAATGTCTCTCTGTGTGTGAGAGGGGGGGGAGGGAGAGAGAGAGCTACAGAATGCCTCCTTCCACCTGGTTCTTAGTTTTTTCCATTTAGTCATTCCATATCCCATTCCACTGAATTTTTTTTGGGTTGTTCTGCAGTTTTTATGTCCCTCTCAGTGCTACACAAAGCATGCCTCTTATGCAATGGTGGTATAATTTTGGATACAGGAGGGCAAACATGAGAAATATCAACTTGATATTACTGCACATGAGACTTAGATATGTGATATAGAAGACTCTGTATGAGAATGGTCTACTGGGCACATGTTCATGACCGTTAAATGCCAGGACCTTGTTATCTGCCACCAGAGCTATCTTTCTTGAACTTCTGCAGAAAATAGTTGGGTGTTTCCTGTTAGAGGAGACAGTTACAAAAGCATCAAACCCAAAACTTATATTATGGGGAAAATAACTATATATGCAAAAATGATATGCAAAAGCATTCCAAAACATTATGGGGGTAATTAAAGTTCTGGGCCACAGACCAAATCCAGTTCTCAATCCTTGGGTTCAATCCTTCTGCATCAGTCCAACAGGAAGTTAATTCCTCTCTTTTGAAACATCAGATTTACTTTCATTAATCGTGCACGCGCGCACACACACACTAAGAGAGAGAGAGAAAGACAGACAGAGAGATACAGAGACTGCAGGAGCTGGGTTTGAAGACAGTAATCTTTCTCTGTCACCCATCAGGGCTTTGTGCCATTCTGATGATGAGTCTTACTTGCTCATGCTGATTTTTGGTTAACCTTTTATGTGAGCAGCTTGCACACTGTGGTGGGTCACTTAGGTTGTGCCAGTGAAAAGCTAATCAGCTTAAGAGGAACCCAATCATCTTCCCCCCTGCTCAGAGGTGACTCTTTGCTCTGCAATGCACAGTGGACTGCATGGTTTCACCTGACTGCTTTATTCTCATGCCCCATGCCAATCCTTCTTAATAAGTATTGACCAGAATGATGTGTCAAGGTGAGTCTTTATACATGGTGATTTCAGTTCTTCACCATGCAAAGGAGTCTAGTGTAGCTTTGGATATAGGCTTGACGGCTAGCATTGAGTGGAAAGTGCATTGTGGCATGATATGGAACCATCTCCCCTGTATGCTCTGGTGTTTTTTTCAAAAACTTTATTGGAAAGATAGAGAAGCATTGATGTCATGAATCACTTCTGCTAATTGTCACATTGCCCTATAAAGTTGTAGATGGCAGAATTTTATGGATTTCTATATGCACATAGTTACAATGTCTATATCACTACCTTCGTATAATAAGCAGGGATCTTTTTCAGCCAGAACTCTCCGGAACTCAATTTCGGCACCTCTCAGATGGGTGCCATTGAAATTGTAATAGCACAGAAAATAGGGGTTATAGTGGTAGAATGTCCCATAATGCACTTTTTTTCAAAAAATCTGGGGAAAATATTTTCTTCTGTTTTCTTCAAACATTTGGGCCCTACGTGTGAAGATTTCTTTACTTCATTCCCTTTGGCAATGAATCTCTTTTGTATACCATTTAGCAAGTCATCCCTCTTGTCAAAGTCTGTTGAAGTGGCATTTCTTTTTATTTCATTTTCTCAAACATGTAAAACACTTATCCTGCAAATTAGGGAATCCAAGGGGCTTGAAACGATACTACTGAAACGAGGACAAAAATTAACAGAGTAAATGAATCCAAAATAATAAAACAATAGTGAGTACAGAGGAAAACAAGTACCAAGAAATACACCAAATGATAGAAAATGAAGCTTTCTAGCTAGTTTGAAGTCTTCACATCCGGCTTTGAACTGGAACTTCTTGTTCCTCTCTGCAGTTTTCCTCCTCTTTGAAAAGTGTCTAGAGTATGACCTTCATGCTCTCCCTGGATCGAGTCCTCTTGTTTCTCCCAATCAGGAAATAAATCAGTGGGTTAATACTGCTGTTCAGGCAGCTGCATAATAACACAACAGATACTTTAAAAGATGAAACATCATAGTCCAAAGGTGGATCGAAAAAATAGATTAATGAAATGCAAGTAAATGGGAAAGCTAAGAAGAGGAAGATTATGAGGGCAAGTAGGATGGCTGTTAAAGCTTTTCCCTTCTTCCTCTGTTGTGATTGAAACCAAACTTTTATAAACAGGTTCAGAGAGGAGACAGTCATAAGTGGGAGGAAAAGAACAGCATTTAACAGAAGCTGGTAGAAAAGGAGGTCCAGAAAAATATTAAAAATAAAAAGAATCAAGTTGATTACAGAGAACAGGAAGGAAATGATCCATATTGTGGCACACACAAAGGTGGAAAAGTGTGGTGGTCGGTGGCATCTATGCCAAAGGGGGAAAACAACAGAAACACACCTGTCCATGCTAATGGCCGTCAACAGGTATTGACCAGTGTTGTACATGAACAACAAGAAAAACTCAAACAACTGTACACACAAGCTAATATCCACAGATAAGGATGGAAATGACACCACAAGATACACAATCAAATAAGAAGATAAGCAAATGAGGGCCCCAAGGTCAGCAACAGCCAGATTTAGTATGAAAGTGGTGAAAGGATTCCTCTTCATGCAAAAACCAAGAAACCAGATGACAGTCCCATTCCCCATAAGTCCAAAAATGCTAATAACTAGAATTAAGAAATATAGAATATTTACTGCTGGAAGATATAGTGATGATTTCTGATCAAAACCATCCTGGGGGGTTAGGAGGTCAGTTCCATTTTCTGCTCCAATATCTTCCCATGAAGCATTCAAAGTGGACCAGGATCCCAGGCCATCATTGCTCATCTTGCTGGATCTCTACTTTTGAGCTACTCCTTGTATTGCTCTTCCTACCTGGAGAAAATAAACAAATGTGAAGTCAGTTTTGGCTTATAAGCCCAACCATATTAAACTGAGGCACTCAAACAATAATAAAAGAGACATGCTATAGTGGGAATTCATGACTGATCAACAAACACTTTAGGAATATAGTTCTTTGGAATGTTTGTCACAACTTATCAGTTTCCAAGGCTTTGGAGGGAAATGGAGTTCGCCGATGTGTTGTGGATCTTTCCTCTGAGTAAAAAAAAACTACATTCACAACATCAGTAAGCATATCATTTTAGAACTCAATTTCTCTTCCTCTGCTCTCTAACTCAGCCTTAAGATCAGAAACTAATGTCTTGTGTCGTAGACATTGGTTGGGTTGTGGAGAATATATAATTGGTGGTACTGCTATTATTGTAATATGGAATGATTTGCTTTGATTTGTCATTAATTGGAAGATTTTCAATGGAAAGGAATAAAAATTAGTTATTCCTCCGCAGCATTCGCAACCTGCAGTAGTGCACCTTCGCATGCGTGGGTTGTGATTCAGTTCTTCTGCGCATGTGCAAAGAACGATTTAGTACTTCTGCGCACACACAACCGCCGAAACCGAGAAGTTACCCATTCCAGTACTTCCAGGTTTTGGCACGTCCGTAACCTGAAAAAACACAACCTGAAAAACGAAATGCCAGGCCCTTGTTATCTGCCACCAGAGCTATCTTGCTTGAGCTTCTGGAGAAGATAGTTGGGTGTTGCCTGTGAGAGGAGACACTTATAAAAGCATCAAAACCAAAACTGATATTATGGGGAAAGTAACTATATATGTAATGATGATAGACAAAAGCATTCCAAAATATTATGGGGATCATTGACGTTTTGGACCTCAGACCACTAACCTCTTGTGTTGCAGACATTGAGGGTGGAATGGCTGGGTGGTGGAGAAGAGGAGTGGGAGAAGGAGTTGAACAGCTCTTGTGTTTAGGAAAACAAAAGCCAGAATGAATTGGGAAGGCATCTGTTTTTTTATTATTATTAAAAGGTGATTTTTAAGAAAAGTGAATAAAATAAAACTCAAGTCAAATTGAGATTGATAAGAAATATGAAAATCCGAAAAAGACCCACAATAGATAAGCCAGGCAGCAAGATTTTTACAATGTGTAATGAATAAGACAAACTGTTAGTCCATCCTGCCTAGTACTTTCTGCTCTGACTGGATGTGGGAACCAAAAATTCCTGCCATCTTCACCTGCCATCCAACTGGTATCCTACCAACAGAACACTCCATGGAGTTAGCTTGTCCCACCTATCAGCCAAAGGTGCACAGCATTGCCATTCAGCTACAGATCCCCTCTTACCTTTGCTAATGAATGACATCAAATTTAGCTATTCACATACCTTTCAAAAGCTTTGGATCAGCATCCCTCAGGCAAGGTGAGTGGGAGCAGCAAGTGGTGCTGGAATAATCAGGTAATCGGAAAATTTGCAGAAATTGTTAAGATACCTCATCTGGTTCTTAGCAAGATGTGTAGGATCCTTCCCACATGTCTTCAGTTCTGTGCAACCCATTTGCCAGCATCATGTGATAAGATGATTGTATTCCACATTGGGTCTCAGGATAGCATTTGACAAACTCAGGAGGAGATTCTTGCCTTTTAAAGTTCAGTGTCGCTAACAGGAACTCTTGAGAAGAGAGAATTTGCAAGTGGTAAGCAAGTCCAACTTCTCTTTGTCCCTCCTGCTGATACAGGAGCCCAAACATGGAAAGTATCAACCTATATTACTGCATATGAGACTGAAATACGTGATATAGAAAACTCTGTATGAGAATGATATACTGGGCACATGTTCATGACCGTTAAATGTCAGGACCTTTTTATCTGCCACCAGAGCTATCTTGCTTGAACTTCTGCAGAAGATAGTTGGGTGTTTCCTTTGAGAGGAGACAGTTACATAAGCATCAAACCCAAAACTTATATTATGGGGGAAAGTGACTATATATGCAATAATGATATGCAAAAGAATTCCAAAACATTATGGGGTAATTAAAGTTCTGGGCCTCAGACCACATTCAGTTCTCAATCCTTGGGTTCTATCCTTCTTCAGCAGTCCAACAGCAAGTTAATTCCTCTCTTTTGAAGCATCATATTTACTTTCATTAATCGCACACACACACAAGCACACACACACTAAGAGAGAGAGAGAGACAGCCACAAACACAGACACAGACACAGAGACTGCAGGAGCTAGGACTGAAGACAGTAATTTCTCCCTGTTACCCTCCAGGTGCTTTGTGCCATTCTGATAATGAGTGTTACTCGCTCAGGCTGATTTTTGTTTAGCCTTTTATGTGAGCAGCTTGCTGCCTCTCAATTGCATTAGAGCCTTTGCACACTTTGGTGGGTCACTTAGGTTGTTCCAGTGAAAAGCTAATCAGCTTAAGAGGAGACCAGTCATCTTCTCCCCTGCTCAGAGGTGACTCTTTGCTTTGCAGTGCAGAGTGAACTGCATGGTTTCACCTGCCTGCTTTATTCTGATGCCCCATCCCAATGCTTCTTAATAAGTGTTGACGAGAATGATGTGTCAAGGTGAGTCCATGGTGATGTCGGTTCTTCATCGTGCAAAGGAGTCTAGTGTAGCTTTGGATATAGCATCAATGGCTAGCATTGAGCGGAAAGTGCATTGTGGCATGATATGGAACCATCTCCCTCCTATATCCCCTGGTGTTTTTTTCAAAAATTTATTGGAAAGATAGAGAAACATTGATGTCACAAATCACTTCTGCTAATAGTCACATTGCCCTATAAAGGTGTAGATGGCAGAACTTTGTGTATTTCAATATGCACATAGATGGGATCCTCATAACAGAGTCCTGGTTGTGCTCGGGACCCAAGAGCTCACCTGACAGGGTTGGAATGGGGGGGGGGCGGGAAGTCCTGGCCATTCCCCTGGGATCATGCCAGCTGGCTTTAGCCAATAGCCTGGAGGTTGTGTGATCCCAGGTGCTTTAAAAACAGAAATGTGATGCATGTGAGGCACTTGCATTTGCACCACTGAACACCTGCCCACCCTCCCAAGTTTAGGTAGAGTCGCTTGGCCTTGCTTTGGTTTCGGTCGCCTGTATTGGAACAGGGGTTGGATAGGATTTTTTTTTCCATTTTCAGATTGGCTTTAGCCATTTGATTTTTGCCTACCCCTTAGCAAATCATCACATCTTGTAAGGTGGCTGTTAGGCATTGGCTCAGTTGGATTGTGGGGAGGGGAGGTGTGGCCATCACCTGCCCCTCCAGGAACTGGGTATTCCTTTAAAGGAATCTGGGGGTCCTGGATCTTGTCTGAAGTCCACTTGAGGGGCTAGGGCCATGCCAGGACCACAGGAACCCCAAGGTGAGCTTAGGCTGGTTCTCATCAAGTTTGCTCCCTCATTTGGTTGACCCCATTCAACGATCACCCTGAGATGTGGAGTCAGTTATAGTGGGGAGTCAATGCCTAAGCCAATAACGCTCACGTGATTGTATTTCAATAAAGTTGTGGCCAAAATTTGCCCCAAAAGTTAAACTAATATAAGTGTCTGTGTGTATTTATTTTAGGGGTGGGTCTAGGGGCCTCGAGACGCAATTATAATTTCTATATCACTACATCCATATAATAAGCAGTGCTATTTTTCAGCCGTAACTAATTGGAACTCAGTTCCAGCACCTCTCAGGTGCGTGCCGCTGAAATTATAACAGAACAAGGGAGGCCTTTATGGTGAGTTTCTGCACCTCTTTTTCTAGAAAAATAGCACAGAAAATAGGGATTGTACTGGTGGAATGTTCTATCATGCACTTTTAAAAAAAATCTGGGAGAAACATTTTCTTCTGTTTTCTTCAAACATTTGAGCTCTACATGTGAAGATTTCTTTACTTCATTCCCTTTGCAATGAATCTGTTTTCTAAATCATTTAGCAAGTCATCCCTCTTAGCTCAAAGTCTGCTGAAGTGGCATTTCTTTTTATTTCATTTTCTAAAACATACAAAACATTAATCCTGCCAAATGGGCAATCCAAGGGGCTTTTAGCGATACTCCTGAAACAAGGACAAAAATTAACAGAGTAAATGAATCCAGAATAGTAAAATAGTGAGTACAGAGGAAAACAAGTACCAAGAAATACACCAAGAGATAGAATATGACACTTTCTGAGCTATTTTGAACTCTTCACATCTGGCTTTGAACTGGAATTTCTTGTTCCTCTCTGCAGTTTTCCTCCTCTTTGAAAAGCCTCTGGAGTATGACCTTCATGCTCTCCCTGGATTGAGCCCTCTTGTTTCTCCCAATCAGGAAATAAATCAGTGGGTTAATACTGCTATTCAGGCAGCTGCATAAGAACCCAACAGATTCCACATTATAGTCTATAAGTGGAGTGAAAAAACTGATTAATAAAATGCAAGTATATGGGAAAGCTAAGAAGAGGAAGAAGATGACAAGTAGAATGACTGTTAAAGCTTTTTCCTTCTTCATTTGTTGTGATCTAAAGTAAACTTTTATAAACAGGATCAGAGTGGAAACAGTCATGAGTGGGAGGCAAAGTATAGCATTCATTAGAAGCAGATAGAAAAGGGGATTCATTATATCTCCAAAAAGAGAATAAATCATGCCGATTACATGGAGCGGGAAAGAAATGATCCATATTGTGGCACACAGAAGGGAGGAAAAGTGTGGTGGTCTGTGGCATCGATGCCAAAAGGGAAAGACGACAGAAACACACCTGTCCATGCTGATGGCTGTCAACAGATATTGACCAGTGTTGTACATGAACAACAACAAATACCCGAATACTGGGACCAAGTAAATATGCCAAAGTAAGTATGGAAATAAATTCAAAATGCTCATAATCGAAAGAGAAGATAAGCTCATGAGAGCCCCAAGGTCAGCAACAGCCAGATGTAGTATGAAAGTGGTGAAAGGATTCCTCTTCATGCAAAAGCCAAGAAACCAGATGACAGTCCCATTCCCAATGATTCCAAAAATGCTAATAAGTAAAATGAAGATGGGGATAAGAATGTCTGCTATACGATATGGTGATAATTCATGATCAAAACCATCCTGGGGGGTTAGGAGGTCAGTTTCATTTTCTGCTCCAATATCTTCCCATGAAGCATTCCAAGGGGACCAGGATCCCAGGCCATCATTGCTCATCTTGCTGGATCTCTACTTTTGAGCTACTCCTTCCATGGCTCTTCCAACCAGGAGAAAAGAAACAAATATGGAGTCAGTTTTGGCTACAAAGCTCAACCATATGAAAGTGAGACACTCATATTAGAAATAGAAATAATTTATTGTCACTCAACCACTTGTTTACAGTGAGATTAAATGAGCCCCCCTCCTCCCCACAATCTCTCAGTCCTTGTTACAGTCTGTGTGCTGTCCTACGACTACCTACCCCGAACATCAGCTGCAATGTTGCTGTCTTCCATTCAGCATTCTCACAGCCCACAGGTAGAAACTGTTCTTTAGCCTGTTGGTGTGACTTATTGCCGATATTTTTCCTAACATTGTGAGATTCATTCTGCTCCATATTTCTAAATTTCTTTTTATCTCAAGCCAAATTTTTTTCATAGTTATTTTTAAATAGGTTTATGTTTCTTGATGTTAACCAAATCCCTAAATATTTAACCTTTTTATGGACTTCAAGACTGATAAGAAATATGAAAATCAGAAAAAGACCCACAATAGAGAAGCAAGATTTTTACAACATAATGAATAAGACAAACTGTTAGTCCATCCTGCCTAGTACTTGCTGCTCTGACTGGATGTGGGAACCAAAAATTCCTGCCGTCTTCACCAGCCATCTACCTGGTATCCTTCTAACAGAACACTCCATGGAGTTAGCTTGCCCCACCTATCTGCCAAAGGTGCACAGCATTGCCATTCAGCTACAGATCCCTTCTTACCTTTGCTAATGAATGACATCAAATTTAGCTATTCACATACCTTTCGAAAGCTTTGGATCAGCATCCCTCAGGCAAGGTGAGTGGGAGCAGCAAGTGGTGTTGGAATAAGCAGGTAATCAGAAGATTTGCAGAAATTGTTAACATGCCTCATCTGGCTCTTAGCAACATGTGTAGGATCCTTCCCACATGTCTTCAGTTCTGTGTAACCCATTTGCCAGCATCACGTGATAAGATGATTGTATTCCACATTGGGTCTCAGGATAGCATTTGACAAACTCAGGAGGAGATTCTTGCCTTTTAAAGTTCAGTGTCCCAAGCAGGAACTCTTGAGAAGAGAGAGTTTGCAAGCGGTAAGCAAGTCCAACTTCTCTTTGTCCCTCCTACTGATACAGGAGCCCAAATATGGAAAGTATCAACCTATATTACTGCATATGAGACTGAAATACGTGATATAGAAGAGTCTGTATGAGAATGATATACTGGGCACATGTTCATGACCGTGAAATGCCAGGACATTGTTATCTGCCACCAGAGCTATCTTGCTTGAACTTCTGCAGAAGATAGTTGGGTGTTTCCTGTGAGAGGAGACAGTTACAAAAGCATCTAACCCAAAACTTATATTATGGGGAAAACAACTACATATGTAATGTTGTTGTTGTTTAGTCGTTTAGTTGTGTGCGACTCTTCGTGACCCTATTGACCAGAGCACGCCAGGCACTCCTATCTTCCACTGCCTCCCGCAGTTGGGTCAGACTCATGTTTGTAGCTTCGAGAACGCTGTCTAACCATCTTGTCCTCTGTCGTCCCCTTCTTCTTGTGCCCTCAATCTTTCCCAAAATCAGGGTCTTTTCCAGGGAGTCTTCTCTTCTCATGAGGTGGCCAAAGTATGTAATAATGATATGCAAAAGAATTCCAAAACATTATGGGAGTAATTAAAGGTCTGGGCCTCAGACCACATTCAGTTCTCAATCCTTGGGTTCTATCCTTCTTCAGCAGTCCAACAGCGTTAATTCCTCTCTTTTGAAGCATCATATTTACTTTCATTAATCACACACACACACACAAGCACACACACACTAAGAGAGAGAGACACAGAGAGAGAGAGAAACACAGACACAGACAGAGACTGTAGGAGCTAGGATTGCAGACAGTAATTTCTCCCTGTTACCCACCAGGTGCTTTGTGCCATTCTCATGATGAGTGTAACATGCTCAGGCTGATTTTTGGTTAGCCTTTTATGTGAGCAGCTTGCTGCCTCTCAATTGCATTAGAGCCTTTGCACACTGTGGTGGGTCACTTAGGTTGTACCAGTGAAAAGCTAATCAGCTTAAGAGGAGCCCAGTCATCTTCTCCCATGCTCAGAGGTGACTCTTTGCTCTGCAATGCAGAGTGGACTGCATGGTTTCACCTGACTGCTTTATTCTCATGCCTCATCCCAATCCTTCTAAATAGGATGATGTGTCAAGGTGAGTCTTTATCCATGGTGATTTTGGTTTTTCACCATGCAAAGGAGTCTAGTGTAGGTTTGGATGTAGGCTTGATGGCTAGCATTGAGTGGAAAGTGCGTTGTGGCATGATATGGAACCATCTCCCTCCTATATCCCCTGGTGTTTTTTCCAAAAACTTTATTGGAAAGATAGAGAAACATTGATATCATGAATCACTTCTGCTAATTGTCACATTGCCCTATAAAGGTGTAGATGGCAGAAATTTGTGTATTTCTATATGCACATAGATGGGATCCTCATAACAGAGTCCTGGTTGTGCTCAGGTCCCAAGAGCTCACCTGACAGGGTTGAAATGGGGGGGAGAGCAGTAAGTCCTGGTCATTCCCCTGGGATCGTGCCAGGTTGGTTTAGCCAATAGCCAGTAGGTGGCGTGATCCTAGGTGCTTTAAAAACAGCAGTGTGATGCAAGTGAGGCACTTGCATTTGCACGGCTGAACAACCACCCACCCTCCCAAGTTTAGGTAGAGTCGCTTGGCCTTGCTTTGGTTTGGTTTGCCTGTTTTGGAACAGGGGCTTGGTAGGAATTTTTTTCCATTTGGCAGATTGGCTTTAGCCATTTAATTTTTGCCTACCCCTTAGCAAATCATCGCAACTTGTAAGGTGGTGGTTAGGCATTGGCTCAGTTGGATTGTGGGGAGGGGAGGTGTGGCCATCACCTGCCCCTCCAGGAACTGGGTATTCTGTTAAAGGAATCTGGGGGTCTTGGATCTCGCCCAAAGTCTGCTTGAGGGGCTAGGGCCATGCCAGGACCACAGGAACCCCAGGGTGAGCTTAGGTTGATTCTCATCGAGCTTGTTCCCTCATTTGGTTTACCGCATTTGACGATCACCCTGAGAGGTGGAGTCAGTTATAGTGGGGAGTCAATACCTAAGCCAATAGCGCTCACGTGATTGTATTTCAATAAAGTTGTGGCCAAAATTTGCCCCAAAAGTTAAACTAATATAAGTGTCCGTGTGTATTTATTTCAGGGGTAGGTCTTGGGGCCTCGATACGCAATTATAATTTCTATATCACTACATCCAGATAATAAGCAGTGCTCTTTTTTAGCCGTAACTAACTGGAACTCAGTTTCAGCACCTCTCAGGTGCATGCCATTGCAATTGTAAAAGAACAAGGGAGGCCTTTATGGTGAGTTTCTGCACCTCTTTTTCTAGAAAAATAGCACAGAAAATAGGGATTGTACTGGAGAAATGTTCTATCATGCACTTTTTTAAAAATCTGGGAGAAATGTTTTCTTCTGTTTTCTTCAAACATTCGAGCTCTACATGTGAAGATTTCTTTACTTCATTCCTTTGGCAATGAATCTGTTTTCTATACCATTTAGCAAGTCATCCCTCTTAACTCAAAGTCTGTTGAAGTGGCATTTCTTTTTATTTAATTTTCTAAAACATACAAAGCATTACTCCTACCAAAACAAGGACTGCTAAAACAAGGACAAAAATTAACAGAGTAAATGAATCCAAAATAGTAGAATAGTGAGTACAGAGGAAAACAAGTACAGTGGTGCCTCGCAAGACGAAATTAATTCGTTCCGCAAGTTTTTTCTTCTTGCGAGTTTTTCGTCTTGCGAAGCACGGTTTCCCATAGGAATGCATTGAAAATCAATTAATGTGTTCCTATGGAGACCGCCTTCAGACCAGGCTGTGCGCCTTCCCCTCTGTTCCCGGACCTGTCCTGAAGGCTTGCGGTGGGAGGAGGGCTTTCCTCCCGACCGCCAACATTCAGAATGCTGTTCTGAATGTTGGCGGTGGGGAGGAAAAACCCTCCTCCCACCGCAAGCCCCGGGAACAGAGGAGAAGCCCTGCGCGCCTTCTCCTCTGTTCCCGGACCTCCCACCGCAAGCCTTCAGGACAGGTCCGGGAACAGAGGAGAAGGCGCGCTGCGCTTCCCCGCTGTCCCCGGAGATTTCCCTATGGGCTTTCGTCTTGCGAAGCAAGCCCATAGGGAAATTTGTCTTGCGAAGCCGCTAAAAATCGGAAAACCCTTTCGTCTTGCGGGTTTTTCGTTTAGCGAGGCATTCGTCTTGCGGGGCACCACTGTACCAAGAGATAGAATATGACGCTTTCTGAGCTTTTTTGAAGTCTTTCATCACATCTGGGTTTGAACTGAAACTTCTCGTTTCTCTCTGCAGTTTTCCTCCTCTTTGAAAAGTCTCTGGAGTATGACCTTCATGCTCTCCCTGGATCGAGCCCTCTTGTTTCTCCCAATCAGGAAATAAATCAGTGGGTTAATACTGCTATTCAGGCAGCTGCATAATAACCCAACAGATATTGCAAAAAATTCAACATTATAGTCTATATGTGGAGTGAAAAAACGGATTAATGAAATGCAAGTAAGTGGGAAAGCTAAGAAGAGGAAGAAGAGGAGGGCAAGCAGGATGGCTGTTAAAGCTTTCCCCTTCTTCCTCTGTTGTGATCTGAAGTAAAGTTTTATAAACAGGACCAGAGTGGAAACAGTCATGAGTGGGAGGCAAAGTATAGCATTCATGAGAAGGTGGTAGAAAATGGTATACAGTAGAATGTTAAAAATAAAAAGAATCATGCCGATTACAGTGAGCAGGAAAGAAATGATCCATATTGTGGCACACACAAGGGTGGAAAAGTGTGGTGGTCGGTGGCATCTATGCCAAAGTGGGAAAACGACAGAAACACACCTGTCGATGCTAATGGCTGTCAACAGATACTGACCAGTGTTGTACATGAAAAACAACAAACAGTCGAATACTACGAACAAGTTACTATACAAAGGTAAGAATGAAAATAAACTCAAAATTCTCATAATCGAACAACAAGATAAGCTCATGAGAGCCCCAAGGTCAGCAACAGCCAGATGTAGTATGAAAGTGGTGAAAGGATTCCTCTTCATGCAAAAACCAAGAAACCAGATGACAGTTCCATTCCCCATAAGTCCAAAAATGCTAATAAGTAAAATGGAGATGGAGATAAGAATGTCTGCTATACGATATGGTGATAATTCGTGATCGAAACCATCCTGGGGGGTTAGGAGGTCAGTTTCATTTTCTGCTCCATTATCTTCTAATGAAGCATTCAAAGTGGACCAGGATCCCAGGCCATCATTGCTCATCTTGCTATATCTGTACTTTTGAGTACTATTTCTTGTATAGATCTTACTACCAGGAGAAAATAAAGAAATGTGGAGTCAGTTTTGGCTATAAAGCTCAACCATATTAAACTGAGACACTCAAACAATAGCAAAAGAGACATGCTATAGTGGGAATTCATGTCTGATGAACAAACAAACACTTTAGGAATCTTGTTTATTGGAGTGTTTGTTGAAACACATCAGTTTCAAAGGCTTTGAGGGGAAATGCAATATTCTGGTGGGTTATGGATCTTTCCTACGAGTAAAAAATCGACATTCACAATATCACTAAGCATATCATTTTGGAAAGTCAAGTTTCTCAACTTCTGGTCTCTGACTCAGCCTTAACATCTGAAACTAACCTCTTGGGTCATGGACATTGGTTGGTGGGGTGGTAGAGGAGTGTGAGAAGGAGTTGAACAGCTCTTGTGATTAGGGAAACAAAAGCCAGAATGAATTGGGAAGGAATCTGTAATTTTATTATTATTAAAATTTGATTTTTAACAAGTGGATAAATAAAACTCAAGCCAAATTGAGTTTGATAAGAAATATGAAAATCAGAAAATGACCCACAATTGCTTAGCCAGACAACAAGATTTTTACAATGTAGAATGTATTAGACAAACCATTACTCTATACTGCCTAGTACTTTCTGCTCTGACTGCATGTGGAAACCAAAAAATCCTGCCGTCTTCACCAGCCATCCACCCGGTATCCTTCTAACAGAACACTCCATGGAGTTAGCTTGTCCCACCTATCTGCCAAAGATGCACAGCATTGCCATTCAGCTACACTTGCCTTCTACCTTTCTAAGGATTTATATCAAAATTAGCTATTCGCATACCTGTCAAAAGCTTTGGCTCAGCATCCCTCAGGCATGGTGAGTGGGAGCAGCAAGTGGTGCTGGAATAAGCAGGTAATCAGAATCTTTGCAGAAATTGTTAAGATGCCTCATCTGGTTCTTACCAAGATGTGTAGAATCCTGCCCATGTCTCTTCAGTTCTGTGTAATCCATTTGCCAGCATCGTCTGATAAGCTGGCTGCTTTGTGCCTTGGGTCTCAGGATAGCATTTGGCAAACTCAAAAAAAAGACTCTTGCCTTCTAAAGTTCAGTGCACTAAGCAAGCACTCTTGAGAAGAGATTGTTTGCAAGCGGTAAGCAAGTCCAACTTCTCTTTGCCCCTATCTGGAGAAATATCTTTATTGATTAGAGTGTCACCTGACCCATCAACAGAAAGACTAACCAATGTATTCAGAGAGTAATCAGCTTGCGGTTGGTTCTGCTGGGGAAGAACGTAGGCTGGGGTGGAGAAATATATGTGAAGAACAAAAAAGAGAGTCCTGCAAGATCAGGTCAGTGGCCCTTGCAGTCAATTGTCCTGGTCTCACAGTGGCCAAACAGATGGTTCAAAGAAGACCACAACAGCTTCTGAACACAACAGTACTCTCCTCCCCCATGATGTTCTGCTGGCAGGCCTTAATCACCTTAATTTTCCAACCCCCTTGGGACAACTTTGACATGTGTGGGAGGCCAATCTGCTTTTTTGGGTGGGGTGTGGGCACACTTCTGTCCGATCCCATATGCACCAGTTCTTTACAGCCTCTATTTATTGATATTGAGCACTCTTCATTCCATTTTGGCGACAAGGAAAAAATTAATTCTCAGTCTGAATAAAGCTGCAATCTAGCCAGATCAAGGGATAATTTCCATATCACTACATCCATATAATAAGCATGCCTTTTTTTCAGCCACAACTCACCAGAGCTCAATTCCCACACCTCTCAGGTGGGTGCCATGGCTATAATAGGAGAACAAGGCAGGCCTTTATGGTGAGTTTCTGCACCTCTTTTTCTAGAAAAATAGCACAGAAAATAGGGATTGTACTGGTGGAATGTTCTGTCATGCACTTTTTTTAAAATCCTGAGGGAAATATTTTCTTTTGTTTACTTCAAACATTCGAGCTCTACATGTAAAGATTTCTTTACTTCATTCCCTTTGGCAATGAATCTGTTTTCTATACCATTTAGCAAGTCATTCCACTCAACTCACACTGTTAAAGCGGCATTTATTTTTATTTAATTTTCTAAAACATGTAAAACATTTATCCTGCCAAATGGCCAATCCAAGGGGCTTTTAACGATACTCCTGCAACAAGAACAAAAATTAACAGAGTAACTGAATCCAAAATAATAAAATAGCGAGCACAGAGGAAAACAAGTACCAAGAAATACACCAAGAGATAGAAAATGAAGCTTTCTGAGCTATTTTGAAGTCTTTCTTCACATCCGGGTTTGAACTGAAACTTCTCATTTCTCTCTGCAGTTTTCCTCTTCTTTGAAAAGTCTCTGGAATATGACCTTCATGCTCTCCCTGGATCGAGCCCTCTTGTTTCTCCCAATCAGGAAATAAATCAGTGGGTTAATACTGCTATTCAGGCAGCTGCATAAGAACCCAACAGATTCCGCAAAATAGGTTATAAATGGAGTGAAAAAACTGATTAATACAATGCAAGAAAGAGGGAAAGCTAAGAAGAGGAAGAAGAGGAGGGCAAGTAGGATGGCTGTTAAAGCTTTTCCCTTCTTCCTCTGTTTTGATCTAATGTAAACTTTTATAAACAGGACCAGAGTGGAAACAGTCATGAGTGGGAGGCAAAGTATAGCATTCATTAGAAACTGGAATAAAATGGTATACGGTAGAATGTTAAAAATAGAAACAATCATGCTGATTACAGTGAGCAGGAAAGAAGTGATCCATATTGTGGCACACACAAGGGTGGAAAAGTGTGGTGGTCGGTGGCATCTATGCCAAAGTGGGAAAACAACAGAAACACACCTGTCCATGCTAATGGCTGTTAACAGATATTGACCAGTGTTGTACATGAAGATAAAAAGATTGGAAAACAATAATACAATCAAATGCATATAGGGAGGTACAGATAAAAATGACCTCAGAAGATATATAATGGAAAAAGTAAATAAGGATATGAGAGCCCCAAGGTCAGCAGCAGCCAGATGCAGGATGAAGGTGGTGAAAGGATTCCTCTTCATGGAAAAGCCAAGAAACCAGATGACAGTTCCATTCCCAATGATTCCAAAAATGCTAAGAAGTAAAATGGAGATAAGTAAAATGGGGATAAGAATGTCTGCTATACGATATGGTGATAATTCATGATCAAAATCATCCTGGGGGGTTAAGAGGTCAGTTCCATTTTCTGCTCCAATCTCTTCCAATGAAGCATTCAAAGTGGACCAGGATCCCAGGCCATCATTGCTCATCTTGCTGTATCTGTACTTTTGGGTACTTTTTCTTGTATAGATCTTACTACCAGGAGAAAATAAACAAATGTGGAGTCAGTTTTAGCTGTAAAGCTCAACCATATTAAACTGAGACACTCAAACAATAACAAAAGAGACATGCTATAGTGGGAATTCATGACTGATGAACACTTTAGGAATGTAGTCATTGGAATGTTTGTCACAATTTATCAGTTTCAAAGGCTTAGGGGGGAAATGGAGTTCGCCAATGTGTTGTGGATCTTTGCTCTGAGTAAAAAAATTACATTCACAACATCAGTAAGCATATTGTTTTACAACTCAAATTCTCCTCTTCTGCTCTCTGACTCAGCCTTAAGATCAGAAATTAACCTCTTGTGTCATGGACATTGTTTGGTTGGGTGTTGGAGAAGAGGAGTATGAGGAGTTGAACAGCTCTTGTGATTCTGGAATGAATTGGGAAGGCATGTGTAATTTTATTGTTATTAAAATGTGATTTTGAACAAAAGTGGATAAAATAAAACTCAAGTTGAATTGAGATTATTAAGAAATATGAAAATTAGAAAAAAAACAACCCACAATAGATTAGCCAGACAGCAAGATTTTTGCAATGTGGAATGAATTAGACAAACCTTTAGTCCATCCTGCCTAGTACTTTCTGCTCTGACTGGATGTGGGAACCCAAAATTTCTGCCATCTTCACCAGCCATCCGCCTGGTATCCTTCTAACAGAACACTCCATGGAGTTAGCTTGTCCCACCTATCTGCCAAAGATGCACAACATTGCCATTCAGCTACAGATCCCCTCTTACCTTTGCTAATGAATGACATCAAAATTAGCTATTCGCATTGCTCTCAAAAACTTTGGATCAGCATCCCTCCGGCATGGTGAGTGGGAGCAGCAAGTGGTGCTGGAATAAGCAGGTAATCGGAAGATTTTCAGAAATTGTTAAGACGCCTCATCTGGTTCTTAGCAAGAAGTGTAGGATTCTGCCCATGTTCCTTCAATACTGTGTAATCCATTTGCCAGCATCGTCTGATAAGCTGGTTGCTTTGTGCATTGGCAAACTCAGGAGGAGACTCTTGCCTTCTAAAATTCAGTGTCCCCGTCAGGCACTCTTGAGAAGAGAGAGTTTGCAAGTGGTAAGCAAGTCCAACTTCTCTTGACCTTATCTGGAGAAATATCTTTACTGATTAGAGTGTCACCTGACCCATTAACAGAAAGACTAACCAATGTATTCAGAGAGTAATCAGCTTGCGGTTGGTTCTGCTGGGGAAGAACGTAGGCTGGGGTGGAGAAATATATCTGAAGAACAAAAAAGAGAGTCCTGCTAGATCAGGTCAGTGGCCCTTGCAGTCAATTGTCCTGGTCTCACAGTGGCCAAACAGATGCTTCAAGGAAGCCCACAACAGCTTCTGAACACAACAGTACTCTCCTCCCCCGTGATGTTCTGCTGGCAGGCCTTTATCGCCTTAATTTTCCAACCCCCTTGGGACAACTTTGACATGTCTGGGAGGCCAATCTGCTTTTTTTGGTGGGGTGTGGGTACACTTCTGTCCGATCCCGTATGCACTAGTTCTTTAAAGCCTCTATTTATTGATATCAAGTACTCTTCATTCCATCCTGGGGGACATGGAGAAAAATATCTCAGTCTGAACAAGGCATAGCCATACCATAAGATGTTATTTCTGATGTATTTTTGCGGGGGAGAAAAAAAGAAAGAAGGAGAGAAAGCCACTCCATTCTATGCCACTCCAACTCACTCTCACTCATTCAACATTCCATCCCACTGAGTTTTCAGTGGGGTGTTCAGAGGTTTTTATGCCCCTCTCAGAGCTACCCAAATCTACTGAAGTATGCCTCTTATGTAAAGGTCATACAGTTTTGTCTACAGGAGTATCAACTTGGTGTTACTGCACATGAGACTGATATATACGAATATGTATGACATACTGGGCACATGTTCTTGGCAGTTAAACACCAGGGCATTATTATCTGCCATCAGAGCTATCTTGCTTGGGCATGTGTAGATGATAGTCAGGTGTTTCCTCTCGATGAAGATAGTTACAATATGTCATGTGAAAAAGAACTATATACAAAAGCATTCCCAAACAGCCTTCTGCAAAATAAATAAAATCACTAGTCTTGTCAACACTCCTTTGACTCATCTCAAAGTTTTGCATGAGACAGCCATGAACCTTGACCTTGCCTGCACATTTGCATTCCAGTGCTGGACTAAGAGTGGAGAGAGCTAGATTGAAATCACTATTTAGCAATGGCACTTAGTGAGTGCCCTTGATTCAGTCACACACTCACCCTACCCTACCTCACAGAATTGTTGTAAGGATAAACTGAAAGGTGATGCATACCACGTATACCATATTTTAAGGGACATGGGTGGCGCTGTGGTCTACACCACTGAGCCTCTTGGGCTTGCCGATCAGAAGGTTAGCGGTTTGAATTCCCATGACAGGATGAGCTCCTATTGCTCTGTCCCAGCTCCTGCCAACCTAGCAGTTTGAAAGCATGCTGGTTCAAGTAGATAAATAGGTACAGCTGCAGCGGGAAGGTAAACAGCGTTTCCATGCACTCTGGTTTTCATCACGGTGTTTCATTGCACCAGAAGTGGTTTAGTCATGCTGGCTGCATGACCCAAAAAGCCATCTGTGGACAAATGCCGGCTCCCTCAGCCTGAAAGCGAGATGAGCACCACACCCCATAGTCACCTTTGGCTGGAATTAACCATCCCTTTACCTTTACTTATACCATATTTAGTTGGCATAGCAGAAGTGCATACCCCTTATCCCAGGCCTCATCCTGAAGGAGAGTAGGGAGGCTTTCCTGGCATCCCCATGCCTTTTCATGCTGGTGAGGCATTCCTTATCAGGCTCCTAAAAGGTATTGCTAAACAAACGCTGCTGGCAAGAAGCTTTGGGGAAGAGGTAGGTGAAATCTTGCTCCCCTCGTGTGCAGCAGCTGTATGTGAGTTGGGGGCAGGGGCAGAAAAAGCATCTGATATGTCCAGCTGCAATTGCATGACATCACCTCGGAGTTCTCTGTGTTTACTTTTAGTCAGGGTGAAGCAAGGAGTCTCATGCAAAGTGCTCTCAGTGTGTTTGATTAATAGTGCTCTGATGTTGCCTTCCACAAATGCAGAGCCATAGCTGGGGGGGGGGGGGGAGGTTTACGCCAGGACTTTTGCCCTGGGTGAAATCTCCAAGGGGTACCATTGATGCTCCTAGCCTGCCAGTCATTTTACTGTCTGGGCTTTAGAACAGTTCTCTCTGCACCTCTGTGTGTGTGAGACCGAGAGTGGGAATGTAGGGTGGGGAGAAAACTCTTTCCAAATCCTTTCCCTCCTCCTTCCTTTTTTCCCACCCAGATTCTGGACTTCTCTCTTTCGCAGCCTCTTCCTGCCCACTAAACCCTGTTACCTCTTCAGCTTCCAATACCACCACCACCACCACCTCCTCCTCCTCCTCCTCCTCCTCCCAGTCTCCTCCCTCTGACCACTCATCATTATCCCACCACCAATCCCCTGGCTCTGAGTCTTCTTCCCTGGGGGTTCTTCAGCTGGTGCCTCCCACCACTTCTCTGCCCCCACCCAGTCCATGACAGCATTTTACAACAGCAATGCAAACAAGTATAGACATGTTACAGCTAGATGCAAACTTGTATTAGAAACGGTGGCTTACAAAGCAATGCAAGGGGTGATTATACATACAAGATTACAGTATATCAAATATAGATGATGGGTTGTTGTACATTCATGATTCTGGTAACTAGTTGTAAAACAGAGACATGGTTTTGATGGTATAGCATGCTTCGCTTCATAACTCTACAAGACTTAGAATAATTAAGAGCTTCTGAGTTCATCTAGTTCACCCTGCTGAAATTCTAAACACATCCTGGAATCAATAGCCCACACTGAATACAGGTCAAGAAAAGTACTGGTAATGGAAACCAAAATTACACATGTATGCTTCAAAGAAACTAGGATTATAAATCTTTTGGAGCCATCAAAACTTAATCTCAGCAGTGGAATACAAATATACACTTGTTTACTTGGTAGGAGCTAGAACAACTTATAGTAACCAGAGTGGTATAGCTATAAGTTGTACTCTTTCAAAGCCATCACAAGGGACTTAAAGCACAGGTCTCCACTTCCTCTGTAGGGTTTTCTTCTTCCTTGAAAATATTTTGGAGTATGGCTTTCATGCCCTTTACATGCCCGCCTCTCTTTCGTCTCCCAAACACAAAATAGAGCAAAGGGTTAACACTGCTGTTCAGAGTGGCGCACAAGTAACCATATTGCAATCGATGCAAAGTTGGAATATGGAAAACATAATGGCCAATGTAAAAGGCATTCAGTGGAAAAGAAAGAAAGATAAAGAAGAAAAGAGTAAGGAGGATGACTATAATGAGCTTGCCCCGCTTCTGCTGTTGTGTTTTAAAGCAGACCTTGATGAACAGGATCAATGTGGAGACAGTTATTAGTGGGAGACAAAAGAAGCCATTCTCAATGTACTGGTAGAGCCTTACGGAACCATGATACTCTTTAACAGCCAGGTAGAGAATGAAATGTGTTCCAGGGAGAAAGAAAGAAAGCACCCATATGAAGGCACACAAAACAATGGACAAACGTGGCGGTCGGTGGCATCCATACCAAACTGGGAAGAGTACAGACACACACCTGTCAACGCTGATGGCTGTCAGCAGAAACTGACCCGCGTTGTACATGAATTGGAAAATATCTTCAAAGAATTCAAACGCAACACCCTCATCCTGTTTGCGATTCTGAAGCCAGCGTATTTCTAGAATAAGGTCCACAGCAAGTAAACCAAAGTCTGCAACGGCGAGGTTCAGGATGTACGTGGTGAAGGGGGTCCTCTGAATACGGAATCCAAGCAGCCAGATGACAGTTCCATTCCCCAAGCATCCCAAAATGCAAACTATAATTATTGATACACACACTATATACATTGTTACTGTCTTGTATACAAATTCTGGATCATCATTACTGTGGCTACTGTTGGGGTAAGCGCTTGCATTGAAGGCTGCATAATATTTCTCTCCAACATTCAAAGGGGACAGGGATGTTGGGCTGAAGATGGCCATTGTGCTCAACCTTTGCTTTTGTGTATCGTCTGGTGTGGATAGTCCTGCTGGAAGACATGGGAAAAAAGTGGGATTAGCTTTTGCAGTTGGTCAGCAATGATAAAAAGTAACACGTTCATTGGGACGCAGGTGGTGCTGTGGTCGAAACCACAGCGCCTAGTGCTTGCTGATCAGAAGGCTGGTGGTTCGAATCCCCGCAACGGGGTGAGCTCCTGTTGCTCGGTCCCTGCTCCTGCCAACCTAGCAGTTCGAAAGCACGTCAAAGTGCAAATAGATAAATAGGTACCTGTGCGCTGCTCTGGTTTGCCAGAAGTGGCTTAGTCATGCTGGCCACATGACTCAGAAGCTGTACACCGGCTCCCTCAGCCAGTAAAGTGAGATGAGCGCTGCAACCCCAGAGTTTTCTGCGACTGGACCTAATGGTCAGGGGTCCCTTTACCTTTAACATGTTCATTGGAGTCAACAAAGAGACCATGTCAAGAAGGGGCCAGATTGCCAGCAGAAGCAGTGAGAGTAGGGGAAAGAAAAATAGTATTCAAGGCTGGGTAATATATATAACCCCAGTACGTGACCCGGAAGTGTCTTCGGACAGCGCTGGCCCCTGGCCTCTTAAGCGAGATGGGCGCACAACCCCAGAGTCGGTCACGACTGGCCTGTATGGGCAGGGGTACCTTTACCTTTTCCTTTATATAACCCCAGTAGGCTAAACAGCCAAGCTGGCTGCTTCGTGTTGTTTGTTTGTTGTTAGCAAATTCTAATGCTTCTGCTGCTGATAGTAATAATTCTTAGCAATGAGAACAGAATAAAAATATATTTAAAAAATGCAAAATGTTCTGGATTTCTTTTTCTTTTTTTAAGGATGGGAGAAGAATTAATTTGGAAAGGTTAGAAAGGAAATAAAAGCTGGACAAATGACAACAAACACTTTCTAATAGACAGCATTTGCAAAAGCGTCCTGCATTTTAAAAAAATTAAGACTTCACCACCTTACCCCAAGTACGGTGACTGGAGAGTTTTGGGTAAGGCGATAAGACTTTTAAGCTGGACCTGCAGATCTCAACAATTAAAACAATAATTAATTTGATTTTGGGTAAAGGCACGTAGATTTATTTTGTTTAGGATAAAGATGAAGAGGTCAAGCCAAAAGCTTTAGAGGAAATACTGGCTTTGAGAAGGGGAGTGGAGAAAAAGAATGGAAAGTGATCTCTGAGATGAGAAAATTGTGCCATCAGGAAAAGAACCTCTACAAAACATTTCCTACCTTATTCCAACCACAGATGTTTGCTCACAAGGTTTGAGATGTTCTCTGATGCCTCTAGGATATCAGTTGATATTTCTTCTCTGTGTTCAAAATAAAATACTCATCCAGAAGTCAGCACACATTTTGAGCAGAGAATGTCAAATGGAAGAGTTGTTTGTTCAGCAAGTGTGGGGCAGATAACAGAAATCCTGTTAACAAGTGCAAATCCATTAGTTGGTGCCCAACTTAGCCACGGATTGTCTTTTGCTTCCTGATACTTCAAGAATCTCCTGTGAGTGTGTGTTCCTTTATAACTTACAAAAACCTCAGGTGACATATGCACTTTATACTTACAAGTGTTTCCAGGGTCACAGCTGATAGTAAAATTTGACATTTGGATTCCGGACAATCAACTGTCAGATGAACTTTAGTACTGGACACTGCGAGATCAATAGCTCAAGTGAACTTTACTCCAGTAAACATGCAATTTCTTCTTTAGCCAATTTTTGCATGTGCCTAAGGGAGGGGGAAGTGGATTTAGAGCAAACTGTTTCTATGTCATGCCCTTTGCCAGACCCCAAGAAGACATATTGGGCAAATGCTGAGATTTGAGAAACGCTGAGATGCAGCAATCATTAGCTGAGATTCCTGCATTGCAGGGGGCTGGGCCAGATGACCTTTGGGGTTCCTTTCAACTCTACAGTTCTATGAAATGCGCCATAACATTTTAACCACAAATTGCCAAGCTAACTCTTTTAGAAGGTAAACATTCTAGTGTGGTCGAAGGCTGAAATATATACAGAGAGACAAATGGCTGGGTTGGATAAGGTCCATTTCATTAAATGTTAGACGTAAACCTGCACAGAAGAGTTGTAGGTGAGGGAACTGACTATGATTAAGAAATCCCATATCTATTCGGGCAAACAAACCCCTGCTGGGTCAATGGCAAGGCTATCTTCTTACCCCAGCCAAAGTAGGTTCTGTGCCAACCACCACCCAAAAGTCAACTATTAAGAATAAACCAGGTACTGGCTAAGGCTACTGTCTGGTGCTAGTACAAAGTCCACAAGACCTAACCAGCCATAGGTCATGGGTTTATCATGGCCTGAATAATATTTCACCAAGTCTGCTGCTCAAAATGGTCACCAGGCCAATGCCCTCAGACAGACCCTCCAAGTGTCCCTATTTTCCAGGGACAATCCTAGGTTTACAGATGACGTCCCAGTTTCTGATTTGATCCCAGAATGTCCCACTTTTCCTTAGGACATCCCTATTTCCATTAGATAAATATTGGAGGGCATGGAGTTATGCGATCCCCAAGGCATGGAGATAAGTAACTATACAACCTTTAGAAGACTTCTGAAGGAAGCCCTGTATAGGAAGGGCAGTGTATTAAAAAAATAATAAATTAATTATGCTTTATATATGTTGGAAGCTGCACTGTCAGATGTGTGGGGCATTATTATTATTATTATTAGTGCTTTTTTCTTAAAAAAAATGTTTAGGGGTGCTCTCATTTTGATTCAAGGAAATCACCATTTTACAGTTCAAATCAAGACAAATAAATACAGTAAATGGACAAAAGTACAAAGATTCACAAAATGTTTAGGGGTATGCATCCCCCTGCATCCCACCAGAAAAAAGCACTGATTATTATTATTGAATTGAACGTTCCTATTTTCATCAGAGAAATATTTGAAGGCAAGTTGAATGTGCTGAAGCCAGGCCTGCTCTAAAATGGCTGCCACTGGGCTCTATAGCCAAAGTAGGTCTAAAATATCATGGCCACCAGCAGAACTAATGGGGAAGGGCAGGTGGCTGATGCACTCGCTCAAATCTGAGACAGAGATGACCGTGGAGTCCTAACCTGCAACACTCCTGGCACAAAAGGAGGCAACTGATAACCAACTGCCCACAGGAGGGTGGAGGAGGCCCAAGACAAACCAGCTACCAAGTGGTCAGCTCTGTGGCATGTGTGCTGCCCAAGTCCCACATTGTCCTTTTGACCAAGCTGCTCCGCAGCGGCTCACATGCCTGAAAGACACAGAGCAGGAGAAGGTAGTCCAGCTCAAGGCTTGCCTATCTGCCAACTCAAAAAGTGTTCTGCCAGCTTCCCACGCTAAATGGAGCTCAAACGCCCCAAGAGACACCAGCAGTAAAAACAGAACAGTGGAGTCAGTAATTTTGAATAGCTATTTTATTAGCAAGCAGATACCTATGTAAGTACAACGGCCATCAAACAACATTTAACACTCTAACTGAATAAGCTAAGCGACTGGCTTGTTCTCAATAGTTTATTCATCCTAAAGATAAATTAATATATACCAGCAGTTAGTGCACATGCAAATGGTGCTTCAGAATAGGACAGAGGAGGGTGTATGGAAACGGGGCAGGTCTGTGTGCAAGGGAGAGTTGAAAGAAGAGGTTGAACATGATACTGGTGTGCTTGCAAAGGAGGCCATGCAATAAGAGAGAGGGGAAGGCTTTGTTTGTTTGTTTGTTTGTTTGCCAACCTTCATCTGAGTATCACAGGGTAGTTTAAAGTACAGTGGTACCTCAGGTTACATACGCTTCAGGTTACATACGCTTCAGGTTACATACGCTTCAGGTTACAGACTCCGCTAACCCAGAAATATTACCTCGGGTTAAGAACTTTGTTTCAGGATGAGAACAGAAATCGTGCTCTGGCAGTGCGGCAGCAGCAGGAGGCCCCATTAGCTAAAGTGGTGCTTCAAGTTAAGAACAGTTTCAGGCTAAGTACGGACCTCCGGAATGAATTAAATACTTAACCCGAGGTACCACTGTATAAAAACACAAAAATTATATAAGATAAAGACACACAAAATGATGCCCCCCCACATACACAATTTAAAAGGCCATAGATTGTTTAACTCCAAGGTCTGGGAAAAGAGGAATGATTCCTCCCCCTGGGGACCTGATGATTCCTGGGGAGAAGATTCCACAAGTGGATTTCCTCGTTCTGCATTCGGCACAGAAATGGGTTGATCTCTGTGAAACGGAGACTGGAGGGGGGGAAGGAAGACAGTGGAGGGGAAAGGGGTGAATGTGAAAATTGGGGTGCTAAGGGGCTTACAACAAAGCAGGGAGGAGGGTGCATGGGGATGAGGTTGAGAGCAGGGGCAAGAAAAGGGTGTAGAATAGGAGGGGGAGATGTGTGAAAGAAGGAGGTGCACCTCTACTTAGTAGATGGTGAAATCTATCCCCTGCCCCGTTCCTCTGTTCCTCTCTCAGCTGGTTTCATGGTATAGCCCCAATTCCTGCAGAGGCAGGTGGGAACCATCTTGAAGAGGCAAGCTCAATGTAGGTCACTTCAAATCATCCCATATTCTTTGAAGAAATGGAAGGTGAATCTTGAGCACAGGGGCTAAGAATGTGTGATTGCATGATTGATAAATCTTTTGGAGCCATCATAACTTAGTTTCAGCCGAGGATGCCATTTCATCTGGATGACTTTCTTCCTCTTTGAAAACATTCTGAAGTATGACTTTCATGCTTCTCCTAGGTTTGCCTCTCTTTGGTCTCCCAACCAGGAAATAGATCAAAGGGTTAACGCTGCTGTTCAGAGTGGCGCACAAGTAGCCATATTGTATGCGATGCAAAGTTGGTGACTCAAAAATATAATGGCTTATGTAAAAGGCATTCATTGGGAAAGAAAAAGAAAGAAAGAAGAGGAGTGTAAGCAGGATGACCGTGATCAGCTTTCTCCGCCTTATCCGTTGTGTTTTAAAGCAGAACTTGATAAAAAGAATCAAAGTGGAGAAAGTCATGAGTGGGAGGCAAATGAAGCCGTTCACAATATACTGGTAGCACCTTATATACTTGTGTTCCTTCTTAGCAATCAGGAAGAGAATGAAGTGAATTCCAGGGAAAATGAAAGAAAATATCCATATCAAGGCACACAAAATGGTAGACAAATGTGGCGGCCGGTGGCATCGATACCAAAGGGGGAACAGGATACAAACACACCTGTCGATGCTGATGGCTGTCAGCAGAAACTGACCAGTGTTGTACATGCATTGGAAAATATCTTCGAAGAATTCAAACACGATGCCTTCATCCTGTTTACGGTTTTGAAGATAGCGTATTTCTAAAATAAAGTCAACAGCGAGTAAACCAAAGTCCGCAATGGCGAGGTTCAGGATGTATGTGGTGAAGGGGGTCCTCTGAATACGGAATCCAAGCAGCCAGATGACAGTTCCATTCCCCAAGCATCCCAAAATGCAAACTATAATTATTGATACACACACTATATACATTGTTACTGTCCTATATATAAATTCTGGGTCATCATTACTGTGGCTGTTGTTGGAAAAAACACTTGCATTGGATGTTCCATAATATTTCTCTCCAGCATCCAAAGGGTACAGGAGCGTTGGGCTGAAACTTGCCATTGTGTTCAACTTTGGCTTTTGTGTTCTGTCTGGTGTAGAGATTCCTGCTGGGAGAAATGTGAGAAAAGGTCACGTTAGCCTTTTGCTAACAAGGTGAACAAACTTTTTCAGTCTAGTCTTTCTTGCTTCAGTCTGAGAAACCACTGCTAAGGTGAAATGCTTCTTATTATACCCTCTCCAGTTAAAGTTGCATTTTCAGAAAGACACATACAGACAATAAAGTTATCCTACCACTTTCCATTGCTTCATTTTTCTACCCCATTGATTGCAGAGGACATGAAGCTATCCCAGTTGGACTTGCTGGCCCACTTTGAATGTGGCCAGCCAGGGCAGTAAAGGAGGCAAGATAGGTGAATGAATGGAAGGTTCTGAAACAGAAATCATGGAGTGATAGGCAACAGTTTCACTCTTGCTGTCAATGTCTCCTTTCAAATAGTAAAATTCTTTTTCTTTTCTCCCTCTTAAAAAGTGTTGTGTTGTTTTTGCTTGTTTGCATTTCATAATATTCTGGTTCTAGTAGAGTTCAGTTTTTTCCTCTGTAAGCAGTGAATTTTCTCCCTTTAATAGTATCCTAGTTCTATACTTGTAACCCGAAAGCCAGCTCTTTTTTTGCACTTAATCAACTGCACAAAGCTGAACTGGAATGGGAGTGCCCCATCCATCTCAAGACTGTCCCATCCAAAAATATCCAGAAGCAGCAATATCACTGGGGTAAACATGGGGACTGCAAGGGTGACAGTCACCATCCTGCCGTGACTTTGATCCATGGGGAAATATCAGAGGAACACACTGTTTAAATGACAACAGCAGAGAAGGCAATTTGGAAAGGAAGAGATGAATATGAGCAAAGGCATTTGGAAATAATTTCCCTACATTCTGGATGGAGATGAAGAGGTTAAGCCCAAAGCTTTTGTCTTTAAGGTGGGGTGTGGAGGAAGGGAGAATGTAATGTGGCCTCAAAGAAGAGGAAGAATGTCCTACCTTAATTCCAATCACAGATGTTTGCTCTCTTAGAATTCTAAGGTCTGAGTCAGTATTTCTTCTCCGTTTTTCAAAACAAGTTGCCGATCCAGCTGTCAGCACTCAGCATTGAGCAGAGAACATCAGATAGACTATCATGTTGGTTCAGTAAGGGTGGGGCAGGTAATTGATATCCTGTTAAAATGTGCAAATCCATTAGCTGGTGTTTCAAAAAAAAGGTTAGGGTTAACTTTCTTTCCCAGGATGCATCAGCAATCCCCTGCGTGCGCTTCAAATTGTTTTGGTTGTAACTTAGCAAAGCCTCAGAAGATATTTGCAGCTTGTACTTGCAGATGTTTCAAGCTTAGTGGCATGTTGCATTAATAGTCAGATTCTGTACTGAATCAGCGACGATAATGGAGCTTTTCAATCTGTTGCATCTTCAGGCAGAGCTGTAAAAGGCTGCTGCCAGAAATCCTGGAGAACTCCTGTCAATCAGTGTTAACAGCACTGAACTAGAACCATAGAGTGGTAGAGTTGGAATGGATCCCAAGGCCCATGTAATCCAATCCCCTGTGATGCAGGATAAAGCGTGTTCTCCTTCATGGAGAGCACATGTTGCAGTGGGGGCCTCCAGGACACTCCAAAGTTGTGGGGCGGGCTAATTGATCATTGGCCACTGATGCGATTGGGGCTTCCCTTGTTGTTAGGATGAAGTTAATGTTGCCATTTGTTGATTGACAGCCAGAAATGCTAAAACTTCTTGCACGAGGCTAGGGCTTCCTCTTTTCGCCCGTGCATCAGATTCCTGTCCCCCTTCCCTATATTTAGGGTTGTTCGCTTTGACTTTGCTATGCCTGTCATGGGGTCGTCTGCTCTTGGGGCAGGGGCCCGGTAGGAATTTTGTCCATCTGGCTGATTGGCTGGGGCCATTTGGTTTTTGCCTACTGCGTAGCAAATTGTCACAACTTGTAAGGTTGTGGTTAGGCATTGGTTTATGGTTTGGTTGGTTGAGGGGCATGGACTGGCTATGCCTGCCCCTCTAATGCTGCTGCTGCAAAGGATTCCATTAAAGCAGGGGTGTCAAACTCAAATTCATCGGGGGCCGCATCAGCAGTTTGGTCACCCTCAAAGGGCCGGTTGTATCTGTAGGACTATGTGTCCACTCTTTATTATCACTTTCCCATCTCTCCTGAAATTGCCTTCCCTCTGCATCAGCTCCACCTCCACCACTTCCACCGCCCCCCAAGGCCTGGTCGCTCTTCTTGCATTTGTACTTCTCCTTGCACATCTTGTTGCGGTGCCTCTTGCACATCCAGGGCTTGTGCTGCTTGGCCACTTGTGTGGTGGTCTTGCTGCAGCCTTTGTAGGTGCAGCTCTTGCAGCCGCCGCCTCCTCCTCCTCCCCCAACTGGGCGCGACCCTCCTCCTCGTCGTCCAGATCCTCCAGGCCTCCGTCGCCGTCCGCGTCGCCCGCCACCACCGGGCCCAGCTCGTAGAAGACCATGAGGCCTGAGGGCGCCTCCGAGGCCCCCTGCGATGGTGGCTGCAGCTGCCGCACCACCTGGGGCTGCAGCAAGGCACCCACCGCCTCCCCGTCCTCGCCGCAGGGCTGCATCACCAGCAGCGTGAGCGGCTGCGGCGGGGAGGGGGAAGGCGACGATGAGGAGAAAGCGGCCGAGCTGCCGCTCGTGTTCCTGGAAGGCTCCGTCCCTTCAGCAGGCCTCGCAGCCAGGGCCTCCTGCAGGGCCCCTCGGCTGCCACAGCAACGGCAAACGGGTGCCACGGGTCGGGCGCTGACAGGTTGCCGGCTATTACGCACGTGCGGGGAAGGCGACGTGCACGCGACCTCTGCCTCCTTTCCCCGGAAGCTCACTTAAACGCGCAAGCACAGAGGCGGCGACGGCGGGGCTTTCCCCCCAATCCTTCCCCGCCTGCGCATGCGCGTTGCACGCCCGACGTCGCGCATGTTCAAAAAAGGCCGCTAGGGTAAGCGATCTCCTTTATGATATTGGAGTTAGTGGGAGGATTCGTCGCGCGCATGCGCCTTCGCGTTGGCAGCCTGTTCGATGGGTGGGTGGGAAGCGACTGGGCTTTTAATAGCGGGCTGGGGCTACACGGCTACACGGGCCACATGACGAGGTCTGGCGGGCCGGATTCGGCCCGCGGGCCTTGTGTTTGACACCCGTGCATTAAAGGAATCAGGGGCTAACTATTGCTTGTCCACCCTGTCAGGGGGGCTCGGGCCATGTAAGAGCTCAGTCTGTCCCCCATGGGGAGGCAGATAGTCGCAACCAATGCCTGAGCAACCAAAAACCTTAAACAAAAAATTCTGTGTGATGTGTGAGTTATTGGGGTGGCCCTAGGGACCTCGACATGCAACTAGATGGAGTAATAAGTTTAACTTAGTATAAAGCAGCTTTCCTATGTTCCCACATTCACAGACTCGCACATATACATATCTTAAGAATTGAGCTGTGGACATGATGGAAGCCAAAACAGACTGAAGGAGAGATCAGGACAAAGCAATCAAACCAGGGCTTTTCTGCAAATGCTGCTTTTGAAGAGGAGTGTAACGAAAGAGAGAGAGAGGCGGAGGCAGCACAGAGAAGGAGAAAAAAGCAGGAAGGAAAGATCTCATGCATCAGTGCCAGCCCATTGAAAATGCTGCTTTAAAAGGATTCCAAATGATACTGCAAATGCTTTCTTGCTGCCTTGTTAAAACACCAGTTCCTGATTACGCACTCACATTGCTGTAATTCTATCCCTGCAAGCAGCTGCTTTATGCTCTTGCCCAATTTTATATACACTACATCTGGGATGAAAGAAGACTGAAGGATTTCAAGCCTCAAACATCCTACTTCCAACCAATCGTTTGATCACAGATGAGAACAGACAGGTTTGAGATATTCAGAACTTCACACAAGACTCCCCTCTCACAAGTGTGTTGCATGTCAAATGTAACGTGATCATATACTTGAGTTGGCAGAAACACACACACACCATAATAACATGGACTTGGTTCCTTAGAGCATGCAAAGGTTCCAGGTTCAGTCTTAGAATTTTCAGGTAGGACTGGGAGAACACCAAGCGGTGATGGGAGTGTCTTCAATTATGTCTGTCTCCATGTGAGCCCATTGTTTCGTCTAGTCCTATAGGATTATACTTGGTTGGTGATGTAGTAGAGTTCTATATTGGGAATCCCCCCTCCCCCCCCATGCTAATAAAACTCACTGCAGTCAACTGAAGGCAAGCAACCATGCTCTGGGCTCCCCACTTCTCTCACTGCCAACAAAAACTAATAAATGAATGGAAAAAGAACCTGCCCACATGACGGTGACACAGAAACCTCACACACATTATGTCAAAGAATGAAAGCTTTCTACCCCCCTTCTCCCCCCCCATGCCTCTCTTCTCTCCCATCTTCATACGGTCTATAACATTAGTGTCTCCCATTGAATATAACTGATCTGTAGAAAGGACTCTATGAACTGAAAGCAGAGGTGCCACATGTATTTTTGTTACCCAAATTAATCTTAATAAAAGCAATTTTTAAAAATCTGGGCAAGCCACTAACAGTCAGTATAGACAATATTGAGCAAGATGGACCAGTCATCTGACTAAGTTTTGTTGCTGTCTACTTTCACCACCCACAGAAGTTCAGGGGCTGAGTGCAAGGAGAGATAACTTCTGTGTTGCACACACTAAGTTGTGATATTCCCTCCCTACACAGATGCACCTGGTACCTTCATTATGCACATTTTACCATATACAGATCCTGCACCTCTTTATCCTGGCCTTTGACACCTGAGAGTCTGCTATCAGGTGCTTTTAACATGCTTTATTAAAAGTGCTCTACCACAAATGCTTTCAGTGAAAAGTCTGTTTGATCCAGATGAATATATTTATGCAGTACTGATATTAATATAAATATTTGAAATCATTAATCAAGAAACAAACTGGTCTACAGGATGGCACTCAAGTTGGATCTCTGTTGAGTTTCACAATTAATATTGCTTTTACAGTACTTTGTTCTTTGATTCAGGAAGTTTACCTTTCTCTAAACTCTTATTCTTATCCCAACTAATTGTTGCATTAAAACAATAATATCATAATAAGACAATCTCTTTCATGCATGAATCATATAATTCACATTACATCATGAATCACATTACAGGATCTCCAGATAGCCATTCTTGCTGCTCTCTGGATAACCATAGTATAGCAAGCATTACAATCTAAAAACATCACTCAGCAGTTGAAAAAATAAAATAAGTGGACATCTCTGAAGCGCTTCAGACATATACACTTTATGGTAAATACATTTGTTTGAAAGAAAAAAAAGCTGAAAGGAGCATGCACTATAATCAGAAGAGAAATGCAGTTTCTGATTACTTTGAAGACATCATACCAGGTTTTGCTCCTGGAACTCTAGCTCCTCTGTATCTTCCTTTTCCTTCAAAAGAATCTGGAGTATGACCTATGTGTTCTGCTTAGATCAACCCCTTTTCTTTCTTCCAAACAGGAAACACATCAGTGGATGAAATATGATATTTAGACAGCTGCATAAGAACTAAAAATGTGTAAGAGCCGAATGAAGAAATGATCAGTTAAGAAAAACGAAATTAACCGGCAAGCTAAGTTAAGGAAGAAGCAGAGTACAAGCAGATTGGCTGCCTCTTCTGTTGTCACCTCAAAGATAGTTTTATGAACAGGATAAGAGTGGAGATAGTTCTTAGTGAGAGGCCACACACAGTGCTATTTTTTCTAGACAAAGAGGTGCCAGAACTCACCATGAATGCCTCCCTTGTTCTCTTATAATGGAAATGGCGCCCACCTGAGAGGTGCCAGAACTGAGTTCCAATAAGTTCTGGCGGGGGGGAAAGCCCTGACCACACATGAAATAAAATTAAACCCACATTTCAGAAGAGACATGGAGGAGGCACTAGAGAAGTCTTCGTTGTTCTCCTGACCTGTAGATCACTGCTATAGTAACTTCATCAGGATAAATCCCTTTATTGATGTTAGTTATGCCTTGATTTTATATTTCCATGCTTAAGCTGCTTAGCAGAATCATGGATACACAACCCAAAACCCAGGATATCATATATTGTACAGGTACAATTTCAGATGGTGCCACAGATAGCACTTCTCTCTGTGTTTGATGGAGATAATAAAAGCACGACATGTAAAGAACTTGAAACATTTTTTCTTGGTAACTGAAAGTTTTATTATTGTTTATTATTATGTACTATTATTCTTATTATTAATCTGTTGTACAAAATTGGAAAACTTTACAGGATTTTTGTGATGCTCTTGCATAAGAAATGTATGGAAGACTAATCCTTCTCAGAAAATTACATACTACTTTAAGGCCCTGAAAAGTTTGGCTAAAGGTACTCCATTTCAAGATATATGGCACATTTTATTACATGTGTAAACATGCATCTTTTACATCAACAGCTCCCAACAGTAACATTAAAACTTTTGAATTCCTAAATCTACTGGATTTATTTCATGAAGCAATATGCTACTATACATCTCCCCTGTTATTAAGATTATTACTTTTGTTAAATACAAATGTATTAATTAAAAAAACAAACCCACTCATATATATACATACAAGATTACAACCTAAGAATCATCATAACAAAATCTGTTCGGCAAACTGGAAAGTGGGAAAGATATCCCTCCCTTCCTGACATTTTCTGAGTTGGTCGCATAGCAGCATCAGTGGAAAATGGAGGAAGAATTGGCAGTGTTCCCCGCCCCCAATTCCATTATTCCTTGAACTTTGCTTCCTGTGTTTAGTCAGTCATGGTGCTTCTCCTTGCACAAATATCCTGCCATTCTTCTCCATCTCCTCAGTTTAAAAATGGTTCAAACTCTCAATGATCATCTCCTGCATGGTTTACTGTGACACTTTCCTCTCTGGGCTTCCTCACTGTTCCACTTTATCCAAAACTTGGCTGCCCCAACTATTTACATCTCTAGCCATTCACACCTTCTGTTGTCTCTCCCTGATTCCCTTCCACGGCTTCCCAGTCATTTCCACCATTGGTAAAACTCTGTATCCCTGTATCTGGATCCGAGCCGGTCTATAAGACAGTCACATGTGAACCTCTATGCTAGTAAAAGCCATATTATATTTGGAACGGGACCCAAAAGGTCAGCAGGAGCAAAACTAGAAGCAACTTTGGAGACAGAGCGCAAAATGCGATTGAAGATTTCTCGAAGGGTTTCTGTGTGTCCCTAGGTTGTCAGGGGGCTTTTCCAGATGTGCAGTTCACATCTGGTAGCTTTCTCTCGAAGGGAATCAAAATGATTTTGACATGACTCAGAAGGCTCCTTGGGAAGGTTCTGTTTTTTAACATAGTTATTTTTCTCATGGCATGGGTTTTGTATCAAATGCTGTTGTAACTGCCTTCACCACAGAAAACACTCAAATCTAATCTGTATAGATCAAAACTTCCTGGCATTTAACAGCCAAGAGCATGTGCCCAGTATAGCATGTTTTTGATTCTGTTTGATTTTATGGTGAATTATTATTATTGTATTCTCTATATTGTGTGTAGGGGAATGGATGTAGTTCAGTGCTAGAATATCTGTCTTGCTTGCAGAGCATCACAGGTTAAATCCCTGGCATCTCCAGATAGGGCTGTGAAAGACTCCTGCCACTCAGCATAGATGCCAACTTCAAGAGGCCATGGGGGCTTCAGCCCCCACAGTACTGGGCCCCCACAAAGTTGATGGGCATTTCCATTCAAATGGTGGATGTGCACTGCACCATGTGGTTGATAATTAGGGGGCGGGGCTTGCCTGGGCCCCCACAATATTTCATTCAAGTTTGCACCCCAGCTAGTCATTGTATGCAATACACTGAAGGTTGGCGGTTCGAATCCCCATGATGGGGTGAGCTCCCATTGTTCTGTCCCAGCTCCTGCCAACCTAGCAGTTTGAAAGCACACCAGTGAAAGTAGATAAATAGGTAATGCTGTGGTGGGAAGGTAAACAGAGGTGTTTCCGTGCACTCTTGTTTCCATCACGGTGCTCCGTTGCACCAGAAACAGTTTAGTCATGCTGGCCACATGACCCGGAAAGCGGTCTGTGGACAAACGCCGGCTCCCTTGATCTGAAAGTGATATGAGCACCGCAACCCTATAGTTGCCTTTGATTAGACTTAACAATCCAGGGGTCCTTTACCTTTTTTTACAATACAGAGCTATATGGTCCAATGGTTGCTTAGCTCTATATGCTCCTTTGGTATATGATTAGGTGAACTATAAATGTCCTTAATACAGTAAATAAGTTTTCATATGTGGAACTTCTCATGTTTGGACCTATAGTAGGTAGCCAAACCTCACCACCCTTGAACAAGAAAGAAATGTCAGCAGATTTGGGATACATCAGGTCCTCCCTTAAAGAGGGCACATATTACGGTGAGACCTGGAAAACCGACACCCTGTGTTGTGGGTGAGTACGATTGGTCAGCCATAACACCCAATTGGTAGGTCCCTTGTAGCTGGGTGCAATCTGGCCAATGGGACGCAGTCCAAATGGTTCAAGGGACCTATTTATGCCCATGCACGTGACCCAGAGCTCCCTCTTTCGGCACGTGCATTGGAACACCCGCCCACCTCTCCCTACATTTAGGACTTTGCACTTGACTTTGCTATGCCATCGTGTGTCATCTGCCATTGGGACAGGGGCATGGCAGGAATTTTCCCCACTTGGCTGATTGGCTGTTGCCATTTGGGTTTCGCCTGCCGTGTAGCAAATCATCACAACTTGTAAGGTTGCGGAAAGGCTCTGGTTCAGGTGATAGGGATGGGAGAACACTCTCGCCATCCCTCTGTGAAGGGTATTCCATTAAAGGAATCCATGGACTCAATGGTTTGGTCAACCCCTGAGAGGGGGTTGTGCCCATGCCTGAATCCAGGGGGACATTTGGGTGGCGGAGTTAGCCTGTTCCCAGCTTTCCGCTTATCCAGGTGTTCACCCTTGGCTGACCTATGCTGGAACCCTGCATGGCAGGGAGCTAGTTGAACCAGAGCCTATGCAACCAGTCACTTTATGTAATCAATAAAGTTGTGGCCTAAATTCTGCCAAAAACAAACAAAAAATTTGAGTCATGTGTAAATTTATTTAGGGGGGAGGTTTCTGGGTCTGAACACGCAAATATCTAACTAAGTAGAAACTATAGTGTCTTATTGTAACTAGAGTGATACAGCTAAAACCTGTATTCTTTGGAGTCATCATAAGTGGATTTCAACAAAGGTGGCCTCCACTTACTTTGTAGAGTTTTCTTCTTCTTTGAAAACATTCTGGAGCCTGGCTTCCATGCTCTCCCTAGGCGTGCCTCTTTTCTGTCTCCCAATCAGGAAATATATCAAAGGGTTCACACTGCTGTTCAGAGCAGTGCTTAAGTAGCAATAAGGTAAGGAATAGGGCGCTGGTGAATGAAAAATATAAATGATCATGTAATAGGCATTCATTGGAAAAGAAAAAAAGATGAAGAAGAACAGAGTAAGCAGGATAACCATTAGTAGTTTCCCCCGTTTTCGTTGTTGTGATTTAAAGCAGACCTTGATAAACAGGATCAGGGTAGAGATAGTCATGAGTGGTAGGCAAAAGAAGCCATTAAAAGTATACTGATAGTATTTTATGAGATCCTGTTTTCCCTTAAAAGTCAGGCAGACAATGAAGTGAATTCCAGGGAGAAGGAAGGAAAACATCCATATTAACGCACACACAACGGTTGGCAAATATGGCGGCCGGTGGTATCGGTACCAAAGTGGGAACAGGACAGACACACACCTGTCAAGGCTGATAGCTGTCAGCAGAAACTGACCGGCATTGTACATGAATTGGAAAACATCACCAAGGAACACATGCAGAAGGCTCTCCTTCAGACCTCCTACAGCCCAAACTACTTCTATAATCAATTCAACTGTGAGTAAGCCAAAGTCAGCAATGGCGAGGTTCAGGATGTACACGGTAAAAGGACTCCTCTTAATACAGAAGCCAAGCAACCAGATGACATTTCCAGTCCCCCAGCACCCCAAAATGCAAATTATAATTATTAATACAAACAAAACATTTAGTTCTAATTCATAATACACAATCGATTTTGTGTCATCATTACTGTTGCTGTTGTTGGAAAAAGTAGTTTCATTGTATGAAAGGGACAAAGATGTTAGGTTGAAACTGGTCATCATCTTCAATCTTTGTTTCTGTGCTTCTTCTGGTATATATATTTCTGCTGGAAGTAAAGAATCAAGGGTGGAATTAGTTTTTGCTAATGTAGCTGAGCAAATGAAGATTGAATTAAAGCTTTCTGTTTACTCTAGTCTTTCTTGCCTTATCCATTATAGCAATTTCCTAAAATATTGTTGAAGTGAAATAATTCTTCCTGGCTCATCTCCAGTTACTGTGGCATTTTCAGGAATTAAAAATAATGATAATTATTAGCCTAGATGCAATGACTAACCTAGACAGCATCTTAAAAAGCAGAGACATCACCTTGCTGACAAAGGTCCATATAGTTAAAGCTATGGTTTTCCCAGTAGTGATGTATGGAAGTCAGAGCTGGACCACAAAGAAGGCTGATCGCCAAAGAATTAATGCTTTTGAATTATGGTGCTGGAGGAGACTCTTGAGAGTCCCATGGACTGCAAGAAGATCCAACCTCTCCATTCTTAAGGAAATCAGCCCTGAGTGCTCACTGGAAGGACAGATCCTGAAGCTGAGGCTCCAATACTTTGGCCACCTCATGAGAAGAGAAGACTCCCTGGAAAAGACCTTGATGTTGGGAAAGATGGAGGGCACAAAGAGAAGGGGATGACAGAGGACGAGATGGTTGGACAGTGTTCTCGAAGCTACCAGCATGAGTTTGACTAAACTGCGGGAGGCAGTGGAAGACAGGAGTGCTTGGTGTGCTCTGGTCCATAGGGTCATGAAGAGTCGGACATGACTAAACAACTAAACAACAACATTAGCCTAGATAGTTCAGCTGGTTAGAGGTTGATACTGGCAACGTCAAAGTTGCAGGTTCAATCCCTGTATGGGACCGCTGCAGATTCCTGCATTGCAGGGGATTGGACTAAATTATCCTCAGGTTTTCTTCCAGCTCTACAGTTCTATGATTCTATGACCTTAGTCTACGTGCTCTGAATTGATTAATTTTTCTATCTTTCCATACATTCCTGTAGATTTTTTTAAAAATCCAGGCTGAAGCTGAACTGCAGATAGTTGCTGAGATAATCCCTCTTCCTTCTCCATTCCTGCAGAGCATGGAATCATAGAATCAGAGAGTTGGAAACAGAGTTGCACCCTTAATATGGGTCCCCAGTGAGGGTGATCAAGGCTGATTCAGTTTGCAAACTGCACCTGAACCCAGATTGAAGTACCATGAAAATTCTTACAGCATGTTGCTATGCGTGCTAATGCCAAAGAATATGATTGATCAGTAAGCAAACATGCTTAGCTACAAGTGTGCTCAGAAACTTATTTATTATTATGTTTTATCAATTAAATTTCCTTTGTTTGAGGATCGTAGGTGGTTTACAATATAAAAAACACAAAAATACATACCACCATAACAAACAAAAACAATACCCCACCCCAGGTTAAAAGGCCAACCATTATTTAATTAGCCAAAGACCTGAAGGAAGATAAATGCCTTTGCCTAAAGATATGTAATGAAGGCACCAGGTGAGCCTCTCTGGGGAGAACATTGCTTAAATTTGCATAAAGTGCCCTAAAATGCTGAATAATCTTCATTTGATTTTTTTTTATTTTAAGAAATAGCAAATGAGGAATTGGGAAAGCTGAAATTGACAGAGGAAACAAATGAGAAGATGTGATGGAAGATTACACACTTTCTTTCTGGACAGCATGTGGGAGACAACTGGGGAGAGTTGGGGGAGTGGAAGAATATGCCACCAAGAATATGTACACACCCAGATTGCAGATTTTTTTTGTATTCTTCCTCATTAAATAATGGTTGCTTGCAGAGAACATGTAGGCCTGGTGGGACTTGGTCACCTACTTCATATGCAGCCACGTGGTATGATCTTTTGAAGCCACTAGAGGAGTCAAGGCAGACAAATGAATAGGTGGTTCTGCAACAGACACCATGCAGCAATAGTTATTTATTTATTTAACAACGTTTATGCAGTATGATCGTGTTCCAGGGGTGGTGTGCATCTACAAAAAAATACATATACTCAAACCACTTCTTTGGAACTGCCCCCATTCTTATCTTTCTAGGACCATGCACTGAGTGGGCCTTGCGTGAGAGCACCCTGGGTAATGTTCTGCAAGGCAAAGAGCTTGAAAGCTGTTTCTGCACCAGGAAAACCCTGTACAAAAAAAGAGTTTTTAAGCTCTCCGCCTTCTGTGCATTTCATCTGTGTGATTTCTTGTTTCAACGGGCTTTTGGGATCGGACGGCTTTTAACAAAAGTGCTTGTGCTGTGTTGCTTTCATTGTAATTATTTGTACGGTTTTAATAGATTATGTGTATACAGTTTTAATTCTTTCAGTGTTTAATGGTTTTTTAAATTATCATCCTTTTCTGTGTTTTTAGTGGTTTGTATTTTTACCTGTAAGCCACCTTGAGTCAGGCCAGCGAAAAAGGTGGGGTCTAAATCAATCAGTCAATCAATCAATAATAATAATAATAATAATAATAATAATAATAATAATAATAATTTACACTGGCTGGCCTTCAGCCACATAAAGTCCAATTCACAGATGTTAAACGTGTGTAAGTTGCAATCATATGTATAATTGTAAAAAAGAAACACTCAAAGTGGTTTACAAAAAAAAAAATAGCATAGATATAGCATGTCAATTTCTCCTTCGGAATAAAATTTAGTTTCCCTTTCTCTCCCCCCACCCTGTTTTTAGTATTAACTTGTACTATGGTGGTTACTAGAAAACAAGCTTTTCCCTTGCAGTTAGTCATCTTTGCAAAGCTGCTCAGAGAGGGTACATGCAAACTTTAAGGGATGTGCCATTCAAAATACCCACGTAGTGTGGATCTCATTGAGGGGAAAGATAGAGATAACATACATATGTATCAGTGACCATCCTGCTATTACTTGGGTCCATGGTCACACTTAGAGAATTTTCAGAGGAAGCCACCACTTAAATGTCAAAAACAGAGAAGGAGATCTGGAAAGGAATAGATGAATATTAGCAAAGTCATTTAGAAATGGTTTGCTTTCATTTTGGTTAGGATGATGACAAAGAAGTTAAGCCAAAATCTTTAGAGAACAGGTTTTCTTTGAGGAGGATGTGAAGGAAGGGAGAATAGGAAGTGGCCTCAAAGAAGAGGAAAATGGGTCACCCATAAAAGGTTCTCTGCACAAAATATCCTACCTTATTCAATTCCACCTGGTTTCCCACCATAAGGCTTCGGATCTTCTCTTAGAATTCTTGGGTCTCAATCAAGACCTCTTTTCAAAAGAGATGTTGCCCATTCAGAAGGCAGCGCACAACCTTGGTCAGAGAACATCAGATAGATTTGAGTTTGTTCAGGAAGGGTGGGGCAGATAATTTTACATCCTGTTAAATTGTGCAAATCAGTTAGCAGGTGCCTCAAATGCCATGTGCAGGTTCTCTTTCTCCTCCTGGGTTCTTCAGCAATCTCCTGTGTGTGTGGTCCGATTCCCTTGATATTGTGTATAATTTGATGTGTTGGATTGTATATGTCATTCGTTATGTGTTATGTACCATTGTGCATTATGCATTACAACGCAATCATCACACACAACAATTCTGTTACAGGTGCAGTGTGTTTGTGCAAAATCCATATATAACCAAAAGCCTCTGGCTAGCAAGCTGGTGTTGGAGGGCAATAGCAAATTGCTTTTTCTCCTCTTAATAATAATAATAATAATAATAATAATTTATTTATGCCCTGCCAATCTGGCTGGGTTTCCCCAGACACTCTGGGCAGCTTCCAACAAAAGGTAGGTAGCTGTGCTGGTCTGACACAGTAGAAATATATATATATATATAAAATAAAATAGTATCTGAAGAAGTGTGCATGTACACGAAAGCGCATAACAAAAACAAACTTAGTTGGTCTCTAAGGTGCTACTGGACAATTTTTTATATCTATATATAACATCAGTCATTAAAAGCTTCCCTAAATGTCTTCTAAAAGTCAGATAGTGTTTATTTATTTATTTGACATCTGATGGGAGGGTGTTCCACAGAGCTGGCACCACTACCAAGAAGGCCCTCTGCCTGGTTCCCTGTAACTTCTCGCAGGGAGAGAACCACCAGAAGGCCCTCGGAGCTGCACCTTAGTGTCCGGGCTGAACAATGGAGGTGGAGACGCTCCTTCAGGTGTCATAGCAAGAAGGGGAGAGCAGGGAATGGCAACCAGTCTCCCTCTGCTACACAATGTGTGTGGAAATAGTGGAGGCAGGCAGAGGGGGAAAAAGAAATCTGACTCCCTCAACTCTGGAAGGGATAACAGAGGCAGAGAGAAAGAGACACATGCAGACGGTGAAGCTCCATTCCAACTTCATTCCATTCTCCCCCCCCCCCCCGCCTGCATCTCTCTCTACCTTTCCCCTCCCTTCCACAACCAATGGAGCCTGGGTTTCTTCTGCCTCAGTCTGCCTCTGACACTTCCATGATCATCTTGCAGTATAAGGAGCCAGGAATCTTTTTCCTCTGTCTCTCTCCCTCTTCCATTCATATTATAAGCCTACCTGCCTGCCTGCCTACTTAATATACAGACCAATTATGTAATCGTTTATCCAATTCCTCCTCTACCCTGTGAACTGTTCCTGTTTAAATGATTCTAACTCCACATATTTCAGTGATTTTCCTCCATAGGGAAGAAGAAGAAGAAGAAGAAGAAGAAGAAGAAGAAGAAGAAGAAGAAGGGGAGGAGGAGTTTGGACTTGATATCCCACTTTATCAGTACCTGAAGGAGTCTCAAAGTGGCTAACAATCTCCTTTCCCTTCCTCCCCCACAACAAACACTCTGACGTGAGTGGGGCTGAGAGACTTCAGAGAAGTGTGACTAGCCCAAGGTCACCCAGCAGCTGCATGTGGAGGAGTGGGGAATCAAACCCGGTTCCCCAGATTATGAATCTACCGCTCTTAACCACTACACCACACTGGCTGAGATAGCAATTTAAAAATAAATAAAGTCTAATTCCACATCTTTAATTGCATTCTTTATCTCTGTTAAATGATAATTATATATCATTTAATCATCAAATATGTATAATTGCTTTTCACGTTTCTGTCCTTAACTAACACATTTTATCTAATAGCTACAGCTAAATAAACATATCAGACACCTTCAGGGATTAGGGGATGAGAGCTCCTTAGAATACATTCTTTGTCCCATTGTTACTTCCTACTGCAGAGGAGGTTTGGATTTCCTGAAAAACGGCCCATGTAGCCTCACAAGCACATTGCTGGCCCCACCCCAAAATGTTCCACGCATTACTGAGGTTGTCTGTCCTGCCCTGAAGAAGTCTACATCTACGTCTGCAAAGCTGTTCAGGTACACATGTAAATGCTTCCCCAGTATTTACATTGTTCAATGTTTAGGTGATACTGACACCAAAACTAGGATTTGCATGAACAACCCCTTCAGTGAAAAATGCTGTTTTCTTTTGGTTAGAATGCATTGGATAAATTCACGGGTTCATTTAAATTGTCATTGATAGCTGAAGGGAAGTAAACACAAGCTGTGTTTGGATGATAATTTGAGTCTTTGTAAATTGTTTATGATACTATAAACAGGCATCGAGGCCAAACACTTCTCACCATCTTTCACTCTTGCTCTGGTGAACCAAGACTGGACCACAGTTTCTTGGCGTGAAGAAACAGAGGACTCTAGCACAATACAAGCCAGTATTTGCACCAAAGCTGACATGTCAAATGTGATTATTATTATTATTTCATATTTTTTTCCTTTCTTTTAATTCTTTCTTTAAATCTCTCTCCCCCCCTTGTTTTTCTTTTTCTTCTTTTTTCTTTTTACCTTCTTTTTTTGGGTCTTTTTTCTTTTTGATCTGTTAAGAAAGAGATAAGAGTTAAATATAAAAATTTGAGTAAGTTAAAGTGATGTTCCACAATTTTTCAACTATTGTTAAAGATGGTCAGTTGTAATGAACTGATGTAGCAGCTATTGTGGATTTTTGGTTATTGTTGAATCTTAAATAAAGTTTTGTTTGTTTGTTTGTTTTAAAAAAGACATGTCATGTAAAGAGGGAAAGTAAAGGGCAAAAAAGGCCAGTTCATCCCAGACTTCATGAACACTGGCATATGGAGCCTCAAAACTATGCTGCCGGCCACACCTTAAAATGTCCCACACATTGGTATGGAGGTCTGCACTGCACTGAAGAAATTCTCTGTCTATGTCTGCAAACCTGTTTGGATACACATGTAAATGCTTCCCCACCATTTACATTGCCCAGTGTTTAGATGACACTAAAACTAGGATTTGAATGAACAGCTCCCTGAATGCAAAATTTTGTTTTCCCTTTGGTTAGAATGTATTTGATAAATGCATAGGATCATTTCAATTGCCACTGATAGCTGATAGATTTGTATAATGTCATTATGATATCGGCAGTTTTATTTCCAATTCCAATTCCAATTCCTTTCCTAATGATCCCTAGCATGGAATTTGCCTTCCAAAGCACATTCTCTTGTATACTCCTGTTTAGGGCTGTGCAAAGCCAACCCCGCTATGGTTTTCAATACACCTTTGAAGAGAAACAAAGCTGGGCGAAGATAGTGTTATATCTTGTGGCAAACTTTGGGTCAGGTATAATGAATCAGAGAGATCAAGAGACAATAAGTAAATAAATAAATAAATGTGCTGGAATAGCTTGCAATCAGAAAATTTGCAGAAACCAGAGAAACTCCGAAGTCCTGAGGAAAATTCAGTGTTTCATGCTCACTGCAAAATGTACAGGAACTCATACAGAAATCTCCATCTGTACTTAAACAGTTTGGCAGTATCATGTGATGAGAAAAATGATTGCCAGTGGGTGATCAAGATTTTCACCCGCAAACTTGAGAGGAGATTCTTCCCCTCTAAGATTAGGTGGAAGAAAAGTAGCTTTCCAAGTGGTGGAGGAGGTTAAAGTCAACTCTGACTATTTCAGGAGAGATGCAGTTGTTGAACAGAATCATAAAAAAGTTTCTAAATTTCAATTCTCAACCAGTTTAAAAGAATCATGGATAAGGAAAAAAGAACAAAACACATTTAAGGTTATATCAAATGAAAGAGACAACTATGTGCAGGATTAATTAACTATGCTGGCCCCCATATATTTGCCTATCTTAAAAGGGAGGCTGGTGGTGCTGTGGTCTAAACCACTGAGCCTCTTGGGCTTGCCAATCACAAGGTTGGTGGTTCGAATCCCTGCGATGGAGTGAGCTCCCGTTGCTCTGTCTCAGCTCCTGCCAACCAAGCAGTTCGAAAGCAAGCCAACGCAATTATATAAACAGGTACTGTTGTGGTGGGAGGTATTCCATTGTGCCAGAAGTAATGCTGGCCATGTGACCCAGAAAGCTGTCTATGGACAAACACCGGCTCCCTCAGCCTGAAAGCGAGATGGGTGCCACAACCCCATAGTCACTTTTGACTAGACTTACCTGTCCAGGGGTCATTCAACTTTACTTTTAGCTAATAAACACTTGGGATGCTTGCTGATCCTGTGTCTGCCACAGGCTTGTCCTTCAGATAACTAGAATCACCACCTTGTGAAAGTATTGTTTTAATACAAGTATTGCAACGACATGTTTAGGCAGTATACTATGAGGGAAATAGACATAGTCAATTTGCAACATGTTTTGCATTTAAACAGAAATATGTTTACAAATCTCAACAGTTTACAAATCTCAACAAAAATAAATCAATATTAGGAATACTTTTTTCCATGTGATGTAGACGCCAGTTCAACTGAAACATGGAGGTTATCTGTAATCAATGGAATGGAGGTTATCTGTGATCAATATGCCTAACGGTCTGAGAAGAATGTCAATCAACTCTACAGTAAGCCAGGTGCAGCAGGTGTGGCCATTTTCCCACTGTCTTGTGGAATCATTTGCAGTTGATGTGGCCTGATGAAGTGTGCAAGATACTTGCAGCTTTGCATCTGACAATGTGCCATTTGGATCCCTGCCCATCCTAGCTGGTGAATGCCAATGGAGAAGTGTGTGTGTGTCATTGGGTTCAGGGTTTAGCAAACACTTCATTGTATGATGGTGATAGTGCATTCCGTTTTGGGATAAGGTCGTGGAAAGAGTCATTGTCAGGAGTATGGTCTCTCTCTCAAACGTGTCTGAAAGCTGTGCCTGTTCTCCCTGCCTTCCGTCTCCCTGGGAATTAATGACAGTTTAATCCCCTCCAGCTGTTCCTGGAGGTGACAGATTACCGCAATTTCAATCTGGGTCCAGGACTGAGACACAAGGAGCATGATGCTGCTTCTCTTGGCAGCTTTTGATAACATTGAACATGATATCCTGCTGCACCAGCTCTGTGGGATGGGTCAGATTTAGATAGTCACATTGAAGGCTGATCCTTCAGACCCCACAGCTATGCTCTATGTTTCTACGGGGCTATCCAAAGTCAATCTATTTGAGTTTTTACAAAGCACAAACAAGAATCCTTAGCACTAGAATGTGGAGCACAGAAGCTCTGTTGAATTTTATCTTGAGAGAAAGATTGGGTAGAAAAATACTGAATGAAGAATAAATAAACAACACATGCATCATAACTAGGTTTCCAGTTCCTCTCTACTCTCTCCCTCCTCCACAAAGATTTTCTTTAGTATACTCTCCATGCTTCTCCTAGTATTGTCCCCCCTCTGTCTCCCAACCAGGAAATAGATCAATGGATTAACACTGCTGTTTAGGCAGGCACAGAAGTAACCATAACGCATAATATGGGAGGGCAAGTGCTGATTAAGCACTTTCATACAGGAAAAAACATTCAGTGGGAAAGAAAAAATGAGAAAGAAGAATAGAGTCAGCAAGATGGCTACCAAACGTTTTCCTCGCTGGTATGGTTGTGATTTAAAATAGACTTTGATGAACAGAGTCAGAGTGGAGATAGTTAAGAGTGGGAGACAAATGATGCCATTTATGAAGAACTGCAAGTGTTTTAGGAAATAATATGTAAATTCATGTGTCAAGAAAAGAGTGAAGTGAATTGCAGGGAGAAGAAAGGATAGGACCCACAACAGGGCAGAGACAGTGCTGGATAAGTGTGTTGGCCGGTGACATCGATACCAAAGTGGGAAGAGGACAGACACACACCTGTCAATGCTGATGGCTGTCAGCAGAAATTGGCCAACACTGTACGTGAATAGGAAGAGGTCATTGAACAATACACTTATAAGATCACGATACAAATTAGTTATGCTCCAGTATATTAGTAGAATACTTTCAACAATGAGCAACCCAAAGTCAGCAGCGGACAGGTTCACAATGTATGTCGAGAAAGTGCTCCTCTTAATGCGGACGCCAAGCAGCCAGATGACAGTCCCGTTGCCCCACAGCCCAAACATGATGAAGGGAAGAGTGATGGGGAAAAAAATATATGTTTCTAAATTATATTTAGCAATCGATCCTGGATCATCATTGTTGGAACCATTGTTTGGAAACTCTGTGCAGTTGTATGTCGCTGGATATCCTTTGCTGACATCCAAACGAAGCAAGGATGGCTGAATGAAATTAGTCATTCTGTTCAAATTTTGCTTTCGAGTTCTTCTGCTGTAGAATCGCCTCCTAAAAGAACAGAGGGAGGGAGGGGTAGAGTCAGTCCCTGCTACTGATCTGGACAAATACCGTATTTTTCGCTCTATAAGACACACTTTTTCCCTCCTAAAAAGTAAGGGGAAATGTGTGTGCATCTTATGGAGTGAATGAAGGCTGCGCAGCTATCCCAGAAGCCAGAACAGCAAGTCAGATTTTTTTTCCTTGTTTTCTTCCTCCAAAAACTAGGTGCGTCTTATAGAGCGAAAACTACGGTAGATGCCAGGTAAGGCTGGCATGTTTGCCTCATTTATGGAATCGGTTTGAAAATCCATAACTGATATTTTTAAATGGAAGTACTGGTGGGGAAGAGAGTGAGGAGCTTTTTCTCTGGTTGTTCCATGTCTCTGGGACACTTTACTTGTCGGCTTTGCTCCATTTCTTTTTGAAGGCTATGTCAGCAACATTTTAGAAAAGCAACATTATTCAGCTGTGGGGGCATTTTACTGCTGATTTTATGAGCAATGTTTGTAGAATTTTTTTGGATAAGAAGAGTTTGGATTTTATATCCTGCTTTATCACTACCCTAAGGAGTCTCAAAGCGGCTAACATTCTCCTTCCCTTTCCTCCCCCACAACAAACACTCTGTGAGGTGAGTGAGGCTGAGAGACTTCAAAGAAATGTGACTAGCCCAAGGTCACCCAGCAGCTGCATGTGGAGGAGCATAGACGCGAACCCGGTTCCCCAGATTACGAGTCTGCCACTCTTAACCACTACACCACACTGGCTTTTGGAGTTTGGGGAGGCTAATTTATTCTGTTACTTTGTCAGTAGGTAAATTAACTTGGATGACTTTTTGTTCAGAAAGTGTGTGTGTGCGCGCACACACACACAAACACATGTGGATTTCCATGTCACCATCAGACCCCATTATACAGGTGTGTACTTCCCTGCCACCACATTCTTCTTTACTTCCCTTCTTCCTCTTCTCCTTCTGGCTTGCCATTAGGATGAAAAAGACCCAGATTCCTTAGCAAAATTAGATTCCTTTCTGTGTCTCCCTTAGTCTCCATTTTCTCTTCTTTTCCTGTTACCTCCTTACCTCCATTTTCCCTTTACCATGCTTCCTCCCTCCTTATGCCCCAGGGACCCAGCAACATCTCCCCAACCATTTCCTTCAAACTTCTGTAGAAGTGTTGAGAGGCTTCAGAACCCTTTGAATTTTTCTGCAGCCTTGTTTCCAGTCTGTCTGAGCCCACCTGGTTGATTAGAACGCAACCCAGGAGGCAGCTCAACAGCCGTAGCCTCCATGATCTCCAGAAACCCAACATTTCACATGAAACCTTCCCTTTGCTTTAGGATACTTACTTCCCCCCTTTCAGTCTACAAAGTTTTCCATGTTGTTGTTGGCATTTGTCAGTCTCAGGAGACAATGGAGTGTTCCTTTGGGGGTGAAGTCAAACCAATGGAAAATTACAGCACCTGCTGTGGTTGTAGAGACTGATATGGGAGAGACCCATTTCACTGCAGGTGGGGCAGATGAAGGGATATGCTGTTACTTACATTGTCTGTACAAAACACAGAGTGACCCTGAAATCCTTCTCATATTTACTCCATTGAATTAGGATTCACTCCTAACTATATATGTATAGCCTGTGACTGGGACTCTTGAGAAAAAGCCTTTCCCTCCTTGTCTCTCTCAGGCAACTCAAACTCCTCCATTGAGATATAAAAGGAGATAAAGCAATCGTGTAACTTTTAAAGCACCAGTGTTCTGGGGGGTTGGTTTTTTGCTCAACTTTTGTTGTGCTATGGTCCTTCCAGACAGCAATAATGTGGTAGCATTTGGGAAGTATGACAGGACAGCACATAAAGCAGAATAAACCCAAACGTTATCCACTATTTTTGTAGGAAGAGCATGCTGCAGAAAGCAGCCATAACTTAACATTTAGTGTGCATTGGGCTGAAGACACAAGTTTAATGTCAGCTGTGAAAAACATAACTTGGAAAGGAAGAGATGAATAAGAGCGAAGGGATTTAAAAATGTTTTTTTCTTCTCTTCCTCTTAGTAAGGAAAATGGCTGAGGGATTCAGCCAAAAGCTTTAGAGCACTTTTACTTTCTTTTTTTGAGGAGGGGTATGGTGGAACCCCTTCATGGATCACTGCCTTGCCATGGCGAAGGGGCTTGAATAACTCAGAGAAGCTATGAGCTATGCCGTGCAGGGCCACCCAAGATGGACAGGTCATAGTGGAGAGTTTTGAACCAAACGTGATCCACCTGGAGCAGGAACTGGCAAGCCACTCCAGTATCCCTGCCAAGAAAACTCCATGGACAAAGAAGACAGGAGTGCCTGGTGTGCTCTGGTCCATGGGGTCACGAAGAGTCGGACACGACTAAACAACAAAACAACAATGGTGGAACAAAGAAAGGAAGACTGAAATAGAGCCAAGAGCTACTGCAGAAGATAATTTCCCATCAAGAAAAGATTCCATGCACAGAAAGTCCTACCTTTGTCCAATCTTATCTGTTTTCCAGGAAAAGAGAGGAGAGAGACTTGCGATATTCTGTTTCTAGAATTTCAGGGTCTTGGTCACAACCTCTTCTCTGCATTCAACACATATTGTACATCCACCACTGAACACAAAATCTTGAGCAGATAATATCAGGGAGTGTTTTGTGTTCAATAAGGGCAGGGGTGCAGCATTCATATCCTGTTAAAATGTTCATAGCCATTAGTTGGTGTCCCAATTAGTCATGAAAAGGTTTCTATTTCCTCAACATAAATACTTCAGCAATTTCCTGTGCGTTCAGGAAATCACTTATCCAAGTCTCCAGAGACATACGCACTTTATGCTTGCAGGTGTTTTGAAGGCTCTTACTCATCTGCAGAGCTTTGGCTTAGCCTGCAGAATGTCCTGGATTCAGTCAGTGGCAGCTCCGGGTAGGGATAAGAATGATTCCTGCCTATATCCCTGCTGGTCATTGTCAGCAATCTGAGCTAGGTAGAATAATGGTCTGACCTTGTAGAAGGCAGTTTCCTATATTTATTTAGTCAGAGTTTTGAACATATACATGGGAATTGAGAACTGATGTGTTTATGGCTGGGCTGGGTACCAAAACAGACCGAAGAAGAGATGTAGACAAAGGAGTCCAGAGAATTTGCAATAAAGTTTGCCTTTGAGGAGGAGCATGAAGGAGAAGAAATATGTGAGGACACCAAAGAGAAGGAGAAAAAAGCAAAAAGAAAGGATGTGATGCGTTAGTGCTGGCGCAAGACATTTTGCTGCCTGAAGCAGAGGACCAAATGTCACTCTTAAAGTCTTGCTGCACCTTTTCCTGCCTTCATCCTTCCCATTAACCCCAATTCTGTCATGAGAAGGGCCTTCCTTAACTTCCTGCACTCTCTCCTGCCACGCAGAGAATTTGTGTAGCTTGCACCTGGGAGCAAAGAGGCTTGAGAAATTTCAAGTATCCTACTTTTATCCAAACAGAACTCTCTGCTTACAAGTGGCAGTAGATTGGCTGTATGTATTCCCTTGTAGGAGGTTTCCCAGAAAAAAATGAGGTCCTCTTGCTGGAAAAAAGGTTTTGTATCCCTACTGTACCATCATCCTGCTCTTTCCAGCCCATTAGCTGGCTTTCTTTCCCCGAGTGTTTTGGAAATCTCCTGCGTTGGGAGCAAAGTGCTTCCCAGTGCTTAAAACTTACTTGCAGGCTTTTGAAGTGTAATGGAGCCTTTCAAAGCACTTTTGTATATTTTACAAATGGAGCTGTTAGTGTGCATGATCACAATCCTCTAAAGACTATATTGACAATCCAGTGACAATCGTTTTTCACTTATCACATGACAATGGCAAACAGATTAAGCATAAATGAAGGCAAACAGGCACATTCCAGCACATCTTGTCATGAGCTCTTAAATGCATAGAATGTTTCCTCAAGACTTGGGAGTTGCATTGGTTTCTGCAAATCTTCTGGTTCCAGCACAGGATTACTTACTTCTGGTTCTCTCTCTATCTCAATATCTGATCCAACGTTAGTCACAGGTAAGCGAAAAGCTCATGTTAGAAATTCTTTGCTTGCAAGAGCAGAAAAAGGAGTAATTACTGTGGCAGAATTAATTTTTAATTTTATTATTATTATTATTAAAATGCACAGCTTCGATCCCTGGGGTTAAAAGGTTCAAAGATAATACAGCTGTGAAAGATACTGTATGAGGTTTTAGGAACAGAAAAGTATAGGAAGCTGCCTTCTAAAATTCAGTCCATTTATTTATTTACACCCACCTTTTCTTCAAGGAATTCAAGGTGGTGTACATGGTTTGTCTTGCTCCTTCTTTTATCCTCACAACCAACCTGTGAGATAGGTCAGGTTGAAGGACTCTGGTCCAAGGTTATCCAGTGAGTTTTATGTCTGTGCGGGAATTTGAAGGCTGGTCTCCCAGATCTTACTCCAAAAACTTCAAAAGGGAGCATCCCAGAATGAATGGGCAGAGACTATGTGTTCACACCTGTACATCTAAATGGCTCCACAAGTTCTCCAGATGGCTGTGTGGAGGTCACAGACAGGATCTGCTTTGACAAATATACTTTCCCTCATATGCACTCACAGAATGCATGACGGGTGAGGAGGGGGGCTAATATAAGGGATATGCTCAAGTATATAATTTATTTCTCCCTCACTGAAGCAGTTCTGTTTAGTACAACATCAGGCTCAGCGCACTCCCTGTCCTACTGGAAAAGGCAAAACAGAAATGGGGAACACAGAACAAAATGAAAAAAGTGGTGAAACTGGTTTACTGAGATAAGCAAGAGATGGCTAGAGGTATTCATTTTAAATAAAAGAAATATGAGATAGGCCTTTATTGCTGTCAATGGCCTGCTTATGTCCACTTTTTACAGTAAAATGAATACCTCTAGCAGTCTCTTGATTATATCAGTAAACCAGTTTCACCACTTTTTCCAGCGTGGTGACTTCAGAGGCGTATTGCCCCACACACAGGAGGCAGAATATAAATTGATCATCCATTGATGTGTTCAGTCCTCTTTTAAAGTCATCCAGGTTGGTGGCCATTAGTATATACTTTGGGAGCAGATTCCACGGTTTATTTATCTACTTTTCAGAGAAGTATTTTCTTTTGCCTCTCTTGAATTGTCCAGCATTCAGATGAAATAGATGGCCCTGAGTTCTAGTATTATAGGAGAGTGAGAAAAATAATAATATGGCATTATAAATTATTATTATTATTATTATTATTATTATTATTATTATTATTAAAATTTGTATACTACCCTATACTCACCTATACCACCCTAAGTTCTTACATTTGCTATAATATTGCATGCTCTTAGTGCTTTTTCGTACCTCCATAATTCCAGTTTCAGCATGAAAATTTAGAAGCTTTTTATGATTCTATTCAATAAATGCATTTCACCTGATCAATTCAGAGTCATTTTCCCCCTACTACTTGCAAGCCCACTTTTTGCAAGAGTGATATTCTAGGGTATTGCAAAAAATAATCTCCTCCTAAATTTGCAGGTGATTGTATTGGCAATCCAGTGATAATAGTTTTTGTCTTGTCACATGATACTGGCAAACTGATTAAGCATAAATGAAGGCAAATGGGCACATTGCTGTACATCTTGCATTGAGCTTTTAAATGCACTAAATGTTTCCTCAAGACTTGGGAGTTGCATTGATGTCTGCAAATCTTCTGGTTGTTTGTTCCAGCACAGGAATATATACTGCTGGTTCTTTCTCTCTCCATCATGATATCTGATCCAATGTTTGTCACAGGGAAGCAAAAAGCTCAAGTTAGAAATTCTTGCCTGCTTATTTCCACTTTTTACAATACAATGAATACCTCTAGCCGTCTCTTGCTTATCTCAGTAAACCAGTTTCATCTTGTTCCATGTTCCCCATTTCTGTTTTGCCTTTTCCAGTAGGACAGGGAGTGCACTGAGCCTGATGTTGTACTAAATCAAGCACTGAGAATCTCCAAACCCATGGACAAATTTAGTCCTAGCCAGGTTCATAATTTGGCCAGTGAAACTGCAAAGGAACAACCCGGAGCCTTGGAGCAAGCTCCCCGTTGTTCATTGGCAAGTGGAGATGGCTCCAATGAATGACCCAAACATCTTTGTACCTCTATCAACTAGGGTTGGGGAACCTCCAACCGATGGGTCAAATATGGCCTGTCAACCATCTGCATTTTAATAATAATAATAATAATAATAATAATAATAATAATAATAATAACAATTTATTTATATCCCGCCCTCCCTGGCCAAAGCCAGGCTCAGAGCGGCTAACAACAGGAAAAACAGCACATTTTACATAAAATCACAGCTAATTAATTAAAAAACATTCTAAAATCAATTCAGAATCAAATTAATGGCAACCATTGGGCTAGAGTTCTGTGAGGATTACAGAAAGAGGGAGGGGGTCAGATTGTGCCTTGGCCAAAGGCCTGATGGAACTGCGCTGTCTTGAAGGCCCTGCAGAAAGATGTCAACTCCCGCAGGGCCCTGGTCTCTTGTGACAGAGTGTTCCACCAGATCAGGGCCACGGCCGAAAAAGCCCTGGCTCTGGTTGAGGCCAGCCTAACCTCCCTGTGGCCCGGAATCTCCAAGATGTTCTTATTTGAAGACCGTGGGATATACCAGGAGAGGCAGTCCCGTAGGTACGAGGGTCTTAGTTTCTGTGAGGAAGAAAAGGTAGAGCTTGACCAAAATGAGCTTAACTAACCATGCCTACAAAGGCCCCTTTTGTAAATTCTGAGGCACCTGAGAACCACTTGTGATGTCAGGTGATTGACAGGTGGACTAACAGCACCCCATCCCTTGTCCTCTGCAGGACAGAGATGGGAGAGAAATCATTTCAGATGCCATGTGGCAGTACAGGTTTCAACTGCATTAAAAATGTCCTAATCTTCCGCATCCTCAGGGGTGGAGGGCTATAGGGCAGGAGGCTCCCACCACTCCTCTTCATCCAGCCACGCCCTGACATTAGGTTTGTTACTGAAGAGGTAGCCTGAACTCGAGATGAAACAGATGAGCCATTTCACCTTAAAAATTAACTCTCATATTAGGAATTAACTCAAGAATTAACTCACAAAGACAAGGAAGAGTAGGCTGAAAAGCTTTAGTTTCATCTTTATTCATTAACAAAGACTAATTCCACCCTCTCCACCCCCAGCAGACATATCTACACAAGAAGAAGTGCAACAGCAACGACTGAGTACAATGGCCAGTTTCAGCCCAATGCCCCTGTCTCCTTTCAATGCTAAAGAAGACTTTAATGGAGAAGACAGTGCAACTGGGTTCTCTAACAATAGCAGTTACGATTATCCAGCATGGAATTTGAATATGTACAGAGAAAAATATATTTTGTCTATACTGACAATTTTAATTTGCATTTTGGGGCTTTTAGGGAATGGGACTGTCGTCTGGCTGCTTAGCTTCTGCATTAAGAGGAACTCTTTCACCATTTACATCCTGAACCTCTCTGTTGCGGACTTGGGTGTAGTCACAGCTAACTTTTTTATAGAAATAATTTGGTTTGCAACAGGAGACTATTATGGACCTCTGTATGATTTTCTACAAGATGTCTTTCAATTAATGTACAGTGCTGGTCAATATCTACTGACAGCCATCAGCATTGACAGGTGTGTGTCAGTCCTCTTCCCAATTTGGCATCAATGCCGCCGGCCAGCAAATTTGTTCACCACTTTGTGTTCCATAATATGGGTACTTTCTAGCCTTCTCTGTGGAATTAACATCGCCCTCCACCTGACTGAAAATGTGCACAGTATTACCATGAAATATTACCAGTATGCTGTGAACGGCATCCTTTGCCTCCCGCTCATGACTATCTCAACTCTAATTCTCTGCCTCAAGGTCTCCTTCAAATTGCAACAGCGAAGGCGGGGTAAAACTCTTATAGCCATCTTGCTTGCTCTTCTTTTCTTCATCATTTTTTCGTTTCCACTGAATGCCTATTACATCAGTCATTATATTTTTGAATCAGCCTTTATCATTTCTGCAAATTATGTCTTCTTCTTTTCCAGCCTGAACAGCAGTGTTAACCCTTTGATCTATTTCCTGGTTGGGAGGCAGAAGAGAGGCAGACATAGGAAGAGCATAAAGCCATACTTCAGAATGTTTTCAAGGAGGAGGAAAGCTGAACAGAAGAAGCAGAGACCTCTGTTGAAACAAAGTGCTAATGGTCCCAAAAGACCATCACTTTTATCTAGTTTATACTATGACATTCTACATTCTACTAAGCAGAGGTCTATAACTTCAGGTTGCATTTCCTGTAGCCTACTTAGTTTGTATTCAGTATTCACATCTTGCTTGATCTTATACAGGTGAGGTTGCAGTCTTTTCCTGTGACTGAAGACAGTTCCAAAAGCATTTGGCACAAACTCCAGTAATATGGCCAAAATTATTTTGACTTGGATTCTTAGAAAAAGCTATGGTTTTCCCAGTATTGATGTATGGAAGTGAGAGTTGGACCATAAAGAAGGCTGATCGCCGAAGAATATTTTTTTTAAAGAATATTTATTGAAGTTTCCAATAGTAATACAATAAAAATTAAAAAGAAAAAAAATAACAAAAATACAAAAATAAAAATAATTAAAAACACATAAAATTTCCATTACTTATTTTTCATTAACTTATTTCCCCGACCTCCTCATATCTCCCTTTTTTGTATTCCAATTCAAATTATTAATTCAACAAATCCTTATCAATAAATTTTAGCCTATTTCTAATTTTAAAATACTATATCTTTACATTCTCTCTTTCATCAATTCATTTTTAATTAATCCTTTAATATCTTTTTACCAAAACCACATTAATTCCTTTTTCAAACATCTTATCAACAAAACTTAATTAAGACATTTCCCTAAGGTCGAAAGAAAATTCCCTTCCACAAATTTCCCAACTCTCCTAAAAGTAAAACAAAAAAATAAAACAAAAGACAACTTATATTGTATACACTTTAAATTCCCATTTTTCATTCCACCCATACCCCCTTCCCGGTTTCAGTCCCCAACAAGTCTCAAAGAAAACAAAAAACAAAAAACAAAAAAAACCCCATCAACCCGGAGATCTTATATCCGAGGCTCTTAATTCTCTCTCATAGCTCCTCTGCCAGTCTTTTTGATAGTCTTTGATATTAAAAACCAAATCTCGGGGAGACGCCTGCCCAGCAGCATCCACATTCCTTCCAGCCAGGCCTGCATACTTAAAAATAAGGCCTATAGGGTATTCCACATCTTGTTTCATTCTCCTTTCAGTTCCAGATGTCCCCATAGCTCCAACTTCCACCTGAATCAAATTTATAATCCAAGGGTCATATGATCTCCACATAAGAGGGTCTCTCCATCTTTCATTTTCTAATTCAGGCCAGGCTTCCATCTTCAAATATTTGCTTCTCCTTGTTGCCGTCATGTCAGGCCTCAAGTTACAGCTCGCCTTTTGCATCTGCATGGTTACGGCTCCCCCTTTTTTCTCTTCAAGATCAACATTATTCTCCTTCTCAACTTTCTCTGTTTGTTCAGTTGAATAGAATTCCTGTGCCGAGGTCTTATCAAGTTCATTGCTGGTACTAACTCTTGTACCCAAAGTTGTAACATTTGTAGTCAAAACACTTATTTGGCCTTGCAGCTTTCCCAAGAGAAAGAAAGTCCTGTTCAGTTCAGACTGGATTTCCTTTCCGACTGCCATTCTTAAGCATATCAAGGTCAAAAAACAATTTCTCAGGTGGTTTTTAACGCAATGTCCCAAAGCTCCCTCTAGGGGGATTTAAGTTTCTTTTTACTCCTTTCAGTACAAAACCAAAAGTTCCATACGTTAAATTGTAACAGCCCTTCCTTCTTTTAAAGCATAAACTTGTAACAAAGGTAGACAGTAGAAACAAAGGCCTCTTTTTGTATCTTGACAGCTAACTTGACAGCTGTGAAACTGTTCAATTACTCATCAACAGACTCTCATGGACCACTCCCGGGTCTGGGGGGAAGGGTGGTACATCAATTCTCGGATTTAGTTCTTCTCCTGCAGGTTCCCCTGCTTCCACATAAAATTTCTTGTAATCTCAATCAGTAGAATTAAAATCTTTAACATAGAGTAAGACTCTCCACGACCTTAGTTTGAAGTTCTTTGCTTTAGGTTATTTACAGAAAGGGGAGGCAGACTTCCTGGTTGGACCTTCCCCGATCAGTGCCGAATTTGTTAATATTTTAAAAATCCAATTTCTGTACTACTCACGGGTTGTTGTTTTAAAGTCCAAATTGTCCCAGGAAAAAGGCAGCGCTCTCCGGCAACGGCTATGCGGCTTCGCTCCACGGAAGTAGCGGTTGATTCTCAGCACCGCGCCACTTCCCCCTCTTCACTTCGGAGCCCGTTTATGGGTTCCTTAGCGGGTTGGGGGGGCGCTAAAGGTGCCCGCCGAGTCCCATGGTCACAGGCTTCATCCGCCTGTGATTTTTGAAAGGGTCCCCGTTTCGCCGTAGCGGAAAAGACCCGTTTCCCGCAGAGCTATTCCCTCCAGTTCAGAGGGAGTCTGCCATTGCCGGAGGCGCCACCCCGGAAGTCTGATCCGTATAGTTAAAGCCATGGTTTTCCCAGTAGTGATGTATGGAAATGAGAGCTGGACCATAAAGAAGGCTGATCGCCAAAGAATTGATGCTTTTGAATTATGCTGCTGGAGGAGACTCTTGAGAGTCCCATGGACTGCAAGAAGATCAGACGTATTCATTCTTAAGGAAATCAGCCCTGAGTGCTCACTGGAAGGACAGATCGTGAAGCTGAGGCTCCAGTACTTTGGCCACCTCATGAGAAGAGAAGACTCCTTGGAAAAGAACCTGATGTTGGGAAACATGGAAGGCACAAGGAGAAGGGGACGATAGAGGATGAGATGGTTGGATGGTGTTCTTGAAGCTACCAGCATGAGTTTGATCAAACTGCGGGAGGCAGTGGAGGACAGAAGTGCCTGGCGTGCTCTGGTCCATGGGGTCATGAAGAGTCGGACACGACTAAATGACTAAACAACAACAACAACTTAGAATCTCAGAGCTGCAGAGGTAGAAAGGACCCGAAGGGACATTTAGTTCAAGCCCTGCAAAGCCACCATATGCCTTCTAAATTCCACTTTTTTTGGGGGGGGGGGAGTTACCCTGAAAAATGAAAACCCTGGAACATGAAGAAGTTTCCTGTGCCAACCTACTACTGTACTGCAACCTTGCAAAATCTTCCTTCCTGGTTAGATACTTAAGGGTGGGGAGTTCCATGTTTTGAGCTCCTCAACAGAGAATGAGCAGAGCTCTTTATTGAAGTAGGAGGGCTTTAGTCAGTTGAGGTGGGTAGATTTGGAGAGGAAGAGATAGTTGCCACTAACTTACAAAGCAGTAAGGGCGGCCGGAGGGGCAGGGAAGGCACTAAAATCAAGGTTAAGGCATTTGTGCTGCAGGTGGGAAGGACTAGAAATCCCATGAATTAAACTTGGGGGGGGGGGTCCAAATATGTGAGTGGTGGAAGAAGTGATTTCTTCAGGCAGCTGAGTTTTGGATAGACAGGAGCATCAAGGAAAGAGGACATGTAGGAGATGGGCAGAGAATGTGAACTGAGGAATGGAATGGCTTTTGCCTTACTGCTCATAGGGAAGAAACTTTATGGACTAAATATCATGAGCAATGTACAGGGAAGAATCCAAAATACTGTAAAGAAAAAGCCCACCCTCCTATACTTTACATCCCATTGATGCTGTTGCTACAGGACAGTAATTCTTCTTCTTAGGGGAACTGGGGTGTGGAAAACCTGCCCCCACACTGACCAGGTGGATACAAGATTCCTCCAGTTTTCAGTGATGCTACTGCTATAGGACATGACCTTGAGCAGTCAATGAAGGAGGAAGATCTTCCTAATTCTCCAGGATGCCTTTAAAAATTGTATGTATGTATATATATATATACACACACACACACACACACACACACATATATACATATACATATACATATATATATATATATATATATATATATATATATATATATATATACGCTTCTTACATGTCTGTAAACTGTAAACTGCTTTGAGATTTTCACCATTAAGCAGTATATGAATATTATGAAATAAGAAATAAATACATTTGCATGTATATCTTTGAGTTTCTTGTGTACCCATGGCCATGTTAACCAGCTAGAGCATAGCAAAATGAAAACAAAACATGACAATACTCAGTAAAAATAGTTCTCCTGATTTCATCACAGAGTGTTGTCTGGTTCCTCATTCCCTGCAATATGCGAACCCAATTTTCTCAAGAATGCCTTTATGTGGTAAGAACCTCCTCCTATCTTCAAAATTTTGATAACCATTGAAAAGAATATGTTTGTCACATGATGTGGGCAAAATTCTTAAAAAGGGTGGGTGGAGCCCTAAAGTTCATACAGGGAACTTGAGGACATATCTGCTTTTATTCCCGTTGGGTTGCATTCATTTCTGCAAGCCTTCCTACCATCTACTTATTCCAGCGCTGAGTGCTGCATTTACTGTCTCCCACTCACCATATTGCTGATCAGCATTTTGTCACAGGTATGTGAACGTCTCAAGTTGATGTAGTTCATTTGCAAAAGCGGGAGGAGAACCATAGCTGAGTGGAAGAGATGTACATGGTTTGCAGCCAGGAAGACCCAGGTTGAATCCCTGGACTCTTGGGATATCGGGTCACAGTATGGGAGCCAAAACCAGTCCAAGTAGGAAATACTGGGCTATGCAGACTAACCATCTGCCTCACTAGGTTTCTACACCACCAATACAATGTTATAAATAATCTCAATGTCAGGCTAATCAATACAGATGTTTTTCTAAGTCTCATCTTGCTGCTTGATCTCACATTGTTGGGGGTTCTATTTTTCTGACCCTATTAAAGTTCACAGGTGGTATGGGATGGTAGAGGAGGGGTAGTACCTCTGCTAGGGGACATGTTGTGCTCCTTCTGTGATAGTTTGTCCACCGTTGGTCCCCACCCTGCCCTTGGCTCTCACATGTGGCTCCAGAGAAGGAAAAGAGGAAATAGTAGGAAATGATAAAACAGAATGAAAAGAACAGTTAAAGGCTCTGCCCATGCTTGGAATCTAAATGGACATGGAACATAGACATGGAACACCAATGTAAATGTCAAAGGGTTTAGTGGGAATATTTGGTGATTGCAACCACAGCCAAGAAACAAAGAGGCATGACACAGAGGCGTTTGGTTGAAGAAGAAGAAGGGTTTGGATTTGATATCCCGCTTTATCACTACCCGAAGGAGTCTCAAAGCAGCTAACATTCTCCTTTCCCTTCTCCACAAAAAACACACTGTGAGGTGAGTGGGGCTGAGAGACTTCAAAGAAGTGTGACTAGCCCAAGGTCACCCAGCAGCTGCATGTGGAGGAGTGGAGACGCGAACCCGGTTCACCAGATTACAAGACTACCGCTCTCAACCACTACACCACACTGGCTCTCTGAAACATGGGGCTACATTTGTTTTAATTCTTTTATTCAGGTTTTCAGCCATCCTGCTCTATTTATAATATTTCCTGTTTGCCTTGTGGGTTCCAGTAATGAACAACTACACATATTGAAGTATTAGTCCTGGAGGTGGAAAGGCATGGGAAGCAACTGTGTGGGAGTCATAAAGCCATGGCAGAGGCTTGTATTGCCGTGTGGTGCCTGCTGACCTCGGTGACCGGCATGTCTATGCCTTGCAGTGTATTGAATGTATTGACCTTATATGGAGTTGTGTTCCCTCTGGGCAATGATTACCTTATATGGTGATGGGTGTAGTAAAAGCCATGACCGGGCAATGTAACGTGAGACATTGGCAGACGGCCATGCAGGCTGAGAGACACAAAGGATAATAAAAATTACCAGACAGGAGAGAAGTCGAAGGAGCTGCCCTCCATCCTGAAAATACTGCTGTCTCACTGTGTCTTTTTTCTATGCTGTGCACCATTTGTGACGGCTGGTTTCCGTCAAACTGAATAGAACTGATGAGCAACATCTGAAGATGGGAGTGATAGGAATAATGAATGGATATGGCAGTTGAGTTTTTGATAGACTGGAGAACTGAGAAGTCTAGAGAGGAGAAGGTCCTAGTAGACCATGTACGGAATGATCAGAGCATGAAAGGAGGGGATGGATAGAAATGGCAGGATTTCCCCACATTACTCAAGAGAAGCACCATGATTGACTAAATGTGTGGAGGAAACAGTGCTCTTTAGAGGATTGTGATCATGCACACTAACAGCTCCATTTGTAAAATATACAAAAGTGCTTTGAAAGGCTCCATTACACTTCAAAAGCCTGCAAGTAAGTCTTAAGCACAGAGAAGCATTTTGCTCCCCACGCGGGAGATTTCCAAAACGCCTGGGGAAAGAGAGCCCAGGTAATGGGCTGGAAAGAGCAGGATGATGGTATAGCAGGGGTACAAAACCTTTTTCCAGCAAGAGGACCTCATTCTTTTCTGGGAAACCTCCTAGAAGGGAATACATATAGCCAATCTACTCCCACGTGTAAGCAGAGAGTTCTGTTTGGATAAAAGTAGGATGCTTGGAATCGCTTAAGCCTCTTTGCTCCCAGGTTCAAGCTACACAAATTCTATGCATGGCAGGAGAGAGTGCAGGAAGGTAAGGAAGGCCCTTCTCATGGCAGAATTATGGTGAGTGGGAAGGATGAAGGCAGGAAAAGGGGCAGCAAGAGTTTGTGAGTGACATTTGGTCCTCTGCTTCAGGCAGCAAAATGTCTTGCACCAGCACTAACACATCACATCATTTCTTTTAGTTTTTTCTCCTTCTCTTTGGTGTCTTCACATATTTCTTTCCCTTCATGCCCCTCCTCAAAGGCAACTTTTATGGTGAAGCTTCTTTACTCCTTTGTCTTCATCTCTCCTTCAGTCTGTTTTGTACCCAGCCCAACCGTACACACATCAGGTCTCAAGCCATGCAAATTTTCAAAACTCTGAAAAAATAAAAAATAGGAAACTGTCAATATAGTCATCTGCAAACTTAGGATGAGATTATTTTGTGCAATACCCTAGAACAGCCTTAGGCAAACTGGGCCCTCCAGATGTCTTGGGAGTAAAATCCCTGACCACTGGTCCTGTTAGCTATGGATCATGGGAGTTGTAGTCCAAAACATCTGGAGGGCCAGGTTTGCCTATGCCTGCCCTATAATGTCACTCTTGCTAAAAGAGGGCTTGAAAGTAGTACAAATCAATTCTCAAGCCATGCTTACATTCAAAACTCTGAATAAATAAATATAGGAAACTGCCTTCTACAAGGTCAGACCATTAAGCTCAGATTGCTGACACTGACCAGCAGGAATATATGCAGGAATCATTCCTGTCCCTACCTGGAGCTGCCACTGAGTGAATGCAGGACTTTCTGCAGGCTAAGCCAAAGCTCTGTGGATGAGTAAGAGCCCTCAAAACACCTGCAAGCATAAAGTGCATATGTCTCTGGAGACTTGGATAAGTGATCTCCTGAATGCACAGGAGATTGCTGAAGTGTCTAAGTTGAGAAAATAGAAACCTGCCCATGACATACTGGGACACCAACTAAAGGCTATGAACATTTTAACAGGATATGAATGCTGCTCCACTGCCCTTATTAAATACAAAGCGCTCCCTGACATTATTAGGTTGTGGCCGAGACCCTGAAATTCTGGAAACAGAATATTGCAAGTCTCTCTCCTCTCTTTTCCTGGAAAGCAGATGTGATTGGACAAAGGTAGGACTTTCTGTGCATGGAATCTTTTCTTGATGGGAAATTATCTTCTGCAGTGGCTCTTGACTCTATTTCAGTCTCCCTTTCTTTGTTCCACCACACCCCTCCTCAAGAAAAGAAAGTTAAAGTGCTCTAAAGCTTTTGGCTGAATCCCTTAGCCGTTTTCCTTACTAAGAGGAAGAAAAAAAAAACATTTTTAAATCCCTTCGCTCTTATTCATCTCTTTCTTTCCAAGTTATATTTTTCACAGCTGACATTAAACTCGTGTCTTCAGCCCCCAGCAGACTAAATATTTTGACATGGCTGCTTTCTGCAGCATGATTTTCCTACAAGAAGAGTTTGAGATTATTCTGCTTTATGAGCTGTCCTGTCATACTTCCCAAATGCTACCACACTATTGCTGTCTGGAAGGACCATAGCACAACAAAAAGTTGAGCAAAAAACCAACCCCCAGAATACTGGTGCTAAAAAAGTTACACGATTGTGTTATCTCCTTTTATATCTCAATGGAGGAGTTTGAGTTGCCTGAGAGAGACAAGGAGGGAAAGGCTTTTTGTCAAGAGTCCCAGTCACAGGCTATACATATATAGTTAGGAGTGAACCCTAATTCAATGGAGTAAATATGAGAAGGATTTCAGGGTCACTCTGTGTTTTGTACAGACAATGTAAGTAACAGCATATCCCTTCATCTGCCCCACCTGCAGTGAAATGGGTCTCTCCCATATCAGTCTCTACAACCACAGCAGGTGCTGTGATTTTCCATTGGTTTGACTTCACCCCCAAAGGCACACTCCATTGTCTCCTGAGACTGACAAATGCCAACAACAACATGGAAAACTTTGTATACTGAAAGGGGAGAAGTAAGTATCCTAAAGCAAAGGGAAGGTTTCATGTGAAATGTTGGGTTTCTGGAGATCATGGAGGCTACGGCTGTTGAGCTGCCTCCTGGGTTGCGTTCTAGTCAACCTGGTGGGCTCAGACAGACTGGAAACGAGGCTGCAGAAAAATTCAAAGGGTTCTGAAGCCTCTCAACACTTCTACAGAAGTTTGAAGGAAATGGTTGGGGAGATGTTGCTGGGTCCCTGGGGCATAAGGAGGGAGGAAGCATGGTAAAGGGAAAATGGAGGTAAGGAGGTAACAGAAAAAGAAATCCCAGGAGAGAAGGGTCTTGCCAGAGAGGAAATGGAGACTAAGGGAGACACAGAAAGGAAGCTAATTTTGCTAAGGAATCTAGGTCTTTTTCATCCTAATGCCAAGCCAGAAGGAGAACAGGACGAAGGGAAGTAAAGAAGAATGAGGTGGCAGGGAAGTACACACCTGTATAATGGGGTCTGATTATGACATGGAAATCCATGTGTGTTTGTATGTGTGGACTTTCTGAACAAAAATCATCCAAGCTAGTTTACCTACTGAGAAAAGTAACAGAATAAATTATCCTCCCCAAACTCCAAAGGACTTATCCAAATAAATTCTACAAACATTGCTTGTAAAATCAGCAGTAAAATGCCCCCGCAGCTGAATAATGTTGCTGGCATAGCCTTCAAAAAGGATGGAGCAGAGCCAACAAGGAAAGTGTCCCATAGACATGAAACCATCAGAGAAAAAGCTCCCCACTCTCTCTTGCCCACCAGTACTTCCATTTAAAAATATCAGTTATGGGTTTTCAAACTAATTCCATAAATGAGGCAAAACATGCCAGCCTTACCTGACATCTATTTATCCAGATCAGGGACTGACGCCACCCCCCCTCTATTCTTTTAGGAGGTGATTCTACAGCAGAAGAATGATTCCTGCAGATATCCCTGAGATGTCCCCAAATTGCAGGGAATGAGGAACCAGACAACACTCTGTGATGCAACCAGGAGAACTATTTTTACTGAGTAGTGTCATGTTTCGTCTTCATTTTGCTATGCTCTAGCTGGTTAACATGGCCATGGATACACAAGAAACTCAAAGATATACATGCAAATGTATTTATTTCTTATTTCATAATATTCATATACTGCTTAATGGTAGAAAATCTCAAAGCAGTTTACAGAAATGTAAGAAGCATCATTTTTTAAAAAACATATATATATATATATATATATATATATATATATATATATATATATACACAATTTTTAAAGTCATCCTGGAGAGTTGGGATGATCTTACTTCATTGACTGTTCAAGGTGATGTCCTATAGCAGTAGCATCACTGGAAAGTGGAGGAAGCTTGTATCCACCTGGTCAGTGTGGGGACAGGTTTTCCAGACCCCAGTTCCCCTAAAAAGAAGACTTACTGTACTGTAGCTGCAGCATCAATAGGATGTAAAGTATAGGAGGGTGGGCTTTTTCTTTACAGTATTTTGGATTCTTCCCTGTACATTGCTCATGATATTTAGTCCATAAAGTTTCTTCCCCATGAGCAGTAAGGCAAAAGCCATTCCATTCCTCTATGGCTCCTCTGTTACAACTCAGTTCACATTCTCCTACATGTCCTCTTTCCTTGATGCTCCTGTCTATCCAAAACTCAGCTGCCTGAATAAATCACTACTTCCACCACTCACATATTTGGACCCCCCCCCCAAGTTTAATTCATGGGATATCTAGTCCTTCCCACCTGCAGCACAAATGCCTTAACCTTGATTTTAGTGCCTTCCCCACCCCTCCGGCCGCCCTTACTGTTTTGTAAGTTAGTGGCAACTATCTCTTCCTCTCCAAATCTACCCACCTCAACTGACTAAAGCCCTCCTACTTCAATAAAGAGCTCTGCTCATTCTCTGTTGAGGAGCTCAAAACATGGAACTCCCCACCCTTAAGTATCTAACCAGGAAGGAAGATTTTGCAAGGTTGCAGTACAGTAGTAGGTGGCACAGGAAACTTCTTCATGTTCCAGGGTTTTCATTTTTCAGGTTACCCCCCCCCCAAAAAAAAGTGGAATTCAGAAGGCATATGGTTGTTTTTCAGGGCTTGAATTAACTGTCCTTCTGGGTCCCTTCCACCTCTACATTTCTGTGATTCTATGATTCCAAGTCAATATAATTTTGGCCATATTACTGGAGTTTGTGCCAAATGCTTTTGGAACTGTCTTCAGTCACAGGAAAAGACTACAACCTCACCTATATAAGCTCAAGCAAGACGTGAATACTGAATACAAATTAAGTAGGCTACAGGAAATGCAACCTGAAGTTATAGACATCTGCTTAGTAGAATGTAGAATGTCATAGTATAAACTAGATAAAAGTGATGGTCTTTTGGGACCATTAGCACTTTGTTTCAACAGAGGTCTCTGCTTCCTCTGTTGAGCTTTCCTCCTCCTTGAAAACATTCTGGAGTATGGCTTTCATGCTCTTCTTATGTCTGCCTCTCTTCTGCCTCCCAACCAGGAAATAGATCAAAGGGTTAACACTGCTGTTCAGGCAGGCAAATAAGTAGACATAAATTGAAGAAAAGAGAGAGGCTGAATCAAACACATAAGGGCTGATATAATAGGCATTCAGTGGAAACGAAAAAATGATGAAGAAAAGAAGAGCAAGCAAGATGGCTATTTGAGTTTTACCCCGCCTTCGCTGTTGCGATTTGAAGGAGACCTTGAGGCAGAGAATTAGAGTTGAGATAGTCATGAGCAGGAGGCAAAGGATGCCGTTCACAGCATACTGGTAATATTTCATGGTAATACTGTGCACATTTTCAGTCAGGCGGAGGGCGAAGTTAATTCCACAGAGAAGGCTAGAAAGTACCCATATAATGGAACACAAAGTGGTGGACAAATTTGCTGGCCGGCGGCATCGATGCCAAATTGGGAAGAGGACTGACACACACCTGTCAATGCTGATGGCTGTCAGTAGATATTGACCAGCACTGTACATTAATTGAAAGACATCTTGTAGAAAATCATACAGAGGTCCATAATATTCTCCTGTTGCAAACAAAATCATTTCCATAAAAAAGTTAGCTGTGACTATACCCAAGTCTGCAACAGAGAGGTTCAGGATGTAAATGGTGAAAGAGTTCCTCTTAATGCAGAAGCTAAGCAGCCAGACGACAGTCCCATTCCCTAAAAGCCCCAAAATGCAAATTAAAATTGTGAGCATAGAAAATATATATATATTTGGGTAAATATCCAAAATCCATTCTGGATAATCATAACTACTATTGTTGGAGAAGGAAGTTGCATTGTCTTCTTCATAATAGTCTTCTTTAGCACTGAAAGGAGACAGGGACATTGGGCTGAGACTGCCCATTTTACTCAGTTGTTGCTGTTGCGCTTCTTCTTGTGTAGATATGTCTGCTGGGGGGTGGAGAGGGTGGAATTAGTCTTTGTAAATGAATAAAGATGAAACTAAAGCTTTTCAGCCTACTCTTCCATGTCTTTGTGAGTTAATTCTTGAGTTAATTCCTACTATGAGAGTTAATTTTTAAGGTGAAATGGCTCATCTGTTTCATCTCGAGTTCAGGCTACCTCTTCAGTAACAAACCTAATGTCAGGGCATTGCTGGATGAAGAGGAGTGGTGGGAGCCTCTTGCCCTATAGCCCCCCGCCCCTGAGGATGCAGAAGATGAGAACATTTTTAATCCAGTTGGAAGCTATACTGCTACATGGCTTCTGAAATGATTTCTCTCCCATCTCTGTCCTGCAGAGCACAAGGGATGGGGTGCTGTTAGTCCACCTGTCAATCACCTGACATCACACGTGGTTCTCAGGTGCCTCAGAATTTACACAAGGGGCCTTTGCAGGCATGGTTAGTTACGCCCATTTTGGTCAAGCTCTACCTTTTCTTCCTCACACAAACTAGGACCCTTGTACCTATGGGACCACCTCTCCTGGTATTTCCCACAGAGGACCTTACGGTCTTCAGATAAGAACATCTTGGAGATCCTGGGCCACAGGGAGGTTAGGCTGGCCTCAACCAGAGATAGGGCTTTTTCAGCCGTGGCCCCGATCTGGTGGAACACTCTGTCACAAGAGACTAGGGCCCTGCGGGAGTTGACATCTTTCCGCCGGGCCTTCAAGACAGAGCTGTACCACCAGGCCTTTGGCCAAAGCACAATCTGACCCCCTCCTTTCTTCTGTAATCCTCACAGACCTCTAGCCCAATGGCTGCCATTAATTTGATTCTGAATTGATTTTAGAATGTTTTTTAATTAATTAGCTGTGATTTTATGTAAAATGTGCTGTTTTTCCTGTTGTTAGCCGCTCTGAGCCGGGCTTTGGCCAGGGAGGGTGGGGTATAAATAAAATGTTGTTGTTGTTGTTGTTGTTATGGCATAAATGCAGAAGGTTGACAGGCCATATTTGGCCCATCGGTTGGAGGTTCCCCACCCCTGGCTGATAGAGGTACAAAGATTTTTGGGTCACGCATTGGAGCCATCTCCACTTGCCAATGAACAACGGGGAGCTTGCTCCAAGGCTCCGGGTTGTTCCTTTGCAGTTTCACTGGCCAAATTAGGAACCTGGCTAGGACTAGATTTTTCCATGGGTTTGGAGATTCTCAGTGCTTGATTTAGTACAACATCAGGCTCAGCGCACTCCCTATCCTACCGGAAAAGGCAAAACAGAAATGGGGAACACAGAACAAAATGAAAAAAGTGGTGAAACTGGTTTACTGAGATAAGCAAGAGATGGCTAGAAGTATTCATTTTATTGTAAAAAGTGGACATAAGCAGGCAAGAATTTCTAACTTGAGCTTTTCGCTTACCTGTGACAAACATTGGATCAGATATCATGATGGAGAGAGAAAAAACCAGCAATAGATATTCCTGTGCTGCAATAAACAACCAGAAGATTTGCAGACATCAATGCCACTCCCAAGTCTTGAGGAAACATTCAATGCTCATGGCAAGATGTACAGCAATGTGCCTGTTTGCCTTCATTTATGCTTAATCAGTTTGCCAGTGACAAGACAAAAACGATTCTCACTGGATTGCCAATACAATCATCTGCAAATTTAGGAGGAGATTATTTTTTGCAATACCCTAGAATACCACTGTTGCAAAAAGTGGGCTTGCAAGTAGTAGGAAAAAAATGACTCTGAATTGATCAGGTGAAATGCACTTATTGAATAGAATCATAAAAAGCTTCTAAATTAAGCTTCTAAATTTTCATCCTGAAACTGGAAATTATGGATGTACGAAAAAGCACTAAGAGCATGCAATATTATAGCAAATGTAAAAACTTAGGGTGGTATAGGTGCGTATAGGGTAGTATACAAATATAATAATAATAATAATAATAATAATAATAATAATAATAATAATAATAATTTATAATGCCATATTATTATTTTTCTCACTCTCCTGTAATACTAGAACTCAGGGCCATCTAGTTCATCTGAATGCTGGACAATTCAAGAAAGACAAAAGAAAATACTTCTCTGAAAAGTAGATAGATAAACCGTGGAATCTGCTCCCAAAATATATACTAATGGCCATCAACTTGGATGACTTTAAAAGAGGACTGAACACATCAATGGATGATAAATTTATATTCTGCCTCCTGTGTGTGGGGCAGTATGCCTCTGAAGTCCAGTTGCTGAAAATCAGAACTGGGGAGCACAACAGAACTGTTGTGCTCAGGTCCTGCTTGTAAGCTTCCCATAAACATCTGTTTGACCACTGTGAGAAAAGGTTGCCGGGATGGATGGTTCTTTGGCCTTCTCCAGCTGTTCCCTTCTTATGGTGTGTCCTGATAGCATCAACAGAGAAGGCAACATGAAGGATGGGGCTTTATTTTGCATTCTTTTCTTCACTTGGTTTTGCATGTTCCATCAGTTATGTTTTTTCCTCTGGCACAAATGAAAACAAGCCCTACATTCTTCTCCAACTCCAGTGCTGAAACTTAGTTCACCATCTGGTCATCTCCTGACTTGGCTACACCGACTTTTTCTGATCTGGACGGAGCTCTTCATTCACTCCTCTGTCCTCTTATTGATTCAAAATTCTGTTTCCAAATCATTCACCTCTGCTAAAAGTAGTTAGTAGTATCCTGTGTCAGCCATTCAGCTGTTGAGGCTACAACAGTCTGGCATGTGGGGTTATAGCCCAAAACATCTGGAAGCAACCACACTTGTTTTTCCTTTCTTATGTCCCTGATGACAAAAGAAGAGCTTTTCTGGAGCAGAACAGAGGTAGATCTAGTCCATCATTCTGTTCCTGCTTTCTAAAGGAAGCCACTAAACCAGATATGTTCCTTCACCACCATCGTCAAATTCACTCAGTGAGACTTTGCAACAGACATATGGAATTCTAGCAGTGCAAGGCTCTGCAAAGATCACATCCAGTTAAGTATGCAATGCTGGACTTTGAATCCTTGCTATTCCACAGACTGGGCAGAGGCAAACATCTGCATTGGTAAAGACCAACTCATGTTTAGAGGCACAATCTGAGTGCCATTAAAAGCAAACTTTGATGCCAGATTGAAGAGTCCTTCTAGATGGAAGCAGGATTGCCTTGCCCACAAGGGAAGCTGAGGAGACCACCTCAGGATCCAGGGAGGGAGATCAATACTTCCTTTGAGTAACATGGTAGTTAGGAAGTTTGTGTAATTTATGCAAAATGTTATTTTGGAAAACTCAATAAAAATCGTGTTTAAAAAAAGAAATCATAAATAAATAGATAAATTAATACATAAAGTGATGTTGATGGTGTCAGAGTTCTGTTTGCTGAAATTAAAGTGGAGATTACACTCTAAAAGTCTCAGTTTTGCAGAAAGAAATTACTGGGAAAAGTTAGTTTGCAAGTGGTAGGGAAGGGAGAACCAGCTAATGGCTCTGTGACTTAATCAAGTGAAATTCATTTATTGATTAAAATCATACCATGCTTCTATATTTCCATGCTCAATCGGGTTAACGGAATCAAAACGGATGTACAAAAAAAGAGTACAAAAATACTGGGAATGTTTCATCTGTGCCTTTTGGGGTTTTTACCATGGTCATCCATGTAAAGTTTATGCCTGTAGTCAACCATGTCCCACTGGTTTTCTGCATTCCAACAGGCTTCTTTTATGCTCACTATGTGAATGCCATCTGGACATAATGCAGCAAGTAGGTAGGACAGTCACATGTGGTCTTCCGTATCAGTAATGGCCAGAGCACATTACAGACAACTACATGAGATGTACAAGGAAGATAATAAGAAAGGGTTTAGTTACACAACTTCTAGATTTCAAAAGGAAGTTATAGAAGAAGAAGTGAAGCTGCTGAAGAAAGCATATAGTATTTTGATAGAATGGGAAACAAAAGATGAGGAGGTCAAATCGGTTATGATCAAATGGCCACAGGATATGGGACATAATATACAATTTGAGGACTGGGAAAAATTGTGGAAGGTAAACTTGAAATTTACAGATTGTTCTCTCTTTAAAGAAAATTATATGAAAATGATGTATAGATGGTATATTACACCAGTGCAGATCGTAAAAATGTATAAAACAGGGTCAAATATATGTTGGAAATGTAAAGAAAAAGAAGGGACTTTTTATCATATATGGTGGGAATGTAGAGAAATTTTAAAAAATTGGGAAATGATATACAATGAATTGGAAAAAAAAATGTTTAAAACGACATTTGTAAAGAAACCAGAAGCATTTTTGTTAGGGAGTGTAGTACAAGACCTGCCAAGAAATATAAAGAATTAATTTATGTATGCTACAGCAGCAGCAAGAGTCTTGATAGCACAAGGATGGAAGAATGAGGAAATCCCAATGAAAGAACAGTGGCAATAAAAATTGATGAGATATGCAGAGTTGGCTAAACTGACATGTAAATTGCAGGACAAGGACAACTGTGGCTTTAAGGAAGAATGGGAGCTTTTTTACAAATTATTTAAAAAGACAACAAAATGAACTGGACTCCTTAGCAAGTTTTGAATAAACATACACAAATTTATTGGTTGATAACATGTTAGATAGATAATGTAAGGATATGGAAAATTTTATAACATGCAGCGAATAATATGTGCCGAGAAATCAGAGAGAGGAGCTGAGGGAGGACTTTGGTGGGGGAGCGGAGGGAGGGGGAAGGGGGGAAATAATGTATGTGATTATATGGTTTGATAATTTGTTATTTTGAAATTGCTGATAAAAATAATTTTAAAAAAGAAAAGAAAGAAACAAGAGGTACAGCTACAATAGTTGGGCATATGCGGTTGACTGACATCAGTCAAAGAATGTCTCAATTATCTTTTGATTTAGGAGCATGGGAAGATCCTTGGAGGAAGGGTTCCTGAGGGACATTAAACTGGATGAACTTATTTAATTGAATATATGACGATGTGTCACAGTAGTCCTCTTCCCATAAAAGACCATGCATATAAGTGCATAGGAGGGGGCAGGATTGTGAAAGCAGATCTTTACGGTGACTGCACATTCAGCTGAATTTGTGCACAGAGTCAGGCACATTTATAATTATGCACAGCTACGCTCTGCCAGGAACTCTCTCATTTGATGTTTCCCTAATGACATGGATGGATATACATGTAACCCAATACTTTGGATGCTATTTGATTAAGCCATACTCTGAATTGACCCACTGAAATCAAGGCACTTGGTTGTGACTTATTTAAGTCGGTTGATATTGACTTAGTTAGGAAGTTGGCTTACACCAATTCATATCATTTGTTGAGCTAGTTTAGTAATACCTACTGAGCTAGGGAAAGCATCCTCAAAAGACTGGTAATAGATCCTCACATTTCAGACAGTGTCATTCCCAGCCCTACCTGATAGAGACTGAATCTGGAATCTTTTGCATGCAAACCACTCAGCCTCAGATTTTGGATACAAAATCCACACTTCCATTTGAACTGTGATTTCGATGCAAGGATATAAGAGGTGATTCTTTTGTGCCATTGCTTATTCCCATGAAAACCTGCTACAGCTGTACCTCGGGTTAAGTACTTAATTCGTTCCGGAGGTTCGTTCTTAACCTGAAACTGTTCTGAACCTGAAGCACCACTTTAGCTAATGGTGCCTCCTGCTGCTGCCACACTACTGGAGCCCGATTTCTGTTCTTATCCTGAAGCAAAGTTCTTAACCGGAAGCACTATTTCTGGGTTAGCGGAGTCTGTAAGCTGAACCGTATGTAACCCGAGGAACCACTGTATTTGCTGTTGATTGGGGACAAACATCAGTAGGGTTTTGGAAGGGACATTCAAAGCCTTAGTGTTGGCCCTGAAGCTACTAAGTCTATCAGGCGCTGAGATCTCCAGAACTCATTCTGTCCTAGTCCTGCCACCCTTGCAGATGAAATATGTTCACATACCTGTGAGAATCTGTGGCTCAGATATCATGAGCAGGAGGAAGCAGGAGTAAGAGCGTTCTGTGGTGGAGAAAGTAGGCAATCAAAGGATTTGCAGGAATCAATGCAATCCCCAAGTCGCAAGGAAAACTTGTAAGACTGACCCAGCTGACTTCAAGATGTCCTGTAAATTATCCTCTCCTCTTCATCTGCGCTTAATCAGTTTGCCAACATCTTGTGACAAAAAGAAACTGTTTCTTTACTGATGATCAAGATAGCCATCAGCAAAATTAGGAGGACTTTATTGCTGCCTTAAGTCTCACTGTTTCAGAAAGTACTCTTGATAAAAGGTGGTCCTGTTCATTGGGAAGCGGAAAGCCGTAACCAACTCTGTGACTTGATCGAGTGATATTCATTTATTGATTAATAGCATAGTATGCTTCTATCTTTCCATGCTCAACTTGGTTAACATAATAATGCATATACCAAAAAGTACAAGAACACAGGGAATATTGCAGCCAATGGATACAGTAACATAAGAGCCATGAGAAGTTTATTCTGGAAAGTGGGGAATTCCTGTAGATTTCCCCCCACTCCCAAATATTAACTACTCAACTGCTAACTACTGCTAACTACTCAAAACTCTGCCATTTTTTAAAACCTCCATTTTCCTCATATCAGATTCCCCCAAGGATCTGAAACTGTTCTGAACCTGAAGCACCACTTTAGCTAATGGGGCTTCCTGCTGCTGCCACGCCGCCGGAGCACAATTTCGGTTCTCATCCTGAAGCAAAGTTCTAAACCTGAGGTAGTATTTCTGGGTTAGCGGAGTCTGTAACATGAAGCGTATGTAACCCGAGGTACCACTGTACATCATTTTCATTACATTTTATTTGAGCAAACTGCGGGCAGTAAAATTTATTCCATATTTCACAATCTTTCACAATCTTCTAAAAGTATGTTATACCCAATATCTTTTGCCCGATGTATCATTATACATTTAGCTTTTTCATCTTTTGTATACCATTCCAAAAGTAACTTATACGTTTTTGACAACATTTTTACTTTATTACTTAATAAATTCAATTCAAACCTAGATCTTATATATTCACATCCATTTTTCTTGTTGTCTTCTTTAAACACTTCATTTATTTGACAATAATGCAGCCAATCATTTCCCAGGTTTTTTTATTTCCTCATAAGGTTTTAGTTTCCACTGGTCATCCATCTCCATCACCAAATCTCCATAGGTGGGCCACCCCCCCCATATTTAGCTTTTTTATAGTTGTTGCCTCTAATGGCACCATGGTGTTTTACATTCTCTTAAGTCTTATATCTATTCAACACCTCATATATTGATTTTTGAATTATGTGGTTCAGAAAATCTTTATGGATTTTTACCTTCTCATACCATAAATATGCATGCCCCCAAATCTATTATCAAATCCTTCCAGATCTAATAGAACTGTATTTTTTAACAATATCCAATCCCTTAACCAACAAAGGCAAGGAGCTTCGTAATACCGTTTAAATCTGGTAGAGAGAAACCTCCTCTCTCTTTGGTATCTGTAATTAATTTAAATTTTATTCTTGGTTTCTTTCCTTGCCAGATAAATCTTATAATTACTTTTTGCCACTCTTTAAAATCATGAACACCATTTATAAACTACTATGTCTTCCAAGAAGGAAATAAATCAAAGGGTTAACACAACAGTTCAGGCACTCACAAAAGTAGTCATGATATAGGCTCTAGGGAGGTTCTGAACTGAAAACAAAAATGCTGATGCATAAAGCATTCAAAATGTGTTTAAAGGTTCCCTTCTGCCAGCCGAATATACTTTCCCACCCCAGCCTACATCTTTCCCCAACTGCAAGTTCAGAGCTCCCTGAATACATTAAATGAATGTATGAACACAATGGACCCAGGCTTCCTCCATAGTCGTATACTATCTAGATTTATAAAATAATAAGAATAATAAGAAGTTCGTCAAGTCCATCCATCTGATCAAGACTGAGATTCTGTGCACACTCTGAAATCAACAGTCAGCACTGAGCACAGGTCAACAATGTTACAGACAGAAAGTTTGTAAATTGGGAACTAGTTTGTGCCATCAGAATCACAATGATAAAGACATATTTTGGCAGTATTTTTGAGCCATCATAACTGAGTTTCCAAAGAGATCTCCCCTGCCTCTGCAGGGTTTTCATCCTCTTTGAAAACATTCTGGAATGTGGCTTTCATGCTCTGCCTACACCTGCCTCTTTTCTGTCTTCCAACCAGGAAATAAATCAAAGGGTTAATACAGCTATCCAGATAGGCAAGTATGAAGGCATATTCTAAGAAAGAAGGAGGTTCTGAATCAAGAACATAAACAAAGATGAAAATGGTATTGAGTGGAAAAGAAAAAATGACGAAGAAGAAGAGAGCAAGCAGGACTATAATTAGAAGTTTTCCCCTCCTCCTCTGGTGTGATTTAAAGCAAACCCTGATAAAAAGGATCAGAGTGGCGATAGTCATGAGTGGGAGGCAAAGGAAGCCATTCACAATAAGATGAATGCCCAGTATGTTATAAACATTGAAATCAGCCAGAAGGAGAGTGAAGTCAATTGCAGGGAAAATAGAAGAAAGTCCCCATATTGAGGCACAAACAGCGGTGGACATATTTGGTGGTCGGTGGCATCGATGCCAAAGTGGGAAAAGGACAGCCACACACCTATCAATGCTGATGGCGGTCAACAGAAATTGACCTGTGCTGTAGAATAGGAACATGAGAATAAGAATGTATACTAGAAGGTGTTTGAGGACAGATACTTCTAACAGGGACAATATATACAAAATAAGATTAACTGTCAGTAAACCAAAGTCAGCCATGGAGAGGTTCAGGATGTAAGTGGTGAAAGGAGTCCTCTTAATGCAGAAGCCAAGCAGCCAGATGACAGTCCCATTCCACCAAAGTCCCAAAATGCTGATTAAAAAGCAAATATATATATACATATACTGTCCTAATGTCAATCCTGAATGATTACCAGTGTAGCTATTGTTAGAGAGAACAGTTCCATTGTCCATTCCGTAATATTCCTCTCCAGCATTCATTGGGGACAGTGATGGGAGGGTGTAATTGACCATCGTGATTAATCTTTGCTTTTCTATTTTGTCCGGTGTTTTCCTGCTGGAAGAATTTAGAGAATGGTAGAATTAGTCTTTACTAACGAAAATAAGCAAAGACAAAGCTAAAGCTTTGGAGATTAGTCTTTCATACTTTGTAGCTATTTTGGAGTGGGTGGTTAAGGTGAAATGACTTGCTCTGTAATTGCCAGGTAAAGGGGCCGGTGGGGCTTGCAGCTACCTGAATATATTTGGGGTTTCAGAGCGTCTCTATGATAGGGTTCCCATATTCCCAAACGTAAAAATGCTTCCCAGGGCAAGGAACATAGCTCTGTGGTGCAACATCTGCCTCCTGTGCAGAAGGGTTCCATCCCTGGCATCAACCATTAGGGCAGACCCTTATCTGAAACCCTTGAGAAGTGTTGTCAGCCAGAGTCACACAACCATAGAATCTTAGAGTTGGAAGGGACCCAAGGGTTATCTTGTCCAACCCCCTGCAATGCAATAATGTAAAGCAATACTGGGCAAATTGGAAATAGCAAATATGACATTGCGATTTCAATTTTGGAGTAAGATCTCGGAGACCAGCAATCAAATTCCCACACAGACATAAAACTCACTGGGTAACCTCAAACCAGAGTTCCTCATCCTGACCTATATCACAGGTTTCTTGTGAGGATAAAAAGAGGAGCAAGACAAACCATGTACACCACCTTCAACGCCTTGGAGATAAAGGTGGGCGTAAATAAATAAATTAACTGAATCTATTTATTAGAAGACAGCTTCCTATACTTTTCTGTTCCTAAAACCTCATACAGAATCTTTCACAGCTGTGTTATCTTTTAATCCCAGGGATTGAAGCTGTGCTTATCAATCATCATCATCCTCAATGCTTAATTCTGCTACACCAATTGCTAATTACAATGGACAAAGTTTTAGGAGGCAGCTTCTTTTACTTTTCTGTTCCTAAAACCTCATACAGAATCTTTCACAGATGTGTTATCTTTGAATCTTTTAACCCCAGGGGTTGAAGCTGTGCTTGTCAGTCGTCGTCGTCGTCATCATCATCATCATCATATTCGATGCTTAAATCTGCCACACCAATAACTCGTATTTCTGCTCCTGTAAGTGAAGAATTTCTAACTTGAGGTTTTCGCTTACCTGTGACTAACGTTGTATCAGATACTGTGGTAGAGAGAGAGAACCAGAAGTAAGTAATCCTGTGCTGGAAGATTTGCAGAAACCAATGCAACTCCCAAGTCTTGAGGAAACATTCAATGCATTTAAGAGCTCATGACAAGATGTGCTGGAATGTGTCTGTTTCCCTTCATTTATGCTTAATCAGTTTGCCAGTGTCATGTGACAAGAGAAAAACAATTGTCACTGGATTGTCAATATAGTCTAAAGGGGATTGTGTTCATGCACAGTAACAGCTCCATTTGTAAAATATACAAAAGTGCTTTGAAAGTATCTGTTACACTTCAAAAGCCTGCAAGTAAGTTTTAAGCACTGAGAAGCACTTTGCTTCCAGCGCAGGAGATTTCCAATACACCCGGGGAAAGAAAGCCAGCTAATGGGCTGGAAAGAGCAGGATGATGTTACAGTAGGGATGCAGAACATTTTCCCAGCAAGAGGACCTCATTTTTTATGGGACACCTCCTAGAAGGGAATACATATAGCCAATCTAATCCCACTTGTAAGCAGAGAGTTGTGTTTGGATAAAAGTAGGGTGCTTGGAATCTCTTTTTTTATAGAATATTTATTGAGATTTTACAGAAAGCAAAGGTTTACAGAATAAAAAGAAAGCATATAAAAATGAAAAAATAAGAAAAAATACAAAAAGTACAAAAATACATAGAAAAGGAAAAAGAAAAGAAAAAGAAAAAAGAAAAAAAATACAAAATACAAAAGGCAAATAGGTAAGGAAAAAATAAAAACAAATCCATTTTTTTTATATCATTAAACTCATTTGCTTGTTTCCTTGACCTCCTCACACCTCCCCTTTTTGTATTCCCATTTACATAATCAATTCAGCAAATCCTTACCCTCTTTCATTTATCTTAACTCTATATCTTAACATATTATAACTATATATTTTCATCCATTATCAATCCATTTTTACATATTCTTAATCACTTTGTTGCTAATGCCACTTATTTTCAATCCAGCATCATTTTAACATTCATTAATTTTACAATATTTCTGCAAATAGTCTTTAAATTTCTTCCAATCTTCTTCCACCAACTCTTCTCCCAGGTCTCGGATTCTGCCAGTCATTTCCGCCAATTCCATATAGTCCATTACCTTCATCTGCCACTCTTCCAGGGTGGGTAAATCTTGTGTCTTCCAATACTTTGCAATCAGTATTCTTGCTGCTGTTGTTGCATACATGAAGAAAGTTCTATCCTTCTTTGGCACCAATTGGCCGACTATGCCCAAGAGAAAGGCCTCTGGTTTCTTCAGAAAGGTATATTTAAATACCTTTTTCATTTCATTATAGATCATCTCCCAGAAAGCCTTAATCTTTGGGCACGTCCACCAAAGGTGAAAGAATGTACCTTCATTTTCTTTACATTTCCAGCATTTATTATCGGGCAAATGATATATTTTTGCAAGCTTGACTGGTGTCATGTACCACCTGTATATCATTTTCATAATATTCTCTCTTAAGGCATTACATGCCGTAAACTTCATACCAGTGGTCCACAACTGTTCCCAGTCAGCAAACATAATGTTATGTCCAACATCCTGTGCCCATTTAATCATAGCAGGTTTAACCGTTTCATCCTGCGTATTCCATTTTAACAGCAAGTTATACATTCTTGAAAGCATCTTAGTTTGGGGATCTAACAGTTCTGTTTCCAATTTTGATTTTTCCACCTGGAAGCCAATTTTTTTGTCCAAATTATAGGCCTCTCTTATTTGATAATAATGAAGCCAGTCTCACACTTTATCTTTTAATTTCTCAAAACTCTGCAATTTTAATTTGTCTCCTTCTTGCTCCAAAATTTCCCAATATTTCGGCCACTTGGCTTCCATATTGAGCTTTTTCTGAGCCTTTGCTTCCATCGGTGATAGCCACCTTGGGGTTTTATTTTCAAGTAAGTCTTTATATCTTATCCAGACATTAAACAATGCTTTCCTGATAATATGGTTTTTAAATGCTTTATGTGCTTTAACCTTGTCGTACCACAAATATGCATGCCACCCAAAAACGTTATTAAAACCTTCTAAATCCAAAATGTCTGTGTTCTCAAGAAGCAGCCATTCTTTCAACCAGCAGAATGCTGCTGATTCATAGTAAAGTTTAAGGTCTGGCAGGGCAAATCCCCCTCTTTCCTTTGCATCTGTTAATATTTTAAATTTTATTCTGGGCTTTTTGCCCTGCCAGACAAATCTAGAAATGTCTCTCTGCCACTTCTTGAAACAATCCATTTTGTCCAAAATTTGCAATGATTGAAACAAAAATAACATTCTTGGCAATACATTCATCTTTATAACAGCAATTCAACCCAACAAGGAAAGCTTCAAATTTGACCATATTTCTAAGTCCTTTTTCACTTCTGACCAGCATTTCTCATAGTTATCTTTAAATAAGTTTAAGTTCTTAGCAGGTACTTTACTTTCTTAACCAATGTTAGGCCTGTCTCCTTCTGAAACCTCTCTTTCTCAATCGGTGTTAAATTTTTCTCAAGAATTTTAGTTTTTAACTTGTTCAACTTAAATCCTGCCACATGACCAAATTCTTGAATCAGTTCTAATACTCTTTTAGTACTAGATTCTGGCTCCTGTAAAGTCAAAACTAAGTCATCTGCGAAAGCTTTCAGTTTGTATTGTTTGGCTCCGACCTGTATACCTTTAATCAGACGGTCTCTTCTAATCATATTTAGCAGAACCTCCAGGACTGAAATAAAAAGCAATGGGGAAATTGGGCAGCCTTGTCGTGTCCCTTTCTCTATCTTAAATTCCTCTGTCACCACATTGTTAACTATTAGTTTAGTCTTTTGTTCTGAGTAAATTGCACTTATACCATTTTCAAACCTTTGACCGACCCCCATCCCCTGGAGATTTTTCTTCATAAAATTCCAAGAAATATTGTCAAAGGCTTTCTCCGCATCTACAAAAATTAAAACTGCTTTAGTATTAATGTTCACTTGCAACTTCTCCAAGATGTTAATTATATTCCTCGTGTTGTCAGACAAGTGTCTACCTGGGAGAAAGCTGGCTTGGTCCTTATGTATCTCTTCCACTAATACTTTTTTTAATGTATTAGCCAAAATATCAGCAAATATTTTATAATCCACATTGAGCAGGGATATGGGGCGGTAGTTCTTAAGTTGTGTCTTTTCAGACTCAATTTTCGGTATAAGCGTAATATAGTCTTCCTTCCACAACTCTGGCGCTTTTTTGCCCTCCAAAATTTCATTACAGACCTCCTTTAGTGGTTGAATTATTCAATCTTTCAAAGATCTATAACATTTTGAGGTTAGTCCATCCGGCCCTGGAGATTTGCCCAACTGCATATTCTGAATGGCACCTTCTACCTCCTGTTCTGTAATTTTATGGTTCAGCATTATCTTGTTTTCTTGAGAGATTTTTTGTAATCCATTTGTTTTTAAAAATTGGTCTATGTCAAACTCTTTCTGTGGCCCTTGTGTATATAACTGTTTAAAATACCTCTGGAAGCATTTTCTAATTTCCACTGGATTCTGAATGTTCTTTCCTTCCACTTCCAAATTAGTAATAGTATTGAGCTTTTGTCTTTTTTTCATTTGCCAAGCTAGCAATTTTCCACATTTATTAGCCGATTCAAATGTCCTTTGTCTCATTTGTTTAATTTTCCATTCAATTTCCTGATTCATCATCTTCATATATTGCACTTGCTGTAACTTTATATCTCTCAGAATCTCTTGTGACTTTGGTTTCGCTCTCAGTTTCTTCTCACCCTCTTTTATTTTTTCCAGAATTTTATCTTTTTTATCATTTTGGGCTCTCTTTTTTATTGCATTCTGTTGAATCAGAAACCCCCTCATAACTGCTTTGCTTGCGTCCCAGATTATTCTTTTTTCAGTAATGGTATTCAAATTTATCTCAAAGTAGTCTCTCGAGGTTTTTTGGGCCTTCTTAATAACCTCTTGATCTCTAAACAAGGTGTCATTCATCCTCCATCTGAAGGAACCGGTTGGTGTTAGTTTCATCTCCATTTTCACAGCATTATGGTCAGAGCAAGTTTTTGGGCAAATTTCCACTTTTCAAGTCTTAGGTGCCAGTCCTCTAGTTATCCATATTTGGTCAATTCTTGTCCATGTCATTTTGGCTTCAGAAAAGAAGGTTCCCTCTCTACCCAAGGGGTTCTTAGTTCTCCAAATGTCAATCAAGTCCATATTGTCAGTCAATTCAAAAAAGGTTTTTGGTAGTCTGCCATCTTTGGTTACAACCTGTCTCTGCGACTTGTCCATGTTTGTAGATACCACTCCATTCATATCTCCCATCATAATAATGTTGTAATCCATATAGTCTAACAATGTCTCATGCAACTTCTTAAAAAATTCAGATTTCCCCTCATTTGGTGCATAAACTCCTACTATCAAAAAATGTTCTCCTTGTGATTGAATTTCAATTGCCACAAATCTTCCTTGATCATCTTTAAAAACAAATTTCGGTGATAGGCTCTCTTTTGCATAAATAACTACTCCTCTCTTTTTAACCTTGTCTGATGAAATAAACTCTTGACCCAATCTTTTATTAATCAGTACTTTCCTGTGTAGCCTTATCACATGTGTTTCCTGTAAAGAAATCAAGTCCAATTGTTCCTTTTTCAATAAATGAAAGACTTTCCTCCTTTTCTCCGGGCAGTTAAATCCATGAATATTCCAACTTAATAGTTGCAGCGACATGATGTATTTATTTTGCTTTTTCTCCAACTGCTCCCAATAATTCCTCTTGTTCTGACGGTGGTATCACTTTCTCTAGCTTGTCCAATCCCAAAGGTGGTGGTACTATGTCTAGTACTCCTGGTTTTAAAGCTCTTAGCTCTTCTACAGCTTCTTTTTGCAGGTCTTCTCCGTGTTCTCTCAAAAAATTTTCTTTATCTTCCACTGATCTTATTTTAAACTTTTTCCCTTTAAGGGTAAAGGATAGGCCTTGGGGGAATTCCCACATAAAAATGGTTCTATTTCCTCTCAGCAGGGCCACCAAATCTCCGTAATTAGACCTAAGATCCAAAAGATGTTTCGGAATGTCCTTAAATATCTCCACTCTTGATTCGTTTATTTCCAAGGTCTTCTGGAAGTGCAGACTCAGTATTTTATCTCTCTCCTCTTTTGATCGGAGGGTAATCAAACAGTCTCTCGACCTGTTCTTTCTCCCTCCTCTTCCAAGTCTAAAAGCACTTACTATCTTAAAATCTTGCTTATCATCCAAGTTCCAAAAGTCTGCAAATTCCTGTGTAAGAAAATCACTTAGGCTATCTTTTTCAAGTTCAGGTACCGCCCTGATCCTCAGATTGGTCTGTTTCTCCCTCAGTTCAATCATAGACAAAAGCGACTGATGGTCCCCAAGCTGTTTGCATATCGGTGTTATCTTTTCCTCTACAGCCGCTGCTTTTTCCCTTGCTTCCTCAGCTGTCTTTCGATTAGAAGCAGCAGTTTTCAATGGATTCTGTGTTTGAATTCACCTTCTGCCCCAGGTTGTTAATGCTAGTAGTATTTTGGTCAATTTTAGTTGTTGCTTCAGTAACTTGTTTGCTTAATTTTTCCAATGTTTCATAAATTTTACTTAATACTGAAGTAAATCCCTCTTCAGAAGCCATTCCTCTTGGCCCAGCTTGTACAGGATCTTCCCCCTGTGGTGCAGGAGGGCCGGATGCAGATACTCTACGCTGCTGCGATACTGCACTGGTCTGCTGCAATATAACCTTGCCCGATCTTGTTATTTTTTCATCCATCACACTTTGTCTGAGAATCAAGGTCAGTCCCACGGCCAAAGCTTGTTTTGCAGTGGAAATTCCCAGGCTAGTTGGGAATGGAAAATTCCCCAACTAGTTGTAACAATTTCAGTGTTCCTCTAGGGGGACACAGTAGCAGTCAATAGTATTGCAATAGAATATCTTTTCCAACTTTTCCAAAGTCACCCTTCAACAAAATAGGCAACAGTTTCAAGTCCAAAGAAGCCCTTCACAAAGTATCTCCCTTGCAGAGTTAACTGTCAAAAAGTTACATTGTCCATAAATAGTGCGACTCTCAGCACAGTACAGTTCTAATAGTCCTGGCAATCCGTTCCCAAGGATTAAGTGGTGGTCTTTATTCCCTTTTCTCTCCTTCTTTTCTTTTCTTTTCTTTTCTTTTCTTTTCTTTTTGCAGGCAAAAAATTACTTTCCCCTCTTCCCTCCCCTCTCCTGCAATTCAGGGAGGGAATTCTTTTGCTTTGACGTTCGGATTTGAGACTTTTAAACGCAACTCTCCAGGTCTTAGCTTAAACAGTCTTTGCTTTGATCTGTATACAGAAAGCGGAAGGCGGACTTCCTGTTTACGCCTTCCCGCTTCAGTGCCAAATTAGTCCCTTTTCCCCCCTTTGATCCCCAATCTTTAAGCTTCACTTACTCACGGGTAGTTGTTTAGTAGCCGAATTGTCACAGGAAAAAGGTCAGCGCTCTCCGGCAACAGCTGCGCAGCTTCACTCCATGGAAGAAGCAGTTGACTCTCAGCACCGCGCCAAACTCCCCGTCACGCTCCGGAGCCCCTCACAGGATTCCCTCGCGAATTGGGGGGGCGCTGAAGGTGCCCGCCGAGTCCCACGGTCACAGGCTTCACCCGCCTGTGATTTTCAAAAGGGTCCCCGCCTTGCCGTAGCAGCAAGACCCAATTTCCGCGGAGCTACTCCCTCCAGACTAGAGGGAATCCGCCATTGCCGATGGCGCCGCCTCCGGAATTCCGATGCTTGGAATCTGTCAAGCCTCTTTCGTCCCAGATGCAAGCTACAAAAATTCTATGCATGGCAGGAGAGAGTGCAGGAAGGTAAGGAAGGCCCTTCTCATGGCAGAATTGGGGTGAATGGGAAGGATGAAGGCAGGAAAAGGTGCAGCAAGAGTTTGTGAGTGACATTTGCTCCTCCGCATCAGGCAGCAAAATGTCTTGCACCAGCACTAACACATCACATCCTTTCTACTTGCTTTTTTCTCCTCTTTGGTGTCCAAACATATTTCTTTTCCTTCATGCTCCTCCTCGAAGGCAACCTTTATGGTGAAGCTTCTGGTATCCTTTGTCTTCATCTCTCCTACAGTCTGTGTTGGTATCCAGCCCAACCATACACACATCCATTTTCAAGCCATGCATATGTTCAAAACTCTGAATGAATAAATATAGAAAACTGCCTTGTGCAAGGCAAGACTACTTTTCTACCTAGCTCACATTGCTGACACTGACCAGCAGGGATATAGGCAGGAATCATTCCTGTCCCTACCTGGAGCTGCCACTGAGTGAATCCAGGACTTTCTGCATGCTAAGCCATAGCTCTGCAGATGAGCAAGAGCCCTCAAAACACCTGCAAGCATAAAGTGCATATGTCTCTGGAGACTTTGATAAGTGTTTTATTTTCTTCTTCTTTTTTTATATGTTCATTTCCTGAAGACACAGGAGATTGCTGAAGTATCTAGACTGAGAAAAAAGAAACCTGCCCATGACTTATTGGAACACCAACTAGCGGATATGAACATTTTAACAGGAAATGAATTAGCCCTACCCAGCAGAGACTGAATCTGGAATCTTCTGCATGCAAACCACTCAGCCTCAGATTTTGGATACAAAACTCTATGTATAACTTTCTAACATACCTTGAACTGTGATTTCTATGCAAGGATATGAGAGGTTATTATTTTGTTCCATTGCTTTTCCCCATGAAAACCTGCAGTTTACTGTTGATTTGGGCCAAACATCCGCAGGGTCTTTGAAGGGACATTCAACAGCCTAGTGTTAGACCTTAAGCTACTAAGGCTATCAGGCACTGAGATCTCCAGAACTCATTCTTTCCTAGCCTGCCACTTGGGATTCCTATAATTATGTTCATGTCAGTGTGCAGAATGCTTGCTAATTATCCCACTGAGTAGTGGCTCTCCTGCTACCCTTGCATGTTAAGTATGTCCACATACCTGTGAGAATCTGTGGCTCAGATACCATGAGCAGGAGGAAGCAGGAGTAAGAGCGTTCTGTGCTGGGGAAAGTTGGCAATCGAAGGATTTGCAAGAATCAATGCAATCCCCAACTTGCAAGGAAAACTTGTAAGTCTGACCAAGCTGAATTCAAAATGTCCTGTAAATTATCCTCTTCTCTTCATCTGCGCTTAATCAGTTTGCCAACATCTTGTGACAAGAAGAAACTGTTTCTTTACTGGTGATCAAGATAGCCATCAGCAAAATTAGGAGGAGTTTGTTGCCGCCTTAAGTCTCACTGTTATAGAAAGAACTCTTGATAAAAGGTGGTTTCTTAGTCATCGGGAAGCAGGAAGCAGTTAACAACTCTCTGACTTAATTGAGTGATATTCATTTATTGATTAATAGCATAGTATGCTTCTATCTGTCCATGCTCAACTTGGTTAACATAGTAATGTATATACAAAAAAGTACAAAAAACACAGGGAATATTGCAGCCAATGGATACAGTAACATAAGAGCCATGAGACGTTTCCTCTGAAAAGTGGCGATTTCCTGTAGATTTCCCCCACTGCCACATGTCACCCCCTGCTAATGACTCAAAACTCTGCCATTTCTTAAAAAGCTCCACTTTCCTCATATCAGATTCCCCCGAGGATGCACCATCCTCAAATATACCATTGCTTGAAGGTCTTTAACTCAAACCACTGCTTTATTTGAAATTGTCATCTTCCTCCTCTCAGTTCCCTCCATCCCTGCTTTACTCAAATGTCCGCTGTTGTTTTAGGTCACCATTTCCCCTTGAAAAGTGCCTCTTCTTTCATTGGTATCTCTTCTTGTTTCCATCTTTGGGCTAATAATATTCTTGCTGCAGTTGTTGCATTTGTTGTTGTTTAGTCGTTTAGTTGTGTCCGACTCTTTGTGACCCCATGTACCAGAGCACGCCAGGCACTCCTGTCTTCCACCGCCTCCCGCAGTTTGGTCAGGCTCATGTTTGTAGCTTCGATAACACTGTCCAACCATCTTGTCCTCTGTCGTCCCCTTCTCCTTGTGCCCTCCATCTTTCCCAACATCAGGGTCTTTTCCAGGGAGTCTTCTCTTCTCATGAGGTGGCCAAAGTATTGGAGTCTCAGCTTCACGATCTGTCCTTCCAGTGAGCACTCAGGGCTCATTTCCTTATGAATGAATACGTTTGATCTTCTTGCAGTCCATGGGACTCTCAAGAGTCTCCTCCAGCACCATACTTCAAAAGCATCAATTCTTCGGCGATCAGCCTTCTTTATGGTCCAGCTCTCATTTCCATACATCACTACTGGGAAAACCATGGCTTTAACTATACGGACCTTTGTTGGCAAAGTGATGTCTCTGCTTTTTAAGATGCTGTCTAGGTTTGCCATCGCCTTTCTCCCAAGGAGCAGGCATTTTTTAATTTCGTGACTGCTGTCACCATCGGCAGTGATCATGGAGCCCAAAAAAGTAAAACCTCTCACTGCCTCCATTTCTTCCCCTTCTATTTGCCAGGAGGTGATGGGACCAGTGGCCATGATCTTCGGTTTTTTTGATATTGAGTTTCAGACCATATTTTGTGCTCTCCTCTTTCACCCTCATTAAAAGGTTCTTTAATACCTCCTCACTTTCTGCCATCAAGGTTGTGTCATCTGCATATGTGAGGTTGTTGATATTTCTTCCGGCGATCTTATAAAAACAATGCATATAAAAACAATGTTTTATCTTGCTTGTGTATTTCTCTACCTACAATCCCTAATAAGAAGGCTTCTGGGTTTTGTTTTTTTAAAATAAATGTATATTTCAACCTTTTTTAAAGTTCATTATATATCATTTCCCAGAAAGCCTTCACCTCCTTACACACCCACCACATATGATAAAAGGTACCATCTCTTTCCTTATATTTCCAACATCGGTTATTTGTTCTATACATTTTTGCTAGTTTCACTGGTGTTAAATACCATCTATACATCATTTTCATTACATTTTTTTTGAGCAAACTGCATGCAGTAAAATTTATCCCATCTTTTCACAATCTTTCCCAATCTTCTAACTGTATGTTATGCCTCATATCTTTTGCCCAATATATCATTACCGATTTAGCTTCTTCATCTTTTGTATGCCGTTCCAAAAGTAACTTGCATCTTTCACAACATTTTTACTTTATTACTTAATAAATCCAATTCAAACCTAGATCTTATATATTCACATCCATTTTTCTTGTTGTCTTCTTTAAACACTTCATTTATTTGACGATAATGCAGCCAATCATTTACCAAGGTACTTATATCCTCATAAGATTTTAATTTCCACTGGTTATCCATCTCCATCACCAAATCTCCATAAGTGGCCCAATTTCCACCCCATATTTCACTTTTTTATAGTTGTTGCCTCTAACGGGTCGGAGCCAAACAGTTTAAATTAAGAGCGTTTGCAGATGATCTAGTTTTGACACTACAGGAGCCAGAATCTAGTACTAAAAGAGTTTTAGAATTAATTCAAGAATTTGGTCAGATTGCAGGATTCAAATTGAATAAGTTAAAAACCAAAGTTCTTGAGAAAAACTTAACACCGATAGAGAGAGAAAAGTTCCAGAATGAAACAGGCCTGACTGTGGTTAAGAAGGTGAAATATTTGGGGATTAATATGAAAGCTAAAAATGGGAATTTGTTTAAAGACAATTATGAAAAATGTTGGGCTGAAGTGAAAAAAGATTTAGAAATTTGGTCGAATTTGAAGCTTTCCTTGTTGGGTCGAATTGCAGCTATAAAGATGAATGTATTGCCTAAAATGTTGTTTTTGTTTCAAACTTTGCAAATTTTGGACAAAATGGATTGTTTCAAGAAGTGGCAGAAGGACATTTCTAAATTTGTCTGGCAGGGCAAGAAGCCTAGAATAAAATTTAAGATATTAACTGATGTAAAGGAAAGAGGTGGATTTGCCCTGCCAGACTTCAAACTCTATTATGAATCAGCAGCATTTTGCTGGTTGAAAGACTGGCTGCTTCTTGAGAACACAGACATTTTGGATCTTGAAGGTTTTAACAATGTTTTTGGGTGGCATGCATATTTGTGGTATGACAAGGTGAAAGCACACAAAGCTTTTAAAAATCATATTGTCAGGAGAGCACTGTTTAATGTTTGGACTAGATATAAAGATCTATTGGAAAATAAAACTCCAAGGTGGTTGTCACCAATGGAGGCCAAGGCTCAGAGAAAACTTAATATGGAGGCCAAATGGCCAAAATACTGGGAAATTTTGGAACAAGAAGGGGACAGACTGAAATTGCAGAGTTTTGAGAAAATGAAAGATAAAGTGCGAGATTGGCTTCATTATTACCAGATAAGGGAGGTTTACAATTTGGACAAGAAGGTTGGTTTCCAGGTGGAAAAATCTAAATTGGAAACAGAACTGCTAGAATCCAAAACTAAGACTTTGTCAAAAATGTATAACTTGCTGTTGAAATGGAATACTCAGGATGAGACGGTTAAATCTGTAATGATTAAATGGGCACAAGACGTTGGACATAATATCATGTTTGCTGACTGGGAACAGTTATGGACCACCGGGATTAAATTCACGGCATGTAATGCCTTAAGAGAGAATATTATGAAAATGATATATAGGTGGTACATGACCCCAGTCAAGCTTGCAAAAATCTATCATTTGCCCGACAACAAATGTTGGAAATGTAAGGAATATGAAGGTACATTCTTTCACCTTTGGTGGACGTGCCCCAGGATTAAGGCTTTCTGGGAAATGATATATAATGAATTGAAAAAGGTATTTAAATATACTTTCTTGAAGAAACCAGAGGCCTTTCTCTTGGGTATGTCTGGCCAAGTGGTGCCAAAGAAGGACAGAACTTTTTTTATGTACGCTACAACAGCAGCAAGAATACTTATCGCAAAGTATTGGAAGACGCAAGATCTACCCACTCTGGAAGAATGGCAGATGAAACTGATTGACTGTATGGTACTGGCAGAATTGACGAGCAGAATCCGTGACCAGGGAGAAGAGTCGGCTGAAGAAGATTGGAAAAAATTTAAGGACTATTTACAGAAATACTGTAAAATTAAGGAAAGTTAAATGGTGTTGGATCGAAATTGAGTGGTTTTTACCTGTAATGATATAAAGGAACATAGATGGGAAAATAAGGGTTTGAAAAATAAGGTAATGTTATAAGCTGTAATGCTTTAAATGAAAGATTTGCTGAACAAATAACCTTAATTGGGATACAAGGAGGAGAAGTATGAGGAGGTCTGAGAAATTTGTTATTTAAAAGTATGATTTATGAACTTCATGTCTTTTTTAATGTTTTTGTTTGTTCTGTTTTTGTTTGTTTGTTTAAAAAATTGGAAAATCTAATAAATATTCTTTAAAAAAAAATAAAAAATATAGTTGTTGCCTCTAACGGCAACAGCCACCATGGTGTTTTACATTCTAATAAGTCTTATATCTATTCCACACCTCATATATTGATTTTAGAATTATGTGGTTCAGAAAACCTTCATGGACTTTTACCATTTCATACCATAAATATGTGTGCCACCCAAATCTATTATCAAATCCTTCCAGATCTAGTAAATCTGTATTTTTTTAACAATATCCAATCTCTTAAGAAACAAAAGCAAGAGAGAAACCTCCTCTCTTTTGGTATCTGTAATTAATTTAAATTTTATTCTTGGTTTCTTTCCTTCCCAGATAAATACTGTAATTACTTTTTGCCACTCTTTAAAATCACGAACACCATTTATAATCTCCTATGTCTTCCAACAGGGAAATAAATCAAAGGGTTAACACACCTTTTCAGGCAGGCACAAAAGTGGTCGTAATATAGGATATCCAGGGAGCTTCTGAACTGAAATCAAAAATGCTGATGCATAAGGCATTCAAAGTGTGTGTAGAGGTTCCATTCTGCCAGCCAAATCTACTTTCGCACCCCAGCCTACATCTTTCCCCAGCAACTCCAACTGCAAGCTCAGAGCTCCCTGAATACATTAAATGCTCTTCTCGTGAATGGACCCAGGCTTCCTCCATAGTCGTATACTATCTAGATTTATAAAATAATAGGAATAATAAGAAGTTCATCAAGTCCATCCATCTATTCAAGACTGAGATTCTATGCACGCTCTGAAATCAATAGCCAGCACTGAGCACAGGTCAACAAGATTACAGACAGAAAGTTTGTAAATTGGGAACTAGATTGTGTCATCAGAATCACAATGATAAAGACATATTTTGGCAATATTTTTGAGCCATCATAACTGAGTTTCCAAAGAGATCTCCCCTGTTTCTGCAGGGTTTTCATCCTCTTTGAAAACATTCTGGAATATGGCTTTCATGCTCTGCCTACACCTGCCTCTTTTCTGTCTTCCAACCAGGAAATAAATCAAAGGATTAACACTGCTGTTCAGACAGGTGAGTATGAAGGCATATTTTGAGAAAAAATGAAGACCTGAATCAAGAACAAAAAGAGTGATGAAAACGGCATTGAGTGGAAAAGAAAAAATGATGAAGAAGAATAGAGCAAGCAGGACTATAATTAGAAGTTTCCCCCTCCTCCTCTGGTGTGATTTAAAGCAGACCCTGACAAAAAGGATCAGAGTAGTGATAGTCATGAGAGGGAGGCAAAGGAAGCCACTCACAATAAACTGAATGCCCAGTATGTTAGAAAGATTGAAATCAGCCAGAAGGAGAGTGAAGTTAATTGCAAGGGGAATAGTAGAAAGTCCCCATATTGAGGCACAAACAGCGGTGGACATGTTTGGTGGTCGGTGGCATCGATGCCAAAGTGGGAAAAGGACAGCCACACACCTATCAATGCTGATGGCTGTCAGCAGAAATTGACCAGTGATGTACATAAATAGGAAAATCAATTTAAGCATGTAATCTTCAAGGTAAGTGAAGTATTTTCCCACTATGAAACACATTCTATTAATCAACACAACTGTGAGTAAACCAAAGTCAGCTATGGAGAGGTTCAGGATGTAAGTGGTCGAAGGAGTCCTCTTAATGCAGAAGCCAAGCAGCCAGATGACAGTCCCATTCTCCAAAAGCCCAAAAATGCTGATTAAAAAGCAAATATATAAACGTATAAACCGTCCTAATGTCAATCTTGAAACATTATCAGTAAAGCTATTGTTAGAGAGAACAGTTCCATTGTCCGTTCCGTAATATTCCTCTCCAGCATTCATTGGGGACGGTGATGGGAGGGTGTAATTGATCATCGTGATCAATCTTTGCTTTTCTACTTTGTCCAGTGTTTTCCTGCTGGAAGAATTTATAGGATGGTGGAATTAGTCTTTATTAACGGAAATAAGCAAAGACAAAGCTAAAGCTTTGGAGATTAGTCTTTCATGCTTTTATAGCTATTTTGGAGTGGGTTGTTGAGGTGAAATGACTTGCTCTTTAATTGCCAGTTAAAGGGGCCAGTGGGGCTTGCAGCTACCTGAATATATTTGGGGTTTCAGAGAGTTTCTTTGATAGGGTTCCTATTTTCCCCAAAGTAAAAAAATTCTTCCCAGGGCAAGGAACATAGCTCTGTGGTGCAACATCTGCCTCCTGTGCAGAAGGGTTCCATCCCTGGCACCAACCATTAGGACAGACCCTTATCTGAAACCCTTGAGAAGTGCTGTCAGCCAGAGTCACACAGCCACAGAATCTTAGAGTTGGAAGGGACCAAAGGGTTATCTAGTCCAACTCCCTGCAATACAATAATGTAAAGCAATATTGGGCAAATTGGAAGCAGCCAATGTGGCATTGTGATTCCAATTTTGGAGTAAGATCTGGGAGACCAGCGTTCAAATTCCCACACAGACATCAAACTCACTGGGTAACCTCAAACCAGAGTTCCTCAGCCTGACCTACATCACAGGTTTGTTGTGAGGAGAAAAAGAGAAGCAAGACGAACCATGTACACCACCTTGAACGCCTTGGAGTAAAGGTGGGTATAAATAAATAATGGACTGAATTTTAGAAGGCAGCTTCCTATACTTTTCTGTTTCTAAAACCTCATACGGAATCTTTCACAGCTGTGTTATCTTTGAACCTTTTAACCCTAGGGGTTGAAGCTGTGCTTGTCAATCATCATCATCATCATCCTCATCATCATCATCATCGGTGCCAAATTTTGCCACACCAATTACTCCTCCTGATGAATTTCTAACTTGAGCTTTTTGCTTACCTGTGACTAAAGTTGGATCAGATACTGTGGTAGAGAGAGAGAACCAGAAGTAAGTAATCCTGTGCTGGAAGATTTGCAGACACCAATGCAACTCCCAAGTCTTGAGGAAACATTCAATGCATTTAAGAGCTCATGACAAGATGTGCTGGAATGTGCCTGTTTCCATTCCTTTATGCTTAATCAGTTTGCCAGTGTCACGTGGCAAGAGAAAAAACGATTATCAGTGGGTTGTCAATATAATGTTTAGATGATTATGATCATGCACAGTAACAGCTACATTTGTAAAATATACAAAAGTGCTTTGAAAGGCTCCATTACACTTCAAAAGCCTGCAAGTAAGTTTTAAGCACTGAGGAGCACTTTGCTCCCCACGCGGGAGATTTCCAAAACACCGGGGGAAAGAGAGCCCAGCTAATTACCTGGAAAGTGCAGGATGATGGTAAGGTTAGGGATACAGAACCTTTTACCAGCAAGAGGACATCATTCTTTTCTGCGAAACCTCCTAGAAGGAAATACATATAGCCAATCTACTCCCACTCTTAATCAGAGAGTCCTCTTTGGATAAAAGTAGGATGCTTGAAATCTTTCAAGCTTCTTTGCTTCCAGATGCAAGCTACACATATTCTATGCATGGCAGGAGAGAGTGCAGGTAGGTAAGGAAGGCACTTCTCATGGCAGAATTGGGGTGAATGGGAAGGATGAAGGCAGGAAAAGGTGCAGCAAGGGTTTGTGAGTACATTTGCTCCTCTGCTACAGGCAGCAAAATGTCTTGCACCAGCACAAACACATCACATCCTTTCTTCTTGCTTTCCCACCCTCATTGGTGTCCTCACATATTTCTTTTCCTTCATGCTCCTCCTCAAAGGCAACCTTTATGGTGAAGCATCTGGACTCCTTTGTCTTCATCTCTTCTTCAGTCTGTGTTGGTATCCAGCCCAACCATGTTGTTGTTATTGTTGTTGTTTAGTCGTTTAGTCATGTCTGACTCTTTGTGACCCGATGGACCAGAGCACGCAAGCCCAACCATACACACATCAATTCTCAAGCCATGCATACGTTCAAAACTTTGAATATATAAATATAGAAAACTGCCTTGTACAAGGCAAGACCTCTTTTTCTACCCAGCTCACATTGCTGACACTGACCAGCAGGGATATAAGCAGGAATCATTCCTCTCCTACCTGGAGCTGCCACTGAGTGAATCCAGGACTTTCTGCATGCTAAGCCATAGCTCTGCAGATGAGCAAGAGCCCTCAAAACACCTGCAAGCATAAAGTGCATATGTCTCTTGAGACTTTGATAAGTGTTTTCGCTTCATATATATATATATATATATATATATATATATATATATATATATGGTTCATTTCCTGAACACACAGGAGATTGCTCAAGTATCTAAGCCGAGAAAAAAGAAACCTGCCCATGACTTATTGGAACACCAACTAGCGGATATGAACATTTTTACAGGATATTAATTAGCCCTACCCGGCAGATACTGAATCTGGAATCTTCTGCATGCAAACCACCCAGCCTCAGATTTTGGATACAAAACTCTATGTATAACTCTATATCATACACTGAACTGTGATTTCTATGCAAGGATATGAGAGGTTATTCTTTTGTTCCATTGCTCTCCTAATGAAAACCTGCTGTTTACTGTTGTTTAGGGCCAAACATCTGCAGGGTCTTTGAAGGGACATTTAACATCCTAGTGTTAGACCTTAAGCTACTAAGGCTATCAGGCACTGAGATCTCCAGAACTCATTCTTTCCTAGCCTGCCACTTGGGATCCCTATAATTATGTTCATGTCAGTGTGCAAAATGCTTGCTAATTATTAATTTATTGATTAATAGCATAGTATGCTTCTATCTGTCCATGCTCAACTTGGTTAACATAGTAATGTATATACAAAAAAGTACAAAAAACACAGGGAATATTGCAGCCAATGGATACAGTAACATAAGAGCCATGAGAAGTTTCTTCTGGAAAGTGGCGAATTCCTGTAGATTGTCCCCCACTCCCACATGTCACCCCCTGCTAACTACTCAAAACTCTGCCATTTCTTAAAAAGCTCCACTTTCCTCATATCAGATTCCCCCAAGGATGCATCATCATCAAATATACCATTGCTTGAAGGTCTTTAACTCAAACCACTGCCATTTCCCCCCTCTCAGTTCCCTCCATCCCTGCTTTACTCAAATGTCTGCTGTTGTTTTAAGTCACAATTTTCCCCTTGAAAAGTGCCTCTTCTTTCATTGGTATCTCTTCTTGTTTCCATCTTTGGGCTAATAATATTCTTGTTGCAGGGGGCCCCGCTAGGGGTGCATTGGAAGATGGCCGACAAGACCATCTCTCCGGCTCACACGAGGTAATTAAGAGGCTAATATGGGAGTAATTAGCCTACCAAGTTTTTCCAGGTGGAATGGAAAAACACTGCCTCGTCTGCGGTTGCCTATAAATCACCTCCGAGTTCGAAAGAAGGAGGGGCTGTGGGCACTAGACGGATAGCACTCGTGTGGGTTTTTCGCACTTCTGATCGCGACCTAGTTGCAGGAGCTCAAAATAAACAATTGGAGAGTAGCAAATGCACATGTTTCGAGTGAAGAAAGGGAGTATTGATTGCTAACTGAAACGTCCTCTGTGAAGCTGAGCGATGGGTTGGACTGAACAAGAAAATAAATCAAAGAAGTCTACATCAAAGATGTCGGCATGTCGGAACGGGGAGGAAAGGGGGTGGGTAATCTCTGTGTGATTACCTAACAACCCCCCCCCCAAGAAGAACCGTTGCAATAATCGACAACAAGTGAGATGGATTAATGAACTGTGTGGAAATGAATTATTAACTAAAGGCTTTGCTTTGGGGAAGATCTGGAAAGGAAATGGAAGGCATTTGGGGATGACGCAGTTCTAAAAGAGAACCGCCATGACAAGACAGGCTCTGTTGCAGGATTGACGGTCAAGACGGGGAGGAAGCCATGGCTTTGTTATCATATTTGACTCTATGTCTAATCTGGCAGAACCCCCTGAAAAGATTGATGTTGGAACAACAGGTCTGTGAAAGCTAATGAGCAAACGCTGAGACACTATTTTATGGAAGTGCCGAAATGGCGTCTGCCGTTTGAATATGACTTTTGGATTAATGTGAAAATCCACACAGGACTATAACAGCGTTTGTTTCAACTCGCTTGTGGAGACTTTCAGAGGTTATAAAGAAAGGAAAAAAATACGATAACAGCAAGAAAATTGGAAGATGATTTGCAAAGGAAAACAACAAAGAGATGAATGGACAGAACTGTGAACATCAAAGCAGCAGAAATAAAAGATGATTGGACCCTTTCTGAGCTCGAAGCATGGGTACCCCCAACAACAATTTTTTTAAAAAAAATTGGTTTTGTAATTTGTAATTCGGAATTAATATGATTTGGTTGGTCTGTTAACAATAATTATTTTTTTAAAAAAATAATATTCTTGCTGCAGTTGTTGCATATAAAAACAATGTTTTATCTTGCTTATGTATTTCTCTACCCACAATACATAATAAGAAGGCTTCTGGGTTGTTGTTTTTTATAAATGTATATTTCAACATTTTTTTAAAGTTCATTATATATCATTTCCCAGAAAGCCTTCACCTCCTTACACCCCCACCACATATGATAAAAGGTACAGTACTTTTCTTTACATTTCCAACATTGGTCTTTTGTTCTATACATGTTTGCTAGTTTCACTGGCGTTAAATGCCCATCCTTGCTTATAAAACCTAGCCAGGAAGGGCTGGGCAATGGGCTTCGCGGCGTGGTGAATGCTTCTATGAGGGAGCCTTCCCAGACCCACTGAAAGAGGAGGTTATCAAACAGATTCTTAAAAAAAATCTTTAGATGTGGCCAATATGGCCAACTATTACACAGTCTCAAATCTTCCATTCCTGGGCAAGGTGATTGAGCATGTGGTTGCTGAACAACTCCAGGCACGCCTGGAAGAAGTGGACTATTTGGTTCCCTTCCAGTTGGGATACAGGCGTCATCAAGGGACTGAAACTGTCTTGTTCGCACTGGTCGATGATCTCTGATGGGCTAGGGACAAGGGTGAGAGCTGCTTCCTAGTTCTGCTGGATCTCTCAGCGGCCTTTGATACCATCGACCATAACATCCTGCTGGACCGTCTAGAGGAGCTAGCAGCTGGGGGCACTGTTATACATTGGTTCCGCTCCTTCCTCCTGGGCCGTGTTCAGAAAGTGGTGATGGCGGATGAGTGTTCAGACCACTGGGCTCTCACTTGTGGGGTGCCTCAGGGTTCTGTCCTCTCCCCCATGCTTTTCAACATTTACATGCAGCCGCTGGGAGAGATCATCAGGGGGTTTGGGCTGGGTGTTCATCAGTATGCGGATGATACCCAGCTCTACCTCTTTCAAATCAGAACCAGCGAAGGCAGTGAAGGTCCTGTGTAAGTGTCTGGAGGCGGTTAGAGAATGGATGGCGGCTAACAGACTAAGGTTGAATCCTGACAAGACAGAAGTACTGTTTTGGGGGGACTCCCAAAAAGAACAAAAACAGTGATGAAAAAGGCATTGACTGGAAAAGAACAAATGATGAAGAAGAGGAGAGACAACAAGATAACTGCTATAAGTTTAGCCTGCCTCCTTTGTTGTGATTTAAAGCAGACTTTGATGAAGGGGGTGAAAGCGGAGATAGTCATAAGTGGAAGGCAAAGGAAGCCATTCACAACAAGCTGAATGTTTATGATCTCACTTCTTTTAATTTAACTAGGATGAGCATGAGGTGAATTCCAGGGGAAAGGAAACAAAATACCCATATTGAGGCACACATAGTGGTGGACATATTTGGTGGTCAGTGGCATCGATGCCAAAGTGGGAAAAGGACAGCCACACATGTATCAATGCTGAGGGCTATCAGTAGAAATTGACCCATGCTGTACAAGAATAGGAAGATAAGAAAAAGAATGTAAACTAGAAGGGGTTTCTGGATATATACTTCTAAAAGAACCCATATTTCTAAAATAAGATTCACTATGAGTAAACCAAAGTCAGCTATGGAGAGGTTTAGGATTTAATTGGTGAAAGGAGTCCTTTTAATACAGAAGCCAAGCAGCCAGATGACAATCGCATTCCACCAAAGTCCCAATATGCTGATTAAAAAATCCCAAAGTATATACCAATGGCCATTTGGATGACTTTAAAAGTGTACTGAGCACATCAATGGATGATCAATTTATATTCTGCCTCCTCTCTGTGGTGCAGTATGCCTCTGGTAACCAATATGCAATATATACTGTCCGAATGTCAATCCTGAATTATCAGTGTGGCTATTGTTAGAGAGAACAGTTTTATTGAAAGTTCCATAATATTCTTCTCCATCATTCAAAGAGGGCAGTGATTGGATGGTGTTATTGATCTTTGTGATCAGTCTTTGCTTTTCTACTTTGTCTGGTGTTTTCCTGCTGGAAGAATTTAGAGAAAGGTAGAATTAGTCTTTACTAACGGAAATTAGCAAATACAAAGCTAAGGCTTTTCAGATTAGTTTTTCATGTTTTGAAGGTATTTTGGAGTGGGTGTTTAAGGTGAAATGACTCTTGCTCTCTAATTGCCAAGTAAAGGGGCCAGTGGGGCTTGCAGCTACCTGAATATATGGGGGGGTTCAGATCTTATCTGTGATACGGCTCCCATATTCCCAAAAGTAAAAATGCAATATTATAACAAATGTAAGAACCTAGGCAGGTATAGGGTGGTATATAAATTTAAATAAGTAATATTAATAATAATTATTATTTATGATGCCATATTATTATTATTCTCACTCTCCTATAATACTAGAAATCAGGGCCACCCAGTGCATCTAAATGCTGGACAATTCAAGACAGACAAAAGAAAATGCTTCTCTGCACAGCAGATAGATAAACTGTGGAATCCACTCACAAAGTATATACTATTGGCCACCAACTTGTTTCCTGTAAATTTCTGTGTGAGATGTTTATTTTCCATTTGTTTCTTCATTCTTCCTATTGTAATCCAACATATACAGCATCTCTGCCTCCACTTTTTTGTTCTCTCTCTCCTGTTCTCAAAGTCTGCAGTTTTTCCTGAGTCACACGCCATCTTTGTTTGTCAAAGTCTAACAAAATGTCTGGAGTCCTGCCAAAACCCCGGGTAAGTCTCCAACTTATCTTTCTCATCCAACACTCAGCTGCTAATGATCTGGCATCCCTCCAGAGCTGTGGTACATCTTCAAAAACCATAGCCCTAATTGTGGTTCAGTGGAAGATTGATGCTTTAAATTGTATCAATATTGTCACAGAGTTCTATTTTTGTAACGATTCATATATATTATCTTATTCTCATTAATTTTCTTTTGCTTTTTATCAATCCATTAGCACCCAGGGGGAAGTTTTCCAAATAATTAAAGCAGCAAACACCATGTATATAAAGAAAGGGTAAAGCCTCCCCTCCCCCAGCATACTGCACTTCACTATGAAGAAAATCTTCTCTCCAGGTCGAAATGTTGCTGCTCAGTGGCTGATTCATTTAGCAGATTATCATGTCCTATTAGTCCAGTACACATCTGTAAATTACATCCAATTTCATTCTAAAAAACAGAAGAACCTCTGCCCATAATGGCTGCATCAGATGGTTACCAATAAGCAAATTGCTTTGCACTCAGCGCCTCCTGTAATCCATGTCGGGATGAGAGCTAGGTATCAGACGATCTGCAAGTGGAGTTCACCCCCTCCCAAACACTGTGGGGGGAGGGCTTGCAATGGCAATTACCCTCAAATCGTCCTTGTTTATGATCTGTGATCGATCTACACTAACATGGGAGCTGCCTTCATTATGGCAGAAAGCACCAGAAGTCTCAGGCTTCACTCATCTGAGACCTCCGGGTATAGGGCAGTATATAAATTCAATAAATAATAATAATACATACATTCAATAAATAATAATCTGCCGATAAAAAAAATGGAAATGGGGTTTACCTCTATGTCTCTCCAGAGATATACAATCTGTAGAAATTAGCAAATAGATTTCTAATAAATTAAACTAATTATAATAGAAGCATTGCCACCCACCGCACCTCACTCATGTTTAGCCCTCCACCGCTTCCCCCTTTTCTTCCTAATGTATCACTAATGTTTCAACAAATGAAATTTGAAAAATGAGTCATTGCACATACTTTTGTAAACCAAGAAATATTTAATTAAAATATTTTAAGAAGAAAAGGAGGAGGAAGAGGGGAGGGGGAGATACTGAGTTCAGAGTAGAACAAGTACCAAGAAATATAATAAGCATTTTTTTTTGGGGGGGGGGAATTAACAAGTCATTTTTTTAATTAAAGCCTTTGTGTTACAAAGCAAACAGATAAGCAGGGAAAGGTATATCTGTCGTCTCCACTTTCAGTACATAGTATTTTTCACAGCTCTATTCTTCTTTGAAGTCATCAGATCCAGGTTTGGACTTGAACGTCTCACTTCTTTCTCCCATCTTCCTCCTCCTTAAAAAGCCTCTGTAATATGAGCTTCAAGCTCTCCCTTGTTTCTTTTTTCCAACCAGGAAATATGGATTAATAAAATGCAGGTATATGGGTTTCTTTGAACTTCTGAACAGCCCGAGGACCTTACCAAAAGTATCAGAATAGCAAGAGGGGAAAAGTGAATCATTCTGATTCTTTTGAAGCATCATATCTGCGGGCTGACCCAGAGTTCTACCTCCTCCCTTCCATGTTTCTCCTCCTGGAAAACCCTCTGGAATATGACCTTCAAGCTCTCCCTTGATCGACTGTGTTTCTTTCTTCCAACCAGGAAATAAATCAAAGGGTTAACACTGCTGTTTAGGCAGCTGCATAAGAGCCCAATAAATATTTTAGTACTGTTTCCACTTTCAAGGGAAAAATGGATTAATGAAATGCAAGTAAATGGGAAAGCTAAGAAGAGGAAGAAAAGGAGGGCTAGTAGGATGGCTGTTACAGTTTTCCCCTTCTTCCTCTGTTGTGATCTGCAGTAAACTTTTATAAACAGGACCAGAGTGGAAACGGTCATGAGTGGGAGGCAAAGTATAGCATTCATTAGAAACAGGTAGAAAAGGGAATTCGTTATAACTCTAAAAATAAAAAGAATCATGAAGATTACAGTGAGCAGGAAAGCAATGATCCATATTAAGGCACACACAAGGGTGGAATAGTGTGGTGGTCGGTGGCATCGATGCCAAAGGGGAAAGACGACAGAAACACACCTGTCCATGCTAATGGCTGTCAACAGATATTGACCAGTGTTGTACATGAACAATAAAGCAAAGGTGCCAAAAGATATTATATTGAAATAATAATCACTGGCATGTAAGAATGAAAATGACTCCAGAAGATATATAATGGAAAAAGTAAATAAGCATATGAGTGCCCCAAGGTCAGCAGCAGCCAGATGCAGGATGAAGGTGGTGAAATGATTCCTCTTCATGCAAAAGCCAAGAAACCAGATGACATTTCCATTCCCCATAAGTCCAAAAATGCTAATAAATAAAATGGAGACAGAGATAAAAATGTCTTCTATAGGATATGGTGATAATTCATGATCAAAACCATCCTGGGGGGTTAGGAGGTCCGTTCCATTTTCTGCTCCAAGATCTTCCCCTGAAGCATCCAAAGTAGACCAGGATCCCAGGCCATCATTCCTCATTTTGCTTAATCTCTGCTTCTGAGCTATTTCTTCTATGGCTCTTCCTACCAGGAGAAAATAAACAAATGTGGAGTCAGCTTTGGCTATAAAGCTCAACCATATTAAACTGAGACACTCAAACAATAACAAAAGAGACATGCTGTAGTGGGAAAATTCATGACTGATAAACAAAGAATGAAAGAAACAAAAACTTTAGGAATATTCTTCTTTAGAATGTTTTTCAAAATTTATCAGTTTCAAAGGTTATGGGGGGGGATGCAGTTCGGCGATGGGTTATGGATCCCCCCCCCCATTAAGGAATCTGCAGGCACAGCATCAGTAAGCATAACATTTTAAAACTAAAATTCCCCTCTTCTGCTCTCTGAGTCAGACATAACATCTGAAATTAGACTTGACTTCTCAAACTAACTAAACTGAGAGTGGGGCGGTTGGATGGGGTCAATGTTTCAAATCTGGAGTGGAGAAGAGGAACGGGAGAAGGAGTTGAACATCAAGAAAACAAAAGCCATTATCAGTAGTAGTACCCCAGCCACATTGGACAGCTTCCAACATATATAAAAACATAACAAAACAATGCACTGGGTAGGCATGTGTAAGTTTTTATTATTATTAAAATGTGATTTTTAACAAAACCAGATTAAATAAAACTCAAGTCAAATCCACTGTCCTGGTCTCACAGTGGCCAAACAGATGCTTAAGGGAAGCCTACAAACAGCTTTGGAACATAAAAGTCCTCTCCTCTGCTGTGGTTTTCTGCTGCCCCAACAGCTCTTTGATCTCCCAACCCCACTCGGGGCAACTTTGACATTTGTGGGAGACCAACCTGCTTTTTTTTTTTACGAGGGCATGGGGACACTTCTCTCCAATCCCAGATTTGATAACATGACCCCTAACATTCTTCAGATGGAAATAGGGATATTTTTCACTCCTCTCCTATTGACCCTCCTCGACCCCCATTATTTGTCCCCCACATAGTATTTCCTAACATAAGAAGTGTCACCACCAGTAAATGGTTTATGAAAGAAACACACACTATGAACGATAACAGAAAAATAATCTACACAAGTTAAAATGAGTTTAAAGCAGCAAAATGAAAGCTAGTCTCTCTCTCTCTCTGTGTGTGTGTGTGTGTGTGTGTGTGTGTGCATGCTCACATGTGCTGATGAGCCTGACATTGAGATTTTTTAAAAATAAAGTTGTACCCCTATAGTAGAGCACTTGTGAGGCAGATTATTTGTTTCTCCAGCCCTGTATTCCCTTCCCCAAAGATTCAACCTGGGCTTTTCTGCCTTCAATGCATGTACACTTCTGCTTATGGTTCCCCTACCGCTTTTGCAAACGAACTATGTCAACTTGAGACATTCCCATGCCTGTGAGCAACTGTTGATCAGCAGTCTAGTACAACATCAACCTCAGTGCAGTCCCTGCCCTGCTGGAGAAGGCAAAACAGAAATGGGGAACACAGAACAAGATGAAAAAATTGGTGAAACTGATTGAGTGAGATAAGCAATAGACTTCTAGAGGTATTCATGGTATTTTAAAAAGTGGACATAAGTGGGCAAGTGACAGCAATAAAGGCTTTTCTCATATTTGCTTTGATTTAAGAAAAGAAAACAGATCCAGGTAATTGAAAACAAATGATCTACTTGAATATATGCCTTATATGAGCCCCCTCTTCACTCGTCATGCATTCAGTAAGTGCATAGGTTAACATAATAAACAAATACAAAGCTAAACCTTTTCAGATTAGTCTTTCATGTTCTGTAGCTATTTTGGAGTGGATTGTTAAGGTGATATGACTCTTGCTCTTTAATTGCCAGGTAAAGGGGCCAGTGGCACTTGCATCTACCTGACTATATGGGGGGTTTCCGAAAGTCACTATGATAGGTTTCCCATGTTTCCCCAAGTGAAAATCCCTTGACATATTCCCTGGTTTTCCTGGACATTTTGCCAATTTAGTGTAAATCCCAGATGTGTGCAGGAAAATCTGGACATATGGCAGCCCTACTCTATGAAACACATCATCTTCCTTGGCATAAGCTCTCAGTTCCCTTTCCCTCGTAAGCCTCTAACAAAACCTAAATACATCTTATTGAAATAACTGGCTAATCTTTCCCTGTTCACCTCACCTCCCATTCTTTCTTTCTTTGCTTCTCCATTGTTCAATTTTAGATTGAACACAGCCTCTCCAATCCAACATGAATGCAATTCTTTTGTTCCCCTTTTCTATACATTTATGCAGGGGCAGAGGAAGGGGGTGATGTGGGGGCAGTCCTCCCTGGGTGTCAACACTGAGGGGGGTGACAAAATGCCGGGCAGCACTCACCACGGGGCCTGCAGCACGCCAGAACCACATGTCTCTCCTGGTAGTGACACAGTGGCTTGGGCACCCATAGGCTCCAGAGCCAGTGTGGTGTAGTGGTTAAGAGTGGTAGACTCGTCATCTGGGGAACCGGGTTCGCGTCTCCGCTCCTCCACATGCAGCTGCTGGGTGATCTTGGGCTAGTCACACTTCTCTGAAGTCTCTCAGCCCCCCTCACCTCACAGAGTGTTTGTTGTGGGGGAGGAAGGGAAAGGAGAATGTTAGCCGCTTTGAGACTCCATCGGGGAGTGATAAAGCGGGACATCAAATCCAAACTCTTCTTCTTCTTCTTCTCCACACTGCCCCAAACAGTCTGCCAACCTCCTACCCCTCAGCTGAGCGGGAGGAGGCAGGCAGACTCCTTGGAAGCCCCACGGAGTGTCCTGCCCCAGTGCCCGGATGGCTTGTTCTGCCGCTGCATCTATGAGAAGTTGCCTGTTGAGAAAAACTATCTGTATGCCAAAAGGCTACATTTTTAGTTCAGCAGGAAGCAGGGCTGTCATAAGACTGCGTAGATACTCCATCTCCATTCTCCGTCTCTGTAAAGTAGTTTTGTGCCAAATGCATGTGTGCCAAAAGCATGCATATTTCTGCCACTGTGCCATGGCTCACCTGCCACCCTTCCAAATGAAGTATGTTCACATACGTACTGTACCTGTGATAAGCTGTGGATCAGATATCATGAGAAGGAGAAAGCAGGAGTCACAGCATTCTGGGCTGGGAAAAGTAGGCAGTTGGAGGATTTGCAGGAATCAATGCAATCCCCAAGCTGCAAGGGAAACTTCTAAGTCTGACCAAGCTGACTGCAAGATGTTCTGTAACCTACCCGCTCCTCTTCATCTGTGCTTAATCAGCTGGCCAACATTTTGTGACAAAAAGAAACTGCATTTACTGGTGAACAAGATAGTCATCAACAAAATTAGGAGGAGGCTGTTGCCCTCTAAGTCTCACTGTTGTAGAAAGTACTCTTGAGAAAAGCTGGTTTGCCAGTGTTAGGGAAGCGGGAAGCAGCTAACACCTTTGTGACTCGATCGGGAGTAATTCATTTATTCATTAAAACCATACCATGCTTCTATATTTCCATGCTCAATATGTTTAACAAAATTACAGATATACATGACAGTAGAAAAACACATGGAATATTGCAGCCAATTTATATAACAATTAACTATCATAAGGGGCTTGAGAGGTTGCTTCTGGAAATTGGTAATTCCCTTTAATTTTCCATCCACTCTGAGGAATTCATGGAGGGTACAACTACATATCAGGTTCTTCTTCTGCTCTTATATTCACTTGCCTGGGTGTAGGTCAAATGCATCTCTTAAGTTTTCACTGCAGAGTAGACGAGTACATGGTTTGCATGCTGTTATTTATTTGTGCTACTGGATGTGTATGGCTATATGTAGAAATTAAACATTATTCTTGGATTCAATTAACTTTTGTTTTCTAGCTCCAGCTTAGAGCAGAACACGAAAAACAGGCAATGACACCACAAAACCTTTGAAGTGTCTGGAAGAGAAGACAGTTTTTCAAACCTGTTTTTGTTGACAACAACCAATAATAATTTTTTTTCATATGTGAACAACAGAATAAACCCAAAAATATACATACAGGATGTCAGAGGCTCAGGAGCAGAAGCACAGGGGAGAGAGCAAATAGAGAGCGGAGGAGAGGAATCCGAGGGGAGCGTAGGGGAATATGACAGTGACCCGAGAGATTCCATGAGCTTCTCCAGCGAATCAGAAGATTCCCAGAAGGGGGCGCCTATGGTAAGGGCAAGGGGGGTCCCAGGGGGGACGCACCAGAAGCAAGGGGCCAGCGGGGACTCCCAAGGGAGCAGCGGAGGATCAGGACCAGCTCCCCCACCAGAGCGCAGTGGGGGGGAAGAGTCACATGAGTCAGGACCAGCCTCTCCTCCAGCGGGGAGAGAAGATGAGTCAGGGATAACCACGCCCCCATCGGAAAGTGGGGAAACGGAGGGAAGGTCAGGTCCAGCTAGCCTCCCCGAAGGAGGGAGCAGTGACACAAGTGTAACGGTCAGAAGGAAAGTGGGAGGCTGCGCGCGCGCGCCAAGTTCAAAGGTGCAGTAGCGCGGGACAGCAGAAAACCCGGATTGGGAGCCAGGTCCTAAAGCCCGAAGGAGGGAGGGGGAAGAGTCAGGGGACTCAGCGTCAGAGGAGTCTAGGAAGGGTGAGACCCCGACTAGCAGGCAGACCCAGAGAAGGAAGGAACAGAGGAAGAGGTGGAGTAAGGCTAGAATCTTAAACTGGTGTCAGCGGGGAGGAGATTCAGATGGAGCTTCGGCGGTCTAAGGTTAAAGACGTAGCGTTGCACGCTGCGCGTGTGGAAGTGAAACTGAACTTCAATAAAGACTTTTATACTAAAGAAGGAAGCAGCGTTGGTCTTGTGTGAGCTGGGACCTTGGGCAGCGCTGACACAAGATTATTTCATATGTAAGTAGCAACGTAAGAGAAGAAGCTGTAGGGCCTGATGATACGTACACTTGAGAAAAGTTTCTTTCCTAGTCATCAGGAAGCAGCTAACAACTCTGTGACTTGATCGAGTGATAATCATTTACTGATTACTAATAGCATAGTATGCTTTTTTCTGTCCATTCTCAACCTGGTTAACATAATAATGTATATACAAAAAAGTACAAAAACACAGGGAATATTGCAACCAATGGATAAAGTAACGTAAGAGCCATGAGAAGTTTCTTCTAGAAATTGAGGGTTTCCAGCATATTTTTTCCCACTTCCACACATCACCCCCTGCTAACTACTCAAAACTCTGCCATTGTTTACAACCTCCGCTTTCCTCATATCAGATTCCCTCAAGGATGCGGTGTCCTCAAATATACCATTGCTTGAAGGGATTTTACTCAAACTGCTGCTGTTGTTTACAATTTCCAGTTTTTTCCTCTCATTTTCCCCCAATCCTGCTTTATACAAATGTCTGCTGTTGTTTGAAGTCACCATTTCCCCCTTGAAAACTGGCTCTCTCTCTCTTTTTTTAAAAATAATTTTTATTAACAGGCCAATCACCTCACATTAATTCCAAATAACAATAATTCCAAATTACACAGCCAATTTTTTTAAATTTTTTGTTGGGGGTACCCATGCTTCAAGCTCCGAAAGGGATCCAATCATCTCTCTTACTGCTGCTTTAATTACACAGTTCTGTCAAAATAATATTCACAGTTCTGTTCAATCTTCTCTTTGTTGTTTTCCTCATCTTCTTGTTGTTATCTCCTTTCTTTGTGATCTCTGATAATCTCCACAAGCGGGTTGAAGACAAACGTCGTTATTTCCTATGTGGATTTTACACTCATCCAAGAGCCATAAAAGTAGACAGACGCCATTTCAACACCTCCGTACAAAACATTCCGACAGTCTGTCCTGATCTCCCCAGGCCCGCCGCTCCCTCATAAATTTTCTCAGGGGGCCCTTCTAGGCCGAACCCATACTCCAACATAGTAACAGCCATAGTCCTCCTCCCCCTGGATTCCTGCGGGCGGGCCTGCCATGATAAATCTCTTTTTACAGCTGCGTCACAAAAGACTTACTTTCGTTTCCCGATGCTCCCATAAGCCATGTCCTTACATAGTAATTAATTTCCACACAGTTCTTATTCCCCCTGCTTGTGATCAGTAATTTCAACGATTCTTTTTTTGGGGGGGAGGGGGTTTATTGGGTACTCACATAAGACAAAAAAGAAAAGTTTTTCTCCTCCCTCCTTTTCAGTCTCGCTCCGACATACCGATCCTTTGATGAATCTTCTTCTTGATTTATTCCTCTTCTTGATTTAATGTTAAGTCCATCCCGTCACTCCTCTTCCCAGAGATCCCTTTAGTTAGCAGTCCTTACTCCCAATCATCTCTTGAAGTATGTGCATTTGCTTCTGTTCTGATTGTTTATTTTGAGCTCCCGCAACTAGCTGCGCAGATCAGAGACAGCGTCCAGGAGAGCCGACCCACACGAGGGCTTTTGTGCCTAGTGCCCTCACCCTCTTTCGAATCTGAGTTGAATTATGGGCACAGCAGGCAAGGCAGCGTTCCCCATTCCCTTGGGGTAACGAGGGAGGCTGCATACTCCCATAACAGCCTCTTAATTACCTCGTGTGAGCCGGAGAGATGTTATTGTTGGACATCTTCCGATGCGCCCCCTAGCGCCCCCTTGAAAACTGGCTCTCACTGGCATGCAGTGATGGCCACCAACTTGGAAGGCTTTAAAAGAAGAATACACAGATTAACTCCGAATAGGCCTATCAATAGATACAAATCGTGGTGGAGGATGTGCTCTGCTTCCACAGCACAAGGCAATGTGCTTTTGGATACCAGCTGCTGAAAATTGCAGGAGGGGAGAGTGCCTTTGTGATCAGGCCCTGCCTGCACATTTCCATCATGTATCTGGTTCAGCAGTGTGAGAACAGGATGGTGGAATCAATGGGCAATTGGCCAAATTCATCAGGTCCTTCTTATGGTCTTAAATTCACTTCCTTGGGAGTAGGTCCTATTGAATTCTAAAGGGCTTACTTCTGAGTAGACATATATAAGATTGCTCTGCATGCATGCTATTTATTTGTGGTGCTGGATGAGTATAGCTATGGGCAGAAATTAAACATTATTCTTTGATTCAGTTAACAGCAGAAACAGACAACGTAGCAACCAAGATTTAACAGTGTTACTTACCAACAACCATAGAATAGATTTTTCCATATTATGTGATTCCATCTCTGTTCTTTTTATGCTGCTTTTGAGGCAGCAGTCAATTTGTGTTTTGTCCTATCCATGATAGTCATTTTCTGATTTTACCTCTTGAACATTTCAAAATGTGCCTCCACTGGCGAAAACTGGCTTAGTAGGAGCTAGAAGGCCTAGATGGGACTGAAGTGATAAAGCTCAAAGTGATGACCTTTTAGAACTTCCATAGCTTGAGTTTCAGTGGCGGTCTTGACTCCGTAGAGTTTTTCTCATTCCAGAAGGCTTCTGGGAAATGACTTTAATACTCTGCCTACACCTGCCTCTCTTCTGTCTTCCAACAGGGAAATAAATCAAAGGGTTAACAAAGCTGTTCAGGCAGGCACAAAAGTAGTCGTAATATAGGATCTAGGGAGGTTCTGAACTGAAAACAAAAATGCTGTTGCATAAGGCATTCAAAGTGTGTGTAGAGGTTCCCTTATGCCAGCCAAATCTACTTTCCCACCCCAGCCTACATCTTTCCCCAGCAGCTCCAACCGCAAGCTCAGAGCTCCCTGAATACATTAAATGTTCTTCCCATGAATGGACCCAGGCTTCCTCCATAGTCGTATACTACCTAGATTTATAAAATAATAAGGATAATAAGTTCATCAAGTCCATCCATCTGTTCAAGACTGAGATTCTATGCACACTCTGAAATCAATAGCCAGCACTGAGCACGGGTCAACAAGATTACAGACAGAAAGTTTGTAAATTGGGAACTAGATTGTGTCATCAGACTCACAATGATAAAGATATATTTTGGCAATATTTCTGAGCCATCATAACTGAGTTTCCAAAGAGATCTCCCCTGCCTCTGCAGGGTTTTCATCCTCTTTGAAAACATTCTGGAATGTGGCTTTCAGGCTCTGCCTACACCTGCCTCTTTTCTGTCTTCCAACCAGGAAATAAATCAAAGGGTTAACACTGCTGTTCAGAGAGCTGAGTATGAAGGCATATTGTGAGAAAAAAGGAGGTGCCGAATGAAGAACAAAAAGAGTGATGAAAACGGCATTGAGTGGGAAAGAAAAAATGATGAAGAAGAAGAGAGCAAGCAGGACCATAATTAGAAGTTTTCCCCTCCTCCTCTGGTGTGATTTAAAGCAGACCCTGACAAAAAGGATCAGAGTGGCGATAGTCATGAGAGGGAGGCAAAGGAAGCCACTCACAATAAACTGAATGCCCAGTATGTTAGAAAGATTGAAATCAGCCAGAAGGAGAGTGAAGTTAATTGCAAGGGGAATAGTAGAAAGTCCCCATATTGAGGCACAAACAGCGGTGGACATATTTGGTGGTCGGTGGCATCGATGCCAAAGTGGGAAAAGGACAGCCACACACCTATCAATGCTGATGGCTGTCAGCAGAAATTGACCAGTGGTGTACATAAATAGGAAAATCAATTTAAGCATGTAATCTTCAAGGTAAGGTAAGTATTTCCCCACTATGAAACACATTCTATCAATAAACACAACTGTGAGTAAACCAAAGTCAGCTATGGAGAGGTTCAGGATGTAAGTGGTGAAAGGAGTCCTCTTAATGCAGAAACCAAGCAGCCGGATGACAGTCCCATTCCCCAAAAGCCCAAAAATGCTGATTAAAAGGTAGCTGATATCCAATATATACTGTCTTAATATCAATCCTGAATGATTATCAGTGTACGTATTATTAGAGAGAACAGTTCCATTGTCTTTTCCGTAATATTCCTCTCCAGCATTCATTGGGGACAGTGATGGGAGGGTGTAATTGATCATCGTGATCAGTCTTTGCTTTTCTACTTTGTCCGCTATTTTCCTGCTGGAAGAATTTAGAGAATGGTAGAATTAGTCTTTATTAACGGAAATAAGGAAAGACAAAGCTAAAGCTTTGGAGATTAGTCTTTCATACTTTGTAGCTATTTTGGAGTGGGTGGTTAAGGTGAAATGACTTGCTCTTTAATTGCCAGGTAAAGGGGCCAGTGGGGCTTGCAGCTACCTGAATATATTTGGGGTTTCAGAGAGTCTCTATGATAGGGTTCCCATATTCCCAAACGTAAAAATGCTTCCCAGGGCAAGGAACATGGCTCTGTGGTGCAACATCTGCCTCCTGTGCAGAAGGGTTCCATCCCTGGCACCAACAATGAGCGTATACCCTTGTCTGAAACCCTTGAGAAGTGCTGTCAGCCAGAGTCACACAACCATAGAATCTGAGAGTTGGAGGGGACCCAAGGGTCATCTAGTCCAACCCCCAGCAATGCAACAATGTAAAGCAATACTGGGCAAATTGGATAGAGCCAATGTGGCATTGTGATTCCAATTTTGGAGTAAGATCTGGGAGACTAGCCATCAAATTCCCACACAGACATAAAACTCACTGGAAAATGTCAAACCAGAGTTCCTTATCCTGACCTATCTCACAGGTTTCTTGTGAGGATAAAAAGAGGAGCAAGACGAACCATGTACAGCACCTTGAACGCCTTGGAGTAAAGGTGGGTAAAAATAAATAAATGGACTAAATTTTAGGAGGCAGCTTCCTATACTTTTCTGTTCCTAAAACCTCATGCAGAATCTTTCACAGCTGTGTTATCTTTTTACCTTTTAACCCCAGGGGTTGAAGCTGTGCTTGTCAATCATCATCATCATCATCATCATCATCATCAATGCTTAATTCTGCCACACCAATTACTTGTCTTTCTGCTCTTGCAAGTGAAGAATTTCTAATGAGCTTTTCGCTTACCTGTGAGTAACGTTGGATCAGATATTGAGATAGAGAGAGATAGAAACAGAATAAGTAATCCTGCGCTGGAAGATTTGCAGACACCAATGCAACTCCCAAGTCTTGAGGACGCATTCAATGCATTTAAGAGCTCATGACAAGATGTGCTGGAATGTGCCTGCTTGCCTTCATTTATGCTTAATCAGTTTGCCAGTGTCATGTGACACTGTCAATATAGTCTTTAGGGGATTGTGATCATGCACAGTAACAGCTCCATTTGTAAAATATACAAAAGTGCTTTGAAAGGATCTGTTACACTTCAAAAGCCTGCAAGTAAGTTATAAGCACTGAGAAGCACTTTGCTCCCCACGCAGGCGATTTCCAATACAGCCAGGGAAAGAAAGCCCAGCTAATGGGCTGGAAAGAGCAGGATGGTGGTACAGTACGGATACAGAACCTTTTTCCAGCAAGAGGAACTCATTTTTTTATGGGAAACCTCGAGAAGGGAATACCTATAGCCAATCTACTCCCACTCTTGATCAGAGAGTCCTCTTTCTATAAAAGTAGGATGCTTGAAATCTCTCAAGCCTCTTACCTCACAGATGCAAGCTACACAAATTCTATGCATGGCAGGAGAGAGTGCAGGAAGGTAAGGAAGGCACTTCTCATGACAGAATTGGGGTGAATGGGAAGGATGAAGGCAGGAAAAGGTGCAGCAAGGGTTTGTGAGTGACATTTGCTCCTCTGCTTCAGGCAGTAAAATGTCTTGCACCAGCACTAACACATCACATCCTTTCTTCTTGCTCCTCCCCCCTTTGGTGTCCACACATATTTCTTATCCTTCATGCTGCTCCTCAAAGGCAACCTGTTGGTGAAGCTTCTGGACTCCTTTGTATTCATCTCTCCTTCAGTCTGTGTTGGTATCCAGCCCAACCATACACACATCCATTTTCAAGCAATGCATACATTCAAAACTCTGAATAAATAAATAAATATAGAAAACTGCCTTGTGCAAGGCACGACCGTTTTTCTACCTAGCTCACATTGCTGACACTGACCAGCAGGGATATAGGCAGGAATCAATCCTGTCCCTACCTGGAGCTGCCACTGAGTGAATCCTTTCTGCACACTAAGTCAAAGCTCTGCAGATGAGCAAGAGCCCTCAAAACACCTGCAAGTATAAAGTGCATATTTCTCTGGAGACTTTGATAAGTGTTTCCTTTCCTCTTTTTTTTTGAATATATATATATATATATATATATATATATATATATATATATATATATGATCATTTCCTGAACACACAGGAGATTGCTGAAGTGTCTAGACTGAGAAAAAAGAAACCTGCCCATGACTTATTGGAACACCAACTAGCGGATATGAACATTTTAACAGGATAAGAGTTAGCCATACCCGGCAGATACTGAATCTGGAATCTTCTGCATGCGAACCAATCAGCATCAGATTTTGGATACAAAACTCTATGTATAACTTTCTAACATACCTTGAACTGTGATTTCTATGCAAGGATATGAGAGGTTATTATTTTGTTCCATTGCTTTTCCCCATGAAAACCTGCAGTTTACTGTTGATTTGGGCCAAACATCCGCAGGGTCTTTGAAGGGACATTCAACAGCCTAGTGTTAGACCATAAGCTACTAAGGCTATCAGGCACTGAGATCTCCAGAACTCATTCTTTCCTAGCCTGCCACTTGGGATTCCTATAATTATGTTCATGTCAGTGTACAAAATGCTTGCTAATTATCCCACTGAGCAGTGGCTCTCCTGCTACCCTTGCATGTTAAGTATGTCCACATACCTGTGAGAAACTGTGGCTCAGATATCATGAGCGGCAGGAAGCAGGAGTAAGAGCGTTCTGTGCTGGGGAAAGTTGGCAATCGAAGGATTTGCAGGAATCAATGCAATCCCCAAGTCGCAAGGAAAATGTTTAAGTTTGACCAAGCTGAATTCAAAATGTCCTGTAAATTATCCTCTTCTCCTTGTCTGTGCTTAATCAGTTTGCCCACATCTTGTGACAAGAAGAAACAGTTTCTTTAGTGGTGATAAAGTAAAGTGATAGCCGTCAGTGAAATTAGGAGGAGGTTGTTGTTGTCTTAAGTCTCACTGTTTCAGAAAGTACTCTTGATAAAAGGTAGTTTCCTAGTCATTGGGAAGCGGAAAGCAGTTAACAACTCTGTGACTTGATCGAGTGATATTGATTTATTGATTAATAGCATAGTATGCTTCTATCTTTCCATGCTCAACTTGGTTAACATAATGCAGTGGTACCTCGGGTTAAGTACTTAATTCATTCCGGAGGTCCATTCCTAACCTGCAACTGTTCTTAACCTGAAGCACCACTTTAGCTAATGGGGCCTCCTGCTGCTACCTCACCGCCTGAGCACAATTTCTGTTCTTATCCTGAAGCAAAGTTCTTAACCCGAGGTACTATTTATCAGTTAGTGGAATCTGTAACCTGAAGCATATGTAACCTGAAGCGTATGTAACTTGAGGTACCACTGTAATCTATATACAAAAAAGTACAAAAACACAGGGAATATTGCAGCCAATGGATACAGTAACATAAGAGCCATGAGAAGTTTCTTCTGGAAAGTGGCAAATTCCTGTAGATTGTCCCCCACTTCCACATGTCACCCCCTGCTAACTACTCAAAACTCTGCCATTTTTTGAAACCTCCATTTTCCTCATATCAGATTCCCCAAGGATGCACCATCATCAAATATACCATTGCTTGAAGGTATGTAGCTCAAACCGCTCCTTTATTTAAAATTGCCACCCCCCCTCAGTTCCCTCCATCCCTGCTTTACTCAAAGGTTCATTGTTGTTTAAAGTCACCATTTCCCCCTTGAAAAGTGCCCCTTCTTTCATTGGTATCTCTTCTTGTTTCCATCTTTGGGCTAGTAATATTCCTGCTGCAGTTGTTGCATATAGAAACAATGTTTTATCTTGCTTGTGTATTTCTCTACCTACAATACCAAATAAGAAGGCTCCTGGATGTTTTTTTTAAATAAATGTATATTTCAACATTTTTTAAAGTTCATTATATATCATTTCCCAGAAAGCCTTCGCCTCCTTACACACCCACCACATATGATAAAAGGTACCATCTCTTTCCTTATATTTCCAACATCGGTTATTTGTTCTATACATTTTTGCTAGTTTCACTGGCTTTAAATACCCTCTATACATCATTTTCATTACATTTTCTTTGAGCAAACTGCATGCAGTAAAATTTATTCCATCTTTTCACAATCTTTCACAATCTTCTAACTGTATGTTATGCCCAATGTCTTTGGCCCAATGTATCATTACAGATCCCCTTCATGGATCACTGCCTTGCCGTGGCGAAGGGGCTTGAAGAACTCAGAGAAGCTATGAACTACGCCGAGCAGGGCACACAAGATGAACAGGTCATAGTGGAGAGTTTTGACCAAACGTGATCCACCTGGAGGAGGAACCGGCAAGCCACTCCAGTATCCTTGCCAAGAAAACTCCATGGACTGTGGCATATAAAAGTTATGACGCTGGAAGATGAGCCCCTCAGGTCGGAAGGCGTCCAACATGCTACTGGGGAAGAGCGGAGGGCAAGTACAAGTAGATCCAGAGCTGATGAAGCGGCTGGGCCAAAGCCGAAAGGATGCTCAGTTGCGGATATGCCTGGAAGCGAAAGGAAAGTCCAATGCTGTAAAGAAAAATATTGCATAGGAACCTGGAATGTAAGAACCATGAACCTAGGTAAGTTGGAGGTGGTCAAAAATGAGATGGCAAGAATAAATATTGACATCCTGGGCATCAGTGAACTAAAATGGACGGGAATGGGCGAATTCAGTTCGGATGACCATCACATCTACTACTGTGGGCAAGAAACCCGTAAAAGAAATGGAGTGGCCCTCATAGTCAACAAAAGAGTGGCGAAAGCTGTACTGGGATGCAATCTCAAAAATGATAGAATGATCTCGATACGAATCCAAGGCAGACCTTTTAACATCACAGTAATCCAAGTTTATGCACCAACTACTGGTGCTGAAGAAACTGAAATTGACCAATTCTATGAAGACTTACAACACCTTATAGAAGTGACACCAAAGAAGGATGTTCTTCTCATTATAGGGGATTGGAATGCTAAAGTAGGGAGGCAAGAGATAAAAGGAACAACTGGCAAGTTTGGCCTTGGAGATCAAAACGAAGCAGGGCAAAGGCTAATAGAGTTCTGTCAAGAGAACAAGCTGGTCATCACAAACACGCTTTTCCAACAACACAAGAGACGACTCTACACATGGACATCACCAGATGGACAGTATCGAAATCAGATTGATTATATTCTCTGCAGCCAAAGATGGAGAAGCTCTATACAGTCAGCAAAAACAAGACCTGGAGCTGACTGTGGCTCAGATCATCAGCTTCTTATAGCAAAATTCAAGCTTAAACTGAAGAAAGTAGGAAAAACCACTGGGCCGCTAAGATACAATCTAAGTCAAATCCCTTATGAATACACAGTGGAAGTGACGAACAGGTTTAAGGATTTAGATTTGGTGGACAGAGTGCCTGAAGAACTATGGATGGAGGCTCGTAACATCGTACAGGAGGCAGCAACGAAAACCATCCCAATGAAAAGGAAATGCAAGAAAGCAAAGTGGCTGTCCAACGAGGCCTTACAAATAGCGGAGGAGAGAAGGCAAGCAAAATGCGAGGGAGATAGTGAAAGATACAGGAAATTGAATGCAGATTTCCAAAGAATAGCAAGGAGAGACAAGAAGGCCTTCTTAAACGAGCAATGCAAACAAATAGAGGAAAACAACAGAATGGGAAGAACCAGAGATCTGTTCAAGAAAATTGGAGATATGAAAGGAACATTTCGTACAAAGATTACCATAATAAAGGACAAAAGTGGTAATGACCTAACAGAAGCAGAAGACATCAAGAAGAGGTGGCAAGAATACACAGAGGAATTATACCAGAAAGATATGGATGTCTCGTACACCCCAGGTAGTGTGGTTGCTGACCTTGAGCCAGACATCCTGGAAAGTGAAGTCAAATGGGCCTTAGAAAGCACTGCAAATAACAAGGCCAGTGGAAGTGATGGTATTCCAGCTGAACTATTTAAAATTTTAAAAGATGATGCTGTTAAGGTGCTACACTCAATATGCCAGCAAATTTGGAAAACTCAGCAGTGGCCAGAAGATTGGAGAAGATCAGTCTACATCCCAATCCCAAAGAAGGGCAGTGCCAAAGAATGCTCCAACTACCGCACAATTGCACTCATTTCACACGCTAGCAAGGTTATGCTTAAAATTCTACAAGGAAGGCTCAAACAGTATGTGGATCGAGAACTCCCAGAAGTGCAAGCTGGATTTAGAAGAGGCAGAGGAACCAGAGACCAAATTGCAAACATGCGCTGGATTATGGAGAAAGCTAGAGAGTTCCAGAAAGACATCTACTTCTGCTTCATTGACTATGCAAAAGCCTTTGACTGTGTCGACCACAGCAAACTATGGCAAGTTCTTAAAGAAATGGGAGTGCCTGATCACCTCATCTGTCTCCTGAGAAATCTCTATGTGGGACAAGAAGCTACAGTTAGAACTGGATATGGAACAACTGATTGGTTCAAAATTGGGAAAGGAGTACGACAAGGCTGTATTTTATCTCCCTGCTTATTTAATTTATATGCAGAATACATCATGCGAAAGGCTGGGCTGGATGAATCCCAAGCTGGAATTAAGATTGCCGGAAGAAATATCAACAACCTCAGATATGCAGATGACACAACCTTGATGGCAGAAAGTGAGGAGGAATTAAAGAACCTTTTAATGAGGGTGAAAGAGGAGAGCGCAAAATATGGTCTGAGGCTCAACATCAAAAAAACGAAGCTCATGGCCACTGGTCCCATCACCTCCTGGCAAATAGAAGGGGAAGAAATGGAGGCAGTGAGAGATTTTACTTTCTTGGGCTCCATGATCACTGCAGATGGTCACAGCAGCCACGAAATTAAAAGACGCCTGCTTCTTGGGAGAAGGGCAATGACAGGCCTAGACAGCATCTTGAGAAGTAGAGACGTCACCTTGCCAACAAAGGTCCGTATAGTTAAAGCCATGGTTTTCCCAGTAGTGATGTATGGAAGTGAGAGCTGGACCATAAAGAAGGCTGATCGCCAAAGAATTGATGCTTTTGAATTATGGTGCTGGAGAAGACTCTTGAGAGTCCCATGGACTGCAAGAAGATCAAACGCATCCATTCTTAAGGAAATCAGCCCTGAGTGCTCACTGGAAGGACAGATCGTGAAGCTGAGGCTCCAGTACTTTGGCCACCTCATGAGAAGAGAAGACTCCCTGGAGAAGACACTGATGCTGGGAAAGATGGAGGGCACAAGGAGAAGGGGGCGACAGAGGACGAGATGGTTGGATAGTGTTTTCAAGGTTACCAGCATGAGTTTGACCAAACTGCGGGAGGCAGTGGAGGACAGAGGTGCCTGGCGTGCTCTGGTCCATGGGGTCACGAAGAGTCGGACACGACTAAACGACTAAACAACAACAATCATTACAGATTTAGCTTCTTCATCTTTCGTATGCCATTCCAAAAGTAACTTATACATTTTTGACAACATTTTTACTTTATAAGTTAATAAATCCAATTCCAACCTAGATCTTATATATTCACATCCATTTTTCATTTTGTCTTCTTTAAGCACTTCATTTATTTGACGATAATGCAGCCAATCATTTACCAAGGTTTTTTATTTCCTCATAAGGTTTTAGTTTCCACTGGTCATCCATCTCCATCACCAAATCTCCATAGGTGGCCCATCCTTTCCCCCATATTTAACTTTTTTTAATAGTTGTTGCCTCTAACGGCAACAGCCACCATGGTGTTTTACATTCTATTAAGTCTTATATCTATTCCACACCTCATATATTGATTTTAGAATTATGTGGTTCAGAAAACCTTCATGGACTTTTACCGTTTAATACCATAAATATGTGTGCCACCCAAATATATTATCAAATCCTTCCAGATCTAATAAATCTGTATTTTTTTAACAATATCCAATCCCTTAAGCAACAAAGGCAAGAAGCTTCATAATACTATTTCAAATCTGGTAGAGAGAAACCTCCTCTCTCTTTGGTTTCTGTAAGTAATTTAAATTTTATTCTTAGTGTCTTTCCTTGCCAGATAAATACTGTAATTACTTTTTGCCACTCTTTAAAATCATGAACACCATTTATAATCTCCTGTGTCTTCCAACAGGTAAATACATGAAAGGGTTAATATAGCTGTTCAGGCAGGGACAAAAGTAGTCGTAATATAGGATCTAGGAAGGTTCTGAACTGAAAACAAAAATGCTGTTGCATAAGGCATTCAAAGTGTGTGCAAAAGTTCCATTCTGCCAGCCAAATCTACTTTCTCACCCTAGCCTACATCTTTCCCCAGCAGCTCCAACTTCAAGCTCAGAGCTCCCTGAATACATTAATGCTCTTCCCATGAATGGACCCAGGCTTCCTCCATAGTCGTACACTATCTAGATTTATAAAATAATAAGGATAATAAGAAGTTCGTCAAGTCCATCCATCTGTTCAAGACTGAGATTCTATGCACACTCTGAAATCAATAGCCAGCACTGAGCACAGGTCAACAAGTTACAGACAGAAAGTTTGTAAATTGGGAACTAGCTTGTGTCATCAGAATCACAATGATAAAGACAGATTTTGGCAATATTTTTGAGCCATCATAACTGAGTTTCCAAAGAGATCTTCCCTGCCTCTGCAGGGTTTTCATCCTCTTTGAAAACATTCTGGAATGTGGCTTTCATGCTCTGCCTACACCTGCCTCTCTTGTGTCTTCCAACCAGGAAATAAATCACAGGGTTAACACTGCTGTTCAGAGAGCTGAGTGTGAAGGCATATGGTAAGAAAGAAGGATTTTCTGAATGAACATAAATAGTGATGGAAACGGCATTGAGTGGAAAAGAACAAATGATGAAGAAGAAGAGAGCAAGCAGGACAATAATTAGAAGTTTCCCCCTCCTCCTCTGGTGTGATTTAAAGCAGACCCTGATGAAAAGGATCAGAGTGGAGACAGTCATCAGTGGGAGGCAAAGGAAGCCACTCACAATAAGCTGAATGGCCAGTATTCTATAAATACTGAAATAAGCCAGAAGGAGAGTGAAGTTAATTGCAAGGGGAATAGAACAAACTCCCCATATTGAGGCACAAACATATTTGGACATATTTGGTGGTCGGTGGCATCGATGCCAAAGTGGGAACAGGACAGCCACACACCTATCAATGCTGATGGCTGTCAGAAGAAATTGACCAGTGGTGTACATAAGTAGGAAAATCAAGTAAAGCATGGAATCTGCAAGGTAAGGTAAGTATTTTCCCACTATGTAAGACATTCTATTAATAAACAAAACTGTGAGTACACCAAAGTCAGCTATGGAGAGATTCACGATGTAAGTGTTGAAAGGAGTCCTCTTAATGCAGAAACCAAGCAGACAGATGACAGTCCCATTCCCCCAAAGCCCCAAAATGCTGATTAAAAAGGAAATATATATCTGTAGAAACCATTCAAATGTCAATCCTGAATCATTATCAGTGAAGCTATTGTTAGAGAGAACAGTTCCATTGTTCATTTGGGACAGTGGTGGGTGGGTGTAATTGATCATCGTGATCAGTCTTTGCTTTTCTACTTTGTCCGGTGTTTTCCTGCTGGAAGAATTTAGAGAATGGTAGAATTAGTCTTTATTAACGGAAATAAGCAAAGACAAAGCTAAAGCTTTGGAAATTAGTTTTTCATTCTTTGTAGTTATTTTGGAGTGGGTGGTTAAGGTGAAATGCCTTGCTCTTTAATTGCCAGGTAAAGAGGCCAGTGGGGCTTGAAGCTACCTGAATATATTTGGGGTTTCAGAGAGTCTCTATGATAGGGTTCCCATATTCCCAAACGTAAAAATGCTTCCCAGGGCAAGGAACATAGCTCTGTGGTGCAACATCTGCCTCCTGTGCAGAAGGGTTGCATCCCTGGCATCAACCATTAGGGCATACCCTTGTCTGAAACCCTTGAGAAGTGCTGTCAGCCAGAGTCACACAACCATAGAATCTGAGAATTGGAAGGGACCCAAGGGTTATCTAATCCAACCTCTTGCAATGCAACAATGTAAAGCAATACTGGGCAAATTGGAAAGAGCCAATGTGACATTGTGATTCCAATTTTGGAGTAAGATCTGGGAGACCAGCGTTCAAATTCCCACACAGACATAAAACTCACTGGGTAACCTCAAACCAGAGTTCCTCAGCCTGACCTATCTCACAGGTTTCTTGTGAGGATAAAAAGAGAAGTAAGACGAACTATGTACACCACCTTGAATTCCTTGGAGAAAAGGTGGGTGTAAATAAATAAATGGACTGAATTTTAGAAGGTGGCTTCCTATACTTTTCTGTTTCTAAAACCTCATACAGAATCTTTCACAGCTGTGTTATCTTTTAACCTTCTAACCCCAGGGGTTGAAGCTGTGCATGTTAATAATAATATTATTAATAATAATTGCTTAGTTCTTGCACAGTAATTACTCCTCTTTCTGCTCTTGAAAACGAAGAATTTCTAACTTTTTGCTTACCTGTGAGTAACGTTGGATCAGATACTGTGATAGAGAGAGAAAGAACCAGAATAAGTAATCTTGTGCTTGAAGGTTTGCAGACACCAATGCAACTCCCGAGTCTTGAGGAAGCATTCAATGCATTTAAGAGCTCATGACAAGATGTGCTGGATTGTGCCTGTTTGCCTTCATTTATATGCTTCATCAGTTTGCCAGCGTCATGTGACAAGAGAAAAACGATTGTCACTGGGTTGCCAATATAGTCTTTAGGGGATTGTGATCATTTGTAAAATATACAAATGTGCTTTGAAAGGCTCCATTACAATTCAAAAGCCTGCAACTAAGTTTTAAGCACTGAGAAGCACTTTCCTCCCCACCAAGGAGATTTCCAATTCACCCGGGGAAAGAAAGCCCAGTTAATGGGCTGGAAAGAGCAGGATGGTGGTACAGTAGGGATACAGAACCTTTTTCCAGCAAGAGGACATCATTCTTTTATGGGAAACCTCTTAGAAGGGGATACATACTGCCAATGTACTCCCACTTGTAAGCAGAGAGACCTCTCTGGATAAAAGTAGGATGCTTGAAATCTCTCAAGCCTCTTACCTCACAGATGCAAGCTACACAAATTCTATGCATGGCAGGAGAGAGTGCAGGAAGGTAAGGAAGGCCCTTCTCATGGCAGAATTGTGGTGAATGGGAAGGATGAAGGCAGGAAAAGGTGCAACAAGGGTTTGTGAGTGACATTTGGTCCTCTGCTTCAGGCAGCAAAATACCTTGCGCCAGCACTATTGCATCATGTCTTTTCCTTCTGCTTTTTTCTCCTTCTTTTTGGTGTCCTCACATATTTCTTTTCCTTCATGCCCCTCCTCAAAGGCAACCTTTATTGCGAAGCTTCTGGACTCCTTTTTCTTCATCTCTCCTTCAGTCTGTGTTGGTATCCAGCCCAACCATACACACATCAATTCTCAAGCCATGCATACGTTCAAACCTCTGAATAAATAAATATAGAAAACTGCCTTGTACAAGGCAAGACCATTATTCTACCTAGCTCAGAGTGCTGACACTGACCAGCAGGGATATAGGCAGGAATCATTCCTGTCCTACCTGGAGCTGCCACTGAGTGAATTCAGGACTTTCTGCATGCTAAGCCAAAGATCTGCAGATGAACAAGAGCCCTCAGAACACCTGCAATCATAAAGTGCATATGTCTCTGGAGACTTTGATAAGTGTTTTCTTTTTTTCTTTTCTTTTTTGAATATATATTGTAGTCCGTGCCAGAATGATGAATGGTGGACATACTTGTGGGAAAAACATTGCAACTATGAAATTTACATGATTTTGACCAAATTCACTCTAAGATGCACAGCTGATTCCATTGATCGCCACCTCTTCTTAGCTTGCCAGTCTCATACAGGGAGAATGAAATGTTATTTTATCACCTGTCAATATAGTCATTAGTGACCTTAGAGGAGAAGCCTCTTGCCACATGAGGTTTTCTCTCCTAAAAGAGCAGAGTGAGTTTTCTGCTTTAGGCAGCTGGTTTTTTGTATCATGTATCCCTTCATGGACAGGTGATAAAATAACATTGTCATGGCAAAGGGCCTTGAATAACTCAGAGAAGCTATGAGCTATGCCGTGCAGGGCCACCCAAGATGGACAGGTCATAGTGGAGAGTTTTGACGAAACGTGATCCACCTGGAGCAGGAACCGGCAAGCCACTCCAGTATCCCTGCCAAGAAAACTCAATGGACAAAGGCAACAGGCATATAAAAATTATGACACTAGAAGATGAGCCCCTCAGGTCGGAAGGCGTCCAACATGCTACTGAGGAAGAGCGGAGGACAAGTACAAGTAGATTCAGAGCTGATGAAGCGGCTGGGCCAAAGCCGAAAGGACGCTCAGTTGCAGATATGCCTGGAAGCGAAAGGATAGTCCAATGCTGTAAAGAAAAATATTGCATAGGAACCTGGAATGTAAGAACCATGAACTTTGGTAAGTTGGATGTGGTCAAAAATGAGATGGCAAGAATAAATATTGACATCCTGGGCATCAGTGAACTAAAATGGACGGGAATGGGCAAATTCAGTTCGGATGACCGTCATATCTACTACTGTGGGCAAGAATCCCGTAAAAGAAATGGAGTGGCCCTCATAGTCAACAAAAGAGTGGCGAAAGCTGTACTGGGATGCAATCTCAAAAATGATAGAATGATCTCGATACAAATCCAAGGCAGACCTTTTAGCATCACAGTAATCCAAGTTTATGCACCAACCACTGGTGCTGAAGAAACTGAAATTGACCGATTCTATGAAGACTTACAACACCTTATAGAAATGACACCAAAGAAGGATGTTCTTCTCATTATAGGGGATTGGAATGCTAAAGTAGGGAGGCAAGAGATAAAAGGAACAACTGGCAAGTTTGGCCTTGGAGCTCAAAACGAAGCAGGGCAAAGGCTAATAGAGTTCTGCCAAGAGAACAAGCTAGTCACCACAAACATGCTTTTCCAACAACACAAGAGACGACTCTACACATGGACATCACCAGACGGGCAGCATCGAAATCAGATTGATTATATTCTCTGCAGCCAAAGATGGAGAAGCTCTATAAAGTCAGCAAAAACAAGACCTGGAGTTGACTGTGGCTCAGATCATCAGCTTCTTATAGCAAAATTCAAGCTTAAACTGAAGAAAGTAGGAAAAACCACTGGGCTGGTAAGATACAATCTAAGTCAAATTCCTTATGAATACACAGTGGAAGTGAGGAACAGGTTTAAGGATTTAGATTTGGTGGACAGAGTGCCTGAAGAACTATGGATGGAGGCTCGTAACATTATACAGGAGGCAGCAACTAAAACCATCCCAACAAAAAGGAAATGCAAGAAAGCAAAGTGGCTGTCCAACGAGGCCTTACAAATAGCGGGGGAGAGAAGGCAAGCAAAAAGCGAGGGAGATAGTGAAAGATACAGGAAATTAAATGCAGATTTCCAAAAAATAGCAAGGAGAGACAAGAAGGCCTTCTTAAACGAGCAATGCAAAAAAATAGAGGAAAACAATAGAATGGGTAAAACCAGAGATCTGTTCAAGAAAATTGGAGATATGAAACAAACATTTTGTACAAAGATAACCATAATAAAAGACAGAAGTGGAAAGGACCTAACAGAAGCAGAAGACATCAAGAAGAGGTGGCAATAATACACAGAGGAATTATACCAGAAAGATATGGATGGCTTGTATACCCCAGGTAGTGTGGTTGCTGACCTTGAGCCAGACATCCTGGAGAGTGAAGTCAAATGGGCCTTAGAAAGCACTGCTAATAACAAGGCCAGCGGAAGTGATGATATTCCAGCTGAACTATTTAAAATTTTAAACGATGATGCTGTTAAGGTGCTACACTCAATATGCCAGCAAATCTGGAAAACTCAGCAGTGGCCAGAGGATTGGAGAAGATCAGTCTACATCCCAATCCCAAGGAAGGGCAGTGCCAAAGAATGCTCAAACTACCACACAATTGCACTCATTTCACACGCTAGCAAGGTTATGCTTAAAATTCTACAAGGCAGGCTTAAGCAGTATGTGGACCGAGAATTCCCAGAGGTGCAAGCTGGATTTCGAAGGGGCAGAGGAACCAGAGACCAAATTGCAAACATGCGTTGGATTATGGAGAAAGCTAGAGAGTTCCAGAAAGACACCTACTTCTGCTTCATTGACTACGCAAAAGCCTTTGACTGTGTCGACCACAGCAAAATATGGCAAGTTCTCAAAGAAATGGGAGTGCCTGATCACCTCATCTGTCTCCTGAGAAATCTCTATGTGGGACAAGAAGCTACAGTTAGAACTGGATATGGAACAACTGATTGGTTCAAAATTGGGAAAGGAGTACGACAAGGCTGTATATTGTCTCCCTGCTTATTTAAGTTATATGCAGAATTCATCATGCGAAAGGCTGGGCTGGATGAATCCCAAGCCGGAATTAAGATTGCCGGAAGAAATATCAACAACCTCAGATATGCAAATGACACAACCTTGATGGCAGAAAGTGAGGAGGAATTAAAGAACCTTTTATTGAGGGTGAAAGAGGAGAGCGCAAAATATGGTCTGAAGCTCAACATCAAAAAAACGAAGATCATGGCCACTGGTCCCATCACCTTCTGGCAAATAGAAGGGGAAGAAATGGAGGCAGTGAGAGCTTTTACTTTCTTGGGCTCCGTGATCAATGCAGATGGTGACAGCAGTCACGAAATTAAAAGACACCTGCTCCTTGGGAGAAAGGCGATGGCAAACCTAGACAACATCTTAAAAAGCAGAGACATCACCTTGCCAACAAAGGTCCGTATAGTTAAAGCCATGGTTTTCCCGGTAGTAATGTATGGAAGTGAGAGCTGGACCATAAAGAAGGCTGATCGCCAAAGAATTGATGCTTTTGAATTATGGTGCTGGAGGAGACTCTTGAGAGTCCCATGGACTGCAAGAAGATCAAACACATCCATTCTTAAGGAAATTAGCCCTGAGTGCTCACTGGAAGGACAGATCGTGAAGCTGAGGCTCCAATACTTTGGCCACCTCATGAGAAGAGAAGACTCCCTGGGAAAGACTCTGATGTTGGGAAAGATGGAGGGCACAAGGAGAAGGGGACGACAGAGGACGAGATGGTTGGACAGTGTTCTCGAAGCTACAAACATGAGTCTGACCAAACTGCAGGAGGCAGTGGAAGACAGGAGTGTCTGGTGTGCTCTGGTCCATGGGGTCACGAAGAGTCGGACACGACTTACCGACTAAACAACAACAACATTTGCCCTGGCTGGTGCATTACGTGACCCACACCAAAATGGCTGTGAGCTCCGGAGGAAGCAGCCTTACCTAGGCTTTTCCCTCCCCTCTTTGTCCAGTATTTTGCTGCAATCTATGGGCCACATTGCCACTAGGCAAAGATGCCCCATGCTTATCGGGCATGGAATGGGGCTTATCAGATTCACATCCTGTTCTGCCATTAGCACAGCAGATAACAAGCCCACTACTGTAAAGGCCAGTTACAAGAAATGAGAGTCATCATATGGAAAATAAACCTTATTCTGAAATTGGTGAGCTGGTCTTAGACACTTGCCCTGTTCTCACAGTAGTACATTTTGAGCTATGATGATGTGCTATGGCTGTCAGCATCGCCCTTGAGCCAGTGCCACTAACTGGACTCATACACTTCAGCCCCGACTGGGCTAGGCGAGCTGGGTAGCACTTCCAGAGACCACCTTCTGCACATGAACAGGTCAACGTGCTGGAGTGAAAGTCTGCATGGTTTTCCTCTTCAGAAACTGACTTGCATTGAAGCTGTATGTTGACCAGGGTATAGTCCTTTCTGTAGTACTTTGTTTGGTAACTTGGAGTTTGGATTACTGTAATGAAGTCTATGTGGAGCTGCCCTTGGCATGGGCTGTAAATGTCAGCTGGTACTGAACGCAGCAACTTGACTGCTGATGGGAACAAATGGGGACTCCTTCCTTGCTAAGTAAGTCTTGGGTATGTGAACCCAACAAGCACATCTGGGTCCCAGAGTCCACCATTCACCAAGGTGACCCAAGAGTGCCCTTAAACCTAATAATGCCTCAGGGTGCCTGCCAAGATCCATTCTTGTAGATGAGACCAATTCATGTCTTCTCCAAAAAAAGTTTTGTAGGAAATTCACCCCTGCTATATATATTTTTCTCCTTTTTTGGAAGAATTTTTATTTAGGATTTACAAAGAGAAATACAAAGCTTTATATCATATATACCCCCCCAAAAAAACCTAAAACATTGATATGAAAACAATAAGAACATAGAGAAAAAGAGAGAAAAGGAAAAGCAGGAAATATAGAACAAGAGAGAGAGAGAGAAATAAAGGAGAAACAGTCATATTTCTGATCACACCTTCCATAATCTGCATCTTTAGGAAAAACACTTAGAGCAAGAGGGAAGCTTGTAGTTACCTCAGATATGGACAGGCAAGACACACAGCCAAAATCTGTGAAACTTGAACCCAAAACTTGCGGTTCTTTTCCTCAGTTTATATTCTCTTAGGATTATAGATAACCACACAATCATGCACACAAAGCATATAACAAAAAGTCTGCTTTTATTACTTCGATTTTCCACAAAATTTACAGTATATACTACATGATTGTAAGAAAAAAAAACCTCAAAGCAGTTTACAAAAAGAATAAAGCAATAAAATTCACACACAAAACAATTTGATATGTCTATGATGCAGTAACAGAATCATAGATTTGTATAATTGGGAGGGATCTTGAGGATCATCTAATCGAACCACCTGGTATGCAGGAATCTCAGCTAAATAATCCCTGACAGATGGCCAATCAACCTCTATTTAAAAACCTCTAAGGAAGGAGAGCTCCCCTGTTGAACAGCTCTTACCATCAGAAAGTTTTTCCTGATGTTTAGCCAGAATCTCATTTCCTGTAATTTGAATCCATTGGTTTGGTTGCTACCCTCTGGAGCAGGAGAAAACAAGTTTGCTCCATGTCCCATGTGATAGCACTTGAGATATTTGAAGAAGGATATGCTATCTCCTCTCAGTATCCTATACTCCAGGCTAAACATGCCCAACTCCCTCAACCATTCCTCATAAGGCTTGGTTTCCAGACCCTTGATCATCTTGTTTGCCCTCCTCTGCACACGTTCCAGCTTGTCAGCATCCTTCTTAAATGGTGGTGCCTAGAACTGGACACAGTATTTGAAGTCTGTTGGAGTGGCATCATCCTTTTTCTGAGGAAATAAGGTATTCTCTCTGTATCTTCTTGGATTGGAAGAAATGTTTCATAACTTTACGAGATTTTTACTTGTATTGCTTTAAACTATGAAAGACTTGATCCACTCGGTGCTCTCCGTATGATTTGAACTACAATGTCCACCACAGCGGATGGAGGGAACCAAGTGTGACAAAGCTGAACTATATAAACTCAAAGCGGGGAGTTTAAACTTCTATTTAGCCTATTACATTTTGACCGGGGAATTCTGGTTCCTCTCTGCTTTCTTCCTCCTCCTTTAAGATATTCTCAAGGATACTTTTAATTAACTCCCGCAAACGACGGCCCTTCTGTCTTCCTACCAGGAAATAAATCACTGGGTTAACAGTACTGTTAAGAGAGGAACATATGAATGCATATTCTAGGACGTAGGGATTTTTAGAATGCAGGGTCTGGTACTGAACAGCATCCATTGGGATAGCAAGGAGGAGGAAAAGCAGGAGAGTAATCAAGATGGCTTTTAAAAGCTTCCTCTGCTTACACTGTTGTGGTCTGAAGTAGACCTTCCAGGAAAGGGTTGTGGTGGAGAAGGACATTAACAGGGTGCAAAGCAGGGCATTGGCAAGAAACTGGTAGGAGCTTAGATTACAATATTTCCCAGTTAGCCAGAGCGTGATGTGAATTCCAGAAGTCGCAAAGGCAAGGATCCATATTGCGGCACACACGATGACGGACAGGTGTTTGTGCTTATGTAAGTGATACCAAATGGGGAAAAAGACACACACGCACCTGTCAATGCTGATGACCGCCAGTAGAAACTGGCTAGCACTGTATGTGAATAGGAAGCCAGTGTAAAACAATGACCTTAGAAGCTCAAAATGCAAGGGATATGACTTACATACAATCCAGTTCAAATCAATAGCAACTACAGCAGTGAGTACGCCAAAGTCAGCAATGGCGAGGTTCAGGATGTAGGTGCTGAAGTGATTCCTCTTGATGCGGAATGCCAGGAGCCAGATGACTGTCCCATTTCCCACAAATCCGAAAAGGCAGATAAGCAAAGTGAAGGTGATCATGAAAAACATTGCTAAAGAACTAGTGGCACAGCTCCTTGGATCACGGTTGTTATTCACTGGGATACTTTGTGTTCCATTGTGTTCTTTTCCAGCATCCAGCTGGGACAGAACTGACTGGCAGAAATTTGCCATCCTGGTCAGTTTCTGCTTTTCTGATGTAGAGAGACTTGCTAGGAGAAAAGAAACATAATTTCAAAAGTATTGAAATATTTATTATAGTATTTGCGGTGCTCATTTCCTGCATGAAGAATTCTGCAATTACCTATTAACGGTCAGGAATCCCTTTAGCTTTACCTTTACACGTCAATAATCTTGTCTCTAAAACAGTCAACTTCTGCCATAAATTATTTGCAGAGGTCAACAAATCTTTTGGACATAATCACAGCATTGTTGATATACCAGTTCTTAGATATTAATGCAGAAAGCTACTACAGTGGTACCTCGGGTTAAGTACCGTACTTAATTCGTTCCAGAGGTCTGTTCTTAACCTGAAACTGTTCGTAACCTGAAGCACCACTTTAGCTAATGGGGCCTCCTGCTGCCGCCCCCCTGCCGGAGCACGATTTCTGTTCTCATCCTGAAGCAAAGTTCTTAACCCGAGGTACTATTTCTGGGTTAGCGGAGCCTGTAACCTGAAGCGTCTGTAACCTGAAGCATCTGTAACCCGAGGTACCACTGTATTAGATATTTGGAGGAAACGGCTCTGAGGCCAAGCTGAGAAACAAATAGAGTTTTGCCATGCTTCTTATGAAACAACAACAGTGTGAAACATGGCATTGCCTGAACAATTTAATTTGTAAGAAACTGAGGTTTTATTTTAGGGGGGAATCTACCAACTTCTTTGCCTTTATTGTTGTCAGAAAAGATGAATTACAGTTTAAAATTATAAAAGATAAAATTTCAGAAAATATGCAAACAGAAGGTCTGGACAGAGGCTCATCGCACCCAGAATCTTGTTATCAAAGTAGTCAGATAAGTACCTACAGAAGCCTTCAAGCAGAATCCAACTGCAATAGCTCTCTCCTCATATGAGATTTCTAGCAACTGGTATTCAGAGACATACTGCCTGCAACAATGAAGGGTGAAACACATCCAGCATGGCTAGAAGCTTTTGAGGCAACCATTACAGAGTCATTAGCATTCATCTATGAGTTGGGAGTCCAGAAAATTTATCCGGCAGGTTTTCATACCTGTGAGTAGGCACCAATCAGCAGTCTTCAGATGTGGTGTGGGAAAAGCAGCAACAGTGTTGTATCTTGAATGGGAGTGCTGTGGGGAGTCCTGAAGAGAAAATGCTGCAACCATCAAGGGACTATGAGGTGATTTCCACCAAATTCGTTGCAAGATGCACCATAGATTCTGCTTGCTTGCCAGCCTGGCTTTTTCAGCTTGCCATAGAAGGGAACTAATGTGCTGCTTTATTGCCGATCAAGATAGCAATCAGTGATTTTAGGGGAAGGAACCTCTTGACATATAAGTCTTTCTGTCCTAAAAAGGTCTAGTCCTTTCATTAGGCAGAGTGAGGTTGCCAGTTCAGGAAACAAGTCCCCCCCCCCCCATTTTCGTTCATCGGGTTCATGTGCTATCTTTTCATTATCAGTGTACACACCCATGATTACGCACGTAAACTGTAGGAAACAAGAGTGTCATCATTTGCCAGCACACCCTTAAAGAAGAACCAAGAAACCATAACTGGTGTAAAACGATAAATTTACTCAAATATAATGAGATGGAGGATCTGCAAAGCAACAAATAAATATAATTATCCAAATCAAAATATAAGCCAGGCAGCAATGTTTCCTAAAGCAGGAGCCATCAGCTCGCTTCCAAATTCCTAGACACATATTCAGATGCCACCTGTGACCCACTAGCAAAGGATGGGAAGGGATACTTTCCCCCCGTACTATGAGAACTGTGTGGATGTGAATCGTGACCACAGACTTTTTTGGGTAGTTGCACGGCTTCATTACCAACCTGGGAACATTCTGCTGAAATTCTGGAAAAAAATATGCCACGACACAAATGCTCCAGCTTATGTTTTTGTCCTGCTTTTTTCAGCTCCAGCCCCTCCTTGCAGCAGGGATATGGTAGCACTGGAGAAGCATTGCAGAACAAAGTAGAATAAACCCATCTTTTATTTAGATCTTTTGCAATCCACCCAACACTCAGAGGTCTCAGGGTGACTGGGTGGGAACATATGCATATTGGAACAAAGTAGTGCACTAAAAGAGAATATTACACAGTCAATATAAGTCACCATAAAAATCACAGAGCACTATTTACTGTGGGGGTGGGCTTGGAGGAGAGGGAAAGGTGGCAATGCATCAAAGGGATGTACCAGGTTGTAAAGGTGGTGTCTCCCCTTCACATTAACACCCTGGCACAGTCAGCTTGATATTAACAGTCTTTATTACATATGTACAAGAAACAGCTACAGTTCAGGATTGTGCGTCTGAACCCGTTGAGTCAGATTTGGGGTGTGGCTTTCTTCGATTCCCACGCAAACAAAGTCGGCGGGGGAATCATGTGAGACATATTTGACCCTTATGTTTTATTTCCCTCCTTGTCTGTGCTGATTTAAAAGCTCCCTCCCTTCCAGAGTCTGAGCTCCCTTCCCGGGCCTCTGGGTGGTGGAAGGGCTCTGCAACATCCCTGAGCCCTTCCTCCTCATGGCTAATCTCCAACCTCTCTTCCACTTCCTCTGTCTCTGGCCGGTTGAAAGGTTCCACAGCATCCACACACCCCTGCTCTGCCTCTTCTGTCACTTCCTCCTCCAAATTCTCACTGACACAGGTGTCCAGGCAGGCAGGTGTGTGTGTGTGTGTGTGTGTGTGTGTGTGTGTGTGTACACACAAGGTGTGACTGAACAATTCGGTGAATGGTCACAGAAATCATAGAATCATAAAATCATAGAGTTGGAAGAGACCACATGGGCCATCGAGTCCAACCCCCTGCCAAGCAGGAAACACCATCAGAGCACTCCTGACATATGGTTGTCAAGCCTCTGCTTAAAGACCTCCAAAGAAGGAGACTCCACCACACTCTTTGGCAGAAAATTCCACTGTCGAACAGCTCTTACTGTCAGGAAGTTCTTCCTAATGTTTAGGTGGACAGGGAGAAATATTTGAACATACAATTGGGATTGGAAACCCATGAAATGGTTACAATTGTGTACCGAGATGAAGCTGTAACTCGAAATACAGTGTATGAGTGGTTTTACGCATTTCCATGAAGAGTGGAAAACCATCAAAGATGACCCTCGGTCTGGTAGACTGTCGACAAGCAGAACAATGGCAAATGTCGACAGAGTTCATGAGTTATTGATGCAGGATCGGTGTTTGACCATCTGAATGGTGGTGGAAGAATTGTATATTCCGTGTGAAATTGTTACTGAAGTTACTGAGTTGTCCCACCCTCCATATTCTCCTGATCTGGCCCCAGATTTATTTTTCCAAAACTGAAATCTGCACTGAAAGGGCACAGATTTTCACATGTCCAAGCCGCTGTGACAAGGGAACTGAAAGCAGTACAAAAAGAGGACTTCTCCAGAAGTTTCCAACAGTTCTACAAATGTTGTCAATGGTGCCTTGTATCAGAGGGGTCTACTTTGAAGGCCTGTAAGGTATGTATGTTTGAATATTTCTCGCTGCCTGATTTCTGTGACCCTTCACTGAGCACACACACACACAACTTTCCATAATCCATGTCCTCACCTCAAACACTCAATGCAAGGAGCAGCTTGTAGCTACCTCCAGTATAGAAAAACAGACCAAGCAAAAGTCTGTGGAACATGCACACAAACATTGTGGTTCTTTCCTGAATTCCATGCAAAGCATCAGTTTATATGCTCTTAGCATCACATATAACTCCACATGTGTGCATGCACACACAGCGTATAATATGAAAGGTGCTCATGGCCAGCCATACTTCCAGTTTGAGCCCATACCAGTAGGGTAGATTTTCAATGTTGCAAGAAAGGAACGAACACCTACAGTGAGGTAACTCTTTGCTGCTGAGTTCAGAGTCGCATTAGAACCATCCCTCTTCAAAAGCAAGCAGTATCTTATTAGATATGAATAAATGTTTGGTAACTTTAAATAATCTGTACATGCATTTTTTTTCCAGAAAACAACAACAACACCTAGGAAATTCTTCTGCCACTTAGACCACAACTTCCATAACACCAGATAGAGGGCACAGACTGAGGAAAGGCTCAACTATACAGTAATAACAAAAGGAGAGAGCTTAAGCTTCTATGGAGGCTTCAATATTTATTTTCACTGGGGAACTCCTACTCCCCTTTGCTGTCTCCCTCCTCCTTTAAAACATTCTCAAGAATACTCTTAATTCTCTCCTGGGAATGATGACTCTTCTTCCTCCCTACCAGGAAATAAATCGCGGGATTAATGGTGCTGTTAAGAGAGGCACATATGAACGCATATTCTAGGAGGTAGGGATCTTTATGAAACAGAGCCAGGTACTGAACAGCATCCATTGGGATAGCAAGGAGGAGAAAGAAGAGGAGTGTAAGCAAAATGGCCATTATAAGCTTCCCCCGCTTACACTCATGTGGTTTTAAGTAGACCTTCATGGACAGGGTTACGGTAGAGAGGGACATTAACAGGGTGCAGAGCAGGGCAATGACAAGAAACTGGTAGGAGCTTAGATTACAATATTTCCCAGTTAGCCAGAGCGTGATGTGAATTCCAGAAGTCACAAAGGCAAGGATCCATATTGCGGCGCACACGATGACGGACAGGTGTTTGTGCTTATGGAAGCGATACCAAATGGGGAAAAAGATGCACACGCACCTGTCAATGCTGATAACCGTCAGGAGAAGCTGGCTAGCACTGTATGTGAATAGGAAGCCAGTGTAAAACAATGACCTTAGAAGCTCAAAATGCAAGTAATGTGACTTAGATACAACCCAATTCAAATCAATAGCAACTACAGCAGTGAGTACGCCAAAGTCAGCAATGGCGAGGTTCAGGACGTAGGTGGTGAAGTGATTCCTCTTGATGCGGAATGCCAGGAGCCAGATGACTGTCCCATTTCCCACAAATCCAAAAAGGCAGAGAAGCAAAGTGAAGGTGATCATGAAAAACATTGCTAAAGAACTAGCGGCACAGCTGGCCCTTGGATCACAGCTGTTATTTGTTGAGGACTCCGTGATACTTTGTGTTCCATTGTGTTCTTTTCCAGCATCCAGCTGTGACAGAAGCAACTGGCAGAAATTTGCCATCCCGGTCAGTTTCTGCTTTGATACTCCTTCTGGTGTGGAGATTCCTCCTAGAAGAAAAGAGAAGAGTTGGATTTGTTTCTTGCTTTGGGGCTAAATGCATAATGATGGTGCTCAAGTTCTCAGCTGGGTCTTCTTTGATCCCCACTACTGATCAAAGTTAAAAGAGATTTAGATTATTTCAGATCTGTGTTATTTTCAGATCAGTTCATATTCATACTACACTGCTCCAGAGAAAATTTCTCAGGTGCAGAGCGATTGCAGAAGGAACCACAAAAAATTAAAACAATAGAAATGAAAATACAGCTCCTTTCATTTAGAGAGTAATCCTACTCATAGGACAATTCAGGTGATGGAACTCAAAGAGTCATTTTTAATGCACCAGAAATTGTGTTCAAGCCCATCCAAATATGAAGATGCATGCTGGACTTGCAACTTTCATGGGGTTGGAAACATACAAAGCTTTCATATTTGGAATATACCTTGCTTGTATTGTCTATACTAGGTTGAATCCATTTTTAAATGAGTTACAATTAGTTTCCATTGAAATCAGAGGGACTTAAGTCATGGTTTGGGTCAGCTAACTTGGCTACCACTCCAATAACCTGGGAATAAACTTCTTTGAATTCATTGGAACTTGAACTGGGCATGGTGAGGATTGCATTGTGAGCTATTCCTTAACTCCAGCTTTCTTCCAACCAACTACTTTTTGCACATACTTTTTGACTAAAACACACATTTCCACATTTTATTTTCACTGATATCTTTATTTCATTCTACAATTTCACTGAAATATATATGTTAGTTTAAGCATTCTTCTGTTGAAGAACTGCATCACAAAATTCAGATAAGTGTGAATTTTGAAGGACAGTTCTATTTCACTTCACTTATGGTTCCAGTAAGTGTTAATTTGACAGATTCAGCTTTAAATGCACATTGAATCAATTTCTCCCCCATTTCTAAGAATGAGGACTAAGAGGATGGGCCAAAGGCGTTAGAGAAAATATTATCTTTGAATAGGAATCAAAGGAAGAGTAAATGAGAGAATGTTGGAACCACAGGAGAATTGACCATTAATAAAAGTTGTCATGCACAGAATGTCCTACCTTTACAAATCACACCTGTTGGCTCACAACTGGGTAAAGATATACTTCTGATGTTCTCCTCCTTGATTTCCAGGACCTCAAGCCATACATTTCCTTTCTGCTTCAAAAAAGTGCCAACTACAACATGCCCAGGCAAACTGAGCATACTACCTGGAGCCGGGAGGGTCAGGGATGGGCTTTATGTTTAGACTGGGTGGGGCACAATCTTCACATCATGATGAAACGTACAAGAAATCCATTAGTTGGTGCCTCAGTAACCAAGGTCAGGGCTCTGCAACTTTCTGTGTGGGCAGAAAAAAAATGCTTCTCAAATGTAAAGTCTCGAGGGAAGTTTGCACTTATACTTGCAGGTGTTTCAAAGCATACTACAACTCTCTAGGATGAGAATTGAGATCTTATTTACAGTGGTACCTCGGGTTACATACGCTTCAGGTTACAGACTCCGCTAACCCAGAAATATTACCTCAGGTTAAGAACTTTACCTCAGGATGAGAACAGAAATCGCACAGTGTTGGCACAGCAGCAGCAGGAGGCCCCATTAGCTAAAGTGGTGCTTCGGGTTAAGAACAGTTTCAGGTTAAGAACGGACCTCCAGAACGAATTAAGTACTTAACCCGAGGTACCACTGTATTACCCTGATTTTGACCAACATGCCCTAACAAAGAAATGAATTTTGCTTGATCATATTATTCAATCAAATTACACGTTCTAAAAATCTCAGAGTATACAAGACCCCCTAAGACCCCCACACATGCACGTGATAAACTGGCGATGACCCCTTTCCCTGTACTTACTACCTGGGCATCTTTTATTCATGGTCAAAGGGCTCTTCATGAGGTGCATCTGAAATTCTCCTTCTTCCAGAATACTGGAGTTCTGAATTGTCTTGTCTAGTTTCTTGTTTTTGATCTTTAAACTTCCCCCACTATTTCCTGCACAGCTTGCTGTTCCTTTCAGTTACTTCATTCCACCCTCTCTCTATATCATCAAATCACGTAGGCCCATTGATTTTAAAAAATGGTTGTGTGGGGAGAAAACTTAATACGTGATCATATGAAGAAAATTGTGAGCATTTGAGAAGTATTGCTCTCAAAAGCAAACACCTATGCTTGAATGCTTGGAATAAGATAAGTACAGCCTTGACTCCCAAAATAAGCTGTGTTATCATGAGGCAAATTGCTGAATCATTCAGCCCAGTATTGTCTTTTTCGGGGCTGCTATCTAAGATCCTTTTAACTAGAGAGTGAGCCCAGGAAATCAATATACTTGCCACATTTTTGCTCTATCATTTGATTAAGATCATTTTGCCCCCTTTGAACCACACAAATTTCCTTTAGAATACCATGTCCCCTTTAGCATGCTTTGCCTGGTAAATGGTTCTGAGTTACTGAAATTTTCCTTCATACATTATGAGAGGAAATGATTTTCATTCCGCCATGAAAGTATTTCCTGACTTCTTTCTCCCATTAAATGTGCAGCACATAAATGAATTCCTCCCTCCCCCGCCCCAATGTACTTTTGTAGAAGCCAGTTGCAGCAAGTTCTGCTCATGACTTCTGCTAAAGCTTTGTAAGAGGCCTCAGAAAGAACTCCTGTTTGCCTTCCCGACTTCTCTTCAAACCCCCCAAAACTCAACAAGCGAAGTTTTGCAGCAACATTAAATAATGGACAGACCATGAAGTCAGAATTAATTTCAGCACATAAAATCTTAGAGCTTCTAATCTTAATTATGTTTCCCTTTTAATAAACACTATAATCTGAATTGTAGCAGTCATAGAATCACAGAATCACAGAAATGTACAGTTGTAATCGGGTGGCGCTGTGGATTAAACCACAGAGCCTAGGACTTGCTGAGCAGAAGGTTGGGGGTTCGAATCCCCGCGATGGGGTGAGCTCCCGTTGCTCAGTCCCTGCTCCTGCCAACCTAACTGTTAGAAAGCACGTTAAAGTGCAAATAGATAAATAGACACTGCTCCGGCGGGAAAGTAAACGGCGTTTCCGTGCGCTGCTCTGGTTCGCCAGAAGCGGCTCTGTCATGCTGGCCACATGACCCAGAAGCCAGCTCCCTCGGCCAATAAAGCGAGATGAGCACCACAACTCCAGAGTTGGTCCTAATGGACATAATGGTCAGGGGTCCCTTTACCTTTACCTTAATCCCAAAGGATCATCTTTTCCTCACTTGTTTCAAGTTCTCTGCACATTCGAGAAGAGAGAAGGTTATGTTGATATCAAATAATGGATAGAACCAAACTCTGCAGATATAACCACTGACCAATCAATGGATACAAAAAATAAATAAATCACATAGCCATCTTGGTTGAAGGCCATCACTGCCTCTGGTGGAACTTGGATGTGAGGCTGAGGAAGGGCGCAGCTCTCTCAGGTGAGAGGTAGAAGGATTCAAGCCTCTGTATATGAATTGGCGATGAAGATAAAATGGTGATAAAGGCATACATATACTTATATATGTGTTTTGTGTTTTGTTTTGTTTTGTTTTGTTTTGTTTTGTTTTGTTTTGTTTTCCCTTCCCTTCCCTTCCCTTCCCTTCCCTTCCCTTCCCTTCCCTTCCCTTCCCTTCCCTTCCCTTCCCTTCCCTTCCCTTCCTTTTTTATTATTCCTTTCCAGACTAGTTTGGTTCTTTATTGTATAGTAAGTTGAAAACCTTCAATAAAATTGATTAAAAATAAATAAATAAAATACAGTGGTACCTCTGGATATGAACGGGATCCGTTCCGGAGCCCCGTTCGCTTCCTGAAGTAAACGTAACACGCGACTGCATGTCTGCTTGTGTGCGGGTTGTGTTTCGCCACTTCCGTGCATGCACGTGACATCATTTTGAGCATCTGTGCATGCGTGAGTGGCGAAACCCGGAAGTAACGTGCTCCGTTACTTCCGGGTCACTGCAGAGCGCAATCCAAAAATACTTAACTTGAAGCTACTTTAACCCGAGGTATGACTGTATGCCTCACAAAGAATACCCTATCTTCTTCAGTAACCCTGTGTTTGCTGACAAGTGGGAGTAGACAAAAGTCTCATTTTCTCCTCCTAGAATGACGGGATCTTGAGTCCTAAGTCCCCTCTCTTTTTCCAAAAGCATTTGTCTATCCACCTCTTTCCATCCATAACTGAGCACACAAGCTTGGGCATAGGATTTCGGGAAGAGGCTTTATGCATATACATCATGATGAATGTGCAAATAATTGGTATATGTCCAATTAGCAAAGCCAGGGCTCTTCTACTTTTCCTGGGTGCTCCAGAAATTGCTTGTGCACAGGAGAAATTGCTGCCCAAAGTCTCAAGAGTGGTGTGTGCTTTATACATGCACTTCATTCAAAGTGCTTTCCAGCACTTTGTGCAATTTGAACATAGTGCTCTTAGCACATAGATCTGATCTCTGGGCTCTGCAAAACACAAATTTTAAGTAGAAAGCTCAATCATACAAATGTCCACTTTTAAACTCTGATGGCACGGAAGAGAAATGAACCACAAATTTGACCACCAAAAGATGGGCAGAACTGGAATTGCAGTCCTATAACATTCTTGGTTTAATGGTAGCATTAGGATTCTGCATCATTATATTAGGATTATTATTAATTTCATTTCTATACTGCTTTATATTTCTAAAGAAAAAATATCTAAATGGTTTCTAACCCACATTAAAACTGTCCAGCATAGATCCAGTGGGCGGGGGTCACTTTGATGGTGCACACCATCCCGGGTAGCATTGAGGAACATTCCACGACCACAACTGTACAAAGTAAATTTATTCTTCATGCCCAAAGAGTGATATTGATGCACTGGAAAGAGAAATCTACGTCCCTCTTTATTGAATGGTTTGCATATATGACAACATTTGCAACTTATGAATGGATTGCTTACAGACATAAATTTTGTATGGACAAGTATAATGTTATTTGGAATGCATTTCTTAAAAATATAGTAGGTTATAAATAATAACATGCATACTTGGATCATAATAATTTTCATTTCATTGAAATACTTTCCTTTTTAAGGGATACATTCAAAGCAACATAATTAGCAGAAAAGTAATATATTATCTTAAAGATTTCAAAATAAAACATTGCAAAGGAAGTCAGCTACAGAATGCACATTTAATGCAGCAATGAATTGAGTTTATTTATTATGGTCGGAGACCAGATTGTGAAACACAACATGTTTCGCTTCCTGTTGGGTGTGTTCCATGTGTAAATTGAGTCCCCCGCTGCTATGGGAAAGCACGCCTTGGTTTAAGAACAATTTGGTTTAAGAATGGACTCCCGGAATGGATTAAGTTAGTAAACCAAGGTACCACTGTATAGCATTAAAGTTTGAAGTCGTATCCATGAAGGGCATCAAAGGTGACATGGGGAATAATCCTTCCTCTCTACAGCATTCCTCTTCCTGGAAAAGTGTGCCATCATGCTTTCCCTACAACAACCACTCTTCTTTGTACAAGTTTGGTAATAAATCAATGGTTTAATGCTGGAGTTAATGCAAGCATACAGAGCCTAGGACTTGCCGATCAGAAGGTTGGCGGTTCGAATCCCCGCGACGGGGTGAGCTCCCATTGCTCAGTCCCTGTTCCTGCCAACCTAGCAGTTCTAAGGCACGTCAAAGAGCAAGTAGATAAATAGGTACCGCTCTGGTGGGAAGGTAAACGGCGTTTCCGTGCGCTGCTCTGGTTTCGCCAGAAGCGGCTTAGTTATGCTGGCCACATGAGCCGGAAGCTGTACACCGGCTCCCTCAGCCAATAAAGCGAGATGAGCGCCGCAACCCCAGAGTCGGTCACGACTAGACCTAATGGTCAGGGGTCCCTTTATCTTTACGAGGAAGACAAACTCTATTACAGAGTAACAGCTCATATAGACTTCTGTAAAGTGAAAGGGGATGAGTGGAAACGTAAGGAGGAGGTAAGAGAGTAGAGTGAACAAATAGGTTTTTAAGAGCAGCTGGTGTTGTGATTTAAAAGAGATTCCGAGGAAAAGTGTCACAGTGGAGACAATCATGAATTTTGTGGAAATTAACATGTTGATCATGAAGCAGAGCGTTAGGAAAGAACTGGCAAAGGGATCAGTAATATCCAGAGCAACTTGGATTCCAGAGAGTAGGAAAGCAAAGACCCATATTATGGCACATGCTTTGAAGGCCGACTCTGGGGCCAGGCTGAGACTGTGCCTATTTGGAAATAGGACAGACCCACAGAGGTGAATGCTGATGCCAGTCAGTAGAAGTTGACCAACGGTGTACAGAGACTGGAACAGCTCCCAAAACACAGATTGGACAACATAACTTGTTTTGTAAATACTTAGTGTTATGTACTTGGAAAGGGAATTGGGGTTGCTTGTGCGTAAAGGGTGCTGCAGCTCTAGGCAATGTTGCCTGGCTAAACCTTTCCCTGGCTGGACAGCCCTTTCTCCATGGCTGTGTCAGTCGCTGGCAGAATCCGTCAGTGGGCGTTTTCTGAACTTCTTCCAACATAGAAACTCTTTGACCCCAAGTCTCCTCCTAGCCTCCCTGCGCGGAAGTCTCCTGCGCAGAGTGGGCGTGCCCAACTGAGGTCCTGGGCTCTCCCCGCTGGTCTCTGTGGAAGAGTCTTGGAGCCCTCTCTCCGCAGTCCCCCCTTGCTTCCGGGTGTCACTCCTATTTCCTTCCTCAAAGGAAGTGTTCTCTCTCTCCCTGCTGGTCCCTTCTCCTGCATCGTTGGGGAGCCTTACTTCCACTCTAGGCTCCGATGGCAGTTCCCTGTCATCCACCTCCCCTCCAGGACCCCCCTCACCTCCGTTCCGTTCCTTTGGCCTAAATTCCTCCCTTTCCCCTGGGGGTGATGTGGGGAATCCCCGGATGGAGCTATCTCCCTCCTCCGAAGATTCAAACATTGCTCTCCACCTGCTGCTATCTCTTCGCACAGGGTACTCTTCCCAGTCCGATTCCTCTCCCCCGGATACCTCTCCTCCCTCCTCTTCGGAGGCCGGAAACCCCATAAAATCTTCTTCCTCATCTGTGGTGCCAAATTGCTCCTCCCAGAACCTCGCTGTGGGTTTGGGCTTCCTTGGGAACCTGCCGTGAAACTCCCCCCGGAGATACTCATCCCTGATGTTTTCCGCAGGAACCCACGTGTTTTCCGATTCTGGTTCCCCCTCCCAAGCCACCAAATACTCCACTTGTCCCCCTCACCATCTTGAATCGAGTATTTCCATGGCTTGACTACTGAGTTCCCTCTCCTCTACGTGTGGGTGAGTGGGGACCTCTCTCTCTTGCCCCGGCAATTCCAGTCCCTCCCTGTACGGAGAGAGTAGGGATCTATGGAACACCGGGTATAGTTTCATGCTGGTCGGCAACTTGAGTCTAAAGGCCACGGGATTAACCTGCTGTGTCACCTCGAAAGGTCCCAGCCGCCTTGGCCGCAACTTCTTGCAACCCCCCTTGAACGGTAACCCTTAGGTTGACAACCACACCCGGTCCCCTACCCGTATGGTTTCTCCTTCCCTACGGTGTTTGTTGGCCTGTCTCTTATACACTTCCTTGGCCCGTTCCAAGTTCATCTTAAGTTGTTGGTGTAAGGCCTCCATTTCTTCCACAAAGTGCTCCGCTGCCGGTACACTCCACCTCTCCTCCCCTCCCCCTGGGAAGGCCCTGGGATGACACCCATGATTGGCCATGAACGGGCTCATTCCCGTGGCCACATGTTCCACGTTATTCGGCCAACGCTAGTTTCTCCACCCAATCGTTCTGCCTCTCGCTGACATAGCAGCGTAGGTATTGTTGGAGTATACTGTTCGCTCTTTCCGCTTGCCCTTTGGTCTCCGGGTGTCTGGCCATTGAGAAGCTTACCTCGACTTGCAGCAAGCTCATGAGCTTCCTCCAGAACCTGGAAGTAAATTGCTTCCCTTGGTCGGACAAAACTCTCAAGGGGGCGCCATGCAGCCTGAAGATGTGCTCCACAAACAGCCTGGCACTTTCCTCTGCTGTCACCACATGTGAGCAAGCGATAAAGTGGCACATTTTTGTTAACAGGTCGACAACCACCATGACGGCTGTTTTCCCCCTTGACTTGGGCAAATCGGTCATAAAATCTATGGATACCACCTCCCATGGTCTTCCCAGTGTGGGTAAGGGTTCTAGTAACCCCGTGGGCACCGCCCTCTCCCCCTTTGCTCGCTGGCAGCAGTCGCACCCTCGTACGTACTCCCGTACATCTTCCCTCACCCTTGGCCACCAGAACTGCCTGGTGACCAGCAACATGGTTTTGTGTTGACCGAAATGCCCCGCCGTCGGGTTATCATGGAGCTGTTTGAGTACCCTTCTCCTCAAGTCTACTACTGGATCATGTAGTGCCAACCAGCTCATTCCCAGTATGATGGGTGGTCCTGCCAGTGTGGCTACGTGAAAGGCAATGGTCTCTGTGTGTCTGGAAACCCTCATTCTCATGGGGGGAGTCTGGTGCGTCACTTCCCCTCCCAGGAGTTCTCTGCCATCAATGGTCGTTACTTGTAAGGGACAGTCTAGAGGCAGGAGGTACAGCTGGTGCTCCAAGGCGAAATACTTGCTGAAAAAATTACAGGAACTACCTGAATCCAGCAGTGCCTTAACCTTGATTGGGTGCCCATTGGGGAGTTCTAGCACTACCTCTATGGCTAGGGCTGCTTGGGGGGGGGTCTGGCTTGGGCACTTTTACTGGTTGCTGGCCTGGCTGCTGTGCCCGCGGATCGGCAGCCAAGCGTTGGCTTTTCCCTGCTCCTCCTCTCCCCCCTCCTCACAGCCAGCAGCCCCCACCATTCCTTGCCATGCTTTCCTTTGAGGGCAGACCCTGGCTAAATGTCCTGGCTGTTGGCAGAGGAAACACTTCTTGACTGTTTTCCCCTCCTCTCCCTCCTTCTTTCGAACTTCCCCCAATCTCCATTGGTTCCACTGGCTGGGAAGGTTGGTCCGGTATTTCAGGAATGTGGTTGTCATGCCAACGCTCTCCTCTCCCCTCCCGCTTCTCTAAAGCGCGCGCTTCTTGGCGCGCTCCAATCGCAAGTACAGCCTTAGTCAGCTGATCCATCGATTGAGGGCGGGGCGCGCGGGAGAGTTTGTCCTTCACTGAGGGGGATAAGCCTTCCTCAAACAACATTTGCACTGGTTTCGAGCCCAGTTCCCACCCAAGTCTATGGATAAGCATAGCAAAACGTGACCAGTACTCTCTAACTGACTGGCCCCCTTGCTTGCACGCCATCAGTCCCCTGCGAACCACGCTCTGCTCCACTCCACTTGAGAACATGGCGTCCATGGCGCCAAAAAAATTCCTAAGGTCCTTTAGGGCAGCATTCTGCGTTGCCATTAATGGCCGGATCCATTCCCTGGCAGCGTCTTGAAGATGCCCGATAACATAAGCGACCCTCTCCCCATCCTCCGCAAAGTCATCATACTGCAGTTCCAGCGCGTACTGTACCTCAGTCCTGAATGCATTATAATCCCTGGGGTTTCCCCCAAACTTGTGCACCAGTCCCGGTACCTTCCTTGCGATGGGGGTGGGCTTCCCCTGGGCATCCTGAGTCCTCCTTTCATCTAGCCGCGCCGCTAACAGAGCCACCTGCTGTTCCAAATCTCGGTTTCTCTCCTCCAGATTTGGCGCTGCCGCTGCTCCCTCTCCGGCACCTGCTCCTCCGGTTTGACTCATGATGATGCCTGTCTTGTCTTTGTGCACAAGCAACGTCAAGGACTGACAGATTGCTGTAAAGGGAATTGGGGTTGCTTGTGCGTAAAGGGTGCTGCAGCTCTAGGCAATGTTGCCTGGCTAAACCTTTCCCTGGCTGGACAGCCCTTTCTCCATGGCTGTGTCAGTCGCTGGCAGAATCCGTCAGTGGGCGTTTTCTGAACTTCTTCCAACATAGAAACTCTTTGACCCCAAGTCTCCTCCTAGCCTCCCTGCGCGGAAGTCTCCTGCGCAGAGTGGGCGTGCCCAACTGAGGTCCTGGGCTCTCCCCGCTGGTCTCTGTGGAAGAGTCTTGGAGCCCTCTCTCCGCAGTCCCCCCTTGCTTCCGGGTGTCACTCCTATTTCCTTCCTCAAAGGAAGTTCTCTCTCTCTCCCTGCTGGTCCCTTCTCCTGCATCGTTGGGGAGCCTTACCTCCACTCTAGGCTCCGATGGCAGTTCCCTGACAGTACTGAAGTTCTCACCCTGGGCCAGCAGGGGAATACTGTAAATAGTTTTCACTCAGGTCCACATATGCAAATAAGGAATTGAAAGTGATGTTCAGTGATTGGATAGTTACAGAAAGTTGTTACTGTTGCTTTATAGTTGAGCTCTATATAAGCAGGTTGGCTGAACCCTTCAGCCCAGTTCTGTTCTGGGCCTGTGAATAAACAAGAGCTGTTTGAAGAATCGCAGTGTTGTCTGATATGTTCACCCACAACTTAACACTTAGAACACGAGGTATAAGAATGAGAAAGGGGGGAAAGGAGCACAAGCAAGTCAGCAACAGTAAAATTCATCACGTAGGTCTTGAAAGAATTCCTTTTTATATGGAAGCCAAGAAGCCAGATGATGGCTCCATTTACTAGAAGTCCCCAAATGCAGATAATAATAATGATGATCCAGATAGAAAAATCTGCCACGTTCTCATAGAAATATACAATGAAGCCAAGAAAATAGTGATGTTCATGCAGGCCACTACTGCCATCCTTGTTCTGTTTAAAACTGGCCATTATCCTCAGATGTTTTCTTTTGGCACGTTGATTCCTCTTCCACTATAGATAGTCCTGCAATGCAAAAAGAGATGGTTCAGTTCAGTTCCTGCTGTCACTCTAACAAATTAATGCACCACAAGGCTCTAGCAATCTATTTATTAGTGCTTTGCCCAAACCTGCCCTCCAAATTCTCTGTTCCTCTCACCCCCATTAAGGGGCAGGGGTGACATCTAGCCCTCAGTATTGTGGGTGCCCACCACCGTAGCGCAGACATGTGATGTCACAGGCATACGCCTGCAGGTAGTGCATATGATGTCAAACACACCACATGCAGCTGTCTGCCTGTGACATCACACATCTGCATAGCACCAGTGGTGACTGGCTCCTCCTCCTCCTCCTCTCGGCAGCCAGTGAGGCACCCTTTTCTATAGAGATAGGGTCAGATTTGGAGGCAGAGAGAAAAGGGTGCCATGTGCCAGGTTTGGTAGACTCTCCCACACAAGACGCGACCTCTGACAGTTTCGTTACTTCAGATTTATTCAGCAATTAACAGGCTCAGCAGTGTGAGCTTCATTAACTAATTCATCACTTTCCAAGTCAGTTGTCGGATCTAGCTTCTTTTTCCGGAGGAAACATGATACTCTTCACCTCTTCCCCCTCCTTTTCCCTGTCATGCGCTTTTCTGCTAAATGACTCAGTCTCCGGCTTTTTGGAGACTCTGGTCCTCCAAGCCCCCCCCCCATTGCATCCAGTTCTCTCTGCTCCGTGTTACTTTCAGAGCTGCCAAGCTGCATTCCTGAGTGAGATAAGTCTATCTCATTCTCACTGTGTGAAGGAATCAGGTTCCTACCAGTGGCGCAGCTTCATGCTCTGGCACTGGGGGGTGGAGAGCAGGTGGGGGCAGGGCTGGCGCATGTCCTGGGGGTGTGGCATGCTGCCCGCAGGGGCGTGGCACATGTCCTGGGGCCTGGCACGCTGCCTGCAGGGCTGTGCCACCCAGCTTAGGCAGGGCAGCAGCTGTGATGGCACCCCACCGGGATAGCGATGCAGGGGACAGTGCGCTCCCCCTGCACTCCTCGTCCTCCTCCAGTGGTTCCTACTACTCTTTGGTTCCTCCCCTCCCCTTCAAATCCCTTTCTGCCTGTCAGCTCTAGCTCCTCCCCCTCCCCTTCTGAATCCTCTCTGTCTGTCAGAAAGGGAACATCTCTGACAGCATGCTCGCTGGCTGCAGAAGGCAGAGCTGAAATGCATCTCTCTCAAAGACAACACTGCAGAGGAAGAAGAGTTTGGATTTGATATCCTGCTTTATCACTACCCGAAGGAGTCTCAAAGCGGCTCACAATCTCCTTTCCCTTCCTCCGCCACAACAAACACTCTGTAAGGTGAGTGGAGCTGAGAGACTTCAAAGAAGTGTGACTAGCCCAAGGTCACCCAGCAGCTGCATGTGGAGGAGCGGACGCGAACCCTGTTCCCCAGATTACGAGTCTACCACTCTTAACCACTACACCACACAGGCTGACTGTCTGTCTCTCGGAGGCAATGCTGCTGCTACCTGCCAGCTTTGCTCATTGACTTTGTGGGTACCCAGCCCCAATGATTATATTATTGCCAGTGCCTAAGCACCCATGGCCCACAGGAGTTGGCTCCTATGTTAAAGGGGATCCCCTTTTAATGCCTCTTCCTCAGGGCACTATTGTTTTTCCTTAAAAAAAGAAAAGGTGTGTAGGGTTTGAGATTACTTTATCATTGTGAGCTAATGTGTTTCTTAGCATAGCACTACTATTGATTAAAAATCATTATTTAGGCACCTAAATAGCAACATGTCAATCAAATGGAATTGCTCCTAGGGTATGGTCTGAAACAATATGAGACCACCACTTTGCTGATGGTGCTAAGTCCCAGTCATGTCACTACAAGGATTTCACTTTGTCTAACAGGACTTTCCCCTGCCTCTCCATTCTTGTTTGTGCCCTAGATCTGTTCTAGGAGTTTCCCCAATGCTCTGCAGCAGATTTGGGGAGTGTGCAGGACATGTTGCATACAGTGTTAGAAACCCAAATATCTAAACTACTCACCAAATGGCACCTTAATCTTCGTTATGGTCACCACAATAGAAAGTATAGGCGCCTTTTCGCCCCTCGATGAATTTATCACCATCATCATCATCATCCTTTCTATACCACTTTAAATTTTATTGAAAAAAATTATCAGAGTGGTTTATAACACATTAAAATATCAAATAAAGCAATCCAGAATAAAACAAACTGAAGCTTCAAGGAAAATATTTCAGATCCTTCTCTAAGTGACATTTTGCTTTCCCCATATTTATGGAAATATGGAAGTGAGAGCTGGACCATAAAGAAGGCTGATTGCCGAAGAATTGATGCTTTTGAATTATGGTGCTGGAGGAGACTCTTGAGAGTCCCATGGACTGCAAAAAGATCAAACCTATCAATTCTGAAGGAAATCAGCCCTGAGTGCTCACTGGAAGGACAGATCCTGAAGCTGAGGCTCCAGTACTTTGGACACCTCATGAGAAGAGAAGACTCCCTGGAAAAGACCCCGATGTTGGGAAAGATTGAGGGCACAAGGAGAAGGGGATGACAGAGGGCAAGATGGTTGGACAGTGTTCTCGAAGCTACCAGCATGAGTTTGACCAAACTGCGGGAGGCAGTGGAGAACAGAAGCGCCTGGCGTGCTCTGGTCCATGGGGTCACGAAGAGTTGGACATGACTAAATGACTAACAACAACAACATATTTATGTGCCTACTTATTATATAGTTAGAAAGCTTGGTTCCCCTCTGCCAGGCTTCCCACTCTGTTTGTCTTCAGTTCCCTGTCTTTCTCCCCCCAGCCACTGTCTCTTGCAGTAATTTTACTGTGTATCCTCCACCTTTCTGTCTCCCTGATCCCTGAAATTCTCATCTATACACCTGCTTGCTCATGTGTGCTCCCTCTTGACTCTCTCAAGAAATGCAGCCAACTGTCTTAATTCCTCAGCTGTGTGCGTTGCTCACTTCTGCATGCATTGCTAGGAGAGAAGGATGCCTGCTTTCTGCTAGGCTAATCAATCCTGCTGGCAGCTGCAAAACCAGTCTCTCTCTCTCTCTCTCTCTCTCTCTCTCTCTCACACACACACACACACAGAGAGAGAGAGAGAGAGAGAGAAAGAGAGAGAGAGAGAGAGAGAGAGAGAGAGAGATCATTCCAAATTATAATACTTGAAATTCATTTACAGCTTTGGCTGTTCCTGTTGACCAAGGAACCCACAATTGTCTGAGTTCACATTTTGGAATAAGATACATGCAAGAGGCATTCTATGGATGGACAATTATCATTAGCCATTACAGGTGAGTGGTTTTTGCCTATATAATTTTACATTTGGATGATATCCAGATTTGTTATTTTTATTATGTAGTAATATTGTCTCATCTTTTTTTAAAAAAAATGCAAGTGTTGTTACTGCACATATTCTGCAATTTATCTTTTTACTGCTTATTGTTTAGAAATTATATTTTAAACATAGGTTACACTGGAGATGTGTGTGTGGTCCTGACATGCAATCAGGACCGCTGAAGAAGACTTGAAGGTCAAAACATATTTGGCCATGTTTAGATGCTCCTTAGTTATTCAGGTCATTTTGGGGGGCAATCCTATTGCAAGGTCTTCAGGGATAAGCAGCTGAGGAGACAATGGATCTCTGGCTCAGGTGGCTGATTCCTGGCTCAGCTGACATTTACCGTATTTTTTGCTCTATAAGACTCACTTTTTCTGTCCTAAAAAGTAAGAGGAAATGTGTGTGTGTCTTATGGAGCGAATGCAGGCTGTGAAGCTATCCCAGAAGCCAGAACAGCAAGAGGGATTGCTGCTTTCACTGAGCAGTGATCCCTCTTTCTGTTCTGGCTTCTGAGATTCAGAATATTTTTTTTCTTATTTTCCTCCTCAAAAACTAGGTGCGTCTTGTAGTCTGGTGCATCTTATAGAGCGAAAAATACGGTAGTTCCCTACCCCAAGTCATTTGCAGGGGAAGATTTGCCAGTGTAACTTTTTCATTCTGGTTTTGCCAAGGCTCTGCCAATGGAACAAAAGGTGGCTTAGCAGAGATCAGTATAAGTTCCCCAAGGGAGCATTCTGGGGGTTTGGTGAGGACAGGACCAGATTAGAAAGACATAGGATAGCTCCTAAGCCCATTCAGCTTGGTCACATGGCACAGAAACCCAGAATAGAACACAAATTCTAAATGCTTGTTTTCCCTCTGCCAGGCTTAAGGCAGAGCTCCAGCAGCAACCCCACAAATGAATGGGCTGCAGATATCACATAATTTACACTTCTTGCCATAGGATTTCTTCCTTCAAATTTAACTGTTAATTAATCTTTTTATTAGCATTTGTTATATACAATTATGTGTAATAGATTATTGGCTAATTGTGCTTCCTATGCACCCTAGATTCGTAATGTATGGCTTTCAAACTGTTTCGGTTTCTCTGCAAATACACAAATTGAGTACAGCTGGAGGAAAAAAATGGTAGAGCACACATTCTGGCAGCAAATCACTGTCCCTGCATTAGATCTTCAGGGGGCTGTAACACCCATGTATGCTTTTAGCTTGCAACTACAGGTTTAGCACTATCTCTCTCTCTTTCCCCTCCAGGTTGTTTCTTACATTCTTCCAGCAAACAGCAGATCTTTACAAAAGCATCCTTTGCTTGAGGCAGGGGGAGGTGTGTTCCCAACCTCAAGAAATATAAAGCTGCTTCTTGGCTGCTGAAAATGTAACTGGCTTATTTAGAAAGATGCTTTAGTTCATTCCCCTAACCTCTGCTCTGCTGCTGCAACTGCAACCTCACTCTCTTATGTATTGACAGAATGTACCTGGATGTTTCACCCAGGGGACTACCATGACACATTCAACGTTTGCTTGGCATTTGAAAATGGTACTGCCTCTGTGCGTCTCTGAAAACTTGCTTCTTGTGTTCTTTCAGCAAATAATAATAATAATAATAATAATAATAATAATAATAATAATAATAATTTATTTATACACCACCCATCTGGCTGGGTTTCCCCAGCCACTCTGGGTGGCTTCCAACAAAATATTAAAATGCAATAGTCCTTCAGATATTAAAAGCTTCCCTAAAAAGGGCCACCTTCAGATGTCTCCTAAAAGTCTGGTAGTGGTTTTTCTCTTTGACATCTGGTGGGAAAGTGTTCCACAGGGTGGGTGCCACTACCGAGAAGGCCCTCTGCCTGGTTCCTTGTAACTTGGGTTCTCGCAGTGAGGGAACCGCTAGAAGGCCCTCGGAGCTGGACCTTAGTGTCTGGGCAGAACAATGGGGGTGGAGATGCTCCTTCAGGTATACTGGACTGAGGCTGTTTAGGGCTTTAAAGGTCAGCACCAAAGCTACTAGAAGCAAGGCTCTTCCCATCACAGGCCTCCATAAATCATCCTTCAGGCATTAGCATATGAAGTTGGCTTAAGGAGGCTCCCCTTGTGATATAATCAGACTGTTAATCAGTCTAACCTTGCATCTCTCTCCTTTCTCAGAGCAGCAGCGACTCCCAAGTGTCCCAGCCATCCTTTTCAAGCTAATCCCCTCAATATCCAGCAACTTGGAATTAACCTAGGACATTCTCCATGCAAGGACTGTATGCTTCCAATGAGTTATGGGATTTCCCCTCTTTTCACGTGCCTGAGATGAAGAACAGATCAGCAATCTTCATAAAGGATGATGAGAAATCAAAAGTGTAGAACAATATCCTGTGATGAAAAGAGAGGACATGCAGAAATATTTCTGTACACCTCAAGTCCCAAGCAGGAGAGGAAATTGGGTTGTTTTTGAAACTCATAGCAAGATGAGGAATGGAAAGTCCCACCCACCCTTCATCATGACTTTATCAGTTGCCAGATTCATACCACAAGAGGAAAATGCTCATTTTCTGGTCAACAAGATAACCATCTATGAATTGAAGAGGAAGAGACCCTTCTTGTGCAAGACTAGCTATAATCTTCAGAAAGGTGCAGAGTCTCAGCCTATTAGATTAACCTCAGTAAAAACTCAGCTATCTCCTAGTTGTTGAGAAAAACGGCTCCTGGATTTTCTGGGCGAAGAAATTCCTGGCAGATATGGGTACTATTGTCCAAAAACTTTTCACCACTTTACTAGTTGATTCTCTCTGTCCATTTTCTTTTGCACAAGTATTTTAAATATGTTCTTAAAAGATTTTTAAAGGTGACTTAATATTACCAGCTTGTCTGATCCATCCTAGCACAGCTTGACCCTGAGCAACATAGTACAGTAAGCAGGAAGGATACTCCATTAAAATAACAGCATATAAAATAGAAGCAAGAAAACAGCTTTGCATTAAAATGAGTTCTTTTCTCTATATTAATTTACTCCAGTAAGTATGTGGATATGTAGCAAAGAACCAGCACCACCCACAAAGAAAAGTCAAGTTAAAGTTTAATAAAAACAACAACTGACAAGTTGTGAAATATTGCAACTATTCATTTAAAATGGTGATAGTATGATACAAAATAGAAAATCATATGAAAATGATTACAGTACAACAGATGAAATATCCTTCTAAAAGCTTCCATCCATACCTTCCATAAACATTGTCCTGGGAGGATATAATATGTTAACTACACTATGGATCTCCTTTCCCCTTTTTGGGGAACTGGAGTTGAAGGGAGTTGAAGGGAAGACCTGAATTTTGAAATGATTCTGGTGGTCAGCTTCTTCTCTACAGCAACACAGGGCCCAGGAAATAAGTACCAAATGGAAATAACTAATGCCTGAAAGGCTCACCCCCCCAAAAGGGATGAACAGTTCCAAACTAGCCAGTTGAGTTGAAAGGTATAATATAGCGTAATGTAGGTATGCTTTATGTTATGAAAATAAGGTATTGTGTTATGTGTATGCACTGTGTAAATGTAAATGTATGCGTTCTATATGTTAATAAAATATTTTAATTCGGGGGGGGAATGAAAGCCAAAATGAAGAGATGGCTTAAAATCTCACTGGGAAGTTGGTTCTAAGGCCACAGAGCAATTTATATAAATGTGTGGTTCTCATTGTACGCATATTTATTTGTAGGTTCTGCTTCTTGGAAGACCTTCTGGAAAGCAACCTTCATGCTTCCCCAAGAACAATCCATTTTTTGTCTCCCAACTAGGTAATAAAGTAATGGCCTAGTGCTGCAGTTGCTGGTAGCAGCTAGGAAGTAAAGCATTTGTGTAAAATAAGGATGCCAAAATACGTCAATGTTGAAAATGACAGTCCACAGATAACTTAAGAAAAGGGAGTAGAGAAGAGTGAGCAAGATCACTTTTAAAAACTTTGCCAGTTCCTGCCATTGTGATTTCAGTGAAATTTTGATGAAAGTTGTCAGAGTGGAGATAGTCATGAACTTCAGGGAAATGGCGTTTACAAGGAAACTGGGTCTTAGGAAAAAAATTACAGGGTCATCAGTAACACTGGAAACAGTTTGAATCCCAGTGAACAAGGAGGAGAGGACCCAGATGATGGCACATGCCTTGGTGTTTGAGTGTGATGACTGATTGACACCTTTCAAAATTGGAAAGAGGAAAGACCCACAGAGGTCTGCGCTGATGGTTGCCAACAGTAGTTGAGCAGTCAGGTACATAATGTTAGTTTCTGTTTGCCACTGTACAGCTGCTTAGAGTCACAATACTCTGTTTACATTCCAGAGACATTCCAGGCTGTTGGAAGTCTCACGGGAGATGAGAGACGGATGTGATGTTTACTAGTTTCCTGTTCCTTTGTTCCTTTGTTTCAGTTGCTCTCTGCTCTCACAGATGAGCAGCTACGCATTGGGTGAGAAAAAGGAAGTCAACTGAACCAATCACTTCGTGATTAGATACACAGATAGGCTTCTCTTTCTCAAAACAGTTACAAATATCTATAAAAGATTATTTGAAGCATTACACACACACACACTCCTCTCGGCTCTATTTCCTCTCAGCTCTATTTCTTAACCAGTTCCTGATTAAAAGAGAGCCTCTCCTTTTATTTTATGGCTGCTAATCAAACGCAGTAGGCTTTATTGAGATACTTTGCCTCTTCTTCTCTCCCACTCCTTGACAGCTCCAGGTTGTTCTGGGCAGCCCAACCTGGTTGCTCCCAATTTAACCTGGTACAGTTCAGGATTTTGGCTTCAGCCAAATCCAGTGCACAACCGTAATGAATATGCATTGAAAGATGAAAACAAAATCCTGTGCTTCAGAGCTCAGATTTCAAGATGTATATTATTGCAAGACAATAGCTTGGAGGCTATTGCAGTTATGAAGGGCGAAATTTCTCCTGATAATGCATGAGAGGAAAGTTATTCTGCACTTAAGGGGATACTGATGCACCTTTCTAGAATACCAGCAAACTTATTCTAGAAAGAATAAGAAACAGTGGGGTCACTCAGAGGAGAAGATGGTGAAATGCAAACAGGGGACACAGAAAGGGCTGAACTCCTCAATGCCTTCTTTGCCTCAGTCTTCTCCGATAAAGAAAACAATGCCCGACCTGAAGAATTTGGAGCAAATGATTCAGCAGAGGAAACACAGCCCAGAATAACTAAGGAGATAGTACAAGAATACTTGGCTAGTCTAGATGTATTCAAGTCTCCAGGGCCAGATGAACTGCATCCAAGAGTATTAAAAGAACTGGCAGATGTGATTTCAGAACCACTGGCAGTCATCTTTGAGAATTCCTGGAGAACAGGCGAAGTCCCGGCAGACTGGAGGAGGGCAAATGTTGTCCCTATTTTCAAAAAGGGGAAAAGAGAGGACCCAAATAATTACCGCCCAGTCAGTCTGACATCAATACCAGGGAAGATTCTGGAGCAGATCATTAAGCAAACAGTCTGTGAGCACCTGGAAAGGAATGCTGTGATCACCAATAGTCAGCATGGATTTCTGAAAAATAAGTCATGTCAGACTAACCTGATCTCGTTTTTTGACAGAATTACAAGCCTGGTAGATGAAGGGAACGCAGTGGATGTAGCCTACCTTGATTTCAGCAAGGCATTTGACAAGGTGCCCCATGATATTCTTGTAAAGAAGCTGGTAAAATGCGGTCTTGACTATGCTACCACTCAGTGGATTTGTAACTGGTTGACTGACCGAACCCAAAGGGTGCTCATCAATGGTTCCTCTTCATCCTGGAGAAGAGTGACTAGTGGGGTGCCACAGGGTTCTGTCTTGGGCCCGGTCTTATTCAACATCTTTATCAACGACTTGGATGATGGACTCAAGGGCATCCTGATCAAATTTGCAGATGACACCAAACTGGGAGGGGTGGCTAACACCCCAGAGGACAGGAACACACTTCAAAACGACCTTGACAGATTAGAGAACTGGGCCAAAACAAACAAGATGAATTTTAACAGGGAGAAATGTAAAGTATTGCACTTGGGCAAAAAAAAATGAGAGGCACAAATACAAGATGGGTGACACCTGGCTTGAGAGCACTACATGTGAAAAGGATCTAGGAGTCTTGGTTGACCACAAACTTGACATGAGCCAACAGTGTGACGCGGCAGCTAAAAAAAGCCAATGCAATTCTGGGCTGCATCAATAGGAGTATAGCATCTAGATCAAGGGAAGTAATAGTGCCACTGTATTCTGCTCTGGTCAGACCTCACCTGGAGTACTGTGTCCAGTTCTGGGCACCACAGTTCAAGAAGGACACTGACAAACTGGAACGTGTCCAGAGGAGGGCAACCAAAATGGTCAAAGGCCTGGAAACGATGCCTTATGAGGAACGGCTAAGGGAGCTGGGCATGTTTAGCCTGGAGAAGAGGAGGTTAAGGGGTGATATGATAGCCATGTTCAAATATATAAAAGGATGTCACATAGAGGAGGGAGAAAGGTTGTTTTCTGCTGCTCCAGAGAAGCGGACATGGAGCAATGGATCCAAACTACAAGAAAGAAGATTCCACCTAAACATTAGGAAGAACTTCCTGCTTGGCAGGGGGTTGGACTCGATGGCCCTTGTGGGCCATTTTTGTAAACTAAGAAATCTTTAATAAACATTATTAAAAACAACAACACCACCTACCCACACTATGGACCTCAGTGCATCCACAGCTGGGTAGCATGCACTGGAAAAATCAGAATTAAATTGAAGCAAGGGTAGTCTGCCACTTGGGTGGGGATAACATCATGTGGACAATGCAAATAATATGAACAACTGTACTGTACTGTATACACATCCATCCATAGTCTAGCAACAGCTAGTATTCTCCCAGGACACACTTCATAGGGGCTAGACTTTTCATTCAGTTCTTTTCCTTTATTTTTTAAAATTTTCTTAATACCCTTCATACAACATCAATCATACACATAACTCTACCAGCTGGAACAGCAGACCTAACAAGAAATTTGGTAGATAAGGAACTTTTTGAACATTTCATGGAATCAATGGGAGGAAAGAAGATTTTTGGTTTTGTTTTTCCCCATGATTGGTTATTTTGGCAGGGACCTACTATTTTCTTTGAGATTTTTCTTCTGCAGCTTTATATGGTTAATATTTTAAATTTGCAATCAACTGTCCTCATTATTCCTCAAATCCATTAAATCCATCTCAATATTAGGAGAAAATAAACATTATACATATCATGCATTCTCTTTAAAATCTTATGTAACTTTTCCTCTGTTGTTTAACATACTGCATAGGTGACTTTACAATGTAGTAAAACAGTCTTCATGCTTTTGATCAGAAGATACATGTACGAACTGCAGAGAAGGTATTAGAAAGACAGTTGCTTTCTTCTATGTCAGGTTTCATCTATGATTTTTTTGTTGTTGATTTATTGAAGCAATAGATGCAAATGGTCTTATGTTTCTTTCTTCAGCCTTCCTAGTAGCTCTGTTGTAAATGCTCATCTATTATACTGCAATCCTTTTCATGCCATTTACTATTTTGTATCATACTTTTGAATACTTACATTTTTTTCAGTTCTTTTTACTAAACTTTTGCTTAACTTTGTGAGGTGGATCTGGATTTTTGGTCAATATCTATACACTCACTGTATCAAACAGAACTGAGAACTCTCACTAACTTTCTTAAGAAATGCCTTTATTATTGTTTCTAAGTGATGCCCACTGTAGTCTTGGATGGCAATTATAACAAAGTCCCATATGCACACCGACTTTGTATTTGTGGTCAAACTCAGGGAGAAGACGTCACTCATTATCTCAGCCTGCCAGGAGCTTTCCATACTTATGGAAGCATCACAACTGTTCTTGAACTGGAAGTTCCAGTTCCTCTCTACAGACCTCTTCTTCCTTAAAAACATTTTGGAGAATGACCTTTATGCTCTCTCTACATAGATCTACCTTCTGTTTCCCAACCTGGAAATAAATCAGTGGCTTAACACTGCTGTAGATGGAGGCAGAAAATAAACGCAACTCCATGTGATGGGCATGTGGAACAGGGAAATACGTGATGTATAAGGCATTCAGTGGCAAATCAAAGAAGAGAGAGAAAAGGAGGATAAATAAGATGGCTGTCAAAAGTTTCCGTGGCTCTTGCTGCTGTGATTTCAGGTAGACTTTGTTGAAGAGGCTGAGAGCAGAGATAATCGTGACCGGGGTGCAGACCAAGACACTCACAATAAACTGGTAGTACATTTGGGGATAAAATTCAGTATGGAGAGTAAGGACAATTGCACAAATCAGGAAGGAGAAGATCCATATTACACCACACACACCAGTGGACCACTGTAGGGGGCGGTGAGAATGATGCCAAGTTGGGTAATAGACTGACACACACCCGTCAATGCTGACGGCCATCATTAGAAGCTGACTGACACTGTACATCAACAGGAAAAGCTCTAGAGCTATTGGGAAAATAACTGAAAGAACGAAGGTGCCTTCATTAAAAAACCCTACAGCAAGAAATGTGATAAGGCATACCAGGACCCCAAAGTCAGCAGCAGCCACGTTCAGGATGTAGGTGCTGAAAGGATTCTTTGCAATGCGGAAGCTAAGAAACCAAAAGACAGTTCCATCTCCCAGAAGTCCAAAAATGCAGACTAAAAAGATGAAGACAGAAAAAACAATCCTTCCTAAATTGTCATAGATGATCCCCTCTGTCCTATTATCAGAGGGGTTCTTGGCTGGAATTGCAGTGGTATATATTCTGTAATAACCCAGTTCCACATCCATTGGGAACATGAGCACATGGCTGATATTGGTTACCATGTTCAATATCTGCTTCAGTTGTTTTCCCCACTTCTGAGACAAGTACTGGTTCTAAGGTAAAAGAAGAGAAAGAAGAATTAATTTCCTGGCATGGTGCTTAATAAGCAATGATGTGGCTAAAATGTCCAGCCTGGTATAAGTGACCTGATGCACTGAGACCATTCGAAAAATGCATTATTAATGCATTTCACTTAAGATGAAATGTTTGATTGGAGGGTGTGTGTTTTTTTAACCCTATATGCTCACCTCATTTCCTTCCCCCTCCAACCATGCTGCAGAGAGCAGGAGTTGTTCAATGTTGCTTTGCCAGCACATACCCTATGAAGGACAAGCTAGAAAGTGTTACCCTATACCCAACAGCACCACACTGCTTGCAAGAGGGCTTTCAAACAGCCCTATACTGCCCTTTGGCTGTGTGTGCCTGTTCGCAGCAAGAGAACACATGTGCATAGTCAAACTGAGGAACATTGAACATTCTGTTCACCATTTGCAATCTCAGTATTTTTGTTTGTTCCTTAGAATCACTGAGCAGCACTGGGTGCCTTTGGGAATCATCAGTTCAGTGCTTACTTTAGAGGTGGAGTGTGCAGATTTTTCATTTCTCTTCTAGGACTCGCCAATTGGAAGGTCGGCAGTTCGAATCCCTGTAATGGGGTGAGCTCCCGTTGTTCGGTCCCAGCTCCTGCCCACCTAGCAGTTCAAAAGCACGTCAAGTGCAAGTAGATAAATAGGTACTGCTCTGGCAGGAAGGTAAACGGTGTTTCCATGCACTGCTCTGGTTCACCAGAAGCGGCTTAATCACGATGGCCACATGACCTGGAAGCTGTTTGCAGACAAACACCGGCTCCCTAGCCTATAGAGCGAGATGAGTGTGCAACCCCAGAGTCATCCGCAACTGGACCTAACGGTCAGGAGTACCTTTACCTTTACTCCTGAAAAATGCTACTTGCCACTCCTGATGGCTGTTTGCCTGTGCAATGTCGCAACCAGCTCTTTATTTCCCTTTCCAAACTGTCTATAATTTAAAACCCCAGAGTCTGTCTGCCTGTGCAGGTGACCATTGCTATATATCCCCTCCCAATGCCTCTGGATAGTGCTAGCATTACAGTACATCACAGTACATCATGGGTGGGGAACTGGTGGCCCTACAGATGTTGTTGGTCAGCAGTCAGCGATGATGGGCGTTCTCCAATTGAAGTGCCACAGGTTCTCCACCTCTCCTGCCTATGGAGCTTTATAGAGTTGCATAAGAAAAAGAGATCATTTCCTGTCCCAAGGAACACACAGTGTAACTATTAAAAGTGGGTAGCAGAAGAAAAGGAATGGAAGAGGAGAGACTAGAGTAACAAACAACAAAACAATAAGCAGTAACATTGAACATATAACTTTGGAACTAGCTGGGGTTCATTATGGTGAAGATGATTTCAAGCTAAAGGCCTCTCAGGATTTATGCCAGGAGTACTCAACAATATACCCTCAAGTTGCTGCTTGACTACAACTCCCATAATCCCTGACAATTGGTGATGCTGGCTGGAGCTGATGTGAATTGAGGTCCATAACATCTGGAGGGCAGCACATTGGTTAGCCTATATTGAAGGAGCAGTGGAAGAAGAAGAAGAAGAAGAAGAAGAAGAAGAAGAAGAAGAAGAAGAAGAAGAAGAAAGGGAGGAGCAGGAGGAGGAGGGAGGAGGAGGCAGAGAGATATGGCACCACAGCAGAGAAGACATCCCAATAAAATATTTAATTTCCTACCTTCTACTTATACGAGCTTTTCAAAACAAGGAGAAAACAGGTCTGAGATGCACTCCACAATTTCATTGTCCCAGTGTCCAAGATGCCCTCTGGCTTCAAAATGCTTTCTCCTCAAACAGCATTGAGCACCTCTCTGAAGAAAATCAGCATGGCATCTGGTTCAGCCAGGGTGGAGCACAGAACACACATCCTAGTGCAATTACCAACCAAAGCATTAGTGGATGCTCCATTAGCAATGGGCAGAGTTCTTTCACTCTTCCTGGATGATTTGGCAACCTTCTAAGCATGGGGCAAATTGTCTCCTGAAATGTAGGTCTCGAGAGAAATTTGCACTTTGGACCTGAGAAAATTGCGCGTGCTTCCAAGGCATGATAAAACACTTATGCAAAGCTTTAAGTGGGAGCTCTGAGGACTTCTAGGTTGTTCCTCATACTCTGAGAAAAACATTTCCCTGAATATTTCTTTAGCAAATATGCTAACTAGCAATGTGTGGAAAGACAATGTGTTTTAGTAAAAATAAATAAATAAATAAATAAATAAATAAATAAATAAATAAATATGCAGCTGATTAAAGCCTCTCTCTACTTTTCAGTGATTTTGGCAAGCTTTCTACAAGTGCAACTCAAATTGTTGTTGGTTTTTTTGCGAAAGTTTGTATCCAGCTTAGTTCAGGTGTAATAGAAGGAAGGTTAAGGAGAAGGGAAATTGTAAGCAGATCGAGAGATTCCTCCTTGGTGAAGGAATATGAGGCATTTCAAGAGAAAACAGAATATGGTGAGGATGGAATGTCAGGAAACGTTTTGCATATTCATAAATAGTTGATTGCCAACAAAGGTCCGTATAGTTAAAACCATGGTTTTTCCGGTAGTGATGTATGGAAGTGAGAGCTGGACCATAAAGAAGGCTGATCGCCAAAGAATAGATGCTTCTGAATTATGGTGCTGGAGGAGACTCTTGAGAGTCCCATGGACTGCAAGAAGACCAAACACATCCATTCTTAAGGAAATTAGCCCTGAGTGCTCACTGGAAGGACAGATCCTGAAGCTGAGGCTCCAATACTTTGGCCACCTCATGAGAAGAGAAGACTCCTTGGAAAAGCCCCTGATGTTGGGAAAGATGGAGGGCACAAGGAGAAGGGGATGACAGAGGACAAGATGGTTGGACTGTGTTCTCGAAGCTACCAGCATGAGTTTGACCAAACTGCTGGAGGCAGTGGAAGACAAGAGTGCCTGGCGTGCTCTGGTCCATGGGGTCACGAAGAGTCGGACACGACTAAATGACTAAACAACAACAAAATAGTTGATTGGCACTGCAAATGCATCAAAGAGAAGTGTAATGAGTAGGGAATTGATGAATCTAGGGGTGCACTCTTATCACCTATCAGCTGATTGTCAGAAGGAGCACAACTTGCTCTAGAAGAGAGAAGCTGTTTCAGTTGAATGGAACCTGCTTCCCATTCCCAGAGCTGCTCCTTGTACCTCTGAAAATTTGAGATTCAAAGTGCAGGACAGGTATGTTTGCAAAAGGCCCCGCCCACCCACCAAATGTGACCTGCCATTGGTGGTAGAGAAGCATCTAGCCTGCCAGCCAGAAAAGGTTTCCTTCCCTTGATGTTGAGACAATCTTGCTATAAGAAACAAGGCAGATGTGGATTCAGTTCCTGCAAGGAGATCCTTTTAAACACAATGTTCAACCTCTAGTACAAGGGTGTCTAACTTTTGACCCTTCCAATATCAGATTCCAGCTCCTATCATCCCTGATCTGTTACCTACAACCACTGGCAGAGGAAGGTGGGGGGAGTGGTTTGCTCTGGGTACCATCCCAGATGGGGTGCCATCATGGCCACCACCCCTGACATGCAGTACGTGCCACCCTGACCCCCACACCAGGCGCCACGCGGGCGGCACACCACACCCCTGGGACGCACACCAGCCATGCCCCCACCTGTTCTCCACTTCTGCACTGCCTACAACCTACCCTGAGGGTGTCAAGTGCCTTCAGAATTCTGGTCTGTTTCTTTTCTATCAGAAAGAACTGATAAGCCTCTTAAGTTATTGAGTTCATACTTTGGTAACATATCTAAATGCTCCATGTAATATCAGGGTTTCAGCCATACAGTTTCTTTCTAAGATCCAGGGGCCGCCTGTCCTAACATGTGCCTCTGTCTCTTTGACCCAACACTGAGAAAATGGCCCTATATACCTCCCCTTTACCCTTAACATCCTAGGCAGAACTTGCCAGCAGTTATTTCTCCAAACTCCTTAGTAGACCACACTTTCTGTTCTACAACCCCTTGGCCATTTCCCTGAGCAGCATGTTCAGAAACCACATTTTTGACCATTCGACCTACTGTTGGTTTTGTGCACTCAATCTGCTAGAGCCTATCTTTGCAGGGCAAAGGAAGTGCCAATTTATTGAGGGTTTGAGACCCATTGGCTATCCTCACCCGGTTTAGCCAGCGAGTTGAAGCCATTTCCCAGGGTGTGGCTGTTTTCACCTGCTGGCAGCTTCTAGGAGCCACAGGTGAGAGCTGACTGCAGGGTGAGGACCAAAGGTGGCCAAACTACCACAAAAGGAGCATGACTTGTCCCCCACCAAAGGTACTACCCCTCCCCCCAACATCCCGTACAACATCCCATACAATTTGCCACTGTAAAATCACACATTCTTCAAGCTGTAACATTTGGAGTTTCTTACATACCTGTATGCAAGTTCTACTCAGCAGTACAGACCAGCAATCTTCCAAAAAAAAAAAAAAGTGAATTTCTAATACAGTGGTACCTCTAGTTACGAACTTAATTCATTCCAGAGGTCCGTTCTTAACCTGAAAGTGTTCTTAACTAGAGGCGTGCTTTCGCTAATGGGGCCTCTTGCTGCCGCTGCGCCGCCGGCACACGATTTCTGTTCTCATGCTGGGGCAAAGTTCTCAACTCGAGGTAACTCTTCCAGGTTAGCAGAGTTAAAATTTGTAACCTGAGGCATTTGTAACTTGAGGTACCACTGTATCCCTAGTTGGAATGGCAGATGATGGCAAGATTTATAGAGAAGCATTTGCACTTATTACTCCTGATATCTCATGAAAGGATCTGAAAGATGTACGTTATGCTTTATGTCTTGGCTTAATCAGTTGGCCAACAACATGTGACAAGAAGACATCCTTTTACTGGCTGTCAAGATAACCATCAATGAGTTTAGGAGGAGATTCTAGCCATGAAAGTCTTATGTTCTCTAACATTTAATTTCCACAACCTAGCACCCTTACTAGCTGGAATAGAATCTAATAATTCAGTACTATACTTCTCTAGGAACAAACACTTCATATAGCAGAGTTCAGCTGCTGGAATTATGTTTAGTGTTACATAAAATGCAGTATTTAAAATCACATTATGTTTGAGTTGTAAAAATAATGATATATTTTTCTCTGATGTATTTCCACACAAGGGTGGGGCAAGCTAGGTCTTGTGACTTAGATCACAAGTGTTAGGGCTGTAACTTGAGTTTGCATGTTCTAATAGGGTTTTCCTCAGAGCAAAGGTGAACAGAAGCAGCACACAGGCAGTGTCTCTCCCTGGGCATCGGCTGAAGCACAGAGGTGAACAAGAGGGAGAGAATACTTTGGTTTCTAGCTGGATGGCTATATTTTCTTCTGTAAATATGTTTAGAATAATCACACTAGGGCCAGTGTAGATAGAGTTTGTAAGACTGGAACAATTACAAAAGATTTATTGTTTTTGTAACATTGGAACCAAGTTTCAGCAAGGAAAGCTTGAAAACTTATTTTTCTTCTGTTGAAGAATTTATTCTGCACAAGAGTCAGATTAGAGAGAAATATTCTGCTCACAATATATATCTGGCAACAACCAAAAAGTTAAAAATTCATAATAGTCATGCAAATCTTTGGCAGAGCAACCAATGTGACTTTGCAGAGGAGCCTACATTTCATCCATGGAAAGGTCAATGATTTCTGCATACACCTCTTTTCATGCCATATTGAGATAAGCAAGCTATATCATCGCAGCATAAAGAAATATTACAGTCAGACAACAGCATTATTATGTAAGGATCATAAGCGGATTTGAAATGGGACGGTCCATTTCCTGTCCGTTGTCTTCCTCCACATTCAAAGCCCTCTGGAGAATGACCTGCAGGCTCTCCTTGGATCGACCTCGCTTCTTCCTCCCAACCAGAAAATAGATCAAGGGGTTAGCACTGCTGTTTAGGGTGGCACACAGAAAGGCATAATGGTGTAGATCAGGAATGTCAAAAGCTAGAAAATGATTAAGGGCAATAAGGGCATCAAATGGAAAAGCAAGTACAATGAAGAAGAGAAGAGTAAGTAAAATAACCATTAAAAGCCTTCCCCGCTTTCGCTGGCGTGATTTAAAGCAGACTTTGATGAATAAGATCACCGTTGAAATTGTCATCAGTGCAAGGCAAAGCAGGGCAGACAAGAGTAATTGGAGGCTTGCTGTGAAGTAATAGCTAAATATGCTAAATAACTGGAGAATGTAGAGAATTATGGTGAACAGAAAGCAGAGGACCCATATGAGGGAACACACAGTGGTGGACAGATGTGTCGGCCGGTGGCAACGATGCCAAATAGGGAAGAGCACAGACACACATCTGTCAATGCTGATGGCAGTTAGGAGGAGTAGATCAGTGTTGTACGTGAACATTAAGAGATGGAGAGTTATTAAAGAAGCATCTTTGCCTAGACGAGTCAAAGCAATACAATGATATATCTCTACAGTCATGAGGAAGGCAAAGTCAGCAACAGCCAAGTTCAGGATGTAGGTGGTGAACTGGTTCTTCTTAGTGCAGAAGCTAAGAAGCCAGATGGTGGTTCCATTTCCCAAAAATCCAGCACAACAGATAACCAAACTGAACATATAGAAAATAGCTTCTTTCAATGGATTATACCAGTCATTTTCTTGGCCAGTATATGAGCTATTATCATGCTCATAACCTGTCCAAGCCTCCATATCGGAACTGGAAGTCCAGCTACTATTTACCATCATGCTCACTTGCTCCTTGTGGGATCCTTATCTCTTCTTCTGGAGTATGAGTGCCCGCTAAGAGAAATAAAATGTTACAGAGAACATTTCAAGTGGAACAGTTCAAGTGGAATTCCATACATGACCCAGAATGATGTGTTCTTCTCAGTTTGGCTTTGCTCAGAGACTTGAGGGCGGTGCTATTGCAAAGGAATCAGAAAAGGTCATTGTAGTCCATGCTGTCTTACTTCGGTCAAAATCCACTCCCACCAGTAGACACTCTAGCAGATCCCTTTCAATATCCTTCCAGAATAGATGCTGTATAGGGGCATTTCCCTCCATTAACCTATAAGAATAAGATTGGTGGAACATTTTGATTGCCAATGGACACAATGACCCATCACCAGTCCTCTGGGAGACAAATGTCAAAGTAGGTATGGCTGAACCCAACCAATTCATTTCCATTTGCCTCATTAAATATAGCATTGTCTCCTTACAAGGTATTCATTATTTATTCCCCCTTTATTCATGCCCACCCCTTTTGAGATACCATATTGATTTCCACCCCATCCACCCACATCTGCTTTCCCTCTTTCTCTTCCACCCATATGAGAAGGTCTGAAGCTCATGGAGAACATGTCTGCTTTGTATTCAGAAGGTACAAAAACTGACCCCTAGCATTTCCAGGTAGGGAATGTCCTCCCTGAACCATTGAGATCCACTACCAGTCAGGGAAGATAATAATAGTTATTCCGTATCATGCTCCCACCTAGAGCATGAGACTGGTTGAGCAAGAGACTCTTAATCTCAGGGTTGTGAGTTTGAGCTCCACTTTGGCTGAAAGATTCCTGCATTGCAGAGGCTTGGAGTAGATGATCCTCATGTTCCTTTCCAACTCTACAATTCTGTGATTTTATGATGTATTCTACAATACCTGCAAAAACACACAATGTACTTATTGACTCTGGATCCCATGTTCTCTCTCTCCCCTAAGAATCTGCCTTAAAATGAGACCGATCATTGGTCCATCTAGTTCAGTATTGGTCACATTGACTACCAGGCACTCCTAGGGATTTCAAAGAAGGTTGTCTCCGATCCCAGCTGGAGACTAACATGGAGACAACCATATGCAAAGCGGATGCTCTGCACTGATCTACTTGGCCATTTCTTCCTACGTCTTTTCCCATGCATGCTTCTAATTTGCTCTGTCACTAAGCTTCACCCAACCACCCAGAGGGTACTTATTTTACAACTTGCTGACAAAGTATGGATTGGGAGTCTTCAGATATGGTGATCAGAAGACAACAGAGACAAAGTATCCTGCAATAGAATGGTAGGTACTAAGGCCTTAGCAAGGCAATGGGGCACCAATCATTCCTCACAGAAAAATGGAAAAATCTTACCAATCTCATGCCGATCCCACCCATTCTTTGTCTTGGCTTAAGCCGTTTCCCTGCCTCATGTAGCAAGATCATGTTCTTTTAGTGGTTGTGAGGATAAATGCCATCTGGCCTAGGAGGAGGAGACTCTTGTCATTTAAAGACCTATGTCCCCCAATGCCAGTTTGTAATGAGTACTGAAGGGGAAACTGAACACATGTCTCATGTGCTTCTTTATCTGTAACGGCCAAATAAAACATCTCAGGACCTGTCATGATAACAGATACAACCATCCTTGCCCTTTAACGGCAAAAAACATTTGCCCAATATGCACATTTTGTAGGGAGGGGGTGAGCACAGAAGGGAAAATAAGATTTTCCAAAATATCTTGCTGTTTCTTCCCTGTGTGAAATCATAGGTTCTTAAGGATGTTAAAATGAGTTTTTTTAAATTGTAAAAGAGAAAATTTAATAAAAATTATAAAAAGACTCCTGTAGACTGGTGACTGGGAGTAGCCTCTGAGACCATATAGCACCGGTCTTGAAACACCTACACTGGCTCCCAGGACATTTCTGATCACAATTCAAAGTGTTGGTGCTGACCTTTAAAGCCCTAAATGGCCTCGGTCCTGTATACCCAAAGCAGCGTCTCCACCTTCATCGTTCTGCCCGGACACTGAGGTCCAGCGCCGAGGGCCTTCTAGCGGTTCCCTCACTGCGACAAGCCAAGTTACAGGGAACCAGGCAGAGGGCCTTCTCAGCAGTGGCACCCGCCCTGTGGAACGCCCTCCCACCAGATGTCAAAGTGAAAAGCAACTACCAAATTTTAGAAGCCCTGTTTAGGGAAGCTTTTAACGTTTAATAGGTTATTGTATTTTAGTGTTCTGTTGAAAGCCCACCACCGTGGCTGGGGAAACCCAGCCAGATGGGTGGGGTATAAAGAATAAATTATTATTATTATTATTATTATTATTATTATTATTATTTATTTATTTATTTATTTATTTATTTATTTATTTCTACAGATGAACGGGCAATGAGAGTGACAGTTCTTTTCTAGCTACATGTCACTGAAGCCCACCTTAACTTAAGCCGGCTGTCCTCCTTAACAGGAGATTGGGTAAGGCAGACACCCAAGATATATGCAAATACCTTGTGTTCTTTTTAAAACTGAAATTTTATTAAGAAATTTTGTAATACAATGAAAAACAAACTGCATACAATAGGTGGGTGGAGCACAGAAGAAAAATTGAGATAACAAAATATATGACTCCTCCCTTTGTAAAGTAGGATACATTTCAGCTATACAAACCTCAAAATTTTGGAAAAACCCCAGCCTCTTTTTCTGGTGAGCAATAGTCATCAGTGCAGTCCAAGGACACATTACAGCCAGACCAAAGAACTCTTATGAAAGGTTCCTAAGTGGGTTTGAACAAGGAAGGTCCATTTCCTGTCTGTCATTCTCCTCCTCATTCAAAACCCGCTGGAGGATGGCCAGTAGACTCTCCCTAGATTGACCTCCCTTCTTCCTCCCAACCAGAAAATAGAGGAAGGGGTTCACGCAGCTGTTGAGGGAGGCACACAAAAAGGCATAATGTAATAGATCACGAATATTCCAGCCCATGATGGATATGGCAAGAAGAAGGGCATTGAGTGGGAAAGCAAGCACAAGGAAGAAGAGGAGTGTAAGTAAAATAACCGTTAAAAGCCTTCCCCGCTTTCGTGGGTGTGATTTAAAACAGACTTTGATGAAAAGGATCACAGTTGAAATTGTCATAAGTGGGAGGCAAAGCAGTCCAGTCAAGACATATTGGCCTGTTTCTGATAACCAATATGGAAAGGTGTAATATTTTTCAATAATGTAGAGGATTACGCAGAGCAGACAGGAGAGGACCCATATGAGGGCACACACAGTGGTGGACAAATGGGTCGGCCGGACACAGTGATGCCAAATAGGGAAGAGGACAGACAAACATCTGTCAATGCTGATGGCTGTCAGAAGAAGTTGGCCAGTGTTGTATGTGAAGGAGAAGAGACAAAAAGCAATACTATGAAGAACATAATCAGGAAACCAAGTAAAAGCAAAGATCTCTAAGCTCAGGAGGAATACAAAGTCAGCAACAGCCAAATTAAGGATGTAGGTGGTGAACGGTTTCCTCCTAATGTGGAAAACAAGAAGCCAGATGATAGTTCCATTCCCCAAAAATCCCACACAGCAAGTAACTAAAATGAAGACATTTAGTATGAATACTTCAAATGGTTTAGATTGGGAATCTCCTTGGTCATTATATGAGCTATTGTAAGTGTCATTATACTCTTTATATGTCACAGCAACCACAGCAGATTGCAAAGTCCCATTGGTATTTATTTCCATGTTGAATGACGGCATGTGGAATCCTTGTCACCTCTTCTGGAGCACAAGTTTCCTCTAGTAAAAGATCACAAAGATGTTTGACTCAGCTGGAATTCTGTGCAAAACTCAGAATTCTGAGAGCGTGGAGTCCATTGAACAACATATAAACCCACCACATCTGTCTATCAAGTCAAAAGTCATATATGTGCAGTTCTCTGCAATATAACTGAACCACCCACATAGGCCACACCCCTCTGGATTTTTTCTCATTGAGTTTTTTTGGACTTTAGTGAGTTAGTTTACCTGGAAACTTGGTTTGATTGGTGACAAGAGAAGAAGTCAGTACAACGTTCTCTGATCTTCTGGCATTACTGTGTTATACATAATGTCTCTCCGAAATTGGGGTTCAGTCATATTTCTTTTGCTATGACCAAGCTCATCATTTCTGCTTACGAAGAGATATCAGTAAGGATGAAGGAGATGGACTGAGACAGAATGAGAAAGATGCCACCTTGTTTAGGGAAAGATTGATATAAAGTTTTATAGCAGTGAATTTCACTTACCTACTGAACATTCATCAGGTGGGTGGGACTATCTTCCAATGCAGTAAGAGCAGGCTAGGAATGAATGAGTGTGTTCTGAAAGAGAGGTCTGGCAGTAATGTCACATTGTTTCTTATTACGTATAACTCAGTTTTCTTTTTGTTGTTCAGTTTCTAGGCTTCTCCCTAAAATAGAGCAAGCATAGAAGAAAAATTGGGATTAGAAAAGATGTGAGTCCTGTACATTGTATCTCTTCTTTGTCCTCTTTTGTTTTTCACCCAACGTTACAACCCTTGATCTTACCCAGTTTATTCTGCTACATTTGCTAACACTCAAAGGACTCAATGATTCTGGATCTAATGTTCTCCCCTTCCCTCTGTCCCTCTGAACAAAACAATTGCCCTATACTTGCGAGAGCAGAGCTTTTTTTGGCCCAAACTTTTCTCCAATTATTATTATTAATATTAAAAGTCCTGATTGGTTCTCCACTTGGCCAGTCACAAGTGGGCAAGGGAATGGCCCTTCAGGACCTAGCACTCCTCCTTTTCGCAACGTGTGTGTCATCATCACACAACCTCAGGGCTGCTCTGCAAAGTTTGGGGCTTGCATCCCAGCGTGAAGCGGAGCGGGGCCACTTGATGCTGCTGCTTCTGTTGGAAAAACGCCCGCCCGGGAGGGTTGCCAACATCCCAGGCACTCTGGGGCCTTTCTCTGATGGTCACTCTCTGGCTAGAATTCACCCTCAGTCCAGAGAGACCGGCAATAAGGGACACCTGCCTCCTGAGAGGAGCATACTCGCAATCTTCTGCCAATCCATCACAGAAGAAAGAGACAGTCTGAAGTCTACTGCTACTTTATTAAGACTGTACAAACATGTCTGCTCTCCTGAGCAGCATAACACAATTGTCTCCGACTCAACTCCAGCTTCAACTCAGAAGCGAAAGCAACACTCAGTAACTCTCCGGTTACACTGAGAATTGGCTGAGACTTCCTGTCTCACGCTCAGAGACATCACACGATGTCAACACCTCCTCCACCCATGTTGCTGCCAGGTGGTGGTTTCACTTGGCAGTGTATCGCTGGTGAAACTGCTGCCGCTCCTGAGTCCCTTTGCCACCTGCCCCGGTTAAACTGTGTTACTTCCAGCACTGAGAGAGACACTTGCAGCCAGATCAGAAACTTGTTATCCGAAAAGAGCCTTGCGGAAGAAACAAAAGGAAAGCCAAACCCAGCAGGGTATTTGAGGACGGGGAAAACCCTCTCTCTATCCTACTTTCCAGAGATATGATGACGCTCTCTTGAAAAACCGATACCGACTGAGTTAGGAAATGAAAGACGGGGACAAATGTAAAAGTTCAAACTCCAGAAATTCCACGGTAACCGGTGACAGCAGCAACCGAGACAGAGCGATGCGACCCCATTGCTCTCAGAGTGAGGCTAATTTTGGAAGGCAAATTGGAAGGGAAGTGAGGTGAGGAGGTGCTGCCTTTGGGAAGGGTCTGCAGCGGGAATGAAGGGTGTGCATGAAAGGATCTAGAGTGGTAGCTGGAAGGGACCTTGTGGGCAAGGAAGAAAGACTGAAAAGAAGAGGGCGCTTGGAGGGACCTCGGGGATTGTCCCAAATTCTAGACAACCCTAAACGCCCTTTCTAAGAAGTGAGTCTATTGAGTCTATTGAGCGCAGACTTCCTTTGCAATGAACAAGTCATAGGGTTGCACAGAGAGAGATCCCAGGACAGGTTGAATATCCGAAAGGAGAGTGGTGAGGATTTGTCACAGGAAATGGAATGGGGAAGGAACTAGCAGGTGAGGGAAGAAAGAGAAAAGGAGAGTTTTTTATTTTATTTTATTTTATTTTTTTAAAAATTAAAAGTTGAGGTAATTTATTTTATTAATTTTTCTTTTCTCTCATTACAAATATACTTATAACATACAAGTTACACAAACCTCTCTCCCTCCACCCTTTTGGACTTCCCTTGGCTTTCTGATTTATTTACCTCTTTATATATTCTGCTATCTTCTACAAATACCATACATTTTCCTTTTATTACATTACCTATTCCCTATCCATAAAATTGTGAATGCTTATTTAAATCCTACCATCAGATCAATGTTCTTCCTTTGTCTCTGCAAATATAATATAAAAGGTTGCCACTCTTTTTCAAAATCCCTATTGTCCTTTTCCCAAAGTCTGTGAGTCAGCTTTGCCATCTCCTCATAACTCATCAGTTTCTCTTGCCATTGTACTTTGGTTTAGAATTTCTCCAGTCTTCCAATTCTGTGCTAGCAGTATTCTCGCCACTGCCATTGCATACATAAATAGTGTCCTTTTCTCTTTTGGCAGGTCTTGCCCTAAAATACCCAACAGGATGGCTTCTGGTTGTTTAACAAATGCTATTTTAAACGTTGTTTTTTTTTAATTCATTGTAAATCATTTCCCAGTATGCCTTAACCTTTTTACAATCCCACCATATATTATAAAAAGTCCCCTCAACCTCTTTACACCTCCAACATTTCCTCTGTTCATTTTTATATATTTTGGCTAGTTTCACGGGTGAGATATACCATCTATACATCATCTTCATATAATTTTCCTTTAACAATATACAGTCTGTGAATTTCAAATTTACTTTCCAACGTTTTGTCCAATCTCCAAATTGTATGTTGTAGCCTATGTCTTGTGCCCATTTAATCGTTACTGATTTCACTTCCTCATCTTTCATTTCCCATTCCTAAAGGATGCTATACATTTTCATAGAATCATAGAATCATAGAATCATAGAGTTGGAAGAGACCACAAGGGCCATCGAGTCCAACCCCCTGCCAAGCAGGAAACACCATCAGAGCACTCCTGACATATGGTTGTCAAGCCTCTGCTTAAAGACCTCCAAAGAAGGAGACTCCACCACACTCCTTGGCAGCAAATTCCACTGTCGAACAGCTCTTACTGTCAGGAAGTTCTTCCTAATGTTTAGGTGGAATCTTCTTTCTTGTAGTTTGGATCCATTGCTCCGTGTCCGCTTTTCTGGAGCAGCAGAAAACAACCTTTCTCCCTCCTCTATGTGACATCCTTTTATATATTTGAACATGGCTATCATATCACCCCTTAACCTCCTCTTCTCCAGGCTAAACATGCCCAGTTCCCTTAGCCGTTCCTCATAAGGCATCGTTTCCAGGCCTTTGACCATTTTGGTTGCCCTCCTCTGGACACGTTCCAGTTTGTCAATGTCCTTCTTGAACTGTGGTGCCCAGAACTGGACACAGTACTCCAGGTGAGGTCTGACCAGAGCAGAATACAGTGGCACTATTACTTCCCTTGATCTAGATGCTATACTCCTATTGATGCAGCCCAGAATTGCATTGGCTTTTTTAGCTGCCGCGTCACACTGTTGGCTCATGTCAAGTTTGTGGTCAACCAAGACTCCTAGATCCTTTTCACATGTAGTGCTCTCAAGCCAGGTGTCACCCATCTTGTATTTGTGCCTCTCATTTTTTTTGCCCAAGTGCAATACTTTACATTTCTCCCTGTTAAAATTCATCTTGTTTGTTTTGGCCCAGTTCTCTAATCTGTCAAGGTCGTTTTGAAGTGTGTTCCTGTCCTCTGGGGTGTTAGCCACCCCTCCCAGTTTGGTGTCATCTGCAAATTTGATCAGGATGCCCTTGAGTCCATCATCCAAGTCGTTGATAAAGATGTTGAATAAGACCGGGCCCAAGACAGAACCCTGTGGCACCCCACTAGTCACTCTTCTCCAGGATGAAGAGGAACCATTGATGAGCACCCTTTGGGTTCGGTCAGTCAGCCAGTTACAAATCCACTGAGTGGTAGCATAGTCAAGACCGCATTTTACCAGCTTCTTTACAAGAATATCATGGGGCACCTTGTCAAATGCCTTGCTGAAATCAAGGTAGGCTACATCCACTGCGTTCCCTTCATCTACCAGGCTTGTAATTCTGTCAAAAAACGAGATCAGGTTAGTCTGACATGACTTATTTTTCAGAAATCCATGCTGACTATTGGTGATCACAGCATTCCTTTCCAGGTGCTCACAGACTGTTTGCTTAATGATCTGCTCCAGAATCTTCCCTGGTATTGATGTCAGACTGACTGGGCGGTAATTATTTGGGTCCTCTCTTTTCCCCTTTTTGAAAATAGGGACAACATTTGCCCTCCTCCAGTCTGCCGGGACTTCGCCTGTTCTCCAGGAATTCTCAAAGATGACTGCCAGTGGTTCTGAAATCACATCTGCCAGTTCTTTTAATACTCTTGGATGCAGTTCACCTGGCCCTGGAGACTTGAATACATCTAGACTAGCCAAGTATTCTTGTACTATCTCCTTAGTTATTCTGGGCTGTGTTTCCTCTGCTGAATCATTTGCTCCAAATTCTTCAGGTCGGGCATTGTTTTCTTTATCGGAGAAGACTGAGGCAAAGAAGGCATTGAGGAGTTCAGCCCTTTCTGTGTCCCCTGTTTGCATTTCACCATCTTCTCCTCTGAGTGACCCCACTGTTTCTTTGTTCTTCCTTTTGCTACGAACATACCCATAAAAGCCTTTTTTGTTGCTTTTAACCTCTCTAGCAAGCCTGAGTTCATTCTGTGCTTTAGCTTTTCTGACTTTGTGTCTACACGTGCTGGCTATTTGTTTGAATTCCTCTTTGGTGGTTTCCCCCCTTTTCCATTTTTTGTACACATCCTTTTTTAATCTTAACTCAGTTAAAAGTTCTTTAGATAGCCACCCTGGCTTCTTTAGGCACCTTCCATGTTTCCGTCTCATTGGTATTGCCTGAAGTTGTGCTTTTACTATCTCCCTCTTAACAAACTCCCAGCCATCATGAACTCCCTTTCCTTTTAGTATTACTGTCCATGGGATCTCACCATGGGATCTCATTTTCTTTAATAAGTTTGTGTTCTCTTCTCTTACTTCCTTTTGGAATTTTTAAACTGTGTATGGAAAGCCTTTCTTATTATCCTCTTTGAAAATATCTTTTAACTGCCTATGATGTAACCAACTTTGTAGATGTTCCTTTATTTCCTCATATTCTTTCAGTTCCAGTTTCCCTTCCTATTCTACTAACAATTCTCTATATGTCGGCTAATCTCCCTTCCCCCCCCCAATGTTTTAAATGATAATGCTTCAATAGGTGATAACCACCAAGGTGTTTTGGGTTCTAATAGTTCTTTATATTTACCCCATACCTTGAACAACACTCTTCTTATTATATGATTATGAAATCCTTTATGAATTCTTGTTTTTCCGTACCATAGGTAGGCAAGCTATCCAAACTTATTATCGTGTCCTTCCAAGTCTATTATCTATAAGGAGAGAGTTTTTTATTTTATTTTTTAAAAAATCCAATTTATTGTGGAAATAGCAAACTTCTATGCAGTCCCCAACCAAGCAGTTCAGGGACATTGTCCGTAACATTTTGGTCTCGAAGAGTCTAGCTTCTAAATGTGAAGGATTTAGCTTGTTATCTTTGCTCTGAGCACAATCTTGGTTGTAGGAAGCAAAGGAGGAACCAGATCTCGATTTGTATGGAGAAGGTCCCAGGTGTCATTCTTGGCATCTGCAGGTAGGGCTGAGAAAATCCCTGCCTGAAACAGTGGACAGGTGCTGCCAGCCAGTGCCAACCAGCATCTCCCACCTGGCATTCTCCAGATGATTTGGACTACAATTCTCATCATCCCTGACCATTAGTCATGCTGGCTGTGGAGAGTGGGAGTTGGAGTTTGCAGGGTTTCAGGTAGGGAAAAGGTGTGCTATCCAGCAGGTCAAACGAGACCTAATTTTGCTGGTAAGGCTGTTTCTCCCAAACCTCATCTGCCTGTCACACACATGATAACATATGTGATATCAACTGTGGGGCATGTAAAGAATACATGACTAGAAAGGAACTACCAGGAGGTAGGTTTGGAATGTGGAGCTCACTATCAGCTGTTTGGTACAGCCAGCGAGCTCCTTTAAAGTTGTCTCTTTGCTGGATCGATTTGGCTGCAAACTCTGCCTTCAAATGGATGGGTCGCCCCTCTTTTCACACTTGCCAACCTTCTATGATCATAGAATTTTAGAGTTGGAAACCTCCATCTAGTCCAACCCTCTGCACTGCAAGAATTTTTTGCCCAGTTTTGGATAAGATATAAGGATTTGTTAGAAAAGAAAACCCCAAGATGGTTGTCACCAATGGAAGCGAAGGCACAGAAAAAACTCAATATGGAGGCCAAATGGCCAAAATATTGGGAAATTCTGGAACAAGATGGAGACAGAATAAAATTGCAGAGCTTTGAAAAATTGAAAAAAAAAGTGCGAGATTGGCTCCATTATTACCAATTAATGGAGGCATACAAATTGGACAAAAAAAGTTGGTTTCCAGGTGGAAAAATCAAAATTGGAAACAGAATTGTTAGATCCAAAAACCAAGAATTTGTCAAGAATGTATAACTTGCTGTTGAAATGGAACACTCAGGATGAAACGGTGAAATCAGCTATGATTAAATGGGCACAAGATGTTGGACATAACATAATGATGGCTGACTGGGAACAGTTATGGACCACAGGTATGAAATTTACGGCATGTAATGCCTTAAGAGAAAATTTAATGAAAATGATTTATAGGTGGTACATGATACCAGTTAAGCTCGAAAAAATTTACCATTTGCCCGATAATAAATGCTGGAAATGTAATGAGACTGAAGGTACATTCTTTCACCTTTGGTGGACATTCCCAAGGATTAAGAAATTCTGGGAGATGATTTATAATGAAATGAAAAAGGTATTTAAATATACCTTCCTGAAGAAACCAGAGGCCTTTCTCCTGGGCATGGTCGGCCAATTGGTGTTAAAGAAGGATAGAACCTTTTTTATGTATGCAACAACAGCAGCAAGAATACTCATTGCGAAGTATTGGAAGACACAAGATTTACCCACCTGGGAAGAATGGCAGACGAAGTTGATGGACTATATGGAACTGGCGGAAATGACTGGCAGAATCCGAGACCAGGGAGAAGAGTCGGTGGAAGAAGACTGGAAAAAGTTTAAAGACTATTTACAGAAACATTGTAAAATTAATGAATGTTAGAAGAATGTTGGAATGAAGTTATATGGCTTTAGTAGAAATGTTATAAGAAATTAAGTATAAATAGATTAATAGAATATTAAAGGAAAAAATAAGGTTAAAATGTGTTAAGATAATTATAGGATAGAAAACAGGGGATGATGGAAAGGAATTGCTGAAATAATTAATAGAAGTGGAATACAAAAAGGGAGGTGTGAGGAGGTCGTGGAAATATGTGAAAGAAAGATAAGATATTGAATTTTTTTTCTTTTTTGATGTGTTTTTAAATTGTTTTTGTCTTTGTACAGTATTGTTTTTTTGTTCTTTTTTTCTGTAGTGTTTAAATTGTCGTAAAAGTAATAAATATTATTTTTTTTTAAAAAAAGAATTTTTTGCCCAGTGTGGGGCTCAAACCCACGACCCTGAGATCGAGTTTCGTGATCTGCTGATTGAGCTCAGTCTAAAAGGAAGGGGGAAGAAAGCCTGTCTGCAGTGCAGTTTGGATCAAAAACATTATAATTGTATATGATATAAAGGAGATTCCTGTACAGTGGACCTTGGGTTACAAACGCTTCTGGTTACAAACACTTCAGGTTACAAATTCCGCTAACCTGGAAGTAGTTGCTCCATGTTGCAAACTTTGCCCCAGGATGAGAACGGAAATTGCGCCACCGCGGCGTGGCGGCAGTGGGAGGCCCCATTAGCGAAAGTACGCCTCAGGTTAAGAACGGTTTCGGATTAAGAAAGGAGCTCCGGAAAGAATTTAGTTCGTAACCCGAGATAGCACTGTATCCTAATTTACTAGCTAGTTACAGGAAACAAAATTACTGCTTCAGAAGGGTTGTGAGTTTGAGCCCCACTTTTCTTGAAAGATTCTGTATTGCAGGAGCTTGGACAAGATGATGATCATGGTCCCTTCCAACTCTACAATTCTATGATTCTATGATGTATTCTACAATACTTGCAACACACCATGCACTTATTGACTCTGGATCCCAGGTTCTCTCTCTCCCCTAAGAATCTGCCTTAAACTGAGTCTGATCATTGGTGTAGCTAGTTCAGTACTGGTCACATTCACTACCAGACACTCCTAGGGATTTCAAAGAAGGTTGTCTCTGATCCCAGCTGGAGACTAAAATGGAGACACTCCATATGCAAAGCACTGAGGTACGTGGCCATTTCTTCCTCCGTCTTTTCCCATGCATGTTTCTAATTTGCTCTGTCACTAAGCTTCACCCAACCACCCAGAGGGTACTTATTTTACAACTTGCTGACAAAGTATGGATTGGGAGTCTTCAGATATGGTGATCAGAAGACAACAGGGACAAAGTATCTTGCAACAGAATGGTAGGTACTAAGGTCTTAGCAAAGCAATGGGGCACCAATCATTCCTCAAAGAAAAATGGAAAAATCTTACCAATCTCATGCCGATCCCACCCATTCTTTGTCTTGCCTTAATCCATTTCCCTGCCTCATGTAGCAAGATCATGTTCTTTTAGTGGTTGTGAGGATAAATGCCATCTGGCCTAGGAGGAGGAGACTCTTGTCATTTAAAGACCTATGTCCCCAAATGCCAGTTTGTAATGAGTACTGAAGGGGAAACTGAACACATGTCTCATGTGCTTCTTTATCTGTAACGGCCAAATAAAACATCTCAGGACTTGTCATGATAACAGATAAAACCATCCTTGCCCTTTAACGGCAAAAAACATTTGCCCAATATGCACATTTTGTAAGGAGGGGGTGAGCACAGAAGGGAAAATAAGATTTTCTGAAATGTCTTGCTGTTTCTTCCCTGTGTAAAATCATAGGTCAGAAGGTGAGTGGGATGCAAGAGCTGTCGGTTCTTAAGGATGTTAAAGTGAGTTGTTTTTTTTTAATTGTAAAACAGAAAATTTAATAAAAATTATAAAAAGACTCCTTTATTTTTTTCTCCAGGTGAATGTGCAATGAGAGTGACAGTTCTTTGCCAGCTACATGTCACTGAAGCCCACCTTAAGCCAGTGTGGTGTAGTGGTTAAGAGCGGTAAACTTGTAATCTGGGGAACCGGGTTCGCTTCCCTGCTCCTCCACATGCAGCTCCTGGGTGACCTTGGGCCAGTTACACTTCTTTGAAGTCTCTCAGCCCCACGCATCTCACAGAGTGTTTGTTGTGGGGAAGGAAGGGAAAGGAGAATGTTAGCTGCTTTGAAGTCTCTCAGCCCCACTCACCTCACAGACTCCTTCGGGTAGTGATAAAGAGGGATATCAAATCCAAACTCTTCTTCGTCCTCCTTAAAAGGAGATTGGATAAGACACACACCCAAGATATATGCCAATAACATGTGTTCTTTTTTAAAATGAAATTTTATTAAGAAATTTCATAATACAATAAAAAAACAAACTATTCTAATCAAAAAGAAAAGAAACAAAGAGAGAAAGGAATAGTACCATGCTAAGCCCTGTCTCACAAATATATCTTAACTTTTATACCAGACAGAAAAAGGTGTGCCCCCCCAGCTTTTACCCGGGAGTTTCCCTCACCCTGGGAGATCTCCCCTTCCCTGCTTTTCACCCAGGGTCCTTCACTAGCTGTCCATCACCCTCATCTGCATGCAATTATTTCCTTAACCCAGGTAAAGGTAAAGGTAAAGGTACCCCTGCCCGTACGGGCCAGTCTTGACAGACTCTGGGGTTGTGGGCCCATCTCACTCAAGAGGCCGGGGGCCAGCGCTGTCTGGAGACACTTCTGGGTCACGTGGCCAGTGTGACAAGCTGCATCTGGCGAGCCAGCGCAGCACACGGAAATGCCGTTTACCTTCCCACTGGTAAGCGGTCCCTATTTATCTACTTGCACCTGGGGGTGCTTTCGAACTGCTAGGTTGGCAGGTGCTGGGACCGAGCAACGGGAGCGCACCCCGCTGCGGGGAATCGAACCGCCGACCTTTCGATCGGCAAGCCCTAGGCGCTGAGGCTTTTACCCACAGCGCCACCAGCGTCCGACCTTAGCCCAGGACTCAGCCATAAATAAAATGTGTTTTTAAAAACACTTTTAAAAAAGCATTTTCAGAATGGTTTTTATTTATAATAATAATAATAATAATAATAATAATAATAATAATAATAATAATATCTTTATTGTCATTGCCCCCTCTCAGGGACAACGAAATTACTCGACTGCTCCATAAAAAACACTAATTAAAACAATACAGTATAGTACAGCAAGGAAGATTAGATGACTTTCAAAGTCCAGGCTTCCCATTCAGGGCTGAGATCGCTCTGGAGAAGAAGCTGTTCTTAAGACGGCTCGTTCTTGTCTTCATCGTCCTGTATCTCCGTCCCGACGGCAGGAGCTCGAAGAGACAGTGACCAGGATGCGATGGATCTTTTACTATGTCCAGTGCCTTCCTATGGCACCTTGTGGCATAAATCTGCTCTAAGGTGGAGAGTGGGCAGCCAACAATGCTCTCTGCTGCCTTAACAACTCTGCACAACCCCATCCTGTCCTGGGTAGTACAGCTTCCGTACCACACACATAAGCCATAAGTGAGCACGCTCTCAATGGCACAGTGATAGAAGGCAAGCAGCAGTTTCTGCGGAAGATGGTTTTTCCTTAGGATTCTCAAAAAGTACAGTCTCTGCTGCGCCTTCTTCACAAGCCCCCTTGTGTTGACACTCCAGGACAGATCCTCTTGTAATTCAATGCCCAAAAATCTGAACGTTGTTACCCTCTCCACACAGACCCCATCAATCAAAAGTGGCTGGATATTGCTCTTCTGTCTCCTGAAGTCCACCACAAGCTCCTTTGTCTTCCTTGTATTTATGAGCAAGTTGTTAGCTCTGCACCACTCTGTCAGCCGCTCCACCTCATCTCTATAGTGCGTTTCACCCTCCCTTTCAGGGATGAGCCCAATCACGGTTGTGTCATCTGCAAATTTGACAACCCTATTACTAGGGTGAGCAGCGACACAATCGTACGTGTAGAGAATATAAAGGAGCGGACTGAGTACGCATCCCTGTGGTGTTCCTATGTTAGTCTTAAGCATTTTAGAGGTATAAGGGCCCAACCGAACCCTCTGGGAGCGGTCTGACAAAAAGTCCAATATCCACCCACAAAGTGATAACGGAAGCCCCAGATCTTCCAGTTTAGACATCAGACGCTTAGATTATGTGTAGAGTACAGGACAGCAACAAGAGAAAGCAGATATAAACAGGTACAAAAGCAGGGCAAAAAAGAAAATATCATGCATCGTAATGTATATGTCATCAGTTAATGCAAGTGCTTGCCTCAATATGGTATCATTTTTGCTTGTTTATTGAACACAAATATAGACTGATTTTCAGGAAGCCAACTCTTCACATAGCATTGTACAAGTACAAAATGACAACCATCAAAAATACAAAACAGGTGGGTTTTTTATATTAAAAAATGGGCACCAAAAATCCCCACTAGTCATTAAAAATATATATCTGAAGAGTGATAGATGAAGCTGAACACACTACGAAGTGTGTGTGTGTGTGTGTGTGTGTGTGTGTGTGTGTGTGTGGTCTTCAGGAAATGCTTAAATCTCTAAAAGAATGGACCTTGCCTGTTCTTGCAGAGAATTGAAATCAGAAACTCCTGGAATCATACACTCATAGAATTGTGGAGCTGGAAGGGGCATTCAGGGGCATCTGGTCCAACCTCCTGCAATGCAGGAATCTCAACTAAAGCACCACGAGGTTGTTTAATCATACATGGAATTAAATTCTGCAAATGTGGCCTATTTGTATAATTAATAATAATAATAATAATAATAATAATAATAATAATAATAATATATTTATATTCCACCCATCTGGCTGGGCTTCCCTAGCCACTCTGGGTGGCTTCCAAAAAAAATTAAAATACTGTAATACATCAAACATTAAAAGCTTCCCTATACAGATGTCTTCAGATGTCTTCTAAAAGTCTGGTAGCTGTTGTTCTCTTTGACATCTGGTGGGAGGGCATTCCACAGGGAGATCGCCACTACCGACAAGGCCCTCTGCCTGGTTCTGCCTATGATTGCTGACAGGCACCTAAGTAGAGTCTCTGAATTAAGTCATACGGTGCAGGTGGTCTCACAGGAGTGAAGGCAGTCCTTCAAATACCCAAGTTCCAAATCGGCAAGGTTTAAAGGTCACCATCAGAACTTCCAAGTAGACTTTGGTTTGCTGTAGCTAGTGGTGCAGCTGGTACAGTATATTTAAATGGTGTGGAGCCTCTTTCAGCCAAAGGGCTTCATATCTTCATAGCTAACATTTCAGGGGCTGTATACAATAGGTGAGTGGGGCACAGAAGAAAGATTGAGATAACAAAAGACATGATTCTTCCCTTTGTAAAGTAGGATACATTTCAGCTATACAAACCTCAAAATTTTCAACAAAACCCGAGCCTCTTTTTCTGGTGAGCAATAGTCATCAATGCAGTCCAAGGACATATTACAGTCAGACCAAAGAACTCTTATGAAAGGTTCCTAAGTGGGTTTGAACAAGGAGGGTCCATTTCCTGTCTGTCATTCTCCTCCTCATTCAAAACCCGCTGGAGGATGGCCAGTAGACTCTCCCTAGATTGACCTCCCTTCTTCCTCCCAACCAGAAAATAGAGGAAGGGGTTCACGCAGCTGTTGAGGGAGGCACACAAAAAGGCATAATGTAATAGATCACGAATATTCCAGCCCATGATGGATATGGCAAGAAGAAGGGCATTGAGTGGGAAAGCAAGCACAAGGAAGAAGAGGAGTGTAAGTAAAATAACCGTTAAAAGCCTTCCCCGCTTTCGTGGGTGTGATTTAAAACAGACTTTGATGAAAAGGATCACAGTTGAAATTGTCATAAGCGGGAAGCAAAGCAGTCCAGTCAAGACATATTGGCCTGTTTCTGATAACCAATATGGAAAGGTGTAATATTTTTCAATAATGTAGAGGATTACGCAGAGCAGACAGGAGAGGACCCATATGAGGGAACACACAGTGGTGGACAAATGGGTCGGCCGGACACACCGATGCCAAATAGGGAAGAGGACAGACACACATCTGTCAATGCTGATGGCTGTCAGAAGAAGTTGGCCAGTGTTGTATGTGAAGGAGAAGAGACAAAAAGCAATACTATGAAGAACATAATCAGGAAACGGAGTAAAAGCGTAGATCTCTAAGCTCAGGAGGAATGCAAAGTCAGCAACCGCCAAATTAAGGATGTAGGTGGTGAATGGTTTCCTCCTAATGTGGAAACCAAGAAGCCAGATGACAGTTCCATTCCCCAAAAATCCCACACAGCAGATAACTAAAATAAAGCCATATATTATAGATGCTTCATATTCCTTATATTGGAAATTCCCTTGGTCATTATATGAGCTATTATAAGTGCCATTGTACTCTTTATATGTCACAGCATCCACAGTAGATTGCAAAGTCCCATTGATTTGTCTTTCCATGCTGAATGACTGCATGTGGAAATCTTGTGTCTTCTTCTGGAGCAGAAGTTTCCTCTAGGAAATGGAAAGTACCACAAATAAGAATGACTCAGCTGGAATTCTGTGCAAAACCCAGAATTGTGAGAGCCAGGAGCCCATTGAACAACACATAAACCCACAACATCTGTCTATCAAGCCAAAAGTCATATACGTGCAGTTCTTTGCAATATAACTGAATCCCCCACATGGGCCACACCCCTCTGGCTTTTTTCTCATTGAGCTTTTTTTTGGACTTTAGTGAGTTAGTTTACCTGGAAACTGGGTTTGATTGGTGCCAAGAGAAGAAATCAGTAGAGCATTCCCTCGTCATCTGGCATTATTGTCTGATATGTAATGTCTCTCCAGAATTGGGGTTCAATCATATTTCTTTTGCTATTGCCAAGCTCATCTTTCCTGCTTAGGAAGAGATATCAGTAAGGATGAAGGAGATGGGCTGAGACAGAATGAGAAAGAGACCACCTTGATTAGCGAAAGATTGATATAAAGTTTTATAGCAGTGAATTTCACTTACCTACTGCACATTCAACCAGGTGGGTGGGGCTGTCTTCCAATGCAATAAGACCAGGCTAGGCATGAATGAGGGTGTGCCGGAGGTTCTGAAAGAGAGGTCAGGCAGTAATGTCACATTTTTTCTTATTACGTATAACTCAGTTTTCTTTTTGTAGTTCAGTTCCTAGGATTCTCCCCAAAATAGAGCACGCTTTCTGATATGTCTATGTTGGCTCCCCCCCTAACCAAGGAGACTGTTTTTGATGGATGGGAAGCAAACACGTGGGGGAGGGGCAGGGGTTTACCCAAGTAGTAGTAGCACCTTTAAGAAGCAAACATACTTGATAGATAAACAAATGAACAGATACCCCTGTTGGTGGTGATTCAGAAGATTTATATAATTCTCCCCTCCAAATGCCCCAGTCATTTTCCTACTGCAAGGAAACTGAGCATTAGCATTTGGGCTGTTACTTTAGGTGCAATTGAGAGCTGGTGGCATCATACCTTCCTTGCTCTCAGCCTGACCCTATTTTTTTTTTTTTATAATATTTTTATTCAAAAAATTTTCCATATAAACATAACATACATAAACATACATAAACATACAAAAACAAAAACAAAAACAAAACAAAAAACATGTACCATTTCATATCCTAATTTCTTATGCCTTCCTTCCCCGACTTCCTCATGCCTCCCTTTTCTGTATTCCAAATTCTTATCAATTACCCAGCAAATCTTCCCTTATTTTAATTTAAGTTTAAGCTAACCTTCCTTATTCTCCTTGTCTTAACCATTACTAATAGTAACCATTTACTTTCAGTCCATCATCATTCTAACTTTCATTAACTTTGTGATATTTCTTTAAATAGTCCTTGAATTTTTTCCATTCTTCTTGCGCTGTTTCTCTTCCCTGGTTTCGGATTCTGCTCGTCATTTCTGCCAAACCCATGTAGTCTATCACCTTCATCTGCCATTCTTCCAGTGTGGGTAGATCTTTCGTCTTCCAGTACTTCGCAATAAGTATTCTAGCTGCTGTTGTAGCATACATAAAAAAAGTTATATCTGTCTTTAACACCCCTTGGCCAACAATACCCAAGAGAAAGGCCTCTGGTTTCTTGGTGAAAGTATATTTAAATACCTTTTTAAGTTCATTATAGATCATTTCCCAGAATGCCTTAATCTTCGGGCACGTCCACCAAAGGTGAAAAAATGTACCTTCCTTTTCTTTACATTTCCAACATTTATTGTCAGGCAAATGGTAAATCTTTGCAAGCTTGACTGGGGTTATGTACCACCTATAGATCATTTTCATAATATTTTCTCTTAAGGCATTACATGCCGTGAATTTCATCCCGGTGGTCCACAACTTTTCCCAATCAGCAAACAAAATATTATGACCAATGTCCTGAGCCCATTTAATCATAGCTGATTTAACCGTTTCATCTTCTGTATTCCATTTCAGCAGCAAATTATACATTTTTGACAAATTCTTAGTACTGGGTTCTAACAGTTCTGTCTCCAATTTTGATTTTTCCACCTGAAAGCCTATTTTACTGTCCACTTTAAACGCTTCATTTATTTGATGATAGTGCAACCAATCTCTCACCTTCCCTTTTAATTTCTCAAAACTCTGCAATCTCAGTTTGTCCCCTTCCTTTTCCAAAATTTCCCAGTATCTTGGCCACTTAGACTCCATGTTTAACTTTTTAACTGCCTTAGCTTCCATTGGCGACAGCCACCTTGGAGTTTTATTTTCCAGCAAATCTTTATATCTGACCCAAACATTTAATAATGCTTTTCTGACAATATGGTTTTTAAAACTTTTGTGTGCTTTAACCTTGTCATACCACAAGTATGCATGCCACCCAAAAATATTATTAAAACCTTCCAAATCCAAAATGTCTGTGTTTTCAAGAAGCAGCCATTCTTTCAGCCAGCAGAAAGCTGCCGCTTCATAGTACAGTTTAAAATCTGGCAGGGCAAACCCCCCTCTTTCCTTTGAGTCCGTTAATATCTTAAATTTAATTCTGGGCTTTTTGCCCTGCCAGACAAATTTAGATATGTCTTTTTGCCACTTCTTGAAACAGTCCATTTTATCCATTATTTGCAATGCTTGAAACAAAAACAACATTCTTGGCAATACATTCATCTTTATAACTGCAATTCGACCTAACAAGGAAAGCTTAAAATTTGACCAAATCTCCAAGTCTTTTTTCACTTCTGTCCAAGTTTTTTCATAATTATCTTTAAATAAATTCACATTCCTAGCTGTCATATTTATCCCCAAATATTTCACTTTTTTAACCACAGACAACCCCGTCTCATTCTGAAACCTTTCTTTTTCAATCTGTGTTAGATTTTTCTCCAATACCTTTGTTTTTGACTTATTCAGTTTAAATCCTGCCAATTGACCAAACTCTTGGATTATTTCCAAAACTCTTTTCGTACTAGCTTCTGGCTCTTGCAATGTAAGTACTAGGTCATCTGCAAATGCTCTCAGTTTGTATTGTTTAGCTCCGACCTGAATCCCTTTAACCAACTGGTCCCTCCTAATCATATTAAGCAAAACCTCCAGGACCGATATAAAAAGTAATGGGGAGATAGGGCACCCCTGTCGTGTCCCTTTTTCTATCTTGAACTCTTCTGTAACCACATTATTTACAATTAATTTTGCTTTCTGTTCAGAATAAATTGCACCTATACCATTCCCAAACCCTTGGCCTACCCCCATCCCCCGGAGGTTCTTCAACATAAAGCTCCAAGAAATGTTCTCAAAGGCTTTCTCGGCGTCCACGAATATCAGAACAGCCTTAGTATTTATGTTCACTTCCAACTTCTCCAAAATGTCAATAATATTCCTTACATTGTCCGACAAATGTCTTTTCGGGAGAAAGCCCGCTTGGTCTCCATGAATCTCCTCCATCAAAACCCTTTTCAGTCTCTTTGCTAAAACATCGGCAAAGATTTTATAATCCACATTTAGTAACGAGATGGGTCGGTAGTTCTTAAGTTGGGTCTTTTCAGTCTCTGTCTTTGGTATAAGTGTAATATAGGCCTCTCTCCACGTATCGGGTGCCTTCCTCCCCGCCATGATCTCATTGCAGACTTCCTTCAAAGGTTGTATAAGCTCTTCCTTCAAAACTTTGTAATATTTGGAAGTCAGTCCATCCGGTCCAGGTGATTTGCCCAACGTCATATTTTGAATGGCATCTTCTATTTCCTGTGCTGTTATCTCCTGGTTCAAAATTGTCTTACTTTCCTGCGAAATCTTTTTCAGCCCATTTTTCTCGAGGAATTGTTGTATATCTGTTTCTTTTTGCGGCCCTTGTGTGTAAAGTTGTCTAAAGTAGTTCTGAAAACAGTTTCTAATTTCAGCTGGGTTGCTTATATTCTTTCCTTCCACTTCTATGTTTGTTACCGTGTTGAGTTTTTGTCTCTTCTTTATTTGCCAAGCCAGTAGCTTGCCACATTTATCAGCAGATTCAAAAGTCTTTTGTCTCATTTGCTTAATTTTCCACTCTAGTTCTTGATTCGTCAGTTCCATATATTGTGTTTGATAAAATTTAATTTCTCTTAGAATCTCTTGTGATTTTGGCTTCAATCTTAGTTTCTTTTCCCCTTCTCTTATCTTTTCCAAAAAATTTTCCTTCCTCTCGTTTTGTTTTCTTTTCTTCAATGTATTTTGTTGTATCAGAAACCCTCTCATCACGGCTTTGCTTGCGTCCCATACTATTCTTTTTTCTACTTTAGTCCTGAGGTTAATTTCAAAATAGTCTTTCAAAGTTTTTTGGGCCTTCTTGCAAATCTCCTCATCTCTAAGTAAGGTGTCATTCATTCTCCATCTAAAGGAGCCAGTTGTTGTTTGCCTCATCACCATCTTTACTGCATTATGGTCGGAGAAAGTTTTTGTGCAGATTTCCACTCTCTTTATGTTCTGCGCCATATTGCTAGTCACCCAAATTTGGTCGATCCTTGTCCATGTCATTTTGGCTTCAGAAAAGAAGGTTCCCTCTCTTTCTAATGGGTGTTTTGTTCTCCATATATCAATCAAGTCCATATTGTCAGTCATTTCGAAAAAGGTCTTTGGTAGTCTTCCATCTTTTGTTACAACCTGTCTTTGTGCTTTATCCATATTTGTTGAAACTACTCCATTCATGTCTCCCATCATGATTAATTTGTAATCCATATAATCCATCAAAATCTCGTGCAGCTTCTTAAAAAATTCAGCTTTCCCTTCATTTGGTGCATAAATTCCCACTATCAAATACTTCTCTCCTTGAAATTGAATTTCAATTGCCAAATATCTTCCTTGATCATCTTTAAAAATTTGTTTCGGTTGCAGCTTCTCCTTTGCATAAATCACCACTCCTCTCTTTTTTACTCTGTCTGAAGAAATAAATTCTTGTCCCAATCTTTTATTTATTAATAACTTTCTATGAGCTCTTGTCACATGGGTCTCCTGTAAACAAATTAGGTCCAATTGGTCTTTCTTCAAAGCATGAAATATATTTTTTCTCTTTCTAGGGATGTTCAAACCGTTACAATTCCAGGTAAGAAGCTGCAGGTCCATGATGGGGTTATTTACTCTTTCCTCCTACAGCTCCCAATTTTTGTTCTTCGTTTGTCGGTGGTTCCGTATCCGTATCTAATGAAGGATGCCGGTTAGCGCCAGCGCTTAATGGCGGATCTCACCCGGAGCTCCGGGAGAGGTCTGCTTCGTAGGTTCGGGTCCTGTCAGCTACGGCGGAGCGGGGACCCTCAAAATCACAGGCGTGTTGCCTGTGAACCGGAGACTCGGCGGGCACCTTTGCGCCCCCCCGACGCTGTGAAATAGCCTTTTTAAAGGCTGCGGATCAGCGGAGGGTGTGAGGAGCGGTGCTGAGAGTCGTCTTCACCCAGCCTGCGAAGCGAAGCCGCGTCGCCATTAGCGGAGAGCGCTGATTTCTTCCGGCGAAAATTGGATCAAAAAAACAACTATCCGTGAGTAGGATTGACCGCTAAAATACAATTGGACATTAAAATTAAAGAAATTGGGTACCGAGACGGATAAGCACTAAAAAGGAAGTCTGCTTTCCGTTCTGTAGCAAGATCAAAGCGAAAGGCACTCTAGCTGTAACTGTTTGAGAGGAAATTTGCGGAAATTAAGAAACCCACCACCAAAGCAAAGAACTCCCTCCCCGAAGGCAGAAGGGGGGGGAAGAAGATTTTAAAGTGTTTCTCTGCCAATTTTTAAAGAACTGAGTTAAATATCGCTGTTCTTATACCTGGGATCGGACTGCCGGAGGAAAGGAACCGGCTAAGGACTGTTGCTATAAGAAGGTTAAAAAGTATCTTTAATTGACTTTGGTTACTCTCAACTTGAAATATTTATTTTGTTGCATTGTAAAGTTACTTATTGGACATTATTGACTTGGATCCCTTAGAAAGAGAAAAGAACAATTGGAAGGGACTAGGAAAACTTTTGTTTATTTTTAAGAGAGTGTGGGACTATTTGGAGAAGTAAAAAATTGACTCTGCGCCCTCTAGAGGATTTACAAATTGTTACAGCAACAAGTGAAGTGTAAAATTTGAGAACTCTTGTTTGACAGTTTAAGAGTGTGGGAATGACCTTGACTAAAAGACTTTGTTATGGCAGATGGTAAAGACAAAGGGGATTTACAGGAAACAACTTTGAGATCTGGCAAACAATATAAAATTGACTCTTTCATGCAGAGAAGGGCTTCTGTATCAGGAGCCTCTGGAACTACAGCTGCTCCAAAGGCAAGAGTGAAAACAATGTCTACAGAAGAATCATTTGCCAAGGTACTGGAGAAGATAAATGACTCTTTGGAGGAACTAAAAAAGCAAGGTGCAGAAACTAAAGCACAAGTGGCTGAAACTAAAGTACAAGTTGCTGAAACAAATAAGAAAATTGAAGAAATCTCTGGGAAAATTGATTCAAATACAAAAAGTATAACTGACCTCGGGAATAAAGTGAACTCAAATGCAGAAGCAATTGGGAAAATACTGGAAGAATCATCTACAACAAGAAAGATAGCTGAGGAAGCTAAAGAAATTGCAACTGCTGCTGAAGGGAAATTTCCACCAGTGTTTAAGAAACTAGACGAATACGAACTGGCATTTTCTATGCAGGATATGCAACGCAAGGAGAGGAATTTAAGGATCAGACTTGTGCCGGAAAAGGAAGAAGACAACCTGGTGGACTATCTGACAAAAGAATTTTCTGACTTTTGGAAGCAGGAGCTGGATAAAGAAGAATTTAAGATAGAAAGCGCTTTCAGACTGGGAGCAAGGCAGAGGAAGAATCGACCCAGAGATTGTCTTATAACTCTAAGATCAAAGGAGGAGCGAGACAAAATATTGAACCTGCATTACCAAACAACCCTTCGAATTGAAGATTTTCATATTGAGATCTTCAAAGACATTCCTAAGAGTATCTTGGATGCAAGAGGACACTACAAGGACTTGGTGATATTGCTGAGAAGGAACTACATACCATTCAGGTGGGAGTTCCCCCAAGGCCTGTCTTTTAAATACAAGGGGAAGAAGAGAAGAATAAAGACTGTGAGTGATAAAGACAAGTTCTTGGGAGAACACGAAGAAGACCTACAGAAAGAGACGCATCCAGCTCTCAGCCTGACCCTAATCCAGGCAGCTGTTTACATCTACATCCCCTTCCTTCACATAGCTTCATACACAACATGCTGGGAAGACTTAGCAGTCCTCCTTGCCTACCAGATTCTCCTCTCCTGTAGTCCTGGGGTGATGGGGAAATTTCCAAGAACTGTCAAGATACCCAAGTAACTAGTGTGGAGAATTTTTATGATGGGGTAGGGGTGTAACTAACCTTCACTTGTAAGGACCAAGAGTAAGGAAAGTGCTCTACTGGCATTTTGAGAGTTGACTCAATGAGTGTCTTATAGAAAGGGGAGAAACGAACTCATCAGTGGGATAACTATTGTTCTGTAGCTTCACAATAAGGGTTTAGTCACTCACAGAACAGAGAAAGGAATTCAAGAATTCAAGAGAGTGTATATGTTTATATATTAAGCGGAATCCCCTCATTGTGTTTGCTTCTAGGAACATGGATATCTGCTCCCTTCATATTGCCTTAATAAGAACAATTTTTCCAATACTTCACTGATCAATCATAGGTGAATTCCCTGCATTGGACTTGGATCACTTGAAATGACCCAGCCTATTCTACGTACCTGTTAAAATACATTAATCTCATTTTGTCTGGATACAATGTTTGTTCTCTCCCTTTTCAAAACCTCAGGAAGTCACCTTCCTGAGTCTGAGTTAGACTATTGGTCTATCAAGATCAGGACTTGTCAAACAGACTCTCAGTGCCACTCTGTAACATTTTAAAAAGTGGTCTTTTCAACCCTACCTGGGGGTGCTTGGGAACCACCCTTCTGCAAGCACTGCAGCTCTGGCCTCTCCTGTGAATGTTTCACCCAACCTTCTGACGAACTACAGATCAGCAGTCTTCAGAGAAGGTGAGTGCAAGAGAACAAGGACACAACATCTTGCACTGGAATGGCAGGTCCTAAAGACTTAAGAGAAAAAAATGTGTCCCCACTCATGCCCCATGGAAAAAATGATAAATCTTACCAGTCTCACTCAAAGGTGCAAAAGGATCCCTCCTGGTCTTTGTCTGGGTTTAATTTGATTCTCTGCCTCATAAGACAAGAGGATGCTCTTTAATAGGATATGAAGATATGAAGATAATTATCAGTTCACCAAGGAGGAGGAGACTATTGTCATATATGTCCCTAAAGGCTACAGTCATGGAGACTAGGTTTGTAATTGGTTCTGGACGAAGCAGCTCATGTCTCACATATTTCTTTATCTGTACCAGACAAATGGAATAAATCAAGATCTCATCCACACATTTCTAATCAAGACTGTCTAAGCAAGATAGCAACTTCCTGGCCTTTTAATGGCCAAAAGCATTTGTCCCTATGTGCCTTTTATTGGGTGGGGGAGTTGACTATTGGTGGGGAGACATGACTACATAGGGTGGGAGGGGAGGTTGCTCTTGAGCAGGCCAACTAGGTGGAGGGGGGCAAGGAATCAGAGTCATTTATTTATTTTCATTTATTTATTTTCATTTATTTTATAAAATATATACACTGCTTGATTGTAAAAAAAGAAATAAAAACACCCCAAAGCAGCTTACAAAAGAATAAACAGAAAAATCAAGAAAAATCACAACCATACTTTAAAACATGCAAAAGTTAAAATACTGAAGCAGATCGAATATATGTTAAGCTTCTTTACATGATATATTGTGCTTACAGTATTATCATTTGAACTCCAATTAACATTAATATCTATTTAATATCTATATGGAGCCATTGGATGCAGTCATTAGGAGTTTTGGAGCAAGGTATCAGCAGTGTGATGATGTTGACACACAGCTTTCCCTTTCCATAACATAGGAATTGGGAGAGGCTGTAAATGCTTTGAACCAGTATCTGGATGCAGTAGTGGTCTGGATGAGGGCTGAAATCTATTAAGATGGGGGCTCTTTGGGTGGGTGGTTCCCGTGTTTTGGAAATTGGCAAGTTCCCTGTTCTGAGTGGGGTTGCACTCTCTTTGAAGGAGCAAGTGTGAAGTTTGGCGGTACTTCTGGATACATCTCTGTCACTAGATGCTCAGGTGTCCTCTGTGACTAGGAGCGCCTTTTCCAGCTATGGCAATTTCTGGACAGGGATAGCCTGACTACTGCAAGAGCATGTATAGGTAACCTCATGGCTAGATTACTGTGATGTGCTTGATGTGGGGCTGCTCTTGGGTCTGGTTTGGAAGTTCCAGCAGATGCAATATGCTGCTGCCAGATTGCTGATGGGAGCTTCTCATTGAGAACATGTGATGCCATTATTAAAACAGCTGTTCTGGCTGCTGCTGAGCCGGGTTCAAGATTCTTGCATTGATTTACCCAGCCCCGAACAACTTGGCTCTAGGATACCTCAGGGATCACCTGAACCCTTATATTCCAGCTTGAGGAATTAGACCATTTGCATAAGTATCTTTGGTCTTTCTCTCTGTTGCTGAGGTTCATTTGACAACAAAAAGAATTTAAGCCTGGTCCTGTGGAACACCCTGCTGATAGAGATTTGGTAGCCACTTTCTGTGTCAACTTTTAAGTTCCTGCTGAAAACTTTTCTATTGTGCCAGGCCTATACGAGCAATTAGAGTACTTCCTCCACAATGGTCTATTGATATTTGTTGTTGCTGCTGTTGAAAATACCCTTTAATAGCCATACTGTCAGGAGGTCCTACACATGAGTAGGAGTCCGGCAGAGATACATGCCCAACTGGCATGTTCTCTCTCTCCTGGTCATTCATTTGGGAGATTCAAAAGCTTTCTCCAGTCTGAACATCACAGCGATTGATACCAAGAGGCATCAGCATAGGCCGTCAGTGTTCAGACTCAATAGCACAACAATTTGGCTAAACTACTTTTAATTACATATATACACTCGGAGCATCGTAACTCAGCTCCTTCCTCTTCAGCATCAGACTGCAAAGAGAGAGAACAAGGGACAAAAATCCTACATCATGGAAACACAGTAATAAAAACATCCTGTCTCTGCCACTTACCACAATGTGGAATGAAAACATACACCTTCATGTGATAAAAACAATCCCATGACTGCAACACTGGGAGTAAATCCTAGCACATACTGCTATTGGCATGTTCTATTATCTCTTTATTATTATTTTTAATATTGTTATTTTTAGTTATTTTATTTTTAGTAGTTTTATTTTTATTATTTTTATTATTAGTTGGAATATTTTCAAAGGAGTTATCTGATGTATTTTCAAAGGTTTGGGAGCTATATATGTGTGTGTATGTGTATATATTTTATAATATTATGTGTATGTGTGTGTGTGATATTTTAAAATATAACTATATAACTATATATTAAAATATAAATTAAAACTCGGGTAGTTAATCCACTATGCAAAGAACCTATTTTCTACATAATTTATAATTTCCTTACAGACGATTGGCATGATCCCCCCCCCATTACATCTCTTAAGGAAATATTTTCAGTTGATTTTTTTTCAATGTCCTTCAATCCAGGAGACATTTACTATACCCCTGAAATGACACCAGAAAATAGCCACATGAAATCACTTTAAAATAAGCAAAGAGCAATAAGAAAGTGAAGCAAACACTAAGTACTAAAAGCATCACATATCAGCAGTTGAAGAAATGAGATGATGGTTCATCTCTGTTCCTCCCCAGGCATATACAATCAACAGTGAAAAGCAGCAGGTTTACAAAAAAAGAGGGCTAAAGGGAACATAGATTGTCATAGGAAGAGGTGTAATTGTGGAGCTCTCTGATTATTTTGAATGTATCACACCTGGGTCTGGATTGGGACATTATTGGCCTCCTCTCTGCAGTCTTCCTCCTCCTTGAAAAGCCTCTGGAGTATGACTTTCATGCTCTCCCTAGATTGACCCCTCTTTCTCCTCCCAACCAGGAAATAAATCAGTGGCTTAATGCTGCTGTTTAGGCAGCAGCATAAGGCCCCAACGTGTAGTGCATTACGAAATGTAAGATGGGGGAAAGAAAATATTAAATAAAGGAAACTAAATGGGAAAGCAAACATGAGGGAAAAGAGGAGCACCATCAGGATGGCTATTAAAACATTTCCTTGCTGCCTCTGCTGTGATCTCAAGCAAAGTTTGATGAAGAGGATCAGAGTGGAGGCAGTCATGAGCGGGAGGCAAAGCACAGTGCTCACCAGCAACTGGTACCAACCAAAAGCTACTCCAAAGACTACAATGTCATTAAGGATGTGCACGAGAGTGAGCAGGAAAGCAAGGCTCCATATGATGGTGCACACAATGATGGACAGGTTGGGTGGCCGGCGACATCGATGCCAAATGGGGAAGACGACAGAAACACAGCTGTCGATGCTGATGGCTGTCAGCAGAAATTGACCGATGAGGTTCATGGAGAAAAAGCAATAGGCACTTATGATCACTAAATAGTGAACATCAAAATTGACAAGATGCGAATGAGAATTATCGAGGAAGACAATTATCCTCCAAGGAACTGAGCCCAGGAGGACCCCAAGGTCAGCAACAGCCAAATTCAGGATATAGGTTGCGAAAGCAGTCCTTTTCATGCAAAATCCTAGAATCCAGATGACAGTTCCATTCCCTAAAAGTCCAAGGACACTAATGAGGAAAATGCAGACAAGGATAATAATAATCGTTACGTCATATGACGGTATTTCGTCAACAAAATCAGTATAGTCTGGGAGCTCGGTTGCATTGTGTACTCTATTATATTCCTCTTCAGCACCCAAAGGGATTGGAGAGTGCAGGCCATTATTGACCATGATGTTCAATCTCTTCTCTTTCAGCTACTTCTTGCAGAGTCACCTACTGGGAAAAATAGAGAAAAAAGTGAAGTTTGTTTATGTTATAAAGCTGAAAACTATTGCACTGCTTCCTGCAGTTGGTTATAAATCTCTCTTTTTTGTTCTCATTGTCAATTGAAAGGGGAGAGATCAGCGTGGAGCGCTGAGATCTCGCTTCAGTGACGTTACTTTCTTAGGGAGCAACTCTTTGGACTAGAAGCGGTCGTAAATCAAGCAAGTTCAAATTCAGCTGGAATAAAGTTACGTCAGATTCAAACCCTGCTCATCAGCTGTGCTGCTTCTGCTCTGTCTGAGCCTGGTAGAAGGAAAACAAGCCTTTAAGAACATATTCTAAGCTGAGTTACCCAGTTACATGACTGAGCTGAATGGGCTTGGGATCCAGCATAAATCCCCCCTCTCTGGCCCCATCCTGAGAACAACCCCAGAACATGCCTTTTCTAGGACTTACATAGGATTCAGTCCAAGCAGCCTCAGCTCAGCTGGCTGAGTGCCACATGAACAAGAGAGATCATACAGTGAGATAAAACATTGTATCTCTTCTTTGTCCTCTTTTGGTTCTCACCCAATGTTACAACCCTTGACCTGACCCAGTTTATTCTGCAACATCTGCTAACACTCAAAGGACTCAATGATTCTGGATCTAATGTTCTCTCCCTCCATCTGTCCCTCTGAACAAAACAATGGCCCTATACTGCACCGGAGCAGAGCTTTTTCGGGCCAGAACTTTTCTCCAATTATTATTATTATTATTAAAAATACAGTGGTACCTCAGGTTAAGTACTTAATTCATTCTGGAGGTCCGTACTTAACCTGAAACTGTTCTTAACCTGAAGCACCACTTTAGCTGCTGCTGCACCGCCACCGGAGCCCGATTTCTGTTCTCATCCTGAAGCAAAGTTCTTAACCTGAAGCACTATTTCTGGGTTAGCTGACTGTAACCTGAAGTGTATGTAACCTGAAGCATATGTAACCTGAGGTACCACTGTACTGAGTGTTTCTCCGCTTGGCCAATCAAGAGTGGGCAAGGGAGTGGCCCATCAGGACCCAGCACTCCTCCTTTTCGCCACGTGCATCATCATCACCCAAGCTCAGGGCTCTTCTGCAAAGTCTGGGGGCTTGCATTGCAGCGCCAACGGAGTGGGGCCATTTGATGCTGCCGCTCCCTCCTCCTTCGTCCATGTTGCTCCCAGGTGGCAGTTTCACTTGGAGGTGTACCACAGGTGAAACTGCTGCCACTCCTGAGTCCCTCTGCCACCTGGAAACTGCCCTGTCACTCCTATTTGCATGCGCCAGCTGGAGAGGTAGGGCAGCTCCGTCGGCTGGCAGAACTGACGGATGGGGTCAGGGAGGCTTTTGGGGGGGCTCTTTGGGCTCTAGGGTGGGTCATTTCAGGGTGCTCCCCATTATACGTGATTTTGCACATGCGCAGGGGCTTGTAATGGTACTCCCGTGTAAATGGGGAGCCATCTGTACTACAAAGGGGCTCACTCCAGATTAAATTATGTTAGGATTACATCCTTAGACAAGGAGGTAGGCTTTATGTTTAGAGGTGCCAGAACAAAGTTATCTGCAATACAATTAGTCATTTAGGTTTTTTTTAAAGTAATTACTTGATGGGGGGCAGCTGCTCCCTATACCCCCCTGGCTACACCCATGCTTAGACATGAATAAAAACTTCCTTCTACCATCTCAAAATTTGTGGTTCCTATTTTTTATTTTTCAAAGTACTGTACCATCAAGTCCCACATTGGGTACTTCCTTCACATCCACGAAGGATAGTGATTGTGTCTTATTTCTCCCCCCTGAGGAGTCAAAAGATAGAAGGAGACTCCGTCAAGCACGTATCAGTTGTCTTCTGGTGGTTCCAGAAAGCTTCACTTCCGTAACGACAATCATTCGTCTTACCTTTAGGAGAAAATGCAGCGAAGATCCTCCAGCCCCGGTTGAACTGCGTTACTTCCAGCACTGAGAGATACACTTGCAGCCAGATCAGTAACTTGTTATCCGAAAGGAGCCTTGCGGAAGAAACAAAAGGAAAGCCAAACCCAGTATTTGAGGACAGGGGAAAAAACCTTCCTCCACCCTACTTTCCAGAGATATGAAGACGCTCTCTTGAAAAACCATTACCGACCGAGTTAGGAGATGAAAGACGGGGACAAATGAAATAGTTAAAACTCAGGGAATTTCATGGTAGTAACAGCAGCAACCGGGACAGAGCGATGTGACCCCATTGCTCTCAGAGTGAAGCTAATTTTAGAAGTAAGATACTAAGTTTGGCAGGCAAATGGGAAGGGAAGTGAGGAGGCGGTGCCTCTGGGAAGGGTCTGCAGTCGGAATGAAGGGTGTGCATGAAAGGATCTGAGTATGGATTACCAGATATTTTTCAATGAATCCGGGGACACTTATTATTATTATTATTATTATTATTATTATTATTATTATTATTATTATTATTTTGAAGCTGAGTAGCAGCAGGAAGTCAGTAGTGGGGATGGTGAGGCAAACAGTTCTGCAGCAGGAATGAAGGCTGTGTGTGAAAGGATTTAGAGTGGAAGCTGGTAGGGACCTTGTGGGTAAGGAAAAAAGCCTGAAGGGACGCTTGGAGGGGCCTCGGGGATTGTCGCAAATTTTAGACAACCCTAAATGCCCTTTCTAAGAAGTGAGTCTATTGAGCGCAGACTTCCTTTGCAGTGAATAAGTCATAGGGTTGCACAGAGAGAGATCCCAGGACAGGTCGAATATCTGAAAGGAGAGTGGTGAGGATTTGTTATTGGAAATGGAAGGGGGAAGGAACTAGCAGGTGAGGAAGAAAGAGAAAAGGAGAGAGTTTTTTTTAAAAAAAATAATTTATTGTGAGAATAGTCAACTTCTATAAAGAAGACTGATCGCCAAAGAATTGATGCTTTTGAATTATGGCGCTGGAGGAGACTCTTGAGAGTCCCATGGACTGCAAGAAGATCAAACCTCTCCATTCTGAAGGAAATCAGCCCTGAGTGCTCACTGGAAGGACAGATTGTGAAGCTGAGGCTCCAGTACTTTGGCCACCTCATGAGAAGAGAAGACTCCCTGGAGAAGACCCTGATGTTAGGAAAGATGGAGGGCACAAGGAGAAGGGGGCGACAGAGGACGAGATGGTTGGATAGTGTTTTCGAGGTTACCAGCATAAGTTTGACCAAACTGCGGGAGGCAGTGGAGGACAGAGGTGCCTGGCATTCTCTGGTCCATGGGGTCACGAAGAGTCGGACACGACTAAACGACTAAACAACAACAAATGCAGTCTGCAGCAAAGCAGTTCAGGGACATTGTCTGTAACATTTTGACTGCAAAGAGTCTAGCTTCTAAACGTGAAGGATGTAGCTTTGTTACCTTTGCTCTGAGCACATTCTTGGTTGTAGGAAGCAAAGGAGGAACCAGATCTCTGTTTGCATGGAGAAGATCCCAGGTGTCATTCTTGGTATCTGCAGGTAGGACTGGGAAAATCCCTGCCTGAAAAGGTGGACAGGTGCTGCCAGCCAGTGCCAACCAGCATCTCCCACCTGGCATTCTCCAGATGATTTGGACTACAATTCTCATCATCCCTGATCATTAGTCATGCTGGCTGTGGATAGTGGGAGTTGGAGTTTGCAGGGTTTCAGGTAGGGAAAAGGTGTGCTAGGCACAGGGAGCCTCCAGCCAGCAGGCCAAATGAGACCTAATTTTGCTGGTAAGGCTGTTTCTCCCAAACCTCAGCCACCTGTCACACACATGATATCATATGTGCTATCAACTCTGGGCCATGTAAAGAATACATGACTAGAAAGGAACTACCAGGAGGTAGGTTTGGCATGTGGAGCTCACTATCAGCTGTTTGGTACAGACAGCAAACCCATTTAAAGTTGTCTCTTTGCTGGAAGGATTTGGCTGCAAACTCTGCCTTCAAATGGATGGGTTCCCACCCACTTTTCATACTTGCCAACCTGTCTGCAAAGAAGAAGAGTTTGGATTTGATATCCCGCTTTATCACTACCCGAAGGAGTCTCAAAGCAGCTAACATTCTCCTTCCCCTTCCTCCCCCACAGGAAACACTCTGTGAGATGAGTGGGGCTGAGAGACTTCAAAGAATTGTGACTAGCCCAAGGTCACCCAGCATCTGCATGTGGAGAAGTGGGGAAGCGAACCGGGTTCACCAGATTACGAGTCCACCGCTCTTAACCACTACATCACACTGGCTCTCATAGAATCATAGTATTGTAGAGCTGGAAAGCTCCATCTAGTCCAACCCTTTGCAATGCAAGAATCTTTTACCCAGCACACGGCTCAAACCCACAACCCTGAGATCAAGTTCTGTGCTCTGCTCGGTCTAAACAGAAGGAGGAAGAAAGCCTGTTTGCAGCACAGTCTGGATCCAAATCAGTATAATTGTATATAATATAAAGGAGATTTCTCTATCCTAATTTATTAGCTACTTGCAGGAAACCAAATTACTGCTTCAGAAGCTGAAAGTGGCTGCCTCAGAGAAAGTGGAGGCTGTTCTGTTAGGGCAAATGAGGCAATAACCCACCAACCTATTTCTGTCTGCTTTTCAACTTCTTTCTCCTTAGTTGACCCTTGTAGAACTCAACAGGGAGGAGGATGGAACAGAAAACCAAAATTTGTTGACTCGGCCTGTCGTTGGTTCCGGCTCCACAAATTATTGGGCTCAATGGTTCTGATGCATGTCGGCCACTCCTGCCCAGAGCTATCCTCTTCTCACTGCATGGATAACAGAACCTAGTAACAGAGATGATCTTGTGGATCTTCTTGCCCTATCTGAATATTGGTTGGCTGGTTGTATTTATATCCCATCATTTTGTTTTTTCTTTTTATACTTCCCTCTCAATATAAAACACACACACACACACACACACACACACACACACACAAACCCCAACTACAGTCACTAGCAAAAACCAAGTGTAAACACTGTAAATTCAGATATAGAAAATGTAAATACAGATAAAGTGACAAGGGGTCACTTCTAAGTAAGTTCCATTTTTTCACTAAGTGTGTGTAATATTTGGGGATGTGTGATAACCTTGTATAGTAAGTGTTCAGTGGATTGAAACTGGCTGTAAGAACATTTTCCATTTATTCCTAAGTATTATTTGAAAGTTTGATCTCAGAGAGATCAGAAGAATAGGCAATAGGCAAATGTTTCCATCACATTATTTTTTTAAAAATAAAATCAATTATAAATATGTCCCATGTTGCTTTCTGTGATACAACAATAAAAGCAATCACATTGCAAAACTTAAATACTATGAGCACAGAGGGGTAAAATAATCACTATTAGAGGAGGTTAAGGGGGGGAAACACAGGACTGAGAGCTACCAGGCCAGTTTTAGCCCCACTTGGCCAAGTACGTTGGTCTTTTTATAGCTGCTTCTGAAATAACATACTGTGCAGGGGAGAAGGAGGGGTGTTGGATGGAGAGAAAGAAGACCCTAGGATCGTGTGTGCTGCCCACTAGGTCCAAGTGGAATGCAATGCTGGTCCAGTAGATGGCAGCATTTGCCTGTTGAAATGGCCCTTGTCACCCACTCCCCCCCACCACATTTTGGCCAGCTCCTAAACAGATGCAAGTCACTGAACTTCCCAAGATTTAAGTTTATATGGAACATGATTTTTGAACTTTGAGACAATGCCTTTCCCATAGGACTATTGGTTCTCTACCCATCCTTTGTGATTGTGTTGCATTTTCCTAAGACATACTTTTTGCACTTAGTTGTAAGCTGCAATCCACTACCCATTTAGGCTGGAGTAAGCCGCATTGAATGGGACGCGGGTGGTGCTGTGGGTTAAACCACAGAGCCTAGGACTTGCCGATCAGAAGGTCGGCGGTTCGAATCCCCGCAACGGGGTGAGCTCCCGTTGCTCGGTCCCTGCTCCTGCCAACCTGGCAGTTCGAAAGCACGTCAAGTGCAAGTAGATAAATAGGTACCAGTCCGGCGGGAAGGTAAACGGCGTTTCCGTGCGCTGCTCTGGTTCGCCAGAAGCAGTTTAGTCATGCTGGCCACATGATGGAGAAGAGGAGGTTAAGGGGTGATATGATAGCCATGTTCAAATATATAAAAGGATGTCACATAGAGGAAGGAGAAAGGTTGTTTTCTGCTGCTCCAGAGAAGCGGACACGGAGCAATGGATCCAGGAACACACATTAAAAATAATGATAATTATTAGCCTAGATGCAATGACTAACCTAGACAGCATCTTAAAAAGCAGAGACATCACCTTGCCGACAAAGGTCCATATAGTTAAAGCTATGGTTTTCCCAGTAGTGATGTATGGAAGTCAGAGCTGGACCACAAAGAAGGCTGATCGCCGAAGAATTAACGGGACGACAGAGGACGAGATAGTTGGATAGTGTTCTCGAAGCTACCAGCATGAGTTTGACCAAACTGCGGGAGGCAGTGGAAGACAGGAGTGCTTGGTGTGCTCTGGTCCCATGGGGTCACGAAGAGTCGGACACGACTAAACGACTAAACAATAACAACAACAAGGCTTTATCTTTGTTTTAACAGGGAGTATAACTGTTCAATTGTGTCTCTGATCCTGCATTTTGGAGTGTCCCTAGTCCAACCCAGCTCTGAACCCCCAAATGCCCAGTCATGAAATTGCAGGAAAGGTGGGTGAGAGGAAGAATATCTCCTCCTCTCTCCCACACATATGCTTAATTTGAACTAACACACCTGTTGCAAGAACTTTGGAGCTCCTCATCATTCCTCCAACCCCATTCTTTGCTTCCAAGCTGCTATAACATATTTCAGAAAGGGTACTCTTTAAATTGGGGAGAAAAGGGATAATCAAAGGACTAAGACAAGCATTGTGTTGCTGTAGTCTTGCTGCTACCATCCATCTGTCCCAGGAAACAATGGAAGATTTCACCTTTGTGGGTGAAGTCAAACTGTTGGAGAGTTACAGTGCCTGCTGTGGCTGTAGAGACCAATACAGGAGAGACATGTTTTGTTGCAGTTGGGGCAGATGAAGACATCCAGTTATGCTGCTGCAGATGCATTTCTTCTCTCTGTGCTCCTCCAAGTGGTCATTCTTCCTCTGGTCGCTGCTGCAGATGCACAACCTGGCTATTTGTCTCGAGGCACTGAGGTCATCTGCAGAGATTCCCACATGGAGGGTTTGATGTTGCCAGCCTTCGTGTCATGTTTGCAAACATCTTTGGAATGAAGAGTTTGTCTGTCAATGGGCCAGGTGTCTGAAGCCAGTTCCCAACAGAACACATCACTGGGGATCATGTATTACATTTGGGTGTGTGTGCGTCAAGTGAATAAAGGTAAAGGGACCCCTGACCATTAGGTCCAGTCATGGCCGACTCTGGGGTTGTGGCGCTCACCTTGCTTTATTGGCTGAGGAAGCCAGCGTACAGCTTCCGAGTCATGTGGCCAGCAGGACTAAGCCGCTTCTGGCGAACCAGAGCAGTGCACGGAAACACCATTTACCTTCCCGCCAGAGCAGTACCTATTTATCTACTTGCACTTTGATGTTCTTTCAAACTGCTAGGTTGGCAGGAGCAGGGACCGAGCAACGGGAGCTCACCCCATCGCGGGGATTCGAATCACCAACCTTCTGATCGGCAAGTCCTAGGCTCTGTGGTTTAACCCGCCTAATAGCTAAAGTTGGGATTCCCCTAATAAGGAAGGTGCTATGGAAAAGTCCTTTTTATCTTCACAAGGAAACCAGCAGCCCAGAGCAAAGGATGAGAGTGAAAGGAAAAGTAACTGAATTAAAACTTGGCGATGGGGAGGGGGAAAGTGAGGCGAATCGCTGGACTCTCCAGGAGACCCCACACAGCCAATCACATGGTCACTCACCTTGTCATAGACTTGGGGGGGGGAAGCACGTGGGTGGCACAGTGGTCTAAACCACTGAGCTTCTTGGGTTTGCCAATCAGAAGGTCAGCGGTTTGAATCCCCGTGACGGGGTGAGTTCCTGTTGCTCTGTCCCAGCTCCTGCCAACCTAGCAGCTCAAAAGCACGCCAGTGCAAGTAGATAATTAGGTAGAGCTGCAGCAGGAAGGTAAACAGCGTTTCCATGCGCTCTGGCTTCCATCACAGTGTTCCGTTGAGCCAGAAGCGGTTTAGTCATGCTGGCCACATGACCTGCGGACAAACGCCAGCTTCCTTGGCCTGAATGAGAGATGAGCAGCACAACCCGATAGATGCCTTTGACTGGACTTAACCGTCCAGGGGTCCTTTACCTATTTTTTTAACCTTTAGACATTGGGAATCACCAGTAGGTCTGCCATCCTTCCTCTGTATCCCACCAAATCTTACACCTAGGGTTCTTCTTAGGTTGTGGCCTTGGTGCTGAATAGATGGTACCCCATATGGTGGCCACCTCTGGCCTCTTGCTGAGGGGCAGAAGGAGGTTACCAGCAGGATGGAGGTGCCTCCTCCCTTGTTAGGGATGGGGTGCCCAGTTTCCACACCACACCTGGCAGAGGGCCGGATCCACATTCAGGGTAAGGGGCTGCATACTGCTGTTGGCACCCCTAGGGGGATTTCCTTCCCAAGTCTTGTCACCATTTAATCATGAATATGTCAATTGGTCAGCATGATATTTGAGCAGTACCTCATTTAGCCTTGGCAGCAGGTGATCATTTTTATGCATCAGTGTTTTCTCTGATTATGTTTCTTACTTGTTTATTAATTCTCAGATAATTATAAACTGGAGTTATCACTGGGAAACAATTTCTTTTTCTTTTTCTGTTGCATGAGATTTTTCAACTGTTCTTATATGTTCTTTCAATGCTGAAATAATCTGGAATTGATTTTTGTGTACATGCTATAAGTTATCTTTCAATTTCTGACTTTTGCCGATATGTCATATTTACACTGGGGATAAGTGGACACTGACACGTTGATCTATCCTAACCACATGGTAATTATTGTTTTGCAAACTTATTTTTTCTTAATTTTTATAGTTTTGTAACCTAAATATTTGTATTTGTCAGATCGGACCATGGCTTCTTCAAGTAGACAAAAATGTGTAATGTGTATACTGTGTATTCCAAAGGAACACATTTTTTTGCATACCTCCAACTGTACATAGATATACACATCATTTTCAATGCTATACATGTCATGTTCAATGCTATATAAGTCACTTACATTTATCCTCATATTAAACTACCTTGGCTATGTGTTTAATAAAATATTGGATTCTTGCATTGTGAAAAACAAAGATTATGGTGAAAAGTGAAACACATGAACTACAAAAAAACCTAGAGCTTACAGAACAAAACCAACTTCAGATATGAAATCAGCACATCGAAATTAGGTTAGAACAACTGCAGGTGTCAATGCAACAAAAATTTTTGTTCCCCAGTGTTATTTGAGAGCATTCACACCATGGGGATTTTCCTGATTGAAGCTTCCTCTGATTTCTGAGTACTCTACCCCATGCTTTGTCAAATCCATATATTTAAGGAGATTATCTTCCCTTCCTATCTTGAACCTACCACCTTTTCTTCTCTCTGTATCATTTAACACTGATCATAGACTGCATGCACACCACACATTTAAAGCACATAATTTCTCTCAAAGAATCCTCCAAACTGTAGTTGTTGGAGGGTGCTGGGAACTGTGGCTCTGTGAGGGATAACTTAGTTTCCTGAATTGTTTGGCAGAAGGCATGTGCTTGAATTGTGCATTAAATGTATGGTGGGTAGGCATCCCTAGTGGTGAGCCCTTTGGACTTAGAAGCCTTTTGCACAGATGCACATAATTTATAAATATTACATATATACAGTGTGGAGAGAGAGAAAGCATGGCCAATGGCCAGGGATGATGGGAATTGTAGTTCAGCACCGTATCTTAAGGACTGTCACACGGAAGATAGAGCAAGCTTGCCTGCTCCTGCTACAGAGCATAGGACTCGAACCAATGGCTTTAAGTTACAAGAAAGCAAATTCCAACTAAGCATCAGGAATAACTTTCTGACGTTAAGAACTGTTTGACAGTTCCTTGGGAGGTTCTGGACCCTCCATTACTAGGTGTTTTAAAGGAGAGGTGTGTGGGAGTGTATCTCTCATGAATGCTTTAAGCTGAGATGCCTGCATTGCAGAGGGTTGGACTAGATGACTCTAAAAAGGTAAAGGTAAAGGACCCCTGATAATTAAGTGCAGTCACAAACAACTCTGGGGTTGCAGCGCTCATCTCGCTTTACTGGCTAAGGGAGCCAGACAGTTTTTCCGGGTCATGTGGCCAGCATGACTAAGCCGCTTCTGGCGAAACCAGAGCAGTGCATGGAAACGCTGTTTACCTTCCCGCCAGAGCGGTACCTATTTATCTACTTGCACTTTGATGTGAACTGCTAGGTTGGCAGGAACTGGGACTGAGCAACAGGAGCTCACCCCGTCGCAGGAGTTCGAACCGCCAACCTTCCGATTGGCAAGCCCAAGAGGCTCTGTGGTGTAGACCACAGCACCACCCGTGTCCCTTAGATGACTGGGGGGGGGTCTATTGGTCTATGGAGGGTCAAAGTTTCCTCACTCATGTATGAAGGGGTGCATTCAACTAAATTTCAGTCAGAGTAGATCTACCGAAATTAATAGACCCAAGTCAGTTGTGACCATTAATTTCAATAGGTCTACTCTGGATAAAGGTTAATTGACTACCGCTCCAAGTAACCACACACACCAATCTGGATGGCAGAATCTTGATTGAAAGAAGCATGTTGAGAATGAGCATGAATGATTTTGTATCAATTAAAAAATGCATTTTTGTGTGTGCTATAAACAGGTAAGCCAAACTTGCATCAGGGAAAAAACTATTCAGAATCTTCCTTCTGGAAAGCAAAGGATATTATATAGGGCCATAAAGTATCTTTAATCCTTGCTTTCTGCTTGCAGAAACATATGAGACAAAACTAGGGGGCACCAGCTGATATCTCTCTGCACCTCACAACAGATGCCTCTGATCAAAGCTGCCCCAAAAATAAGAACCTGGGAATTTTCTACAAGGGTGGAGTGGCGGCTCCAGCCATCAAGCCACAGCTGAGCTACCTCCCAAAATATTCCTGCCATGGGCCTTTTAATTTAGACCACAAGCTAGAAACCAATTTGGTAAGAATCTTCTCATCTCAAAATAACATTCCCCCCCCCATCCAAATCTGATAAGATGCATAGCCTGCCTCCCCATTGTTTTTCCTCTCTTCAGCTTAAACCTCAGCTCAAAATACCTGAATCTGTATTTTCAAAGGGGGAGGAGGGTTTTTTTTTACAGACCTAGGGTCATATTTCTACCCATCCAACACCCCTCCTTCTCCCCTGCACACTAAGTTATTTCAGAAGCAGCTATAAAAAGACCAAAATACTTGGCCAAGTGGGGCTAAAATTGGCTTGGGAGCTCTCAGTCTCGGTTTTTCTCCTTCACCTCCTCTAATAGAGAAACTTGTGCCTTTTATTCCTTCATTTTCCCTTCTCTTTTCATCCGCCTGCTGGTCTCTTCCTTCTCTTTCTAATTTCTTTTGATTCAAACCAACACCAATGAATTCTATCTCTCTCAGTTCTTTCTCACCTGGTTGATAGGTGAGACATCTGCTGGGAAAGTTGATGGTCAAAGGTGGTGATCAACTCTGGATTGAGTTATGCTCCTTTTTAAGATCAAGGTTGGACTCAGGGTTGTTGATGGACTCTGGGGGTCCTCCTAGATAGTTGATGGAGAGTCAGGTGATTGCAGTGGCTTGGTGGGTCTTCCACCAGTTCAGCTGGGATTCCAGGTGTGGACCGCTCTTGGGCACAAGTAGCCTAGCCATTATGATTTATGCTGTAGTTAGACTACTGTTATGCCAGCATGACCAAACTTGGCCCTCCAGCTCTTTTGGGACTACAATTCCCACCATCCCTGACCACTGGCCCTGTTAGCTAGGGATGATGGGAGTTGTAGTCCCAAAACAGCTGGAGGGCCAAGTTTGGCCATGCCTGTGTTATGCATTTAATATAGGGCTATCTTAGAAGACTGGCCATCTTAAAATACAGCTATTAGTCACTGCTTTGTGGGCAGTGGAGAAGCTGCATGCTCCACTACCAGAGGCAGAGAGCAGGCGGGGGTGTGGCTAGCACCCCTGGGGGCGTGGCATGTGCCCCGGGGGGGTGGCACATGTCTAGGGGAGCGCTGTGATGGCACCCTACTGGAATAGTGCTGCCGGGGGTGGTCCGCTCCCTCCACACTCCCGTTCCTCCACCAGTGTTTGTGGGACCAGTCATTGTGGACCTATATCATCATGGTATTCACTGATCCTTGAGCCATTTCTTAGCACAATCCAAAGTGTTGATGCTGACCTTTTGAAGCAGGATATATGCTTGGTGATTAAATAAGCACAAATACTTCCATGTCATCCACCTGTGCACTCAGGTCTACACCAGAGACCTGGGTGTCCTACCATTAATGGTGATACCTGGGGGAAGGAAGGATCTTCTTAGTAGTGGCACCCAATGTATTGAAAGTGCTCCCCAGAAAGGTTCACAAAGTGGCTCATCTCAGAACTGAGTAAAAAGCATTTTTTTTTCCGCCCTGAAAATTTGTAGATGTGATTATTTTACCCCTCTGTGCTCATTGTATTTAAGATTTGCAATGTGGTTGCTTTTATTGTTGTAACACTGGAAGCAACAATATATATATATATATATATATATATATATATATATATATATTTGTACCCCGCCCATCTGGCTTCCCCTGCCGCTCAGGTTGGGTTCCAACAGAGACTAAAAATACATTAAAATATCAGTCATTAAAAACTTCCCTAAACATGGGACATTATATATATATCTATATATATATCTATATCTATATCTATATATATATGTCCAATATATATATATTGGACATTTTATATATATAGATATATATATAGATATATATATAGATATATATCAGAATGTGATGAAAACATTTAACTTTTGCTTTTATTCTGCTGTTTCTCTTTTATTTAATGTGGTCCTCAGATCAAACTTTAAAATAATACTTACAACTAATTTGGGAGTGTTCTTACAACTTTAAAGGGGCTTGCTGTCTGTAAGTGAGCTCCACCTGCCAAACCTAGTTCCTGATAGCTCCTTTCTAGTCATGTATTCTTTACATGCCCCACAGTTGATATCACATATGATATCATGTGTGTGACAGGCGGATGAGGTTTGGGAGAAACAACCTTACCAGCAAAATTAGGTCTCGTTTGGCCTGCTGGCTGGGGGCTCCCCATTCCTACAAACATTTTCCCTACCTGAAACCCTGCAAACTCCAACTCCCACTATCCACAGCCAGTATGACTAATGGTCAGGAATGATGAGAATTGTAGTCCAAATCATCTGGAGAATGCCAGGTGGGAGATGCTGGTCTGCACTGACTGGCAGCACCTGTCCACCTTTTCAGGCAGGGATTTTCCCAGCCCTACCTGCAGATACCAAGAATGACACCTGGGACCTTCTCCATGCAAACCGAGATCTGGTTCCTCCTTTTCTTCCTCTAACTCAGAAGGCCCCCAGTGCAAAATGTCAGAAAACTAAATCCTCTACCTCTTGGACTCTTGGCAGTCAAAATGTTACAGTCGAGGATATTGTCCCAGAACTGCTTGACTTGGGACCCTGCATAGAAGATAATGATTCCCATCCCCACAATCCAAACTCTCTCCTTTTATCTTTCTTCCTCAGCTTCTAATTCCCTTCCCGCTCCATTCCCAGAGACAAATCCTTACCGCTTCCCTTTCTGTTCCGCATTCTACCTGTCCTGCGATCTCTCTCAGGGCAAACCTAGGACTTGCAAAATGCAAATGAAGTCTTCATTCATTAGGCTCACTCCCTAGGAAAGGACGTTTAGGGTTGCCTAGGATTTGAGACAATCCCCGAGGTCCCTCCAAGTTCCCTCTTCTCTTAAGGCTTCCTTCCTCACCCGCAAGGTCCCTTCCAGCTTCCACTCTGCATCGGTTCGCACACACCCCTCATTCCCGCTACAGACCCCTCCCAAAAACACCACCTCCTCACTTCCCTGGCCCCCTCGCCTTCCCATCCTTCCAAACTTAGCCTCACTCTGAGCAACAAGGGCGCAGCGCTCTGTCCCGGGTGCTGCTGCTGCTGCTGCTTCTACTGTGAAAATTCTGGAGTTTTAACTACTTCATTTGTTCCCGTCTTTCATTTCTCTCCCCCTCTCTCTTAACTCAGTATCCGTTTTTCAAGACAGCGTCTTCAAGTCTCTGGAAAGTAGGATGGAGAGAGATTCCCCCCCTCCTCCCTTTTCATGTTAAAGTTCCTCCACAACACCCTGCTGGGTTTGGCTTGCCTTGCGTTTATTCCCCAAGCCTCCTTTAGGAGAGCAAGTTTCTGACCAGGCTGCAAGTGCATCATCTCTCGGTGCTGGAAGTAACTCAGTTCAACGGGGGCTGGAGGATCTCCGCTGCCTTTTCTCCTGCAGGTAAGAGGAACGATTGTAATTACAGAAGTGAAACTCTCTGGAACAACCAGAAGACAACTGATATCTGGTGCTATCTTTTGTCCTGGGACGAGGTGGTGGTGGTGGAATAAAATAGAACCTCTGACCTTCGTGGATGTGAATGTGTGTCTTGATGATAAGAATAGGAACCACAAATTTTTAGACACTAGAAGGAAGGATTTTTTTGGTTTTTTTAAAGTCTAAGGATGTAATCCAAACCCAATTTACACAGGATTGAGCCCTGTTGAAATCAATATCCCATGAATTCTGAGTAGACATGAGTGGAACCCTAATCCCACTTACTCGGGAGTAAGTTCCATTGAATTAAATAGCACTAACTTCAGAGTAGATGTGGGTGTATACCTGCTAGTCTATGTCTAGCCCTGCTTACACAGGAGTAAGCCCCATTGAATTCAATAGGACTAACTTCTGAGTAGACATGGTAAGGGTAGCAGCCTAGGAGTGGAAACAGAAGGTAGCCAAGCTAATATTAATCTGGAAAAGTCTAGTGACTTTTATTGAACCAATGAGGAGAAACATCCTAGTTTAATTTTTTTCAACAAAATTGTTTCTGGTATAAGAACACACAGGAGATGCCTAAGGATAGTGTTTTTCAGTGGATGCTTTTTGCATAATACAGATTTCTCTCCCATCCAAACAACTGCTGCTAAGTCGCTAACTGATATGTGAGCGTTATAACCAATGGAATAAATACATAAGACTACATTAAGCTATACATGGGTTGCAATTTCCACCTTGGGTAATGCCACTGCTTCAGCAAAGTTCCACAGTAAAGCAGGCAAAATATAGATTATTAAAGGTTCAAAAGTGGTTTTCATTTGTACTTATAACTACAATTAATTACAGTGGTACCTAGGGTTACAGATGCTTCAGGTTACAGACTCCGCTAACCCAGAAATAGTACCTCGGGCTAAGAACTTTGCTTCAGGATGAGAACAGAAATCGCGTGGCGGCAGCGGGAGGCCCCATTAGCTAAAGTGGTAGCTCAGGTTAAGAACAGTTTCAGGTTAAGAACAGGCCTCCAGAATGAATTAAGTTTTTAACCCGAGGTGCCATTGTATATGAAGCCTTCTTTGGTTTCAACGTGAATGTAAGAACAGTCTGCCAAATAGGAAAAACTCACCTCTCTTTTAGAGACAGCAAATGTGGGTGCTGTTCCCACTGTCATTGGGACAAGGGTAGCCAACATTGTGCCCTCTAAATATTGTGGACTATAACTCCCATCATCCCTGACCATTGGCCTTGCTGATTGAGGCTGATAGGAATTGTAGTCTGGCAATATCTGGCAAGGGTCACATTCTTCTAGGGATATCTTGCAGTATAGAGTTGGTTCGAATCCCCGCAATGGGGTGAGTTCCCATTGCTCAGTCACAGCCCCTGCCAACCTAGCAGTTTGAAAGCACATCAAAGTGCAAGTAGATAAATAGGTACCACTCCAGCGGGAAGGTAAACAGCATTTCTCTGCGCTGCTCTGGTTTCACCAGAAGCGGCTTAGACATGCTCGCCACATGAACCGGAAAAACTGTCTGTAGACAAATGTTGGCTCCCTTGGCCAGTAAAGTGAGATGAGCACCGCAACCCCAGAGTCGTTCGCAACTGGACTCAACTGTCGGGGGTCCTTTATCTTTACCTTTAGAGTTGGAAAACACCTTGAGGCCATAAAATCAAATCCTTCTTAACTTTTCATGCCCAGAACACGACACGGTACCCAGTTGGGGTCTGACCAAGACAGACTAGAGTGGGACTATGACTTCCCTTGAACTGGACACTATACTTCTGTTGACACAGCCTAGAATAGCACTAGCCTCCCCCCCCCCCCCGACACATCACACTGTTGACTCATGTTAAGCTTGTGGTCTACCAAGACGCCTAGATCCTGTTCACATATACTGCTAGTAAGCCAGGTGTCCCCCATCCTATATTTGTGCATCTGGTTCTTCCTGCATAAGTACAGAACCTATTGGGTGATGTCAACAATGGCAGTGGGCACCACCATGACATGCATGGCAGCATGCATGAGAAAAGGTATCTGTTCTGTGTGATGATTGTCTATTGTCAGAGGCGGTATGCCTTTGTATACTAGTTGATGGGAATTGCAAGAGGAAAGAGCACTGTGTTGCACTCGGTTTCTGATTGCAGGATTCCCAAGGCATGTGGTTGGCCTCTGCAAGAATAGAGAACATGGGTCTTTAGCCTTATCCCAAAGAGCATCTCTGTATGTTCTGAACTGGTAATTTTTGAACTATGTATGTGTATTTTTGTGTATGTGTGGGTTAATAATACTTTATAAGCAAATTCCTTTGTGACTCCTGTTGCTAGTACTGATAGTTTCAGGGCAAACATTTCTGTGCTGCATGTCAGAGCAACATTTGATGTGTGAAAGATGTAGATATTTTGAAGATAACTTGTGGCTTTATGCTGGGAACTCCTCCATAGCTATTTATTGTGGAATGTTTTGTAGGCAAGTCCCCCTGGAACTTGTTTTTTTTTAAGTCTCATAGTCATATTTTGCCTTGAGGCATATGTTTTAATCACATTTTAAATCACTCTCAGATCTTCCCTCACATGCTTCCCTGCTAAGGAAAACATGCCTGAAAGTACCTTTTTTTCAGGATGGGAAAACCCCTTCTTCCATCTCAGAGCTGACAGGGTAAATCAACGTTGTAATTTCCTGCCTGTCTTGTTATCTGCAATATGTCCTCTATCACTCTTTTTAAGCCTCCAAACACAGTGCCCAGAAGGGTCTGTCAAAAGTTTCTGCTCAACATATCAGACAAATTAGGTATTTGCCTTCGATCCTGACTCTGACTTTACAACCTACCATTGCTTTTTGTCTGTCTATTAAGATTGTATCCTACCTTTCCTTCAAAAAAACTGAGGGCAATATACACAGGGACTATTCCATTTTTTTAAAAATTGACAACAGCCCTGTGGAGTAGGCTGATAGGAGTCTAGGTTAACTCGGTGATCACTGTGGCTAGTCAGACTCAGGTTTCTGAATCATAATCTCCCTGTTTCAAGGTGGATAATCTTACCAAACCATCTCTCCCTGCATTGCCCACCAGATGCTAGCCCACCATAATGAGATTTATAGTTCAAAACCTCTGCAAACCACCAGGGTGGTTAAGGCTGTTCTGACCACTAGACTAGATTGGTTATCACTTTGAGTATGCTCAGAGGCAACTCTTAAAAGGCCTGTTCTTGTGATGCTACCTCTGCACCTCCCTCAGAGAGAGCGTAAGGAGAAGGACCTCAGAAAAGGCCAGCTTGTCTATGAGGTGGACCGAGGCATGTGGAAATGTTAAGGGTGGCAGGAGAGGATATGTTGTTTATTAATATCCTTCCTAACTTGCACTAGCAAGTTCCTTTACTTAGCAGAGTTTACATTCCCCTTTTTACAGGCACAGCAGATAGCTGGTTGCAGGCTTGTGTAAGCCTCTCACTATCATACAATTTAGTTTGTTTCAGACTGAATTGTACATTCATGGTAAGTTCCCTTGGATTCCTCTTAAAAGAATAAAGATGCCACAACCTTATTCAAAGTCAATAAAATAAGTTTACTTACATCAGGCAGAGCACAGTGTGATCCCTGAAAGCAGACTTAGTTACAAATATTTACATGTGGGTCTACACCATATGGAGGAATGATCCCAGCTTCTGCTAACAGTCCTACCTAGAAGCTGATCAAATGTAAAAGAATGTGAAAAAGAGAGAGGTGTGCTGCATGACTCATCCTTTTGTTACCTGGACAGGTTAGGTCACACTCATCTTCTATCACATGCAAAAGGAAGGATGCTCCAGCCAGGAGGAACAAGGAAGTTTCGACTGGCCTGGACCAAACATCTCCTTGCATGTCCACTCTAGGAAAACAAGGAATGTTATATTTGACTGCTCCCAGTGGATTACATCCCACAAGGCAGTCACCTTGGGCAGTGGAATCCCAGGGACAGTGCCCTGCCTGGCCCACCCCTGCTGCCCAAGAAAGGAGAAGAAGCAGTTGCAGCTTTCGAGGATATCTCAGCGGCCTCACATGAGACATCACTGGAACCCAGAAGCCACCCCATTAATTAATTCTCGAGGATAGCTGCTCTCTCTCCCTCTCTTTCTCTCTCTGAGAACTTCAGATACAGCTCATTCCGCTCTCAAAGTGTGGGATGCTCCCAGGAGTGTATCAGAGGAGAGCTGATGCAGAAAAACTTGGATAATTTTCCGTATAACTAAACAGACATGCAAAAAGTGACATTCTTGGCTTCGTCTTCTTTGAGGTGAAGAAAATAAATTGTCACAGTAAACCGAGCTAATGGCAAAATTCTAGGATGTGCATCTCCATCTGGACAGCCCTTCATTCAGATGGAATGAGGGCACTTGTTACAGTTGGCTCTCGTGTTTCATAACTTGCCTAATGCTTCGCTTAGTAATTTTCCTTCTGGGCCTGCTTTAATTACACGGTCCCCTGCAGTGTAATTCGGAGAGCTGTTTTTATGTCTTTTTCTGCAGACTCTTCCCAGTTTGTATGGGTAAGCACTTTTTGTGTCCAGTTCCTGAAATGAAAAACTGCATCATTTGGGCTTGAAATTCATTCCCCTCCAACCCGGGCAGGCTGCAATCTTAAACATGTCTACTCCCATTGAAGTCAATGGGGCTTGCTGCATATCAAGACCCCATGACCACCTTCTTCACTGAGGTGCAAATAACTAGACAACACACAGCATATTGGTTTTGGGGATCAAATAAGGCCACAACTTTATTGGTTACATATGTGAGGTTTGGCTATAGGCATTCTGGTAAGCAACGGCACATGTCACTCCCACTTGTCTGCTGGGAGTGATTCTAAGGGTTAGCCTGGTGGGGGGTGCCCTCTGCCCTATGTCAAATCAGGGAGTCCCCCAAGAGGTCCCTGTTGGAGGAGTGGTTTGGCCCTAGCCCCCGTCTGGGCATTGGACAGGAGTCACTCTTACTGGATCCTTTTAACCAAACACCCTAACCCATGGAGGGGCAGGCAGAGGCTACAACCTTCCCTCCTACCAAAGCTAGGCTTACCTAATGCCTAAAAGTTATGATGATTGCTATGAGGTAGGCGGAAACCCAAACGGTGGTGCCAATTAACCAAGTGGGAAAAATTCCTGCCCTGCCCCTGAAAAGTAGGTGACTGACATTGTCTATAACAAGGTCGTACTATCCAGGAAGAAACCCTAATCTGAGGGACAGTGGGTTGGAGAACAGGTGCGGCAAGAGAGTGACCAAAAGGCCCCACAGGCCAGGCATTTAAACTTCCTCTGGGCATGGTGCCAAGGACCGCAATTGGTTGTTTGGTCCCGCACCCAGGAGAATGCCCCCTAAGACAGTCTGGCCTGTGATAGGCTGATTTACTAGGGAGGCATGGGGCCTGCCTGCAAAGCTGCCCGCCTGATAAGGGGGCGAACAGTCTTCCCAGAGCAGGGTTGGCCTGTAAGCTTGTACAAGGGAAGAAGGCCCATTTTTAATCACTCATTGTGTTTGATTTTTCTCTAGCCTGCTTTCTGTTCTATTCTCATTTTTACTCACCTTGATGCCCCTTGGTTTTCTATTACCTTATTTTTCGTTAGCAAGATTTTCATGTGATTTCCAAATCTACAGAAGGCTTTCAGGCTTCCTTATTTTAAGATGAAATCATAGCCCATGTCCTATGAGCTGCCCAAGGTAGGAGGCCAGCAGCGGTGGCCACAGTGAGGCCATGGAGAAACAACAGGATTCTCCATCGCAGACACAGCTGCCACTCAGGACAAGTGCCAGCTCATCCTCTTCCATGAGCGCAGTGGCAGCAGCACAGATAGAGGAAATAGTGACGTTCCAGGATCAAATTGGTAGCCGAGATGCCTTTTTTTAGTGTATCTTTAGTGTATCTTTCATCTTTGTTGGAAGCCGCTCAGAGTGGCTGGGGAAACCCAGCCAGATGGGTGGCGTACAAATAATAAATTATTATTATTATTATTATTATTATTATTATTATTATTATTATTTGTAATTCCAGGACTGTCCCCAGAAAACTGGGACACTTGAAGGGTATGGCTTTCCCCTCACCACTATTTTGCAAGGTTAAACTTGGGTGGAGGGGATTCAGGGTAAAATCACTATTTCCCCTTGGTTTTTTGAGATCCTTCTTGCAAAAGGCTCTGAAAGGCTTCTCTGCAAAAGCTCCATAACATGCATTCCAAAGAAGCCAAGAAGAACTCAACCACAATCAAGAAAGAGCCAGCCTGACTGCTATGTAGTTCCAAGATCTGCTGTGCCCCCTCAGTTTGCACTATGTTTTTGCTTTGCCTGCTGGTCATCCCCTCTTCTTCCAGTATTACATTTTGGGGGGACTGAATTTTGTCAGTATGCAGCCTGGTGGTAGCAATAGCAGTGTACGTGATTCTTCCTTATGGATCATTTTCATGGCTTTGCAAAGATGATAGTTGCTTGTCGTTTTGGCCCAGAATTCTATTTCTGAAAGTGGGCAGCACCTGAAGCTCTTAAGCAAGTGTACATCCAGCACAACATAATGACAGAGTTTTGAACTTCCTGCTTTCCCCTCCCAGATTTGGGCAAACTTAGCAACTGCATTACAGACCACATAATCACAGAGAACAGGCCACTTAATGGCAGATGTTAGAGAAAAGAACACCATACCAAAATAGACTTATGTGAATTGAATTATTTCTAGGTGAAATGAAATATCTGGGGGTAGCCACCAAGCTCTGGAGAAAACTCTTCATAGGGTGAGCTATTACAGTCATACCTCTACTTATGTATCCCTCCGGATACGTAAACTTCGGGTTGCGAACACAGCAAACCCAGAAGTGTATACTTCCGGGTTTCACTGCGCATGCATGCGTAGAAGCGGATCCCCTGGATTTGGACTTTTCAGGTTGTGGACGGACACCCTGAACGAATTAAGTTTGTATCAGGAGGGTCCACTGTATTGACCAAATGGCCAGCAGATTTCATGTGTCCCATGAATGCCGTTTAAATCTTTTGTCACCCAGGATGGGCAAATCCATTGATGCTAATTGATGTGTTTCTCATTTTCCCATTCTTTATTTATCCAACCGTAAGTTTAGTCCTCCACATTCTGTGACAGTTCATGAAGTGTTGGGTTGTTTTTTTAAGTCCTCACGAAAATCCATCAGAATTGTTTTGCAGATCACACAGATTTTTGCAAGGACTTTCCCCAAATATAATCATAGAATCATAGAATTGTAGAGTTGGAAGGGACCCTAATGATCATCTAGTCCAACCCCCTGGAATGCAGGAATATGCAGCTATCCCATACGGGGATCAAACCTGCAACCTCAGTATTATTAGCACCACACACTAACTAACTGAGCCATCCTGAATTGTGCATGTTATTGTCTCTAGTTTGTGAATACTTTTGCACACTTCCCATTAATATGCACATTTTATTTGCAAATACTATGGCTCAAGAACTGCATTGCAAAATTCAGAGAATTGCAAATTTCAAAGGCAAATTGTCTTTCAGTTCAAATATTGCTTTGAGATGTGTAAATTAGGGAGGTCTGCATTAAACTGCAAGTCAGTCTGCATGTACACTCCTGTGTCCCTCACACTCATTTCTTACCCCTCCTTTTCTCTTGTAGTGCAAGAGCTAAACTTGGGGCAGTTCCAATGTAATTTTGAATTGACACTTCTACACAGTTTTGGGGAAACCACATGCAGGTGTGAGGCAGGCCTGCGTAGGATGAAAACTGAGGACTGGTGGTTTGGGGCATGTGGTGGAAATGGCACAACATGTGTTTGAGGGGAAATGCATGGGTGTATACAAGATATATTTAAAACCCTGTTTTAAACAGGGTGTGGTTTACATTTTAATTACACATGGCCACACCACTCTTACTGAACATTTCCTGCAGCCAAATTGGCCCTTCTGCAATTTCATACTGGATTGCACTGTGCTGAGCAACGTGGCTAAAACTGGCAGGATTGCGTCTTTCCCTATTAGAAGAAATCATTACTGTACAGAGAGCAACCGTGAGGCAAATATAACAAAGAGTCTTTGAAAACCAACAAATTTATCTCGCTGTTTACGGTATTACTGTCTTCAGCCTTCTGTCTGAACTCAGTGTGAGAAGGGAGGTCTAAATATTCTGGGAAAAGATCTCTCAAAGCACCTATTGTAGAGGTTTGAGAACTGATTGAGAGTTTTGGTTTCAAATCTGGTGCCTTTTCCCCCCAGGGTGGGTGGGGGAAAAGGAGGCAAGATTCCAGGCAGGAATTTTGGGCGTTGCCCCAGTAACCCGACTGCAGCACACGCCAGGAAGAAATGTGTCACCATCAGTTGAATGGGGACGTCAAGCGTATCCCCAGAAGCGGGGATAAATGCCTTTACAAAGATTGTTTGTAGAGATCCTTAAACAAAGCAGGCAGGGTTAAGTTGCTGTGGTGATCAGTGGAGTGTGGTGAGAGATCATTTGCTTACTTCAAAGAAGCACACTTTCCATTAGTTAATAAGTTAGCAGCTTTTCTCAACTGGAGAGCCCTCATTACTTTGTGACTGGAGGCTGATGAGACAGTACGAGCAAAATGGTAGCAGTGTTCAAAGTCTCCTGGTAGGTGGGATGGCATGAGAGGATACACAACTCCCCCCCCTATTTTCTCTGATATCTCTGTTTTGCTTAAAAACCGACTTTGGTTGTTTTGGATCATTTACTTACATAGGAGCACAAGTCAGGTTTGCAAGGACAATGTTTTCAGTTATAGACGCAGTTCTATTGGAGTTGAGTAAGTTTTGCTAACCTTCCAGGTTTGGCCTCGACAGCAGCTGTGTTAGGAGCAAACTGACCCTACTCCTGCCCTTTCTCACAAATGATACTGTCACGAGATTAAAAAAACAAACCATAAGACTCCATTTACACAGTGGACTTCCTGAGATACTTGACAATGATAAAATAATAACTGGTGCTCAGCTGAAAATCTTGTTGGTGGCAAGGAAAGAATAAAATAGAGAAAGGCGAATTCCTGGATGCCAAGTATTCTTGGGGCAAGTTTGGGGTTTGGGGCAAGGACTCTTTGGAGAAAGAACACCATCAGAGATTTAAAGTCATGAAATTTGCAGCAGAGTAAAACCTGCTCCCTAATCCATGGATGCAGAGTTTACATGCTCGGAGATGTACATGAAGACAACTTCTATCCCCAAAATTTGTTTTTGCTGCATAATGGCAAATCGGGAGAAGCAATTTCCTCTCTTGTGGGCTTGCTGTGAAGCTGTCAGAGTTATGAATGGTAAAGCTCAGCCATTATATAAAAATTATCTCTGTTAATCTGTGAAGCTGCAGTAGCAAATTCTGCAGTAAACTCTGAATGTGGGATGGTTTCGGTGCTCGGAAACTGGTGCTGTTCATCTTCAGTCTCTAAGCCATGGGTAGGCAAACTAAGGCCCGGGGGGCGGATCTGGCCCAATCGCCTTCTAAATCTGTCCCATGGATGGTCTGAGAATCAGTGTTTTTACATGAGTAGAATGTGTGTTTTTATTTAAAATGCATCTCTGGGTTATTTGGGGGGCATAGGAATTTGTTCATTTTTTCCCTTCAAAATATAGTCTGACAAAGTCTGGGGGACAGTGGGTCAGCCCCCTGCTGAAAAAGTTTGCTGACCCCAGAATTTCCTGGCTGGTTCCAATGCCTTGTAATTTTCCTGCAAGGGAAGTATATCCTAAAAATCCACATTAAGCTTCTCCACCTCCTCCCGTTGCTTTAATTGACCCTTCTGTTCATCACAAACAGGAACTGTTTAACCATGCCCTGTGTTGCTGAGATGTTTAAAGCCTATAAAAGTGATGCTGTTTCTTCTGAGCTTCACTTAAAAAACACTGAAAGCCCATTTCAGATTGCTTGGTTGTTTTAATGTGCTGCCTTCTGCATTGATAAATCAACAATTCAACATGATCCCAGTTAATGATCATATGTATGTGTTTGTGTGGAGCTAGAGCAACAGAGTCTGTTGATCACATTCTATGGAATTGTAACTTATATTCTAAGAATTCTCCCAGGAAAAACTCTTCTGTAGATTTGGAATTGTTTTACTCAAGGGATGTCTCTTCCCATATCACTGAGAGGACTGAAAAAAGCAAAAGAAAACTGACTTCAAGGAAGATTAGGAGGAATGTTTAATAATAATAATAATATGTTTATTTGTTTTTAAGTGTTTTAACTAGTTGTACAATTTTAATTGTGTGTTTCATTGTATTGGCCTGTGACTGTAATAAATCATTCAATCAGAAGTAAAAGAATGGACAAGAGGAGAGAAGGAGGGAAATAGAAAATGGAACCATATAGCAAGATGGTTAGAATTCCTTCCAGCGAATGTCAGGACTATTGACCGGTCTTTGCATCAACACCTGCCAGAGACAGGGGGTGGGGGCAAGACGTGGCCAAGAGCCTGTTCAGAGAATGAGTTGTGGTGACCCTCCTTTTGGCTCCTGTGCCAGAGGGGTCAGGCCTCTGCAAAGCTACCAGCATGACAGACTCTTCCATGAATGCTGTTTGTGTAGCAACAAGGGCCTTGAAATCTCAGTGTGGGCTCTTAGAAGAACTTTGTTTTCAGGGAGTCCTTTCCCTGACTGTAACATGCTTTGCCATAGAAGCTTTCCTTCCTGCTTCCTTCATCTCGTTCTCCCCTCTATCTCCTCTCTAAATTCCAGACTATGAGAGAAACCCAACCGTCTCCTGTTTAATCAAGTGAGGTAACCAGAGGAATTCATGGAGATAAACATGGAAGGTTTTTTCTTCTTCCCCAGATTGGTGCCCCATTCTAAAGTATTGTTTCCCCTCTCTTTCTCTCTGCTGCCTGTTCCCAGACTTTTTAAAAGACTCTTTTGTCTGACTATTCCCCTTTAGAGCTTCTGAGAGCCACAGCACAAGAAAGAGTCCGACATATTTGCAATGTACAGAATTATAGAACTCTGTAATTCCACAAAGCTATGAGTTGCCATTGTTATGAAGTATACGTTAATTTAACTGGAAACTTTTTTGGTGTTGGGGTGGGAGTTCTTTTGTTTTCTCTGATCAGGACCCTCAAAATAGCTTCAGTTTTTGCTTTGCTTTAGGTGAGATTTGGCAGCAATGCTACCTCTCTCCCTGTATCTATGATATTTATAGTTGCCAGGCCAGAGACATTTTGGTGGCCTGGAAGCTTGAACAGTTATGGGAGCTCCTTTGGTGCTCACCTTTAAAGCCCTAAATGGCCTTGGCCCAGTATACCTGAAGGAGCATCTCCACCCCCATCGTTCTGCCTGGACACTGAGGTCCAGCTCCGAGGGCCTTCTGGCGATTCCCTCACTGTGAGACGTGAGGTTACAGGGAACCATGGAAAGAGGGCCTTCTTGGTGGTGGCACCCGCCCTGTGGAACACCCTCCCATCAGATGTTAAGGAAATAAACAACTATCTGACTTTTAGAAAACATCTGAAAGCAGCCCTGTTTAGGGAAGTTTTTCATGTCTAATGTCCTTCATGATTGTGTTGCATTTTATTCTATGACATTACTTTTTTGCACTTAATTGACACCTACACGATTTAAGCTGCAATCCATTATCCATTTAGGCTGGAGTAAGCCCCATTGAACTTAGTGAAACTATCTGTCTTTCTATCTGATTATCTGACAACTATCTGACTTTTAGAAGACATCTGAAGGCAGCCTTGTTTAGAGAAGTTTTTAATGTTTGATGTTTTATCGGTTTTTTCAATATTCTGTTGGGAGCCACCCAGAGTCGCTGGGAAAACCCAGCCAGATGGGTGGGGTATAAATAATAAATCGTTGTTGTTATTGTTACTATTATTATTTTATTATTATAGAAGTCAGGTCTGGGTAATGATTGTTATCTTCCTCAGTGGGCTTGGTTACAAAACCTTTACAACATCTATGCTACTAACTCTCAAACTTTGAAATATAGACAACAACAAAAAAAGAATCAATTTGAATTGTGTGACACAAACCGGGTATGCTAGACTCTTAAAAAAAAAAAAGTGATGTGGACCAAAGTTGATTCTGGGACCCCTCCAGGGTTAGGGCCCCTGAAGCTTAAGCGTCTTTAGTTTTTTAATAGGTTTGTCCCTGACAGTGCAGGGATAATTATCACTACTACTGAGAGCTGCTGCAGCCGTATTATCCCAAGAGCTTGCTGAGCAGAGAAGCAGGTCACATGCGATAGAGTCAGATTAGTATATATCTGGTGTGTGTCAATCTCACACATGTTCATTCATAAATCCATTCTGTCCTGATTCCATATTAATCTGCATTTAGAAACAAAGCAAACACACCCACAACTGCATGTAGCACACAATTCAAGAGTTGTGACCCAATTTCATCAGGGTGTAACTCTCAGTTTGTGTGACTCTCAGAGGCATTTGCTGGGTACTAGGTGAAGGGTGCTCATCCAGAATTTGCTGTCGTGGTATAGTGTGCGACTACAGTTGATGGAGACGCAATTGTTCTTCTTATTCTTGTTGTTTGCAGGCTGACAGCCACTGAGCCACAAATGTAGCACCTAGGTCAGCGGCCAAGAAGCCAATGTTTCATCAAGTGATGATTTGAATGAAATATTTTTTATTTATTTTTAAATCTCCATGTCAGGCTTATTTTCACAAGTCCCCCACATTCCCATCTTGGTCTTGATCTTGACAAAAAGCAAGTATTTCCCCTCCCTATTTCTGCTAAAAATACAAACAATTGTTGTATATCATATGATGATGATGATGATGATGAAGACTAGTATCATTATTAGTATTAGTATTAGTATTATACACTCCCGGTTTCCTAAAGGAACCAGCACATAAGCACATAAATACGGCAATATGCTTAACTGTGAAGACAGGAGTGCCTGGCGTGCTCTGGTCAATGGGGTCACGAAGAGTTAGACACGACTAAACGACTAACAACAACAAATTCTTAACTGTATAAATATGCTTCATACTTATAAAATTATATGGTAGAAATATAGTATAGCACGAAGCTTGTGCGTTTGTATGCATTATACATATAATACATGAATTGTATGTCTTATATTTGCACACATCACATGTGACTTTAATTAGTTTAAGACCATTTTTAATACGGAATTTTAAATTGTTGCAACATTCCCTGGGGCCTAATTATTGTTGAAAATGATATGTTAAAAAAAAGAACTAATATAGAAAAATTATAGAGAGAGAGTGCCCCACTGGGACCTGGGACAACAGGGTTCAAAGCTCTTTGGAGGAAAAAGGTGTGATATGCATGTGTTAAATATATAAAGTGTGCTCGAAATTATACACACAATTATCATTAGCATTATTATTTCAAGCTATCAGACGCTAATGATAATTGTGCCTATAGAGCTTAAGGGGGTGTACATTGTTCTCTCCCATCCTCATTTAATCCCCACTACAGCCTTGTGAGGTAGCTTAGGCTGAGAGACGGTGACTGGCCCAAGGTCAAAATCTTCATGGCTGAGCAGGGAATTTGAACCCTGTTGTCCCAGCTCCCAGTGGGGCACTCTCTCTATATAATTTTTCTATATTAGTTTTTTTTTTTTAACATATCATTTTCAACACTAATTAAACATATTTTTACATCTTATTCAAATTTTTCACTTCCATCAATCCCGTCTGAAAATTTTCCAATCTAATCTTTCAGTATGCATTTCTTATCTTCCCTATTACATTTCAAACTCATAACCAATATCTCTATATTTTTCTACTTTGTAACACTTCCTATATTTCTCCTTACAAAACTTTTTGTAGTCCTACTAGCGTAATTTGTTGATTACAGTTGCTCTTCAAATAATTCATATACTTCTTCCAATCTTCTGTAAATCTCTGGTCCCGCAGGTTTCAAATCCTTCCTGTCATTTTATCTAATTCTGCATAGTCCATTAATTTCATCTGCCATTCTTCTTTCATCAGAATTTCTTCTTGTTTCTATTTCTGGGCTAACAATACTCTTGCCGCAGTTGTTGCATATAAAAACAATTTAACATCTTGCCTATTAATGTCCTGACCTATAATACCAAGTAAAAATGCTTCTGGTTTTTTAAAAAATGTATATTTCAACATCTTTTTCATCTCATTATATATCATTTCCCAGAAGTTCTTTACTTTTTTACATTCCCACCCAGTGGGGCACTCAAACCACAACACTACACTGGCTTTTATACAAACCAAATCAAAAACCTTTGGCAATGCATGGGTGGCTCTGACCAGAGCCGGCTCAAGTTATTTTGCTGCCTGAGGCAAAGGACAAGATGGGCAGATTTAGGTCTGATAAGGCCCTAATCTACTGAAGGTAATGGGGCCCTTTATATGTCCAGCTGTCCTTTGTCAACAACAAATTGTTACTGCTTTTTGTGTTGTATATATGCTATATGGTTATCTAAGGACCTAATAGGTATCTCAAGCCATCTGCCCATGTTGCCATGCAACCAGTCCATGCAGAATGTAGGCACCCTATATACAGAAATGAGCAAACCAGTGATATTTTAGGGAGCAGGCTAGCAGGCAGGGCCCATTACTTACATCATAGGAGCCTACACAGCACAAAACATTGTTGCTGTATGTAGGTTTTATTTTATTTGTTTTTTTATCTTATATTTTGGAAATGTATATCCAGGGTTTTTTTTCCTTTTAATTTTTTTGGGGGCCCCGAAGAGAGTGGGGCCCTAAGCTATAGCTTGTTTAGCTTATACGTAAATCTGGCACTGCCTGAGGTAAAGGACAAGATGGCGCCCTTCCCCAAAGCATATGCAGAGAGACCACTTGTCCCTACAGTATCTGCCGCCTGAGGCAACTGCTTCACTCTGCCTCTTCATAGGGCTGTCCCTGGTTGTGACATGAGGGAGCAGCAGTCCACTGTTGGAAAGCTTGTTCAGGTCAGAACAACCAAATTCCAAATAGATAGATAGATAGATGATAGGTAGATGATAGATAGATAGATAGATAGATAGATAGATAGATAGATAGATAACAGATGACAGATGATAGATAGATAGATGATAGATAGATAGATAGATAGATAGATAGATAGATAGATAGAAGATAGATAGATAGATAGATAGATAGATAGATAGATAGATGATAGATAGATAGAGATAGATAGATAGATAGATAGATAGATAGATAGATGATAGATAGATAGATGATAGATAGATATAGATAGATAGATAGATAGATAGATGATAGATATAGATAGATAGATGATGATAGATAGATAGATAGATAGATAGATAGATAGATAGATAGATAGATGATAGATAGATAGATGATAGATAGATAGATAGATGATAGATAGATAGATAGATGATAGATAGATAGATAGATAGATAGATAGATAGATGATAGATAGATTAGATAGATAGATAGATGATAGATAGATAGATAGATGATAGATAGATGATAGATATTAGTGTATTGCCCATAGGTGAGGTGCCCCCAAGCCTCTCCTCATATTTTGCCTTTTATAGGGGAAACAAGTATTCCACCCCCCAACCAGATTTAGGCCTGTGGCTCCATCACTCTTCAATTCCTATAAAAAGGCATGACACACTGGCTCTTTCATTAACACAATCCTGTGCTGCGCTAAAAAAGAAAAGGTTAGATTTCATCCATGGAGCCAGAATAACTTCCACGCAGATATAAAAAGCATGAAGTGATTGGCGTGTGTGAAATCTGTTTCTTTTTAAAAGCCCCTCGCTTGGGAGTTTCAGGATCTACTGAGAGACGGGAACAAAGGGTGGGGAAGCCCCCCCCCCCTGAAGAATTTAGCTTGTTCTTTTGAAAGTTGTTTTTTTTTTTTTCATCCCTTAACATTCCTGAGATATGTTGCCCAAACTGGACAATATAAAGAAATCAGCTCAAAATTGCCTCTGAATTTTACCTAAACAAGAACTACTATGAGATTGCTCATAATAATAATAATAATAATAATAATAATAATAATAATAATATTTTCTTATTTATTTACACCCCACCCTTGTGGCTGGGTTTCCCCAGCCACTCTGGGCAGCTCCCAGCAGAACACTAAAAACAGAATAAAACTTTAAACATTAAAAATTTCCCTAAATAGGGCTGCCTTCAGATGTCTTCTAAAAGTCTTCTAAAAGTCAGATAGTTGTTTATTTCCTTGGCATCTGAAGGGAGGGCATTCCACAGGACTGGCGCCACTACCAAGAAGGCTCTCTGCCTGGTTCCCTGTAACTTGGCTTCTCACAGCGAGGGAACCACCAGAAGGCCCTCGGCACTGGACCTCAGTGTCCAGGCAGAATGACGGGGGTGAAGACGCTCCTTCATGTATACTGAAGTTAGGAAAAATGTCTACTAAAATCCTGGTGAATTTTCAAGATGGTTTTTTATTCAAAATGTAAATGTGGCAAATATTGGAGACTGGAGAATTTCAGATTGAATTTGAGACTGGAGAAAATGAGAAATGGCGGGAAACCGATTTTGGCATCTTTCCCACCTAAATCAAAATATCACCTTTCTACCTTGTCAATAAATACTATATCTAGTGAACAGAACTCTGGATAACTCCCCATATTAAATGGTTTGGAACAACATTATTTTTTTTTAATGGACAGGTGAATGGTGATAGTTACATTCAGGTGTGAACATATCTGAACACTGGTAGTGGTTTGGGAACTGGTTTTGGATGCATGTTGAAGATATACTAGTGCTTTTCTAGCTCCCCAGCCAACTACTGGTGATCGCGGAGATGTTAATATATATGGAGAAGGAAAAGGTTGAGCTATTTTCTTTCCCTGGGGACACAAAAGCTGGGCTGAGCGCACTCCAGGGCATTTAATGTTTAGCCTTCAGACTCCATGAGTCTGTCTGCTGCAGGCAAAAATACACCTCCAAGGTCTCAGCTGGTCCTTGCTCTGGAATTTCAGGGCTGCTACTCTGTCAGGGGAGCATTTATAGCTTCTCTGAAAGCCACCACATCTACGCAAGAGATCAATGTGTGTGAATTGCAACCTGAGCATAGTGCAGGGAGCAAGAGATTGATATAGGTTTTCTGGAAGGGCCAGACTGTGGGATGTGATCCACGGGTAGCAGTCAAGTACAACATTCCTTGTAATGCTGGGGTGGACATGCAAGGTAATGTTTGGTCCAACCAGTCGAAACTTCCTGTTCCTCCTGGCGGCACTTGGAATGTCCCCCATCATATGGGGTAAATCCACATGTTGCTATTTGTAATTTTAAGTCTTTAAGCCTGCCTTCAGGTTTGATACGGTGTACTGTGTGAACGTGAGTCAACTTACTTTTTGTTGACTGTGAATAGGATTGTGTTGTCTTTATTCTTTTAAGAGAGATTTAAGGGAAATTACCAGGAACGTGGGGACACGGGTGGCGCTGTGGGTTAAACCACAGAGCCTAGGACTTGCCGATCAGAAGGTCGGCGGTTTGAATCCCCGTGACGGGGTGAGCTCCCGTTGCTCAGTCCCTGCTCCTGCCAACCTAGCAGTTCAAAAGCACGGCAAAGTGCAAGTAGATAAATAGGTATCGCTCCAGTGGGAAGGTAAACGGCATTTCCGTGCGCTGCTCTGGTTTGCCATGAGCGGCTTAGTCATGTTGGCCACATGACCCGGAAGCTGTCTGTGGACAAACGCGGGCTCCCTTAGCCAGTAAAGTGAGATGAGCGTCGCAACCCCAGAATTGGTCATGACTGGACCTAATGGTCAGGGGTCCATTTACTTTACCAGGAACATACAATTCAGTTTGAGACAGATTGAATGGCACAACACCTCCCATGGCCCCTTTGCATTGGGAGGTGGGGAATCTGTCAAGAGCTGCATTTCCTTGGCAAGGTGGTGGGATCTATTGAGGACTGCATGCTGACAGTGGGTGGGGGTGAAAACTGAAAGTGGGAAGAGTTTGCAACATTGCGGAACTGCATAGCTATCTCTCCTCCTTTCTCTGTGCCACCTCAATGTTCGTTCCATCTCTCTCTCTCTCAATTCAGGGGCGTCTTACTCATAGGGGCTAGTGGTGTGGGGCGCCGGGGCATCAAGTTCTGGAGGGTGCCAGGGAAGAGGCGGAGGCTGGATGCGGCATCTCCTGGCATCAGCTTGCCACCCCTGCCCACCTCCGCCATGCCGGGCCGAAGCAGCGCCACGCCCGGAGCCTCCATCTACTGTGGCCATCCATGGCACAAAGTGGCCAGCTGAGCCGGGAGGCACCGCGTCAAGCCTCCACCTCTTCCCCGCAGGAGGAGCCGCCCTCTACAGCTTTGCACCACGGTGCCGGATATGCTTAAGATGCCCCCCCTCTTGCCCTTCCTCTACAGTGGTACCTCGGGTTAAGAACTCATTTCGTTGTGGAGGTCCGTTCTTAACCTGAAACAGTTCTTAACCTGAAGCACCACTTTAGCTAATGGGGCTGCTGCACCGCACCACACAATTTCTGTTCTCATCCTGAAGCAAAGTTCTTAACCCGAGGTACTATTTCTGGGTTAGCAGGGTCTGTAACCTGAAGCGTCTATAACCCGAAGTACCACTGTACCTGTTTTGTCCCCTCTCCCACTATTTTAATCAAGAGAATTCTCATTATTTTACTCCCAAGAGCATCGGAACAAGCTTGACACTGCCCCATCTTACAAAGCCGCCTGAGTTTATACTCTCATTCTGGTTTCCGTCAGACTTTTCCTATATCCAGTAGCAGAGGAAATATCCTGTCTGCTATGACGGGTAGTAGATCTTCTCAGTGGATTTGCTATGAAAACGAGCATGACATGGAAGCCAACCTTGTGATGTTTTTATTTGAGCCAGGATTAGGGTTTTCCAGAATATTAAACACCAGGAATTGTTCTCATGGATTATGGTGCTGCAACTCTGTTTCAGTGAGTTAGGCAGCTTGCGACTAGAAAAAAGAGTTTCAGATATCATGATGCTGTTCGGACACCTTGTGGAGAATTGCTGGACTACACCCAGTTTGAGTTGCTATCTGCTAACATCCATTTAGAAGGCAACTATATCATGACTAAGGACTGGGAACAAAATTGACTCCATTTGCATTTAGAGGTGAACTTATCTAATTTTCACTTTCTGAAACAAAGCCATCTTTCTGAATTGACACTTCTTTGAATTTTGCAGTTCTCAAGTAATATGTATAAAATGAATATACTAGGGAAAATGTGCATAAAATGAATATATTAGGGGAGCCAGTCACCTTGATCATTTTGGTTTCCATTTTCTGAACCTTTTCAGACTCTACAATATCTTTTTAGATGTGAGGTGATCAGTGAATCTTTCATTCCACTGCCTCTTCGACCACCTCTGTCTTTCTCTGCTACATCCTGGGCCTTTCCAGACTCTCAGACCTCAGATCATGGCTACACAGTGCACTCATTACAAGGTCTCTGGGCTCTGGTGTCTGGTTTATACACTGAGTAAAATGGGGTAACAGCTTCTAGAAGTACTGGAATGGGTTGCTCAAGTTCAGATGGGGAAATTGCATTAAAACAAACAAACAGAAAACAGATTCAGATAGGAGGGGTAAAGGGCATGTGGAGAAGCAGTCAGCCATGTGCTCCACTTGTAGCTGGACTATGTACAATCTAATTACATGCCCTCCAACATCCTGGGAACAAAATTTGGGATGCTCCTTTTTACAGTCGTACCTTGGTTTTCGAGCAGCCTAGTTCTCGAACATTTTGGCTCCCGAATGATTGAAACCTGGAAGTGACTGTTCTGCTTTTTGAACCTTCTTTTGGAAACTGAACATCTGACAGGGTTCTGCGGCTTCTTATTGGCTGCAGGAGCTTCCTGCAGCTAATCAGAAGCTGTGCTTTGGTTTTCGAATGCTCTGGAAGTCGAACAGACGTCTGGAATAAGAATAAGATCTGCCATTTGACTATTGATTCAAAACCTAAAAATGTATTTTATACAATTGACTTTTTATTTCTATTCTTTGTATATTGTATTGTTGTTTTGTTGCTATGGCCAATGGCTGGTGCAAATAATGATTCATTCATTAATTCTGGAACAGATTCCATTTGACTTCCAAGGTACAACTGTATATCCTGAGTTTTTGCACTTGCATGGGAGTGCGAGACCAAAAACACTCATTTTTTGGGTCTTGCAAGACCAAAGAGTGAGAGGCTTTCATTCCGACATGACGCAGTTAACTCATGCCAGAATGATCATCTTTTGGCCTTGTGCTCTGGTACAAGCTCGAGAGCCAGTGTGGTGTAGTGGTTAAGAGCGGTAGTCTCATAATCTGGGGAACCGGGTTCACGTCTCCGCTCCTCCACATGCAGCTGCTGGGTGACCTTGGGCCAGTCACACTTCTTTGAAGTCTCTCAGCCTCACTCACCTCACAGAGTGTTTGTTGTGGGGGAGGAAGGGAAAGGAGAATGTTAGCCGCTTTGAGACTCCTGAAGGGGAGTGAAAGGCGGGATCCCTTCCAATCAGGATTCAGGCCTCACCATGGGACTGAAACTGCCTTGGTCGCGCTGGTTGATGATCTCCGGCGGGCTAGGGACAAAGGTGAGAGCTGTTTCCTAGTTCTGCTGGATCTCTCAGCGGCCTTTGACACCATCGACCATAACATCCTTCTGGACCGTCTAGAGGGGCTGGGAGCTGGGGGCACTGTCATACAGTGGTTCCGCTCCTTCCTCCTGGGCCGTGTCCAGAAAGTGGTGGTGGGGGATGAGTGTTCAGACCCCTGGGCTCTCACTTGTGGGGTGCCTCAGGGTTCTGTCCTCTCCCCCATGCTTTTTAATATCTATATGAAGCCGCTGGGAGAGATCATCAGGGGGTTTGGACTGGGTGTTCATCAGTATGCAGATGACACCCAGCTCTACCTCTCCTTTAAATCAGAACCAGTGAAGGCGGTGAAGGTCCTGTGTGAATGCCTGGAGGCGGTTGGAGGATGGATGGCGGCTAACAGATTGAGGTTGAATCCTGACAAGACAGAAGTACTGATTTTGGGGGACAGGGAGCGGGTTGGTGTGGGGGATTCCCTGGTCTTGAATGGGGTAACTGTGCCCCTGAAGGACCAGGTGCGCAGCCTGGGAGTCATTTTGGACTCACAGCTGTCCATGGAGGCGCAGGTTAACTCTGTGTCCAGGGCAGCTGTCTACCAGCTCCACCTGGTACGCAGGCTAAGACCCTACCTGCCCGCGAACTGTCTCGCCAGAGTGGTGCATGCTCTAGTTATCTCACGCTTGGACTACTGCAACGCGCTCTACGTGGGGCTACCTTTGAAGGTGACCCGGAAACTGCAATTAATCCAGAATGCGGCAGCTAGACTGGTGACTGGGAGTGGCCGCCGGGACCACATAACACCGGTTCTGAGAGATCTGCATTGGCTCCCAGTACGTTTCCGAGCACGATTCAAAGTGTTGGTGCTGACCTTTAAAGCCCTAAACGGTCTCGGTCCTGTATACCTGAAGGAGCGTCTCCACCCCCATCGTTCAGCCCGGACACTGAGATCCAGCGCCAAGGGCCTTCTGGCGGTTCCCTCATTGCGAGAAGTGAGGCTACAGGGAACCAGACAGAGGGCCTTCTCGGTAGTGGCGCCCGCCCTGTGGAACGCCCTCCCATCAGATGTCAAAGAGATAAATAATTACCTGACATTCAGAAGACATCTTAAGGCAGCCCTGTTCAGGGAAGTTTTTAATATGTAACGCTGTACTGTTTTTAACACTGATTGGGAGCCGCCCAGAGTGGCTGGGGAAACTCAGCCAGATGGGCGGGGTATAAATAATAAATTATTATTATTATTATTATCTTCTTCTCTGGAACAAAAAAACGGGACATTCTGGGATCCAGCCAGAAGCTTGTTGGCTTCTGTAATTCCAGGACGTCCTGCTTAAAAATGGGGTGGTTGAGCGGTATGTATTTGTCCACCATGTTCTGCTACACATGTAGACCCAGCATGAGCCTTCAAGCCTGACTTTCATATGTCTCTGAATACCAGTCACTGAGAATCACAAGTTGGACTTACAGTAGCTCCTGCTTGCATCTTGTTGGCCACTGGAAGAACAGGATCCTGAATTATATAGGTCTTTGGCCTAAGTCCTTATTATGTTCTTAATCAGCTCCTATTCTGCCTCTTCCACTTCCCTACATCACCTCCTATTTACAGCCATGCTTCGCAGAAGAAACTGTTTTTATTTTTTATTTTATTCTGCAGGAGGCACAAAGATTTACACAGGGAGGGTGCAACTTAGGTTAAACATATACAGCAGCAGCCAGGGACACTGCTGTGGGTATAATCTCACAATGTTCAATCAGTTCTGTTCAGAGGGAATGATTGTAAATAAACTTCCCAGGGAGGCACAAGTCTAACATGGAGGGGCCCAGCCCTGGGGATAATTTCCGGTCTGTTGCTTTGAGTGTACTATCAAAGAAGGACTTGCATCAACCTAAATAATGTGCTAATCTTCTCCCTTCAGATAACTGGGCTTCTGCTTGTAACAAAGACATTTTAAGCTGCTTTTTTTGCACACTGGTGAACTCTGCACTGTTGCTTTTGTCTGTGTACAGTTTGCAGCGTCTCGAGGAAAACCAGGAGAGGAAGCAGCTTCCCAATGAAAAGATGTACAGTTGGAAAACCATTTCTTATTTTCTCCTCCTCTAATATTCTTCCTCTCTCCTCCTGCCCTTGCGGGTTGGTGATTCCTTCTCATGATAATTACATTTTTCTCGAATTTTTCCTGTGTCTTTTTCTCTCCCCACTCCTAGATATGGATATGTAGAATAACTACCATTGTGGAAGGAAAAAAGGGAATACTATATTGGAGAAGAAGAAGGGAGTCATGTCCTTTGCAGGAAGATACTCGATACCTTCCACCTTGATACTGCTTTTGCTCCTTTGGGGTGGAGAGAACGTTCAGGCACAGAGAGCAGGTAAGCAGGGGCACTCTTTGTAATTGAATTGTAGACAAAGGAATTATTTTGTGCTTTTTTTGTTTTTTTCACGTGTTGTGGCGTGCAGATCAAAAATTTGAAATGGATGATACATGACTTTTTTTAAAAAAATACCATTTCTTATATAGAGTTTCAGTAATTCAGACAACAACCCTATAAGGAAAGGTAAAGGTTAAGGGACCCCTGACCATTAGGTCCAGTCGTGACCGACTCTGGGGTTGCGGCGCTCATCTCGCTTTATTGGTTGAGGGAGCCGGCGTACAGCTTCCGGGTCATGTGGCCAGCATGACTAAGCCGCTTCTGGCGAACCAGAGCAGCGCACGGAAACATCGTTTACCTTCCCACTGGAATAGTACCTATTTATCTACTTGCACTTGACGTGCTTTTGAACTGCTAGGTTGGCAGGAGCAGCGACTGAGCAACAGGAGCTCACTCCATCGCGGGGATTCAAACTGCCGACCTTCTGATCGGCAAGCCCTAGGCTCTGTGGTTTAACCCACAGCGCCACCCGCGTCCCAATAAGGCAGATCAACATTATTTATTACCTCTGTATTCTGGTGACTGGGGCAGAGTCCTAGTGGCTTACCCAAGATCACTTGGCTAGTTCTTGGCCAAGGTGACAGGTGAACCAAGGACTTCTCAATTGGTAGGTCAGGTTGCAATCCCACGTACATTTACTTGGAAGTGAGTTCCATTGAACCCAGTGGGAATTGCCTTTAAAGAAAAATGCATAGCCACTACTCCATTGTAGATCTTGTAGGCAGCATGTAGGACTCTGCTAAACTTCTGGAAGAAAGAGGGGGATGCGCTGTTTTGAAAGGGATATGTGTCTTTCATTAGATCAATTGTCAAATGATCTGATAAACACCTGTGATCTTAGTCATAGATGTAACTGCCGAAGATTGAGACAAACTGGCAGTAGGAATGAAATGCATGACAAAAAAATGATTTGTGGTTAGGAATGCATGTGTTTGTTGAAGAGGTCCCTTGTTTCTGGTATGGAATCCCTGCATGCTGCAACAGATTCTGGGGCCTATTCCATACTGCACTGTCAGTTCACACAGAAGACTGTCCTGGCCTCCTAAATTTTCCTGTTGCCCTCATGACTACTGAGATCATATCCTAGAATATGCTTCTCTGGATCTATGCATTGCAAAAGTGCATTTATTTATTTGTTGATTTATTTAATCATTTGTAGCTTAAGATCAGTTAACCATAAAATTAGGAAAACTTCCTTAAAATACCCAGTTGAAATAATAAAAAGAAAGTCTTCACTGAAGATCAACAGGGAGGGAATCTGTCTGATCACAGCTGGAAGGAATTTCCACAGAATTCGACCCGTAGTGATGAGATCCTGGTGGCTATAAGATATGCAGAAGACCTCAGTGATTGGGTGGGGATTAAAAAAATCATATGAGCCTTGAGGTATCAAGTTGCTAAGGGCCTTGAAAATTAATTCACAAAACTTGAACCTGGCCTAGTAGCATATCAGCAGCCAGTGCAAGTTTAATTTAGTCCAGTGAGTCCTTCAAGGACATTATGTTCACTGAGCCTTTCTGAAGAATCTCTGATAAACCTCCGAAGAAGCTCTTTGGAACATAGTTTGAAAGTCATTGGTCTAAAACTGCATTTATTCATTGCACGAAAGCACTGACTTGGTCAAAGTTAAAAGCTTTATTCAGGGATAATCATGTATGCTTTGAAATATGAGGTCAAGATGCCCTATTGCTCTCTCAAAATGGTATCCTGGGTTTGATCCTTGACTTGCTCTTCACTGGCATGTAGCAACACTTCCTTAGCAATTGAATTCTTCAGTTGTCAAAAAACTCAGTCTCCAGTCCAATGATTCACCCCCTTTTCAACACTTAGGTTTTGTTGTTTGTATATATATATAACAAATCTTGTAAAACTTCTCACCGCTGTAAAAGAAAGCATTTCTCCAGGCTGACAATAAATAAAATATAATGGTGCTTTTAAATGAGAACATGGAATGCCAACTGTTTGCTATTACTGTCTGTGGAGGCAGGTTTGAAGGCAGGCAACTCTTGATCTGCCAAAAAGTTCTTAAGCATGTTGAGTTAAAGGGGAATGCAAGGAGGGGGAACAGAGAGCAGTCTGTTAAGATTTCAAAAGAAAATAGTTGCCTCATAGACATGCAGACAGAGTAGGCGAAAGCACAGCAGCCACAACAGAGAGAGAAAAGAGAGAAAGTTTGCATAACAAAGCAAAATCTGTTTTCAGATCTGCTTTGGGCCTTACTAAACTCTAAGGACAAACTCGGTAATGGTTCTCCAAGGTGGAACATCTTCTGTGGAAGGCTGACCAGACATTCCCCCAAGCAGAAATTGCTATGATGAGCAGAAATGTCCCCAGATGTTGTGATGTTGGTGGCTGTCTTCTTCTACCATGTCTCAGGAGACACTCATTTTTCCCTTGCAGGTTGCAAGAACGTCCACTATGACCTCGTCTTCATCTTGGACACCTCCTCCAGCGTGGGGAAAGAAGACTTTGAGAAGGTCCGCCAGTGGGTGGCTAATCTGGTAGACACGTTTGAGATCGGACCGGACAAAACCCGGGTTGGTGTTGTCCGCTATAGCGACAGACCAACTACTGAATTTGAGCTTGGGAAATATCGGACTCGGGAGGAGATCAAAGAAGCTGCAAGGAATATCAAATACTATGGGGGCAATACAAATACTGGTGATGCCCTACGGTACATCAACACGTACAGCTTTTCCACAGAGGCTGGTGGGAGGCCAAGTGACCGCACTATCAAAAAAGTGGCTATTCTTCTGACAGATGGCCGGAGCCAGGATTATGTCTTGGATCCTGCCACTGCAGCTCATAAAGCAGGCATAAGGATCTTTGCTGTAGGGGTTGGTGAGGCCCTCAAAGAAGAGCTGGATGAAATTGCTTCAGAGCCCAAGTCCGCCCATGTGTTTCATGTCTCAGATTACAATGCTATTGACAAGATACGTGGGAAACTGAGGAGAAGGCTTTGTGAAAGTAAGTAAGAAAGTCATTTCTTTGGCACAAAGGTTTTCACAGCCAATCTTCTATGGGCTTGGAGAGCTATGGCTTCATTAGATGTGGTAAAATGAAGGTACCACCACATGTCAGGTTAAATTAAGAATGTATAATTTTATGTAGAATGTTTTAACATGTACTCTTTCTATCTTAGCAGTCTACTTGAATTTAAGTCAATGGATGTGGCCTTGGACCCATGCTCTCATGTGGACTTGATGGTCCATATGATGCTAAATATGACGTACATATTTAGCAATGTACATAGCATGTGACTCTTTCATATATGATGATGCCATCACACATGAGCTTTTCTTCACTCAATGGTTATGTGACTTGTAAGGTTGAAAGAGAGACAATGTGTTCATTTAAAGGCACCTAGGGGAGTTAGGGGATAGTACCCTGATATCTAGAGATCTCTGTTGGGCGGAAGGCCTACAGCATGGGTAGGCAAACTAAGGCCCGGGGGCCGGATCCGTCCCAATCACTTTCTAAATCTGGCCCGCAGATGGTCTGGGAATCAGTGTGTTTTTACATGAGTAGAATGTGTCCTTTTATTTAAAATGCATCTCTGGGTTATTTGTGGGGCATAGGAATTCATTCATTTCCCCCCCCCCCCCAAATATAGTCCAGCCCCCCCACAAGATCTGAGGGACAGTGGACTGGCACCTTCTGAAAAAGTTTGCTGACCCGTGGCCTACAGTTTAGTGGTTGAACATCTGCACTGCATGCAGAAGGTCTCGGGTTCAATCTGTGGTATCCCTGTCCCTGGTAGGACAGGGAAAAACTTTTGTTAGAAGCTCTGGAAAGCTTCTGCCAGTCAGTATTGGTAATACTGAGCTAAATGGACCAATGATCTGACTTGATAAAAAGCAGACTGTACATCATGAAAAGGCCATTATGGAGACAGCCTCCAATGTATCATAGAAAGCAGCTTTGCACATTTAAATTTTATTTTAATTGAAAGGCTTCACACACCCACACACCCACACACCATTAAATAGACTACAGGAAGCTCCCAAATGCTTTGGATTTTGCATCTGAGGGCTTGTCCCCAGAGCAGTCTTTGGCCTTACACATATTGTTAGACTCCAATTCCCATCAGCCCCAGCCAGCATGGCCAATGGTCAGGGATGATGGGAGTTGCAGTCCAGCAATGTCTGGAGGGCTAAATATTTCCATCCCTGGTGTACAGCTGTCTTCTATTGAGTTAGAACATTGGCCCATCAAGTTGAGTATTGTCTACCCTAACTGGCAGTGGTTTTTGCAGAGTTTGAGATCTCCAGTCCTTCCTTCAGATGTCAGGGATTAAATCTAGGACGACCTGCATGCCAACCAGATGCTCTATCACTGAACTACTCCCCTTCTCTGTGTGTGAGGTGTCCCTGCTGATTTAGACCTTTCTGTGTGCTCTCTTAGAAGTTTCAGAAATATGCTCCTTGGACGTCTTCATACAGATGAATCAGACAAGGTCTTGTCATAGGATTCAGCAGACTTGCGGTCTTGGGCAGTTGTCAGTTCTCAGAGAGCTGACAGGCTAGAAGATGTTTAAGGCAGACATAGGAAACAAACGTGACTAAGGTTCAATTTACACATTGGGCAGAATCTTACCATTCTTTCCTCTGCATTCCTGTATTCTGAGCTGCCTGGGCAGGCTGAGAATCTGACTAGAGGAAGTGTGACAGAGAGAAGTTGTTAATAGCTCTTCCACTTTTAAACCTTCCCAGCAAAATCCCCCTCACTAAGCTGATGGGGAGAAGATACAGGGACTCCATCTCAACAATGCAGAAATTTGGGTAAGCCATTGGAATGCCATGCAGCAATGCATTCTAAAATAGCTGGATATCGAAACCTCGTTGTGATTTACATGTGCTTAACACAGAGACGTGGTCATTAAAGTAGCTCAGATTGCGCTGGCTGGCTAAGAATATTCCTTTCTCCTCTTGGTGGTGCAGCACACTGCTTGTTTAGGAACCGGCCGGTTATTTATTCTAGCTGAAATTGCAGGGTTAGTGTCCCAAACTCCCCTGACATCAAGGAGTTACACTCAAAAGGCTGGATTTCCTGCTTTCAGCCTACAGTATGATCATCTCCAGGTTTTAATGTTGAAATGTCCTCTGGTGCAGTCGGGTTGATGCATCCAATCAGGGGCATACAACGGGAGGGCACCGCTCGCATGGTGTCTGTACAGGCTGCCACGTGTGCCCAGTCTGTACGGGTTGCCATGCATGTGCTACCAGGCAGTTTGCCCCGGCCTTCAGCGTCCTGCCCCAGGTGCCGGAGAGCATTCATCCACCACTGCATCCAATTGATGGCCGGTTCATCATGGTTCCATGTGCGTCACAAGTTACCGTATCTTTCGCTCTATAAGACGCACCAGACCACAAGACACACCTAGTTTTTGGAGGAGGAAAACAAGAAAAAATATATTCTGAATCTCAGAAGCCAGAACAGCAAGAGGGATTGCTGCGCAGTGAAAGCAGCAATCCCTCTTGCTGTTCTGGCTTCTGGGATAGCTGCGTAGCCTTCATTCGCTCCATAAGACGCACACACATTTCCCCTTACTTTTTAGGAGGGAAAAAGTGAGTCTTATAGAGCAAAAAATAAGGTACTTTTCTTTGATAAAAATTCATTTCGTCACTTCTGGTCTATGCTTGGAAATTCATACCTTGGAAGGAAGAGCTGAGATTTGACTTCTTGAGAATATGTTTCTGTGTGAGAGCTGCAAGTCACCTTAAATTGTGAAACCTCAATTTACCTGTATGTGACTGAATACCACTGAAAACAGTGGCAGTTTAGAAGCACACTGTGAACTATAGCGAAAACTATGGCTTTCCGCAAAGAATCCTTTGAACTGTAGTTCATTGAGAGGGGTGAGGATTGTTAACAACTACAATTCCCAGCACCCTGAACAAACTACAGTTCCAATGGTGCTTTGGGGGAAGCCATGAATCTTAAAGTGGTATTAGAGTGCTTTAGATGATATAATGCGGATATGAACAAGGAATGATAGTTTATGGGTTAGTGAAACCTTCAGCTCCATTCATTCATGACACCCTGCCAGAGAATGATTTCTCTCTTGGGCTGACTGGCTTCCTTCTCTTTCCATAGTTCCACGCCCAGTTTCAGAGTTCTTGCAATGTCACAAATTGTGATTCCCCCCCTCTCAGCTCTGCATACTTTTCAGCCCCCTCAGTGTCACTCATGAAGCCATAAAATCCCACACAAAACCAGAATGGTCCAAAATCTTTGTCTGTCTCGCGGGTCCCAAAATGGCTTTTCCTTGACCGTATCTCATTTCAACCCTCCAGGAACTTTGCAGTTTTATGAATGCTTTCTCATTTTAGCTGAATTCCTGAGGGCTCGACAGGAATCTGGAGAGTGAATTGAGGCTCTACAGTTTCACTCTGCCAGATGTGCTCATGTACCACAGGCGATGTGGCAGAGCAAAACATGTTCTTTAGTTTGTCCTGTTCAGCTGGAATGGGACTCAGTTCAGCTGACCATGTGGCCCAATTCTCATGTTCATTTCTGGTCGTCAAGCCAATGCAGCCTCTGTGATTGTTGGGAACCGATTGACGTGCTGTTCACTGCTTTCAATGGTCTGTTGGCCAAAAGGCAATATATAAATAAGCCATAGCATAATATTCAATGCCAGGGTCATAGTAGCAGCGATAGCTAGAAGCAAGCTTAGTGGTGCTCCTACCAGTGGGCCAACAAAATGACATTTTATTCTGAGCATGGGGTTGTTCCTAGAATTGTTCTTCTGATGTTAACTTGAAAAGGAAACTAAAATCGCTGATTCTCCCAGTTTTACCTTTACGTGGCATTCTTAAAGTGTGTGCTTTCTTGAAAGTACCAAACCAACAGCTGATCCCAGGATACACCAGGCTCTTCTGAGTTTTGTTTGCTCATTGCCAGAGGGCTAGTTTGCTTCCCTTTTTATAGCTTCAATGAGAGGAGGATTTATTTTTGTGTGTGCAAAATGGGATTTGTCCTTCCGCAAAATGCAAACATAACCTAGGAACTGGGGTCACGTTGGTCACCAACCCTGCTATTCATGATGGGTGGGTCAGTGAGCTACTGAGTCAAGAATTTGTCCCCATCTCAGGATGTCTTACTGCAGATGTTCAGCTTTTTTGTTAGGGAAGGGAAACAGAGGACAGCATTTGTTCTTCCCATCTCATGGGAGTGGTACCATCATCTAAGTATGTAGCTTCCAATGGAATTTTGTAAAAGCTGTACTCCAAAATGTAGCTTTCTATTAATGGGCAGAACTGGTCGACTCGTATTTGGGATGTCCTGGACGTGTAGGCTTTTTGGGGGGGAGGAAACCTAATGCCACCTTGTATTCTGCCTCAGCTCTTTAGGGAGATAAAAACCAAATGAAACAATTATTTTCTGGCTGTAAAGCTTTTTGTTTTTTTTCTATAGGATCATGCAAATGCAGCTCCCCCCAAAAACACACACCAGCTAACACAGCAATTGAAATAGTACAATACTCACTACCTCTGCATCCCCTTTTCATTCTGCTGTATCCATAAATACATCCCAACATAGGAGCTGACTCCTGGAGGGTCAAGGTCGCTTTGGTCAAATATAAAATATTTGAGGAGGTCAGCCTCCCTCCAAGGTTTATGGGCATTTCCATTCAATTTTGTGGATGTGCTGCATCATGTGATTGATTGTGTGGGGCTGGGATGGCTTAGCCCACAATATTTTGGTCAAGTTGGCACCCCTGCACTCCAATACCAGTTGAGCATCCTCCCAGATCCAGTATGGCAGTATGTGGCTACTAGATTGCATTAAGCTGGATAATAAACAACAACAACAACAACAACAACAATTTATTATTTATACCCCGCCCATCTGGCTGGGTTTCCCCAGCCACTCTGGGCGGCTTCCAACGGAACACTAAAATACAATAACCTATTAAACATTAAAAGCTTCCCTAAACAGGGCTGCCTTCAAATGTCTTCTAAAAGTTTGGTACTTATTTTTGTAGTCACAAAGTGCAGGAGATATGCAGGAAAATATGATCCAGGTCACATTTAAGAGCAAACTTGCCTAGTTTGCACTTTTCAAAACAAATGTGAACTGAAACATCACTATCCTTCAGAATTTTCACTTCTGAGAATTTTGCAATTCAGTTTCCCAGCCAATTCATGTGTCCAAAAAGCATGTACTAGGGTAAAGGGTATTCATGAAGGAACATAGCAATGTCAATAACATGCAAAAGTGCATTGTATTAGGTGAAACAGTTGTGCAGAAATGTGTATATTAGGGGAAATTGCATGCAAAAATGTGTGTATTAGGATTCACCTTAGAAAGCTGATGAATCCTCAGAAGGATTTAAAAAAAATAGTATTTTTTTATTGATTTTATATACCACCCAGTACCCCCTGGTCTCAGGGCAGATCACGTGAAAAAAAGAAAAAGAATTTTGCAAACTGATGTAAAGAACCAAACTTAAGATTTGGGGATGAAAAGTTAAACTGAGAGAAATCCAAATTGACAGATTTGTCTGTCCCTAGTCATAAAGCGGAACATGGCTGGCATCTGTCTGTCTCGGGAGACAATGGAAGACTGCCCCTTTGGAGATGAAAAAATGTTAGCTGATGTCATTCTGCTTTTGATGAAGCCCAGCTCCCCTTTGGACTGCAGCTTTCTGAAGGAACTTTCCAATTCTACATTCTCTTTTAACCAAACATCTAATGGATGTCACTTCCCCTGAAATTTTGATTCTCACAGCTGACTTCCCTTCCCACCTTCCAGACTCTTGGTGAGGGGAGGAGGAGTACTGCTCAAGTCTAGACATGTAATTCTGTCTCTTTGATTACTTAAGCAGCTGTAGCGAATCGATGCCTCCCAGGAACAGAGGTTATAGTGGAGTAGGTGGAAAAGTGGGAACCCTAAACCTCCACTGCTGATTAGAAGGCAAGGCATGGGGCTATGGAGATTGCTGGCAACAAGCTGAAAACTTTGCTTGCGCATAAGGCTGCAGAGGGGCAATGTGGTTTGAGAATCTGCCAAGTTGTGTTTCGTAGCAATATGTGCAGGCGAAAGCACTGGGACAGAGCAAGGGTGCATATCACTCCTGGCTTCTCCAAGGGCTGAATTCAAAGATGCTCCACTAATGTAAATCACCTGTGTTGTTGTTGTTGTTGTTGTTGTTGTTGTTGTTGTTGTTGTTAATTTATTTATTTAGATCCTTCCTTTGCAAAGCTCCTTGGGATTTTCAAAGGTATGTTAATGAATGGAATGCCAGCAATAGCAGGAACAATCCTGAGCAGAGAAAACTGAAAGGTGAAATATCTAAAGAACTATCACACGGGAGGTGTGTAAACTTGTTTTCTGCTGCTCCAGAGGGTAGGACCCAAACTAATGGATTCAAATTGCAAGAAAAGAGATTCTGACTAAGCATTAGGAAGGACTTTCTGACAGCAAGGGCTGCTTAGCTGTGGAACGGACTCCCTTGGAAGGTCGTGGACACTTAGGACCCAGGGAAGCTGGCTATGGAGGGAGAAGAAGAACATCTTCAGCAGAAGGTCCCCAGTTTAATCCTTGTGATCTCCAGATAGGACTGGGAGACCTCTGCCTGTAACCCTGGAGAACCATTGCCAGCCACTGTATACTGTACTGATGGGACAAATGGTTTGACACAGAATGAGGCAGCTTCCTGTTTTCCTAGTGAAGAGAATCCTAGAGTTGGAGAGAACCTCCTGGAGCAGCTAGTCAAGGCCTCTGATGTAAGCAGAGTTGTTGTTGTTGTTTAGTCATTTAGTCGTGTCCGACTCTTCGTGACCCCATGGACCAGAGCACGCCAGGCAGTCCTGTCTTCCACTGCCTCCCACAGTTTGGTCAGAGTCATGTTTGCAGCTTCGAGAACACTGTCCAACCATCTCGTCCTCCGTCGTCCCCTTCTCCTTGTGCCCTCCATCTTTCCCAACATCAGGGTATTTTCCAGGGAGTCTTCTCTTCCCATGAGGTGGCCAAAGTATTGGAGCCTCAGCTTCACAATCTGTCCTTCCAGTGAGCACTCAGGGCTGATTTCCTTAGGAATGGATACGTTTGATCTTCTTGCAGTCCATGGGACTCTCAAGAGTCTCCTCCAGCACCATAATTCAAAAGCATCAATTCTTCGGCGATCAGCCTTTTTTATGGTCCAGCTCTCACTTCCATATGGAAATGGAAGCAGAGTTAAAGGTAAAGGTAAAGGGACCCCTGACCGTTAGGTCCAGTCATAGCTGACTCTGGGGTTGCGGCGCTCATCTCACTATATAGGCCAAGGGAGCCGGCGTACAGCTTCCGGGTCATGTGACCAGCATGACTAAGCCGCTTCTAGCGAACCAGAGCAGTGCACGGAAACGCCGTTGACCTTCCCACCGGAGTGGTACCTATTTATCTACTTGCACTTTGACGTGCTTTTGAACTGCTAGGTTGGCAGGAGCAGGGACTGAGCAACGGGAGCTCACCCCATCGCGGGGATTCGAACCACCAACCTTCTGATCGGCAAGCCGAAGAGGCTCAGTGGTTTAGACCACAGCGCCACCCGCGTGTTAACCCGCAGAGTTAGAAGTTCCCAAAACAGATGGTTGTCCCCCTGGGGTCTAGAGGAGGGAGAACCTACTCTAGGTGAGCATACCCTCCAACATTTCTCAAATGTAAATAGGGATGTCCCATTCCATAATGATAATTTTACTATTTATACCCCACACATCTTACCTGGTTGCCCCAGCCAGTCTGGGCAGCTTCCAACATATATAAAAACATAATAAACTATTAAAAATTAAAAAAAAAATCAACAACTTCCCTATACAGGATTGCCTCCAGACGGCTCAGGGGTTGGATAACTCCATACCCTCCAACATTTCTTCATTGAAAATAGGGACGTCCCACATACCCTCCAACATTTCTCCTATGAAAATAGGGACATCCTAAGGAAAAGTGGGACATTCCAGGATCATATCAGAAACAGAACGGCTTCTCTAAATCAGGGGCATCCCTAGAAAATAAGGGCACTTGGAAATAACCAGCATATCAGCACCTATCCTAGTTGTTGTTGTTGCTTTACATGACCGCAATACCTCAAGGACTGCCTCTGAACCAACCTGGACCTTGTGATCATCTCCTGAGGCCCTTCTTTGTGTGCCTCCTCCGTTAGAGATCTAGAGGGTGGCAACACAAGGATGGACCTTGTCTGCTATGGCTCCCCTCTCTGGGAGCGCTCTCCCCAGGGAGGCTTGCCTGGTGCCTTCATTGCATATATTTCAGTGTCAGGCAAAAACGTTACTCTTCAATCTGGCCTTGGACTGATTAAACCTTCTATGACCTTTGAAATGTGATTATGGGAGGGGGTGGTGGTTATTGGTTTGTATTTGTATTTGTTTATTATGTATTTTTTTGTCCTTGTTTTCTATTTTTATGTTGTGAACTGACCTATGGTTTTCAGGTGAAGGGTGATATGCAAGTTTAATTCATAATAGTAAAAATAATTAATGGGGTATCTCCTTCCTGTAAAATGTTACCAAACTAATAAGTAGCGGGGTACCCTATTACAGGTCACTAGGGCAGACTGACAGTCTCAACAACCTGGGATACAAATGTGTACAGGTTTTTTGGCATGGTTGGTTGTCAGAGATAGAGTGGTACGTTGGTTCTCGAAATAAATCTGCTCTGGGAGTCCGTTTGATTTCTGAAATGCTTCAAAAACCAAGGTGCGGCTTCCGATTGGCTGCAGGAGCTTACTGCAGCCAATCGGAAGCTGCAGAATCCATGTCGGATGTTCGGCTTCTGAAAAACATTCACAAACCAGAACACTCACTTCCGGGTTTGCGGTGTTCAGGAGCCGATTTGTTCAGGAGCCAAGACGTTCAGGAACCAAGTACCATTGTCATGATATTGGTATGCTGTGCCACATGGGTGCGTTTTCAAAAGGGTGTCCCATATAGTGAGGCTGGATGGGTTGGAGAGAAATCAAGCAAATAATTCCCATATAATTGAAGAGCTGATGTTATGATGGAAAACACCCAGTTCATCAAATGGGTGCTATTCCCCTCACACCCAAGAAAATATGTTTAACGTATAAATAGCATGGTTGAAAAGGGACGCGGGTGGCGCTGTGGGTTAAACCACAGAGCCTAGGACTTGCCGATCAGAAGGTCGGCGGTTCGAATCCCCGTGACGGGGTGAGCTCCCGTTGCTCGGTCCCAGCTCCTGCCAACCTAGCAGTTCGAAAGCACATCAAAGTGCAAGTAGATAAATAGGTACTGCTCCGGCAGGAAGCTAAACGGCATTTCCGTGCGCTGCTCTGGTTCGCCAGCTTAGTCATGCTGGCCACATGACCCGGAAGCTGTACGCTGGCTCCCTTGGCCAATAAAGTGAGATGAGCACTGCAACCCCAGAGTCGGCCATGACTGGACCTAATGGTCAGGGGTCCCTTTACCTTTACCTTTAGCATGGTTGAAAAGACACTACTTGCCCCTCTTATATTTATTCATTTGTTTCTCTCTCTCTCTCTCTCTCTCTGTGAAACAACCCTAAGCAGGGATCTGATACAAATATGAAAGCTGAGAAATTGCATTAGTGAGCTGCAGTGACATCTGCTGGATGTTTTTTTTAAAAAAATAAAAAATAAATCAGGATTCTTTCCGAGCGAATTCCAGTAAACAACCATGTAATGCTGCACGACAAATCAGAAGGCGTTTTCAATAAATCATCTTGATTACTTTTAATCGAGGAAGTGTATGTGCAGCCCAACTGACTGTAAAAGTCGCTCTTCTGTACCAGAACAGCTGTGCAATACTGGGCTTTGAGGCGCTCAGCCTTTTAAGACGGTAACAGGGTTTGACTGAATTAAAAAAATGAGTTGAAAACAATTGTGCCACAAATTTGCATGGCTTTCAGCACCCTTTGAACAAGACATACTGTACATTTGGATGCGAATGACCCAAGAAGATCAGGCCACCTATTTGAAACTAGAACCAGTGAATCAACTACCCTTTGAAAAAGGTCGTCGTTCCTATCTATTCTCACCACGCTAAAAGCCAAATGGCCAATTTCAGAAAGTGGACTAAAAAATAACAATTTCTACCCAGCTCCAGTGTCTGGCAAGCAGTTCATCTCTTACCATTTGCCAGAACAAAGATCAATGGGTTTAAAGTACCCCAGGGCTCTGCCTGTCCCTTCACAGACTCGCCAGGCTTTCATGGCTGGCCCTATGCCCCATCCCTTCCACCCTGGACTGGGTGCAAAGCCAATCCTAACCCCCAGCCCATCAGCAGAGATCAGTCCAAGGGATAGTGCAGTCCCCATCTATCCTGCAGATTCATAGTATTATCATTGGAAGGGACCCTGAGGGTCATCTAGTCCAACTCTCTGCAATGCAGGAATTTGCAGGTGTCCCATGCGGGGTTCGAACCTGCAACCTTGGCGTTACCAGTGCCTTGCTCTAACCAACTGAGCTATGATCAGCTGACCACCATTCTCTGCATGCTTTTCCAGGCTTGTTTGCAGAAGTGCTTTTATATAGTGGCTGGTTTGGGCCATGATACAGCCAAGGCTCTGCCTTGCCCCTTAAATTTGTTATTTCCCCTTCCTTTTCTGCAGCCAGCCACCGTGCCAGCCAGGCCAGGGCTAAATATCCACATTTTCTTAAGTGCTTTCCAAGGGTATTTATTTCCTTCAAAATATTTACTCAAATCCTTCTGGTGGCATTTGCTTTTTTATGTGGGTAGGGATAAAACACCCTTCCTTAAAAACCATCTGTCTCTGTAGCCTTAACAAAGAGAGAAGAACAATTGACCTTTCATGGGATTTTTGAGCAGAGACCAAGGAAGAGGAGGAGGAGGAGGAGGAGGAGGAGGAGGAGGAGGAGGAGGAAAGAGAGTCTCTACCTAGACAAATGTTGGCATCTGGCAAATGTGACAGAGTTCAGCTTGTTGCCTGGCTGTGATTTACAACCTGAGGCCATAATCGTCCCACGCAGGCGGGAGGCCATTAGGTTTAATCCTGGCATCCTTGTCCGGAGAGAGGCACAATAAAGAAGGTGATGTCTTTTATTGGACAGTTCTCGCTATGCCCACTTTGTCTTTTTCATCCTTCGGGGCCAACGGGTGACTTCAAAGCAACCCTCTTGCTAAATAGTTCTTAACTTTGACAAAGTACGGTAAAGCGTGGCAAGTGTCTGAAACTCTCGTGGCCTTTATATGTGGTACCCAGGATTATTTCTTTAAATGTGGCGTTAGGATAGTAGAAACGTATGCTCCTGCTATCCTGCACTAGCCTGTTCCAGATCACAGAACCTAAATTCTGAACCTTAGAATCCAGATCCTGAGGACCAGGAAAATAACTTTCCCCAATCGCTGCATTTCCAGGGCAGGAAAAGTTTGTCCTGCAGATATTGATGTGAGAAGGAGCACAGCTTGGAACACCCTCTTCACATGCATGAAGATTCAGGTGTAACCAGGGATGCTTGAGCTCCATTTTTTTCAGATTTGCTATGAACTAACCAGAACTGCACTTCTCAAATAAATGTACAGATTGGAATATTTGTTGCCTTAGGATTTTGCACTGTTCTCAGTTCAACAAAGGGTCCAAAATGTATATTTGGGGGAGGAAATTCATTTCAAAATGCATTTTTGGAGAGACATCTATTTGATCCTGACCAACAGACACAGGTTCTGCTTCTTCTTCTTTGGCGATCACTCATAGCCAAGTAAGATTGTCTTCCATGAACACAGTTTTAACAGTGAGTCCATAAGTGACAGTGGAGGCCAATTCTGGATCCACATGTCCTTCCACAGTGGGGACATAGGTTTCCAGGTGGGAGTTGATCACGGTGTGGATTTGCCAAATGTGCCTTCCTCTTAGCTTGCTTCTCCTTTCCGTCCTGAGTTCAAATGTCTTCCAACCCATGACACCTTTGGTAAAGGCTGTTCTCCAATTGGAGCGCTCACAGGCCAGTGTTTCCCAGTTGTCGGTGTTTATACTACATTTCTTTTAGATTTGCCTTGAGAGAGGTTTTTTTGTTGACCACCAGTATTACGCTTTCCATTTTTAAGTTCGGAATAGAGTAGTTGCTTTGGAAGATGATAATCAAGCATCCGCAAAACATGGCCAGTCCAACAAAGTTGGTGTTGAAGAATCATCGCTTCGACACTTGTGATCATTGCTTCTTCCAGTACACTGGCATTAGTTCGCCTGTCTTCCCACAACATTTCCCCCATTCCCATAGAAAGAAAATAAAGGCTGGGTATCGGAAGAAAAAGGCTCCTGAAATAGATGAAAATTTCCCCAAACCTCAAATTGTCCCACAAACAACAACAACAAAAACAACTTCTTGTAGCCTACCTCTGGTAAAAACCCCAGTTTCAAAGTTAATTCACAGAGGGCATTGGGAAACTCATCAATCTCTACCTAGGATGTAATTGTGCAAGGAAGCCCAGCTATGCTGACCAAATTTTTTTGATGTATGTTTTTTGGGACCACAAAGCGGGCAGCAGCAACCACAACACTTGGGATACTCATTGAATTTGCTTCTGTCAGACTCTTCTCCTTGATTTTGAGGAGCTGCCTTTTCCAGATCCATTTTCTGGAATGGAATTCAAAATGTCAGGATCAGCTACACTTCAGGATGCAGAGTTCTGGAATTTTGCAAGTGAGAGGAAGGAGCTCATGGAGTTTCTTGACACAGCCCAGATAACCGCTTTGTCCCTTGATTCTATTGAGCATGTGGCATAGGTCTTGGGAGTCAGTTAGTGGTGACAGGCTTTCCTCGGCTGGTTGCAAAGAGCACTGGACTTGTGAGTAGGCCTCCTTCCTTCCAGCATGGAGCCGAAGTGTTAATGTGCTGGGCAGGCTGGCTCCAGAATCCTCCTCTGAGGGCCTTCCCTTGAACGTACACTTCCCCCCTCTGTGGACACATCATCGTCAACTTCCCCTCACACCATTGACCTGTCAAGATTCTTGCTGGGCGAACAACGCAGGGTGTTCAATCCGGCCGTGACCCCCAGGGAACTGGCAGCTGCAGAAGTCTGACCTGCTCATAGATCCCTCCAGGGTTGGCGTGCTACTGGGCTTCAGAAAGGCGATTTGTCTTTGTTTCATTTAGGGATCTGACAGAGCTTCACCGACTGCAAGGTTTCGTTGCCAAGCCAGATGAGGTCAAGCTGTGCAGAAGCAGAAGCAGCCTTGGGACTCTATACTTACTAGGGACAGCTGTGTTCAGGGCCCATATTGGACAGAAACAGCTATGCTGTGTGTGGTGCTGATTTACTGCAGTGTGTTCTGTGACCATCTGACAATTAAACTGCTTAATGTGTGGTTGAATAATATTATGTTGTTGTTTTTGTTTTAAAAAAATATGACATACTTTTTTGGTTTTTTGTTCTTCTCTGAAAATTCAGCTAAATTCAGGATATCAGAAAGTAAAGCCAGAGTTTTATTTAGTTGATTGCAGGGGCCAGATTTGAATGTGAAACTTCTTGGTTATGGTTATCAGTCTTGGACATTAAGACACTCTTTGAATTGTAGTTCTGTGTGGGGAATAGGGGTCTTCTCACAGCTCTCAGCAACTTTTACAAACTACAGTTCCCAAGATTCTCTGGGGTCAATCATGACTGTTTAATGTGGCATAATACTATACCCTCCAACATTTCTCCGATGAAAATAGGGATGCCCTATTCAATACTACAGTGGTACCTCGGATCAAGTACTTAATTCGTTCTGGAGGTGCGTTCTTAACCTGAAACTGTTCTTAACCTAAAGCACCACTTTAGCTAATGGGGCCTCCTGCTGCTGCCGCGCCACCGGAGCACGATTTCTGTTCTCATCCTGAAGCAAAGTTATTAACGTGAAGCACTATTTCTGGGTTAGCGGAGTCTGTAACCTGAAGCGTATGTAACCTGAGGTACCACTGTACTACTACTACTAATAAGAATAATAATACTGTATTTATACCCCTCCCATCTGACTGGGTTGCCCAGCCACTGTGGGTGGCTTCCAACATATATAAAAACATAAACACTGAAAAAAAACTTCCCTATGCAGGGCTGCCTTAAGATGCTTTCTAAAGGTCATATAGTTACTGATCTCCTTGTTTCAGGTTGCATAACTCCATACCCTCCAACATTTCTCTGATGAACATAGGGATGTCCTAAGAAAAAGTGGGACATTCTGGGATCATAGCAGAAACCGGGACTGCTTCTGTAAATCTGGGACTGTCCCTGGAAAATAGGAACACTTTGGAGTATCTGTGATATTGCATTAAATGGATAGTGCACTCAGAAGCAGGGTCACACCACACAACCAAATGAGAATGAAAGAAATGCTAACAGAAGCCTGCCAAACTCAGAGAGATGCACTGCTTTATTATTTGACAATATAATACGCTTCCCTATGATCCACAGCTGTATAGCTATTGAACAAGTTTGTTTAGTGTGGAGGAAGGAGGAGCAATGGGACTGTGCTGGAATATGATATTCCTAATTTCCTTGGCCAGTATTTTCCCCCAAAGGACAACTATGTGTGTATGAAAAGTGTCAGGACATCTGGAAACCTGCTTGGCACTTCCTGGTCCCACTTGTTTGGTTATTTCCCAATAACGGAGCTGTCAGCTGTGCTGCTAAATTTTGCCACCATCAGGGGAAATGTGGGGAGCCTGGGCCAGGAAAGTGAATATAATTTCCATAAGATTACCAACATTGCTCTCTAAATTGCAGCCTTATTCATCATGGGCATAAGGGTGGGTATTTATATCGCTGTAGCTGTGGTGTAATGGATGGAGCATCAAACAAGGACTAGTAAGATGGAGATACAAATCTGCCCTCTGCCCTGATGCTCACTAGATGATATTAGACCAGTCATTCCTTCTTGTTGTTGTTGTTGTTGTCGTTTAGTGTGTCCGACTCTTCCTGATCCCATGGACCAGAGCACGCCAGGCACTCCTGTCTTCCACTGCCTCCCACAGTTTTGTCAAACTCATGCTGGTAGCTTCGAGAACACTATCCAACCATCTCGTCCTCTGTCATCCCCTTCTCCTTGTGCCCTCCATCTTTCCCAACATCAGGGTCTTTCCAGGGAGTCTTCTCTTCTCATGAGGTGGCCAAAGTATTGGAGCCTCAGCTTCACGATCTGTCCTTCCAGTGAGCACTCAGGGCTGATTTCCTTAAGAATGGAGAGGTTTGATCTTCTTGCAGACCATGGGACTCTCAAGAGTCTCCTCCAGCACCATAATTCAGAAACATCAATTTTTCCATTCCTTCTTACTTCCCTTACTTTGCATGGTGGTTGTGAGGCTACAATGAGAATAGGTTAACCACATACATCATGAGTGGGGAGGTGGAATCTTACCTCCCTACCATCATAGGCCAACTTTGGCAGGTGGGTGGGACTTGCCACCTGTCAGTCATCTGACACCAGTTAATTGGCAGTGCCTGAAGATCTAGCATGAGCTGTGCCTTTACCTGCCCTACATCTGATGTCATATATAATGTTAGTCATTCTGCTGGTGGGAGTGGCTTGCCTGAAATGGCCTGTTGGGCCAAATGGGCCTGATTAGACCCTTGGGTTGAAGTTCCCCACTACTGATGCACACCACCTTATTCTTTCATTGCAGGGGGTTGGACTAGATGTTCTGTGGGTCCCTTTAAGCTCCACAATTCTATGATTCTATGAGAGAAAAGGGCAGGGGAAGGAAGGAAGGAAGGAAGGAATACTTTGGGCTTCCATAGTGGATGTATAATGGTGCTATTGAAATAATAATAATAATAATAATAATAATAATAATAATAATAATAATAATATATTTATACCCCGCCCATCTGGCTGGGTTTCCCCAGCCACTCTGGGCAGCTTCCAACAGAATATTAAAATACTATAACCTATTAAACATTAAAAGCTTCCCTATACTTTTAATGTTTAATAGACTTTTAATATTTAATAGAAGTAGACAGTAGAGGCATGTGGGACTCAAACCACCTCCTGCTTTTTTCTCAAAGATGGCAAAAGTTTTGTTCTTTCTTTTGTTCTGCAGAACAGATTTCTGCAAGGCACGTTGGTTGCTAAGGAAAATCAAAGTTAACGTACAATATTATGCTGCTCATAAATGACAGTTTCCTTGTTGAGAATAAGCAGTCTTGTTTGAAAAACCTTTGTGGCACTAATTTCCAGCCTAACAAAGTTAACACAGCAGCCCTTCATTTCTTATTGACAGAAGCATTAAAGGAATCTTACTTTTGAAAAGTGGGTTTCTGAATCTGGAGTTTGGAACTAAACAGGAAGGAGACAGTTCTTGAGTGGGTGGACAACGCCTCCCCCATTAGAAGTATGTTTTAAGTCTCTAGTCGCTACCAAATTTTAGACATTCTTCCTTAAGCAAAACATCTGAGGAATTTTGAGCGAAGCCAAGAGTTCCAATAACAGCCTAACTCCAAAGCAGCTTAACTCATTAGGGATGTGTCAGGAGTGTTACGGAACTGCTATTAGCACCATCCTTGCATTGAGTCCTACCCCTCTCTGATTTGTAATATGTTATCCTATGTCCTCACATCATTATATCGTCTCAAGTCCCCACCCTTGCTAGTTACAGCCAATTAATGTGCCACACACACACATATAGTGTGGTGACATCAAGACACAGGATAAGCTTAATTACTTTTTGCAGAAGGCAAGAACTCAACCCAAGTTTATTTTTAGGGTGGATCAGTGTGTTCTCTGTAAGTTCTGCTGTAAGACTTCTCCCAGAGACATCTGGTTGTCCCTTGTTGGAACACAATGCTAGTCCAGGTGGACCTCTGGTCTGATCCAGCACTGCTGTCCTTGAGTTCTATTAATGTAAGGTTTATCATGTGAGTTCTTTAACAGCTATCCTGTCTATCTGTGTTAGCTAGACTTCCACAACAAATTGATCACTGTAGACTGAATTTGACCATGTTCACATGGGCATTTTTTCCAGCCTTTCATTTGTTTCACTTCTCCTGATCAGATAAGCTCCTTACCAATAGTTGGACCCTATACATATCCAGTAACATCTGTTGGGGAAAGTGCAAGGTTCCATCCCCTCCGAGGGTTTGGGGGCTGCACATTCCTTCTAGTAAGGAATTTGCTAACATTAGAATAGATTTTTAAAATATCACTGGCTAGAAGTGAGGGAAGTGTCTGTATTCTGGAAATAAGGTCGTTCTGAGTGGGGATGATACTGTAATTCACCGATGGAGAATTTGTGGCCCTCTAGTTGTCGCTGCAATCCAGTTCCCATCAGCGTCAGCAAGAGAAGAGAAGCTATTTTTTGTTCACATTCTAATGCATAGGAACTGAAACACAGTTATCTTGTTAAAATTGCACTTTTGTCAAGTGGTTCTTCAACCAAATGATGTGTACAGAAATGAGCATATATGAGGAACTTATTGGTGAAGATAACATACAGAAATACATTACGTTGAAGAAGTGCTGGCTTTCCATGAGCTCTTAAAAATAACAATGAAAAGGAACTGAACTAAAGACTAGACAATGGACAAACTCCGTGAAACTGAAATTGATAGATTTTCCCATCCCTAGCCCAAACCAGTGCAGCCAATGGTCAGGATGGTGGGAATTCTACTCCAGAAACTTCAGGGGAACTACAGATTCTCCTCCCCTTCTATAGTTTCCAGCTAAAATAATAGCTCCGATTGTTACTGCAAGTTTGCTTTTTGAGCTGATGCATTATGAATTCCCATGAAGAGTGTGTGTTTGCAGAAGAAGGGGGGAGGCAAATGCCCATTAGCAATGTATCCATTACCCCAACCTTCTTATATTTCTCTTGTAATCTCCTTTGGTTTATTCTGGTAAAACCTGACAGCTACACATGTCTGACATTCATTGCAGTCCAGTTCCCAAAGGAGGTTTTGGGTTTTTTGACAGATGAAGGTTTACTTACTGTTGAAAGGAACAAAAAACAAAGCAAATCTGAAAAGAAAGTCTTAGTTAATGCAGGAGAAGGGCACTGGGTTTTGTTTGTTTGTTTTAGTAAAGATTATGGGTTTAGAGATAAAAACATTTCATACTGCAACAGGAGGAGGAAAAATATTCAGACTTTTACAGATGAAAATAGGGACCCTTGTGTACTGCTAACACCCTAGTTTTTCACATAACTGATTCCTCTATGGGATCATCCATTTCACACTGTGGAATAATATTCTTCGTCTTCTCTATTCATAAGCTGAACAGTAATAATTTAGGGGTAGCCAATGCAGTACCCCCTAACCATCGTTTCTGACCATTGACCACGATGACTGACACTTGTGGCTGAGACTGATGCGAGTTGGCATTCTTTCACAATTTTGATGGCTTTAGAATAGGATTATACAAATTTATAGAGAATAAGGCTTTCAAGGGCTACATAGTAAAATTACTATTATTATTATGGAATAGGATGTCCCTATTTTCTTCAGAGGAATGTTGGAGGGTATGCACCAGAGTTTTTTTGGGGGGTGGCCTCTATATTATGAGAGAGGGGCAGGTTTTGTGTGGAAAAACAATTATGTGGTTTGGAAGATATGAAGAGAGAGATGATGTGTTCTTAGAATCATAGAATTGCAGAATTGTAGACCCCAAGCTCATCTAGCAGGAAACTCAGCTAAAGCATCCATGACAGATGGATCCATGTTGATTAAGGGCAACTGAATGGTACAAGGCCTTTCTTTATGGGGGCTCTGATGTGATAGGGTTAGTGGGTTTGCTTAGTTGTAGGAATGCCTGCTGTTTCTTGGGGCAGCACTCCCTACACTTGATCTTCTTATGATATCCTCACAATATTGACCTTATTGACAAACATATAATTAGAGCATAAGCAGAAGTAAGCAGCAGATAATAACAATAATGCAGTAAGAGAATTTTGGGGAGCAAAGAAAGGTCGTATTAATTTGACTCAAGCCTGCAAAACCCATTTGATTCCAGCTGCCAAGTTTGACTGGAGGGACCAGAAAAGGCCTTTAGATGCTCATAACCAGTGGAGCATTCTACTGATCTGGTCTTCTGCTGAAGCACTGCAACATTCTGGGCCTTTTTGTTTTGCTGCTCAATTTTTGCCTGCGTTCTGCGCCGAAGGCAGAAGCCAAATGACAATAGCAGATGCTGGCCTGCCTCGCCTTTAATTTTGCCTCTGGAAATAGCACTTAGACTGGAGCTCCAGCTGGCACTGATTGATGTGCTGCCCGATTGGCACTCGTTCTGTACAGGCACAAGTGGCTGAGCTGTGAAACTTACAGGCTTAGATTTTATAGGAAGGCACTCAGTCACTGTAATTGTTTGTCTGTTCCCTATAATTTACAGCAGACGAAGCGGTGATAAAACACTAGCTGGTTTTAGGTGAGCATGAGTGGTTTCATACCATCTTTTGATTTCTGTTAACGTGACCTTAGCTATTCAGCTAAAAGTTACTGAAAGTTGCTTTTCTTTTCTTCCTGCTTTTGTGAGTGCAAGTGATGTTTTTCTGCAGTAAATAATCAGGTGTATAATTTACACTCTTGGTGCCATGCAAGACATGCAACAATGTTCGTAAGAACAGGAACATTGCTGCCTGAGGACAGCACACTTAAGATCTTGGAACAAGAGGTTTTATCAATATTAGCACAGAGTCACCACTTAAATTGGGAAAACCAGGTTCATAGTTCCTTCTGACTGTGGGTGCTGCATTTTCACCCTATATGTTCTAATAATACATATACAAAATGGCATGGAATTTGAAGGTTGTATCCAACACAGTCAGCACAAGGATTCACACTTGTGCAATGAACCATTCTCTCCTTATTCTCCTCCAAATCTGTTCTAGGGGTTCCCTCAAACCTCCAGAGCAGATGTGGGGAGGGTGTGAGAGGGAATCGGAGGTCCTGTTGAACAAATAGAAATCCTTGTGCTGATGAGACAAAGTAGTAGAATACCACCCTAAATACACAATAAGAATAGTAAAATGTACTGTACCTAAGAACCCCATCATGGTGACAACAACCTGTATAGGTGTAAAATATCAATGCACAGCTGTTTTCAAGGTATTGGACTGTGAGCTTCCAGGGGGCTGCAGTATGGGGAAGAAAGTGGAGGAATCGGACAATGGCAGTGCCACTTCCCTCTTAAGCATTTTGTCAAGGAGCCAAAGGTAATTCAACCATAATGTCACAAAATAGCAAACAAGCTTTCAAGTCCTGAGAAATCTTCCATTAGGCTGGATGTTATTCCTGTAGTGTGTTTTTAGCATGTAGACTACAGTGATACCTTGGGTTAAGTACTTAATTCCGGAACTCCAGAGTTCCGGAGGTCTGTTCTTAACCTGAAACTGTTCTTAACCTGAAGCACCACTTTAGCTAATGGGGCGTCCTGCTGTTACTGCACCACCAGAGCACGGTATCTGTTCTCATCCTGAAGCAAAGTTCTTAACCCGAGATGCTATTTCTGGGTTAGCGGAGTCTGTAACCTGAAGCGTATGTAACCCGAGGTACCACTGTAATGAAGAATTCTGGGAAATTCAAAGCTTGCATACTATTTCGTGGCATCTTGCTTGATCAGGTATTGCCCTAATTCATATTTTATACTATCTTACCTTGGTTCTGGAATGCCTTGTGACCTGAATGTTTTGCCTCCTGAACACCGCAAACCCAGAAGTGAGTGTTCCGGTTTGCAAACGTTTTTTGGAAGCCGAATGTCCTACGCGGCTTCCACGGCTTCTGATTGAGTGCAGGAAGCTCCTGCAGCCAATTGGAAGCCACGCCTTGGTTTTCGAACATTTTCTGAAGTCGGACCGACTACCGGAACAGATTCCATTCAAGAACCAACGTATGACCATACTTATACTAATGTCATAACCTTCCAACATTTCTCCGAAGAAAATACGGATGTCCCATTCCACAAGGATAATTTTACTATTTATGCTCCACACATCTTACTGGGTTTTCCCAGCCACCCTCATCAGCATCCAACATATATAAAAACATAATAAAATATGAAACATTAAAAAACAACTTCCCTATACAGGTTTGCCTTCAAACAGCTTGGGGGTCGGATAACTCCATACCCTCCAACATTTCTCCAATGAAAATAGGGACACCCTAAGGAAAAGTGGGATATTTCGGGATCAAAACAGAAACTGGGACAGCTTCTCTAAATCAGGGATGTCCCTGGAAAATAGGGTTACCCGTAGGGTCTGTAATGTTGTCAAAGAGGGTCCCCTTGAATTTTGTGTGTGTGTGTGTGTGTGTGTGTGAGAGAGAGAGAGAGAGAGAGAGAGAGCACAAGAGAGATAGATAGATGATAGATAGATAGATAGATAGATAGATAGATGATAGATAGATAGATAGATAGATAGATAGATAGATAGATAGATAGATGGATGATAGAGTGAGTGAGAGAGAGAGAGAGAGCGCACAAGAGAGATAGATAGATGATAGATAGATAGAGAGAGAGAGAGAGAGAGAGAGAGAGAGAGAGCCTTGGTTTGGAGGAGAATCATAGCATTATGTTGAAGAGAATACATTGTCTCAAATCTGGCTTGTAAGTCGTTTAGGGAAACGCAATGCTAGCTTTAAATGGCTGAGTTTCCTGAAGCTGCTTTTTTGTTTCACTCCACAAAAGCATTTTTATTAGAATAAGTCACCAGTTAGAAACAAAGAGGAAACTGTCACTTTGCGTTGTCACGTTCTCTATAGAAATGGATTGTATGAAGTCAGTAAGTTCAGACACCTGCTAAGAGATATCCAGTGACCTGTCAGAGCACAGAGTTGAAATGGCTAGTTCATTGGAAAAGGTATGAATGGATGTAGCTGCCTAATCCTGTGTCAGTCCGATGGGCTGCCTAGATCAATACTGAGTACTCTGACTGGTAGTTGCTCTTCAGGGTTCCAGGGAGAAGTAGTTCCTAATACACGATGTCTGAGGTTTTTCTTTAAACTGAGATGCTGAAGAATGTGGATGTAGTCTACCACTGATCTACGGCCTCTCCCTCCAAGTAGCACCCCTTGCACCCCAGATGCATGACCAAAGCTGGGATCTGGAAGGAAACAATGGGCTCATTATTCCTGCCCCTGATCTATGGGGAATACCAGACAACCCAAAGCACAAAATTCCCCAGTATCGATTGGTCTCACCTAATAACCCAACCGAGCTCGCTGTCAATCCTTCCAGTTAATTAAAGGCCACAAGACCTTGAGTTGAATCTTGTAAGCTTCAGTGCATGCTGCCTCAGAGGCCCATACGTCTCCATAGCAATGACCTCACCTCTGCCTTTATCGGTGTCTGGCCTCCTGTTTCTCGTCACCCTTCATTTCCTCAGATCAATTCCGGTTCCCGCTCCTTCGATGGCCAGCTGGTAGGGACAAGGAACTTGTGTGCCTTAGATCAGCGCTTGTTAGTGAGGGAGGAGGCTTGTTTCTCTTGGCGCTGGCTACTTGAGCTTGCGTTGGAGGGGAGGAAACTGTCTCAAATTGAGGTGGAACATTTGAGAGACTGAATTTTTGTCCCCCATGTCTCAGGTGATAATGGGGAATGGGTCTATTTTGGTTTCCTTTCAGTTTGATCCTTTCTGGTCTGAACGTTCCACCCCAAAATATACAGTGGTACCTCAGGTTACAGACGCTTCAGGTTACAGATGCTTCAGGTTACAGTTGCTTCAGGTAAACAGACTCCGCTAACCCAGAAATAGTACCTCAGATTAAGAACTTTGCTTCAGGATGAGAACAGAAATCGTGCTCTGGCGGCGAAAGCGGCAGCAGGAGCCCCCATTAACCAAAGTGATACCTCAGGTTAAGAACAGTTTCAGGTTAAGAACAGACCTCCAGAACGAATTAAGCTCTGTACAAACTGAAACATATCTATTCTTTGAAACTCACAGTTCTCCAAATTTTATGGTGTGATTCTCTAACCAGAAACCATGTCCAAAGATGAGTAGATTAGGGGAAAGTATATATATTAGTGGAAGTATATATATTAGTGAAATGAACCTACCAACATGACACTGAGATCCAGCACCAAGGGCCTTCTGGCAGTTCCCTCACTGTGAGATGTGAGGTTACAGGGAACCAGGCAGAGGGCCTTTTCAGTAGTGGCACCCACCCTGTGCAATGCCCTCCCATCAGGTGTCAAGGAAATAAAACTAACTGAATTTTAGGAGACATCTGAAGGCATCCCTGTTTAGGGAAGTTTTTAATGTTTGATATTCTATTCTGTTTTTAATCTGTTGGGAGCTGCCCAGAGTGGCTGGGGAAACCCAGCCGTATGGGTGGGGTATAAACAACAACAACAGAGGAAATTACTTGCAAATATATATATATATGCAGGCTAGGCAAAATGTTTGTAAGGACTTAAACAAAAAACAACAAACTGATGCAGAAATGCCGAAGACTCAGTTTAACATTGGCAAAATAGAAAGTGAACTAGGTTTATCCACCCCGAGTCTCAGGGGGACTGTTTATAGGCATGTCACTGGGTGACACATCTGCACACCCATTTAAATGTGGCACAGGAAACCGGAGTTGTCATATAGTCCGTGCTTGTAATGCAGAATGATGGCATCTGCAGAAAGAGCTATTCTTGAACACTTACATGTGGTAAGGGCAGGGATAGAAGGGTCAGGCTGAGGAGCCAGTCTCCACCATTCCTCCTCTGACAGCATCAAGCTTGGGGGGAAGGTTGTGTAAATGAAGCAAGCATTCCACCTTCCATCAAATACCCATCGGACTCATAGGGCTGAAACTTAATCCTCAGTGGGGTAAAAGCCTAGCTTCGTATGGTACAGGGGAACACTAATTGCTCAGTGCACCTCTAGGAAAGAAAACTCTTTTTCAATGAGGAAAAGACTGGAAGGAAAAACAAAGCTGGAAAGAAGTGTGTTTGTGTGTGGAAAGCCTGTGCTCAGCTGGTGTTCCATTTGGGGTGTTTTATGATGCTTTCTTGCTATTTGCGATTGATATGTCGCCGCCTGTTGTTTTGCCTTCTTCCTGCCCGGGTGAGTCATCAGGCAAGCATGTTGTCTGCTTTGGTGATTGATCCCATTCTTAAGGATTGCCTTGCAGCCAAAGGAGGTCAGTGGACAGGGCTGTAAACAGTCCTATAAAATACATGGAAATTCTGAGCGTGACCTCATCTAGACGTCTGAAAGGCACTTGGAAATAAGTGAAGAAGTGACCTGCCACCATATAGAGGCAGGTCTTTCTCGTCTTCTTCCTGACTGCTAATGCATATTGATAAAGACTGATAAAGGACTCTTCTTCCTTGGAGGTTTTTGAGCAGAGGTTGGATGGCTATCTGTCATGGATTCTTTAGCTGAGATAACTGCATTTCAGGATTATAGAATCATAGAATCATAGAGTTGGAATAGACCACAAGGGCCATCGAGTCCAACCCCCTGCCAAGCAGGAAACACCATCAGAGCACTCCTGACATATGGTTGTCAAGCCTCTGCTTAAAGACCTCCAAAGAAGGAGACTCCACCACACTCCTTGGCAGCAAATTCCACTGTCGAACAGCTCTTACTGTCAGGAAGTTCTTCCTAAAGTTTAGGTGGAATCTTCTTTCCTGCAGTTTGGATCCATTGCTCCGTGTCCGCTTCTCTGGAGCAGCAGAAAACAACCTTTCTCCCTCCTCTATGTGACATCCTTTTATATATTTGAACATGGCTATCATATCACCCCTTAACCTCCTCTTCTCCAGGCTAAACATGCCCAGCTCCCTTAGCCGTTCCTCATAAGGCATCGTTTCCAGGCCTTTGACCATTTTGGTTGCCCTCCTCTGGACACATTCCAGTTTGTCAGTGTCCTTCTTGAACTGTAGTGCCCAGAACTGGACACAGTACTCCAGGTGAGGTCTGACCAGAGCAGAATACAGTGGCACTATTACTTCCCTTGATCTAGATGCTATACTCCTATTGATGCAGCCCAGAATTGCATTGGCTTTTTTAGCTGCCGCGTCACACTGTTGGCTCATGTCTAGTTTGTGGTCAACCAAGACTCCTAGATCCTTTCCACATGTAGTGCTCTCAAGCCAGGTGTCACCCATCTTGTATTTGTGCCTCTCATTTTTTTTGCCCAAGTGCAATACCCTTGGGGTCCTTTCCAACTCTGATTCCATGATTCTATGACTTCATGAGTTCAGGCATAGAATCATAGAATTGTAGAGTTGGAAGGGACCCTGTGAATCATCATCCAACTCCCTGCGATGCAGGAATATGCAGCTGTTGCATACAGGGATTGAACCTGCAACCTTGTTATCAGCACCATGCTCTAACCGACTGAGCTATCCAGGTCATGTGCAAGACATCAATACTACAGTGGTACCTTGGTTTATGAACTTAATATGTTCCGGAAGTCCGTTCTTAAACCAAAGCATTCTTAAACCAAGGCATGCTTTCCCATAGCAGCGGGGGACTCAATTTACAAACGGAACACACTCAACAGGAAGTGAAACATGTTCTGCTTCCAAGGCAAAGTTCACAACCAAAACACCTATTTCTGGGTTTGCAGCATTCTTAATCCAAGTTGTTCATAAACTAAGCTGTTCTTAAACCAAGGTGTACTCATGCTTCAAGGCAGAACTCAACTCGGGGACAGGCATGGCTACCAGATACTCAGGATGGCAGTAACAGGGTTGTGATGGCCTGAGCTTGCCTTCCATCCCCAAGCATTTTCCATACACGCTGAGTGGGTGCAGGCCATTTATTTGTTTGTTTAAAACATCATCTTCTTTTTTTTCTAACTCTGCTCTTCAGCCAAAAAAAGGCTCTCAGAGCTGCTTACAGATCACAAAAAAGGAAGACCGCCCAGAGACATACTATCTAAAAAAAAGACATGGCTCAAAAGGGAACTGGATTGGGAGGGAAGAGGTGTTCTGATAGTGACTATCTGGAATGGAAATATTTCCTGGAAAAGAAGAGCCAAATATTTGTGGTCTTCCAAGGCAGCTTGTGGAGAAATCGTGTTAACACCAGCCCTCTTATTTAGCCGATGAACTGAGTGGCTGATGTATCTGAATGTAGTGCTCAGCAGTTGAGTTGCCCATTGACTAAAAGTTTGTCCCTTGGTAAACTTTGTGTAAGCTGTACACTTATTTTGAACCTATTTTCTGTCACACCATGACACTCGCTCTCCTGCTCCACCCTTGCTCCATGCCGCAGGCACAATACATCATGCTGGGCTGGAAACCCATTTGGAACTCTTTCAGAGCGTACAGCCACATTTTCCTTAATGCTCGCCTTGGCTCAGCAGTCCCCATCCTTTTCAACCGTGGCCCCGGCCTGGTGGAATGCTCTCTCACAAGAGACCAGGGCCCTGCAAGATTTCACATCCTTCCGCAGGGCTTGCAAGATGGAGCTATTCCACCAGGCCTTTGGTCAGGGTTCAGTCTGACTCATTTTCTCTTTGCATAAGAACAAGCACGAAGGAGGTTTCCCAGCCCACTCACAGGTCCTTATAATATCAGTGGAAACAGTTGGTCCTGGCGAGTATTAACCACTTTCAATTTTAACCTGAGGGTTGTCATTTGTCCAGTTTTAACTTTAACTTTAATTTATTTGAATTAATTTTGGGATGCATTTTAATCGATTGATTGCTTGTTTTATGCATATTGTATTATTTATATGATGTTAGCTGCTCTGAGTCCGGCTCTGGCCGGGGAGGGAGGGGTACAAATAAAAAAATAATATTATTATTGCCTTCTCTGTGTCAACATTTTGATCATAAGTTTGTGAGGGTAGGGGCCTTCCTTCCTTCCTGTCTTTACTCTGTAAAGGGCAACCCACATTCAGGGTATTCCTGAATTATCCTTGAATTTAAAGAGCTATTTGACGGTGTCCTCTATATGATGGCGTCCTTTATTTCAGGAATGGGGAGCCCTTGTTGTTGCACTGTAAGTCCCATCATCATATCTGACCATAGGAGCCAATCCCAAGGGGCTGTGGGGGCTGAAGCCCCCACAATAAAATATTTGAGGGGGCCAGAGACCCACCCCCAAAGTTGATGGGCATTCCCAATCACATTGTGTGTGCATGCTGCATCATATGATTATTATGTGGGGTAGGGCTTACCTGGGTCCCCACAATATTTTATTCAAGTTGGCACCCCTGTCCTGGACCATTAGCCATACTGGTTAGGGTTGATGAGAACTGGAGTCTCTCTACCCTAAGGTGTTCAAAGGCCAATCCAGTCTATGTTCTGTTGAAAGTACCAGAAAAGTGGACAAGAGGCCCTTGAGTTTGTCTGTCAATAGCACATGGACAGCAGATTGATCCAGTCCACATCACAGTTGCCCCCCCCCCAATAATGAGATGTATTATATTTCTATCATATTCATTATTTCTAAATGCAAATTCCTTGCAAATTTTGCCATCATTTTTTTGGGGATGAATTTCCTCTTTTCTCTCAATGTGTAATTGGCCAATCTGCTAATAATAATCATCATCAAGTGATAACCTTCACCCCGTAGGGAAAAGCAGGTGAATGTCAGATCCCACTAAGCAGACGTTCTAATAAATACAGCTCTGTGTTCTGGACATTTCTTGACAATGTGGCAAAAGTGCCATTTCGCCCCTCACATTTGCGGAAATGCGGTTAAGAGCAGCCTGCTGTGCAGCCTCGAGCTGGATTCATCCACCCACGGTAACTTGGTGCCATTGGTTGATGTTTCCCATATGCTAACAAAATGCCTACAGCTGTTGGGATAATAGAAGTGATTTATCAGCAGCAGCTTCCAAAGCATCTGGCTGGCCCATTTAATAATGGCTTTCCTGGTCTAAGAGATACCTGTAGCCAGCAAATCTGTCTTGGTGCCAGGGTTATTTTTTAAAAAATAATAATAATAATATTTGGATAACTTTTGTGTTGAGCAAAGGCTCTTTGCAAAGACAGAGAAAAAGGAGAGGAAGAAAGATGGACCCTATTGACAAAGAGCACATAGGGATTATGGGAAAATGATAGTGTCACAATGGCAAGATAGGGATAGTCAATTCATAGAATCATCTAACCTGTTTCTTACATGGCTACTCATTAAAACCTCAGGAAATAAATTGGGATCCCTGGAAATAGATGGTGTTGTTGGTTCACAACTTCCACTGTGGAGGCTGATTTTTTTAGGGAAACTGGGGGAATGCCACACCGATCACTGTGGTCCACTTTCCTTCCTTCCTTCCCTCTTCTTTGCAACCTGTTCAGGAGGTAGCACTGCCTGTCAGCTTTCTGCTTCTTAGTCTCCGTGGTTTTCATTGATTTTCCATTGTTCATTAAATAACTCTGCTTGGTCCATTTTCACCGTTATTCAGAAATTAGCCTTTGCTCTAGGGAAAAACAGCTTAATGTTTTCATACGTGCTTAGCTGGGAGGAAGCAGAAAGAGCAATCAGGAGACACAATTCCAAGACGTAAAAAAAGTTGCAGCTGTTGAAAGGATATAACAGTATTAAAATCAGATCAGAGTCTCTGTCGCACGTTCTCTAGCAATTAGCAACCAGGCAGAATGCACCTAAATTCTCTGACATCCATAGTAGAGGTACTCTTATTTCAAATGTAGATGGTTCCTGGCCACTACAAACAAGCTTGCTATGTGTAGGGTAACATATACAGTATGCTAGTAGTGGCAATGTTATGGACAATGGCATAGATTACTTTTTGGAACCCCATACAGTTCTGACTGCCAGGACTCAGCTATACAGCTGCAAATAAAATGTCTTAAGTATGTTTTAAGGGCAATATACAATGTGAAACTAGATGGCGATAGTGAGCCTTATGGAAAATTCAATGTATTTTTTTTAAACACTTCTTTAAAAAGTTCATTTCCAAAGCAGTTTTTATGTTTCTAGCTTGCACCCCAATGAGATTTCATTTTTAAAATGATTTGGGAGAATTTTTCAGTTTTAAGTTCTGAAAAATTGTGGTTCTAGAGATTGATATGTTTTTATTTATTCTTGGGTTGTCTTGGGTGTTTTTTTTTTCCAGTTTGTATTTTAATATGCCTTTGTTGCAAAGTTTAAAATTCTGACTGCAAGAAGGCAAATGAGTGTTAACATACAACAATTCAGCTCCCGCAGGTAGTATGCTCTGAAAACCTCCAGAATGAACCTTTGTCTCCAGAATGGGCCCCAATAGATGATTACCACTAATCTGCTGCTAATATTAGAGGCAACAGGTTTATGAATTTTGATTTCTGGGAATCACAAGCAGCGGAGAGCACTTTTTGGACTCCCAGCCTTGTGAGCTTCCCAAAGGCATCTGATTGGCGACTGTGAGAATACGATACTTGACTAGTTTCCAGGTAGTAATGGCATTGTGGGGGAGTTTTCAACATGGCGCCGAGGTAAGACACGCTTACCGGTGCTCTTCAGATTTCTTTTAATCTTCTTTTAATCCTCTATATTTTATCTTAACTGACCCAGTCAGTCTTTGAAGCTTTTTATAATTGCTGCTAGCTCATTCCCTCCCGGGCTTTAAGGCACTCCCTCCCAGTTTCTCGTTGACTCCGCGTGACAAACTTACTCCAAGGATTTTGAAGGACTTCTAATGGGCTCTTAACCCTAAAAACTACAAATTTATAAAACCACAAATTCCTCCCACCACCTCCAATTTCGTGGACCCCCAAACATCTCAGCTGTTTTTAACAAACTGAGAAGAAGGGGGGGGGGATACTGCAAAGGAGTGCTCTAATTGGACCCAGTTTTTAAACTCCTCGCAGCAGCCCACCTAGGACGGAACGAAAATTGAACGAGATTGCGACCTGAGAACTTTAATACTTTAATACTTAATCACTCTGTTTAGAAGTCTGATCTCATTGATTTAAGAAGAATCTGCAATGAGAAGAGCCAAAAGACTCAGGTGTCTTGACACAGAAACTGACGCAGAGCCCTCTGGTTTCAAACAGAGTAATCTAGATAAGTATCTGCTACCTCAAAAACAGCATATATCTCCTCCCAAAAACTCCCTCAACTCTTTACATGGAAAGACAGTTGAAGAGATATCCCTAGGAATAAATGAGGACAAGGCCACTACTCCCATAACCGAGGCACAAGTACTAATTGATAGAAAGGTGGAGCTGCTGGAGGAATGCTGCCTACTGACTGCTCAAACAGTTCAAAAAATCTTTGAACAATTACAAAACATCTTCAAGAAGCTGGATAACCCAGATGAAAGGAGGCAACTCACTCCCTTTTTGCCATCCTTAACAAGCCCTGGAGATAAACAGAACAAATACAAATTTATACCTCTAAACCAGCTAAAAACCAGAGGAAGCCCCCCTCACTCAGTTAACTTGATACTGAGGCCATGTGAGATTGTTCTCCACATTTTTCCATACAGAGGGCCTCTACCTTACTGGGAGTCAGCCTTCTGGGCCAGACACCATCTAGATCTGCTCCTAGGCCTTGAGGGGGGAAGGATTGACTTAAAAGCAGCCAAGAGGCTCACTAACGATGGATATTCCAAAAAAGTACTACTAAGATTTGGTAGTCATAGAATCCCAACCAAAATCTTAAGGGAAAAGGCTCATTTAGCCCAGAAAGGAATTATTCCACATCGCCACTTTGAAGATATATCACTCAGACCACTGATCGCATCTAAAAGACAGAACAAGATGAACAAGGCCATTCCAACAGAAGCCGATATCTGCCCTACTCCCGTGGAAGAACCCAGTAGATGGGAGAAATCGCTGCCAGCTACCCCGGAAATCACGCAAGAAAAATCCAAGTTCCCAAACCATGCGATTGTAGCATCAATCAACAGCCTCGCCCTTGACACAACAGACTGGACAGTCCCAGAAGAAGAAGATCTGCTGAGTAACTTTACCAACTTACCAGATAAAGAACAAATAAGCATACTCAGTAAACTGACGAAACTACAGGTCAGATTGACCGAAATTCACCAACAAGGTCAACAAAATGCAGTAGAAACAATACACAATCAAACTTCACACCTACCAGCCCTCTCCCCAAAATGCATAGTCAAAAAGAGAGCTACTAATGGAACTTTCAAATGTATAGATGCAGAGCTCCAAATCCAGCCTCCTTTAAAATATGAAATGACAAGGAAAAACTCCAGCAATGAGACCACAAATTCCTGGCTGAGATATCAAATACTAGCTCCAAACGAAATAGGTACCCCTTATTTAAGTACTACAAAGGGCTCTAACATTGCCGAACAAAAGATGACCTCCAACAGACCTGACACACTGAGCTCAACATCAAATGAAATCAAAGAAATGGAAGTAGAGACCGAAAACAATCCTACTGTCCATAATAGTCCACCAACTACAGAAATTTCTCAGGAGCAAGGAACAGCTAAGGAAGAAAATCAAGAAAGGGAGGAAATTCTAATTTCCCGCACTTTAAAAAAGAATCTAAAAGATCCATCATTATGTTCCCCACCGAAAGTAGCGACAAATGGCTGTATCGGCACAAGACAAAATCCCTCGCTGGACTCAATAACAGAATTAGAATGACTAAAAGCTGTCAACCAGCCACCAACTCAAAAACGGATCCTGCGCTTGCTGTCCTGGAATATTGCAGGGTGGGGAAACAAAGACGGAGACCCAGACCTAATGAACTTCTTCAAAGATTTTGAATTAATACTTCTACAAGAAACATGGTCAACTAGAGATATTAAAATCAATGGATTCTCCTCCTATATGAAACCCGCATTGAAAACGAACACGAAGGGCCGGCCGAAAGCAGGGTTCTGTTGTATGATCAAAGACAACTTAGGGTTTGAAGTCAAGCAGTTAGAAAAATGCTTGCCACTTGCACAAGCCCTACTTTTAACCCAAAAAGACGATACTTTGCTACTTGTAAATGTCTATATCCCCCCATCCAAAAACAACAGCAACAGTGAAAATTGGTCACAACTAACCTTTTATATAGAAAATTTGACCGATAAATACCCAAACACCTCATTGATAATAGCAGGTGATTTTAATGCCAGAGTGGGAACCAACAATGAACAACTATGTAGCAAACTAAATTGGAATACTGATAATGATATTGCACATGCCCTGAAAATAGGACGATTCTCCAGAGATAGGGTTGTAAACACCGAAGGCTTACGCCTACTTGAATTATGTAACAACTTTAATTTGCAGATTGTGAACGGTTCAACAAAAGGCGATAGAAGCGGGGAGTTTACATACTTCTCCCCCCGAGGATGCAGTGTCATCGACTATATTCTTGTCCCTTATAATATTATAAATTCGATCATGGACCTCAAAATTGGAACGCGTACTGAAAGCGACCATCAGCCATTATTGTTGTCTATTAACTTAAAGGACGAAACCAAAATAACCAAGCACAATATTATAGAACCCTCTCAATACAAACAAATGACCCAATTAAAATGGTCCCAGGAAATGAGTGCAGTAGTGGGGCAAAAACTTACAGCCAACCTGAGAAAACAAGTATTATCCAACTTAAAGACTACTAATTCCTACAGCGATATTCCGAAAATTTATAATGAAATCTTCCAAATGTTCGTAGAACTTAGTACTCCACCTAAAGTTTGGGTACTTAAACATAGCGCTAGCCCTTGGTTTGACGATGAATGTTTCCAGCTAAAAAGAAAACTGCGCCAAACATTTAAAAATAATCGTACTAAACTAGAGCCCTCTTATCTTGATGAAAAAAGAAAATATCATTACATTCTGGCCGAAAAGAAACAGAAATATGCAACCCAAAAATGGCTACAATTACTCGACTCAATTCAGAGTAAAAATAACAAAGCGTTCTGGAACCTAGTGTACGGAGGATTGAAAGCCGAAAATCAACTAACTCTACCACCAATTGCAGAATCCAAATGGTCCCAATATTTTACATCGGTATTTAACAATCTACACAGTGAGCTTAAAGGAAATGAAACCACTAAAAATAAAATCAATAAACTCCAGGAGTGGCCAAGGGTAGAAGAAGAGGAAATTAGAGAGATAGTTAAAAATTTCAAATCGGGGAAATCTCCTGGGCCAGACGGTCTACCAATAGAATTATTCAAGACCTATATAGATTGGTGGGCAGAACCCTTAGCTCAATTGTTTACTCTCATAGATAAATATGGGATCATACCTGAGATATGGTTAAGATCAATAATTATCCCAATCTTTAAAAATGGCGACCCAAAAGAACCAAGGAATTATAGACCGATAAGCCTATTATCAGTGATAGGGAAAATCTACGCTAAGCACCTTTTATCTAAACTCCTTACCTGGATGAAAAATCTAAATTTACCAGGGAAAGAACAAATAGGTTTCTCCAAAGGTTGCTCTACATTAGACCACTGCCTTATACTTATGCACTTGGTTGAAAAATACAGATCTCAAAGGCAATCTAAGATATATGCTGCTTTTGTAGATTTTCGTGGTGCATTTGATTCAATTGACCGCCCAAAGCTGTGGAGGAAACTCACAGAATTAAAAATTGATCAGCGCTTATTGATCCTAATAAAAAATTTATACTCTTCCAATATCTGTCAAGTCAAACTTAACACCAAAGGTCACCTCTCACCAGACATCCCAAACTCGAAAGGGGTAAAACAAGGGTGTATTCTTGCCCCCTTCCTATTTAATTTATTTTTATCAGACTTGCCAGATCACCTTCAAAAAATAGAATCACATGCCCCTAAACTTAATCAGAAACCAGTTTCTCTGTTATTATACGCAGACGATGCTGTTCTACTATCATTAACGAGCTTGGGTCTGAAACGTCTTATATCTTCTCTGATCCTTTACTGCGAATGTAACAAGCTCTCTATAAATTATGAGAAGACAAAAATTTTGGTCTTCTCGAATGGTTGGAAATTAGAGAAATGGAAAATAAGAGGGCAGGAAATCCAACAAGTGAAAATCTATAGGTATCTGGGAATCTTATTCCAGAGCAATTTAGGGTGGGCAAATCATCGCACAAATGCCATAAAACAGGCAAAGTGCACCTCATCAGCTGTTGCCCGTTTTTATTATCAGAAAGGCAATCAATTTATTCCTGCGGCCAATCAGATATTCCAAACAAAAGTGCAATCCCAGATATTCTATGGAATCCCGCTATGGGTCCAAGCATATAATAGTGATCTAAAAAAGATTCACTCCAGCTTTCTGAGACGTATTCTTGGACTCCCAACTGTGATCAAATATGAAACAATGTGTGCAGAAATAGGCATACACACAATGGAATATTGGGCCTGGTCCACCTCAATAAAGTACTGGTTACGCTGCCATTTTCGCTGCCCTCCATCAAGTCTGCTCGCTGATTTGCTCAAAGACTCCTACAAATCAAGATGGTATCAGTACCTCGGAAAAAAGATTGAATCTTTAGGCATCGAGCTGGAGCCCCTGTACAATTCTAATGAGCAATACATTTTCCATAATATCCTAACTAGACTAAAGGATGTCGAGAGGCAAAATATTATGGCAGCTGTAAACAAAATTTGTTCGCCCATATTCTATGATTTAAATATCTTAGATAACAGAGCCAATTACGTCACCAAATTAATAATTCCAGCCCAACGTAGGGCCTTTATGCTGGCCCGTTTGAATGTTTTTCCCTCAGCATTTGTCAGGGGAAGATATCAAAACATCCCCAGAAACAAGAGATTCTGCAGATGTTTTATGAATGTCCCGGACACGGTAGAGCACATTCTCTTTCAGTGCCCATTGTACAGTACGCTCCGTCAACGCGTGCTGTCCCCTCTTTTGGGTGGTCTGGAGCCCCAACAAGGTGAATGTGTGGGATTCTGCCTATCCGACGTTGACCAAAGGGTAACGGCGGGGGTAGCCGAGTTTTTGGTAGTAGCCCTCCAAGGAGCGGGTTAGCAAGGAAAACCACTGATTTTATATGTATATATATATATATGTATGTAGCCAACTGCTGCCTTTCTGTATATATCTCAAGGCTTTTATATGTTACTTTCTCTTTTATCGTTTTATTTGTATAATGCCTAATAAAGGTTTGAATAAGTAAGACTAGTTTCCATTTAGAGGCCTGAGTAATTACTTTATTTTTAATGTAAATCTTTTGTTCCCCTTTTTCTTCTCAGATGTGCTGTGTCCCAGTGTCCACGTAGAAGGAGACAGGTTCAAGCACACCAATGGAGAGACTGATGATATTCCAGGTAATGGGATGCTATCTGCAATTTGCTTGGGGTTGGGAATCTTAGTTTCCATCTTCAGTTGGCCATTGAGAAGTAACCAAATACACTATAGAGCCAGTTAAGGGAGACCAGATCCTCAGGTGGAACATTTGAAGAATTTCAAGAGAAGCTAAAAGCGTTTCAACAGGAGAAGTAACATAGTGGAAGAAGTTAGTCTGTGAATAAATGAAAATAAAGAAAATTTACTTGCAAAAAAAAAGAAAAAAAAGAAAATAGAGTCTTCTGGGCCACATTACACTTGGGGCATAGGTGGCGCTGTGGTCTAACTTCTTGGGCTTGCCGATCAGCAGGTCGGGAGTTTGAATCCCTGTGATGGAGTGAGCTCCCATTGCTCTGTCCCAGCTCCTGCCAACCAAGCAGTTTGAAAGCATGCCAGTGCAAGTAGATAAATAGGTACCACTGCAGCGGGAAGGTAAATGGCGTTTCCATGAGCTCTGGTTTCTGTCATGGTGTTCTGTTGCACCAGAAGTGGTTTAGTCATGCTGGTCACATGACCTGGAAAGCTGTCTGTGGATAAATGCTGACGCCTTCAGCCTGAAAGTGAGATGAGCGCTGCAACCCCATAGTCATCTTTGACTGGACTTAACCATTCAGGGGTCCTTTACCTTTTTACACTTGGCCATGACTGCATGGTTCTGTCCTTGAGGACAGGGTCTCCCAACCCAAATTACTAACATGGGACCCTATTTTGGAGCTTTATCCCTTTGTCTCTCAATCTAGATTGGGGACCATGAATTTACATCTGCATTGCGATTTATTTATTTTTTAATAAATCCACTTGATACCCCTAGGTCCTTTTTTTTAATGCAAATTTCAGGTGTGGGCTTCCTATTCCAGAACATAACCATTGCTGGAACTAATATTTAAAGACCCCTCTCCCCATGCAGTTCGTCAGATGTATGAATCCTTAGTTGTCAGATGATTCAATGCACATAGTTATGCATCAGTTATGGGGAACCCATCTGTCTCCAGACTATATTTCCCATCATCCTTGGCAATTGGCCAGGAGGCTGATGGGAGTTTGAGTTCAACAACATATGGAAGGCCATAGGTTCCCTATCTCTGCTGTACGGGGGGGGGGGGGCGGATATATTTAAAGGCCACAAAACCAAAAAAATACAAACTTACTAATTCAAAAGGATGTCAAGTGGGGGGGGGGGAAGCTGTAGGGCAGTGCATTTGGCCCCACACCTAATACTATGTGGCTCCCATTGCCTTGACCCTTACTATCAAATAATTAGCAAGGGTACATCAAAGACAAGGAACATGATGTGTTAGGGATTGTAGGAAAAGACCTGCCAAGGAAGCTGAAAAATATCTATGTACGCAACAACGGCGGCAAGAGTCTTAATAGCACAAGGATGGAAGAATGAGGAAATCCCGACTAAAGAACTATGGCAAGAGAAACTGATGGGCTACGCAGAATTGGCAAAACTGACACATAAACTACGAGACAAGACAAGGATAACCGTGATTTTAAAGATGAATGGGAACCTTTTACAAAGTACTTAAAGAAACAACAAAGTGAATTGGACTCCTTGGCAGGCTTTGAATAAACACTCACAAACTTTTTATTGACAATAACCAGTCAGACAAATTAAGGATCTATACAGTCTTGGAACCTGCAGAGAACAGCATTTGTAGATAAACCAGAGATTGGAGCTGAGGGAAGTCAGTGGGGGAGGGGAGTGTGGGTTACTTTATGACATGTTTTAAGATAAAATGTTTTGTTTAAATTCTTACTAATTTTTTTTTTTAAAAAAAGACAAGGAACATGATGCACACAGATGTGCTTGGAACATGGAACTCCCCATCTCTTAGAGTTCCAGGTTCAATGAGCACCTAAATATGTAGGCTTTCTTGCCTCACACACCCATGCCCATGTGTGGATAATGAAGAAGACATTTATAATCCAGATCAGGGTCAGAGGAATGGTCCCATGCCCTTTTACTATTCTGCATGCATAAGATGTGCAGGGGCTATTTCCTGCCAAGAAATGTTCACAATTCAGGCATAAGGACCATAACTCAGAGCTGGAGCAACTACTTTGCATGAGAAGGTCCAAAGTTCACTTCTGCACAGGTCGGGATGGGCAGGATCTCTGTCTCTAATACCTTGTGAGCCAGTGTGGACAACACTGAGCTAGGTGGAACAATGGCCTGCTTGGTATAAAATGTCTTCATATACTCCTGCCCTGTGTGTAGGGATTATTTGTGCTAGCCATTCACACAACCATGCTAGTTTTGCTATGCTAGTGTAGCATCCGTAGTCAGTTTTCTTAGAGGGTTTTCTTTTCTGACATAAAGTGTTACCTCAGGTTACAGACACTTCAGGTTACAGACTCCGCTAACCCAGAAATAGTACCTCGGGTTAAGACCTTTGCTTCAGGATGAGAACAGAACTATCCCCAAACTTCACACTGGCTCCTTCAAAGGGGATTGAACAGAACAGGGAACTTGCCAATTTCTAAAACATGGGGAACCCCTCCCCACCCAAAGAGCCCCCATTGTCCACCAATTCAAACACAGTTGATCAGCCCTCATCCAGACCACAACTGCATCAAGACACTGGTTCAAAGTTTTCACAGTCTTTCCCAATTCATATGTTATGGGAAAGGAGAGCTGTGTGTCAACATCATCACAGTGCTGACACCTTGCTCCAAAACTCATAATGACCACATCCAATGGCTTCATATAGATATTAAATACAGTGGTACCACGGGTTATAGGCGCTTCAGGTTACCGACTCCACTAACCCAAAAATAGTACCTCATGTTAAGAACTATGCTTCAGGACGAGAACAGAAATTGCGCAGTGGTGAGGCAGCGGCAGCAGGAGGCCCCATTAGCTAAAGTGGTGCTTCAGGTTAAGAACAGTTTCAGGTTAAGAACGGACCTCTGGAACAAATTAAGTTCTTAACCCAAGGTACCACTGTATTTGGTAAAAGCATTGATAGATTTTAGCCTACAATTAAAACTGAGGATTCATTTTGCTCTGGAGAAATTAGAGGGATTTCTCTGTGCTTCAAAGTATTTTTAAAAAACAAGAAATGTGTGTGTGTGTGTGTGTGTTGCCAAGAGTCTAGTGGGCAGACAATGATTGGTTTACCAATATTTGGCATTGGCTTAGTCTCAAAGGGCAGTCCCGTAGAGAGCAGTTGCAATTTTGGGGATGGTGGTTGCGCAGCAAAGTAAATAAGTTTGTGATTTTTACTGGAGCAGGAGGTTCTGACCTCTCCTCTCGCCGCCTGCGTTTTCTGCAAAGCAGAGGAAGAATAATGAAGTTAAAGTGGAGGCAAATGGAGACACATTGTTCTCTGAAGTTTCTTTTATTAGTATTTTTTATTGCGGGTGCATAACTACAGGAGCCCACAAATAGAGAGAGAGAGAGACAGAGAGACAGAGGAAAACCAGAACAAGGAGTCTGAGTCAGTGCTAATGACAAAGCATTATGCAGCAACCCCCCAGCAAATTTAACATACTCCTCATGTCTCTGATCCGATGCACAGAAACACCACTAGGGATTTAACAAGCATAGTAATAGCGAGTTGTGACTCAGGCTGAAATCCTGGCTGCAGCTCAATGCCGGGACTGGGGGAAATGGGATGGAAAATAGCTCCTGTGCATTGGTGGGTTTTGCTGTTTCGTCTTGTTATTTTCCATGCAGCATTTATTACCGATGCTCATTTTAAGCAGAAACTTCCATAGAATGTCAGAGGCTACAGAGAGAGGAGTACTTGGGGGAAGGGAATGCATAGAGATTGTCTTTTACCTCAGTTCTGGGGTGACTCACTCAATGGGGTTAGAATTTTTGTTTTATTTTATTTTTTAAATAAAACTTGTTTTGGAAAATCTGTGGGGGGGGGTTCCCCTCTTTCTTCTTCCTCTGATAACATCAGAAGCAGGCATGTGCAGAAGCCCTCTGGGAAATATTACTCTACTCAATAGCTATCGTTTTGCTTCCCTTGAAATCTGTAAGATAGGGCCAAGCCTGTCTTAAGCATATGTGGCGCCGGGGTGCAAAGATCTGCCTGGTGCCCCCCCCAGTTGCCCAGTCCCAGGCATGCAGGAGGGTGGAGCTGGCCGGCCACCACAGCATCTCGCTGGCTCAGTTTCCCCCCAACTCGCAGCACAGCTATGGGTAAGATGGCCCTGGATAGGGCATCTCCGGAGGAGGAACACCCCAATATTTCAGAGGTAAGCTATATACACCCCACTCATTCACACAGGAATTGCCTGAGGAATAGAACATATGAGTGAAATCTAAGAGTTAGTCCATTGATTTCAGTATGGCGTATTCAGGTACCAGCCTATGTTTATAATCAAAACTGCTTAATCCATCTGGGATTTGCTCTTTTAGGTCTCTGTAGGTGAAGCCATTCCTCCATACATAGATTGCTGGGGCCAGTAGAATAGCTGTCAGACATCTATGGGAGGGCCAATGGACCTAACAACTGTTGTTTAAACTGGCTTTAAGGTTTGGCATACCCTACAACATTTCTCCAATGAAAATAGGATGCCCTATTCTATTATTATTATTATTATTATTATTATTATTATTATTATTATTATTATTCCCCCGCCACTCTAGGCAGCTTGCAACATATATAAAAGCATAATAAAACATCAAATATTAAAAAACCTCCCTATACAGGGCTGCCTTCAGATGTCTTCTAAAGTTTGGATCATTCCTTATCTTCTTGTCTTGGGGGTCGCATAACTCCATATATTTCTCTGATGAAAATAGGGGTGTCCTAAGGAAAAGCAGGACATTACAGGATCAAATCAGAAACTGGGATGGCTTCTACAAATCTAGGACTGTCCCTGGAAAATAGGGATACTTGGAGGGTTTGGCAGTATAGGACGATACAGTGCAGGGCTGGAGATGGATATGGTTTGGGGAGAGAACCAGGCTAGGAAGAATTCCATGGGGCATACAGAAAGGTCCAGAGGACTGCATTTGTCTCACATTCCTAAGGTCTCCCACCCCTGAGATATGCTGTCCCCAGATCTTCAGCTTAAAGTAGTGTAGGTCTGCTTTGAAGACTGAAGGCTTTCTTTCCCACTTGACAGATGAACAAGAAAACAATCCATCTGCCTGGGCCTCTGTGCTTATTTATAGCTTGTTGTGGGATGGCCAGGGGCCTTGCACCGAATGCTGCAGGGCCAGTGTGTAAAACCTAATAGCCTACAATTATAGCCAGGGATGGCTGCGATTGCTTGTCAGTGCCTCTCTTTCTGCTGGCCTGTGGTCAGCAGAGGAGCAGATTGGATTCCTAAGATGCCAGTGACTCACCAGCTAATTATAACGTTCTCCAAGGGGCTGTATGTGTTTTACGCTGGCAGAGAGGAGCCAGTGGCCCGCTGATCCTCAAAGGAGAGAGGCACATTAAACCAGCACCGTGCTGCAGCAGACATCAGCTGCCCTGATGGTTGTTCGCCCGCCTCGGAACAACACTAATTCTGCCCTTCCTTTGCACTCTCTGCACTGGGAAGCCCTCAATATTGAAGTCTCGTTAGCTAATCTCCCTCGCAAGGCTGATAATCTGCTCATGCATAGCTGCAGGCCTTTGGAATGGATCCTTGGCTGCAAAGAACACATGTTCAGGAAGAGATATTTCCTGTGAAGCCGCACACATGAAAAAAAGGATGACATCCCCGGCCGGTTAACCTCTGTGCAAGGCCCTTTGTTAATCGATAGTTTGAGATCCCCTCCAGCCAGCCCAATTATACATTGTTTGATGCGTACTCTCTCTCTCTCTCTCTCTCTCTCTCTCTCTCTCTCTGTGTGTGTGTGTGTGTGTGTGTCTGTTGTTAGAGAGAGGGTCTTAGGGATGCTTGAATAGCTCCCTGACTCAGAACTCTAAATGGCTAGGGTACTTCTCCAGCAGCTTAAATTTGGTACACATAAATACTGCACCCACTGTTTGTTGCATTGCATTTTGGATTGCCTTTATTGCATTTATATCCTCCTTTCCCCCCAGGGAGCTGAAGGTGCCCTGCATGGTTCTCCTCCATCTCATTTAACCTCTACAGTGACCCTGTGAAGTAGTTTAGGCCAAGAGACAGTGATTGGCCAAAACTTACCCAGTGGGTTTCATGGCTGAGTGGGGATTTGAACAATGGTTTTGCAGGCAAGGGCGCATCATGGGGGGGGGGGTGCTGGGGCAATGGTCCCAGGCACATTTTTCTGTGGGGTGCTACTTTGCAAGGCTGGGTTGATCCCATCTCCGCAAAGGTGGCTTGAAGCTGGTTGTGCTGGGCCCGGGGGTTAACCAGAGCAATGCGGTTCAGGTCCGGTCCCGAATCCAAGGATTCCACGAGGAGTCAGTCCAACAGGGCCAAAGCAGGAAACCAGGCTAGGTCTGGCATAGGGTAACAGGCAGGTTCCAGCAATGTTATTCCCGCAACCTGGGGTGGGGTCCGGCAGCCTTTTATCTCTGACGGGGTAACGGCCAGTCCTGATCCCCCAGTGACTCACCTCCCTGTCTTGCCCAAAGGCGAGCACTCCTCCTGCGAGTACTCAGGTCTCTCCTTCTCTCAGACCTGAGTCTCTGCAGCTCGGGAGATGTCGGTGGGTTACTAGACCCAGAGGCCACCTCAGCCTCTCCTGACCCAACTGGTAGTGGAGCAGCTGCACATGATTGCCCAGCTGAGGGCAACAAGGTTATCCCCGCATCTGGAGCCAGGCCAGGCTCAGGCCCCTGACTCAGTTCAGCTGGTGCTTGTTGCAGGGGAACCTGTGCAGACTGGGGCTCTTCAGAATCAGGCCCCAGACTTGGTTCAGATGCCACCTGTGGCAGAAGATCCGGTGCGGACTGAGACTCCTCCGGTTCCGAGTCTGAGCCCAAGTCCCAGGCCATCACACTGGTGTCACATAAGCGGCAAGAGCTGGGCTGATGCAACAGGCTTCCATTCTTCCACTCACTCTTGTCTCTGGCCTGGTCAACTTTTGTCTCTGGCCCTGCACACCTTTGGCATGTGGCTGCTGGATGGTTGCCCATACTAGGATGTGGTCCTCAGGATGAAAATGACACACACACACACACAAACACTTTACCCAATCAGTACTTCTTCTTTTTTTGCAAGCTGAGAAACTTTTGATCCAATCACCTGTTATCATTTTCTCATGAAATGCTCCATCTTTCCTTCTACACCTGGAGGAGCGAGAACGTGTAAATACAACCTGTTGATATACGCTCTCATAGAGTTTCTATAGTGAAGCCAAGCTATTATTTTATATTAGGGCCAGTTGGGAGCTCTTAGAGTCAGGGTAAGTAATATATTGGCTGCACTTTATTAGAGCAGTTGGGGGCCAGTGGCAATATGTCAGAGAATTCTCCCATTAAAGTTGTTCCCTGGGTCTTTCAAGGGGTGAAGCTGTAGGGCAAGGGATGGTAATAAATGCCTTATTTCATCTGCTGATTGAAAATGGAGCAAAGCACCAAGAAGAAAAAAAAGCTGCCAGAAACAAAGAAAATACCTGCAGGGCAATTACCGTAACCTGTAATATAAATGCAATTACAAGCTTGGCGAACGGCCAGAACGCACCTTCCCACTGTGCCAAACACGGTATTGATTTTGGTTCTCTACAAAGTAGTGGCCTTAGAAGGGAGCTTAAAGTTTAGTATAGGGTGCACCATCTGTGTCAGATATGGACCTGTTTACATGCGCAGTTATCCTAGGATAACAACCTCAGAACTCACTTTGATGGACTCCAACAGTTCAAGGAGAGAAGCAATAGATGAGAAAACAACCTCTGGTGAGATCAGGGGTACTTTGCTCACCTCCGTTTTATGCTGCTGTAAGTTATTTTGTAAGGCTGTTGGCTCTGGTGCGGTAAGTTCACTGTTCCTCTGTAGTTCAGTACCATTGAAAGCTGGTGTTCCCCCGCCTACAGATAATTTTTTTACCTGCGTCAATAGCATCATTACTGTTATTCTGTGTTTGTGTGTGCACTTAAAAAGCAAACAAACAAAGACTGAATAAGGAAATAAATGGAAATGCTCACAATTATAAAGTTCTTATTGTTGTTCTCACACAGCCCTCTTATAGAAACAAGACTTAACGTTTTGTGAGGCTCTCCTTCCACAAAGACACACGATGAAATTCAAAATAGAGTCCCCTGTGTATCACCTTTAAAGGTAAAGGTAAAGGGACCCCTGACCATTAGGTCCAGTTGTGGCCAACTCTGGGTTTGTGGCGCTCATCTCGCTTTGTTGGCCAAGGGAGCCGGCGTTTGTCCGCAGACAGCTTCCAAGTCATGTGGCCAGCAGGACTAAGCTGCTTCTGGTGAACCAGAGCAGTGCATGGAAATGCCGTTTACCTTCCCGCCAGAGCGGTACCTATTTATCTACTTGCACTTTGACGTGCTTTCGAACTGCTAGGTTGGCAGGAGCTGGGACCGAGCAATGGGAGCTTACCCCGTCGCGGGGATTCGAACCGCCAACCTTCTGTTCGGCAAGTCCTAGGCTCTGTGGTTTAACCCACAGCGCCACCCACGTCCCTGTGTATCACCTTTAGGAAGTGGGGAAAAAAAACTATCTGACTTGTTTGTCCTCACTTCAGCTTGTCCCCCACCTGTTTCCCCTATTTGTATCTTTCCTTTTTGGCAGGTTTTGACCTGATGGGATTATTCAGTGTGAGGGAGATATTTGGAATGAAGGACAACGGAATCCACAGCTCTTATGTTCGGCTTGGCAGCTTCCCCATTGTCCAGAAAACAGAGTAAGATCTTTTCCTCAGTAAATAGAAGCCTTGACCAAAAGGAGACAATAAGGGATCTTTAAAGCATTTGCTACAAACAGCTGGGCCAACAGTAAATCTATAAGTAAAACCATAAATGAATATATTTGTAGGGAAGGGGGAATCTTGTTTGAAATTTGGATTGAGTACGAGCCCTTTGATTTTGGAAGCCAACAGAAACAGTGGCTCATTCCTTACAGCCAGCTGTGAACAGAGTCTCCTTGCCAGAGGTTCTTTGTAGCCACTTTCATTTCCTATTTGCACAAGACACGTCCGTTTAAGCTTCACCCTTTCCAGGCCAGGCTGCCAACCACCATTATAAAAGTAAGATGCCAAAACAGGGTGTTTCTGAACACCCAGTCGTTGATCTGTGCCCAGCACCAGAGGAGGTCTCAAGGTTTGGCAGCCAGTGTGGCAGTCTGCAAGCATCCAAGATTTGTGGGACTTCTATCAAGTCCTTCCACATTGTGTAAATTGAGAAGGAGCCTTCATAGACAGGAGTACTGAGAACTGTGTGGTTGTGAAGGGTCATATAACCTGGTGCTCCTGGCTGCCAAATAGAATGCTCTTAAATACTGAGTTGAGCCAAAGGTTCGCAGATCAACTTTTGGCTCATTTTTTTTGGGGTGGGGTGGTGTGGTGTATAGATTTACTCCAAAGTGGGAGAAGGCTCAGGAAAATCCCAAGGCATTTAATAGATGAAATTGTGTGTGTGTTTATTTGTGTGGATTTAAAAAATAATAATATTGAATTGTTGTTATTGTTTATGTTGTTATTGTTAAAACACTTCGAGATTTTTTTATGGGAAGCAATGTATAAATGGAATAGACTCAAATAAATAAAACAAGCAAGCAAGCAAAAAAACCAATCCAGTGTGTAAGTTCAGTTGGTTATGGATGTGACTTGATTCCTTTGAATAAAAAAGGGAAGTCCTGGATGGAAGGCATGTGTGTAATTGAATATCCTTGAAGTGGTAAGGCCAACTGGCTGGCACCTTTGGGCAGAGGAAATTAGTCATGTTTCCTGTCTGGTAAGGAGTGACTGGGAAAAACTCTGAAAAGGCATCATTCACACTGATGAATCTTCAACTAATCCAAATTTTACAATCTGCCAGTGGGTTGGCGAATTGGATAGGATGGGGGAAATCAATACCAGCTACTGCATTCTGCAGCTTTTGTTAAACTCCCTTCATTATTGAAGGTTGTGTACGGGTTTTCCCCCCCAGCGGTATAAAGGTGTGATAGAGCCTCTGTTTTCCATTATACATGCATCCCTTATTAACTGATGTGATCAATTAACTAGTTATTTACTTACTTGCAGTTCTACCATGACATTCTGTGGTCAGATTGGTAGTGTTCCAAGGCAAGCAGAATCAGAGACCATAAAGGGAAAAGGACGAGTGGAATAAGGAAAAATATTATGATTATATCAGAAACAATGGATTTATTGCGCCACCACAGATCTTCGAACACCTTCTTGCCCAGATGTACACAGCCCAAATGCTTCTCATTTCTTTCTCTTGCGCTCCCCCAGAGACGTCTTCCCACAAGGCCTTCCTGATGAATATGCCTTTGTCACCACTTTCAAGTTCCGCAAGGCTTCCAGGCGAGAAGACTGGTATATTTGGCAAATTATTGACAAATACGGCATACCTCAGGTAGGAGGTGTAACTCTTTCCAGTTTGTGGAACATGTTTTCTCCATTTACCTCCTGCTGCCCTTTCCATTTTGTTGTTGTTGCTGCTGCTGCTTTTATATTATTATTACTATTACTACTACTACTACTACTACTACTAATAGCAATAATATTTGAAACAAGGGTGTCCTATCAAAAAGGCAGATCATGACTTACTCTTCCATGAGGCAGTATGGGCAGGTGCTTCAGGAGGTGGCAAACAATGTGTTTGGCATTCCACCTGTGTCCCCTAAGCTAGCCTGCTCTGCACCTCCTTAGCTATCTCAGATAAAAAAAAGGTAAAGGTACCCCTGCCCGTTCGGGCCAGTCTTGCCAGACTCTAGGGTTGTGCGCTCATCTCACTCTATAGGCTGGGAGCCAGCGCTGTCCGCAGACACTTCCGGGTCACGTGGCCAGCGTGACAAGCTGCATCTGGCGATCCAGCGCAGCACACGGAACGCCGTTTACCTTCCCGCTGGTAAGCGGTCCCTATTTATCTAGTTGCACCCGGAGGTGCTTTCGAACTGCTAGGTTGGCAGGCGCTGGGACCGAACGACGGGAGCGCACCCCGCCGTGGGGATTCGAACAGCCGACCATGCGATCGGCAAGTCCTAGGCGCTGAGGTTTTACCCACAGCGCCACCCGCGTCCCTATATAGTGGATGGTATTGTCCGATTGCTAGTGTCAAAGCAAGATTCAGCTCCAGTCAAGTTGACTTCTATGCATGGAATCGGGGAGGTGGCAAAATGTCTTGGCCCAGCCCTGGAGTTTACCGCATTTCAAAACAAGGCATGGCCATTCAACAAGATGGAGGAACCTGCGTCAGATAGCACAGGATAGATAAAAGCAGGAATTGATACAGCAAGGCTTAACCAAAAGTGGTGGTGGCATTAGGACTCTGTTTCAGGTAGCAAAAAATGATTTGGGTCAGAACGTCACAATTTCCTAACGCCAGCTATATTTCTGACTCCTTCACCACCACATATTTCTCAAGCAGGCCTTGCGCTGATTCACACCTGATGCCCTTTTAAACGTGTTGTGTATGGGACGGGGTATTGTTTTGTTGTCGTTCTTACTTTATTATGTTTTTTGTATTGTAATTTTATGTTATGAACCTCCCTGAGATCTACGGATGAAGGGTGGTATACAAGTTTAATAAATAATAATAATAATAATAAATAATAACTGACTAGGCATTGTGGAAGACAGGAGGATGGAGTAGGTGGTGCTCAGGGCAGTCTTTACCCCGGGGTGTGTGTGCAAGGGGTGCGGGGCACCTGGGCGCTGAATTCTGGGGGGCACCAGGCGCCCGCCGCTGAAGCCGCCTAAGTGTATTGTATTGAGCTGCTTTGCGGCAGTGGGGTCAGTGGTACCTTTGCCACGACTGATCACGCGTCGCCTGCCTGCTAATGTTGCTGCAGGGAGAGCTCTCTGGAAAGTCTTGCTCACCAAAGCTGGGAGGAGTGACAGGAAAGAGAGAGAGACAGACAGAAAGAGAATGCGCCTATTTAGCGATGGGAGCGCGCACAGGCTCTGGAAGAAGATCTCGTATATGTGCGCTTGCAACGGCCCTCCCAGCTCCTCTAGAAATAAGGTTGCTCCCACAATGAAAGGCTGCACAAGATGGCTCTCCCAGGCATGCGCACAATGCCCGCCCGTCTCATATTTCAGACACCTCCCTATGACTGTAAGCGCAAGCATGGAGTCTCTACACTTACTCCCAATGTGTTCTTTGTCTTCTTTAGAAAAGCTAGTTTTAAGCAAAACATACACACACACACAACCTCCTTTTGGAGCTGTGCAGGCATGAGCGCTATTTATCAAATGATAATAGTGACATAAGGCATAATAAAAGTTAATTTGGGGGCTAAATTAAATTTGGGGGTGCTGGGTAGATCTTTGCACCCCGGTGGAGCATATGCTAAAGACGGCCCTGTGGTACTTTTGATCTGATCAAAATCATGGCTCTTTTTATATTCTTACAATGACCCACATCTGCCAACCTGACATCTGTCCTCCAAACAATCTTACATTTTTACCACCAGTTTGTGTCTTGCTGTCCCCCCCCCCAAAGGTGTCTATCAGACTGGATGGTGAAAACAAAGCCTTAGAGTACAACGCTATCGGACTCACCAAGGACGCTGTGAGAGTGGTCTTTCGACATGGCCGCGTCAGTGACCTCTTTGATCGCAACTGGCATAAGATAGCCCTGAGCATCCAGTCTGACAGTGTCTCCTTGTACATCGACTGCAAGCTGGTGCAGACGCTGCCTATTGAAGACAGGGAAAATATTGACATCCAGGGGAAGACCGTGATTGGCAAGCGCCTCTACGACAGCGTGCCCATTGACGTAGGTACAAAGTATGAGGGTTTTTCAGTTAGGAAAAGGGATTGAGGGGGAACCAAAAGTTCTGCCTGCTGAGCCATTCTACTGTGATGTTGCGATGGCAAAATCTGTTTCTTCTTTGACATCGCTGATTTCTAGAGATGTCAGTCCATTAAATATATTTTAAGGGATCTGCCATTTGGGCTGCTTCCCCCCTGCTCACATTAAATTGATCATTCAGTTGCACGTAAGCAGAGGTACATTTTGCAGAAAACCAATGATCGCTCTTTCTAAAGATGCTGCTTTTAACTGTCAGATACCTTGCCGTTCGGTAAACAAACCAATTGCTCTTTAAAAGGAAAGGCAGTCCTTTTTATCTTTTCTGTCTGAGAATGTGAAATTTCAAATTTAAAGACGATATTCCAGAAAAAGTCAATGCACCAAAACCATAGTGGTTAAAATAATAATAGTCAAGTGGAAGCTTATCAGTATGTTGACGTTTTATTGTTCTAAATATTTTGGCATGGATTTCAAAGGAGTCCTGTCACAGAGGGCAGGAATGGGCATTTTGAGATTCTGAGCACTGGATGATGAGAATGCCGGCCCTGCTATATTCTCCAAATTACTTTTGCACAATATACATGCCCATCCCCAGCTTCCACACCCAGTACAGTGTCAACATCCTTCACACTGATTCTAATTATCCACATACCGTCTACAGTCTACCGACATGTGTTGGACTTCCCAGCATATCTGGGCAGCATACTGTAGACATCTGTAGTTCTGTCCCCATGTTCTTTGCTTTTGTGGGGATGTTGTATGTGTCCTGTATGAAGTTCTTCTCTGTTGCACATCACCCAGGTGATTTTGTGCCACAAAAACAAACCAAAAGGGAGCAAAGGCTGCTAGCTTGCTTCTTCAAGTGCTGACTTTCGTGATTTCCTTTTTCCATAGTTTGACCTTCAGCGGATGGTTATTTACTGTGATTCACGTCATGCTGAACTGGAAACTTGCTGTGACATTCCCTCTGGGCCTGTAAGTTTAGATCCATTACATGTGTCTTGGTGTGTGTGTGTGTGTGTGTGTGTGTGTAAAACAGTGTGCACATTCATTGAAATCTCCTATCCAGAATGAAGCTATATTCTGGAACTGTACATTAAGAACAATAATGAGGAGTAGTTTTTATACTTTTATGGTTTTAACCTTTAAAGCCCTATATGGCCTAGGACCCTCGTACCTACAGGACCGCCTCTCCTGGTATGTCCCACGGAGGACCTTACGGTCTTCAAATAAAAACATCTTGGAGGTCCCGGGCCACAGGGAGGTTAGGCTGGCCTCAACCAGAGCCAGGGCTTTTTCGGCTGTGGCTCTGATCTGCTGGAACGCTCTGTCACAAGAGACTAGGGCCCTGTGGGACTTGACATCTTTCCGCAGGGCCTGCAAGACAGAGCTGTTCCACCTGGCCTTTGGCCAAGGCACAGTCTGACCCCCTCCTTCGGTAATCCTCACAGAACTCTAGCCCAATGGTTGCCATTGATTTGATTTTGATTTGATTTTAGAATGAATTGATTTTAGAATGCATTTCAATTGGTTGATTGTGATTTTATGTGAACTGTGTTGCTTTTATTGTTGTTGGCTGCTCTGAGCCCGGCTTCGGCTGGGGAGGGTGGGATATAAATAAATTATTATTATTATTATTATTATTATTATTATTATTATTATTATTATTATTATTGTCTCGTGGGGGAAAAGGAGATAGCAAATAGGTAGGATAATATTACGTTGGGGTCATGTCATTCAGTATGCTTCACTATGGTCAATGGTCCTTTCAGAAGAGTTTAGAAGACTGCTGACAGGCCTTCATTTTTTTAATTGGAGGTAAAAGAGTAAGTTCTGCAGGTTGAAGTGTCCCCCCCCCCTCTCTCTCTCTCACACACACAAATGACTTAGATTGTGTGAACCTTTTTCTTTAAAAAACTAGCACTGTCCTGTTGGGTGCCATTGATTCATTGACTTTCTCTGCTTTGCTACCATTTTCCCCCGTTCTTTTATGCGTGTGTATACATTGGTCATATGGTGATCCCAGCCAATAAGAGAACATGGTGTAAACATGAGGGTGCCCGAAGACACATCATCGACCAGATTTCGCTAATGGTGATGTCATTGGGAAAAGTGAAAACCATTTAAATGGAAGGACAATATAACCTAATAAGTGAACATCTCTGTAATGCATCCTGCGAGAGGGGACAGCAAAAGGGAAGTGTTTATTTTGTGGGGTGGAGATCAAGAAAATGTGGGTAGGTTTCAGCTCAGCTGCAGTTAAACTGCAAATAATTTAACAAGAAACATGTTCCTGATATGTGTTATTCCTGACCTGTTCTGGCTACAGTGCCAAGTGACGGTTGTTACAGATGCCCCTCCGCTTGAAATAGCAACCACTGTTGGAAGCGAACAGGTTGGCCATATCAAGACAGTCAACTGCTCCTGTCCACCTGGAGAAAAGGTATGTATTTGAATTGGAAGTGGTTTTCCCCCCCTCCAAGTAAGGCTTTTATTGTAATAATCGAGATAAATATAATATTATGGCTTTATCAACACTATTAACTCTGTGCGTGAGATTTTGTGCAGGTGGATTCTTCTACCAAAGGCCACCTTCCCATACATTGGAGACGGTTTTTAGATATGGGTTGTATATTAACATTGTGTTTTGTGAAGTCTTTGCCTTATGACTACTGCCCTAAATATTCTTTCCTGGAAGGAAGTTGGGCATAACAAGGAGAGCAAATTTTCTGAGAATTCAAACAGAAAGAAAGAAAGAAAGAAAGAAAGAAAGAAAGAAAGAAAGAAAGAATTAGTAGGAAGTAATAGTCTCTATTGTGCAAACTTATCCTAGTCATCCTATATTAATTTATTCTCATGGTACTCATGTTAGGTAGGCAAGTTGTCATATCAAGGGATCTCAGGATGAGGGCTAGTATATTATCTAAGATAATAAAGGGGTAGTCAACCTTTTTTGTGTTTGTTAAAGATTTATTGATTTTCCATTTTCAAAACAAATATCCAACATCAATACTAAACATTGGTTTTTCACACACACCACATGTTGACTTCCCTCAGCTTCCATTTCTGGTTTATTACATCAAATGATACGTTCTGCTATTTATATGCAATACCATGTTATCACAATGTTATATGCCTTGTTTTACGTAAATAAAATTGGAAATGTTTATTTAAATCCTGCCAATGAGTCCATTTTTTTTAATGTTTCTGCAAATATATTGTAAAAGGTACCCATTCTTTTTTCAAAGTCCCTGTTGTCCTTTTCTCACAGTTTGTCCATTAACTTTGCTAACTCTGCATAGTTCATCCATTTTTCTTGCCATTGTTCTCCAGTCTTCCAATTTTGTGCTATTAGAATTCCTGCTGCTGTTGTAGCAAACATAAATAATGTCCGTTTTTCTTTCGGCAGCTCTTGCCCTAAAATATCTAACAAAAAAGCTTCTGGTTTTTTAAAAAACAAATGTTATTTTAAACATTCTTTTCAATTCGTTGTATATCATTTCCCTTTTTAAAAAATTTAATCTTGCAGTCCCACCACATATGATAAAATGTACCTTCTGGGGATAGTCAACCTTTTTATACCTACCACCCACTAATGCATCTTTCTTGATGGTAACATTTCCTTACCGCCCACCAGTGCTCGAGGGAAGGAGGATTCAGCTTGTGCCGTAGAACCCCCTACCGCCCACCTAGAATCCCGAAACACCCATAGTGGGTGGTAGGAACCAGGTTGACAACCCCTGATCTAAGGCAATGTACTTATGTATTGCATGCTTGCTAACATGAGCAATTAAGGCTATATTAATGTGATGGAAGCAATGAGAAATTATGTTGATAAATAATATTTCTCTCTCATTTCAGGGGGAAAGAGGTCTACCTGGGTTTGAAGGTCTCAGAGGCCAGAAGGTTAGTTTTGCCTGAGGGACCAACAAGACTTTTATTTTTATTTTATTTTATTTATTTATTTATCTAAAAAAAACTTGATCAATTCAAGTTAAGTAGCTTCTGAATCCGAAACAGAATATGGGCTCTAATTGGGCTGCAATTTTATTGTGGGAAGGAAGCAGACATGTAGCTGCATTGCTGGCATGAGTTCCTGTTTTCACAACAGTTTCCTCTTAGCTTATAAAATGCTATGGCCCTGGAAATTCTCATGCATGCACACTTCCATCACACTCACACTGCACGATGGGTTCCATGGACCATTGGATTTTAAGCATATTGTGCTACCCGTTGCCTGGTTCATTGGCTTCCAGCAGACAACAAACCTCAGTAACAGAATTCCACAACAATATACTCAAGATAATTTTTTGGCATGTATCATATCCAGGCCCTGGAAGCTTACAGGCCTGTTGTTCTTGGCATCCATTGTCTTGAGAGAGAATGGAGTGTGCCCCTGGTGGTGAGATAAAACAGCTGCAATCCTGGGCAGTGTGTATGGAAGTCCAAGACTGCCCATACAAGAACACCCTGCTCTCTCAGCCTCGTAGTCCTGTAGTGATTTCATGTTCTTTATTGCAGCTTGTAAAACAGTGATTGAATTGCCCCCCAAACTCAGGCTTTTATATACATTAATTGCACAATGAGTTCCGTCTGATTGGCTGATTCTGCTTCCCTCCTGGAGCCTGATTGGTCTTTTCCTGCAGGCCAATCACTTGCTGCATTCTACGATCCTACCAGCCTAATAGGCTGATTAACTTCCTCCTGGAACCTGATTGGTCTTCTCCTGCCAGCCAATCAGTTGTTGCATTCTAGGATCCTACTTGCCTATTGTTCTAGGATCCAAGCTTAGTGCATAACACTGATATAGTCCAAAGGAAAGCAGAGCAATATGTTTGGCACCAGCTTGGCTGTAGGAATTGCCAGAAGGAGATGTACAAGGCACCATCCAAACCTCTTAGGGACTCCACTCCCGATTTGTGTAGGGTTTACCTTTTAGCCTTTTCTTCTCCTGGAGATATACTACAATGCAGTGGAGGTTTAGGATCCAAGTTTTCCTTCTCCTAGATGGGCTACCTTCCCGGGTTGCCAAGCCCCATCTATCCTCCACTTCCTTCTATAGCATGTGCAGAAACAGATTTCTTGGCCGTTGGACTAAGTATCGGTGCCGTCCGCTCAGTCTGCCAGAGCCTGTCTTTGCATGCAGTGGAAGTCCCTAACTCACCAAGAACTTGAAATCCATTGGCTTCCCTCACCTTGTTTAGCCATCCAGTCGAAGAGAGAGCTGAGTACAGGGTGGGGACCAATGGTGGATGAAATACCCCAGAAGGAACATGGTGTGTCCCCCACCAGAGGTACTAGAGCCAGTGTGGTGTAGTGGTTAAGAGCGGAAGATTCGTAATCTGGTGAACTGGGTTCGCGTCTCCGCTCCTCCACATGCAGCTGCTGGGTGACCTTGGGCTAGTCACACTTCTCTGAAGTCTCACAGCCCCACTCACCTCACAGAGTGTTTGTTGTGGGGGAGGAAGGGAAAGGAGATTGTTAGCCGCTTTGAGACTCCTTCGGGTAGTGATAAAGCAGGATATCAAATCCAAACTCTTCTTCTTCTTCTCTAACACCCCATACGTCTCACTGGATGTCACAGAATGATAGAGAGAAAATGAAGGCTTGCTTTTCTTATAACATGAAATGCTCCAGCTAAAGAGTTAAGCATCCTCTTTTTGCTGGTTGGCAAGAGAAGAGGGAGAATGCACTTTTTAGAAGCAAGGTTATCCATTGGTTTAAAACGGTATAGAGCTGTAGCTTTGTTTCCACCGTCCCCATTTCCATTTAAAGCAGCCACAGGACTGGGCCTTGCATTTCTCCGGCTCTATAAATAGAAGCTTCCCATTTTAATCAGTGACAGTTTAACCGATGAGAGTCCCTTTGCACAATGACATGAGAAATTACAGTAAGAGCCGAACCAGGGGCTGGCAGCAATAGAACAGGGTGCATTTTAAATGGCTGCCATTTCCCCAAGTGTATGGATCCAGCGATGGCCTCTAGAAAAGCTAATGCATCAGTTTAATATAAGTGAAATGGAATTCTTTATCGGGGCGCCTGGGATGGAAGTGAGCCTTTTAGAAGCTGATTATATTTAGGATGCCCCATCTCTCCTCTAAAATGGTCCAAGAGATGAATGCTGATTCCTGCTTAGCACACAGAGTGGATTATCCGCCTACATCTCTGTTTAGCGGCATTGAGTGGTTCCTCTTGACACTGATGTAAAAAGCCTTCTTTTAAAAATTGGAAAAAAGAGACCTTCTGACATTACTTTTTCTTTTCTATGAGCAGCCTGGGGGAAAAAAAATTAATAATAATAGAGAGACTTGCTGTGGGTGATCGGCTTTTTTGCAACCAGTTTTGCAGGTTGCAAATGGAACAGGAAGCAGAGAAATGCACTTTTATTTTCCTGTTGCATCACATGCTTTCTTTGTTACATTGTTAAAGGGCCCACTTTGGAACCAATAATTTTATGCACGTGTGCTCACACTTTTGAGTATTGCACACAACATGTTGAGGAACTGCAGCTCAGTGGTAGAGCACATGTTTTCCGCGCATAAAATCCAGGTTCTCTTCCTGACATCTACAGTTTCAAAGATTGGATAGTAGCTCTGTGAAATACCACCATTTGAGACTCTAGAAAGCTTCTGCCAGTCAGAGTAGACAGGATTGGGTTGATATACGGACTGATACTGCTCTAAGGCAGCTTCTGTCTGACATCATAAGAACATAAGAAGATGCAAAAAAGCCCAGTCAAAGGCCCACCTATTCCAGCATCATGTTCTCACAGTGGGGAGGATGAATGTATAAATGATATACTGACAAAAATAATGACAGCAAATTGCAGACTGAAAAAGAAAAAGGATGGCAGGCAATACAGACCATATTCACCTGTTCGATTTCCATTCCTGTTTGCAGATGGAGACACAAGCTGACACAATTTCTGAGACTTTTCCCCATTCTGATGAAATTCTCAGATGTCCCTACTAATCGGTCTAATAAAAGTCAGGGGTGGGGATTCTTGCATCTTGTACACTTGGCCTAACACTTGTTCTTTTTTTTTGTCAAGGGAGAAATGGGACCAACTGGACTTCCTGGCCCAAAGGGAGAAAGAGGAGAACCAGTAAGAACATTTATCAGAGCTCGGACATTCTGGATTGTTTCCTTCCCTCTTCTAACATTACCATGTGCTAATAACAATAGGCATGTAATACTAAACTAGGGATCACAAATAACACCTGGTTGACTTACTTGTAACTGGATTCTGGATCCAGGACTCAAAGTTTTATCTGTGAATTATCGATGCAGGACTCTGAAGAGCTATCCAACAATTAAAAAAAAGAGGAACCAAAGTACACAAGGTTTGAAAATGACTGCATGCACTTGAAATAATTGTTCTGCAGTTCAACCACTGCTATGCGGCAGTAACTTTGCTTTCAAATCTCATCTACTAGATTCTTAATTTATACCTCCAGTGAAAGAAATCCCATGCTGTGACTTCTAGGGTCACTCAGCTACTGAGTCCCATCATGTTCCATCAAAGGACTGCTTCTTCTATACCTTCCTTTTCCATTGGGCTACTCGTGTTTGAGATAAACTGACATTATCATTGGTTTTCTCTTAGCTGCTCTCAGAACATCCATTGGTAGTGATAGCTCACTGTGAGATTTGTGAGAATTCTTGTGCTATAGTTATTGTGTTAACTGTAGATTTATTCTCTCAATATAGGGTGGAGGAGGAGACGGCTGGGCACAGAAAGGAGAAAAGGTATGGTCATACTCAAAGCTGGGTAAACTCTAAAAATATTAACAGTGCTATTATTATTATTATTATTATTATTATTATTATTATTATTATATCACCCCCTTTCTCCAAGGAGCATCCATGGTGCTCCTAGTCTCATTTTCTCTCCACAACAATCTTATGAGCACCAGAATTTTTGACAGTAAATATGATTTTATGTTAGATTTCTCCCATGTGTGTATGGAATTTTACCTAATTCACACATTTTTGCAAATGATTTCCCCTAATGCAATGCATTGTTGTTATTTGTCATTTTCATGAATAGGCATTTGTATGCCCATGTTCCCTTAATATATATACTTTTGTCCTTCTCTCTCTCTCTCTCTCTGTGTGTGTGTGTGGTTGGAGAACTGTGTCACAAAATTCAAAGAAGCATAAATTTTGACTGATAGCTGGCATTCAAGCTTGTGTGTTGCTTACTGGGTAACTTCATTTCAAAAGCAAACAAAACAGAATTTCTACTCCATCCCTAATTGGGTCCCTTCATATTGAAATTAACCTAGATTGAACCCTTGAGGCCTGCCTACCATGGAGCTAGGTGTAAACTGTCTTGTTTTAGAGGAAGCCTGGGTGGTAGTACAAGAGTTTCTTAGGCACCTATTGGGATCAGCTAGGAGGTTTGAAAGTCCTCTGTGTGGGCAGAGTTCCCTTATTTCTCCTGATTAGTTTAAACACACACAGTATTTCAAAACCTAGGCTGTTAATCAGATTACATCAAAAACTGGCAAAGATTAAGTACTGTATGAGGTTTTGTCTGCTGCATCTGTACAAAATAGCATCAAATGGGCACCAAAGAGGGTGAAGTCAACAATTGATCTGATTTACGAGCATCCAGATGTGTCGTTTTAGTCCTTTTGCGTCTAGAAAGTTCCTGGGACAGCTCTCCAGCACCCAAGGAGGTACTTCAGAAAATACGCAGCTGCTGGCCACATCTTGCCAACATCTGTCTGACAGGTTTGGCATCAGCACACATGTGTGCTTGTGCCAAGCACAGCTACTGTTTTCTTTTTGCTTAGAAAAAGAACTGAGCGCCTCTTCAAAATGCAAAAAGGATTTTGGATCAGTGGAGCGTTCAGCTGCAGCTGTATTACAGACTCGCTCTCATGCTCTCTCTGGCTGAATTGCCACCTAATGCTATTGACCTGTTCTTTGGTTCTGACATCAGGTGTGGGTGTTTTTATTTATTTATTGCTTTGGGGGAAAAGGCTTTCTTTGACATTCTAGAGATACACAAAAGGCCCCAAGAAAAGTTGCTGGTGTTGAAGGAACACTCTGTTCTTCCCTTGAAATTCCTCTGAAGTTTCTTTGAAGTAGCAGCTAAGGTTGCTGAGAAAATGAACCAGCCCACCAAAACCCTAGCTACCTGATGCAGAAAAAGATGTTTCTTGAGCTTTGGACTTCAGGAATCTGCTGTTTGTTCCCTTCCAAATACAGAGGACAGATAGCTTCTTCCTCTCAATATCACCCCTTCCTTCACTGTTTGGATTGTGTCTTTTGTCAGCTCTGACAACTGTGGGGAAGAAGGTTCTGGATTATAGGACTTCTTCCTGAACCTAGACCCAAAAGGAGCTGTACCATTCATGGTTCTTCTTAGCCTGACAGCAGCATGAGGATGATCAGAACATTTCAGCCTTTGAAAATAAATGGGAATGCATCTATCAGAATTTGCACCAAAATTTAAAACCTAGTTCTTGGCTCATTTTTTAAAAAAATAAGAAATGTATCTAAAATGATGTCTTTGGAGAAAAAAGGAAAGGTATATTTTAAGAGACAATACATTCAACACTGTGCATTGAAGTATATATTTAAATGAATAGTTGTTGTTGTTTAGTCGTTTAGTCATTTCCGACTCTTTGTGACCCCATGGACCAGAGCACACCAGGCACTCCTGTCTTTCACTGTCTCCCACAGTTTGGTTAAACTCATGTTGGTACCTTCGAGAACACTGTCCAACCATCTCGTCCTCTGTCGTCCCCTTCTCCTTGTGCCCTCCGTCTTTCCCAACATCAGGGTCTTTTCCAGGGAGTCTTCTCTTCTCATGAGGTGGCCAAAGTACTGGCGCCTCAGCTTCAGGATCCATCCTTCCAGTGAGCACTCAGGGCTGATTTCCTTCAAAATGGATAGGTTTGATCTTTTTGCAGTCCACGGGACTCTCAAGAGTCTCCTCCAGCACCGTAATTCAAAATAAATGTATATTCCATGTATATATTTACAGAGTCATGTGAACATGCAATGGGATAGGTTTATGAATAATGTCAGGAAGATTTGGGGCATCACGTGGCAGGACAGAGTCTCAAAGAAAGTTGTGCTCTCCCAAGCCCACATTCCCAGCATATTCAAACTGCTGTCTCAGTGACAAGTATGCTGGTTGGTGATGTCCACAGAATGGAAGATGGCACGAACCCCTATGGGGGGCTGGCTTCAGGCACCAGGCCCATTGGCAGACCAACTCTGTGTTATAAGGTAAAGGTAAAGGGATCCCTGACCATTAGGTCCAGTCGTGGTCGACTCTGGGGTTGCTGCGCTCATCTCGCTTTCCTGGCCGAGGGAGCCAGCGTACAGCTTCTGGGTCATGTGGCCAGCATGACTATGCCACTTCTGGCGAACCTGAGCAGTGCACAGAAACGCTGTTTACCTTCCCACCGGAGCGGTACCTATTTATCTACTTGCACTTTGACGTGCTTTCGAACTGCTAGGTTGGCAGGAGCAAGGACTGAGCAACAGGAGTTCACCCTGTTGCGGGGATTTGAACCGCCGACCTTCTGATTGGCAAGTCCTAGGCTCTGTGGTTTAACCCACAGCGCCACCCACGTCATGTCCTCAAATGTGACATAGAAGCTGGCAACATCAACCTCCCCCCATGTGGGAATTGCTTGCAGATGACCACAGTGCTTGGAGACAGGCAGTCAAATCGTGCAGCCACAGCAGTGAGCAAAGAAGGAATGGCTGTGGGGAAGAGCACAGAATGAAACAACATGATGTTACATCTTCAGCAGCACAACCAGATGCCTTCAACTGCCCCAGCTGCAACAAAACATGTCTCTCCCATATCAGTCTCTTACAGCCACAGTGAATGTTGCAGCCTTCTAAGAGTTCACTCCCAAAAGGCACACTCCTCTATTGTCTCCCGAAACAGATGGATGCCAGCAAAGATCTGTTCATTGCTTGGCGCGGCAGCACTTGTAGCATAACAACAGAGAAGGTTCTCACCTTGGAAATGGTTCTGAAAGTAGCATTGCCCTCTGAAACCTTCTTCCACCTTTGGCATTTGGGCAGCTACTACCATCAGCCTGGTAGCAAAGGGGACCCAGGAAGTTGTGATGGCTGATGTTTGAAAAGGAAACGCTTTGCTTCTCTGTCCTCACTGTTTACACTAGGAGTGGAGAACCTGGTAACCTCCAGATGTTGATGGATCCCTGACAATTGACCGACAACATCTGGAGGAGAACCGCTTTGGCTAACCCTGGCTTAAAATGACAGCAGCAATAACATGATTGTTTGAGAAGAGGGGAAGCGAGGTCCCATCTCTCTGTGTCATGTTTATGAATGGTTATCATAGGCTTCTCCATGAATATATGACAGTGAATTTCTGGAATTTGTTGAATATTGACTTGTTAGAGACAAATGTGTGGGTGTCCAGATATATCCCCTTCTGCTGCTCCCCTATCCACTCATCCAGCAAATTAAAACAGTGGGGGCACACGTATTTCAGTTCTGTTCCATTTTATCTGTTTTAGCCATAGGCCATAACAGAGTTCGAGATACAAATTAGGGCCATCAATTTCAAGCATGGCAAGAATTAACATGTCAGAAATCACGGAGCTACAACAATAGTAAAACATCAGAAATCCAATTTGCAGTCTACGATGTGCACGTCATAAAATATCTTGGGCTGCCGTAGAAAAATTAGCTACATTATCCCTTATTACTATTGGCAAGTAAGTTGTCATTTCATCTTTGCAATACGCTTTTGCCTAGCATCTTCAGAAATGGGGCAGTGAGATGTATAATGAGGATTTTCTTCTATTGTTTCTATTGTATCCTCTTTTTATATATACCGTAGTACCTCAGGTTACATACGCTTCAGGTTGCATATGCTTCAGGTTACAGACTCCGCTAACCCAGAAATAGTGCTTCAGGTTAAGAACTTTGCTTCAGGATGAGAACAGAAATCGTGCTCCGGCGGCGCGGCAGCAGCAGGAGGCCCCATTAGCTAAAGTGGTGCTTCAGGTTAAGAACAGTTTCAGGTTAAGTACAGACCTCCGGAATGAATTAAGTACTTAACCTGAGGTACCACTGTATAGAGATAGAGCATATTGTGATAGCATATATTAAGGTAATGAATCTGTGGTATTCTAAACCAGGTGGAGGCTTTCACTGGAGGAAAAATGTGGAAATAATGGATAAATATGTTTTGAACCCGTGATTAAATTAGGAGCAGTCTCCTTTCATTATATTTCTGGGACCTGTCCAAATATGGAGGGCTTTTTGAGGCAATCGTTCTCCTCAACACATCATCATGGCAAGCAACAGACTTTAGGGCCCTTCAGCTCAGATCGGCTCATGTGACCATGGGAAGAATTCTGCTTGGACAGGCCCAAGGCCCATTTCATCCAATATCCATATACCATCACAGAGCTGCAGTCCCCAGAGTTCCCTCTGAAGAGGGACTGTTTGGTATATTACTCTGGGAATGATAGATCTGCGAGTGGAATTGGGAAGTCTTCTGACAACCCTCAGTGCCCTTAACAAACTACAGCTCCCAGCATTCTTTGAGTGAAGCTATGACAGTTTAAAGTGGTGTCGTAGTACTAATGGATGGTGCGAATGTCGCCTAAGGCAGGTGTCACAATGGCCAGGTTGGATGTATTTGACAGTATCTGCATTTCATCTTTTTCTGAGCCAATCATCGATCTCTATCTCCCACAGCTTCCATCTTTAGACCAGGGAGTTGTGTACAGGTGAATTCCTGTGTCACGACATTGCAATAAGAAAACTCTGCCCTCTCTAGCAAGTCTTCAAGTTTTCAGAAGAACTCACATACTCAGAAGTCACAGTTTCATACTTAGATAAAAGAAATGAGCTTTGGTTGATTATTATTTTTTTAAAAAATGCTGTAATTACAGGGTTTTAGTTTTAGTTTTATTCAGTGGCTTCTGTGACCCAGAATAATGAGCACATAATTGTTTCAAGACCGCATAATTGTGCATCTCAGCAGCCGAACTCTCAGCACCGCAGGAATCGCAGGGCTTGCTCGCCTGCAGTTTTATTTTGCTTTGCATCACTTTGGAGAACAGCGCAGCTGCCTCTATTTCTGCTTTACTGCTTCGCCGGTAAGGATGAAAATCCTTTCTGGAGCTGCACTGACACCTGCTGGCTGCTTTGGCTCTGTGAAAATCCTTTTCGTGTGGACCTTTCAAGCGATTATCTGGGTGGTTCGAAATTTTGCCTAAAGTTCAGGTACATGAATCAATTTGGGGAGAACTTCCTTTTCTTTTAAGAAACTGAACCTAATCTGGAGCGAGGACCTGGCCATGAATCTCCAATATTACTAAAGAGGCGGAAAAGTGAGGGTAATAAATTTAGATTCAGCATTGTTGCTCCCCTATCTAGCAGCTGGACAGGGAAGGATGATTTCAAACTCAGAAGTGAGCTTTTTTCTTTTTTCTGGTCTTCCTTCTTTCCTCCAGGGCTTGGTGTGAGGATTTGGAAGGGGAGATAGTAAATACCATCAAGTGAAAAGGGATTCTAAGTGTAAATTTGCAGCAGTTCACAGCTCCTGTTGATGCTCAAGGTCCATTGGAAGTCCTAGTTTTTTGGACACAGAATTTATAGCACAGAGAAAAAGAATGAACTGGGAAGCACATAGAAAGAGAAACATATATTCCATGAGGACCTTTTCTTTTAAAAAAATCACAAACTGAAGTGGGAATGTGGAGAACTGGACTGGGGAAATGAGAAACTGAGAGAATCAAAAAAGATGCTCCTTTATTTTCGCCCCCAATCACAGTTCCTCAGAGTCGTTGTTCATCAGGACTCATTCCAGAATACCCCCAGGCTTCCAAAGCAGAATCTTGGGCAGCAAAGGGAGTGATCTGGGATGGAAGACAACCCAGGAATATCTAAAAAGCACTGGAAAAGGAATGCAGATAAAAGCTGCCCGAACTGTGAGAAGCTGGAAAATAATTTTGATGACAACAAGCACACGACTCTTGTTCAGTGAGGAGCATTTTGAGAAGCCATGAGGCAGGCGACAAAGACAGGAGGGTTTATCAGATCTTCAGAAGGCCCCTATCGAAATTGGAGGAAGTGCGAGAGAGAGGTTTTCTTCCCGTCTTTTCTTACTAGAACCCAGAGCCATCCAATAAAGTCAAAAGATGAGAGATTCAGGAGAGACAAAAAATAAAGTATTTCTTCATGGAGCACATAGTTAAGCTATGGAATTATTTCCTTCAAGATGGCCAGTGCCTTGGGGATATTAATGGAGGATAAAGCTATTGATGACTGCTAGCAATGAATGCCATGTACTGTATTTTAATATTTTGTTGGAAGCTGCCCAGAGTGGCTGGGGAAGCCCAGCCAGATGGGCGGGGTATAAATAATAAATTATTATTATTATTATTATTATTATTATTATTATTATTATTATTATTACTGTGTCAGATCAATGGTCCATCTGACTGACAGTAGCTGTCCAGAGTTTCAGACAGGAGCTTTTCCCAGCCCTACTCATAGAGGCCCAGGATTAAATTTTCCAAACAAAGCAGATGTTTCAATACAGAGCTATAGGTCTTCAGCTACAGCTCAGAGGGCTGCCTTCTAGTTCTCCTTTAAAATGTTAAAAAGCTGAGCCCCTGCCAGCTGCAGGTGACTCAGTTGCTGAGGTCTTTGAAAATATAACTGAGAATGCCCTTGGGAGAAGGAAGGTGGCTCTTCTCATAAGCGTAAGGGGCAGCCATTTCAGTGCTTCGTGTACAAACACTGGACGACAAAGGGAGGGAAATACACAGAAGCACTGGCAGAATAGAACAAGAAAATGATAGCTGTGCTATGCATTGGGACCCTGACTGCATAACGATCTGAAAAAAGCACATGCCATCCTAATAGATAACACTTTATTTTTAAGTTGTTGTTGTTTAGTTGTTTAGTCGTGTCCGACTCTTCATGACCCCATGGACCAGAGCACGCCAGGCACTCCTGTCTTCCACTGCCTCCCGCAGTTTGGTCAGACTCATGTTTGTAGATTCGAGAACACTGTCCAACCATCTTGTCCTCTGTCTTCCCCTTCTCCTTGTGCCCTCCATCTTTCCCAACATCAGGGTCTTTTCCAGGGAGTCTTCTCTTCTCATGAGGTGGCCAATGTATTGGAGCCTCAGCTTCACGATCTGTCCTTCCAGTGAGCACTCAGGGCTGATTTCCTTAAGAATGGATACGTTTGATCTGCTTGCAGTCCATGGGACTCTCAAACTTATTTATTAGTAATGAGCATTAATAGTTTCATTTTGCATTTTTTGTAACATTTATTTTGGTTTTCTGTATTTCCCTTGTGTTTCCTGGATACCGCCTGCCATCTTCCATTCTATGGACATGACTAACCAAGCATATTTATATTCAGCGGTGTAGAAATGGCCTAAATAAAAATAAATAGTTACATTCCCAGTTACAACAATTTTAAAATGCAACCTTGAAAACAGTTTGAAACTTGCAATAAAAAATGGACCATCGCAAAATCGTTGTCGAGGCAGGGGTACACATTATCTAACCAAATCCAATACTCTCCCCTTCTCCAGGTGTTAAACTCAAACTCAACATTCATAATCAATATTTTGAAAATTTGTGTTCCAGCATTCCATAAGTGGGAAAATAGAATTTCAAAACAATTTGATATAATGTTCAGTTACTACAAGCGAATATATGTTAGAAAAAATGATTAAGAATACATATTTGTTGTTGTTTAGTCGTTTAGTCGTGTCCAACTCTTCGTGACCCCATGGACCAGAGCACGCCAGGCACTCCTGTCTTCCACTGCCTCCCGCAGTTTGGTCAGACTCATGTTTGTGGTTTCGAGAACACTGTCCAACCATCTCGTCCTCTGTCGTCCCCTTCTCCTTGTGCCCTCCATCTTTCCCAACATCAGGGTCTTTTCCAGCGAGTCTTCTCTTCTCATGAGGTGCCCAAAGTACTGGAGCCTCAGCTTCACGATCTGTCCTTCCAGTGAGCACTCAGGGCTGATTTCCTTAAGAATGGATGTGTTTGATCTTCTTGCAGTCCATGGGACTCTCAAGAGTCTCCTCCAGCACCATAATTCATAAGAATACATATACACCCTACAATTATTAATACTCTGTAAACTTGTGTATCAGCATGAATCCCAGGGTCATAAGAATTGTTCTTCTCTTTAATAATCTCCGTTTTCTATTTATCTCATTTTCTTCTACTGATTGGCCTCACATGGAAACTTGTATGGCATCAGTATTGCCTAATTGTTTAAATTAGAATGAAGTGCAGTTGGTAAGCTGGACTCTCCTCCTCCCATATTTTTGACAAATGTTCCAAGGCCAACAATTTGTTGTGAAGAAACACTTCACCCCTGGTAGAAAGTCAACTCCCTCTTTGGCGCTGCCTTTGCCAAGATACTAATAGCATTTTAATCTAATTAACCTAATAGGTTTCTGCACCTGGGTTTTCAAGAGGGCAATGATTTGTGCAGCTCCCGTGTAGCAGCTTTGAACATTCATCATAACTGTTTATTGCAGCGGTATCAACAAATTGTTGTTGAGTGCATAGTGCTATTGCAAACAGGAATGCAATTAATATAGGAGAGAGAGAGAGATGAATTGGCTCTTTCGTGAACTTGAAATCTGCAGGAAACTTTGGGATCAGTTATAAGTTAAAATGACTCTAATGGGTGCCAATGTTTTACTATGAAATATTTGGCCTAATCCATAAATAGTAACCAATGGACCTGATCTGTATTTACTAGGAGAAGGTGAATAACTTTATGCATACCTTCCAATAATTCTCAGATAAAAATAAAGTTGTTTATTAGATGTAATGTTAATGAAGTGAATGCTATTAATGTGCAAGATTTTTGCCAAGCAGATAGTTTCAGTCTCTAGACCACGCATGGCCAAACTCTGCCCTACAGCTGTTTTGGGACTACAATTCCCATCATCCCTAGCTAACAGGACCAATGATCAGGGATGATGGGAACTGTAGTTCCAAAACAGCTGGAGGGCAAAGTACCTGCCCGCAGACTGTCTTGCCACAGTGGTGCATGCTCTAGTTATCTCTCGCTTGGATTACTGCAATGCGCTCTATGTGGGGCTACCTTTGAAAGTGACCCAGAAACTACAACTAATCCAGAATGCGGCAGCTAGACTGGTGACTGGGAGCAGCCGCCAAAACCACATAACACCAGTCTTGAAAGATCTACATTGTTTCCCAGTATGTTTCTGAGCACAATTCAAAGTGTTGGTGCTGACCTTTAAAGCCCTATACGGCCTTGGTCCAGTATACCTGAAGGAGCGTCTCCAACCCCATCATTCTGCCTGGACACTGAGGTCCAGTGCCGAGGGCCTTCTGGTGGTTCCCTCACTGCGAGAAGCCAAGTTACAGGGAACCAGGCAGAGGGCCTTCTCGGCAGTGGCACTCTCCCTGTGGAATGCTTTTCCACCAGATTGTCAAAGAGAAAAACAACTACCAGACTTTTAGAAGTAATCTGAAGGCAGCCCTCTTTAGGGAAGCTTTTAATGATTAACAGACCATTGTATTTTAATATTTTGTTGGAGGCCACCCAGAGTGGCTGGGGTATAAATTAAATAATAATAATAATAATAATAATAATAATAATAATAATAATAAATGGCCAATTGTGCATTAGCACGTAAGAAAACCCCTCCAGGATCAGACCCAAATGCCCATTTAGTCCTGTTCTCACAGTGGCCAACTGGTTGCCAATGGAAAGCCCATTGTATCTAGACATACACTTAAGTATTTGACATTCAAACATATTACTTAAGGCAACCTCTCCACTGAGACTATTCAGTGGTTGGTATATGGAGGTCTTGGTTTTGGTCATTAACATAGTTAAAGAAGATGAACTTAAGAGGGGAAAAGAGAGAGGGGACAAATAGGGGGGGAAACGTGTGGGGAAATAGTGGAACACAATGCTGTAATAACTTGTGACCCATTGAGTTGGGCACAACCTGCTCCCTATCTATTGTGACTCCATATTTGTGGCCTTGTACAGCAAAGTTTATCTTGACCCTTGTGACTCTCAGTACATGTTGAGCTTGATGGTCCAGAAGTTGTGGACACCTGACATAGGTAAGGTATAGAATTCATTCACATGTGATGCACTGATGGCTGCCAACTTAGACGGCATTAAAAGAGCATTGGATACATTTATAGAAAGTAAGGCCATCAATGACTATTAAACCTGATGGCTAAGTTCTACCTCTCAAGCTGTATGTGGACCGAGAACTCTCAGAAGTGTAAGCTGGATTTAGAAGAGGCAGAGGAACCAGAGACCAAATTGCAAACATGCGCTGGATTATGGAGAAAGCTAGAGAGTTCCAGAAAGACATCTACTTCTGCTTCATTGACTATGCAAAAGCCTTTGACTGTGTCGACCACAGCAAACTATGGCAAGTTCTTAAAGAAATGGGAGTGCCTGATCACCTCATCTGTCTCCTGAGAAATCTGTATGTGGGACAAGAAGCTACAGTTAGAACTGGATATGGAACAACTGATTGGTTCAAAATTGGGAAAGGAGTACGAGAAGGCTGTATAATGTCTCCCTGCTTATTTAACTTATATGCAGAATTCATCATGTGAAAGGCTGGGCTGGATGAATCCGAAGCCGGAATTAAGATTGCCGGAAGAAATATCAACATCCTCAGATATGCAGATGACACAACCTTGATGGCAGAAAGTGAGGAGGAATTAAAGAACCTTTTATTGAGGGTGAAAGAGGAGAGCGCAAAATATGGTCTGAAGCTCAACATCAAAAAAACAAAGATCATGGCCACTGGTCCCATCACCTCCTGGCAAATAGAAGGGGAAGAAATGGAGGCAGTAAGAGATTTTACTTTCTTGGGCTCCATGATCACTGCAGATGGTGACAGCAGTCACGAAATTAAAAGACGCCTGCTTCTTGGGAGAAAAGCAATGACAAACCTAGACAGCATCTTAAAAAGTAGAGACATCACCTTGCCAACAAAGGTCCGTATAGTTAAAGCTATGGTTTTCCCAGTAGTGATGTATGGAAGTGAGAGCTGGACCATAAAGAAGGCTGATCGCCAAAGAATTGATGCTTTTGAATTCTGGTGCTGGAGGAGACTCTTGAGAGTCCCATGGACTGCAAGAAGATCAAACCTCTCCATTCTTAAGGAAATCAGCCCTGAGTGCTCACTGGAAGGACAGATCCTGAAGCTGAGGCTCCAATACTTTGGCCACCTCATGAGAAGAGAAGACTCCCTGGAAAAGACCCTGATGTTGGGAAAGATGGAGGGCACAAGGAGAAGGGGACGACAGAGGATGAGATGGTTGGATGGTGTTCTTGAAGCTACCAGCATGAGTTTGATCAAACTGCGGGAGGCAGTGGAGGACAGAAGTGCCTGGCGTGCTCTGGTCCATGGGGTCACGAAGAGTCGGACACGACTAAACGACTAAACAACAACAACAAGTTCTACCTCGCTGAAGTAGATGCCTTTGAATATTGGTTGCTGTAAATCAGAGTGTTCAGATTCAGCTTGTGGGCTTCCCATTCGCATCTCTTTGGCCACATTGAGAATCAGATGCTGGAATAGCTGGGCCCCTGGTCTGATCAAGCAGAGTTCTACCTATGATTTCAGTATGGCTGGTGTATTGCCACACAGCAGAGACCTATTTCTGCACTGGAGTGAACTTTTCCTCCTCGTGTGAGCAGGAGGGTAGCTTAGGTCATCAGGTGATGCTGTGCAGAGGGAAGAATGTGAATGATTCAGGTTAGAGTGCAACATCTTCTGTCCTAGAATCCTAGAATCATAGAATCATAGAGTTGGAAAGAGACCACAAGGGCCATCAAGTCCAACCCCCTGCCAAGCAGGAAACACCATCAGAGCACTCCTGACATATGGTTGTCAAGCCTCTGCTTAAAGACCTCCGAAGAAGGAGACTCCACCACACTCCTTGGCAGCAAATTCCACTGTCGAACAGCTCTTACTGTCAGGAAGTTCTTCCTAATGTTTAGGTGGAATCTTCTTTCTTGTAGTTTGGATCCATTGCTCTGTGTCCACTTCTCTGGAGCAGCAGAAAACAACCTTTCTCCCTCCTCTATGTGACATCCTTTTATATATTTGAACATGGCTATCATATCACCCCTTAACCTCCTCTTCTTCAGGCTAAACATGCCCAGCTCCCTTAGCCGTTCCTCATAAGGCATCGTTTCCAGGCCTTTGACCATTTTGGTTGTCCTCCTAGGTCAAACAGATAATTTAGTAGAATGCCTCTTCAAATGCTCTGCCAAGGAAAACGGGGTAGGCTACATTTTTCTTCTCAGCCAGGGGACAAAGTGAAGAGGAACAGCAGCTACTCCAGAAGTGAATGGTTTCAAGCAACAGTTGACGTGGGAGAAAGCTACTGATGTTTTGCAAAAGGATAGGTCTTGCACCTTGATTTCGAGTGGAGAGACAGTATTGAAGGGAGAAGATTAACAGGTGCAATGACTCCTTCTATCGTGCTGCTCGGAGCCCCTGCCAAAACTCTGACTTTGGCTCAGCTCTGAAAGGCCCAAGAGACTTTCCCTGATGCTGAAGCTGGCAACCATAAGTGAGAGCAATTACCTTCCTGTAGCCTTTAATGGCCTCAATAACAAAGCTGTGTTATCTGAGACTCCAGGGAGGTCTCCTTTGCCAGAGTGCTCTGTCACTCAGTAACTGACTCTTCCTTCGTTCCCAAGACATCCTGTGCTTTTCATGCTTCTCTTAAAGGATGAAATCACCTATGTGGCCCAAATAATGGGTTTGTTACAGAGTGGTGGACTTGACACTATTTATGTAATTAGCAGTTGTGAGAATGAGTTTCTTTTAAAAGTAAATAGTGTGAGGGTCTTCGTGCAAATTGGGATCCTGGTGGTCGGGGTAGGTTCATCAGAAAGGGATGTGAGCGAAATGTTCTTGGTCTGAATGCTCTTGGTTCACTGTATCCTCTTTGGTTCATAAGTGCAAAATTCGGAATACAGCATAAAATTCACCACCCTGAGGTTTGCAGCTTTCCTTCCACAATGCTATCCCGATTTGTAGATTCCAAGCTTTAAAACAGTCCACTCCAAACACTGCTTGTGGGTTTCAACTAGCTCGTCCCTTCAGTGAATTTTAGGATTGTGTTTTATTTTTATTATGAAGCCTTTTTAACCCACTGTGTTTTATCATTCTAGGGTGAAAGAGGAGCCCAAGGATTACCTGGGCTGATGGGCGAAAGAGGAGAAAAGGTAACAATCTATTCAAAACAGGAAGAGAATGAAATATCTGCCCGGAATTTCCAGCTACACAAGTGGTGGACTGATACATGTGAACTAATAAAAGTTGGACTTTGTAAAGGACTTTTTCTAAAGATCTTCTGCTGTTCAGCTTAATGGTCAGCCACAGAGATTTTAGCAACACAGCAATCCCTAAAACACCACAAATAACACGGCACAAAGCACAAAGCAACAACAGTGAATCCTAGTACACATCATCAACTTGGCATCTATCACTTGAACCTCCAGGATACCTTTCTAGACTTTTTGCACCTGGACAATGAATCTGGCCACTACAAATGTAATGGAACTTAAACCCTGAATCTTATCATTCTTATTGACTCCCCTGACCTAAGTTAACAGCTTTGCAAGCAGTTTCTTCCTTGGCAAATTACAGATGGTACAATGCAGTGCATAGTGACAAAAGAACTTAAGTTCCAGCCATGCCCCCATAAATAAGTTTTGCAGTAATCATCCCCTTTTGTATTGCCCTTCTGCAAATTCAGAGGACATAGTTTGAAGCTTCTAGCACTGAGCATGTCGTAAAGAAAAATGAACTTTCCACTCCACTCAAACATATCATCCCCAGCCTCATCCAATATTGCAATAACTGGTGGAAGATGATTGTTCTTTTTTTGTAATGTGAATTATATGCTATGGATACAACATTTCTAAATACGCTTTCAAACTTAAGCAGCTAATATAACCACATAGTCCAAATTGAAAGTTCTTAATGAGGCGTCACATGGACACAGCCAATTATGGTGCATATCACCACTGCCCATGCATCTTAATTTTTCCAAATAGCTGTTTAATAGAACAGCTTTGTTGCCAGAAGTTTCTCTTCTGAGGCTGTAGGCAGAAGGGCTTCAGCTCAGCTTTCTTCCAACATGTCCTAAATATCATAGTTGTTTATATACTATATTGCTGGTTTATTTCAGCTTGCTCATCATGCAAACCTGCAATAAACTAACAATATAGTTTATTGCAAAGCCAGTTAGAGGAGAGTAATTTGGAGAAGAGAAATAGTGAGTCTCATGTCCTCTTGTTCAGGAATGAAGAGTGGCATCCTCATACTCCTCTGCAATTCAATTTGCCACCTGGAATCTAGAGTTCAACAGTCCAATATGATGTGGTTTTGTCTAGACTTGGCTGTGGATGAGACAGAAAGGGGAGGGTGTCTCTTGTCTATCTGGGCCACTGGGACAGCACCCCCTTGTTACTCTGGCAGACACTTAGCTGTTAATAAATACAGTGCTTAATACCAGAAATTTGGTTTGGGGGTTGGGGTTGGGCAACGAGTCCCCTCTGAGACCTCACATTAATTTCACTTGTGGTGAAAATGATTAGACCTGCCAATGTACATTATTCATGTGCTTCTGCTTTCAGCTGGTGCTAATTTGATGCTGATGATGGTTGCCCATTAATGCATTTATGTTAATTCTTATTATTTCAGGGCTCCCTCGGCGCACCTGGCATCCCAGGGAGAGATGGTGCCAAAGGAGAGTCTGTAAGCTTTTCTCTTCCTCTCTTGTAATCTCCTTTTCTTTATATCATAAGCCAGATGCTACAAATCAATGTGCATTGAGTGGAGCATGTCTTGGGGATTAGTGTTGCCATTTTGAATGCATCCGAAACAAATGACAGCAGGTTAATAACCTCAGCAGGCCTCTCTCTGAGCCAAGGCAGCAGACAGACGTCATATGGATTAACTGCTCTTGGATGCTCCGAGGAAGAATGTGTGTTGATGTTCATTAGAGGGTTGTTAGAAATACTGGAGACTGGAAATACTGGAAAGTGTATTGTGGGAGGTTTGGGGAATCAACTATGGAAAGCTCAGGTGTTTATTTCACTCCAGGCACAAGTTTGGCAACCAACAATTTGAGGAACTTAAGCTCAGATGGCATCTACGTACATTGTAACTGGAGCAACAAATGTGATTTTTACTTTTGAACAGTAGGCTAGTCTCTCTCTCTCTCTCTCTCTCTCTCTCTCTCTCTCTCTCTCTCTCTCTCTCCACACACACACACACACACACACACACACTTCATCATCATCCAGGCAAGCAAGCAATAGATCAGTGCTTCTCAAACTTGGATCTCCAGATGTTTTTGGACTACAATTCCCAACACCCCTGACCACTGGTATTGCTAACTAGGAATGATGGAAGTTGTAGTCCAAAAACAGCTAGAGACCCAAGTTTGAGAAACAGTGCAATAGATCAAGGTCACATTCAAGCTAGGCAAAAAGATTAAAGGAGGGTGCAATGGAAGGGCAGTGGGGGGGATGTAGTCTGGCCATATGAAGGGACTCAGAGGGGTGCATTTGGCTCTATGCTTGAGGTTCCTTATCACTAAGTCAAAGGATCTTGTCACATCAAGGATTGGAAATATATCTCAGATCATTGGAGAGCTTGCAAGTCAGAGGCAGGAGACCTGAGTAGATGAACCACATTCCAGTTTCAGTAAATATTAAATCCTCATGCTTTGCTTTCAGCATTCAGCAATTTATAAAATGTGTAGTTTTTTGCAACAAACATGCTATGCTTTCTCTTTTGAGGGAGAACCTGGACTTCCTGGAGCAGTTGGCCTCCCCGGACCACCAGGATTGAAGGTGAGCAGAGGGATCAAAGAGGCTCATGAATGAAATTAAGGGCACCTTTACGAATGACTGATTGAATGATTCGATATGAGAGCCACCCTTGTACTTAGGGTGCCTTCCAACTTCTGCAGAAGAACAAGTACCACACTTCTCATTGGGCTTCTCTCATCCACACCCACTATTGTGTGGATGAGTGCTCTGATGGTGTTTCCATCATTGGGTGCTCTGATGGTGTTTCCTGCTTGGCAGGGGGTTGGACTCAATGGCCCTTGTGGTCTCTTCCAACTCTATGATTCTGTGATTCTATGATTGTCTTTTCCCTTCCTAATTTCCATTATGTATACAGACTTTTAATTAGGGGGGTGTGAAAGAGAGGGGGGGAAGGGAGAGAGAGAGAGAGATCTTACCTGCATACAAAACTCAAATGCAATTCCTTATCTCATCCCTTTCCTTTCCTTAACCTAACTAACCCTCCCCAAACTCACCCCTTACCCAGCACTCTATGTGTGGGTACATAAAGCGTTGTTCCTGTCCCATCAGATGTCAAGGAAATGAGTAACTATATAACCTTTAGAAGACATCGGAAGGCAGCCCTGTATAGGGAAGCTTTTTTATTGTGTAAAGTTCTATTATGTTTTTATATATGTTGGAAGCCGCCCAGAGTGGCTGGGGCAACCCGGTCAGATGGTTGGGGTACAAAGAAAGTTGTTGTTGTGGTTATTGTTGTTGTTGTTACTGTTTGCTCTTCCTGTTCAGTTTCTGTTTGCACTAGCTTGGTCTCACCTTAAGCATGTCCACATTTCATTGGATGCCAGGAACACCCACCCTCTTGAACAGAGGAGAGGTGCAAAGGGTTTCTCTCCACGAATGAGTGTGGTAGTGTTTGATGTTTGTGCCTTCTCCCCACCTCATTAATGACAGACATACCCACCCCATTTTGTGTTTTTGTCTCTTTTTCTACTCACCCTCCCCAATGACAACCATTCTGTGCTATGTCTGTTGATGGGCCTCAACGATAACTCTTGCTACCAGCTGCCAAATCAGTGAATTCCAGGATGATGAGCAGGAACAGAACTTGCTGATGAGTAACTTGATTTTTAGTTAGTTAGTTTTATTATATACAGCAGAGTAAAGCACAGCTTTGTACAGGTTACTATATACACAGACGAGATTCAAACTCCTATTCCGAACTCAACACTCCAACAACAAACTGCTGTGTCATACTGCTTATAAGGAAGAACTTAACCAATCACCACCTGTTGCTAGGCTTCCCTGTCTCCAAGCAGATTTTCTCACATACTCTGTTTAACTTGGCTTGTTGCCAACCCACTAATTGTCTACTCCCAAAGCTGCACGAACTCAAAGTCTCAACAACGTCAGGTCCCCATGGCAGGTTATGCCATGCCCCCACAAAATTCATTTTGCGATATTCCCCACAGCAGCCATTTTTTGACTGGCGCCCATGACACAGTCTCAGTATGTCTACTGGCCCAGAAGGCTGGCACAGCCTGCTCAGTGTGTGGTTTTACCTGTGTAAATGGCTATTTCAAGCTTAAAATTTGGACAAGTGGTTGCCACAACGGAGCATACAGTCACAAGGATAGTACTCCACTATTATGTGAACTGACCCTTACGTGTTAGGTGATGATCCAGAGATGTATTCTGAAGATGTGGGACTCATCAATGTCAATTCCCATTCTTCCTCTCCAGTCTGTTTTAAGATTCAAGCAGGTTGGGTTTTTTTTTTTTTCAGGAACAGCAGAGAGATACTTTTGCTCACTGAATTATGGAATTGCCCTTCTAATAAGTTTGACTACTGCGATCACAGTCAGAGAAGAGGATGCAAATTCGTTATTTTCTCCAGTAAGCAAGTTGCCTTAGGTTTATTCTGTGACAGTCCTGATCTTTGTTTCTTTCTATATATTTCTCATCAGGGGTCAGATGGTCAGCCAGGCCCCCCAGGACGCCAAGGATACGTTGGAGCACCAGTAAGTTGTGATTATTATTATTATTATTATTATTATTATTATTATTATTATTTAATACTTAACCTGCCCAATGTTCTGTAAATAAGCCAACATCCTATGAGTGTTCGGTGTGATTTGTAAAATCTATTCATGTGGTTAATGGTTGCCTAATACTCAGATGTGGCCTTGCCAGCACATAAGGACAGTTGTCAACATTTCTGCACATAGATAGCTCTGCTTCGGCGAGGCTTAGTTATACGCTTGGTTATTTTATCTTTAGCAATACTTTCCACCAGTTAAAAGTTCACCGTTCACTTGTTGAAACCTTCCCTTGCTTTCCTTCAACTACAGATACACATTTCACTGGAGAAGGTCATTCAGTTTTCCCCGTCCTCATTATCTTGGTTATAAAGACTTCGCAATCATTCCTTTTAGGTCTCAGAACAGCTCCACAATCCCAATGGATGGCTGATCAGCTCATTGAGTACTCCAAGTCCAAGGCCAATTAGCATATGCAAAGGCGGTTTGTGGGAATAACATTATTGGTATATTATAGACAACTGCTTAGTAGGCAGAGCACTAAATCAGCATTTCCTTGGCACAGGAGCTGCAGCCCATAATGAGTCACTGGGTACAAATTGCTAGCACATCGGTGACTCATCCAAGTTTCACTCTGGGTAGTGGAGGGAACGATACAAAATATTTTCTCTTCCCCACTTTTTCAGGGCCTGCAGGGAGAAAGAGGAGAAAAGGGACCCCGGGGAGACAAGGTATGGATCGTGTGTGTCAGATAACTTGTCAACAATCTGAGTGGAAGTGCTGAACATTCTTCCTCAAAAATGAATGCAAGAAAGAACGGGGAAATTGAGGGTAAATGTACATGCAGTTTAGGGCCTCAGATTATAAGGGGCCTCTAAATGCAAAAATGGTTACTCATTAGATTGCTAGATCTGAGGGAGCAATCCAGACTTTCCTAGTGTACCTATCATCTAAGGATGTCCCTGATTTAGAAAAGCCATCCCGGTTTCTGATTTGATCCCGGAAAACCCCACTTTTCCATAGGGTGTCCCTATTTTCACTGGAGAAATGTTGGAGGGCATGGAGTTATCCGAACCCCAAGCCATCTGAAGGCAATTCAGTATAGGGGAGATATTTTTTTTAAAAAATGTGTAATATTTTATTATGTTTTTATACGTGTTAGAAGTTGCCCAGAGTGGCTGGGGCAACCCAGTAAGATATGTGGGGTGTAATTGGTAAAATTACTATTATGGAATGGAACGTCCCTATTTTCATTGGATAAATGTTGAAGGGTATGGCAATCCTATGCACAAAAAGAGGGCATAAAGCAAGCCAGTGTAAGTTAAGCCACCGTAAAGTTATACCAGATCAAAACATAATTAAGCAGTGGAACAAATACTGGTACTTTGTCTAAGCTTGAAAAGGGGAAACCAAGCCTTTCAACTAGTGTTCTACACTGGTTTGCTAGGCCATGTGACCAAGCTGAATTGGCTTGGGTTCCCACCCCTACCATGCCCTCAGAAAAGTGATGGTGAGTCCCCTTTTGCCACCTCCTGCACTGCCTACCCTGTTGCCACCGCTGGAGAAGCACCGCTGGCATTGGTGCTGATTATTGGTGAGATCTCGCTGATCTCCAGCTGGATCTCTCATGCTGTGTCAGAGATCTTGCCAGAAATCAGCACCACTTCTCTGCCAGTGGCGAGGTGTTGGGCATCTGGAGGGGCACCACCTCAAGATCTTCACCCCACCTCATGGTTGGGCCAACCCAAGTTATGCCGGTGTATCACTGGCTGAGTATGGGTAGGGGACTTATCACAGACTGGTCCAGGCTGTTTCAGGCATCAGCCAGCAGAGTTGGAGATCGGCTGCATCCTAAGCTCTCATCATGACCAGGTTGTGGGGTACACTGAGGTCCAGCTCTGAGGGCCTTCTGGCAGTTCCCTCACTGTGAGAAGTGAGGTTACAGGGAACCAGGCAGAGGGAATTCTCGGTAGTGGCGCCCACCCTGTGGAAATAAACCTTTAGAAGATATCTGAAGGCAGCCCTGTTTAGGGAAGTTTTTTAATATTTGATGTTTTATCGCTTTATTATTATTATTAATAATATTCTGTCGGGAGCTGCCCAAAGTGGCTGGTGAAACCCAGCCAGATGGGTGGGGTATAAATTATTATTATTATTATTATTATTATTATTATTATTATTATTATTATTATGACCACCGGGATGGGTAGATGAGAACCAAAGAGGGAGTGATATAGTCAAAGACAGGCCAGAGTTGAGGTGAGGCTGCAGGAATCTGATGTCACTATTCATAAAGGCATGTTGCACAGACTGTGAAATGCAACTTACATAGAACCAAGCACGTTAGTATTGGTTCCTCAAGCCACATAAACCTGACTGGACTAAAGACTTGTGGTTCTAGCTCTGACGCTGCAGCATAGCCAAGATCCAGGGTGGAAATGCTCTAATAATAATAATAATAATAATAATAATAATAATAATAATAATTTATTATTTATACCCCGCCCATCTGGCTGGGCCTCCCCAGCCACTCTGGGCGGCTTCCATAAAAACCAAAAATACAGTAAAATATCACACGTTAAAAACTTCCCTGAACAGGGCTGCCTTAAGATGTCTTCTGAATGTCAGGTAGTTGTTTATCGCTTTGACATCTGCTGGAAGGGCGTTCCACAGGGCGGGCGCCACTACCGAGAAGGCCCTCTGCCTGGTTCCCTGTAGCTTTGCTTCTCGCAATGAGGGAACCGCCAGAAGGCCTTCGGCGCTGGACCTCAGCGTCCGGGCAGAATGATGGGGGTGGAGACGCTCCTTCAGGTATACTGGACCGAGGCCGTTTAGGGCTTTAAAGGTCAGCACCAACACTTTGAATTGTGCTCGGAAACGTACTGGGAGCCAATGTAGGTCTTTCAAGACTGGTGTTATATGGTCTCGGCGGCCGCCCCCAGTCACCAGTCTAGCTGCCGCATTCTGGATTAGTTGTAGTTTCCAAGTCACCTTCAAAGGTAGCCCCACGTAGAGTGCATTGCAGTAGTCCAAGCGGGAGATAACCAGAGCATGCACCACTCTGGCGAGACAGTCCGCAGGCAGATAGGGTCTCAGCCTACGTACCAGATGGAGCTGGTAAACAGCTGCCCTGGACACAGATTTGACCTGTGCCTCCATGGACAGCTGTGAGTCCAAAATGACTCAGGTTCAGAACTGATGTGATGGCCCAGGATGTGTGTCCAACGCTCAAGTCTTCATTCCTATTTCTTTGCTTAGGGAGAACCAGGTCTCGATGGTTTCCCCGGAAAGCCTGGTGTGGATGGGAAGCAGGTATGTGGACAATTCAAAGTGGTACGAAACCATTTTCTAGAATTAGTTGTGAATTTAGAGAAGAACTTGCATCTTGAAATCATCTGCTCACCCCCCAAAATGTAGCCCCCCCTACTCTATTTTCTGTCTGCATCACAGTGCAATCCTGGAAATGTTTACACTTATCCCAACTAAATAAATAACAGACCAGATATCTGTTTCTAGATATGTATTTGAAAACCCTCCACCCTTGTTTCTATTTGTGCACATATTTTTCACGTCTCCAAATATATCCCCCCCCCCCAATTTAAGTTTGTTTCATATATCAGTTTCTCTGTTTGTTAGCTCTTCTTCATTGCAGGCTAGCCTCAATTATACCATGGAGTAGTCCCTTATTTTTACAAAATATTGGAAAGTATATGCTACCATAATTATATGCTCTATCCTTCTGTGTCACCTTTTGGACTCAGTTATACAGCTGCAAATATAACATTTTAAGTGTGTTTTATATGCATTATGCAAATGGGACACTAGATGGCGATGGTGAGCTTATGGCAAATTCATTATGTATATTTCCCCCCCCCAAAAAAAAAAAATTATAAACAAAAAACAGGAAAAAAATTACAGCGTTTTTCTATATGTGCCTAGATTCTACATTTGTGTCAGAACTGGATCCTGTCCATTTCTAACCATAACCAATAATTCTCTCCAGAAGCAGCTGGCATGGGGGGTCAGTGGCAAAAAGTACCCTGCCAACAGTGGCTTTGCTGCCAATTACCTGGATTGTGTGGGGATGGTTGTGTGGCAAGTTCCCAACCCCCCCAGGTAGAAACAATGACACATGACACAATTATTAAGGTTAATGGGCTAAAAAAAGCCCACAACTTTATTGGTTACAGGTGATGAGCGGTATTGGCTTAGGCATTGGTCCTAATTGACTATATCTGACTCCAGCCCTTCTGCTTGAAGTCCAAGAAGGGTTAACCACCAGTATGGGGAGTCCTGCTGATGCACATCAACTAGGAACTCCCCCGGGGTCACCGATAGGGGGCGTGCCTTACGCCCTAATCTTCCTAGGCTTCGGACAGGGCCACGCCTCCCAGAATCCTTTAACAGACTACCCTTCAATATGTGGGGCAGGTGATGGCGCTACCTCCCCTCTTTCCATCTACAGAACTATTCCAATGCCTAATTGCCAATACCCTGAAAGTTGTGACGGTTTGCTACAAGGTAGGCGAAAACCAAGTGGCTGGTGCCAATTTGCCAAGTGGAAAGATCCCTACCAGGACCCTCAACGGCAACCAACCGAGGTCCATAGCAAGGTCAAGGAACGAAAACCTTATAGGGTGGGAGGGCGGGGAACCGGAGCAGCTGGCGAGCGCACAAAGAGGGAGATCCCCAGCTGCGTCCTGCCTTTAAGGGGCAGGCCACACCCCCGGAATGACCTGATTGGCCAGCCAGGAGGTGATGCAGCCGGGAATCCCCCAATCGTCCAGGGGCTGGCCTCCCATCCCCTGGACATATGGAGGGGCCGTGAAGCCCCCAACCCCACCTCTTCCCTAAGGTGGAAGTGGCTTTGTCAGCAAGGTCAGAGCACACTTGGGTGGAGTCCGTCTGACACCTGGTATTGCTGCTCCCTTGCAGCACCATCACATTTTCCAGGCAAATGGCCTTTGGAAGGATGGCTCTCTGTCCCTGCTCAGCATTCCAGCTCAGGGGTCAGCAAACTTTTTCAGCAGGGGACAGGCCCACTGTCCTTCAAACCTTGTGGGGGGCTGGACTATATATATATATATATATATATATATATATATATATATATGGGGGGAGAATGAATTCCTGTGCCCCACAAATAACCCAGATGTGCATTTTAAATAAAAGCACACATTCTGCTCATGTAAAAACACCGCTGATTCCCGGACTGTCTGCGGGCCGGATTTAGAAGGCGATTGGGCCGGATCCGGCCCCTGGGCCTTAGTTTGGCTACCCATGTTCCAGCTGCTCCATGATTTCTGTTTATTTTTCTTCTCCTTCAACTCCCTTGATGCATCTTTCTCCAGCACCTCATTTCAAGTTCTTTCCTCCTTCTTTTTTCATATCCTTCATATCCATACAGAGCTATGCTTGCCATGTGTGTGTGTTGAAATTAGGTTCATTTTCCAATGGTAAACTGTCAACTTGTGTTTCATACCCTTTCCCTTCTTTATATCTGCCCTAGTTCTTTCATAACACATCATATTCCTCTCCAAATATTTAAAATGTGTGTACTTACTCCCTTTGATCAATACCTTTATATTACAGTAGAGCTGCTGCCCTATAAATAGTTACCTGGGGTGAAGTCCCATTATATTTGCTGGGACTTACTTCTGCATGGAGGGACCCGGGTGGCGCTGTGGGTAAAAGCCTCAGCGCCTAGGGCTTGCCGATCGAAAGGTCGGCGGTTCGAATCCCCGCGGCAGGGTGCGCTCCCGTTGCTTGGTCCCAGCGCCTGCCAACCTAGCAGTTCGAAAGCACCCCTGGGTGCAAGTAGATAAATAGGGACCGCTTACAAGCGGGAAGGTAAACGGCGTTTCCGTGTGCAGCTCTGGCTCGCCAGAGCAGCCATGTCACACTGGCCACGTGACCTGGAAGTGTCTCCGGACAGCGCTGGCCCCTGGCCTCTTAAGTGAGATGGGCGCACAACCCCAGAGTCTGTCAAGACTGGCCCATATGGGCAGGGGTACCTTTACCTTTACCTTTACTTCTGCATGGACATGTGTATTATTGTGTCTGTGGGTTAGCTTAAAGTGATTCATGGTTCAGTGGATCCCAAATTCAATCCCTGGAATCACAAATTCACTAAAAACTTTGGCTTGGAACACATGCCAGTGTGGTGTAGTGGTTAAGAGCGGTACTCTCGTAATCTGGTGAACCAGGTTTGCTTCCCCACTCCTCCGCATGCAGCTGCTGGGTGACCTTGGGCTAGTCACATTTCTCTGAAGTCTCTCAGCCCCACTCACCTCACAGAGTGTTTGTTGTGGGGGAGGAAGGGAAAGGAGAATGTTAGCAGCTTTGAGACTAGTGATAAAGTGGGATATCAAATCCAAACTACTACTACTACTACTACTATTCTTCTTCTTCTTCTTCTTCTTCTTCTTCTTCTTCTTCTTCTTCTTCTTCTTCTTCATGCATCCGAATACCTTTTGAGTGTTGCTTCATTCAATTTCAGGGCATCCAAGGGAGTCCAGGCCAACCCGGTCTCATGGGACCCAGAGGAGAGAAGGTGAGGTATTGTCTGTGTAAATCTTGCCTCTGAGATGTGCTTGCTTGCATATCACATATATCACATTCACATTCCTGTGACGTAATGTAGGACAAACTCAGAACCCCTGTCCCAAGATGGATTTCACTATATTCCCAATGTTATAATCCTGATGCAGCCCTGGCCATACCCAATTCCTACTCACTTTCCCTGCCCCGTGTAAATCAGTTGGCTAGGTCATACGAGGCTCTGCGTGCCAACTTACGTTATGCTCTAGAAATGTCAGGAACTGGCGTGACAGCCTCACAGGCTGCAGAATGGCAAATCAGAATTTTGATGATATATCAGATGCTCCCCCTCCCCATTTCCTATTTGCAAATCTAACAGAAAGAAAGAAGAAAGGAAAGGGTAACAATAGTAGTAATAATAACAATAATATTATTTATTTATTGAATTTATATACCTGGGGGTCTCAGGGCAGTTCACAGAATAAAATCAAGATATAAAACCACAAAATAGGGGGTGTCTTATACATGGGGGGCGTCTTATACGGTGATACGAAAAATACGGTAATTAATGCAGAATAGGAGGATGTGTAAACTGCCCTACAATCAAATCAGAGCAAATGCTCGATAAAGATCAAACAAAGCTTCGCCAGCGTCTTAACTTTGTAAACTTAACTGGATTGTTTTCCCCCCCTCTCATTTGCTTTCTCATCTAGGGTGAAATAGGGTCTCCAGGGAAGCCTGGCTCAGTGGTAAGAGCTATTAACATTTGATCTTTTTGTGGCGGTTGATCTGTTTTGTGGCGGTTGACAAAACAAGTTCTCTTGAATCAGGATCTTGAGAAATGCTAATATATGTTGGGCATTAATGCCTGAGCAGATCTTAGAAATAGTTGGTGAACGATTTTCCTGAAGTTGAAATGAGAAGGACATGCCATTCTGAAGACTTCTTGTGGAAAGAGGCATGAAATCCTTACCCGCTGTGAAATTTTCAGATTGGATGGTGGAAGGAAATAAAGAGGGCCCTTGGGGAGTGAGGTAATTTTTGCAGTACTCTGTTGACTTACATTCCAATGATCTTACTGCAGCAGAGTTTTTACACTTTTTGTTGCCTGCTTGGCTGCATAATTTTAACCAGCTGGATCTCGGGGGGAATGCAGGGCTCAGCTAAGTTTCTCCACCTATGGGATAGAAAGCAGGGCAGAAACCCAGACTCCTTTCCCTTGTGCTACATATTTATCTTCTTCTGTTTCAGGTGCAGATGGAAGGTCTGAAAGGAGAGCAGGTAAGGTCTTTCTAAATATTTTTGCACTGTCAATAAAATAATAATAACCAGAAATCCCAATTTTCAAGAATGATCGTGCTGACTAAGTCAGTATGATAAAGTCAACCCAAACCGCAGAACCAATAAATCTGGGCTCAGTGGTTCAGAACCCTTTCCACTCTGAATAAACTTTATTTTGAATCAAAGGAGATACCGGCAAGTTGTTTATCTTCCCCCTAATAGCTTTTATCCAAGGGTTGCAGTCATCCAGCCCACACAGTTGTTGCTAGTTCACGAAAACTCCGAAATGAAATTGCTTTGTCTGTTTTCATTACCCGAGGAGAGCAGAGAGTGGAGGAGGAGACACTCTTCAGTGAAGTTTGCTGTCGATGCACTATCTGGAGCCGGTTTCAATTGTTGCTGCAAAGTTTATATTGTTCTGTTCCCTCTTTTTTTAACCTACAGCAGCTCAGAACTAGCAAAGCAAATAAAGGTGTACTCTGAAAAATAGTATAGTGGCTGAAATCTTTGGCAGGTTTACCTGGAAGTAAGACCCTTCTAAGGGATGTGGGTGGCACTGTGGTCTAAACCACTGAGCCCCTTGGGCTTGCTGATCAGAAGGTTGGTGGTTCGAATCCCCGCGACGGGGTGAGCTCCCGTTGCTCGGCCCCAGCTGCTGCCAACCTAGCAGTTCGAAAGCACGTCAAAGTGCAAGTAGATAAATAGGTACTGCTCCGGCGGGAAGGTAAATGCTGTTTCCATGTGCTGCTCTGGTTTCACCAAAAGCGGCTTAGTCATGATGACCACATGACCCGGAAAAACTGTCTGCGGACAAATGTCGGCTCCCTCGGCCAGTAAAGGGAGATGAGCACTGCAACCCCAGAGTCATTCGCGACTGCACTTAACTGTCAGGGGTCCTTTACCTTTATCTTTAAGACCCTTCTAGGATCAGATTGTATGTGATGAAGATGAAGATGATGATGATGATGATGATGATGATGATGATGATAAATTTATTTATACCCTGCCCATCTGGCTGGGCTTCCCCAGCCACTCTGGGCAGTTTTAAACAATATATTAAAATACAGTAACACATCAAACATTAAAAGCTTCCCTAAACACCTTCAGATATGAGAGAAACAAATGCTGGTTCACCATTCCTTAGCAACTTTTCAGAAACGTGACAAATTTCAATTATGGAGAGTCACCCCTTTGTTTAAACAAACAACTACTTTCCAGCATACAAATCTCTTAGTGCGGCTTTAGCACAGGGATGAGGAAACTGTGGTCCTCCACTTGTGGTCAGGCTCCAATTCTCATCAGCCCCAGTCATCACAGCCAATGGTCAGGGATGATGGAGCTGCCATTCAGAGGTAGTGTTGAGCCACTGCGCTAGCTTTCTGTGGCAAGTGGGTCACTGCTGCTTTCCAGGAGGGAGAGGGAAAGGATGAGGTGTCCGGAAGGTTAGCACAGGCTAAATGCACCACCAGCAGTGCCACATTGGCTCTGTCAGTGTGTTTGCACCGCAACAACCTCCCCACTGCTTAGTCCCTCCCCTTCTCCTTCCTGGTAAGCAAATGCCACCTACCTGTCAGGAAGGCAGCACAACAGCTCTGCCCCATCCAGTGAACCAATTATTCCATTCACAAGCAGCTGAGATGGAAGGAACGGAAAGTCTTCATGTTTGCTCAGCCTCGGGTTTTGGCGAATCTCCAAAGGCAGATAATCTGTTCCTATGGAACAGCCTCCAAAACACTGAAATGCATGTTTGCATCAAGTAGACTTCACATGTAGATTTAAACTCATAAATTGATAAGAGGATTGATAAAGGAAAAGGAGTACAGGAGAGGATGCAAAGGGGGGGCAGGGAGATACATCTTGTACATATCTATCTGTATCCAGTGTGGTGTAGTGGTTAAGAGCAGTAGACTCGTAATCTGGTGAACCGGGTTCGATTCCTTGCACCTCCACATGCAGCTGCTGGGTGACCTTGGGCTAGTCATACTTCTCTGAAGTCTCTCAGCTCCACTCACCTCACAGAGTGTTTGTTGTTGTTGTGGGGGAGGAAGGGAAAGGAGAATGTTAGCCACTTTGAGACTCCTTCAGGTAGTGATAAAGTAGGATATCAAATCCAAACTCTCCTCCTCCTCCTCCTCCTCCTCTTTCTCCTTCTTCAGGTAGGTAGCCGTGTTGGTCTGACACAGTTGAAATATATATAAAAATTAAAAAATAATGTCCAGTAGCACCTTAGAGACAAACTAAGTATGCTCTTTATATTTTTTTTATTTTTTATATATCTATCTGTAGTTTGGCATCTTTATAACTTTTTGCAATAAGTTTTTAAATGTAGGCAGCTGTCCACAGTTGAGCTTCCTCAATTCCCTTGCTCAGATCAATATGATACACTGCTGAAGGAATTCATTTTAGATGCAACATAAAGTAATTTTTTAACCTTCTAATTTTGATTTGTTTACAGGGAGCTCCTGGCCCACGAGGTTCAATAGGCCCTCCTGGAACTCCAGGTATCCCAGTAAGTAATTTGCAACCTTCCCACTCTGACTTGCTCATTTGTTCATATTTTTAAATGTCTTGTGCAGTGATGGATTATGCAGAGTCCTGAATATGCTCAGGTCTGGCTTGTTGGTTTGATTCTCAACCTAGGGTGTGAGAGCTCTTTGGTCCAAACCATGGGCAAGCCCTGGATAAGATGGTGATATCGTTAATGTGAGATGTTTGTTGACACTAAAGCATGGTTCTTGCTTCAGATGCAAAGATCCGAAGTTCCAGACAAGCCCATGCAGCTGATACAAAAGACTCCAGTAGCATGGAAATTCTACTTAAATTTCAAAGGAAAATATGCTCCTTTGTCTTTCAGCCCACTTGGAATGCATGCTTCAGAACTCTAACCTGAGATTCAGGGCTGGGGAAATCTTTGCATCTGCACAGAGGCAGTTTCCCTTGCCTTCAGGGACAGAGGACAACAGACAAAGCTAAATATATGATCTAGAAGAACCAAGCCATGTTCCAAAATTGTGACACCAGTTCCTGAGATACCTTGCAGATCGCTAACATAGCAGTAAACACTAACACCAGTAAAAGGAGATGGAAGGGAATAGAAAACACAGTAAGTGCCAACAGTGGAGGAATGGCAGATGAAGATGATGGACTTTTGGGAGCTAGCTGACCTGACCGGAAGAGTCTGCGACCAGAAGGAGGAGGAGTACCAGGAAGAATGGATGAAATTTAAAGCATATTTAGTTAAATATGTTAAGATAATTTAAATAGAAATACTTGCAAATACCAGATTGGCTTAGGATGTAAATATGTGATTTTATATAATAATATGTTTGAACTTTATATGGAAAGCAAGAAAGAAGTTAATTGACTAAGTAAATTTTATGAGAAATTAGTTTTGGAAAACTGTTACAATGATATACAGTGAAATTCAGCCAGGGGGATTTGAGGAAGTCACCTAACAATTTTAAGAATAGTGGAATAATAACAGTTAGGATTTATTTGTGTTTGTTTGTTTATGAATTTGGAAAATCAATTTTAAAAATTGAAAAAAAAGGAGGTGGAAGGGAACCACAACAAGCTGTCGCGGACACATTGAATATGGAAACTGGTAATTTGCTGATGCATTTCTTCAATTTGATCACTTTGTTTAAATATCTTGTTTTTGTTGTTTGTAGGGCACTCCAGGACCAGAAGGCAAACCAGGACCTGCTGGCTTACAAGGTCAAAGGGTGGGCAATGCTTCTACTTATGCATGCTCCAACTTGTTAGCAGGGGGGAAATGCCTAAATTGTTTGATAGTGTTTAATAGACTAGTGTCAATAATTCTCACTGCCCTCCCTATTTGCCCAAAAGGGGGGAAAGGGGGGGTAATCAGTTATACATATGTTGTTATGTAGACTGTTGTAATCAAAAGTCCAATCTTGATGGAGAGCAAAGTCCCATTTTGAACATTAAAGCCTTTGTTTCTATCTGTGCAGAGAAGGTGACCAGGATGAACAAGCGTTCCTTATAAGGAACAGTTGAGGGAGTTGAGCCTATATGAAGGGCTCCCAGTGTTATTAAATTAATGATTCCTGTTACTTAGCTTTTTCTCCACTTCACCACACGCACACAATTGGGAAAAAGCTAAGCCCTTCATACAAGCTTGCCGTTGATTCAATTTAAAGCAGGCCATCATTGAAAACCCAATTTATAAAAGTCTTTATTAGGGAAATGTAAGATTTTGGAAATGTCTTAGTGGACTTGGATGCAATTGGCAGGAGCCATCCTAATGAAACGGAACATGGGGAAACAGCCTGAAATGAGTGGGGGGAAGGATCTTGCAAAAGAGAAAGCTTTGCTGATCTAAGATGTGGGCTTGAAAAGGAAATGTCTGCATCCATAAAGGGAATGAGTTTTCCCTTGATTCTCTTCTTTTATTGGCAGCTCTTAGGAAGCAGATCTTACCGCATTCAACAAATGAGCACACAGCCCTGTGATTTAGATGACATTCCTATTAATGGCAGCTCCTCTCACAAGATTTGCAGTCTTGAGTCATTAAAAGGCAGCATTCCATCAATGGGCCTCTGACATAACAGAATTCACTTGTCTTAAGAGCCCCCTATGACTGATTTTGCCATTAAGTGTAATGTCTGTGTATTATCCAACATACTGTCAGAAGAGGAGTTTCCATTGAAAGATGAGACATGGGGGAGGCAGCTTCTGTTTTAAATGTGAACAATGTTCAGCAATGCTCAGCATTGTTGTAACCAGGTACATCAATGGTACCTGCATCTAGACCTAGTTGCTTGAGCACATTCATGGCATTGCGACGTCACACACTGGGCTTGCTTGCTGCTGGGGGCTCATCACAGCCCATCACTGATGCCTATCCTCGGCCCTTACAAAACCAAATGTTTCCCAAACCTCATTCCTATTGGGAAGCTGGGTTTGAGAGGCACCATTTACCATCCCCAGAATGCCCCTGATATAATGCTGCCCCTGGGCATTGTGGGGAATATAAATGGTGTTCTACCCAAATGGTCCTTTCACTAAGTCCTATCACTTTCATTTCCAACTGAGAACCTCAATGAAGCTGCCACTTTAATTGCCCACAGTTCTCAAGGGTGATGCTGCGTCAGGGCATTGTGGGAAGTTTCAATAGTGGACCGTTGCTGCCCACTACTGTTGAGTAATCCCATTAGGAAGGCAGAGTTACCACCACAGAGCTCTTTCCTGGTGGCCCCCTCAAACCTACAGCTGGCCTTACTTGAGTGAGAAGCTGGAAGAGGTGAAAGCTACAATCTGGAGTGCAGTGGGGAGAAAAACATTGTTAGCTCTTGAGAGTCCCATGGACTGCAAGAAGATCAAACACATCCATTCTTAAGGAAATCAGCCCTGAGTGCTCACTGGAAGGACAGATCGTAAAGCTGAGGCTCCAGTACTTTGGCCACCTCATGAGAAGAGAAGACTCCCTGGAGAAGACCCTGATGCTGGGAAAGATGGAGGGCACAAGGAGAAGGGGGCGACAGAGGATGAGATGGTTGGATAGTGTTTTCGAGGTTACCAGCATGAGTTTGACCAAACTGCGGGAGGTAGTGGAGGACAGAGGTGCCTGGCGTGCTCTGGTCCATGGGGTCACGAAGAGTCGGACACGACTAAACGACTAAACAACAACAACAACAACAACAACAACAACCCAAATAGAGAAGACATATGAAGTGGGGAGCCACCTGCAATTATGGAAGTCCCCTGTGTATTGGAAAATCTGAGCTTCTACATGGCAGAGACTGTCATGGTTGGAGGTAGCGATGCTTCTGATGGAAATCAAAGGAGGGGAGAGGGCTCGGGTCCTACTTATGGGTTCCCCACGGGCATCTGGAAGGCCACTTTGAGAACCAGGATGCTGGACTGATCCAACGGGCTCTTCTCGCATTCTTATGAATAGAATCATTACCCCCACTTCACACAATTGTCCTCTGACTCATGGAGAGCAAGAATGTCAACAAGGGTAGCAGAGCTGGCAGGCTAATTCCCATCTCCCTAGCGTGATTATTCCAATGCACATCAGAACACCTAATTGGGGCTCTGGAGAATATAGCACTCGCACTGATTTTTTTTACATGGAAATTTTCATTTCTTGTAGCAATTATCAGGGCCTGGTATAATGTTGGTTCTTTCCAAAGATTCATTCCTAGTATAATGGAAGTTTGTCAGCGCACTCATCTGTCAGATATTAGTGGAAGTCATCTACCTGTTGCATCAACCCTGAGCTTTGCGCTTTGGGAATAAAACTTGGCAGAGCAGTCCATCTGGCCCTGGCTGTCAATCTTTGGTATTTTCTTCTAGAAGCATTCACTCTCAGAGACCTGGACATTCAAGGATGGCAATTTTCCTATTTAAATGGGAGGGATTGGCCTGTTTACAGAATGGCCCTTTGGTAGGGATCATCAGGTTCAGAATAACCCAGCTCTCCTTGTTCCTTACTCAACCACAATAGCAAAATAGGAAGCTTATCCATTTGGCTCAATATTGTCAACATCGACCAGCAGCTCTCCAGTTCTTCAGACGGGTCTCTTCCAGTCCTAAATGGAGATGCTGAGGATCAAACCTTAGAACTTTTGCAGGCAAAAGTGCTGTGGATCTGAGACACAGCCTTCCCCATTATAGTTTGCTAACCTACAGTACTGTGCGGTCAATGGACTAGGCTAGACCCACAAATGTTCCCCCAGGACCTTCCCAAAGCCCGGGAACCTTCTGCCTGGCTTAAGGAGGGAGGCACAATGCTCACGCATGACGTCAGGACATCAGAAATCATATGCATGATGTCGGCCCCCCTCACCAATCACCCTCGCAGGCTGGTGCCTCTGGCCCTAACTGTTCCCCTACAGAAAATTTCACCATGCGTCACTGCTAACGTTCTGCATCTAAAGTAGATGGATTTAGACACACATGCAGACATGGCCTTGGGGCCTAGACATGTGTCCAAAATCAGCCATGTACAGTGTTACCCAGAAGTCACTTTTCTCTGTTTTTACAGTGAGGGCACAAGTAAGCACATAGCAAGATGGCGACCCTGATAATGGATGACTTTAGGGGACTTACTCCAGATTCTTAGAACTGTCATAACACTATCCGATTCAGTCCATGTTTCTGCCATCTGGTTAAGAGTTTTCCCATGTGGAATTCATCTTTGGGAGAATGCAACAGTTTGGGCCTCTCCTATATTCATAGCATCACATAATTTATACATACCAAGCTGGACCATTTTTTTTAATTAGTGTTCCTAACTCTCTGGGATCTAAATGTAAATTCACTTTTCTCCTGGCACGATTCCATCCTGCTTTAATAATGGGAATTGTACCAGGTTACCAAGAAGGAAATAATTTAATGAACCCCAAGATAATAAATCCTCATTTAGAAATGAGATGAGACCATCCCTCATAGATTTTAAATCTATACCTGAATGATAAAGTGATTTATTTATTTTATCCCCTTTGCTGCTTCACTCTTCCAAAGCAAAAGGATAGCAGGTAAAATGGCTTGCGAAGAGAGCGGTGCAAAATTCCTTTTTGGAAGGAATATATAATTATTTCCCAAGTTGACGCTGCTCATTTGGAAAGGTAAGCTGTGCAAAATTGCCTCAGACATAAATCCAGCAAAAGAGCACAGATAGGGACGCTCCATGGGCTTGCCAGAAAGTTATTTTCTGATCATCTAATTCCCCCAAACTGGCAATTAGATTTTGCAGTGGCTGAAACATAAATCTTGAGGAATGAGCCACTGTGAAAGCACTCCCTCAGTGAGCTTTCATTAGCTGCCTTGTTCCATTAGCCGCAAGAGAACACAGAAGAACATATCTTGGACCCAGGGCTGGATTAACTGCTAAAGGCAGAAAATTCTGAAGTGCACCGCTGGTTTAGTGTATCCAAGGCTCCATGCATGTCATTTTGCTATCACAGCAGGACTTCTGTTTCCTCTCCTTCACCCACATGCTTCCCAAATAATAATAATAATAATAATAATAATAATAATAATAATAATAATAATTTATTATTTGTACCCCACCCATCTGGCTGGGTTTCCCCAGCCACTCTGGGCTGTTTCCAGCAGAATATTAAAATACAATAGTCCATTAAACATTAAAAGCTTCACTAAACAGGGCTGCCTTCAGATGTCTTCTAAAAGTCTGGTAGTTGTTGTTCTCTTTGACATCTGGTGGGAGGGCGTTCCACAGGGCGGGTGCCACTACCGAGAAGGCCCTCTGCCTGGTTCCCTGTAACTTGGCTTCTCGCAGGGTGGGAACCGCCAGAAGGCCCTCAGAGCTGGACCTTAGCATCCGGGCAGAATGATGGGGGTGGAGACGCTCCTTCAGGTATACTGGACAGAGGCCATTTAGGGCTTTAAAGGTCAGCACCAACACTTTGAATTGTGCTCAGAAATGTGCTCTGGAGGGTTCCCCATCTTGAGGATGCATGGGGGGGGCTGGATAAGGCAGGGACAGGAAAAGGAGCTTCCTTGTGCAGCCAGAAGTCAGTTGTACCAGCTGCACTGCAGCATTCTTCTCTTTCCATCCCCATTTATCCTCATCCCCTTCATCCTTCCCATGATGTCTACTGACTTTTGGCAGGGTGCAGGTACTTAAAATTTTTCCTAACCTGCCAAGGGTAGAAAATTCATTAAACAATTCAACAGTCTAATGAGAGAGAGAAACAAAAACCCTGGAACCAATAAAACAGAGTAAGCAGCAGCAAAATCGGCAACTAATCGACTTTTGGAAGAACTGTTTTAATCCCCCCCCATATGAAAGTAAACATACGTAATTATGGGATGTCTTTGAAAACTTCATGGCAACAGTCGTAAAGGGCCTGTTGATGTTTTTGTGTCATGAATGAGGAAATTTTGTTAGAGTCACATTTTGATGTGAGAATTTTGTGAAAGTAGTCTCAGTTGTGATTCTTGAACTGGTCTTTGACCGTAATAATAAATTTGTTGTTGTTGTTTAGTTGTTTAGTCATGTCCAGCTTTTCGTGACCCCATGGACCAGAGTACTCCAGGCACTCCTTTCTTCCACTGCCTCCCGCAGTTTGGTCAAACTCATGCTGGTAGCTTTGAGAACACTGTCCAACCATCTCGTCCTCTGTCGTCCCCTTCTCCTTGTGCCCTACATCTTTCCCAGCATCAGGGTCTTTTCCAGGGAGTCTTCTCTTCTCATGAGGTGGCCAAAGTATTGGAGCCTCAGCTTAAGGATCTGTCCTTCCAGGGAGCACTCAGGGCTGATTTCCTTAAGAATGGAGAGGTTTGATCTTCTTGCAGTTCATGGGACTCTCAAGACTCTCCTCCAGCACCAGAATTCAAAAGCATCAATTCTTCGGTGATCAGCCTTCTTGATGGTCCAGCTCTCACTTCCATACATATTATTGATGTGAGCGTACCTGATTCAAACTTCCTGAACTGAATGTATGGAAACAGCTATCCTTCATAATTCAGATGTGTCCCAATTTTGCAATGTAGTTCGACTTCTGGTTGGCCGGTGTGAGAACAGGATGTTGATCTAGATGGGACATCAGCACAATTTCGGCAGGCTCCTTTTGCGTTCTGTAAATGTCTGGTTGATGGTCTGAGTTTAACAAAGAGTAAAAATATAATTGCCAGGGAAGGTAAATCGTATTTGTTTCAAAAACAACATATATTTCTGACTGTCAGGTTGCCTCCTGTTTATTTAAAGGGTACATTCATAGGCTCTGAGTAGCACAACATAATTGCCAGCTTTGTCTATCTTGCTCTCAGGCAGGATATCATTTTGTACTGTGTTACATCTACAGGTATAATTTTTCCTGGGGAGTCTCTTCAGTTGCATTCTAGAAAGAGATCGTTTATATAATCTGGCAGATCTATGTATCTTTATTATTATTTGTTAAGCTCTCCCCAGGATTGGGACTTGTGATAGAGAGCTATTGTTGCTGCCTGCTTTTCGAGGGTAATCAGATGTTCTGTTCAGGGCAATCTTTTGTTCTTCCCAAAAATGCACAGAAGGTTAAGAAATTAAAAACACAAAAAGGGCCTGCTGAATCAGGCCAATTGGCCCATCTAGCTCAGCATAGAATCATAGAGTTGGAAGGGACCCTGAGGAACATTGAGTTCAACCCCCTGTAATGCAGGAATATGCAGCTGTCCCAAACAGGGAATTGAACTTGCAACTTTGGCATTATCAGCACCATGCCCAAAACCCAGTGGTTCTCAACCTGTGGGTCCCCAGATGTTGTTGGACTACAACTCCCATCATCCCTGAGCCCTGGCCTTGCTAGCTAGGGGTGATGGGAGTTGTAGTTCAACAACATCTGGGGACCCACAGGTTGAGAAAGGCTGCCCTAACCAAATGAGCTAGCATCATCCTGTTCTCACACCGGCCAACCACATTCCTTTAGGAAGCCCACAAGCAGGAAATGAGCTCAACAGCCATCTTGCCCGCTGTGATTCCCAGCAACTGGAAGTCCCAGAATACCGGCTCCCACTGTGGAAGTAGAACATAGCTATAGTAGCTGCTGATAGCCTTGTCCTCCATGAAAAGAGAAAGGTTCAGCAAGAAGAAGGTGTAGACTGGTGACAATCAATTTAAAACACAAGTATTTTGTGTGTGGACTTTTGGTACATTCTTTCACAAGTCCTGCAAAACCTGGACAGAAATGGCCTTTGACTGAGCACCAACCAGGCTGAAACAGGATGGAAATAGCTGCTTGGCCTGTCTCTGTGTTATTGATGATGTGTGTGTTCAGTGCCCGATTTTGTAGTCGTTTTAACAATGCCATTTTTGAAGTTGGTGTAATTTTTGTGTGAATCACCTCGGGGACCATCATGGGAGAAAATGGGCTCTGTCAGAGTGGCATAATATCTATGGTATCTGTCTGTCTCTCCGTTCGTCTGTCTCGTGAACCTCATGAACACAAGATGTCTTAGTACCATAGAAACTGAAGACAGAAAAGTTCATTTTATTTATTTTTCTGAGACAGAGTAATCAAACCAAGAACTGGGCTTGTGTGTCATCTCTTGATGTGGTTAGTAACTTTTTAAAAATTCTGTTTCATTTTCAGGGTAAGAAGGGTGATGTTGGTGTTCCAGGAGTTGATGGATTGCCTGGACCTCCGGTAACTAAATGGCATAAATTATACACTTATTTTCAAAAGACCTGACTTTTCATTTGGTGTCCAAGGAGAGCCAGCAAACCCATGCTCTCAGGAGTTACATTTATAATATATATCTTATAACTAGCCTTGCTATGCTATGCTAGTTATTGGGGCAGAAAATGCTGATAAAGCATTCAATTTAGCATTCACCCATTCCAGCTTGCAATTTGCTGTTAATTCAGAGTGCACAGAACTCAAAGCCAAGGTATGGTAACTGGAAAGCTCCTTTGTTTCCCCTCCTTTCAGGCCAGCATTGGAGTATAAAAGGTATACTGACCTTTTCCTACCCCATGCTTACCCTAGTTTATGCACATCTCCCTTTCCCCAAAACATTCGAAGAAATTTCAATGGAAGCCAAACCAAGTAATAATAATAATAATAATAATTTATTATTTATACCCCGCCCATCTGGCTGGACTTCCCCAGCCACTCTGGGCGGCTTCCAACAAAATATTAAAATACAGCAATGCATCAAACATTAAAAGCTTCCCTAAACAGGGCTGCCTTCAGATGTCGTCTAAGAGTCTGGTAGTTGTTGTTCTCTTTGACATCTGGTGGGAGGGCATTCCACAGGGCGGGCGCCACTACCGAGAAGGCCCTCTGCCTGGTTCCCTGTAACTTGGCTTCTTGCAGCGAGGGAACCGCCAGAAGGCCCTCGGCACTGGACCCCAGGGCTGGACGACAGGGGTGGAGATGCTCCTTCAGATATACTGGACTGAGGCCGTTTAGGGCTTTCAATGTCAGCACCAACACTTTGAATTGTGCTCGGAAACGTACTGGGAGCCAGTGTAGGTCTTTCAAGACCGGTGTTATATGGTCTCGGCAGCTGCTCCCAGTCACCAGTCTATCCGCCACATTCTGGATTAAATGTGGAAATGAAATAAATTTGTGGTTGGAAAGACAAGCATCACCGAGGTCCATTAATAAGCGATTTGACCTGGTGCTGCCTCTCAAATGTACTTTCCTCTTCAAGCTTGCTCCTACCTGCCATGTAATATCATGTAGAAGCACCAGAAAGACAAGTTCCTACTTAGTGGCGATGTTAGTGTGTTGCCATAGCAACAACCAAGCATCCTCTGGCAGCTTAAAGATGAAGGCTGGACTCCTAAGAGTACTTACCTGAAAGCAAGGCCCATGAACTGTGATTCCTGCAGGAGGCTGAACCAGATGAAAATTTGGGTCCCTGTCCAACTCTACAATTCTATGCTTCTACGATGTTCTGAACTCAGTGGGTCTTACTTCTGAGTAGCCACCCAGAAGATTGTACTTCAGCATGTAGATGGTGCCATAAGGTTTCATAAGCCAGAGAATGTGATGAAGTGAACTTTCTGGACCATAAGAGTTTATGCCACCATAAAAGCATAATCTTTAAGGTTCCACAAGACTCTTTACTGTTTTTTCCTAAAAGGAGAGTACATCAAAATAAGAACAAAAAAACAAAAGGAGTGGGGAAAGCTTACAATTCATGATGTAGAAAAATGCTTGAACATTGTTTGTGCATGTTGTTTGTGTTTAAATATGTATATATGATGATGATTTGATTCAGGTCACAGCGCTGGAAAGCAACAAAAATGAAAATAAAAGCTTTTCAGCACGAGGTGAAGAAATCACAAATTTCTACCCTTCCATTAAGTCACAAATTTAAACAAATGGCTCCTTGCCTTTTTGCCGAAAACTTGCTCTGCTCTCCAGAGGGAACTGCTATGTAGAAATACAGTCATGTTCCACATACTGATAGCCTCTGGGCACTTCTGGGTACTCTTGTTTTGTTTTTTGTTTAGTAGAGAAAGCTATTTATTTTCTGAAATAATGTTGGCCCACGGCTCATGAGGCCACCTCGCTTAATAATCTGGGACTTGGCTCAGTTGTGATATTATGAAGCAAACACTTAAGATGATTAAAAAGGCAAAGGAGTCAGCTGCACCGGGCTGTTGCTGTGTAATGGCCGAGTATTTAGCATTTTGCTGTAATTTTCCAGCTATTATATTAGTGTCCAAGGCCAGTTTTGAGCAGACAATACCTATTGTGCTTGCCGTGTTTTTCCATTAGCATAAGCATCCAAGGACCTCACAAATTTAGCACTGTTGCTTCAGTTCAAATTCCCGTGTGTGTGTGTGTGTGTGTGTGTGTGTGTGTGTGTAAAGGAAGATTTGCATTTTAGGCCAACATGGGGATGAAAGGGACCTTTAAAACAAAGAAGTTTGCCGCTGATTTACCTTCTGGTCCTATGCATGTTTACTTAGAAGTAAGCTTCTGAAGTCTTCAGTTCTTTTTCTTCCTCTCCTTCTCCTCTTCCTCCTCTTCCTATTATTAATATTAACCTACCAATCTGAGGTCCCACAGCAAGTTGCAACAATTAAAACACAATATTTAAAAGAGTTTTAAACAACTCTTTTCAATTGCAGTAATGAGGTGTGTCCTAAAAATACACATCTCAAGTGTCAAAAGCGAGAGTTAAGAGGTTAATGGGGGGAAAGCCCCATCTGAGTGAGTAAGACTTTCTTCTGGGTATGTATGGTTGCGCTGTAGGATTCTTTTGGGACCTAATGGGACGTCCTGTCCTTTTCCCTTTTCCTTTCCCCCTATTATTCCTAGTCAAAGGTTTTGTGTAAATGGATGGCTCCTCCATAAGTGTAGCACAAATGCCTTTTGACATTTACAGCGTGCCAACATTCTGCAGGTGCAAGTTAACATATTTGCCTGAGCCTCCATGGAATTGTGTGCCATCTGTCCTATATTTTATTATAATTTTCCATCAAGTCATTCTCTTTGTCCTTTGCCTACCCTTTTCCAATGTATAACCCCATATTCCATCCAGAGTTTCTTTACTGTTTAATACAACAGTCAGCAGACTGTTTAATACAATATGTGTTCATTTTATCAACCCTACCTATTTTGGAAACCATTCCTTTCTTCGCCTGTGTTGACAATTCTTAAAATCCAACTTCTTTCCTTAATCTGTTTCCAGTTAGCATGCTTCCTATGCGGACCCACAGCTGAAACTATCTTATATGACCGATTTTCTAACCAACTCCTGTTATGAACAAATACAATCACTTTAGAACCAGGGTTATATCCAGCAGAGTTCTACTCAGACGAGATGTACTGAAATGAATTGTATATTAATTCCAATTGGCTTTCCTGGCAAAACCCAATACCTAGGGAGGAATTCAATACCACCCTAATTTAGAGTTGTTCAGTGGTGCACTAGTTGCACTGGTGAGATGGTTTGCACAAGGCAAGGCAGCAAAAAGCTAGCATGGTTCTTGTGGCTGGTTGCACACAACATATTTTTGCAGACCTATTGCTTCCTGCTGCACAAGCTGTTTCTCAAGAAATTTCCACTAGCACATCTGTTGCACGGGATCTCATAATTCCATCCTTACAGTAGCACAACAGCTGGGAGCCAGGGAACATAGGATCTGGGACCTTACATCCTAAGAGGACAGGAGTTTCCCCTGTTTGATGCATATTTGTTTCAATAAGGTTTGCTCAGAAAATTCAAATATAATGGCTTATTCCAGATTGTTCTGTAAAAAAAATTGCAAATGTTAGGGTCTTTCCAATGGTTGGCTTAACAAATGCATAATTGCTGCTCTGGTGGTGGTAGGGCACTGGAGAATTTATTTAAGAAATCTTGCTAGTTTGATTGAAACCAGGAGTATAACATGATGACTTAGGGAATCACAGTTGATTAATCTAATGAGTGGCGATCAAAAGGATTTGTAGCTCAATGGTACAGCATCCATTTTCCTTGCAGAAGGTCTTAGGCTCGATCCTTGACATCTCCTAGTAGGGCCTGGAGTGGTGTAGTGGTTAAGAGCGGTGGACTCGTAATCTGGTGAACCGGGTTCGCTGCCCCACTCCTCCATCTGAAGCTGCTGGGTGACCTTGGGCTAGGCACACTTCTCTGAAGTCTCTCAGCCTCACTCACCTCACAGAGTGTTTGTTGTGGGGGAGGAAGGGAAAGGAGATTGTTAGGCGCTTTGAGACTCCTTCGGGTAATGATAAAGTGGAATATCAAATCCAAACTCTTCTTCTTCGAGAGGATCCTGTCTGAAACCTTGGATCCTCAGGGGAAATAATGAACTAGACTGGACCAATGGTCTGGCTCAGGTTAAGGACCTTTCCCCCTATGTTCTAACAAATTGATTAAATCAGCACAAATTAAATTTACATAAGACTACTAGCCCCTCCTGCATGAAAGTGAATGTTCCTGCATCTCATATTACTGGCATGCCATCAGCAGTTTTTTAAAATAACTATAGATGAAAAAATATTGTTAAAGTATTGCCTGATTAACTGGAAATGCTAAACTTTTTAGCTGATTAAAAAAAGATTTACATTTATCACCGCAGCAATGTATTAATCATGCATTGCAGCCCTAATTGAAGCTCTTTTGGCTTCCCTTGAAATTCATTGAATGTTTCTCCTTACACAGAAGCCTCCCAGTTTCATTCAGTTTTTCTTTTTCTTTCAGTGGGAAGTGTAGTTCTAAGACGCATCAAGTCTTCGCCGCCCTCAGATTCCAAAAAGGGCATTTGGCTCTAGGGGGAAATAGGTGACACCATCAGTACAGTCAATGAGCAAATAGAATCAGTGCTTCCTACAGCTGCCATAGAAGTGTCTAAACCCCAACTTCCAGAAACCTTATTGGATAACTAAGTTCTCATTGCTTCCATGCGAGGATCCTCAAAATTCAACTTCAGATTTTAAATTCATCACATTTCACGGCATTTCTAATGCTGACATCCTATTCCTAGCAAGTGCTTCAGTCTTAAGAAAGTGTATTCTTTCTTTGGTGATTGCTCCTAGCCGAGTAAGATTGTCTTCCATCAACACGGTTTTAACAATGAGTCCGTAAGTGACTGTGGAGGCCAATTCTGGATCCACACGTCCTTCCACAGTGGGGACATTCGTTTCCGGGCGGGAGTTGATCACGGTGTGGATTTGCCAAGCGTGCCTTCCTCTTAGCACATTTCTCCCTTGCGTCCTGAGTTTGAGTGTCTTCAAAGCCCATGACACCTTTGGTAAAGGCTGTTCTCCAACTGGAGCACTCACAGGCAAGTGTTTCCCAATTGTCGGTGTTTATACTACATTTAAAAAAAAAAATTGCCTTGAGACAGTCTTTAAACCTCTTTTGTTGACCACCAGCATTATGCTTTCTATTTTTAAGTTCAGAATAGAGTAGTTGCTTTGGAAGATGATATTCAGGCATCTGCACAACATGACCAGTGTAACAAAGTTGATGTTGAAGAATCATTGCTTCAACACTGGTGATCTTCTTCCTGTACACTGACATTGGTTTGCTTGTGATGTGTAAAAGTGTATTACACTGAGTCAGCCAACTGGTCCAATTGAGTTCATTATTATCTACAACTTGGGTTTCCAGCCGTATTGGACTACAATTCTCATCATCCCTGACCAGTGGTCCTGCTAGCTAGGGATGATGGGAGTTGTAGTCCACAAACAGCTGGCGACCAAAGTTTGGGGAACCCTAGTCTACATTGACTAGCAGTGACTTTCCATGGTTTCAGGCAGAAATTTCTACCATCTAGCTCAGTATTGTATACAATGACTAGCAGTTACTCTCTGGAATGTCAGAAGACTTTCCCAACCCTACTTGGAGAAGCCAGGAACTGAACCTGGGATCTTGTGCATGCTCTGCCGCTGAGCTACAGCCCTCTTATGCATATAACATATTTTCAGTACTCAAAACTATCATACTATTTTCATCACTATAACTTTCCCTCCTCCATTGTGTGTCTCTCTGTGTGTGCTTGTTTCAGTTTTGTTTCCATTCCTGGTCCCTTTGCTCCCTCTAGTGACAAGATGCTCTAAAGCATCTAAATAGTTTGCACATCTTCTCAGTCTCCGGAGTCAGCTCCTACTATTCCACCCTTCCCCGTCCTGTCTCCATTTTATTTTATTCTGTCTAATTCAAGGGTAGGGTACCTTATATCCTGAACCCTGGAGGGCCAAATTTGGCAGGTGGCCAAGACCCTCGACACACACATACACAAACCCAACAGACGATGCTGTACTTTGAAGTTCCAACTATTGGGACTTCAAATCACAGTGTAGCACTCTTCGAAAGTCCTTTTACTGGTGAGTGGAGGTTACATCCAGATGTTTGGGCTGTGCACACCATTTCCCTCTCAGCTGATATCAACCCCCTCCATCAGAATACCATCATCTGTCTGGCAGGTGGCCATGGTTTCTTCTTCCTCTTTTTAATGATCTCATAAGCCAGATTTGACACACACACCCTGGCGCAAAAATTGTCCTCTGGGGTGGAGAACCTGGGATTTGAGGCACTTTCAAACCTTCTTTTTCACTTAGACCAAGGGTGCAGTACCTCCACCCTTGGTGTGATTTCAAAAGGGGGAGGTTTGAATGTGCCCCAAACCCTGAGCCCCTCACCGCTCCATCATCTGTTAATTTTATGGAAATTATTCATCATGAACAGACTAGGTTGCTAGCGTGCTACTGCAATCAAGTTAGAAAACACAAGGTGAAAATGGAATGCAATAATTTTTATGGTATAGGACTATAAAACCAACTGAACGAATATTTATGCCTGTATATTCCAAAGTATTATGTTGTGCTTGACTCTTTTGTAATGTAAGCTACCTTGATAGAGTTTGCTCTCTGAGGTGGCCTATAAGTCTTTAAACAGGAACCATTCAAGGAAGAAACTTAAGAGGTGGGACTTTTTCCACCAAAGAGCTGTAGTGATGTTGAAAGCAGTATTACTTGAATTTCCCTCCTGACATATGGCTGCTTAAGGATTTTGATGTATATTTTTTTCCCTCACAGGGTCCTCCAGGACCACCTGGAGTCGCTGGTCCTCCTGGGATTGCCGGCCCCCCAGTAAGAAATTTTCATTCATAAAAATTCATAAGGGCATCCTTCTGCTGCTTTAGATACAAAAGCAGCCCTCGTATGAGGCTGTTTTGAGTGGCAGATATTGGGTGTGGTTATGGGTGCCATGGTAAATAGGGAGAGCTCAGCCTATTTCAATCTTCATTATATGTCCATTTCCTGCAGAGGTTTTTTTTTTCAAAGTTCCAAAACTTTGTATTTAAATTGCATGCATTCCCCCTAAATACAGTCATACCTCGGGTTGAAGTAACTTCAGGATGAGTATTTTCGGGTTGCGCTCCGTGGCGCCCCAGAAGTAACAGAGCGTGTTACTTCTGGGTTTTGCCGCTCGCGCATGCGCAGACGGTCAAAATGACGTCATGTGCATGTGCGGAAGTGGCGAATCGCGATGTGCAGCCGTGGGTTGCGTTCGCTTCAGGATGCGAACGGGGCTCCGGAACGGATCCCGTTCGCATCCAGAGGTACCACTGTATATGCTTTTTTGCCTGCACTTTCACATAAAGCACAAATGTTAATGTCCTAAAATATGTGTTACCCCCATAAGATACCCATGTTAAAATGCACATGTCGGGGGTAGACAGACTTCAGTCTTGTAGGATCCCCATTCCCACAAAAAAATCCCTGAGATCCCCTAATTAGAACCTGGTGCAAAAGATTTGTGGTTGGAATTCAATAATTCTGGATTCAGAAATAATTTGTGATTGATTACCATATGTGAACAATCCTTCTTTGCAAAAATGCACCCCTGGTTACCCCCAAGCTTTCTCCATTGCCATAATTTTGGTGGCAGAAGGAGTCGATTTGTTACTGCTATTGTTACAGAGTTGCAAGCCAGAAACTTTTGCTAACCTTTTGCCAGAGCATTCAGATCTACCTTCTTTTCAACCAGCAAGCTATTTCTGCATGGATGGTTGGTACTGGGTGGCAAAAAAGATGGCACTACAACTAATTGATATCTTTCTGTTTGCTGTGACTGTTCTAGGGGCTACCAGGAGAAATGGGGAGAAATGGACTGCCTGGACCACCTGTAAGTGCTTGTGGGTTGTTGTTTTTCTACAGGATACGTTCTAGAAAACATGCATGCATTCAGAGTTAGATATATTGTAATTCTGGTTCTGGATCCTGTATCTTTTGAGTTTAGGAAAAGAAATGTGTGTGTTTCTGTGTGTGTGTTCAGGGAGGGGTAAAATAAGCCCTCCCATTCACTTCTCCCCCTTTGCTAATAGCCTTAGAACCCACCTCTGCCCGCAAATTTCATCCAGTTCTGTCAAGAGATTTAGAAGCTTATTGGCATCGCCTTCAAATTTATTTCCAATAACCAAATAAATAAATAAAACTCAAAACATTTAAGGCACCTAAGATAGAGAGGGAAAACCCTGCAACTATTTGTCGTTTTGGCAGGCTTTGTATACCTAAAAAGGTGTAACATACCATCAAATTTCATGGAATTCTCTTGCAAGTTTTAAAAAACACAAGTAATTTGTGTGTTTCCCCTTCAAATCACCAGAGAAAACCTTGGATTTTTTTTAATGTGAGGTTCCAAATCAGACCTTAGATGGAGTGGATAATGCCCCCAACAGCCATTGAATCAACTAGCTTTTGAACTGCCAGATTCAGGTTCAAATAGAGTATTTTCTTTGGTGTACTTCCCGAGAACTTAATATATAATACCTTCATGAAAGTTTTGCTTTGTGTATGTGTGTGTGCTTTGTTTTACTTGTACCTTTGGCATGGCTGACATCTAGTGGTCTTTCCTGAGATTACTCTGTTAAAGCTACATCATTGATGCAAAATGTGACCCTCCTAAACATGTTCAATTGTAGCTCTTTGAAAGGAGTAGGGAGTGCTTTATAATGTATGGCATGAATGTGTGGCCTTAGTCTAATCTAGGATGGTGTTTTCATGTCTTACAAAAATCACCTGCATTTCTCCATTTCTTTTATTTTGGATTTGTGGGTTTACTCTTGTTTCTCCTGGCTATGCTGCATTTATCTAAGTTTTGTTCCCTCCCTCTTTTTAGGGTTTACCTGGGAAACCTGGCCTGGATGGCTTACCTGGGCTGCCTGGCTCAAAAGTAAGTGAAGCTGGTGTAAAGTTGCTTTGCCTAACCCTGGCAGAGGGAAAACAAGCCTCTGGTGTGATGGTTAGAGTGTTGGACTATGACCTGGGAGACCAGGGTTCGAATCCCCACTCTGTCATGAAGCTCACTGGGGCACGCCACCATCTCTTAGCCTAACCTACCTCAGAGGGTTGATGTGAGGATGAAATGAGGAGGAGAACCATGTAGACTACCTTGAGCTCCTTGGTAGATAAAGGTAAAGGTAAAGGGACCCCTGACCATTAGGTCCAGTCGCAGATGTCTCTGGGGTTCCGGCGCTCATCTCTCTTTATTGGCCGAGAGAGCTGGCGTACAGCTTCCGGGTCATGTGGCCAGCATGACTAAGCCACTTCTGGTGAACCAGAGCAGCGCACGGAAACACCATTTACCTTCCTGCCGGAGTGGTACCTATTTATCTACTTGCACTTGACGTGCTTTCGAACTGCTAGGTTGGCAGGAGCAGAGACAGAACAACGGGAGCTCACCCCGTCGCAGGGATTCGAACTGCTGACCTTCTGATCAGCAAGTCCTAGGCTCAGTGGTTTAATCCACAGCGCCACCCACGTCCCACCTTGGTAGATAGAGGTGGAATATAAATATAATAAAATAAATAGATAAAATAGCATTCTTTGCTGGATTTCCAGGCCGCATGACTAAGATGAATGGGCTTAGGATTCAGTTTAAAGGTAAAGGGACCCCTGACCATTAGGTCCAGTCATGGCCGACTTTGGGGTTGCGGCGCTCATCTTGCTTTATTGGCGAAGGGAGCCGGCGTACAGCTTCCAGGTCATGTGGCCAGCATAACTAAGCTGCTTCTGGCAAACCAGCACCGTTTACCTTCCCGCCAGAGCGGTACCTATTTATCTACTTGCACTTTGATGTGCTTTCGAATTGCTAGGTTGGCAGGAGCAGGGACCAAGCAACAGGAGCTCACCCCGTTGTGGGGATTCAAACCGCCGACCTTCTGATCAGCCAGTCCTAGGCTCTGTGGTTTAACCCACAGTGCCACCCATGTCCCAGGATTCAGTTTAGGGGCCACTTTTTGCTTGCACCTCCAGAACACCCATTTTGGGGACTTACAGTAGCCAGACTGAACCAACTACCCTCTCTCTGAGCCATGAAAAGCAAATTGTTCTGGTGTGTCCTTGGCTTAACATCATTGAGAATCAGCTGTGAATAAGCCAGCTGAACCGTAGATCTAAAATGTAAAGGCAAAGGACCCCTGGAAGGTTAAGTCCAGTCAAAGGTGACTATGGGGTTGCAGCATTCACCTCGCTTTTTAGGCTGAGGGAGCCAGTGTTTGTCCACAGACAGTTTTCCAGGTCATGTGGGCAGAATGACTAAACTGCTTCTGGTGCAACGGGACTCCGTGATGGAAACCAGAGCGCACGAAAATGCTCTTTGCCTTTCTGCTGCAGTGGTACCTATTTATCTACTTGCACTGGCATGCTTTTGAACTGCTAGGTTGGCAGGAGCTGGGACAGAGCAACGGGAGCTCACTCTGTCACAGGAATTCGAACCGCCAACCTTCTGATCAGCAAGCCCAAGGAGCTCAGTGATTTAGACCACAGTGCCAAACGTATCCCTCATGGTCGCCTTTGACTGGACTTAACAGTCCAGGGGTCCTTTACCTTTACTTTTACCTTTTTACCATAGATCTACTGCATCCTGACCTTCATATTCTTTTGGATACTACTATAGGATTACTTCTTTATTCCCCCACACCTTAATTTTTTGTTGGAATGGGTGATGGATGACTCCTCCTGCCCACCCACTCCAATAAACCTTCCCCATTCCCACAAGAAACACTGGGGGGACAGAACTCCCAGTTCTTACATCAGTCAATAATTTTTTATTCCATGGCAATGTTGGTGAGCTCTTACGCTGGATGTTTATTCAAACACATCTGTTTATTTTGCTGACTTTTGTTTGCATTGCCTACAGGGAGAACGTGGGGAAAGGGGAGAAGAAGGATTTCCCGGGAAAATTGGTTTGAAGGTAAACAACAACAAAACACACCATTCCTTGCAGCTGATGCCAGCTGCATTTATTATCATCTGCTCTCCTCTCATGATCCAGTCAGAAGTAACTAACTCCAGGCTTGGGTTGAACGAAACACACCCCTGTTCTCCGGTCCCACCCGCCAAAGGCAATTTTTTTGGGGGGGGCTTACAGTTGCCTCTGCTCATCAAGTTGAGCTGGGATGAGCAACTTATATTAGCATATATTTGGCTAAGCCATACCAAATTATTATTATTATTATTATTATTATTATTATTATTAAGCCTTAAAATTACTGCAGTGTCTTCAACTGGTTGTTGTTGTGGGCTGTTCTGCGACAGAGAATGGAACCAAGAACAATTCATCATTCTTAAAGTTTTTGTTTAAAAGTGAAATGGAATTTTAAGAAATGGGAGAAAGTGGCTGCCCTGGGTAGTCCACAGTAAACCTGTTTATTTGATTTCACTTTTCCTCCTAGGGTGAAACAGGAGAGCCTGGACGTCCTGGACTAGTGGGAGAGAGGGTAAGTAGAAAAAAATCCCTCCAAGCTATGAGAACAACAAAGCCAGATTAGAGCAACTTCGTTCTAGAGCTGCAGCTATTGGAGACAGGGCCCTCCGGAAAGTTGTTTCTGTTACTGAAGCAAGGGCCCCTTCAAACCATTTTACACAATCCATAGTGATTTCAACAACATTTTTAACTGGAGTCCCCATAGAATTTGTCCAGAAGCTCAGCATGTGGATGTCTGAAAAGAGAGTGATGTCACATCCTTCAAGGTGGGGTTTGGCAAAAGCAACCTCTTGTGAGCTGGTTCCAATACTCTTTTTTTCCATCATAGGGTGAAGCTGGCCTCCCAGGCTCACCTGGTTTACCAGGACAGAGAGGAGAGAAAGGAGATCAGGTATGTCGTGTGTGTGTGTGTGTGAGAGAGAGAGAGAGAGAGAGAGAGAGATATTTTTATTACATTTTCTCTTTTACAATTTAGAATATTCATTTAAACAACCATAAAATATCAATGACTTCCCTTCTTCTCTTTCCATGGTTCATTTTGCATAACATAAACCCCTTTATATTTTTCATAAACTCAACCATTCAGTATTCCATTATCACCTCCATCAAAACTTAGTTACACTATTGAATATATCTTAATGCTGCCAACGTTTTCAAGTGAACACAATTCCCCCCCCCCCAGATATTCAATAAATATTTTCCAGTCTTCTTTAAACGTATGTTCTTCTTATTCTCTTATTCTATATGTTAGGTCCACAAGCTGTGCATATTCCATCAGTTTAAGTTGCCATTCTTCTTTAGCTGGGACCTCGCTCGTTTTCCATTTGGGGGCTAATGAAACACGAGCTGCAGTAGTGGCACAGAAATAGCCTTTCTAGACACCTGGGAATTTTCATCTGAATTATCCCCAACAAAAAGCACTCTGGGATTATTATTTTTTGGAAAAGTGCTTTTCAACATTTTTTTTCAATTCATTATGAATTGTTTCCCAATACTCTTTTACCCTTTTGCAGGTCCACCACATACAAAAGAACACTCTTTCATAGCTATGCCATTTTGAGGTGTTTAGTCTGGCTTGGACCTTGCAGAAAAGGAGAGCTCCATATTAAATTTATTTGGGCTATCCTTACTCTCTCCCACAACCTAGAATGCTGCTTCTCAGCAGTCAAAGCCAAGAAGATGGTGGCTTTTTAATGTTTGCTCTCTTCCTCTCGATTGACTGCCAGTGCTGCATTGAAGTCTGAATGTTCGATTTACTGCCACCAGTTGGCCATTTATATTGCGGCAGCAAATATGTAGCGACTTTTGTTTTTGTTTACTCTGACAGAAAAGGTATTTGCTACTCAACACAATAAAAATAGTGATAAAAACAACAACAACTGCACTTTCTTCTGTTCCTTTGCAGGGCGAAAAGGGAAGATCTGGACTCCCTGGTTTCAAAGGTGAAAGAGGTGACAAGGTGAGTTTCAACATTAGAGGGATTTTAAGTTTATGAAATATTTGTAATGTGACACTGGCCAACAATAAGGAGAAGGGTAAGATCTTGGATGAAGGAACATGCTAGAGTATAACTGAGTAAGCTCAGGAGAGGGACAAGGAGGATCTGGTCTTCAAACCATTGTTTGCATTCTTTGTGTTAATTCTTGTATTATTTAGTTATTTATTTATACATGTATTTATGTAACACCCCCCAAAACAACAACAGCAACACATCAGTGTGGTGTCCAATGCGATAAAAACATTTTAAAGCAAAAACATTTAAAAATGGCTGGCTACTCAGGGGACATTTTGAACAATTTCATAGAGTTGCTGGGGTGGAACAGAATGGGAATGTTGCTAAACAGCCCAGCCCCCTTCCATCCACCAGTTTTATCCAAAACACATACCCCAAAGATTGGTCTAATTTTCCATACCCTCCAGCATTTCTCAAATGAATAGAAAAAGTGGGACATTCCGGGATCAAATCAGAAACTGGGACAGCTTCTCTAAATCTGGGATGTCCCTGGAAAATAGGGACACTTGGATGGTCTGGTCTGTTGGGAATCTGAATACGTGCAGCTACTCACACAGAGTCAATTAGGTTTTGGCAGACAGCCAAGGCAATGTAGAGGAGTAAGTCTGCCTAGTGATACAGAGGCATGGAGACAGCTCCATGATTGGTCAAGCTCTCTCACGGGAATAATGATTAATGGCCTACTAACTGGAATGTGTGTTAGTATGAGTTTGAGTGTAGGAGTTGTGAGTCGTGTATGAGAGAGCTAGCTAAAGATCCATGTTCTGTTCTGTTCTGTCCACTGTATATAATAAACACCTAACTACAAGTTCCTGGTTCCTGCTTCGTCCATCCTGTCTGCAGCCAAGTTGCCAATTGCTATCGTGAACTCTGCATTTACTCTGCTAGGTCTGGCTAACGTCCTGAAACTGGTCAGAAAGTTGCGAAACACCAATAGGTTTTGCCAATATGGTCTTCAAAGGACATTAACCCAACACCCTCACACAAAAAAGGACTTAAAAGCATTGGGTAAAATTATAAGGTATTAGCCCAGCATTACAAAAACAAATCTGAGCTCAGGAATAGCATAATAAAAGGGCAGAAATAAACATTTACTCCGCCTTCTTAAAGATATTCCATGTTTAGGCCCTGAGAACTTCCTTGGAGCTAGAGAATTCTTTAAGATGAAGGTAGATGAGCTTTCAATCTTGGCCCCACTGTGGTCCTAATCCAAACTGGAGGACGCACATGCTCTTTGCTCCAGGGGGAAAAAAAACACTTCAATTTTCACCACCTATTATTTTTCAAAACCAAAACCATGCAATGATTTGATTAACACCATGTCTAGTTTGGCCCTAAACTGAACGAATGTCCTCTCTGATGAGCTGGACTGGAGTGGATGTATCCCACAGAAATGGATTTTGAGCTGTGCATCAGTGTGACTGTTCTCTTTTGAAAGAAAACTATATGAAAAGGATGTATAGATGGTATATAACACCAGTTCAGATAGCAAAAATGTACAAAACCAGGTCAAACATATGTTGGAAATGTAAAGAAAAGGAAGGGACCTTTTATCATATGTGGTGGGAATGTAGAGAAATTTTAAAAAATTGGGAAATGATATATGAGTTGAAGAAAATGTTTAAAATGACATTTGTAAAAAAACCCCAAAAAAACCAGAAGCATTTCTGTTAGGGATTGTAGGACAAGACCTGCCAAGGGAAACAAAGAATTTATTTATGTATGCTACAACAGTGGCAAGAGTCTTGATAGCACAAGGATGGAAGAATGAGGAAACCCCAACAAAGGAACAGTGGCAAGAGAAACTGATGAGCTATGCAGAATTGGCTCAATTGGCATACAAACTGAGAGATAAGGACAACTGAGACTTTAAAGAAGAATGGGAACTTCTCACAAATTGCTTAAAAAGACAACAAAATGAATTGGACGCCTTGGCAGGCTTTGAATAAACATACACACATTTATCCACAGGAATGGATTTTGAGCTGTGTGTCAGTTTCCTACTTTCACACCCTAAACCTCTGCTTACTTCTCTAGGGAGATGTCGGTCCTGCTGGTCCTCCAGGCTTACCAGGGACAGTAAGTAGCATTTATTTATTTTTTAAGAGCCCAGCAATGGCAATGAAGTGGGCTGTAAAAGGAATTAGTCTAATACCATTTTTGGCAGTTTGGAGAGGGACTGCTACCTTGTAAGAGACATGCAGTGTTTTTGTGTGCTGCAGTCTCCGGAAGCTGAGGGACTGCCTAAGCGCTTATTATCTCAGCTCGATCACTGAGATAACTGCAGGAGTTCTCGATGGTTGCCCTCCGAGTTGGCAAGGCGCATTTGACATCAAAAAGGAACAAAGCTTCTGATGTAGAATATTCTGCCAGCAGACACCTTCCGATTTCAACCTTTATATGCTTGCTGATTTTTTCCCTATTCCACCAGGTGTATGCAGGCAATTTAGAATATATCTTTCCATGGTGATTAGTTGGTAATCTGCGATTTTAAAAATGTATGTGTTTTTATTATACAGTGGTACCTCGGTTTACGAACTTAATCCGTTCCGGAAGTCCGTTCTTAAACCGAAACCATTCTTAAGCCGAGGTGAGCTTTCCCTAATGAGGCCTCCTGCCGCCAGTGCCCTTCCACCATTCAGATTCTGTTCTTAGACCGAGGTAAAATTTGCAAACCGGGACACTACTTCTGGTTTTGCGGAGTTTGTAAACTGAATCGTTCTTAAACAGGGCTGTTCTAAAACCAAGGTACCAATGTATATAGGAATTATTGTAATCCACTTTGATAGTTTTACTGAATAAAGAATTTTAAATAATAGTACAGTGGTACCTTGCATGAAGAACTTAATTCATTCCGGAGGTCCATTCTTAACCTGAAACTGTTCTTAACCTGAGACACCACTTTAGCTAATGGGGCCTCCCGCTGCCACTGCGCCACCGGAGCACGATTTCCGTTTTCATCCTGAAGCAAAGTTCTTAACCCGAGGTACTATTTCTGGGTTAGCGGAGTCTGTAACCTGAAGCGTCTGTAACCTGAAGCATGTGTAACCTGAGGTACCACTGTAATAACAAGGTGCACGCTGATGCACAAAATCCTTATTTTGTGCTGTTTTCTTGAACCATAGAATGATTTCCAAAGTTAGCAGAGATCACGAATCATTATCCATTAGTTACCATCAAAATGTAAGCATTGTTACATATATTTTTTTCTTGTTACAGAAATCTCATTTTGTTTTCTTTGTCCTCTTTCTAGACTTCCCTGTTTACTCCGCATCCCAGTCGCCCTGTAAGTGTCACGCCTGATTCTTCTACCTTGTTGCTCTGAAAAATTAAAGCCATTGTGCTGTTAAGGAGAAGCTGCTACACAAAACATCAAACATGTGGTTTAATACCACTTGGAAATAGCATCTGCTGAAGGGTGGGTGGGTAGTTGGGACCAGGACTGCACCAGGAAAGGAGGGGGATTTAACTCTTTCCATCCCTGCCACAGTCCTGGCAGAAATTGCACAGACACAGCTCACATTTCCCCTGAAAAGAACCTGCAGTTGGTGTTAGTCGGAGCTTTCTTTTTCAGTGCAGTTAGCAGCTGAAGACCTTTGTTGAGATTGCAACAGGGATGGTGGGAGTTAAACCCAAGCGTGAAGAATCTCAGGCCAGGGTGTGCAAAAATGGCTCTATAGAGTTCTTTGTCCACCCTCAGGACTCGATCCAGGCCACGATCCAGGATGCTGGTGGCGCTGTGGTCTAAACCATGGAGCCTATTGGGCCTGCTGATTGGAAGGTCGGCGGTTTGAATCCCCGCGATGGAGAGAGCTCCCATTGCCTGCCAACCTAGCAGTTTGGAAGCACGCCAGTGAAAGTAGATAAATAGGTACCACTGTGACAGGAAGGTAAACACTGTTTCCGTGAGCTCTGGTTTCTGTCACGGTGTTTCGTTGCACCAGAAGTGGTTTAGTCATGCTGGCTACATGACTCAGAAAGCTCTCTGTGGACAAATGGTGGCTATCTCGGCCTGATGCAAGATGAGCGCTGCCACTACATTGTCACCTTTCACTGGACTTAACCGTCTAGGGGTCCTTTACCTTTACCTTACCAGGTGAAGCCTTCCACACAGGCCAGATCCCTCACTACCCACCCCTTGATGACCCTTGTTCATCTGGTCACCCTCCTCTGCACACATTCCAGCTTGTCAACATCCTTCTTAATTTGTGGCGCCCAAAATTCTATGTGTGGTCTGACCATTGCAGAATAAAGGTAAAAGGGCCCCTGGCCATTAGGGGTTGCGGCGCTCATCTCGCTTTATTGGGCGAGAGAGCCAGCATACACTATACAGGTCATGTGGCCAGCATGACTAAGCTGCTTCTGGTGAACCAGAGCAGTGCACGGAAACGCTGTTTACCTTCCTGCTGGAGCGGTACCTATTTATCCATTTGCACTTTGACGTGCTTTTGAAATGCTAGGTTGGCAGGAGCAGGGACCGAGCAACGGGAGCTCACCCCGTAGCGGGGATTTGAACCGCCGACCTTCTGATCAGCAAGTCCTAGGCTCTGTGTTTTAACCCACAGCGCCACCCGCGTCTCCCATTGCAGAATAGAGTGATACTATTACTTCCCTTGATCTGGACACTATACTTCTGTTGTTGCACTCAAACAGCCGGAGGGAACCAGGTTCGCAAAGGTTTCTATGCAGTTTATGGCAGGAAGGTTTGGCTTCGTACTGCTTATTTCCGGTGTTTGGGTCTTTGTTTCTTTTTTAGCAAACTGAAGCTGTGTCTTTTCCGCAGCTCTTTTCAACCCACCTGAAAACACAGATCAAGCTGTGCAATCAAACAACTGAAAGGAGAGAATATCAAACAAGCTTCCGGAGATTAATTGGCAGCCTGCGTTTCTATGGCGACAGTGGCCTGCATTTGCAGTTATTAAATAATATCCTTCCCTTTAATTTAATTAACCCTCAGCGTTGCACTTGGAGCAATTTGGTTGTTTAAGATGGGGTTGCAAGCTTGAAATGACTTTATTAATATTTTCCCAAATGAGCAATTTGACTCAGTAAACTGAAGAGAGAAGTTCATTATCATAGTCACTAGTACTGCACTGTCATCTTTCTTTCATCCACTAGGTGGCAGCAGAGAGTCTTCATGCAGAACTGATGCTCTCTTCAAATCTAATGCTCATATCTGCCTTAGGCTTCAGTCCTATTTAATCAGCATAGGAATATAGAGAACTGCCCTGTTCTGAGTCAGACCATTGGCCCTTCAGACCACAGACATTCCCTTCCTGCCTATACATACTAGGGATGGAACCGGGGACCTTCTGAATGCGAAGCAGAGATGTGATTACCACTGAGCTGTGGCTAGTGATGGGAGAAAGATACAGTTCAATTGACATTTAAATACAAACTTGCCTAACTTGCAGTTCTGAAACAATACAAGAACCAAAACCATCACTCAAAATTCACACTTAATCTGAATTTTGCAATTTAGTTCCGCGGCCAAGTACTATGTCCAAGAATGGATATATTATGTTAAAGGCTGCATGGAAAAGAAGCAGAAATAAATAAATAACATAAAAATATACTGCAATTGGACACAGGTGACGCTGTGGTTCAAATCCCCATGATGATGTAAGCTCCCATTGCTCAATCTCTGCTCCTGCCAACCTATCAGTTCAAAAGCATGTCACAGTGCAAGTAGATAAATAGGTCTACTTTTTTATCCTCTGGCAGGAAGGTAAACAGTGTTTCCGTGTGCTGCTCTGGTTTTTCCCAGAAGCAGCTTAGTTATGCTGGCCACATGACCTGGAAGCTGTCTGTGGACAAATGCTGGCACCCTCGGCCAGTAAAGCGAGATAAGCGCCGCAATCCCAGAGTCGTTTGGGACTGGACTTAACTCTCAGGGGTCCTTTATCTTTACAGTGCAATTGCTTTGCAAAAAGGAAAGATGCATATTGGGAGAAAATAAATGCACTAAGATGAATTTTCACGAGCACTTGCCCCACAGAAGTTGCATCGCTGTGCTGCACATGGAAGGTTGACCATTGTGCAGAAAGGGATTTGCACCCACCGCTCTCTGTGTGTGGTCCTCACAAACACGCTCATACTTTTTGTTCCCAGGGAGAACAAGGGCTACCAGGTGAAAAAGGTGACCGTGGAGAAAGAGGTGAACCCGTAAGCACATTGTAATCTTCTCGCTTTGCTTGCTATAAGTACGTCAAAAGGGTGAAGAGAGCTATTTTTGTTTTGGGGCATGCTACAAATGTTTGTTCAGTGGAGGGAAAACCCGGGAGTCTCCTGGACAGAAGTACTTGTAGGCATCTACCTCGCTTCTTCTGACTCACTATGCAAGATGTCTATTTGACATTATTCCTATGATTATGGGAGCTATGTATATGTATACCTACTAAAAGCTGCAAAATTTGTGCAGCTGCATATTGCTTATTGCATCAACTTTAAATTTGTAAATGAAGTTTCTAGTCTTCATGAGGTCTGTATACAACATCAGGTAGCCGGGAGAAAGAGACAGCTTCACAGGCAGGTTTTCCACCTCCCATTTTTTTTTTTTATTATTATTATTATTATTATTATTATTATTATTATTATTATTATTAATTTATTTATTTATTTATTTATTTATTTCCTGCCCCTTAGCTCTCATTGTTCCTTGATAACTAGCCTCTATTACCTCCTTTCCCCCCATGTTCTTCTTCCCAGTCCCAGCTAAGAAATGACTGATTAATTCACGCTATGGATGGAGGAGGCATCGGTTTGCTTTGCTTTTTTTTTTTTTTTTTTGAAGCAAACTTCCAAAACACTCCTGAATGTTCGCACAGATGGGAACACGTCCCAGACATATTATGCACTTTTCTGGATTCTGCAATGAAGTTTCTCCTGTGCACAAAAATATGTATCTTACTTAAAATCTGTGTTCATGGTGCATATTTTGCAGATGAATGCACTGAAAAACCTTGTGCATATTTTACATAAAAATGGGCTTTTTTGTTTACAAAAATGCATGCAAACTGTTTGCAATTTCATGGACTTTTTGGGCAGACCTACAGCCGAGCACCAGGACAAAATTAGGCTGCTCAGTCCATCCCTGTGTGCAACTCGATATGTTAGAATCCTAATAAATTACTGAGTTTTTATAGGCGATTAGGAAGAATGAAGCCTTTACATTTTATCTAACTTGATTTGTGGCATTTAAAAAAGAGGAGGCTACTGCTTGATCTCTGTATGGTTTCCATGGGCCTAACATGATACTTAATTTCCCTTGAGAAAAATCACCTTTCTCCTTTCCTTCCAACAGGGAGAACGTGGCATTCCTGGTAAAGTGGGACTTCAGGGACCTGCAGGGCCACCGGTAAGCCAGAAAAGCTGGAACTCATTAATAAGTAGTAAAGCAGCTCATGTGTGAAGGTCGTAATTCTGCTTCTTTTGATTTTTTTGGTTAGAGCAGTGCCAGTTCCAGGCTATTTTGCACTCTCAGCAAGGCTAACTGGTTGTACCCACCCCCATTTAATTTTAATTTTATTTTTTTTGCTAATTTCAATTTTCAAAAACAGGTGTCTTCTATACTAAAAAGAAAGAAAGCACAACACTTGAAACTGCAAGAAAAATGCAGGAATAAGTAACACGGCTATTTTTTATAAATGGGATCATCTTAATAGATGGTCCTGGCTGCGGGCAGGCTCTCAACCTGGTTCCCCCCACCCTGGCATGGGTGGAGCAATCACACTCACGCCGGGGTGGCACCACAATCACCCAGGGCTATTGCCCAATCATTTCAAGGGGTGATAGTGGGGGAAAGTATAAAGACAGCAGCGCGACGTGTGCCAGGCTCCTGCTTCGCACTGCTGAACACCCGCCTACCCTCCCTTTCATTTAGATCCTTTGGCCTTGCTTTGGACTTTGGTTGGTTGCCCGGCTTGAGTCGGGGACCGTGTAGGAATTTTTTTCCATTTGGCAAATTGGCACTGGCCGCTTGGTTTTTGCCTACCTCTTAGCAATTGTCACAACTTTGTAAGGTTTGGCGGTTAGGCTTTAGCTTATGGTGAATGGAGGAGGGGAGGTCAGCCAATGCCTGCCCCTCCAGTTTCAAGGGTATTCCGTTAAAGGAATCCAGGGCCTGGATCCTGTCCGAAGTCCGCTTGAAGAGTGAGGGCCAGGCCAGGCCTCTGGGAACACCAGGGGAGATGCAGGCGGGTTCCCCCGAAGCAATTTCCCTTTGGGTGGTTTACCCTTACGGACTTCCTGCAAAGCAGACAGGAGTCAGATATAGTCTTGCCAGTGCCTAAGCCAATACATTCCTGTAATCAATAAAGTTGTGGACAAATTTTTGCCCAAAAACCTTGAACAAAATATCCGTGTCCGTGTGAATTTATTTATCCTAATGGAGGGTCGGCTTGAGGGTCTTGCCACACAACCTTTCTCAACTACAACAGAAAACGTTTTAGCACACCAATCATTTTGAATAACCTTGTGAATTTTGATGTTAAAACTTAAACCTCTTGAAAGTTTTCGTTTCAGGCACATCAAAATCTCACTTTGCATGCCATTTCTTTTGCAATTGCCCCCAATTCCTTCAGGTCAAGTGCTAATGCTTGGGCATAATCAGTTGATACAGTTGCCAAGCCAACTATGTCTCTCTTGCATGATGGTTGAGCTTATGTAAGTTTTTATAAGTTTGAGCTTTGAGAAACTGTGTTCACCTGTTGCCACTGACATTGGAAATGTGGGGAACATCCTTAGAGCAATAAAAAACATTAGCTACATTATCCGGGAGTTTTTGTTCTAGTATGAAGAGAAGTACTCCTTGTGGCAGGGACACGGGTGGCGCTGTGGGTTAAACCACAGAGCCTAGGACTTGGTGATCAGAAGGTTGGCGGTTTGAATCCCTGCAACAGAGTGAGCTCCCATTGCTCAGTCCCTGCTCCTGCCAACCTAGCAGTTTGAAAGCACATCAAAGTGCAAGTAGATAAATAGGTACCGCTCCGGCGGGAAGGTAAATGGTATTTCCATGCACTGATCTGGTTCGCCAGAAGCGGCTTAGTCATGCTGGCCACATGACTCGGAAGCCGTACACCGGATCCCTCAGCCAATAAAGCAAGATGAGCGCCACAACCCCAGGGTCGGTCACAACTGGACCTAACGGTCAGGGGTCCCTTTACCTTTACCTTTACTCTTTGTGGCAACACACATTTTGTAAGTCTTTATGCTTTTGCTGTATGTTCACAGCCCAGATCTTCAGCATCAATATCTTTGTTTAATTGTGCGCCAATGATTTTTTCGAATTCTTGCAGCCTTAAGCATGTCTCCAGTAGATTTTTGGGTGGATACCGTATATATTACACAGAAAGCCAAATGGGGAATTGCAGTATCTTCTTGCAGCTGCTGGAATCTCTCTTTAGCAGATTGTAGGGCTATGTCTAAGACAGTACAGTACTTTGAATTTCTGCTTTGAATCTTTTGGTGCTTCTTCTTGGGCCTGAAAAATCCCATTCCTTTCTCAAAGTTTGGTAGCGTTTTCAGCTCATTTACGCTCTCAGTAGCACATATCGAAACTTGTTTTCAACCCTCACCACACCTGCAGCCCAAAAGGTAGTTATTGGTCACTTGCAATTGGCTTGCGGCTGAATTTAAATCAGCTATCTTGTTTCGAAATGGTGAGCTTCCCCATTCAAGGAGAGAGGAAGAAGGGAGACACGGTTGACACGGAATTGGGTGAGCCAATTCTGTTATTGACAGTCGGTAAAAGCTCCTTGTTGAATCTGGCACCCATAGAGGGGGACCTTATTTTCCGTGCTCCGATGATGAGGCCTTAATCAGCTGCCTTGTGCAACTCAGTTAGATGATCAGGGTTTATTATCTTTTCCATGAATGGAAATGGAAACTATGTCCTTTGTTAGGGGAGCAGGTTTAGCAGCTGTCTTAGCACCTGTTTTCTGAGCTGGCTGCTTTTGTTTTGCCTGGCTCTCCGAACATCCAGCAACTTGGTCCCTTCTCCCATCAGACTGAACCCTTGTTTTCTTTCTCTGTAGGGTATGAAGGGGCAGGAAGGGGCACCAGGGGGCCCTGGAGCACCAGGAGAGGTTGTAAGTATTTGGTCTGCTTTAGAAACTCTTTTTCCTAGATAGTCAGAAGAGTGTTAGAAATTCATCTGTTATGTACGAGCAATTTCCCTTGAGACACTCTGCTGGGGGAGAGGAGGTGTTGAGTCATCCAAACAGTAGGAGTCACCTTGCTCCAAATTCAATAATAATAATAATAATAATAATAATAATAATAATAATTTATTATTTATTATTTATACCCCACCCATCTGGCTGAGTTTCCCCAGCCACTCTGGGTGGCTCCCAATCGAGTGTTAAAAACAATACAGCATTTAATATTGAAAATTTCCCTAAACAGGGCTGCCTTCAGATGTCTTTTAAAGATAAGATAGCTGCTTATTTCTTTCACATCTGAAGGGAGGGCGTTTTACAGGGTGGGCGCCACTACCGAGAAGGCCCTCTGTCTGGTTCCCTGTGACCTCACTTCTCGCAATGAGGGAACCGCCGGGCTGAACGATGGGGGTGGAGATGCTCCTTCAGGTATACAGGACCGAGGCCATTTAGGGCTTTAAAGGTCAGCACCAACACTTTGAATTGTGCTCAGAAACGTACTGGGAGCCAATGCAGATCTCTCAGGACCGGAGTTATGGGGTCCCGGTGGCCACTCACAGTCACCTGTCTAGCTGCCGCATTTTGGATTAATTGCAGTTTCCGGGTCACCTTCAAAGGTAGCCCCACTCAAATGAAATTCAGTTCTCAGACAGTTCAAGCAAGTGTTTCCCCCCGCAGAAAAGTTGATGGGCCCAGTCTAGTGGGAACGTCCTGCCCAAATCCCCACTGAAATAAGCAGGATCTGGGTCCAGCTCCCATTCATTTCAAGAGAGTTTATCCAAGGGAAGTGTATGGTGGTTTAGATGATGGGCCAATTCATATCATTTTGACATGGTGAAATCCCATCAAGTCGACTTTCTCCAAAGCTGAAGCAGTGTGCCACTGCGCATGATATCTAAATGGCTTGGGACCTGGGTACCTTAAGGACTTCCTTCTTCCATATATTCCTTCCTTCATGCTCCATTCAATGTCTAAAGCCTTCCTTGGCCTTAATGAAGTGTGCCGGAATACTGCTTGAAGCAGGGCCTCCTATGTGGTGGCCCCTATCCCATGGAATGCTTTGCCTGGTGAGATGCAGCAGGGCCTGACACTATGGTCTTTGTTGTTGTTAAAGCATGCCTGTTCAGAAAGTCATTTGGTTGAATGTTTCTCTAGCCATTTGCAGTTGTGTTTTAAGGTACATTGTTTGACATTTGCTGGGGTGGAGGGCTAAATAGAAATGTGAATATTTTCAGTAAATAGCAGTCACTTTGGAAGTGACTGGTGGCTATAATGTTTTGAACTTGTATGCGATTGTTTCTTCAAATTGTTTCTTTCTATACAGTCGTACCTTGGTTGTGGAACATAATCCATTCCAGGAGTCCGTTCGACTCCTGAAACGGTTCAGAAACCAAGGCACGGATTGCGATTGGCTGCAGGAGCTTCCTGCACTCAATTGGAAGCTGCGGAAACCATGCTTGACATTCAGCTTCCGGAAAACATTCACAAACCGGAACGCTAACTTCTGGGTTTGCGGCGTTCCTGAGCCAAAATGTCTGAGTACCAAGGTGTTCGAGAACCAAGCTACGACTGTAATGGCAAATGCTTTCTCTCCATGTCCCACTTTTCCCCACCCCAGACTAGAGCTGATCCGAAAGGTTCTGCCTCATTTAAGATGAACATTTTTTATTTGAAAATCAAAATTTATCCCAGTCTACATTTGCAGTGTGTTTTCAATGCATTTTCTATCTGCAGAAAATTCATTTCAAATAGCTAGTGCACTTTATCTTGAACCTCGCAATAGGACTCATTTTATACCAAATTTGGATTATAAATATTATTTTCTTATTTCAAAAGGGTGCTCCTGGACCTGCAGGCCCCCCAGGGCCACGAGGCTTGCCTGGAAATGTGGTATGTATTAGGCATAACCATCAGCTCAGGGTATATCCTGAATAGCAAGGGGATTTGGATCGTGATTAGGAATGAGGGGAAGATTCAGTTCAGGTGGCATTTAAAGGTGAATCTCCCTCATTTGCACTTCATAGAAACATAGAAGTTGGAAGAGACCCCAGGGGTCATGGAGGAAATAATGTGTGAACCGAAACACAGCCATCGTTCAAAATCTGCACTTCTTGGGGGGTCACTAGGGGCCATCAGAAGATGGCTGACAATAACATCTCTCCGACCCACACGAGGTAATTTGGAGGCTGTGGTGGGAGTAATAGACTCCCTACCCCCCCAGGATTGTGGGGGGGGCTGCCCTTGCCTGCTGTGCCCTATACCACCCCTGAATTTGAGGGGATGGGGGCACTAGGCAGAATGCCCTTCTGTGGATATCGGCACTCCTGGACGCTGCCTCTGATCCGCGCCTCTAGCTGCAAGAACTTCTAAAGAAACGATTAGGATGAAGCGAATGCACATATTTCAAGGAAGGAGGGGGAGTAAAGACTGCTAACAGAAGAGATCTCTGATAAACGAGACAAGTCGGAAGAATAAGAATTAACCAGATGAAGACACACCAAGACTCGGTATGGCAAAAGGACTGGATGGGGGAGGGGAAAAAACTTTCCTTTCTTTCCTCTATGTGATTAAACAAGAATCCCCCCCCCCACAAGTCAGAAATGTCGTTTGAAGGACTTAAGCTGTGGATTTAGGTCTGTGTGGAGATAAACTTTCTAACCAAAGCATGTTTTAAGAAGAGCGTGGAATGTATAAGGGCTTTGGAATGACGCAGTTAAAAATACTGTCGCCATATTGGGAAGTTCTGTCGGAGGACTTAAGTCTGGGAGGAGAAATAGAGAAATAGAGCTGTTTTTATATTGTGGGTGAAACTTCTCAGAGGGACTTAAGAACGACAGTTCTGTGATTAATGACGGAAAGAGCGATGTTATCTATGAATGTGAGGATATATGGAAACCATCTCGATTTGAGGATTGGATGAACGGAAAATTCACACAGGATTATTATTGGTGTTTATCGGCTTAAGGAGATTATCAGAAGAGATCATAAAGAAAAAAGAGAAAATATACGAACAAGATGAGATGCGGAAACAGCAAGATAAGACTGGATAGAATTATGAACTTTGTTTGGACTGATTTGGACATTAACACAGTAGCAAGAAGATGATCAGAATCCTCCTTCGGATCTTGAAATATGGGTCCCCTCAACAAAATTTAAAATTCGGCTTTGTAATTCGGAATTTATGTGATGTGATTTGATTTGATTGGTCGGTTAATAAAAATTATTTATATAAAAAACCCAAAATCTGCACTTCTTCAGATTTTGCAGTACTCCAGCCAAGTAATGTGTATAAGAATGTGCATACTCAGTAAAAATGTTGAAAATATAAAAATAAAATAAAATATATTTATATGCCTCCCATCTGACTGGGCAGCTTCCAACAAATTAAAACACAGTAAGACATCAAACATTAAAAACTTCCCTATATATTACTGAAGATAGCATACAATATGTGGTATATTAGGGGTAATTCCTTTGCAAAAAGATGTGTATTAGGAGAAATTCATATTAAAATGGTAAGGAATTTTATAAGGACTTTTTAAAAAATCTAACTTAGGTAGACATGTAGAGAACCAAATTTAAAATGAGAAAAATGCAAGAAATGAGAGAAAGCAAGATCGCATTCACACCATATAGTTAAAGCAATATCATACTACACGAATTCTCTCAGTAATTTCCCATATATCTTCCTACCACAGAAGGCTAACTGGTTCATTTTATTTTTCTCTACAGGGTGTACCTGGAGATCCTGGTCGACCTGGAAATGATGGCCCCAAAGGAGAAAAGGTACTGCTTTCTTGAAAATATGCCCATCCAAAGCGTTTCTCTTTCTCTTGCATAGAAAAAGACCAAATGTTTGGTTTACTTACAAATTCTTCAAATGCCAGATTCAGGTGTTATTCCATACAGCATTCAGAAAATGCTGCACAGACAGTAAAACTTAGTTTCATTCCAAAGTGGTGAAAGTTCCTATATTATTGGTAAAGGAACTCAAGAAAGGCTTGTGAAAGCCATGCGGTCTGAGCTTGGAGCAACCAGCTGAGATTTCTTTACATGCTGAGCTTCTCAGGTAGACTGAAAGCAGAAGAAAGGCTTGATTACCTAGTCCCTCCCCAAGGTGAGCTAAGCCTGGCAGGACAGCTTACTCTATGATTTTAACCCCTTCATGTATACTTAAGCATGTTGGTTATATGAGGCTGGTTATCCCACAATCATATCTTTTGCAGGGAGATCCTGGAAAAGAAGGGAAGCCAGGAGCACCTGGGCCTACAGGTGAGCCAGGAGGTGTTGGAGAACCTGGATTGCCCGGCAAGGGTCGAGATGGCGATAGAGTAAGTCTCACTTGTAAACTACATGCGCAACCAAGCAGTTAACAATTTAGGACTGAGTGAATGTCTCTTGCTCCATTTCTTTTTGTTCTGTCAATCGTCATCCTGTTCTATGATTCTATGATTCTATGATTCTATGATTCTATGATTCTATGATTCTATGATTGATTCTTCTGCTTAGTATTCTATGCCTTGCCTTTAGGATGAACTGGGAAAGTTTCAAAAATCAATTTGGAACTAGATACACGTACAATTTTCAGTTTGCATCTCTCTCTTTCCGAAAGCACGTTATAAAACAGTACTAAAAAACAAACCACATTGTTGATAAGTATTGTGCAATGGCATCAACATTCCTGTTTGCACAGTGATTTAATCAATGCACATATATGCTTGTGCACACTGCTAACCTCTGAGGTAGGGGGCTGGGACGCCTGTGGGTGTGCAGATGTTGTTGGACAGCAATTCCCCTCAGCCCCATTCCAGGTGGTCAGGAATGGTAGGAGCTGTAGTCAAACAATTTCTATTTCTTTGGTGTGTGTGATCCCATAAGGAAAGCAGAAATGAGCTGCATGAACTGCAGTCTAGCAGAAGTCCAAACTTAAATATGGGAAAATGGCAGATTGCCAACTAAGTACTTTATGCAAAATAAGGTAATTCATGATGGAATCCTATGGATGTTGACTCTGCAGTGAGATCAACTGCATTCAATGGGGCTTACTCTCAAGTATGTGTGCATAGGATTGCAGCTTTTAAAAACCAGTCTGAAATTTGGAAGGAGAGGGTTTCTTAAGTGTCTCTAACCTCAGAACTGTGGACCTTTATAGTAGGATAATCAAAGGAAGCAGAGAAAGCCTACATGTTCACAATTGCTAAAAGGAGCCTTGAGCAGTTGAGGGACCAGAAACCTTGGGTGTGCAACTCAACAAACTTTCTGCCTCCTTTCCCAAAGAGGTCAGGCAATTCCTTCCTTGGTGCAGTAATGTGCACTTGAATAATTCATGGCTTTTACAGGCCATTGCCTGTTGTGTCCTCAAAACAACAAATAAAGTCAAGTGGCACCGCAGAAAAGAGTTCATTAGCAAGTCCTGCTTGGTTCCAAACAGTGTTTGAGCAAAATGGCCCCTTTTACGTATATCGCAACCTTCTCCAACTTGGGGCCTCTTGATCTCCCATCATCCCTGACCATTGGTCATCCTGTCTGGGTCTGATGGGAACCGCAATTGGAAACATCTGGAGCACCAGGTTGGAAAGTCCAGTATATAGTCTTTGTGAAGCAATTTTGTGTCTTAATTTGCAGCTACCTGCAAGTGACAGAGCTAAAACAGTTTCCTGGGTGAAGACCTCCACACCTGAAAATTCTGTTTCTTTTATAATATACCAGCACACCTGATATTCTGAATTGCTTCCCCTAAGCAATATCAGGCTTTTTTTGACACTAATTCTCCATCTTTCTCACCCGCTAGTCCTTTTAAATTTTTGCTCACATATTAATCTTGTGATCCTCACACACTTGAGTAATAACATTTTAGGGCAATTCTAGTCTGCTGTTGGAATGTACTTCTGCATCCAGTTTAAATAGTCCCCCCCCCCTTCCACTTTGGGTTCTGGGTACAGAATAATTATTACAATCATCATTATATAATCACCAGGGAACATAACTGAGTTTTGCTATCTCTAAGAAGAACAATGTGATAGTTGTAGGTGCCATTTTCCTTTTCTGAAGACTGGTTTCTTAGACATTTCCATCTTTCTCAGTTGGTGACATTTACTTTATAGTTCCATCTATTTCTAGGGAGAAAGAGGACCACCGGGTTTACCTGGACCCTTTGGGCAGAAGGTGGGTGCTTTATCTTGTCATTCTGTTGCATTTGATCATTACAATAATGTTAGATCTTCCCAAATGGACATTCTTGAGGCATAAGTCTTATATTTTCTCTCTCATAGGGAGATCGAGGAGCTCCTGGAGTTCCAGGTCAGCCAGGAGACAGGGGGATACCAGGCATCGGACTTTCTGGACCACCAGTAAGTACCAAGCATGCTGCCCTCTGGCCTATGATACAACACAAGCATTTGTCAATGGCTCCTTGGGCTGTAGGACTTGTATGATCTGAGCCACCTGCCAGAGGTGGTTTTAAGGTGTTGCAGCCAGTGTGGCGGGACTGGGCACTGCACTGCAGAAGGTGTGGGAATTTTCAGGGAGGCAGGAGAGGATATATTGTTTGATGATATCCTTCCTAACTTGCGTTAGCAAGTTCTATATCTTAGAGGAGTTTAAACATTCCCCTTTAAACACACAGCGGTTTGATTGTTGCAGGCTCATCGGAGCCTCTCCATATAAGTTTCCTGGTAAGATCCCTTCTTGTCCCTCTCAAAAAGAATAGACACGGCAATCTTATTAAAGTCTATATAAAAGTAATTTACTCACATTTATTCAGTTCACAGTTGTATCCCTGAAGGCAGACTTAGGTTACAAAAGTATATATATAAATGTGGAACTCTCCCATAAGGGAGTTAGTCCCAAGTGACTGCCGACAGTCACTTCTGCTAAGATGCAGAAAAACAAAATGGAGAAGAGAGAGCAAAAGAAGGAGGTGTGATCCTCTACCCAGATTAGGCCACACCCACATCTAGTCACATGCAGAGGAGGTTTTGTCCCAGCTCAGGAGGAAACAGGAAGTTTTCTCCTGGCTGGTACAAAGCACCCCCTAGCACAGGCATAGGCAAACTTGGCCCTCCAGATGTTTGGGGACTACAATTTCCATCATTCCTGACCACTGGTCCTGTTAGCTAGGGATCATGGGAGTTAGAGTCCCAAACATCTGGAGGGCTGAGGTTGCCTATGCCTGCCCTAGCATGTCCATTCCAGGAACGTTGTCCTTGACTGCTATGTGTTTCACATCCCACAGAGGGCACCACAACAGTGCTGCAGAATGGAGCAGGAGAGCTGAGGGCACCAAATTTGATTCTCACACAAAGTACCGCTGACATTAGAGAACCCAAAGTCTGCCTCTGCGTCGGCAGTGGGTGCAGAGCTGGCAGTAGCACCTAGCGTTGCTGGACAGCTGTTGGCATCCCAGAGCTTGGTTCTCCCCATCTCTATTTTTCCATTACAGTGGTACCTCAGGTCACATACGCTTCAGGTTACAGATTCTTCAGGTTACAGACTCCGCTAACCCAGAAATAGTACCTTGGGTTAAGAACTTTGCTTCAGGATGAGAACAGAAATCGCACGGCGGCAGCGGGAGGCCCCATTAGCTAAAGTGGTGCTTCAGGTTAGGAACAGTTTCAGGTTAAGAACGGACCTCTGGAACGAATTAAGTACTTAACCCGAGGTACCACTGTACAACATCCCTGCAAAGTGGATTAGGCTGAGAGTTTGCGGCTGGTCCAAAGGTCACTCAATCAGATTCATGACTGAGTGGAGATTTGAACCCTGGCCTTTGAGGCCTTAACCCAACACTGCTACACTGCACTGTCTCCACTGGGAGGGATTAAGTAAAATGGGTTTTCTTAACATAAGATAACATATGATAAAAATAAAAGGAAATGATAGTGGCAGCTTTTGTTTTTTAAACCTCAATTTGTTCTTTTAAAAGATTCATGGAACTATATCAGGAGGTAATCTGATTATGTGTTTGCAGGTGTGAGCTTAAAAGGGAACACCATCTGCTGTAGTGTAGGAAAATCTGGATGGTTAATATCATGTTCAAGTTAATCAAATTAATTATGTTTTTTAAATATATATGTATATATAATGTTATGCTCATTTTTATCCTATACCTTCACTGCATTCAGAACCTCAGGATGATTTGCAACAAAACAAGCAAACATAAACAAGATTAAAGATTAACAGAATAAAATGCACTTTTACAGAATAAAAGAGTCATAATTCACATACGTTGAGTAGGCTGAGATTGGTTAAGATCAGTCCTCCTGTGACTAATTTTCTGAGTGACTGGGAGTGTGTGTGTGTGTGGGGGGCAAATAGCTCCCCTTATTTGAATGACAACTAATGCGATCAAAACTCACAATGCCTTTCTTTCTTTCTTGTGTTTTTTTCAGGGCCCCTCAGGACCACCTGGAGATAAAGGCCCATCGGTACAGTATGTCTTTCTAAGTATGCACAGGTTGTGGTGTTGATAGGAAGGAAGGAAGTTGGTGTCATAGAATCACAGAATGGCAAAGTTGGAAGGGACCCTAAGGGTCATCTAGTCCAACCCCCTGCAATGCAGGAATCTCAGCTAAAGCATCCATGACAGATGGCCATCCAACCTCTCCTTGAAAACCTCCAAGGAAGGAGAGTCCACAATCTCCCTGCATTGAGCAGGCTGTTGGATGAGATAACATCCAGGATCCCTTCCAACTCTGAACTTCTATTGGTGGAATTCATCGTCATGCTTTTTGCCACCATTCTCTGTGTGCAAGCATTACAGTTTGGTGGATATAATGGTGCCCTCTCTCCTCTCCCTCTGGTCTGGGGGCTTTCCAGGGCCAATTTCAGGGGGTGGGGGGATATTATTATTATTATTATTATTATTATTATTATTATTATTATATTTATTTATACCCCGCCCATCTGGCTGGGTTTCCCCAGCCACTCTGGGTGGCTTTCAACGAATATTAAAATACAATAGTGTATTAAACATTAAAAGCTTCCCTAAACAGGGCTGCCTTCAGATGTCTTCTAAAAGTCTGGTAATTGTTTTCCTCTTTGACATCTGGTGGGAGGGCGTTCCACAGGGCGGGTGCCACTACCAAGAAGGCCCTCTGCCTGGTTCCCTGTAGCTTGGCTTCTCACAGGGAGGGAACCGCCAGAAGGCCCTCGGGGTTGGGCCTCAGTGTCCGGGCAGAACGATGGGGGTGGAGATGCTTTTTCAGATATATAGGACCGAGGCCGTTTAGGGCTTTAAAGGTCAGCACCAACACTTTGAATTGTGCTCGGAAACATACTGGGAAGAAACGGCATTTGTGCAGGTAGAAGTCCTCTTTTTAGGCGAACCTCCCAATTCCATGTGATCAGCAGAAGAGAGAAAATGAATTATATCATGTCAAGCACACACTGAGGATGAAGAGCTAATGTCACTTGAGGACATGGTGCAGATTATAATCAGGAAATTAGCTTGCAGCTGCCAGCTTGATCAAATTGCAATCACAAGTCCGAGTCATCCTACAGCAACAAAGCAATGGCAACCTCACTCATTCTGAGCCCAGTTATATGATTTATACAGCTTCACAATGAAGGAATAACCTTTGGCTCAGATTTGGGAAGGAGATAATCTCAAGGCACCCAAGGTTGGTTCGACTTTATGTTCCAGGAATACTTCACACACACAAAATTGTCATTTGACATGACATGGTGAGGTAGTCATTCCCTCTTTTTAAGAAAGAGATGTGGGTGGCACTGTGGTCTAAACCACTGAGCCTCTTGGGCTTTCCAATCAGAAGGTCGGCGGTTCGAATCCCCACAACAGGGTGAGCTCCCATTGCTCTCACCCAGCTCCTGCAGTTCAAAAGCATGCCAGTGCAGGTAGATAAATAGGTACCACTGTGGTGGGAAGATAAATGGCATTTCTGTGTGTTCTGGTTTCCTTCATGGTGTTCCGTTGCGCCAGAAGCAGTTTAATCATGCCTGCCACATGACCCGGAAAGCTGTCTGTGGACAAACGCTGGCTCCATCAGCCTTAAAAGTGAGATGAATGCCACACCCCATAGTCACCTTTGACTGGACTTAACAATCCAAGGGTCCTTTACCTTTTCTTTAAAAAAATAAATAATAAACCCTCTTTTCAAATAAGTATTTTTGTGTCCCAACCAGCATATTTCTGGAAATCCTGAAGACAGAACTAATGTCACCCTACAAAAAAATGGTACCTGCTAGGGGCAGCCACCATCTCCCCAAACTCACACCTTAGAATGAAATATTGCTATATCCAGGTCATCCATAGGTGGGATGTTTGTCATCAGCCATAAGCAACCAATAGCAGTTTCAGATCCTAAAATAATAGGGCAGGACTGGGGGAAAAGAATCACTGCACAATTGCAGCCACAAATCCACGTATAGTATGTGCTGTCATGCAAGCAGTTCCCCAGCAGTGGAACTAAGCTACAGGCAGGTTAGTCTGTTATTTATGGGCAAATTGGCCATCGGTTATCTTGTGATAACTGTTCCTGAAATTAAATTTGTGACTCACCCTATAAATGTATGTAGGAAATAAACAATTGGGTGGCAGTCTCTCTCTCTCTCTCTCTCTCTGTGTGTGTGTGTGTGTGTGTAGGAGATTGTATTTTATATTTTTTAAAAAACGTTTGTTGGTGTGTTTGCATTATTTTGATGCTCTCTTTTGTAAAGCTATTAAAAACTCTTACTCTTTTGGGGAAAAGAATAAAATAGCATATTTGGAATTATTAATTTTATCCCCCTTTTTTCTAGGGTCCCCGAGGTTTGCCAGGCATCCAAGGTCAACCAGGGCCATCTGGTCAGGATGTAAGTAAAAATATCGGTGTTTGGTATGCCTCTGAGAAGGGCAGTAGCTCAGTGGTAGATCACATTTGCATGCAGAAGGGCCCTGATCCAATCTCTGGCATCTCCAGATATGGCTGAAAGAGACTGCCCCTGCCCTGCTTGAAACCTTGAATCGTTGCTGCCAAATCAGTGTGTGGGAATGTTCAGGGATGAAGGAGAGGATATATTGTCTGATTATATCCTTATCCAACTTGTGTTAACAAGTTCCACAATTTCAGCAGAGTAACATTCCCCTTAATTTTAAGTTTTGCAACGGATGCGTTTGCTCAGGCTCACTAAAGCCTCTATAATAACTGTTCTGGTATGTTCCCCTTATTCCCTCATAAAATATAAGAGATGACACAGTCTTTTACAAAAGTATAAAAAGAGTTTAGTCACATTCTGTTCACAATCAGATCCCAGAAGGCAGACTTAGCTTAATGAAGTAACATACACTTAGAAGAAAGTCATAAGAAGACAGTCCTTTTATCCCCTCTTGGCTGGAAGCCAAGAGGGCATCTTTGGCTTAGTAGATGTTGTGTCTTCGATGCATGTGGTGAAAAAGAGAGAGAGATGGCTGCCCTGCCCTGTGCTTTTGTCATTACCTGCACAGGTGAGGCCACACCCACCTCCAGTCACATGCAGAGGAAGTCTGTCCCAGCCCAGAAGGAAACAGGAAGTTTACCTGCTGGCTGGACAAACATTCCTCCCCATGTGCAAACATGTTCACTCTAGGAATGTTGTACTTGACTGCTCTTGTGTTTCACATCCCACACAGTGCACACGGCACTGAGCTGGGTGAAGCAATGGTCTGATTCAGTATAAGGCAGCTTCTTGCGTTCGTATGCTCCCTCGAAACATCTGCAGGGCAAGTTGGAGTAGAGAAATGGTGAGCAGGAAAGGATTAAACATTTCCTGCACTTGCTGCTGTTTTACTTATTCCATAGGTTGTTTCATTTTGTGTTCTGTACTCCCATCCTACACACACACACACACACACACACACACACACACACACACACACAGGTATTTGTGAAGGTGAAGGTCAGGTTATAAATGGTTAAGACTTTTTAAAAAATACTCAGGATTTTCCCCTTCCCTGTGGACCCTAAGCTGTTTTTCTTTTTAAAAAGTGGAAGAACGGGACAAGCTTGTCTGTTTCTGATCTGCATCTCTTCCAAATGTCCACCTGTAATCTGTCCTGCCCCCTTTCTGTAGTAATCTTTGAGCCAAAAGAAACCTGCATACCAGATGTTATGTACTGAGTTGAATAGGATCCAAAAGGCAGTCTGATTGGTCCTAGAACAATAGGATTCAGAATGCAGCAGTCTGATTGGTCCTAGAAAAATAGGGTCCAGAATGCAGCAGTCTGATTGGTCCACAGGAGCCACCCAATCCAGCTCCAGGTGGAAGTGAATCCGCAACCTGATTGGCCCACAGGTGAATCCCGGAATTAGCCAATCACATGTGGCCCATTGTGTAAATAATGTATATAAAGCAGACATTCTGGGGGAACTTCCATTCCTCCCCACCACTATGAGCTGAATAAAGAGCATGAAATCCACTCTCAACTCCGAGTATATTTCACCAGAAAAAAGTGGGGGGCAAGACCAAACCACAGCTTCTCCCCTTCCTGAAATGGTATTTCTATCAAATCATTAATTTCATACACATTTTGGTTGAACGGAAAACTTTGTAGGAAAGTTCAAGAAGTGTGGAAAAGCTAGTGGACAGATCAGTTCCCATGTGCACACGAATCCAGGAGATTTGGATCAGGACAATTTGTATCCGACTATGCAGATATTGAATTCATCAAGCATGTTTGTGCAGTGCGTTGTTAGCCCCCCATGATAAATGACCCTCTTCTTTCTCCCCTCTCAAATTGTTTCTGACGAGGCTCTGGCTGCTTTGTGCTGCCTGGGAATTGCTCCTTCTTGTTTCAAGAGAGTGTCAATAACATTTTCAAGGGACATATCTCATCCATACCTCATTTCCTCAGTGCTCTCAATCAGCAGAGTCGCAGCTTTCTGGAAACTCATATGTATTCCCTGGTGAGGCTTCATTATCTGAGTTTTCTGTTGAGAAAGGAGAGGGGACACACAGCCCATAGCAGGGAAGAATCAATGGTCTTGCTTCTTGCTCCCCACCCAGATCCTCCACTGCGATGGTACTCGGCTATCTTCCAAGGAGGTGTGGCTAGAGTAGTCAGCTAGCATCATGGCATGTATTTTGCAGAATAAGAATGCAAGAACCTCACACTCCTTTTGTTGCTCACCTGTAGGGCCTGCCAGGAAATCCAGGTGAACGAGGTCCTCCAGGAAAACCGGTATGTCCCCAACCTCTCTAGCCCTCCCTCTTAATATTGGCACATTTTCATACCTATTTCGGGCCCAGAATCCTTTTTCTTCCCTGATTATTATTATTATTATTATTATTATTATTATTAATTTATTTATTTAATAATAATTAACTCTGGGTGGCTTCCAACAAAATATTAAAATACAGTAATGCATCAAGCATTAAAAGCTTCCCTAAACAGGGCTGCCTTCAGATGTCTTCTAAAAGTCTGGTAGTTGTTCTTCTCTTTGACATCTGGTGGGAGGGCGTTCCACAGGGCGGGTGCCACCACCGAGAAGGCCCTCTGCCTGGTTCCCTGTAACTTGGCTTCTCGCAGTGAGGGAACTACCAGAAGGCCCTTGGAGCTGGACCTCAGTGTCTGACCTGAACGATGGGCGTGGAAATGCTCCTTCAGGTATATTGGACTAAGGCTGTTTAGGGCTTTAAAGGTCAGCACCAACACTTTGAACTGTGCTCGAAAACGTACTGGGAGCCAATGTAGGTCTTTCAAGACCGTTGTTATGTGGTCTTGGCAGTAGTTAATATACTAATTGATCAAAGAAATACATCAAAGGCACTGAGCAGAGACTTGGACTTAGTCTTCTATACAGTCCTTTCTTAGATTGCATCAGTGCTATTGAAACGACTTTCCCTGCGTGAGAGGTGATTCAGCAATGTTGCCCCTCAAATGATGCGTATAATCAATTGAACTCTTGGCCCTGTGAGGCTAATCTCTTTCAGGAGCCGAGGGATGCTTTGATTTCGGCTTCTCTGAAATGGCTCTTCCAGGATAGCATGAAATGACAGGTGTTCTTTTTTTCTCCCCTCAGGGTGCCTCTCCTCTCCTTTCTCCTGGTGACATCAGTCTCTTAGTTAAGGTAAGGTGTTTTTTGTTTTTTTCCTGGGATGCTCCAGGATCTCAAATTCAAAGAAAATCTCATCAAACCATTCAAAAAAATTGCAGTGTGTGTGTGATTCTTAAAAGTGGATACACAAACATCTTCATTTTGGATTTTCATTTCCCCCTAGTCATCATTGTCATCGTCACCATCATTAAATTGATTGGTCAAGTTGGAGCAACTTTTAAAAAATATACGTGATTAAGAAAGCAGTGGTTTTATTTATGTGGCAAAACATCTCAGCTTCTGTCTTCATCAGTTGCTCTGATTTGCATGCTTGTGCACATCAGAGCACAACTCCAGCATGAAATTCTGGAAAGCTGATGCCAGTCAATGTACTGAGCAACATGGACCAATGTTCTTTCTCTGTATAATAAGGCAGTTTCTGTTAGGATATTTCCGTTCCACCTTAAAAGGGAGCAGGATGTTTGTGTCACAGCCTGCGTATTTCCTGTCTCACAGGATGTTTCTGTTGTGTCGTTGCTTTCGTTTCCTTCTTGTTGCCTAAGCATACCGATGCAGGCGGTCATGTTTTTCTTTGTTCTGATCAACGCTGAATAAACTTGGAAAAATGCTCTCCTGCTGTGCATCTTTTGCTGTGTGAATTCTGCTGATAGAGTGTGCACCAGCCTAAGAATGTGGCAATCTATTCTTGAGGCTTCGTGCCGCTAATTGCTGATACTGCATGTCTACAGGAGATCGATGGATCGTCCGGCAGGAGTTTGGGGGCTCAGATGGACTTTGTCTCCCTGGTAGTATCCCAACAGTTTCCAGTGCTGTTAGATACCAGCTAGAAAGAGGCCGTCTGCCACAACAGTGAAGTGTTAATTCTCCTTTCCTCCTCCTTTTATTTAAGGATGTTTGCAGTGACTGCCCTCCCGGACCACCTGGACTTCCAGGAATGCCAGGATTCAAGGGTGATAGAGGCCTTCCAGGTCCACTTGGCCATGAAGGCCCAGTTGGGAAAACGGTATGAAAGAGAAGATGGGTAGCTGAACGCTAGACATTGTTACCTGTCAATGCACTGAAAAGATTAGACCAGGAGTAGCTAAGCTGTGGTCCCCCAGTTGCTGTTGGACTCCCATCCGCCCCAGCCAGAATGGCCAATGGTCATGGTGATAGGGGTTGCGGTCCAGTTACATCTGGAGGGCCAAAGGTTAGTCAGTCTAGGATAAACTCCCCTGATCCCAATTGGGGAGTAGGGGGATGGCTATCTTAAACCCCCCCAAAAAAAACACACACACGTAATGAGTGAATTGCAACCATGCAATTCATGCTAACTTTCACACCAACCTTCCAACATAGACATGGTATAGGGAAGAAGCAGCTGCTGAAACTGTGCCACTGATTGATTTTTTAAAAAAAATGGAAGGAAAACTTGGCACTCTGGATCATATATATATATATGATTTCCTCATCCACTGAATATGTGGGGTCTTCTACTAGGGGAGAATGGTTATGTAAGCTTTCAGAATACAGTGGTACCTCGGATTACATACGCATCAGGTTACATACACTTCAAGTTACAGACTCCGCTAACCCAGAAATAGTACCTCGGGTTAAGAACTTTGCTTCAGGTTTAGAACAGAAATCGTGCTCCGGCGGCACAGTGGCAGCAGGAGGCCCCATTTGCTAAAGTGGTGCTTCAGGTTAAGAACAGCTTCAGGTTAAGAACAGACCTCCAAAACAGATTAAGTACGTAACCAGAGGTACCACTGTATTTAGAATTAGCCAAATTGACAGATATAATAAGACAAAAACCCATAAGTGAGGAGAAAAAGGAATGGGAGTGTCTATATGAATACCTTAAAAGTCAAGGTTCGAGGACAGAAATCTGGCTGAGTCTGGAATAACCTTGTGAAGTGAAAGGATACGAAAGAGGGTTTTATATCTAGATGCTAGGATAGAGATCATAAGGGAAACAGGGAAACAGGAAGACACAATGAGAGGTAAAGGAGGTGTTGTGGGATTGGTGGAAGTCAATGTTTGTTTTTCTTTTTAGTGTTTATATTATTAACTTGTAATATATGGATTTGGTTTTTTTGTATATTGGGTTTTGTGTATTGTTATTTTTTGATATTTTTGTGTTGTTGGGTGGAAAATACTAATAAAATTTAAAAAGAAAAAGAAGAAGAAAAAGAATATGTGGGGTCTTCTGCTACCTTCCAAAGAGAGGAAGTCCATCTGATCTTTCTTTATTTTCAGGGGGAGGCAGGACCCAGAGGTCACCCTGGACCACCAGGTGTAGAAGGTCCCAAGGTCAGTTCTGTCTTTGTGATGTCAGGGTTTTTGCTAGAAAGATACAGGATAGCAGGATGAAATCTCTGCCATTCTTGGGGAAGAGGGTTTCTTTGGGGTAGGGGGTACAATTAAAAATAGAGAGAGAGATAGAGAAAACAAACCAGCCTACTAGAATTGCTGAAGTTCTAACCTCAGCAATGTCCTCCCATTTATTAAAGCATCTGGCTGACTTTTGAAATGGCTTTCAGTCCATTTCTGAGAATATGGACCACGTGTCATAAAAAGGCAAGTCCTGAAATTTTGAGCCCATCGACCTTTGCTTGGAGAAACTCAAGGAAATGCCAACGAGGCAAAGAAAAATGAGATTGTGGCTGATTTTTCCCTCCGGACATTTCTATAACTCCTTGGCTGGGACTGAGTGAAAATGTTTTGATCTTATGCCCACTGTTGACTTGCTGGTCCTAAGAGTGTGGGGGGGGAGGGGTTTATTTAGTTGTCAATATTTATTAATTTATTAAAATCATATCCTGCCCTTCATCTCAAGGGCAGCAAACATATATGTGATAAAACAATACAATTAAAAAATAGCATTAAACCAGATTTAAACCAGTGACAAGCATCTAAAAAGACTCTAGAAGCTATTACACATCTAGAAACATGTAAATATGTTTTACATGACTTACTTCGCTTACTTCAAAATGGGGTAAGCTGTCCCCAATGCATTTGGGGCTAATTCTGCTCACACCCGCATCCCCACCTACTGTTGTTGCTACCTGTCTATCTCAAGAGACAATGGAGTCTGCCTCTGGGGGTGAGGTCAAACCACTGGAGAATCGCAGTGCCTGCTGTGGTTGCAGAGACTGGTAACTTGTAACTGCTGCCTCCTGTGTTGCTTTTGCTGTGTTAGCACCAAAGTGACCTCTCTGGGGTGCAAGCCTGGGCAGTGTGTATGGACGCCCTTGGCTGCCCAGGTGAGAAGACCCCCGCCTCTTGTCCTCACTAATGTGTGGTCCAAAGGAAAGCAGAGCAATATATTTGATACCAGCTTGACTACAGTTGCTGCTGGAAGGAGGCATACAAGGAGCCTTAAGGACTCCACTCCAGATTTGTGTGGGATTTAAAGGTAAAGGTACCCCTGGCCATTAAGTCCAGTCGCAGACGACTCTGTGGGTTGCGGCGCTCATCTCGCTCTATAGGCCAAGGGAGCCAGGGTTTGTCTGCAGACAATCCGGGTCATGTGGCCAACATGACTAAGCCGCTTCTGGCGAAACCAGAACAGCGCACGGAAACGCCGTTTACCATCCCATTGGACCGGTACCTATTTATCTACTTACACTTTGATGTGCTTTTGAACTGCTAGGTGGGCAGGAGCTGGGATCAAGCAATGGGAGCTCACCCTGTCACGGGGATTCAAACCGCCGACCTTCCGATCGGCAAGCCCTAGGCTCAGTGGTTTAGACCACAGTGCCACCCATTTACTCCTTAGTTTTTTCTTCTCCCGAAGATGTCCTGCAACACATTAGAGATGGGTTTTTCCTCAGGGTTTACTCCCAAGGCCTTTCTCACGAATGAGTATGGCCACAAAGCAACAGAGGTTTAGGATCAGAGCTTTCCTTCTCCTAGATGGGCTACCTTCCCATATTGATGAGCTCCATCTGCCACTCATTTCCCTCTGCAGTAACCACCTTCTTGACTGTTGGACTCACTATTGGTCTTGTCTGCTCAATCTACTGGAGACTTGTATTTGCATACGGGGCAAAGTCTCTAACTCACTGTGATTCTGAGACCCATCAGCTACCCTCTGCTGGACTAGTACCCCAAAGAATTGCTAGGTGGCTCAATCAAGCCACCGTTTAAATTTCCCACAATGCCTTGGAGCAATGCTGCATTCTTGATTGTGAAAAATCAAAATGGTTGCTAGACCTAGCTGCCTGCAGTCTTCAGCAGATAGTCCCACTAGGGTTCATCAATGAACAAGGCGGCCACCATGGGGCCAATTGCTCAGGATTACGTCAGACCTGGTCCTGGCCCTGATCAAGATTTCAGGTATTTCACCCAGCAAACAGTGAGACGAGGTTAAGCTCCTGCTATTTGAGAAAACTTTTCACTGACAACTTAAACACTGAAATGTGTATGCCTCCATGTTACTTTGGGGGGGGGGGAACCAGTGCACCACACTTAAACTGTAATTGAGGTTTGTGATTTGAATGCTTCTGTCTTTTGTTAGGGTGCCAAAGGAGACCGTGGGACACCTGGAGAGGCTGGACTGAAGGGTGAACAGGTAAAATCAAAAGAGGCAGAAAGATGTTTCTTGGAACAGTAAGCAACATGTCTCAATCACCAAACAGGACCTTTGACCTGCTCTTTAGCCACCACATCAGAACACTGCTGATCAATATATCACACACGGATCAGTCTGACTTGAAGGAAGACTGTCAGTGGTCACCCTAAACTGCAAAGTGCATAAGGCACGAGTTGCCCAAGAGAGAACAGGCCCATATATAGAATCATGGAATTTGCAACCTAGTCAGATGGGCAGGGTATAAATAACAAAATTATTGCTATTAGTGTGGAATCATGGAATTGCATCATTGGAAGGGACTCCAAGGGCCCACTGGTCCCAACCTGCTGTAATGCAGGAATGTTTTGCCTAACATGGAGCTTGAACCCCCACAACCCTGAGATTAAGAACCTCATATTCTGCCAACTGAACTACAGTCATACCTTGGGTTACAGATGCTTTGGGTTGTGCAGTTTCAGGTTGTGCACTGTGCCGAACCCGGAAGTACTGGAATGGGTTGCTTCTGGGTTTTGGTGCTTGCGCATGCACAGAAACACTAAATCGTGCTTTGTGCATGTGCAGAAGTGCAGAATCGCGACCCGCATGTGTGCAGATGCGCGGGTCACGGGTTGCGAATGCTGCGGGTTGCGAACGTGCCTCCTGCATGGATCACATTCACAATCCGAGCGTCCACTGTACAGTGAAATATCAAATTTGTACAATTAGTAAAACTTACAGGAGGGAAATTTAGAATTAAAGAGGAAAGAGTTTTCCTTTCAAGGCACTGTGTTACCCAGCAGGCTCTGTGGATGATTATTCCTTAACACATCCTTTACTAATGGGGTCCATTGGATGCTTCCTGTTTGTGTTTGCTCAAGGGAAGGGTTAAATACCCCTTCTACCTTCCTGCTCAAACTTCCCCTCCACCAGCTGTCTTATTTTTAAAAAATCACCAACCACACTGATATTCACTACTGTGTTACATGTGCTTGACCCAAACATGTGCTTAACCACTGAACCACACATTCAACATGCAAGGGGAATGTTTGTTTATTCAAAAGGGGGGACATTGCATCAATTTGTTTGCAGTGATCTGAGGAAATGGCATGCTCAATTATGTTAAATTGATTCTGTTCCCGAAGCAAAGACCTGGCACAGCTGTGGATGGGGACGGTTGGGGTGCGCAGTTTCTTGCTGCACGCACGACAAGTTGTTAGCCTCTTGCACCCAGCCAACCCTGTAATGTTTCCTGACAACTTCTCCATTCCCAGAAGCTTATGTGTATTAAAAGCAGTTTGTTAAAACATGCAAGTTCACGCTCTGGAAACCTATGCATGGAATTGTGATGCCAAGTTAGCTTATGTTTTGGGCGTCTCGCTCTCCTGGTCGCTTGGTTGCTAGCAAGCTTTTGATGAGATTCCAGAGGTTCTTTGGGGACGTGGTTTGCAAATGAAGATGCTAAGTGAATGTGAAATGCTGTTGTTGTCTTCTGCAGGGACATCCTGGGATACCTGGCTTCATGGGCCCTCCTGGAAATCCAGGTCCACCTGTAAGATGCTATCATCTATCATCTATCTATCTATCTATCTATCTATCTATCTATCTATCATCTATCATCTATCATCTATCATCTATCTATATCATCTATCTATCATCTATCTATCTCTATCTCTATCTATCTATCATCTATCTATCTAATCTATCTATCTATCTATCATCTATCTATCATCTATCTCTATCTATCTATCATCTATCTATCATCTATCTATCTATCTATCTATCTATCATCATCATCTATCTAATCTATCTCCATCCCTTTTTCTTTTGCACCGCACCCATCCATCTGGTTATAGACCCAGAAGAAGCCCACAGCAATTCACTGGCCCTCTCTTGTATGTGTGGGAATGTTAAGGATAATAGATGATATATTAATTAAATATTATCCTTCCTTCACTCACGCTAGTGAGTCATGTAGCAGAGCAGAATCCCCTCAATACAGCAGGAAGCTAGTTTGCAGATTCGTTTGAATCTCTTTAGTTAAGCAATCCAATCTGGCTTGCCCAGATGGATTATTCTTGGTGTCCCCTTTTATCCCTCTTAAAAGAAACAAAAAAGACACAAGAGTCTTTCCTTCAAACTTACAAGAAGATTACTCACATTCAGTTCACAGTGTGATCCCTGAAGGCAGGCTCTAGCTAGTAGTTACATAACAAAGTGTGAGTTTATCCCATATGGGGATGGAGCTCATGTGCTGCTGGCTGAGAGCCAGCAGACAGCAAAATGCATTAAGAAAACAGTATCAAGAGAACAAAATGGCCGCAGGAGAGCAGCATGGCATCAAGAGGGAGATGGCTGTGTGACTCGGCTCTTTTATAGAGTCAGCGAGGGTCACATCCATCTGCCTGGTCGCATGCAGGGGGAGGATGCTTCAGACCAGTGGGCCAGGAAGTTATACTGGCTGGAGTAACATCCCCCTGCCTGTGTCCACGCTAGGGAAACAAGGAATGTTGTATTTGACTGCTTCAATGGATTACATCCCACAGTATGTTGGATTTCGGGGGGCATTATGCTGATCTTGAATGCATAGCAAAGTTTATGGCCCACCATTTTGGGCTGGTTGTCTTCATTTAAAGAAAGTCCAAAGGCTTGTAAGAGTTGCCTCCATGTTGTTTGAGGAGACTATTTCTGATTCAGAAGCAAGCTGCCATTTTTAATGGCCAGAAATGTTATTTTTTCATTTTATTTAGGGGTCTGAGGGCCCCCCAGGACCTGCAGGACCACCGGGAAACCCTGGAGAAATAGTAAGTCACTATTCAATCTGTCATATCCCTTCCTCCCCCCAAAGGAAGCCAACATTTGCCTAAGTGGTCCCATAGTGGATTCTTGGAAAAATAAGTAGATGTGGAAAGCATTCTGTGAATCTGTAAGGTTTGAAAGCCACTGAGATACTCAGATGAAGACTAGTGGATTATAAACTCTCAGCCAAATTCTCCATTAATTTAGCAAGATGAATAAATTCAAAATGTGTCATTAGTGTGGTGGAACAGGGGGAGTACAGTCGCAATGCCAGAAAAAAATAATGGTGGGAAACACAGAGGGGGCAAAGTATATTTCTATAACAATGTATGTTAATGAAAGGAGTCCTGCAAGTGGGAGCTGAGTGCCATATTGGGGTGTGTATATGTGCTTGACCCACTTCCTGCTCTGGCATCAACTATGGGCACTTACCTGACCTCCTGGTAGCAGAGTCATTGCTGCTAATCCGGAGGGAGAGTGGGAGGGGCAAAGTGGAAGAGAGGACAAAAGCCAAATTGGCACTCTTCCAGGTTTATCCGTGCAGTGCTGACCTCCCCTCCTCCTTGCCCCTTCCAGTCTCCCTCCCAGTAAGCTGCAGTGATTTCATTGCCAGGAGGTCAGGTAAGTTCTGCTCCCTTCTACACCCACTCTCTTCCCCCCATCCCAAAGGCCTAAGCAATATTGAGCATAAATTCAGGAGGCCTTGCTAACAGATTGTTCTTCTGGGGATGTCTCTGCCTGGAAAGCTTATGTGAACATCTCCACGTCTGTCTCTCTTTGGCAGGGTAAAGAAGGCCCATCAGGACCTCAAGGGCCACCAGGATTGCCTGGACTTCTGGTGAGTTATCCCTGCATCTGTAAACATTGACGCATCTCATATGCCGGGGACTGTAGTGTTCTTGAATCCCTGGCATATTTCAACAGTAAAAAGATTGTGTGGCATACTTGCATATGTGCCTGGCCATTGTGACATCACGAATGTCAGGCCCCACCCTATGGAGCGCCCTCCCAGCAGATGTCAAACAGATAAACAGCTGTGGAACATCTGAAGGGAAGTTTTAAATGTGCAATGTTGTATTTTTTTTAAAAAAAATATTTTTGTTAGGAGCCACCCAGAGTGGCTGGAGCAACCCAGTCAGATGGGCTACATATAAATAATACATCATCATCATCATCATCATCATCATCATCATCATGAACGTCTTTTGAGGCATTGCCCACCCACCCCCCATAAGCGGCAATACTGAGATGTTGTGTGTGCATTCTATGCTTGACTTCTCGAGAGATCTTCTGATCTGAATTGGCATGCATTAAAAAAAAAAATCAATGAAATTTCTCCCAGCTAAAACTTTGTGGCACAATTTGTAACGAGAGAAAGGGAATATAGGGGAGAAAACATCAGAGGAGGGGAGGCAGGGAATAAGCCACAAGACAGAGAAAAACCCATTTTGGAAACAAGGTACAGCTGGCGGTTAGTAGTAGAACCCATGCTTTGCAGGAAGAATTGTTGTTGTTGTTGTTGTTTAGTCGTGTCCAACTCTTTGTGACCCCATGGACCAGAGCACGCCAGGCACTCCTGTCTTCCACTGCCTCCCACAGTTTGGCTTTGAGAACACTGTCCAACCATGTCGTCCTCTGTCGTCCCCTTCTCCTTGTGCCCTCAATCTTTCCCAACATCAGGGTCTTTTCCAGGGAGTCTTCTCTTCCCCTCAGGTGGCCAAAGTATTAGAGCCTCAGCTTCAGGATCTGTCCTTCCAGGGAGCACTCAGGGCTGATTTCCTTAAGAATGGATAGGTTTGATCTTCTTGCAGTCCATGGGACTCTCAAGAGTCTCATCCAGCACCATAATTCAAAAGCATCAATTCTTTGGCGATCAGCCTTCTTTATGGTCCAGTTCTCACTTCCATACATCACTACTGGGAAAATCATAGCTTTAACTATATGGACCTTTGTCAGCAAGGTGATGTCTCTGCTTTTTAAGATGCTGTCTGGGTTTGTCATTGCTTTTCTCCCAAGAAGCAGGCGTCTTTTAATTTTGTGACTGCTGTCACCATCTGCAGTGATCATGGAGCCCAAAAAAGTAAAATCTCTCACTGCCTCCATTTCCTCCCCTTCTATTTGCCAGGAGGTGATGGGCCCAGTGGCCATGATCTTCGTTTTTTTGATGTTGAGCTTCAGACCATATTTTGCGCTCTCCTCTTTCACCCTCATTAAAAGGTTCTTTAATTCCTCCTCACTTTCTGCCATCAAGGTTGTGTCATCTGCATATCTGAGGTTGTTGATATTTCTTCCGGCGATCTTAATTCCGGCTTGGGATTCATCCAGTCCAGCCTTTCTCATGATGAATTCTGCATATAAGTTAAATAAGCAGGGAGACAATATACAGCATTGTCGTACTTCTTTCCCAATTTTGAACCAATGAGTTGCTCCATATCCAGATCTAACTGTAGCTTCTTGTCCCACATAGAGATTTCTCAGGAGACAGATGAGGTGATCAGGCACTCCCATTTCTTTAAGAACTTGCCATAGTTTGCTGTGGTCGACACAGTCAAATGCTTTTGCGTAGTCAATGAAGCAGGAGTAGATGTTTTTCTGGAACTCTCTAGCCAGGGCTAATCCCCAGTAGAGGCGGTTGCCATTGTGGCACCTCCAGGTGTGCACAGAATTCTTCACTGGGGCCACGTTGTTCGCTTTCCCTCCCACCCTGCTGAAATTAGGCTTGAATGAAGCATTTTGTTGCAGCCTATATGCTAGGTTGCTAGGTTGACTGGCTTGCAGAGTGTTTATGTCTGTGTGTTGTGCCCATGACAGGTTCTCTGGTTTGCTTAGGTCCCCGTGGACCTATTTGCGACCCCTAGCTCGAGACGTTCTGCAATGTGACTTTGCTTGTTGTTTCACATTGCAGCTAATGAGACATTGGCTGTCTGACTTGTTCTTTTCCTGGGTATTGTCCTGTGGAGTTTCCAGCTCAGCCAGCTGACAAGCTTGCATATTGTACCTCGTGCTGATGCATTGTGCTATTTTTAATGGTGCACATTATTTTTCTACTGCTTGCATATGTTGCTTTACAGTGCCCTGATCTTTATTGAGATGGTGGTCTATAAATTTCATTTATCAACGTGTTAGGAAACTGACTTGCAGTATTTGGGGTGCTTATCCACAATTATGAATCTACAATATTTGCTCCTAAGGAAACAAACATTGTATACATTCCTTGCATCTGTAATCTTGACTACTTACTGTTGCTTCCCTCTTAGGGTATTTCTGGAAAGGATGGCAAAGATGGAAAGCCAGGACCTCCTGGAGAACCAGTAAGGAGATGAACTTTACATATTTTCCAATTTGGTATTATCTTTGCAAGACAACAAGTGTGCTGTAGCGGTCAGCGTGTTGGGTTAGGACCTGGGAGCCATGAGGCCACTATTGGCTGAGATGCTGTGATGTCATAGAATGTGTTGCTCACTTCTGAGTGAAGAAGGTTCCTTATATAAAATGAAGTCAAACTGCATTTTAGGAAATATATGGGTGGGGGTGGATATTAAAGACCCTCTGCTCCCCCCACCCAGGGTCTAACTTTGGAACTCTGGACCCATATATATGCTATTTAAATAGCATTTACTTTTAAATGACCATTCACATAGATTTGTGAATGTTATCACATCAGGCTTGATCATGAGGCACCCACATGTTAGAGATAATTCTCTCTTGTCAGTATATAAATGTGCTTTGTTTCTTATAGGGCAAACAAGGGGAGCCAGGGCTGCCAGGACCGGAGGGAGCAAGAGGATTGCCGGTAAGTCCAGCTGAAGGCAACCATGGTCCATTAAATATGTCCTTTCCCACCAGGAAACCTTGGAGGAGGGGGCAGGTGCATATTTCTCCATTAGCTAGCATGGAATAGCTGAGAAGCATGGTCTTCCTGCAGCAAGAATGATACAAATGTTCATTGAAGGCTAAATTCTATTTATGGAGAAAACGAAGGTATGTTCTTGTAGAGGAGGGGTCTGTGCACATCCTTATGTGTGCACGTGAGCATACTAGGAAACATAGGTATGCACGAGATAATCATGCCTCAAAAGTAATTTATTAAGAACAGCATGTTTCGGATAGTACACGGGTAGAAGACTCTAAAAAGCCCTGGGCCACAAATTTTCATGGCACTCTAGTGGCTATGGTGGCTCATTTCCCAGAAGTGCCGTATTTAGCATTAACTCTGGAGGCGTATACAGTCGTACCTCTGAAGTCGCACGCCTTGCGAGTTGAACATTTTGGCTCCCGAATGCCACAAACCCAGAAGTGAGTGTTCCAGTTTGCGAATGTTCTTTGGAACCCGAATGTCCGCCATGACTTCCATGGCTTCCAATTGGCCGCAGGAGCTTCCTGCAGCCAATCAGAAGCCACGCCTTGGTTCCTGAACGTTTTGTAAGTTGAACGTCCGCCGTGACTTCCATGGCTTCTGATTGGCTGCAGGAGTTTCCTGCAGCCAATCAGAAGCCACGCCCTGGTTCCTGAACGTTTTGGAAGTTGAACAGCCTTCTGGAATGGATTCCGTTCAACTTCCAAGGTACAACTATACTTGATTCTGACCCAACTAAGCTTCCTGATCTATATCGTGCTCTAGGAGGCTTAGTTTGGTCAGAATTGAGTAGACACATCCAGAGTTAATGCTGTGGTCCAGGCTTTTTAAGACTCTGTCTGAAAACAAATATAAATAATAACTTTTTACATATCTCTCCATTTCACCTTTCAGGGTTTTAAGGGACCGAGAGGAGACGCAGGACCACCTGGCTCAAGGGTGAGCAATGCACTGGACCTTCAGTTTGACTCAAACAGTGGTTGGGATGGGCAGAGTTGCCCACAAGAAGACCTCTCCTATCACCAGTGTTGAATAGGTCAGGCTTCATAGTTAACATTGATGGCTGAAGCTGCATTGTTACCAGGACTGGAGTCAAGTCCTGTCAATGACCCTATCAATGCCTGCTCATAGCCTGAGTCCAGTTTTGGGACAGCCATCTGTGGAAGTTCAAGTCACATATCTGGGTCATTAGGAATTTTTATGGAACTTCCATATTGTTCTAACCTCTAATTTTCTCCCTCCCACCCTTGTCTGTTGCAGGGAGAACCTGGTCCATCAGGGCCCCCCGGCCGTGAGGGGCAACCTGGAAAAGATGTAAGTGTGCCACCTTGGCTTCAATAAGAGCTCTTACGATTCTGCAAATGGTGGGGTGAGTGTTATCAGGGTCCGGGCTGAAAGGAAACACTGGCACAGCTCTGAAACACTGACTTTCATCATTTCAAAACCTGAAATTTCAAGAAGTACATGGAAGTGGTAAATGAGAATGGGTTGGGCCCACACTTGGAACCATTTTAAAGGGGCGTTCACAGAAGGTATGTGTGCCCTCTGCTAGGGAGCGCTGAACATTTTATTCTTTGGCATCTCTGGCACAAAACATAGCCGACAATGCTGCCATGAGAACACGCTTGATATAATAAGGATGAATTTCCTCTGAGAATGAGGCCATCCCTGTTTTGTGTTTGTTTTGTTTTGGTTCTATTACCATCTTGCTCCTTGATTTTAATAAGATTCTAGCTTTTTTATTATTATCTTGGTCGACTTTCAGGGAAAAATGAGTCAGTCCTCGCTCACAAGTTGGACAGTATATCCAGCTGGCAACTGACTTCCTTTCTCATCTGTAAACATATTAAAGTACACCTCATCCAGACAGGCGAGCCACTTGTTGACTATTCTGATTATAGGGACACTGTTGGTGCTGTGGTCCAAACCACATATCCTCTTGGGCTTGCTGATTGGAAGGTCGGCAGTTCGAATCTCCGTGACGGGGTGAGCTCCCGTTGCTCTGTCCCAGCTCCTGCCAACCTAGCAGTTTGAAAGCACACCAGTGCAAGTAGATAAATAGGTACCGCTATGGCAGGAAGGTAAATGGTGTTTCCGTGCGCTCTGGTTTCCATCACAGTGTTCCATTGCACCAGAAACTGTGTAGTCATGCTGGCCACATGACCTGGAAAGCTGTCTGTGGACAAACGCCGGGTCCCTTGGCCTGAAAGCTAGATGAGTGCTACACCCCATAGTCACCTTTGACTGGACTTAACCATCCAGGGGTTCTTTACCTTTATTCTGATTATAGTGTTTTTATTATCGTAATGAAGCAGTGTTTTCCTTCCTTTTATTGGTTTTTTTACTTGCACATCACTTTGATATTCCATGTGATTAGCAATTTAGAAATGACTCTTTCTCACCCCAGCCTCTTTTACTCTTGTGTTGCAGGGGGATCCAGGCCCTGCAGGACCCCAGGGCCCACGTGGTCTCAGAGGAATAGCAGTGAGTTGTTTCTCCCTATGGCCTTTGGGTAACATGTGTGACACATCTCACTGGGTCCCAACGGAGTTGTCTAAGTGGTACAAGGGATTCTGGAGGCATGGGAGAGGGGAGGGGGAGGAAATGAATCTGGCATTTCAGAACATGAAAAATGAAATTTACTGTTTGCGTCTCTTAGGGAAAACAATCCAATGTGTGCACAACTTTGTGTACAAACCAGATTTGCACTCATTGTGCAAATGTATGCATAATTCAGTGTGGAAATGTTTCCAATTGTAGGTCTTTTGTCTCTTCTTCCCAAGTTTCATTTTCATTTCTTTTTTTCCCATTTCACTTTTAATTTCTATACTGCCTTCCTATATTACTATACACAAGGAAATTCGCAGCAACAAAATATACAAGAACACACATCTTAGAGCAATCTGGCCCAGTACAGAAAGTTGTAAAAAAAATAACTAAAAAATGGAACAACTTATATTAAATAAAGTAACATTCAATAATCTAGTAGAATATAATAGCACACAATAAAATCAACTCTCAAAACATCAGCAAATAATAATTAAACAGAGATTCACTCTAAACAATTACAATGAAAAATTACTAAACTACGATCAACAAAAATAACTGCAAGTCACAAGGCATAAAATACAGCAATGCTTACAAAACCATGTAATTGAGAAACAAATTGAGAAACAAAGACACAAAACTTATTAAATTATTTTTGAAAGTTCTTAAAATGTTCTTAAAAAGACTACTTGCTGTTTTTCCCCCTTCCGCCAGGGCAAGAGTGGACCACCAGGCCCCCCAGGGGAAGCGGGCTCTCCAGGTAACCCAGTAAGTACTACATTTGTTGTCCCTGCCTCATTACAAGCAGTGTGGTGTAGTGGTTAGAGTATTGGACTAGGAGCTGGGAGACCAAGGTTCACTTGGCCATCTTACTTCCTCTCAGCCCGACTTACATCACGGGGTTGTCATGGGGATTATATGAGGAGGGGGAGAACTATGTATGCCATCTTAGAGAAAAAAGGTGAGATACAAATGAAATAAATGAATGAATGAATGAAGCAGGATGAGCGGTTGTTACATGCTGTGATTTATTGCCAAATGGAGAAGAAAGAATGGTGTGCTTTATCCATGGGATATATTGAAATCTGACCAGGCTGGCAGCCTCCTAGAGAAGAAATGTGCAACTGGCTGAGAATACCAAATGCTTGGAAAAGTATCCAGTATGGATCTGGCAGGCTTACATTTCAGGAAGTTGGAGGGCAAGCATTAGCACAACTGAAATGTGGGGTTCTGGGAAATCCCTTTTGGAATCAAGTAGTCCTTTGGCAAGGTTTCAAGAAAGGTGAACCGTATGAAGGTGTGCAGAGAAACCTGTTTATCATTCTCTCATCACTTTATTTGAGCCGTCTGCAAACCCATCAGTTTCTTATCAGTAGAAGGGGCTGCATCTGAATGACCATTAAACAGGATCTTCTTCTTTGGCGATCACTCATAGCCAAGTAAGATTGTCTTCCATAAACACAGTTTTAACAATGAGTCTGTAAGTGACTGTGGAGGCCAATTCTGGATCCACACGTCCTTCCACAGTGGGGACACAGGTTTCCAGGCGGGAGTTGATCATGGTGAGGGTTTGCCAAGCGTGCCTTCCTCTTAGCATGTTTCTCCCTTGCGTCCTGAGTTTGAATATCTTCAAAGCCCATGACACCTTTGATAAAAGGTGAGCTTTGCACTCACAGGCAAGTGTTGGTGTTTATACTCCCTTTTTTTATTATTTGCCTTGAGACAATATTTAAACCTCTTTTGTTGACCACCAGCATTATGCTTTTCATTTTTAAGTTCAGAATAGAGTAGTTGCTTTGGAAGACGATAATCAGGCATCCGCACAACATGTCCAGTCCAACAAAATTGGACTGTTGAAGAATCATTGCTTCAACACTCATGATCTTTGCTTCTTTCAGTACACTAGTATTAGTTCACCTGTCTTCCCAAGTGATAGAGTGGAATAGTCATCCTTTGTTTGTGACTATCTAGCCATCATGCAATCTGCGATTTGTCTGTAGGTCCTCCCACATCTTTAATGACACTGATCAGAATATCAACCAGCATCTCTCTTTCTTTCTTTCTTTCTTTCTTTCTTTCTTTCTTTCTTTCTTTCTTTCTTTCTTTTTTCTTCTTCTTCTTCTTTGTATTCCCAGGGTCCCAAAGGAAGCAAAGGAGAAACTGGCAGTGCAGGACTCCCTGGATTCATCGGGCCGCGAGGACCTCCTGTAAGCAGCAAACCAATTTTGCTCACACACTGTAGACAGAACTAATAATAGGATCTCATTTGTCTGTAATTGCTCAGTGTCACCCGCTAGAACTCTGTGAAGGAGGCTGCAGGAGCCCAAAGCCCAAAGGGAATTTCACCAAGTGTAGCTGGGTTATCAGAAGTAGCTTCTGACTGTGTGGCTCTTATCCTTTTTGTGCTTTCTATTTCACAGGGAGAACCAGGTGAAAAGGGCATCCCAGGGAAAGAGGTGTGTGTTTTGACGTCTTTGTTAGATGACATGAAACAAGAGCACAACTCCCTTTTGTTGTTCTTCCTTAATTATCAATGTGCACTTTACCCAGGTGCAAAACTTCTTTAAATCTCTCCAAATTGCTTTTCCTTGTGCTTCTGGATTCTTCTGCTCTTGGTTTTGGATGGGTGGGAGGTTCTATTACAACAGGGGAAGGGTCCTGGGGTTCAAATTTGGCCCTGTGGGCCTCTCTATGTGGCCTTGTGACTCTCCCCTTCCCCAACCACACCCTTACAAACCCTACTTCTCCCCATAAAAATGCTAGTCCATATGACACGCACACTCTCCAATTTAATCTGAATTTGTTTTTGGAGGGTGGGAAGAAGTTTGATAAGTTAAAAAAAAAATTACCAGTGATCTGTTTGCAGTATCTCAATGATCCACTTGCAAATTAAGTCCCTTCTGGAAGCACCAAAAGTAGCAACATTATATTTTATTCTTATTTTTTTTTTTAATTGGCATTTCTTATTTCAGACCTCTTTATTTCCTTGCAGGGCACTCCAGGGAAGCCAGGTGGTGTTGGAGACAAAGGTGACAGGGTAAGTTGGAGAGCTTCACGAATGTCGATGTGGAACAACATTGGGGAAGTGCCCAGGGCAGTCTGGGTGATGCTGCCAGAAATCATTTCCTTAATGCATGAGAGATGGGCAAGACACCTGTGGCTTACATCAGGCTTGCTCAGAAATAAGTGGAGCTATATCCCCTATAACTGAAGGTTAAGATTTGGCATATCTCTGAGCCAACCCAGATTCAACCAGCTTGACAGCTTACAAATATCTCAGGTCCCTGGCCACCCAAATGTCAGCTTCTTTCTTGGTCCTGGGAAGCATCTGAGGTATGCTAGCTGCCTGGACAAAAAACACTTATGGATAAAAGCCTACTGGGACAAGATGGTCCTCTGAAGGATAGTCTTCCCTCCCACGAACATTTCTTTTTTCAGGATAGCCTGTTTCAATCTCCCCCTTTCAGTCTAATGGAGCAATATCACAACCTTGTCCACAGCCCGTCCATCTGGCATGCTTTGCAAAGCTCTTTGCTGAAGGCTCCGTTCTTTTCTTCCAACTCTACACTTCTCTGATTCTATTCTAGTTGAGATTCCTGCATTTCCAGGAGTTGGACGATCCTGTCGATCCCTTCCAACTCTACCATTCTTTGATTCTATGCTGTTTTTATCTGACAGGGGGATCCTGGCACTAAAGGTGAAAAAGGCACAGCTGGAGAGAAAGGACCACCTGGTGATCCTGGGATTCCTGGGCGCAAGGGACACACTGGATTAATGGGTCAACCAGGACCACCAGGGGACACAGGCCAGTCTGGACCCCCTGGTCCTCCAGGACAACCTGGATTTCCTGGGCCTAGGGTGAGTCGTGTGAAAACTGGATTTTAGGAGAAGGTTTAAGACAACATTTTAGTTTTCTGTCAATTATGTCAATCGTGTTTTATAAAAAAGAGAAAGAGGCATTTACACAGACATTTTCAAAGAAGAACAAGAGGGGCCACAGATTTGCATATGTTAATGCATATGGATGCAACTTTAGAAATGCATACTATAATATAAATAGGAAGTATACTGCAACAGTGGGGGGACTACCTTTGAAGGTGAATCGGAGGCTACAACTAATCCAGAATGTGTCGGCTAGACTGGTGACTGGAAGAGGCTGCTGGGACCATATAACACCAGTCCTGAAAGACCTGCATTGGATCCCAGTACGCTTCCAAGCACAATTCAAAGTGTTGGTGCTGACCTTTAAAGCCCAAAATGACATTGGCCTGATATACCCAAAGTAGCGTCTCCACCTCCATTGCCCAGCCATTGCTCTGAAGTCCAGCTCCAAGGGCCTTCTGGCAGTTCCCTCACTGCAGGAAGTGTGGTTACAGGGAACCAGGCAGAGGGCCTTCTTGGCAGTGGCACCCCTCCCATGGAATCCCCTCCCACTATATGTCAAGGAGATAAGTAACTATGCAACCTTTCATAGAAATCTGAAGACAGCCCTGTATATGGAAGTTTTCAATGTTTGATGTTTTATTATGCTTTTATATTTGTAGGAAGCCACCCACGGTGGCTAGGGCAACCCAGTCAGATGGGTGGGGTACAAATAATAAAATTGTTGTTGTTATTATAAGTACAGTGCATCTCAACATAGTGGGGAAAACTGGGGCCAGGGGACCCATGTGCTTGCCTAGCCTATTCCCATGGTGTTTCTAATTGTTCACTGGCAACTTTGAGATCCCTATTGCTCTCTTGCAACTGGATTGAAACTGGGCAGCCCTTAAGCTAAATGAATGTGCTCTATAAAGAAGGACACATGAGCATCCTAAAAGGGACTTGCATCCATGTACTGTCAAGAGTCCCTGTACCCTTAACAGATTGCTGGTAACAGTGATGGTGACCTTAACAATAAGAAAAGAACATTTTCTGTTGACATTGACTCATGATTATTGGCCTCAAGCTCCCCTACAAAAAACAAAACAAAAACAAAAAACCCTTCTAGAATTAATTTTTCATGAGCATACACTGGGGGAAAATATTAAGTTGCACCAATGATTATGAGGTTGTTTTTTATTTAAAAATATAACAGAGTATTTTTGGAGATCTGTGCAATTGCCATTTTTCTGCTAATTGGAAAATAAGGACATCTATTACCTTGAAAGGTTCCCGAGGCTTTCTTCAAGTTGAAAATGCAATATATGGAGATAATTTCCACACTTGTTCAGTCCTAGTCCTAATATAACAGGACTTGCATTAAGCACTGTTCAGCTAGTAAGGGGAGTAGAAGAATGAAAAACTCATCTATCCAAATCTGCACAGAAAAGATTACAGGCAATTAGCATGTTATTACTTGAGCTGCAATTTCAAGAGGAAAATGGAGGTGTGTTCCAGGTCAGCTTCACACTGGAATTTGCAGAAAAGAAATTCCTCAAGTCTCCCTATCACATAAGCCACAAATATTGTTGGAACATCGAACTCTTCCTTCCTTCCTTAGGGGGATACTCCATCAGTGGAAACTCTGCGAAGGCTCATCCAAGAAGAGCTAGGAAAACAACTTGATGGTGAGAATGATTACAAAGTGACTGAGATACCCCCTACATGTATAATATGGTTGCAAGAGACCTAGATGTGGACGTGGGAATCCAGACAGTTAAGGAGAAACTAAAATAGTATATATATAGAGAGAGAGAGGGCAACTAGACCTGGACTGAGATGGTTCTGCCAAGATTGAGGATGATTTTCAGCATATGGGTTTATGAAATGGACCAAAAACGTCTTGCTTAAAAAAAAGGATTCATCTCAGTACCACTTGTGCTCCAAGACTTCCCTTTCCTTCCCTGTCCTCCACCATACCCCATTCACCCTCAAAATCTTCTCAAGGGAATTGGGGCTGCCTCCAGGGAAGGCTATAGGGCAGGAAGAGAGAAAGTCAAATTCCTGTTCCCTGAAGCTGCTTGTTCACTTTGATTCAATACAGAGTTCAACATCCTGAGAATTATAACTTTTGTTGTTGTTAAAAGAATAAAGTTTCTACTACTACATTTGGACAGGTTTTCCAGTAGTTTTAGGTGAGGCTTTAGTACCTTTTATATTACTAACCTCTTGACATGACCCTCAAAATCAAACTAAATAATGAAAAAAAGGGGAACTATTGCAAATATCTACAGGTCACTGAATTAAGCTTTCCTGGTGCACAGTTTTGAAAATGAAACACAGTATTAAACTGAGTATCAAGAGCCCAATTTATAGTGCATCCTAAAAGGACTAAGGACAAGAATGTAGAATGTGGTTTTGTCCAGGAGCCCCAAGGATTTCTTAGCTCAGCATTCGTGGAACAGGGAAGTTATTTCTCTGGTCATTGGCTCCAACATTCCCCCTTCTTTTTTCCAGACCCCCCAGGCAAAATAACTTGCTCTTTTTTTTCTGCAGCCAGACTGCCCTACCTCATAAGCCAGATGCAGCCAGCCCACGTCAAAGCACCTCAAGGTAGACCAGGGCCTCCAGGAGAACCTGGTAAGGAAGGCCCTCCAGGCAGAGGAGGTCCTCCAGGAGAACCTGGCAGGCCTGGACAGCCTGGTTCAGAAGGACCAGCAGGACCGATGGGCCCCAAAGGTGAGTGAGCCTTAAGTACGGTGAGCAGAGACTGAGCTGAGATGGAGAACTCAGAATTAATATTTGCAAACAGCTGGAACAAGAAGAGAGTTTCTGCAACAGGAAATTATGCATAATGACATTCTAAAGCTAGGTCAGTCTTGGAAAAACAAGGTGTTGTTGGCACCTGTCTGTCTTGAGAGACTCCAGGAGTGAAGTCAAAACCACTGGAGAATCACAGTGCCTGCTGTGGCTGCAGAGACCAGTAACACCAAAGTGACCTCCCTGGGGCACAAGCCTAGGCAGTGTGTATGGAGGTCCTGGGCTGCCCACACTCCAAAACCCCCTCTCAGCCTTGCTGATGTGGTCAAGAGGAAAGCAGAGCAATATGTTGGGCACCAGCTTGGCTGCAGGTGTTGTCATCATCATCATCATCATTTTATTTGTATACTGCCTTTCCACAGTTAGAACAGTGCTAAAGGCAGCTTACAATATGAAAAGATTTATAGTTACAAACATAGCAAAGTATTCATAAAAATAAATAAAACACATCAAAAACTACATAACCAAACTGAACCATTTCCACATAAAAATAAAGATACAAAAATGAGAATTTTAGAGTTTGGATTTGATATCCCACTTTATCACTACCCTAAGGAGTCTCAAAGCTGCTAACATTCTCCTTTCCCTTCCTCCCCCACAACAAACACTCTGTGAGGCGAGTGGGGCTGAGAGACTTCGAAGAAGTGTGACTAGCTCAAGGTCACCCAGCAGCTGCATGTGGAGGAGCGGAGACGCAAACCCGGTTCACCAGATTACGAGTCCACCGCTCTTAACCACTACACCACGCTGTCTATCAACAACAGCAAAAACTCCTGACAAAACTTTCCCCAAAATACCCCAGTCCTTGCTTATAAAGCCCTTGCTTATAAAGCCCTGGGCCAGGTGGAGAGAGGCAGGATAGATAGATAAACTTTATTCACATTAGCCAACGGCCATAGCAACATAAAACAAGCATTATATACAATTAAAAAGACAACAATGAGTAAAAAGGGCAATCAAATGACCAAGTAGAGAGGCAGGAATGGGGCCCTCTGGTTCCCAGCAGGTCAGATTTCCAGAAGGAGGCATGGAGGATGCCATCCAACTGTCTTAGGGACCTCAGTCTAGATTTGTGTAGAGTTTACTCCCTAGCCTTTTCTTCTCCAGAAGATGTCCGGCAGGGCATTATTTCCATGGCATTTTCACACCCTAAAATGTATGCAGTAAATGGACGTAAGTGCAATCAAGCTCAATGGGGCTTACTGTATAGGATTACTCTCTTACTGTCCATTTTTAAAAACAGGAAAGTATAAACCTCATAAAGACAAGTATTTGTTTCTTTTTAAGTCCAAAAGCTTTTAGCTCATTATAACAGAGTGGTGAGTGTTAACATGCTGGAGAGTAGAATGGGTCCTAGTCAGGTTCCTCTTCCTTTTAATCTTCTGAACTCTGCTGCTCAAATTTTGTTTCGTTCTCCCCACCAGGTGAGAGAGGAGACAAAGGAGAGAAAGGAGATGCTGGTGTTGGCCAGAGGGGAGAAATTGGTCCTCCAGGAATTCCAGGTGAGTGAAGGGATGAGCAGATTTGACTTGGCATGATAGAATGCAGCATTGTCAGGGACTGGCAGGGCTCCAAAGAGTGTGGGGCAGAGGCAGGCGACCAGGAGAGGGGACTAGTAATTTAGACCTGAAGGAGCGTCTCCACCCCCATCGTTCTGCCCAGACACTGAGGTCCAGTGATGAGGGCCGTCTGGCAGTTCCCTCGCTGAGAGAAGCGAGGTTACAGGGAACCAGGCAGAGGACCTTTTCGGTAGTGGCACCCGCCCTGTGGAACGCCCTCCCACCAGATGCCAAAGAGAACAACAACAACCAGACTTTTAGAAGACATCTGAAGGCAGCCCTGTTTAGGAAAGCTTTTAATGTATTTTAATATTCTGTTGGAAGCCGCCCAGGGTGGCTGGGGAAACCCAGCCAAATGGGTGGGGTATAAATAAATAAAGTATTATTATTATTATTATTATTATTATTATTATTATTATTAAGCTTGACGCTGTCCGCAACGCAAGAGCCAGGGCAAGGGAACAGAGTTGGGGCAATCTGAGACAGAGGAAAGCACAGTCAACAGATGGGTCAGTAGACTCCACATCTTCCCCTGTCCCTGCTATCTCCTAGAACCAGGAGTGACTTGAAGTGGGAAGAGCAGCAGTGACTGCCAAGCAGGAGAAGTCTCAGGTTGCAGGAGCACAACCTGTCAAGGGAGGGTATATAAGCCAGCAGAGGGGTGTGGTTGTCCCTGTTGCTGCAGTTGCTCTGCAAGGCCCAGACCTGTGGACAGCTGCCTAGAGGCTAGAACTGTGTCTCTGTGTTTGTCCAGAGCACTGTAGAAGCTGTTAGAATTCCTGCTCCATGATTGCAGTCATGTGATTTTTGTCTTTCACATGACGGTGTATGTTTTGACTCCACAAAATGGGAAGTGACGGAGACAGGATGTTTGTGTTATTGTGTTCCGTGAAGTGGGACTATTGTCCTTTGTTCTTTCTCTTTGCTGTCTGAATGATAGAGAGAGAGGGAGCCATGTTGCAGTGCTCCGTGTGTGTTTATATGTAAACAAAGTAGATTAGCCAAAATGCTGAGTTGCTGAGGCCTGTTACCCAAGCTGCGCAAACTCTGCAGATCCCTAAGTGTGCCAATGTCTGTTGGCATCGGTCGCTGTGATGTTCGGGCTGAAGAAAGCCTTTGAGGCTCCCGAACGATCAACCAGGAGGGGGAGAGCATGCCAGTCGGGCATGTGTCTCTGCCAGGGTCCTACTCAAGTGTAGGACGAGCTCCTGACGGAAACTGTGGTGGGTGTTTCTCTTGTTGGTGAAAAAATTTACTATCACACATGTGCCCTCCTTATCTGGGACGGGCCATGAGATGAACATGCCAATCTGGTACCCATCAGACTTTTCACTGTGAAGATGCTACCATGTGTGGCTTTGGTCCAGTTTTGTTTTCAACCACCTTTAGACAACAGCTCATTTTGCAGGTGAAGCTGCCTTTTTTTCTGAGCCTGGCCATCCAAACACCGGCGCTATTTGGTCAGACTGGCAGCAACGTGGCAGTGATGCTTACCCACAATGCTTTGTTCCCTAGGTGTCCCGGGTGAACCTGGCTATGGCAAAGATGGGATGCCAGGATCGCCAGGCCCCCAGGGCGAAGCGGGCGTTCCTGGACTGATGGGTCCCCAGGGGCCACCAGGAGCCAATGGACAATGTGACCCCTCTCAGTGTGCTTACTATGCAAGCCTGGCTGCTAGGCCCAGCAACGTCAAGGGGCCTTAGAAGGCAAGGTCCCAAAGCCCACGGACCTCCTATGGACCTACGTCTGAAACTTGAAGGAAGCAAGGAAGTTGCGAAGTCTCGTCTGTTTTCCCTGCTTCTGTTTCTTTTCAAGAGGCCTTGTAGACTATTAAAACCATCCAATGCTGCCGGTCGGTCAAGTTTATCATAAATAAGAAGTTATAAATTGCTATTCTTTTATGAGGTGAAATGTGTTCTTTGTTTTGCTTTTGTTTTCTCTAATATCAGGGCAAATTCAAAGTTTTTTTAAAAGAAGGTTTTCCCCCCAATATATATATAAATATTGTCAATGAAGTATCGAAAGAATCCCTTTTAGAGCTGAAAAGGAAGACATTGTGGCTGTTGATTTTTAAAAAAATTCTTATTATTATCATCTCTGAAGGCCAAGCTAGGAGTGCAGTAGAGACCTGGAACTGAACAATGTGACAGAAAGAGGTAGCATTCTGGCTGGATAAGTCATAAGTGGCAGCCGGAGATTAGGAGCAACGATCTAAATTTGTACACCCATTACAATCACTTTCTGGAACAAGACATTTACTTAGCTGGAGGTACCTCCTGTCTGTCTAAAGATCATAGATGTAATTATTCAGAACTTTGTTTAGCCCAATTTGTAAGGCGAAGGGACTTGCTAATATTAAACGGTATGACAGAGGGAGATCGGCCCAGTTTACAAAGCATATACCCACTTTACAAAGCATGGAGGCAGTGTGATAGATTACCGTATTTTTTGCACCATAACACTCACTTTTTTCCTCCTAGAAAGTAAGGGGAAATGTCTGTGTGTGTTATGGAACGAATGCCTGCAGGTGGCGGGGGGATCTGCTGCAGTCGTGAGCAGAGGATCCATGGTTCCCCTTCCTTCCCTCCTCCGTGGTTACAAAGCATGGATCCACATGGATCCTCAGGATTTTTGCATTGGGCTACTCCAAACTCACTGTCAGATCACATGTCTGTGGCCACAGTATGAACCACAAAAATCATATATCCACTATTTCGTTTAGAATATTTTTTTTCTTGTTTTCCTCCTCTAAAAACTACGTGCGTGTTATGGTCTGGTGCGTGTTATAGAGCGAAAAATACGGTATATTGTGATCTTACAATTTGCATATGAGTTTGTCATTAGGAGCCTCAGATTCTCCTTGGTCCATCTAGACAGGATTTTTTTGCTCTGTCAGGGAGCAGCTCTCCCGCATTTCCACCAAGCGTCTGTCCCAGCACAATCTGGGACTGAACCTACTTCCTGCAGTGCAAAACAGTTGCTCTGTCACTGAGCCCTTCCCCTAAGACTAAAATAAGACTCTAGTCTTCATGGATTTGAATATGGGATCTAATTAAATGTGGACATAGGGATCTGCCTTCTGTCAAGTATCGCCATTGGTCCATCTTGCTTAGAATTGTCTACGGTGGCTGGTAGCAGGTCACCGTTTCAGACAGGGCGCCTGTCCCAGGAGATGTCATCACCTCAGACCTTCTACATGCAGCGCAAATGTTCTACCATCCGATCTACAGCCCTCCCCTTACAGGCCTTTGGCTTGTCACCTGCCCATTCACCATCCCATACATTCCTCCCTGGCCACCTGCTTTTCTCACCCACGTCTGAAGGTTTCAGCTGGGGGGGGGGATGTCTAGGGTGAAGGGAAAGTGGCTGGCAGGAGAAGGGGGAGTAAAGTACCACTTTTCCCTGTGCGCTTCTTCTGTACCACTTCCATTTTCCAATGATTAAGCAATGGCCCATGAATCAAAGAATCAGGTCTGTAACTGAAAATCTGTCTTTGCCCTCATCAGCTCCTAAATATTTCTTGCTTTATTTTCATCCGAGTCTCCTCAGCACACCTGCACCCAGTCATTATTAAACATAATGACAGAGGAAAAGTCATTTTCTTTGAACCGCCCTGAGACCTCCGGGTATATAAATTCAATAAATAACAAAATAAATAATACAGAAAAGTGAGAGAATAGATGTAACAAGTATTTGCTTCTTCAGCAAAATGTATCAGTCCAAACCCAATTTTTTGACTTCTAGTTCCTTGATTTGGCTCAGTTCCCCAAGGCTCAGGGTGAGTGGGTAACACTGTAAACTGGTTAATTTGTGAGTTGAAAAAAACATTTTAATAGTGCAATCCTTGACCTGTTTGCTCAAAAGTCAGCCCCACTGCAGTCCTACCTGTGATCCTCAAAGAATGAACTTGGGATGTTAGGACTGCGTCTTTAATATCACATACCACAGCATATTGGAAGATTTTCCTGAAGGAGTGAAATTGTTGGCACCCATCTGTCTTGGGAGACAATGGAGGAGTCAAGCTGTTGGAAGGTTGCAGAGCCTGCTGTGGCTGTTGAGACCGATAGAGGAAAGACATGTTTTGTTGCAGCTGGGGAAGATGAAGGTGTTGGGTTGTGCTGCTGCAGATGCACTATGGTTTCTTCTCTCTGCACCCCTCCCAGTGGTCTTTCCTCCTCTGGTCACTGCTATTGATGCACAACCTGTCTGTCTCCAGGCACTGTGGTCTTCTGTGAGGGATTCCCACATGGTGGGGTTGAAATTGCCAACCTTCATGTTATGTTTGCAGACATCTTTGTAATGCAGAGTTGGTCTGCCAATGTGCCTGGTGCCTGAATCCAGGTCCTTGTAGAGCAGGCATAGGCAAACTCGGCCCTCCAGATGTTTTGGGACTACAACTCCCATCATCCCTAGCTAACAGGACCAGTGGTCAGGGATGATGGGAACTGTAGTCTCAAAACATCTGGAGGGCCGAGTTTGCTTATGCCTGTTGTAGAGCATGTAAAGCAGTGAAATAGCTGGCATTAATTTTGCTAGATGGGTGGTTGTGGTTGGTAGAGGAAACCATTCCCAGGGACAAAGTTGAATTCCAATGCTGGAATCAACCTAAGAACCGCCTGGGTAGGATCAGAGCATCCCTACGCTGGGGCACTGCAATCAGGATTGCATCCGGGATGCTGAGAGAAGCTGTAGTCAACGGGAAATCTGCCAGGTCAATTCCACAGCTCTAGGAAGATGCAATGCTACTTGATTCTGTGACAGGCCTTTGATCCATTAAATTCTGACTGTCAGCTCACTAGAGCCCCACTGCAGGCAGATAATCATTCCCAGTTTGGGTACCTAAGATCCTTTTTGAAAAAATAAATAAACTGGAAATACTGAATCTGAAACCTCATGCATGCAAAGCGGTTGTTCTATAATGGAACTTCGAGCTCACATGGCTATGCCATGGCACAAATCTCACAAATACCGTTTGGCATCCATTGCCTTCTTGTTTACAAATGTTTTCTTTGCCAATATTAGCCAAGGGGCAGCCATGTGGTTGGGCTTTTGTTTTCCCCTTTGTTAAGTGAGCTGGCTTTTTTAACCTGAAGCAGCCAAGTACAATAGATACAATAGTAGTGGTGGAGGAGCAGGTAACAAGCCCATGCAATAAGTTCATCATTTCAACGGAAGAAGCTCTTAGACTGTGCTGTTGATTTAGTGTTAAAGACAATTGTTATTTATATATATTTTAACGGTGCTATTTTTATGTGGGTTTTATGGCATCAGTGCTTTCATTTTTTTTGAAAAATGCAACAGTATAATCTGTGGAGTGTCTAAATTATTGTGATTGTAGCAAGCAGGCTCTATTCCAGATAATTATGATGCCTGTGTTGTCTCTGAAGGAGAAATCTCAGAAGTATTTTGCTGGCAAATAAATATCTTAGCCAAAATGTTTTAAGGGAGTTTGATTTGCAGCTTTGTCTCTTTCTTGTTGGACTAAATATTGGGGATGGGGGCCATTTTGCTGGTGATGAGTTTTTGTTTCCTGTCCTTTGTAAGTGGTCCCTTTTGCAACACTGCCTCATGGCCCTATTTGACTAAGGCAGTGGCTGCTGTTTTCAGTGGGATTATTAAACCCTTCCCCACCCACGTGCCCACTGCACTTGTGTGCTGTGCTCAATTTCTGGCACAAAAGATTGCAGGCATTTGAAACCCTTTCCTATAATGTATATACATGTTATTTTGCATTATTTAATAAAATTAAATATTCAAAAAGCACCATTTATCTTTATGGGTAGGCTACCAGAGGCATGCATACAAAAATGCTTATTTATTTTCATGCATACTTTTTTAAAGAAAAAAAAATTCACAAATGGATATGTCACTGGGCCCAATGGAACATAAGGTTTGAAAAATCAGAAGCCGATATGGATTATTTGTCCATCCTTGCTAATAAAATACCAGCCTTTGTAACTTGCTAAATTAAATATTTCATATATTGTTAAATACACATTTGGTGACACAGACATTCAACTTATCTCTCCACCTAAGTCCCAAGTTTTAATTGCTATGTTTTCAAGGAATGATTTTTATTGCATTTTTTTATTATTATGAATGTTTCTATTTTAATGTATTGAGAGGATTATATTACAGAGGTTTATATTTTAATGGTTGTGTAACTGTCCTTTGTCATTGCAAACTTCTTAGAAGCTTATTTTGACATTCAGCATTATATGGTAAGCATATTATTGCATTGCGCTCAGCATGGGGCTGCCCTTGAAAATGATTCGAAAACCTCAATTGTTTCAAAATGCAGTAGCCAAATTATGTTCCACTCTCACATAAACCCTCTTTCAAAACAGCTGTATTGGTTACCATTTCATTTCTGGGCCCATTTGAAGGAGCTCACACCTCCTTCACTACAGACCCCCCCCCTTTGGTGTTAAAATAGGCAGAGGCAAGTCCTCTTAGTTGTTCCACCACCCTCAGAAGCTCTGGAGGTTGCAACCTAGGAAAGGGCATCTTCATCATGCAGCTTTTGACAAATGCTGAAAACACACCTCTTTTCCTGTGTGGTGTAGTAGTTAAGAGCAGTAGACTCGTAATCTGGTGAACTGGGTTCGCTTCCCCGCTCCTCCACCTGCAGCTGCTGGGTGACCTTGGGCTAATCACACTTCTCTGAAGTCTCTCAGCCTCACTCACCGCACAGAGTGTTTGTTGTGGGGGAGGAAGGGAAAGGAGAATGTTAGCCGCTTTGAGACTCCTTAGGGTAGTGATAAAGCGGGATATCAAATCCAAACTCCTCCTCCTCCTCCTCCTCCTCCTCTTCTTCTTCCCTGGCATTTGCAGCTGAGATGTATACTTTTAAGTCCCCCCTTAAAAATACGTGCTTCTGTGATTAAAAGTCATTGCAAACTGTTTTTAACATTTTGGTTATCACAATCCACCATAGGAACTTAGGGTTAAAGGAACATAGGGTTAAATAACAACAACAGCAACAAAAAAGGATGATGTCATATCCTCCAACATTTCTCTGATGAAAATAGGGAAGTCCTAAGGAAAAGCGGGACATTCCAGATTCAAATAAAAAACCGGGACGGCTTCTGCAAATCCAGGACCATCCTTGGAAAATAGGAATACTTGGTGGGTGGGTGATATAGAGACCACTGGAGGGGGGGAGACAGCCATCTTGCATCACCGGCATTCCCAGTGATATCAATGCCTTTTGAATTGGGTGAAAGCAACTGCAAAGCATCAGACTGCAAAAGAAAAGAAAAACAGGTTGTAACAGGTGAGGACTGACAGATGGTGAAGGTAATCAATAGCACAGAACTGTAGTTTCAGTTTACATTGAAATGGAAGTTGGCTTTGCTTAAGTAAAGAAAACAGTGTGGGCTGGGCTGTGTACTTTCTGCCAGGAGCTACACAAAAGATGAGGAAGTTTTTGCTCTCCAGAGACACAAGTGTTTACCTACCAGATGTAGCTGAGCAACCTGAAAGCTCTCTGTATGTTTACAAGGAGGAGGAATTCAGGTGGACTGAGAGCCAGGCTGAGGGAAGTCTCAAAAGCAGCTGACAGTGGACCATGACCCCTTTCCTCCTGTTTCACCAAGAAGGAGGATGAAACTAGCCGGCAACTTCCTTCTGCCCCTACTCTACAGCAATGGAAATAGCAACAGAACATGATCCTCAGTACAAAGGTGGGAAAAAGCTCAAACTGGAAGGCAAAGAGTTGATGTCAGTGCCTCATCAGATCTTTGCACTGCAAGGATTGAGAGTTCTGGAGATGACTCCGGAACGAGAGAGCTGCCTGAGGTACAGGATGGATCTCGTCCCTCGTGAGATTGGCCACTTGCAAAACCTGGCCTTGCTCTACCTGGACTCCAACAACCTGAAAGAGGTCCCTGCTGAGATAGGCTCCTTAAGCAAGCTGGAGAGACTCACCCTCAGCAACAACAGCATAACCTCTCTGCCTGAGGAAATAGGAGGTCTCCAGAAACTTCATAGTCTCCATTTGGCAAACAACAGCCTGGCAGAGCTCCCTGCACCTGTTTGTCAGCTGAGGAACCTGGTCTTCTTAGATGCTACCGATAACCACATCAGCACCATCCCTGACACCATTCAGCAGCTGCAGAAACTGGAAACATTGCTGCTGCTTTTCAATTCTCTCAGGCATCTGCCACGGGGAGTCTGTTTCTTAAAGGCCTTGAAGACTCTCTGGCTAGGACAGAACAACCTCAAGGCTCTCCCATCAAATTTTGGTCAGCTGGTAAACTTGGACTGGGGTTCAAATTACTGTTCCTGCAGCTTTGAAGGGAATCCATTGGTGCAACCACCTCCTGAAGTGTGCAGTGGAGGACCTGTTGTGATCAGAGAGTATTTTGCCTCTTTAAGGGGATAGAAATCTATGTGTAGGGTAAGTAGAGCTGAGAGAGAAGTTAACATTTACAGGGAAGCATATCTAATTTGCACTTCCTGTAACAACACTTGGCAGCCATCATTTGGAATTCACACTTCTCCAAATAATGCATATGAAATATAAATATATTATGGATTTGAGTATGCATAGAAATGCACACATTCATGAAAATGACATCCAAAAATGCATTATATGAGAAAATGCATTATACTGGGTGAAATTGCTTTGCAAAAAAATGTGCATATTGGGGAAAATTGCATACAAATGTGTACTTTAGAAGAAATGAATATTAAAATGCTGATGTGTTTTCATGTTGAATTGAAGTTCCTAAATCCACCTTTTGACCATCTCATCCCATCCAGATTGTGTAGGGCAGGATCTATGCTCAGCAATCAGGCTCTGATGCCACCAGGATCCTATCTCCGCTGGATAGATGTTTCTCATTTTCATGTGGTTCATTGCAATGTGTCCTATGCATTGGCTCTGAATTTGCATTGCATATGTTCTAATTATGGATGTATTTTTTAATATTTTTATTAGATTGTTTTATTGTGTGTTTTAATTATGGATGTTTATATCTTGAGGCTTGTATAACTGGTTTTTATTGTTGCAAATGACCTAAGGAGCAACCCCCTAGCAAGATCCACCAGGAGGACAGGTTAGGATCCAGATGATCTCTTGCTGAGCTGAGAGGTCCATGGTGCAGCTGGGCTATGCTGGCTTAAATCCTGCATCCTTGCACCCATACAGCATGCAGCTGGCTGAGCCAAACCTGGCTGATCTGAAACTGGTGTAAGCCCTGAGAAGAGGGTATTCTGGTACGGTTGCCATGTGCCCTCTTTTTCCAGGACACACCCTCTTTTTCAGGGGTAAAATTTCTGTTCGGGTGGATTTTTAAAATTTGACAAAATGTCTCTGGCTATACTTTCTGTATGAAGACATAGACATAACTGCTGGCTGAAGACTTGCTTTCCTCTTATCTTATCTTCTCCTGTCCCCCTCAGCAACATATCACAGCCTCTACAGCCTACATATAGTAAAGGTAAAGGTAAAGGGACCCCTGACCAATTGGTCCAGTCGTGGCCGACACTGTGGTTGTGGCACTCATCTCGCTTTATTGGCCAAGGGAGCCGGCATACAGCTTCCGGGTCATGTGGCCAGCATGACTAAGCCACTTCTGGTGAACCAGAGCAGTGCACAGAAACGCTGTTTACCTTCCCACCGGAGCGGTACCTATTTATCTACTTGCACTTTGACATGCTTTCGAACTGCTAAGTTGGCAGGAGCAGGGACTGAGCAATGGGAGCTCACCCTGTTGTGGGGATTCGAACCTCCGACCTTCTGATCAGCAAGTGCTAGGCTCAGTGGTTTAACCCACAGTGCCACTACTACATATAGTAGGGGTATTTAAAATGAGAGTCGTCATAGCGTCTTCTTTTTTGCTCTTCAAAATATGGCAACACAATTGTGGGGACATAGGACTTGGGGGGGGCAGGACTTAGGCTGAGCATGTGACCTGGCACCCCAGTGTAAACTAACCCAACAAAATGGATGGTGTAACTCTAGTACTATTTTAAAGGGTTGTTTTCCTTTTGCCAGGCTTCTCTTTGCCTCCGTCAGCAGTAGTGCCTTTACTCTGGTGCAACTTTACACCAGATTGATTTACTCTGGCTTCTTGTGAAAAGGATTGCTCTCTTAGCAGTAAGCCGTGCATTTTTATTTTTATGTAGATTATAATTCTGGATACGTATATCCTAATGCTTCTTGTAATTGGTTTTAGACTTAGAATTCTGATCGGCATTATGTGGCATTTAAGTTAAAATGTTGATGATGATGATGACGTAGATGTATTTGTTTATTACACATTGTAAGTATAAATGTTTATATTTTAATGCTTGTTTAATTGATTTTCATTCTTGTAAATCACATAGAAATCAATTTTGCCATTCAGCGGTAAATATATATAATATTAAATAACAACAACTGTGCAATACTGCCATGTTTGGGGGAAGAAGCTCTGCAGAGGGTGATAGAGACTTTCTAACTGCAACATGCTTAACCCTTACTATTAGGAAGCAGGAAGCAAGTAGCCTGTGTCTGGATCTGTGGGGCAAAACGAGGTTGCAGCATCTCTATTTAGGTCACCCACGTAGGCAATGTCAGCAACTGTCCTCTGTCCCAGCAGGTTACGGCTCATGAATTTTAAAACCAAGTTTTGATCCAGCATGCTGAGCAGTGCCCAGGCAGTTAGGTCTGCCTGCTATTTTAATTCCCCACCATGATCGAGACGGATGCTATACGGGGCAAATTGTAAGCAGTTAAAATGTTGGCTGGGCACAGCCATTCCATTCTCTTTGCACTGCTGGTGTTGCCTACTGCCATGTAAGCTCAGAGGGAGAGGGCGGAATGAGACCTTTTTGTCTACAGTCAGGAGCTAGCGTTGCTTTGTACTGAAGTAGAACTCTCTAGGCAGTCAAGGACACTGATAAAGTAGGCTTCCCGGTCGCCTAAAGTGTCCTACTTGCACTCAAGTAAGTTGTCAGTAGAAGCCCCCTGTAGGCCTTCCCTGTAGAGCATTGGGAAGAGTAGCGGGTAGGGGGGCACAGGATGTGACAAATGTCCGGGATGGGAATTGCTTGCACAATCCTGCCCCTCTCCACAGAAACAGAATTTGAGTGTTCAGGCAGAAACCCAAATGTGCCCAATATCTAGATCAGTGCTTCCCAATTGGGGGCTCTGTGGACCCCACCCAAGGGTTCCATGACACGTACCTGCCAGCTGTCTGCGACACTCCACTTTGGGGGCCCGTACCTTTGCAGGGTATGGTGGCATCATTCACATAATAAAGACTACCACAGAGATACCAACATTTACAAAAGTAGGGGGTCAGTGGCTTGGAATTTGAGAAACAAGGGGGTCCACAGTATTGAGTTAATTGGGAGCCACTGACATAGATACACAGATGGACAGGTAGGGAATAGGGGCTGCCATCTCTGCTTGCATTGCTCCCCTCATAGCTCCTTCAACTCCCCCATCCCAGACTACCAGCCAAACTCTGCACCTTGTGGCCAATCCACCCTTCTCACTGTTCACCCCAAAGTCCCCTCTTCTCCACAGTTCATCCCCAACTCCCTCCTCCCCTCACAGCTCACCCTAATCCTAAGAGCTGCCTGTTCCTGCTGCCACTGGTGATGGGGAGGGGAGTGAAGTCTCCTCCCCCCATTTCACACTCATCCCCACACCACTGCTGCCAGAAGGAAGCATGAGGTACAGGCCTAGCACCAATGAAATATTTGGCTGTCCTTCCCAGGCTGCCCATTAAGCATGTTTCTTTCCACTGTTCTCCCTCCCTCCTTCCATCCTGAATGTTTGCAGAGTCCTTTTGCCTCAGGCCTACAAGACCTGGATGTTGAAAGATGAGAACATAACCATGCCTTATATATCTTAATGGCACCATTACGCAGAGCGAACATTAACTTGAGGTGCTGCCACAACATTAAAATCTAATCTTCTCTCGGTTATCTTGTGCTTGAACTGTGGTGTTTGTTCCCTCTTGTTTATTTCAACTTTTGGTCCACGCTGGTGAAAAGTCTCAACCTGCAGCCGCTGACAATTTGAGTGAGTTGCACAGAGCTTCCTTTAACTACTCGGGAGCAATTTACGCTGCGGGTTGCCACTTAAAGTGTCAGGCTCCCAAATCACGGAGCAGGGGTTTTAGCTCACTCCTTCGTTTATTTATTCACTCGTTCTTTCTGGCAGGGCTAATGGGCCTTTTAATGGTTATATGACAGCAAAATATCAAGGAACACACAGACCTTCTGTTATTGAGCCACTGCCTATTTCAGGAAGTGGCAGACTTTGGGCTTTAAAATTTCAGTGGCGTCCTATACAATGACAAAATTTGGCATCACCACCTCCTGTGGCTTGGCAAACCAAGTTGTGCCCCCGAACCGGTTGTGCTCCCCTAAATCCATCTCTTTTACTGGACTCTTAAAGGCATGGGGACATGAAGAGGAATGGGGGCACCTGCTGAAAGGATTCTTCTTGATAAAGCTTTGGACAATATGTTTGTGTATCCAAAACAAGAAGTTGTGTGATGAGACTATATTGCTTATTTGGCATTCATCTCACATCCAGTGAGGTTTGCTTTGATGCCTCAGCCAACATATGGGAAGATGGCCAGGAAGAACCCTTTTTTCTTTGCCCTCCAATGTCCCAAATTTCACTGGCAGTGATTGTTTCTGAGTCCAGCTGTGCTGATTGCCTTAGAAACCCACAAAAGCTGCTTCCTGTGTCTAGATGGCTTCATCATTCATGTTGTGATGGTAGACCAATGTATTTTGATCTAAGATATCAAACCAAATAGCTATAGGAGTAAGGAAGGAAAGAAACGTCAGGCTTAGTGTTTCGCTAAAGGTGCTTTCATAGCTGCAAGGCTTTCAGACTGTTGCTATTTTGGAGGGTAGGATTCAGTCGCATGCTGACAAATAAGGTCACACACCTATAGTGGATCAGAAGGTCTTGCACAGCAAGTCCACTTTCCCCAAGGATCATATGATTTGCAGTAACGAAGCTGGTGAGAAAACACACTGGAACGTGTGCAACAGCACTCACTTGATGCAACCTCATAAAATGTCCCTGCAAATATATATTGGTGAATGCTCAATTAGCAGGACATCTGGAAATAGGGTTGCCAGACCCTACAGGGCTGACCTGAAGTCTCCAGCTTTGTTTGACCCACTCCAGGTGGCTGGGGGGGAAGGGGAGGGAGGAGGGATTTGAATCTCCAGGTGAGTGAGAGCACACAAAAAAACAAGCTTGCAAGCTTCAGCCCAGCAGGAGCCAGCTGCAAATTATTATTGCATTGACTCTCTGGGATGCGTATGACCACATCCCCTTCCCCTTTCTCCTTCCCAATTAACCTTTGTCTGTGCAAATTATTGCACAACCTCTTTGGGGCCCATGACATCACCAGGGACTGACCCTAGGTCTTAGGTTTGGGCCCCAGCATCTCAGAGTCTGGCATGTTACTGACCTTGCAACCCTATCTGGAAATGACCTCAGTAGTAATGCATGGATTCCTTATACCTTTCACCACTGGCCAAACTTCTTGACTGGCCTCTACTTGATAGGACTGGAACTGACCTGGTTTTTGTTGAGTTATTCCCCCTACCCCACCCCAGTGTCCCAGATTTACTCTCTTTTCTCTCAGTTCCCTTCCAAACTTAGCCTCAAAGAGCCATCATGCCATTTCCGCTGTTCCTTTTCACACAAGAATTATAGATATAAAAAATCTCATCAGCATTTCATTCTTTTCCTTTCCTTTTCAGGTTCAACATACATTGCATTCCAGAAGTCCCCCCCCCCACTGCCACTCAGCTCCTTCCATCATCTCTTTGACACCCTTTTCTTCCTCCCTTGCTATTTTAAAACGTCAATGGCTCCCTTTCCTCCCCTTGAATTGAGCCAGGAGCAAAACGATGAGACACTCAGAAACTATCAGCGTGATGAAACGAGAGCGCCTTCTGCACAAAGAGCACGTAAGAGTAGGAGCTCTTCAGCTCATCCTGTTCCACAATGGGGGGATACTTTGAATACCATCAGGAAAGATGAATAACCTAACAGCGTCACATTCATGGAGATGCATGCTATATTACCATCATTTGCAGGCCAAAGGAAGAGAAATGTTCATTAGGATCTCATCCCATAGACCAGCCTTTCTCAACCTGTGGGTCCTCAGATGTTGTTGGACCTCAACTCCCATCACCCCTAGCCAGCAAGGCCAGAGCTCATGGATGATCGGAGTTGTAGTCCAACAACATCTGGGGACCCACAGGTTGAGAACCACTGTCATAGACCAACAGCACACTCATTTTCCAAGTATAGACCAAAATGGCACCATCCCACATGAAAGGAGAGATATCCAGCCAATCACCTCCTCCAATGATTGACTCATTGCAGAGGAAAGATAGGAGGGAAAGGGATAAAAAGATACTTTCACTCCTGTCTTCCCTCTGCAGTTCCGTGTGCAGATTGGATTGCTTATTAACACTGCCCCAGATATTAAATTTACATAGCTCACCTAGTACAAAGTCAGGGTATCACACAGCCAACTGCTGCTAGGGGTCATGGACCTATCAAATGAGCATCATGTTCCCCACAGTGGCCAATGAGAGTTCAGTCTGGGACTTCAATATGCAGGGCATTGAGCTCCAAGAAGCTGGTATTCAAAGGAATGCTGTCTTTTGTAACAGGAGAGTCATATAGTCATTGTGATGAACAGATCTTCATAGGCTTGTCCTCTTAGGAGACCATAAGCTTAACATGAGTCAACAGTGTGATGCAGTAGCAAAAAAAGCTAATGCATCTAGGGATGAACTCTGCTGAACTCACAAACGTGAGGACGTTAGAGTAATCTCTAATAAATATATCCTCTCCTAGCATCTATGCACATCCCTACACCTTTAATGATGGAGAGATTTGGGAACACATTTCAGCATTTCATTTGTGCCCTGTTCAGAGTTCAGCTTTCCTTATTTTTCTATTATTATCCTTGTATCTCCAGTGGATACTTATTTGCTGAAGGAGGATGCTCCACTGTTTCCTTAATTAAGAACTTTTCGGCTTTCATAAAAGTTCACATTATTAATAAGGCTTGTTTAATCCCAGCACGGCTTGTTTACTCTGGAGGTTAATTCCCTCTGCCATGCTTCCTTAATCAATTCTCTGCAGCTTTACATTGTCTGCGGTTCCTCTCTGCTCCACTTGGTTGTTGTTCTCATCCTCAGTTAAAGTAAATGAAATCAACATTGGTTTGCATCTCAGTGCAGCCCCCATTGTGTCAAGGATAGCCTGCAATGTTTTTCTCCGATAATAGTGGCATTTGCGTTGGGACTGCACTGCTACAAAAGTCCTCACGTGAGCTGTTTTTCAACATCACTTTGCCAGCACACCAGGGAAAAAGACTCAGAAGGCAGAGTCATGGTGGAAAGGCCTTATTTATTCAACTATAATATTAGAAGACCTCCCAAGCAATCATCAAATTATGTAAACACAGGAAGGTGAGCTTGCACTGACATACATGGCTGTCTAGCATTCACTAAGGAAGAGGAGGAGGAGGAGGAGGAGGAAGAGGAGGAGGAGGAGGAGGAGGAGGAAGAAGAAGGAGGAGGAGGAGGAGGAGGAGGAGGAGGAGGAGGAGGAGGAGGTCCCAAGAGCCAATCAAGGGCTTCCCCCAAAATTCCTAATCAGCCCCCAGAAAGGGTGACTGGAAAAAAGAAGGAGGGGATGTTCATCCAATTTGCAGATGGCACCAAACTGGGAGGGGTGGCCAATTCTGCAGAAACCAGAATCAGAATTGAAGATGGCCTTAATAGATTGGAGAACTGGGCCAAAACTAAGAAAATGAATTTCAGTAAGGTTAAATGTAATGTTTTGCACTTACAGTAGGCAGGGATGACCAGCTCCACTAATATAAGATGGGGGCCATATCTCACATGGTTGTTGGAGCAAGCTTGTTTTCTTTCCTGCTCTGGAGGGTAGGACCCAAACCAATGGATTCAAGTTACAGGAAATGAGATTCCAGTTAAACCTCAGGAGGAACTTTCTGAAGGTAAGAGCTGTTTGACAGTGGAGCAGACTCTCATGGGAGGTGGTAGACTCTCCTTCCTTGGGGCTTTTAAAGCAGAGGTTGGGTGATCATCTGTCAAGGGTGCTTTAGCTGAGATTCTTGCATTGCAGGGGGTTGGACTAGATGACCCTTGAGCAGAGACTTACATAGGTTCACTTGCATCAGTGACCCTGCAAGGGGAGAGGAGGAGCAGCCCAGGGGACATGTGGACAGGCATACGGTCTCCTAGCCACTTCAAGCCAGAGTGTTTTTCTGCCCCCCTCTGGGCTTGCTCCCTTGCATCCCTTCCAATATTTCTCTGATGAAAATAAGGATGTCCTCTTCCATACCCTCCAACATTTCTCCAATTAAAATAGGGACATTTTATGGAAAAGCGGGAAATTCCAGGATCAAATCAAATTTGCTTTGTTAAAAAATAATGCATGTTAAGGTAGTGCAAAGACACAAATAATGCCATGTCTAGTTTGGTCCTCAATTATTCGACAGCAGCAAGAGAAACAATAGTCAAGAAGTGTTCAATACCACACTGAGACATGAGGGGGTGCTAAAGTATTCTAGTCCTTCCTAAAGCAGAGGATAAAGGTAAAGGTAAAGGTACCCCTGCCCGTACGGGCCAGTCTTGACAGACTCTGGGGTTGTGCGCCTATCTCACTCAAGAGGCCGGGGGCCAGCGCTGTCCAGAGACACTTCCGGGTCACGTGGCCAGCGTGACATCGCTGCACTGGCGAGCCAGAGCTGCACACGGAAACACTGTTTACCTTCCCACTAGTAAGCGGTCCCTATTTATCTACTTGCACCTGGGGGTGCTTTCGAACTGCTAGGTTGGCAGGCGCTGGGACCGAGCAACGGGAGCGCACCCCGCCGCGGGGATTCGAACCGCCGACCTTTCGATCAGCAAGCCCTAGGTGCTGAGGCTTTTACCCGCAGCGCCACCTGCGTCCCTTCAAAGCAGAGGATGGTCATGTTCTATTTTTAATTACATGGTTGGAACTTCTCCCTTTCCCAAGAGGAGAGGAGTTTGTATGAAGTTTGAGATTTGGTCCATGGGATAAATGTGTTGGAGGGACTCATAAATGACACCTTTAATCCAACCCATGCAATGATGCAATGAGCCACTCCCCACACCAGCACCTCAGTTGACTTCTTCTCAGGGGAACCTTGACAAGGGCAAGGGACCTGGTATGCATGTGCATATTTAGCCCTGGGTTGTTTTATTATTTTTTTTAAAAAGTGGTTGGGTGATTAGGAACATAGGAAGCTACCCCTCACTTCCTTCTATAGCATGTGCAGAAATCACCTTCTTGGCTGTTGGACCCACTACTGCTCTCTTCTGCTCAATCCACCAGAGCCTGTCTTCACTTGCAAAGGAAGTCCCAACTCACTGAGGGCTTGAGACCCATCTAGTTCAGCCGGCCAGTCAAAGGTGTTCCCAGAAATAATAGGGGCTAGGTGCAGTGTGGAGCAGGAAGATGCCATTTGTCCGTTACCTCAGAAGTCATTGGTGGTGGAAGGGCTTTTCTGCCCACCCCCACATTAACAAAGGTACAGCCTTTTGTCCCTAGGGGAGAGAACTGTCTTGAATAAGGGAAGGGGTGGTGGAAATAGAGCATAAATCTCTAGGAAAGACTGGCGTGAGGAAAATGCCACCCAACAGCACGGACCGTGTTACCCCAGTGAATGTATGGTTGTTTATCCTATGATGATGTACATCAAAAAATTCCATGGTGGAGCTATAAAACACCTAAAACTCTTTTAGTTAGGCATTTATTTATTTATGAAAATTTATATATCACTTGATTGTAATAAAACCTCTAAGGAGTTGTTAATTATGGTCCTGTAAATCCTTTAGGTTATTCCCTCTCCTCATCCTTGTTCTAGAACAAAAACTAGTTTCCAACCAGTCATCCCAATGTCCATTTCTGTGTTTACGCGACTCCTTTCTGAACATGTTTTAGTATCCCTTACTTTCCACAATATCCTTCAGTGTTCAAATGGAAGCCCTTCTTTCTACCGCTACCCAGTCCCACTCTGCATAAGAGCATCTTCTCCCAATTGCTCTCCAAGGTGCTGAAAGCTCTTTGACCATCTCTGCACAAGCACTTTCAAAGCTCCTTTGTGTGGCCACAAAATCCTTTTTGCTGATAATTGCATCCCATGGAATATGTGATGTGGGGAAACTGAATAGGGGAATTGGATGGAAAGGAGCTTTTTCGCCCTCTCACAAAATACCAGATACTAGAAATACTAGAGTCTGACCTTTTAAATAAGCTGAGTGATACTGAATAGTTTTATTTGTTATAAAATGTCCAATAGATTTTAATGGCAACACTAAGTTGCCAAAGTAAAGTCAACTTCCCCGAATCACAGCAACCAGGGTGTCTTCTCTTAGTTCGCTCCCTCCTGCTGCCATGACTTAATCCCTTCCCACTTCTCCCCTACTACCATGAAGAAATAAGCCTTTTATCCTCCTCCTCCCTCCTCTTCCCCTTCACTGCCTTAGACGAGAACACAAAGGAGTCTGATAAGTTTCTGTTGTTGTCTGGAAAAGATCCTTCTCCATTCAGTCCCTCAAAATTTGCCCTAAATTCTAGCTGATGTAAGGATGACTCAATCACATCCCCCGCTAAAGCTGTTTATTGCACATGACACTTGCTCTCAGTTATATATTCCAGCCTTCCCCAACCTAGTGACTTGTTCTGAGTTCCAATTCCCATCAGCCCCACCCAGGATGGCCAGTGGTCAAGGATGATGGGAACTGTAGTGCAGCAAAATCTGGAGAGTGGCAGGTTTGTGGGTAGACAGAGCTGGCTTAAAACTTGGAGCTGATGTAGAAGGTGGTTCATCTTTCCACCACCACCACTGGCAGCTTAAGCTAGGCTGCCATTTTTATAAGATATAGACTGGATCTACTGACCCGTTTAACGTTATTAGGACAATATTAGATATATTGTTCTAAAACGTCACAGGGCATAGTTGCAAATTCACCTGGTTTTGTGTGTGTGTGTGTGTGTGTGTTTTTTACCTTGGTTTCTTTCTGTCTCCCTGCTTCTGGTTGTTGGTTGTTCTGCAGCGCCTTCTGATGTCATATTTTAATAATGCATTAAGAACATTGAAAGCAGAACCAATCCATAAGCCTTCTTTAACATTATAAACCATGAGTGTAGATCTGCCCATAGTTGGGAATTCATTCTGTTGAAATCCACAGCAGGACTGTGCATGGTTTCTGCTACCTAAGCTGGGTGCCTGTTCAGTCTTACCTTCGCTCAGAGTGGCCCAGGAGACACCTGGACAGGATCTGACCCTGAACGAATTTGAGGATGAGTGAGACTAATGTTTAATTAGGGTTTTTTTAAACCCTATTTTTTAGGGTTTGGATGTTTAGAGGGAGTGGAGGCATGAGTTGTTGTATCATTCCCCTCCTTCTGACTGCACTGTGAGTAGTCAGGTTCAATACTGCTGGGTGCTGCTTCACAAGGGGCTGCCTACCTCTCTTCTCCACTTGACACCCTTGACAGCCTGTGGTTACTCCGGAGATCCTGAGCTGTGGACTTGGGCAAACTCTGGATCCACCCTGAATCACCCTGATTTGGCTCGGGATTCAGTTGGATCTGGTCCACAGCCCTCCTCAGCAGCATTTACTCCTGAGCAAACATACAATGGATTGTGCTGTCAATCAGTGCTTGGTACAATAATGGCCTCCTAATTTAGGGCTGGTGAGATAACAGTCATTTTGTGTCATGTCTTTTAATACATATACGCCTATAGGCTGGGACTATCCTGTCAATTCTATTTGCAAGCTGCTCCTGCAGCCTTTTTCAGGTGGGCTGATGAGTGGAATACAAATTCTTGAAATACATGGAATAAATAAATGACATTTACAGCCCAGCTGTGTCCAGTCCAGATGGACCATCTTTATGCTCCTTAAAACCCAAGGTCCTGGCTTGGTGCAAGGTCCTGTTCTTGACGCAACATCTCTTTCTCCTGATGTTCTATCATCTCCAAGATAGCCTGCTTTCCTTCCTTCCTTTTTCGTTCTTTAAAGCAGAGCTGCAATTCTCCCTGCAGACAAGCACAGTAGGGGTGGGGGACGGGGGGGGGAGTGCCAGTTGGAGCAATGCGAGCAGATTTGGTCCTTGTTGCCATCTGCCTCTGGGTTGTTGGCTGGGAAACATGGGGCTGGCACAGTGTGACTCCTTGTATAATGCGGTGCAGCCTGCTGAGTTGAAGATGGGCATCAAAGCTGCCACTGTCAGCAGTTCCTTTGCCATCCTGCATATTGGAGATGCGGGAACAAAAGCACAACAAAGCCAAGAGAGAAAGTAGGGGGAAGGGACATTAGCAGACGCTCCGCTTGAGTTTCAGCATTTCTGCACTGAGTTCATCTTTACCTCCTCCACCTTTGCCCTTTCCAAAATGTAATTGCCCCTTCTCCCCCATTATTGCATTATCGGGTGAGGCATTCATAATGAACTCATTTGGGAATCCTTAATGTGTCGATTAGAAGCTCTGTCCATTTAGATTCAACTTAATTGCATTTTCAATCTCGGCACTTTATTGCAAAGCGCTTTCCTAGTTAGCTTTCCCCGTAGGGCATGTTCAGTGTCTGCTTAAGGATGACAAGAATCCCTGGGGCAATATCTCCCCCCATGGATTCCTTTAGGACCACTTCTGGAGTGCAATGTCCAGAATGCCAGGAGGTGGCCTAACACTGCAAGGCTGGAGGCAGTGAGGCCAATAACTGGGCACCCATGACTTGACATCCCATTGCCTTGTGCCATTTTTCGCCCCAGTCACCTCCCAAATCTCTCTTTGCTGCATACAGCACAATATCATCTTTGTGTCCTTTTCTTACATGCATGGGCAAAACCACCAACCTAGAAAGCAGGAAAAGGTGGTGTTCTTTGCATTGTTCTCAATCATCAGTTCCCAGTGTGGTTTAACAGTAAAATCCTCTTCCCATGGAACTCTGGGAAATATAGCTCAGTGAAGGGAATAGGGGTCTCCTAACAACTCTCAGGATGCAGGTGGCGCTGTGGTGTAAACCACTGAGCCTTGGGCTTGCCGATCAGAAGGTCAGCGGTTCGAATCCCCGTGACGGGGTGAGCTCCCGTTGCTTGGTCCCAGCTCCTGCCAACCTAGCAGTTCAAAAGCACGCCAAAATGCAAGTAGATAAATAGGTACCTCTCTGGCGGGAAGGTAAACGGCATATTCATGCACTCCTCTGGTTTCTCCAGAAGCGGCTTAGTCATGTTGGCCACATGACCCAGAAAAACTGTCTGTGGACAAACGTCAGCTCCCTTCGGCAGTAAAGCGAGATGAGCGCCGCAACCCTAGAGTCATTCACTACTGGACTTAACTGTCAGGGGTCCTTTACCTTTACCTTTTTAACAACTCTCAGCAGCCTTAACAAACTACAACTCCCAGAATTCTTTGGTGGAAGCCATGACTGTTTAAATGGGTATCATAGCGGTTTATATGAATGTGTGAATGTGGTCTGTGTGATAGTTTATTGGGCTACTACAAATTGTGTGAGCAAGATTGGATATCCAGGCCACAAAAGGGACAAGGGATACAATTCAGGTTTCTTAAATACTAGTGGGGAGGTGCCCAGAAATTTTTAGAAACCGGAAAACATTGTGATGTGACCTTTCAGTCCACCATCTTGATTCAAAATGGCAGCTAGCATCCAAATGGCAATGAAGTCTGCCACTCCCCATCTCAGACCCTCCAGCCGAATCTGGCGACCAATATCTCAAGAGGCAGCCAAACCTTTAGAGAACAAGGGGCAGATGTACAGACAGGCAAAGCACTTTCCATGCAGCAGTTCAAAACAAATGCTCACAAGGCTACCAATGCAGAAAGATTGTGTGTATTAGTAAACAAATATCTATTAATCACCTGCATTGTCAGCTTTCTGTATCTGATGAGCAACCATTCAAGAAATGAAGCATAATAAAATAATAAGACAGCATGCTCAATTTTAATATATCAAAGAGGAACAGTAGTTTCCTCAAAGCACCTGACAAACCTAGAAGGTGCACAGGGGTGATAATAATAATAATAATAACAATAATAATAATAATAATAATAATATACCACCCTATACTCACAGGTCTCAGGGGTAGAGTTTTATACGCCTAATGTAGCACAGAGAAGCACTGTAATATAGTGGTTAGCCTGCTGGGCTAGGACCCATGAGAGCTGTGTTCAAATTCTCACTCAGTCATAAAGCGCATTGGGTGACTTTGGGCCATTCACTACCTCTCAATCCAACCTACCTCACAGGGTTGTTTTGAGGACAAAGCTTGAGAAGAGGGGAAGCAATGCATGCCGCTTTGAGTTCTTTGGATATCCTGGGATAAAAACAGAATAGTAGAATTTTTAAAAAACAAAAACAAAACCCAGTACATGCTTACTCAGAAATAAGTTCCACATTCTGCAGTGGGGCTTGCACCCAGGTATGTCTGCACAGGATTTTAGCCTCAGGCCAAGCAGTGGCCAGAGGCCATGTCTGGCTCCCAAATTTAGTTTATCAGATTTTTTAGTGAAAACTTTTTAGAGCAGAGCATCATCATTCTCCTTTCTCTCCTTGCTTGGATGGTTTTCAATAGTACTGAAAACAAACACCACCATATTTTACTTACCTGGTCTGTTTGGGTATGAAACTGGTGGATTTTACCATCAGTGATGCCACAGACACAAATTAGAACAGGCCAGAGGCACAACTTGAGTTCTTGGTCTCAGCACGACGATGGCTGCAGCGAGAACTGTGATTTATGAGCCCAGAGAACAATACAGCCTGTGGGCTACGCTTGTGCTGCCTTCTGGACTCTTAATCACAGCAGCAGCCATGCATAGCTGTCTCTACTAACACAGATTTCTCATCCCCTCTCCTTGACCTTGGAATGGAACAGCAACAAAATAACCAGCAAAAGGAAGGATTCATATACCATAAATGGACCAGTTACAGTAACCAAAATTACCAGAGTTATTTTGTTTGTTTGTTTAGTCGTTTAGTCGTGTCTGACTCTTCGTAACCCCATGGACCAGAGCACGCCAGGCACTCCTGTCTTCCACTGCCTCCTGCAGTTTGGTCAAACTCATGTTAGTAGCTTCGGGAGCACTGTCCAACCATCTTGTCCAGCTTCATAACTTTTATATGCCTGTTGTCTTTGTCCATGGAGTTTTCTTGGCAGGGATACTGGAGTGGCTTGCCAGTTCCTGTTCCAGGTAGATCACATTTGGTCAAAACTCTCCACTATGACCTGTCCATCTTGTTACAGAAAGGTAGCCGTGTTGGTCTGCCATAGTCAAAACAAAAAAGTTTTTTTCTTTCCAGTAGCACCTTAAAGACCAACTAAGTTAGTTCTTGGTATGAGCTTTCGTGTGCATGCACACTTCAATCTCCCAGGACATTCTATACAAGATCTCAAAGTAGCTGTTTTACTACAAAGGAATTTCAGAAATAGACTGGAAAGAGAAGCTGCTGAATTGCAACTCATTACCAAACTTAAAACCATGGAGAGACCTGGTCTGAACAAAGACATTGGATTCTTATCTCATTATACATGACAAAGCCATTTTTCACCTTCTCACCCCTTGCTTTTTCCTGTAAGACCTATTGCAGTCGTTAAGAGTCGTCAACAGGCTCATCACAGCTATCTGCCAATCACCCATTCCCATCACCCTTCTGAGTAATACCCCTCCCCACCTTCTCACTATATAGAGGGATCTGGCAACTTCTGTTTCAGTGTATCTGAAGAAGTGTGCATGCACACGAAAGCTCATACCAAGAACTAACTTAGTTGGTCTTTAAGGTGCTACTGGAAAGAAAAAAAAAATTTTGTTCTGTCCATCTTGTGTGGCCCTGCACAGCATAGCTAATAGCTTCTCTGAGTTATTCAAGCCCCTTCACCATGACAAGGCTGTGATCCATGAAGGAGACCAGAGTTATATATAGAAAATAGCTAGTGTGCTACTTGTTAACCCAGGGATGGCCAATGTGTTCCTTTCAGATGTCATTGGACTGCAATTCCCACCATAACTGGTCTTTCACCATTCTAGTGGGGGCTGCTGAAAACTGTTCTCCAAAAGCAGCTGTCGGAAACTATGTTGTCCACCCTTGTGTTCACCTCTCCCTCTCTTAACCCATTGTTCTTGTCTTTATTATGCATTTTGTGCGTTTTTTTCATTGTATTTTTATGCTGTGAACCACCTTAAGATCTAGAGATGAAGAAATTTCTTAAATGTCACATACTGGCTGGACACAAAGGCATGATTGGAGGAAACTGCTGGGGAACCACCAAGGGAAGAAGTCTTGGGAGAGTCTGTGGCAAAGAGAAGTCCAAAATCAGAGGCAGAATCTGAAGCAGATGAGTTGGATGAGGAAAGCCAAGAGGCAGAGATGAGTCGGGCTGGTGAAGAGTTACAGGTGCCTCCCCTCCTGCTGCAACAGGCTCCTCTCCCTCCTTGTCCCCCAGAACCAAGAGAGGTATGAAACAGGAGGAGCAAAGACAGGTGGCATGCAGACACAGTCTCTGATTGCTTGGAAGAAGACCAGGAGAAGAGGAGATATAGACAGCTTTGAGGAGGTGGAGATTTTAGTCCCGGCAACCTGGTTCATAGAGTAAGACCTATAGGGCTTGAGCAGCTGTGCTCACTAGGCCTGGAACTCAGCCAAGCTTGTGAAGATCATATTTAGCTAATAAAATGTTGACTCCAGCTTTGAACTGAGTGATTGACTGACCGGCTTACTCTGTGACTAATAATAATAATAATAGGTAAAAGCTAAAGGTAAAGGACCCCTGGATGGCTAAGTCCAGTCAAGGGTGACTATGGGGTTGTGGCACTCATTTCACTTTCAGGCCAAGGGAGCCGGTGTTTGTCCACAGACAGCTTTCCGGGTCATGTGGCCAGCAGGAGTAAACCGCTTCTGGTGCAACGGAACAGCATGACGAAAGCCAGAGCACATGGAAACACCATTTACCTTCCTGCCACAGTGGTACCTATTTATCTACTTGCACTGGTATGCTTTTGAACAGCTAGCTTGGCAGAAGCTGGGACAGAGCAATGGGAGCTCAGCCCCTCGCATGGATTCGAACCACCGACCTTCTGATTGACAAGCCCCAAAGGCTCAGTGGTCTAGACCACAGTGCCACCTGCATCTCAGTTAATAATAAATAAATAAATAATAAAAATAAAATAAAATAAAAACAACCCATGCACACATCCTGAAAAAACCCCCATTGATTGCAATTTGTGGAACACATAGCTTTCATTCATTCTGAATGAGCCCACAAGTACCCAGCAAAGTGCCTTCTTTGCCTTTACTATCTCAGCTAAGTATGTAAACAGGGGTCTGCTGCATCATACCAAGGGCTCATTTTGGCCTGTCTTCAAAAACAGATGCTTCCGTAAATCACACTAGCAGGAAATGAAGACAAACATACGTTTGAAAGCCTCAGGAGTCAATGCCATTTCATACAACAGCCCACATATATCATGATGTTCTCACCTTTGTGTCTAATTTATAACCAGACTCGCAGTCCTAAGAGCTGGCATTCTTCAAATGAAACATCACTCCAAAAGTCAAGTCAGGTGTCCCATATTTGTGTATCTGATTATTCCTGCCTAAGTGTAGAAAAGCTTATATCTTGTTGGCATGGCCCACTTCTCCAATCTGTTACAGTCATTTTGAATTCTGATTTTATATTCTGAGATATTACATACCCCCCCTAGTTTGGTGTCATCTGAAAATTATTATTATTATTTATTTCATTTCTATACTTCTTTACATTTTTTGGAGGGGGACACCTCAAAATGGTTTACAACCTACTTTAAAACATCAAATAAAGGAATCCAGATTGCTGAAGAATGTATATATAATATAGTGTGATATATAATGCATACATTTAAAGCAACATAGTTAACAAGAAACTAAAATATTAACTAAAATATTTCAAAATAAAGCATTACTAAAGGAAGTCAAATATAAAACAGCATAATTAGCAAGAGAACATACCCTCCAACATTTCTCTGATGAAAATAAGAACATCCCCTTCCATAATGATAATTTATACCCCACACATCTTATGGGGTTGCCCCAGCCACTCTGAGCAGCTTCCAACATATATAAAAACACAATAAAACATTAAACATTAAAAAAAAACACCTTCAGACAGCTCAGGGTTCAGATAACTCCATACCCTGAAACATTTTTCCATTGAAAATAGGGACATCCTAAGGCAAAGTCAGACATTGTGGGATCAAATCAGAAACTGGGACGGCTTCTCTAAATCAGGGACACTTGGAGGTTCTGAGAGAATAATATATTATTATTATTATTATTATTATTATTATTATTATTATTATTATTAGAGTTTGGATTTGATATCCTGCTTTATCACTACCCTAAGGAGTCTCAAAGCGGCTAACATTCTCCTTTCCCCTCCTCCCCCGCAACAAACTCTCCGTGAGGTGAGTGGGGCTGAGAGACTTCAGAGAAGTGTGACTAGCCCAAGGCCACCCAGCAGCTGCATGTGGAGAAGCGGGGAAGCGAACCCGGTTCACCAGATTACGAGACTACTGCTCTTAACCACTACACCACACTGGCATAGAAAAGATGCTGAACAAGACTAGGCCCAGGACGTAACCCTACAGCATCCCACTTTCCACTTTTTCCCCAGGAGGGCAAAGGAACCATTGGCGAGCATTCTGGTTTGTTTAGTAAAAGCGCTACAAATCCACATAACAGTAGCATTCTCTAGCCCACATTTGGCCAGCTTCTCTGCCAGAATATCATGGGGGGAATTTGTCGAAAGCTTCACTGAATTCAAGTTACAGCCACAGTTCCTGCTTTCCGCTTAAATACAGCATCTTTTCCCAGCCCTAAGGCAAAGAGCAATTCGCACGGGTCCCCAAGATGTTTCCACCAGCACTGATGCATGTTAACCCAGTGCCCTGAAGCAACAGCTCATGGTGGGTGCCTCTGAAATGCCATCTGAGTTATACACCATGCAAAGCGACAACGCTTGGACCCTTGTTACACTGTAGAGATCTTTCGCTTTATTAGTCCAGCTGTTATCCTCACCCCCCCCCCCTGCTTTGGCACCGAGTCAGTTGCTGTGGTTATTTCTCGACCCCTGACGCCGTAACATTTGACTGGGTCAAGTGCACCAGTTCTGCAGCTCGCTCTGACTGCAGTGCTCATCTGTTGACAGCTAGCAAAATGCTCAAGTCTTTGGAGCTTTTAAAAAGGAAATGGAAATGTTTGATTCTGCTGATGAAGCAGAACAACAATGCTGCTGGCTTTGCGAGAGGGAAGGCTGTTTTTTTTTTGTTTTTTAAAGTCAGTCCTTGAAACAATTGGGGGCAAGTGAGGCTCAGAAAACTTTAGGCTGTGGTAACAGAACCTCAGGGCATCTTCAGATTGTTGCTATTTGCAGGTGGAATTCTTTTTTGTTGTTTAAATTAACAATAACAATTTTATTTAACAAGGAGGTTTGAGACACGAGTGGATAAAACTTAGGATACTTATTTCACTTCAAGGTTTTCTCAGTTGTTTCACACTTAATACCTTGGTTCTTAACTTAATGTTTTGGTTCTTAACAAGGTGGTACTTTCTGTCAGTGACACACCCCTTAGACAATCCTACTCCTGCAGTGCTCCAAGTAATGGACCCAAGGTTTCACTGCTTCTCTTATTAGAAGAATCCCTTGTGGGAATGTTCAAGGATGCAGGAGAGGATATATTGTCTGATTATATCCTTATCCAACTTGTGTTAACAAGTTCCACAATTTCAGCAGAGTAACATTCCCCTTATTTTAAACTTTGCAACGGATGCGTTTGCTCAGGCTCGCTAAAGCCTCTATAATAACTGTTCTGGTATTTTCCCCTTATTCCCTCATAAAATATAAGAGACGACACAGTCGTTTACAAAAGTATAAAAAAGAGTTTACTCACATTCTGTTCACAATCAGATCCCAGAAGGCAGACTTAGCTTAATGAAGTAACATACACTTGGACTCTATCTCATAAGAAGACAGTCCCTTTGTCCTCTCTTGGCTGGAAGCCAAGAGGGCATCTTTGACTTAGTAGATGTTTCTTCAATGCATGTGGTGAAAGAGAGAGAGATGGCTGCCCTGCCCTGTGCTTTTGTCATTACCTGCACAGGTGAGGCCACACCCACCTCTAGTCACATGCAGAGGAAGTCTGTCCCAGCCCAGAAGGGAACAGGAAGTTTACCTGCTGGCTGGACAAACATTCCTCCCCATGTGCAAACATGTTCACTCTAGGAATGTTGTACTTGACTGCTCTTGTGTTTCACATCATACATCTCTCCCCTCCTGACTGGAATGAGACCTAAGTAGACTGTCTCTTTACAGCTTCTACTTCTCTTGTCTCAACCTCAGCCTCCCAGTTAATTCCTGGCCTAATTACTCTTACAGGACACCACACACTGTCCTTCACACCAAGCTCAGAGACTCCTTGTGATATTTTCCACAGAGTGGATATTTCTACTCAGAACCAACTCTCACTCCCTATCTTCCTACCTATCCTCCCAACCTCAATCCCAACCCACTCCAAAACCCTCTCCCAACACTGCCTCCAAAACTCCAAATTTGCAGGTGGAATTCAATCACATACTGGCAAATCCATGTTGCACTTTTATAGTTGATTGCGCAACAAGCCCTCTTCCTCTAATTCAGGCTTTTTGTGATCAGGTAAATGGGGAAATGAAGGATGACACTTGCTTGGATGCTACACCATCCAACCTGCTTGCCAACAAATCAAAGCAAATGCTAATTAAATAGCCAACGTTGTCTACTCTCCCTGAAAACAAATCAGGATGAATCCTCAACTAACAGGTTGTATGGAAGTGCAGATAGATTCCAAATCACCAGAAGTAATAACTGCACAAGATTCTGCACTGCGGGGCCCTCATTCAGAGTCCTGTTGTGGAATCCATGTATCAACAAACCACAGTTTAATTCTAAGCTAACTAGTGTGGAGTGGTTGAGGGAGGGGGCAAGAAATATCAGCAAACACACAGAAGTTTTTTTCTGTCCAATTCTGCCCACTGGTGCAGATGGCAAGCTGTGGAACAGAAATAAATATGGTGGCTGGAAAAAAATGGGAGTGTGCAGACTCTTATGTGCTAATCGCCCACACAGACAAATCAGATCTGAACAACCCATTTGTGACATAATGTCCCAGTCTGACTGCAGGCAAAGAGGAAGATTGGCCCTGGATTACCGGGTGAGCTTCATGGTTGTGAGTTGGAATTTGAACCCTGGTCTCCCTGTTCCTGGTTTGATGGCTTGCATGTGACTACAGGTATATGTATGGTTTGGTGGTTAATAAAGAAATGTGCAGACTTACTCTATTATTATCAATTTCAAACAGCAGTGATTAAAGTTTCATTTTTTAATTTTTGTTTAGTCTCTTTCCCCCGCTCCCTTTTCCACTTCAAAACTTATTTGTGTTCATTAAGGCTTCTGTCACTTTGTGAAAGTCCCCTGTGGCATAATTTCTATTTTGATGTTCCAATTCTCACCTTTCATGAATATATATATATATATGCTGGTGTCAAAGCCTCAAGCAGAGACATTTGTTTCCATTAATTATCTTTCCCCGTTGGGCTTTTGCCTTGCAGCATGATGAAAATATATTTCCTCTTTTCTTGGTTCATTCCAAAGGCAATTTCAAATTCACTTTTCCCTTCCTGTCCCTTACACTTTTAACCACATAGACAAAGTCTGAGTGATGGTTGCCCTGGCTAACTATACAGAGCCATTAGCAGAGTGAACATATGTCCCCATACATTGTTGAACAACAACAGGTGTGGAGAACTGGATCTAGTCAGCAGGCCATATCTTTATCTCCCTTACCTCTGATAGGCCAAATGTGACAGGTGGGCAGAGCAGCCGACTTGTCAATCATCTCAATTCATAATGGCAAAACACCTACACACCCACCCACCCAGTGCATAAAACATTGATCTGAAATTTAAGATTATTCAACATTATTTAAGATCTGAAAATTCCTAGACGTGCGAAGTTTGATTCCAAGTGCAAATTACAGAATTGTAAAGGGTCATTCAGTCTAACGCCCCTGGCAATGCAGGAAGAACTTACAATATTAAACCAAACACTTTCCACAATCAAAATGTGCTACATTTGAAGGTCTTTGATAAGAGACTTCATTTCTGTTTCCTGCTGGTCTTCAGAACCATGATTTTTGTCTCACGATGGCCTTATATATTACCCAGTGGCACATCTTTCTTTCAGAAGAGTCCAGGATTTATAGTTGCTATTTTGAGTAGAAAATTCACTCACTTCATGTTAGACATTTAGGATTAATGTTTTGCACACTCTGAATTACAAAATGAAAGTAACCCTACTCTAACTAAATGTGAAATGCAAAAAATAATTCTGTAACATTAAAGTAAAGGAATTTTCCATAACTTCTACTGGTTTGGAATCATGTATTTTCTTTTGTTGTCCATGAGGAGTATTAAGAAGATATTCAAAGCACTAAGTTTCACACTAATCTCTGAAACTCTGCTGAAACCTTCTTCCCTGCAGAGTCTGAAGTCTCCCCAGACACTCCCTGCATGCAGTCAAATTTCCTTGTGCATTCGTGAGGCTAAAGGCCTGTCTGACTTAAAAACAAATGAAATATGAAACACTCAGGATGCCAAATTCTTTGCAAGATCTCCTGTTCAACACTTTTTGTGCTGCAATCATGGGCAGGCATAATAGATATCTGCATGTATATCTTTTAATCGCCAACTCAGTCAAGGTTATACATTCCTCTAAATTGCATGTGTCTGCATGTATGAATTGCCCAGCTCTCATTATGACTGCTTGCATCTATAATTAATATTTCCATCAGTTATATTTCTCATTAAGTGCAACATCAAGTTTATAATTGTGAAGCAAAGCAGAGCTTGACTGACCTCTAGGCATATGGCTGCATCAAAGCGTGGCTTTTAATTGAGTTCCATGCAGACGTATGGCCAGGGATAGGACTTGATCTTAAAGGCTTGTTAAAGTCATCCTTACCTCTTGTTGGTTTTGCCTGGAAGTTAAGTGCATTCTCATTGATCCTGCTCAGTATTGACTGCCTGTACATAATGCTTCTGGATGAAAGTTCAAATCAACATAGAAAACACAGTTCACTTAACAAGCCCTATTGGCAATTGGGGGCGAACTTTCAGCGGGAAGCATATGCATCCTTTCTGGTTAGAATTGAAAGGCAGAATGCCACCCACTGTTGTATAATTAAGGGTCTTTTACTTCTGGATCCCCCTACTTTAGATGGTGATCCTGTGACCAGCAATTTGTATTTTCTGCTTTTGTATAGCACCTAATGCATTATACACAAGTGATGCTCATGGTGATGGAGGCTTAGTAAAAGATATAGTGCAGTCTTCCTCAACCTGATGCCCTCCTGGTGTTAAGAACATAAGAAGAACCTGCTGGTTCAGGTCAATGGTTCACCTAGTCCAGCATTCTGTTCTCACAGTGGCCAAACTGATACGTGAGGGAAACTTGCAAGCAGGACTTTCTGACAGTAGAACAGACTCCCTTGGAAGGTTGTGGACTCTCCTTTCTTAGACGTTTTTAAGCAGAGTGTGGTGATCACACAGGGTCCCCGGACGTTTAACGGTCTATTGATCCCTGTGCCACCACTGTGCTCTCTTCCCCGCTGCCACCAACCCGTTACTCTCGGGTAAAATACTGAGTCCAGACAGTTGTTAAAAGTGAACCAAATAAACAAATTTATTTTATAAAGAAGAAGAAGAAGAAGAAGAGTTTGGATTTGATATCCCGCCTTTCACTCCCCTTCAGGAGTCTCAAAGCGGCTAACATTCTCCTTTCCCTTCCTCCCCCACAACAAACACTCTGTGAGGTGAGTGGGGCTGAGAGACTTCAAAGAAGTGTGACTGGCCCAAGGTCACCCAGCAGCTGCATGTGGAGGAGTGGAGACGCGAACCCGGTTACCCAGATTACGTGACTACTGCTCTTAACCACTACACCACACTGGCTCTCGTAACGTAATGTAATGTAAACATTAACAAGTTTATGGTTTCTCAGATAATATTCCTGTCAGTATCTTAACTTTAGTTTCTTCACTGGCCTATACCTTCCTAATACCTTCTGACTGATTATCTCAACTGTTTGACTGACTCCTCTTAACAAATTCTCTCACTCTCTCACATCAGACTAGCCCAACCCACAGACTTATGCTCTGTCTCTCTTCTAACTCCAGACTGTCTTTTCAAAAACTCTAACTCCTAACTCCTCCCCTTGGGTTCCCATTGGTGAGTCATTTTACAATTAGTTAACCCTTTCCGTATGATGTCACACACCTAGGAGGGCAAACTCCACACAGAGGTTGGGTTGGGTGGCCATTTGTCATGGATGCCTTAGTTGAGATTCCTGCATCGCAGGGGGTTGGATGACCCTTGGGGATGACTTTTTCCTCCATCTGCAGTTTCAACAAAATCTTGGTTTAACTTAAAAATGTCAGCCTTTTGGGCTCTAATTCAAAATCTCAGGTTAGTGTTACATGACCTGAACCAGCTGCCAGCCTATTCTTATGTTCTTGATGTGAATAATTTGTGAAGCGGCTGAATTCTTTCAGTTAATCATGTGTTGTTTGAAGTACTTTCTCTTGTCTCTGCTGAATCTACCACTAATTAATTCCATTGAGTGACTCTATCCTAGTATTAGGCAAGCGGAAGAAAAAGTCATTGTCGTCCACATTCTCCATATTCTTTGTATTTTAACAAGCCTCTTATCATGTCTCTTCTTAATCATTTCTCTTCTGAATTACAAAGCCCTGTACTGCACATTCTGCAAAGTTATCATGTGCAGACATGTTTCTAACGCTCTCCACAACACTTGAGTTTCCCTTAGAGGTTTCTCCCCCATTTCACTCATTTTCAGGCCAGTTCACAGTACAGTGAAGATTGCTGTCTCTGTATTCCTGCAAGCCCTTCACTTGTGTTCTATGTTGTTCACTTAATTTTTAATACCAAACATGAATGCCCAGGGTAGACTGCCAGTTTCCATTGTCTTCTTTATTATTTTACAGCCACTACATTAAATAAACTTGCATTTCAGAGCAAACCTGAGGGGGCATGTGCATTGTCATATATCCTTCATGCTTTCATTATTCAGTTAAAGAAGGAGTAGCCAACACGGTGACCTCCAGATATTTTTGGACCACAGCTCCCATCATTCTTGAGGAATGGTCATCCTGGCTGATGCTGATGAGAACTGTAATTCACAACATTTGCAGGACATCCTATTAGTGGGGTAGGAGAGCTGGATATTTATTTATTTTTACATCCGGCAACCAATGTGCCTCTTTGGTTTCAGATAGTACATGGGTAAAATAAAAAAGGTAAAGGACCCCTGACAGTTAAGTACAGCTGCGGACGACTCTGGGGGTTGCAGCACTCATCTCACTTTACAGGCCGAGGGAGCCAGCGTTTGTCCACAGACAGTTTTTCCGGGTCATGTGGCCAGCATGACTAAGCTGCTTCTGGTGCAATGGAACACTGAAACCAGAGCAGCACACTGAAATGCCATTTACCTTCCCGGTGGAGTGGTACCTATTTATGTACTTGCACTTTTTTTGGCGCGCTTTCAAACTGCTAGTTTGGAAGGAGCTGGGATTGAGCAATGGGAGCTCACCCTGTCGTGGAGATTCGAACCGCCAACCTTCTGATCGGCAAGCCCAAGAGGCTCAGTGGTTTAGACCACAGTGCCACCCGTGTCCCAGTACATGGGTAGACAAGTCTAAAAAGCCCAGGGCACAAATTTTCATAGCCCTCTAGCAGCTATAGTGGCTCATCTACAAGGAGTAATGTGTTAAGTGTAAACTCGCAATTCTGACCAAAGTTAAGCCTCAATTCTGACCAAACTAAGCCCCCTAGAGCACAATAAACAACAGGTGCTGGGGACCAATGAGAGGGATGTCACCCTCATGCCCTGCTCATGTGATTCTCAGAAGCATCTGGTTTGCCACAGCTGGAAACAAAATACTTGACCAAGACAGTAGGAGAAGCCTTCCTTTGCTATCATGAGTTCTTATTCAGATGAGGCCAAGTATCTGCAATGACCCCACAAAGACAGCTCTAAAACACAGCTGCCAATGCTGGCAGGACAAAATCCTCATTGAGATTGAAAATATTGCTCCTGATGTAAACATAGCCCCATATTGCTAGCCAAGGGAGTAACTCAATTGAAATCGACCTTGAGTGTCTGCCAAGGCAATGCACAAGTCAGTTCACTGGGGCTGTTCACAACAGCCGATGCTGACTAATGATTTATTCCCCGCCCCCGCCCCCCCAAATAAACACACAATGACTGAAAGAGTCTCCTCTCTGTCTGGCACAAATTTGGCTTTCACAAGACCACAATCTATACCTGTGATGCATCGGGTTATTTAACAATGAGATCGCATATTCCTTCTGAACATTATCGTATTGCAAATGGGAATGGTTTAAACAATGCTCTCCCTCCCTTTATTTTTAACCTGTGCACAATGTGGGGTGTGTGTGAGAGATTAACTCTACCAAGAGTAACTGTTGCACATCTAATGCCCTTGGACATCCATAGATGAACATAATGTTTGAGTAATAATAGTAGCAGTAGTAGTAGTAGTAGTAGTAATAGTAGTAGTAGTAGTAGTAGTAGTAGTAGTAGTAGTAATATATGCCATGCATCTGATTGGGTTGCCCCAGCCACTCTGGGTGGCTTCCAACAGATTAAACACAGTAAAACATCAAACATTAAGAACTTCCCTATACAGGACTCCTTTCAGATGTCTTCTAAAAGTCAGATACAGTGGTCCCTCAGGTTACAGATGCTCCAGGTTACAGACGCTTCAGGTCACAGACTCCGCTAACCCAGAAATAGTACCTCGGGTTAAGAATTTTGCTTCAAGATGAGAACAGAAATCACATGGTGGCACAGTGGCAGTGGGTGGCCCCATTAGCTAAAGTGGTACCTCAGGTTAAGAACAGTTTCAGGTTAAGAACGGACCTCCAGAATGAATTAAGTTCTTAACCCGAGGTACCACTGTACTTGTTTCTTTCCTTGACTGAGAAAGCTCTCTGTCTGGTTTCCTGTAGCTTCACATCTTGCATTGAGAGAACCACCAGCAGACCCTCAGAGCTGGATCTCAGTGTCTGCACTGAATGATGCAGGTGGAGACTCTCCTTCAGGCATATAGGGCCAAGGCCATTTGGGGCTTTAAAGGTCAACACCAAGCCATTGAATTGTGCTTGGAAACATACTGGGAGCCAAAGCAGGTCTTTCAAGGCCAGTGTTATATGGTCCCAGCAGCCACTCCCAGTCACTAGTCTAGCTGCCGCATTTTGGATTAGTTGTAGTTTCCGAGTCACTTTCAAAAATAGGCCCACATAGGGTGCATTGTCACTTAGACAGCATTGCAATCAATGGGGTGCAAGTCAGGGGGTTACCCACCTGTTTGCATTGAATTCCATGGGGATTCAGGTGCAACTAACTCAGGCTGAAATCATATATACACTCACCTGGAAGGAAGTCCCACTGAACTTCACAGGATATGACTTTTGAATGACTGGAATGTAGCCCAATGTACAGAGGTCTGAGTCACATCTATGTCATCACCCATCTTAGTCTCTGGCAATGTTCACCAATTGGCATGTGGCTCCCAGAAGGTTGCCCACAAGGAAATGCATCCATTGGACTGAGAAAGGTTCCCAACTCTTGGTATACCCAGACCTTCTTGTTCCAACACAGCCTGAATTAATCCTGACCCCAAGGTCCCCACAATTTAAAATAATATCTACAGAGCGGTGGAAATGCCGGCTCCTAAGTATTTGCATTAAAAAGCATTAAGCAAAAGAAAAAGTCAAAAGCCAGCATAAATAAAAACAGTGGAGCCAGCATAAGAAGTACATAACTCAGTTAAAATCAAATACCATTAAATGTCTAGGCAAAGCAACGATGACACATTTTACCTGGCTCCTAATAAATATCAATAAAGCTGGGCCTTCTTGCTCTTAATAGGAACTGAAGTCACATGACCTGGAATGGCCAAATGCAAATTGATCAGAGCTCCTGCACCCTTGGAGAACTGAGCAGGGGAGCTGACCTGGGCCCCAGGTTATGGGTGCCCAGTGTATTTGATGTCATAATGTCACATGTGCCTCCTGGACCTCAGAACCTGACTTCCAGTGGCACCTTGGAGGTCTCACGAGGCCTAGGACATGACTTCCAGTGCTTCCATAGGCACCAGAAGTTGTGTTGGGGCCCTGTGGTGTGGGTGCTGGGCACCCACAACATTTTTGTGGGTGCTCAGGCACCCAGAGGCCCCTACAGTTGGCACCCCTGGAACTGAGAATTCGCTTAATGGTAGAATGGATAGGTTTTATCTTCTTCAGTCCATGGAACTCTCAAGAGTCTCCTCCAGCACCATAATTCAAAAGCATCAATTCTTTGGCGATCAGACTTCTTTATGGTCCAGCTCTCACTTCCATACATCACTACTGGGAAAACCATAGCTTTAACTATACAGACCTTTGTTGGCAAGGTGATGTCTCTGCTTTTTAAGATGCTGTCTAGGTTTGTCATTGTTTTTCTCCCAAGAAGCAGGTGTCTTTTAATTTCGTGGCTGCTGTCACCATCTGCAGTGATCATGGAGCCCAAGAAAGTAAAATCTCTCACTGCCTCCATTTCTTCCCCTTCTATTTGCCAGGAGGTGATGGGACCAGTGGCCATGATCTTCGTTAGAAGATCAAACCTATCCATTCTTAAGGAAATCAGCCCTGAGTGCTCACTGGAAGGACAGAACCTGAAGCTGAGGCTCTAATACTTTGGCCACCTCATGAGTAGAGAAGACTTCCTGGAAAAGACACTGATATTGGGAAAGATGGAGGGCACAAGGAGAAGGGGATGACAGAGGACGAGATGGTTGGACAGTGTTCTCGAAGATACCAGCATGAGTTTGACCAAACTGTGGGGGAGGTGGAAGACAGGAGTGCCTGGCGTGCTCTGGTCCATGGGGTCACGAAGTGTCAGACACAACTAAATGACTAAACAACAGCAACAACAACAGAAGATCAGCTTCACATGCAGAAGATGCCAAGTTCAATACCCAGAATCTCCAAGAAGGACTGAGAATATCCCATGTCTGAAGAGTGTCACTCCCAGTCCGCATAAATAATACTGAGCTAGATCAACCAATGGGTCTCATTCAGTATAATAATAATAATAATAATAATAATAATAATAATAATAATAATAATTTTTTATTTATACCCCGCCCTCGCCAGCCAAGGCCGGGCTCAGAGTGGCTTACAAGCAATAATAAAAACAAGATGAATGATTACAACTTAAAAACAAAAATAAAAAACAACATTAAAATAATGGAACATTAAAATATTAAAATGTAGCCTCATCGCAGGAGGAGAAGGAAAAGAAAAAAGAAAGAGAGGGAGGGAGGGAATCAAATTGGCTCCAAGCCAAAGGCCAGGCGGAACAACTCTGTCATAGAAAAGCAGCTTTCTATGTCCTCACCTTCAGTTGCTATAGCCTGCCACCCCTTCTATCAAGGGATGTAGCCATCCCTGTTTCAAACTTCAAAAGATGGATGTGTTTCAGTTTGCACATTCTTTCTGAAAGTGCAAATTAGGAAGGTCTGCCTTTCAAAAGAATCTAAGAAGAGTCTATTGCAGTGTTTTCCAAACTTGGGTCTCCAGCTGTTTTGGGACTACAGTTCCCTGCTAGCTAGGGTTGATGGGAATTGTAGTCCAAAAAAAGCTGGAAACCCAAGCTTGGGAAACACTGCTCTACTGTATCAAGCCAATGGTCCACCTAGTCCAGCATCCCGTTCCCACAGTGACCAATCATTATGATAATATGACCTGAATCAAATTGATCCCCTATTCATATCCTAGACCACAGAGGAAGCCAACTATTCCATACAACTAACTAACCAACCAACCAACTACCCAACCACCCATCCCTAAAAGAGCAGAATTTCACTTGAAAATAAATAAATAAATAAATAAATAAATAAATAAATAATAAATAAATGTGGTCAGCAGATTGTGATGGGCACAGTTATCAAAACAGGTAAAGGTAAAGGGACCCCTGACCATTAGGTCCAGTTGTGACCGACACTGGGGTTGTGCCGCTCATCTCGCTTTATTGGCCAAGGGAGCCGGTGTACAACTTCTGGGTCATGTGGCCAGCATGACTAAGCTGCTTCTGGCGAACCAGAGCAGCGCACAGAAACGCCGTTTACCTTCCCACCGGAGCGGTACCTATTTGTCTACTTGCACTTTGACATGCTTTCGAACTGCTAGGTTGGCAGGAGCAGGGACTGAGCAACGGGAGCTCACCCCATCACGGGGATTCGAACCGCCGACCTTCTGATCGGCAAGTCCTAGGCTCAGTGGTTTAACCCACAGCGCCAACCGCGTCTTCCAAAGTTACCACTTAATTTCCTTTGTATCCCCCACAGGCCAACAAAGCGAAAGAGAGCAGTTCACCCAGATGGATGTGTCCCTTGTACTGTCCATTCCATTTCAGGCTTTGCACAGTGGTTTGTCTTTGTGGGTGGGTGTATTTGTTTAAGTGATTGGTGGCTAAATTAAATTCTGTTTGCAGGGCTAAGTTATCCCTTTCATCAGCTTGACCTACACATGCTGTGCTGATGAGCTAGATAAGGTTGCCACTGTCTTCACTTCATTTATTAGAGAGATAGCACCAACAGGGTGTAAGGGGGACAAGGAGAGAGAAAGAGGTATACTTATGTTTTCTTCCAAGCTGTTTAGCCTATCTTACGCCAAAAGCTGTTGGGTCAACAATCACAGGCCTTTCAAAATGTGAAACATTGCAAAATCCACACAGGGTTCTTTGTCTGGGGCTTTCTTCTTCTTCTTCTTCTTCTTCTTCTTCTTCTTCTTCTTCTTCTTCTTCTTCTTCGGTAGTTGACAGGCAGATTAAGCATTTCAAAGGGTCTGTTTCCTTTGGAGAACTGAGACTGCCATAGCTTTTACACCTTCAGTCTACATGGAGGGCATCCGGATTAAGTTTACAGCATCGTCATCTGATGGCTTGTCTCCCACAGCAGTGCAGTCAACCTTCAGCCAGCCTGCTCAAGATGGATCCCAGTCTTCCTTCTCCCTTCTTCTTCCCACAACACCCTGCTAAAAAATCTCTTTTCCTGTCATCTCACACCCAGTTACCCGCACGGATCACGTTCACAACCCGAGCGTCCACTGTACAGTGGTACATCGGGTTAAGTGCCAGAGGTCCGTTCTTAACCTGAAACTGTTTTTAACCTGAAGCACCACTTTAGCTAATGGGGCCTCCTGCTGCCGCCGCACCGCCGGAGCATGATTTCTGTTCTCATCCTGAAGCAAAGTTCTTAACCCGAGGTACTATTTCTGGGTTAGCGGAGTCTGTAACCTGAAGCGTATGTAACCTGAGGTACCACTGTACTTGTAAATCACTTTGGGACTTTGTTTTATCAATTTAATAAATTTAAACCTAACGTAAAACATTCTGCATTCTGTTGAACTGATACAGATAGACAGATATGAAATTATGCATTGTTTAGAATTTAACCAGGCAACACTATCAATTGAATTTCAGCTAGGATGAAGAGAATCAAACACAGATAACTCCAAGCCACAATTAATTATGCGCCTGTTAAAAAATATTAATTGTTCAATTATATATGTATGAAAAGGTTGAGGATTACAGACTGGCAATTACGGTGGATGGATGGATATAAAGCTATCTATTGTTTAGTTTTTCAGCAAGTAATAACGTCAACGAGCAAACACAAATAACGCAAGCTGTTAATTGCTTGGCACAGTTAGTTACTGTTGCTAGACCAGTTACACTTGCTTCCATAGCTCCTAGAGCCTGCGGTTGCTGGCTTCTGTTGCTGACATTTGGTCTTCCCCAGTAGAAGGGGAACATTCTCTCTCTGCCTCTGCCTCCCTCCCTCTCCATTCTCGACTCTGCTTCTCCATTGCATCCACTCACCTTTCTGCTTAGCTGCTTGCCTCCATGCCTTGTCCTTGACCATTGCTCCTCTCTCCTCGGACTGCTGTCCCCAGCTAAATCCCACCCCCGCCCTCACATAATGGAACATTTCTCCCCTTTTGTAGGAAAAGTCTTTTACATCAGGACAGAGAAAAACACAGCAGGGACCTCAGAAAAGGTAAGGCAAAAGAAAAGTGTATCCCCCTTGACTCTCCTCCCTTGAAAAAGTTGCAGCAATTTTTTTTGGCTTGATCAGAATACAGTGGTACCTCGGGTTACATATGCTTCAGGTTACATACGCTTCAGATTACAGACTCCGCTAACCCAGCAATAGTACCTTGTGTTAAGAACTTTGCTTCAGGATGAGAACAGAAATCGTGCTTTGGCGGCGCAGCGGCAGCAGGAGGCCCCATTAGCTAAAGTGATGCTTCAGGTTAAGAACAGTTTCAGGTTAAGAACGGCCCTCCGGAACGAATTAAGTACTTAACCCAAGGTACCATTGTAATTACTTTGCAGTGCCTCTGTGTTAAAGAAGCTTGCGGTTGTGGCTATTTTCCTCATCTGTCAAGGAAACAGTGGTGCGCTGGTTAAGAGTGTTGGACTAGGACCTGGGAGACCAGGGTTCAAATCCTCGTGAAGGGTGACCTGGGGCCAACCTCTCAGCCTAACCTACCTCACAGGGTTGTTGTGAGTAAAAGGTATTGGGGGAAGGAACCATGCTCACCACCTAGAACTCCTTGGAGGAAAGGTGGAATATAAACGAAATAATAATAACCACAACAAATGTTGATGATATCTCATTACACCTTTTTAACTCAGAGAGTCTATACAAGCTAGAATCCAGTATATAACTTAAAGCATGGGTAGGCAAACTAAGGCCCGGGGGCTGGATCCGGCCCAATCGCCTTCTAATCCGGACCGCGGACAGTCCGGGAATCAGCATGTTTTTACACGAGTAGAATGTGTCCTTTTATTTAAAATGCATCTCTGGGTTATTTGTGGGGCCCTGCCTGGTGTTTTTACATGAGTAGAATGTCTGCTTTTATTTAAAATGCATCTCTGGTTTATTTGTGGGGCATAGGAATTTGTTCATTTTATTTTTTTTTTCCAAAATATAATCCGGCCCCCCACAAGGTCTGAGGGACAGTGGACCGGCCCCCTGCTGAAAAAAGTTTGCTGACCCCGTGATTTAGATCATGGTTAGGCAAACTAAGGCCTGGGATCCGGATCCGGCCCAATCGCCTTCTAAATCCAGACTGCGGACGGTCCGGGAATCAGCGTGTTTTTACATGAGTAGAATGTGTCCTTTTATTTAAAATGCATCTCTGGGTTATTTGTAGGGCATAGGAATTCGTTCATTTTTAATTTTTTTCAAAATATAGTCTGACCCCCCCCCCAAAAGGTCTGAGGGACAGTGGACTGGCCCCCTGCTGAAAAAGTTTGCTGACTCCTGATTAAAGACTAATGACCAAGGCTTACAATAGGCTTTTCAGAGCCCAGTTCATTGTATGTTTACCGTTCCCTCTGCCCTACTCACAAATGAGGATATACATTTGCATAAATTTGTGTAATATGCAAATTTCCAACCTCTTTTTACAGCGCTGGGGTGAGAGGAGAATCTGCAGCAGAAATTAACTATTCCCAGCTCTTGGAGAATCAAAGGAAACCTCTACTCATCCTTCCAGAGGAGCAATTATTATATAATTGCTAAATGGTACCATAATTTAGCAGCTAGGGAGAACTGTGGTCTCTGGAGACACCGTTCCAACAACGTTTTCTGTTGGCATTACATCCAGATCACATGTTTCATTCAAACAGGTATCTCCTTTGCAGTATCGCTATCTCTCTGTCTTGTTTTCAGTTTATGCTACTTTTGAAAGAGATAAATTGTGATGGTGTTTTTTCAATCCCATGTCTGAACAATGATGCCAAGCCAGCTTGTATTATGCATGTTCAGTCTTTACCATTTCCTAAGGAAGAATTTCTTAGGGACGCGGGTGGCGCTGTGGGTAAAACCTCAGTTCCTAGGACTTGCCGATCGCATGGTCGGCGGTTCGAATCCCCGTGGCGGGGTGAGCTCCCGTCGTTCGGTCCCAGCTCCTGCCCACCTAGCAGTTCGAAAGCACTCTTAAGTGCAAGTAGATAAATAGGTACCGCTTTATAGCGGGAAGGTAAACGGCGTTCCGTGTGCTGCGCTGGTGCCAGTTCGCCAGAGCAGCTTTGTCACGCTGGCCACGTGACCCAGAAGTGTTTGCGGACAGCGCTGGCTCCCGACCTCTAGAGTGAGATGAGCGCACAACCCTAGAGTCTGTCAAGACTGGCCCGTACGGGCAGGGGTACCTTTACCTTTAAGGAAGAATTAAAAATACTATGCATATATCCCCAGTTTGGGAGAAACTACATCCCTCATGCGGAAAGACCAGAAACTATGTCCCCCCCCCCTTTGCCAGTTGGTGTTTGACACCTGCACATCTTTTAAAGATTATGTTTAAAGGATGTGCTATGAGGCTAGGTAGATAGATGACTATTATATGTGTGAAAATGAAAGATAACCTCCATATTCAGAGACGTTAGCTGCATTCGAACAGTTTTCCACTTTCCTGATGTTTGCTTATTGGATAAATTTTGCATTTTATGTGTATTTTGTATGATGTAAAGGCCACTTCTAGAAACCTAGCAGAATCTAGTGGAAGTTTAGTGCTCATTTCTGTGTTTTTTTGCTTCGAGAAAAAAATCCATTCACTACTCCATTAACCCAGAAAGTCACTGGATGCAGTATGCTGGCATGTGATTTTGGGTCCTGAGCATATTCAGTCTGCACTGGGCTGCTATCATTATTATTATTATTATTATTATTATTATTATTATTATTATTATTATTATGAGTTGTTTCTTTGCACTCTCACTCATTGCAAAAATGATTTTGTGTGGCCAGGAGGCGACAGCCCCAGCCCCCAGGGACCATAAGGAAGGAATAAAGACTCTGACAACATTATACAGTGATACCTCGGGTTAAGAACTTAATTCATTCTGGAGGTCCGTTCTTAACCTGAAACTGTTATTAACCTGAGGTACTACTTTAGCTAAAGGGGCCTCCTGCTGCTGCTGCCGCACCACCACCGTGTGATTTCTGTTCTCATCCTGAGGCAAAGTTCTTAACTTGAGGTACGATTTCTGGGTTAGCAGAATCTGTAACCTGAAGCGTCTGTAACCTGAAGTGTCTGTAACCCAAGGTACCATGGTATGGAATTAAGATTAGGCCACAACTTCATTAAACTTATGAATATAGGAAGAACTTGGCTAAGGCCTTGGGCATGTTGGGATACTGCCAGGGAGATAAAGTCCATCTGAGCCCCCAAGCTCCTGCCGGACGATCCATCGATCTCCCGTAGACAGGCAATATCAGCAATCAGCGACACGAAGCCTCAAGAATAGATTGCCACATTCTTGGACTGGTGCACACTCTGTCAGCAGAATTCACACAGCAAAAGATGCACAGCAGGAGAGCATATTTAAAGTTTATTCAGCGTTGGTCAGAACAAAGAAACCATGACCGTCTGCTTCGGTCTGCTTAGGCAAGAAAGAGAAATGAAAGCAACGACACAACATAAACATCCTGTGAGACAGGAAATACGCAGGCTGTGACACAAACATCCTGCTCCCTTTTAAGGTGGAACGGAAATATCCTAACAGGGCATGTATCCCTCCCAGCCCCCCAGCCGGGGGGAACTGGGGCTCATCAGAGTAAATGGGATATGGGGGTGCTCTGTGAGACATAAGTGTAGCAGGCAGCCCACCCCATATCCCCACAAGCAGGGTAGTTCACTGACGACCTTTCAGTGTATGGCCAATGACACCCATATGTATAACCCCTTTAAGAGGGGACCCTGGAATTGCCGCCGCAGGGGGGTGAGTCACCACTTCTCTCTCTCTCTCTCTCTCTCTCTCTCTCACACACACACACACACACACACATATATAGGAAAGAAAAGACTAAAGGATTCCACCCAAGGCCATAACCATCAAAGTTGTGACAAATTCCTACGGGGAAGACAAAACTTGTCAAGGCAGGAAAATTTCTTCCCGGTCCTTCAACAGCAACCCCCCAAAGACCGCAGCAGCACCCACTAAACAGGAAGAAAAAGTTAACCTGCAAAAAAGAAACATTAAACAAAGGGAGGGTGAATCTCCACAGCCGACTGCCTGGCTATTGTCAGCTCCACCCCCTATATATAAATGGGGCTGGCCCCACCTCCCAGCAAGAAACTTGATTATGGAAGCTGGGCGTGAACCTCCAAAAATTAACACTGAGAGGCAAGCCAGCCCCTGTTTGCCAGTAAGCTCTCTGGGAACTGTAGCACCACACACGATCCTGCAAACGGCACCCACAATGTAAAGTGCGAGTGCTCATTTTTGTACTTCTGCAAACCTCAGGGTCCTTTTCATTTTATCAATACCCCCCATGCCACTTTTATTTCTCAATAGTGTCCTGATAGGACCCTGAAATATACTCAGAGTTGAGAAGTTTCCCCAAAATGTCTGCTTTATATACTGTATTTTTCGCTCCATAAGATGCACTTAAGATCTAAGGGGAAATGTCTGTGCGTCTTATGGAGCGAATGTGTGGTCCCTGGGGTGGGGGAACCTGGGCTTCCCTCACTGCCAGCCCCACAAGCTCCGGGAGCAGCTGCCTGAGCTGCTTTTTGGGGCTGGGGGGGAGAACCCAGGCTTCCCTCACCACCCCCGACAAGCTCCTGAGCAGCTCTGTGGTAGCCCGCGAAGCCTACGCAGGGCAGCAGGAAGCCTTCATCCCGCTGCCCTGGGCAGACTTCGCGCGGCTATCCCTGGCTTTTGCGGGAGGTGGGGGAAGGGACAGAGCGAGGCTCTCTCACTTCCCCCACCTCCCACAAAAGCCCCGAAGAGCCACACACACGCTCCACGCTGCTCATGAAAGGGAGCACTGAGCAGAGCCTGGGATGTATTCAGGCTCTGCTCAGCGCTCCCCTTTTAATAATTGTTTTTTTCTTGAATTCCCCCCCCCCCCAAAATCAGGTGCACTTTATGGTCAGGTGCGCCTTATGGAGCGAAAAATACAGTACATTATTTACACAATGGGCCCTACGTGATTGGCTAATTCCAGGATTCATCTATAGGCCAATCAGGTTGCAGATTCACTTCCACTTGGAGCTGGATTGGGTGGCTCCTGTGGACCAACCAGACTGCTGCATTCTGAATCCTATTATTCTAGGACCAATCAGACTGCTGCATTCTGAATCCTATTGTTCTAGGACCAATCAGATTGCTGCATTCTGAATCCTATTGTTCTAGGACCAATCAGACTGCTGCCTTTTGGATCCTATTCAACTCAGTACATAACAGACCCCAACCTGTTGAACTGCAGTCATTGTTCCTTACTATGTGATGGGTATGTAGAACCAGAGTGGTGGGAAATTAGGGATGCAAATTGCTTTGCTTTGACTACAAACTTCCACGGGTGGGAAGAACAATATAATTATACAGCGCCAACTGGTACTTTTGCATTGTCAACTCTAAAAGCAGTTAAAAACCACCAGGGAAAACAAACCCTTAAACAAACAGCCCCATCTGTCTGCTTAGCCAATTTATATGTATATTTCCTACTGCTTGGCAAATAAATAATAATTTAGAAAAGGCATCAGAGCATGTTTCCCTGCAGGACTATAAGTCAGAAGGCTAAAGAATGCTTTTAAGTGCCCACTGTAGTTAAATAAAGGAATCAGCAGTATGAACCCCCCCACACACACACACACACACTAGGCTGCTGGTTTAGACCAAAGGCCTGTCTTGTGCAGCCTATGATCCAACTCACAGCAGCCAAAAAAATTACTCTGTAAAGCTCAGAAGATGGGCATGAGTGAAATAGCCCTCTTCTCCTGTAGTTTCTAAGCAGCGATGGGTGATTCCATCAGTTTCAGGTTGTCTCATTTTCTCATTTCCACTCCACCCGCCACCCCCAGGCTTCAGCTCATCTTTAAAAAAGATGCTCACGAATATGCACATACTTTGAAATATTTTCCCCCTAATATAATGCATTTTTATACGTTATTTTTAGCAACGTGTATTTTTTTGTAAAAATTAAAAAGTAAAAAAAGTAAAAAAGCAGAGACATCACCTTGCTGACAAAGGTCCGTATAGTAAAAGCTGTGGTTTTCCCAGTAGTGATGTATGGAAGTGAGAGCTGGACCATAAAGAAGGCTGATCGCTGAAGAATTGATGCTTTTGAACTATGGTGCTGGAGGAGACTCTTGAGAGTCCCATGGACTGCAAGAAGATCAAACTTATCTATTCTGAAGGAAACCAGCCCTGAGGGCTCACTGGAAGGACAGATCGTGAAGCTGAGGCTCCAAGACTTTGGCCACCTCCTGAGAAGAGAAGACTCCCTGGAAAAGACCCTGATGTTGGGAAAGATGGAGGGCACAAGGAGAAGGGGACGACAGAGGAGAAGATGGTTGGATGGTGTTCTCGAAGCTACCAGCATGAGTTTGACCAAACTGTAGGAGGCAGTGGAAGACAGGAGTGCCTGGCGTGCTCTGGTCCATGGGGTCACGAAGAGTCGGACATGACTAAACGACTAAACAACAACAACATTTTTTTTGTACATGGCTGGCGAACTACACTGCGAAATAAGGAGGAGTGCAAACTTTTTTAAATGTATTTTTTTATTAAAGATTCCTCGGTTTACAAAAGTTTGTGCAATGTCTCTTTTTTTCAATTTACATTTTCTACAGGTCAGTTTCATTTGTTGAGACATTAGTGTTACATTAGGAAGAGGGGGAGAGGGATGGTGAGTGGGGGTGGGAGCAAAGTTTCTATTTTACTTAGTGTATGTGTGGGGTTTTGTGTCAGCGTTGCTTGTGCAGGTTCTTGTTGCTATTCGCTTGTGTTCCTTTGGTGGTGAGAGAAGTTGGGGTTGGCCTAGGGTGTGGATGCTTGTTTGTGATTGGCTGTGGTGAACTTTGTTTTCATGTGTGAGTGGGGTGGGTGTTTGTGAATCAGGATAGCCATATTGATTTGTATGTTGCTGGTGGATTCTTGTCGTTGTTTTGTTGGGCTGTGTATGTGATAAAGGGGAGCCATACCAGGGTGAAGGCATCAAGAAATGCATCTTCAAAGGATGGACATGCTTAGGTTCGTGTTTTAGAGAGTGCAGTTTAGGAAAGCTCACTTTTAAATGCAAACTTTCTTTCGCATCCATATTACCAAGTGACCAGTTTTTAGGAGGACACTAACTCTGTCTCTGGGATGCGGGTGGTGCTGTGGGTTAAACCACAGAGCCTAGGGCTTGCTGATCAGAAGGTTGGTGGTTCGAATCCCCACAACGGGGTGAGCCCCTGTTGCTCAGTCCCTGCTCCTGCCAACCTAGCAGTTCGAAAGCATGTCAAAGTGCAAGTAGATAAATAGGTACTGCTCAAGCGGGAAGGTAAATGGCGTATCCGTGTGCTGCTCTGGTTTGCCAGAAGCGGCTTAGTCATGCTGGTCACATGACCTGGAAGCTGTATGCCGGCTCCCTCGGCCAATAAAGCGAGATGAGTGCCGCAACCCCAGAGTCGTCTGTGACTGGACCTAATGGTCGGGGGTCCCTTTACCTAACTCTGTCTCTGCAGGAAGAATGCAGCCATCATAAGTAGCAGTTATTCCACCAATCCCTTTCTGGATTTAGCTCTGCAAAATTAAATCTGATTCCACTGAACCCTTGCTTTCCTGTCTAACTATTTGTAGCTTCATCTACAAGCAGCACTGTGATATTCCATGCTAATCCAAAATCTTCCTCATTTTCAAAATTTCAGCAGAAAGCCTGTGTTGAAAAAAAGAAATGGTTTCATTGTAGCCTAATCATTCCACTTATTTTTCCTGTGTAGGTATTAGACTCCAATATGCTTTTTGAATGGCACATTTTTTAAAAGTACATTTCTATAGGCAAAGATTTGCGGAATGGGACAGAATTTACCCAGCTGAATCCTTGGGAAAGCTATCTTATTTTCTGGGACTAGCTCAGCAACAACTGTCTATACCAAACTTCTTTTTTTTCCACTATGGTCATCACAATGTTCTATGAAATCCAGCCAAAGTACTTTCCTGCTGAGATAAATGGTTAGAAAAGTAATAAAGGAGTAAAGCTTTTGCACTTTGTGAATAATAATATCCCACAATTATGGGCTTTTTGGCAGATCTTCAGGTTCATATTTGGCCTGTTGAGACCTGCAGGTCTTCCACTCTTATCCCCTTAATTAGTTTCCAGAATGAATTATCAGGAGAACCTGTGGACACTCCATCAGAGGAGAATATAAGAAACTGTCTGCCATGACACCAAATCAAATTAAGAGGGTTTTTGTTTTGTCCAAACAGCTCGTGCCTACTGTAACTGGCAGCAGCTAATCAGTCTCACACAGAAACATTTCCCAACTTATTTCATTATTTTTAATTGAAAAGCTCAGGTGCCAAACCCAGACGCTTCATACAGACAAAACACTGGTTGTCCACTGAGCCATGACTGTTTCAAACTAGGAGGGAAAACAAACAATTCAAGAGATACGTTACAGAGTTTTCTTAGGTGGCCAACCAGTTTTCACATGCATTTGCATTGTCATTACTGGAAGACTGTCTACAGCAATGAATTGCACGTGATAACTGTCATGGACTGGCTAGAGGCAAAGGAGTGGTGGATGGCACCAACTGGGAAACCCCCGCAAGGAATGAAGGCTCAGAACCCGGAGACTGGTGGTAGGGTGAAAATCAGTGGTTAGTGGGAGAAGTGGGAGAAGGTTGGGAGGAGGAGATGTTGGAAGCCCAGATGTTGGAGGCCCAGAACATTGTCAGGAGCTCAGCCTACACTTGAGTAGGTCCCTGGCAGAGACACATGCCCGACTGGCATGTTCTCTCCCTCCTGGTAATTCGTTTGGGAGCTTCAAAAGCTTTCTTCTGCCTGAACATCACAGCGACCGATGCCAACAGACACTGGCACACTTAGGGATTTGCAGAGTTTGTGCAACTTGCGTGAAAGACCTCAGCAACTCAGCATTTTGGCTAATCTACTTTATTTACATATAAACACACACGGAGCATTGCAACATGGTTCCCTCTCTCTCTAGCATCAGACAGCAAAGAGAAAAAAGGACAAAGGACAATAGTCCCACTTCATGGAACACTGTAACACAAACATCCTATTTCCATCACTTCCCACTCTGTGGAGTCAAAACATATACCGTCATGTGAAAGACAACAATTCCATGACTGCAATCATGGAGCAGGAATTCTAACAGTTTTCACATGCATTTGTGTTGTCATTACTGGAAGACTGTCTACAGCAATTAATTGCATGTGATAACTGTTATGGACTGGCTAGAGGCAGAGGAGTGATGGATGGCACCAACTGGGAACCTCCCCCCAAGGAATGAAGGCCCAGAACCCAGAGATTGGTGGTAGGGTGACAATCCATGGTTAGAGAGAGAAGTGGGAGAAGATTGGGAGGAGGAGATGTTGGTAACAGGTTTTAGTGAGCAGGGGGAGTCTGTGACAGAGAGAAGTTCAGAACCAGAAGTGGAAGCTGAAGAAGGAGAGGATGAAGGCCAAGAGGCACAGATGAGTCAGGTTGGTGAAGAAGCCAGAATTTCTCCCACCCCTACTGTGACCAGCTCCTTCCCCCACTCCTCCAGTCTCCCAGAACCAGAAAAGAAGAGGAAGGAACAGAGACTGGCTTGCCGGCAGAGTCTCAGATTGCTTGGGAAGGACCCAGGACAGGAGGAGGCTTAGGTAGCTGTGGGAAGGTGGGGACTGATTCAGAAATGTAGAGAGTGGATCTTAAGATTGGAGAAAGGAGATCTATCCATCCCTAGACAACATATCTGGAACATTTGTATTGGACTGCAATGTGTTTGAGTGGAGTTGGTTCACACATTCAGCTACCAATCAAGGGAACAATAATAAAGTGTAGATAAACTGAGTGACGTTCATGCATGCATTAAATGGCCCAGAGTCTGCATCCTCTAAAATCTGGAAGTACAACACCAGTGCTGTGTGAAGAAGACTCAAGGGCTGCTATCACTGATACCACTTTTGATGCCATGAAGGTGAAAATAGCACAGCAGTAGTCTTGCCTGTGGCACTGCATGGTTAGTTGCAAAGATAGATGTTAAAATGGTCCTCCGATTTTGCATGATGTAAGTGATGTGTTTTACTCATAACAAAATAGAAGCATTTCCATAAGGCAAAAAAAGTGGATGTGCTTTTTTTAAAGTCTTGAAGGCCATAACTCAGTGGTAGAGTATCTACTTTGTGTGGAGAAGGTCTCAGATTCAATCCCAAGTATCTACAGGTAGGCTAGGGACAGTCCTTTGTCTGAAACCCTAGAGAGTCACTCCCAGTCAGTGCAAATAATACTGAGCTGCTTAGCTGGTCTGATTCAGTATATCGGGAGCCTTTTTCTATGTTCAGTTGAATACAGAAGGTCTCAGATTCAGTCCCCAGAATCTCCAGGCAGGGATGAGAGAAACCCTTGTCTGAAACCCTGGAGAGCTGCAGCCACTGAATGTAGACAACACTGAGATAGATGGACCAATGGTCTGATTCAGTGTATTGGAAGCTGCCTTGGAGTCATTCCTGTGCATCGGTATTTTTGCATGGCTTATTAAGGCGGCCCATGCTGGCAGATGCAGAAAAGTCATGGGGAGAAAACAGTGGGGAGGTCATGTCTAATGACAAAGGGGTGAGCTCAAGGTTTGCTGGCCTGATTGAAAGTGTGAGGCTGAAGCAGTGGGAAATCTGCAGCAAGCTGTCCTGACAGCTTTTCTTTTCTTTTAAGGTAACCACCGGGGGAGGATTTATTTTGACCATGGTGCCAGATGCGATTTAGATGTTGGGTCCTACTTGATTAACAATGTGTGCATATATTCTGGTGCTGAGCTATGACCTCCCCCCCCCCCAGCACTCAAATACCGGATGTCAGGGAACTGCCATCGGCTCAGAGGCGAGATAGAGGGGCAGTTGTGTTACAGGGAGCCTCCGAAAATCTTGCAAAGCAGTTCCTCTTCCGGCGAGGAGGGAAGCCCCACCTCCAGTGGGGAAGAGGTGCAAGGACCAGAGGATGTTAGTAAGAGCCTTAACACCGCACCTGAGCAAGCCGGAGAGAAGGGAGGCACGCCCTTGCTGTCGCCCATCATGCGCAGTAGTTTGAGGCGCAGGGAGGGGCAGAAAAGCCTGGGGGTGATGAAACTTTTCTGTTGGGGGAGGTACAAAAACAGACCACTCTCGGATTCTGTTAGCAATTGAGCCAGACATGAACATGTGAAGCTCTTCACTGTAAATGTTGTTGTCGTTTAGTCGTTTAGTCGTGTCCGTCTCTTCGTGACCCCATGGACCAGAGCACGCCAGGCACTTCTGTCTTCCACTGCCTCCCACAGTTTGGTCAAACTCATGCTGGTAGCTTCGAGAACACCATCCAACCATTTCGTCCTCTGTCGTCCCCTTCTCCTTGTGCCCTCCATCTTTCCCAACATCAGGGTCTTTTCCAAGGAGTCTTCTCTTCTCATGAGGTGGCCAAGGATTGGTGTCTCAGCTTCACTATCTGTCCTTCCAGTGAGCACTCAGGGCTGATTTCCTTAAGAATGGATAGGTTTGATCTTCTTGCAGCCCGTGGGACTCTCAAGAGTCTCCTCCAGCACCATAATTCAAAAGCATCAATTCTTCGGCGATCAGCCTTCTTTATGGTCCAGCTTTCACTTCCATACATCACTACTGGGAAAACCATAGCTTTTACTATACAGACCTTCACTGTAAATAGTTTGCACCAAAATAAAGCCTGTAAAAGACAGGTCGGAATCCTGCCTGGTTACTCTCGAGAAACCGCAACAGCATCTGACACCACCCACTCACCTGGGCCCCATAGCTCTTTAAGTGCTTTTAGTTAAACAATAAGGTTAGTTACTAATTCTTCACACCTTATGATTACCAGCTCCTGGTCTCCACCTACTTCACCACGTCTCTGTTGCCACTACCATAGCCCTCCTGTCTGGGGCTGAATGTCTGCAACAGGAAGTCTGCTGTACTCATCCTCCCTGCACAATTTATAGCAGGGATTTGGAACCTCTGTCCCTCCAGATGTTGATCGCCACAACTCCCATCATCCCTGAGCATTGGCCATGCTGGTTGACAATACCTTGGTCAGGCCACACCTAGAATACTGTGGCCAGCTTTGGGCATCACGATTTAGGAAACATATGGACAAGCTGGAGTGTGTTGCAGAGGAGGGCAACCAAGATGATGTAAGGCCTGGAAACCAAGCCTTATGAGGAATGGTTGAAGGATTTAGGTATGTTTAGTGTGGAGAAGAGAAGACAGAGGTGTTATGACAGGAATCTTCAAATATGTAATGGGCTGTCACACGGAAGATGGAACAAACTTGTTTTCTGCTGTTCCAGAGGACAGGACTTGAACCACTGGATTCAACAAGAAAGGAGATTCTAACGAAACACTAGGAAGACCTGCATGACAGTAAGAGGTGTCTGAGAATGGAACAGACTCATTCCAAAGGTGGCAGGCGCTCCTTCATTGGATGCTTTTAAGCAGAGGTTGGATGGTAATCTGCCAGAGCTGATTAGTTGTGATTGTTCATTGCAGGGGGCTGGACCAGAAGACCTTAAGGCCCCTTCCAACTCTACAATGCTATGATTCTATGATGGGAGTTGGACTCCGAAGATCATCTGGAGGTCCGCAGGTTCTCCATCCCTGATTGATAACATTTGAAGACAAACTTTTCTTCAGTTAAAAGCAGCCATGAGGTGGTGTTTAGTTCCCATGGTAGCATGAGAAACGTTCTGAGCTCTTCACTCTGTGCCATGCCTAGACTTACCGTAGATCTCCTGCATCATCCAGCTGCTCTTAGCTAGAACTGAAGGTGATTGAGGAAGAAACAAGCACAATATAGGTTACTGATGTTCTCTCCTCATGTGTCCTCTCCTCCTTCTTCTAATTATTTCATACACCCCTTTTCCTCCAAGGAGCTCAAGGTTCTCCTCCCACTTTATCCTTACAACAACCCTGTGAGGTGGTTGAGGGTGAGAGCCAAGAGCTTCATGGCTGAGTAGGGATCTGAACCATGGTTTCCCAGGTCCTAGCCCAACACCTTACCCCATACTGGCTCTTCTCTTCACCATGGCTTTCTGTTGGTTTTTGGCCTCAGCTGAGCATGACCCATATAAAATACTCTGCAGAATGATCTCTGCTCTTGTCCTGGGCATTCTTCTCTAGGGACAAGAGTGAGCTATAACTTGGGTTTGTTCCTTCAAGACCTTTTCCCCTGAGGCTCTTTCTGTTCCAAACTGCAATGTTCTTGCTGCTGTCACGGTTTTTTTACCCTTTTTGTTTCGTTTCCAGCATCTTGCTGAGATATAAGATCCTAACAGCAGTTCAGACACTGGCCAATAATGGCTACATGTCATCAAGTTCTGGATGAGTGTTTGTCAAAATGAAGAATGTGCCTTCTCATTACCTTGCAGCTTTTGCTACAAGCCAGTCTTGGGTCCTGCCTGTGAAAGAACCAGGAGTTCTAGCAGCTGTTGCACTGTGTAGTGCTGCTGAGTTCCATCGCCATAGCAACAGCATCAGTACCATCTGCGGCATCCTCCTCCCCCTCTCCACTCATACTCCTCCTCCTCCGTAACATCATCAGTACCAGGAACAGCAGCAGCAGCCTGGGCAGAAGCCAGTGCCTGGTAGCACACTGACTGCAATTTCAACCAGCTGGCTTGGGAGACCTGCTCAGGCACCAGGACCGGTGATGAGCTGCAGCAACCGCTACTCTGTCATTTTCTGGAAGATGGACAGATAGAAAAGAAGGGAGGGAAAGAGAGGACAGTGCACTGCAGAGGAGCTGGAGAAGACCTAGGTAAGGGACATTTCCCCCCAACTCCCTGTTTCTGCCAACTCTCTGCCCTTGATCGTCTCAATTGCATTTCCACGTCTTTCTGATTTACTAACCATTTTGAACGTATCCAAATTATCCCTCTCCCCACCCCCCCACAAACCAATGCCTGCTTTAAAAAAGAGATTCCCCCCCTCCTCCTCTTACCGTCATCACTTTAATCTTAAAAACAACAAATATATTCAGAGTGGGGGAGGGGGAGGGGGAGAGAAAGACTGGATTTGATTGTTGTTGATGGGGGAACATAATCAAGAGACGCAATGTGTTGGATCCAAAGGGAAAAAAGGGTTCTTGCTGAGTGCTTCAGAATAAAAAGTGGACAGCAGCTTGGCTGGCATAGCAATCGTTCATTCTTTTTTAGAAAAAAAGAAAGAAAACCCATACAGGTCTGTGTCCAATCTGTTTATTAAATTGCTCTGAAAAAATATTCTGCTGAGATTTTTTAAGACAGTGAAGTGTGTGTGTGTGATTAGTAAAATCTTTCTCAAAAGCTTGAATTTTATAGTGGAAAAAGTAGTGTGTGTGTGTGTTTGTGTGTGTGTGAGTGTAATTAGGGATGATGAGTTCATAAGCTCCCTGTTATTTACAGCTTGGGTTTTGTTCTGTTTGATATGAAACACATTCTGTACACTGGGTCGGAATATTGGATACTCTTGGCACAACAGGCAGATTAAGAGCATTTCCCCAATGTCTGGTGTCCAGGTATTTTCCAGCCTTCCTACCTGGGGTTCTTTGACAAGAGATAACAAGGACCGAACTTGCGATGTTCTGCATGCAAAGCATGCATTCTGCCACTGAGCACTGGGCACACCGAGTCTGATGTGATGGGCGGAGAGTCCTGCACTGAGCAATGTTTTTGGCTAAGGCACTGAGTCTTCTTCTTAGATACTTCTTAGGGACCTTTTGACTCCTTCTTTGAACCCTACAATTCTAAGGTTGTAGTCCTGTACGCATTGACCTGGAAGTGAGTCCCACTCAACACTGTGGGACTTATTTCTGAGTAGACGTGCATAGGATCGTGTTCCAGATATACCGTGTCTTGCTATGTAGACTCATGGTGATGTTGTTATCTGGTGCAAATGGCAGTAAGCAAACATTAGATTGTCTCAATGTTGTAGATGTCCTTAAGCCATCCACATGAGATTGTGTCATATCAATAAATTTACTGTGTGCATCTTTTCCCACCTTAAAACTGTTTTGTGCCTCTGTTGCTATGACTCACCAACCAGTTGAGCTACAGTTCCTGTGTTTCCTTTGATTTGCTTCCTGGGTTGAATTCAGTTTCGTTGCATGACTGAGAATGTTATTCAGTTACAGCAATCATTCCAACAGCAGTTTTCATTTGACAGTGTGCTTGATCATTTGTGTTTCGCCTGTCTTGAACAAACCTCTGAGTTAAGTCACCATGAATCCTCATTTGCACATGGGGAAGCAAGGCTAAGTAACTGTGATTTACTCAAGGCCATTGAAGAAATTTGGATTCGATTCCTATATCCAGAGACACATACTAAAGACCACAATGCAGATTTTTTTATTTGATTTGATCGCCCCTTCAACTCACCATCAGTTGCTTTTAACAGTTGTTGTTAATTTCACTGGTAATTCTATTGCTTTATTCATTTTGTAAACTGCTTGAAGGTTGCTGTGGTGCTTTTTATAATCAAGCAATATATACAGTAATCTGTATGAAAGAAAATCGATAATAATATTTAACCAAAATCAAGTTCTGAGGCAAAATTGATAGAGCAAACCATCACTCAGCATCTGAAGGCAAAAAGAATTCTAGCAAGATTAGCAAAAAGGAAAACACTCAAACAATGAAGTTTTGTGCATCTCTTGATTCCTTCCTCTCCTCTCCAGAAACCTGAATTTGAAGTGAATTTTAATGGGTCTGCTCAGGCCAAATAACTATTGGAATCTGGAGAAGAGCTAGAGAACAGAGAGATGTGTGTATTTTTGAGCAAAACACTGCAATGTTCTACAGAGCGCCCCAGGTGAAAGATGGGGTTGCCTGGTTGTTGTTTCTTAGCACTGGCAAACATCTTTAGCATAGGTTTTGCAATGGATGCAGGTGGCGCTGTGGTCTAATCCACTGAGCCTCTTGGGCTTGCTGATCAGAAGGTTGGTGGTTCAAATCCACACAACGGGGTGAGCTTCTGTTGCTCTGTCCCAGCTCCTGCCTACCTAGCAGTTCGGAAGCACACCAGTGCAAGTAGATAAATAGGTACCGCTGTGGCGGGAAGGTAAACAGTGTTTCCTTGCACTCTGGTTTCCATAGCGGTGTTCTGTTGTGCCAGAAGCGGTTTAGTCATGCTGGCCACATGATCTGGAAAGCTGTCTGTGGACAAACGCCAGCTCCCTTGGCCTGAAAGCAAGATGAGTGCCGCAACCACATAGTCACCTTTGACTGGACTTAACTGTCCAGGGGAAGTCCTTTACCTTTTTCCTCCTTGAGTGCACTGAAAATGTGAACATGACATCTGTTCCTCTTACGTTAGAAATGAATGCACCTGCCTTTTCTGCTCCCTTGTTGCAGGGAGTTATAGGAGCACAGGAAGCTGTCTTGCACTGGGTGAGACTATTGGTCCATCTACCCCAGTATTGTCTACACTGACTGGCATGAGCTTTCTGGGATTTCAGACCAGGATCTATCCCAGCCTTACCTAGAGATGCTGGGATTGAACCTGGGACCTTCTGCATGCAAGCAAATGCTCCAGCACTTAGCTATGGCTCTTCTCCAATGCTTTGGGAGGTAGAATGACCAGAGATACCTGCTGAAATTCCCTTTTTACAATTATTAGAGGTGCAGAGGTCTAATCCTCACTTACACCTGGCCATTGTAGATTGTCTTTGAATTTATTTTAAAATTTATTGTTAAAAAACCCCTCAAATCACTTATATAGTCACATTTCGATACTGATATATTTTCTGCTGCTGTTGCTGCTATCTTAGTAATTTGACTAATTTGTGAAAGGTTCATTAACTAAATGTAGATATTTTTGTGTAACTGGTCATTTATGGGAGGAATGCTTTTCATACATTACAATATTGCAATGTCTGTTAGCATGCTAATACCTGATAACTGCTATATCGTGTGTTCAGTAAATTTAGGATTGTTTCTGGTGTACGTATATATTTATGATTTGTTTACTGTTCTTGTGAGCTGCTTTAACTATGATTTGGGGAAGTAATGTATTTGTTTTCTCTGGCTTATAGAAACAACAAATGCAATACCTGAGTTACTACTGCAGTCTTTATCTTTTTTACTTTGGGATTTTCCAAAATTTTGGTATGTTGGCCCTTTATATACTGTACATAGTTGCGTATGTGCCTGAAGTCCAACAGTAAGAGCACAATTCAGTAAAAGGCAGTTTTGAGTATTTCTCATTAAAAGCAATGGAGTGGGAATCATGAGTCAACCTGAATTTGTTGGACTTATTTATTTGGAAATTGCCCCTCAGGGGCAGAGTTGTGGCTTAGTGGTTAGAGCACACGCTTTTTTTGTAAAAGCTCCCGGGTTTGATCCCATGTGTCTCTGGAGAAGGCCAGGAGAGCCTGAAATCTTGGAGATCCACTGGCCGACAATATTGACAGTATTGAGGACCAATGGTTTGACTTGGTACAAGGCAGCTTATTAAAAGGTAAAGGGACCCCTGACCATTAGGTCCAGTCGTGGCTGACTCTGGGGTTGCAGCACTCATCTTGCTTTATTGGCTGAGGGAGCTGGCGTACAGCTTCTGGGTCATGTGGCCAGCATGACTAAGCCGCTTCTGGAACCAGAGCAGCGCGCGGAAACACCGTTTACCTTCCCGCTGGAGCGGTTCCTATTTATCTACTTGCACTTTGACGTGCTTTCAAACTGCTAGGTTGGCAGGAGCAGGGGCCGAGCAACAGGAGCTCACCCCGTCACCGGGATTCAAACCGCCAACCTTCTGATCAGCAAGTCCTAGGCTCTGTGGTTTAACCCACAGCGCCACCTGCGTCCCAGGCAGCTTATTATGTTCCTATAAATATGTTTTCTTGCTCATGGCCTGCTAAAATGAAATGAATGACATATGTACAAGGCTGCAACAGTGCCCATGTTCAAGTAACCGTTCATTATAACTGGGGATGTTCAGGAGAACAGCAGATTGTGAACAGTCACAAGCAGACGGTGTCATTTAAGAATAACTTTAAAGTTTCACATGTAAATGTTAAGCTTCCCGCTTAATCTTCATTTTAACATTATTGATACTGCTGAATGCCAGTTGTCGAGCAGCAGAGATGCTCATGAAGTCCTTCTGAGCCAGGCATGGATATGAACTTAGAGGGTTTATAAAAGCCAGGCCTAGAGGAAAAGCAAGCTTCTCAAAGTCCCCTCCAAATTCTCTGTCTCAGAGGAAAATCTAAGCTGGAGAAGAATTCATGGTTTCTCCCTGCCTGCCCTTCTCTCTCTCTCTCTCTCTCTCTCTCTCTCTCTCTCTGTGTGTGTGTGTGTGTGTGTGCTTGTGGTGGAACATCGGTGCAAATTTCATCAAGACTTACAGTGGGTGATAGAGTTAATTACCAGTATTTGGCTTTTTAATTTAATTTAATTATTTTATTACTATCATATCTTCTGGATGTTGAAGCTTTTAAACTGTCTTCTGGCTACTTGCTGAGTTAGATGTATCTTGGTCCAGTCTAGCAAAATGGTTGTATGTTCATATTTGTCCATAAAGGCTGTCTTCACTATGACACATTACATATTACATTACAATGAACTTAAGAAAATCCCTGCTTCATCTAGTTCACCAACTGGATGCTTATGAGACATCCACAATCAGGGCATTAAGGCGATAAGGTTCCAGACAGCCTGTTTGTTGGCAGGAAGCATTTAGAGAGGGCCCTGGGAAGCTTTCAAGCAAGTCTGAAGGTCCTCACCCCTGTGTTTCATGGCCAGCGGTTCGAATCCCCGTGACAGGGTGAGTTCCCGTTGCTCGGTCCCTGCTCCTGCCAACCTAGCAGTTCGAAAGCACGTCAAAGTGCAAGTAGATAAATAGGTACTGCTCTGGCGGGAAGGTAAACAGTGTTTCCATGCACTGCTCTGGTTCACCAGAAGTGGCTTAGTCATGCTGGCCACATGACCCGGAAGCTGTATGCCGGCTCCCTCGGCCAGTAAAGTGAGATGAGCGCTGCAACCCCAGGGTCGGCCACGACTGGACCTAATGGTCAGGGGTCCCTTTACCTTTACCTTTACCTGCCTAGGGACCTTGGGGTAAAGTAGGGTAATCATCATCAACAACAACAATGGTTCAGCAGCATGGCTATCCTATCCCCCAAAACATTGAGCAGTTTCCCCCATTTCCTCCTGTATTAGAGTCATAGGAGATACTGCATTATTGCCCCTTTGGAAACATCTCGCAATGGCTGCAATGAGCTTGTGCAATCCACTTTCAGCCTGTGGTGGGTTACTCCCCCCCCCCACCAACTTGAAGACTAAAAGACATTTATTTTTATTATTGTTTTGGTAAGCCTCCCTTCTCTTTCCCCAATGAAATATATCCAAAGCGATGGAGAAATGCCATGAGAACAGCTCATTCCTGACCACCATAAATCAAAGGCAGTATTTTTTTTAATCCACTTTCTTTCTGCACATTGCCAAGAGAGCCGTACCACGTAATAAAGAGGGTGCACGTGGCTGTGCGATGATGGATGGAGGCCTGCGAGCATTTCATCAGCCTAAACTAACAATGAAAGGCCACCAGCGGCCTACAGATTACTTTGGGCTCCCTAAATATTATTCCAAATCATCACTTTGCTGTTGACTAAAAGCATGCAGCAGCACCGTGGAGATAGAGTCTCTTGATTACGAGGGGGCTGCGAAAACTCCCTTTAAAATGATGTCAAAACCCCAGGGATATATAAATCTTTATGTCTAGAATGTTTGCGTGCTTATATATTTATAGCTAGACCAGGTTCAAGCCATCATTGAAATATGCCATTTTAAAGCAGGTTGTTGGTGTTGTGCTTTTTCATCTCTATATAAATAGAACTGGCAAGGCTATGCTGTACTCAAGGAACAAAACCAGCTAGTTGGGGTTCTTCGTTATTAGACTACAGCTGATTCCTCCATTAGTTTTACCACCTTTTCTCCACCTGCCACTTATCAGACAGCTTGTTGTCTGAGCAAATATTGTAATTTTATGTATTTAATGTATTAGTCTCATTTCATGCTTGACAGTCGCTACTATAGCTGTGTTTCTGATGTCGCTGAAGTTGCCCTCTTATGTCACTGTAAGGGAACAAAGTAATTTTATAGTTGGAATCTCCATTTAATTAGCAGTCTTTTTGAGGAGCTGATGCCATGGTCCTATTTACGCTGTGTTGGCAAACAGCAGAAATGAGCAATCCTTAGCCCCAAATGATGTATCCGTTGTTGGGTTGTGCCATTTTCTGACCATATAGACAGGGAGACATAATCAAAAGCTCTCCATTCATGGACAAAATTAGGACATGTAGGAGAAAGACAGGAGAAAGATGCTCCTGCCATGCTTATGTTATGTGAACATTATGTATCTCCTTTTTAAAAAAAAGTGTGGTGGAGACACTGACATTCGAACCCATAATTCTCAGCCCCTCTACAACCTTCCAAGTGTTGCATAGTCCTGCATGTGACCCTGTTGATCAAGCAGCATGGCTCTGAATGTGTAGGATTAGACCAGGGGTCAGCAAACATTTTCAGCAGGGGGGCGGTTCACTGTCCCTCAGACCTTGTGGGGGGCTGGACTATATTTTTTCGGGGGGGGATGAATTTCTATGCCCCACAAATAACCCAGAGATGCATTTTAAATAAAAGGACACATTCTACTCATGTAAAAACATGCTGATTCCTGGACCGTCCGTGGGCCAGATTGAGAAGGCAATTGGGCCGGATCCGGCCCCCGGGCCTTAGTTTGCCTACCCATGGATTAGACCATGTGCGAATTGCATCACTGGAGACATAAATGATGAGCCATATTGTGCCACAGAACATAATAAGTGTTTTGTAGCTGGATCTGGTCAAATGCCCATCTTGTCCAACATCCTGATTTCACAAGGGCCAGCCAGATACCTTTATCCACAGTCAGGACCTTAGCAGAACATCAGTCTCCTCACTTGCAATTCTCAACAGCTCATATTCAGAGGAGACACCGTTGATGGAATCTTTTGAGGAGTTGGAGATGTGGAAGGATGTGTGGATCCAGAATTGGCCTCCACAGTCACTTACGGGCTCATTGTTAAAACCGTGTTTATGGAAGACAATCTTACTCGGCTACGAGTTATCGCCAAAGAAGAAGATTCAGAGGCACACCGACTCCAGCACTTGAGGTTCAGCATAGTCATCATGGCATGTAGCCATTGATTTTGTCTATTCTTCTTTCAAAGCCACCCAATTCAGTGGCCATCACTAGAGAAATCCATAGTTTAACAATGTGTTGAGTGAAGAAGTATCCCCTTTTATCTCTCCTGAATTTCCCACTATTAAGCTTAACTGGATGACCCTTAAGCTCTACGATAATGAAAGAGGGATGAAAGCTCCCTCTCCACTTCTCCACACCGTGGATGAAGCAAAGGACAAGAGGACGCTTTCCGCATGTCATGCACAGAAGTGGATCAGGCATTCAGCCAAATCTCACTTCAGCCTGGGAGCTTTTGTATGAGCTGCTTAGCCGAGACTCATTTTCTTAGCTCTGTGTGGCTTGGTTTATAAGGGCAGGGGTAGCCACTGGGGTTCCTTCCAGATGTTATGGGCTACAACCAAATCATCACAGACAATTGGCCATGCTGGCTGGGGCTGATGGGAACTGGGGTATGGGATGGAGGAGAAATTTGGTTTGCCTCCATCACTTGCTCTTCCTGAAACAATGCACAGCTAGCCTTCCAAATCCACACTTCTCTGAATTTTGCAATGCAGTTCTCCAAGCTGCCCCCAACCCCTGCACATAAAAATGCATTTATTAGAGGGAAAGTAAATTAGAAATGCACATTTTGTGAGAATAAAATGCATGATAACATGCTTGCAGAAATGTTTGCCTGAGAATAAATGCACACTAAAATGGCAAATTTCCGTGAGGATTTTCAAAGTAATGCAGAAATGTGGCAGACTGACCTTAAGACTTATGAGAGAAAGTAAAATAGACAGATTTGCCCATCCCTAATTGGAGACTGCAATAATTACAGGGATCTATTATGGCTACCCCTGGTTGAGATTGATGGTTCATCATACTGAAGCTCATTTAGCCACCAGTGAACCTCTTGGTTAATCATTGCAACACACATTGCTTGCATGAACCAGTAGTTCAGTTTCAAGACAGTGGCAGTTATTTCTAGGTAAGTAGTATTTGTTTACCCCCTAAAAAAAGAATCTGATCCAGATTTATAAAATTATTTATTTGTTTCATTTGTTTAACATGGGGAAAGTGCAGTGAAATAGTGGCCCCCACCCTACGCTCTAGTACCACTAGAAATTTGACTCATCCAATGAATTGGAATGGAAGTGAATTTAGGACTGAGGAAATAAAATCTGTCCCCTTCCCCCAAAGCAAAATTTGTGGAATTTGTTGTCACCGTATGAACTCTAAAGAGGGATTGTGTACAGTCATGGTGGGTAAAGCCAAGGTCCAAGCCATTTCTGGCATATTCAGAGGGCCTTGAATGAGTTGGGAACACGCAGCCATGGATCACTGCGAGTTGGGTTGGGTTGGCCCAGAGTGGTCCGTAGCTGTCAGGAGGCAGGACATCATGCTGGAAGGAGAGGCAGGCAGGATGAAAAGAAGGCCAAGAGCTACCTGACTGGCGACTGCGTCTACCTGGAACCAGGTAGGCCCAGTGCCTTCTTCCTGCCTGATGTCTATAGGACCAACAACTGTTGAGTGGAAGCATGGGGGGAAGCAACCTGTGGGTTTCAGGTGCTACTTCTCAAGCAGCTTTCCTGCTTCTGAAGCAACAATACACAGGATTGAATCCTCCTACTAAAACAGCTGTCCGATCCTGTGTGGGGCTGGTCACTACTTATCTTACCGTGCACGGTGCTGGCGGCTAATCCCTACATATAAAGTAAGTTGCTGGGAAGGACTAGCAGTGGCACTGCAAAGCAGGAGAATGTGATACTGTGGGGTGCCATTTACCTCCTGATCTTCTTAACAGGTTTTTAAAGGGTTTTGTTGTTTAGTCGTTTAGTCGTGTCTGACTCTTCATGACCCTATGGACCAGAGCACTCCAGGCACTCCTGTCTTCCACTGCCTCCCGCAGTTTGGTCAAACTCATGCTGGTAGCTTCAAGAACACTATCCAACCATCTCGTCCTCTGCCGTCCCCTTCTCCTTGTGCCCTCCATCTTTCCCAACATCAGGGTCTTTCCCAGGAAGTCTTCTCTTCTCATGAGGTGGCCAAAATATTGGAGCCTCAGCTTCACTATCTGTCCTTCCAGTGAGCACTCAGGGCTGATTTCCTTCAGAATGGATAGGTTTGATCTTCTTGCAGTCCATGGGACTCTCAACCCTTAGTAATAATAAAAAGGCCCTCTCTCTGAATTGTTTCAGAGACACATCCAGAACGAGGTGGTTGTGGTCCTTCCACCCAGGGTGGCATAGGATAAATTGCCCTGCACAGCCCTAAAATATGCTATTTCCAGGATCAGAGGTACAATATCACATAGTATCATTATGTGGGTGGACCAGGAGGGACAAAGCTATTGCTTATGGGTTTCTGGGGAGGCATAAGTTTCTTCACTGCACTAGGCAAGCTGCCTGGCTGGGTAGGCTGTTTAGTTTGACTCAGCAGAGCTCCTCTTGCATTCTTATGAACCAATTACTACATGATTAGCCACTTGGTAGTTACTTTGCCCTGGGCACCTATCCTATCTTATTTCATCCATGGCTGATCAAAAGGCGATGGCTTTTCTGATGCGCACAGGCTGTGCGTTGTTTATTTTTTTATTGCCGTCTGCAATGCTCAAGAGCAAACAATTGGCAATAAGTTACCAGGGAGGACCCATCTGAAACGCTGGGCTGTCTCCCGATCCAAGCAGCAGAAAAGCAGGCAGAGCTTGAACAGTGTGTAGCATAACTATTAACCAGCAGTCATTCATTGGTATGTAAATAAGGACTACCTGCAATTACATTAAAGGCCTGAATGGAAATGGTTGGGGTTTTTTAGGTGCAGATGATTACACACACACACACACACACACACACACACACACACAAACACACAGAGAGAGAGAGAGAGAGAGAGAGAGAGAGAGAGAGAGAGAGAGAGAGACTGCCTTATATAAGTCAGACTATTTGCCCATCCAGTTCAGTATTATTTGCACTCAAAGGGAGTCACTCTCCAGAATTTCAGACTGGGATCTCTTCCTGCTCTACCTAAGATGCTGGTGATTGAAGCTGGAACCTGGAATGTCTCCACCCCCATTGTTCAGCCCAGACACTGAAGTCAAGCTCCAAGGACCTTCTGGCAGTTCCCTCCCTGTGAGAAGTGAGGCTACAGAGAACCAGGCAGAGGGCCTTCTCGGTAGTGGTGCCCGCCCTATGGAGCGCCCTCCCATCTGATGTTTTATCACTTTATTATTATTATTATTATTATTTCATTAATTCTATTGGGAGCTGCCCAGAGTGGTGGGGTATAAATAAATTATTATTATTATTATTATTATTATTATTATTATTATTATTATTATTCTGCATACCAAGCAAATGTTCTACCACTGAGCTATGACCCTTCCCAAGTGGATTTTAGGCCATGGGTGGTGAGAAGAAATGTGTTTATCCATCCATCTCATTTTGTGTTGTTTTCAAAGCATTGACTTGTTTAGAATTCTCATCCATTACATCCTGGTGCCAATCCTTACGGCTCTATAGAAGTTTGCATGTTGTTGGTTTTCCCCCCTCTATAGTATATCGACAAAGCGTGTTCTCACTAAAGGAGAGCACGTGTTGCGGATGGGGCCTAGCAAGACACCCCGTAGTTGCCAGGCAGGATAAGATAGAGAGGCCTGGCAAGGATTGGCTGTTTGAGTTGCTGGGATAAAATTGATGTTGCCAATTTGGGGGTGGGAACAGGTTATTTAAACAAGGTTCACAGCAAGCTGCTTTCTCTTTCAATGTGGGAACCGGATCACATGGAGCACTTGGACTGTCTGGAGGACAGTGATGCAATCTTCTCATTGTCTGGTTACATTTCTTTATTTCTTTATTTCCCCTTTCTTTTAATCCTCTCTAGTCCCTTAAATAATTTAATTCCCCCCTTTTCCTGTTCGATTTCCTACCCCACCTCTTACCCTGCCCTGTGGGAAGATTCTCCCTTTATCTGTGGCTTGCCTTTCCCAATAGGGAGAGAGCCCCCGTTAGGGGCTTTCTTTCGCAAAAAGGTTTCCCCCATTTCTCCTGTTGTAAATTGTGGGGCTAGTCAGGGCTTTTCCCAGCTTAGCTGGAATCACTTTCGTTTATAGCACCCCCGAAGGCTGGCTTTATTTGAGTGTGTGCAGCGCTGTTGGCCAAATTTTAATCTAGCCTTGGGCGGGAGCACTATTTTGAGTTCCTTTAATATTGCTATGAGACTAAGATTCTCAAGAGCAGAGGCAGGGAGTCCTATTTGGCCTGCACATAACTTCCAAGCCTAAGTCTGCTACAGGTAGCAGTTAATTGTTAAGTCTCTGACCTCTCTATAAGAATGTACCTGCTTGCAGGCTCAGTTGCTGCTAATGTGTATCTGAGGCAGACAGTGCGGCAGAGGCTCTCTGTGCCTCCAATGACTATGAGCACTCTGTATATGCTCTTCAACTATGCTGTTTCTGAACAAGTTTATTTTCGTTAAGTTTGTTTTGCCCTGATAGTGGCGACTGCCATTTTAGGGACGAGCCATTGTGGGTTAGTGGCTAAAGTGTAGGACTAGGACCTGGAGACAGGGTTCATATCCCCCTCTTAGCCATTGTTATAACAAAACAAAACAAACTGCTCCTTTTGGGCTATTCTCTTGCTGGGTAGTTCGGCCCATTGGTGATAAAAGAACTTTGGGTTTCTTGAAGGGGTGCTTCCCTCTAAAAGGGCAAGCAGGGGTACCTGGACAAGCTGTGGGCTACCTCAACTCTGCTATTTCACTGGAAACATTTATGCCTGGCCTAGCACGTGATCCTAGGGCTTTGCCCTAGAATTCGATGGCCTGGAAGCGTTTCCGGCCTGAATAGTGTCCCCATGTGGTCCATGAAGCATTGGTTTCATCGGTTCCTTACATTGTTTAGTTTTCGCGGACTATGACAGGGCTTTTGCAGATGCCTCAAGAGCTTGCCTCTCCTGCAGGGGATGACTTGCGGACAGCCAGGTGCCTTCTTCCAGAAGGAAGCATTTTTGAAGGCTGCAATCCAGGAGGAGGGCAAAGAGGAGCAGGGATGATGATTCAGACATCACCTTGGACGTCTACAGGGGTCAGGGTGAGGCTGTCCTGGGTCTTTAGGGATCATCCTGGATAGCTCAGCTGGTCAGCGCATAGTGCCGGTAATGCCTAGGTTGCAGGATTGGTCCCTATATGGGACAGCTGCATGCTCCCCCATTGCTCTACCTGGACACTTAGGTCCAGTGTCGAAGGCCTTTTGGTGGTTCCCTCACTGCGAGGGATGTAACAGGCGCCACGTTTGCAATATGCAAGCGGGAGAAAGCACCTTTGCGTGCCCGCATTGCAGTTTGCTCTGTGCGTTGCAGGGCACAGCACTGCATGGGCTGCATTTGCATTGCATTGTGTGAGAGATTTGCATTTGCATTGCACGGAGGTTGTGTGCATTGTACGGAGGGTGTGTGTGCATTGCACGGAGTGTGTAGTTGCATTGCACGGAGTGTGTTGTTGCATTGCACGGAGTGTGTGGGTGTGGGCGCATTGCACGGAGTGTGTAGTTGCATTGCACAGAGTGTGTGTGCATTGCACGGAGGGTGTGTGCATTGCACGGAGGGTGTAGTTGCATTGCACAGAGTGTGTTTTTTGCATTGCACAGAGTGTGTGTGCATTGCACGGAGTGTGTAGTTGCATTGAATGGAGGGTGTGCAGTGCACAGAGTGTGTAGTTGCATTGCACAGAGTGTGTGTGCATTGCACGGAGGGTGTAGTTGCATTGCACAGAGTGTGTTTTTTGCATTGCACAGAGTGTGTGTGCATTGCACGGAGTGTGTAGTTGCATTGAATGGAGGGTGTGCAGTGCACAGAGTGTGTAGTTGCATTGCACAGAGTGTGTAGTTGCATTGCACAGTGGGTGTGGGCGCATTGCACGGAGTGTGTAGTTGCATTGCATGGAGTGTGTAGTTGCATTGCACGGAGTGTGTAGTTGCATTGCACGGAGTGTGTAGTTGCATTGCACGGAGTGTGTAGTTGCATTGAACGGAGTGTGTAGTTCCACTGCACGGAGCGTGTAGTTGCATTGCATGGAGTGTAGTTGCATTGCATGGAGGGTAGTTGCACTGCACAGTGTGCATTTTTGCATTGCACGGAGTGTGTAGTTGCATTGAACGGAGTGTGTAGTTGTGTTGCATGGAGTGTGTAGTTGCATTGCACAGAGTGTGTGTCTGAAAAGGAAGCTGGCTCGGCGGCAGCTTTGTCGGAACTTCTTTAGGGGTTCTGGCCAGTGTCGGCCCTGTAAATTTACGTATTATGATGGCAGCACAAGATGCCCCCTGCCCAAGCGGGGGCTGGAAGCTGGCAAGCAATAGCTCAATACCTTTTGCCCATATTCCCATTTTATTTAGGGATCCAGATGGATATCGTTTGCTAAAACATACCACTTGCCTATGGAGAAGCTGTCTGCCTTGAAGGAAGTTATTTTGTAATACTTCCTCTGTAGCAAGTGATGCTTCATCAGATCCGATCTTGCTGGGTCACTTAATTAATCTTGCATGCAGAGTGATTGCCCCAGGCCGCCCCTTCCCTTTCCACTAGGCCAGGCGGCTTGAGGTCCCCTTACCTTTCTCATACATGCAATGGGATCTCATGCAATGGTTGCAATTCCTAAATGTATGCAATAGTAGTTGGCCATGGCAGGATACCTGGAACTTGCACAGGGATTTTCAGGTTCATGCTGATGCTGGATCTTTGCCCTTTGGTTTTTTATTTCAGGGGCTGCTGGTGTGCAAAGCCATGGTCTCAAGCCCGGTATGGTGAGGCAATCATGTGACCTAACTTTTCTTGAGTTTTCCCCATTGTAGTAGCAGTTCACATGTGGCCCGAGGAGTTCAGTGAACATCAGATCTGCTTTTGGTCTGATAACCAGGTAGTGGTGAGCGTCTTGGCAAAACAGTCCTCACGCTCCAGCAGAGTCTCCGCCCCTCCGCTCACGCTTTTGAGCTGCGCCGCTTAAGGTTTAATATTGTGCTTTCTGCTCTCCTGATTACGGGATCCTCTGATGATGTCACTGACACTCTATCCCATTTTCAGATGGAGCGCTTCGGATCCTGGGCTCCAGACACTCAGCTACTGCCAGACTTTTCCAGACCACCTGTGGCATTTTGACAACAATTAGTAATTACAGAGAGCAGCAGCTTCCATTTCCCCTTCTGCTTTTAGCTCTTATGAGAAGGCCTGGATGGATTTCTTAGCCTTAAGCTGGCAGTCCTTGGCCATTCAGATGAACTGGCCCCCATCCTCTGAGCAGATCCTGCAGTATTTGGTCCACCTGCTGCAGATTGGGCATGCTGTTATAACTATAAGAATTCAGTCCGCTGCAATGTCTGTTATACTGAAGCTTTATTTTTCAGAGACCCTTGTATAAAGTTTGTAGTGCACAGGGCCTTGGAAGGTTGGAATAGGCTCCAACCTCATAGGACAGTGGGCAGGAAGTCGGTCAATTTTACCTATGCAGTATCTGCAACAAGTTAAAGCTTATCTGCTGGTAAAAGATCAAGGCGAGACTCCTTTCAGTATTCCATTGCATTTTGGTGCACTGAGGGTTGGGGAAATGGTTGTTGGAGCCAGCATGGGGCTGAGAGTCTGGAGGCTTATTGCTTCAGGACTTTTCCTTATCTGCTTTGGAGCTTGTCGTTAGAGTTGGGAACTCTAAAACAGTCTTAGTGGGCAGGAGTGCCACAATCAGGCTTCCCTTACAGGTGAGGAGGGCCCTTGCCCGGTTATGGATAACAGAATATTTGGCTTTATTCCCTGGGGGCTGGCCTGCTCCTGGTGCATGAAAATGGGTTCCCGTTAGCCAGGCATCAATGTGCTTACGTTGTGCACCAGTTATTACGGCCTGCAGCTTGCTTACCGCTGAACATGCCTCATTCCTTACGATTAGGTGCTGCTGCAAAGGCTGCACACTGGGGGCCTGTCAGTAGACAGGATTGTGAATACGGGTCATTGGAAGTCTGACGCTGACAAGGGTTATATCAGGAAGTGTCACAATGATGTCTGTGCTGATGCTTGTCTGTTGTTTCCTTTTTTCATAGGGGCAGCTGTGCGCATTTGGGCCACAGCATTGTACACTTGGCTGGCAAGCGCGCTGACGAGTCTGGACTGGGGCGCCATCTCAGTCTTCCTGCCCAGGTGAACATATACTGGATGTCCAGATGGGGAATGCTTTGGGAGGAGATCCTTCCTTTGGTGCGGTCAAGTGTGACCTGTGCAGGTCCTCCCGCAGTGCTGGTGGTACAGCTAGGCGAGAATGATTTGCCGTCTTCCTCCAGCATAAGTTTGCATTCCTGCATGCAAGAGGGCTTGGTTCGAGTTGATGGCAGCTCTCCCTGGACTCAAAATAATTTAAGGCATTGGTTCAAGGTGATCTGGAGGGGAGGTTGGAGCACCTGTCCCCTCCAATGTGCAAAGATATTCCATTAAAGGAATCCAAGGATTTGCCATGCTTTTGTCAACCCCTTTCGAGGGGTAGGGCCACGCAAGAGTCCCTGGGAGCATTTGGGGTGAGCTTGAGTCTGATCCTGGTTCATTGCTCCCCAACGATGTTTGCTTGTACTGACGATATGGTGGGGCCCAGTCGTCAGTGCTGCCCTGCTGAGGTCAGGTGCAGCTAGTTGGGAACCAATGCCTAGACAAACTACCACCGAGCAGGCCAGAAAGCATGTTAATATGGCGGTGGAAAATAAAATAAAATAAATAAAGTAAATAAAATAAAATAACAAATAAAATAAAATAGGCCCTTGCTTTAGGTGGCTCTGTGATATTGCACCATGCTGTTTTCTTCAAGGCTGTTGCCCTCTTTAGGGCAGATGGGGCGCATCTTTCCCCTATGGGGTACAACACCTGGCGGGATGCGATTGCCTTGGGATTCATTGCTCCCCCACAATGTTTGCTGGTACTGACGATATGGTGGGGCCCAGTCGTCAGTGCTGCCCTGCTGAGGTCAGGTGCAGCTAGTCGGGAACCAATGGCTGCTTGTACTGACGATATGGTGGGGCCCAGTCGTCAGTGCTGCCCTGCTGAGGTCAGGTGCAGCTAGTCGGGAACCAATGGCTGCTTGTACTGACGATATGGTGGGGCCCAGTCGTCAGTGCTGCCCTGCTGAGGTCAGGTGCAGCTAGTCGGGAACCAATGGCTGCTTGTACTGACGATATGGTGGGGCCCAGTCGTCAGTGCTGCCCTGCTGAGGTCAGGTGCAGCTAGTCGGGAACCAATGCCTAGACAAACTACCACCGAAGAGGCCGGAAAGCATGTTAATAAGGCAGGGGAAAATAAAATAAAATAAAAAATAATAAAGTAAAATAAAATAGGTCCTTGCTTCAGGTGGTTCCGTGATTTTGCACCCTGTGATTACCTTCAAGGCTGCTGCCCCCTTTAGGGTGCATCTTTCCCCTATAGGGAACGACACCTGGTTGGCTACGGTTGCTTTGGGATTGAAGGAAGGGTTGCATTTGTGAGTGGTTTGGCGGTGAGCTAAGGCTCTGTGGCGGTTAGGCATTGGTTTAAATTGGTTGGTGGAGGGGTATGGATTGGCTGTGCCTGCCCCTCCAATGCTGCTGCTGCTGCACGGGAATTCCGTTAAAGGAATTCAGGGGCTTACCATTCTTTCGTCCAAACCCCTGGAATCGGGTGCGGGCCGCGTAAGCCCCTGGGAGCATGCGGGGAGAAGCTGAGGGTCTGTGTCGCAGCTCCAGTTATCCCTGATCTTGTTCCTCCACACTGGCTTTCGCTGGAATCCGGGAGTCAGTGCTGTCCCCCAAGGCGGGGGGGACAGATAGTCATAACCAATGCCTAAGCAACCACTCACAATTTGTATGTTAATAAAGTTGTGGCCAAAATTATGCCAAAAACCTTAAACAAAAATTTATGAGTGATGTGTGAGTTATTGGGGTAGGGGTGTTTTGTGGGACCTCAGCACGCAAAGCGTGTTCTCACTAAAGGAGAGCACGTGTTGCGGATGGGGCCTAGCAAGACACCCCGTAGTTGCCAGGCAGGATAAGATAGAGAGGCCTGGCAAGGATTGGCTGTTTGAGTTGCTGGGATAAAATTGATGTTGCCAATTTGGGGGTGGGAACAGGTTATTTAAACAAGGTTCACAGCAAGCTGCTTTCTCTTTCAATGTGGGAACCGGATCACCCGCCCTCCCTCCCTTTTGGGCTTCTGCTTTGACCTTGCTATGCCTGTCATGGGGTCGTCCGCCTTGGTGCGGGGGCCTGGTAGGAATTTTTCCATTTGGCTGATTAGTGTGTGCCATTTGGTTTTTGCCTACTGCGTAGCAAATCGTCACAACTTGTAAGGTTGGCGGTTAGGCATTGGTTTAAATTGGTTGGTGGAGGGGTATGGATTGGCTGTGCCTGCCCCTCCAATGCTGCTGCTGCTGCACGGGAATTCCGTTAAAGGAATTCAGGGGCTTACCATTCTTTCGTCCAAACCCCTGGAATCGGGTGCGGGCCGCGTAAGCCCCTGGGAGCATGCGGGGAGAAGCTGAGGGTCTGTGTCGCAGCTCCAGTTATCCCTGATCTTGTTCCTCCACACTGGCTTTCGCTGGAATCCGGGAGTCAGTGCTGTCCCCCAAGGCGGGGGGGACAGATAGTCATAACCAATGCCTAAGCAACCACTCACAATTTGTATGTTAATAAAGTTGTGGCCAAAATTATGCCAAAAACCTTAAACAAAAATTTATGAGTGATGTGTGAGTTATTGGGGTAGGGGTGTTTTGTGGGACCTCAGCACGCAACAGAGTAGATCAACTTAACCTAAAGTGGAGTGTAATTGTGTTACGAGATGTGTGAGTCTTGCAACGTGGTGGCAATTCTGGTGATAATTGCACTTTTAAAGAGTGTTACATTGGTGAGCTCTCTATTGATTTTCGACTTAGGGAGGGTTGGAATACTTTACTCTTCGTATAGCAGGCCAATATTGTGAGATTTAGGAAAGGGGGGAAGATCTGCTCCAAGGACTGTTTGTGTTTTTGTTTTCATGTGAAATGCAGACAAACTCGGGGGGCCTTATTCCTCTGTTGATACGACTGATAAGTAAGAGGGCTCGGTTTTCTCTTAATGTCTTAATATCTCTATTACAATTCTCAAAACAAATCTAAAAATCATGGCGATAACATATTTATTAATTAACAACATGATAAGCAGGTATAACGCGGGTGGCACTGTGGGTTAAACCACAGAACCTAGGACTTGCTGATCAGAAGGTCGGCAGTTCGAATCCCCTAGACAGGGTGAGCTCCCGTTGCTCGGTCCCAGCTCCTGCCAACCTAGCAGTTCAAAAGCACACCAAAGTTCAAGTAGATAAATAGGTACTGCGCCAGCAGCAAGGTAAACGGCGTTTCCGTGCACTGCTTTGGTTCGCCAGAAGCGGCTTAGTCATGCTGGCCACATGACCCGGAAGCTGTACGTCGGCGCCCTCGGCCAGTAAAGCGAGATGAGCGCCGCAACCCTAGAGTCGGTCATGACTGGACCTAATGGTCAGGGGTCCCTTTACCTTTATCTATAAGCAGCTTAAATCAAACAGTATAAAATATTGAAATGCTGATAACATTAACAAACTTCTTTTAAAATGGTCAGTTCAATAAAATGGTCAAAATATAGTAAAATCAACAATGCAAAAAACAAATATGCATAAGAAAATTACATGCCTGGGTTGGCTTACCTGAAACTAAAATGTTTTTTGCAGGGACAGTGCAGTGAAGGGGACTGTCCAGTATTAATACCATGGTGCTTCAGAGCGTGGGTGCTGCCATCAGCTCTTCATATGCAGTGGTGTAGCATGGAGGGGCATAGGGGTGGTTGCCCTGAGTGCAAAATTGTTAGGGATGCAAAATTTCAACACCTGGTGCTACCTCAATACAGCTGTGTGCTTCTGTCGCTGGGCTCTGTTGAAAACGGCTTCTCCATGTGAACCAGGAAGTGACCTCTACTCAAAGTAGAACGTATCTTCTTTTCTTATCTCTGCGGCTGCAATCTGCTGGGTGACGTGGATGCCATTAGGCAGTTGAATGTGCATGTGTGCTCCCTTTGTTTCCCTCGCCATGGCTCCAGGCACTGGTAACCCCTGCTACACTACTGCTCCTATGTAATATATTCAGTAGTAATGGCCACAGTGTATAAAGTAATATGCAGTTTGCCATAATGATGGGAATGTAAAAGGCCTTGGGGCCCTTTCAGAAGTTTGGGCAGCTGGGGAGGCTGAAGAATGCTGGGGGAGATGGGGAGAGGTACAGATGCTATCCTGGGCTGCCTCACAACCAAAAGGTATTCTCAAATCCTTGAGACTGAGGCTGATGAATGGAAGCCTCTTTTATTTATTTATCATTTCTATTTGAACATTTACAATCCGCTCTTTCATAAAATAGAACACATAGGCTCTCCACAAATAAAATGCAATAACATCAATCTATGAAAACCTAGAAAACTTAAGTAAAAACATCCTGGAGCCAGCTTTGCTTCTGGAAATTTAACAGCGTAGATTGAGAGAGAAGGAAAAGCAGGGCTTTTTTTTGTAATATCAGCTTAAATAAATTTCAGTGTTCAATTTGGTAGCTATGTTATTAATGTGAGCAACCAACAGCACTCCATTTTCCCTTAAACTAGGAGCTGCATTATTTAGCACTTGCTACGACAAATAATGTGCAAGACAGGAAGGGGTTGGCATTTATAGCAATGGGTATACAAGTGGGATGTCTTGTAGGTTATGTAGCACAATTTAGTCAAATAAGCTAAACAATTTAAGGTGTGAGTCATGACCTTTAAAGCCATTAAAGGCTTGGAAATAGGTTTCGTGAAGCACGGAATACATCTGCGCCCATGCAAACCTTCCACAGATTTGAAATCAGTGACAAAGGCTGCACTCCAGGGAGAGCCAGCATGGCTGTTTCCAGCCACAGTTGAACACCAACTCCCATCAGCCCAAAGGAGCATGGCCAATGGTTTGGGAATATGGGAATTGTAGTCTCAACAGTGGACAGCTCCACATTAGCAACTCCTGTTGCCTTCGTATGTCCTCTAAGGAGAAAGGTTAGTCTGGTGGGTGTGAACAGGGTCCTTTTGGTAGAGGTCCCATGGTGTGGAGATATGATCAGCTTCCTCCTTGCTATCATTTAGGTGGGCTCCAAAATTGTTTCAGCAAAGTGCAGAGGTAGCGCATCTGTTTCACATGCAGATGTTTCCTGAACATCTAAGACCTTCTTGCAATGGTGTTGCACCAGAGAGAAAAGAGCCACTTTTCCAAGGTAAGAACAGGTGCCTGACTTTGGCAGGCTGCTAGAAGTGAATTCATGGGCCAAATCATGTGGCTTCATGGGCCATGGGCCCATAGACCTTTCGTCTAACTCTTCCACCAGCTTCTGCCTCTATGTGAGACTGTATGCAATTGCAATCTGTTTGTGGAGTGATGGGCTCCAGATTTTATGGGTGAACTTGTTGGCGCCAACCAAGTTTATGAGGGCATGGTTTTCAAAACCCGGTAACCACTAGAGAGAATTTAGAAAGAAATTGGTTAAATGAGCCTACTAGGTTCCTTTTGAAGTGATTAAAGACTAGCTGCTGCATATGTAAACCATTTGGAGATACGGAGGGAGAGAGGATTTTTCATAAATACAACATTGCCATTTAATAATTAATTATTAGCTTTGTAAGCTTTACAGAAAATCTAGAGGAACCATCTCCTTCAATTTTCCAAGTGGTATTTCCAAGGGAGTAATTAAATGTTGCATTCATTTATGTAGCTGTTGAGAAAGAACAATGTTTGCTCAAGGAACAGCTATGCCAAATGCAGCATATTTCAGGGTCATTTCTTCCAGTGTAATACGGCATTTGAGATGAATGAAGCTAAGTTCACTAGACATGATGAACTAAGTCAGGTGTCAGGGACTGTCAGGGTCTGAAAGGTCACTGATGAGTGAGCGTGTGGCCCCCCCATTTGCAGCAAGTGCTGCATAGAGCCCAGATCCTGGGACTAGCTGCCTAGATGCTAGACTGGTGTGCATGGTTATTTGGAGCTGTAGAATAACTGTGTTAGCTTTGCCAATAAAAAGTTAACTATCTGCTTTGCACCTTCCTTGGCTGGAGACTGCCCTTGACAGCAGGGGTGGAGGACCTCAGGGCCCTCTCTATTTCAGAACTCTCCTCAGGGTGTTTCTCCTCCCTAGACATACCATTTCTCCCCAGATCACACACCCATTGGACTTGTTTTGCATCTTTCTTGAGGGTTCTTGCATGGCTAGAATGTGTCTTTCAACTCTGATACAGTGTACCTCAGGTTAAGAACTTCATTCGTTCTGGAGGTCCGTTCTTAACCTGAAACTGTTCTTAACCTGAGGTACCACTTTAGCTAAGGGGGCCTCCCGCTGCCACCACGCCACTGCCGTGCGATTTCTGTTCTCATCCTGAGGTAAAGTTCTTAACCCGAGGTACTATTTCTGGGTTAGAGGAGTCTGTAACCTGAAGCGTCTGTAACCTGAAGCATCTGTAACCCGAGGTACCACTGTAATGACTTTTGCTTCCCTGGATGCAGGACACAGTGCTGTGTGTCTGCGTATGTAAACCGGTTTATTGGACAAAGGTAAATTTTACATTCCTTGTGCTGCCCATTTTCATCTTGGACTTGGCCCACCATTGCCATGTGGCCTACAGAAGTTTGCATAGAAAGGAATGTGTTTCTCGGGCTTGGGGCTGGGAGTTTCTCACTGTCTGAACCAGAGAATTAGAAAGCTTCTTCAATGGAAATTGGAGGTGATCATTTGCAACAGCATGGACCTCAACCAATGTTCCAACCAACTCTGATTGAGGCTGTAGCAGTGGAAGAGTTTAGTGTTCCTCCTTAGAATGTTTCCAGAATTAAAATCCTTCATCCCCAGCAACTATTTGCACTGTATGTAGTTGGTTGTTTTGTGTGTGTGTGCTGGGTGGTGTTGGTATATAAAATAAAGTTTAATCTGGAGAAAGTGGTACAGGGGAAAAGGGTAAAAATCTCCTCCTTTGGTGGCACAAAGCCTCACTCCAAACTGGGCCTTCCCTGTAACTGCTGGTAGCTTCTAAAAATCTCAGCATTCCTGTGTTGAGTCTGATTTGGCCCCACAAGTCTCTTTAAGTGAGGGGCAAGCTGTTTGAAAGCTCCCTGCAAGTACAGCTGTGAAAGTAAAAACTGTAGAACAGATTTCAAAGCACTTCTTTTAGGCATAATTTTCAGAATAATCACCAGTAGCGCTAGCAGGAACGATGTACGTCCCTTAAGAGGGAGAGATCTTCCGCTGATTAACTCCGGCCATTCCCAGCAGGTGTTCTCTGCATAGAAAGTAGCAGAGCTGAAAAGTACTTTGTTTTCTGAAATTTGCAAGCAGGGCTTCACAGCAGATGGACTGAAAAAGTCACAGCCTACCGTCTGCCCCCTCCTTGTCCTTTTTATTGTTCAATTATGGTGAATTGTGTTCATGCTGCTATTGGGGCAGTTAGACACAATCTCACTTTTAATACTATTTGTGCTTGCACAAGTTTCAGGGCGGTCATACTGCTTCGTTTCTGACCAGAACATTTCCCGTAACTTCCTGCTGAAATCCTGTAGCTCAGAGGTAGCCAACATGGTGCCCTCCATATTATGTTGGACTACACCTCCCATCATCCCTGAACATTGATCTTGCTGGCTAGGACTGACAGAAGTTGTACAGTGGTACCTCGGGTTACAGACGCTTCAGGTTACATATGCTTCAGGTTACAGACTCCGCTAACCCAGAAATAGTACCTCGGGTTAAGAACTTTGCTTCAGAATGAGAGCAGAAATCGTGCTCTGGCGGTGTGGCTGCAGTGGGAGGCCCCATTAGCTAAAGTGGTGCTTCAGGTTAAGAACAGTTTCAGGTTAAGAATGGATCTCCAGAATGAATTAAGTTCTTAACTCGAGGTACCACTGTAGTTCAACAATATATGGAGGGTACCACATTGTGTGTCCTTGATGTAACTTTTTTATACCACAAATGTTACAGGGGTGTTGTTGTTTTTTGTGCCACTTCTGTTGTGCTGTAGAGCAAGAGTGCTCTTCTGGATGGCAGTAATGGAGTAACACTGGGGATGCACCACAGAACAACTAAGAAAGCTCTCTCCAGCCATTACACTTTGCATTAAGGAGAGGGAGAGGGAACATGCAAAGTTAGCACCCTCACTCTACCATCAGCTGACACTGAACAAATGACTGGAGGATGGCCTTCTCATGTAAGGATTTCCATGGATTTCTGGGTTCTAGAAAGTGTGATCTGGAATGTGGAAACTGTGGCCAGGAACCTAGAACATGTGCATGTGAAGACCCCCCTACTTCAGACGTCTGCCGTGCATACACAGAAGACAGGAGGAGAGGCTTTTTGCTACAGCCCCACTCACATGCTCTCCTTTAAGTATGATGCCTGAAGAGGACTAGAATGAGATCAGAAGAATGAAAGAAGTAGCAGTCAGGCAACCGTAGGAGAGGCTGTGTAGGCAGCTGATGATGCTTGAGTATAAAGCCATTCGTAAGGCATGATCTATCCAAAGCATTAAACCCTCTCTGTTGATTTCAGTAGGAAAGCATTTAACATGTTCTGAAGTCATCCGTTTAAAAAATACGGGACTTAAATGTGCTTCTTTGAATAGAAGCCATCAAGGGGAGGGCTGTAACTCAATGGTAACTTTGTATGAAGAAGGTCCCAGGTTAAATCCTGACAGTATCTCCAGGCAGGGCTAAGAGTCATTGCCAATCACTGTAGACAGTACTGAGCTAGAAGAACCAGCAGTTTGACGCAGTAAAAAGCAAGTTCCTCCATTCCCTTGAGGACGATGCTACGACAAGCTCTGTACAATTGCCTAGCACACTGCAAGAATTATACAAATATCACTAGCTTGGATGGTCTTGAGTTGGACAAATTCAGGGAGCAGTGGAGTTCTTTAGGCATGGCAGATAAATGGTGTCTCCATGCTCAGAGGTCATGTACAGTGGTACCTCGGGTTACAGATGCTTCAGGTTACAGACACTTCAGGTTACAGACTCTGCTAACCCAGAAATAGTACCTCGGGTTAAGAACTTTGCTTCAGGATGAGAACAGAAATCGTGCTCCAGCGGCGCAGCAGCAGCAGCAGAAGGTCCCATTAGCTAAAGTGGGACCTCAGGTTAAGAACAGTTTCAGGTTAAAAACAGACCTCCAGAACGAATTAAGTTCTTAAGCCGAGGTACCACTGTATACTAATAGACACCAGCTTCTGGAGAACAATACTGGGAAAGGGCTATTGTTTGCAAGCCCTGCTTGTGGACTTCATGGAGGCATCTGATGGACCTCTGTGGAGTCTTCTGCTGCCTAACTTTCCTTGCAGGGTTGTTGTGGAGGGAGGGGAACCATGCATGCTATCCTGAGTTTCCTGTAATAAGGATGTAAAATATCAGTAATGATAACTAATTTCTGGGAGAGTAGCAGCCACATAGGAATAACGTATTTGAGAATCTAGAAGACAAATACAATCTGCTAGGTTTCCTTCCTTCCTTCCTTCCTTCCTTCCTTCCTTCCTTCCTTCCTTCCTCTGTGTCTGACATGAGGCATTCCCCTTAAAATATCCCAATCTCTTTTTCCCATTGTTTATTCGCTTTAAAGGTTTAGGCATGTGCAGATAAAAGCAGCCAAAAGGATTTACCAGATTAATATTTCTAGATGACGCCATTGAGAGAGAGAGAGAGAACATCAGGGTGTTAAGATCACAGGATGCACTTTGTGTGACTTTGAGCTACCTTTTGACCCCTCTCAGAGGCTCCAGATTAAGGGTAATGCACTTACAACACTGTATGCTGGTTATTTGCTCCCACTGCACAGCTCATACAATGTGTGCATGCATTGCACTTTGTGCCTGGGAACATAAGTGGTGCAAGATCTGTAATAGGGTGAGCACTGCAACACTAGTACCAGAACACAGTTTTGTGTCACACTTCCTGCTCAAAAGAAGTCCCAGGCAGCTAATAATCGCAAGAAGCTATTACAACCTGCAACACAGTATGCATAAAATCCCTGGGAAACATGGGATGCAGTTTACGCAAAGTTAAGCACCTTAAGAGTACAATCCTGTGGTTAGTTGGCATCCATTTATCTCGGGAGACAATGGAAGAGGGGAAGAACCTTCAGGGAGAAGTCAAATCATTAGAGAATTACAGCACCGACTGTGGCTGTAGAGAGACAAACCTATATGTGTCTTTGTAGAAGTAGGTCCCATTGGGGCTTACACTTAGGGAAGTGTGTATGATGGTGTTATGCACAACCCAAGAGATTTTGGAGGTGAGATATTTCAGGGGTGCCAGCTTGTTTGCCTTGAGATGAAGGTTTCTGGAGTCTGTGATGTCTTTGTGATGTGTAGTTTCAGTCACACATATTTAGCATAAGATGGAAGCATGAACATCCCAGGAAATCTTGTTCCCTGTTGGGTTTCTAGGTGGGTTCCCAAAGTCATGGCCTTTGTTTCAGAACAGAAGCTAGTTCTGGCCTGTTGTTCTTAGTGGGGCCCCCACTGTGACTGGTAGGGTAGAAGACGGGGATCTCAAATAGTAGTTGGATCAAGAATCAATAACAGGCAGAGCCAAGTAATTCTAGTTTTGCCCCCATCATTTTCCCTCTTGAGTTCTACAAAGTGCAACACTGAGACGGAAGAGGAGGAATCTTGCAAGTAGATCTTGAGCCCTGGAGTGGTTGTGAGTGGGGATGGGAATTGATTTCTTCTAGTTTCTCATTTTCCCCACCTTTTACATTCAGTTCTCCACATGTCCACATCAAGTTGCATTTTTAAAAAGTGCTCATCAAATTTGTCTGCCTTTTAGTGCAAATTTCTCCTGATATTCACATTTTAATGCATACATGTATTATGGGCAAGGTAAAGGTAAAGGTACCCCTGCCCGTACGGGCCAGTCGTGACCAACTCTGGGGTTGCGCGCCCATCTCGCTTAAGAGGCCGGGGGCCAGCACTGTCCGGAGACACTTCCGGGTCACGTGGCCAGCGTGACAAAGCTGCTCTGGCGAGCCTGCACCAACGCAGCACACGGAAACACCATTTACCTTCCCGCTATAAAGCATTACCTATTTATCTACTTGCACTTAGGAGTGCTTTCGAACTGCTAGGGGGGCAGGAGCTGGGACCGAACGACGGGAGCTCACCCTGCCGCGGGGATTCGAACCGCCGACCATACGATTGGCAAGTCCTAGGCACTGAGGTTTTACCCACAGTGCCACCCGCGTCCCTTGTATTATGGGTACATTATTGCAAATCAGTTTCCCCTAATGTAATGTATTTTATATGCTATTTTCACTAATACACCCATCATTATGCAAACTTTGCCTTAGTATTTGCATTTTTTGCCCTTTTCGTGGCTGGAAAACTGCGGTGCAAAATTCAGAGCAATGTGAATTTTGCAGGATGGACGCATTTTGTTCTGGAATGTTTGACATAGGTAGATTTGCCTTTAAATGTCAGCTTAATCAGATTCCTGGCTCATCCCTACCTGTTATTGAAGTCCATTAAATATAATCCAGAGAACAAGACTTTACCCTCTTGTATGAGACAGCACTTCTGGTATTATGTAACGGAAGGATAATGATAATGAATGCTTTGATGGGGGGGGAGCCTATATGTGGAGAACGTTATTTTATTAGACAGCCAGATACTTTGGTTTTTATCAAGAATGAAGAATGGACTCTGTGAATAATGTTCAGAAAGGCAATTCCTCCTTTCTGCTTTAATTACGAGCAAAAATGATTTAAATATTGCAATACAGTGGTACCTCGGGTTACAGATGCTTCAGTTCACAGATGCTTCAGTTTACACACTCCGCTAACCCAGAAATAGTACCTCAGGTTAAGAACTTTGCTTCAGGATGAGAACAGAAATTGCGCGGCAGCAGCAGCGGGAGGCCCCATTAGCTAAAGTCGTACCTCAGGTTAAGAACAGTTTCAGGTTAAGAACGGACCTCCAGAACGAATTAAGTTCTTAACCCGAGGTACCACTGTATAATAATAGTTATCAAACAGTTATTAAAACAATGTGAACTGGGGAATGTTTTCTTCTATTAAGTCTATTTTCAAGATGGTAGGTGAAAAGCCACTTATAATCTTGCTGAGAAGTTTAGCAAAACCAGCAGACTGGACAGGGGCACAAGCCAACAACCCTGTGAGGTAGGCTCAGCTGAGAGATAATGATTGGTTCATGTTCACTCTGTAAGCTTTATGTCTAAGGTAAGAGTTGAACCCTGGCCTCCTTTGCCTAATGGTCTGAACATGACACTGGCATTTATAACCCGCCAAGGATGATACAAAAAGGTAAAGGTAAAGGTACCCCTGCCCATACGGGCCAGTCTTGACAGACTCTAGGGTTGTGCGCTCATCTCACTCTATAGGCCGGGAGCCAGCGCTGTCCGAAGACACTTCCGGGTCACGTGGCCAGCGTGACAAGCTGCATCTGGCGAGCCAGCGCAGCACACGGAACGCCGTTTACCTTCCCGCTAGTAAGCGGTCCCTATTTATCTACTTGCACCCGGGGGTGCTTTCGAACTGCTAGGTTGGCAGGCGCTGGGACCGAACAACGGGAGCGCACCCCAGTGCAGGGATTCGAACCGCCGACCTTTCGATCGGCAAGTCCTAGGTGCTGAGGCTTTTACCCACAGCGCCACCCGCGTCCCCAAGGATGATACAAACATGGGGCAATTGCTGCTAACATGATGTTCCTAAAGAGGGTGTGTGTGTGCACGCACACATGTCTGCATTTTTGTCTCTAGCACCAAACTGGATGGAACAGCTGTGCCTTTGGTAGGAAGCTTCATGACCATCACTATAGGGAATCCAATGTGGAACGGAACTGGAAATTGAGCCTACTTAGATTAATAAAGCTGTAACCAAAGTAATGCATGGGGGACATTAAAGCTTCTAACACATTCCCTATCAACAGAGTGATCATTTTGAGCTAAAATTAGACCCAAGATTGTGCACTTTGTATCTTAATTAATACAAAGCCCTCTTTATCAATTAGCTCTGACAAGTATGTGCAGACGTCTGCTTGCCAACATAATCCCTTACTCCCGTTTTGATTAGTAAATGGAATTACATTAAAATTGATTCTTCTCCCGTGGTCCATTTGTACTCTCTGCCTCTCTTCAATTAGATTGCTGGCCCACAGCCATTCCCTGGCTCCCCTGGCAAAATCACTTCTGCAATGATGCTCTTTCTGTGACTTACGACATATCAGTGATTTATCACAGAGGCTCAACACAGAGATGAAATGCTATCTTAAGATGCACAGCTTTCATCCACCATTCCTCATGGATTCTTTGCTTTACCTTGACATCCAAAGTCAAATGCAGAAATAACCTTTCCTCGTGTGGAGCTAAAGATGCTTCCTTTGGTTCAAAGATGGGTGGTTGGACTCAGATACAGTCCTGTATTCTCCAGGTCATGGTCCATGAGGTCACTTGGTGGAGATGGTGTTCTGCCAATTGAGGTAATAGTGTTTGATTGTACAATGACCTCCACTCATAAGAACCCAAGAAAAATTCTGCAGGATCAGGCCAAAGGCCCAGTCCAGCATCTAGACTTCACAGTGACCAAGCAGATATGCATGGGAACCCATGAACCATCTGAACGCAGCAACTCTCTCCCAACTTGTGATTCTCAGCAATTCATATTCAAGGAAATACTGTATCTGACAATGGCTCAAATTGCTGTAAGAATGAAACTCATGAATGAACACATATGAATACAGGGGGAATGGATTCTAGCTATTTCCATTCCTCATCAGTTTCACACATGTTCATGCATAAGTTTAATTCTGCATCAATCTGCAGACTTCTCTTAAAAAAGAAAAATGCATTGAAATTTGCTTTATTTTTTTGAATGTGCCCCCAAACACACAAAGTACAGGGGTTTTTGCATAAATTTTATCACAAAGCACATTTTGGTACATATTTTTTGATCCACCATGTTGGTTACCTTTGGGGTTAGGCTGAGAAGGAAGGGCCCAAGTTCACTCTGTAAGTTATATGGATTTGATCCTAGGTCTGCCCAGGTCTATTTTGACATTTCCACTACACTTTGCTGGGGTTCACAGTTTTAGCTGAACATGTAGTTGAGGGTGGGTACCAACGATTGCGGATGAAGATGATGGACAGGTGAAGATGATGGACTTTGCAGGTGAAGATGATGGACTTTGCAGAATTGGCCAGACTGACCTGCAGGATTCAAGACCAGGATGATAAAAAAATTCAAAGGGACTGCGAGTAAATTCATTGTATATTTGAATAACAATTGCAAAAACTTGAAGGCACTAGCAGGATTGAAATAAATCCTACAATGTGGACAATAGAAGTTAAAGAGCTAAATTGCAAGACAGCACTTGAAAGCTGAAAACCTGCTGAAGGGAAGGAGGGAAGTCATATGCTCAGCAGAGCAGAAAGCTTTTGTGTTTGTTATTGTATTGTTGAAAATATTGTTTAAGGAGGAAAATAATAAAAATATATTTTTAAAAAAGAACATGTAGTTGAGGGTGCCAGGGTCAACACATGCCAACCTGTTCTCCTTATCCACATGTCTGAATGGGTCTATAATGAAAGGTTAATAAGCCTGTTCTAATTAGGGCTGCAGAATGGAAAATATTCTTTCTATTCTTCATTTTTTTGTTTTGTTTTAATAGCACATTATTTTTTGTTTGCCTTCATTTCAATTGGCTTCATTTTCTCTCAACTCCCTCACTGATTTCAGCTGAGATTCACACTCTGTTACTAGCTTCTTCTAAACCCAGCGTCGTCATGAAAATATCATTTTGAGCTGGAGAATCTCATTTTTAAAATGAAGAAGAAGAAGAAGTGTTTGGATTTGATATCCCGCTTTATCACTACCCGAAGGAGTCTCAAAGCGGCTAACATTCTCCTTTCCCTTCCTCCCCCACAACAAACACTCTGTGAGGTGAGTGGGGCTGAGAGACTTCAGAGAAGTGTGACTAGCCCAAGGTCACCCAGCAGCTGCATGTGGAGGAGCGGAGACGTGAACCCGGTTCCCCAGATTACGAGACTACCGCTCTTAACCACTACACCCATCCACATTTGTTTATTAGCTGTCCCAAAGAGGAGACTTATTGAGAATTAACAACCAGATGTGTTGTTATGTCTTTAGTGAGAAATGGCACTTGCCCTATTTAATAATGCAACCAATTATCTGGGGCAGCAGTGTGTGTGTGTGAGTGTTGAAGAAGAATTACCTCAAGACCCTCTGATGGGCACCAAATTGTTCTATTCTGACTAGAAGCAGATATCTTGGGTTTCAAGCAAAAGTCGCTCCGGGCTCTACCTGGAGATACCAGGGATTGAACCCAGGAGCTTCTTGTTACAAGGCACGAAGGCTCTACCACTGAGCTATGCTCCTTCCCTGAAGAAAAGGAGGACCAGGTGGAGGAAGAAAGCTATGTTGTTGTTGTTTAGTCATTTAGTCGTGTCCGACTCTTCCTGACCCCATGGACCAGAGCACGCCAGGCACTCCTGTCTTCCACTGCCTCCCGCAGTTTGGTCAAACTCATGCTGGTAGCTTCGAGAACACTGTCCAACCATCTCATCCTCTGTCGTCCCCTTCTCCCTGTGCCCTCCATCTTTCCCAACACCAGGGTCTTTTCCAGGGAGTCTTCTCTTCTCATGAGGTGGCCAAAGTATTGGAGCCTCAGCTTCAGGATCTGTCCTTCCAGTGAGCACTCAGGGCTGATTTCCTTCAGAATGGATAGGTTTGATCTTCTTGCAGTCCATGGGACTCTCAAGAGTCTCCTCCAGCACCATAATTCAAAAGCTATATTTATGCTCTAATGAGGCTTCCTCCCCCACTCCACATCCGTTGTTTTTGTGCCAGCCTAAAAGAGGGGGAGAAATGTCACTTTTCCTGTTTAAAGTCTGGCATTCAAAGTGTGAAATTTACAGCTTCAAATAGAAAAATGTGTTAATTGCAATACTATATAGCTCAAGCTATGAATGCCGCTGCCATAAGACAACAGGGGCCAGCATCCACCATCAGTTTGATAAATCATTTATTTTTATTTTTTTCCTGCGGGCATCTGCAATGTGGAAGCCAGATTTTGTCTGAAATTTGTTGCATTGCTGAAATAGGTGTCTGATGCAGGCTGTGAAGGCAGCTCCAGGTTTGGCTGGAAACGTTGGCAGACATTGCACCCCATTGCCTATAAAGCGTGAATAATTGTTTGGTGCCTGTGTTTTCGTTCAGAGGAGAAAGACAGAGAGACAAGCAAGGAAGACAAAGGAGAGTGTTCACAGTGTGGTTTTATAAATACTTTGTGGCATTGTTCTTTATTTTTCTCTCTCTCTCTTTCTCTCTCTCTCTCTCACACACACACACACCAACCAACTTAGGGCATTTAGTTTACCGTTCTTGTGGGAATGTTCAGGGTGGCAGGAGAGGATATATTGTTTATTAATATCCTTCCTAACTTGCGCCAGCAAGTTCCTTTACTTAGCAGAGTTTACATTCCCCTTTTTACATGCATAGCTAGTTGCAGGTTTGTGTAAGCCTCTCACTATTATACAATTCAGTCTGTCTCAGGTTGAATTGTATAGTTCCTGGAAAAAGGTAAAGGGACCCCTGACCATTAGGTCCAGTTGTGACTGACTCTGGGGTTGTGGCACTCATCTCTCTTTATTGGCCGAGGGAGCCGGCGTACAGCTTCCGGGTCATGTGGTCAGCATGACTAAGCCGCTTCTGGCGAACCAGAGCAGCGCATGGAAACGGCGTTTACCTTCCCACTGCAGCAGTACCTATTTATCTACTTGCACTTTGACGTGCTTTTGAACTGCTAGGTTGGCAGGAGGAGGGACCAAGCAACGGGAACTCACCCTGTCGTGGGGATTCGAACCGCCGACCTTCTGATCAGCAAGTCCTAGGCTCTGTGGTTTAACCCACAGCGCCACCCCCTTTAATCCCTCTTAAAAGAATAAAGACACAACAATCTTATTTAAAGTCAATAAAAGAAGTTTACTCACATCAGTTCACAGTTGGATCCCTGAAGGTAGACTTAGTTACAAATATGTACATGTGGATCTACCCCATATGGGGGAATAATCCAGTGCTTATGCTAGCTGGAAGCTAGCATAGCAGTCCCAGCCAAATAATAATAATAATAAAAAAGCTGGTCCAACGAAGAAGGAAGTCAAAAAGAGAGAGTGCTGCGTGACTTGTCCTTTTTTTTACCTGGGCAGGTAAGGTCACGCCCACCTCTAATCACATGCAAGGAAGGATGCTCCAGCCCAGGAGGAAACAGGAAGTTTCGACTGGCTGGACAAACATCCCCTTGCATGTCCACTCTAGGAAAACAAGGAATGTTGTATTTGACTGCTCCCTGTGGATTACATCCCACAGTTCTAACCTTGGGCCCCTTAAAATATCACCACAGCAGTATAGCTCTCAGTGCCGTAAGCACATGTGAACATAAGAAGAGCCCCAATGGCCTTCTTAGTCCAGAATTTTGTTTTTATGGTGGTCAACTAGATGCCCATGGGAACCCTCAAGCAGGACATAAGAGTAACACTTGCCCACTTGCTCCCTTGACCACTTGGGATTTTTTGCAACTGGTCTTCAGAGGCATGTTCCTTATGATAGTGGCGGGAGAATCATAGATATTTTTGCTAGTAGCAATAGATGGCTGCTGCTGCTTCTTCTTCTTCTTCTTCTTCTTCTTCTTCTTCTTCTTCTTCTTCTTCTTTCTTCTTCTTCTTCTTCCTCTCCTCCTCCTCCTCCTCCTCCTCCTCCTCCTCCTCCATATTAATACTTTATTGAAAATGACACAGAGAAGAAAAAGGGGGGAGTGAGGGGAGGAAAGAACAAAGTGTGGGTGGGGGAAGAGGTAGGTAATGCCTCAGCTGACAGAATTCAAAATGACCTTAACGGATTGGAGAACTGGACGCAAGCTAACAAAATGAATTTCAATAGCGACAAATGTAAGGTTCTGCACTTAGACAGGAAGAACCAGATGCACAAATATAGGATGGGGGACACTTGGCTTACTAACAACACATGAGAAACGGATCTTGGCATCTTGGCGGACGACAACAACAACAACAACTTCCCCAGCCACTCTGGGCAGCTTCCAACAAAGATTAAAAATACATTAAAATATCACACATTAAAAACTTCCCTAAACAGGGCTGCCTTCAGATGTCTTCTAAATGTCAGGTAGTTGTTTATCTCTTTGACATCTGGTGGGAGAGCGTTCCACAGGACTGGTGCCACTACTGAGAAGGCCCTCTGCCTGGCTTTATGGGACAGTTACCCCATTCAGGACCAGGGAGTCCCCCAAGAACAGTACAGTGTGATGCAGCTGCAAAACAAGCTAATAGTGTTCTAGGCTGCATCAACAGAAGTATAGTATCCAGATCAAGGGAAGTACGGTAATACCATCACTCTCTTCTGCCTTAGTCAGACCACACTTGGAATACCGTGTCCAATTCTGGGCACCACAATTTAAGAAGGATATTGACAAGATGGAACATGTGCAGAGAAGGGCAACCAATATGATCAAGGGTCTGGAAACCAAGGAATGGTTGAGGAGCTGGGTATGCTTAGCCTGGAAAAGAGGAGACTGAGAGGAGATATGATAACCATCTTCAAATATCTTAAGGGCTGTCACATGGAGGAGAGAGCACGCTTGTTTTCTCCTTCTCTGGAGGGTAGGACTCAAAAGGCTTCAAGTTGCAAGAAAGGAGATTCCGACTAAACATTCAGGGGAAAACATTCTGACAGTAAGAGCTGTTCAGCAGTGACTCCCTTGAGAGGTTGTGGACTCTCCTTCCTTGGAGGTTTTTAAACAGATTGTTAGAAATAAATCAGAGGTTGGATGGCCCTCTGTCATGGATGCTGTAGCTGAGATTCCTGCATTGCAGGGGGTTGGACTAGATGACCCTTGGAGTCCCTTCCAACTCTAAGAGTCTATGCTTCTATGTAATGTAATGTAATATACTGCCTTTCATTCTTATTTAAACTGATATAGTGTCGTTATCCTAATACATAAGTAGATATTACTATTCTACATTCTGTATAAACTCATTCCAAATGTTGTCATATTTATTCAAACAAAGTCTACGTCTCTAAGTTGTCCATTCCCAAGTTGCAAGTGTTGTCCTATGGATGGTCTTTATCCTCCCTGAATTGTCTAATCCACTTTTAAAGCCTTCCAAGTCGGCAGTCATTAGTACAGTGGTACCTCAGGTTACATACACTTCAGGTTACAGACTCCGCTAACCCAGAAATATTACCTCGGGTTAAGAACTTTGCTTCAGGATGAGAACACAAATCGTGCTTTGGCGGCGCGGCGGCAGCAGGAGGCCCCATTAGCTAAAGTGGTGCTTCAGGTTAAGAACAATTTCAGGTTAAGAACGGACCTCCAGAACGAATTAAGTTCTTAACCCGAGGTACCACCGTACATCTTCTGGAAGCAAATTCCACAGTTCAATTGTGTGCTCTTTGAAGCAGTACTTTGTTTTGTCCGCCTTGACATTTCCATCATTCAACTTCATTGAATGGTCCCAAGTTTGAGTGTTACCCCCGGTATTGTGTAGAGTATTTGCGCACTGGAAAGCCCATACATCTGATCCCATTCACATGCACCTAGTTTCCAAATTTTACCCTGGCAGTGTGTGAAGAAAGTCACAGAGAAGATGTGATTGCAATATCTGATGAAGGCTCTCCTTATGTAGCTATTGTCATAGAATTATAGAATCGTAGAGTTGCAAGGGACCACGAGGGTCATCTAGTCCAGCCCCCTGCGATGCAGGAATCTTTCACCCAACATGGGTCTCAAAACCATAACCCTGAGTCTAAGAGTCTCATGCTCTACTGACTGAGCTATCGCCTTTCATTGTTCGTATCATTATGCATGGGGAGAGACCTCCTGAAAAAGTTCTGAGTCTTAACCTCCCACCCCAGTTTTCTTCTTCTTCTTTGTTCCACATTTATTGGCTGCTTCTCTCTGCTGGGACCCAATAAAAAATTGAAACTTTGCTTTAGGCAGTGATTCTGCACTTAACCACATTTGCTGCTCTTGGGATACATAAGTTCTTGGTGTCAGAGTCTAGCAGTGCATGCATAAATTATAATCGTGCGTCTCCAACTGAGACACCAGCTGCTAAATTCTCCTGCTCTGGAGAATGCTGGTGGGTGAGAAAATCTTAACAAGATCCTTTTGCCCTGCAGACAACATGGGCTGGCTATTGAGCTAAGATCTCATTTGCCTGCTAAGGCTAAAGCTGGGTCACAAGTGATAGAAAGCCCAAAGCCATTTAAGGACCAAACTACAAACTATGCAGGAGGTCCGTGATTGAACTGATTTTAAACTCAAATGCACAATGGGGAGACGACCTGTCAGTTTTATTGAACTGGAGGATGGGATATTTAACCTTTTCCTCTGGTGCCATTTCCCCAATTAAAATCACCTCCACAAGGTGACGCTTGCATAAACAGGAGCCAGTGTGGTGTAGTGGTTAAGAGCAGTGGTCTCATAATCTGGTGAACCGGGTCCGTGTCTCCGCTCCTCCTTCTGCAGCTGCTGGGTGACCTTGGGCCAGTCACACTTCTCTGAAGTCTCTCAGCCCCACTCACCTCACAGAGTGTTTGTTGTGGGGGAGGAAGGGAAAGGAGAATGTTAGCTGCTTTGAGACTCCTTCAAGTAGTGATAAAGCGGGATATCAAATCCAAACTCTTCTTCTTCTCTTCTAATAGGTATCTGCAGCTCCCTCTTTACAGCAGTGGTGGCTGGTGCCCATTTGTACTGATAGGGTGGAGTGCAGAGAGACTAACAGTGAGTGTCCCTAGAGCACATGACAGGCAGAGCCAACTAACTCAACTTTTGTCACCACCCTCTACTTTTGTCACCATCCTCATGCTTGCTGAGTTCTGAGTCCTTTAAAGCCCTATACGGCCTAGGACCCTCGTACCTACGGGACCGCCTCTCCTGGTATGCCCCACAGAGAAACTTACAGTCTTCAAATAAAAACATCTTGAAGGTCCCAGGCCACAGAGAAGTTAGGCTGGCCTCAACTAGAGCCAGGGCTTTTTCGGCTGTGGCTCTGATCTGGTGGAACGCTCTGTCACTAGAGACTAGGGCCCTGCAGGACTTGACATCTTTCTGCAGGGCCTGCAAGACAGAGCTGTTCCACCAGGCCTTTGGTCAGGGCACAGCCTGACTCCCTCCCTCGGCAATCTTCGTGGAGCTCTGGCACAATGGTTGCCAGTGGCTTGATTTGAATTAATTTTATAATGAATGATTTTAGAGTGTTGTTTGTGCTGTACTTTTGTACTGTTTTATTGTTGTCAGCCGCCCTGAGCCCGGCTTCGGCTGGGGAGGGCAGGATATAAATAAAATTTATTATTATTATTATTATTATTATTATTATTATTATTATTATTAAGGCAGGGAAGGAGTGCAGGACAGTGGCCACCAACCGAGTAGGTGGTGTTGTGGCTCCATCTCCAATACTTCATCAGTTGCTGCCCCTATATAATAATTGAGTAATGATGTTGGCAGAGGCCTTGTAGACCATGTAGCCGAACTCCCTGCTTGATGCAGGACACTCATAGCTTAAGTATTCCCAACGGATGGCTGCCCAGCCTCTGCTTGAAGACTGGCAAAGAGAGAGAGCTCACCACCCCTAACTGGGAATTTCTCTTAATGTTCCATCAAAATCTATCCACCTGTAATGTATTCCTAGAACTAGCCCTGGGTCTCTGGCGAAGCTTTTCACCAATTTCTGGCACTCCCCCCCCCCAATAAATACTGATTGGAGGCTGTTTTTTTACAGTGGGTGAAAATGCATGTGAAAAGCAAGCCCACCTGGACTTAGACCGACTGATTTATTCTTATAAAGTGGTCTCATACCAACAGCACAACTGTTATGTGTATCTGTTTCTGCTCTCTTCAGAAATGGCCCGTAGCCTTCAGTGACATTCTGCATAACGGGATCTCATTGGCGCATGTTTCATTTTATTTTTTTAGAAAAAGACACATTCGCTCCCAGTTCAGAATAAAATGAAATACTGTGCCAAAATTGATTATGCTGAGAAAATGGTTCTTGCATGAGTCATTCTTAAATGAAGGAAAAAATGCGGCATCTCGGGCAATTAAAGCTTCAGATGCAAATTTATATTCCCTTTCTGGTGGGATTGGTAGGATCTTGAAGCCTGCCTGCTAAATTCTAGGAATGGCCAGACCAGCTTTACCCTGAATTAAAACTGGAAGCATCTTTTATTCTGACACTGCTCAAAGTGTGCTTTAGATTATGTAAAAGTCAGGTCTAAACACCTTCAAAGGAACCCACTCCAGTGCTTGAATGGAGGGCTGCCCCTGTCTTTGAGATTTCCCCCTTAGCTGCTCTTTTAGAAGGTTACAAGATTTGCACCCCCCTCTTCAATATTCCACCATGCTTCTTCCCTCCAACTCAAAAATAAAATTTTGTCTGTCTGTATTAGGGCTGTACACACTTTCCCTATGCCACCAACTGGAGGCCCAGATTGTCCCCAACCCTGGCTGACCCAAAGAACATCAGACTTGGGTCTCTCTGAATCGATTGGGGTGGTAGTTAAAACCCTGATTAAACATACAGTGGAGTGGCGGAAGGAGCTGCTGAGTCTGAGAGCAGGAGGGTTCAATCCTGCTGGGTGCTGCTTCAGAAGTGCCTTCCCTGATTGTCTGTACATTCATTGTCCAACACACCCACTTGGATGTGATAAACCAGCTTTGAAACCCTGGAACAGATAATCATTAGTATCTGGAGCAGACTTCTCTCCGTGTGTTTCACTGCCCCCTTTGATGGAGTAGATATGGAGATCAGTTGTGCTGGTATGGAAAAGGAAATTTAAAAGTCTCCAGCAACAAGAAGTGTCTTCCCTGCAGCCTTGCTGCACTGACACCTACCAATTCCAGATTACTCTGGACAGCCCAGACTGACGTGAGGCAACCTGGGTCTGTCTTGAACCATCACAGCCCAAGCCCAGATCCCACTGACTCTGTTTGGATGTGGGCTTCAGCCAAATCCAGTGCACAGCCCTAGGATGGATTGATGGATGGATGGATGGATGGATGGATGGATGGATGGATGGATGTGTCCCCCTGCTCTGAATGTCTCTTGGAACAGGGCATATGGAGGAGCTATCAGCTGATTGGAAGTGTAAGGAAATTTCAATATCCCTGATAGGTGGCCCTCCAACTTCTGCTTTAAAACTTCCAATGTTAAGTTCAGGGATATGGAACCTGTAGCCCTGTAGTTGTTGGATTCCAGTTCCCTTCATCCTTGACTATTGGCCTTGCTGGCTGGGACTGATGAGAATTGGAGTCTGGGAAGCCACAGATTCCCCATCTCTGGTTTAGTTCAGCCTTAGCATAGAGTGATCTGGACATCCTGGTCATACCAGCAAGTCCTATGTCCTCTGGGGCCTCCTCTCTGATAATTGCACTTTAAGCTTCACCCATAGTCTTGGAGTCTTTCCATTTGTAGCCATATTCCAGTTTTTACATCTTGCCTACAACACGAGCATTTAAAATTGTAAATGTTGATGCTGTTTAAACACATTTGACAGGTTTTTCATTCTTCCCCCAGATAGTTTATCTTCTTTTTTTAGGCATGTGTTTTAGCACTGCTGAGAATTTCTGTAACAGTTAGAATGTCTGAGAATTTCCCTCATGGTGAGCCAAATTTGAGGCCAGCACCAACAACAACTTGGGCACTGGGGAGTTACTACACCCTGAAAGTTTATAAATCTTGATTACCAGTCCAGCTTGGTGGTTTACAACGGCTCAAAGCTTTACAAATCTGAGGCCTTTGTAATAACCAGCCCCAACTCATAGTTCCCAACTATGAGTCACTACAGCTTCAAGCTTTATAACTCTGAAACCATTTCCATAACCAATCCTGGACTTGGGGGCTACTACAGCTCAAAGCTTTGTAAATCTGGGGTCATTGCCATAATCATTCCAGGTGGGGGAATTACTACAGCTTGGATCTTTATCAGTGCTATTTTTCTAGAAAAGAGGTGCCAGAGCTCACCATGAACATCTCACTTGTTCTCTTAGAATGGCAATGGCTCCCACTTGAAAGGTGCCGGAGCTGAGCTCTGGCTGAAAAAACACACACAAGCCCTGATCTTTATCAATCTAAGACTGTTGCCATAATCAATCCAGGTCAAGGTGTGGGTGGGTGTTACTACAGCCTGAAGTTTTGCAGGCATCTGCCCACTTCCAGCTTCTCCTTCACTCAAAAGCCTCCCTCCTGGTGTTCACTATAACGGGGAGTCTAAAAACGGCTATAACTTTCCCCCTTTTGGCCAAAGTGGGTGAAATTTACTGGCACAGGAGCCCCTTCAGAGTAGATTAAGCCTGCCAAATTGCAGCGAAATTAGCTACTAGGTCTTTTGGCAGGAGGTAAGGAGCACTCAGATGAGCTTTATATGATGGAAATTCCCATATGCATAGCATAGATCAAGGGTGAGGGACATTTAGCAGCCTGAAGGCCACATTCCTATCTAGGCAGCTTTCCAGGGGCCAGAGGTGGACAAGGCTGGAGGTAAAAATGGGCATGCAAATGTTATCTCTGCAGAGTTTCTACACACTCATACAGCCCTTTTCTTTCATCTAGGATAGCATAAGGCCTTGACAGAATTCAATGACACATTCCAATCAGATGAAAACAATCCAGGAGGGTGCAGAGCAGGGACAGGAAAGGGTGTGACCTGGTACGAGTCATGAGAGCCAGATGGAAAGCTTGGAGGGTTGAAATTTGGCCCACAGGCCTGAGGTTCCTGACTCGTGGCTTAAATATTTACCCCCCCCCCATAACTGGGCTCCAGAGGGAATCCAAAAACAGCTCAAACACTGAATCTATGGCAACTTTCCCCACCCACCCACAATCCCTTTTTTATATATACATACACGTCAGAGGAGAATTGTTGACTGCAAGGATCAGAACATCCTCTTTGTATAAGCCTTCTGCTGGGCTTTGTTCCAGCCCTTTGCCGCTTCGCATGTTTTATATTCCTGCAGCAGACATTAATTCCGTTAATTACCACGGGCTAGAGGTCATCCGAGGTACCGGGAGACAAGTGTGCGCACGTGTGTTTTGCATAATGTGTGCTTCATTCTATCTGCCCTTTTATCTCACGTGCCGTTTGCACAGATCGAGGTAGGCAGGATGAAACGTTCGGAGAGAAAGCGATGCACCCTGAAATGTTAAGATGCTTGGCAATGTGAAGCTGACCTTGGGAGTTTGGTTGGAAGCGCCGGCTGGCAAAAAGAATAAAATGATCAGAATAAAATAAAATAAAGTCCTGGGGGAGGAGGTGGTGAGAGGACTGAGTCACAAGGAAGACATTATACTAGGATTATACTACAGAATGTCAGCAGCTTTCAGAGCACTGGTGTTAACAAGCTCAGAGTGGATTGGGGCCAACATGTATTTACTTGTTTGCTTGTAGGTTGTTGGCTTCTTCTTTTTTCCTGGCTCTTTGCCATAAGTTCCAAGGGCTGGGATTCAGCAACAGAACATAGTATTATATAAAAAAGATACAACAATTGGTCACACCTGGAGTCCTGTGTCCAGTTCTGGGTGCCACAATTTCAGAAAGATATTGGCAAGCTGGAGTGTGTGCAAAGGACTAAGGTGATCAAAGGTCTGAAAACCAAGCCTTATGAGGAACAGTTGAGGGAACTGGGTATGTGTAGCCTGGAAAAGAGACTGCGAGGAAATATGATAGCCATCTTCAAATATCACAAGGGCTATCACGTGGAAGATGGGGCAAGGTTGTTTTCTCCAGTTCTGGAGGGTAGGACACAAGCTAATAGCTACAAGTTATGAGAGGGGGGAGGGAGGGAGGGAGGGAGGGAGATGATGACTAAACATCAGGAAGAACTTTCTGGCATTAAGTGATGTTCTACAGGGAATGGACTTCCTTGGGAGGTTGTGGGCTCTCTTTCATTGGAGGTTGTAAACAGAGGTTGGATCACTGTCTGTCATGGATGCTTCAAATGAGATTCCTGCATTTCAGGGGTTTGGACTAGATGACCCTTAGGATCCCCTCCAACTCTACCGTTCTATGATTCTATGAATTATGCAGTTGCAGAACTCGTAAAGCTACTCCAGGTGGAATGGAACAGTATAAAGTCAGTTACAGAGGTGGGGGTCCCACAAAATGAAATACCAGTTAAGATGTGCATACTGGGAAAATTGTTTGATGAAGATGTTAGGCACAACCCTGTGGGGAGGGAGCATCACATTTTAGATGTTGCAACATTGAAAGGCAGCAAAAGCTGTCTGGAAGGCCATGTGGCACTGGCCAGCCACTGACCAACACTTTTCCTGCTGTCCTCCAGAAACTCTCAACATGGAGTGTCTTAGTTCCTAGGATTAACAGACTTCTGGAGAGCCATAAATTCCCTCTGGCAGAATTCTTGCTCACTGGCTGGGCTAACTTAGTTCCAGTGTATGATCTGTAGGAAGCACTTGAGGCCACCATCTTGCTGAAGCTAAGAAATCTGGGTCTGGTTAGTTTCTGGAGGGATGACTGCTTGGAAACCCCATGTAAACGACATTGGGTTCCACTACAGAAGAAAGAACAGGTTGTCTTCAACCATTCTCTGCACTTCTGAGGGTGAAGGAACTACCAAGAGGCACTCCTCTGCAGATCTTTAAACCCAAGAAGGGCAATAGGGTTCAAGATGGTCTTTCTCTCTTGAGATCTTCTGTGGGCACATCCATGCCATCCACTTAAAGCAGCACCCATTGAAAGCACACAACACGATGGTGCTGTGAACTGTAGTCCTGTGAGAGGGGTGAACTACAATTCCCAGGGGACATACCATGTGCTTGAAATTGTGCTCAAAATGTACATTGCAGATGTGACCAACTGAGGTTCTGCTCCAAAAAGGAAGTCTGCTCCATCCTGGCTGAGGAAATGCCACAAAAGAGATACCCTTGGTGCTTGTTTTGAGCACTGTGTGGTATTGAAAGAAGGCATATGCAAACATGCCAAAGCAGCTGTCAGATCTGAAAGGCAGAATCTGTCAAAACGGCTCCCATTATCCAGCTTCAAAGAGCCTACAGGATTACTGCCATACGAATTTGATGTGTGGGTCTAAGACTCTATGCTATTCAACGGCTCCCTCTATTAATTTATTTTTTGCATTCATCCATGCTACATCCTCGCCCCTAGTTTTTCCCATACTCCTTTTCATAAATATCAAGTGCTTTTTTTTTTCTTTAAAGAAAGCTAAGGATGCACAAGTTTCCATTCCTTCCTCCTCTGCAAGCTCTTATAGTAAATGATGTTAGGGTAAGTGAGAAAGATCCATTCGTTTCCAGAAACCATGAGAAGATTCTTGAAGCATCTAAGTGCAAGATTGTTTAGTCTACATCAGTAATAAATAGCTGAGGAGCACATATCTGCAGATTTGCGCGATTCCTGCAGGGGAGAGACCATTGAGTTGAGTGCAGACAGCATGTAGAACGGAAGTGTGCCTTACTATTTATGTGGTAGTAAAGTTGTAAAAGTGCATGCGGGTGGTGCTGTTGTTTAAACCACTGTGCCGATTGGACTTGCCGATTGGAATGTCAGTGGTTCAAATCCCCGCGACGGGGTGAACTCCTGTTGTTCGGTCCCAGCTCCTGACTACCTAGCAGTTCAAAAGCATGCAATGCAAGTAGATAAATAGATACAGCTCCGGCGGGAAGGTAAACAGTGCTTCTGTGTGCTGCTCTGGCTTCGCCAGAAGCGGCTTAGTCATGATGGCCACATGACCTGGAAAAACTGTCTGCGGAAGCGGACAAATGCCGGCTCCCTCAGCCTGTAAAGTGAGGTGAGCGCCGCAACCCCAGAGCCATTCGCAACCAGACTTAACTTTGAGGGGTCCCTTTACCTTTACCTTAAAGTTGTAAATAGTCTTCTACCATCAAGAATGATACTGCCTTTCAAGTAAACAATGCTTGATTGAGCTTTACTGCTTCCATGAGTGTTTTATTGCCACCGGCCATGTGCAACTTGATCCTTTCAATGCTTAGGCTGTGCGATTGTCCCTCTGCTATGCAAGGGAGCTAGCATACACACAAGGAAATGTTGCTGGACCACCCTCGATATTCACTGTTGGAGATCGTAAAATCTTCAAATGTTGCTGGGTATGCTCGCTTGCAGCTCTCTCCTATAAATATTCATTTGCTATTTGGGTCCCACCTCTCCTCCAAGCATCTTGAGGCTGCATACATGTTTGAACACTGCAAATTGCTTCATAAATGCTAAGCTGTAAGCATCTACAGAGCTTCCTGTAGAGCTTTCCCCAGTGACTCAGAGCAAACGGCAGTGATCCAAATCTATCGCTGCTGCTTTTCTTCCGAGAAGGTACTGGAAACTGAAGGTAAGGTAAAGGCAAATGATCCCTGGATGGTTAAGTCCAGTCAAAGGTGACTATGGGGTGGCGGCGCTCATCTCGCTTCAGGCCGAGGAAGCCGGCGTTTGTCCATAGACAGCTTTCTGGGTTTTGTGGCCAGCATGAATAAACTGCTTCTGGCGCAATGGCACACTGCGATGAAAACGCACGGAAATGCCATTTACCTTCCCACCGCAGTGGACCCTGTTTATCTACCTGCACTGCATGCTTTCAAACTGCTAGGTTTTAAGGAGCTGGGACAGAGCAACAGCAGCTCACCCTGTTGCAATGATTTGAACTGCCGACCTTCTGATCGGCAAGCCCAAGATGCTCAGTGGTTTAGACCACAGTGCCACCCAAATCAGCCTACTGGTCTGCCTAGCCCAGTGCTGAGTTCCCTGCTCCAGCGGCCACTGTGGTGTGGCAAAGCCACCTGCCCAAGAGCAGTGCTTATATAGCCTGACTTTGCTGTTCCCCACTTCATTACCACAGCCACTGTGCCCCCCCCCCGGCTTCATTCAGGTAAGATGCGGTAACTCTGGTATGTGGAAAGTGACTTTGCCCTAGAACACTAGCTGCTATTGGCAAGCAACAACTTTGTCCATGCTCAGACCTGTTCCTTGAGATCCTATTACAACAGAGATGTTGTGGGTTGACCCTATGCATGCAAGCACACATTCTGCTGCTTATCTGGACCCGCCCTGTGGTATATTGGGAAAATGTATCTATTTGTTGCATTCATTGTTGTTGTTGCTTATTAAATTTGTAGACTGCCCTTCTTCTGAAGACCACAGGGCAGTTCACAACTGGCAGACCCTCCAGACAGACTCCCAGTATTCCGGATTATTGGTCATACTGGCTGGAACTGATGGGAAATAGTTGAAGGGCCACAGGTTCCCCATGCCTACAAGATGACAACAACAAACAAACCTATGGTCACATAAAGCATCCTCAATAAGTCCAAACAATCCACGTGAAATCCTTGTCTAGACTCTGTGAAAGGATTTTGTGGAACTGTAACAACTTTTCATGTGGAATGTTTGGACTTTATGAACAGACAGGTAGAATAGACACCATTACATGGATTGACCTTATGCATGAACTGACTGGAGAATGATCTGATCCACTGGGTCTTCTGCTTTGTTCGTTTGTTGAACTTTATGAGTTACTTCTGTTGAAATTTACAATTGGATACAATGAATAGTATACCTTATTTATCTAAGAACACAGCCAGTTACGTCTCGTGTGTTTATTGTGAATATTCTACAAGATGGTCAGACATGATGCATGAGAGGCTGAAAGCAGTTTTCTTCCTTGATGTGTCCTCCATACTCTTATATCTTCCTCTGAATTATGATGTCCTGTATGAGGATGGGTGAACCTGTCAATATCTGTTTCTCTCAATCTCTCATTTGTCCAGTCCAAAGTTATATTCTCCACATTTACGCACCCATTTGTGATTATTATTATTTTGTGATTTTCCAGAAGAAAATTCACCAGCATTCTAGTGTGGATTTCTCCTAATTTCTTATTCAATTTGCCCAAAATCTTTTGCAAAGTGATTTCTTCTAATATGCTATTTTCAGTAATATACAAATTTTTAATGCCTGGGATATGCATCTTTGTATACAATATTCAGCTGGAGAATTGCATTGCAACATATGGAGAAGTGGGAATTCTGAAAGGTGGTTGCATTTCAATTTATGCATTACTTCTGATAGTGCAAGTCTAAGGCTGCGGTCCTACATTGCCTGGGAAGTTGTTCCAGGGACCACAGGATTCTCCAGATCTCTCGCATACAGAGTGGGGAAGGCACATTCAGAGAAGGAGATCTACTGAATGTGCCCCTTCTCTAAGGCTCCCAAATGTTCTGCAGGCAGTGCCCAACTGAAATTGGAGCTCAGATGTTCAGCAAAATGAGCAGCTACTAGCCATGATACCTCTGTTTTACTGCCGGAGGCAACAGGCTTCTATATTTAGGTGCTGAGAATCCTACTTTGATGCAACTATATGCTATTCACTAGGAATCCCAGAGGCATCTGACTGAGCACTCTGAGAACAGTATTTTGGACTAATTGGGACTTCTCCTAGATCCAGAAGGGTTCTTCTTATGTCCATATAGAGACAGGGTGTGCAGAGCATGTTCCTGCTCTTTCTCCTTGCTCCTCTGCCTGGCCGCTCACTTGGAGAGGATGGTTGCACAGGTAGCAGTCACAAGGAAGAGAAGAAGAAGAGTTTGGATTTGATATCCCGCCTTATCGCTACCTGAAGGAGTGTCAAAGCAGCTAACATTCTCCTTTCCTTTCCTCCCCCACAACAAACACTCTGCTAGGTGAGTGGGGCTGAGACTTCAAGAAGTGTGACTAGCCCAAGGTCACCCAGCAGCTGCATGTGGAGGAGCGGGGAAGCAAACCCGGTTCACCAGATTACGAGTCTACCGCTCTTAACCACTACACCACACTGGCTCTCAGAGGAGAGGAGCAGGAGAGTAAGGAGGCTCCACAGAGATTAGTCTGGTCCCTGAGGATTCAGTCCTCAACAGGTGCTTAATGTTGCCAACCCTTGGTGCTGGCACTTATTTCAAAAAGTGCATTAGAAACAAATTCTAATCCCATTCTTTGTATTTTCATAGAATCATAGAAGGGACCCAAGGTTCATCTAGTCCAATGCAGGGGGCATCTGACTTGCCCATGTATAAGAAAATGCTGTTATCTCGAGAAGCTCGAGTAACTTCTGGCACCACAAGAGAGATGCTGTTCCTCATGAAGGGTTTTGTGCTTTGCTGCAAATAGATATTCTTGTGGAAATCCCTCCCTCCCAGGGTTGCTGGTGTCCGTGTTTGTTTCAGTCTACCGATGTGGCGCACGAAGCAAATTGATTGCTTACATGGGAAACATTTCATTTGTGCTTACAGCTGGGAGGTTGGAATGTGCTGCTGTTTGTAGCGGTCAATTCACTTTCAAGTTTGGAGCCTCCCCTGCTTTGCTAAATGACTTGGGTTCACTTCTCCTTCCCTTCCTGTCCTTTCGTTATGTCATGCAAAGCTTCTGTCTATTTGTGACTCCACACTTCTGGTTAGAGCTCCAAAACACCTAGCATTCACGGAGAAGTTTAGGCTGTTTTCTTTATAATTTTTTTATTTGATTTTACAATTTAATCTTCAACACATTTATCATATTTTTACAAAACAAAACTCCCCCACCCCACCCCACCCCACCCCATGACTTCCCTCAACTTATCCTTCTGGTTCTTTAACAATTTGCTAGGTAAAGGTAAAGGGACCCCTGACCATTAGGTCCAGTTGTAGCCGACTCTGGGGTTGCGGCGCTCATCTCGCTTTATTGGCTGAGGGAACTGGCGTACAGCTTCCGGGTCATGTGGCCAGCATGACTAAGCCGCTTCTGGCGAACCAGAGCAGTGCATGGAAAAGCCGTTTACCTTCCCACCAGAATGATACCTATTTATCTACTTGCACTTTGACGTGCTTTCGAGCTGCTAGGTTGGCAGGAGCAGGGACCGAGCAACGAGAGCTCACCCCATTGTGGGGATTCAAACTGCCAACCTTCTGATCGGCAAGTCCTAGGCTCTGTGGTTTAACCCACAGCACCACCCACATCCCTAACAATTTGCTACTTCTGCTTATTTTTTCTATCTTACTTTTCATCTTTTAGCTAAATGCTCTTAAACCAGATTTTCTTCAAATTACATCTTACATTTCATTAATTTCCATATTATTATCTCTTAACCTTTACACTTGTTTTCTTAGTTGTAAGTGTTTACTCGAACCCTGCTAGTGAGTCCATTTCTTTCCAGTATTTCTGTAAATACAGCATGTACAGTTCCCAGTCTTTTTAAAAGTCTTTATTGTCATTGTCTCTGAGTCTTCCCATGAGTTTCGCCATTTCTGCGTATTCCATAAGTTTGATTTTAGTTTAGTCTGTTTTCATGACTTTTTTCCAACTATTAAATTCCACATTATATTTGAGCTTTCGTGTGATGTCAAAGCAACTTCTGGAACTTCATTGGAGAATTTTAAACAAAGGTTTAAAATCCATCTGCCAGAGATTCTTTAGCTGTGGTCGCTGCATTGCAGGAGGTTGGACTAGATTACTGTGGGGTGCCTTCCAGCTCTACATTGCAGGTGGCGCTGTGGTCTAAACCACTGAGCCTCTTGGGCTTGCCGATCAGAAGATTGGTGGTTTGAATCCCTGCGACAGGGTGAGCTCCCATTGCTCTGTCCCAGCTCCTGCCAACCTAGCAATTCGAAAGCACGCCAGTGCAAGTAGATAAATAGGTACCGCTGTGGCGGGAAGGTAAACGGCATTTCCGTGCGCTCTGATTTCCGTCACGGTGTTCTATTGTGCCAAAAGTGGTCTAGTCCTGCTGGCCACATGACCCGGAAAGCTGTTTCGGACAAACGTCAGCTCCCTCGGACTGAAGCAAGATGTGCGCCGCAACCCCATAGTTGCCTTTGATTGGCCTTAACTGTCTTTTACCTTTTACCTTTATAGGTCTTTTACCTTTTACCTTTATAGCACAAGTTTAGTGCTCATTTCCATGTTATTTGCTTCCAGAAAATAGATCTTTGCAAATAATACAGAAATGAGTGCTTAATATGCATTATGTTCCACTATAGTTTCGGAAGTGGTGTTTACGTTGTGTGAGAGCTCAAATATAATGTGGAAATTAACAGTTAGGGAGATGCCAGTGGAATTGAATAAATGCCATGTGAATATAGCCCTAGAGAGCACATGATAACTCACCTGCCCTATGCCTCCTAATCACTGCACTATGGAAATGAAGAGAGACCCTGGTGCATTTAACCACAGCACATTCCAGCTCTAGAGCCTGGGGCCTGTTCCAGTTAACACAATTTCATTTTCTCCATAACCAAGTCCCCAGTGTGCTTTTACCTGAAACTATTCCTAACTCCTTCCCCCCCACAAACAGATGGCGCAGCAGATAAAATGAAACATGCCGAAATAATGTTTTGCTACCTGTCTTGGTGAAGCAGGGGAAACTGCAAAATTTAACAAAGGGGAAAGGGAGGTTGACTGCTGTTGGGACTGCAGCTATTATTACCAGCTCCAGGGATGGGGGAGAAGTCGATTGCATTTTGCCCATAAAGGCGCACGTACCTGGTTTGCAATTTCCAAAACGGTATGAGAACAGGAACACAGCCATCCTTCGAAATGAATTTTGCGATGCAGTACTGCAGACAAATAATGCATACCAAGAAATGCATATATTAGAATAAAGTGTATATAGGAATGCATATACTCATGAAAATAACATTTAAAAATGGACTATATTAGGGGAAACGGGTTGGATATAGAAAGAAACAGCTACAGAAAGAAACAGTGGGTGAAAGTTTGTCTGTCTCTGCTTCCTATGCCACCTGTAAAAGGCCTCTGTAAATATCCCCCCGGAAATTTACAATGTGCAATTGACTGTTTGCTCTTCCTGCTCTGTTCTTGTTTGGTTGTTTGTAATTTAGAGCATTTGTACCTCAATTTTCAGCCATAAAGGCTGCCAGAGCAACTTGCAGATAATCAAAACAAGACAGTCCCTACCCACACATGGCATAATGGTTGGAGCATTGGACCATCATGACCTTGGAGACCGGGGTTTGAATCCCCACTCAGCCTTGAAGCTCATTGGGTGACCTTGCGCCAGTCGCCATCTGTCAGCCTAGCCTACCTCACAGGGTTGCTGTGAGGATGAAATGGGGAGGGGGTAGAACCATGTACACCACCTTGAGCTCCTTGAGAAAATAAAAGGTGGTGTAAAGGTAAAGGTAAAGGGATCCCTGACCATTAGGTCCAGTCGTGACCGACTCTGGGGTTGCGGCACTCATCTCGCTTTATTGGCCGAGGGAGCCGGCGTACAGCTTCCGGGTCATGTGGCCAGCATGACTAAGCCGCTTCTGATGAACCAGAGCAGTGTACGGAAACGCTGTTTCCCTTCCTGCCGGAGCGGTACCTATTTATCTACTTGCACTTTGACGTGCTTTCGAACTGCTAGGTTGGCAGGAGCAGGGGCTGAGCAACGGGAGCTCACCCCGTTGCTGGGATTCGAACCGCCGACCTTCTGATAGGCAAGTCCTAGGCTCTGTGGTTTAACCCACAGCGCCACCCGCGACCCAAAAGGTGGTATATAAATGTACTAAATAAATAAGAGTGTGGACTGCATCCTCATTAGTAGAAGTGTTACTGTACTGAATAGATCACCTTCAGCAATATCAGAGAAGGATCTTACAAGGAGTTCCCTCTTGTGTTGATATAGAATCTTAGAGCCATTGGTTCTAGTTCTACCCTCCAGAGCAGGAGAAAACAAGTATGTTCCCTCTTCCATGTGACAGCCCTTAAGATAGCTATCATATCTCCTCTCAGTCTCCTCTTTCCCAGGCTAAACATACACAGCTGCTTCAAGCACATCTCTTAAGACTTAGTTTCCAGTCCTTGATCATCTTGGTTGCCCTCCTCTGCACACATTCCAGCTTGTCAATATCCTTCTTAAACTGAGGTTCCCAGAATTGGACACAGTATTCCAGATGTAGTCTCACCAAGGCAGAAAAGAGTGGTACCATTGCTTCCCTTGATCTGGACACTATACTTGTGTTGATGCAGCCTAGAACAGCATTAGCTTGTTTTGCTGCTTCATCACACTGTTGACTCATGTAAAGCTTGTGGTCCACCAAGATCCCTAGATCCTTTTCACATGTACTACTAGTAAGCCAGGTGCCCCCCATCCTATATTAGTGCATCTGGTTCTTCCTGCCTAAGTACAGAACCTTACATTTGTCCCTGTTGAAATTCATTTTGTTAGGTTAAGGTCATTTTGAATTCTGATTCTGTCTTCTGTGGCATTAGCTACCCCTCCCGGCTTGGTGTCATGACAGAAGCACAGTATAGTTTTGGCTGGTCAGGAGCTCTGCCACTATCCACAAGAACCTAGGATCTCTTTGGTGGCAGTTCACCATCTACACCGCCAACAGTGCCCAAACTGGGGAAAGAGGAATTGTCTAAAGCCCTTAGCATTTTTGATCTCCCTATTCAAGATCTTTCAGCTGTGGCAAGCCTTGCAGTATTCTGGAACCTGGGGAAACATTAATCATAGCTGGGAGTTAAAGAAATTACTCATGTCATGCAGGCCTTGCCTTCTTACGATGGAGAACAGAAAATGAGCAGCTCAACAATAGGATGAAATAAATGTTTGCTAACCTCGGTGATTGCTTGGGCTAAAAATAAGCCACCGGCACAGGGATCAGCCAGGTTCCACAGCATCTTATGAGCAATAAAAGTGGTAAATTGCTTACATCCAGCTGTGGCTTTGCGTTTCTTTCAATGAAAATTGGATTCTGGTCTTGGCAGGGCGAGACCCAAATCAGAGGCCAGTTAGCTTGCAAAAGGCAACATGTAAAGGTTGTTTATTGGATTTATTGTACACTTTCATGCTCCATCTTTCCTCTGCCATGGAGCTGCAGGTCTGGACCAGCTCGACCATTATGCAGAATACAGTGACTTCATTGGGTGCAGATACCAGACCCTCCAGGTGTCCCCATTTCCCAGTGACAGTCCCAGATTTACAGAAGCAGTCCCAGTTTCTGAATTGATCCTGGAATGTCTTGCTTTTCCTTAAAGGTAAAGGTAAAGGGACCCTTAGGGACACGGGTGGCGCTGTGGGTTAAACCACAGAGCCTAGGACTTGCCGATCAGAAGGTTGGCGGTTCAAATCCCCGCGATGGGGTGAGTGTCGGTGTTTCATTGCGCCAGAAGCGGCTTAGTCATGCTGGCCACATGACCTGGAAAAACTGTCTGCGGAGCGGACAAACGCCGGCTCCCTCGGCATGTAAAGCGAGATGAGCAACGCAACCCCAGAGTCGTTTCCAACTGGACTTAACTGTCAAGGGTCCCTTTAGGTAAAGGGACCTCTGACCATTAGGTCCAGTCGTGGCCGACTCTGGGGTTGTGGCGCTAGTCTTGCTTTATTGGCCGAGGGAGCCAGCGTACAGCTTCTGGGTCATGTGGCCAGCATGACTAAGCCGCTTCTGGAGAACCAGAGCAGTGCATGGAAATGCTGTTTACCTTCCTGCCAGAGCGGTACCTATTTATCTACTTGCGCTTTGACGTGCTTTTGAACTGCTAGGTTGGCAGGAGCTGGGACTGAGCAATGAGAGCACACCTCGTTGTGGGGATTTGAACTGATGACCTTTTGATCAGCAACCCCAAGGCTCAGTGGTTTAGACCACAGCATCAGCCGCACCCCTTAGGTTGTCCCTATTTTCATCAGAAAAATGTTGGAGGGTATGGAGTCATGTGACCCCCGAGCCAAGGAGGTAACTAACTATGCAACCTTTAGAAGACATCTGAAGGAAGCCCTGTATAGGGAAGCTTTTTTAATGTTTAATGTTTTATTATGTTTTTATATATGCCGGAAGCTGCCCAGAGTGACTGGAGCAACCCAGTCAGATGGGTGGCGTATTATTATTATTATTATTATTATTATTATTGAATATGACATCCCTGTTTTCATTGGGGAAATGCTGGAGCGGTGCAAAAATGCAGCAGCCCATTCCCTCCAATATTTAGCATCTGATGGTATATTGCCATTGACCGTGGATATTCTACTTTGGATTTATCAGCAGCTATGAGCCACAAGGGACGTGGGTGGCACTGTGGGTTAAACCACCGTGCCGCTTGGGCTTGTAGATCAAAAGGTTGGCAGTTTGAATCCCTGTGACAGGGTGAGCTCCCGTTGCTCTGTCCCAGCTCCTGCAAACCTATCAGTTTGAAAGCATGCAGTGCAAGTAGATAAATAGGTACTGCTCCGGCGAGAAGGTAAACGTCGTTTCTGTGCACTGCTCTGGATTTGCCAGAAGCGGCTTAGTCATGCTGGCTACATGACCCGGGAAAACTGTCTGCAGAAGCGGACAGACGCTGGCTCCCTCGTCCAGTAAAGTGAGATGAGTGCCACAACCCCAGAGTCATTTGCGACTGGACTTAATTGTCAGGGGTCCCTTTACCTTTACCTATGAGCCACAAATAACTTCCAGAAAGGGAAAAGCCCAAGCTGCTGGGCTGTGGAAGTTCATGCTTGAGAACTGCGTGTGTGTGTGTGTATGAAATAAATAAATAACATGCCTTATCTCTCTGCTCAGCTCACTTTTTCAAACACTTTATTGTAAGCGAGCATGTCTTTGCTCATGACTCACAGTTGCCCTTTATTTCTGAAGCAGCATATCATTATTTTGGTCCTCTCCGAATCTGACTTCATTGATTTTTGTGCTAGCGGGAGAGCGAGGGAGAAAGAGTGAGAAATATTCCGTTCTGTGGGACAATATTTCATAAGCAGAACGGAGAGGGGGACTGCTTTTCTTCTTTCTTTCTAAAGGTTCTATTATTATTTTTCCACCGGCAAACAAATCCCAGCTTCATAGCTGGAAACCTAATGCAACACAGTGCCTGACAAATATATTATGAAGCCTTGCATATTTTCTAAGCGAGACAGCAAATTCTTTCTCTCGCTCTCCTGTTTTTGAGCCATGGTCTCGTTTCATGGGGTGTTTTGTTTTGCTGCGGCATTGCCCCTGATGATGATGATGATGATTTGGGAAAGGATTTGGTAACAGAAGCAGGCAAGTGTAACCAAAATAGTGAGGCTGGGTTATATTTTTTGCTGAAGAATAACACTGGGAAGATTGAGCAGCAGTCAGGTCAGTAAACAGGTTGCTCTTTGTCGCTTGTAATGTATGGTGGTGTTCTTAATGCAAATGATACTCTGTGTTTCTCGTTTCGTTCTCTGGTTCTTGTCATGTGTTGGTGGAATTTGCAAGGCTTGCACATTTGATCTCACTAATGCTTGGTGACTGGGCCAAACCACACACACAGGGCATCTACCATGTATCTATCCCTTTTGGTGTGATTTTTAGGGGTTTAATACTTATCATTAGGTAAAGGTAAAGAGACCCCTGACGATTAGGTCCAGTCGTGGCCGACTCTGAGGTTGCGGCACTCATCTCGCTTTATTGGCCGAGGGAGCTGGCGTACAGCTTCCGGGTCATGTGGCCAGCATGACCAAGCCGCTTCTGGCAAACCAGAGCAGCACACAGAAACACCGTTTACCTTCCCACTGGAGTGGTACCTATTATCTACTTGCACTTTGACGTGCTTTCAAACTGCTAGGTTGGCAGGAGCTGGGACTGAGCAACAGGAGCTCACCCCATTGCGGGGATTCGAACCGCCAACCTTCTGATGGGCAAGTCCTAGGCTCTGTGGTTTAACCCACAGTGCCTCCCGCGTCCCCAATACTTATCATTAGAGGCTTTCAAACAAAGGTCAGGTATTCTTGAGCTGTGGTTCTTGCATGGCAGAGGGTTGGACTAGATACTCTTGGGGTCCCTTCCAACTCTACAATTCTATTTTAAAGCATGGGTCTTCAAGCATAGGTCAGATGCACAGGGGGCCACAAGGCCACACCAGGTGAGTCACAGATTCACCATGTTAGATTACAGCTTAGGTGGATCAGTTCACCACTCAGCTAAACCTTTGCACAAGGCCGGTGAGTTTTCCATTTGCTCACCCCATGCCCATGAAATGCAAAGCTGCACAATATGTGAAGGAGACGCATTCAATATTCAATCAGGTGATCTGATCCATCTTCAGCAGGCTTTTCCTGGCTGTAAAGCCCATTTTTAGACAGAATTTATCAGCTTTGGCAAATGAGAACCGTTACATCTGCATTGATGGCTCATCATCATTATTATTACTAAAGAACTTTGCATTTTTAAAGTTTGCATTTTAGAACTTTACTTTTCTAGGTAGCTAGGCCTTCTATGTGTTGGCACCACAAAGGTGGGATGGCCTCCCTTTAGAAGAAGGCAGACACCAACCCCTTTGACATTCTGGCACCAGGAATTAGCTGTGATTCCTGCATTGGAGGGTATGGACTAGAGGACTCTTGCAATTGCTTGCAACAATATGTTTAGGATCAGACCTGACTTTTTGCCCTCACATTCATAGGACCCTGGTTTGCCTCTAGGCTGATTTTAATAGGTAACTTAAAATTAAATGAATTACTGCCACAGACTGATATTACTGAATGCACAAATACAAACGTACAACCAGTTAAAACAGTTATATCCTCAAGAAGGCAGAAAAAAAATTATACTGGTGTGTAATGAATTCAGATTTATTTATTCATTTATTGCTACCCTCTCAGGAATAAGGGAAGGAATGACCTTTAAATAAAACAATACCAAATTAACAGATCCTCCTGGGAGAGCTTTTAATAGGGGGGAAATTAGCCTCTCTCTACACTCACTGTGCAACTTAAATGCAGAATAACATGAGAATAGAATCATAGCTTTTAGAGTTGGAAGGGATCGCAAGGGTCATCTAGTCCAACCCACTGCAATATGCAGGAAACCTTTGCCCAACATGGGGCTCAAACCTGCAATCCTGAGATTAAGAGTCTCATATTCTACCAGCTGAGCTATCCCAGATACTTTTGTTCTATCTCTCATTAACTGGAAACTCGTCAAATCATCCTAATTATAAATTTATCCTTTACCTGCTCTCAATATTATTATTTTAAATACTTTTAAAAAAAACCCACAACACAACAACCCTGTAACCTGCCCTGAGACCTTTGGATGCAAGCTTGTCTAAAAAAATAAATTAAAATATTTTTTAAAAAAATTCCAGTAGCACCTTAGAGATCAACTAAGTTTGTTTTGGGTATAAGCTTTTGTGTGCATGCATCCTTCTAAACAAAATGTTTCTTAACCTTTTTTTCCCCTTCTACATCTGTACAAATTTTATTCTGCCTCCTATATTTAATGTCTGTTTTATTGTAATTTTAATGAATATTTCATACCATTTTACATATGTAATAATTTTCTTTCCCCCCCAGTAAGCAGTATATAAATTTTGCTAAATAAATAAATGCCTGCAGTGTCACAGCTGTGAACAGCACCTTACAGAGTTATGGAGGCAAAAAGAGGCAGGTCCCTGCCCTAAGGATCTAAAATAGGGAAGGAGCGGTAACAGGGTAGGGGGACATGAAAGGAGGTGGGCAGATGCCATTATGTGTGTATTTAAAGCTCTGTGACATCTGGAAATGAGGATCAGTGGTGGAGGCCAAAGGATACACCAATGATGGAGGACCTTTCTTAGCACAAGGGGCTGCATTCCATTCTGGAAAACCTTCCAGGGTCTAAATACCAGTGCAGGGCAAGGCTAGAGGCCAAAGGGGAAGGATGAATGTAAATTTTTACCTTCATGTAGTAGGATAGGCTCAAAACATGTTTCTCTATCTTCTGTCCAAGCAAGCAAGCAAGCAAGCAAGCAAGCAAGCAAGCAAGCAGCACCACCAGAGTTCAAGGACACATCCGCAGACAGGCAAAACCACTTAAGGAGGGATGTGAAGCTAAGCCAGGGGTTTGGCCTGAGGAGCGAGAGAGTGGTTTGAGAGAGAACTTAAGGACCAGGTGGAGAGCCCTGTAGGACCACATTTGGCCCACAGGCCTAAGGTTCCCCATCTTGAAGCTAAACTGGAAAAGGTGGGCTTTGAGGAGGGACTTGAAGGAAGAGAGGCAAGAGTGACCATTCTGGTAGGGGATTTCATGCATAGAAAACAGAAAAGGGCATGGACCTGGCAAGGGTGGCTGTGTGCAGGGCACAGCGTGGAGGGTGCCGGGGGGGCAATGGCCCTGGGCACACGATTTTTGAAGGGGCACAATCCAGGCGCCCTCAGCATGGCCTGGCCTGGCCCAATGCTCCTCTCTGCTCACCAAGGGCCACAGGCAAACAGGTGGCTCAGCACAGCCCCACTTTGCTCCTGTGGGGGTGGGGTCGCTCCCATGGTGAGGGCTGGGCTGGTGTCCCCTGTGCCCTCCATGCACCCCCTGCCCCGGTGTGCACATTAAGTAGTAGTAGTAATTTATTATTTGCAGCCTGCCCATTTGGCTGGGTTTCCCCAGCCACTCTGGGTGGCTTCCAACAAAGATTAAAAATACATTAAAATGTCACACATTAAAAACTTCCCTGAACAGGGCTTCCTTCAGATGTCTTCTAAATGTCAGGTAGTTGTTTATCTCTTTGACATCTGATGGGAGGGCATTCCCCAGGGCGGGCGCCACTACCAAGAAGGCCCTCTGCCTGGTTCCCTGTTACCTCGCTTCTCACAGTGAGGGAACTGCCAGAAGGCCCTCGGCGCTGGACTTCAGTGTCCAGGCAGAACGATGGGGGTGGAGAAACTCTTTCAGGTATACTGGGCCAAGGCCGTTTAGGGCTTTAAAGGTCAACGCCAACACTTTGAATTGTGCTGGGAAACATACTGGGAGCCAATGTAGGTCTTTCAGGACCGGTGTTATATGGTCTCGGCAGCCGCTTCCAGTCAGCAGTCTAGCTGCCGTATTCTGAATTAGTTGTAGTTTCTGGGTCACATTCAAAGGTTGGGCACTGCCACAGGCACCAGCAACTGATGCTATGCTACTGGCTGTGTGATTTTTCTGCTAATCAAATGTTTGAAGTGTTAGGACCTGGGATGAGCAACAAGAGACAGAGGATACCTTGAAGTTCTGCTGGTGAGCTTCCAGAGGTGGTGTATGGCTGCTGTCAGCAAATCGTATGCTGGATGAGATGGGATTTCCCTGCCAGGGTCAGGCAAGGAAGTCTAACTTATAGTTTAGAGCGGTGTTTCCCAAACTTGGGCCTCCATATGTTTTTGGACTATAATCCCTGACCACTGGCCCTGCTGGCTAGGGATGATGAGAATTATTATTATTATTATTATTATTATTATTATTATTATTATTATTATTATTTATTTAATTTCTATACTGCTTTATATTTCTAAGAAAAATCTCAAAGCGGTTTACAGTATATCAAAACATCAATAAAAAATCAATAAAACAATCTGAAGAAAGTCAAATATAGAGTATACAGTCAAAGCAACATAATTAACAGAAAAGTAAAATATTATATTACTAAGGAAGTCAGCTACAGAATACATATTTAACACAAGCAAAGTTAACAAAAAAAATCTTAAACATTTTAAAAACAACAACACCATTGCTAAGTGAAGTCAAATATAAAATGCACATTTAAAATGGCATAATTAATAAGAGAGTAAAATAGTATCATAAGCATGACACGGCTGTTTGGCAGGCAGAAAAAGATGGGGCAAAAGAATCCAATAGAGTTTGTTGTCAGGCATAGTGATGTCCCTCTGGTCTCACCTGGAGCCTCTTCAGTAGGGCTGGTGAGTCTGGGCCTCACACCCTAGTCCAGGTGGAAAGGGCCTTGCAGGGAGTGGCCTTCGTGACTCACAGTCCAGCAACAACTGGAGACCCAAGTTTGGGAAACACTGGTTTAGAGGCTTTCCAGATCTAACACCAGCACAATCACCACTGGGACCACATAGGCCATCTGCTCAACCAGCTTCTCCAACCAACTTCTCCCTTTCTCACCTGCTCTTTAGGTGATGACCTGAAAACATCATGTCGGAGGTCCAGGGAACTGTCGACTTTTCTGTGGAGCTGCACAAATTCCATAATGTGGATCTCTTCCAGAGAGGGTGAGTCAATAGATTTCTGTAAATGTATTTGTGCATAAGAAAGTTGCAGGTGCTTTGAAGTGAATCAGATGTCCACATTATGAGGGAAAGTCCCTCTTCTTACCAGTTGCTTCAGAGAAACTAGCCATGGGCATCATGCTCATGCCTGAGTTGTGGACTTCTGGCTGACCATGGGAAAAGTTGAATTAGATCATCCTTTGCCAGCCTGGTGTCCTCCAGATATTTTGGACTACAACGCCCATCATCTCTGACCATTGACCATCCTGGCAGATGATGATGGGAATTGTAGTCCAAAATATCTGGAAGGCACCAGATGATGAGTGGACCTTTTCAGTAGTGGCACCTCACCTGTGGAATCCTCTTCCTAGGAGACTTGTCTGAATTTTGTGGTGCTAAAGTGACTGTATACAAATGCATATACTGGGGTAAAGCATGCATTTAAATGCAAATAATAGTGAAAATAACACACAAAAGGCATTATATAAGAGGAAATTTTGCAAAAATCAGAAAGAATTGTATGCAAATAGATATGTATATATTAGGAAAATGCTTTTGAATGTTCATCAGGATTTGTTAAATGAAATAAAATCACATACTGAGGTGGAAATGTGGAGAACTGAATTTAAGACTGGGGAAAATGAGAAACTCAAAAAAACTAAAATTGACAGATTTAAGCTCATCCCTAGTGTATATATAGCATTGTAGCCTTATGCAATTACTGCAATACAATATTTCAAAGGCTGAAATAGGAATCACCCCTTGTTTATGACCCTGTCCTGTTTAGAGGACATTCAGGGGGGAAAATGCATGAAATAATTTGCATACTCAATCAGTGTTTACAACAATCAAAAGCAGACACTGTAAAATTAGGGGTGGCATGTTCAAAATATATTGTCTTTTTGAAAGTAAGTAAGTAAAGTAAGTAAGTAAGTAAGTAAGTATTTGCATGTGTTTTTGTGTGTGTGTGTGTGTGTGTGTGTGTGTGTGTGTGTGTAGATATACTGAGACCTAAAGGTCAAGCATATATAATGCAATTTTTGAAAGAAATGCACATTTGAAGGTTTCTTCTCCTCATTGAAATTCACCCCCATCACCTATGATTTAATCAGTGGAGACAGCTGAGTCTCTACCAAAATTAGTTTAAAGTTTCTGACATTCTTTAATAAACTTGGAAACTGAATTATCCAGATTCAGCAGAGATCAATTAATTGATTTGCCTGCTTATGCCAGGTCTTCATTCCCTCCAACTTCTTCTTATGCCACTCAAAATAATTGACAAATTTGGTGTGCATATTTGTAAACATAAAAAGAGGTAGGAGAGGCAGCTTAGTGTGGAGGGGAGAAAAAAGTAAAGCAGAGGCAACTGAGAGGAAGAGTGGGAGGTTCCAGCAATCATAGAATCATAAAGCTGATTTAAATTTGTTTTGAATATTGTACTTCAGAGAATAATAATATATGTAAGATGAGCTGGCTGGACCAGGAAAATAGCGCTTCTCATAGCGGCTGATAAGACGCCCATTAGAAGACCACAAGCAGGACCAGAACTGGGTCCTCCAGAGCCCTAGGAGAGTGACCAAATAAACTATCTATAGAATGCAGAAAACACAAAGGCCTGAGAGAATTGCCATTGCATTTACGAACCAAGGAAGCTGCATTATGTCATGTAAGATCATTGGTCTGTCAAGACCAGGCCTGGGGGAACTTTTCCAGCTTGAGGGACACTTTCCTTTCAGTGGCAGGTGGAACAACTAATCCAAATCTTACCTTTGCACGGTATGATAGTTTCTACACAGGTTCACACCTTCTCTATCCTTCATCCAGGCTAGTGAGTGTCATTGTCAGAGTTCAGGGATGGATTCTAACCAGGCAAAAATACTCCAGGTGTTTCTGAAGCAGGACCAGTGAGGGGCATTGCGTGGGGAGAGAGGTTGTGGCATGAGAAGAGTCCAGCAGGCCAGGTAAAGAGGTTTAAATTTGGCCCACAAGCCTGAGGCTCTCCATCCTTGATCTAGTCAACTCATGCTCTCCAGATCTTTCAGACTACAACTGCCATCAGCCAGAGAGAGAGCCATGGACAATAGGAATTGTAGTCCAAAACAACTAGAAAGCAACAGATTGAGAAAGGTTTTTTTGGTTGTCTACAGAGGCATTCTGGTGTCCCAGTCCAGGATCTCCTGAACCCTAAAGAGGATCTTGTAAATTTAAAGCAAAGCAGGATTGGGTCTTGGACATTCTGAATGCAAGGCAAGATGGTTATGGCTTTCCCCCGTATATCACTTAAAGTGGATTTGAAGCTTCCTGTTTGGCTCAAATATGGAAGAAATGCTGAAGTAGGGGAGAAAAAGATCCTACTAGTAAAAAAATTCAAAATGATCCTTGACACTGAAGGGGGTTTTTTTTGGGGGGAGATGTCTTTTTTAATGGCTTTTTGTTCTGGAGTTGAAATGTGTAACACTTTAGAGGGGGAAACAGAGCACTTTAATTACTAAAAGAGCTCGCTGCTAAGGCACTAGGTGATTAAATGCAAGTCAATCCTTTCATCAGTCTACATCCAATTTTGGTGTTCAATATATAGCCATTAATCTGCGGGCAAGATGTATGTCTTTATTCCTTGGCAGCGCAATTGCATCCCTCCCCCACCTCTGATAGCAAAAGCTTGCAAAAATGAATCGTGTGTTATACTGTAGCATGATCATCTCTCTGTGCATAATGTATTTTATGGTGATGTCCACAAACAAGCAGGATGTTGGCTTCTAATAGAATTGGAAATGTAACCATAGCGGGAGATAGTTGCTGTCAGGCAACAAGAACAATAGTAATAATGTTGAGGACAGGAAATGTATACTCTTGAGATTCTCATGCTCTGAGCATTTTACCAGTCAGCAAAAAATATCTGCATGATACGATGCACGGTTTCTTTACCCCAAAAGGAGATGCTATGAAATGGTGTACAACTCATGGTGAGCCACCAAGCCAAGCATAGTGCCACCCCCTCCCCAGCCAAGAATAGCAACTGAGCAGGATTAAGAAAAACACACACAATTTGAGATAGCAGAGATCATGCATCTAGCACTAATAATGCCAACATTGCATAAGAAAGCTTACAGTATCTACACTGTAGAGGATGGATAGGGAAGCTGTGGTCCTCCAGATACTCTTGGTCAACTCCTGCCATCATCCCTCACCATTGAAGAAGAAGAAGAAGAGTTTGGATTTGATATCCCGCCTTTCACTCCCTTTAAGGAGTCTCAAAGCGGCTAACGTTCTCCTTTCCCTTCCTCCCCCACAACAAACACTCTGTGAGGTGAGTGGGGCTGAGAGACTTCACAGAAGTGTGACTGGCCCAAGGTCACCCAGCAGCTGCATGTGGAGGTGCGGAGATACGAACCCGGTTCCCCAGATTACGAGACTACCACTCTTAACCACTACACCACACTGGCCACTCCAGTGTGTCTACACTCCACTGGCCACCATTGGTCATGGTGGCTGGGACTAGGAATGCCAGAGAAATAGAAATGGGAGCAAAAATTGATGTCTGGAACGGCAATCAGTGGAGCAGTTATGAATAATAATCACTGTTGATACTTTCAGTCTGAAAAATATATCTAATTGACAATCTCCACCCCCACCCCAATTTGTGGTGTGTTTCATTTGCCTGTAAATCAATGGGGTGGGATAACATAATGATAGTGTAATTTACGTAATTTAATTTCACCGCAGCAGACAGGGAGATAAAAAACTTACTTTGGGGGTGGAATTGCAGTGGAACGGAAGCGGTGCTCCATGTGATGACTACAGGGTGGGATGGGGAATGATGTCTTCTTAACATCTGCACTTAGGGATGATGGGGGTTAGATTCCAACAACATCTGGAGGGGGACAGATTCCCGTTTGCTGCTTTACAGTGCTGGGGTGATACGAGAAATCTGCAGCAGAATCCAACTGTTACCAGCTCTCAGTGAATGCAAGGAATCCTCTGCTCTTCCCTCCAGAGGAACAATTATATAATAATTGCTAAATGGTACCATAATCTGGCAACTTGGGAGAACTGGAGTCCCTGGAGACACAGTCTCAACAACGCTGCTTGCCACATTATATGATACTCACCTGTTTTATTCAATCAGATTTCTCCTTTATAGCATCTCTCCTCGTCTTGTTTTCAGTTTATGCTGCTTTTGAAAAAGATATATTGATTTTTGGAAGTGCATTTCCCACATCTGAACATTGATATAAAGAAGGGTGTTGGAATCCATTGCAAGAGGAAGCTGCTGTGTTTAGATTCAGTTTTGGTTTCTCTCATTTCCTCATTTTTCCAATCTTAAGCTGAGTTCTCCACATTAGTTGGCTATTAATAAAGAAAGTTCTCATGAGAATTTGTGAGCATTTTTGTCTGCAAATTTCTCCTAGCATGCACATTCTTATACACAATTTTGCCTATCGTACACATTTTTTTGCAAAACAATTTCCCTATTAAAATCATTTTCTGTCATATTTTCACTGATACATGCAAATTGTACCTTAGTATATGCATTTTTAGCTGGGGAACTGCACTGCAAAATCCAGACACATGCCAATTTTGAAGGATGCCTTGTTTTTTTCAATTTGCTTGTTGTTTCAGGAATTGTGAATTAGGTAAGCTCATGTTTAAAAGCAAAATGAATCAAATTCTCCCCCACATCCCTATTCTGTGCATCACAAGGACTAATTTAGAACCCATCTTTGGGCACCCTAGCACAAGGAGCATCCACTGAAGTTTGCTGTGCAGTTTGGAATAGGAGCAGAGTTCTTGAAGCAAACCTCACAGAGGGACAACTCCCTTCATCCGTCACAGAAAGGCTTTCTGTAAATCACATCTGAGTCACGTTGGTAAAGGAATGTTGGAACGCCTCTCTCGGAGAGGCATCTATCACATGGTGCAACAGACGTCGTCAGTCTCCTCGGCTGTCAGTCTGGCATTTCTTGTCAGCACTAAATGTACTTTTGAAGTGTTTACTCTGCTTGCGTGGAAGGGAGAAAAATAGCCTTGGCTTGCACAATTGCCAGCATTCTGGTCAGAACAACAGGTAAACTTGGGTGAATTCCAACAATCCCCTTAAGGAGATTTCAAATAGCAATTGGGCTTTTAATAATAAATATAAAGGCTGATTTCCAAAGAATTGATGCTTTTGAATTATGGTGCTGGAGGAGACTCTTGAGAGTCCCATGGACTGCAAGAAGATCAAATCTATCCATTCTGAAGGAAACCAGCCCTGAGTGCTCACTGGAAGGACAGATCGTGAAGCTGAGGCTCCAAGACTTTGGCCACCTCATGAGAAGAGAAGACTCCCTGGAAAAGACCCTGATGCTGGGAAAGATTGAAGACATAAGGAGAAGGGGACGACAGAGGATGAGATCGTTGGACAGCGTTCTCAAAGCTACAAACATGAGTCTGACCAAACTGCAGGAGGCAGTGGAAGACAGGAGTGCCTGGCGTGCTCTGGTCCATGGGGTCACGAAGAGTCGGACACGACTAAACGACTAAACAACAACAACAACATAACTGAGCTCTAGATCTCACCAATATTGCTGAATTCTTATACTGAGAACAGAATTTCCTATATTCCCCAAACTAACTGAGTCTTTTGCTCAGAGCTTCTTTGAGAGCTATTTATTGTTATTTATTAAATTTATATACTGCCCTTCATCCAAATATCACAGGGTGGTCCACAACATAAAAACACCAATTGAGAAGACAAAATATACAATCAAACAGAAACAAACCAATAAACCCCCCTTCCGCAAACACATTTTAAAGGCCGTAGACTATTTAATCAGTTCAAGGCCTGGTTATAGAGAAGGTTTTTTGCCTGGCACCAAAAGATAGGTAATGAAAGCACCAGCAGAGCCTCCTCAAGGAGAGCATTCCAGTGATAGGGTGCCCTTGCAGAAAAGGCCTTTCCTCACGTTGCTGCCTTCTGGGCCTCTCGTGGAAAGAGCACACGTAGAAGGGCATCCGATGATGATCTCAGGGTCCAGGTCAGTTCATACAGTTCCACATCATGAGAATGTAACGAGAGCGCTACTGGATCAGGCCAAAGACCCATTTAGTCCAGCATCCTGTTGTGATTCAAGGACCTGCCACCCACTTGGGGATAAGAAAGACACATGGACACAATATATTAGGCTAATGGGCTAAAGAAAGCCCACAACTTTATTGATTACAGCATCTGAGAAGTATTGGCTTAGGTATTGGATAAAACAACAGAGCGTGACTCCACCCCCTCAGGGAGGGGTGAGTCTAACAAGGGTTAACCACCAGTGGGAGGAGCCTGTTGATGCAAATACAACTGAAAGCTCCCCCTGATGTCACCAGGGGTCGTGCCATGGCCCTAGCCACCAGCAAGGGCGTCAGACAGGATCCATGACCTCCGGATTCCTTTAACAGAATACCCATAAAGTGGAGGGGTAGGCGATGGCCACACCCTGCCCTCCAATAGACAAACATATTCCAATGCCTAACCGCCAATACCTAACAGTTGTGACGATTTGCTACGCGGTAGGCAAAAAACCAAGTGGCCGATGCCAATTTGCCAGTTGAATAAAGATTCCTACCAGGCCCCTTGGACAACCAAGGCGACCAACCACAGGTCCATAGCAATGTCAAGAACCAAGCAATGAACTAAAGGGAGGGTGGGTGAGTGAGTGATCCGATGAAAACCAGCAGCGGAATGAAAGGGAAGTGCTGCCGCAGCCACGTTTGAGCAGCAAAACCCCATGCCCAAGCTTCCACCTGATTGGTTGGCTACCTGGGGGCGTGGCGCGGCAGCCAGGCCAGCTGGGAAGGGGCTGGAACGCCCCCTTGCCAACGTAGGAAATGGCTCCTGCTCACAACTCCTCCCCTCTGTAAGGAGAAGAGGCTTTCTCACAGTGACCAACCAGATTTATTAAATTCCTACCCAGCCCTTCTTCCCAAAGGAGCCAGAGGCCAATAAGACGTGAGCACTATGGCCCTTCCTCATTTGGGATTTCCCAGTGACTGGTATTCAGAGGCAACCTGCTGCCTCTTCCCACCCCTCTGCATATGCCGCCTGAGGCAGCCACCTCCGTTTGCCTATTATTAGGGCTGGCCCTGAAGATATTTGGGAACACAGGGAAGCTTTGTTTGGAGAAAACAAAAGGAGCCTGTCTTCCTGCTCAACCCATCCCCTGCGACCAAGGCATTCATGTCTGGCTCTTGTCCGTTCCCTGGTGACAATACCCTTTCTTCTTTGTTTTACATCCCTGCTGGGCTGGAATTGAATGTTGCTTGCTCCCTTTCCTATTATGTTTCCATTCAATCTCCGATTATATTTAATTTAATTTTATTTTTTTAAAAAACAAAACACAAATCCGCCTCTCCTCTCTTTTTCCAGCATCCCAAAGGGGAAGCAAAGGGCAGGTTACTGTAAAAATGCCAACGTAGGAGCAAATAAAAGGCAAGTCTCGCTACTGTGTTGTGCCAAGAAGGGCACCAGCTCCTGAGGTGAGCATGAAAGGCACTTTCAAGAGAGCCTGTTCGTGTGGCTGTCAGAGAACTGCGGGGTATAAAAGGGTTTGGGCTTTCATTTTTCTTCTTCTTCTCCCCTGATGCCTGCAAGTGCACGCTCCTAAAAGCAAACTACCATTTGATCTTGAAGCTAAAAATAACCATATACAGTGTAGGAGAAGATCCAATCTGTGGTTTACCCACATCCAATTTTTAGAAGCTTAGCCTCCTATTTTAAAGCTTATTTGGACCAGGCAGGGGCTTAGAGGTTAAGCTGGTGGATTGTGCATTTTATTCCCCAAAAGCATTTTCCAGAAGGTGCAGGCTAATGCTGCAGGATGGAGCCCTGTGCAAGGAGCCTAAGGCATAGAGCAGCTTCTGAAGCACACATTACCTATCTTTGGTGCAGTAAAAATGGGTATTTGGCCAAAGATTGTGCCACAAACTGAAGATCTTGCAAAGAAAAATAAAATTCAGTGTGCTGAGAGTCGCAAGATTCCATTCATTTATTCAAAGAGTACAAACTCTGGCTTGGATTTGCTATGGCCAGTGGCATTCAATAATAATAATAATAATAATAATAATAATAATAATAATAATAATAATAAATAATATTAATAATAATAATTTATTTATACCCCGCCCATCTGGCTGGGCTTCCCCAGCCACTCTGGGTGGCTTCCAAAAAAATATTAAAATACTGTAATACATCAAACATTAAAAGCTTCCCTAAACACGGCTGCCTTCAGATGTCTTCTAAAAGTCTGGTAGTTGTTGTTCTCTTTGACATCTGGTGGGAGGGCGTTCCACAGGGAGGGCGCCACTAGCGAGAAGGCCCTCTGCCTGGTTCCCTGTAACTTGGCTTCTCGCAGTGAGGGAACCGCCAGAAGGCCCTCGGTGCTGGACCTGAGTGTCCGGGTAGAATGATGGCGGTGGAGACACTCCTTCAGATATACTGGACCGAGGCCATTTAGGGCTTTAAAGGTCAACACCAACACTTTGAATTGTGCTCTGCCCCACCAGCCTCCGTCTGCCACTGACCAGCTCTCTCCTTCCTGCTTTCTTGCTTCTACCAGTCCAGGGGATGGCACTGCCAGACAGCTTCTTCCTCCTCTCCAGGAGAGAGGAGGGGCAAAACTAGAATTAGCTTGGCTGTCATTGACTCTGGTGCCACCTACTGTTGGCCTCCCACCCTACCAATCCCAATGGGCAACAGTCCAACACTGACCCAGAGCAAACCAGAGGGAGGGCTTAGGAGTGTCTTAAGTTTAAATGGGACCTCATTACATTTAAACACGTGGCAGAAGAGAGGTAGGATTCATGCCGACACAGTCTCAGGTTACTTGGGAAAAAACACTGGACAGGAGGGAATACATGTGGAGGTGGGGACTTACAGTCTCAGCAACTGAGCCATTGGGCAAGACTGGGGTGCTATGCTCACCAGGCCCGACACTCCACCAAGTCTGTGCAAATCATATTCTTGCTAATAAAGGATTAACCTCCTAGTTGCACAGTGTAGTTTACTGATGGCTTACTCCTGACATGTAGAAAGCTAAAAATTACATTTGTTGTCCTGCCCATATTTATCTCTGCCAGCCCCCATCAGTGGCACATGGCCCTCAAAAGGTTGCCCAGAATGGAATGTGGCCCTTAGTCCAAAAAACATTCCCCACACCTATTTTCAGTTAACACTGTCTGATCGCCATATGCACTTGTCTGTATTTTTTAATTGTATTTTGTTTGTTTGGGGAATCGTCGTATTTTGTTTTGGAAATCATTTCTTTTAATCGCCATTAGTTGACTTGAGTAACACCTATGCCAGCGGTTCTCAACCTGTGGGTCCCCAGATGTTGTTGGACTACAACTACCATCATCCCTGAGCTCTGGCCTTGCTTGCTAGGGGTGATGGGAGTTGTAGTTCAGCAACATCTGGGGACCCACAGGTTGAGAAAGGCTGACCAATGAATTATAAGGAAGGAGGTATGCATTGTGATATAAATGAATGCAAAAAAATTATGCATGTATCCTCAGCTCCAAACGTGGTACCCCATCACCCCGACACTTGGCCCCTCTCTGAGCAAGCTGCTCTCCTGCACGCTTGGGAATCAGGGATCTGCGCTGGAGTAATCTGTCACTGGCAAGTGGCAACGCTTGCTGTCACAGTAGTAGAGTAGCAATCTGTCCGGGTGATGACACACTGTGATCACAACTGTGTTTCTCAAGGCGTCCCGCTGGATGATAAATTCTTCTGTGTCAAGGCAAAGTGCTGCTTTTGCTTTCCTGTTTCTAATGCCAGACTATTTAACACTGGGAGCCACAGATATGACAGCATCACGAAGTGTCCTAGCTCTTCATTCAGTAAATACTATGTGGGCCAGCTGCTTAGATGTCTGCCAGCTGCTTGGTTTCCATTTGTCTATTGGCTGTCTGATCTTAACATGGAACAGATCTCTGGGTGTGAGATCCTTAAAGGTTGCTGAGTTTCTGAAATGTGTGAAGTATGAGGTTCCTGAGGTGTGTGAAGTATGAGGTTGCTGAGTTCCTGAAGTGCTCTAGAGAGCCAGTGTAGTGTAGTGGTTAAGAGTGGTAGACTCGTAATCTGGGGAACCGGGTTCGCATCTCCGCTCCTCCACATGCAGCTGCTGGGTGACCTTGGGCTAGTCACGCTTCTCTGAAGTCTCTCAGCCTCACTCACCTCACAGAGTGTTTGTTGTGGGGCAGGAAGGGAAAGGAGAATGTTAACCACTTTGAGACTCCTTAGGGTAGTGATAAAGTGGGATATCAAATCCAAACTCCTCCTCCTCCTCCTCCTCCTCTTCTTCTTCTAGGAACTTGGCATATATAGTATTTATTTTATCATTTCAACAACCCTGTAAGATGGGATGAGAACATTCTTTAGAACTATATACCTATTGTCTGGAAGTTAACAGCAGGACAATGAAAATGGATTCCACATGCTCTAATGGTAGCCAAGAGACTCATATTGAGGAACTGGAAGAATCAAGATAAGATCCCCTTTAATAAGTGGATCGACAATATGTCAACACTCCCAACCTATGAATAGACTGCTTACAAACATATACTTTGTTTGGATAAATATGACAATATTTGGAATGAGTTTATGCAAAATGGAGTAGGCTATTAATATTTGCATAAGCATTTGGATAATAATATCAAAATAATGTATGTTAGGATATTTTTCGTATATATTCATATTTTTTCTCTACACATTTTTGTGCCTTTTTATTTTTATTTTCTTCCTTTGTTTTTCTTTGTACCACTTTATTTCTTTATAATTGAAACTTCTCAATGAAATATTAACACAAAAAAGAAAGAAAAAACCCTTCTGTAACTTAGGCTTGTATTATCATTCCTGAGATCTGCTGTGACTCAGATATGTCTTTAACCACTTTGCTACAACATATGTCTGTGACGGGTGTTTTTCTTCCATGTTTATTTGGTGTTCCTCTCAAGTTAACCCCCTCCCCACAAAGCTGTCCCAGTTCTAGTGCTTTTTTTCTGTGGGAGGGGGGGCACACAGGGGTACACATACCTCTAAATATTTTGTGAATCTAAGTTTGGCCTTGTTGAGGGGCAGTATTTCAATATGAGTAGGAAAATGAGAGTACCCCTAAACTTTTTTAAAAAAAAGAAAAAAAAGGACTGTCCAGTTCTATCCTTTCTTGATGTAAGGAAGGGATGTGGAACCTATGGTCCTCATGAAGTCAAACTCCACCTCCTGTCATTCCCAGCATGGCCAAAAACAATGGGAAGGCATGAACGTCCCCATCACTGCGGTAGGCCATTAGGGACTGATGTCACAGGATACAGAATGAGGTGCTAGATGAACAACAATTGCATCTTATGTACACTTTCTCTTGAGGAAATATGGTGGATGGCTTTTACATCATAATCTGGGACTAGCCAATCACTGTTGCAAATGGAAGTCTTGTTGGTTAGCATAAACGTATCTGGGATTAACAGGGACGCGGGTGGCGCTGTGGGTAAAACCTCAGCACCTAGGACTTGCCGATCACATGGTCGGCAGTTCGAATCCCCGCGGCGGGGTGCGCTCCCGTTGTTCGGTCCCAGCGCCTGCCAACCTAGCAGTTCGAAAGCACCTCCGGGTGCAAGTAGATAAATAGGGACCGCTTACCAGCGGGAGGGTAAACGGCGTTCCGTGTGCTGCTCTGGTGCCGGTTCACTGGAGCAGCTTCGTCACGCTGGCCACGTGACCCGGAAGTGTCTGCGGACAGCGCTGGCTCCCGGCCTATAGAGTGAGATGAGCGCACAACCCTAGAGTCTGGCAAGACTGGCCCGAACGGGCAGGGGTACCTTTACCTTTACCTTTATCTGGGATTAAACTTGTTGGCCAACCTGAGAGTTTCATCTGCAGAGCTTTGAGTTCTAGCTGGTTTCAGCCAATGAGCCAAACCGCAGCCTACAGTGTTTAACAGATCTTCACAACTGGTGTTGGAAACTGAAATCGGATTGGCTGGCAACACTGGAGCTTGTGATTGGCTCACTTGTGGGAGTGAAACTAGAGCTCAAAGTCTCACAGTCTGTTCTTACAAAATGCAATCCTGTTCACTCTTGATTTGTTCAAGGTTGGAAAATATGACTCTTAGGATGACAGCAGCAAAGTGATGCCCTGACCCTGTAGGTAATTCTATAATTGGGAGGCTGTCTGCTTCTGAATGCAAGTTGATAGAAATGACAAGTGGGGAGAAAGAAGGTTGTTGTGCTCATGTCCTCTTTGTGAACTTCACATAGGCATGTAGTTGGCCTCTGTTAGAACAGGATACTGAACTAGAATGAGTCTTTGGCTTGATCCACCTGGACTCTTACGTTCTTATTTATCTTATTTTTAAATTTAAAATAAGCTGCTGGATGCAAATCTGTACCTTTAAACATTGGGCATAAAAGGGAATGTTGGCACTGTGGCTTCTAACCCAACAGAATGGAAAGAATGATGCATCAAAGGTAGCCAATGTGGTTCCTGTGTCAGGTATGCTGGAGTACATTTTCCATCATGCTCCACCACTGGCCCTATTGGCACCACTGGCCCTATGGGCTGGACCTGATGGGAGTCCAGCAATATAAGTCACCCCAGTTCTCCACAGTCATCAAAAACATGAGAGAACTTTGCTGTTTGCATCTTTTCAGTAACATGAATCCCTTGTTTGTACTGGAGAAATCTGTTAGGGCTGTGAATATATCCAGTGACACTGGTATTGATATTCTCTGTGTACATTTCTACCATATAAAGGGAAGACTTCTGACCTCCTGGAATGAAAAAAAAAAGATTGGAAATCACTGGGAGTGGAATAGTTGCGCCATCCTCTCTGACCTTTAAATTCTTGGATAAAACGTGTATAGTTGACAATGTGAGCAGGCAATGCAGTCTATTCTATTTCACACAAATGTTCTCTTTCACATTAGTACGGTGTTAGCCTTGCTGCTTAGAAGAAGAAGAAGAAGCATCAGTATTACCAAGAAATATGATGGCTCTGTAAAAGCACTCCAGAGAAATTTTGTTAATCCTATCCAAACTCTTCCCTTGGATATTAGCAAAGGGTCCCAACTCAGTAGGAGAACACTTGTTTTGCATGCAGAAGTTCCAGGTTCAAAGCGCAGCACCTCTAGGTAGGGCTGGGGAGGTCTGCAGCTTGGAGAGCCACTGCCAGCCAGTGTAGATGACATTACACTAGATGGGCCAGTGTTCTTACTCTTGGGCTTGCCGATCAAATCCCCACGACGGGTTGAGCTCCCATTGCTCTGTCCCAGCTCCTGCCAACCTAGCAGTTCGAAAGCACATAAGTGCAAGTAGATAAATAGGTACCACTGTGGCGGGGAGGTAAACGGCTTTTCTGTGTGCTCTGGTTTCCGTCACAGTGTTCCGTTGCGCCAGAAGTGGTTTAGTCAGTGCTGGCCACATGACCTGGAAAGCTCTCTGTGGACAAACATCGGCACCCCTCGGCAAGATGAGCGCCGTAACCCCATAGTCACCTTTGACTGGACTTAACCATCCAGGGGTCCTTTACCTTTACCTTTTACCAATGTCCGTTCCCTACGAGCTGTGCTTTGTATCATCACTTTATGCTTTTCGACAACTGGTCTGGATGCACCTCTTTCCCCTGGCCTTTGGTTGAGTGGACATTATCTGTCCACCTGGATTCCATGCATGCACAGCTATCCTGTGTTGCTATTTTGTGATTCTGGAAAGGTTTCTTGTGGTTTTGTTTTATGGTTTTAATTGTACGCTGTACTTATTCTGTGATATTTTTGCAATCCACCCTGAAACCATTTGGTGATGGGCCACATTAAAACAAGTCCAATCTACAATAACAAACAAATAAAGCATTATAGATTTTAGCTATTGTTCTGCTTTATGGTTTTCACCTTTGTTGTAAAATTTGGTTATTGGGCAGTATAGCAGTAAGTAAATACATAAATAAGCAAGCAAAATATTTGCTTTTTCGAAGGAAGGCTGCAATTCCCTCTATAATAGTTTTCTTTTTTCCCCTCCAAAAAAATCTCTCTCTATAGGTATTACTTGGTGCACGCAAGTCTGAAAGTCCCACCCAGGATCCCACATCGATTGCTGGCGACCATTGTTGAACAAACAGGTGAGATAAGAAAGGAGAGAGAAATGGCTTTGAATGAGGTGAGCTCAACCTGGCTTAAGGGATGGAGCCAGAAACTCAGGAGGGTGAACTGAAAGAGCCACACTGTAATGGACAAATCTGAAGTTGAGTCTATTTTTTTAAAAAAAAATATTTATTGAAATTTTCAAAAAATAAAGAAAAAACAAAAAAACCATTAAAAACACACAAAATTTACATTTCTTACTATCAATAACCAGTTTCCTTGACTTCCCCACACCTCCCCTTCTTGTATTCCAGTTCCAATTTTTAGCTCAGTAAGTTCTTGTCCCCAAACTTTACCTTATTTTCTTTAATTCATTTTAGTTAACCAATTTTAACTTATAAACCTCAATCTTTATACATCAGTACTTATTCTTAAAAATCTTTTTCTAAGGTCGACCCCAATTCCCTTCCACGAATTCCCCATTTTTATGTTAATGGCAAAACAAAATTAAATGAAACAGAATATAATTGTACACCCTTTGGATTCCCAAAGCCCCACCCCCCCTTCCCGGTTTCGAACCCCAACAAAAGTCCATCAGTCCATCTGCTGTCAGCCTGGCGACCTCACGCCCGAGGAAATCTGAAGTTGAGTCTAGAATAGTTCTGCAAAACCTCAAAGTGTTTAGAGTCTACACAGCTGGGATGGCAGTGTGGTTACCTATTCATTTCCGTGCCCAGTTAAAAATTCTGGTAATGACTTTTAAAGAGCTAAATGGTTTAGGACAAGCTCACACCTATAGAAACCGTTTGTCTGAATCTTGAGATCAGAATCAAAGGCCGTGCCTATCAACCTACCATCTAGACCTATTAGATCACATCTTCACCATACATTTAAAGCACTATTATACCTCCTTTAGGGATGCGGGTGGCACTGTGGGTTAAACCACAGAGCTGGGGACTTGCCGATCAAATCCCCACGACGGGTTGAGCTCCCATCGCTCGATCCCTGCTCCTGCCAACCTAGCAGTTCGAAAGCACGTCAAAGTGCAAGTAGATAAATAGGTACCGCTCCGGCAGGAAGGTAAACAGCATTTTTGTGCGCTGCTCTGGTTCGCCAGAAGCGGCTTAGTCATGCTGGCCACATGACCCGGAAGCTGTACGCCAGCTCCCTCGGCCAATAAAGCAAGATGAGTGCCGCAACCCGAGAGTCGGCCACGACTGGACCTAATGGTCAGGGCTCCCTTTACCTTTATCTTTATACCTCCTTTAAATAGTCATGGCTTTCCCCAAAGAATCCCGAGAACTGCAGTTTGTTAAGGGTGCTATGAGCTGTTAGGAGATCCCATTCCCCTCACAGAGCTACAATTCCCAAAGTGGTTTAACAGCTCCCCTCCGCAGGGAACTCTTTGTTTTTTTAAACAAATAAACAATTAAACAACATTTCAAATTTAGCAGTCAGTCATTCTACCTATGATTTCCCCCTCCCTCCCTCCATGGTTCCTTCAAAATTTCAATTTATGCTGCATATCATAGTTACTCTACACCTTCACCTTACCTCACAAGAAAAACAAAAAGTTCACCCCCACTGCTGTTCTTACTGAAATCCTATTTGCGTTTTAACATTTTTACACTGAATTTTTTAAGTATTCTTAAAATATTTTCCAGTCTTCTTTAAAACCAGTCTCCCCCTGATCTCTGATTTTACACTCCAAACTTGCCATTTCTACATATTCTATCAATTTTAGCTGCCATTCTTCTTTGTTGTCATGCCATTTCTGTGTCCCGCTGATTTCAATGGCATTTACTTCCCAAAAGTGAAATTATTGTGGCAGTCTTACGCATACCGTCGTGGAAATTTGTCTGGATTGCTCCCACCCACAAAAGAAAAATACCATGGGAATTTTTCAGTTCCATTTGATTCAGTTCCATTTGAGTCGGTTTCGCTGCTGTTTTAAATATGACTTACTGAAGGAGCACCATTTTTCTTCATTCTGCGAAAGATGTGTTTGATGAGCCTTTTGATGCTGTCCCAACAAGTTTGCGCTGCTCATTGCTCAGTGGAGCAGGAAAGAATCAAGACTCGGGATTGTATCAAATTGCTGTCATTAGTTCCAATAACGCTTGAGGAAGCAATTTCTGCCTCCATCAACTGGAAGCAAATTTACTGCCTTTTGGAGTACAAGAGAGAGGACAAACCTTTTTATTTTCCATTGAATGCCATATGATTATTATTTTTTAATGCTGTAATGAACCTGCGTGAATAATATCCAGGATTTTACAGGTTAATGTTTTATAAGGCACAAATACCAATGTATTATGTGAATCTGGCAGGTCCCATTTTGGAAATGGATTGCTGTAGTTCTGCTGGCGCCAACAGTTATCCCAAACAGACCTTCTATCTGATTCGGGCTCTCCAATTCGCTTTCTGTCAAGAAAAGAATGATTAGCTGCTGGGTGTACAAACTCTTGAATGCAACCTAGCTAGGGGCTTAAGAATGAGGAAATGTATCCACAGGCACATCCCTTTGGGAAGCAAATGATAGCATATCCACTTGAGTGTAGAACAGGGGTCAGCAAATTTTTCAGCAGGGGGCCGGTGCACTGTCCCTCAGACCTTGTGGGGGGCCGGACTATATTTGGAAAAAAATATATGAATGAATTCCTATGCCCCACAAATTCACCTTCTCAATCCGGCCCACAGACGAATCAGCGTGTTTTTACACGAGTAGAATGTGTGCTTTTATTTACAATGTATCTCTGGGTTATTTGTGGGGCCTGCCTGGTGTTTTTACATGAGTAGAATGTGTGCTTTTATTTAAAATGCATCTCTGGGTTATTTGTGGAGCATAGGAATTTGTTCATATTTTTTTTTTTCAAAATATAGTCCAGCCCACCACATGGTCTGAGGGACAGTGGACCGACCCACAGCTGAAAAAGGTTGCTGGAATAGAGTGTTGCTATTACTTCCCTTGATTTGGATGGTACACTTCTGTTAATGCAGCCTAGACGAGCATAACATTTCTGTTTCTTTTTCTTTTTCTGCTGCTGCATGATACTTTTGATTCATGTTAAACTTGTGGTCCACCAAGACATCAAGATCCTTTTCACATGTACTGCTAAACAGCCGGAACTTGAAGAACACAGACATACCCTTAGCTCACAGGAAGGGAGAATTCCAATTATACACAACAGCCTTATTATTATTAGTAGTATTATTATTATTATTATTATTTTGATCACTTTAGTTTAGAAGAGTAGCCTCCATAGCTTACTATTCTGGTGCCGGATAGAGTTGCAGAGTTGGGCTTCCAATCCATTTATATCTGACTGCATCCCATTCCAGTAACCTTGAAAAATGAACTTGGGTTTATGAAAATAACAGCGATAAGTGGATACATTTATATTACCGACTTCCATGTGAGGAAATTAATAGGGATATCTTACTTTCCCATCGTCCGTAATGGAATAGTGTTAGAGAGGCAGTTAGCTATCGCTCTTTCCAATGGGCTAATTGGAAATGTCAAAAGGCGAGGCTGAGTTGAAGGATTGATTATAGAGCCATGCAACTTTTCGGCAGGAGTTATACTTTGAGAAGAAAGGGATGAAGAGCAGAGTCTCTAATCACAATGACAGGAAGCGGCAGACATGCCTTAACATGCCAATCTTAAAGCTCAGAGTAAGTTTAGAGTAAAATACAGCCTAGGAAACTGAGTGAAGTCCATCGGCATAAATATTAGGAGCGGAAGTCCCTTCGCCTCCCCCAATAAAATATAGAAGTGGGCTGGGGGTCCCCAAAACTGATGGGCATTGCCATTCAAATGGTGTGTGTTGCGCGTCTTGTGATCAATTATACAGGGCTGGACTTACCCCCCCCCCACACACATATTTTATTTAAGTTGGCACCCCTGGCATGACCAGAGGCAAAAAGGGGTGTTGCAATAGAAGTGACTTTTACCTCTGTACAGTAGGCCACGTCCCAGCCCTGCAACAACTGGAGGTCACTGCAGAGATTGCCCTCCACCAACCATTCAGGCAAGCAAACAAGAGGTATTCCAAGGCACTTAGGGAGGGTGCAGAACAGGGGCAGTGGGGGTGTGGCCTCAGGAAAGAGGGCGTGGTCTGGGAAGGAGGTGTAGGGGAAGTCCCATGGGCCATATAAGTCAGCCTGGAGGGTCATATTTGGCCTGGGGTTCTCCACCCCTGGTGCACATGGTAGCTCACTAGGGTGTGTGTGTGTGTGTGAATAAACCTCCTGGATTTTATGACTGCAGAAACCTTCAGCAGCTATCTGGCAATGCACACTACTGATATGCATTCTGTTTTATAGGTCAATTCACACAGGTGCTCTTACAAGTGATACTTCCTCAACTTCCATGGGTGGGTGGGGGGGCTCTGTTGTGTGTTGAGACCTTTAAACTTCCCCCCTGAAATAAATTCAGACAAGACTCAACTTTTTGGTTTGGTTTTTGGCAGAATCTATGCCACAACTTTATTGATTACAGCAAGTGACTGGTTGCATAGACTCTGGTTCAACTAGCTCCCTGCACCACTGCAGGTAGCGCTGACCCAGGGCACCAGCATAGGTCACCCTAGGGTGAACACCTGAAGAAGCAGAAAGCCAGGAGCAGGCTATCTCCTCCACCCAAATGCCCCCCTGGACTCAGGCATGGGCACAACCCCCTCTCAGGGGTTGACCAAACCATCGGGTCCCTGGATTCCTTTAACTGAATACCTTCACATAGGGATGGTGAGAGCGTTCTCCCATCCCTATCACCTGAACCAGAGCCTATCTGCAACCTTACAAGTTGTGATGAATTGCTATGCAGCAGGCGAAACCCAAATGGCAACAGCCAGTCAGCCAAGTGGGGAAAATTCCTGCCATGCCCCTGTCCCAATGACAGATGACACACGACGGAATAGCAAGGTCAAGTGAAAAGTCCTAAAAGTAGGGACAGGTGGTTGGGTGTTCCGAATGCATGCACTGAAAGAGGAAGCTCTGGGTCACGTGCATTGGTATAAATTCATCCCTTGAACCATTTGGACTGCGTCCCATTGGCCTGATTGCACCCAGCTACGAGGGACCTACCAATCAGGTGTTGTGGCTGACCAACAGTACCCACCCACAACAGAGGGTGTCAGTTTTCCAGGTCTCACCGCAATACGTGCCCTCTTTAAGGGAGGACCTGATTTGTCATTGTTTTTTCAAGTTTGTGTGCCTAGGCAAAGTAACCATGGAATTGCATTCTTTAAAATAGTAGCATCCTGTGGGTGAATGCCCGTTGGGAGAAAAGGGTGGTTTCAATTCATGCAGGCCCTGGTAGCATGGAATGTTTGTTTTTAGCTCAAACAGATTAGACTTTGTTAAAGGTCAGGAACTGACAGGGCTCATGAATTACAAGACAAGCTATGATCCTTCGTTATATGGTTCATTTGCTACATCCTTGCAGAGCTTCAAATAAGCAGAGCGGCGTGACTTAGGCCACCTTCACATCACACAGTTAAACAATCATAGCTTCCCACAAAGAATTGTGGGAGCTATAGCTTTTTATGGGGGCTGAGAGTTGTTAGGAGTGAGACTGCAAGCTTCCCCAGAGGGCTGTGGGGCTGTGGGAAGGCAGAGGCACTGGACAGGAGCTGTCTGCCAAGCAGTGAGTAACAGCAGGAACTGAAAATGCATGAGGTTCCCTGTCTGCCAAAGCTCAACACAAATCTCCCTGGAGTCAGAGCTGGATTTAGGGGAGTGCGACCTGTTTGATGGGTCATGGATCACTGCCTTGTCATGGCGAAGGGGCTTGAATAAGAAGCTATGAGCGATGCTATGCAGTGCCACCCAAGACGGGCAGGTCATAGCCAAGGGTTTAGACTAAATGTGATGCACCTGGAGAAGGAACTGGCAAACCACTCCAGTATTTTGCCAAGAAAACTCCATGGACATAAAAAAGGAGAAGCTTTGAGAAGAAAGTGAGAGTTTCCAAGGCATGCTCTGGTTCATGGGGTCACAGAGTCGAACACGACTAAGACAACTAAACAACAACAATGGCCGATTTGATTGCACTGGCTGAAGAGCCTCAGGAGGGCGGCAACCATGTTATGGTTGCCATATTTCTAGAAGTAAAATTCAGGACAGTTGTTTAGCTTTTTTTTTTTTTAAGGAAAAACAAAGTTGTTAAAGCCATCAGCAACAAAATCCTGGACATTTTCTGAAATCCCCCCGGCCGCTATTTTCGCTGGTTAAATTCTGTATGGCAACCCTAAGCTATGTTGTAGAATGGAAGGCAAGTGACAGGGGGCACCAAATTTTGGTGTCACACAGGACCCCAAGTTCTGCCAGTGCTGGAGTGGAAGATCTTGTCAAGTTATCTGAATGCACACTCCTGTTTGTTTTCCTTCTTTGCAAGATATCAAGCCCTGCTTTAGCCCAGATGTGCATAGCGAATCATGTATTTTGCTAGGTTATGATCTGAAATAATTATGCACACTTATAGGGTGTGAGCATTAATAGCCTTAGCGTAAACCTTTGGTGTTAACACTTGCCATTGGTTGAGTGTTTAGTCATGCTTTTAAAGTTGCCACAGGATGCAATGTGATAAAGCTCCCCATTTTCGAGTGTGGAAAGACTTTCTCCATCACATGGGTTAAATGCCACATAGGCAGATTTTACTAGCTAGCTTTCTGAGTAAGTATTTTCATGAAGGTTAAAGACTGGCTGCATTTACATTCTCAATCCCATGGGGAAGGCACCAGGGCTATACTGAAATGTAATTATAAGTAACTGAAAAAGAACAATGGCTGTGTGTGTGTGTACAGTAGCATATGTTCTTACCTGTTCCTGCTATAAAGAGGAGCTTAGGTGGGAAAGTTGTCATTTCATCACTTGCCTTTAATTAGGTTTTATTTAAGGAAAGCATATTGGCCCGAAATATGTACAGAAGCTAGGTAAACATCACCATCTGCTTGTGACCTCCTGTCTCCCTCAGCAACACACACACACACGCACAAACAAAACACTTTGCAGGCAGTTACTGGTGACATTGCAGTGGGAGCTCTAGCTTGCAGCTCAGAAGCAGATCAATTACTTTGCATGCATAACAGGCCATGGCAGAGTCCTAGCATGACTAGCTAAGGGCTTTTAGCCAGGGCTGAACTGAACATTGAGCATTCTTTTTGTGCATCCGTCAGTATGTGCAAATCTGACCCTTCTTGCACTACCCTGGAAGCAGATGATGGAGCAACAGTTCAATTACCTGTCGCGCTGAGCTTAAGATTCAAATGTTAACACTTCTGGGTATTGCGTGTTGAGTCCCACAATGCCACCCCCCCAAAAAAAATTCACACTTCACACATCAATTTTTGTTTAAGGTTTTTTGGCATAATTTTGGCCACAACTTTATTCAAAATACAAAAAATGTGAGTGGTTGCTTAGGCATTGGTTATGACTATCTGTCCTTGCCCTCAGGGACAGAGCTGGCCTTCCGGACTCCGGCGGAAGCCAGCGTGGGAAACAAGTATTGGGTGAGGAAATGGAGCTGGGCAACAGTCCCTCACTTCTCACCCTCATGTTCCTGTGGGGCTTGCACGGCCCAAGTCCGACTCCGGGGACAAGGACGAAAAGAATGGCAAGCCCCTGGATTCCTTTAACGGAATTCCCTTTCCGCATCATTTGGAGGGATAGGCACTTACCCCTCCAAGCACCAATTTAACCAATGCCTAACCGCCATGGAGCCCACAGCTCACCGCCAAACCACTCACAGCCCCAGCCAAGACCTCAGCTTGGCCACCACCGCACCTATCCAAGCCTCATTCCCAGAAGCAGAAAGGTGCACGCCATCAGCTTGGAAAAAGGATGGCACCTGAAAAAGAATCTCAGGGTGAAAAAATCACATCTCCACCCAGCTCAACGATCTTTTTAGACACAGCAGAATTGATGCGCTTCCTGGCCCTTTCAGTGGCAGCTGGGCAACGACTACCCTTCCAAACACATCGTTGCAAAAGCTTTGACCAAAATATTTTTGCTGTCGGCACCACTGCCCGCAGCTTCTCCAGGTCACCCAAAATTGCAGCACGTGGTGAAAAAACAGTCCATGGAAACCAGGTCGTTCTCACCCAGCTGCACCCCAACAGCAGTGGGCGGCCCTTCCAGCAGCACCTGCCTCCGAATCAGTGGCAGGAATTCTGGCCGGCGCATTCCCCGTCTGGACAGCCAAGGCAACTGCACATGTGGAGGAAGGCCAAGACCCGGTCCCAATCCGGACTGCCGTGCACTGATGCCAGCCCAATGCATGAGGCTGTGCCCCACCATCCAGATGCGGACAGCTGCTAAACCTAAGATAAAACAAGCAAAAATTGAAAGACACCAATAATGTTAACGAACATAACCTTTGAATGCATTCAATTTCCAACGACCTGTATTTTATTTCCACTGCCTTATTAACACGCTTTCCGGCCTTCACGGTGGTAGTTTGTCTAGGCATTGCTTCCCAACCAGCTGCACCTGACCTCAGCAGGGCACCACTGACGACTGGGCCCCACCATATCGTCAGTACCAGCAAACATTGTGGGGGAGCAATGAATCCCAAGGCAACCGCATCCCGCCAGGTGTCGTTCCCCATAGGGGAAAGATGCGCCCCATCTGCCCTAAAGAGGGCAACAGCCTTGAAGAAAATAGCAGGGTGCAATATTACAGAACCACCTAAGGCAAGGACCTATTTTATTTGTTATTTTATTTTATTTACTTTATTTATTTTATTCTATTGTCCACCACCTTATTAACATGCTTTCTGGCCTGCTCGGTGGTAGTTTGTCTAGGCATTGGTTCCCGACTAGCTGCACCTGACCTCAGTAGGGCAGCACTGACGACTGGGCCCCACCATATCGTCAGTACAAATAAACAGCGTGGGGGAGCAATGAACCAGGATCAGACTCAAGCTCACCCCCAAATGCTCCCAGGGACTCTTGCGTGGCCCCACCCCTCGAAAGGGGTCGACAAAAGCATGGCGAATCCTTGGATTCCCTTAATGGAATATCTTTGCGCATTGGAGGGAACAGGTGCTCCAACCCCCCCCCCTCCAGACCACCTTGAACCAATGCCTTAAATTATTTTGAGTCCAGGGAGAGCTGCCATCAACTCAATCCAAGCCCTCTTGCATGCAGGGATGCAGACTTATGCTGGAGGAAGACAGCAAACATTCTCGCCCAGCTGTACTACCAGCACTGCGGGAGGACCTGCACAGGTCACACTCGACCGCACCAAAGGAAGCATCTCCTCACAAAGCATTCCCCATCTGGACATCCAGTATATGTTCACATGGGCAGGAAGACTGAGATGGCACCCCAGTCCAAACTTGTCAACATGCTTGCCAGCCTAGTGTACAATGCTGTGGCCCAAATGTGCACAGCTGCTCCTATGGGGAAAAAAAAAAAAAAGGAAATAACAGACAAGCATCAGCACAGACATCATTGTGACACTTCCTGATATAACCCTTGTCAGCATCAGACTTCCAATGACCCGTATTCACAATCCTGTCTCCTGACAGGCCCCCAGTGTGCAGCCTTTGCAGCAGCACCTAATTGTAAGGAATGAGGCGTGTTCAGCGGTAAGCAAGCCATAGGCCGTAATAACTGGTGCACGACGTAAGCACATTGATGCCTGGCTAACGGGAACCCATTTTCATGCACTAGGAGCGGGCCAGCCCCCAGGGAATAAAAAGCCAAATATTCTGTTATCCATAACCGGGCAAGGGCCCTCCTCACCTGTGGCGGGAAGCCTGATTGTGGCACTCCTGCCCACCAAGTCTGTTTTTGAGTTCCCAACTCTAATGACAAGCTCCAAAGGATAAGGAAAAGTCCTGAAGCAATAAGCCTCCAGACTCTCAGCCCCGTGCTGGCTCCAACAACCATTTCCCAACCCTCAGTGCAAAAATGCAATGGACTACTGAAAGGAGTCTCGCCTTGATCTTTAACCAGCAGACAAGTTTTAACTTGTTGAAGATACTGCATATGTAAAAATTGACCGACTTCCTGCCCACTGTCCTATGAGGTTGGAGCCTATTCCAACCTTCCAAGGCCCTGCGCACTACAAACTTTATACAAGGGTCTCCGAAAAATAAAGCTTCAGTGTAACAGACATTGCAGCGGACTGAATTCTGATAGTTATAACCGCACGCCCAATCTGCAGCAGGTGGACCAAATACTGCAGGATCTGCTCAGAGGATGGGGGCCAATTCATCTGAATGGCCGAGGACTGCCAGCTTAAGGCTAAGAAATCCATCCAGGCCTTCCCATAAGAGCTAAAAGCAGAAGGGGAAATGGAAGCTGCTGCTCTCTGTAATTACTAATTGTTGTCAAAATGCCACCGGTGGTCTGGAAAAGTCTGGCAATAGCTGAGTCTGGAGCTCAGGATCTGAAGCACTTCATCTGAAAATGGGATAGAGTGTCAGCGACATCATTAGAGGATCCCGTAATTTGGAGAGTAGAAAGCACAATATTAAACCTTAAGCGGCGCAGCTCGAAAGCATGAGCGGAGGGGCAGAGACTGTGCTAGAGCGTGAGGACTGTTTTGCCAAGACGCTCACCACTACCTGGTTATCAAACCAAAAGCAGATCCGATGGTCACTGAACTCCTCGTGCAATGAACCCGTGCAATGCACATACACACACTCCGTGCAATGAAACCACACCTTCCGTACAATGCAACAACACACTCCGTGCAATGCAACTACACACTCCATGCAATGCACACACACCCTCCATGCAATGCACACACCCTCCGTGCAATGCAACTGCAAATCTCTCACGCAATGCAATGCAATGCAATTGCAGCCTGTGCAGCGCCGTGCCCTGCAACGCACAGAGCAAACTGCAATGCGGGCACGCAAAGGTGCTTTCTCCTACTTGCATATTGCAAACGTGGCGCCTGTTACATCCCTCGCAGTGAGGTAACCACCAAAAGGACCTAAGTGTCCAGGTAGAGCAATGGGGGAGCATGCAGCTGTCCCATACAGGGACCAATCCTGCAACCTAGACATTACCGGCACTATGCGCTGACCCAGTGAAACCAATGCTTCATGGACCACATGGGGACACTATTCAGGCCGGAAACGCTTCCAGGCCATTAAATTCTAGGGCAAAGCCCTAGGATCACCTGCTAAGCCAGGCATAAATGTTTCCACTGAAATAGCAGAGTTGAGGTAGCCCACAGCTTGTCCAGGTACCCCTGCTTGCCCTTTTAGAGGGAAGCACCCCTTCAAGAAAACCCAAAGTTCTTTTATCACGAATGGGCTGAACTACCCAGCAACAGAATAGCCCAAAAGGAGCAGTTTGTTTTGTTTTGTTATAACAATGGCTAAGAGGGGGATATGAACCCTGTCTCCCAGGTCCTAGTCCTATACTTTAGCCACTAAGCCACAATGGCTCGTCTCTAAAATGGCAGTCGCCACTATCAGGGCAAAACAAACTTAAAGAAAATAAACTTGTTCAGAAACAGCATAGTTCAAGAGCATATACAGAGTGCTCATAGTCCTTGGAGGCACAGGGAGCCCCTGGGGCCCTCTGTCTGCCTCAGATATACATTAACAGCAACTGGGCCTGCAAGCAGCTACATTCCAATAGCGAGAATGAGTCACGTGTCACAGAGACTTAACAATTAACTGCTACCTGTAGCAGACTTAGGCTTGGAAGTTATGTGCAGGCCGAATAGGCCTCCCTGCTTCTGATCTTGAGAATCTTAGTCTCATAGCAATTTTAAAGGAACTCAAAATAGTGCTCCCACCCAAGGCTATCTTAAAATTTGGCCAACAGCGCTGCACACACTCAAAATAAAGCCAACCTTCGGGGATACTATAACGAAAGTGATTCCAGCTAAGCTGGGAACAGCCCTGACTAGCCCCACAATTTCAACAAGAGAAATGGGGGAAACCTTTTTGCAAAAGAAAGCCCCTAACGGGGGCTCTCTCCCTATTGGGAAAGGCAAGCCATAGATACAGGGAGAATCTTCCCACAGGGCAGGGTAAGGGGTGGGGGAGAAATTGAACAGGAAAGGGGGGGAATTAAATTATTTAAGGGACTAGAGAGGATTAAAAGGAAAGGGGAAATACAGAAATAAAGAAATGTAACCAGACAATGAGAAGATTGTCCAAGTGCTCCATGTGATCCGGTGCAAAACGGCCAAGAGGACGTCCAACGTCTGGCCCCTGTATTTAAAGACTCTTACCCCTCCTCCAAATTGGCAACAATCAAAACTCCCCAGCAACCCAAATTTAACCACTTAAAGGCTTGGGTTCCTTACCAAATTTGCCTAGTCACTGCAGGGTGGCTTGTTCCCCCAACCGCAACACGTGCTCTCTGTTAGGGAGAACACGCTTTCCCCCCCCTCAAAAAAGGCTGTCAGGAGATAGCAGGGCCTTCTCAGTAGTGGCGCCCTCCCTGTGGAACACCTTCCCTTCAGATGTCAGGAGATAAAGAAATACACAACTTTTAGAAGACATCTGAAGGGAAGTTTTTAATGTTTGATGTTTTATTATGTTTTTATATATGCAGTAAGCCGCCCAGAGTGGCTGGGAAAGCCTAGCCAGATGGGTGACGTATAAATAAGATGATGGTGATGATAAAGATGCTGATCTTAGGGAAGAGCCACGGCTTATTCTCCTTCAAAAACGACTTGTAATCACAATTGCCACCCAGATGCCTGTGGGAAACCCACAAACGGAACCTGAGCATAGGAACATTCTCCCCTTTTGTGGTTTCCAACAACTCATATTTGAAAGCAGTAGACAACCCGTCCAAGTGACACTGACACCAAAATCCTACACATACACTAAAGCAAAATAAAGCAAGTTTTACCACCCCACTCCCTTTCCCCTCCTTCCTTTCCACAACCTTTTACTGTAGGCAACACCAGTGGGGTTTTTCCTAAACATTTTGTGAATCTAAGTTTGGCCTCATTGAGGGGCAGTATTTCAATATGAGTAGGAAAATGAGAGTACCCCTAAACATTTTTTTTAGGGGGGGGAAATCCCACTGGGCAACACGAATGTCTCACATCGAATGTAACTGAGCTATAGAAAAGACTGTAACCTGAAAAAGAGACAATGCATGTACTTTTGTAACCAAAGAAAATCTTTAATAAAAAATATTTTCTTAAAAAAAACATTACTACCCTTGACTGTGGAGGCAGAGCACAGCCAATATGGCTAGTAGCTGTTGAACTTGTCCTATCATCATTTAAAACCATCCAATCAATGTTATAAAAAGCAACAGCAACATTATTTAATAATAACTGGAGGTTCACAAAACCTTTTAGGGGCATGTGTGTCAACTTCTGGGGTGCTATTCCATGGCAACACCTAACTGCTTCATTTCTGATCCCACCAGGTCACATTTGAGCAAAAGCCACTGCCAGATCCTCTCTCTCTTCAAGTAACATTTTGTACAGCAGGATTAGAAACAGAAAAGCACACACCTGCCGAAAGTGAAGGCAACACTCACAGGGGCCCCATTGCAATGCTAGCCACGTCTATCAATCTGAGCATTGCTTTCTTCCTGCCTTCTCAGGCAGGAGGTTTTTAATTAAGGGAAAGCTCTGCAGGGTCTAGTATCTCAATCTGCTTGCATACAACCGGCATTGTCTTGCGGTTGTTTTTAATTGTTGGGGGGTGTGGAGGTTCAGGAAGGCCCCCATGTTTTCAAGTTACCATCGCTGCTGTGAAAAAAAGGAAGAGCCAGGGGACAGAAGTGTGTGATGGTGTGTGTGTGCTGTTTTTCTTCCATTACTGTGTTTTTCCATTACATTGGTACCTCGGGTTACAGACGCTTCAGGTTACAGACACTTCAGGTTACAGACTCTGCTAACCCAGAAATAGTACCTCAGGTTAAGAACTTTGCTTCAGGATGAGAACAGAAATTACACGGCAGCCACACGGCAGCCGCGGAGGGCCCCATTAGCTAAAGTGGTGTCTCAGGTTAAGAACAGTTTCAGGTTAAGATCGGACCTCCATAACAAATTAAGTTCTTAACCCGAGGTACCACTGTAGTGGTAAATGGCTTGCCACTTTCTTCGTTCACAGACCATCTGAAGCTTGTGAGGGAAGGGGGGGGTGTTGCTGCTGCTTATGGGTACAGCAAAAGCAAGTGGGGAGGGTAAAGAGAGAGAACCCCACTCTTCCTGCATGGTTTCTGGAAAGATGGGTTATGATGAGATCATAGAATCATAGAATCATAGAGTTGGAAGAGACCACAAGGGCCATCGAGTCCAACCCCCTGCCAAGCAGGAAACACCATCAGAGCACTCCTGACATATGGTTGTCAAGCCTCTGCTTAAAGACCTCCAAAGAAGGAGACTCCACCACACTCCTTGGCAGCAAATTCCACTGTCGAACAGCTCTTACTGTCAGGAAGTTCTTCCTAATGTTTAGGTGGAATCTTCTTTCCTGCAGTTTGGATCCATTGCTCCGTGTCCGCTTCTCTAGAGCAGCAGAAAACAACCTTTCTCCCTCCTCTATGTGACATCCTTTTATACATTTGAACATGGCTATCATATCACCCCTTAACCTCCTCTCCTCCAGGCTAAACATGCCCAGCTCCCTTAGCCGTTCCTCATAAGGCATCGTTTCCAGGCCTTTGACCATTTTGGTTGCCCTCCTCTGGACACGTTCCAGTTTGTCAGTGTCCTTCTTGAACTGTGGTGCCCAGAACTGGACACAGTACTCCAGGTGAGGTCTGACCAGAGCAGAATACAGTGGCACTATTACTTCCCTTGATCTAGATGTCAGAGGGCTGCTGATAGGATTCCTGTTTTTTGAACTGAAACCATGTGGCATCAGTGAAGGTTCAGGAGGAATCTAGAAGGGTTCAGTGCAGTGGTGGCGAACCTATGGCACATGTGCCAGAGTGGGCACTTAGAGCTGTCTCTGCGGGCATGCGCACCATCGCCCCATCATTCAAAGTGTCTTGCTGCTCCCCCCACCACCAGTGAGGGTGTGAAATGCTCACTAGATTGTGTTCCACCCGCAGCAGTGTTGGGGGGGGGAGTCGCAGTTGGCGAGTTGGAGACGCATGTTTGCTGTGCTGACGCGAGTGAGTGTAACTGTTTTTTAGTTGAGTTAGTTATTTTCTGTGTTCCCCTTGAAGAAGCTCCAGATCCCTGCACAATCTGCCCCCGAAAAGCTCAACAACTTTGTGCAATCCTCCCCCCAAAAAACTCAACAACATGGATAAAAATGGTAAATTGCCATGTTGGCACTTTGCGATAAATAAGTGGGTTTTGGGTTGCAGTTTGGGCACTCGGTCTCTAAAAGGTTTGGTGTATGAGGATCTGAGCAGCCCAGGAGCAGAGCTAAAGCAGGTTTCAATTGACCTGAGGGCCTAGCCTAGCCCTAGACATGTTTTGGTGCTACCTTAATGAAGCATAATTAGACTGTTACCTCACTAGGAAGTTAGCCTGGCTATTCCAGGAATTTGAAAGCTTGCTTGGATTTTTACACTTGTTGAATCCAGAAATTAGAAGGATCCAGCAATTAGAAGCCTTCCTCCTCACCGAAAAACCTCATAGCAGTATTTACTCATTGATGAGATCAAGGAAAATTCCATGGGGAAGTTGTGCTCAAGCCTCGAGACACACAAGAGTGTACCAAAGTGAACAATTAAGGCTTTGTTGGTGTATTTATCGACTTTCCTCACTTAGGTTGCAGGAGGAGGAGGAGAAAGTCTCTTAAAACTTGCATGCAAGTTTTTGCATCTGATCAGCTCAGGTTTAGCAAAGTTTGTCTCAATTAACTAGTATACACCCACTGACTTGTGAGATCAGTGAAATACATGGGTACATAGAAAGTCATATTTAGGAGTTTGCTATGTCTGCCATTTGATGAAAAGAATGAAAGGCATCTGAACTTTTTAATGCATCAATCAAATCAAACAGAGAAACATAATCTTGAACCATTACAATGCTGTTCCACCTTAGAGGAGGTGGTCCTTACTGTACAATGGAGAAGATGAGATGTCTGTTCTAAAACAGCAGCAGTCTGTTATTTTTATTAAAGCGTGGGGTATTATTATTATTATTATTATTATTATTATTATTATTATTATGCAGGGCAGAGAGATTATTTCTAATTATTTTAACTAAACAAAGAATGCTGCCCAGATTTATCAGGGTTGAGTTTTAATCAATCAAAAGTTTTAAAATTAATTAAGCTGATTTATCAACGCAAAGTTGCAGGCCTAGAATTAATGTAGCAATTAACTTACATGCAGAGAGCTCTGCAAGGCATTCGGTCTGACCTCTGTGGAAGTCCAGGCTTGAGAATTAATTCTGCAATTAATTAATTGGCAACAAGCATCACTTTGATCTTGCAGCCCATGTTTTTGGAAGGTTCATCGGAATTAGCATGCAGAGAAAGCATCCCACACAATGCCAGTATTCTCACCGAGCAAGCTGGGGTCAAGGTCGGCTTACTTCAATGACGTATATTGCTTTAAAAGCCTTGATGAAAGGGACCGGCAAAGAAGTAAAAACACCATAGCAGGGATCCTTCCCATTAAACATGGCTGGAAGCATCTCTCTGACAGCTGTATACTAGCTCTGTTCTGGTTTGCAATAGTCTCTCCTACACTGATTTAAAGCATAGAGAGCCTTTGTTATCAAGTTATACCAGAAGCTTTAACTGGCTTTTTTGTGGCAGTATAAGGATGGTGCTGTGGGTTAAACCACAGAGCCTAGGACTTGCCGATCAGAAGGTTGGTGGTTCGAATCCCTGCGATGAGGTGAGCTCCTGTTGCTCAGTCCCAGCTCCTGCCAACCTAGCAGTTCGAAAGCACGTCAAAGTGCAAGTAGATAAATAGGTACCGCTCCGGCAGGAAGGTAAACGGTGTTTCCGTGTGCTGCTCTGGTTCACCAGAAGCGGCTTAGTCATGCTGGCCACATGACCTGGAAGCTGTACACTGGCTCCCTCGGCCAGTAAAGCGAGATGAGCGCTGCAACCCCAGAGTCGGTCACGACTGGACCTAATGGCCAGGGGTCCCTTTGCCTTTACCTTTAAGGAACAACAGAGTTATGGTGACATATTTTGTGGGCTAGAGTCCACCTCATCAAGGGCACTGGGGGCTGATGACGCACTTTAGTCCATGAGCACATACACCTTCGTAAGAGTCCTCAGGTCAAAGGCCCATCTAGTCCAGCATCTTCTCACAGTGACCAACCAAAGCCCATAGGAAGCTGTAGACAGCACTTGACTGCAAACAGGCTTCTCCCCTCCTGTACTTTCTAGCATCTGGTATTCAGAGACAGCAGAGGAAGAACATAGACTTCATGACTAGTAGCCATTGATGTCCTTGTCTGCCATACACTTAATTAACCTTATTCCAAAGTTATCCAAGTTGGTGGCTGTCTTCTGAGTGCAAAGTGTCATAAACGTTTCCACCAACTATAAATGCGTTGGTCTTGGAATGTGCCACAAGACTCTTTTGTGCTGCAAAATAGTACCAAAGATACGGAAATGAAGTGGTGGTGAAACCAGCACATCCTGCTCCTACAATATTGGTATCTTTCCACCTCTGCCTGGAGATGTTGAAGACTGAAGCTGTGATGTTTGAACTATGGCCTTCTGGAAAATAAAGACCCTTGGAGGACATGCATTATATTGGCTGGCCCCCGTATAAATAATGTCTCTAATATGCTACCAATTATGCACCACTGGGGATGCTAGCAAAGGTATGTTTGGAAGAGAAAATTACATTAGGTTCTGTGTCTCTGAAGGGAGTTAGTGTATCAAATATACACAAACACACTTATACATATATAATAATAATACAATCAAATTGCTTTTCTTTCTTTTTTGTCCCGTTAGATTAAGAGAAGAATAGATTTGGCCAGTAATGCAGTTTTACCAATGGCTCTAGAATGATGAGTTTTCAATGAAAATAAATCAGGCTGTATTGCCTGCCTTTCGAAGAGCTTATCTGCTTCATGCTTTTTATTGTCGTCACTGCGGTAGAGCAAATAAATGAGTTTTCTTTTTCTACTGTCCACGCTTCCATTATGATGCTTGGCTGAAGTGCTGGGGCTGAACGAGGCAGGGGCTCAGTGTCTTGTGGAACGTTCTCAAAGGAAAACATGTTTTAGTTTTCCAGACCCACCACAAACTGGAAGCCAAAGATAGATGAGAGGAAGCACCATGTGATGTGTCTGTCAATGGGATGTGCCACAGTGTTTAGATGGGGGAAATGGAGGTTCTGATGCCCCCACATACAGTGGTACCTCTGGTTGCGAACGGGATCTGTTCCGGAGTCCCGTTTGCAACATGAAAAGAACACAACCCACAGTGGCGCGTCTACGCACGTGCAGGTTGCGATTTGCCGCTTCTGCACATGCACATGACATCATTTTGCGCGTCTGCGCATGCGCGAGCGGCGAAACCCGGAAGTATACCCTTTCTGGTACTTCCAGGTCGCCACGGGATGTAACCTGAAAGAGAATAACACGAAGTGGATGTAACATGAGGTATGACTGTATACAGTTTCCTGTACTTATATACAGTGGTACCTCGGGTTACATACGCTTCAGGTTACAGACTCCGCTAACCCAGAAATATTATCTCGGGTTAAGAACTTTGCTTCAGGATGAGAAAAGAAATCATGCAGTGGTGGTGCAGCTGTAACAGGAGGCCCCATTATCTAAAGTTGTGCTTCAGGTTAAGAACAGTTTCAGGTTAAGAACAGACCTCCAGAATGAATTAAGTTCTTAATCCGAGGTACCACTGTATATATAAAGTTTATGGAACTTACACCAGGAATAAAAGAGGGAGGTCCAATTCAAAATCTATTTTAAAGTCTTGTTTTCACTCCGCCATCTTGCTCCCGAAGAGGTTTCGGATTTGTCATAACTTTACACCAGTTTATCTCAAGGTGGCATAAATTACACTGGCTCCCATAGTTCGGATTGCTGCCCCCCAAGTGTTTGATGCATTCCAAATGCATAGAAGTGCGGGGCCTGATTAATTCTGGTTCTCCAGGGTGGAAATCTATCTCATAGTTATTCTGTTTTCGGATTTTGTTTTGCAGGCGATTCAATTCTTTGTGCAGCCTGCGTCCATGAGAACACCGTCTACAGCAGAGTGTTCCAGATTTTGTACAGGAATGAAGAGATTGTCATCAATGAATCCATGAACTTCAGGGCCCACCTTCTTGTGGATGGTGAAAAGGTTTGTTCCTCTCAGTTTGGACTCTCCTTCTTTTACACACATGCATATACACACAAAGAGTGAATCTGGTTCCACTGGTAAGGTATATTGCAGTTATTAATATTGCAGAATCTGAAGCAACTGGAAGCATGAAAATGGCAACTGCACCCCCCTCCCATGCTAGGGCACTGCTGGGTCTCTTGTCAATTTTTCTGTGCCTCTCTGAGACCTCTGTCTCACTATGCCAGGGGTAGGATGCGGCCCAGGGGCCGGATGCGGCCCAATCGCCTTCTCAATCTGGCCCATGGACCGTCCAGGAATCCACCTGTTTTTACATAAGTAGAACGTGTCCTTTTATTTAAAATGCATCTCTGGGTTATTTGTGGGGCATAGGAATTCGTTCACCCCACCCCCAATATAGTCCGGCCCACCACATGGTCTGAGGGACGGTGGAGTGGCCCATGGCTGAAAAAGGTTGCTGACCCCTGCTCTATGCCATTCTTCAAGTTGCTAGTCAGTTGGCTCTCTGGTACGGTCAAACCTCAGTTCCCAAATGCCTCAATTTTGGAATGTTTCGGCTCCCGAACACCGAAAACCCAGAAGTCAATGTTCCTGTTTTCTAACGTTTTTTGAAGCCAAACGTCCAACGCGACTTCTGCTTGAGTGCAGGAAGCTCCTGCAGCCAATCGGAAGCCACACCTCAGTTGTTGAACATTTTGGAAGGCAAACAGACTGCTGAAATGGATTATCTTCGACAACTGAGGTTTGACTGTACTTGTGTTTCCTGAGTCGCACGTCAGCAGGAATGCTGATAGATACTTGGGAGCTGAAAATCTTATGCATCTGAGGTAAATTCATGCTGATTTAGCAGGGCCCCTTGATAGAACTGTCACACTCAGGTTGCATTGCATCACATTGTTTCTCAGAACACACACACACACACAATTTCCTATGTGTTATGAGGCCTTGCTTGTAATGACAGTTCTCTTTTTCAATAACCTCTACAGGTGGAAGAGGCACTAAGAGAAGCAGACTTTCAACTTAAGCTGGACTTGCATTTTACGGACAGTGAGCAACAGTGAGCACTTTTTGCTTTCCTAAGGCAAACTGATTGTTGTGGATTCTGATGCAAACTGGCCCAAATCAGGACTAACCCGCAGATAGAAATGTAGCTGTTCTTTGAATTCCCTCCGAAGGTTGCCGCTCTGCCATTAGCTAAAAACAAACCAATAAACAAAAAACATGCATATGGTGGCCCTTGGTGGCCATGACATCCACACTGTGTGATCTGCCTTGTGGCTGCAGTCAGTGATTTCAGCTCAGCTGTGGCGACAGTTCTCCAGCAGTGATATCAGGTTGTGGAGGCTAGCCAAGGCTACATACCTAGGCTAGAATCCCACTTTTGTTGCTAGTGAAGTGTAGGTGGGTTCCCACGAGGCAAGACACAGTGATAACAGCAATAACCATTATTGAACTAACAGAACTGGCCAACAGGGGCAAAACAACTGCATATACAGTGGTACCTCGGGTTAAGTACTTAATTCGTTCCGGAGGTCTGTTCTTAACCTGAAACTGTTCTTAACCTGAAGCACCACTTTAGCTAATGGGGCCTCTTGCTGCCACCGCGCTGCCGAAGCACAATTTCTGTTCTCATCCTGAAGCAAAGTTCTTAACCTGAAGCACTATTTCTGGGTTAGCGGGGTCTGTAACCTGAAGCGTATGTAACCTGAAGCGTATGTAACCCGAGGTACCACTGTATACATTTCTGAAGACCTAGGCCACTCCCACTCCCAACGAGATTGGCTATCTAAACTTCCAAGCTGCGAATCATGACTTAGAGTTCAAGGGCCAATGAAACAGGCCCAAATCCTGAAATGTTCTGTGACTGGATATCACGTATCGAATCAGAACACAGGAACTCAGAATCCTTAGTCCAGACCCAAGCTCTGGCAAACACAGACCGCTGAATGCATAACAGGAAGATAGGTTTTAAAAAATGTTTTGACATAAAATACATTTAGACATTGATATTTTGCGACAAAAGATATTCAGAATAGTTTTAAAAGTGAGTTTTTATGATTTTATTCATTTTTTAAAAAAATAAGCATGTGAAAATGGCAAAGAAATAGACTGCTAATTGCTAGTGTCTTCTAGTATTCGGGGTCACCAACATGGCACCCATGGAGTCTTCCTTGGCACCTACTTGGCATCTATTTGCTTGGAAGAAGCTAATAGAATAATAGAATAAGTAAGAGTGTTGTGGCAACTTCTATGTTTTGCAAATGTACCTTCAGCTCCAAAACTTTGGCAGCTCTAGATCTCAATAGCCATTTCCTGCATCATTCATCTAAACCTCCCTCTTTTACGGAGCAAGCCTAAGTTTCTTCATTGAGAAGTTCCCTAGAATTCATCTCTAGTAAGTGTGTTTAGGGTTGCATTCCTAGACTTTCCAAAGTTAATCTCCCCTACAGAGAGTCTGCCTCCTTTGGTGCTGCTATGTCCAATGCCCTGATAGATTGTAGGACATGGAATCACATGAGGAAAAACATTTCCACTTCCCTGAATTGAAGGTAGATTTCTTCCCCCTCCCCACTGGAAACTGTGGGTCCCAGCAGGCTACATTTGAAAGTGGTTGGTATTCTACCCCACTCCAATTCCTGGGCTCCCCGGTTATTGATGGTCTTACTGTTATTTCTTAATTATTGTGTTTTCTGGTTTAAAATGTATTCCATTTACACATTGCTCTTATATAGTATTTTATTGTGCTGGTTTCCTATTTGAGGTTTTATGTGCTGGCATTTTCTAACACCTTTTGTGGCTTTATTGTCATATTTTCATTTTGTTTTTGCCTGATGCCTGGAGAATTTATTTCATGAAGAATCTCATAAATACAATAAAGAGATAATATTGCTTGAAGCTGCCTTAGAAGGCAGAGTTGGTTTTTTTATTTTTATTTTATTTCTCTTTTCAAGTCCCTTTGTTTTGCTCTGGGTTAAGATAAAGAAACTAACTCGTAATGATGATGATGGTTTAATCTAAGCAATCATGTAGTTTTCCCAAGGATTACAGAATGTATCGACTATTCCATAATGGGCTAGCTTGGGAAAATAGAATTTACTAAGGCTCCCTGCACCATGAATGCTATGGCGGTCATAATCTTTGCTTCTAACATTATGTTCTACGCATGTCCCACCCATGTTCTACCGTCAATGTCAGAAGCATTCTGTCTCCGAATACCAGTTGCTGGTAATCTCAGATGGACAGAGAGTTGTTCTCTGTCCATGTTAAGCTTTCAGGCTTCTTACAGGCATTTTTTGGGCCACTGTGAACACAGGATGCTGGACTAGACAGGTCTTGGTTGGATCCAGCAAACTCTTCTCATGTCCTGTATGGCGGCAAATCTGGGCTACCCAACACCGACTGGCCTCAAAGGTTCCCATGGTGCCATAATTCGAATGTTTGTCAATGGACCACAGAGATTTTTAAAAAGTCCCTCAGTGAAATATCTGTACCTGATTTTCCACAAAATCCCTCTTTAGAAGCTTCAGCACGCTTTTCAAAAGTCATGTTTTGAACTTTGAACTTCACCCCCCCCCCCCAATTTAACATTTCTGTTCAGTTAGGAATAAGAGGGAAGATTCCAATAGTGAGAACAGGATCATAAATGGCCTGATCCAGCAAGACTCTTCTTACCATTATTATTATTATTATTATTATTATTATTATTATTATTATTATTATTATTATTATATGAGCTTCTGTGACATCATTAGTACCAAATGAATGCGTGACTGGGGAATATATATATATATATTTGCACTGGACACTCAGATGTGTAGACACACATTCTCTTTAACAGCACGGACATGGGAATAAAATGGATTGTCCTTTTTTGTCCTAGCTCTTCCTTCACCTCTTACACAGGCTTCTCAAAAGTCTTAATGGCTTGTGTCAGCAGCTTCTCCTAAAATGACAAAAGCAGGTTTAAGCCCAATTGCTGACTTTTTTTTTTTTAAGGATCTGTGAATGGTGCAATGCAAGTCACTTTGGGTTTTTCGCAGCGATGTCATAATATTGACACTGCTGCTACAAGTACAATTAAGAGCTAAGCACCAGCCTTGTAAATGCTCCTCGTTGCCAAGTGAATTGCTGCCAAGTGATAAAAATTCCACTCACACCATTGTCTCTGGGGCTGCATCCATGCAGCAGATTGAGCCAGCAGAAGGCTCTTCTCAATTAGCTACCAGGCTAAGTTGAAGGTGGTAGTACAAAGCCCTGTACAGTTTGCATTGGGATACCTTGAAGACCAGCTTATTCCTTATTGTTGTTGTTGTTTACTTGTGTCCGACTCTTCATGACCCCATGGACCAGAGCACGCCAGGCACTCCTGTCTTCCACTGCCTCCAGCAGCTTGGTCAAACTCATGTTCATAGCTTCGAGAACACTATCCAACCATCTCGTCCTCTGTCGCCCCCATCTCCTTGTGCCCTCCATCTTTCCCAACATCAGGGTCTTTTCCAGGGAGTCTTCTCTTCTCATGAGGTGGCCAAAGTATCATAGCCTCAGCTTCATGATCTGTCCTTCCAGTGAGCACTCAGGGCTGATTTCCTTCAGAATGGATAGGTTTGATCATCTTGCAGTCCATGGGACTCTCAAGAGTCTCCTCCAGCACCAGAATTCAAAAGCATCAATTCTTCGGCCGTCAGCCTTCTTTATGGTCCAGCTCTCACTTCCATACATCACTACTGGGAAAACCATAGCTTTAACTATACGGACCTTTGTCGGCAAGGTGATGTCTTTCTTATTCCTTATAGGCCCAACCAATCACTGTGCTCTGTAGGAGAGAGCCTCCTGTGGATACCATCTCATCAGAAAGTTCATTCCACCCATTGTGAGAACAGGGCTTTTATTGTGGTGGCACCTATGCTTTGGAACAACCACCCTCTCCAGTACACGTCAGGAAGCTGTCATCTCTGTTGATTTGTATTGCATTTTTTTAAAAAAGAGTTTTGTTTTATTGCTTGTGCATTTACTGCCTGGGGCTCCATTGGGAGGAAGTGGGTTATTAAATAAACAAACAAACAAATGCAATTATTTTAACTGGATTTTTTTCTATATGTATTTGTTTCAAAGCTGTTTTATATGCAATTGTTTTAACTTTTTTGTAGATAGACAGACAGGGACGCAGGTGGCACTGTGGGTTAAACCACAGAGCCTAGGACTTGCTGATCAGAAGGTTGGCGGATCAAATCCCCGCGACCGGGTGAGCTCTCGTCAAATCCTGCTCCTGCCAACCTAGCAGTTCGAAAGTACGTCAAAGTGCAAGTAGATAAATAGGTACCACTCCGGCGGGAAGGTAAATGGCATTTCCATGTGCTGCTCTGGTTCGCCACAAGCGGCTTAGTCATGCTGGCCACATGACCCAGAAGCTGTACGCCGGCTCCCTCGGCCAATAAAGCGAGATGAGCGCCGCAACCCCAGAGTCTGTCACGACTGGACCTAATGGTCAGGGGTCCCTTTACCCTTTACCTTAGATAGACAGACAGATAGATATGCAACAGTGTTTTGTACGCTTTTATTCCCTTGAGAAGGCAATTTGAGATCCTTCATACAAAGCCTTCCATAAATGAAATTGTTATTAACAACAACAACCATTGCTTCTCCTTCCAGGTTGAGAGATGTCACATCAATCCCCGTGATCAGCAGCCGCACTTTGGGGCTCCACTTCCACCCGGGGCGAGGGCTGCATCATCATGTGCCCGTCATGTTTGATTACTTCCACCTGTCGGCCATCTCTGTTACCCTGCATGCCTCTCTGGTGGCTCTGCACCAGCCCCTGATCAGGTGAGAGAAACAGGGTTCTTGTTATTTTCATTTTCTGTATGTGTATTTCATGATCTTTGCTATGAGAGGTCAATTGTTCATATCTCATGTTATGTATTGAGCTTGGATCCTAGAACAATAGGCAGGTAGGAACCTAGAAGGCAGCAACCTGATTGGCCTGCAGGATCAGCCCAATCAGGCTCCAGGAGGAAGTGAATCAGCAACCTGATTGGGCTGCAGGAACAGCCCAATCAGGCTCCAGGAGAAAGTGAATCGGCAACCTGATTGGGCTGCAGGAACAGTCCAATCAGGCTCCAGGAGGGGAACTGAATCAGCCAATCACACGGGACCCATTGTGTAAATAATGTATATATATAGCCAGAGGTTTTGGGGGGAAACACTCACTCACTGTTTACCATGAACTGAAATAAAGAGCATGAAAAACACTCAACTCCGAGTATATTTCATCTCATTTGCTTTTTTTTTTAAAAAAAACTTACATAAAATAAAAACAATGCCAGCAACAGAACAAGTAAAAACACAGAGACTTGGCAGAGTTATTATTATTACCGTATTTTTCGCCCTATAGGACGCACTTTTCCCCCTCCAAAAATGAAGGGGAAATGTGTGTGCGTCCTATGGGGTGAATGCAGGCTCCTTGGTTTCAGCGATAGCAACGCGAAGCCTAGGAAGCCTGCGCTCCGGAGGCTTCACGTTGCTTTCGCTGAAGCCAGAAGAGTCTGCTCTTTCAGCCTGTCCGTTGCTCCCAGAGCTGCGGGGGAGGGGATCATATTTTTTCCTTGATCCCCCCACCGAAAAATAGGTGCGCCCTATGGGCCGGTGCGCCCTATAGGGCGAAAAATACGGTATTTATTAAATTTGTATACCCTGCATATAGGCATCCCTATGTATAATGTGTTGTGGTAATCTAACCACAGTTGCTGACCAAGGTTTGCCTTTTATAATCAGCTTTGCCGTGATGGCAGGGACGTGGGTGGCACTGTGGGTTAAACCACAGAGCCTAGGACTTGCTGATCAGAAGGTTGGCGGTTCGACTCCCCGTGAAGGGGTGAGCTCCCGTTGTTCGGTCCCTGCTCCTGCCAACCTAGCAGTTCGAAAGCACACCAGTGCAAGTAGATAAATAGGTACCGCTCTGGCGGGAAGGTAAACGGCGTTTCCGTGCACTGCTCTGGTTCACCAGAAGCGGCTTAGTCATGCTGGCCACATGACCTGGAAGCTGTACGCCAGCTCCCTCGGCCAATAAAGCAAGATGAGAACCGCAACCCCAGAGTCAGCCACGACTGGACCTAATGGTCAGGGGTCCCTTTACCTTTATGTGGTGATGGCACTATCCAGACTGGGAAATGGACAGCACTCTGTCCTATTTTAGGGTTGCCATATTTCTAGAAGTAAAATTCAAAAGTAGTTGATTCTTTTTTTTAAGCAATCAATCTCAAAATCCCGGACAGCCTTTTCCCTGGTTATATCCTGGACATGTCCAGGAAATTCCAGACATATAGCAACCCCATCTTATTTAAGTCTAGTTGTTGGATGTGGCTTTACCAATATTTTCCCACCTTATGGACCTCTCATGGAGGAGGCCCACAAAGAAGGACCTTAGATGATGACTGCAGGGTCCAGGTCAGTTCACATGGGAGGTTCTTCTGAGGTCCAGCTCAAGACATTTTGTAGCCTAAGGTGAAGGTGAACATGGTGTCCCCTCCTTTCCGTGCACAGAACCTTGACAGGGCTAACTCCTACTTCCACACTAATCATGTAAGAATCATCCTCCACAAAGAGGAGCAGGCTAGCTTAGGGACCATGTAACACACTCCTGGCTGCTGGTCCCTATCCTCAACACACACTGCCTGAGGCAGCAGCCTCACCCTATCTATTGGTAGGGCTGGTAAAAAATAAATAAAATTAAAGCAGATTCTGCAAGCCTCAAGTCTGCCTGCCTCTGATCTAACGTTTCCTTGTTGCCTCTTGCCTGCTCACACACAGACTTGTTGTTCTTAATACTTGATCTAAATCTAGCCTCCCCCCCTAATTTGTAACCACTGTCTCTTGTCTTACCCTGAGCAAAGAGGGAGAACAGTAATCTCTTTGCTTCTTTCTGAACTCCTGTAAAATGCTTAACAATTGCCATATGCTGTTGATGACAAAGAGAGAAGAAAAGCTTACCTATTCCTGGAAAACTTGTTTGCTGCTACTGATCCTGTTAGCGGAGAATTTTTAACAAGCTTTGAAAAAGCCTGAAGGCTTTCCAGAGCACCACAGACCGAGATGAACCTTTGCTATGTCTCCCAACTCTCCAAGAACTGTCGTTTTAAAATAGCAACACAGGGATATTTTTTAAAATGTATTTTTAGTGCAGAGAGGAAAGGATGGGAGAGGAAACTTTGAAATGTGTAATATTGTTGTTCCATATAGACACAGGTATTCCATTTTTTCTTCTTTGTTTAGCTTTGCCCGTCCAGGGAAGGGCTCGTGGCTTGGTAAAAACAGCCTGGAAACAGGACCAGATCTGACGGGGATGTCACTGGAAAACCTGGTGTTTGGAGCCGGTTACTGCAAACCTGTTGCTTCTGAGGTAGGGGACAGTTCTTGTTCATGGTAACATTAGATGTACAGTTTTAAGGGATGGAGATGGGCCTTCCTTAGGTAGGATCACCAGGCTGATAAGAGAGAGGTGAGTTTATATTATCCCTACTCCCACCGATAAAATCTGTGGTGACTTTTGCCCACTGGGAATGGAAGCACAGAAAGCAAGGAGAATATCTGCAGGTGGAGCAGAGCCAACTGCTTCTAGACTTGCCCGCAACCGCCTCTTCGCTGCTGAATTCTATACGGGCAGCATTGAGGTTACGGAAAAGGAAACTGTTTACAAAATCCTTCCCTTGTAACCATTATGTCAAAAAAGGACCGGTGATGCCAATTGTTGAGGAAACAACAGGGGTATTAATATATTCCCAGTCATGCTTCTTAAACTCCTACTCTTTTGGGATGGTGCTGTCAATCCTGTTATACAAAGTGCTCACCCCTTAGCCTAGTAGAAGAAGAGTTTGGATTTGATATCCCGCTTTATCACTACCCTAAGGAGTCTCAAAGTGGCTAACAATCTCCTTTCCCTTCCTCCCCCACAACAAACACTCTGTGAGGTGAGTGGGGCTGAGAGACTTCAGAGAAGTGTGACTTGCCCAAGGTCACCCAGCAGCTGCATGTGGAGGAGCGGGGAAGTGAACCCGGTTCACCAGATTACGAGTCCACCGCTCTTAACCACTACACCACACTGGCTACACTGAAACCATCTACAGAGGAGCAGATCTGAGACGCCGGTTGCTCAAATCCCAAAAGGCTAGTAGAAGAAACAGAGCAGGCAGATACTTTACTTACCTTGCCTTTGGTACTGACTAGCAAGGGAAAAGGCAGCATTTTATGAAGCAAAATACTCTTCCTGTATCATCAGAACAGTGGTGCTATTTTGAACAGTGACAGCATTCAAGGGTGGAAAATTTCCTCCAGTTATGAATGTGGAATCCCAGAATTGTAGAATTAGAAGGGACCCAGAGCATAGCTGTCAACTTTCTCCTTTTCTTGCAAGGAATCCTATTCGGAATAAGGGACTTTTCCTTTAAAAAAGGGAAACGTTGCCAACTATGAACCAGAGGTTCAACCCCCAGTTAGGTGTTCCCTTATTGCCTCTTTTCGTGTCTTGGCTGCAGCTCCCTCCTTGCATCCTTTAGTCCAGCAGTCGGCAACCTAAGGCCCATGGGGGTTGTTTAACCGGTCCATGGACCCTCGGTGCCCCCCACCACCCACTCAGTCGGCTCCCATGTGCCATGCTAAACTGGCGCGGAGCAGAACAGGGACCGCCTTCTGTGATGCTGGCCTGCTTTGCATGCCTCCTCCACACCGGAAGGAGCACCGGAAATAGTTTGCGCATGCGTGCGTGTGCGCACACTCTGGCCCACTGCGACGCCTGCGGGACCATGAACCGGCCCAAGCCACAAAAACTTTGCCGGCCCCTGCTGTAGTCTGTTATCACCAGATTGGGCACTGCCTTCCTTTTGTGTGAAAACAGAGGCAAAGTATGTGCTGCGTGGTTCCATCTTGTCTTCGTTGTAGCAGCATTTCTCTGCCTTCTTCACGCAGACGTCCTGCAACTTGCTTGGTCTTCCTGTTGCTTCAAACATAGCTGACGAACGGGTCAGCTACGCCAGATCAATTTTGATTTTCCCCAGTTTCCATTGCTTATTCGTTTGATTTCCTTTCAAGCCCACGGCTGAGAGCGCTCCAGCGATGATCTGTTTTGCTTTTCAGCTTGCTGAGACAGTGTCGATTACAGAGATAATTGAGATAATGAGCTTGTTTATCAACAGTAGATAGCTTGCTTGGTTAATGTTTATTGCTGCTTTTCTTTCCCCATTTTATGAGCTTAGGAGAAAGTGGTTCTAAATGCAGTTTGCTGACTTTGGAGATAACAATGCAGAGAGTCAATGTGGAAGAGAAGTCCATGCCACCCATGATTTAAAGGGAGCTGTCCAAATTCACAGTTCCCTGCCTTATATGTGGGTTGGAAATCAATGAACACTTGGGTTGTCGCCAACTAAGTTCTACTCAAAATAGACCCAACGAAATTAATTGACCTAATTTAATCATATTCATTAATTCCATTGGGTCTACTCTGAGTAGGACGAGCACTGGGCACCACCCTCAGATTGCACACTTCTCTGAATTCTGTGATGTATACAAAATCTTATATGGTTTTTTAAAAAACAACAGCAACAACAACAAACAAACATGGGCTTGTGAAGCCACACAACCAAGCTGAATGGGATCAGGATCCAGCCTAAGTTCCCCCTCTCTGCTCCCTCCCCTGCCACTTCCCCAGAATGCTCCTTTTGGGGGAGTTACAGCCACATTCAACTGAGCCCAACTGAGCTGGGATGAGAAATTTGCCCTGGCATATTCAGCTGCATTGGCATTGGGGACTTAACGCCAGCTGAGCATGTCCGAGTTGGGAATCAGTTGGTTGAGCCAGAGAACCTGCAGCATCCATTATATTGTAAATTGCCCGGTGATCCTCAGATGAAGATCGGTATAGAAATTTAATAAACAAATACAGTGGTACCTCAGGTTACATACGCTTCGGGTTACAGACTCTGCTAACCCAGAAATAATACCTCGGGTTAAGAACTTTGCTTCAGGATGAGAACAGAAATCGTGCTCTGGAGGCGCGGCAGCAGCAGGAGGCCCCATTAGCTAAAGTGTGCTTCAGGTTAAGAACAGTTTCAGGTTAAGAACGGACCTCCGGAATGAATTAAGTACTTAACCCGAGGTACCACTGTAATGAGGGATGCGGGTGGCGCTGTGGGTTAAACCACAGAGCCTAGGACTTGCCGATCAGAAGGTCAGCGGTTTGAATCCCCATGATGGCGTGAGCTCCCATTGCTCGGTCCCTGCTCCTGCCAACCTAGCAGTTCGAAAGCACGTCAAAGTGCAAGTAGATAAATAGGTACCGTTCCAGCGGGAAGGTAAATGGCGTTTCCGCGTGCTGCCCTGGTTCGCCAGAAGCGGCTTAGTCATGCTGGCCACACGACCCGGAAGCTGTACACCAGCTCCCTCGGCCAATAAAGCGAGATGAGTGCCGCAACCCCAGAGTCGGTCACGACTGGACCTAATGGTCAGGGGTCCCTTTACCTTTACTTACCACTGTAATAAAACAAACAATCCTAAACTGCTCGTCTTGCCATACAATTGCCTGCAACATGTTTTACATTATTACCACCTAAAATTCTGAAGTACATTCCCATCCTTTTGAAAAAGAAAGAATAATGGGAAATGTAGCTTATTCCTCACAGAGCCCCCCTAACCAACTACAGGTCCTTTGGAGAGGTGTACTTTAAATGTGCTTTAAATCTATGGTGTGTGGGAAGCCTGAGATGCATTACTCATTCTGCGTCACAAAACTGTTTGTTTTAACACCCTCTGTTGTGTTTTGGGTCAGTTGAGGGTAATGTGCTTGAAGAAGCTTCAATTTATCGGTAGAACATTCTGCGGGCACTTTGTTGTAGACATGTGCTCTGGCTGATGCTTAGATGCATATTTAGGCCATCTATTTCCGATCAGAGCATATTTTTGACATTATTACTGGGCAGCATGGATGATCTGCCTCATACTGTGTAGGAAGAGCCTATGGCTTACCACGATGAAGAACATCCCCTGACCAGTTAAGGAAGAATGACACAGTTGAAATGTTTCAGACATTCTCCTTCTCCAAATTTCCTTGTAGAATTTTGAGTGCCAAATTGTTCTCGTGGGAATGTTCAGGGAGGCAGGAGAGGATATATTGTTTAATTATATCCTTCCCAACTTGTGTTAACAAGTTCTAAAATTTAGCAGAGTAACATTCCCCTTTTAAACTTACACAGTGGATAACGTTTTTGCCAGGCTTGTTTAAGCCTCTAAAATAAGTTTCCTGGTAATTCCCCTTTTATTCCCTCCTAAAAAGATAGACATAACACAGTCTTGTATAAAAGTATAAAATAGTTTATTCACAGTTTCATTCAGTTCACAAAAGGATCCCTGAAGGCAGACTTAAGTTACAAAATATATACACCTGGAATATATCCCATAAGGAGATAGTTCCGGGACTTCCGGGTTGGCGCCATCGCCGAATGGCGGACTCCCTCCGAGCTCCGGAGGGAGCCTGCTCGGCAGGGGCTGGGTCCTACCGCATCGGCGACGCGGGGACCCTTAAAAACCACGGCCACGGAGGCCGTGGACATGGAGACTCGGCTGGCACTGCTAGCGCCCTCCCGACTCGTGAAGGAGCCTTTTTAAAGGCTACGGATCGGGTGCCGGGGAGAAGCGTGGTGCTTTGAGTCCTCTGCTATCCCTGCCGAGCGAAGCCGCATGCCATCCGGCGGAGAGCGCTGACTTCTTCCATTGAGAATTCGGATTTGTAACAACAACCCGTGAGTAATTTGGAAACCGGGTTTAAAAGGAGAAAAAAAGAATTTTTTTTTTCGGATTTGATACGAGCGGGGGGGGGGATCCAAAAAGGAAGTCAGTCCCCCTCCCTACTGTAAACCTTCCAAAACAAGGACTGGGAAACCAAGGTCCAAAAAGAATTGAATTGCTGATAAGAACTAAGAATTCCACGATGGGAAACTACAAGAACTGTGCTGGAGGAAGAATTGAGGGAGAAGGAAAACGTAACCCCCCCCCTGGGAACCGGGGTGATTGAGGAGAGAGCCTGGCGAAAAGCGAAGGAGATTTTGACAGCTGTCAAAGTAGCTGTCAAAGTCCGAAATTTAAAGAGGACTTGATTATGAGGACTTTGCTGGTTAATTTTGCTACAATTTGTTACAATTTGTCAAAACTTGGAAACATGGATAACAATCGGACTTTTGGACTAGAGAAAACAAAGTTACAACAATCCCCCTAGAGGAGTTTCGGGACATTACAAAGAAGGTCGTAAGTGGAAAAATACCATTGGAATTCTACAGGACTGGTTATCTTCTGGGAAAGCTGCGAAACGGAAACAATATTGTGTCTACAGGGTGTTTAGCTAAACAATAGAATTTTCTATTGAAGAAAGGAAGGGACTGAACGTATGTTTTTGTTCCTGAATAACAATAATCCCTGCAGACCTACTAAACTTCTGAATTAGAACGTTTTGGCAGCGGAACAAGAGGAAACTGGACTACAACTTGGAAAGAACAATGGGGGGAGCTTTATTAATGATTGGAAATTAAATGGTTTAAAAATAACTTTAAAAATAATTATAAAAAGAAAAAAGCCAGCAAGGAATCGGGGGGAAAATGTGATTTATGGACTTTAAGAATTCCAGGCAGACAATATGGATTAGTGGTCAGGGGGAAATTAAACCGGGGACGGGGGGGGGAGAACTAGAATCCAAAGGCTTGTCAACTATTTTTTGAATTGGCTTTTTTTCATTTACTATACTTTTTATTTCTTGTTTCCTATTTCTTTATTGTGTGAGGTGTCTTTATCACTAAAAAAAAAAGGGGGAAATTGTGGAATGGAAAGGGGGTGGGCCCTGGGGAGAGAACTCTTGTCTTTTATTAAGGGTACTGGTGAGGACTGAATAATTTTAAATTTAAATTTGAATAATGGTTTAAACAAATTAAGTTTTAATTAGAACTGAGAACTTGTGGAGCCAACAATATGATAGGGGAATATGGTAGGGGTGGGGGAAGGAGGGAGTCCCGGAAAGAGGGTGTTTGAAAAGAAGGCTTTGAATGTATTCTATTCTTTTTCTTTCTGTATCTCTGAAAATCTTAATAAATATTATTTAAAAAAAAAAAAAAACATAAGGAGATAGTTCCTTTGTCCTCTCTTGGCCGGAAGGCAAGAGAGCATATCAGGCTGATGCTTCTTTGACGAAAGCAAAATGGAGAAGAGAGAGATGTGGTGGCCAGTCCTGTGCTTTTGTTACCTGCACAGGTAAAGTCATGCCCACCTCTGGTCACATGTCGAGGAAGTTTGTCTCAGTACAGGAGGAAACAGGAAGTTTATCTACTGGCTGGACAAACATCCCTCTTCATGTCTAAATATGTCCACTCTAGGAATGTTGTATTTGACTGCTCTATGTTTCACACCCCACACTCATCTCATCCATCTCTACATTTAAAGCCTTCTTATACCACTTTTAAAATCATGGCTTCCCCTAAATAATCCTGGGAAATGAAGTTTTGGGGTTTTTTTAAGGGTACCTACAAGTCCCAAGATCCTTAACAAACTACATAAGGATTTTGTTTAAGTTGGCACCCATAGCTCCAGATTTGCTGGCGGGGGTCCGGACTGCCCCAACACAAACACACACACACCCCAGTCCCTTCTGACAACAACCAGCCACCAGTTTCTGGAACGCCCATGGCTGGAATTTCAGCCGCAGCTGGGCTGCAGAAGCCAAGGGAATGGGAGGTTGGGTTAAAAATGGAACAGCAGAACCAAGCAATGGCACCCGGGTAGGATACCAGACAGCATAGGAGCCCATGGTCCGAGGTCTCATCGCCCCCCCCCATAAAATATTTGAGAGGGAGCCCCTGCCCAAGTTGCCATTCAAATAGTGTGTGTGGACCATGTCATGTGATTGATTATGTGGAGCAGGGCTCCCCCCCCCCCAATATTTTATTCAAGTTGGGATCCCTGCCAGAGAGGGAAATACAGAGATCTCGGGAGAAACAAATGTTGATGGTTAAAAACATGCACGTGTGTGCAAAATAATAATAATAAAACAAACAAACTACATAAGGGGGGAAAAACATTTAAAAACATACCATACAAACAACACAGAACGTAAGACGGGACATGGGTTGAGAGATCAAGGAAATGCCCTGTGTAAAACATAGAAACATCAACTTACACATAGCGTTGGAAAGGTTCCCAAATGTTATTTAGCTCAGCTCTGTGCAATGCAGGAGTAAGTGTGTAGCCCCAAAGACTTGTACCAAGAGGAACTTGCTTGTCTTCGCTGCACAATCTCTTCCACATTTGAGAGGAAGTGCCCTTTCACACTGCACAAAACAGATGCCACTCTTTTGCCACTGATAAATGTCCTCTGAAGTTTTCTCTCCCAGCCATCCAGCTGATTCCCGGATGCTGGTACAAATGTCTCTAGTGATTTGACCAGCTTGATATCTGAGGAGAAAGGCCTCGCTGCTGTCTTCATTTGCGAATGGAGACGGGTTTCAATCAATCCTCCTCCTTCTTGCTTCCCCTGCTTTGATTCTGCACAAGGGAGCTTGGCACACTGCTGTTTTTGACAAGACGTCAAAGGTTCTTTGTTCAGCGCTCCTGACTTCTCGCTGTGCAGAATAATTAAATGTCAGGAGCAGAAGGCTGTACCAGTCCAATTTCCCTAGCTCTTGCAAAGTGACATGCCGGACACAGGTTTTATTATTTCATTTTAATTTTGAGTGTGTGCTTTCTGCTTTTCTGGCTTACTGCCCATCAGGATACTTCTAATTCACGCGGAGGCTTTTAAAAAAACGAGGAAATGGCTTTAGGTGGTCCTTCCTTCCCCTTTTCAAATGACAAAGGGGAATCTTAGGAGGGGCATTTGAACATTTTTATCCTCACAAAGTACAGGCTAGGCACTTGCACTTCAAGAGAGATGAAGCTGACTTGGCCATTTATCTTAGCAGGATTGTAATTTCAGTCAAATAGGCCCACAGAGTTTGCATTTGTGAGCTTGATTTATCCCCGCAGCTTCTGAACGTGGCTAAGTGAGTCAGACCATTTTGCATATCATTCTGAATGGTTAACAAAAAAGGAAAGGTTAGATTGGCAAGTCACTTTCCACAGGTGAATGATGATGATGGCGGTGATTTACCAATAAATAAATATTATTTGGGGGGACAGGCCTATGACAAGATTTCTAACAAAGAACAATTTAGGATGCAGCAAATCTCTGGCTCAGATGGCTGGTGCCCAGCTCAACAGACATTAAACCCTCAACTGCAGTTTAGCCAAATATTTGCTGGCATAATTTGCACATTCTGGCTCTGCCATCTGAGACTAAAAAAAGGTGAGGGTAAAGGACCCCTGACAGTTAACTCCAGTTGCAGACGACTCTGGGGTGGCGGCGCTCATCTCACTTTACAGGCTGAGGGAGCCAGCGTTTGTCTGCAGACAGTTTTTCTGGGTCATGTGGCCAGCAAGACTAAGCCGCTTCTGGCACAATGGAACAACGAAACCAGAGCAGTGCACGAAAACGCCATTTACCTTTCCGCCGGAGTGGTACCTATTTATCTACTTGCACTTTTTGGTGTGCTTTCGATCTGCTAGGTTGGCAGGAGCAAGGACCGAGCAACGAGAGCTCACCCCGTCATGGGGATTTGAACCGCCGACCTTCTGATCAGCAAGCCCAAGAGGCTCAGTGGTTTAGACTACAGCGCCACCCGTGTGCCAACTGAGACTAGGCTGGGGTAAATCCCCAAAAAGAGTCATTCTGGGGGCATGACATCAGAGATGGAGGACTTAGGCTGGATTCTAATCCCATTTAGCTCAGTCTCATGACCTGGAAACCTGACATAGAAGACTGTTTCAAAGGCTTGTTTTCCTTCTGCTAGACTTAGGCAGAGCAGCAGCTGACTGCTGAACGGTATTTGACTCTGGTGTAAATTTACGCCATCATAACGCACAGAAGCCTGCTTTACTTCAGCTTCTTCTGCATACTGATTTATCATTTGCACCCCTTTCAGTAAAAGAGGGACCAGAATCCTGCAATGCCCCTAATCTCATAATGCTTAATCTGGACTTCTAATATGTCCTATACATTGGGCCTGCACTTGAAAACTTTGGGGGAATTGGCACTGTAGGAGAATGGAAGTAAGGCTGAACTTTAAAATAATTGCAAAAGGAAGTACTATTGTTATTGTTTGAGACAGGAATCAAACTAGCACAAAAACACCCAGCAAACTGAAAAGGACTAATGTCTAGTTTGATGTCTAGCATTCATTCCTAATTATTACTGCAAATGGCTGAGAAGGAAGAGTCAGATGACATTGTGATATCTCTGTTTCCACTATATATATATATTTAAGCCTCTAATAATAACCCTATGAATTCCCTTACCTGTATCAGCATTAACACAAGCTGATCATAGAATCATAGAATTGTCATCTAGTCCTACCTCATTCAGTGCAGGAACCACAGCTAAATGCTAACAGCCGCCATCCTATCTAAGTTTGGGTGCAAGACATGATAAAGAATTGTTTGTTTTAGTGACGTTATTATATAGCTTTCATGGGGGATGAAAGGGTCCCATCCTTTCTGTAAGAATTATATACACTTAAAGGAGAAACTGAAGACCACTGCCCCCTCTTCCTGAAAGCAATGCAATACTGTCACAAAAACAAACAGTGAGGTAGGATTTAAAATCATGTGTCTAACAAGGTTATTAACTGCCATTAACTCTACTGAGTTAAGAGCTTAGGCATATGCATTCATAGCTGTCAACTTTTCCCTTTTCTTGCAAGGAATCCTATTCGGAATAAGGGAATTTCCCTTTTAAAAAGGGAAACATTGACAGCTATGCATGCATTATATGTGCAATTATACATAGACCACATTCTGAATTAGAACGATTAGAATTCCAGGGTGTGTGTGTGTGTGTGTAGATATGAAATGCTTTTAACTCTTTCTTTGATCAGAACCAAAAAGTTCAGCTTTAAAAACTTTTAGGTCTGGTAGGAATTGATCGGTTTTGTTCCTCCAAAACTCCAGGGTAGATTGTGGGTTCCTTACTCCTCCTCAGGTACACCCAGGGAGGTGAGGTCCATCAGCCTAGAAGAGATGGAGATTTCTGGCTCAGAAACTAACAGCCCAATATTTTCCCTGGTGCCACTAAATGCACAGCCTTCTCATGCCTGCTCAGAAGTAAAATCTCATTAGAGAGACTTCATTACATATCAGCATGAAAAACTGAAAAATATTGGTCACAGGGTGGGTGGCTGGTGCAGCCTGTCATGCCAAGCTCCCCCCCACCCCCTGCCTGCCCGCTGGAGCAATGCCAGGCCTAGCTGGCCTGTTGTCAGGGCCGTCTTAAGCATATCCAGCACCGTGGTGCAAAGATCCTTCCAGCGCCCCACTCCCACCCCCGTTTCCCAGAGTTGTTGACCTTTTCCCAATCCTCTGTGGGGATTGCTATCTTCCAGCGGGGGCCTGGGAAGGAAGCTGCACGTCTGCCAGCCATATAGTTAGCAGGGCACAGCTGGCAGGCATGCAGGAGGGAAAGGGGAAGCCGCCGGCAAAGCCACGCAGCTCCCCCACTCACTGGGGTGCCCCTGAGAGGCTTTCCCAATGGGAAAGATGGCTCTGCCTGTTGTGGGTAATTCTCAGGCTGGCCACTGGATATTGGTGGGCATTCCCGCCATGGGGTTGATTTGAATCCTGGCCAATCCAGCTGGGCCAGGAGGGAGGGGCTTGAGGAGGCACTAAAGGCTGGCTGCAGCCGACCCCAGGGGCCACTGTCGGCTGGAGAACAACCCTACCTACACCAGCCCCCATTCAATGACACTGTGGCTTTATGTATGCTAACTTTTCCCTGCCCCCTTTCTAGCAGTCTGTGCTCGTCGGCTTTACTGTGGTTCAATAATGGTTGCTGTTTTCAGAGCCAGGAAGGATTTTTTCCTCCAAACAGATTGGCCCTGTTTGGAGGGTTTGCTTTCCCCATAGCAATAGTCACAACTTTGGCAGATAAGGCATTGGGTGGAATTCTTCTTGTCTAACAGTTGGGAAAACATCCTGGGGGTGCCTGCAAGCCCCCAAAACTCTGAGCATCCTCCAGTACGCGCAGCTCTGGGAAAGGCATTTCCCCTCTTCTCCAGTACACTTCTAGCAACATATACCAGCTGGTATTTGCACACTAATCTTATAGCAAAATACAGCAAGAAGAGCGAGACATCGTAGATCTAATCTACTACAGTGGTACCTCGGGTTACAGACGCGTCAGGTTACAGACTCTGCTAACCCAGAAATAGTACCTCGGGTTAAGAACTTTGCTTCAGTATGAGAACAGAAATTGCACAGCAGCAGCAGAAGGCCCCATTAGCTAAAGTGGTGCTTCAGGTTAAGAACAGTTGCAGGTTAAGAATGAACCTCCAGAATGAATTAAGTTCTTAACCTGAGGTACCACTGTATTTATTTACACACTATGTACAGACAAAGGCATAATGGAGTCCGTTCTCTCCAGCTCCAAGAGAACAAACACAAAGAAAGAAAAGTGAAAGTACAGTGTAATAGTACGCACAGCAGAAGAGATAAGACATTCTTCCTTTCCCAGACAGGCATGTGATTTACAACAATCTCATCTGCAGCATCGGAGGCGTGAAATTGCTAACACTAACAACATACAGTGGTTGAAGTGGTGCATCGCCCCCACCCTAGAATTGTGTGATAACAGGGTGCCCTGTTAGAGGGGTCTAGTAGGTTTCTATCCCAAAGCCAAGGTGTGTGGCAGATGGGCCATAGAGCTTCCTTCAACGACTTGGGAGGGTAGACCTGCAGCTTGCGGGTGACCCGCTAATCCTGGGCTTGACCCTGTCATGCGACAGCCCTCCACCAGGGGAGTGCTGTGTGGGATATACACCCAATGCCTAAACCACACCCAACCTACATCTGGAATCAATAAAGTTGTAGCCATTTTTTTAAAAAAATCCCAGAATGTCATCTTGTCCAGTTTGTTCCCCTTCTTGACTCGGGCATTTCTCCCTAGGGGGGAGGTGGGTCACTGCGAGTGGGTCCACAGTGTCAGTGGGGAACAGGAAAAAAATAAGAGCCAAATACTGAAAGAAATCAGGTGTTTCCAAATAGAATTGTTGAAGGGGTTGCATAAAAAGTATATTTTCCATTCCCACATGCCCTACCAGATGTTGACTGAAACATCAAACCACCCTGGAAATATGGTCTAGGGAGAGAGGAAACATAGGTAGAAAAGAGTCCTGCTGGGGTTAGGTCAAAGGTCCACCTCATTCATCATCCTATTCCCAAGTCTATAAAGGTAAAGGGACCCCTGACCATTAGGTCCAGTCATGGCCGACTCTGAGGTTGCGGCGTTCATCTTGCTTTATTGGCCGAGGGAGCCGGCGTACAGCTTCTGGGTCATGTGGCCAGCATGACTAAGCCACTTCTGGCGAACCAGAGCAGTGCATGGAACTCCGTTTACCTACCGCCGGAGTGGTACCTGTTTATCTACTTGCACTTTGACGTGCTTTAAAACTGCTAGGTGGGCAGGAGCAGGGACCAAGCAAGTTCAAATCAGTTCAAATCAGTTCAAATCAGGGGGATTTGAACTGCCGACCTTCTGATCGGCAAGTCCTAGGCTCTGTGGTTTAACGCACAGCGCCACCCACATCCCAAGCCTATAGGAGGCCCACAAACAGGACCTGAGTGCAAACAGGACTCTTCCCATTTGTGAATCTCAGGATCCAGAGGCATAGTGTCTCTGGCACAGCATAATGACCTACCAAATAATGGCAAACTGCTCCATGATTCATAAAATTTCATTGTCCTTGCCTGTAAATTGCTTCAAGGCTGGAGGGTGAACTATGAATAATACAGGAGGTGCCTGCAGGAGCAAGGAAGCAAAAATCAGGGAGAGAATGCGATATTTATGCTAATCTCCCCCAGTTATCCAGACGTTCTTTGATGCACAGCAGTGAATTGCAGCAAATGAGAGCTGTTTGCTTTTTAAAGCAACTTGCCGAACAAAAGTTTGGAATACTTGTGATTGCTGGTTCAAAAGGCAGAAGTAGGGAGAAGAGCTTGAAGAAACATTTCCCTCTACTTGTGTTCCCCAAGCAGCATAGTGTAGATTGCAGCCACTGTCCAAATCCAGACCATGCATACAACCCACCTAGGACTGCCAGATGTCAGGGACTGGCTAAGGAGGAGAGGTGGAAGTTGCCATACCAAGAACATCTCAGAGAAAGCATAGGAGAAGATTTTGATCCTGGATTCTGGTGGTAGGAAGCTGGTCACACACACACACAGAGGAGGGAAAGAGCTGGGAAGTACTGGAGGCTGGGAGCTTGAAGGATGATGAAGAGGAGGAAGGAGGCAGCTGCCTCAGCAGAGACAGGAATCAGACTTGACCATTCAACCACAGAGCCACTCTGACAGCTTCTCTGCTGATAGCTTGCAAGACAACCTCCCAGAACAAGGTGTAAGTTGCATATTTTTGAACAGAGAGCCAGGCAGAAACAGAGAGGGTCCTTGAGGTTCACCGTAGACAGAGGTGTGATGGCCTGTGACTCGGGCTCGGACTCGGAACCAGAGAAGTCTCAGTTCGCACCGGATTCTCTGCCTCAGGCGGCATCTGAACCGAGTCCGGGGCCTGATTCCGAAGAGCCCCAGTCTGCACAGGTTCCCCTGCAACAAGCACCCTTGTTACCCTAGCTCCAGATGCAGGGATTACCTTGTTGCCCTCTGCTGGACAATCGTGTACAGCTGCTCCACCACCAGTTGGGTCAGGAGAGGTTGAGGTGGTGGCTGGGTCTAGTAACCCACTGACATCTCCTGAGCTGCAGAGACTCAGGTCTGAGAGAATGAGAGACCTGAGTACTCGCAGGAGGAGTGCTCGCCTTTGGGTGAGACAGGGAGGTGAGTCACCTGGGGATCAGGACCGGCCATTACCCTGTCAGAGATAAAAGGCTGCTGGACCCAGGTTGCGGGAGCAACATTGCTGTTTGCTAGAACCTGCCTGAGACCTTGTGCCTGACCTAGCCTGGTTTCCTCCTTTGGCCCTGTTGGACTGACTCCTCGCGGAATCCTTGGATTCGGGACCGGACCTGGACCGTGTGACTCGGGTTAACCCCCGGGCCCAGCACAAGAGGAAGTGTCTTAATACGGAGGGATAGGGAGTGAAGGAGGAGGTACAAGCCAGTCTGGGCAACTGCTTCTTTTAGACAGGAAGAACCTTTGAAGTTTCCATGTGTTCTGCTTCCTTAACCAAGAAATTAAATGTAAGTTAACCGGTATTTTTCTGACTTTCTCTGATCTGCGAACAACTTGCTTTTCTTGTCAGCTCCCTGACACCAGGCTGCACTTTGGATATTTGTATTCAAAGCTTTTAAAAAGGAGCAGGGTGAAGTAAGTGTGACTGCTGCATAGGCAAAGGACCAGAGCTCAGTGGTAGAGCATCTATTTTACATGTTTAAAAATGAGCAGAGGCAACCACTAGTGTCAAGGAGTTCCACAGGACAGGGGCTACCACACTAAAGGCTTGGCCCCTGGTAAAGGCCAGCCTCAGTGCCATGTGTGGGACCACCACCAGTGCCCCACCAGAAGACCTCAGGTGGGGCATAGGGAATCAGTAAGTCCTTAAGGTACTTTGAGCCAAAGCTGTTCCAAGCTTTGTGAATTTGCACAAGAACCTTGACCCTGTCGTGGTCAGAAGTTGGTCACCAGTGCAGTAATCCCATTCAGGGTATTTTAAGGGATGGCGCATCTGACAGCAGACCAGGAGATTGGCGGAGACAATCCCTTCCCACACAATTGCTTGTGATTCATTGGAGTTGAGGCTGGAAGCCACAGCTGTCTTCTAGATTGAAAGAAACCAATAAAGGCGTCCGTGAGGAAATGTCAGATTGACTGTAAAGCAAATAAAGCTGGAAAGGTTGGAGTCATTGATCACTATCAGGTGACAGGGTGGTATTTCCTCTCTGGTGATTGCTTGACACTTTGTATAAGTTTACTCTTCTCATCCCCTGCACATTTACTCATCTTCTGCAGCCATTGTTTTCATTTCCCCTCCTTTTCCATGGAAAAACAGTGTGACTTGAAATGTTGCGCAGCTGGCTTGATTGCATAGTGCTGCTCTCCTCCAGATGTCAAGAGGGTCTCTGGAGTGGATACAGTGGGTGGACGTTGTTCTGTAGCCTGACAGAATGCTCTGTCCCTCGCGGATCTTTTGCAGGAAGATATGTGAAAATGTCTTCCGAGAGTTGCAGCTCTTTGCAAGAATTGACACCTGAGCTGAATCTGTGGCTCTAGGGAGGTAGCTTCAACCTCGCTGTCTCCAACAATAGATGCTGCAGAGTGCGAATTCACAGCACAGGTTATGTGACCGAACAGCATCAGAATGCTCTCTTTGGGATGAGCAAATCTGCCTCCATTTCTGTTTGTTGTTTTGCCTTCTTGAATGCTGGCATTTAAGGGAGGCACAAATATCCCGGTTCTTATTCCTAATACAGTGGTACCTTGGTTCTCAAACTTAATCCGTTCAGGAAGTCCGTTCCAAAACCAAAGCATTCCAAAACCAAGTGCGCTTTCCCATAGAAAGTAATGCAAAATGGATGAATCCGTTCCAGACTTTTAAAAACAACCCCTAAAACAGCAACTTAGCATGAATTTTACTCTCTAACGTGACCATTGATCCATAAAAAGAAGGCAGTAAACAATGTACTGCAGTCACACAATCTATCAGTAGCTGAACTGGGTTCCACACAGTCACAAAAACAAAACGAAAAGAGCCGCAAAAACAAAAATGCAAAACAAATCGCAAAAACAGACAGACCTCAGTGTGACACTCAAAACGGAAGTGTGGCACTCAAAACGGAGCATGTTTGGCTTCCGGAAAAGGTTTGCAAACCAGAATACTTACTTTTGAAGTGTTTGGGTTCCAAAGTAGTTTGAGTATCAAGGCTTTTGAGAACCAAGGTACCACTGTAGGGCTTTTTCCTTTGCAGGTACTCTAAGTGAGTGTGATCAAACGATTAATATTGTGTGTACACTCCATGACAGCATGTGCAAAATAATTGCGGGTACTCAGTGAACCTGCTGTGACCTTTGCCAGCACCAACCTTGCCCTGCCTCCCCATTGGCTCAACTTAAAACCATGGAGAGACCTGGTCTGAACAAAGACATTGGATTCTTATCTCATTATACATGACAAAGCCATTTTTCACCTTCTCACCTCTTGCTTTTTCCTGTAAGACCTATTGCAGTCGTTAAGAGTCGTCAACAGGCTCATCACAGCTATCTGCCAATCACCCATTCCCACCACCCTTCTGAGTAATACCCCTCCCCACCTTCTCACTATATAGAGGGATCTGGCAACTTCTGTTTCAAGTGTATCTGAAGGAGTGTGCATGCACACGAAAGCTCATACCAAGAACTAACTTAGTTGGTCTTTAAGGTGCTACTGGAAGGGGGGAAAAAATTGTTTTGACTATGGCAGACCAACACGGCTACCTTTCTGTAACTGGGAAAAGCAGTGGCACACATGATCTAGCTCTTCATTAGCACATCCTTTCTTGCAGTTCTTCCTGAGACTATGAGTTCCAGAATTATCTCCAGGAATGTGTCCATCTTCTTGACAATCTCCGTTTGGGCCGTGACCTTTTCCCACCAGCCATGCCTCTAGGACAAGGTCTCCCAAACTTGGGTCTCCAGCTGTTGTTGGACTACAACTCTCATCATCTCTAGCTAGCAGGACCCATGGTCAGGGATGATGGGAGCTGTAGCCTAAAAACAGCTGGAGGCCCCAGTTTGGAAAACTCAGCTTTGGAACGATGCTACACCCTAACGTAGCACCATTGTCGGAGAACTAAAGGCAAACCAACCAAATTGATGCACTATGAAATGATACATGAACCAAAACACAACCATCCTTTGAAAACTCGCACTTCTCTCACTTCTCTGAATTTTGCAGGGCAGTTCTCCAGCCAGATAGAGTACAAAATTGCGTATACTGGCGTACCTAGAAATGCATATGTTAGTGAAAACAGCATACAGAGATGCATTGTATTATTTCCCCTAGCCTATGCACATTTTAAACTGCCCAGAGTGGGTGTAAATAATAAAATTGTTGTTGTTGTTGTCTTACTCTAGTACAGTAGTATCTTGTATAGTGACAGGTATCCATTCTGGAGCCCTGATTGCTGGCTGATAAGGATGCTGGACAAAGCGCCGTGTCTGCACACACGCATGGAGCAGTTTGCGCTTCTGTGCATGCACAAGTGGCGAACCCAGAAGTAACACATTCCAGTACTTCCAGGTTTGCCACGGACGTTGAATGGAACGGGCGCTCAATGAAGCGGACACTAGACGAGGTATATGCATTTTGGCTGGAGAACTGCATTACAAAATGCAGAGAAATGTGAATGCCAAAGTATGGCTGTGTTTCAGTTCCCCTATAGCAGGGGTAGGGAACCTAAGGCCGGGGAGATGGATCCAGCCCAATTGCCTTCTAAATCCGGCCTGTGGACGGTCAGGGAATCAGCATGTTTACATGAGTAGAATGTGTGCTTTTATTTAAAATGCAACTCTGGGTTATTTGTGGGGCATAGGAATTCGTTCATATTTTTTTCTTCAAAACATTGTCCGGCCCACCACATGGTCTGAGGGACAGTGAACCAGCCCATGGCTGAAAAAGTTTACTGACCCCTGCCCTATAGTTTCAGGAGTAAATTAAGTAGGTTCACTTTTAAATGCAAACTGAATTTCCTTCCCCACCCCTATCCAGAACTTTGGCTTCAGCACCATTGAAAACTCATTATTTTGCCTCCTTTTGCAAAGCAATACAATCCTGGGAGCTCTGGCGAGAACCAATTATTACAGTCCTGCTTCCCTCCTTCATTTTAATCTGTTGCTTCAGAAGCTGTCAAATAATGAAGCTGTGCCATGATGCGATGATCCTCAGTTACATAGAGAAGAGACCAATTTTGTTTACTAGCTGGGGAAAGTGTTCCGAACTCCTAATTAAGCGGAAAGCACTGACGCTGCTTTGGAGATGTCCCTGCCACAATCATAATGTTCCTGGGGAACAAGTGGGAAAATTACGTAGGGTGTATGTGATGCAGTGTTACATGAAAGTACCATATTTTTTCGTGTATAACACGCCCCCATGTATAAGATGCCCCCTATTTTTGGGGACCCCAGATTAAGAAAATGGGGGGAGATTGCCCAGAGTTGCTGAGCTTTTGGGGGAGGATTGCCCATAGATGTTGAGCTTTTGGGGGGGGCAGAGTTGCTGAGTTTTTTTTAGGGGGTATTGCCAAAATTTGGTCATCCGCCTGCCCTATGCTGCCAATCGCGCACATCGTTTGTCCCCTCGCAGGCAGAGGCCACCAATCACACACCAATCACATCGCAGCAGCAGCAGCCAATCAACACCAGCCCTTCCCTCAGCCACCAATCCCACGCCCAATAGCCTCAGACAATCACCAGCTCACGGCAGCAACCAATCCCACATCCCCACTATGCACTATCTGTGTATAAGACGACCCCCCATTTTCAACATTAATATTTAATTTTAAAAACCCCTCGTCTTATACACAGAAAAGTACGGTAACTCGTTCTACTGGTGAAATGTTTTGCACCAGTGGAACGTTGGTGCACAAGAGGATGCATAAACAGGATGCAGGTAACTTTCTTTCTGCTAGTGCAACAGTTGCATTAGATTATGTTGTTGTCCAACATTAAAACTCACCCATCCGCTCCTGCAAAAGCCACTTTTTATTTATTTATTTTTACAGGCACCTTTGTGTTAGCGGATGGAGAATGTTGGATAGAGCTTTGTGTTGTTGATCATATGTGGAGCTGTGGGAAATTTTCTTTGAAGGTCAAGTTGATCAAGGTCCTTTTAAAAAGCTCCCAAAATGAGCAGCCAAATCATGGGCTGCATATTCAAGCCAGCATGGAAATTCAGACCATTTCCTCCCTGCCGCTAAGCATCTGTGTCATAGTTCTTATTGAATTATCGAGGGCTGGTTGCCATATTTTTAAGAGCAAAATTTGCCGACTTCTACTTTTTCACTATGGATAGCTGTGACGACTCTCACTTTAAATATTCCTACTATATGTAGGCTATAGAAGCTGTGATATAAGCGGGTGGCGCTGTGGTCTAAACCACTGAGCCTCTTGGGCTTGCCGATCAGAAGGTCGACAGTTCGAATCCCCACAACGGGGTGTGCTCCTGTTGCTCTTTCCCAGCTCCTGCCAACCTAGCAGTTCAAAAGCACGCCCAAAAGTGCAAGTAGATAAATAGGTACAACTCCGGTGGGAAGGTAAACAGAGTTTCTGTGTGCTGCTCTGGTTTCGGTGTTCATTGCGCCAGAAGCGGCTTAGTCATGCTGGCCACATGACCCAGAAAAACTGTCTGTGGACAAACATCAGCTCCCTCGGCCTGTAAAGCGAGATGAGCGCTGCAACCCCAGAGTCGTCTGTGACTGGACTTAACTGTCAGGGGTCCTTTACCTTTTTACTATATGTAGGCTATAGAAGCTGTGATATATTGCTGGTAGCCTTGTTCTTAACCTTCAGCAACAAAATAATAATAACAATAATACACAGGATGCAACTTCATTGGATGCCCATGAGATCTAGAATTAGGAGCGAGAGCATAAAACACTCTATCCACTTTCTTCCACACAAAGCATATTTTTGCCACCTGCCCAAACCATCTGTCTTAAAAGGCATTGTGAACCTCAGGGTGCGTTCCTGCGGAGGAGGAGGTCAACAGCATTGACGAGAGACCTTCCTCAGGAAATTACACCCAAGGGAAGCAAGAGTACACTCTGAAATATGGCATTGTGAATAGACACTTCTTCCTGATTATTTCTTTTAATAGCTCTTTCAAAATTGCTTCTGTTGGGAGTAAGTAATTTGCCTCATTTGAACATAGCACCGCCACTTTGTTCCTCTGTTACTAGTCATTTTACAGCATTCTGGTAATGACCTGTCACATTATAGAAAAGTAGTAGATCAATAAACGCAGGACAGGTTGGTAATTAAAATGATGCAATGCACACCTTGAAAGTTCATTTGTGATTCTATACTGGTGCTGTTCCAAGGTGCTTTGTGCATGTTTTATGATAAACAATTGGGAAAGGTATTAATTGTCTGCACGTTCCTTGTAGATGGCCTGTACATTTCTTAATTTGTAAGTAAGGGAGGGGGAGAGGTCTGGATATAACTCTGCTCTGAATGGCTCAGTGAAAAGGAGATTGGACAAATTCAAGGAGGAGAAAGCTATCAGCAGCTAATAGCCATTATGGCTAAGCTCTGCCTCCACAGTTATGCTCTAAATACCAGATGCTGGAAGACACGAGAGAGAGCTCTTGTGCTCGAATCCTGCTTCCAGGTTTCACACAGGCATCTGGATGGCTGCTGTGAGACTAGATGGTCCATTGGCCTGATCCAGCAGCCTGTTCGTATGTACTTATGAAAACTCATACAAATGTTACTGCTCCTTTCCTGGCAGAACTCTCCTTTTGTGGTTGAACCGATTCCTGAAATTCCAATCCGGACTGTAACTCACACTATGTCAGGTTGAAATAATTTATGTCACACTGACATTTTCTTGCTAATATTCGAGGAGGTTTATGTATCCAGTGTAGAGATAGCATGCAAATTCAGTGCCGTTCGCCTTCTAATGTGAGCCTGTCCGTTTCATCCTTCCCAAAACGATAGGTGAACCGAAGGGCAACTGTCCTTCAAAATTCACACTTCTCTGAATTTTGTGATGTAGCTCTCCATCCCAAGCATGTGTAATAATAATAATAATAGGAGCAAATGTGCAGAGAAATGCATACATGAGTGAAAATACCACAAAAGTGTATTGTATTATGGGGAGCTGCTTTCCAAACTTTGTGTGTTAGGGGAAATGAGCCCTAACACACTGGGAAATTTTGTTGGCCCAGAGTGAAACAGAATGTCCGGATGTCTGAAGATTAAAAGTCCTTTGTAATCAAAGTGTTTGATGGCACTTCAATTCAAAATTCAAATTTGAAAGCTTGGCTAAGGAATAAAAGGTTTTCAACTAGTGCTATGCTGAAATCACATTCAAACATTCTCAAAGGGGAGAGGAATCTCAGTGAAAGTCTCACAAAGGGGATATGTATTTTTTATTATTATTATTGCTGGACTCGGCTTACTTTAGAGGTGACTGATTCTACAAATCATTGGTCCAGTGCCCTGCAGCCTTCCTGGCTTCACACACATTAGTGAAATCCCGGGAGGGGGGGAGATGCCAGGAGTCAATGCCTCTCAAAATACTTTTTCAAGTCAGAAAATGTGGGCAGTAAATGGGCAGCCTCTTTTAAAAAAAAAAAAAAAAAAAAGTACGGGCATCACAGAATCTGACCAGTGCTGGATAAATATTGGGAAAAATTCAATGTTGCACTGTTACAAGTGTTCCATTAGGGCAAGAGTTTCTACTTGCCCAATGGAATCATGTCCCCCTTTTCCCACTCCCTATACCCCCACAGCCCATTTTGGCTGGTGAGGGGGCACACCATGGGGGGAGGAGAAGGGGAAGTTCCTAAGGCACTAGTAGAAGTCCTTGTGTGTGTGCCTGCTAGCAGGATCAGTTGTTGTGGTTGTTTAGTCGTTTAGTTGTGTCCGACTCTTCGTGACCCCCTGGACCAGAGCACGCCAGGCACTCCTGTCTTCCACTGCCTCCCGCAGTTTGGTCAAACTCACGTTGGTAGCTTTGAGAACACTGTCCAACCATCTCGTCCTCTGTCGTCCCCTTCTCCTTGTGCCCTCCATCTCTCCCAACATCAGGGTCTTTTCCAGGTCTTCTCATGAAGTGGCCAAAGTATTGGAGCCTCAGCTTCAGGATCTGTCCTTCCAGTGAGCACTCAGGGCCGATTTCCCTAAGAATGTATCTAAATCCAGTCATTCACTGGAAAGAAAAAGAGACTCTGTGCTTGACCACCTTGCAGTGATAACGCAAGACCAAAGCCCCAAACCCACAATTATTTTTTTTTACAAAATTCTAAAAGGGTCCTGAGAATGAGTCAGAACAATGAAAATGTCTTTCACAGGTGCAGAAAGCATTCAAAAAAACTGGAGGATGTATTTCAGAAAAGCACAAGTTTTCACTGCTGTAAAATAATGCATCCCCCATTCCGTTCCGCCGTTGTTTATTATCTTGTTTCACAGCATTTTGAACTGAGACAGGCTGCAAACATGTCCTTTAAAATGTTGCCTTGTTTTGCAACCACACTGCATTAAGTTTGAAAATTAGGTGGTGTTGTGAATGGATGACTTTCGAAACAAAATGAAACATTTGGCTGCTGTCGTGGCTTTTCTAAACAATCCGAGGGTGGAATACCACCTCTTTGCAGCGTGATAAATACAGCGAGAAGGAAGAAAAAAAATGACATGTGGGAATTGTGTCTTTGCTGTAATTCTCTCTCTCTTTACGCATTGCTACACAAGATACACTGACACATGCATGTACACACAAGTGCACACAGCTCTGGGCTGTAGGGGAACACCTTAGTTTAGAAGGGAAGTTAGCATAGTAGTGTTTTATTAAATCATGAATGATTGAGATATAAAGAGAGGGATTTCTTCGCTCCTATTGAAAGATGATGATGATGATGATTTTTATTTATAACCCACCCTCCCTGGCCAGAGGGCGGCTAACACCAGTAAAATTACAATTAAAACATAATAGGGACAAAATCAATTTAAAATACAGGTTAAAATACAATTTACAATGCAGCCTCATTTTAAAAGTAGCCCATAGATCAAAACAATAAGGGGAGGGAAACATAAGGGTCAGACTGAGTCCAACCCAAAGGCCAGGCGGAGCAGCTCTGTCTTGCAGGCTCTGCGGAAAGATGTCAAGTCCTGCAAGGCCCTAGTCTCTTGTGACAGAGCGTTCCACCAAGTCGGGGCCAGTACTGAAAAGGCCCTGGCCCTAGTTGAGACCAATCTAACCACCTTGCGATTTGGGACCTCCAAGGTGTTGTCATTTGTGGACCTTAAGGTCCTTCGTGGTGTATACCAGGAGAGGCGGTCCCATAGGTAGATCACCGTAAGATCACCAAAATGACTGTGATTAGCAGCTGATTCAGAGCGGATGAGGGACACAATGCTCCAGAAGCTATCAGAAGCGGCTCTCTGGGTGAAGTAGATCCCCTGTACTAGTATGCCAGCAGGAGGTTTATTGGGTTATTGTTGCTTACAGGGTCGGGGAGACAGTAGGGAGGTCATCACAATCACCTTTAGTCTTGGAAACTCCTGGCATGCAAAATATTGGTCTAGCTAAACCTTGGTGTTGTTCTCCAAGGAAAGTCTTTTTAAGCCAACTCAGCCTGGAACTATTGTAAATCGAGCGTTGCAATACTGGTGGAATTAATTGGTGAATTAATTGTATAACCCCAGGGGAAGGTGAGCCTTTTTTATTCTCTTTTGATATACAGTGGACGCTCGGGTTGATCCGTACGGGAGGCACGTTCGCAACCTGCAGCGCCAGGTCTGCGCACGCTCGAGTTGCGATTCAGTGCTTCTGCACATGTGCAAAACGTGATTTAGCGCTTCTGCGCATGCGCGACCACCGAAACCAGGAAGTAACCCATTCTGGTGCGTCTCTAACCCCCCCAAAAATGCAAGCTAAAGCATCTGTAACCCGAGGTATGACTGTATATGTACTTGCAGTTTTACCTGGTAAACCTCCCCCGAAAGGCAACTGTTTGAAATATGCAAGCGAGCTTGAAAGAACACTCTGCTGCCATTGTGGTTCAATTATAATACTGACTGGGTGAGGATTCTGGCAGCTACCCTCAGTGGAAGGATAGAAAGAATTCTGGACTGGAGTTATTTTGTTCTAGTGGAGGTACCAGCATGTTGGGAGATGGCGCGAGACTATAGAGGGGAATTCTGGATGGCTGTCCAGAGCAAATGGTGTCTTTTTGTTTGGGATGTGGCGTATTATGGCTCCAGTGAGCAGAAATCGAAAATGGAATTGCTGGAATGTGGATAACAACAGGGGAAAATATTTCACACACACCTATGAAGGTGAAAGTTGAACAGACAAACATAAATGAAAATCAGGCGAAGGATCAACATCAGAATGGTTTATTGACTGATTAAGAAATGCAATGTGATACTAGATGATCAGCACTCCGTGAAATTCATAGCATGGGAAGTCACCCAAAGATATATAATTTGGCATTTATATTTGGCTTTTTTTGATTGTATTGTAATTTGGAATGTTTTAATGTGGTTTTTATTGGATTATTAAAATGGAAAACTTAATAAATATTTTTTTAAAAATGATTGTTGTGATAATCTGCTCCTCTTGCCCCTTTCTCTCTTCCTCTCTCATGCAGGGTAGCTTCTATGCGCCCTCTGAAAACTGCATGCAGCATGCGCACAAGTGGCACAAAGACCTTTGCCTCCTTCTCCTCAAGGCGTATCGAGGACTCCACATGTACTATGCCTTCATCACAAAGGAGATTCCCAATTTGCCGCAGCTGAAGTTAGGTAAGAGGACAGCTACGGCCTGAGATCTGAGCACGTGGACTGGTTCTCGTGTTCAGGTGACTTGAAGCCCAACAAGAAGACTGATTCTGCCATACCAATCTCCCCTCTTTGCTGCCATAAGGAAACTGCTTACACATGTCAGTCCAGTTACCTTGGCAATGGGCTCACAGCTTCCTTTCCCTTTAGTACTGTTTGGAGCACCTTCAAACAACCATTAAAAAGGAAACTTTGTGCAGGGGACACCAAACCCCCAAATTTCAGTTTTTCCCCAGCTTAAAGCTGGCCACACTTCTTGCTGCCACGACCCTCTCACCACCTGCAATACAACGGTAATAATGCCAACCTCCCTGACAGGCTGTACTATAAGTTCACAGAACAATAAATCTTGGGAATAAGGTAAAGGTAAGGTAACGGGACCCCTGACTGTTAGGTCCAGTCGCAGACGACTCTGGGGTTGCTGCACTCATCTCACTTTATTGGCCAAGGGAGCTGGCGTACAGCTTGCGGGTCATGTGGCCAGCATGACTAAACTGCTTCTGGCAAAACTAGAGCAGCGCACGGAAATGCCGTTTACCTTCCCGCCGGAGTGATACCTATTTATCTACTTGCACTTTGACGTGCTTTCGAACTGCTAGGTTGGCAGGAGCAGGGACCGAGCAACAGGAGCTCACCCCATTGTGGGGATTCGAACCACCGACCTTCTGATCGGCAAGCCCTAGGCTCTGTGGTTTAGACCACAGCGCCACCCGCGTCCCAACCTTGGGAATACAATCTATAAATAACTTATTCTGCATGCCATTATTCTGATTATCACAACCCCAAGCTTTCTTACTCCTCAAAGACATACAGTGAGTGACCATATAGCCAATGTAGCAGGAATGGCTGCACACAGAACAGGTCTTCTTTCTCTCGTCCTCATCTGCAGCTCACCCAGACCCCCAAGATCTGCTGTGGCGAGTTGAGGGACCCATTGGAGAATATTTTTTAGGGGGGTGGAGTAAGAAGAAGAGCAAATATAAGTGGTGTGTGTGTGTGTACACATATCTTTTTCTAAGCCCCTTTGAGCAGCTCCTTCGGTGAAGGGGGAAAGGTGGATATGTATTTTTGCTGTTGCAGCTTAAGGGGTAAACTGCATATTTTATTGTTATTTTTTCTTTACAAACTTTACAGAAATTTATTTATTTTTAATTAACCAACACAAAGTGTTGTCTTACAAGACAAATACAGGTACAGATGTCAAGTCTCGTGTACAGTCATCCATACAGCATCAAAACAAACTTGGATAATCTTTTGCAGGGTGCACTTCAATCTAAAGTGTTGAGATAATTTCTCCATAGTGGCTGCTGTGACTGAGATGGGAAAGGAGATTACTGTACTATTGTTAATATACAATATAACTCTAGAGCATATGGAGTCAAACCCATATTGATTTGTAATTCCTCTTATTAGTAATTCCTCTGATAGCGAATTAAGTATTCCATAAGTGCTGTATTCCACATATTGGGTCCAAATTTCATTGGTGGGAGGGGGTGTTTCCCCCCCCCCCAAGTGGAAGCAACTATTTTACTCGCTGCTGTCATGAGAAAGAATACCAACTCTTTATGGTTGACATTTGGATCAGCATCATTTTCCATTGATAGCAGGTCTAGCATAAGATCGGGTACAAGATGTCCCCCCATAGTGGCAGATGGCAGTGAAAAAAAGAGAGAAATCTGTAAGCTGTGGGCACTCCCACCATTTGTGGAGAAATGTGCCTTTCAGCTTACATTCTCTCCAGCATAAAAGTGAGAGAATATGGTTAACTCTTGAAAGGTGTAGGGGTGTCCAGTGCCATCTTATAATGACCTTTAAAGAGCTTTCTGGAGTTTAGCTGAAATGATATGCCGTGGGAGTTTAGAGCATATAGAGTTCAATTTGTGTTCCCCACCTCTCTCTCAGATTCTACCCATTGTCCATAGGATATGACTCTTTAAATAGGTCAATTTTTTTAATTCTCTGATTAAATGGGGTGCATAGAAGACTAGCAGGCCTTTGAAATTTTAATTTAGATGAATGATGTCACAATTTTATTCCAATTGGCAAGAATAACTCCTGTAATGAATTAAAGAAGGGGGGGGACTGTATGAATTATCCAACTTATCTTTGATTTGCTTTTTGCCAAAGGGTAGATTGTGGTCTTTATTTATGCTATATTGAGTTGGTGGTGAATTTTATTTTAATTTTTTTTGGCACCTTGTTGTATCTGGCAAGATATATGAGAAAAGATGGAGCAACCAAGTGTATTCTGTCATTTCAATTGAGACATTTGGCTGAGGTCTTCTGATGTTCCTATTATCGTGCAAATCAACCCTGGGCACAGATGCTTCTGAAATAATTGATTGTACCCTTTTCTTCTTCTTTTTTCTAGAGGATCTTTCTGTAGAAGACACCCTGTTGCAGCTGTCTGCAGAGCTACAGGTAGCTAGCACAATAGCATACACCCATGTGTGCATTTCCCAAACAACTGCAAGAGCAATATTTCGTTTTCCCTCTTCAAAGATGCATGTCCATTGTCAAGTACATGCATTTGTCTATGGGGGAGGGAGTGTTGTGTTAGAGTGCAAAAAAATTACTTGAGTTTTGCATTCCAGCACAATGACTTCTGCATGGGGTTGGAGCACTTTCTGTCAGAGATTTGCAAATCCATTTCATTCCAACCCATTCTCCTTTTGCATGCTCTTTACCATTATTCAATTCTGTTCAGTTTCCTTATTCACACGGCATTCTTCTTTTCTAAAAGAAAACACACAAACCTTCTCAAACATCTTTTTTCAAAAAATGTTTATTTTCTGTCAAAATCTGTATATAATGTTTATCTTCTGTCAAAAACGTATCCAAATATTTTGATATGTTTAAATTGCTGAGAGGTGACACATGATCGTGCCTTGTAAGTGACATGGAGCAGGGCCTTCTTGGTGGTGATGCCACATTTTCAGAACGTCCTACCTAGTTGCGTCTGGTTGGCTTCCACCATGGATATATTTAAACAAAGACTGAATACATATCTTTTCTTTTGCCCAGGGTTTTGTATCTTAATGGCAATTGCTATTTCTTGGGGTAGTCCAATTGTTTGTCACTGCTTCTGATTTGATTGTGATCCTGATGTTCTGACTCTGACTTTTATCATGCTACGCCTTGCTTTACCTAGCTGATGCTCTTATCCTCACTTGGTGCAGATTGTGGGATGTAAAAACAACTAAGAAACAAATAATAATAATAATTAATTTATGCCCCGCCCTGATCCATATGCAGACCAAGTGATTTTGTATAGGAATCTGCAAAGAACAAATCTCTCAAGCTTCCTTACCCCCTATGAAGAAAAGCAAAAGCTATTGAGGCTTTTTTTAAAAAGAAAGAAAGAAAGAAAAACCCCTGAAAGGTTTGGAAAGAGGTTTATTTTTCTCTTCAAATTCCATAATGTAAAATCACTGAATGAAGTTGATTGGCAGTAGGCACAACAACACAACATACTTTCACCCAACACAGGCTGGTTCATCTTATAAATCTTACTGCCACATGATAGCTACAATGATGGCTAAAAAGGTAAAGGACCCCTGACTGTTAAGTCTAGTCGCGAACGACTCTGGGGTTGCGGCGCTCATCTCGCTTTATTGGCCGAGGGAGCCAACGTTTGCAGACAGTTTTTTTTTGGGTCATGTGGCCAGCATGACTAAGCCGCTTCTGGCGAAACCAGAGCAGCACATGGAAACCGTTTACCTTCCCGCCAGAGCAGTACCTATTTATCTACTTGCACTTTGATGTGCTTTTGAACTGCTAGGTTGGCAGGAGCTGGGACTGAACAACGGGTGCTCACCCTGTCACGGGGATTCAAACCTCAGACCTTCCGATCGGCAAGCCCAAGGCTCAGTGGTTTACACCACAGCGCCACCTGTGTCAAAAGAGATATCCAGCCAAGTTGTTCTTAGGCATGGGATTTTCTGTGGGTGGACGAAATTGGCCTAATATCTGCTGAATATGGGATCTGATTGTGAGACAATCACTGGTGATGTTTCTCATGGCTGGCATTATGGTGCCCTGTGGTGTTCTAAGAATGGCTGGGTAGTATTATGCTCAGTTCCAAAGCGAAGAACTTGATTAAGGCAGGGGTATTAGCATTATTATTTATTCATGTACGCGCCACTTAATTGCCAAGGTGTCTTCTAAACAGTTTTACAAGTATAAAAGCAATTACAAAAAGAAAATATTAACACACTTAATTGAAATACACAAGAAAACAACCCCCTCGAAAGATTACAATAAACCACCTACACTTAGAATATTCAATACTAGAGCCCATTAAAACAGCACAACCGTTAAAAGAGTTAAAGCAGCCATTGAAACAGGAAGTTCGGTTCAGGAGATCAGGGAAATGCTTGCTTAAACAGGTGTACCTTCAGAAGATGGTGCAATGGCGATACCAAATGGACATCCCATATTTCAGCAGAGAGAGTATTCCAGAATACTTGGACTGCCAACGTTATGAACAAAAAGTCCAAAGCTGGGGTGGCAGGCGAAAGCATTCACAGCAGTGGTGGAAAAATGGGATTTATTCAGAGTGCAGTAAGGAGATTAAGGGGAACCCAGTTCCAAATCCTATACATTCAGAGATTTATACATTTCAAATACATTGGTTGGACTTTACCATGATCCTATTGGCTATCAGTGTTCCCTATGACAATGTGCTATTTCCTCCTTTTTCTTACCTCATCTTGCAGAGCCAAGAGTTAGTGCTTGGAAACCAGGGTAAGAGGTAAAGGTAAAGGACCCCTGGACAGTTAAGTCCAGTCAAAGGCGACTGTGGGGTTGCAACGCTCATCTGACTTTTCAGGTCGAAAAGACAGTTTTCCGTGTCATGTGGCCAGCATGACTAAACCGCTTCTGGTGCAACGGGACACCATGACAGAAACCAGAGTGCAAGGAAACGCTGTTTACCTTCCTACCACAGCAGTACCTATTTATCTACTTGCACTGGCATGCTAGGTTGGCAGGAGCTGGGACAGAGCAACGGGAGCTCACCCTGTCGTGGGGATTCGAACCGCCAACCTTCCAATTGGCAAGCCCAAGAGGCTCTGTGGTTTAGACCACAGCGCCCCCTGCCCCTTTGACTGAACTTAACCGTCCAGGAGTTCTTTACCTTTACCTAACCAGGGTAAGGGGGTGATGTCTGGGGTTTTTCTAGCTTACTTTGCTGCCCAGTAAAATTTTTAGGACAGGACAAGGTCACAAGATATGGGAGTTGGGTGCTGGCAGTCTCATGGTAGCTTTTGCTGACCATTGCAGTGCAGCATTTATAGTTGATTAGTCCGGAAGGTTGAAAAATAGAAGAAAGGTTGAATGTTTATGCTCGTCCCCAATTGAAGCTGGGTTAAAAGGTTACTGGGGAGACCAAAACTATGCTTTGCTTGCTTCTAGCTTATTTACGAGGCCAAAGCTAAAGTCCGCTGCATGTAGAAGGATGAAATCTCTTGCTAATGCCTGGTGCTTGAAGCAAGTGGAGTTTATTATTCTAGAAAGGAAGCCAGTGAGGTTCCCTTCAGATTCTTTTAGATCATCATCCTTGCTCTCAGCTGTCTGGGGATGATAGGAGTCCTACAATGTACAGACAGCACCATGTTGGCAAACCCTGAACTAAGACATGCATTTTATTATCTGATACTCATAGGTATATTGCATCTGAATATGGAAGCCCCATTTCGCTGCCATAGCTAAGAGCATTTGACCAATCTGTCCTCCGTGTAATTGATCTAATCCAGGGAATTTGCCACTTTCACAGTTTATGGCTGCAGAAGAGAACCCCCAAAGAACAGACCACACTGAATTATCCCCACCACCCCCTGCAAAATGATAATAAGCAATTGTTGGCCACAGAACAAAGAGAGATTTATTCTGCCAGTATCTCTGTTTGAAATCTCTGATTTTTATCATGCAGCATTTTCTAATTCTAAACTAAAAACTAGGCTGACCACCCTGCTGGGAAGTGATTGGAGGAACAAGCAAGGCAAATATTGCAGATGCATCAGAAAAAGTTTGGCGTGTTAGCGGGGTTTTTAAAAAACATTATAGATGGAGCAGCACCATCTAGTGGACCATGTATAATTGACAACAAGAGATGTCTGTTGTTTCTATTTTTGCAGTCCATAGAAAAGAACATTTAGTTGTCCACAGGCAGCTTCAGCAGAATGGTAGTATTAGGTACAACCCTGAGTTCCAGCAAGGGAACCTACTGGTGGAAGATGGGAGGCAATTTTTTGCCCATTTCCCTATCCTACGCTTCACCATAGCACCTCGTGTTGCCTCTCATTCTGTATCGTGGGATGTGATCCATGAGAGGCAGTCAAGTACATTCCTTGTAATGCTAGAGAAGACATGCGAGGGAATGTTTGGTCCAGCCAGTCGAAACTTCCTGTTCCTCCTGGCTGGAACATCCTTCCTTTTGCATGTGATAGAAGGTGGGTGTGACCTAACGAAAGGACGAGTCTTGCAGCACACCTTTCTCTTTTTGACTTCCTTCTTTGTTTGACCAGCTTCTGGTCAGGACTGTTCTGCTAGCTCTCAGCTAGCAGACGTACTGGGATTATTCCCCCATATGGGGTAGATCCACATGTACATATTTGTAACTAAGTCTGCCTTCAGGAATCCAACTGTGAACTGATGTGAGTAAACTTCTTTTATTGATTTTGAATAAGTGTTGCATCTTTATTCTTTTAAGACGATTCAAGGGAACGTACAATTCAACCTGAGGCAGACTGAATTGTATAATAGTGAGAGGCTCACACGAGCCTACAACCAGCTATCTGCTGTGCATATAAAAGGGGGGGAATGTAATTCTGCTACATAAAGGAACTTGCTAGTGCAAGTTAGGAAGGATATTAATAAACAATATATCCTCTCCTGCCACCCTGAACATTCCCACATGTACTGCATCTCATGTTGTTTTGAAGGGGTTCCCAATCCCCACCAAGCAGAATTTGGGGGAGCATAAAGATCTGGAGGGAGAAAGGGAAATAGTTGTAAATTGTCCCACACCCACCTTCATCTGGTGGGAGCATCTCATCCTGGCAACACTGCACAGAATAGCCTCTTGCCAGCAGGAGAAACTAGATCTCAGCCGCTGTAAAATATATTTGTCACAAATCACCCCATCTTTCGTTGTCAGCTTAAATCTTTTCCCTGAACTAGACTCGCAAAACAGTTTGAATATTTTACTACTCCCATTATCCTTGTCAGAAGCTCAATCTAGATTGATGCTCACGAGAAATGTTCATTTGAAGAAGCTGGAAATAGGGAAGGAGAGGGGCAGGACACAGATGCCATCAAATCCAGCGCAAGATTGAGTTGAACTCTGCAAGAAGCAAAATTTTCAGGAGAATTTGAAGCCCCTTCCAGAAGGAAATGATTGAGGAACTCTGAGGGAGGAAAAGTGCTTAGCAACATTTCCAGTATAGACTTCTGTATCTCACGTTGCCAACATTGAGTTTCACACTGAGTTGCATTTCAAGATACACAAAATACCAGGGAAATTACCAGATGAATTAGAGAGTTGGAATAGATGACCCTTTGTGTCCCATCTAACTTTACAATTTTATGATCAATTCTACAGAAAAGAGCCTTGATAAAAGTTGCAAAATTTCAACATAGCTTCCTTAATATGCACAATGCACTCAAACTGTCTTAATGTCTTCTGCTGAGCTGGGGATGAGGACGTAATCCTGGCTAAGCCTACCTGAGCTGGGAATCCTGAACTCCTTATCTTAGTGCATATTGGCAAAAGATTGCCCCTAATTCAAAGGTGTTAGGGGACATAATGTCTCTGAACACCAGCTCCTAGGAGTCACAAGAGGACAGGGTACAATGTTAAGATGATGATGATGATGATGATGATGATGATGATGATGATGATTTACTTGTACCCCACCCATCTGACTGGGTTGCACCAGCCACTCTGGGTGGCTTCCAATGAAAAAAAACCTCCTGATACAAGACTGCCTTCAGATGTCTCTGGAAAGTTGTTTATCTCCTTGACATCTGATGGGAGGGTGTTCCATAGGGTGGTGCCACTACCGAGAAGGCCCTCTGCCTGGTTCCCTGTAACTTCACTTCTCACAATGAGGGAACTTCCAGAAGGCCTTCTGAGATGAATGTCAGTGTCTGGGCTGCACAATAAGGTGGAGACACTCCTTCAGATAAACAGGGCCAATGCCATTTAGGGCTTTAAGGGTCAGGACCAACACTTTGATTGTGTTTGGAAATGCACTGGGAGCCAATGTAGATCTTTTAGAACCCATGTCCTGCTTGTGTCAGCTGCTCCATAGGCAAATGGTTGATCACTGTGAAAAACTGGATGCCATATTAGATGGGTTTGTGGCCTAATCTAGTAATAATAATAATAATAATAATAATAATAATAATAATAATAATAATAATAAATTTATTTATACCCCGCCCATCTGGCTGAGTTTCCCCAGCCACTCTGGGCGGCTCCCAAGCAAGTGTTAAAAACAGTACAGCATTAAATATTAAAAACTTCCCTGAACAGGGCTGCCTTCAGATGTCTTTTAAAGATAGGATAGCTGCTTATTTCCTTCACATCTGAAGGGAGGGTGTTCCACAGGGTGGGCGCCACTACCGAGAAGGCCCTCTGTCTGGTTCCCTGTAACCTCACTTCTCGCAATGAGGGAACCGCCAGAAGGCCCTCGGCGCTGGATCTTAGTGTCCGGGCTGAACCATTGTGTTGTTTTGCCTAAGTTCATTTCCCATAGTTGGAACCCAATTAGGCTTTACAGTGGTACCTCTAGTTATGGACTCGATCCGGTCTGGGGTGCCATTCGCACCTGAAAAAGTCTGCAACTAGAGCACTGCTTCTGAGCACACTCGTGGCGTGATAGAGCGCTTCTGCGCATGCACAGGCAGTGAAACCCGGAAGTATACACTTCCAGGTTTGCCGCATTCAGTATCCTGAAAAAATGCAACTGGAGACTCATGTACAAGAGGTACGACTGTGCTGTGCTGTTCTGAATCATTTTGGGTCTCCTCCGGGCTCATTCAGATGTTTGACTTTTTGCAAAATAAAATAAAATAAAAACCAATTCAAAGGTCATTGTCACTAGTTTGCCTTGACAATATCTACTTTTTATCCTTCCAGATGCTGAACAATCCAGAAAAGATAGCGGAGCAGATCAGCAAAGACCTCACTTGGCTCTGTTCCCACCTTTTGGCTCTCTGGACCCAGTTTCTGGAGTTTGTAACCCTGCACCCAGATGTCACAGCCTATCTCGTTCAGGAACATCACACTCTGAGGGTAACCTTGCAAGATGGTTCTGAACCCTACTTGGAGGAACAACCTGATACAATCGAAGGCTATAGGCAATCCCACTCATTTTTAAGGGCATTGCAGAATTGTATTGTGCATCTTTAGGGGTTCCCAAATTTCATGAATTTCCTAAAATTTAGCATAACCAAGATTGCATTGAGTTGTTTTGGATGATGTGACCAGTAATAATGACAATAAACAGAAGTGCTACCACATTTTCAATAAAATGCTGGTTTCAATCTTATTTGTTCGATTAGATGCAAACCTGCCCTTAAACCCCCATTTTATATTGTTATTTTTGTCAATTTTGGTGACATCCATGTGGGTGTCTTTGAATCTTGTAAAATTATGCAGTGGGTATGGATGTCTGTGTTCTTTCATTTTACAATTCCACTCCCCCAAATTTCCCAAAAAGGAGATGATTTAGCATTCTGGCATCTTCCCCAAGGATACTTCCAGAAAGTGTGGAAAGCCGGGACATCTGATTGTGGAGCACCCGAGAGTGGCATACTAAATTTGCTTATGTTTGGCTCCATCACAGGAATGAGTTATACCCAGTTTATGTCACCTTCACATAGGTTCACCCATAAATCTGTCCTGCTCTTTCCCATTTCCACATTTATTTACATCTACACCCCCCCAAAAAAATGTGCATTTAAATACATATTTTAAAGCACAAATTCTTCAAAATGCACACTTCCAGACATTTTCTTCCTCCCTCCTGCCAAAATGCATGTTTAACTGGATGGATTGATCCCTACATCGGGGAGTTCCTAATATTTATTTTCTTGTAGTCAGTACAACCTCTGGACTCAATTGTCCGAACAAGCCAAGATATATTTTCTTTGCGCCCCAAACTTCTGCGGCCTTTTTAAATGCACTGCTGACTCTGATTCCAGGAACATCAGATGCCGTTGGCTGATATGTAGGCAATATACAAATAAACATAGATTACAGACTATGTTTTGAAGGTGATACACCTTCTAACCTGTTTTTCTTCACCAGGTAAGAAGATTCTCTGAGGCTTTCTTTCATGCTGAGCATCAAAAGCCTGCTGTTGTGACTTTCCAGGAAAGCCTGTATGTATTTTTTGATGCATTTCTACCTTTTGACTGTGGTGTTATATATTTTAATGACATTTATTTTCTCACTTATTAAAAGAAAAACATGACACACTTATGTGACCATGCAATTCTGGGCACAGCTACTAGTAGGCTCCGTGGCACTAAATGGGGCTTATTCCCTGGAAGGTAGGTACAGCATCACATCCTAATATACTGCAATGCTGATTTTGGGAGGTCAAGCCCTCACATGGTGTCTTCCAACCCATAGAAAACACAATATATGCACTTTCCTCCAGTGTCCCAGTTTTCCAAGGACAGTCCCAGATTTCTAGAAGCACTTTCCAGCAGGGTGGTCAGCCTAGTTTTTAGTTTAGAATTAGAAAATGTTGCACAATAAAAACCATAGATTTCAAAGAGAGATACTGGCAGAATCAATCTCTCTTTCTTCTGTGGCCAACAGTTGCTTATTGTCATTTTGCCAGGGGGTGCTTCTGTGATCAGATCAATTACATGGGGGATGGTTCAGTCTAACGCTCTTAGTTCTGGCAGCTAAGCTAAATGGTATTCCATATTCAGATGCAACCTCCCTTTGAGTATCAGATAATAAATGCATGTCTTTGTTCAGGGTTTGCCAACATGGTGCTGTCTACACATTGTAGGACTTGAACTCTTATCATCCCCAGAAAGCTGACAGCAAGGACAATGGAAGTTGCAGACCCTGCAAATGTCCTAGTTTTCTAGGGACAGTCCTGGATTTCCAGAAGCCGTCCTGGTTTCTGACTTGATCCGAAATGTCCCACTTTTCCTTAGGACATCCCTATTTACACCAGAGAAATGTTGGAGGAAATGGTAGAATACCCCTATTTAAACTGGAGAAAAGTTGGGGGTATGGAGTTATCTGACCCCCAAGCCATCTGAAGACAGCCCTGTATAGTGAATGTTTTATTGTGCTTTTATATATGTCTGAAGCTGCCCAGAGCGGCTGCGGCAACCCAGTCAGATGGACAAGGTATAAGTAGTAAAATTATTGTTATTTTGGAATAGGCCATCCCTATTTTGATCGGAGAAATGTTGGAGGTGTAGTGGGCACCTCCAGTGTAGTGGGTACCTTCCAGTGTAATTGGGGGGCCACCATGAAGAAGGCTCTGTCTCAAGTTACCATATAACATATCCCACCCCGAGAGGCAAGATATTCTCCTTCTCCACCCCCAGTTCTAAAGACAAGGGCTGGCATACACCTGTGTCTCAAGTAGGGCATATAATGAGTGTTTGGTGTAAGGAGAGGATCTGTCACAGAAGTAAAGCCATAAGAAGTACAAATCCTGTGGAATAAGCAGTGACTACAATATTACATGGGCCGCGGGTGGCGCTGTGGCTTAAACCACAGAGCCTAGGACTTGCTGATCAGAAGGTCGGCAGTTCGAATCCCCGCGACGGGGGGAGCTCCCATTGCTCTGTCCCTGCTCCTGCCAACCTAGAATTTCAAAAGCACATTAAAGTGCACGTAGGCAAATAGGTACCGCTCCAGCAGGAAGGTAAACGGCGTTTCCGTGCACTGCTCTGGTTCACCAGAAGTGGCTTAGTCATGCTGGCCACATGACCCGGAAGCTGTACGCCGGCTCCCTCGGCCAATAAAGCGAGATGAGCGGTGCAACCCCAGAGTCGGCCATGACTGGACCTAATGGTCAGGGTGTCCCTTTACCTTTACCTTTACATTATTACATGAGCACTGTTCCACAGCATTTGATATTTTCATTTACATACATTCATTCGAAATAAGATGGGTTCATGAAGCAATTCTATATCCTCCCACCACGCTGACGAAGAATTCTACGAAACAGTAGTCAATATCCGGAATCACTGTTCAGTGTTGGACATCATATTTGCTGAATACACAAAGCTTCACAGCTTGTCTTTCATCGTACAAAGTTTGGTACCTCGCTTCATTTAAAGATTTTCAGAGGCTTTGAGACTAAAGATTTCATTTTGTACTTCTTATGGTTTGAAGGAATTCTATAAAAGATTGTCTATTATGTATGTATATGGTCATCGTGTTGCCGAGACATTGCTGACGTTCTCTTTGCAACGCAGGGGTGGGTTTGTTTGTTTACAGAAGTAAAGCCAGCAGGGGTAAGGAACCTCAAGCCTAGGGGCCAAGACGACCCTCCTGTCCCCTCTAATCCGGCCCTTGGAGCTCTCCTTAGGCCACACCACTCACTGACTGCTTCACACCCAGAATGTTTTACCCTGCTGAAATGTGTTTTCTTTCTTTCTTTCTTTCTTTCTTTCTTTCTTTCTTTCTTTCTTTCTCTCTCTCTTTCTCTCTTTCTCTCTTTCTCTCTTTCTCTCTTTCTCTCTTTCTGTCTGTCTTTCTGTCTTTCTGTCTTCCTTCCTTCCTTTCGCTTGGGTGGAGCACAGGGATATGGAGACTAGCCTACCATTCAGATGTAAAGTTTCCATTTGTTGCTCCACCCACTTTTTCATCTGGTCCTGTCCACGTGGCCCTCAGGAGGTTGCCTGGAATGGAATGCAGTCCCCAGACTGAAAAATGCCCCCCCCCCCCGATTTAGACGGTGTTTCATGTTTGGTTCAAGTGGGTTGTTGCTGGCAATCGTGGCAAACTCTCTAGGGGGTGGGAACTCAGTCCACTGGAACTGGAAGTGGGGAAACTCTACCGTAGTGAAAAGTTACCCTTGCGTTTCTTCCAAACAGCATCCAGCATCACAACCAAATCTCATCAGAAGTCCGGAACTCCGAGTACCTCACCAGCATGCCGCCCCTGCCAGTAGAGTGCCTAGACATTGATGGAGACTGGGGCACGTTGCCGATTATTTTTGAAGACAGATATGTTGATTTCCCCTACAAAGGTGGGTAATAAACTGAGCTTTGGAGCCCCTCCTTGGGAACTTTACTTTCTTTTTTTTCAAATAATTTTAATTTGGTTTTACAAGTACAGTGGTACCTCGGTTTTCGAACAGCTTAGTTCACAAACAACTTGGAACCTGAACGCTGCAAAACCAGAAGTAGGTGTTAAGGTTTTCAAACTTTTTTTCGGAAGCTGAACGTGCTGTTTTGAGTCCTACGCTGTTCCTCTTCCTTTCTCTGTGTATTCTGTTTGTAAATTGAGTCCCCCGTTGCTAATGAGAGACTTCTCTTCCATTCTGAGGTTGTCCCAGGCACCCACACAACACAGAGGTGATATTTGGAGCCTATATTTGGTGCTTTTGTTTTTTATTTTATTTTTGGCATTTTTGTTTGTGCAGTTTTTTGTTTTTGTGACTGTGGCTTGTGACTTCGTTTTTGTGACTTGTTTCTGTGATTGTGTGGAACCCAGTTCAGCTACTGATTGATTGATTGATTGATTGACACTGGGCACTGCACTGCAGGAGATGCCACAAGAATGCTGTAGAATCCCAACTCTTCCCCTTTTTGTATCATTCTTTTTTGTAATTGTTATATAAAAGGAGGTAAAGAACTTCTGGATGGTGAAGTCTAGTCAAAGGTATTTATTGGGTTGCAGCGCTCATCTCACTTTCAGGCCGAGGGAGCTGGCGTTTGTCTACAGACAGCTTTCCAGGTCATGTGGCCAGCATGACTAAACCGCTTCTGGCACAATGGAACACCGTGACAGAAACCAGAGCGCACGGAAACGCCGTTTACCTTCCTACCACAGAAGTACCTATTTATCTACTTGCACTGGCATGCTTTCAAACTGCTAGGTTGTCAGGAGCTGGGACAGAGCAACGAGAGCTCACTCCGTTGTGGGGATTCGAACTGCCGACCCAAGAGGCTCCATGGTTTAGACCACAGTGCCACCGGTGTCCCAATTGTTACATATTGTAACTCAATAAAACTGGTTTTTTGAATCAAGCTGGTAATTTTACTGAAACAATTAGTTTCTAGTGTTGCTATAATAATCAGGGGGTATTTTTTCTGTCTCTCTTTCAGTTCAGAGCTTGGACAACTTGCCGGACTATGTTGTTTCTGCTGCTGGCAAATCACAAGTGGACTTAATAGGAAAAAATGAGGATCCTTCTTCAAATGATGATACTGCTTTAGCAAAGGGAGACTTCAGGAACAATGCCCCTTTCATCATCCATACAGATAGGATAAATGGAAAATCGGTGTATGGTCACAGCTATCCAAAAGGAGATTCCTGTATGGTTGAGAGTTTCAAGGATCACCCCACAACTCAGGTACACACAATGAATGGAGATGCCCAGTTCCATGGGGATAAGTCAGATCTGGCTAGCAATATGATTTCTGGTTTGCAATCAGAACTCCTGAAGGATAATACAGAAAGCCTTAAGACACCAATGGAGCTTTCAGAAAATAATAGTGATAGACTTTCACCGGAGGCCACCTATTTGGACATAAGCCCAGTGTGTAATAATGACCACCAAGGAGAACCAATGCTAGTCATGACTGCCCAGTATGATGGTGGCACATGTGGACAACACAAACTTTTGAATGAGATTGAATTGAGCCAAGCAGCTTCAGGGGATGGTTGTGAGTCTACTCTCACTTCAGACAAACTTCTAAATGCCCAAGAGAAACCAGCGGATCAGAGTTGTGAGTCAACACTGCCATCCTTGAGGACATTTGATGTAAGTGATGATTTGAGTTCACTGAACCAGATAAAAGACGCTGAGGAGATTAAGGAGCAAAGAGTGCAGGAGTGTGAAGAGTTCAGCTTGACATCAGGGGTCATTAAGAGATCTTCATCACTAATCTCAGACTCAGGGATCGAAAGCGAGCCAAGTTCAGTAGCTTGGTCTGATGCAAGGAGTAAGGCTTTGGAGTTACCCAGCGACCGGGAGATTCTTCACCAGCTCATCAGAAGGCACGCGATTCACCGTAACTCTCTGGAGGGCGGACACACAGAAAGCAATACCAGCTTGCCCAGTGGCATCCAAGCCTCCCTCACCTCAATCAGCTCCTTGCCCTATGAGGAGGAAGAGCGGGAGGTGGAGCCCAATAAGCTGACAAAATCTATCTCAGCTCCTCAGATCAGTAGCCCTGAGGAGCCTGTTGATGACATGGATATATCAAAACATGCAAAAACTATATTGGACACCGCAGAGGGGCAATACGTGGAAATAGGGAGCACCAGCATGGCCCTAGCAGAAAACGTTTCCATGTGCCGGAAAGCCAGAGAAAATTGTGGGTTGCCGCTTCCATTTGCTACCATGGAACACCCCAAATCTGCCTTTGAAGAAAACGTTGACAGTCTTCACTTACCAGAAGCTGCCGAGGGCTTTGCAGAGGTGGACTGTGGCTTGGAAGCCACAGGAGAAGCTGTGTTTCTAATGCAAAATGAAAATCTAGATGACACAGTTGAAAGCCAGCTGCCAAAGAGAACAGAGGAGATCTGCTTGGGAAGGGTTGGTGACTATTTGGACACCAACACCACTCCTCTTGATGTGTATGAGGAGGAGGTAAATTTGCACACAGTCCGTGGTTCGTATTCCACAAACGTTGAGGTTTTTTCACACCACGAGGGCCACACGCCAGACTTTAGCTATACTAGCAAAGCCTCATCAGAGGTGGTACCTGAACCTGTCTCTGCAAAGGGTCCCCATGGCAGTTCTCTTGCCAATGGCAAAGTAGTGATAAGTGGTGGAGAAATACCCAACTTACAAGAAATTGATCTGGATAACAGACCTGGCTGTGGATCCTACTGTGCAGAACCAGAAAACCGAGAGTTCAAGATGGTGGCAAATAGCACAAGCTTCCATTCAGTGGCTTCAGGGGCACTGGCGCTCGAGAGCAAAAAGGCTATTGAGGTGGTCAACTTATCTGTTTCTTGCACAGCCACCTGCCTTCCTTTTTCTTCGGTCCTCAAAGAGAACCCACCAGTGGCCAGCTTCTCCTCTAAGCAGGTCACTTCTCCAATTACTCACCAACCAGTGGGCTCCTTTGGGGTCATCTCCTGTGAGTCCAGGGATGTGGATGGGGAGGCCAATGAAAGGATGCTTAGGTAAGTAGGTCCAAGGGCTTTTCATTCCCCACATGTTCTATTGGCTTCAATTTCCTGGATTTGGTGGGTTGATTTAGTACTTCTGATTACACCAGCAGCTGGTGTTCAGGAAGCTCTGAAGCTCAGCTAGGTCATTCTTTTTACAATTTGGATTGAAGGTGGTTTTGGGGGAAGCACATCAAAATGCAACATTTCACGAGATACATACAGGATAGCTATGGATTGTGGCTAATGCCATATTTACACTGCTTGCCAAACCAGCGGTGTGAGCACACTGTATGTCAGCATGATGTCATATGATTGACAGGTGGGTGGTTCCAGTCACCTGTCAAAATTATCCTACTGGGGTGTGGGAGATACAGATCTGTCCCGGTGGGCCGAAAAGGTCCCCCAGCCCAGGCCTACATCATTGGAGACTGTATGGTTGGCATTTGGGTTGAGATGTGAAAATCTGAATTTGGTTATCCTTCCACAACTGGTCTACCAGCAGCAGTGCCAAAATCCAACTCTCACCCCAGCCCTTTGAATGCAATGGTTGAAAAGTCACATGTTGTTGAATGCCCATCTCAATCAGTGATTAATTAGTGTATTCTCCAGTTTTCATCAGGCCAAAGAAAAATTTAAAAAAGAGCTGAAGATTGAAGGATTTCTGTACAGTGACTTAACTGCACTCGCTTCTGATATCCCATATTTCCCACCAGAGGAAGAGGAAGAAAATTTTGAAGATGGGATTCACCTAGTGGTCTGTGTCCATGGACTGGATGGTAAGGCCAAAGAGGCTATGTGGGGATAACTGGGCATTCTGAATATACAGTGTTCACACAATACATAATTGTGTGTGATGTGAAAGCAGACAGTGGCAGTTACGCTAGTCATAGAGACCATGGTTAGGGGGTATTCAAATTTGGGTTGGACTATAAATCCCAGCCTCCTCTGGGAAGTAACTCAGTGCTTCAGAACTTTCACAAAGTCATGGGTGTTCTGAACCATAGGCCCCAAGGAGGGCATGTATGAGTGGTTTGATGCAGGGATACCAAAGAAGGGTTTCAGAAAGACCAGACATCCAGTTCTAGTGCTTTATAAGCTTACAACACAGTGTGCAGAGCCTCACTGCCTTTAAAGACATAGGATGGACACTGCAACCATGAGAGGTCATCATTATCATTTTATCTGCATGCCGCCTTGCCACAGTTAAAAACAATGCTCGAGGTGGCTTACAACATGACAAGATTTACATAATTACAAAAGTCATAAACAATAAATAAACCACATCAAAAAAATACACAACCAAATGGAAAACAATTTCCACATAAATCAAAATCTAAAACTACGAATACAGCATTCATATCACAGTTTAAAATGACATAGGTAAAAAATAACAGCAATTATTTTAATTAAAAGAACCAGAGCCCTCTTTGCATCATGACATGCCCACACCCAAGCAAACATTCATACAACCTTTATGCACAAAGCAGCATGCATCACTTTACCTAGAACCTCCCATCACACCTGGCTGGTGAGGCCATAGGTGGCAGCTACTTGAAGCTTCTCCCCTCTCTGGGTCTAGAACTCAGTATCCCAAGGTCCACAGCATCAAAGGAAACCAAGTAGCATATATCAAAGCAAATAAATATACACATATGAGCTCATTCTTGCAACAACTTCCATTTAGTTTGGAGTTATCTTGGCCACCCATATGGTGCTTGAATGCCTTCCAGAACATTTCACCTTAGGTTCAACACACTGGGTCAAAGTTTGATGGGATGAAAATTGTCCTGAAAATGAATCACCATTTTAGATGAGGCACTGCATTCACACTGGGGGCATCACAGCTATATCACTGGAACACAAGTCACTTCCCACCTCCTCGGGATATGCCTGCCGTGAGAGCGGGAATGCAAAGTCATGCAAACTGGCCAGCCTAGACACATGGACTCATTATCAGAAGAATCCACTCATGTTTGCTCAGAAAAGAGACATACCATACTGTCATTGTCAACCCCCTCCCCAGTAAGCAGGATGAGAGATGGGTGGATGATGTCCTTCAGCATGGAACCCGTGTCTTAGAAAAGCAATTTCTTCCCCCTCAAGGTAACAGTGCAGATCTACGGCTGGTAAAAACTTTCATCGAACTGGGTCTCCCTGGTGGGAAGCTTGACTTCTTGATGTCAGAAAGGAACCAGGTATTTTGCTCATTTCTTACTTCTTCAAGGTTTGTACCTCTAGTTTCCATCTCATAATGATGCATTCGACACAGTTAATGATACCACAATTTAAAAAATGGAACGCAAAGCCGCAGAAAATAATTACAAATACATTGGAGCTCAAGGGACACTCCTTCTTATCAAGGAAGACCCATGTGGCTTTTTTTATATGTCCTCTGTGATTAAGCACATCCTCCCATGTCTAAATAAAATGGAAGATAGTAAGTTTCAGAGAAAACCATTAATTATCAGTGCAGGCAAAACAAACAGGCCAGAGTCTATATTTAAGTTTACGAGCATGTTTAGTAGAAGGCAATATTGCAAATTGGATGTGCTTGTGTTTTTCTTTGGAACGAGTGGCAATTAGCAAGATGGATTTTCTCTCTCACACAAAAAGAAGCATTAATTACTGGATATGTTTCCCTTGAATCTTTGTCCCAGCATTTGATGATTATTTCCCTGGCATCTCATTAGTTTTGAATCTGATGCAGAGCTGATGGGATTACAAAACAGCACAGCTCCAGAGAAAAAGGGTCATTTGCCATCCTCATCCCTCTGAATTCCGTTCCTCCATCATTCCCTTTCTGTTTATTACAAGCAACAACAGAATGCTTGGCTTAGCATTTGCATAAGTACACATTGCTGGCCCTCAATGGGTACTAATTATAACTGTTCAGCCACAAAATATCAGAACTATGTTGCAACAATGCAACTTTGTGGTAGCTTTGCGGTCCACATTAAACATCTGATGGTTTCATAGAGCTGGTGCCAAATGCAGCTGGACTTTAAGTGGTAGTAAAAGTGGTAGTAAGAAGCTTATAGAGCATTGGAAGAGCTTCATCACCAACCCTTCAGCTCTGAGCCATGCCAGTGAAGGCCAGAAATTAAGGATGAGACTGGAATATTGACTGAGGCTGTGATCCTCTAACCCTTTTTCACCTTGAGGTCTACATTCCCTTCTGACCTACCTTCCAGAGGTTGCATGCGAGTGATGGGTTAGGTGAGAGGCAAAAGTGGGCAGAAAAAATAATGCAAATTTTAATTTTGTGCAGTAGGCCAAGTTTTGCACAGCTTTCTTTATCCTCCATCTAGACTAGTAAGAGGAATTGTCAGAATGCAAGTACAATTCCTCGCTGGGCAAAAACATTCATGGAAGATGCAAAGCTAAGCCAATGGGAGACATGGCCTTGGGAAAGTGAGTGTGTTGGGGGAAATCTCCAGGGGACAGACAGAGGTGCCTAGAGAATCACATTTGACCTGCTTACTTGAGGTTCACCATCCCTGCTATTACAGTCACATGTGAATAACTCCCATTGAACACAGGGGTGCTTACATTTGAATAGACGTGGGTAAGATTATGCCAATGCAGGCTAACAGTTGTGTACCCCAATGCATACAATTTTGTGTGTGTGGTTTGGTTGGAGAGCTGCACTGCAACATTCAGAGAGGTTGTGTTTAGATTTGCACACTGGTTTGGGAACTGTGAATTAAGTAAAGGTAAAGTAAAGGGACCCCTGACCATTAGGTCCAGTTGTGGCCAACTCTGGGGTTGTGGCGCTCATCTCGCTTTACTGGCCGAGGGAGCCGACGTACAGCTTCCAGGTCATGTGGCCAGCATGACTAAGCCGCTTCTGGCGAACCAGAGCAGCACACGGAAACGCCGTTTACCTTCCTGCTGGAGCAGTACCTATTGATCTACTTGCACTTTGATGTGCTTTTGAACTGCTAAGTTGGCAGGAGCTGGGACTGTGCGAATTAGGTAGTTTCTCATTAATATGAAAGCCAGATTGAATTTCTTTATCATCCCTACCACACACCCAACACCATTTGCAGAGCCAACAGAAGGGGCCTCTGAAATGCATGGCATGCCTTGGGCAGGTGTATTCTTCTTTTAAATATCCTCAAATTTCTTTTGTTAATCATTTCAAATATATGGTTTACATATGAAAACTCGGAAGGGTACTACCAACTGTTCTTCTCTTGATTTAACAGACGGACACATTTGCAGATTTCGATACAATGACCGACCGTTTGCTGGATGAAATAATTCAGCACATTCAGCTGTACAACTTGTCGATATCACGAATAAGGTAAATAGCAGTGGCAACTGTGGAGCAGGGCGACGTCATTTTCATAGGTTACTGTTTGGTTGTTAATATATTGAATGGTGGCCCTTTCTGCTTTTGTGCATCACTTTGAGGTTCCTTTGAATGCAGAGCAATGAAGGCATTCTCTAAATAAATGGATACAAATTGTGTCCCCACAGTTTCATTGGCCACTCCCTTGGCAACGTCATCATCCGATCCGTGTTAACCCGGCCCAGATTTCGCTATTACCTCAATAAGCTGCATACTTTCCTGTCCCTCTCTGGGCCTCACCTGGGAACGCTTTACAACAACAGTACTTTGGTTAGTACAGGTAAGAGCTACCGGCTGTTTGAAGGGAAGCACTGAAAGTATGAGAGTGGTTCTAACATCCTGTCTAATGTTTTTTTTTTCCCATGCTATGAAATGTCATAGACATGGGTAGACAAACTAAGGCCCGGGGGCCAGATGCAGCCCAAGCATCTTCTCAATCCGGCCCGCAGACGGTCCGGGAATCAGTGTGTTTTTACATGAGTAGAATGTGTGCTTTTATTTAAAATGCATCTCTGGGTTATTTGTGGGGCATAGGAATTTGTTCATTATCTCTTTTTCAAAATATAGTCCGGTCCACCACATGGTCTGAGGGACGGTGGACCAGCCCATGGCTTAAAAAGGTTGCTGACCCCTGGTCATAGGAGTGTCTCCAACCAGGAATAAAATAAAACCACAAAAACCAATTCACTGAAACCATTGGTTTCTGTGGGCATGCTCCTGTTTCAATGGGTATACTTTGAGTTTTATTGGAGATCACACACACACAAACACACACACACACACACAGAGAGAGAGAGAGAGAGAGAGAGAGAGAGAGAGAGAGAGAGAGAGAACCTCAACAAATGCACAAAATGAACACAAGCCCTGAAAAGCCCCTTTGCCTGCCAGCCAACCAGCAGCTATCCAGGCCCCTTACCATCACATTACTTTCAGATGACCACTTTGGTTTTGAATAAATAAATTTAAACTTTAAAATTGTCCGGTAGCACCTTAGAGACCAACTAAGTTGTGTATAAGCTTTCGTGTGCATGCACACTTCTTCAGTTTTGAATGACCCAGACCACTCAGCTTCCCCCAGTAGTTCTCAGACTCCCTTGGAAATAGCTGCTTTGGGGTTTAATGCAGAATTGATCTCCCCCAATCGGTTTGCTGGGCTTTACCCCATGCAACTGCTCTTGGAAACCCACAAATCACCATTGCTTTTTCTAGGATTGTGGCTCATGCAGAAGCTGAAAAAATCCGGGTCACTTTTGCAGCTGACCTTCAGGGACAATGCAGATCTGCGGAAATGTTTCCTCTACCAGCTCAGCCAAAAAACAGGTGGGTGAGTTAAAATCAAAGTCTCTTTTCTAGCAAGTGGTGGTGTCTTCATCTGCTTGTTTGAAATCCAGTTGACTTGGGGAAAAGGCCATCTCACAGAGAGTGGATTCCTTTTTGACTGCTACCATAGGAACCAAATGCTAGGGGTCGAGGTCCCTTTACTCCCCTTCCCAAATAAAATATTTTAGGGAGCTGGGGGCCCCCAAAGTTGCTGGGCATTGTCATTCAAATGGTGTGTGTGCACTGTGGCATGTGATCAATTAAGTGGGCTGGAGCTTACCTGCTCCTCCATGTTTTATTCAAGTTGGCATCCCTGGCTGCTACTATGCTGTAAAAGAGGTAAAGGACCCCTGGACAGTTAAGTCCAGTCAAAGATGACTATGGGGTTGCGGCGCTCATCTCGCTTTCAGGCCGAAAGAGCCAGTGTTTATCCACAGACAGCTTTCCAGGTCATGTGGCTAGCATGACTGAACCGCTTCTGGTGCAACAGGACACCATGATGGAAACCAGAGCACACAGAAACACCATTTACCTTCCCTCCACAGTGGTACCTATTTATCTACTTGCACTGGCATGCTTTCTAACTGCTAGGTTGGTAGGAGGTGGGACAGAGCAACAGGAGCTCACCCCATTGTGCAGATTCGAACCGCCAACCTTCTGATCGGCAAGCCTAAGAGGCTCAGTGGTTTAGACCAAATGCAGACCCTTTAGACCTCTCTGTCTGGCCCTTCAGATTCCACACAATCTCCTCAACCATATCACCTCTTCTCAGTGCTATTATTCAAAAGAAAGAAAGAAAAGAAAAAGAAACAGAAAAAGAGGGGGTTTCCAGAACTTACCATGAAACTTACCTTTTTCTTCTTTGTATGGTATGATGTTGTCTTCATAGTGGACATGCTCTACCACCCAGCATATATTTCATCTAAGGAAGGCTGTTCTAATGCACACACTTGTTTTCTTTTTCCTTTCTTCTTTTTACAGGTCTCCAGTATTTCAAAAATGTTGTCCTGGTAGCCTCTCCCCAAGACCGCTACGTACCATTTCATTCTGCAAGAATAGAAATGTGCAAATCGGCCCTGAAAGACAGACAGACAGGTGAGCTTCTTTGTGGACTTAAGAGAGTGGCTGTATTTAAAACAACAACAAACTGTACATGGATTTATTTCTAGATGGGCATATCCTAATAGGACACATAGTAGATTTATACATTGTGAAAACAGATACTTCCCTGTTTCCAGATGCCCATAATCTCCATTAATCAATGGACATCAGGAGACAAAAGAAAAGAAGGAATCTCCAGTTAGATCTAAAACTCCTATCTGAAATCTGGGTCATACATGGTACAGGGAAACTTCAGGAGGAGCCAGGGCCATCTGCCACATAGGTGATCACTTGAAGGTGATTGCTACTCATCCCAGTTGAGTCACACAATCATGTATTGCAGGACCATGTGAATTAGACCAGGGCTAGAGGCCCTCAAGGTGTGGTTGAGCTGCAAATCCTACCATACCTGACCATTCCCTGGTGCTGATGGGATTTTGAGTTCAATGCTCAGAAGTGCCCCATTTGTATGCAAGTCGGCAATTCTTGCATGTATCCTGGCTTCTGTCTTTAGAGCTCCTTTTATCATTGAAACTACACCATGTTCAGAAACAGGCACTTATGGATTTAGGTAGGCAAATAATACCCCTGAGAAGTGGTATTAGGGGTAAAAAGGGAACAGATTGGAATGGGAAAAGAAGAGCCTGTTAATCTCCCAATTCAACAAGCAAACCAAGGAGAGGGGCACAGGAAGCTATGGATTAAGTTGGGAAACAGGAGACATTTACCCAATGGGAAAGGACTGTGGCTCCTCTAGACTGGTGGGTTTTCCATTTTGTTTTGTTGTTTTTTTGCAGATATATTTTGCAACATGCCATTGATACAACAATAGTTTATTAGTGGTAGATTTATGCTGGACTACCTACACATAAATTCACTTTATTAGTTGTTCTGCTATACTTCCTGAATGATATTACATTATTGCCATCTGGTGCTCCTGCACTGCAGCACAACAAAAGCAGGACAAAAAAACATTGGAATATTTGTGATGTGGAAAGTTACAGGATTTCAGCAGGGAGCTACAGGACATGCACTGGTTGGAAACAAAGTGGTGTGTCTGCCTTGAGACCCTTCCAGGAGCATGTATGTAGCCAGGATTTATGTTGGAGGGAGCAGCACCTGCGTTTGGATCACGTATAACCACTCAGATACCACAATGAGTGCAAAACATCATGAATGCACAATAGAAAGGACATATTGATGGGCAACATGAGTCACACTTCGAAGTGCTTAATTTCACCACTTGAAGCATCTGTTGTGTTGAGTTATTTCAATTGCTTTTGTTTGATTTGCTCATTTCAAACAGCTGAAAGTCTGTAAATTTTGATAATAAGCCTGATTTGCAAGGGGGGGGGGTTTGAATAATTTTGATTGCAACTGTAGATGAGGAGGAGGAGGAGGATAAATAAATAAATATTTATACCCCACCCATCTGGCTGAGTTTCCCCAGCCACTCTGGGCAGCTCCCAATAGAATATTAAAAACATGATAAAAGATCAAACATTAAAAACTTCCCTGAACAGGGCTGCCTTCAGTTGTCTTCTAAAAGTCAGATAGTTGTTTATCTCCTTGACATCTGATGGGAGGACATTCCAGAGGGAGTGTGCCACTGCCAAGAAGATCCTCTGCCTGGTTCCCTGTAGCCTCACTTCTCACAGTGAGGGAACCGCCAGAAGGTCCTCGGAGGTGGACCTCAATGTCCGGGCAACGATGGAGGTGGAGATGCTCCTTCAGGTATAGATAGACAGATAGATGATTGATAGATAGATAGATAGATAGATAGAGCGAGCTATAGATAGTAACACCAACAGCAACTGAAGGGTCACATCTTTGAGTTACACAAATGCAGTCAACTACACAGAAAAAACCTATATTGATGGGAAACACCTCTCAGAGCCCAGGAACAGATAGCAATGGGGATCACCAGCCCTTCACCTCTGCAATGCCAGCAAAAGCTCAGCTGGACTTCGGAAAAGATGGTTGAACCACCATCAAGTATCACCCCCACTTCTTTTAATTTATGTATTCATTAGTCTTCCTTCTTAAGTATAATGACTTAAAATATGGCACAATCATTATTAGTGAAATATTGAGATAGCTACTCTTATTACCAGTTGTGACGATTTGCAAAATTGTCCATAATTACAGTTTTCCTTTTGATAAACAGTTAACTTGGCTAATCATGCTATATCCCAACTCTATATGCTTTTTCAGGTCTCCTATTAAATTTTCCTTGCCTGCAGCTATTAAATACATAATTGGCCTTTGAAGCTTAGGAGGATTAGCCTATTTTTCATACTTCAACAAACATCATTTCAGATCTACTGCTAATTTAAATTTGTGCATTTCATTTTTACTATTTATAGCTTTATCCCAGTACTTTCTTTTTCTTTCACAAATGCACCACATATGGATAAAATTATATCTGTTGTGCAATACCCACATTTCCCTTTCAACCTTCCCTTCTACTCATTTTCCATGGTGAAAGTTAATAAAAATATTATAAAAAGAGAATAGGATGCTGTATGAGATGAGCCACTGGCCTGGTCCAGCAGGTTCATCTTGTGTTCTTCATACAGCATCAATATTGAAGACAATGAAGAAATAATAATAATAGTTATGTTTTTCAACTTTCCAAGGTCCCGTTTATGCTGAGATGATCAACAACCTCCTCCAGCCGGTCGTGGGGACAAAGGATTGCACTTTAATCCGCCACGATGTGTTCCACGCCTTGCCAAACACAGCCAACACCCTGATTGGGCGAGCAGCTCACATCGCGGTGCTGGATTCTGAACTGTTCCTGGAGAAATTTTTCCTGGTTGCAGGACTCAACTACTTCAAATAAGACTGAGCCTCAGGGCACCAAAGGGAGCCTTGCATATTGAATTGCAAAGACTTTCTGGGCCAAGAGAGTACTTCATTTCTGGGAACAAACAGAATATGCTTACGGCACACCCTAGTGGCTTGGGGAGAGGAATCAAAGTGCTTTGGTTATAAGGTATTCAAAGGGCCAAAAATTGGTGCTTATTGGAAGATGTAAACATATACATGTTATTTCGTCTTTTTTCTTTTTGTTCATCTAACCACCAACCTCTTAAAAAAAAAAAAGCTTTTAAAATCCTGAGGATGTGATTATAGATCTGCCCCCTTTATAATGGTCACTGGACTGACATCTTTTTCTCCCTTCCACCATTAAGAAATCCACTTAGGCATAAACTGCCTTAGCTGAGTCATTAATTATTATTTAAGAAGAAACTTGTCTGGTTTTGTAGATTTTCCATGTTTCGTGTGGTCAACAAAAGAAGAAAGAAGTAAACTCAGGTTAAATTCTCCTTTGCGGTGAATCAGAAAATAGGAATGGGAATCTGTGGATTACAGCACTTTATTTATTTGTTTGGCAGGGGAAGTTAAGAAGAAAACTCGTAAATGTGTGGAAAACTCCAGTTCTGAAGGCCGCAAAGTGTAATAAAATTATCTCTGCAATGTCTAGTCGCTGACTTCGAACTAATCTGTTGTGGTGTCCCAAATTTTGGTGGGCAGGGGCTTTCCTTGAGGCAATCAATCTGATTTAAGGGACTCTGGAGGAGCTTTGAAGGCACTAGAACACAGGCTGGCAATGGCGGACGTATTGTGAAGGACTGAAGGTTGTCGCCCCAAAATGACTCCTTCCGCTGATCAAGACCCAGGCCTCTCCTCCAGCATGCAGAGGCTACAGTTCATCCACTCACTTCAAGACCCAGACAAGGGACCCTTGAACTCCTTCTAGTACTTGAGGAGGAACTCTCTCCAATATGAATAGCAACAGAGTTATTCCCTTGTTCATCACAGGTTGCCCTAAGTTGCTAAAACATGCTAACAGTGGTCAAAGATGCAGGGACAGTGGTTGAAAAAAACCATCTGCCTATAACTTGGCATGAGAAAATGTGGTTAATGTGCCTACTTAACAGGGTGACCTTGGGTTCTAGACGACTTCTTTTTTGGTGGGGAGATAAGTTAACTAGAATTTTCTCCTGTGCCTCCTATAGTAGGAGGATTGAAAATAACAAGAAGAGCCTTGTTGGATGAGGCCAGCAGTCTATCCTGGCCAGTCAGATGCCTAAGGGAAATCTGCAAGGAGCGGATGAGTGCAATAGCTTCATCTCCCCTTGCGATTTCCAGAAACTGGCTTTCAAAGACATGCGACCTACAACAGTGGACATCATGGCTGGCTAGTAGTCATTGGTAGAGAAGAAAGCACAGGGATTAGGTGACTGGCAGGAAACCCTGAGTTTGGGAGAAAAGGTTATAGGAAATGTGCATATTTGTTGGTTTGAGCTGGAGGCAAGAGAGGTGTGCCTATCGCAGTCTCCACCCCCAGTTGAAGTGCTATGTGAAATGGTGACACTGTGGGCCACTTCCTCTCTCCTCCCAGGACATCTCTAGCCCAGCCAGTAAGTCAAAATTGGTCTCCCAGGTGTGTTACCTCTAAGCAGGAAAGTAGCCTCCTGTGGGCCAATCCACAGGTCTATTTGACATCATAAGCAATGGTAGCTGAGTGGTAGAGAACTTGATTTACAGGCAGGACATCCCGGGTTCAGTCTCTGGCATCATCATCAGATGATGTCCTGCACCTCATGCCTGAGAGTCTTCAGAGCTGTAGTGATTCAAAGTATACAATACCTGAATTAGATGGATAAGTAACCTGATCTGGTATGGCAGCGCCCAGTGTAAGAGCTTTTGCAAATATTTCTCTGAGATTTTGGGGCACATAGAACTAAAAGTTCTGTGGGAAAGGTTGAACTGGATGGAGTGGCTTGGAATGGTATGACTGCATGTTATTTTAGATCAGGCTTCCTCAACCTTGGCCCTCCAGATGTTTTTGGCCTACAACTCCCATGATCCCTAGCTAGCAGGACCAGTGGTCAGGGATGCTGGGAATTGTAGTCTCAAAACATCTGGAGGGCCAAGGTTGAGGAAGCCTATTTTGGATTCACGTTGGAATTCTTTTTAAATTTCTGGAATGTGAACTTCCAGAATCTGTGCTTGTCAGTTTTTGCAATGTGCACATAAATAATCTGTAGTTCACCAGAGTACAGATTTTGATATATTTTCCTTTCAAGAGAAGATTTGGGTTATTTCATGAAGAAAAAACAAAGCTTGCTCATCCCGGCTCAATCAGGACTCAGCCAGCTGAATCGAAGTTGGCTGGAGTCAAGGCCAGTGTAAATCCCCAAAAAGTGGTGTTCTGGGGGCATGGGGGTCAGCATAGGTGCCAACTCTATGTGTGTGTGGGCAGAGCTGAGCCCCCACCCCACCCCAGTCTTGGGGGGGCTGGGCCACAGCAACACTAGGCCTCCCCGGGCCTCCCTGTGGTGGCGGAGTGACTTCCTCCCAACATTACGCACACGCAATGAGCCCTTCCAAAGTCAGGCAGAACTCAGCACCTCTGGGAGTGTGACTGGGTAGTGCAGACTTGATCCTGATCCGAACTCTGTTCAGCTCAGTAATGTGGCCAGGCAAAAAAGGTTGTGTTTTAAAGGCTTGTTTCCCCAGCTAGCAGTAGACTTTCCCCAGACCAGGGCTTTGGATGTGCTGTGGCTTTATGTCAGCTTAACCTATGCCAGCTTCTGGTGTACAGGATTACTCCCTAATTCACTTTCTTAACATCTCATAGTATCTTTGGAGTACTCTGTGCTTCAGGTAATGCATCTTAAGCATGTGGCAAAATCAGAAGCGGTAAAACAAAGATCTCTGTGACTTGGGGAGCAATCTAGAAGCTGATGTAAAACACACCAGCGTAAACTAAAATGGCATAAAGTTTGACCAAATCCAAAACCCATTCAGCAGTAGGCTTGCTGATGTTGTTCTGCCTAAGCCTGGCAGAGGGGAAACAAGCCTTTAAAATAGAGTTCTGTGCCAGGTTTTCATGTTGCACAACTGCGCTGAACTGTCTTAGAATCCAGTCTGAGATCTCTGCCGTCAAGTCCCAGCCCACTATGCTCCCAGAATGTCCCACCTTGCCCCCCCAAAAGTCCTGGCTGAGCCAGGGTCAGCAAGTTACACCAGCATAACCTTGGCTAAGATGGGGTTGGGGACTTAATACCAGCTGAGCCCGGAATCAGCCATCTCAGCTAGAGATCCTGATCTTCCTAAACTCATCGTTTCAATGGATTTTGCCATAGGATCGCCCCCTTTAACTGTTCGAGAAACATTTATTTACATATTTAATTATTAAGATATATTTTTAATTGGACAAAATTTGTAGAATGTTTTCTTTAAAAACCTCTGCAAGCAGTTTATGTAAAATAGACTAGAATACTGATGAAATAAACAGACCTTAAGAACAAGCTGAAATATTAAAGGTATCAACGTGTAGATAAAATCAGCAGAGTTTGATAAGAAGCATGCATGGCTGGGTAGGCTAGCCCAAAAAAAAAAAAAAAAGGTTTTAACTGGCATAAAAAAACCCCGTCTAATGAAGGCACTTTCGCCTGACATTAATAGGCAGCGCATGTCCCAGCAATTAATTCTGCGCATGTAACACACCCAGAATTTTCTGAAACATTGAAGAGAATGGGAGAGACCTTGCTCACCCAGGTCTCCAAGGGTGAAAAACAGCCCCATAAATTTAGCATCTTAGCCATTGTAACTTGATCCAATTCCTTGCTAGTGTTGTTTACCAAATCCCAATATTAATCTCCCCCCCCCCCAATGTGGAATGGCAGAATGTATGTTTTATGTGTGAGCATTCATATTTGGTAATAACCCAACCTGAAATCTTTAATAATAATAATAATGAAGGGACTTCTAGAGACGCAAAACGGGCTTGAGACCAACTTGTGTGAGCCTCACCCAACTTCTGCAGATGCTAACAGGCACTGCTTAGCTCTACATTGACTTTTTGATGTGTCTTACTGGAGATTTCAGGTGGCCGTCTCAGACCCATGCAGAATTGGTTGGAATCCTCCTCCTTCCACCCAGAATCCTGTGGATCATAGATGAACCGTCTGAGATGTGGGTCTAGTACCATCATCCTGATCTAGTACATGTGAAAATATTTCTGTTGATCAAATGTGGATGTTCCTTTTCTCCAACCAAGAAAATCCATGACACACAGGCTCCTGTGGATCAATTGCTGAACTCGTAATAGGGTTGTTGTTTTTTTTATACAAACTGGTGTAGGTTCCATCTTCATAAATGCTGCCACAATTGTATCAAAATTATGGGCAATAATAATCTGATCTGCTGAAGATCTGCAGCTATCAGATATATCTTTTTTTTAAATTGGGACACTGTCTTTGTAAAGGCCTTGAATATTACATAATCCTGTCTTACATAAATATATATATATAATGTTTATGCTATTATACTTGTACTACAAACTAACCTTAGAAGATAATTGTGTTGTGTAGAGCAACATCTAAAATGTTGGAACATCGCTAAGGTATGATTCAATTTGGCCTCCTTTGAAAAGGCTTTTAAGATGTCTCTTTCTATGGGAATATATAAATATAGATATACAGATATATTTAAAAAAGACCTTGTTATTGGCTGTTCAAATCATTCGCAAATACACACACATTGCTGGGTGTCTAGAATCTTTGTCAGAGTCTGATTCTTCTGGAACTGGGTTTTTTGTTTTTGTTTTTACAGACTTTCTCTATTACTAGTTAGTAATAACTATTGCCAACTCCAAACCAATATTACCACTGGCAACTGGTTCAAGCTTTCCAAAATGGCCTGATTAGATGTGATGAAAGTGAAACTGGAGAACAGTCATACCAGAGAACCCCCTTTTGTGGATGCTAACAAGTAATTGATGGTTCTCCTTGACCCATTTGCTACAAGTTTCACTCTCTGCAGCTGTGCCCCACTTGCAAAGTGCATATGTGCATTTGTGCAAATTTGACCTGCAGCCCAATGAGAGGGAGGGACTATTGCTTGCAAAGGTCTGCCCATTTCCTGGGACAATAATAACGCGTCCCCTTTTCTTTGTTTGCTTTCTTATTAATTTCATGTTTGACAAGTGACCTCACTGACAAATGCAGAGCTCTGTATGAGATCAAGGCAATGGGACATAGTGGCATAATTGGAGTTGGCTGAGAGAAAGGGCTTTTAATTTTCAAAGGGGTCTGCTTTCGAATTTCGAGCATATTTAAGGGGTGGGAGTAATCGGTCTCCTATTTAACCAAGATCGCGAATATAAAGCTTAGAATGCCACTGTGAAATTTTAATGCTCCTTATTTATTACAGTGATGATCAACTTTGTATAATGAGAGGATGATGCTAATGATGAATGGTAATGTTAATAACGAACAGTCATCAGTGCCAATATGATTCTACTATTTTTCTACATATGCTATATGGTGATGATTTGTGTGGCTTGTTGTAAGGTGTAAAAGAAATGTTAATAAAACTGTTTGCTTCCTTTCGTTTGTCTTTGCATGGTTACTTTGGAGGAAGACACCTCCTTATAATGCATTGACTAGGCTAAGGAACTAATGCAAGATGAGTAACCCAAGATGTTTTCTTTAGTCTGCCAGGGATATTGCACAGGGCGAAACAGGTGCAAAATGCCGGCACCCTGCCTACAACTTCATTAACATCCATCTACAACTTCACTAGCATCTCTCGGTATTGTGAACAACACCGAACTTACCTTTTGCTAGTAGCTTCATGGACTTACCTAAAAAGATAAAGAAACAAAAGACTGAGCTAAGCATTTGAAAAATCCATTGAAATCAGACATTATAAGTTCATCTTAGGTTGGGTAGTTCACAATTCTCTGTGGCTTTGCATAAGGTTTTGTATTTTTCTCAGAAGATTGATAAGTAATGCATAATTATTTTGGTAATTATTGTGTGTATATTAGTCACCAACATGTTGCATGAGTCGCACTGCTAGGGATATTGCATAGGCTGCTGATCTGCCATACAAGAAACAGCCCACATCTTATACAATATGGTGGCACTGTCTCTGTCTCTCTCTGTGTGTTTGTGGAGAGAGAGAGAGAGAGAGAGAGAGAGAGAGAGAGAGAGATGCACTTGTAACTCCAGTCATTAGTTATAAATAACATGCTTTAAGTCATGCATAGGCAAACTCAGCCCTCTAGATGTTTTCAGACTACAACTCCCACCACCCCTAGGCTAACAGGACCAGTGGTCGGGGATGATGGGAGTTGTACTCCCAAAACATCTGGAGGGTCGAGTTTGCCTGTGCCTGCTTTAAGCTTTTATCAGAGATAAATGGAAAGGAACACATGAAGCTACTTTCAGTGGCCACAAGATGTCACTGTTTCCTCAGATAAGAATACAATTGTACGTTCACCTAGTTATCAGTGCTGAAAATGTTACCCACATGAAACCCATAGTATTAGGAAAGCTGGTAGCACACATGGTTCACATGCAGAAGGACGCAGGATCAATCCCCCATCATCTCCAGGAAAAAGGGACCTAGCAGTATGTGAGGGAAAGAAACCATAATTCAGTGGCAAAACTCATGGTTTGCATGCAGAAGGTTCAATCCATGGAGCCTCCATTTCAAAGGGTCAGTGAGTGGACTTGTGCTTCAAATCCTGGAAAGCCACTGCCAGTAAGATTAGACTAGCTTTTGTCTCTGGTTTTCTTAGCATTTCTGACCGGGCAGTGATTTGGAACTTCAGAAGGTGTTGGACCATCCCCAGTCAGTGGAGACTAGTCACTCACTGGTTTCATCACCTTGTCATGGTGAGTGTGCTATGACCCTTGTGAGCTAAGTTGTCGGGAGTCTCGTACTCCCAGCAGGGTCACCCAAGGTAGTAAGGTCAAAGGGGAGGAGCTAGACAAAGAATGATCCAAGAAGTCCTCAACGGCAGAACAGGCAGAAGATAACAAGTCACATGTTACAGCAGCTGTGAAGGCGGATGAAGGCTGTAGCAGATAAGATTCTACGTCATGATGATCATGTCATCAGAATAGGGCCTTACTGCGAAGACTGTGTGCACTGATCTACAACATAAAACAAATTCACGCACAGGCGTCTTCCAAAAACCCATCCCAAACGCAAACCCCAAAAAGTTCCATGGTGATCAGCAAATGGTAACGGAGGCAGGATCGTGATATCTGTGCATCACAGTTGAATGTAGGTCAAGCTGTTGTACCTGTTATCTAATATTAAAGAGTGCTTGTAGACTGATGATCAGGCAGCATAGACTAAGGGTATGAGTCTTATGCCTACTGATTGATTTCATGTAATACATAATTTGTTTATTTTGACCCCATTATAAAATTACTTTTTATTCATCTTTATTGTTTAGTAAGGTAAAGGGTAAAGGGACCCCTGACCATTCGGTCCAGTCGTGGCCGACTCTGGGGTTGTGTGTGGCGCTCATCTCACTTTATTGGACGAGGGAGCCGGTGTACAGCTTCCAGGTCATGTGGCCACCATGACTAAGCTGCTTCTGGCAAAACAGAGCAGCACACGGAAACACCATTTACCTTCCCGCCGGAGCGGTACCTATTTATCTACTTGCACTTTGACGTGCTTTCGAACTGCTAGGTTGGCAGGAGCAGGGACCGAGCAACTGGAGCTCACTCCATCATGGGGATTCGAACCGCCAACCTTCTGATCAGCAAGTCCTAGGCTCTGTGGTTTAATGCACAGCGCCACCCGCGTCCCTATTATTTAGTAGGCCTATATTATTAATATTTAATAGTACAGTTCCCTATTACCCCCACTTGCTACTATAATACTTTATATACATATATGCTGTATAAAGGGCCCCATTACCTTCAGTAGCTTAGGGCCTCATCAAACCTAAATCCGGCCCTGGCAATCACATGGAAGGTAGAGCAAGCTTGCTTTCTGCTGCTCCAGAGGAAAGGACCAGACCCCACAGATTCAAATGACAAGGAAATTCTGAATATACATTAGGAAGAACTTTCTGATGGTAAGAACTGTTCAACAGTGGCATGCAACACCTCAGAAGGTCATGAACTCTCCTTCATTGGGGGTTTTTGAACAGAGGTTGAATATTCATCGGACAGGAATGCTTAAGCTGTATTCCTGCATTTCTGACATCACTTGGGAAGACAGGTGAACTATTATCAGTGTACTGGAAAAAGCAAAGATCCCCAGTGTTGAAGCAATGATTTTTCAACATCAATTTCGTTGGACTGGTCATGTTGTGTGGATGCCTGATAATCGTCTTCCAAAGCAACTACTCTATTCCGAACTTAAAAATGGAAAGCATAATGCTGGTGGTCAACAAAAGAGACTATCTCAAGGCAAATCTTAAAAAAAAAAAAAATGTAGTATAAACACTGACAACTGGGAAACACTGGCCTGTGAGTGCTCCAGTTGGAGAACAGCCTTTACCAAAGGAGTCATGGGCTTTGAAGACACTCGAACTCTGGACGTAAGGGAGAAACGTGCTAAGAGGAAGGCACGCTTGGCAAATCCACACCGTGATCAACTCCCGCCCAAAAACTAATGTCCCCACTGTGGAAGGACGTGTGGATCCAGAATTGGCCTCCATAGTCACTTATGGAATCATTGTTAAAACTGTGTTTATGGAAGACAATCTTACTTGGCTACGAGTGATCGCCAAAGAGAAGAGACTGTTTGGGTCCCTTCTATGACATACAAAGGGATCTTCTGTTTCTTTTTAGAATTGAAAAGAAGGTGTAGCAGGGAGAGATGGCTTTTGAGAGGTTGAGAGAGCAATGCCCCATTTGCTGTGATGGACCAGCCTCTGCTGACCCTAGTCCCTTATAGCAGTCAGTGGCATGGAGATTTATTTTAGGAGCCTTGTTATGTACAGATATAGAACAGAAGGGTGATATTGTGCAAAGTGCTCCTCGCTGATTATGAAGTGAGATTGCAGACCGACTGAACAGACCAGAGTGTGCTCTAGGTTTACACATATATATGTGGCTTAGAATCTGCAATTCTGGTTGTGAACAGCCCTGGAGCCAAAGCATAAATAGCTTGTTCCCAAGGTCCTGTAGAGCAAGCTGATAATAACTAAAAAGTGCAATTGCAGTAATTTTCCTCGGAGTGCCGCTGGGTAAAATCTCTCCCTCGTCACCCTGCACAGGCTTTTAAGCAATTTTCAATCTGTGCTTCATTAGAGAGAGAGAGAAAGAGAGAGAGAGAATAAGAACTGCCTAGCTCTACCTGCACCCAGTCACTTGAAAATACTAGCAAGCGGCGAAGGTCATATGTTTCAGTGATGTTTTGTTACGGCAGTGTTTCCACCCCAAAGATTAACCCACAGGAGATGAACTGTCACACACAAAGGGAGGAGGAGTGGCCCAGAAGGATCTCAGTGATGGAGGCAAAAGACTCAAGCTCACAGGGAAGGAGAGACAGGAGAGCCCGACTTCCAAAACATTCAAAGACCAAATCATGGCTTCTGATTGGTTCCAGGAGCTTCCCCGTCAGACGTTTGGGTTCCATAGAATGTTCACAAACCGGAACAATCACTTCCAGGTTTGCAGTGTCTGGGAGCCAAAACGTACAAGTTCCAGGGCGTTTGACAACCAAGGTATGACTATAATTATGAGGGATGTGCACTAGATTCTGCCAAGTCCCGAGCCAAATCAGGTATCAGTTAAGTCAGACTGAGATAGCCACAGAGCACTGGGGGTTGGGGTGGATGACGGGGGATGGGGGACGGACAAAAAGGTTGAAACTGCCTCTTGTTCCAGGCTATCCCATGAAAGGATTCACCATGGTGCCGCAAACTTGTGATGGGCAAGGCAGAGATTACCTGCAGTGCTTCTGAACTGCTCTTCTCTGAAGCATATGGCATCATTGACCAGCATGCCAAAAACACCCTCTCTTTGCGTTCGGTGGGAGTGAGCTTTTGCGATATGGACCTAGCCCAAAAAAAGAGGTGAGAAGTTAAATGGGGAGGAATGCAATTGTGTTCTCTTCAGCAGAAGTCACAGGGCGAAAGAGAGCCATCAGCCAAAAGAACAGCCATGGACCATAAAGAATCACATCCCTCCTCTGCCAGAAGCAGCATCCTGTATAATCCACACCTTTTGCAGAGCCAGCTACCCTCCCCTTTCTCATAAAATGGCGTTTGCGAAGATTCGTAACCGTATCACTGAGACGCTTTGTGTCTTTTCGTTAAGCCCGCCAGGTAGCAGAGACGTGAGGAGGCAGCGATGTTTAGCTCCCCATCTGCGGTGATGCATTCTAGGATGTAATAGCCAGGAATGTTAAAATAACTGCCCATTATATGATCACCTTGGTTCTAATGCTGAGAGGGGGTCATCGGTGAGATTGATCTTCCAGAGGCATGAAAAGATTAAATGCCACTTTCAGGAAACCAGCAGTTCCAGATTGATGGCGCAGAATAACAAAGGCTGGATGAACAGGACAAGGCTTGTTCCGAAACACAAAAGAAGGTTTATCCAAAATGTCTGGCTCGGCAGAATTTCTCAACATTGGTGTGGCTCATAGGGAGAGCAAAACCCACCCGAGGATAGAAAAAGGGAGTTCTCATGAAGTGAGAATAAGTTTGAGATTAGGGTACTTCTTCTTCTTCTTCTTCTTCATTTTTATTAATAATTTATTTACAACATAGTCTACAACAACTCATACATACAAACAAATCCACCACCGTTGACAATTTAATTATCAAAATGAAACTCCTATCCTCTTACATAAAGAAAACATAACATAAAAATAAAGGACTTCCTTTATCCTGTAAATAGCCTCCTTATTTACTTCTTGTATACTGTTTCTTTTATATGTGATTATTACAATTTTTCTTAGTTATGACTTAAAAAACCGCAAAGTCTCCCGTAGAAATTAATTGAAACAAGTCCAGGTATATATTTTGGGGCACTCTCTGGTAAAGTATTCTGTGCATTTCCCCCATTCTTTTTGAAATTCTTGTCTGGGTTGTCCCCTAATTGTCTATGTTAATCTGGCCAGTTGTTTTTAAGCATTATGAAAACTGTTTAAATATCTGTTGATATAGTCTCTCAGTTATCTTAGAGCATACCCTCCAACATTTCTCGATTGAAAATAGGGACATCCTAAGAAAAAGTGGGACATTCCGGGATCAAATCAGAAACTTGGATGGCTCTTCTAAATCTGGGACTGTCCCTGGAAAATAGGGACACTTGGAGAGTCTGTTAGAGTTGCCAGGAACAATGTATTATTGTATGTTTCTGGGCACAATTCAAAGTGTTGATGTTGACCTTTAAAGCCCTAAACGGCCTCGGTCCAGTATACCTGAAGGGGTGTCTCCACCCCCATCATTCTACCTGGACACTGAGGTCCAGCACTGTGGGCCTTCTGGCGGTTCCCTTGCTGAGGAAGCCAAGTTACAGGGAACCAGGCAGAGGGCCTTCTCGGTAGTGGCACCCGCCCTGTGGAACGCCCTCCCACCAGATGACAAAGAGAAAAACAACTACCAGACTTTTAGAAGACATCTGAAGGCAGGCCTGTTTAGGGAAGCTTTTAATGTTTGATGGACTATTGTATTTTAATATTTTGTTGGAAACCACCCAGAGTGGCTGGGGAAGCCCAGTCAGATGGGCGGGGTATAAATAAATTATAATTATAATTATAATTATAATTATAATTATTATTATCATCATCATCATCATCATCATCATCATCATCATCCACTGCCACTGTGAAACCTTAATTTAGGTCCCTACTCAGCTTCTGCCAGGAAATCAGTGTTGTATTGCCCTCTTCATTTTGGGACTTTCATATGCTTCCCTTCCTCACAGGCCTGCTCTTTCATGTCTGCTCACGATTGAAGGCGAAACAATTTTTTTACACGAATTTAAAATTTGGCTGAATTTCAAAGTTGGGGAGCTGACTGTTGGCAAGACTCTTGATGATAACAGCATTGGTTGGACAGCGTCAACAGAGCAACTGCTGCCCAACATGAACAAGCACTTAAAAATGAGAAAAACAGGCCATCCTGATGGAGATGAATCAGCTGCTTAAAAAAACATGAAAGATATGTGTGTTTGGGGGCTCTTGCCACTGGCTTGCTGCTTTTAGTGTTTTGGCGTTGTGCTATATTTCATGCACTTTGTGAAGTGTAAGCACCACTGTAGCCTCTGAAATTGCTTTCCTTAATGTGGTCTGGGGAGGTTTTGGCACGCTGGTGGAGAGCTCTCTGGCTAAACCACTGGAATGGTGATGTATATCTGAAACGTTCTGCTGCTCACTTACGCTTAAACTTATTTTCTTGTTAACTTCCTATATCCTGGGAGATTCACTGCCGTTTGGAAGGTCAACACTAGGGATGGATGAATCTGTCAATTTCCATTTCTCTCAGTTTTTCTTCTTTTTTCCAATTTTAAGCTTAGTTCTATGCATTCACAGATCAGTTTGCAACTGACAAAAAACAAAAAACAAAACACTATTAAAATTTCCCAACAATTTATTGTATATTTCTCCTCCCTGATATACGCATCCTTGATTGCAATTTTGCTTTAAATACTTTTTTGCAAGCAATTTTCTCTAATACAATGCATTTTTGCTTTAGTTGAGAATCCTTAATTGCAGGGGGTTGGACTCTACAATTTTTTGGTTTCCACTAATATATATTATTATTCACAAGTTCAATTAATGTATGCCTTTAGTATACTTTCTTTGGTTGGAAAGCTGTATTGCAGAGATGTGCAAACTCTGAAGCATGGCTGCCTCTTTGTGTATTGTTTCAGGAACTGTGGATTAGGCAGATTTGCATTAAAATGCTAACCAAATTGCATTTCTCCCTCATTCATCCCTAGTCAAAACAATGTATCCTCTAGTCACCCTGTCCTCGTGGAGCCTTTTAAGGAAGTTGTTTTGAGCCACAAAATTGCAATGTGAATCATCTCAATAGGCTGACATTTCAGCACCCAAGACAATGTAAAAAATGTTTCTTATCATCCTCAATACTGTTGTTGTTGTTGTTGTTGCTGCTGCTGCTGTTCTTCTTCTTCTTCTTCTTCTTCTTCTTCTTCTTCTTCTTCTTCTTCTTCTTCTTCTTCTTCTTCTCCTCCTCCTCCTCCTCCTCCTCCTCCTCCTCCTCCTCCTCCTCAGGGACAGCTGAGAACACCAGAGCTTGCTAGATGTGACACAGCTGGGTGTAGATAATGAGCAGGCAAGAAATGAAATGGTGTGGCTTGTTGACGTGGATGCCAGCTAAGTCCCGCTCAGGCTACAACCCTTTTTGTGGGTTTTGGGTTAGCTGGCTGAACCCGCACAGAGCTGGACAAGCAAGTTGTGTTAGCTTATTTTTGGCTGAGCCAGAGATCCACTCTCTCCAAAACCTAAACAGCTTTTAAAAGGCTTTTAAAAACAGCAGATAAAACCTTTTTGGGAGGAACAACGCCCGAGCCTTTTTATGCAACTCCCTGCCGAGCCACCATCTTCCTCTTCCTCCATTTAACACCTGTTCATTACATAAAATGCCTCTCTCCTAAGTTGCTCATTTCTGGCGGGCTAGGATTGTCTCCTTAAGTCACTAAGGGCTTTATACACAAGAATGTGAGCACCTAGAATTGAGCCTAAGATACATAGATAGATGGCAGATATTCATATCTCATTTCATTTGTAATTTGGGAGCTCCACAAGTCTCTCTTTTATTTAGTTCACATTGGGAGTCTAGGGAGTCTGTTTTCTATATTTCAGTGTTTGGCACATTTGGAAGGAACATCAAAAAAAGAAAAGAAAGAATTGCCACAGAAGCACCAGCCTTTCAATTTCCTGGAGTTGTTTCTTGTGATTTCCCTCTGCTCCTTTCTCCTCCTCCATTTTTACCTTACCGTCCTTATGATCAAAAGTTCTCTGTAAGCCTGGGTAGCAAACAGCACACCCAGGTTTCTGGAAGCCTGGTGGGGAGTCCTGTGATGTACAATGTTTGCAAGAGGACAAACAATAGCTCTTCCACTGTCTCCGTCTCAGCACACCTGCCCTGCTGCTAAGGTATTTCTCTTTGTTGCATCTTGTCCTCTGGTTCAAAGGAACTTCCCTCCTGCAAATTAGGTTCATTCCATCCAAACATTCATTCCATTCTGCTTGGGCTTAATTGGAATCATTGTATAGTGAACAGTTTCTTAGTGTCTGTGGTTTTATACAGTACACTATCTGAGGCCCTTTTCAATGGATAAGTATTCAACCTGGGACTTCAACCTAGGACTTTCTGAAATTCAAAGGATGTGGTCAGCCACTGACATGTGGCTGGGGATGATTGAGAAATCTGTTCTTCATGAATGCAAATATAAATTAACTTGATTTAGTCTTCATAAACAAAACTAGACAGCATCTTAAAAAGCAGAGACATCACCTTGCCGACAAAGGTCCATACAGTTAAAGCTATAGTTTTCCCAGTAGTGATGTATGGAAGTGAGAGCTGGACCATAAAGAAGGCTGATCGCCGAAGAATTGATGTTTTTGAATTCTGGTGCTGGAGGAGACTCTTGAGAGTCCCATGGACTGCAAGAAGATCAAACCTATCCATTCTGAAGGAAATCAGCCCTGAGTGCTCACTGGAAGGACAGATCCTGAAGTTGAGTCTCCAATACTTTGGCCACCTCATGAGAAGAGAAGACTCCTGGAGAAGACCCTAATGTTGGGAAAGATGGAGGGCACAAGGAGAAGGGGACGACAGAGGATGAGATGGTTGGACAGTGTTCTCGAAGCTACCAGCATGAGTTTGGCCAAACTGCGGGAGGCAGTGGAAGACAGGAGTGCCTGGCATGCTCTGGTCCATGGGGTCACGAAGAGTCTGACATGACTAAACAACTAACCAACAACAAAGTCTTCATAAAGCAATGTTTTTTGCTGTCTTCTTCATCTCCAGCTTCCATTCTGTTGGATGAAGACAACTACCGTATTCTTCTGTGTATAAGACACCCCCTATTTGGGAGGAATCCAATGGGGGGAGATGGCCCAGAGTTGTTGAGTTCTTTTGGGGGGAAGGGTTTTAATGTTTAATAGACTATTGTATTTTAATATTTTCTTGGAAGCCTCCTGGAGTGGCTGGGAAAGCCCAGCCAGATGGGCGGGGTATAAATAATAAATTATTATTATTATAAGGGTTGCCCACAATTGTCGAGCTTTTTGGGGGGTTATGAGAATGCCGAAAATCACTCACCATACTGACAAACGCTGCCTGTCACCACAAACTGTCTGCCCGATCGCCAACAGCAGCTGGCAAGCACACACACAACTGGCGCGGTGGAAGACAATCAACAGCAGCCCTTGTCGCATCCAACAATCTCTAACCCAATCGCCGCTGCCGCAGCCAATCCAAAGCAGCCATTGCCGCAGCCACCTATCACCCACCCAATCGCCATAGAGAACTTCCTGCTCGCGGCTGCAACCAATCGCCCATCCCCCCACTCCACTATCTGTGTATAAGATGAGCCATAATTTTGAACACTATTTTAGAGGTACACTAAAAAAGAGGTAGTCTTATACACAGAAAACTACGGTAAATGGTTTTGTCTGGAAGCGACCCCTCCCAGCCCTTATGCTAGGCTGACAGTGGGGTGGGATTGACCAGAGGTGTCCCTCCACGCACTTCTACTGACTCAGTTGACCTCTCACAAGTCACTGAATGAGCAGGAGGGAGGACATCCCACCAGTGGCATACAGCAAATGGAACCTGTCAGAAAGTCCCTCAGTGGGACATAGCAAGGGTGCAGTTGAGGCAGCTTAGGATTCACTGGATTCTGACTTGGTTCCACAGGCAGTGCCAGTCTGGATCCCGCACAGGGATCAGGTACAATCTGGCTTGCCCGTTGCCACCATGAGTGAAGCGGTGGCCTCACGGCTCCGTACAGCCCTGTCTGTGGCAGCGGGTGTGGCGTTTGTACGGAGCCCCTGGTTGTCTCATGGACTATTGACCAGTACACCACTAATCCGCTGCCACCAACCAGGTTCTCCCCAGTAAATCACTTGGCCACAGTCAGGTTCTCAAGTTAACGATGAAGGTTGTAGTTTACTGCAAACACGCATAAACTTTAAAGGCATTTGAAACACTGTTACTCTTTACCCTCTTAGTCTTATTTTGTCCTGTCTCTAACTTGTCTACCTCCCCTCACACAAGAACCAACTGCCCTAACTGTCTCTCTATTTCCATCTGTCTGCCAACTGCTTTCCCAACTGCTTCTTCCCAACCAACCAACTGTCTAAACCTCGGGCTAAGCCCTTTTTATAAACAGGTAGGCTCCGCCTCTGGCTTTTCTATTGGTCTACCTATTAACTCTCTCCCCCTGTACAAACATTTCCAAAAGAATGGGCAAACGCCACAGCGGGGTATTAATATTGTTCTCTCAATGTCTCTAGCAAGAGTCTTTGGAAGCTTGCGAACAACCCTTCTTGATAAATTATTTGAGAGAAAGGATTTGAGAGAGGGAGGGAGGGATTGAGAAGGCCTTCTCAGGTCAGGTGGAGGCAGTGAGAGGCATTCATGGACTTGAAACAGTGAGGATAATATCTTGGATAAGGAAGAAAGATCTCCTGCCACTGAACGAAGTGAAGAAATTAATCCTCAGTATTAGAGATGGTGCTTATGTCAAAGATTCTTCTTGCTTTGATGCCATATATATATATATATATATATATATATGAGGAAACTCTCCTTAATCTCACCTCTTACGATTGAATGATAAAGCTAAATCCACTCCAGTTTAAGGAGCTCAGCTGACTTGCTTGAAAAGGAAGTATTTCCTGAAAGAAATAAGGCTTTACTGTCTCCATCATGTTAATCCTTAGTCTGGGTTCATGGAAGCATGCATGAATCAGGAAGAGTGCACCAGGAGAGGGCATTGCCATTCACCATTGGTCTCTACCCCTCCCCCCAGTTTACCCCTCATCCTAAAGCAAGGGTGGAAGATTGGGCCCTCCAAACGTCTCTATTCAGGCCTTTTGACTCTCTCCAGGCTACATTCTTCTCCCTAGGTTGCCCCCCCCTCACTGTTCTGAGCCTTCAAGATATCAAGATAGCAAAAGGAGATAAAGAGTATTATTTGCATTTTTGGTAAAATCAGGAGAAGTTCAATGAGAATGTATGGAATTTCATGAAAACCTTTTAAAAAAATGCAAAATGGGATGGAAATATGGCAATTGAATTCAGGAGGGGGGAGATGAGAAACTGAGAAAAAGTGAAATTGACAAATCCATCCATCCCTTTCACTGTTTTAAGGGAGGTGTAAAAATAGCCTGAGACTAGACTCCTAAATGTGTGTGTGTGTGTGTGTGTGTGTGTGAGAGAGAGAGAGAGAGAGAGAGAGAGAGAGAGAGAGAAGGAAGGAAGGAAGGAAGGAAGGAAGGAAGGAAGGAAGGAAGGATAGCAGTACTGTACAGTAAGTTTACTTATTGTTTCTGTCCTTCTCTTTCTGCCTGTAACTCTTATTTTAAAGAATGAGAAAGATTGCTACTGGCTGGGTAGGCAGACAACTTCCTTCTGGAGCTCCACTCACCAGTGTCGAAGCAATGATTCTTCAACACCAACTGTGTTGGACTTGTCATGTTGTTCGGATTCCTGATTATCATCTTCCAAAGCAACGACTCTATTCCCAACTTAAGAATGGAAAGCAAAATACTGGTGGACAACAAAAGAGGTTTTAAGCCTCTCTCAAGGCAAATCTAAAAAAATGTAGTGTAAACACTGTCCTGCGAGTGCTCCGATCAGAGAACAGCCTTTAGCAAAGGTGTCATGGGCTTTCAAGATGCTCAAACTTAGGACGCAAGGAAGAAACGTGCTAGGAGGAAGGCACGCTTGGCAAACCCTCACCATGATCAATTCCCATCCAGAAACCTATGTCCCCACTGTGGAAGGACATGTGGATCCAGAATTGGCCTCCACAGTCACTTACGGACTCATTGTTAAAACTGTGTTTATGGAAGACTCGGCTATGAGTGATCACAGAAGAGGAAGAAGAAGAAGAAGAAGAAGAAGAAGAAGAAGAAGAAGAAGAAGGAGAAGGAGAAGGAGAAGGAGAAGGAGAAGAAAAAGAAGAAGATTCCAATGAGGGTTTGCAAGTTTCTAAAGCCTTACACCCCCCCCTCCAGCAACATAATGCCTTGCAGACTTTTGTGTTTTTTGTGTTGTTGTCTAGAACACCAGCAAGACATTAAGTTGGCCAAAGCTGCCTTGTTATATTCCAAAGTTATTCCCAATAATGCATCAAAAGACAAGCACATTTTGTTTCACTGACTGGAAGGAAGCATTTGAATTCATCGCTCCCATTGACAGAATCTGGATTCCTCTCTCCCCAAATGATTTCTTTCATTTAAGTTCCACATGGAGTTACTTCAAGTGATGCTCAGCCTGAGTTTCCACTCTGCAGAACATAAGAGAAAAGTGTGTTTAATTAAGACAGCACATCCTTATTTGTAGGAAAGCATGGCAAAACTGTGCTTACTGTATGGTACTTGCGTCAGAGATAAAGCACTTTATAAACAGCACAGAATATCAGAACCACAAACATTTTATAAGACCACAGGACACAGATTACTCTGGTTTCACAAGAGTGGAGAGAGCCATAAAATATTGGAGTGTGGTACATTAGTGAACAACAATGGCTCGTTGAATCCAGAGGTGATTTCTTGGGGCGGGGAGAAAGATGGAAGAATCAACGGAGGACAACACAATTCTCAGAGGTCTCTTGTTGATGGCAGCTCATTCATTTTCAATGAGAAACTTTTTTTCCCCCACAGTAAAAGCTCAAGGGTGGAAGAAAGTTTATCAAATATGTCAATCAAACTAACAAGTGCCTACCTGGTGAATGGTGAATATTTGCAGCGCTAAGTGCATCGTTTTAAAACTAAGAAATGTGAATGCCTGCATGATGGTGAGGGTGAACTGAAGTCATTTGAGAAATCCAATTAATTCCTAGTTCCTTGGTGGAGAATTCATTAATTCACAGCTGATAACCCAAGAGCATGTGCTGCCAAGCTAACCTCAGCTTGAATCGAGACAGAATTTCAGGACAGACTCTAGAGAGTCAGCTCAGGCAATAACAGACACCCAGGCAGTTGGAATACACCAGGGTATATCAATGTAAAACTTCAAGTACCTTACCTAATAAAGTTGATGGCTTGGTGGAAAGAGTTGTCTGGATTAGGCACTTCCTAGAAGCCTGCAGAAATATGAGGTACGGGTGCCCCCACAAATTCAATCTTTGCAAACTCCAGCATGAAATTAGCTGAATTTCACCTCCTATCCTAACAAGCAGATAATAATGTATAATGCAATTCAAACCCAAGTTTGACTCAGTTTGGAATAAGTGGATAATGGGCTGTCCTGGCTGAGTCAGGGCTATGCTGCCTTAACACCTGCATCAGATACACTGGCTTAACTCCCTCTGTCTGACTGAGCTTACATTGGCTTAGCCAGGGGTCAGGTGGCAGGACTTCAGCCAGCAGAAATTGTATTGACATAAACCCCTCAAAAAGGGGTGTTTTAGGGGCAGGGCAAGGGAAGACTTAGCCCTACCCCAAATCTGTTCTGCTCATGGTCTAAAAACCCAGCAGTTTTACAAGGGCAAAAAGAGTACTATGAGTGAAACTTTGTTTTAAAGCCTTGTTTCCTGTGACAAGCTTGAGATGGCTCAACCAACAGCAGTCCTCCTGAATGGAGTTTAGAATAGGACCATCCAAGTCCACTTTGCTTCTCTGCCTCTATTCCCGGGAAACTAGGAAATGGCTGTAATTTTTTTTTTTCATTTGGTAGAAGTGGGTGAAATTTGCAGGCATGCTATAGCCATCTTCAAATATCTGAAGCGCTGTCACATGGAAGATGGAACAAGAAAATTACAAGAATACGGATTCCAATTACACATTAGGAAGAACATTCTTAAAGTAAGAGCTGTTTGACAGCGGAATCGACTCCCTTGGAATGTGGCGGACTCTCCTTCAGTAGAGTTTTCTAAACAGAATTTGAATGGTTATCAATCAAGGGATCCTTCAGCACTGATTCCTGCTTGCAAGGGGTTGGACTAGATGGCCCTTGGGGTCCCTTCCAACCGTATAATTCTACAATACTATGAAATTCTCAGAAGCCTAATTGTGCTTCTCACCAGGCTGTCTTTCCCACCAGCTTCTCCATCATTCCCTTTGAGAAAGCTTGAAGAAATACTTGCTGTTTTCCTAGACAGCTGGGTTCTTTTTAGTATTAAGCATTCCATTTCAGAAGGTGCATCATGCTCACTTGCCACAACCAGCATCTAATTGATGTTTTTCTCCGTCATTTGGTTTCTGTGACTGACAGTGAAAGAAATGCCAATTAAAGAACCGTTTTCCTGCTGCTATAGTTAAAAGATGTGTAAATGAAAGGGGGGCGGGGACAGAGTGATGTGACATTTGGCAGAATTATAATATCTAAACCAGAGTATTTTTGTTTTTTTGTTTTTTTCTGAAGAACAATTTCTGTCACAGTAAGGTTTTTGAAGAAGTCTGTGAGTCCCTTCTAATTAGCTTGTTGATAACAATTATAGCTGGATTTGGAATAACAGCTTTTTACTATATTATTATTATTATTAACCATCATCACGCTATGCCAGTTGTCACAAGGCAATGTAAAGTATAAAGCAGCACATATCAAATACAAAGCACATTCAATTCAAATTTTAAAACACAATAAAACAGCCCATTCCTGTGAAAACATCAGTAAAACATTCTACAATTCACACACAAAAGAAACTCTCCTCTTACAATCAGTGAAATTACCAGTGGAGGTCGAATGAGGAACTGCATGTGGAGGTAGAGGCAGGCATATTTAAATACTCAAGAAGTGACATAGCCTACAGCACCCCGTATTCCCAGGCGGTCTCCCATCCAAATACTAACCAGGCCTGACTCTGCTTAGCTTCTGAGATCAGATAAGATTGGGCGTCTCCAGGGTAGTATGGCCATAGACAATATTGCAGATCTCCTGACAGGTTTAGATTTAATCTTGAATATTAAGAATGCTAGAAACTTAAAAATTTATTCGTGATAAGCAATAGGTATAACAGGAAGTGCATATAGGCTAAGAATGTGTAGAAAGCACAATAAGGTGAATCAGAAGTCAAAAGTGTGTGTGAAGTTAGAATATTTGTTGTTAGTGTATGTGCAGTTGTTATTGACGTACCATTCTTTCTTTTTTGTTTGTGCTGTTTTATGTAAACTGTTTTGCAATAAAGAAAAATATAGAAAATGAATAAATACAGTGGTACCTCAGGTTACAGATGCTTCAGGTTACAGACGATTCAGATTACAGACTCCGCTAACCCAGAAATAGTACCTCGGGTTAAGAACTTTGCTTCAGAATGAGAACAGAAATCGTGTGGCGGCAGCGGGAGGCCCCATTAGCTAAAGTGGTACCTCAGGTTAAGAACAATTTCAGGTTAAGAATGGACCTCTGGAACGAATTAAGTTCTTTACCAAAGGTACCACTGTACTCAAGAAGTGGACCCATATGAAGCCTACTGACTCAGTTGGGCCAGCCCCCTGACAAGTGCCTGTCCCTAAGCCCGCTTGCCATTGGCCAGTCTGGCAGGCAGGCAGAATTCAAACTTCCCAGTCAGTGAGCAGGCCCTGCTTAGGCTCCTTGCTGGCCGATAATCCTCCACATCAGACAACTCCAAGTCAGATAGTGTAGGGTGAGGCAGTTCCGGCCCTCCACACTGCCACATTCTGCAGTGGGTAAGTGCGCTTGCATCAGAAAACACACATATGCACACTTTTTATTTCTCTTGAACATCCTCAAATATTTCCCTTGGGCAGGAACAATTTTGCTTTAGGTGACATTTAGGGGCAATGCTACTCCAAAGCATAGCTGTCAACTTTTCCCTTTTCTTGCGAGGAAACCTATTCGGAATAAGGGGATTTCCCTTTAAAAAAGGGAAACGTTGACAGCTATGCTCCAAGGCAGATCTTATTTGCTTTCTTAACCCCACCAGCCTTGGACCCCAGCACTAAGTGGAAGGAGATGGTGCCCACAGCTGAGCTTTGCTAACTTTCTCATAGCCTCCAACATTTCTCCGAAAAAAGTAAGGATGCCCCATTCCATAATGATAATTTTACTATTTATACCCCCCACATCTTACTGGGTTTCTCCAGTCACTCTGGGCAGCTTTCAACATATATAAAACTCATAATAAAAATTAAACCTTTTTTAAAAAAACCTTCCTGATACATGATTGCCTTAAGATGGCTCAGGGGTTGGATAACTCCATAACCTCCCACATTTCTCCAATGAAAATAGGGACATCCTAAGGAAAATGGGATGTGTGTGGCGCTGTGGTCTAAACCACAGAGCCTAGGGCTTGCTCATCAGAAGGTCACCGGTTCGAATCCCCGTGACAGGGTAAACTCCCGTTGCTCGGTCCCTGCTCCTGCCAACCTAGCAGTGCGAAAGCACGTCAAAGTGCAAGTAGATAAATAGGTACCACTCCAGTGGGAAGGTAAATGTCATTTCCATGTGCTGCTCTGGTCTGCCAGAAGCGGCTTAGTCATGCTGGCCAGATGACCTGGAAGCTGTACGCCAGCTCCCTCGGCCAGTAAAGCGAGATGAGCGCCACAACCCCAGAGTCGTCCGCGACTGGACCTAACGGTCAGGGGTCCCTTTACCTTTACCTTTAAGGAAAAGGGGGGCATTCTGGGAGCAAATCAGAAACTGGGACGGCTTCTCTAAATCAGGGACGTCCCTGGAAAATAGGTATACTTGGAGAGTCTACTTTCTTGGCTGATAAAAATGTTCAGCACTCTTCAGTAGGTGCACAGAACACCTTAGGCTGAGAAGGTCTGTTTCTGAAAGACCACCAGGGTCTGAACTAAAGCCTTTTCCTTACACTCAATTCTGGAAGCCTAGGATTTACAAAGATTTTTTTCACACTGTGCACAGCATATGCTCAGCTATGAGCTACTCCCAGTGCCAGATTCCTGCTGAGTAGAGCTTAATAATACACACAGAGATATGTGTCTTTGTCACATCAACACTTTATATTTTAGGAATAAAATTTAACCTATATTTAAGGTGCAATGAGCTCAGAGACATATACTGGGCTGTGTTTGCTGTGCAATCCAATGCCTAAACTGGTTTTAATCCCAGACTCACACATGAGAGGTCCAAGGCTGTGTATTATGCCACATTCTCAAACCAGGCTTTGATTTTCCAAGAAATGAATACAAGACTCAGGAATGGTTGTTGCTTTCATTTAGTGTTATGCCACACTCCCCATCACAGGCATTTTCTGTTATGCCACCCCAACTAGCTATTTTGTGCCCCTGTAAAGGTAAAGTAAAGGGACCCCTGACCATCAGGTCCAGTCATGGCTGACTCTGGGGTTGTGGCGCTCATCTCTCTTTACTGGCCGAGGGAGTTGACGTTTGTCCACAGACAGTTTTTCCGGGCAGCGGATGCAAAAGCCTTTTACCTTCCCGCCGGAGCAGTACCTATTTATCTACTTGCATTTTGACGTGCTTTTGAACTGCTAGGTTCGCAGGATTTGTGCCCCTGGCGCTCTCTCAAAATTCAAAATTTTGGCCCCGCTGGTCCAAGAAGTTTAGCAACCTCAGGTGCAAACATGACTGAGCTGAATGGACCAATGGTCTGATTCTGTATAAGTCAGTTCTCTCTGTTCCCCCAAAACGGGAGAAACCAAAACTGAGAGCTTCATCCATCCCTAATCCACACACTTATTCTGCTCACCATAATACAAATGCTAGGATAGCATCCTTTCTAGCGCTGAGTCACATATGCATACCTGTAACTTGAATTATTTACCTTTTACTTTATGACTGGCAGCTGAATCTCTGAAAGGCTCGATTGTCATGCAAAGCCATTTCCGACCTGGGAGGAGAGGGGGTTGCGGGCAGAAATCCCTCCCACATCTCACACGCGGGGGCTGGCCCTTGCCCCCGCGTGGTTAGGGAATCCCCGGGCGTGTCAGCGACCCGGCCCGCCAATCAGCGGGCCGGGGAGGCGTGGCCTAGCCTATTTAAGACTAGGCACAACCAGGGACCGCCCTCTTTGCCCCCTTTCCAGCTGAGCGGTTTTCCCACCCCACCCTCCCTTTAGGTTTAGCTAGCCTTGACCTTGCTATGGACTTCGGTTGGTCGCCGCAAGGGGCCTGGTAGGAATTTTTCCAAGTTGGCACACTTCAAGCCTTTTGGTTTTTTCGCCTACCTCGTAGCAAACGTCACAACTTATTTGGTATTGGCGGTTAGGCATTGGCAGGGGTCAATTGTTATGCAAATGAAGGGGGGAAGGAAGCGCCATCACCTTCCCCAAAAGTAAGGGTAGTCCGGTAGAGGACTCCGAGGGGCGTGGACTTGTCCGAAACCTAGGGAGGTAAGGGCCTCCGGCACGCCCCAGAGCGGTGACACCCGTGGGATCCTAGTTGGCGTACTTCAACAGGACTCCCACGGCTTGTGGACAACCCTCCCCGGTCCCCATGCCGGGTAGTCGATAGGAGCCAATGCCTAAGGCCAATACCTTCCAATTCTGTAATCAATAAAGTTGTGGCCTTTTTATGCCCATTAACCTTAAATTCTGTGTCCGGTGTCTTCATTTCACATGGGGGAGGGGACTTGCCACGCAATGCATTTTACCCTCACATTGCATCAGATGGTAAGGAATATCTCTTTGTCTGTGGGGTTGTATCTGTAACGCACATCCCTGCATCTGAAGCTGCAGTCACCCAGGATGGGCATGCATGCATGAAACAGCCCCTAGAGATGGCAGCTGTTGATAGTATCAACTACCGATTTATTTGGCAGGTTGAGGAGAGGTTCCTGGACCACCTTTTTCACACTGCCTGGGCCAATAAATAGCTCAAACATTTCGAATCTAGCAGGCTGGAAAAATATCAGCCAGGTGCCATCAGTGTTTACAGAACACTTTTAATTTGCAGAATGCATTCACCTTCCCTCTAAGTCTGTGGAGGCACAGGTGCGCCTCACATCTGCCATAGGAAAAACTGTAATACCCACACATAAAAAATAAAAATAAAAATCAGAGTTTCATCTTGGCATCTGCAACACTGATATCCACTTTTGTGTTACAGCTGGGCCAAAGCTCCTTAGCTGGCTTTGTTTTATGTTAAATAAATAACAGCAGTCAAAAGACACCTTCTTGTTTCATACCAAACACCTGCCATCCTTCTACAGTGTAGACAAAGAGACACAATTTAGGGACTGTGCTTTTGAATGGGTTTTGTCTTGCTCATAACATGCATTTTTAAAAGACATTCTGTTCAGAAAAGGGCAACCAAGAATGACCAAGAGGGTGGAGTAATTCCCCCTTTAAACATTTTCAGCCCTGTAGAGGCTGAAGGAATATCTCCACCCCCATCGTTCAGCCCAGACACTGAGGTCCAGCTCCGAGGGCCTTCTGGCAGTTCCCTCACTGTGAGAAGTGAAGTTGCAGGGAACTTGGCAGAGGGCCTTTTTGGCAGTGGCACCCTCCCTGTAGAACGCCCTCCCATCAGATGTCAAGGAGATAAAGAACAACTTTTAGAAGGCGTCTGAAGGCAGTCTTGTATAGGAAAATTTTGATGTTTGAGATTTTATTATGATCTTATATGTGTTTGGAAGCTTCCTAGTGGGGCTGGGACAACCCAGCCAGATGGGCAGAGTATAAATATAATAATAATAATAATAATAATAATAATAATAATAATAATAATAATGGACTCCGCAGCTTACAGACAAGGCAACCAAGATGTGTCATGATCGTTGTTGTTTAGTCATTTAGTTGTGTCCGACTCTTCATGACCCCATGGACCAGAGCAAGGCAGGCAGTCCTGTCTTCCACTGCCTCCCACAGTTTGGTCAAACTCATGCTGGTAGCTTCCAGAACACTGTCCAACCATCTCGTCCTCTGTCGTCCCCTTCTCCTTGTGCCCTCAATCTTTCCCAACATCAGGGTCATTTCCAGGGAGTCTTCTCTTCTCATAAGGTGGCCAAAGTATTGGAGCCTCAGCTTCAGGATCTGTCCTTCCAGTGAACACTCAGGGCTGATTTCCTTCAGAATGGATAGGTTTGATCTTCTTGCAGTCCATGGGACTCTCAAGAGTCTCCTCCAGCACCAGAATTCAAAAGCATCAATTCTTTAGCGATCAACCTTCTTTATGGTCCAGCTCTCACTTCCATACATCACTACTGGGAAAACTATGGCTTTAACTATACGGACCTTTGTCGGCAAGGTATCATGATACGGGTGTCTAATATTATGCACAGTGTGAAGAAAGGGGGTGAAGAAAAGTTTTCCTTCCTGTCTCATATTAGAATGCAGGAACATCCTACTTCACAAAGTATATAGTTAAAATATAGAATTTACTCCCATATCAGGTAGGGATGGTGGTCAACTTGGATAGCTTTAAAAGAGGATAGGCAAATTCATGGAGAATAAGGCTATCTATCAATTGTTACTGGCTGCAATGGCTGTGTTGTACCTCCTTTAATTCTCTAAATACCAGTTGCTGAGAATTACACGTAGGAAGAGCACATGTTCTCAAGTTCTGCTTGCAAGCTTCCCATGGGCATTGTGAGAAGAAAGTTCTGGAATAGATGGCCTTTCGCCCTGATCCAGCAAGCTCTACTTATGCTCGTAATTATTTTGCTATTCTAATTAGTTATGGAATGCTCTCCGCAGAGAAGTTTGCCTGGCACCAGATTTTTGTATTCTGGCACCAGGCAAACATTTTTCTGTACCACCAGACATTTGAGTGATGGTTTGTTTCTTCTTGAGGCGGGGTCAGCTTTGAATACTAACCACAACATAAACATACCAGTCGGGAGGTCTTTATACATTGCAATATGTTTTTGTGATATGTTCACCAGAATGGGGTGGGGTTTTTGCATTTTTTAACTGTTGAATTGTACACATTTTTGTGCTTGGAGATACTTGTAAATCACATAGTAACCACGTGCATATACAGTGGTACCTCTGGTTACGTACTTAATTCGTTCCGGAGGTCTGTTCTTAACCTGAAACTGTTCTTAACCTGAAGCACCACTTTAGCTAATGGGGCCTCCCGCTGCTGCTGCGCCACCACCCTGCGATTTCTGTTCTCATTCTGAAGCAAGGTTCTTAACCCGAGGTAATATTTCTGGGTTAGCGGAGTCTGTAACCTGAAGCATATGTAACCTGAAGCATATGTAACCCGAAGTACCACTGTAAGTCTATGAATAAACTGAGGGTGGAATTCAAAGCCACGCTGATTGCATCATTCCATCCTGCCAAATGGAATAAGATCAGCTGGTAGAGCATGAGATTCTTAATCCCAGGGTAATGGATTCGAGCCCCACATTGGCCAAAAGATTTCTGCATTGCAGGGGGTTGGACTAGATGACCCTCTTGGTCCCTTGCAACTCTACTCTTCTATGATTCTATATCTCTTCTAGAGGTTTTCCTGAACTCCCTCCCCCCGAGTTAATTGGGGGGCATGGGGCACAGGGAGAGGAGAGGGGAAGCCCCATTGTCCTAGAGGGACTCATTGTAGCACAACTGTTTAGTTGACTCTGGCCCTGATAAATAATAATTAATAGTAAGATTTGCATGTAGAAAGTGCTTTGCAGATGCTGGTGCCGGCATCCACTAATTAGAATTCAACGATTCCATTTTTCAAATGCATTTACCTCCAGCTGTAATGACTTGCTCTTTCTAGGCTGAGTGGCATTACATGTTTGGTGAATTTCCCTCTCAAAGAGAGGCTTAGTAGAACAAATGAGCTGCCTTATCGATGTGGGGAATAGACAAAAGGCTGCATTTATTTCCCTCTTGAATTTGAGATTCCTGTGCCTTCCAAGTTCTGACAAAAAAAGGAGATGAAGCCTTTGAAATACAGTGGATGCTCGGGTTGCGAATGTGATCCGTATGGGAGGCACGTTTGCAACCCGCAGTGCCGCATCTGCGCACGGGTAGGTTGTGATTCGGCACTTCTGCGCATGCGCAAAGCACGATTTAGTGTTTTTGCGCATGTGCGAGCGCCGAAACCGAGAAGTAACCCGTTCCAGTACTTTCGGGTTTCGGCGCATCCGTAACCCAAAAACGCGCAACCTGAAGCGTCTGTAACCCGAGGTATGACTGTAGTCCTGGTGTGTGTACACACGTGTGAGCTTGAGCTTGTGTTTGTGTGTTTTGTATGTTTTTTCCTTCTCTAAAGAGTCAATACTATCACAGGTATCATAACTGTAATGGCCCATACATTCTTAATGAGATGCAATGAAAGCTCTCGCATTTGGGGAGCTATTGTCTTTGGAATGAGGCAGAAATGTGACAAACATATTGCTAATTAGACAAGCAACATCCATCTGAAAGACTTGCAGAGATGCTCCTTTTAAAAATTATGTTGCCGTGAAACAAAACAGTCTGCATTATTAATGGTGACATGTTAAGAATCAAGGGGATATATGTGTGCAGACTGCGCTTGGTTTCCTCGCGTTATTAAGAGTAAGGGGGGAGGGAACCTCCTCCAGTCCAATGGAAAGCAGTTAGCAGCAATCTAAATAGCTGAGCCCCAGTGCCTGGTTTCATCCTTTGCACCTTCTTCCTCCAGAGGGGAGTCTGGCTGTTTCAGCTGCCAGTTAAGGGATCCATATGGAGAACCAAGACCTGTTTGCCACAATCCTGGAAACCAGCCCAGAAATGCCACCGTGATCCCAGGGAGTGAAAAATAAAATAAAATAACAACAGCTGATTGCTTCCTCTCATAATTCAGCAAATGTCCTCAGGGTCCGTCTCAACAAACCTGTAAATTGGGATGACTTAGATTTAAGCAGCATTATGCAGCCTGCACTTTCTCTCTTTTTTTTTGAAGAGAAAGGTTGGCCAATCGGTGTCCCGGGGGCTGCATCAGCACCCGCTCCTCCGCCACAAGCAATGTTATGTACGCCCCGTTTCCCTGACAAATGCCTAGGGCAAGGCTGGAAAACACATCAGGCTGCTGATGGTTTGGGCCTGCTCAGCGCCTGGATGGGTGATTACCTGGGAACTGAGAAGAAACTGATAATAAAGGAGAGATCTAAACGTATTAAATTAAATAAATGTCAGGTTTTTTCCCTATCATTTTTGGAAACTACTTACAGGGTTTTAAGCAATGTACAGTGGTACCTCGGGTTACATACGCTTCAGGTTACATACGCTTCAGGTTACACACTCCACTAACCCAGAAATAGTGCTTCAGGTTAAGAACTTTGCTTCAGGATGAGAACAGAAATTGCACAGCAGTGGCGTGGCAACAGCAGGAGGCGCCATTAGCTAAAGTGATGTCTCAGGTGAAGAACAGTTTCAGGTTAAGAACGGACCTCCGGAATGAATTAAGTACTTAACCCGAGGTACCACTGTATTGGTTTTAAAGCATCTAAGAGGAGAGAGCCGGCAGGATCAGGCCAATGGCCCATCTAGTCCAACGTCCCATTCTCACAGTGGCCAATAGATGCTTATGGGAAACCCTCAAGCAGGATCCTAGCACAAGATCCCTCTCCCTTCCTGGGGTTTCCAGCAGCTGGTCTTCAGAAGCTTTGCTGCCTCCAACTGTGGATTAGAAGATTAGACAAATTCATGGAGGTGGGTGCTGAATCTTGTGCTGGAATCCTTGTTATGTATTCAGTGGTCTGTGTTTGCCCAAGCTTGAGTCTGGACTAAGGATTCTGAGCCCCTGTGTTCTGATTTGATACATGATATCCAATCACAGAACATGTCAGGATTTGGGTCTCTGCCATTGGCCCTTAAACTCTGAGTCATGATTCGCAGCTTGGAAGTTTAGACAGCCAATCACGTCGGGAGTGGGAGTGGCCCAGGCCTTCAGAAATGTATATAAGCAGTTGCTTTGCCCCTGTTGTCCAGTTCTGTTAGTTCAATACAGGTTCTTGCTGCAGCCTCCTCTTATGTTCTTACACTTATGCGCTGACTCCAATGTCTGTCTGGCCCCTAAAATAAGTTCTGCCCAGGGTGGTGGTGTAACCTGGTGGTGTGTTTTTCCAGGAGCAGATCCACAGTTCATGAGAGTACCAAATGTGATTTCCCTTATTTGTCAAGGCCTTGGTGGGCTACTGTTAATAGGCCGTGTTTAGTTGGATGGGTTAAAACTTCTGTAAGCCTATATTTTTGCCTTCGCACACATCAATTGTCTCCAGGCAAGAGAAATGGACACGTATTTTCCCCTGGCTTCCCATGCATTATTTACAATGCAGTCTGACTGATTCCATTGACCAGGGATGAGAAATGGTTCATCCATTTCATTGCTAAGTGGGTGATTTCGTTGGACCAGCCTGGAAGCAATTGCCATGACATTTTCAAAATGTTCTACACCTGACTGAGTATCATTTGCCTGCAGGTAAAGAATGCTACCATCTTCAATTAGACCCAATTATCAACTGGCTGATCTCCCTTGTCGCTCAGATGCCAGGCAGAATTTGCTTAGAGAAACTGAGACGATGGAACCGGGACTGTCTGAATACGAACCGGGAAAGTCATCTCCAAGAAAGAGAGAAAAAGAAGTTGGAACAGGAGAAAGCTAACGAACAAGCAAACAAAAAACGACTTCTTCTTTTCTGAGTTTTACCGGAATTGGGTTTCTTTTTTCCTTTACTTCTGGTCTCTCGTAACCTTTTTAAAAATCTTGCATTTCTTCCATCAGGGCACTGAGCAGATCCAGACCTGCTTAGCATCAACATGGAAATTCCGAACATATGGAAACCCTACTCATGTGTCATCAGAACATATCCTGGGGGGGGGGGACCTATTGAGAGCCAAAAATGGGACCCTCCAAGTACCCCATTTTTTCCAGATACATTCCAGAAATTACAACAGCCATGCCAGCTTCTGATTTGATTTTGGAATGTCCCTATTCCCCCTCACCAGTGCTTCTGCTGCCAAGCTTAGGCAGGAAGATGAGTAGGTGCTTGTCCTGTAGCTGCAGCTGCGAGGAAGCATCCTTTTACCTCTGCTGTGGGGAGGCCATGGAGAGGCTATATTTTCTGAGAATCCTGCAGAAAAACAATCTCTCAAAGGACCTGTTGATGGCATTTTACCATTGTACTGTTGAGAGTGTATTAATTTATGGCCTGTGTGTGTGGTTTGGGAGCTGCATGGTCAGGGGAAAAACAATGCTGTCCAGGGTTGTGAAGACTGTGGAGAGAATAATTGGGTGCGCTCATAGAGCAAATCTATGCTTCCAGGTGCCATAAGAAAGCTGCAGAGATAGCGCAGGATAGTGCACATCCCAGAAATGATCTCTTTCAGCTTCTGCCTTCTGGAAGAAGGTACAGGGTCATAAAGACTGAGAAAAAATTTCTATTCAAATGCAATTTTGGTTTTAAACACAGTGTAAGGTAGTCTTTATGTTGGTATATTGTATTCAATTATGGGGTATCAGAGTTTTTAGGGGCTGACCAGGCTGGGATAGCTGGGATAGCAGGCTTGTGGGTTTTTGAATGTCTGATGTAGATTTTTTTTTAAAATTTCTTTGTTCTGTATGGGACAATGACAATAAAGATTATATCGTACCCATGGCTGCTGCTGGCCTATCTTGTAATAAATTGTAATAAGCATAATAAATTGCTGCCCGGAATTTGAAATTTGAAATTAATTGAAATTGAAATTGAAATTCAAATTCAAATTCATGGATTGCATATTGTTAAAAGAGAATTAAATGAACATGATGTATAGGTGGTATACCACACCAGTAAATTTGGCAAAAATGTATAAAACAGAACAAAAGAACTGTTGGAGATGTAAAGAAGGGGAAGGTACGTTTTACCATATGTGGTGGGACTGCAAGATTATTTTTTAAAAAAATTGTTGTTGTTTAGTCGTTTAGTCGTGTCCGACTCTTCGTGACCCCATGGACCAGAGCACGCCAGGCACTCCTGTCTTCCACTGCCTCCCGCAGTTTGGTCAAACTCATGCTAGTAGCTTCGAGAACACTGTCCAATCATCTCGTCCTCTGTCGTCCCCTTCTCTTAGTGCCCTCCATCTTTCCCAACATCAGGGTCTTTTCCAGGGAGTCTTCTCTTCTCATGAGGTGGCCAAAGTATTGGAGCCTCAGCTTCAGGATGTGTCCTTCCAGTGAGCACTCAGGGCTGATTTCTTTAAGAATGGATCGGTTTGATCTTCTTGCAGTCCGTGGGACTCTCAAGAGTCTCCTCCAGCATCAGAATTCAAAAGCATCAATTCTTCTGCCATCAGCCTTCTTTATGGTCCAGCTCTCACTTCCATACATCACTACTGGGAAAACCATAGCTTTAACTATACAGACCTTTGTCGGCAAGGTGTCATGATACAGGTATCTAATATTATGCACAGTGTGAAGAAAGGGGGTGAAGAAAAGTTTTCCTCCCTGTCTCATAATATTAGAATGCAGGGACATACGACTTCACAAAGGCTCTGTGGTTTTCTTCTTCTTTGGCAATCACTCGTAGCCAAGTAAGATTGTCTTCCATAAACACGGTTTTAACAATGAGTCCATAAGTGATTGTGGAGGCCAATTCTGGATCCACATGTCCTTCCACAGAGGGGACATTGGTTTCCAGGTGGGAGTTGATCACGGTGTGGATTTGCCAAGTGTGCCTTCCTCTTAGCACGTTTCTCCCTTGTACGTCTGTGGTTTAGACCACAGCCAGCCCAGAGCTATATGACACCCAATTGCCATTTGTTCCAACTCAGCACTAAATATCATGTTTTGCCTGGGGAAAGTGGTGGGGCAAACAGAGGCTTAGGTAAGCCCTTAGTCTCATAGTTGCCCTTGTAAAACATAGCAGAGAGGAGGACAGCATTGAAACACAGTTTAGTTGGCCCCATCTTTCATTGGCTCTGGCTCCACCTACTGGTGGCCTCCTTCCCTTCCACCTTACCAGTCTCCAACGAGCTGTTTATGTTCCCCACAATGCAACTTAGTGGATGTGAAAGCAGCAATCCTTCTTTCAAACCCTTTCAGCTTTCTGGGAACAAACATCTGCAGATTCAAATGCACTGAATTTTATTTAAATTAAATAAAACAGAAGCAAAACCTTTTCATGGCCAGGATCACGTAATGACCAGTAGGTGGAGCTGTTCATTCACAAAATCCACTCTTTCTTCCAAACAGGAAGAATTGCATATACCCAATGCCTTTTCAAATAGTTTAGAAAAAAGCAGAATTTCTCAATTCTCCCTGCACCCGCTGCCCGCCCACTGCCCTGCTCCAACATGAGCAAGTAGGTAGGACTTCTCTGCAAGACAAGTGGAGAGGAGCTGATTAGCAGAGTGTCCAAAACCACCATTGACACATTTAGTTTTTCCTTGATGTTTGATTGGTTAAAAAGAATGCAAAGTGCATCATCAACTGGAGAGGAGCGGGAGAGGAGAAAACCACTCACAACAATAATTTGGATGTTGCTCACAGGAATGGCTAATCCAGTCTTGGGAGTCCTTGGTGGAATGAATTGATTCTCGAGTAGTGTCCAAAAGCCAACTGATCGTTTGTGCCAGCAGCAAAAGGATAAACAGAGCATAAGTGGTCTTGTTAAATCATTATTGCCCTTAATGCATTGCAGCCCAGAGGGATATCTGCCGGCAAGCTTCTTTCTCTAAAGCAGAAACAAAATCACACCTAATCACATCACGGTTGCAAGTGGGCTGACCTGCCATTCTCTCCTCTGGTTGTGTTCTGCGCCTGCCTGCTTTTAAACAGCAGAATACCTCCAAACTCCATTCCTCCTAGTTATTCTTCCTAATGGTTAGGGCTGCCATGCGTCCAGATTTCCCCCAGTTCCCAGCTGTAACTTCCCAAAGGCAGTGCTTTGTCCTGGATCTTAGGCAAGTCAATCAAAAAATCTCATTTTGTTTTGCATTTTTTTTGGGGGGGGGGTAAAAAGCTCAACAACTCTCAGGTTTTTGGGGAGTCCTGGTTTTTACTTTTTGAAATATGGCACCACTACTAATTGTACTTTCAAAGTATCCTAATTTTAAACATTTTCTCCTTTTTTGACCATTTCTTGAGAGGGTGGAAATAAGACAAAACCCTCCAAGAACAATAAATTTCTCCAGCATTTTCAGGGGAGAATTGCTATTAAATTGCATAATGTGTGCTTGGGTTTTCCATTTTCTTTGCTCCCCCCCCCCCCACTATTAACAGTCAGAGTCCATCCAGTCACACCATACATTTAAAACTCTGTGATACTACTTCAAACAGTCATGGCTTCCCCCACAGAATTCTGGGAGTTGTAGTTTATTAAAGGTGCTGAGAGTTGCTAGGAGACTCCCCTAGGAGCTACAATTCCCAGAGGGATTTAATAATCAATCCCTCTTCACAGGGAACTATGGGAAATGCGGATCTGTGAGGTGACTGGGGGGGTGTCTCTCTGCACCCTAACAACTACAGCTCCCTGAAGTCTTTGGGGAAGCCATGACTGTTTGAAGTAGCATCACTCTGCAATAATAATAATAATAATAATAATAATAATAATAATAATACAATGCTGTCCATCATCCAAGGATTGGTTTACGGTATAAAAACACAAGAACAAAACAAAAGCCCCCTCCCCAGTTTAAAAGGCCACAGATTGTTTAATTAGCCAAAGGCCTAAGAGAAGAGGAATGTTTTTGCTTAGTGCCTAAAGATATGTAATATATGCTTCTGCATAAGCAGAAGGAAATCACCCTCTCCACATCATGGCTTGTCCTCCAGCTAATGGCAATGAGAAGTCTCTGGCCATGAATGTTCGAAGCTGTTAACAGACACATTTAAAAGGCAACAGTCAGAGGGGTTTTTGTGTCTGCTCTTACATACACCCACTCACCCACCCACCCACCCCTGCTGTCTTCTTATACCCCAGGCAGAGGTTCGTCTCCCATCTAAGTGCATACTCCACAAGTGTCCCAGATAAACTGGGGCATCTCGTTTTTTATTGCACAAAATGGCGGCCATTTTGGTTGCCATGATCTCATGATTCCCCCCTCCAAAAAAGCACTGGGGGGCGTGATCTCATGTGGCACCCCTACATGAGCATTTGGGTGCACTGTTTGTGCCCAAAAAAATCACTTTTGGGGAGGAAAGAGTGGCACAAAATCACCCAAGATCATGGCAACTGAAGTGGACGCCATGTTCTCGTGATAAAAAAATGGGGAAATGGCACCCCAGATTTGAGCTTCAAGATGTGGGAGAGTATGTCAGGGCTGTGGTGCCACAGCACTAGGACCAAAGTTCCCCTATCACACATAAAAGATCTCTGCATTTGACATCATATGTTATCAGGTGACTACTGACAACTGGGCATGGTTTGTCCAAAGTGGTCTGTCAGGTCAAAATCGGAGGCCTAATAGGGCTAATGAGGCCTGTAGGCCACAGGTTTCCCTCTGCTGATTTGTCGCAAGGTTCTTGGTCACATATGTTTAAGCTTAGGCCACAAGCCTGTGGTTCTTTGAAGGTTGCACTACACCTTACACTTCCTGCCCACATTTTTTTGCACAGTATCTTTCATGGCCCTGGTGACAGCCACAACACACCTTGGCAGCTGCTGACTGTTGCCCCTTCCCCACAGCAACAGGTAGAATAATGACAGGTGCTGGAACTGATTTCAGAACCATGCTACGTTGGCGACATGAGGGGGGAAATATATATTTTGTTTTCTGTTTCCTCTGGTGGAAAATGAAGCAAATCCATCATAATGAAGGTTTGGGATAATTATCTGCATCAACAGAACAACAATAAAGACATCCAAAATGAAACCTGGTGGATTCCTGCAGCCTCCCTAGATAGCACAGGAACTCACAGAGAGTAACTTCTGTGCTCTCAAAAGAAAAAAAAAAACAAACAGCAACAATGAACAGCTAATGAATCCTGAAATCTTACTGTGAGAAGGGATATTTGGGGAGGGTGAAATATGCCTTTTGCTTATGAATAAATGATTTTAAACATGTTTCAAGCAGCGGGAGGGAAGTTACTTCATCAAGGAGTTCTCTCACTGCAGCGAAACCTATGTACACAAAGAGATGTCTATGCTTTTCAGTTTTCTGTGCACATCTGTAGGGCTGGGTGAATCTGCCAGTTACAAGTTCTCATTTTCCCAAACTGAAGTTCTCAAAATTCCTGCATCCGTTTGTGCATTTAGCTGCATTTTAGTCAAGATTCTCCTAACGTGCACACATTTGTTTGCAATTTTGCCTAATAATACACATTTCTGCAAGCATTTCCACCCGTCAGCGTAATGCATTTTGTATGTTGTTTCCCCTAAATGCACGCATGCCTGTCTGTGCTTTACTCATCGCTAGCCCTACTGAGGCCTCTGATTTTGGTCTGCATCTTATAATGGCAACAGGACCTGCCTACGAGGTGCCAGAGCTGAGTTCCAGTTCTCCTCAAAATCAGGGCTTGTCCAATAAATTCTGCTGCCTGAAACCATCGGCAGATGATGTGACGGGGTTGTGACACTCACCTGACCTCCCTGTGGCTGCATCACTGTTGCACACAAGGACAGAAAGGAGGCCAGAAGGAGGGAAGGTTGTTGTGGGGAAAACATGACAAATTGGATCTACCAATTGGGTCCATGTTATGTACTGAAGTTCTCACCCTGGACCAGCAGGGGGATACTGTAGATAGTTTTCACTCAGGTCTACATATGCAAATTAGGGATTGAAAGTGACATTCAGTGATTGGATAGTTGCAGAAAGTTGTTACAGTAGCGTTGTACTAGAGCTCTATATAAGCAGGCTGGCTGAACCCTTCAGTTCAGTTCTGTTCTGGCCTGCGAATAAACAAGAGCTGTTTGAAGAATTGCTATGTCGTCTGATATGTTCACCCACAACTTAACAATCCACCATTACGGTTTGTGGTAAAGATGGTGCCTCCCCTATTCTAGATAAACAAAACTACTGGGCTAGTCATTTAAGTCTCTGCTCCATGCTGGTCACAGGACAGCATAACCATGTGACCTGAGGGCAGTAGACAAGCTGAAAGAGCATCAAGCAATTTGGCACACAGAGCTCTGTCACTGCCACTCCCAGCATCCACCACCTAAGGCAGCTGCCTCACTTTGCCCAATGTTTGGGCCGGTCTTGCTCAAGGTGCAATTGGGACCTTCAAGCTGGGAAGATAAATATATATTTGTGGCTAGCAAATTATGAGCATTTCTGGCATTCCTACGACCTCTGCTGGCTGATGGTTTTCTCCCGCTCTATCTAGAATCTAAATGGCTCCCCTGAAGGTAACTAATTCATCCAAGTGGGACTACACGGCAAAAATCTACCGGGAGAAACAACATTGTGGGGTTTTTCCCCCCACAGCTGTATCCTCCAAAACAAAAACAAAACTCTCGTAACTGTCTGCTTCATCAGACATAAAACACCACTTACCCCTCAGCAGATGGGGAAATGTGTAGCTCTGCATAGCGCAAAGCAAAGCATTGCATTGCTCTTTAATTGGCACTTAGCAAAAAGATACCCCACAGCAAGAGTTTCTATGGCTAATGAAAGGAAGTGCAAAGCAGCTCTGTTCCATGGCTCCAATTAGCCCCTCAGAGTAAACGAGGGTCCATTTCCAGCTGCTGACTTGCCATATGGTGAAGAAAAGAAGACGTCAAAGTGATAATGAAACTTTGAATGCAAATCAGTAAAAGAAGGGGGGAGAAAAGCAAGTGTTCATTTTCACAACACCTAGCAATGTTTTTGCATTTTGGGGAGAAGGGAAAAAATGGCACTTTATAGAAAAGCCAGGAATTATAGAAGAAGTCCTATGAGTCCAGGGCTGGGTCCAAAACCAATGGAGTGGAGTTTATTGTCTTGAGGATTTGAAGGTAATCTGACTCTTTGGTATACAAACTCACAAATGGAATGAAGAAAAGGAGAAGGAGGATAGTATTTCGGTTCTCAGATTGTTTCAGGAAATGTGGATTTGGTAAGTATGGCAATGCAATGGATCAAATTTATTCCCCATGTGTAACTGCAACAACATGGGGGCAGGGACCATATCAGCACCCATTAATCTACAATAAAACAGGGCTGGGAACAAACTTGGTCAATATTCTTCAAGAGTGACTAGCATGCAAAGAAGGGTCATGCCACACTAGCAAGATGGACTAAAGGTTGCTTCATCTGTTCATAAGTACCGTATTTTTCGCTCTATAGGATGCACCTGACCATAGGACGCACCTTGTTTTAGAGGGGGAGAACAAGAAAAAAAAATCTTCCCCTCTCTGCTCAGCGCCCCTTCAGTGAAGCAGCAGGAGAAACTGGAGCTCCTTCCATTTCTCCTCCCGCTTGGCTGAAGGGGCAATGTGCAGCTCTCCCTCTCTGCTGAAGCCAGGAGGGTCTTGCTCTCCTGGCTTCAGCAAAATGAACCCGAAGCCTTCAGAGCACAGCGCGAAAGGAACCTGAAGCCTCTGGAGCGCAGCAGGAACTCGCATTGCGCTCCGAAGGCTTCAGGCGGCTATCCCTGAAGCCTGGAGAGCGAGAGGGGTCGGAGCGCTCCCTCTGCACTTCAGAGGCTTCGCGTTGCTATCGCTGAAGCCAAGGAGCCTGCATTTGCTCCATAGATGCACACACATTTCCCCTTAATTTTTGGCGGGGGAAAAGTGCGTCCTATAGAGCGAAAAATACGGTACTTCATACTTTTCTAGAGCACATCTTGAACTCCTCAGTTAAGAAATGAAGACAACTAATGGGGTAACATGATTAATCTGTACAAAACACTGAGAAAGGAAAAAATGTATCTCTTCCTCATATTATTCAAATTGGAAATGAGAAGTCAGTGGTTTTAAGGATGCATAAGAGGCGGCAGTACTTTCAAACACAATTACATACGTCTGGAACACATTACATATGTCCGGAATTTCCTGGACATAGACTGAATACTGCATTCGGAAGCAGTGTCGGGGCGGAAATCGCTAAAATGTCTGGGGAAAACCAGCAGTGCCATTTTTGGAGATTTTCCTTTAACAAAAAAAAAAAAAGCTCAAACAACTGTTGTGTCTGGATTTTCACTTTTTGAAATATGGCAACCCTAGTTAATCTATGGAAAACAATATAATTAATTTTGAGAAAGGAATTAAACAAATTCATGGAGAGGAAGAACTATCAGCCGTGAGAATACAATGGAACCTTCAGATACAGAGGTGGCGTGACACTGGAAGACAAATGTGAGGGTCAAGCAGCTGTGGAAAGCCATCATTTTTATCCTCTCTTGCTGAGCTCCTGGGGTCATCTTGCTGGGCAATGTAACAAACAGAATTTTGGATCCATGGTCTGATCCAGCAAAGCTGTTCTGTTTTTTATTCATCTGTTTGGCTTGGTTTGGACACAGGACAATAATCTGTTCATTCTAAAGCTGGGAAGACCTTAATTCTCCCTCAGAGACCAAATGAAGCAAACTGAATGGGATGCCTTGGTATTCCACAGGAATGTTGATAGTTCTGAAGGGTTTTGCACCCAGCAGAATATCTGATGTGAGATTAAAGGATTACGACTTCAGCAAGGAGATGGAGGGTTTTGTTCTCGTGCCAGGAACAATGCAAAAAGAATATATTGTAGCAAGCAAACCTAAACCCAGCCTGGAAAATTCCTGCTCCCTGAAGGAAATTTCCTTCTAAATGTAGGCTGGCATGAAAGGTCACCTGCCAAACTGGGGGGGCTTTCATTTCAGAGACTATACATAGGGTCTGTGTCGTTTATTGACGCTGCAATTCAAATCCTGGCTGGGGAGCAAAGGGGTTTAATGGGAATTACAGGGCTACTACTGCCGCCACAGTGCTGCAGCTCATGCCATCTAGGCCAAAATTGAGTTGGTGGAAGGATGATGGGGGGGGCAAATTGCTCCTGAAGTGGGGCGGGGCTGAACCAACCCCACTACTATCACATGGCAACATTATGGTGACAACAAAACTTTGGACTTTAGCAAATATGAAGTGGGAAATAACCCATTTTAGGGGAAGAATTGCCAACTTGTTTATTTACCTTGAGAAGGAAAGACGCGGGTGGTGCTGTGGGTTAAACCACAGAGCCTAGGACTTGCCAATAAGAAGGTCGGTGGTTCGAATCCTCGCAACGGGGTGAGCTCCCGTTGTTCGGTCCCTGCTCCTGCCAACCTAGCAGGTCGAAAGCACATCAAAGTGCAAGTAGATAAGTAGGTACCGCTCCGGAGGGAAGGTAAACGGCGTTTCCGTGTGCTGCTCTGGTTCGCCAGAAGTGGCTTAGTCATGCTGGCCACATGACCCAGAAGCTGTACGCAGGCTCCCTCGGCCAATAAAGCAAGATGAGCGCTGAAACCCCAGAGTCGGCCACGACTGGACCTAATGGTCAGGGGTCCCTTTGCCTTTACCTTTACCTTACCTTGGGAAGGCAGAAACCAAGCTGCTGATGCCCCCATCACACCCCGAAATGCTCCATCTATAATAGCAGAAGCATCACCTGCTCAATCTTTTCACCTGTCCTGCTGTCCCCCCCCCCCTCAAAACACCAAAGTCCTGGCAAGAAAATAAAAATAAGTTGCAATGTTATTTATACCCCTGTGCAAGACATAGCACAGGGGTGTGCTAACTGGGTGTTAGTTTTAAAAATATATTTGCTATTTGTTAGGATTTATCACATATTAATTATCAGTCGGCATCACACAGCAAGGCTGTGCAGTCAGCAGATGGAGCTGTTAGCCTCAGCTATTGGCATGCAGACACTCTTGCTTAATTTTTACAGGGAACTGGGTCAAGGCAGCAAAAACTGGCTCTGAAGCTGTGTCTGCACAAACACCACTCACTTGCAGTGCTTAAGGTTTTGCGGCTTAAAGCCTTGTTCCTTCTTGTATCGGAGCCGCAAAAGCTTTTAGCCTTCTCCCCTCTCTCCTGAACAGATGGGTTCCCACCTCTCACAATCGCAGGATCATCTTCCCATTTTGGTTGCAGGTTTTGGTTTTAGTTTTTTGGTTTCTTTAAATGCACTGTATTAAATTAGGTCAGACAAGCTCACATTTACATTTTCAGGTGGTTTCCACTAGCGACGAGTAAACTCTTTCAAGCTCTCCTGGAATTGGGTGTGAGGAGTCTGTTGCCTCTTGGGTAATGCTGGACTCCAGCTCCCATCAGCCATGAGCGGCATGGCCCAAGGGTTAGGGATGTTGCTCCATCTAGCTTAGTACTACCTGAGCTTAAGGTTTCATAGTTACTGCTTATGCCCTCACCCCACTTAACAGTCATAACTCATGCTACGTCTGCTTCATGTTACGTTCTTTCAAGTTACGTCCCATAGTGACCCGGAAGTACTGGAAAGGGTTACTTCCGGGTTTCGCCACTCGAGCATGTGCAGAAGTGCAAAATGATGTCACGCGCATGCGCAGAAGCGGCAAATCGCAGCCCATGCATGCACAGACATGCCGCTGCAGGTTGCGCTCTTTTCATGTTGCCAATAGGCCTCTGGAACACATCTCGTTCGCAACCAGAGGTACTGTAGTACATTTGTAGAAAATGAGCTCACGGAGACCTGGCCCATGCAAAGTTGAAGAAGAACTGTTATCCAAATTTGGTTTCAATCTTTCTGCATGTTTCCCTTTCCCCAAGAACTCTGTGCAGCACTCGTTCTTAAAATCTCTATAGGCCATGCACTTGTCTGCAAAGAAGGCTTCTACATGCATAGCGCAACAGCTCCTAGTATGTACCGAATTCCAAATCTTGGTTAAATGGCTCATAGCTGTTTTCAAGAGATTGAATTTGCAGATATTGCTGCACATAATCAACATCAACTGGACATATTTTGGGGGGAAACTTGCTGTGTTCAGTTTGCATAGGATGAGGATAGAGAATGCTAGGTTGCAAACATTTGAAATCAATGTCAACAGCACCACATGCAATGAATGTAAAAACAAAAAAAACCCCAGTAATAATTGGATCTGTCTAGCCCATGGGTAGGCAGACTAAGGCCCGGGGGCCAGATCCGGCCCAATCACCTTCTCAATCTGGCCCACGAATGGTCTGGGAATCAGTGTGTTTTTACACGAGTGGAATGTGTCCTTTTATTTAAAATGCACCTCTGGGTTATTTGTGGGGCATAGGAATTCGTTCATTCCCCCCCCAAAAAAATATATAGTGTGGCCCCCCACAAGGTCTGAGGGACAGTGGATCGGCCCCCGGCTGAAAAAGTTTGCTGACCCCTGGTCTAGTCCATCAAGGGGCAGCTTTTTCCAGCCTACATCTTACTCTCTGTTTTTCTGCCATGCACCAAGCAGGCTTCCAGGGGAAAGACAGAAGTCTTAACTGATAGTTTGCAGAGGACCTTTGAGACCATTATTCATTCATTCATTCCCCACTTTCCCCCTGACTAGTCTGAAGGCCACTGGATGTCCACTCTTGGAATCCATTCAGATATAGGGAAGATTGTGTTAGTTTTCCTGATTGTAATGCTAGTTGGTCTGTCTTGTTTTTAATGTTCCTTTCACACAGCATAGAATCATAGCATCATAGTACTGTAGAATCATATGCAGATTTTCAGAGTTGGAAAGGACACCAAGAGTCATCTAGTTGTCATCGTCCCCCCCTCTTCTGTTATGGAACTGTGGCTTTTGGACCAATATACTGCCATGTCACACTAAATGTCATTCCTACCCATTTAAGCAGCATATAGTTGGAAGAGGAAATATCTTCTTCTCACTAACAAATGATGTAAACTTAAAGTTCATGTTGCCTTCCAATGAACACTGTCACAGAGTCTTTCTGAAATATACTCAGAGTCGCAAAGTGATTTCATGCTCTTTATTCAGCTCATAGTGGTGAGGAGGAATGAATGAATGTCCCCTCAAAGTATCTGCTTTATATACATTATTTACACAATGGGCTGCACATGATTGGCTAATTCCGGAATTCTACTGTAAGCCAATCAGGTTGTGGATTCACTTCTATCTGGAGCATGATTTGGTAGTTCCTGCCAACCAATCATACTGCTGCATTGTTCTAGGACCAATCAGACTGCTGCATTCTGAATCCTATTGTTCTAGGACCAATCAGACTGCTGCCTTTTGGATCCTATTCAACTCAGTACATAACACTTTCCCAACTTGACATTCTCTGGATGATGGACAAAAACTCTCACCATCCCTATTGGTTATCCTGGCCAATCTTGATGGAAGCTGGAGTCCAGGGGTTGGAGGGGGGTGGTGGCTGCAGCAAGCAGTTGGTTTTGAAATCCATTAAATAGTTGACCTTGCAAGTTGCTAATGACTTTTCCACAAAGGGCTGAGCAAGGAAACCTCTCTGGACTCCAGCCAATGGAACTAAGTGAAGTCTGGAAGTTTTAAGCCTGTGCTTGTCTCCTCCTTGACTGGGCAAGGAATACTCAGCTGCCCTGCCGAATGGAACCCTACATTCATTATCTCCCTTAGCCTTGCTGTAATTTAAAATTATCTCTAGCAAGTCAGACAGTTACATCTGCATATTATTAATCAATTAGTGTATCTCGCTCGTTGCAAGGACTATGATCAGAATAGTTAAACACTTTTGATAAGTTGAACGCTATCTTCTACAGAGACTTGCACTGATGCAATGAATTAGAAATTGGGCACAGCGTAACTTCAGTGGGACTGGAAGTCAGACAAAACATGCAAGCGAAAAAAAGTATAAGAAATTTCATGCCTTCCTTACACTATTTGTAGCAAGACGATTGCTTTTTCTTTGACATTGGGACACCAATAGAACCGGTAAACCAGAAAAATAAAACAGTTGAGAAAATGTTCCAGCCTTAAGGACAGTGTGTGGATTCAAACAGTTGGAGTGTGAAAGTTTGCCCAATTTAGAAGAAAATGAAGGAAATCTGTACCATTTGGCAAGTCCATAATTCCACAAAGCTGCCACTTTGATGTTGAAGCATATGTATTTATATATTACATTTAATAGACCCTTGCTTTCCTCCCAGAAGCACAAGGTCGTATACTTGAACTTCCTCTTAATGGAACCTCTATGAACAGATCCGATGTGTTTCCTATGAGCAGATACTAGGAATAGAATGTCAGGCTTCAGGGAATTAGCTTCCCCTATAGCAGTAGATAAGCAGAACAAAGGAAAGAGAGTATTCATACCAGCTAGAAACTTTAATAATCACAGCAAGAGAATAGAGAACCCATCTCCTAGAAATGGTGGTGCTCCCAATTAAGAATCCCACCCCTTTACGTCCTAATTAATCCACATCACTTCTACTTCTTGTAATTTGAGCCTGTCCCCTCTGTGCTTTGTGTGTTTTCTGTTTTGCCACTTTCTCAGCTCTCCTTGACCTTGGTGAGAGTGGAGGAAAGCTTCCCAGAGATAGGGAATCTGTTAACCCTCTCCCTCCCAGTGTTTCTTCTCCTCGTTGTTCCCCATCCAGTATTTCCCAGCTTCTGCCTTCTGAAGTATGTCCCTCTGCAAACCACTGTTCCAAATCTATACTGTCCTCCTGCTCCTGGGAAGATTCAGGATCCGGAGCAGGAGCAGGAGGAGAGGGAGGCTCCCAGGGTGTTGCAGAGCCAGGCAGAGGGCCGGGCAAGGTAGATAATGCCCCCCCTTTTTTTACCCTGGGGATAACTGAAGTCTTATAAATAAGTAAGTATATAAATAATTTTCACAAAAGTTATGCTGACAAATAATTTTATTTCAAGGCTTGAACCATATCTGCATATAAAGACAAAATGGAAAATATAGATATACAATAGTGCTTTTTAAAAATACATAGGGAAAAGGATTATTTTAAGTATTTACATTTAAAAATGCTTTCCTAGCTTTCTTTTCTGCAAATTCTTGAATTACGCTGGAAGAATCAAGAAACTTCTCCTTACTGTGGTTTATGTTTATCAAAAATTTTAGCGATAAGAAAGCCAACACACTTATCTTTATAGTACGTGTGGTTTTAATTTTTGGCAAACAAGATTGCAAACAAAAACTCACCAACTTTTAACAGCATGAAAAACATGCTCCACCATCATGTTCGCAGTGTGCTGGCTGCTGGAGCCTTGGTCACCTCCACCCACCCAGCGCCCGTTCCACGCTCCTCTACAGAGCCAATCGCAGGCCCCACCCCAGATGCCAGGGAAGCTTTTCTCTTGCTCTGCCAGCCATGGCCCCAAGGAATCCACCCACTGCTGCTGCCGCCTTTGCGTCTCTGCGTTCACCCCAGTGCATCCCCTGCAATTGTGAATATGCTGACCGAGGCCCCCTTTGGAATCGGAGGCCCAGGCCAAGTAGCCCATATGGCCCTCGCTCTATCTGGGGGCCTCAGGCTCCCACCATTCCTCCTCAGTGCAGCCCTCCTCAGCACGGTCCCTGACATTGACTTAAGTTGGGGACCTTTGCATTCATCTCCTTGCAGACTGCTCTTGAAAACAAAATGTGGGACTATATTGATGTTACATCTGCTCTAGTACTGACATTTTTATGTTGGGTGTGTGCTAGGGCTGCCATACATCCAGAGTTTCTCAGACACATCCAGGAATCGGGCTCCAAAAATGGCGTCTGGGCAGATTTTTGCTGAATCAGCAAAATGTCCTGGAAAATCCAGACGTATGGCAAGTGGGGTGATTTTTTAAAAATCCAAGAAAAGCCTTCAACCTTTTTTTGGGGGGGGGAGGTTCCCCAACAACCTTGACAAAAAAAAAAGAAGCTTCGGATTTTCACTTTGGGGAATATGGCGACCCTATCTGTGCTCCTTACCCCATTGCCCTCGATGACCTTGGGGTCATAGTAAATAGGATGAAGATATCAACCCAGTGCGGTGGCTGTGGAAAAGGCACGTTTCATGCTAGGGATCATTAGGAAAGGAACTGAAAATAAAACTGCTGATATAATAGTTGTTGTTGTTGTTGTTGTTGTTGTTGTTGTTGTTGTTGTTTAGTCATTTAGTCATGTCCGATTCTTCGTGACCCCATGGACCAGAGCACGCTAGGCACTCCTGTCTTCGACTGCTTCCCGCAGTTTGGTCAAACTCATGCTGGTAGCTTCGAGAACACTGTCCAACCATCTCGTCCTCTGTCGTCCCTTTCTTCTTGTGCCCTCAATCTTTCCCAACATCAGGGTCTTTTCCTGGGAGTCTTCTCTTCTCATGAGGTGGCCAAAGTCTTGGAGCCTCAGCTTCAGGATCTGTCCTTCCAGTGAGCACTCAGGCCTGATTTCCTTAAATGCCATACATATCATATCATATCATATCATAATGCCATTATACAATTCTGTGGTGTGACCACACGTGGAATACCTCACCCTCTCCTCCATGAATTTGCCTAATTGTCTTTTAAAGACATCCAGGTTGGTGGATATCATTGCCTCCTGGATGAGCGAATTCCATAGTTTAAATATGCATGGCACAAAGAAGTACTTTCATTTATGTTTCCTGAATGTTCCAGCATTCAGCAACATTGGATGTTCCTGAGATTGTGTGTTATGAGAGAGGGAGAGAGAAACATTTCTCTATCCCCTTTTCATGCCATGCATAATTTTATAAACTTCTATCATGTCACTTCATATGCACCTTTTATCTAAGCTAAAAAAGACCAAAACACGGCAACCTTTCTTCAAAGGGGAGTTTGGATTTGGATTTGATATCCAGCTTTATCACTACCCTAAGAAGTCTCAAAGCGGCTAACAATCTCCTTTCCCTTCCTCCACCACAACAAACACTCTGTGAGGTGAGTGAGGCTGAGAGACTTCAAAGAAGTGTGACTAGCCCAAGCTCACCCAGCAGCTGCATGTGGAGGAGCAGAAACATGAACCCAGTTCACCAGATTACGAGTCTACCGCTCTTAACCACTACACCACACTGGCTCTCTAAGTGTCTTAGAATCTTGGAGTTGGAACGGTTATCTAGTCCAACTGCCTGCAGTGCAGGAACGTTGGCTAAAGCATCCACGACAGATGGCCATCCAACCGCTGCTTAAAAACCTCCAAGGAAGGGGAGTCCACAGCCTCCCGAGGAAGACTGTTCCACTATATTGTCATATCGTGAGTGCCATTTATCATGCTCTTTGGTGCTGTGATAGTCCAGAGCAAAGGACAACCATTGTGGATAAGGGTTATCAATTGAACCAAATGGCATTTGGGAACATGCATCATCTCTCCAGCCTGGCAAAGATACTCCAATCATGACAGCTGAAGTGGACCCAAGTAAGCAGAAATGGAAATATGAATAGCTACTTTTGTTCAGGTAGGCAGGGGCAAGCTCAAAGAGAAATTTGCAGGCTTTGGTTGCCCTCTTCTGAACCTTCTCCAACTGGGCAATAGCCTACTTGCCCTTACGGGGAAGCAAACCAGCAACATGACTTGAAGACAGATTGAAGAGATCTGCCAAGGAGGCAGGGAGTGCAGAACATAGGAGACACCATTTCAACCAAGTTCTGTAATATCAATTAGGGAAGCCACTCAAAATCATCTCACTGCAATGGATCAAGAAGCAATGCAATTTGCAATGAAAATGAGCATTGTTTTCTGGCATTGTTTATCATTTTGCTGGCATAACAGATACTTTAGTTCCCATTCAACTTTCTGTTTACCACAACAGTAATGTTAATGTGTGGGGAGCTTTCTTCCCCTCCCCTACCTTCCTGGCACCTGTACTGTTAAAAAAAAATCAATGCAGTACTTAGGGAAATTGTTCAGCAGATATTAATTCCTCCACACAGGGCTCTATAAATGCTTTCAATTGCAAATTGAAATCCAGTATCAAAGTGTTATGCTGTAATCACAGCTAAGACTACTAAATTCATAAGACACAACAACAAAACAGCTGAATTAGAATAATACAAGCAAGAATACATAAGAAATGTTGAATGTCAATTCTTTTTTTAAAGAACTCAGGCTAGCATCGCAAGAAAGCACTTGCTTTCTTAGGTTGGCTTTGTGCTGTTTAAATCTTGCTACAGTAAAAGGCAAAAGAAAACATTTTTGGTTTATGTATTATAACATTATATAAAAGGGTCTCAGTTAAACACCATAACAGTAATGGAGGAAGCAACCCTGGTGAACCGAGAGAAATTTTAAGGTGAGTTTGAAAGTTCTTGTTGCTCAGGAGAAACATCCAAGAGCAGCTAAAGAATTTGGATTAGATTAGCAACATTTCTCCGAGGTTTCTATATCACCCCAGTAAAGAGCCCACAAGAAACCTACACACTCAGGATGTTTGGCCTTGTCCTCACTGAGGACATAGACGTGTGTGTTCCTATTTCTCCAATTTGAGAGATGAGGAGTTCACAGGGTTGACTAGAAACATAGGAGCCTGCCTTATATCAAGTCAGTCCGTTGGACCATCTACCTCAGGATTGTCCCCACTGACAGCATCTCTCCAAGGTTTCTGGAAAGGGACCTTCCTCACCTTACCTGCAGTTGCTGGAGACATTCTGCTTGCCCAGCAGATGTGCTGCCACTGAGCTACAGCCACTATTGACTTTCCAAATTTCTTCCACAGAGAAAATTAGGATATCCACAGCAGAGTTTGACAAAAGGCCCAGTTGTCACAGGACTGCCTGAGCTATACCACTTTAGACTATCTCAGAGAGAAGGGGTGTCATCTCATTTTCTTCATGACATGCCAGCGTTCTGCCTGAAAGAAAATGAGCTTCGGGAACTGGCTGTAGCCCAATAGCCTACTTTGCCCACCAAAGGTCACAGATTTGATCACCAGCATTCTCAGCTGGCATCTGGGAACAAGCCTTGTCTGAAACAACCACTCCATGGAGACATTATGGAGCTAGGCGGACCTACTGTCTGACTTGATATAAGGCAGTTCCCAACAATCATCGCATTTCAGCCATTTGATCTCCCACCTTCAGTATAAAGTGGCGTAGCTAGGGTACTCCTGTGACAATTGGGCCTTTTGTCAAGCTCTGCTGTGGATATCCTAGTCCCCTCCCTACCAGCTGAAGCCCTCTTGGAATAAGCAACAGCACGTAACCAATACCCTCTTTATGGAGGGAAAATAAGCCACTACAGTAAGCTAAAGTAGCTTTCCTGAGATGTCTTGTTTAGTTTCTCTTGCTTGCTTGCTTCAGTTGAATCCAGAAATACCTGACACCGTTGAGTAAAAAAAGACCAGTTTAAAGCTTACAGGCGTGTCTGTCTTGAAGCCTACTCTGCCGCAGAAGACCCCTTGGGAATGCAGGGCTGGTGAATACAGTCTCCAAGCTGTGAGCAAATAGCTACAATTTGGACCTAGTGTTCTTATTTTAAAAAGGAAGAGTTACTCACTTTTGATGGCACAGAGCAAGAGGTTCCTTTATCCCTGCATTGCAGGGGGTTGGAGTAGATGATCCTTTGGGTTTCTTCTGAAATATACTCGGAGTCAGGTGTGAATTTCATGCTCTTTATTTAGCTCATAGTAGCAATGAATGAATCTTTCCCCCAAAACGTTTAGCTATATATACATTATTTACACAATGGGCCCCCCATGATTGAATAATTCTGGGCTGCTCCTGTGGGCCAATCAGGTCACTGATTCACTTCCACCTGGAGCTGGATTGGGTGGCTCCTGCGGACCAATCAGACTGCTGCATTCTGGATCCTATTGTTCTAGGATTCAGCTCAGTACATAACACTTCCAACTCTACAATTCTATGACTATTTATATATGAAATTTTATTGTATGTACATCTCACCTTCTACAAGGAGTTCAAGGTGGCATACATGGTTCTCTGCTGCCTCATTTAATCCCCACACCAACCTTGGGTGGCAGGTTAGGCTATCAGGCAGTGATTGGCCCAAGGTTATAAAAAAAATGGGGGGGGGGACCACAGCTAAACCTTAGAAATTAATAAATGGTAGGATTTTGATTCTTTGATATGGGAAGGGAGGAATACAAGCTGCAGAGGAATTCCTGAACTTGTCTATGCAAAATGACCTGGCCAGCTAAGACCATTAAGAAACAATACAGGGCCATTGAGAGCCATTAGCAATGCAAGAGAGCTGTTCTCCTCCCTTGTTCTGAGGTGTCAGCAGAGATTGGGGGCTTTGGAAGGTTGCCGGGGTAACTGAGTGTGAGGTGACAGGAAGCAAGTGTTTTCAGCAAGGTGTGTTGGGAAGAAGAAAGGAGATCAAAGGCGGAGGTCCATCTTGGGCAGGTTGGCTTAAGGCTGGCTGCCCTGCTGTGGGGGACAAGTCTCTCTTGAGATGATCATGCTAGACTCCCTCCATTCAGACTGAATGTGTAAATAGGTGAAAGCGGTGTGATTATATTCCAACCCAACTTTGCCCACTCAGCGTAGTGACCAGGGAACATCACAACATTGCTTTTGCCCTGCCTCCTCCCCCCCGGCCTATTGTCAGCTTTGAACTTGAAATACAAAACAATGATTTTTCAAAAGGTTATTCCATTCTATTGCTTCCTGAGAGCTTCCTCACATGTGTCAGGAAAGCATTGGGATAAATCATTATGTGTGAGGTTTGCGTGCTTCTTCCATCTCAGGAGAAAAGGGAACACTCTGTTGTATCATAGATGAAGCTGCCGCCAGGACATAGACAAGCGAATTTATTTTATTTTTTATTTATTTTTAAAGGGGTCCTTTTTCTGTTAATGACACAGTGTGGATGCCTCTGAAGGAAAGAGGGGCTTTCTTTCTATCCATCACATTGATGTAACATCTTTGACAGACAGTGACATCTTTCAGTGCTTGCCATTGCCCCCGCCCAAAGTCAACCACTCATTAAAGTAAAGCTCTTAAAAAACAAATAACTACACAGCCTTATTCAGAATGTTCTTTACATTCCACCCCACCTTCTTTTTTGTTTTCATGTGCAACAGAAAACATTGAAGCAAAACAATGGAACAGAGTCTGACAGGGCATACGCGTTGTGTCCCTGCTTCACAATCAGAGCATGTTCTCCAAGCTGACAGGGGTGGGCATTGGTGTGCATGCTCAGTCATCCATCCCAGCCAAAGGAGCCGGCGTCTGACTCCTCGAGAAGGCCGCCTGACAGCCCTCACTCCCCACTGATCTCCGGGGTGAGCACACCTAAAAAGAGTCCTCTCTTGCCTCCTGGAATAATTTCAAGTAGCCTGATTTCAGTTAAAGTGGTCCTCCTCTCCAGAGTCATCCAAAACATTTTCCAAGAGAAAGATAAACTATAATCTTGGAGGCAGGTGGTAGGCAGCTTCGCAGCTCAGGTGCCTGAACGTTGTTTTCTGTGTAGAGTTGGAAGGCATTCAAAGCATCATCGAGTCCAAACCCCCAGGAATCAGGAATCACAGCTAAATGAGAAGGGCTAGAGAAGAAGTTGTCTGGTCTCTTTCCTTTTCTTTCAGTGGGCTCAAGGCAGCAGGCTGTGCTGGGCCCAGGGGTTAACCCAAGCCATGTGGTCCAGGTCCGGTCCTGAATCAAAGGATTCTGCGAAGAGTCAGTCCAACAGGGCCAAGGCAGGAAACTGGGCTAGGTCAGGCACAGGGTCTCAGGCAGGTTCTAGCAAGCAGCAATATTGCTCCTGCAACCTGGCAGCCTTTTATCTCTGACTAGGTAAAGGCCGGTCCTGATCCCCTTGTGACTCACCTCCCTGTCTCACCCAAAGGCGAGCACTCCTCCTGCGAGTACTCAGGTCTCTCATTCTCTCAGACCTGAGTCTCTGCAGCTCGGGAGATGTCGGTGGGTTACTAGACCCAGAGGCCACCTCAGCCTCTCCTGACCCAACTGGTAGTGGAGCAGCTGTAAGTGATGGCCTAGCTGAAGGCAACGAGGTAATCCCTGCATCTGGAGCCAGGGCAGGCTCAGGCCCCGGACTCGGCCCAGCTGGTGCTTGTTGCAGGGGAACATGTGCAGACTGGAGCTCTTCAGAATCAGGCCCCAGACCTGGTTCAGATGCCGCCTGAGGCAGAGGAGGATCTGGTGTGGACTGAGACTCCTCCGGCTCCAAGTCCGAGCCCGAGTCCCAAGCCATCACACAAGTGCGCACGCACACACACACACACACACACACATTTAGTCACACAACAACCCAGAAAGGTAGGTTAGGCTAAGATTCAGCGACTGGCACAGTGTCACCCAGTGTCATGGCTGAGTGAAGCTCTACTACAGCACTCTAACCACTACACCACACTGCATCTCCTGGTGATGATCCTTTAGTATTAGAGTTCCTGTTCTTTGGATTAATGTGCACCAACATCGTTCTAAAGAAGGTGAGGAGGGGGGAGGACCTCAACCGGCACTTTCCTTGTGCAGCCATCACAAAATCATATGCCATTGGGTTGTATTTATAGGCTGACAAACCCCTGAGGTTCTTGAAAGGTTTTGTATTGTGCTGCCGATTTCAGCAGACTGTGATTTCTGCAAGCATGTGACTATTTCTGCTTCCGTGTAGCTGTCACTCTGCAGCGCTGGGCCTTCCCATCAGTTTTGGAACCGGAGGCATGCAGAGAAAACGCAAATGCTTTTGACGAAACAACGCCTTCATCCTCACATTCCTGTTTCCCGTTTCAGCATCCAAGACAAATGGAAACATTTGTTGATGAACATGCAAGCGCATTAGCCTGAATAACACATTTAGCCATTTCTGTGAGGATGCTGACAACTATATTACAGGCTGAAGAGCACCCACCTGTCGCACATTTGTGTGTGTGTGTGTGTGTGTGTGTGCATGTGTGTGTTTCACCAACACAAAAACAGTGATCAGAGGTAGGATCAGATTAGGAAGCCTCTCATTGCTTGACATTCTATTTTTTTTATACACACTCAGATTGCTCTGTTACAGCCAAGAGCCCATTAAATGCCTTGAGATTATTTGCATGGCAAACAGGTTACCTGGAGATTAAAGATCTTAAAAAGAACTCACTCCAATTTTTAAAACTAACTGGTGGCGGTGGGGAAGGTGGAGACATGATTCTCTCTCTCTCTCTCTCTCTCTCTCTCTCTCTCTCTCTCTCTCTCTCCTGACCCCAAAGGTTAATGTTTTAGAGAAAGCCTTGTTTATTTGAAAGGATCGCTAAGCGGTTTGTTTTCTTATGCTCAGCACCTTAATTCTCACCAGCCATAAAACTGTCCAGATGTTTAAAACAAAAAGGCCACCAGCGGATTAACAGAGATTACTGAGATAAAGATAGACTTCTACAATGTGTAGCTATGCCGTATAAATTGCTGGGGCAAATACTGCTCAATAAGCTCTCCAGCTACAATCCTGCAGTGCTGAGAAGCTTCTCACAAGGCTACAGCTTAATCCTTTTTTTTTCCCTTGGCAGTTGAGGGCACATATGCAGGCTACTCACTTGAAGACAGGCCTGTGTAGTATAATTGGGACTACATTACATACTCCATTTGCTCCCTTCTTGGCATCCTCAGATCACTTCTGTGTGAGAACATCTGGCCGTCTCAGTCCCCTCAGAAAGAGGGAAGGATGCCTGGTCCCTAATTCCGGCATTGTTGTTCTTCCTGTGTTTCAGAGCTGCATGGTGGAACTTCAGAAAGGGTGCCGCAGATCAGAGATAGAGCATCTGCATTTCATGCAAAAAATCCCTGGTTCTATCCCTGGCACCTGCCAGAAGGGCTGGGAGAGACCTGGTAGAATTCCCAGAGAGATTGCTGAGCTAGATGAACCATTGGTGTAAGGCTGTTTCCTGTATTTCCTTGCAGAACAGGCTAAGCCAAATACTAACATTGTGTTGTGATTCGGTCATCACCATCACTTCAAAAGGTGGTCCAGAATGGAGCATGGTGCAAGCACGTGCCAGAGAGGCTTTGAATGCAGGATCCTAATTCCCTTAATTTCCTAAACATACACGCCACCAGACCTGGAGTCACAACTAACCAGCAGAGCTTAAATGTGGTGGTTGTTCCACGATCTAATACCACTGCCACCTTGCCCTCAGATTGCTCTGTTAACCTACCAACTGTGTGAAGTTTGCATGTTTACTAGGAAGATTCTTGTTCAATTACAATGGTACCTTGCTTTCGAACATCTCCGTTGAGGAATATTTCGGTTTTCGAATGCCATAAACCCAGAAGTAAATGCTTCAGTTTTCGAACACACCTCGGAAGTTGAACATGCCACACTGAGTGCTACATCCTGGTGCCTAAAAGTAAAGGTAAAGGGACCCCTGACAATTAAGTCCAGTCATGAATGATTCTGGGGTTGCGGCGCTCATCTCGCTTTACAGGCTGAGGGAACCGGCATTTGTCCGCTTCCGCAGACAGTTTTCCTGCGTCATGTAGCCAGCATGACTAAGCCGCTTCTGGCAAAACCAGAGCAGTGCACGGAAATGCTGTTTAGCTTCCTGCTGGAGCGGTACCTATTTATCTACTTGCACTGCATGCTTTCAAACTGCTAAGTTGCTGGTGCCTATCTGTTGGCTATTGAGTTTTCGGTTTTTGAACGTTTCATATCTTGAACGGTCTTCCGGAACGGATTACGTTCAAAAACTGAGGCACCACAGTATTTGAAAGGAAGGCTTAACTGTTAGGCAGCCAGACAGAAATACAAATAGTATCCCAGAAAAGAAAAGGGAAAAGAAAAGAAAAGAAAAGAAAAGAAAAGAAAAGAAAGAATAACAATATTAATACGCCCATGTGACTTCCCTCCTTCAGTACTCATCATCCCTTAAACTTTAAGTTCTTATTTACATTGCATCTTATACATCTCATCTTTAATGTTCTGAATATATTAATTTTTCCTTGGTCTACTTTACAAACTAAATCTATACATACCAACATGTTCTCCTTAGAACAGTGTTTACTCAGGAATTCTTCTCATTGTGAGACTTTTGTGGGTAAACTGAGAGTTTGTTTGGTGAGAACCCAGAGCTGAGAGGAAGGGTGTGTCAGAAGGAAATTGATTTGAGGTGTGTGTGTGTGTGTACCTTTTTATTAATACAATATTTGTTATATTTGTGTATTTTTCTAATATTTTGTTTGTCTGGTGTTGCTTCCTTTTTCTGTACAGTACTTAGATATATTTTTAATATATCAAGTGGTATAGAAATTAAACGGTCCAATCAAATTTATCTAATCAATTGGTGTTGGGGCTGGTAGGAGTTGTATTTCAAAACATCTGAAGGATACCAATTTGCAGAAGTCTGCCCTAGTACTTTTCAGAAAGACATGTTGAAGTTGCAAATTGGACTCATATCCTAATTGTAATAGGTGGGTTGATTTTTAGAGCTTTTAACATCTTCACAATCATTTTCCATCATCCAGCATTTCCCTTATTTTCTGATCTTCCCATCCACCTATGTTCTGAGTTGCCTAAAACACTCTGAGCCACTGTTATTTATTGTTCTGTTTCAGCTCAGCTGGCCCAGTCGCTGTGTTTCATTTGCAGTGGCTCAGCCACAAATTACAGCATTTGTTGCGGACTACCTTCAGTCTTGAAGCATCTGTTTGAGCTCGCTGAACTGGAGAATGCAGCAATGGATCAATGTGCATTCACAATAATCCATCAGCAGTTGATAAAGGGACGCGCGCAGTTACAGCTCACTGGCCCATTCCTTTCATTTTAATTTGCTTATGCTGCTTTGGGGGAATTGTTTGTGATCTCTGGCTCTGTTTTCAAGGCAGGGTTCCCTTTCCCTTCGTGACCTTGCATATATCTAAACTTTATTTTGAAGAGATGTTCCAGAGGAAGCAATGTTTGCCTGTGCACCTGGGATGAAGGCTCAAGAGGCAGGACTTTTGGTTTATCGTTGTGTTTATTCAGCATCACATGAGAATCTGAAGCAAAGCAAAGCAATCTCTTCCATGGCAAGCAGATGGAACATATCTAGGCAGAGAGAGGAGGTCATGCCTACCAGCTTGGGCAAAACCATCCCAGCAAAGCTCAATCACTGTATGTGGGTGATGATGAGAGGCATATCTTTGTACCTCTCTGTATAGGGGAACAGAAGCTGCGTAGGATCTAAGCTAGGCACTCCACTCCAAAGCCCATCATTCTGCAGGGAGCACACATCAGGCACCAATAATACGAAACCAAGGAGCTTCCTAGGTCCCTTGGAAATGGAAGATGGAGAAACGTCTTTCACTCAAGAGCATCTCAGGGTGCTTATCACTGGCATTAATCCTAACCTGCTTACCTGCCCACATTAAATGTCAACTGGAAGCAAAATCAAACAGCCAAACAAGCAAGCCGAAACCTACTGCAACCTAATCATGGAAGGGACAGTGTGGAGTAGGTGAAAACAAAGTTCACTGGAAAGCCAGTTGAGGAATACCCAAAAAAATTACTATGCAGATCCCAAAGGGTGTCTAGAAAAGCCCACACTGCCCATGGGTGGGTGAACTGAATGATGCAGAAATCAAAGAGGGAACCATATTAACTTATGGCCTGTGTATGTGGTTTCGGAGCTGCACAGTATGGGGAAAAACAATGCTGTCCAGGGTTGTAAAGACTGTGGAGAGAATAATTGGGTGCACTCTTCTCACCTTGGATCAAATCTGTGCTGCCAGGTGCCATAAGAAAGCTGCAGAGATAGCGCAGGATAGTGCGCACCCTGGAAATGATCTCTTTCTGCTTCTGCCTTCTGGATTAGAACTAGCTGCCTGAGAAACAGTTTCTATCCAAATGTGATTTTGGTTTTAAACGCAGTGTAAGGAGTCTCTATGGGACTCTATGGAGACTCTATGGGACTCTATGGGACTCTATGGGGTATCAGAGTTTTTAGGGGGCTAACCAGGTTGGGATAGCTGGGATAGCAGGCTTGTGGGTTTTCCAATTTCGTTGTTCTGTATGGGAAAATGACAATAAAGATTATCATATCGTATCAAGAGCAGAGGAGGAGCCTTATAGACTGTGTCAGACCACTGGTTTATCTAGCTCAGTATTGTCCACACTGGGTGGCAGCAGCTGTCCATTCAAGGAAAATTCATTCCCCTAGAAAGGAGAGGCTGAGCATTCCTTAAACTCCCAGTCCATTCTCTATCAATCAATGAGAAGAATGATGCATTTGAAAATGATCAAACGAGAGTGAAAATTGCAAATACTCGTGGGTGGTGTGCAGGTTTGAGTCATGCTTATTCTGCTTTGGATTTGGCCAATGGCTGTTTGTGATTGTCCTTTCTTTCACTCCACAAATCAACTCACCAGCGGTCTGCACTTTGCTGCCTTCCCAGGTGTTTGGACTTCAAACACAGGCCAGAGGATTATGTATTGAAATAGATTCATTAGATCGGGAAGTGCAGGCAGCTGGCGAGGCTGCAGAGTGCTGGAGAAACATTTATGGGAAGGAGAGAGAAAAATACACACGCCGCCCTTGACAACACTGTAACACTAAGGCAAGCTTAACAATTTGGGTCCAGGATACCTTAAGGAGTGCCTGATTCCTTGTACTCCTGCCCATTCACTGAGAATTTCAGGACAATTAGTGACCACCCCTATGTCTCAGATGTATGACTTGTATCTACAACAAGCTGTGCATTTAATATTGTGTGCCCAACCCTCTGAAACTGCCTCCCAGCTGTGATTCGACAGACCTGCTGAACTTGATCTGCTTGGCAAAGACCTTCCTCCTTTAGCTGACATTAGAAGTAAGTTATATTATGCCAATTTTTGGTACTTATATCTTTATCCATGGTTGGTTGGTTGGTTGGTTGGTTTTCATTCCTAAGCACTTTATTATTTGATTGATTGCTTTACTGACTGTTACGTAAACAGCTTTGTGACTATGGTGAAAAGTGATCAATAATAACTGGAAATAAATAATAAAAACAAGAAAGTCTTTTGAGGAATTGGAGGACAGGTTCTGACCCAGCACTACCAAAAACGTAAGCAAATGAGTCTGGTGGGTTTTGCTTTTGTTTTATATATGCACTTTAAAAAAAGGAAAGAATTTATATGAGCAGTTTTGGCCCACTCCTAATCTAGACAGCACCTGCTACTTCAAGCTCTAAGTGCTTGCAGTACAACATAGCTCAGGGCGATGCAGAAGGTGTGCCTCCCTATATTCTCAAAGGACTCTCTTGATGGTAGAATGATCCTCAAAGTAGTAAAGAGTAGCTCTAAGTGGGACAGCTGAATGAATGGAGGCTATGCCTGCCTATAACAGGTATAAATTGGGACTGACAGATGAAGTTGAGCTTTCCTTGACATTCTTGTTAGAAATGCAGGTTGGGATCCAAGAGAGATGGTGGGGCAGGTTATGGAAGAGGAGGAGAGGAAGAGGAAAAGAAGGATGGATGTGTGCCTGTGTGTCAAGAAGGGGGCAGGGGGTGATCTAACAAGGTTTTGCTCCGTGTTGATATGCGCCGGGCAGCTCTTGACCACTGCCAGGGTGTTTATCCTTGTGGAAAATTGGCCGGCGCAGAGTGGATGGCTCTCGACACAGCGCACAAAGGAAGTGACAGTGATTCCGCGCTAATGGAAAGATACGAATTGCATGAGAAAGCGTCAGGCGAGCTCGGGCCTTTGAAAAGCAAAAGAGTTCTACTTGTTTGAACTTTAGTTTATCTGATGGAAACACTAGCTGTCAGCTCAATTCAGCTTCTCTTTCTTCTTTTCAGAGGCTGCCAGACAGCCCTCATTGAGATAAGCTTCAGGAGGAGGGGAGGAAAAGGAGAGGGCAGAGAGGGAGACAGGAAATGCAGCTGTAACTGGGTAGCGTGATGGAAATGAAGGCACTCGAGAGGGCTTGGATGGAAATGAATGGGTAAATATTTTAAACCAGGCATAGGCAAACTCGGCCCTCCAGATGTTTTGGGACTACAACTCCCATAATCCCTAGCTAACAGGAGCAGTGGTCAGGGATGATGGGAATTGTAGTCTCAAAGCATCTGGAGGGCAGAGTTTGCCTATGCCTGTTTTAAACAGTGGCCTGTTGTCCTGTTATGCACTGGCCTAGGGAATAATAATAATAATAATAATAATAATAATAATAATAATAATATATTATTTATACCCCACCCATCTGGCTGGGTTTCCACAGCCACTCTGCATGGCTCCCAACAGAATATTTAAAACAAGATAAATCATTAAACATTAAAAACTTCCCAATACAGGGCTGCCTTCAGATGTCTTCTAAAAGTCAGATAGTTTTTTATTTCCTTGACATCTGATGGGAGGGAGTTCCACAGGGTGGGCGCCACTACCAAGAAGGCCCTCTGCCTGGTTCCCTGCAACCTCATTTCTTGCAGCAAGGAAACCATCAGAAGGCCCTCAGAGGTGGACCTCAGTGTCCGGGCTCAACAATGGGAGTGGAGAGGCTCCTTCAGGTATACTGGGCTGAGAGAACCACACTTTATTTTATTTTTTTATAATATTTTTATTAAACAATTTTTATATTCATACAAACAAAACATACATAAACAAACAGAAGACAAAAATAAAACAAAAAACAAGTACCATTTCATGTCCTAATTTCTTAAACCTTTCTTCTTCAACTTCCTCATGCCTCCCGTTTCTGTATTCCAAATTCTAATCAATTGTTCAGCAAATCTTCCCTTATTTTGCTATAAATTTAAGCTAATCATCCTTATTCTCCTTGTCTTAACCATTACTAATAGTAACCATTTACTTTAGTCCAACATCATTCTAACTGTCATTAATTTTGTAATATTTCTTTAGATAGTCCTTAAACTTTTTCCATTCTTCTTCCGCCGCTTCTTTTCCCTGGTTTCGGATTCTGCTCGTCATTTCTGCCAAGCCCATGTAGTCCATCACCTTCATCTGCCATTCTTCCAGTGTGGGTAGATCCTGTGTCTTCCAGTACTTTGCAATGAGTATTCTAGCTGCTGTTGTAGCATACATAAAAAAAGTTATATCTGTCTTTAACACCCCTTGGCCGACAATGCCCAAGAGAAAGGCCTCTGGTTTCTTAGGAAAGGTATATTTAAATACCTTTTTCAGTTCATTATAAATCATTTCCCAGAATGCCTTAATCTTCGGGCACGTCCACCAGAGGTGAAAAAATGTACCTTCCTTTTCCTTACATTTCCAACATTTATTGTCAGGCAAGTGGTAAATCTTTGCAAGCTTGACTGGGGTTATGTACCACCTATAAATCATTTTCATTATATTTTCTCTTAAGGCATTACATGCCGTGAATTTCATCCCGGTGGTCCACAACTTTTCCCAGTCAGCGAACAAAATATTATGACCAATGTCCTGAGCCCATTTAATCATAGTTGATTTAACCATTTCATCTTGTGTATTCCATTTCAGCAGCAAGTTATACATTTTTGACAAATTCTTAGTACTGGATTCTAACAGTTCAGTCTCTAATTTTGATTTTTCCACCTGGAAGCCAATTTTACTGTCCAATTTAAACACTTCATTTATTTGATGATAGTGCAGCCAATCTCTCACCTTCCCTTTTAATTTTTCAAAACTCTGCAATCTCAATTTGTCCCCTTCCTTTTCCAGAATTTCCCAATATCTTGGCCATTTCGACTCCATATTTAACTTTTTAACTGCCTTAGCTTCCATTGGCGACAACCACCTTGGAGTTTTATTTTCCAGCAAATCTTTATATCTGACCCAGACATTTAATAGTGCTTTTCTGACAATATGGTTTGAGGGAACCACACTTTAAATCTGCTCCCCTGGTCTACTGCACATTCCAGTGCAAAGGATTGCCATTGCTGTGTCTACACCATTGGCTCTTCAACACTTTACATCCAGTATTTGATTTCAGACAGGCTGTGTTCTGTAGTGGTTAGAATGGCTATCACTGCCTCCCGTGGGAGTGACTGCCACAGTTTAACTGTGTGTTGCATGAAGAAATATTTTCTTCTATGCATCCTGAATCTTCCAACACTGGCTGTCCAGAATTTCTAGTGTTAGGAGAGATGGGGATATTCCCTGCTTTCTCCATGCAAAACACCATTTTATAAACTTCTATCGTAGAATTGTAGAGTTGGGTCATCTAGTCCAGGGGCGTCCAACTTCCAAGAGACTGTGATCTACTCACACAATTAAAAACTGGCAGTGATCTACTCCTTTTGGGGGAGGGATTCAGGGCAAAGTTGTTGAGCAAAGTTGTTGAGCCAGATGGAAGAGCCAGCGATCGCCCGCAATCTACCAAAACATCCTGGGAATTGACCAGGATGTCAATTCGCAATCGACATGTTTGACCTCCCTGATCTAGTCCACCCCCTGAAATCCAGGGATGTACAGCTGTCCCATATGGGGATCAAACCTGCAACCCTGGCATTATGAGCATCATGCCCTAACCAGCTGAGCTATCTTGTTATCTTCTCTCTAAAAAGACCAAATGCTACAACCCTTCTTCATAGGAGAGTCACTTTGGTTGCCCTTTTCTGAATCCTTTCCGTTTCTACAATAGCCTTTTTGTGTTGCATTATCATTGTAACAGAATCATAAATTATGAAACAAGAGAGGGCTTTCATAGTAAATGAACCCAAGTGGCAAGGATGCCCCCAAATTACAGTTCTACAGAGTGCTTCGCATTCCATAATCCAGTGTTGGGAGGACTCCCAAAGCTACTCCATTGTGTTTTTCCCCGAGATAATCTCTCTCATTCACTGCGCCACATGCTAAAAGAACATTGTTGCTGTTTGCCTTTTGGCAGCCCGTGGAACATTGTTTACTGCGCAACTGAGCTGTAGTGGAATGTAGGGAATTAGCTATTAACGATGTGAGATGAGAAGTTGATATTGCAAGACAAAATATCAGGATTGTTATATAGGATTAAAAACTCCACTGAGGATGCCTGAATGACAGACCGACCCAGGCACATCCAATTTCCTGTGGCTGGCAGACTTTTTTTATGTGCGCCAAAATATTTATCCACTAATCACGCCATTATCTGTGGAATCTTTGCAACAGCAGGCAAAGCTTCAGGGAGGGCAGCAAACACAGGGACAAATAAACAATACATTTTTACATGGTTCCAGTATTTCTGGTAGGGAAGCCCAGTGTTTTGTTACAATGATGCTTGTGGAACTAACAGGGATGGGGAGAAATTTGATTCAGTTTGCACTTGAAGGCAAGCTTTCATAATTTGTACTTTCTGAAACACACAAACTGAAATGAAGCCATCCTTTGAAATTTGCACTTCCCTACATTTCTACAGCCACAAAATGTGTACAAAAATAAGAATGCCTGCACTAGAATAAAGTGTTCATAGAAATGCACATACTAGTGAAAACAGGAACAAAAAATGCATTATGTTGGGGGATATTGCTTTGCAAAAATGTGCATATTAGTCCAAAGTGTGCACATTCGGTAAATGTACTGAAGAATTTACATTAGGACTTCTCCTTTTAAATCAGAATCTGATGTGGAAATGTGAAGATATGGAATTAAGATTTTTTTGGGGGGGCTTAAGAAACAGAGAGAAACCAAAATTTACAGATTCACTTATCCCTAGAATCTACTCTTACGTTTTGTTTTAGATGGGGCATGGGTAGCACAGGTTAAAGCAGGACAGGGGAACCTTTGGCCCTCTGGACATTGCTGGACTCCAACTGCCTCCATTCCAGACCTCTGCACATGCTGGCCAAGACTGAAAGGAGTTGGAGTCTAGCAGCATCTAGAGGGCCACCAGTTCCTTATCCCAGCCTTTAAGGGATGCATTTGTCTGAGAATCTCTTTGAATGCCTTGTATCTCTACACTCCAGTTTCATCAGCCTTCATTATGTATCTGCAAAAGGTTTGTGATTTCATGCTCCCACTTGTATCACCATTTTTATTTTATTTTTGAAGTTTTGCTAATCAAGGCTTTCCCATGTTGAAAATGCACAATTTGACATAGAAACTGGACTTCCAGCAGAGATTTGGGCACCAAACTGAAAAGAGAGGAGCCTGTGGGATCAAAAGAGTTGGTAGCACAGCCCCAGGGGTTTTGGATTTGGACCCTCACACCACTGAGCCTGAATCTAGGAACTAGTCTAACTTCTGTCATCTATCCTCTGTTCACCTTCCAACATTCCTCAGATGAAAATACGGACATTCTATTCTACATCAGCATCATTGCTTTTGCCCCGTCTCTCCTCTCACTCCTCCAGTGTCCTCCCCACCCCCCAGTGCTCTGTGAGCAGGGAGCAGAAGGTATGTGGTTACCCCTGGTACTTCATCTGCACTTCAATCTGCATGCCAAAGAGAGAGACAGAGTTTTTGCTCCCCATGCTGCTACGGGCAGCACTCAAGTGATAGGCAGGGAGGTGAAGCATTCTGCCTTGTCGGTGCTGCAGCTCACCCCAGAGCACCACAAAATTCCACACGTTTTATTTTGTTGCAATAAATCTGTGGGAGATGTATGCAGGATTGTGCTTTCAGTTGCAATGTACTTTTTGTTAGGATTCCTGCTCCGTGTTTGCAGTCATGAGATTGTTTATCACATGATGGTGTTTGTTTTCATTCCACAATGTGGGAAGTAAAGGAGACAGGATGTTTTGGTATTACAGTGGTACCTCTGGTTACGTACTTAATTCATTCTGGAGGTCCGTTTTTAACCTGAAATTGTTCTTAACCTGAAGCACCACTTTAGCTAATAGGGCCTCCTGCTGCCGCCGTGCCGCCACTGCACGATTTCTGTTCTCATCCTGAAGCAAAGTTCTTAACCTGAGGTACTATTTCTGGGTTAGCGGAGTCTGTAACCTGAAGCGCATGTATCCTGAAGTGTATGTAACCTGAGGTACCACTGTACTGTGTTCTGTGAAGTGGGGTTATTGTCCTTTGTTCTTTATCTCTTTGCTGTCTGATGAGAAAGAGGAAGGAGCTAAAGCAGAATGCTCCGAGTATATTATATGTAAATAAACGTAGATTAGCCCAAATGCTGTGCTACTGAGTTCTGTTACACAAATTGTGAATACTCTGTGGATCCCTAAGTGTGCTGATGCTTCTTGGTATCAGTTGCTGTGATGTTCGGGCAGAAGAAAGCTTTCGAAGCGCCCAAACGATCAACCAGGAGGAAGAGAACATGCCAGTCGGGCTTGTGTCTCTACCAGGGTCCTACACGAGAGTAGCATGATCCTAACACTTTTAACGTGTGGTGTGTATGGTAGATTGTAAGTTCCTGCAGACAGGGACCTGAATATTCCAGTGCCGCTTTGTGTGTGTGTCTGTGCAATAACAAAATAATTATAGCAACAATCCCTTTTCAGTGAGGTAGTGTCATGTATCCAAGAGGGTAACCTGCTAGTAAGAACCAATTAAGGGAGAAGCTAATGGCTGGGTGTTAGAGTAGAGAAAAATATATATCTCAATATAATGTACAAGAAGGGTTTTTAGCATGTACAGTGAAGAATGGAATAAGTAAGTTGCATTTCAAGGACTGTGGTTGGATGAGAGATGGTGAGGTGCTGAGTGGCAGAAGGTGATTGAGTAAACAATGAAAAGCTAAGGTGATGAATATATCATTGCAGATATCAATATTCTGCAGTTTGAAGTGACTGGATGCATAAAAACTAACTCCTTTTGGAATAAAGCATTGTCCAGACCCATTAGATATTATTCAAAACTTTACCTGCAGAACTTTCTTCAAAAACAGAACAGAAACATCAAAGATATATCCAAAAAATGTCCAGCACAGGCTAAGCATCTTATAAATAACTTTACACAGGATACAATTACAGCCTCCATTGCACCCTGAGGCTGTGTGCTCCTGGAGTGAGTCATTTACATATTACTTCCATTAATGACTAAGAACAAAGACCAAAGGCAACTCCCTTTCAAAATGGAGATTTGCAACCAAATACCTGATCTAAGGTTAAACACTCACATGTTAGCTGCTAGAGAACAACAGCAGTTAATTATCGACCCATCAAGGAGCTCAGAGACCACTTCTTGCTGTTCTTTAGCTTTAATGGAATCTCTCAGTTAAACCCTTTGGCATCTTCATTACGGTGTCAATTAAACAATTATACTTAACATATATGTCGTATACAGTGTGTGTCCTATTGGAAATGTTCTCTCATATTCTTTGAACTTTGTCCTGTAATGCGTGGTGGAATAAAGGCTGTCTGACTGGGAACTTGCGGTCAGCCTCTGTACTTGAACCCTCCAAGAGGAACTTCCCCCACTGTGAATAATACTTCCTAGTGCAAAAACCTGGAGTGCCACAGGTTGAGGAAGTTTGCTTTAAATGACTTTTTTCAAAAGAAACTTTGACTGCAGCTGCAGAGTCATTTTCAGAAGTGCTTGGGACAACAAAGGACTTCAATGAAGCTAAAAGGGCAGGAGGAGGGGTGGAATCTAAGGACGGCAAAGAAAGGCAGGAGTTGAGGACAGGAGAGATGAAGGGCAACCCTAGATACCCACAACAAAGCCCCATTGTTCCCCTTAACTGCCGCCACTGCACGATTTCTGTTCTCATCCTGAAGATCTCAGGGGTGGGGGTGGGGGAGGGGACATGGAAGGAGCACGCTCAGCACTTTTCCGTTATGTCTCTCTGCTCTTCCCAGATATTGTGCCACTACTGTTAACCAGGAAATTAAGCAGCCGCTGCACATCTTTTCAGCCCCCTCTTAATGGCCTCTCTTGCAATTACATTTCTCACAGAATGCAAAAGATAAGCTGACACAGCTTCTGAGATGCCCCCTCTGAATTTTCACTCTGCCCTTCTCCTGACAAGTCCCAGCTGTTGGTCCTGGAGACTTGAAAGGAGAGACAAGATGATATGCAAATTGACACAGCATATTGAACATCGAGCCGCGGAGTTTTTCATTTACATTTCCAAACGCGCCACATTTAAGACATAGATTATTTACACACAGCGTGGCTTCTCTTCACCACTGCTGATCATTGCTTGAATCTCACTAGTGAGTTTAAAAATAAATAAACGCAGCTCCTGATTTCATTCCTGCATGCCTCCAAAGGTCTAAAGTAATTAATAATTGACTTTCTCCTCCTGGAATAAATGTATACCTTTCAAGTTCCAAACTTTTGCATTCAGAGATTTACAATTGTAATCACAAAGCTCACTCGAAACGTCCAGAGAAAGATATATCCAGTGTGAAATTGTTGTTTTAAACTAGATTGGATAGAGTTTATGAAGGGTGCTCCTCAGAGCTCTGAAATGTCAAGGGCTTTAAACCATATTATTTTCTTGAAAGTTGCGTTCTGAAAAACAAACAAAAACCGCACAAATAGAAAGACCCCTCTTTCAGAGAATAATCTTTTGGTTTTACAGATACACTTGCAACTCAGGCATCAAAAAGGAAGGAAATCAACCAAATCACACAATATTTATTTTAACTATACTGGAAAATGTAGTTCTGTGCTGCTATAACTGTTGCAGGCATTTCAGAGTATTTTGTATGAATTTGTTTGCTTGCTTTTAGAATTTATATCCCACTTACTTTTTGAAAATATATATCAAGGCACCTCTTAATAAGAAAAAAAGAAATAAGAAAGAATGAAAACCAAAAACGTTGCAACACTCATAATTCTTTTTTATATAAAAACACACAGAATGTATTGCAGACGCAGCACAAATTGGAATAAAATCCATTTGTTGCATTGGATAGCAATAAAAATGTTATCGATTGTGGCTCCTGCCCAAAGTATGGGAAAGTGAAGTGGTGACTGATGCTCATTGGGCAGAAGGCAGGGAGACCAAAAGTAAGTGGAAACAGATCTAGTGAAAGGCAGACCCAACCAACTCCAGTTTCGTCCTCATCCTCTTCCTTGCTAAGTTCTACGAGGGCAATCCTGAAATGGAAGAGGGGCGACTTCCCCATTCACTTTCACAGACCAACCTCCACTGGGTAAGTGATGGTTTGCAATACGGAGAAGAAGCTCATTGCTCTTTCTAAAGGTGGGGCATTTCGGAAAACAACACAATCTTCTTAAGCAGGATACCTGTTGTGGGATGTTCTGAGCACTGTTCTGCTTGGAAGTTCAGCAAGAGGCACATTCGTAGTAGCACAACTACTTATTGGTGTCCATTGGACTAAATGGGCTGATTTGTGTGCAATCTTTTGGCCTGGGACAGCAGGAATGGGGATGCATACATTCCTGCAACCTTTGAGACTATGAATCATGAGTGTTAATATCACAGGTTTGGGACCTTCCAGAACTGCTTCTGGTCTTCCTGCTGTCTGGAGGATTGGGTATTTGGCAAAGGATACTCTCTATTGAAGTGAGGTTAATAGGAACACCCAACAGACCTGCATAATATATCATGCAGAAAGGGGGAGGTGAAGCAAAAACCTGCCCCTGCCCCAGATGAGTCTTCTTGTTGTTTTTGTCACAATTGCAATGTCCATGGTGGTTTATTAATCTTCTAATCCACTTTGTGCTGACAAAGGTCCGTATAGTTAAAGCTATGGTTTTCCCAGTAGTGATGTATGGAAGTGAGAGCTGGACCATAAAGAAGGCTGATCGCCAAAGAATTGATGCTTTTGAATTATGGTGCTGGAGGAGACTCTTGAGAGTCCCATGGACTGCAAGAAGATCAAACGTATCCATTCTTAAGGAAATCAGCCCTGAGTGCTCACTGGAAGGACAGATCATGAAGCTGAGGCTCCAATACTTTGGCCACCTCATGAGAAGAGAAGACTCCCTGGGAAAGACCCTGATGTTGGGAAAGATTGAGAACACAAGGAGAAGGGGACGACAGAGGATGAGATGGCTGGACAGTGTTCTTGCAGCTACCAACATGAGTTTGACCAAACTGCGGGAGGCAGTGGAAGGCAGGAGTGCCTGGAGTGTTCTGGTCCATGGGGTCACGAAGAGTCGGACACGACTAATCGACTAAACAACAACAACAATCCACTTTGAAGACTTCAACTGAAAAATGGGATATAAATCTAATAGCATGCTCCAGAATCCTTAGGGATATGCAGGGATTTCTACAGAGAGATATACATGAATTTGGCATCAGGGAAGTCCACAGGAAAAGGGTAAAAGGTTAAAGTCTGAAATACTTCGCTCTACTGAGTTGCGTATTTCAATTGATTCTGAAGATCACGATCAGTCAACAGACCATACTTGATTGGGAGGAGGAATCCAGCTCATTTGAAAAGTTTGCTGTTGTTGATTACTTTGTTAGAAAAAGCAGCACATCCCATTAAAAAAAGGAGAAAGCCAGAGAAATGTGCCTTCTTTTAAAATCCTAGTTTTGCTGTGCAGCTGTTCAAAACCTGAAGCTTAAAGGGAAGAATGATGCACACGACTCCTACCAGATGGTGCAGATATTTAAGCTGGGAAATGGCATTGGTTCGCTGCCACTGTGAGGCTTGCCTGAGACAAAGGAACAGCAGCCCCAATAAAACTTGGTTGCAAAAAGAAGAAGGAAAAGAACAAAAGGCTATGGGATATAAGGGAAGGATCAGTCTGTTTCCAGTCCATGACACTTTTGCATTGTCCATTTGTGTGTGTGTGTTACTGCGCAATTTTTCTGCAACTTGAAATGTTAAAGTTGCATTGATAATGGAAACGAATCATAAAAAGTGTGATAGAAAGGTTGGTGGGGGTGTTCAAACCCTTTTGCGCAATTGAAGTTTTGGGGGATTCACGGGGTAGAAATTTGCTTCAGTTGTCATTTGAATACAAATCACATTTAAATGCAAACTTACATAATTTTACCTTCTTGAAACAACACATGGACTGAAACACCCCCCCCCCCATGAGTGAAGAATTCATTTGAAACACATATGACGGTGTTGGCTGTTTGCAGTATGGTAGCGCTGTAGAGAGCTTGCTGGGGAGACCATGCATAAAAAAAAAAGAAGGACTCAAAAATAACTTAAACAAGGTTTTAATAATAAAAAAAACCTCCTTTTACACTAAATACATTAACAACCAAACCAGACCCAACCACCAACCCATCCCCCAGGGTAATGGGAGAGCTAGGTGCTGCTCCTTATATACTACACCCAAATGCTGACACACCTTAATCAAATACAACTCAGCAGCACCTGCTATGTTTCACAGCTGTAAAGCTGGGTCTCGTTATCTTGCTCTGGCCCTTGCTCTGGCCCCTTAAAGACATACACATTGGGTGGAACAACGATGAACCTTTACATTTAAAGAAACCATTCAACAGACGGGACACACATGCAAGAAAGAGCCATTGTTGAGTGAGGGAGCACCTGCTTTGAATGCAATTGATTTATCTTTAATGTCCTGGAGATTCTCCTTTGGCCTTGGCATTGTCACAACTGCCATAGAATCAAAGAATTACAGAGTTTGAAGGGACCTCGAGGGTCATCTGGTCCAACCCCCTGAGATGCGGGAATCTTTTGCCCAACATGGGGCTCAAACCCATGACTCTCAGATTAAGCCACTTCCGAGCTAGGGAGGAGGTGGGGTTGCGGGCTTCACGCCCCTCCCCCATGCTCGCGAGGGCTGGCTTCAGCCCCCGTGATAACAGGGAATCCTTGGACGCATCAGCCCCAGGCCAGCCCATTGGCTGGCCCGGGGGCATGGCCTCGCTGCATTTAGGTCTGGTGTGGCCGAGGGTTTCCCTCTTTTCCGCGCTGCAGCTAGCTAGGTTTTCCCTTCCCTCCCACCCGTTAGGCTAGGCTCTCTGACATGGACTTTGGCTATGGACTTTGGTTGGTCGCCGTCAAGGGGCCTAGTAGGAATTTTCCCATTTGGCAGATTGGCACTAGCCACTTGGTTTTCACCTACCTCGTAGCAATCCGTCACAACTTCACGGTATTGGCGGTTAGGCATTGGTAGGGGTATTGTTCTATTGTTATACAGATAAAGGAGGGGGGAAGGAAACGCCATCACCTTCCCCCAAAACAAAAGGGTAGTCCGATAAAGGGTTCTGGGGGGCGTGGCCTTGTCCTAAACCTATGGAGGTGTGGGCCCATGGCACGCCCCCAAGCGGTAACTCCTGGGGGAGTTCCTAGTTGACGTGCCTCAGCAGGACTCCCCCTACTGGTGGTTAACCCTTACCAGTCTTCAAGCAAGTGGGCGGAAGCCAGTTAGTTGTTAGGACCAATGCCTAAGCCAATACCGCTCAATTCCTGTAATCAATAAAGTTGTGGCCTAATTTGACCCATTAACCCAAATTCTTGTGTCTCATGTCTTTATTTCTGAGGGGGGAGGCGGGAACTCACCACGCAAAGAGTCTCCTGCTCTGTTGACTGAGCTATCCTAGTTGCCAACCTCTTGGGGTGTGACAGAAAGGCAGTTAGAAGCAATTAGATGTACAAAGAGGGCCAGGGAACTGGACTGATAGCACAACATTAGAAGAAGTGGAAAATACAGGTAAGCACTGTTACATTCCGAGTCTGTTGCAGGATTAACTGCTGCCTGCCTTTGGAAAGAATTTACTTGCTTGCTTGTGTAGCTGCAAATGATCTCCGCCATCCCAATATAAGCAGGGAATGTCTTTGCCATTGTCCCCTCCCTCTGGGCATGAAGACACATGAAACCACAAATGATAGGGACAATGTATGCTTTTATAACACAATGGTACCTTTACTCCCAATTCAACCTCTTCATCTCCAATGCACCAAATTAACAATAACAATAAATATTAATTCATTATTTATACCCAACCCATCTGGCTGGGTTTCCCCAGCCACTCTTGGCAGCTCCCAACAGAATATTAACCATGATAAAACATCAAATATTAAAAGCTTCCCTAAACAGGGCTGCCTTCAGATGTCTTCTAAACATCTATTTCCTTGACATCTGATGGGCGGGTGTTCCACAGGGTGGGTGCCACCACCGAGAAGGCCCTCTGCCTGGTTCCCTGTAACCTCACTTCTCACAGTGAGGGAACCGTCAGAAGGCCCTCAGAGGTGGACCTCAGTGTCCGGGCTGAGCGATGTGGGTGGAGATGCTTCTTTAGGCATACTAGGCCGAGGCTGTTTAGGGCTTTAAAGGTCAACAACAACACTTTGAATTGTGCTCAGAAACATATTGAGAGCCAATGTAGGTCTTTCAGGACCAGTGTTATGTGGTCTCAGTGGCCACTCCCAGTCACCAATCTAGCTGCCACATTCTGGATTCCTTCCGGGTCACCTTCAAAGGTAGCCCCACGTAGAGCGCCTTGCAGTAGTCTAAGCAGGAGATAACTAGAGCACCCACCACTCTGGTGAAACAGTCTGTGGGCAGATAGGGTCTCATCCTGCTTACCAGGTGGAGCTGGTAGACAGCTGCCCTGGACACAGAATTGACCGGCGCCTCCATGGACAGCTGTGAGTCCCAAATGACCCCCAGGCTGTGCACCTGGTCATTCAGGGGCACAGTTACCCTTTTCAGGACCAAGGAGTCCCCCTCACCTGCCCGTGCCCTGTCCCCCCAAAACAGTACTTCTGTCTTGTCAGTATGCAACCTCAATCTGTTAGCCACCATCCATTCTCCAACCACCTCCAGACACTCACACAGGAGTGTGAGTGTGTCTGTAAACATAAGTATGCTCAATTGATATTGAGCAAGTGCTCATTGCAAACTGAAATATACTCGGAGTTGAGAGTGGATATAATGCTCTTTATTCAGCTCATAGTGGTGAGGAGGAAGGGAAGTTCCCCCAAAATATCTGCTTTAAATACATTATTTGCACAATGGGCTGTACGTGATTGGCTAATTCTGGGATTCTCCTGTAGGCCAATCAGGTTGTAGATTCACTTCCACCTGGAGCTGGATTGGGTGGCTCCTGCGGACCAATCATACTGCTGCATTGTTCTAGGACCAATCAGACTGCTGCATTCTGAATCCTATTGTTCTAGGACCAATCAGACTGCTGCATTTTGGATCCTATTCAACTCAGTACATAACACAAACACTGTTAAATAATGTTGTGGCCATTACAATCTATCATTAGTTATTGTAAGGTTTATATCCCACCTTTCATCCAAGGAACTCAAGGTGGCCGGCTTGGTTGCCGCCCTCCTGCATCCCATCACAATAACCCTGTGAGGTAGGTCTCGTATTGCCCAGCTTGAAGCGACTCTTGCAGCCCAGCTCATTCTTTTGGGATGCGGATTATCCAGTTCACAACCATGGTATAGAGCAAGGGGCTGGGTTTGCAAGCTTGCTCTCATACCTTCTACTGGCCCCAAACCTAGATTAGTTTGCTGAGTCGCCAGAGTTTTCTTTTCTGGAAGAAACAAAACCCCACAGCACTGCCTCTAGGATCATCGCTGCAGCATGTAGGCGGAGAGTGCAAAATAAATATTTGTTGCCACGGCTGAATTGCTCACACCTGAATTACTAATGTTGGGGATCTGAGCATTAGTGAGAAGAACCAACATTTCTCCTGTGGGAGGGAAATCTCTGCGAGTCAAAAGAGTGAAAGGGAAAATGTTGTGGTTTGTGGGTATCTGCCAAGTTTGTCAGTTAGCAGCTAGGCTGAGGCTGGTAGACATTTGGCCTGGGACCTCATCAACCCAAATCAGTGAATATTAAGGCTTACAAATGTCCTGTTGCTTCACAGAGCACCCAGACACAGCTAATTTATCACAGCACGTAATGTTTTTTTAATGTGGCACATCATCAGGCCGGTGTTCATTATAGCACAGGTGATTTTTTAAAATGTATTTTTGGCCCAGTCTCCCTCTTGCTTCAAGTTATAAAAACTCAACCTAGGTAGGTTTAAAAAAAAAAATCTCCTCTCTGGCTGCTGCTGCTGTTGCTTGGAGAAAGTAGGTCAGTTATAAACATGTTTGTTCTGTCTGACACTTTTACTGATACAGAGCAGTTAAATAAAACACACACGGAGAGAGCCACACACCCCGTTCCCTAGACCCATCCTTTCCGCAGCTCTCCTCCTACTCTTGTCTGAGAGAGCTTTTGTCAGCATCATGTCATTGTTCCCTATTAAAATGCATTCAAAGAGTCTTATCACAGAGCTGCAGAGTGGAATGTAATAAAACTGAAGCAGTGTTCAAAAGCCTGAGAGCAACACAAGGAGCGAGACAAGGCCATATAATTAGTGTTGATTTTTGGGGGGGCGGGGGGAGCGGGAGATTTACTGTCTTACTTTGTCCACCCACGTGGAGTCACTTGAAACACACTCCACCTGCTACGATTCTGATATATAACAGATCACATGTGGATCACATAAGAAAAGGGGCTGGTTCATCTGAGGATAGAGAGGATAGGGAGCTGCCTTGTTCTGAGTCAACAATATTGCCCAACTAGTTCAGCATTGCCTGCACTGACTGGCAGAGGCTCTCCTTTGAGGACAAAGGTATGGAAACCAAGCCTGATGAGGAATGGTTGAAGGAGCTGGGTATGTTTAGCCTGGAAAAAGAGGAGAATGAGAGGAGACAGGATAGCCGTCTTTAAGTATCTGAAGGGCTGTAACATGGAAGGGGGAGCAAGCTTGTTTTCTCCTGCTCTGGAGGGTAAGACTAGAACCAACAGCTTCAAGTTACAAGAAAGGAGATTCCAACTAAACATCAGGAAGAATTAAATGTCTTGGAGTAAGAGCTCTTTGACAGTGGAATGGACTCCCTTGAGAGATGGTGGACTCTCCTTATTTGGATATTTTTAAGCAGAGGTTGGATGGCCACCTGTCACAGATGCTCTACCTGAGATTCCTGCATTTTAGGAGGTTGGGCTAGATGACTCTCGGGGTCCCTTCCAACTCTAAGATTCTATGATTCCTGGGTTTCAGACAGCAGTATCTGTTAGAATTCCTGCTCCATGGTTGCAGTCATAGGATTGTTGTCTATCACATGACGGTATATGTTTTGACTCCACAGAGTGGGAAGTGATAGAGACAGGATATTTGTGTTACTGTGTTCCGTGAAGTGGGACTATTGTCCTTTGTTCTTTTTCTCTTTGCTGTCTGATGCTAGAGAGAGAGGGAGCCATGTTGCAGTGCTCTGTGTGTGTTTATATGTAAATAAAGTAGATTAGCCAAAACGCTGAGTTGCTGAGGTCTGTCACGCAAGTTGCGCAAACTCTCTGGATCCCTAAGTGTGCCAGTGTCGGTTGGCATCGGTCACTGTGATGTTCAGGCTGGAGAAAGCTTTTGAAGCTCCCGAACGATCGATCAGGAGAGAGAACGTGCCAGTCGGGCATGTGTCTCTGCCAAGGTCCTCCTCGAATGTAGGCTGAACTCCTGACAGTATCTTCCTGGGGATGCTGGGGATCAAGCCTGGGACCTTCCATATTCAAAGGAGAAGCTCCAGCTTTGAGCTGTGGCCTTTCCTCTATGGATGATCTTATTTGGATGCTGACATCCTCAGCATTTTATAGCATCAGTGCAACTTTGTGTTGTACGCCACCCTTTGTGTTGTGAACTGCTCTGGGATGTACGGATTAAGGGTGGTATAGACATTTAATAAATAATAAGACAGGGCTGCCTTCAGATGCCTTCTGAAGGTTGTGCAGTGGAACCTTGTTTTCTGAGCATCTTGGAAGCCAAACATTTCAGTTTTTGAACACTGAAAACCCGGAAGTAATTGCTTCTGTTTTCGAACGCGCCTTGGAAGTCAAACATCTTCTGCTGCATGTTTTTCAGTTTTTCCAATTGAACTTGCAGCCAGCCCTTTGCGCCTCAGTTTTTGAACATTTCAGAAGTTGAACGGTCTCCCAGAATGTATTACGTTTGAGAACCGAGGTACCACTATATAGTTACTTATCCCTTTGACTCAGGGGTCGCATAGCTCCATACCCTAGCTCCATACCCTCCAACATTTCTCTGTTGAAAATAGGGACATCCTAAGGAGAAGCAGGACATTCTGGGATGAAATCAGAAACTGGGATGGCTTCTGTAAATCCAGGACTGTCCCTGGAAAATAGGAACACTTGGAGTGTCGGAAACTGAAGGCTTTAAATGAACTGCTTTGAAGGCCCTGCTCAAAAAATTGAATATAAATCGAAACATGTGGAAAGTTTTTTGAATAGTATATATATATATATATATAGATCCCTTCCTGTGTGTGTGTGTGTGTGTGTGTGTGTGTGTGTGTGTGTAAAGTTAAATTTGGCACTTTCTTTCAGCTTCCTGATCCGTAATTTGCCTTTGCTCACCAGATGGCCCATCTTAGAAGGCAGCACTGACGCTCCTCTAATTCCTTTTCAGAGGACGCAGATGAAATCTGCTCCAAAGACCTCTAATTACCTCCATTGTTGCCACGGTGAGCGCATGAAGCACTTTCCCCCATCGTCACCTGCCCGCATGTAAATGATGAGCCCAGTTCCAGAGACTGTTTCTGCAGACAGCCAGCTGTGATGCCCTGTTGTGATTCATAATATCAAAGTGTTTATGGAGATTGTTGAATTTACATGTTTATGAAGTCTGCAGAAAAAAAGAAAGTAATTTAATTGATGGTGTTTGCTTTGCTGCAGCCGGGCTTATGCGGTGCTCCACATGGCAAATAAATTGACTGGTGTACAGGCAGGAATGGAGTCTTATCAGGACAAAGATCAACCACACAAGACACAGCCCGAAGAGGAAAAGGTCTAAGGGGTGCAACTAATAAATATCACAACAGATTAAAAAAAAATATGACAGAATGAAGAAGAAGAAGAAGAAGAAGAAGAAGAAGAAGAAGAAGAGGAGGAGGAGGAGGAGGAGGAGGAGGAGGAGGAGGAGGAGGAGGAGGAGGAGGAGGAGGAGTTTGGATCTGATATCCCGCTTTATCACAACCTGAAGGAGTCTCAAAGCAGCTAACATTCTCCTTTCCTTTCCTCCCCCACAACAAACACTCTGTGAGGTGAGTGGGACTGAGAGACTTCAGAGAAGTGTGACTAGCCCAAGGTCACCCAGCAGCTGCATGTGGAGGAGCGGAGACGCGAACCCAGTTCACCAGATTACGAGATACCACTCTTAACCACTACACCACACTGGCTCTCTTAAAACGATGAATAACCATAGTTTAGAGGTCCCGGGTTTGAAGAACTCAGAGAAGCTATGAACTACGCCGAGCAGGGCACACAAGATGAACAGGTCATAGTGGAGAGTTTTGACCAAACGTGATCCACCTGGAGGAGGAACCGGCAAGCCACTCCAGTATCCTTGCCAAGAAAACTCCATGGACAAAGACAACAGGCATATAAAAGTTATGACGCTGGAAGATGAGCCCCTCAGGTCGGAAGGCGTCCAACATGCTACTGGGGAAGAGCGGAGGGCAAGTACAAGTAGATCCAGAGCTGATGAAGTGGCTGGGCCAAAGCCGAAAGGACGCTCAGTTGCGGATATGCCTGGAAGCGAAAGGAAAGTCCAATGCTGTAAAGAAAAATATTGCATAGGAACCTGGAATGTAAGAACCATGAACCTGGGTAAGTTGGAGGTGGTCAAAAATGAGATGGCAAGAATAAATATTGACATCCTGGGCATCAGTGAACTAAAATGGACGGGAATGGGCGAATTCAGTTCGGATGACCATCACATCTACTACTGTGGGCAAGAAACCCGTAAAAGAAATGGAGTGGCCCTCATAGTCAACAAAAGAGTGGCGAAAGCTGTACTGGGATGCAATCTCAAAAATGATAGAATGATCTCGATACGAATCCAAGGCAGACCTTTTAACATCACAGTAATCCAAGTTTATGCACCAACCACTGGTGCTGAAGAAACTGAAATAGACCAATTCTATGAAGACTTACAAGACCTTATAGAAGTGACACCAAAGAAGGATGTTCTTCTCATTATAGGGGATTGGAATGCTAAAGTAGGGAATCAAGAGATAAAAGGAACAACTGGCAAGTTTGGCCTTGGAGATCAAAACGAAGCAGGGCAAAGGCTAATAGAGTTCTGTCAAGAGAACAAGCTGGTCATCACAAACACGCTTTTCCAACAACACAAGAGACGACTCTACACATGGACATCACCAGATGGGCAGTATCGAAATCAGATTGATTATATTCTCTGCAGCCAAAGATGGAGAAGCTCTATACAGTCAGCAAAAACAAGACCTGGAGCTGACTGTGGCTCAGATCATCAGCTTCTTATAGCAAAATTCAAGCTTAAACTGAAGAAAGTAGGAAAAACCACTGGGCCGCTAAGATACAATCTAAGTCAAATCCCTTATGAATACACAGTGGAAGTGACGAACAGGTTTAAGGATTTAGATTCGGTGGACAGAGTGCCTGAAGAACTATAGATGGAGGCTCGTAACATTGTACAGGAGGCAGCAACGAAAACCATCCCAATGAAAAGGAAATGCAAGAAAGCAAAGTGGCTGTCCAACGAGGCCTTACAAATAGCGGAGGAGAGAAGGCAAGCAAAATGCAAGGGAGATAGTGAAAGATACAGGAAATTGAATGCAGATTTCCAAAGAATAGCAAGGAGAGACAAGAAGGCCTTCTTAAACAAGCAATGCAAACAAATAGAGGAAAACAACAGAATAGGAAGAACCAGAGATCTGTTCAAGAAAATTGGAGATATGAAAGGAACATTTCGTAAAAAGATTACCATAATAAAGGACAAAAGTGGTAAGGACCTAACAGAAGCAGAAGACATCAAGAAGAGGAATACACAGAGGAATTATACCAGAAAGATATGGATGTCTCGTACACCCCAGGTAGTGTGGTTGCTGACCTTGAGCCAGACATCCTGGAGAGTGAAGTCAAATGGGCCTTAGAAAGCACTGCAAATAACAAGGCCAGTGGAAGTGATGGTATTCCAGCTGAACTATTTAAAATATTAAAAGATGATGCTGTTAAGGTGCTACACTCAATATGCCAGCAAATTTGGAAAACTCAGCAGTGGCCAGAAGATTGGAGAAGATCAGTCTACATCCCAATCCCAAAGAAGGGCAGTGCCAAAGAATGCTCCAACTACCGCACAATTGCACTCATTTCACACGCTAGCAAGGTTATGCTTAAAATTCTACAAGGAAGGCTCAAACAGTATGTGGATCGAGAACTCCCAGAAGTGCAAGCTGGATTTAGAAGAGGCAGAGGAACCAGAGACCAAATTGCAAACATGCGCTGGATTATGGAGAAAGCTAGAGAGTTCCAGAAAGACATCTACTTCTGCTTCATTGACTATGCAAAAGCCTTTGACTGTGTCGACCACAGCAAACTATGGCAAGTTCTTAAAGAAATGGGAGTGCCTGATCACCTCATCTGTCTCCTGAGAAATCTCTATGTGGGACAAGAAGCTACAGTTAGAACTGGATATGGAACAACTGATTGGTTCAAAATTGGGAAAGGCGTACGACAAGGCTGTATTTTGTCTCCCTGCTTATTTAATTTATACGCAGAATACATCATGCGAAAGGCTGGGCTGGATGAATCCCAAGCCGGAATTAAGATTGCCGGAAGAAATATCAACAACCTCAGATATGCAGATGACACAACCTTGATGGCAGAAAGTGAGGAGGAATTAAAGAACCTTTTAATGAGGGTGAAAGAGGAGAGCGCAAAATATGGTCTGAGGCTCAGCATCAAAAAAACGAAGATCATGGCCACTGGTCCCATCACCTCCTGGCAAATAGAAGGGGAAGAAATGGAGGCAGTGAGAGATTTTACTTTCTTGGGCTCCATGATCACTGCAGATGGTGACAGCAGCCACGAAATTAAAAGACGCCTGCTTCTTGGGAGAAGGGCAATGACAGGCCTAGACAGCATCTTGAGAAGTAGAGACGTCACCTTGCCAACAAAGGTCCGTATAGTTAAAGCCATGGTTTTCCCAGTAGTGATGTATGGAAGTGAGACTGGACCATAAAGAAGGCTGATCGCCGAAGAATTGATGCTTTTGAATTATGGTGCTGGAGAAGACTCTTGAGAGTCCCATGGACTGCAAGAAGATCAAACGCATCCATTCTTAATGAAATCAGCCCTGAGTGCTCACTGGAAGGACAGATCGTGAAGCTGAGGCTCCAGTACTTTGGCCACCTCATGAGAAGAGAAGACTCCCTGGAGAAGACACTGATGCTGGGAAAGATGGAGGGCACAAGGAGAAGGGGGCGACAGAGGATGAGATGGTTGGATAGTGTTCTCGAAGCCACAAACATGAGTCTGACCAAACTGCGGGAGGTAGTGGAGGACAGAGGTGCCTGGCGTGCTCTGGTCCATGGGGTCACGAAGAGTCGGACACGACTAAACGACTAAACAACAACAACAACAAAGAGGTCCCGGGCCCTAAGGAAGTCAGACTATCCTCCACCTGGGCCAGGGCCTTTTCAGTGATGGCTCCGACCTTCTGATACTATATAACTGTAGAGGTGGAAGGGACCCTGAGGATCATCTAGCCCAACCCCCTGTAATGCAGGAATATGCAGTTGACCCACACAGGAATCAAACCTGTGACCTTGGCATTATCAGCACCACGCTCTAACCAACTGAGCCACTGGTGGAATGCTCTGTCCCAGGAGACTAGGGCCCTTCAGGATTTAAACTCCTTCCGTCAGGTCTGTAAGACAGATCTATTCTGCCTGGCCTTTAATTTGAATTCAGCCTGATCTTTTATTTCCCTTCTCTTCCCTCCCCCTCCCCTTTTATGAAGATCACCCACTCTGAGACCCCACAGCTAATTCTCCCCTGGCCTCCTTGCTGGCCCAAATAGGACCAATTCAGCCAGCTAGCCCTGGGGATTATCTAATTGATTTTTTATTTTTACTGTTATTCATGTTTTTATACTGTATTTTATGCTGCTTTTATAATTGTTTTAAAGTGTTTTAAATTTGTTGTTAGCCACCCTGAGCCCGGTTTTTGAACCGGGAAGGGTGCGGTATAAATAAATTATTAAATTATTATTATTATTATTAGGAAGGAGTGACTCCCTAATGATGGTTGTCGCAAAAGAAAAGTCCCCCCCGCCTTATCCCTCCAGGTTAGGGCTGCCAGAATTTCCCAGAAATAGACAGGATTTGCCCGTAAAAAATGGTGTCTGGGCTAAGGTTACCAGATTTTTTCCAATGAATCTGGGGACACTTTTCAACTTCAATGGATTCTGTATGGGGACTGATATGCAAATCTGGGGACTGTCCCCGGGAAACAGGGACGTACGGTAACCTTAGTCTGGGCAGTATTTTCAGAAAGCGCCTAAAATATCTGGGAAAAACCATATGACTGCCCATATTGGAAGGTTTTTTGTTTTTTGTTTGGTACAAAGAAAACTTTTTTGTCCAGATTTTCTCTTATTGGATGCTGGACTGGATGGGCCATTGGCGTGATCCAGCAAACTCTTCTTACATTCTTAAAGTGGCTAATATAAATACTTGTAACAGTCTCCTTATCGGAGCAATCTTTCACAAAGCTATCATTCAAGTCACAGGTATGAAGTAGAGAAGTCAGAAAATTCTGACGAAAAGAAAATGGAAGCAAAAATTATCAATTTTCACTTATATGCCCCATGTGCAGAACAGAAACCAATCACAATAATTCAGTCGGTATTCACTCTTGTTGCTTTCAGTCTGCAAATAGTACACAATTGATTGTGGGGTTTTTCACCCTATCTGCATTAAGTTTCTATTGCATTGAAATCACTGGGGTGGAATGACATAACGGCAATGTAATTTACATGAATAATTATGTCAATTACATAAGTTGCACAAATTAGCCGCATTCGGTGGAGAGATGAGTAACATAGCTTTTTGTGGGAGATGAACTGTAGCGGTATGGAAACAGTGCTGCATGGGACAAATGAAGGATGCAATGAAAAATAATGTCTTCTTGCATCCCGAGTCTGAAGGCAAATGATTCTGCATTATTGTGGAAGTTAAGCAGATCTAGATCTAATCAGCCCCTGAACTGGAGAATGCTTGGCTATAAATGCTTAGAAGACATGCTGAATATTATTAGTAAAGGTAAAGGTACCCCTGCCCGTATGGGCCAGTCTTGACAGACTCTAGGGTTGTGCGCTCATCTCACTCTAGAGGCCGGGAGCCAGCGCTGTCCGCAGACACTTCCGGGTCATGTGGCCAGCGTGACAAGCTGCATCTGGCGAGCCAGCGCAGCACGCGGAACACTGTTTACCTTCCCGCTAGTAAGTGGTCCCTATTTATCTACTTGCACCCGAGGGTGCTTTCGAACTGCTAGGTTGGCAGGCGCTGGGACCAAGCGACGGGAGCGCACCCCGCCGCGGGGATTCAAACCGCCGACCTTTCGATCGGCAAGTCCTAGGCGCTGAGGCTTTTACCCACAGCGCCACCCGCATCCTTGAATATTATTATACAGCACATTTTAAAAAGTAGCCAAGCAGTTTGCAGCATAAATTAAAACATCTTAAGAAAAAAAGGAAGAAAACCCAGAAAATTTCCACAGTCTATAAAACACAAATGACAACTAAACAAAGCATCATCTTTAGCATAAAAAATATATATGGAAAAATCTGCTACCAAATTACAAGGAAAATTCAGATGACACATGGCCGTGCAACCTCTGTTTAAAAACTTCAAATGAAGGAGAGTCCACCACTTTTCAAGGAAGTCCACTGCACAGTCAAACAAATCTCTGGACTGATCCACACTTACTTTTCCTTCATTCGTTCCAGGCATACTCCATGATTTAAAACTCTGTTTCCAAGTGCCTGCCCCCCCAAGCTTTCCCTGTGGGAACTGCACTTTAAAGCTCAATTTGGAAAAGCCAAATTGACGTTTGCTTCGATTCAGACACAGAACATTAAAGCACCGACCTCTTCCTGGAAAATGTAAGTGTGGATAAGCCGTTACTGTCAGGACATTCTTCCTATTGTTCAGTTGGAATTGTTAGGGAAATTCCCTGTTTTCGGTGGTGGCTTGTGGCTGTGGCTCGCAGGGTCAGGTTGCCACTGTGAGCCCCCTCGACCACTCTCTCCACTCGTCTTTTGGCAGTGTTTTTCAGAGGGGCGGGAGATTGGCGCTTCTGCTGGACCCCTCGACGTCCCACAGACCCTCGTGGGACTTTCGGGGGGGGGTGCCTAGCCCAGACACTCTCCCCTCTTACCCCTGCAACCTTGGTCCAATCAAAGCAATCAGCTCTGTACCACCATTTCCAATCGGCAGGAAACCGCAAGACTTCTTTCTTGTAATTCTAATCCATTGGTTTGGGTCCTATGCTCTGGGACAGCAGGAGACAAACTTGCTCCATCTTCCATGTGGCAGCCCTTCAGATATTTGAAGATGGCTATCTGATAACCTGTTGTCTTTGTCCATGGAGTTTTCTTGGCAAGCATACTGGAGTGGCTTGCCGGTTCCTCCTCCAGGTGGATCACGTTTGGTCAAAACTCTCCACTATGACCTACTCATCTTGTGTGCCCTGCTCGGCGTAGTTCATAGCTTCTCTGAGTTCTTCAAGCCCCTTCGCCACGGCAAGGCAGTGATCCATGAAGGGGATCTCCTGTCTCCTGAGAAATCTCTATGTGGGACAAGAAGCTACAGTTAGAACTGGATATGGAACAACTGTTTGGTTCAAAATTGGGAAAGGAGTACGACAAGGCTGTATTTATCTCCCTGCTTATTTAATTTATATGCAGAATACATCATGCGAAAGGCTGGGCTGGATGAATCCCAAGCTGGAATTAAGATTGCCGGAAGAAATATCAACAACCTCAGATATGCAGATGACACAACCTTGATGGCAGAAAGTGAGGAGGAATTAAAGAACCTTTTAATGAGGGTGAAAGAGGAGAGTGCAAAATATGGTCTGAAGCTCAGCATCAAAAAAACGAAGATCATGGCCACTGGTCCCATCACCTCCTGGCAAATAGAAGGGGAAGAAATGGAGGCAGTGAGGGATTTTACTTTCTTGGGCTCCATGATCACTGCAGATGGTGACAGCAGCCACGAAATTAAAAGACGCCTGCTTCTTGGGAGAAGGGCAATGACAGGCCTAGATAGCATCTTGAGAAGTAGAGACGTCACCTTGACAACAAAGGTCCGTATAGTTAAAGCCATGGTTTTCCCAGTAGTGATGTATGGAAGTAAGAGCTGGACCATAAAGAAGGCTGATCACCGAAGAATTGATGCTTTTGAATTATGGTGCTGGAGAAGACTCTTGAGAGTCCCATGGACTGCAAGAAGATCAAACGCATCCATTCTTAAGGAAATCAGCCCTGAGTGCTCACTGGAAGGACAGATCGTGAAGCTGAGGCTCCAGTACTTTGGCCACCTCAGGAGAAGAGAAGACTCCCTGGAGAAGACACTGATGCTGGGAAAGATGGAGGGCACAAAGAGAAGGGGGCGACAGAGGACGAGATGGTTGGATAGTGTTTTCGAGGTTACCAGCATGAGTTTGACCAAACTGCGGGAGGTAGTGGAGGACAGAGGTGCCTGGCATGCTCTGGTCCATGGGGTCACGAAGAGTCGGACACGACTAAACGACTAAACAACAACAACAATCTGATAACCTCTCAATCGTCTCTTCTCTGTGTGTGTCCATATGCTCCGCTGAAGCTCCTGGTCAAATTTTGAGGATGGGAAGGACTGACAGGGTCCAGGAGGCACTATTTTTCAAGTCCAAATATGATGATGATGATGGTAATAATAATAATAATTTATTTATACCCCACCCATCTGGCTGGGTTTCCCCAGCCACTCTGGGCAGCTTCCAACAAAACACTAAAATACAATAACCTATTAAACATTAAAAGCTTCCCTAAATAGGGCTGCCTTTAGATGTCTTCTAAAAGTCTGGTAGTTGTTCTTCTCTTTGACATCTGGTGGGAGGGCGTTCCATAGGGCGGGTGCCACTACTGAGAAGGCCCTCTGCCTGGTTCCCTGTAACTTAGCTTCTTGCAGCGAGGGAACCGCCAGAAGGCCCTTGCTGCTGGACCTCAGTGTCCGGGCAGAACGATGGAGGTGGAGACGCTCCTTCAGGACCGATATGATATGAACTGTTTGTTTGTTTGTTTGTTTAGCTCATGTCCTTTCCAGATTAAGGTACACTTTGTAGAGCTCACTCATCTCTAATTATCATAGAGATTTCTCAGGTAAAAAGAACGGAGGAGAACACCCTAAACACCCCACAGTTTCAACATATGGTTATTGATTCTAGGAAACTTCCCTGTCTTTGTGACTGCATGATCTAAGCCATTAAAATGACTTTGAATTGCTGACAGGGAAACATGTTGCTTGGATGTAATGGAGTCGACAGATTGTTCATCCATTTTGATGTCTGAGGAAGGGTTAAAGCTCTTTGTTGATTTCAGCTAAGCACATCAAAATGGAAACTGATTAGAAGCAAATTTCAATGTTCAATATTTAATAAGCTCAATTCAAAAATTAAATGAAGCATCCGTGCTTCATTAAAAAAAAAAATACGCAAAGGAAATGTTCTCATTTCCTAACTGACATAATTCTCTAAGTAAAGGAAGGGGGATTTGAGTCCCTTCTGAAATTGTTGTAGGACTCCAGTTCCCATCATCCCTGACCACCAACCGCCAGGCTAATGGAGCTCAGAATGACCTTAACAGATTGGAGAACTGGGCACAAGCTAACAAAATGAATTTCAGTAGGGACAAATGTAAGGTTCTGCACATGCACAAATATAGGATGGGGGACACTTGGCTTACTAGCAGTACATGTGAAAAGGATCTCAGGGTCTTGGTTGACCACAAGCTTTACATGAGTCAACAGTGTGATGCAGCAGCAAAAAAAGCTAATGCTATTCTAGGCTGCATCAACAGAAGTATAGTGTCCAGATCAAGAGAAGGAATAGTACTATTCTGCCTTAGTCAGACCACACTTGGAATACTGTGTCCAATTTTGGGCACCACGGTTTAAGAAGGATGTTGATGAGCTGGAATGTGTGCAGAGGAGGGAGACCAAGATGATTAAGGGTCTGGAACCTAAGCCTTATGAGGAGCGCTTGAAGGAGCTGTGTAGGTTTAGCCTGGAAAAGATGAGACTGAGAAGAGATATTAGAGACATCTTCAAATATTTTAGGGGCTGTCACATGGAGGAGGGAGCATGCTTGTTTTCTCCTGCTCTGGAGAATAGGACTTGAACCAATGGCTTCAAGCTGCAAGAAAGGAGATTCCAACTAAACATTCAGAAAAACTTTCTGACAGCAAGAGCTGTTCAGCAGTAGAACAGACTCCCATGAGAGGTGGTGTAATCTTCTACCTTGAAGGTTTTTAAGCAGAGGTTGGATGGCCATCTGTCACAGATGCTTTAGTTGAGATTCCTGCATTGTAGGGGGTTGGACTAGATGACCCTTGGGTCCCTTCCAACTCTAAGATTATATGATTCTGGAGAGCCACAGGTTCTCCACACCTACTCTAAACCTTGCATATTTTCTAAGTCACATATGCTGAGTTCTATTGATCTACAACCTCAGCATTTAAGGTGAAGGTACTACTAAGCTGACTGTCTTGGTCTTCTCCTAACCTTTACGTAGGGATGGGTTTATAGGTCCATTTTTAAAAAAAAGATATTTATTAAGATTTTCAATTTTTTATACAAACAAAAAGCAAACAAAAAAATTTAAAAAAGACATATAGTTCATAATACAATCTTTTCAGTAACATATTTCTCTGACCTCATACCTCCCCTTCTTGTATTCCCTTTCAAATTATTTGTTCAGCAAATCCTTAACTTAAAGCATTACAGCTTATAATATCACCTTATTTTCTATCCAAACCCTTTTTTTTCATCCATGTTCCTTTATATCATTACAGCTAGAAACCACTCAATTTCAATCCAACATCATTCAACATTCCTTAATTTTACAATATTTCTGTAAATAGTCCTTAAATTTTCCAGTCTTCTTCTGCCGACTCTTCTCCCTGGTCACGGATTCTGCTTGTCATTTCTGCCAATCCGTTTATAGGTCCATTTTTGTTTCTCTTAGTTTCTTATTTTTTATCAACTTAAGTTTGGTTTCTCACAACTCCACATGGGTTTGCAAATGCCTTTTTAAAAAAATCCTCCTCAAAATTATTCAGCATTTCCATATAACTCTGTTCTAATTTTTGTAAACAATTTTGTCTAATAAACTTTTTTTGCAATTTCCCGAAATATAATGCACATATGTATGATATTTCCACTACTATCAAGTTGTCTATGCATTTTTGTATAAGATGCCTGGCTGGAATACTGCATTGCAAAATTCAGAGAAGCACCACATTTCAAAGGATGGCCTTGTATTGCTTCAGAAAGTGTGAATTATGTTAAGTTCAGCTTTAAATGTGAGCTCAGTTTAATTTAACTCCCATCCTTACCTTTATGTACTGCAATTTGTATATGTTCTAAATGGCTTTAGAGTGATAGAATGGAAAGGAGAAACATAGGCACAAATTCTTAAACAAACAAAGAAGAGTGACTAGTGGGGTGCCACAGGGATCTGTCTTGGGCCCAGTCTTATTCAACATCTTTATCAACGACTTGGATGATGGACTCAAGGGCATCCTGATCAAATTTGTAGATGACACCAAACTGGGAGGGGTGGCTAACACCCCAGAGGACAGGATCACACTTCAAAACGACCTTGACAGATTGGAAAACTGGGCCAAAACAAACAAGATGAATTTTAACAGGGAGAAATGTAAAGTATTGCACTTGGGCAAAAAAATGAGAGGCACAAATACAAGATGGGTGACACCTGGCTTGAGAGCAGTACATGTGAAAAGGATCTAGGAGTCTTGGTTGACCACAAACTTGACATGAGCCAACAGTGTGACGCGGCAGCTAAAAAAGCCAATGCAATTCTGGGCTGCATCAATAGGAGTATAGCATCTAGATCAAGGGAAGTAATAGTGCCACTGTATTCTGCTCTGGTCAGACCTCACCTGGAGTACTGTGTCCAGTTCTGGGCACCACAGTTCAAGAAGGACACTGACAAACTGGAACGTGTCCAGAGGAGGGCAACCAAAATGGTCAAAGGTCTGGAAATGATGCCTTATGAGGAACGGCTAAGGGAGCTGGGCATGTTTAGCCTGGAGAAGAGGAGGTTAAGGGGTGATATGATAGCCATGTTCAAATATATAAAAGGATGTCACATACAGGAGGGAGAAAGGTTGTTTTCTGCTGCTCCAGAGAAGCGGACACGGAGTAATGGATCCAAACTTCAGGAAAGAAGATTCCACCTAAACATTAGGAAGAACTTCCTGACAGTAAGAGCTGTTCGACAGTGGAATTTGCTGCCAAGGAGTGTGGTGGAGTCTCCTTCTTTGGAGGTCTTTAAGCAGAGGCTTGACAACCATATGTCAGGAGTGCTCTGATGGTGTTTCCTGCTTGGCAGGGGGTTGGACTCGATGGCCCTTGTGGTCTCTTCCAACTCTATGATTCTATGATTCTAAATATAAACCTGGGACCCAGGTTTTGTTCTTAATCTCTATATGATTTCTCTTCCACAAAACCTTCAGTTCCCTTGTTTTGCTTGCTCTTTACTGTAGTGCATCAAATCTACTGTATATTCAGCATATCAAGTGCCCAAATACATAATCACCTCAATCACTGCAACAGTCATATAATATAAGGACAGAATTATAATCCTCATGTTGCAGATTTGAGTCGGGGGGGGGGGTTGAAGAATGAGAGACTAACTAGTGGGTTTGCAAGTATGATAAGACAGCTCACATGCTCAAGTGTTCACAGTGAGTTTTAATTTCATGGAATGTTGCAAGATCACAAACATGCTATTAAGGGAGTTTGGCCACCTCATGAGAAGAGAAGACTCCCTGGAAAAGACCCTGATGTTGGGGAAGATGGAGGGCACAAGGAGAAGGGGACGACAGAGGATGAGATGGTTGGATGGTGTTCTTGAAGCTACCAGCATGAGTTTGATCAACCTGCGAGAGGCAGTGGAGGACAGAAGTGCCTGGCGTGCTCTGGTCCATGGGGTCACAAAGAGTCGGACACGACTAAACGACTAAACAACAACAACAAAAAGAGTACCAATGTTTACTTTCAAACTCCCTGTTTGGTAAAGTTATTATTCTGGCTGCATTGCTTAATTTATGAATTGCCTTTTACATATGCCTCAGGGTGAGTTACAGGCAAACAATTAAAACAGCTTAAAACACTTTTAAAAACAGTGTGAAATCTAGTTGTGATCTAAGCCTCTGTATATTATCCTGGAATTAACCACCAATCTCTGTTGAGCCTTACTTCCAAATAAAAACACCTAGGATCAGGCTGCATGCATATCTATTTAGGAAAGAATCAATGATGGTAGGTTTTGTCTTGCTTGAAGGGCAGATGAGATATATTCACATATCCAACGTTACTTTTTGATTTTGCTTCAGGTTGAATATATTATAGACATAATGTAGCTCCTTAGGGAAATGTCAACTCAGTTCACAACACAGTGAGAACAAACTGAAGTAAATATCCTCTTGTGCACATATCATTCCCATAATGATTACCTCTAATTCCTGGGTTGCTCCCACACAAGTCCAGTGAAGAATTCTGCAATATATTTAGAACAAACGGCCAAACTAATTGTAAATAATGTGGTTACAGAACAGTTCAAGATAGAAAAAGGGACACGACAGGGATGCCCAATTTCCCCTCTGCTTTTTATATCGGTCCTGGAGGTTTTGCTGAACATGATTAGAAGGGACCGGATGGTTAAAGGTATACAGGTCGGAGCTAAACAGTTCAAATTAAGAGCATTTGCAGATGATCTAGTTTTGACACTACAGGAGCCAGAATCTAGTACTAAAAGAATTTTAGAATTAATTCAAGAATTTGGTCAGGTTGCAGGGTTTAAATTGAATAAGTTAAAAACCAAGGTCCTTGAGAAAAACTTAACACCGATTGAGAGAGAGAAGTTTCAGAATGAAACAGGTCTGACTGTGGTTAAGAAAGTGAAATATTTGGGGATTAATATGACAGCTAAAAATGGGAATTTGTTTAAAGATAATTATGAAAAATATTGGGCTGAAGTGAAAAAAGATTTAGAAATTTGGTCGAATTTGAAGCTTTCCTTGTTGGGTCGAATTGCAGCTATAAAGATGAATGTATTGCCTAGAATGTTGTTTTTGTTTCAAACTTTGCAAATTTTGGACAAAATGGACTGTTTCAAGAAGTGGCAGAAAGACATTTCTAAATTTGTCTGGCAGGGCAAGAAGCCTAGAATAAAATTTAAGATACTAACTGATATAAAGGAAAGAGGTGGATTTGCTCTGCCAGACTTTAAACTCTATTATGAATCAGCAGCATTCTGCTGGTTGAAAGACTGGCTGCTTCTTGAGAACACAGACATTTTGGATCTTGAAGGTTTTAACAATGTATTTGGGTGGCATGCATATTTGTGGTACGACAAGGTTAAAGCACACAAAGCTTTCAAAAACCATATTGTCAGGAGAGCACTGTTTAATGTTTGGACTAGATATAAGGATCTATTGGAAAATAAAACTCCAAGGTGGTTGTCACCAATGGAGGCTAAGGCTCAGAGAAAACTTAACATGGAGGCCAAATGGCCAAAATACTGGGAAATTTTGGAACAAGAAGGGGACAGACTGAAATTGCAGAGTTTTGAGAAACTGAAAGATAAAGTGCAAGATTGGCTTCATTATTACCAGATAATGGAGGTTTACAACTTAGACAAGAAAGTTGGTTTCCAGGTGGAAAAATCTAAATTGGAAACAGAATTGTTAGAATCCAAAACTAAGACTTTGTCAAAAATGTATAACTTGCTGTTGAAATGGAATACTCAGGATGAAATGGTTAAATCTGTAATGATTAAATGGGCACAAGACGTTGGACATAATATTATGTTTGCTGACTGGGAACAGTTGTGGACCACCGGGATTAAATTTACGGCATGTAATGCCTTAAGAGAGAATATTATGAAAATGATATACAGGTGGTACATGACCCCAGTCAAGCTTGCAAAAATCTACCATTTGCCCGACAATAAATGTTGGAAATGTAAGGAAAATGAAGGTACATTCTTTCACCTTTGGTGGACGTGCCCCAGGATTAAGGCTTTCTGGAAAATGATATATAATGAATTGAAAAAGGTATTTAAATATACCTTCTTGAAGAAACCAGAGGCCTTTCTCTTGGGCATGTCCGGCCAAGTGGTGCCAAAGAAAGATAGAACTTTTTTCATGTATGCTACAACAGCAGCAAGAATACTCATTGCAAAGTATTGGAAGACGCAAGATCTACCTACTCTGGAAGAATGGCAGATGAAACTGATTGACTGTATGGGACTGGCAGAAATGACGAGCAGAATCCGTGACCAGGGAGAAGAGTCGGCAGAAGAAGACTGGAAAAAATTTAAGGACTACTTACAGAAATATTGTAAAATTAAGGAAAGCTGAATGGTGCTGGATTGAAATTGAGTGGTTTCTAGCTGTAATGATATAAAGGAACATGGATGGGAAAAAAAGGGTTTGGAAAATAAGGTGATATTATAAGCTGTAATGCTTTAAATTAAGGATTTGCTGAACAAATAATCTGAAATGGAATACAAGAAGGGGAGGTATGAGGAGGCCAGAGAAATTTGTTATTGAAAAGTATGCTTTATGAACTATATGTGTTTTGTTTTTTAATCTTTTTGTTTGTTTTTTCTTTATTTGCATAAAAAATTGGAAAATTTAATAAATATCTTAAAAAAAAAAAGAATTCTGCATATGTATTTCAGTGTCCTCAAGCAGTGAAAAACCATACACGGAACTGACCACATGAGCAGTAGCGGATCAAGAAAGGTACTACCAAGCCCCAAAGGAAGCCAGTAATGAGCAAAGGCTAGGAAGCTATTAGAGGCAAGAAGGCTTCCTTCAGAAAACAGAAGACTTGCCCAATTGGGGATAAAGAAAAGGAACACAAACTTCGGGGGGGGGGAGCACAAGGGAACAATAATAAATGGCTGCAAAAAAAAAAATCATTTGAGGAGCATATTGCTAAAAAAAATCATTCTAAATTAAAACATTATTTAAATACATCAGAAACAAAAATTAGGAAGACAGGTGGTCCTTTGGTGAGGAAGGGAAAGGAGTGCTAATGAAGGGAGATTTTTTCATGGCGTTTCAGTGGTCACTAATCCTGATGACTATGTTCTGCCCCCACTGCTGGAGACAGTATGCTTCTGAATTCCAGGGGGAAGGAGAGCTGTTGAACTCAGGTTCTGCTTCTGAGCTTCCCAAAGACATCTGGTTGGCCACTCTGCTGGACTAGTAGGGTCACTGGCCTGATCCAGCCTTGTCCTGCAGGGCCCTTCCCAAGAAGAAGAAGAGGAGGAGGAGTTTGGATTTGATATCCCACTTTATCACTACTCTGTTGTTGTTTAGTCGTGTCCAACTCTTCGTGACCCCATGGACCAGAGCACGCCAAGCACTCCTGTCTTCCACTGCCTCCCGCAGTTTGGTCAAACTCATGCTGGTGACCCTACTGGAATTCAGAAGCATACTGTCTCCAGCAGTGGGGGCAGAACATAGTCATCAGGATTAGTGACCACTGAAACTCCATGAATTTGCCTATTCCTCATTTAAAGCCATTCACACTGGAATACCCTCTGGAATACCTCTGAATGACCCACTTGTCATGTTATCGTGGTAAGGGGAGAATAAATGAGTGGAGGAAATAGGATTCCACGTTAAAGAAAGCCACACATTTATGTAGATGCAACTAAAATTCAAGCCTTTTATCATCCCTATGCTGTGGTTTGGGCTTGCGTTTTCTTTCTATTCATAAGACTTTGGACCCCGAGCAAAAATGAATGAGAAATGATTGATTTCTCTGAATATTTTCTTTCTCTTTCTTCTTCAAGCAAGACAAAACATATCATGGTCTTAATGGATAGTCTCTCGTTCTCTCTGTGTGTGTCTGGGCTATTGAATAAAACATAGACGGCTCGGGCGAATGTTAATAGGTTATTTAATCCATGGAGTTTGGACGCGCAACTGCTAACATGTTGGCTTTCATTTACAACACTATTTGGCATTTTAGGTATCCTAAGAAATGAACACCTGGCATTAATAACTTCTCAGTATTAGAAAACACACACACACAATGGAACTACAGCTCATTGTAGGTGGCAGCTGTGTCGCTAAATAGGAGAGAAAGGAAGAGACTTCTCCAGAATGATACCAGCTAGATTAATTCTCAGCAATGCTGGACCTGCTTTCATTCAACCTGCATAATGCATTGCCTTGCAACAATAAGTTGCTTTTGTGCAACTTTTGTGCACAGTCTTCTAATATTTAGCTGCATTTGGTAAATGAATAGTCATATGAACAGGCTTCCATCTCCTTTCTTTGCTGTTAGTTTCAAGTTAATTGCAGAATTATGGCTGACTGGGGCAACAGCTCTCATTTCGGGACCAGATATTATGGTGCTGAATGTCTCAATGACAGCAGGCAGGAGGGACAACCAAGAACTCTTGTGCTCAAATCCTGCTTGCTGCTTTTCCACAGCCATCTGGTTGGCCACTGTGAGAACAGAATGCTTGACTCAATGGGCCATTGGCCTGATCCAGGAGGGACTTATGGTCTTATAAAAATGTAGGAAGCTTCCTTAATAATCAGACCATGTTGCATGGTGGTTTATACTGATTGGAACTGGTTCTAATGACCATTAATGTACCATGGGATGAATTTGGGCTTTTGGCAAATGTCATGATTTTAGTTTTCTGATAGTTAAGTTTAATTTGCCCTCCAAGGGATGCGGGTAGCGCTGTGGGTTAAACCACAGAGCCTAGGACTTGCCGATCAGAAGGTCGGCGGTTCGAATCCCCACGACGGGATGAGCTCCCGTTACTCGGTCCCTGCTCCTGCCAACCTAGCAGTTCGAAAGCATATCAAAGTGCAAGTAGATAAATAGGTACTGCTCCGGCGGGAAGGTAAATGGCGTTTCCATGCGTTGCTCTGGTTTGCCAGAAGTGGCTTAGTCATGCTGGCCACATGACCCGGAAGCTGTCTGCAGACAAACGCCGGCTCCCTCGGCCAATAAAGTGAGATGAGCGCTGCAACCCCAGAGTCAGCCACGACTGGACCTAATGGGTAGGGGTCCCTTTACCTTTACCTTTACAATATATTGCTAATGCTTTCATAGCTCTTCTAAGACCTATGGGTATTCTTGAAGGAATTGCTGCATCATCTGCATGCTGTACAGACCCTACAAGTTCTAGTTACAGGTAGGTAGCCATGGTGGTCTGCTGTAGTCGAAACAAAATAAAAAAAAAATCCTTCCAGTAGCACCTTTAGAGACCAACTAAGTTTGTCATTGGTAAGAGCTTTTGTCTGCATGCACACTTCTTCAGATATCTGGTATCTGGTATCTGAAGAAGTGTGCATGCACAAGAAAGCTCATACCAATGACAAACTTAGTTGGTCTCTAAGGTGCTACTGGAAAGACCCTGCAAGTGTCCCTATTTTCCAGGGACAGTCGCGGATTTGCATAAGCCATCCCAGTTTCTGATTTGATCCTGGAATGTCCCACTTTTCCTTAGGATGTCCCTATTTCCATTGGAGAAATGTGGGAAGGCATGGAGTTATCTGACCCCTGAACCATCTGAAGGCAGTCCCGTAGGGGGAAGTTTTTAAATGTTTGATACTTTATTATGTTTTTATATATGTTGGAAGCCACCCAAAGTGGCTGGGGCAACCCAGCCAGATGGGCGGGGTATAAATAGTAAAATTATTATTATGGAATAGGACGTCCCTGTTTTCATTGGAAAAAATGTTGGAGGGTATGTATACAGCGTCTGCATCCAGACAAAGTAAGATTCCAATATCTATCAGTCACAGCCAAGGATAATGGGAGTTGTAGTCCAGAAACATCTCTGGTACAGGACAAGTATCAGATTTCAAGATACAGTTGGGTTTAGTGACCATTCTGGCTGTCCTAGCAAAAGAGTTGAAAAGGGGATTAGAAAGTGGTTATAAAATTGTGAGAGAAACATTACCAGCACCATGCAGCTGCTCAGAAATCTGGATAAGCAGGTGTGTTTTTTCTCCTGCACTTGCCACGTGGCCACAGATGGCCACTTCATGGAGTAAAGGTTACCATGCAATAAATCTCCATCCTGTAGTGATCTCTTTGGAGAAGGAATTGACTTCAGAGGCATCTTCTTCCATTTTGAAGCCATCTATGTATATCTATCATACTTAAAAGGCACTAGTGAGAAGGCCCAGGCTATGATTACCTAATTAACATATGCAAATGCATGTAACTTGCATAAACAGGGCTCCTGGGGGAATTTCTATTAGGAGGATGAACTGCATAGAGGGTGACAGTCTTTTTAGTGTCATTAGGGTAAATGAGGTGGTAATGGGCTGTGCAGATGATGGTAAAGTCAATAATTTATTTCGCACTTCTCACTGGGGTGGCTTTTACAAACAGCCAGGATCCTTAATTGAAATGTAAATGCATGATAAATTAGGAAGAATGCCTTGTGAAAAGTGAAATAAAGGGAAATGTAGGAGCTGAGGAACTTCCAGTAAGGATTTTAAGAGGACAAAGGACTATAGGGGAAAATGCAGGCTCTCGTTTGGTCAAAGGGATACCTTGGTTCACTTTTATATAGTCCCTGAGACCCACGATGAAAACTCCAGAAGAAAAGGCTGAATCCCACTCTTTCTGGATTCTGCTTTAACTATACTAGGAGAAAGTCTAAAATTACTTATGAATTTGGAGCACGTGTAATTTACCATGATTTTCAGTTCCTTTGAATCCCTGCCACATACTACCTTGGTAATGGGCATGTGTAATGATGATAACACTTTCTCTAATAACAGTAATATCAATGGAAAACAATCAAGTAATATATCAAGAAATATATATAAGACTTTTAATTTTTTCCCAAAAACATTCAGTTAGGATCCATAAGGTTTTCAGTGCACTTTGTCATTGCGAAACCTAACATAATCTCACCAGCATTCAGGGTAAAGGAATGTTAATAAAGGAATGCACAAATCAGCTGTAATTTAGAAAAGGGTATGTTGCCGTAACTGATGCTGAAAGACAACACCATGCCCATCAACAGCTGTGCTCATCCTGCTGCGTCTCTGGATTGAAAATATGCTTATGCCAGCCTCAAGGGACCTGGGCTGAGATGCATGTGGAAGGTGCAACAAGGATGATTCCCCAGTGACAATAATTGGAGGTGACAATTAACTCTGGACTATTTCTCCAACAAGGCTCTAGACTGTGTCTGATCCCAGCTGCTTCAAATTGCAGGTGAGGCTCATATGAATGTTTCTTCTTGTCTATCATAGGCAAAGGGCTCATCCATTCTTCCTTTTGTGCCACATTTCTGGGCTTTAAAGCTCCATATCTAAGTGTTTTGTTGGGTTTGGGGTTTTCTTTTTTTATCCCGACATTTCACCCATGTTTTACCACAGTAATCATGGTGGTTCACAGCATAAAATTACAATATAAAAACCACAACATACATAATAAATATAAGAACAAAAGCAAACCAATACCACCACCTCCAGCAAAAGGAAGTTTGGTTGAGTTCATAGAAGATCAGATGTTGTGGATAAGCTTTCTCCCCAACATCTAGTTATCCACATACAATGGATTTCTATTTTCTTCTGTTTGAAGGAATCTTCACTAATGGGTAAATGGTCCATTGTTCATTCATTTATTTGGCTCAGATCCGGCTCAATTCCATGGACTCAGACCAGCTTAAAGCAGGTGGGGGTTTTTTGTCAGTTTTCTAAATGTTAATACTCCTATACCCTAGGGGACATCAATCTAAGGGAACTGAATGGTTTAGGAAATAAAGGATGCCAAATGAAATGGAAATGGCCCTGGGAACATAAAATCTATTCTTTAAACAACAACAACAAACCACCCATACCATAACCAGTCCAAAAAGCCAATCACACAAATGATAATGCTTTTTGTGGGAATCCACCACCTCAACGTGTATTGATAAAGATGTACTGCAGAGTTAAGTGGGATGGGTGATGGCTTCTCTGGAATGTAGCCCAGAAAGTAGGGTTGGTCAGATCAGTCTGTTTCTGGCCCATACGCTGCCACATGTACTCATTCACCATTTTGTTCTGACTCGTTTTGCATTGCAGTACCCACTGCCAAGGACAAATGATGGCCTAAGAAAGGTGGAAGCCAATATGGGATTCAAGAGCAGCCTGGAGCTGAGGCAAGGCTAGTTCAGAAAAATGTACAAAGCCTAGGGAGCTGGTTCAGGACCACGGTTAGCCGAGAAGACAAATTGTCTTAGCAACCAACAGAGTTTTATAGCCTGGACTAGGTATTCAAGATGAAAGCCTTGTCCCATGAACAGAGTATCTGGCCAGTTAAAGGATTGGTACATTTTCCCTGTACCTGTTGGCTTCTTCTAGGCCAAATTATTTAAACTATGTGGGACTTCTATGGGGAAAGTGTCACAGGTTTCCTGCAAGGCGTCATGGTCCATTGACTGAGACTGTGGTGATAGAGGATTCTCTTCATGGGGCAAGATTTGGGTTCTGGTGCCAGCAGAGGCACATGGGAAGGAGCAGGAAGCAAAACCTTCTGCTCTGCCTCAGGGCTGCTATATCTGAGGATTACTGATCTGGCAGCATGATACATTTCAATCTGCATTTTAAATGGAAACCATTATTTAAACAGCCCCATCATGACATATGGCTAACCTTCAGCAGGGGCAAAACTAGACTTTAGTTCACCCTGGTCAAAAACCCAGTTTGGCACATTCCTTTTGCATTTGCATACACACACACAGAATCTGGGAGTCTCAATGGCTCCCCTCTGGAGGCTTCACCCAGGGCAACAAAAACCTGGCTAGCCCCCACCGCACCCCATAGCTACAGCTCTGCCTTCAGTCAGATGAGTTGGTCATTACACTAAACACAGATACAAGTTGTCTCTACACATGTACAAGTGTTTATATGATAGATTGTACCATGTGCACATAACACGTGAAGACCTCTGGAGTCAGAAATGAACCTGCAAAGGCATATGTCATCTGAGGCATCCAATAAAAACACTTGTCATTGGAAATTAATAGAGGAACTTTATTGGGGAAGGGTGTAAAATGGATTATATGGGAACACATACACTTATAGGGATAGGGACAGAAGTATGCAGTGCCTATTCTGTTCACAGAGGCAATAGAATGGAATGTCTGGAAAGGGAAAAGTGTAGAATGTGGGGAAAGATCAAAAGGAAAGAAGCAGTTGGTGGCAGTTGGAGCAGCAGCAGCAGCAGCTTGGGAGAGGACCAAGGAAGCATAAGAAGGAAGAACAATAGAGGGAAGACTTCAAAGAGAGAGGTCAAAAGGGAGCCAGAACATCAAAACCGGTAGGTTGGATGGAAAAGACTGTGAATTAGACTTCTCCAGCTTTCAGCAGGAAACTGAAACCATTTTCTGTGGTTTGTGGTTGGGTGGGTTCCTTTTTGTTCTATATATTCACTGTATAATGAATTTGTTGGGTTCCCTATTCATATACAGGCTCCCTTTCTGCATCCATCTTGGAATGGAAGGAGCCTGATGGAGTTGGTCTTTCAGCAGAGCAGATTATTACTGATGCAATAGAGAAATGTTTTGGGGAAGCACTTACACACAGAGGGAGGAACCCCTTATGCCAAAGGTGGCTTCCTTATTCTGGAGTAGTGGTTTTCAGGATGTGTTCTGGAGAACTGTAGGATCCCTTTAAAGGTTTTTGGAGGTTCTTTCATGCAGAGCCAATTATGATGGGTCAGCTGCTCTGAAATGCAGCTCATCTACTACATCAAACATACATTTAAATGCACATCTCCATTTGTGAATGGTGCATCACAGTGCTGGTTCGAGCTGCTGACAATTATGTGAAGCCCACCATGCTGGTTTTCCATGACTCCAGACGGCATGCCAAAGCTCTGTGGCAAATGAGTTGGACAGTTCCTTGACAAGTGTACAAAATGGGGGGGGGGAGTTTGGCAACCAGAGGACATCTGTATTGCATAGTCAAGGGAGCCATAAACCAAATATGGGAGCCAGTGTGGTGTAGTGCCTAGAGCACTGGAGTAAAGCCCACGAGACCTGAGTTCTAATCCCTACTCTGCCAAAGGGGCTCCCTGGGTGACCTCGGACCCATTTTCTTCTCCCAGCCCACCCTACCTGACGGGGTTATTGACAATTGTGATGATAGCACAGGGAGGGGGGAACTGTGAGCATCTTCTCAGGTTTCTTGCAGGGAAGGCTAGATTTAAATAAATGAATAGTAAACTAATACATGGATAGATATAATAGAACAAAACAGATGTGCAGCATGCCAGTTCCCACTGATCGTTTCTCTTTCCTCACTAGGAAGAAAAGAGGGAGAGATGTTGTTCCTCCCCTGGCTTATGCTCTGGGGCCTCATCCATCTTACCAAAGCTGGCCCAGTTTCAGCAAGAAATGTGAGTAGAGAGTGGTTCCTGCCTGATTTAGTGGCATGGTTCAGGCAGATGCATTTCAATTTTAAAACAAACAAACAGAAAATTCATTTCTAAGATATTTCAGCCTCTTCCCAAAGAGTGATGCTTCCCTTACCCAGCTTTGGGAAGCTGACTTGGGATGGTGTGTGTGTGTGTGTGTGTCAATTTTTGGCCTTGCACAGGGCAGCACTTTACCAAGGTCTTACACCTCCCTGCACCTGGTAACTGAATCACCTTTGTCTCTGCGAAGGAAGGAAAGAGAATCACCTTGTATTGGAAGTTTGAATGTTGGTGAGCTCACAAATGTGACAGTAGTCAGGGCATTGCCTATATTTTGATGCCCAATGTTTTTGAAACTTGTGGTGGTCGTGGTGATGATTGAAGTAAGTCCCCATTAGGGAGTGTCAGGGGCAGGACTTTGGGGTGGGGGACTCAGACTTGGTCCTAAGCCCATTCAGTTCAGCCACATTACTGGACCACCGGGCATAGAACCTTATTTTAAAGATTTTATTTCCCTCTCCCAGGTTTAAGCAGAGCAGCAGTTCCACTACTGAACAGGGCTTGGATCTCTTCTAACTTAACACCAGTTTAACTTACTCCAGGCTTGCTTTATGCCAGCTTCTTGTGCATGGGATTGCTCTATTAATTGTAAAAAACCTCTAATGGGTTTCCATAAGATATAAAACTCACATTAAATTTATTGACAAAAGTCAGAAGTTAAAAGCAAGTTGGCTTGAAATCAACAGTAACCTTTGCATATCTGGGCTGGCTTGTTGAAAACAGAGAAGGGAAGACGCCTGCCAGTAGGTACTGCCACATTGAAAGTTCAGTTCCTTAAACCTATTGTGACTTCTATCCATAGGAAGAATCCCTTCTTCCTTCAGCTAACAAGACTGTGCTTGGAAGAGGCATGCATCTCAAAGAAGGCGATCTCAACATCACAACCATCCTCTCCACGACATTTTTGAATGTTCCACATCAGATCCAGTCTAACTATATCATGGACTTCCTAATGTGTGTGCTGGGAGACCGTATATTTGCACGTTTCATGGTCTCCATCTTTGTGTTTGGGCTTTTGGGAAATGTTGCCATTTTCTCTTATCTCCTTTTCTATATCAAGAGGAATTCCTGGAATGCCTACATCTGGAACTTCGCCATCGCCAACTGTGGCATCTTTCTATTTTTGTGCAGTTCCTTTCTGCTGGCTTTCATTAATTATATTTTCCATTCCTGTGACGCCTTTGAGAAATTGTTCCTCTCTCTGGCCTACTTGCTTTTATACACCCAGTGTAGCTGCATGCATTTCATTGCGGGCATTGGTGTTGACTGGGTCCTCCTTCTCCTCTCTCCAAGCTGGCACAGAAGCCACCAACCAAACCTGTCTTCTCTTATATCGGCTGTCACCTCTATCATCCTGTGGCCCTTGCTGTGCCAACTGCTGTTCTTCTTCAGCCTGGGGTTCGACACGCAAACCGTTGTCATCCTCTCCTTGATCCTTTTCCTCCCTCTGGTGTCCATCTCCTTTCAGACCTTGATCGTCAACACGTGGTACAACTTGGGCCAGCAAAAGAAAATGCGTACGGAGAGAATGCTTGAGATGCTTGGATCCATCGTCACCCTGGTGCCTCTCCATCTCTTCTTCACCCAGAACTCTGACTGCGCAATCATCTCATTGTTTTTCATGCTGTATGTTTTGTTTTTGTGTTTTGCAAGGATGAGCTAAGAAGGGTTGAAGTTGGCTTGTAGTACCAAACCTACATCAAGATGAATAAAGCTTGCACACTTTTGTTTTTAAAATATGGCTGTTTGTCCCATACCTTTTTATTTAGAATATTTTCTTTCCAAAAGACAAAAAAGGAGATTCCTAAATCTTTAAATGGATAAGCATCCTATATTCATCACTAAGGCAGAGTAATTCTAAAGCTTCAGGGCTGAGAGCCAAAGGTGGTTTTTCAAGGCTCTCCCATTGGCCCTGAACTCTCTGCAGGGGATCCTCAGACCCAGAGGCCAAATGTGGCCCTCCAAGCCTCTCTCTCTGCCCCTTGGGAATCCCCTCAATCCATACATCCTCCTGAGTCTCTCATCTTACTGCCCCTCTTTTGCAACCCTCTTGAGTTTTTACTTGGCTGAAATGTGTCCTTGTCCTAGAATCATAGAATTATAGAGTTGGAAGGTACCAAAAGGGTCTTCCAGTACAATACCTTGTAATGCAGGAATAGTGATGATGTCTCTTGCTTGCCACGATAAGTGGGTGGTGGTGTGTGTGTATGTACACATCCTTGATCTGAGTCAAAAGGCTGAAAAGTATAAGCTGCCATTTCCTGTTCAGAGGCATTATTGCTTCTGGCCATGGAGGCAGAACAAAAGAGGGGTGGCAGTCACTGAACAAAAGACAGCTGATCTCAAGTGCCATTGCCCACTGCATGCTGAGTTTATCTGCAGACATCCAGCAGTGGAGTGACCATGGTGGACACCATGCATAGCACTGGTTGATCAGATGTGCTGTGCTGGAATTTGTCTTCTAATTTCATGACAGTCATTTCCCTGCCACCCTGTGAAATGAACTTCAAGTTTCTTGCCTCATTCTCTGGGCACTTGAGAATTTCTTTGGTGAGTGTGGGTTTCTGAGATTACTTTAGCAGTTACAAGGTGGCCAAGGGTGGCATATGTGTTCTCGTTTCCAGAAAACATTTCTGCAGCACTTTGCAGCCTCCCTAGCTGCCCAGCACTGCCTCAACTGTAAAGCTCCATGGGAGGAACAAACCTATTGATGGTTTCCTTTAGGCTTTAACTGAAGTGTGGGCACCTAGGAAGGCCACAGTGATGAGACAATATGGAGAAAGAAAGTCCTCAGAATTAAAGGTGACTGCAACAATAGCCCTGCAACAATAATTACAATAACCCCACCCTTGAGGATTTCACAAAACATTTTCTTTCTACTTGTATAATTTTCAAATGGCATTTCTTTTCTTATGAATTAACGAAGGCTTTTTTTAAAAACGTGGGAATTGTTTTTGGCACAATGCCAGTGATCAGAATGTAGAAGCATTTATTTATTTTTTGGTAGGTCCCAGTAGGGAAACAAAAGGATTGAGTGATGATTGCCCTCCTGTTCCTCTCAAAATAGAAGACTTTTAAAAAATTAGTATTCCAATTAAACACTCAAAGTGGCTTAGCACGCTCAGCACAATGTGCTCACACCAGCTGGCATGGATTGGTTGGGAACAGAGGAATGGTGGGAGGAGCCTGTGACGTTTGTACGGAGCCCCCGGTCGTCTCACGGGCTATTGACCCATACACCACTAATCCGCTGCCACCAACCAGGTCCTCCCTGGTAAAATCACTTCAGTCTTAGTCAGCTTTTCAATTAATAAAGAAGAGTGTATTTTATTTCAGACATAAAACAAAACTTTTACAGCATTCCAAACGGTGTTCCTCTTTACTTTTTTAATCTTATGTTCCTCTCTCTATCTCTGCTACCTCCCCACACTCAAGGACCTATTACGAACTGCCTTTCCCAACCAGCCAACCCATGAAACCCAACCAACTGCCCACCAACAACTCCCAACGAACTCCCCCCAGAACTCCTCTCAGAACTAGTTTTATAGACCCGCTGACTCCACCCCCCCGGGGTCCTGTCTGTGCAACCTATTTAACTATTTCCCCTCCAGCACTCTCTCATATATGTTAACGTCACAGAGCCATCTGAGGAAACACAAAGATAGAAGTCCACAATCTGAGGCAGAAGCTGAAGGAGATGAGTGTCAGGAGGGAAGCCAAGAGGCAGAGATGAGTCATGCTTGTGATGAGTCACGGATGCCCCCCCTCTCTGTGACAAGCTCCCCTCCCCTCTTGTCTCCCAGAACCAGAAGAGGCATGAAAAGAGCAGAGAAGCGGCAGGCAGCACCTAGGTCAAGTCTCAGATTGCTTGGGGAAAGCCCTGAAGAAGAGCACACTTAGAAGCTTGTTAGGAGGTGGGGACTTTCTTGGCAACTGATTCATGGGGTAACAACTACCAAGGATGGACTGCTGTGCTCATTAGACCTGACGCTCAGCCGATTTTGTGTAATTAGTAATTAATTTACTAATAAAGAATTAACACCAACTTTGAACAGCAAGGTTTGCTGCGGGCTTGTGCTTTGACACCTGCAATCACTTCTGTTGGAATTCTCACAACTCTCCTAGAATTTGCAGAACCCTCCATGAGATTTCCACACACACCCACACACCAGTTCCTTCAGATGTTTTGGCTAAGCTTGGACCTCCAAATTAACTTTGACGTTTTGCTTTAAATATATCAGAAAAGAAGAAGCTGAGAGACATGGCCTACTTTAAATACTTTGAATTCAAAACAAGAACTCTGTTCCTGTTCTTTCCCTTCATATCTCCCCCCCCCCAAATAATAAAAAATAAAGAGACCATTTCTTGAAGGAAAAACAGAAAGGGAATGCAAAAAAGAAATAAAAAATGCAACCTTACACTCCCCCCCCCCAGCATCAAGTGGGCCAATATCAAAAATATCAAAAGCTAGCATGAGGTAATGAAGTCATCTCTATTCATAGATCAGCTCACAAAGCACCTTTGAAAGCTTTTCTTTTTAAAAAGTTCTCATTATTCTGGAGCCTTTACTAAATTCTCTAACCCCTCGCTCTTCTACTCAGCCATCCTTCCTTCCTCCCGCATACTTTCTCATTACTTCTCAATGCCCTCCCCCCATCTTCAGGGGAAAGACCTCTGCGGTAAACACATAACACCAGTGAGTTTTTCAGAAAATCTCCACTTTTACAGTAGGGGCGAGGGAGGAATTTGTTCGGTCCCTTTTGACTTATTTCACCTGCAATCCGACACACTCAAACTTGCTTCTGAATCAGAAGGCAATGCCCAGTCATATTGCAAAAAGAGGCGGATTTAGGGGAGCTCAACCGGTTTGGTCAAACACAGAGCACAGTCTCGAGGGCGCTGCATGGGGTGTCACAACGTTGATGTGAATGGAAGGCGAGAAGCTTGGGGGAACCAAACTTTGGCATCACACAGAGTGCTGTTGAAATTTGAGACCCCAAAGGTCTGCCACTGCTGCATACTGCTATGAATTCTGCAAGGCAGTTTCAGTGTGCAAAAAAGGTAAAGGTACCCCTGACCGTTAGGTCCAGTTGCGGACGACTCTGGGGTTGTGGCGCTCATCTCGTTCTATAGGCTGAGGGAGCTGGCGTTTGTCCGCAGACAGTTTTTCCAGGTCATGTGGCCAGCATAGCTAAGCTGCTTCTGGCGAACTAGAGCAGCGCACAGAAAAGCCGTTTACCTTCCCACCGGAGTGGTACCTATTTATCTACTTGCACTTTGACGTGCTTTCGAACGGCTAGGTTGGCAGGAGCAGGGACCGAGCAACGGGAGCTCACCCCGTCGCGGGGATTCAAACTGCCAACCTTCTGATTGGCAAGCCCTAGGCTCTGTGGTTTAGACCACAGCGCCACCCACATCCTGCACTGAACTACAATTCCCATCTGCCCCAACAAGCATGGCTGGGGATGAATTGAGTTGTTTAGCAAAATCTGGATTGACAAAAGTTCCCCAGACCTGATGGACTGGCAGTATTTTCCTCATTTATTTATTTAGGTGAGAAATGAGCCTGCTTCCCTCTACCCTTCAGTGATTTATTTGCCTTCCTGTCCCCCCCCTGAAAAAAATCCAGTGGAAGCCCATCGTGTCATCGCCTCCCATTTGGTTGGGGGTTTCCCATATTATCCTGCTGGGGAGGGAAAGAGCAGAGTTATGGTGGCTACACCACCAGCGCAACGTTAAGTCTGCATTCCAGGAAACCACCGCCTACAGAGCTTAGTCATCTTTTTCACTGAATCAGCTGCTTTAATAGGTTTCCAGAGCACTGTGTCCTCCGCTCGCCCTGATCCATTCCCCCCTACTCCTTTTCCATTAGCAGAAGGATTTGTCATATTTTAAGGAAGAGTCAAGGGGAGAAAAATTACCCCAAAGACACTTCACAATTGATTAGGCTTCCAAATTGACTCCCCTGTGCTTGTTCCTAAATTTAGTTTGAGACAGTGATTTGCCATAAATTGTCATGTTGGTGAGAAAGCCTTGCAAGAGGCAGGTGCTGGCAGTGCCAGATTTTGGCATCAAGTGAGGGAGCGATGCTCAGCAACCTTGCACATTGCTTTGTGTGCCAGCTCAAGGGATAATTTATGGCCATGGCAGTCTCCACACCTGCAAAATGAAGAAGCAGCTGTGTCCATTCCTTTCCAAATTTGCTTTTGGGGGAAAAATAACAAGGTGCGCCTACAGGATCAGGATATAAGCTTTCACCAGAACAGCAAATTTTCAGAAAGCTTTCACTACCTCTCCTACAGGAGGCAGACGGCTGTTTTTAGAGGTGATAATGGTGGGCAGAACACATTAGATGTCGTTTATTATAAAATTGTTGTCTCACCTTTTCCCCAAGATACCATCCATGGCTCTTCCTGGCACCTTCCAAGTTATCTTGGAAGTATGTTTCCGAGCACAATTCTAAGTGTTGGTGTTGACCTTTAAAGCCCTAAACAGCCCCAGCCCAGTATACCTGAAGAAGCGTCTCCACCCCCATCGTCCAGCCGGGAGACTGAGGTCCAGCTCCAAGGGCCTTCTGGTGGTTCCCTCACTGTGAGAAGCAAGGTTACAGGGAATCAGGCAGAAGAGGGCCTTCTCGGTGGGGGCGCCCGCACTGTGGAACACCCTCCCACCAGATGCCAAGGAAATTAACAACTATCTGATTTTTAGAAGACACCTGAAGGCAGCCCTGTTTAGGGAAGTTTTTAATGTTTTGTGTTTTATTGCTTTTTTATTATTATTATTATTATTATTATTATTATTATTATTATTATTATTAATGTTCTGTTGGGAGCCACCCAGGGTGGCTGGGGAAACCCAGCCAGATGGGCTGGGTATGCATGAATTATTATTATTATTATTATTATTATTATTATTATTATTATTATTATCATCTTCAAAGCAACCCACAGGGTATAGATTATTGATGAGAGATAAACACAAGGTTGCCCAATGAGCTTCATGATTGAGCAGGGATGTAGACCCTGGTCTCTATGGTCCTAGTCGGACATGCTAACCACTACACCATGATGGATCTGTGATCGCATTGCTTGTTGATGTTTTCATAAAAGATCATTCCCATGTAGAGTTCACCGCCTCTCACTTACCACAGCACTGCACATTTCTCTGGCCTCTGCATTGCAAAATGTCTCCCTTTGCAGACCATGAAAATGTGGGTCCCACGTTGGCTGTTTTTCTGAGGGGAAATTTGGGGATGTGAAAATGTGAAAACTATTGATGCAACTTTCCCCACAAAATGTGACAGAATAAAGCACTGAGTGGCAGCCAGGTTTGGAATAAGCAACATTCTTTCATTAATGCCCAGTGTACCAAGAGGAAAACTTTACACCAGCTTAATTACACCAACTTAGCTTCTTGTGTATAAGTTGGCTGCTTAGTTGGCCTTAGAGAAGACAGTTGTTCTCCCTCTCAGCTCATATGCTATGGATGGGGATAATGCTAGCACTCACAGACAGCATGCTATAGTGGTTAGAGGGCTGGCCTAGGACTGTGCAGACCACAGTTCAAATCCCCAAGTAGCCATGAAGTTTCATGTGAAGAGCCTAGCCTAATTCAACCTAATCTACCCCACCAGGTTGTTGCAAGAAAAAATTGAGGGATGAATTCACAGGGAGAAGGACATAACTAAAATATCAAAGATGAATAACATTGCTCCACCTTACAGGGCCATTAAAAGTTATACAGAATTCATTCAAGAGGGTTGCATACTCGCAACCTATTATAAATGCTAATTATATTTACTAATCTAAAGAAATATCTGACAAGTGTTTTGAGGTTAAGAATAAAAGGAGTTAGGGGAAAAAATACCCTGTTTTGTTTCCAAAAGAAGGTGTTATTTTGCCTGTTTCATTTATGTGTAAGGAAAAGTCAATACTCTTTTTGTTTTGTTTTTGTTTTCAAGGTGTGGCAGGATATAATTTAGCAGAGAAAAAACAGAATATTTTTCTGCTTCTTTATATTTCTTTTCTGAAGCTCTTCCTGTGGTGGTAGACACAGAATCTGCAGGGGGTTCTAATAGATTTCCATTTCAGAAAGACCTTTGATTACAGTTTTGTTCCCAGAAATATTGGCTGGGGCATGGAGGATGCTATGGGCAGTGAAGGCACTTCCTAAGGAGCACACTGAATCCTGTCCAGTGACAGAGATTAAAGCAAGAATAGCTTTATTATATACTGAAATGAGAATTACCGGATCTCAAGGTATGGCTGCAGAGTGATAAGCGCCCTTCTCATATTATTCCCAGGGGGAAGTGAAATCTCAGGGCAAGAAGGTAAAACTATGCTGTAAAATATAGCCTGAGCTGCAGACTTTAGCAAATGGCAGTGTTTCTCTTGATAGCATGAACAGGTTCACCAGCTCTTCTTAAAAGCACAGGAACAGGCTAGGTCCTTGTGTGTTGGCAATTTGGCAATCTTACCTATGTGGCATGCATTCACAGTAAGGATTATGTTTAGCACTGCAGACTCTCCAAGTTTCCCTATTTACCAGGGATAGTCCCAGATTTAAGGAAGCTGTTTGATCCCAGAATGTCCCTCTTTTCCTTAGGGTGTCCCTATTTCCATCAGAGAAATGTTGGAGGGTATGATGCTATCCAACTCCCAAGCCATCTTAAGACAGCCTTGTACAGGGAAGATTTTTTATGTTTAATGCATTGGTAGGCAAACTAAGGCCTGGGGGCTGGATCTAACCCAATCGCCTTCTAAATCCGGCCTGTGGAAGGTCCAGGAATCAGCGTGTTTTTACATGAGTAGAATGTGTCCTTTTATTTCAAATGCATCTCTGGGTTATTTGTGGGGCATAGGAATTCATTCATTCATTCATTCATTTTCAAAATATAGTCCGGCCCCTCGCAAGGTCTGACAAACAGTGGACCGGCCCCCTGCTGAAAAGGTTTGCAGACCCCTGGTAATGTGTTACTTTGTTCTTATATGTGTTGGAGTTCCCCAATGGCATCTCCAGGTAGGGCTGGGAAAGACCCCCCAACTAAAATCCTGGAGAGCCATTTCCAGGCAGCATAGACAATACTGAGCTACATTGGTCAATATGGACTGAATCAGTACCAGGTATCTTTCTGTGCCAATGGTCTCTGTTTCAGAGTGGTCGTTTCTATATTAGAAAATACAAGAAGAGCCCTGCTGGATCAGGTCAAGGGGTCTTCTAGTCCAGCATTCTGTTCTCACAGTGGCCAGCCAGATGCCTGTGGGAAACCCACAAGCAGAGCACAAGAGCACTCTCCACTGCTGTGGCTTCCAGCAATTGGTATTCAAAAGCATTGCTACCCCCAACTGTGGAAGCAGCAACAATTCTCCTGCTATCTCTGTTATGGACCCTGGTCCCATGCATTGGTACAGATACCTCCAGAACATGCCTGTCCTTCATCCCGCCAGAAACTATACTAGCATGACTCTTTTGTCGCCCTTTTTCCAATCTGTTTCATCTGACGCCCTGTCTAAGCGATCTTCACCTGGCAGTCACACCTCCTGTCAAGTCTAATATAAACTCCAAGCACTTTAGCTTCAGATGCTGTAGAAAACAGAAGGTCTCCTGCAGAGTGCCTCTTGTTTTCCTCCTCAATCTGCAGCTGCTGCTCACAGCATCATCTCAGGTGACTCCCCATCTGCTTTGATTAATGCACTACCTCTTTGTAATGCAGACCCTATCTCCGCCGGGACCCCAGTTTGCTCTCCGGCAAAGTCTACTTTCCCAAAATGTGTGCAGCTGAGTTTTCCGTATTTGGGGAAATCGCCGCCAACATCTGGCTTTCAGACTGTGTCCCAGTTTATCCCATGGGTATAACCTGTTGCAGCAAATTCAACAAAGAGCCAACTGAGGATCACAATGAATGCAGCTGATGAATTTGATTCTTGTCCACAAAAGCATATGCTGTAATTAAGTTGCTTGTCTTTAAGGCACAACTCTCTTGCTTGGCTTTTGTTGTTGCTCCATTCATTAAGTGTATCTTATAGCAGTAGTAGTAGTAGTAATAACAACAATAATAATTTATTTATACCTCGCTCATCTGGCTGGGTTTCCCCAGCCACTCTGGGCAGCTTCCAACAAAATATTAAAATACAGTAGTCTGTCAAACATTAAAAGCTTCCCTAAACAGGGCTGCCTTCAGATGTCTTCTAAAAGTCTTGTAGTTGTTCTTCTCTTTGACATCTGGTGGGAAAGCATTCCACAGGGTGGGTGCCACTACTGAGAAGGCCCTCTGTCTGGTTCCCTGTAACCTGGCTTCTCGCAGTGAGGGAATCACCAGAAGGCCTTCGGCGCTGGACCTCAGTGTCCGGGCAGAACGATGGGGGTGGGGATGCTCCTTCAGGTATACTGGACCAAGGCCGTTTAGGGCTTTAAAGGTCAGCACCAACACTTTGAATTGTGCTCAGAAATGTACTGGGAGCCAATGTAGGTCTTTCAAGACTAGTGTTATGTGGTCTCAGCGGCCGCTCCCAGTCACCAGTCTAGCTGCCGCATTCTGGATTAGTTGTATTTTCCAGGTCACCTTCAAAGGTAGCCCCATGTAGAGAGCATTGCAGTAGTCCAAGTGAGAGTAACCAGAGCATGCACCACCCTGGTGAGACAGTCTGCGGGCAGATAGGTTCTCAGCCTGCGTACCAGGTGGAGCTGGTAAACAGCTGCCCTGGACACACCTGCCCGCCTCCTGTCCCCCCAAAACAGTACTTCTGTCTTGTCAGGATTCAACCTCAATCTGTTAGCCGCCATCCATCCTCCTTATTGATTTCCATTGCAATAATGCCCTATTTTTGCTCATTCATGCAGCATGTTTTCCAACACATTCACCAGTAAAATAAGCATTTGGTGCACATCTTTTACTTAAGATTCACATTTTCATGTGCATTGTTTGTACACACACTGGAAAATTCATAGAATTGCATAATCTGACTAGGAGTTTCATTCCTATCCACAATCAGGTTTGGGAGTTTCAGACTGTGTCCCTAGGACTTGCCGATCAGAAGGTCGGCGGTTCGAATCCCCGCAAAAGGGTGAGCTCCCGTTGCTCGGTCCCTGCTCCTGCCAACCTAGCAGTTCGAAAGCACGTCAAAGTGCAAGTAGATAAATAGGTACCGCTCTGGCATGAAGATAAACGCTGTTTCCTTGCGCTGCTCTGGTTCGCCAGAAGTGGCTTAGTCATGCTGGCCACATGACCCGGAAGCTGTACGCCAGCTCCCTCGGCCAGTAAAGCGAGATGAGTGCCGCAATCCCAGAGTGTGCCACGACTGGACCTAACGGTCAGGGGTCCCTTTACCTTTATATTGAAAGCACATTTCACACACACCCCAAATAAAACTCCTGGGAGCTATAGTTTACCCTTCACGGAGCTACAATTCCTAAGACCCTTAACAAACTACAGTTCTCTAGGTTCTTTGTGCTTTAACTGTGTGCTGTGTATGCAACCAACAGATTTGTTGAAAAGCAGACCACACCAATTCCTCCCCATCACTAATCACATCACTATGTGACCAATGACATCCAAATGGCATGTGTGTAATTGCTAATATGTATTCTGGATATATTACAGCTGAAAGAAAAGGTGCAGGAAAGGGCAAGCAAAATGATTGATGGGTTGGAACAGCTCCCCCAAAGGGAAAGCTTACACCTTTTGTGTTTGGCTTTTTTTTAAGTTTAGGAAAAATGTTGAGTAAGTGGGGCATGACAGAAGTGCATAAAATTACACGAGTTGTGGTAAAAGGGGATGGAAAGGTGTTTTTTCACCCTTCCTCCCTCCCTTCCTCCCTCCCTTCCTTCCTTCCTTCCTTCCTTCCTTCCTTCCTTCCTTCCTTCCTTCCTTCCTTCCTGTTTGCTAGCTAACTAGCTAACTCAGGGGCATACAAAGGGGGGGCGTGGAGGGAGTGCGCTGCCCAGGGCACCACTCTGGGGTGTGTGTGTGACAAGATGCGCCCCCAGCTGTAGAGTGGCTGAGGGCATGCGCACAGTTAGTTTGGGCGCTGCTTGCGTGGCATCCGTAAGGGCTGCCACTCTCACACGCCATCCATGTGAGAGTCCGTACGGGCTGCCTCTCGCACAGCGACCATACAGGCTGCCACGCATGCGCAGTCCATATGGATGTCACACGTGCACCACTGGGAGGTTCATCCCGCCCCTCAACGTCCCTCCCCGGGTACTGGAGAGGGTTCCTCCGCCACTGCACAGAGTCACCCAGTGAATGACAAGAAGACAAGAACAAAGACTTCTCCGCTCTGTAAACAGTTGAAGCTAGTCAATGAGAACAATAGTCTGAGAGGGAGAAAACTTGTCAGATCCAGCAAATAAGGTAAGAAAGGTAAAGGTAAAGAACCCCTGTATGGTCAATAATAATTTATAATAATAATTCATTATTTATACCCCGCCCACCTGACCGGGTTTCCCCAGCCACTCTGGACAGCTCCCAACCAAATGTTAACCTCAGTGTCTGGGCTGAATGATGGGGGCTAAGTCCAGTCAAAGGCGACTATGGGGTTGCAGCGCTCATCTTGCTTTCAGGCCGAGGGAGCTGGCATTTGTCCACAGGCTGCTTTCCAGGTCATGTGGCCAGCATGACTAAACTGCTTCTGGCACAACAGAACACTGTGACAGAAGCAAGAAAGCACAGAAACTCCACTTACCTTCCTGCCACAGTAGTACCTATTTATCTACTTGCACTGGCATGCTTTCGATCTGCTAGGTTGGCAGGAGCTGGGATTGAACAACGGGAGCTCACTCCGTTGTGGGGATTCGAACCACTGACCTTCCGACTGGCAAGCCCAAGAGGCTCAGTGGTTTAGACCACAGCACCACCCACATCCCTTCCAATCCAGCAAATAGGGATGAGCAGACAGGAAATTTCAGGAAGTACGCTGGGGGTGTACATTCAGGGTACAGAAAAACATGCCTTCCCAAGTCAGATGATTGGACCATTTAGCTCAGCATTTTCTACACCAACCACCAGCAGCAGCCCTCCAGAATCTCAGGAATGAACTAGAAGTCTTGTCTGTGTTAAAAAATAGTATTAGGAATGTGTGTTGGCTCAGTGTGTGGGCCTAGGGTGGTAGAGCTGAAGAGCATGAACAGTAATCTAGTCCAGTCATCTACAGTGCAGAAATCGCTGGTTGGTTGGTTGGCATCCATCTGTCATGGGAGGAGTGCTGTAGAGAAACTGCTGCCTCCTGAATTGTTTTCGCTGCCATTACAGCACTGAAGTGACCTCTCTGAGGAACAAGCCTGGGTAATGTTTATGGAGGTCCTGGGGTCCGAGACGACAAGACCCCTCTCTTCACCTCACTAATGTGGTCCAGAGGAAAGCATATTTTTGACATCAGGATGCAGGAGTTGCCAGAAGGAAGTGTACAAGATGCCATCCCACCGCTCCCAGATAGTGTGTTCTCCATAGGAGAGAGCACGTGTTGCGGTTGGGGATACAGGCCACCCTATTGTTGCTGGGCAGATTTTGGAACAGGACCCATGCAGCAAAATGGTTAAATTGAGTTACTGGGGAGAATTGAATGTTGCCAAATTTGGAGGTGGGGTCAGAGGTTTTAAATGCTGGACGCCCAACTCTGGGCGTCCTCTTGGTGGTTTGCACCGGATCACCCACCCACCCTCCCTGTAATGGGGGCGGGTTTTGCTTGCTTGACCTTGCTATGCCTGTCATGGGGTCGTCTGCCTTGGTGCAGGGGCCTGGTAGGAATTTTGCCATCTGGCTGATTGGCTGGTGCCATTTGGTTTTTGCCTACTGCGTAGCAAATCGTCACAACTTGTAAGGTTGGCGGTTAGGCATTGGTTAAAATTGGTGTGGAGGGGTAAGTGCCTACCCCTCCAATGGTGGTGTGAAAAGGGAATTCCGTTAAAGGAATCCAGGGGCTTGCCATTCTTTTCGTCCTTGTCCCTGGCATCGGACTTGGGCCATGCAAGCCCCACAGGAACATGCAGGTGAGAAGTGAGGGACTGATGCCCAGCTTCATTTCTCACCCAGTATTTGTTTCCCACACTGGCTTCCGTTGGAATCCGGAAGTCAGTTCTGTTCCTGGGCAAGGACAGATAGTCATAACCAATGCCTAAGCCACCACTCACATTTTTTTGTATTTGAATAAAGTTGTGGCCAAAAATTATGCCAAAAACCTAAACAAAAATTGATGTGTGATGTGTGATTTATTTAGGGGGGTGGCATGAGGACCTCAACACACAATTGTGTAAGGTTTACTCCTTATTGGAGTAATATGGAGCTATCCTTTCCCCTCAGGAGTCAAAGTGCAATTCTGGCAAACGATAGTTTATTGTGATACACAAACTAGAAAATGATGGCTTGCTTTCAGGCAGACCCAGCATACCAGGAACAAACCGAGATATTGGCATCAGGTTTTGTTTTGTGCTCTTGGGGATGTTTTGTCAAATGCTTTTGTTCTCTTTAATTCAGCTAACAATATTTATTACCAAAGCAGTCTTCTTTTTGAAGCTGTGAATTGCCAATTAAAGTTGATCCCTTGAAGTAATCTTCACTTTCCTTCTTCCTTATGACTGATTCATATTTCAAATACAGCATTAAGAGGAAAATGAATGGCGTAGTTGTTTTTTTCCCTCCCAAGAAAATAAAGGATGCTCTTTATTTATTCTGCAACTGCTTTCTAAATCACACAGATGAAGGAACAATTAGACAGCCTGCCTTTCAATTATAATCTGAATTTCATGTAAGCAAACATATTACATCGACGTAGGCTAATCCTGTCTGTGCTGGAATGAGCAAATAACAGCAGGGGGTGAAAGAAATGGATAAGAAATTGGGCCAGCAGGTTTGACAGTTACAGGCCAGCACTGGATAAATAACATTTACTATTTTTGATGTCACTGAAATTAATCATTACCCAAGTCAGAATTTTGGTTTGCCCTGATCATAGAACCCAACTGCATTCAATCCTGGGTCAGCTCCAGTACCCGAGAGATTATTCACTAGGTCAGAATGCACTCTTATCCAGAGAAGAATTCCTGCCTTCCATTCCCACCCATTTCTCTTGCTGCTACTATGATCTTTTTCAGGGTCTCCAGGATGCTATGGTAGACTCCAAGTTACCAGCCTTATCTTCACTTCCAAGCACCTGGTCCAGTTCCTTAGCATGTGGTTCAGGATTCAGACAACTCACCCACCTCTGAGCTCATAGCAGCAGCCAGCTAAGTACCTTAGAGAGATCAGTCAGGTTCTTGGAAGAGATTTGTATCTCACCACTTCCCAAATAATATCATTAGGAGTGCAATGAGGTCCAAGCTAGGTATGGAATAAGCTGGATAATTTGATTTGCTGCGTGTTGGGAGGTGGAAGGAAAGCAGCCAACGAAAAAGAGGGACCTGTCCATCCAAAGTTGCTGCTGTTGCTAGAACTAGGGTAGTCTAGTGAACTTTGAGCCCGGGTGACACTAGTTCAAATATCACCTTTCCCATGATGTTATTGTCACCACACACAACCCACTGCCTTTCAAGCTTAGTTCCCAGTGTTGGAACTAAACCACTTCAGGCTGACTGTGGGGGTTCACATAGAATCATGGAACTGCAGAGTTGGAAGGGACCCAAAAGATCCTCTAGCCCAACCCCTTGAAATGCATGAATCGCTGCTAAAGAATCCCTGACGAATGGCTGACAGATGTCTATCCAACCTCAGCTTTAGAACCTCCAATGTCTGAATGGTTCTCCATTAAAAGATAAGAAATCCCTCTACATAAAACTAGTATGTCAGAGAGCAGGATCTTATGTTAGCTTTTCCCTTGACACCCAGAATTCTATGTGCAGGATGATGATGATGATGATTTTCATTTGGTGTTGTGAGCCTCCCCCTGAAGTAATGTGACTGAGATGAGTGGATTTAGCTTCCAGCCTCTGTCCCCTCCTCTGGTCCCACCACTGCCACGCCCCTGGAACATCTCTGTTTCAGGGCTTAAGCCGACTTAAGAACTGCCAGACTGAACTCAGCCATCTGGGTCTCAGCTGAGCCAGAATGAGGGACATACAGTGGTACCTCGGGTTAAGAACTTAATTCGTTCTGGAGGTCCGTTCTTAACCTGAAACTGTTTTTAACCTGAGGTACCACTTTAGCTAATGGGGCCTCCCGCTGCCGCCGCTGCACAATTTCTGTTCTCATCCTGAAGCAAAGTTCTTAACCCAAGGTACTATTTCTGGGTTAGCAGAGTCTGTAACCTGGAGTGTCTGTAACCTGAAGCGTCTGTAACCCGAGGTACCACTGTACATCAAAGTATCTCTGTCTGAGCCAAGGATGAGAGAATTAAGCCACCATAGTCTGGCTGAGCTGGGAATCTCCTGACTCAGCAGAAGATCTTCCAGATCCTAACCCATTCATCCTGGTGGAATTTGCTATAGGATTGCTTTCCGACTTCTAGGACATATAGTACTCTCATCATTGCCCCCATTTGAAGAGCATAGTTGCCAGGCAGGGTTGCATGGGGTGAGGTGGTCCCATTAGTAACCTGCCCCCAAGTTGTTCAGGGTTTTCAATGCAAAAAGCAAAACCTTGAGCCGTTCCCAGTTGTATACTGGCAACCACTGCAGTTTTCACAAAGGACGTGTTACATAATGTTGACAGAAGCTTTGAGAATAATAAAGCACTATGCAAATTATACGTGTTATTATTACCAAAGTATGCGGAGAACGTTCTCCAGTTTTCATTTGAAAATTGCAATTCAGTCTAATAAAAATATAAAAATTCAATAGGATAAAAGTAAAAATAAAACACACTTGGATTGTGTAGGCATTCATCGTTATTCAGCCCTACTAAGGGACATTCTTTTCCCTGCAAGTGTCTGCTCCTTTCTCCTACTTGATTGGTTCAGCCAGCGAGCCAGATTTGTATAGTTTGTAGTCAATGACCAGTTGCAGTATAAATAAGATAAACAAACAAGGCAATCCAAGGGTAAGTGGAAACAACTCATTTTTTAGGGCTTCAAACCACCAAGAGTGCTTTTTTTCTGGGGGGATGCAGGGGGATGCATACCCCTAAACATTTTGTGACTCTAATGGGAGAAGAAACAAAAATATTGAATTTCTTAGTTTCTTCTCTAGCATAGTGAATCGTCAGTTCCGTTGCTATTCCCGATGGCAGCCTCATTTCCTGCCACGGCATTTCCTGAGTCTCAGACAGAAGCGGGCGTTTAATGTGTGAAGTAGGAGTTGGAATCCAGCACAGCGTTTGGTCATTTAGGTTGTTACCACCTCTCATGGTGGCTTCATTTCCTTTCCCAGTAATTTTCTTGAGTCAAAATGAGAGTATCCCTGAACATATTATTATTATTATTATTATTATTATTATTATTATTATTATTATTATTTAAAAAGCACTGACCATCAACATGTAAAATTATTGGGATGCACCCAACATTGCCATTCTGTTTGTGCATCAGGTTTCTGCTTCTGCTGTGGAACTTCCCTCTCCTCATAAAGAAAAGAGAGTGGATTCGTTTCCACCCTGATGCTATCGGAGGTACACTTCCTTGGGACAGTGTCACAGGTTCACAAGCTGGTGAGAGACTTCTTGGCAAGGTCAGTGGCTGAAGGGGAATGGGATGACTGTATGGAGGATGATCTGGAGGAGAAGCCTAATAGCAGAGGAGGTTTAGGAGCCCCATCTGCCCCTTACTTCTCTCTCCATTTTGGAGAGACCCATCAGTTTGAGACCCATCAGCTACCCTCACCTGGTTCAGCTGGCCAGATGGAGCCATTTCCAGGGTGTGACCCCTGTTGTATACTGATAGCTTCTAGGAGTCCCAGGTGAGAGCTGAGTGTAGGATGGGGACCAAAGGTGGACAAACTACCCCAGAAGGAGCACGACATGTCCCCCACATCCCCTATGCCACCCCTAACACCCAACAGCACATGCAAGCTGCACTCCTCATTATGGAGTTCAGTCTATGTGCTGGCTATAATGTTCACCACTTAAAGACATTCACGTCAAATCATCTGCACCCATTAAAAAGGGCTGTAGCTCAGTGGTTGAGCATCTGCTTTGCATGCAAAAAGTCCCAGGTTCAATCCCTGGCTTCTCCAGGTAGACACCTCTGCCTGAAACCATGAAGAGCTGCTGCCAGCCAGTGCAGGAAATACTGTGATAGATGGACCAATGGTCTGGCTTGCTATAAGGCAGCTTTCTGTGTCAGTGTTGCAGACCTGACATATAGAATTCTTATATACTTGCACACAAGAGCTCAAAAGGTCTTGCACCTTGCCTTTGAGTTTTGCACAGGTACATGAATTTTTGCATGTCTAGCAAGCGTTGTCAAGAGAAATTCAGACTGTCTTTCTCCAGCTGTTTTCAATTTTGCATGCTGTTGTCTTACTTGGTCTGTCCCCAGACCGTATTTTCATTATTTTTTATTTGTACATCTCTTTTGTATTTGACAGTATTTTTTATATATTTAAAAAAACCATTCTAGGAATTCAATGCACAGGCGGTGTCAGTTTATTGAAAAGCTTTTATATATTCATATTTTGGAGTCTGTAATTACCCCTCATGAGCAAAGCGGAGAACTCACATCTCACGCCGGCTGCCTTCCTTTCCCTTTCAAGCTAAATGCAATTGCAGATGGCTCTAATTTTTTTTGGCAATGCTTTTATTAATAGAACAGGTTGCTACAAAGCAACACTGTTTGCATGATACAAAATTAATTAGAAAAAGTCTGTTTTAATTTATAAATATGCAATTACAGTTATACAAATAAGAAGTTGGGACTTTTGCTTCGTTCCCAGTGGGTTTGGAGCTGCTTGCTTGGGGTGCTTCAGTAAGTAGCTTTGCCTTGCTGGCACAACTATAAAAAGAGACAATTTGAGCCTCTCTGATGGGAATTGCAAATCTATTAAAACATATTTCATGAGTTTGTTCAAATTAAGGACTGTGGGAGCAAGCAGACTGATTTGCAAGAGAGCTTGCTTAGTTTGATAAAATGCACAGAGAGAGTGAGAGTGAGGGAGAGAAGCTTCACACAGATCTCCTTTGGTGCCAAGATTTCGAAAGGCTACTTTGAACACACCACATGCATCATTTGATAATAACAATATCAAGTGTGGGCCTATAGCACATTCACAGAGTCATCTGGTGTTATTCGACGCATTTGCTTCATCAGCATAAGGAATGCTGCTGTGCGGTGTTACATATTCTGATTTTATTAACTGCTTTTAAAAATGTGTTTTGTTACTTGCACAGCACTTGGAGACAATTGTAATTAAGTGGTATATAAATGGCTGAAATATCTTAAAAAGTAGAGACATCACCTTGCCAACAAAGGTCCGTATAGTAAAAGCTATGGTTTTCCCAGTAGTGATGTATGGAAGTGAGAGCTGGACCATAAAGAAGGCTGATCGCCAAAGAATTTATGCTTTTGAATTATGGTGCTGGAGGAGACTCTTGAGAGTCCCATGGACTGCAAGAAGATCAAACCTCTCCATTCTGAAGGAAATCAGCCCTGAGTGCTCCCTGGAAGGACAGATTATGAAGCTGAGGCTCCAATACTTTGGCCACCTCATGAGAAGAGAAGACTCCCTGGAAAAGACCCTGATGTTGGGAAAGATGGAGGGCACAAGGAGAAGGGGACGACAGAGGATGAGATGGTTGGATGGTGTTCTTGAAGCTACCAGCATGAGTTTGATCAAACTGTGGGAGGCAGTGGAGGACAGAAGTGCCTGGCGTGCTCTGGTCCATGGGGTCATGAAGAGTCGGACACGACTGAACGACTAAACAACAAATGGCTGGAATGAATTGTAACTAAAAATAAATGAATATGCTTCCTTTCCTCCTCCATCCCTGCATCCTGCATGCCCCTAAATCTATTCTGGGTTTTCCTCTAAACCCTCTAGAGCAGATTTGGGGAGAGCATGGGGCACATGCAAAGAACAGAGAGGCAAAGATGTTCATTTGGACACATAAAGAACAATCATTGTACTGACAAAGCGAGTGCATTGGATGCCACCCATATAATTTCACTGTTGGAAGGTAGCTTGGAGGTCACTTAGTCCAAACCACTGCCCAGTGCAGGATTTTGCAGCTGTAGCATACCTGAAAGATGACTATATGGCCACTACTTATGTTAGATCCCACCAACTTCCATTGCTGAACTTCTTTTACTATTTGGCAGTTTCTCCTAACACTGAGCTGAAAGCTGCTTCCTTGCAATTTCTACCTATTAACTTACATCATGTCCAGCACATGCAGATAGAGGCGCTTATGTGTAAGAAAGAAATAGATAGTATAGACACTTGATATTACAGGCTTGGCAGCAGAAGCAGTGCTCAGGGGTTCAGGAATCAAGCAAGGCATTCAGAACTTGGACAAAAGCAATGAAGATGTCCCAATGGTTTCCATACTCTACCCACCAAGCTTTGAAATACAAGGTGTGATGTTCTTACTCATGAAATTCACTTGCTTTGCAGGAATGCCGTGATTGCAAACACATGCCGCTCGAAGACAGGTGAGTCTTCTCCACTCTATGGAGGTGGTACCTGGCTTTGGCTGACAATGCCACACCCTCCTGTTCAATCTCTCTTGCTGTGACCCACAGCTCTTCCCAGGCTCTACTGAGGCTCTCCCCTCTGCTAAGAAATCAGGGGGGAAACCAGAATCTCTGCTCCCCCTTCTGAAGCAGCTGAAGATGAGGCATCATGGGAAAAGTTCTCCTCTCCTAACCTCATTTCCCAACAATTAGCACCCCCATTTCTTCCTCCTCCTTGTCAGGTGTGTGTGCAGGAGCCAGGCCCTGTGACCAATAGGACTCTGCAGGACTGGGGCCTTCTTAAGTTTGTTCTGAAGAGGCAAGGCGCGGCCTCACAGGTGAGGCCGATTGGTAACTCACAGCACCTGGTGGTAAGAGCCGGGAAGGGATATAAGGTCAGCATTTTCCCTTTGGGTCTTTGCCATAGCAACACATTCCCTGCCTTGCTGCTTTTGACTCCTTGCTTCTTGATCCTCAGACCCCTGACTTCAAGACTCCTTGTTTCTTGATCCTCGGACCCTTGACTTTGTGACCCCTTGCTTCTTGATACTCGGACCCCTGACTTCGTGACTCCTTGCTTCTTGATCCTCAGACCCCTGACTTCATGACTCCTTGCTTCTTGATCCTCAGACCCCTGACTTCATGACTCCTTGCTTCTTGATACTCGGACCCTTGACTTCTTGATTCCTTGCTTTCTGACCCTCGGTCTCTTGGCTTTCTGACTCCTGGCTTCTGGACTCATGTTCCTGCTCCCACCCTGCCATCTTGCCCCTGGTCCCGACATCCCCAGCCGGGACTTCGATCGCCCATGAACCGGACTGTGAAACTCCTGTGATGGGGACTGGCCAACCCAGTCCCAACAGCATCACAGAAGAAGTTGTGGGTCTCACAACACCCACTAGTTTTTGTCTTACCATAAAGAATAACAAAGAAGAAGTCTTCTCCATCTACATGACACCCTTCAAATATTTGAAGCCAGCTATGGTGTCAATCCTATCATCTATGTAAAATAACATTAAAAACACATTATATTAGGAACAAATGCTTTGCTAAAATGTGTATGTTAGGCAATATCTCACACAAAGAGACGCCTCATTCTTTGGTTCTAACTATATATTTTGCATGTGGCTCTGGTTGGTGGTGGGGAAACCAAAGTAGATTTAACAACCTAAAGTCAGGGCACCTCTGGTCTGCTCCCACTGGTAGTGCTATCTCAAGTGTCTCTGGCAATTGTCTTTTCTTCTGGCTTCCTGAACTTTTCTAAAACAAAACCAAACAAATCACAAAAACATCTAGAGATTGAACCTGGGGCCTTCTGCATGCAAATATGACATGATGTCCAACAGTTCCAGAGTTCCCTGCTGCAGGTCCCAAAGGCCATCTTCTAAATTCTGGATCTGCCCAAGCCTACAAAGAAATATTTATAATCTGCATATTAGCTTCTTTCCCCATTCACTTTCTAATTCAGCCTATCAGTCAGAACCCATGTCATGTTAAAACATTCATGATCTTTGCGGTCACTGAATAAAAAATATGGAAGCAGTTATTACATATCTGCAGGCTCATTGCTATAGTTTGCAAATTGCTTCGGGTATCTTTAGGTGGAATTGCCCTCTGGAAATCCATCTCTTTCGAGCATGGAGTAAAAATAAAAAAAAAGTGGAATTATCATCATTTGTTATGGACCTACATAAATCTGTTAGGCTTTCTGCCCTGGAATAAACAGGCAAATTAATTCCCCTGCATTAATGTATTAATAGGCCACAAAGGTGCAGCTTTGGGCTACCATTTATCATAATCCATCATGGCTGAGAGCATGTACAGTCAGATTTGCTGAATTCCAGGAGTTTATTACCAGAGCATTCTAAGAGTCTATAACACCCAGATGCACAAATGTTACTAGCACTGGCTGTATTGATTCTGCTCTCTGGGAAGGCAAAGGGTTTTTTTATCCACATTTAATTTTACCACTAAATAGCTCAGAAGCTGAATGTTGTTTTTTTTCTACTGCTGCCAAATTTTAACCTGAAAATTCAAGAGGTACCGTATTTTTCGCCCTATAGGACGCACTTTTCCCCCTCCAAAAATGAAGGGGAAATGTGGGTGCGTCCTATGGGGCGAATACAGGCTTTCGCTGAAGCCTGGAGAGCGAGAGGCTCTCACTCTCCAGGCTTCAGGAAGCTCTGCGCAACTCTCCGGAGCCCGGCCCCAAGCCGCGCCGGCCTCCGGAGGGTCACAGAGAGCTGCCTGCGCTCCCGGGGTCCGCGCAGCTCTGCGTGACCCTCCGGAGGCCTGCGCCAAGCCGCGCCGGGCTCCGGAGGGTTGCGCAGAGCTGCCTGCATTCCGAAGCCTAGGGCGCGCTGAAGAGCGCGCCCGGGCTTCGCACAGCTGTCCGCAGACCTGGGGAGACCAGCACGGCTCCCTAGGCTTGCGGATAGCAGGCTGTTCTGGGGGCTGGGGTCGGGGGAAGCTTGGGGGGGCAATAATTTTTTTTCTTTATTTACCCCCCCCAAAAAAAAAACTAGGTGCGTCCTATAGGGCGGTGTGTCCTTTGGGGCGAAAAATACGGTATATTCCAAAGCCTGTCCTTTTAGGGAAGAACCCTGGTTTAGTGGTAGAGCACATCCTTTGTATGAAAATATCTTCCAAGGATGGGCAGGTGGGGTGCAGTAGAAGATATGTTGGTGTAACTAGCTTATCCTGGCTCGGCTGGTGCTCAGCTGAAGCTGGTGTAAGCCTCCCAAAAGAGTGGATCCTAATTTTGTATTATTATTGTTGTTGTTATTATTATTAGGATAATAGAATAATACACTCATAGAATCGTACACTTGGAAGGGACACCACAGGTCATCTAATCCAACCTTTCAAAATGCAGGAATGCAGCAATAATAATTTTTATTTATTGAATTTGTTAGTCACTTTCTCTTGCCTGGGGTAAACCCAAAGCAACTTACAACCAAACGGACAATTCCTCTGCACACATAAATAAATTAAAACCATGAGAGAGAAAAGGCATACATTGAAAACTATCCAATTCTAAAAGGCCACAGAGAGATGATAAAGGTCTAGATAAAGAGGAATTTATTTATTTATTTTGCCTATAAAGACGGCACCAGGCGCGCCTCCCTGGGGAGAGCATGCCACAAACAGGGAGCCACTGCAGAAAAGGCCCCGTTCTCATCATGCCACGCTCCAGACCTCTTCTAAGCTCATTCATCTTACCTAGCAATCCAACACTGAACACAATTTTAAAGGCTTTGTTCCCCACTACCAGACTTAAGTATAATTTGTGGTGTAACTTTAGGTCAGCATGGCACCCCTTTGCTTTATGCAAACTCCTTTTGCACAGATTGTTCCTTTAAACAACATTTATGGATGTGTGAAATTGTGCCCAGTTTGCTGTAATTTCTGATCAAAATTTTCTTGGTTTCACTCTGAATTTGGCAGGTGTTTCACCTGGGAAAGCATTTGTAAATTAGCATTGGATTTTTATTTTATTTTTAAATGTAAACCCAGTGCCTTCCTTTGATACTGGACAACATTTCACCAAATCTACTCTAGCAGTCTTAACATTTTCTCAAACGTCTAACATAAAAGTTTAAAATTCAAAATTCCCTTGCTGAGATTTCACATCCAAATTTACTTCCAAACATTATTTTCGTGGTTCAGTTTGCTTCCAGCATACACACTGTTTAAATGTTTTACAACAGCCTCGCTGCCAAGTTTTGCTTAAAACTTTATCTTTACATTTTCGGGCCACCAATTAAGAGGGGAAGGAAACACCCCCAGCTTTGTCAGTGTCCACCATGTTGTATGTTTAATCACTGCCTTTGAAAAAAAAACAAAAAACATCCCCCATTCCAGCTGAGTGTCATTCATTCAGAACATTCAAAACACTCTACCTATCCCCTAGATCATTTGAGTCATGGGCTGTAATTTGGCACCATTGATTATCTGACCAATTAAGAGTGGGGGAGAAACTGCAGCTCTTTCATGCCATCAGCCTTGCTAATCACCAGCTTTTCAAAGACTTCTTTTTCCCGCTGGCAGTCATCAAAACAAAACAAAACAAAACTGGAAAAAGTTACTCTTCCCATTCTTTGCCATACCTTAACATTTGTTGAGTTAAAAATTAGATGGCATTTTAATTTTTTCTTTACACCAGGTTGCTCTTCTGTTGAATGCTAGAGACAGTTCGGAATACAGATCTGTCTAGCTCACAATGCTTTGCTCTATTGGAAATCAAGTCGTTATGAGTGACATTTCTTTCCAATATTTCTTCTGGGAAGATCTTCGTACACACGGCCTACATTTCCCCCCTGACCGAGTTGTCATGCAAAATGATGGCCACTTACTTTGATGAACCAACTCTCATTGATTATTGTGGACTCCACGATTAGACCATTCAACCAAGCAACTGTTTAGAGCAAATGTGGTGTGGAGTCTGAAGTACAGTACTTGATTAAGACTTGGGAGAGCAGGGTTCAAATTCTACTCAGTCATCGGGATGGACTTCTGCTGGCAGATGGGTGTTGTAGTTCAAAGCTCCTGAAGGGCACCCACTTGTCAAATGCATTCCATGCTGGCCCCACTTTACAGAAAGGCCTCTGGGCCATGATATGTTGCTAGTAGGTCCTAGAGAAGTTTGTTGATGCAAAGTTGATGGATTTAAGTAAGAACACATCAATCCATTGGCTAGAAGAATAACCACACCCTTCCTTGAATGTCTGTATAAATCTCCTCTGGAATTCACATAGGGAATGGAGAGTATTATACCACAGAAATTTTCTGGTGGAATGTAGGAATGGATTGAGACACTAGGAGAGGATATATTATTTAGTTATTATCCTTCTTTGCTCATGTGAGTGAGATGAGTACCAGCTTTAAAACTGGAAGCTAAGACAAGGTTGATTTAACCTCCTGGAAAAAATAGTCCAGGATGCTTTGAGGCAGACTGGATTTTCTCTGGCATTACCCCCTTTCTCCCTTTAAAACAACAATCACACACGTACATAGTTTCGTGAAGAAAAGTAGTATTCACTTGCTTAACTATTATCTAAGTTGTTGTTGTTGTTTAGTCGTTTAGACGTGTCCGACTCTTTGTGACCCCATGGACCAGAGCACGCCAGGCACTCCTGTCTTCCACTGCCTCCCACAGTTTGGTCAAACTCATGCTGGTAGCTTCGAGAACACTATCCAACCATCTCGTCCTCTGTTGTCCCCTTCTCCTTGTGCCCTCAATCTTTCCCAACATCAGGGTCTTTTCCAGGGAGTCTATTATCTAAGTTACAAAAGTACAAAATCTAAGTTCAGAATGATGTATGAGCTGCAGAGCTCAGACATGCACATGCAATCAGCTTGGAGGCATGATGAAGAAAAGAAGGAGGTCTGGCCAGGTAGGAAGGAAGTAGGCAATGTTACAGCTTCCTGCCAAGGCAGACAAAGCAAATTTCACAGGGTTCTCTCTAGTAATTTTACAGGAAAGCTCTGTGAGCCTCAGTTCCTCCATGTGCCTATCTGGCAAAACATGAATTGTTGGTTTTTTACAGAGCCTAGGACTTGCCGATCAGAAGGTTGGCAGTTTGAATCCCTGTCACGGGGTGAGCTCCCGTTGCTCAGTCCCAGCTCCTGCCAACCTAGCAGTTTGAAAGCACGTCGAAGTGCAAGTAGATAAATAGGTACCGCTCCGGCGGGAAGGTAAACAGCGTTTCCGTGCGCTGCTCTGGTTCGCCAGAAGCGGCTTAGTCATGCTGGCCACATGACCCGGAAGCTGTACGCTAGTTCCCTCGGCCAATAAAACAAGATGAGTGCCGCAACCCCAGAGTCGGTCACGACTGGACCTAATGGTCAGGGCCCCCTTTACCTTTACCTTACTGCAATAATGCCCCACACGGAAGACACAGATTCCCCAACTTCTCTATTCCACTTCCTTACTCCAAAGTATTTGCCATGTAAAACTACTTCCTTATTAAGGTAATAACAAGATAAAGACACTCTTTGCTGAAGAAGTCTTAGCAGAAAGACTTCTATAACCCCAGATCCCCACTGCTTAAAAAAGGGCAGGTTTAATCATCCTTAACAAATTGGAGGTTGGTGAGCGCAGAAAGTGGTAGCAAAGGAACCTACTACCAATGATTCACATATCAACAGGTGCTCAGTTGGATGTCTTTGGTATGTTTCTCCCTTGTCACATTCTCCCCTTTGAAAACATTCAAAAGCTTCATTGGGCCTTAGAATATGCCCTTTATCAGAGTGCATTTACATGCTATATTACCTGTTTTATTAAGCCTTTGGTTTTTTTTTCCCAGAGAGAAGGAGAGAGCGCAAATTCCTCCGTGTCAGACAGACCATGCCAGGCATGTGGGAAGAAAGGATGCTGATCCATTGTTTCCATAGCAACAGGCAGGGCATGAAACAATTTGGAGTCTCCTCTACCTCTGTGAGATGACACACTTCTTCTTCTTTGGTGATCACTCATAGCAGAGTAAGCACGGTTTTAACAATGAGTCCTTAAGTAACTGTAGAGTCCAATTCTGGATCCACACGTCCTTCCACAGTGGGGACATTGGTTTCTGTGTGGGAGTTGATCACGGTGTGGATTTGCCAAGCGTGCCTTCCTCTTAGCATGCTTCTCCCTTGCGTCCTGAGTTCGAGTGTCTTCAAAGCCCATGACACCTTTGGTAAAGGCTGTTCTCCAACTGGAGCACTCGCAGGCAAGTGTTTGCGTGTCTAGGTCCCCAAGCCATCACCCCCCCAAATAAATCACAATTCACACAGAATTTTTGTTTAAGGTTTCTGGCATAATTTTGGCCACAACTTTATTAAAATACATAATGTGAGTGGTTGCTTAGGCATTGGTTACGAGTATCTGTCCCCACCCCAGGACAGAACTGACTTCTGGATTCCAGCAAAAGTCAGTAAGGGAAAACCATATTGGGGAGAGAATGGGGCTGGGCACCATACCATCACACCTCCCCTCATGCTCCCAGGGGCTTGCACGGCCCTAGCCCCTTGCCGGGGATATGGATAAATGTAAGACAAACCCCTGGATTCCTTTAATGGAATTACCTTGCAGCAGTAGCATTGGAGGGGCAGGCACAGCCAACCTTTACCCCTCCACCAACCAAATTTTAACCAATGCCTAATCACAACCTTACCATCGTATCTACTACTGTGAGCAAGACGATTTGCTACGCAGAAGGCAAAAACCAAATGGCAGCAGCCAATCTGCCAAATGGACAAAATTCCTACCAGGCCCCTGCCCCAACAGCAGACGACCCCATGACAGGCATAGCAAGGTCAAACGCAACAACCCTAAATTAGGGAGGGTGGGCAGGCGATCCGGTGCATGAAGCAAAAGAGGCTGAAAAAACTGTGTGCCAAGAATATATAACCTTCGGGCCAACCCTCTAAATGGTAACATCAAAATCTCCCCAACAACCCAACTTGGCCCAATCACAGTCATGGCCATCCAAACAGTTCCACCCAGTAACCTAGAGTAGGTGTCTTGTTAGACCCCACCGCAACACGTGTTCTCCATGAAGGAGAACACGCTTTCCCAATAGTTGGTGTTTATACTACATTTTTTTAAAAATTGCCTTGAGACAGTCTTTAAACCTCTTTTGTTGACCACCAACACTATGCTTTCCATTTCTGAGTTTGGAACAACCCACTCACCCACGCTTACACTCTGTTTTATGCAGCCTGACTTGAAGGTGAAAGCTAAATAGTCACTGAAGTACCTGTTGAAGAAGTAGGCTGTTCAGTGGTATCTAAACCAACTCAGTATAAATGATGGTGCTTAAATAAACAACAACAGGGGCACATTATCAGCTAAATATCTGTCTTGTTTCCCCTTTAGGAGAAACAGCTATGACCCAGGAGGCCAGCTCCTGGTGAGCCGACTCAAATACATGGCATTGATGTCAATGGGTCTACTTTGAGTATGGCTAACTTTGGATATTGCTTAAGAACTTGTTTCTTTAGAGCAGTGCTAGTCTAGCAGCATTTATATTTCAGTGTTTGTGGACATCCCAGAAGCTCAGAATTATTATTCCCATATTGCAGATGGGAACCTGATTCCAGGGGAAGCCTGTTCACTTCAGGGGACCTACTGAGTTCATAGGAGAACCAAGGGTCCAAACAGAGACTTCCTGATTCATAGTGCAAGCCCGTTCTCCACTGTGCCACCACAGCTTCCAGTCAAGATACCTTTGGAATAGATATCACAGTAAGCAGTATAAAAATAAGCTGCATAAACATTGATCCAGTGAACAGCGTAAATATTCATCCTCCCTCATGCATGATTCACTCACAATAATGAAGAAGATTTGGCACAAAAAGTTCAAAACATCACGAGAATAGCAGGTTTGCATGAAAAGGCTGTCATCTCACGAGAAACTAAAAGTAACTATAACAAGGTTTTGCTTTGTGTGCACAATTATAAGTAACAAACTGAGTCATTTGGGCAGAACTTCTTTCTGTATGAAAAGGTCTGTCTATTGTGAGGTTTCCCTATCCAGGATATCCTCTCTTGTCTTGAGTGCAGACAAAAACATGATTCTAAGCTGAAATTTTTGGAACTCCCAACATCCCCTTTCTAATTCCCATGTGACAATGGTCCAAAATAGTCCATAGACTCTTCCAGGCTGCCACTATTTCTGGGTGGGATTCAATCAGGTTGCACAAATACATTTGACTAGCAGCCTTGTAGCCGGCATTGCTTGGGAATTCTAAGAAACTAGAAGATCAGTGCAGTTTTGAAAGGTCCAGCCCTCCATCTTGATTCAAAAGGGCACCCAGTTGTATCCAAACATAAAGAGGAAACCTGCACCTTGATCCCAGGAACCAAATTTGGTTAGGATATCATTGAGGAGATTTCACCCCTTCCATATCCAAGAATCTGCTGATGTTCTCTGCTGATTCTCCAGAGAGGAGGGGACAGTTTCTGCTCTCTACTTATTCCGCTCCAGCCTCACATCAAAGAGAGAGAGAGAGACTGAGTGTTAGAGAGAAATCGTGTGTATAGATAAGGTTGCTGCTAAGAGCAGCTGCAGACACTCAGTGCAGTTCAGCATTTTTGTTTAGACCTCATTTAGCTCTGTACATAGTTGTGTATTATAGTTGTAGATAGAATAAAAGAAGATATTCTACAGAGCTGCTCTCTGAGTTGTTTATGCTCTGCTATACTCTGCTGTACTCTGCTGTGCGACGACTGTCTTCTTGTTGGAGTGAATCCGGTGCTCACAACTCTAAGCTGTGAGTCCACAGCACTTTGACCTGTTCCTGTGCAGAAGGTGGTCTCTGGAAGTGCTACCCAGCTCGCCTAGCCCAGTCGGGCTGAAGTGGATGAGTCCAGTTGGTGGCACTGGCTCAAGGGTGATGCTGACAATCATAAGAGATGTCCAAACGCATAGTGAACAGAGAACTTACTCAGATATATAGTAGATTGGGAGGTCTTGCACAACAAGCCCGCTTCTCCAAAATATCAGACGTTTTGCAATAAGGAAGAGGGAGTGGATAGTGTGGGATAACATGCTCTCTAACACCCCAGGGAACAAATCAGGATGGATGTTCAACAAACAACTCACCTGGAAGTGACCTGTGTTTTTGCAATTTGCAATTCTCTGGATCATTCCAAACCATTTTGTGAAATTATCCAGGGTGGGGGGAGGTAGGGCAAAGCTAGAGCCTTTGATGGGAATTCCCAGTCTTTTCACCTCCCCTTTCCTCCCCTATTATTCCCGAAATATGTACATTTGGAGACTAGAGGGGAAATGGCAGATGAGAAGACTTGCAACAGCTGAAGTCTCTCTTTAAGTTTCCAGCTCTAGTTAAAGAAAACCTCAGAACGTACTCAAAACCAATGAATTATAATAATTATTATTTATTTTTGTGTGTAAAAGAATCAGGAAGAACAATACAAAGAAAAAGAACACTTCTCAGGGTCAGTGATTGCTAGATCCCAGTATGTATCAACGTCTTCATTACAGAGTCAGGAAATGCTTAAAAACAGTCATTGGCTGATCTATCCTTAACCCTAGGGACAATATTTTGCTTTGCTTCAAGTCAATGAGTGAGGAGCAGGAGCAGGAATATAATAATAATAATAATAATAATAATAATAATAATAATAATAATAATGACTTACCAGCTTTTACATCAACTTAGGCTACAGGAACAGCTTAGCAGCAGCCCTGCATTTTATCTTAACTTCCACCTACATAACTTATAATATAATAATAATAATTTGTTATTTATACCCGCCCATCTGGCTGGGTTTCCCCAGCCACTCTGGGCGGCTTCCAACAAAATATTAAAATACAATACTCTGTCAAACATTAAAAGCTTCCCTAAACAGGACTGCCTTCAGATGTCTTCTAAAAGTCTGGTAGTTGTTTTTCTCTTTGACATCAAGTGGGAGGGCGTTCCACAGGGCGGGCGCCACTACTGAGAAGGCCCTCTGCCTGGTTCCCTGTAACTTGGCTTGCGCAGTGAGGGAACTGGCAGAAGGCCCTCAGTGTCTGGGCAAAACGATGGGGGTGGAGACGCTCCTTCAGATATACTGGACCGAGGCCGTTTAGGGCTTTAAAGGTCAGCACCAACACTTTGAATTGTGCCTGGAAATGCACTGGGAGCCAATGTACGTCTTTCAAGACCGGTGTTATGTGGTCTTGGCAGCCGCTCCCAGTCACCAGTCTAGCTGCCACATTCTGGATTAGTTGTAGTGAGGTTGCTGAGGTTGCAGAGATATTGGAGGAGAGGACAGGAAATGGTAGATAAGAAGGTTGACATTGTACCATTTCATAGGAGCTAACTCCTAGTGACTCAGGTCCCTTTGCCCCCTCTCCCCCAATAAAATACTTGAGGGGCCTGGGGACACCCCCCTCCAACGGTGATGGACATTGCCATTCAAATGATGTGTTTGTGCCATGTCATGTGTTTGATTATGTGGGGTGGGTCTCAAGCTGGCACCCCTACACCATTTTGAGAATGAAAAGTGGGTGGGTGGGCTCAGCTTTTAATGGCTCATAAAATTCTGAAATTGAGCTCAGCTAGCAATGGCTAAGGTATTCCATAAAGGTAAAGGTAAAGGGACCCCTGACCATTAGGTCCAGTTGCGACCGGCTCTGGGGTTGCGGCGCTCATCTCGCTTTACTGGCCGAGGGAGATGGCGTACAGCTTCCAGGTCATGTGTCCAGCAGGACTAAGCCGCTTCTGGCGAAACCAGAGCAGCGCACAGAAACGCCGTTTACCTTCCCGGCAGAGTGGTACCTATTTATCTACTTGCACTTTGATGTGCTTTCGAACTGCTAGGTTGGCAGGAGCAGGGACCGAGCAGCAGGTATTCCATATGTGAGGTTAAATTCTCTCTCACACAAACACTCTCACACACAAACACTTGCAATATTGCTCTCCATTGCTATTTCTGTAGAATACGTTACACCAGGAAGGTGGTGGTTCTTTTTAAGACCTAGACAAAGGTGGCCTTTAAATGAAGACAGCATCCTCAGTCGCAGACTGTTGAAACCAGGCCACTTTCCAGATATTTAAGCCAATAGATTCCCTCCCCCTCCCTTTGTTGCTAGCAGGAAAGATGATCTCCAAAGTGGTTCCATGCAGGATTTGCTAAATGTGTTTCTAATTGTCATACTTTAATAACTGATAATATAGACTTGCTTGCAAATCTTTCTTTTACATAAAGGATAATTGTGCCTGAGTCAAGTACGGTCTGAAATTAAATGTGTTAAGTGCTCCAGGGGCTGCTTTGTACGTGACATGAAATTGCATTATTCCTGATAAATGTATTAATCTGTGTGTCAGAAATCTATAAAAGGGATGCTCTGTTAGTCTTCCAAGGGCCCCAAGATGAAGTACTAGTGATCTTGGAGCATTAGTAATAAGAAGCAGGACTAGATTAACTGTAATGAACTAGCAATGTCAAAATTTGTAATTATCTGATTCGAGGTACAAATTTGTTCAGCTCATAATGCTTGGGATGGTGGGGGTAATTTTCCCAGAGTCAGAGGCAGTAGTGTGTCTAGCTGAAGTCAGCAGTGGACAGGACCAGAGCTAAAAGAGGATGAGGCCATACAAAAAATGGGGACAGTACAGTACCTTCTGAAATGATTCATCTCTGGTGCCCAGGTCCCAGCAATGCACTGAATGTCCTTGCCATGCATTATACATACCCTCCAAATTTTTGCCGATGAAAATAGGGATGTCCCATTCCATAATGATAATTTTACTATTTATACCCCACATATCTTACTGGGTTGCCCCAGCCAATCTGGGCAGCTTCCAACATATATAATGACATAATAAAACATTAAACATTTTTTTAAAAAACCCTTCCCTATACAGGGTTGCCGTCAGACGGCTTGTAGGTCAGATAACTCCATACCCTCCAGCATTTCTCCAATGAAAATAGGACATTCTAAGGAAAAGTGGGACATTCCAGGATCAAATCAGAAACCGGGCCAGCTTCTCTAAATCAGGGACATCCCTGGAAAATAGAAACACTTGGAGGGTCTGCATTATATAAGAAAAGTCTCATCTGCATTTTTATCAATAACATTTGATATGCTTACCCAACTGTTGTCAAATATAACCAACACTTATTTAATAAGAATGTGTTGCCATTTCCCCCCAGCATCAAGTGCTTTTTCAGTTAGCTCTCGCATGATGTGGGAGTGCTGTTATAATCTGTAGACGTTCTCTTTCTCTTTCATCTATTTATCTTGGGTTTTTGTTCAGTCACTGGATGCTACCCACATTGGAGAGTTTCAGTCCAATACAATTAGCCAGCTCAATTTAGTCTGCTCAATGCAAATCACAGAGCTTTTGCTCGGACCTAATGAGACACAAATCAATAGAAGTCAATTCAAAATAATTAGCCTCTGTATAAATCAGTAGGGCTCATTTAAAATCAATGAGGACCTTACTTTATCTAATAACTGGCCTCTTCATCTTTTCAGATATTATGAACGAAGGTTTGATGTAGTAGACCTCTATGGTTTTGGTTCAGTGTGTGTCGCCATTAGAAAGGGTTGGGGGTTTGTAAAAACTGCCTCCTTTCTTCCCTAGAGCTTCCTGGCATTGATGCCCCACATTCCTAAATATCCACTGTATCTCAGGTACACATGTTTTTCTTAACAGCTTCTGCAGAAGTGGGTTTCTCATCTACCTTCTCAAGTAATGCAAACTGATGTGCATTTATAATGCTGGACTGTTGCATGTGCATTGACATTTACCTATGCAAATGTAGCAGCAATATTGCTAGTTTCCATTCCATTTGGCCGCCTTGCATTAATGCACAAGGGCATATGGAGAGAGAGAGAACAACAAGGCTAGATTTCCAAGCAAATGTACATAAAGCAACCTTGGAAGTGCTAAGTTCAGGCTTAAGAAATGCTCTTTTCATCTCTGTGCTGAAAGCTAGGCTTTGCCCATAGACTTTCTTTCCACCTCTAGTAATATGTAACGGCACATAATCCAGCCTTCTTGATGGTCCAGCTCTCACTTCCATACATCACTACTGGGAAAACCATAGCTTTAACTATACGGACCTTTGTCGGCAAGGTGATGTCTCTGCTTTTTAAGATGCTGTCTAGGTTTGTCATTAACAAAGGTTCCTTAACTATGTAATAGAGCTTTGGATTCCCTGCTCTCTTTTGCTTTTCAATCTTCCTCATTCTCAGTCTTGGGGATATTTAACTATTAGTCCTCCTATCTGAGCAACAAGAAAGCCAGTCAAATTAAAGATCAGAATCTTCACAGGTGTCTCCAGTACCTTCTCTAAAGCGTTCTGTCATGTTTGCCTTCAGTTATTTCTGATCTGCCTCCTCTCTCCTTTAATTCCCACTGGAGTTCAAAGATTATTGTAAGAGTGACTCATTCACAGTTCAGAGGACAACTAGATGGGTATGAAATAAGCAGGTGGTCCAAAGAAAGCAGTTGGCTAATTGGAGATGAAGGCTGAACTCTAAACAACATCAGAGACATAAGTGGATGTAGAAGTAGGAAGAGGAAAACGCTCAGAAAAACAAGGTCATCATTAAGGCTTTGAAAGGTGGATGCAGAAAAGGGAAAACGACAAGTAGAAAATGTCAAGAAACAGTTGAGCCAGGGACTTCAGCTTGGCCAGATGCCAAACGGTTTGGTAGAACAGATAATTTTGGCAGCTCATCCTGCAGGGCTGAGAAAAACCACACTGCTGAAATTCCTTCTTTACCCATCTAATGAGAGTAGGGGACTCCTGGTGTCCTTTGCATCTGATCACCCCAGGGACTTAATTGGCTTTTCGGAGTTGGAAGAGAGCTTGGAGATAATCTGGTTCAGGCAGCTGATGAATTTAGGAATCTGCAACTGCATGGCAAGGTTTTGATGGAGCATTGCATTTTGCTTTACAGAATACAGATTGTTTCAAAAAGTGCAAATTAAGTAGGTTTCCCATCCCAGTGCGAATGGGAATCCAGTTTCCCCCCACTTCCCTAGTTCTGCTGCTTTGTAATATTGCCTTAAGGAGGCCTGAAGGAGGCAGCCATCCTTTAAAATCCACACTTCCCCAGATTTTGCAGTTTGCAGTGCACTTCTTCACGCAAGTAATGTGTCTATACACACACACACACACATCCCACACACATAGGGTAAAGTGTGCACAAAAATGCAAATATTAGAGACAATGACATACCGAAAAAATCCATTCTGTTAGGAAAATGGCTTTGCAAAAATGCATATAGCAGCTAAAAATGCAAAGAAAATAATGTGTATACTGGGAGAAATTTGGTGCCAGATTTTCAGGAGGACTCTTTTAAAAATGTAAAGTATTAAAAAAAAATAAAAAGGGTAAATAAGAAGCCAAGAGCAAAAGAAATGGACAGATTGCCCATCCCTAGGCAGAACCACAAGCAAGGCTATAAATCCCTAACAGCAACATCAGCCTCAGCCAAGACTGAGTGACAGCAGTGCCCGCCCTCATCTTCTAGCGTCACACTGTGTTGGAAGGTCCCATTTCTAGAGCCGTTCAAAGCAAATTGGACTGTACGCTGTCATTAATTGTTCCTGTAGCTAGCACAAACAGATATTTTCCACATCCCAAGGTGAAACAAAGCTTAATTAAAACCTCATGCTGCCCTATTATCCCCCTATGGGATTTTTTGTTTGGCTTTGTTTAGTCTTCTTCCTGCTGAGTTTTGGCTTAATTTTAAAAAAAATGATTCTGTTTCCAAATAGAAATCGCTCTCAGCCGAGGCGGACCCACTGAGACTAGAAGGTCAAGAGACACGTGTTTGCCCACAATCTAGGGCCTGTATGTTTCTCTGAGGTGAACCTGGCATGGGAAAATCAAGACTCATCTGCTGGGTTTTTCTCACTGGAAATACTGAGAATGATCCCAAGCCCAAGAGAGTGTCTCAAGAGTAGGGACGCACTATGTATACTTTGTGACATGTCAAAAGACAAGGACATCTGCCTTTGGAGGACAAGAGTAGGGATAACACCAGAGGCCATAACTGCCATTCTCTGTCCTCCAGCGCAAGGGCTTTTGCAATAGTGGCTAGCTTAGCTTTAATGTTGTGCAAAAGCTGTGCTAGCAAAAACTTGTGTAGCATATCTCTTACACAACAAAGTTAGCAGCAACCTACTTATGCATTCTCTTGCACACAAAACGTTACACCAGTGGAACAAGTAACTAACTTAGTTTTGCATTGGACATATCCATGGATCACCAAATTATATCCTTTCCTTTATGAATAGATGTCTTGATCTGCAGATAAGATTGGCCAGATTTTGATCGTGGGAGGTGATCCTTCCCCAGATAGATCACATAATGCATTATGCGATTTATCTGGGGGAGGAAGCCCTTCGGTTTTGGGTAAATACAAGTTTTTGAGGAATTAGTAGCAAGCTCCAACCTTTTTTCTGGATCGGAACTTGCCGGTCCTGTAGTATGCTCCCATCAATATTATGGGTTACCACTTCTCTAATACCCATATTTCCAATTGGTTTCCTTCTAGGGCTCTGAGAAGTTACTTCTGTTGTTACGTTTGTTTCACAGCTCTGCTTCAGAGTTTCCTTCTCAGATGTTGACTGGGCCTTTGCCTTGTTTGGTCCTACTTTGCCTTTCTCTTTACTGCCCCGTGAAGTGGATTTATTTAAGCCAGGTGTAGAGAATGATGGAATTAGGTTGTAAAGTTTCTGCCTTATTTATTTATTTATTTATTTATTTATTTATTTATTTGCGAGCATGATGGGTTATCTTCAATTTCCTTAGTGTTTTGATATTTTTGCTTTTCTTCTTCTTTGCTTCAGGTTTTTGCCTTTGTGATTTCTGGCTGGTTACTGGGCGATTTATATCAGCTGTTTCGGGGAGGTTGCTCATTTGATCAAGATTGTTTGGCTCAAATTATATCCACATTAAAGGAAATCCAGAGACATTGTGCTACAATGCCTTAAACCAGTGGTTTTCAACCAGTGTGTCTTGGAACCCTGGGTGCCTTGAATGATGGTCAGGGGTGCTGCGGGCAACACTGGCCTCTGTCCCTCTTTCTTTCCTTCCCTCCTTCCTCTGATGCCCTCTTACGTCTCTATCCCCCTAAGACTTGCACAACTGTTTGTTGCAGCAGCCCTGGCTACAAGCTCCCCAGGCAAATGGTGCCTCTGGGGCTGGCCAGGGGGTGCTGGTTGCCAGGAGCTGATTTAGCTTGAGAGTAAGCACGTAAGTGGGTGAGGGAGCCCAGCCTGCTGTTGGGAATGGACAGACAAGTCTCAGGGCCCTGTGGGGCAGTGCAAGGAAGCACCTGTTTGGGGTTGGGGGGCAGCTCAGAGACCAGGGTGGAAGCAGTGGCTGCCCAGAGGACTCCCAAAGAGAGGGGCAAAGAGGCTGAGGGAACACTTCAGAAGCGAGAGTGTTTGAAAAAGGGTGAGAGGCTGCCAGCTCCGCGGGCAAGGGCTGGCATAACTGGGCCCCTGAACCCCACAGGGGTGCTGCACAAAAAATGTAGTTGGTCAAGGGAGCCATGGACTTAAAAAGGTTGAAAACATCTGCCTTAAACCACACTATGGTATGAAGGCATGTGATGCTGGAACCCTGCATTGCTGTCACATAGTCCACACAGGGCTGCTTTAAGAAATTGCAATTGGTGCAAAACCAACTTGAGTGCAATGGGCCACATTTTTGGAGTGTGTTACTCACTCTTGGTTCCAGTTCATTCCAAGGCATTGTTCAAAAGTGCATGTTATTTTGTATGAAACCCTAAATGGTTGGAGACCAGGATACTCAAGGGACCATTTCACCAACGTTCAACTGCCCAACCATTGTGGTTTTGGAGCCCTTGTTCTACATTCTGTTGCCTTGAAGCAGCACTTTTGACTGGGAAAAGGGGGCTCCTTTACAGCTACAGTACCTCCCAGGCTTGGTGCTGGAGGAGACTCTTGAGAGTCCCATGGACTGCAAGAAGATCAAACCTATCCATTCGGAAGGAAATCAGCCCTGAGTGCTCACTTGGAAGGACACATCCTGAAGCTGAGGCTCCAATACTTTGGCCACCTCATAAGAAGGGAAGACTCCCTGGAAAAGACCCTGATGCTGGGAAAGATTGAGGGCACAAGGAGAAGGGGATGACAGAGGATGAGATGTTTGGACAGTGTTCTCGAAGCTACCAGCATGAGTTTGACCAAACTGCAGGAGGCAGTGGAAGACAGGAGTGCCTGGCGTGCTCTGGTCCATGGAGTCATGAAGAGTCTGACATGACTAAACGACCAAACAACAACACCTCCTTGGCTGTGGAAACTCTCTCACTAAAGAAGCCTGGTTGCCTCTCACTTATGCAGCTTTTAGGGTTAAATAAAACCCCTTTTTATTTTGCCAAGCATTTTCTTAAATCTCTCTCTGCTGCTGGAATGATTTATTGCCCTGCATTAAAGCTGTTTATTATTTATTGTTAGAATTCTGAGTGTGTGTGCAATGGTAGATAGAGAGATAGATGCAAAGCTTTTTGGGGGGTAAAAAAAGGAGAGAGGTGCCAATTCTCTGATGGGGCATTTCTGGTGGTTCTCCAGAACTCCTTACAAGTAGAGTTTTAGCAGAAACCATCTCTACCTTTTTTCAGATGTCGCCTGAAAGTAACACATTTGACATGCTTTCACAATATGAGTTTTTCTTTAAACCATCTACTGAAGTTTACTTGATGTTTTGTATTATATTTTATAGATATTTATAGACTGATTTTATTGTTGTTGTTTTCTATGTTGTAAACTGCCTTGTTATATTTTATGAATGAGTGGATGATAGCTTTTTGAATAATAATAATAATAAATGATGTCTTGATAAAAGTGTCTCCCGGAACAAAATGGCTGCCATAGACAGAAAAAAAGTTACCAGTCAGTACAATCACATAAAAGCAGTGGCTAGAAAGAAAGAAAGATAGAGAGATAGATAGATAATTTCATGTAAGCCAAAAAGTGGGCTAATAAACTGCTGTGAGCCACCAATGGCTGGATTGGTGATCCCTTGAGGACCTCTTGAGATTCCTAAATGAACAGGGAACAGAACTGACCTGTGCAGATTACCGTGTTTCCAACGTGTGTCAGATTCACATGCATTCACTCATTAATCTATTCTGTCTCGTTTCTGCATTTTAAAAATGTACAAATATTCACATTTAAATATCCATTTTGAATGTGTGTTCTCTTAAAATGTGCAGCTCTGACTATATCTTTCTAAACACATTTTTAAAAAAATGCATTTTAGTGTGGTTTTTGAGTCAAAAACTGTGTTACAACATTTGGAGAAGCACAAAAACCCAACAACAGCTCCATTCCCACACCAAAGTTAGCCCAGGATATGCAGATCAGGTGAGTTGTAATTCACTGTGATTGAATTCCTCAAGCACCCCAAATATCAATGTTGAATGAAGAATCCCAAACACATCCATGTCACGTAAAACCTCGATCCATTTGAAAAGGGATTTATACCCTGCTGGCATTCAGCAGCATTGCCCACCTTCAATTTTTCATTTTCCAAAAGTCACTTTTGCACACATGAAAACACATGCATGCCAGGAGAAATGAGTGCTCCTGTGTCTCATTCCCTTCATTTCAATTTCCTTCAGCCCCTGACTGACCCCTTTATCATATATCAGAGATTGGGATTGCTTTAATGGGTTGTTGTCATTGGATAACGGATCCCGTAAACAAGTCCTGATTAAGCAATAGACTCTTAATTGAATTGTTGATGCTAATAGGTTCAGAGCATGGTGTAGCGTTGAGTGATTAGATGTAAAAATATAATAAATGTAATGGTTTGCGCTCCATCCATGGACTTGCCTGCCTCTGCACGTTGCAGTTCATTCAGGGGTCAATTAAAAAATAGGGGCTGCATTGATTCAAGGAGGAAGACCTGGAGTGGAATGCTACAAGGCAGCCATGAACGTTTGATTTTCTGCGTGCTCAAAGGTAGACAGTCCCATTGGGCATAATCATCATTTTTTATCCACCCTGAGATGACTGAAAACATAAAAGTCAAACAGCAAAGAACAGCTGGACTGGAATGAGTCCAACTGAACTGGAAAGAAGTCCTGAGAAGGTTGGAGGCAGGATGATGATGATGATGATGAAGAAGAAGAGTTTGGATTTGATATCCCGCTTTATCACTACCCTAAGAGTCTCAAAGCGGCTAACATTCTCCTTTCCCTTCCTCCCCCACAACAAACACTCTGTGAGGTGAGTGGGGCTGAGAGACTTCAAAGAAGTGTGACTGGCCCAAGGTCACCCAGCAGCTGCATGTGGAGGAGCGGAGACGCGAACCAGGTTCACCAGATTACGAGTCTATCACTCTTAACCACTACACCACAGGATGTCTCTGAATTCCAATTCCTGAGGATCACAAGCAGGGAGATGTTTCTGCACTCAGGTCCTGTGGTGGGTTTCTCATGGGCCATTTTCTGATTGGCCACTTTGAGAACAAAATGCTGGACTAGATGGGCCCTTGGCCTGATCCAGCAGAGCTCTTCTTACGTATCTTCTTACACTTACACATATACTTCTTACATAAATAGTGAGGTAGTTCTTCTCCTCCTCCTGTTAAAGACCTCCCTAGTAATGCTGAGCTGAACTCTGCCATCCAGGGTTTTTTTTTGTGTGAAACTTTTCACTTCCATGAATTAGACAGCAAATTGTCTGCCTCATTTAGGGGAAGAGAGAGGGGGGGATGTTGAATTTTTGGTTGTAGGCCCAGGTGCTGCTTAAGTTAGTAATTTATGTCATGCAGTGGCCAGGGGGATGTTTGTTCTTTAAACCCCATAACATATCCCTGAAAATCTGGGTGAAACTCCCTACTCCTCTTTTTCTTTTTTGTCTTGTAAATGCCCTCTCCCAAATGGCTAAAACTATTCAAACAGCTCTGCTTCCTATCTTCACTGGGCCATAGAGAATAAATCAAAGATGAGTAGGAATTAATTTTCAGCAGTTGAAGATCCCTGAAGGACAAGGGATGTAGTCCCAACAGTCCTGCAAGATAAGATGCTAGTTCAGCACTCTGCTACCAAAAACAGCATTGGAAAATAGGAATTTGTCTTATCCTGAGTCAGACCATTGGCCGATTTATCTTAGTATAATCTCCACTAATGGATAGCATCCCTCCAGGATCTAAGACCAGTGGTCTTTCTTCTCCCTACCTGGAGATGCTGGGGCTTGAACTTGGGACCTTCTGCATGCAAAGCAGATGCTCTACCACTGAGCTATGACCTTTCAGATGCCAGTGTGGTGTAGTGGTTAAGAGCGGTAGACTCATAATCTGGTGAACTGGATTCGTGTCTCCGCTCCTCCACATGCAGCTGCTGGGTGACCTTGGGCTAGCCACACTTCTTTGAAGTCTCTCAGCCCCACTCACCTCACAGGGTGTTTGTTATGGGGGAGGAAGGGAAAGGAGAATGTTAGTTGCTTTGAGACTCCTTAGGGTAGTGATAAAGCAGAATATCAAATCCAAACTCTTCTTCTTCTTTGGTGTCCCAAACTGGACCTAATGAAGATTGCCTTCTTCTGCTTGCCCCAGTGCCAGATGCACATAGGAAGTCGCCTTTCACTGAGTTAGAGAATCAATGCATCTAGCCTAGTGTTCTCTGCTCTCACTGGCAGAAGTTCTCTGGAGTCTTAGGAGGATATCTTTTCCATCACCTGCTGCCAGATGCTTCTAACAAGAGATTCTAGCGACTGCACCTTCTGCCTGTGAGGTATTTGCACCTCTGTAGAGTGGTGGCCCCTCTCAGATTCTAGTTAGTGACCATGGCTAATAGCTCTTTCATGGTTTTATCTAATCCTGTAAAATGAGAATTTCATACAAATTCAATCTGAGCTACATATATTATGCAAATTTCATGTCTGAAATGTAAGTTGCATTTACATGGGGTTAAAACTTTGACCTCCTTGATGAATCTGTAAGGCAATAAGCAATGTGATCCTACTCGTGTGTGTGTGTGTGTGTGTGTGTGTAAAGCTGTGATGGACCAAAGAACATTTTATTTATGTAGCAAAACCTTCCTCCTTCATCAGCTACTCTGGCAAAATTGAAATGATCCTGTTTCCAAAGTGGCAGATACAGAGCTTTGAGGATGGAATTTGTAAAATGGCTTCATTCACTGACGCTAAGTGATGCTGGCATTTATGATGCTGTTGGACGGAAGCAGAGGCCAATCCTCTCCTAACCTAGTCCAAGGGTTGAGTTGAAGTGATATCCCAAAATTCTCCATGTTTCAGAAGATGGGGTACGGGTGGAATTTTCAAGTCTTTTTTGCTGCGAAAAAATTCCCTCTCTTCTGAGAAATTACGACACACAGTGTTGAATAAAATGCTACTATTATTGGTGGGTGAAGAAAGCATTGGGCTAACAGTATGGCTGGGGAAATTGTAAAACTATGACAATGACTACTACTACAGATCCCCGGTTGGGTTAAAACAATTGAAAATTCATAATTAACAACAGCTAAAACTATTTATTTATTTAGTTATTTATTTGTATATATTTATTACAGTCACAGGAATTGGGTGAGTCCTGAAAACACTAATCTCAGGTGACAAACGCCAGGGTAAAGAGGGGCATTTGGCATATTATTTTCTCTTATATTAACCTTTTATGCATACTTTATCAATTTTGCACCCATTACTTCGCTGTAGAAATGCATTGCAAAATTCAGAGAGGTGCAAACTTTGAAAGATGGTTGTGTTTTGCTTCATGCGTTGTTTCGTGAAGCATGAATTAGGTAAGTCGCCTTGAAATATGAAATGAATTTAATTCCTCCCTACATAAGGGAGTAAGACTGGAAGGAAGCAGAGCCAAACCTGTTCCTTCCTTCAAAAGTATTCAACTATTTTCTCATCAACAGGTCCACAATTGTGCCCATGCTTCACAGAATAGCAATGCAGGAATGCAATTTTGTGAAATATTCTGCAGAGGAGAACTGAATCACTCCAAGAAGTTGGGGGAAAAAATATTTTCAAAAACATGTCAGAAAAGTATTTCTTGAGAAATTTTGGTTCATCCCTCCCTGATTGTAGTAGTAGTAGTAGTAGTTGTTGTTATCATCATTATCAAGGAGCTGAAGGTGGCTTACATAGTTCACCCCCCCATTTTATTCCCCCACAACAATCCTGTGAGTTACTTGGGCTGAGAGTAAGTGACTGGCTCAAGTTCACCCAGTGAGCTTCATGGGGGAGTCGGGATTTGAACCCTGGTCTCCCAGCTCCTAGTCTTTCACTCTTAGCGAGTATATCACACAGATTCTATAAAACGTCTGCCGTTCTCCCAGCAGTCTTCAGGGCCAGCCCATCCATTAGACAAGGTGAGGCAACTGCCTCAGGCAGCAGGATTCACCAGGGCATCAGATCCCAATCTCCATCTTTCTTCACCCTTTCCTCCTGATGTAGATCTTCCCTCACCCCTTCTTCCCTGGCTGGGATGAGGGTGCCATTTTGGGGTCTGCCTCAGGTGACAAAATGTCTTGGGTCAACCCTGGCAGTCTGAGTAACTTGTCTTTCAGTTAGCGACTGAGCTGTTCAGGGATGGGCTGCCTGCCTGTCTTCCCTTGAGCAACTGCAATGTGATATAACTGTTAAAACGTTTGGAAACCACCTGAACCTTCGAAGTGCTTTCACCTGTTGCACAGCTTAGCAGAGTATAGCAGAGGACCGCAGCGATTGTTGAGCAACTCTTGAGATTGCCCAGCTGGACGATGAGCAGGAACAAAAACTGCTGACTAGTAACTTGATACTTGTTGTTTTCTTATTTACAGTAGCAAATGTACAAGCTATTCACAAGTTACTGCAGTCATACTTTGGGTTACAGACGCTTCAGGTTGCATTTTTTCAGGTTACGGATGCGCCGAAACCCGGAAGTACCGCAATGGGTTACTTCCAGGTATGGGCAGTTGCACATGCACAGAGGCACTAAATCACATTTTGTGCATGTGCAGAAGCACCGATTTGCAACCCACGCGTGTGCAGACGCGGCGCTGCGGGTTGCGAATGCTGCAGGTTGCGAACATCCTTCCAGCATGGATCACGTTCGCAACCTGAGCGTCCACTGTATTTACAATACGACTTCTCACTCTCAGCAACTTCTCAGAACTAATCACACCACACTAACACTCTCCAACATATACCAGTGTTATAGGTCATGCCTATATAAGGAACTCAGCTAATCACTTGGTTGTTGCTGGGTCTCCTTATTTCTGGGCAGATTCCTTTCATGTTCTGTATTCCCATGCTGTGGAGATTCTAATTGCAAACTTGCTAAGCTGCCTGCAAATCATGGATTCCAACAACAGCAGCAACAACAACAACACCTAAGCAGCTACAGGTTGCTTTGTGAGGTTGTACAGTGGTACCTCGGGTTACATATGCTTCCGGTTAAGGTAAAGGTAAAGGGACCCCTGACCATTAGGTCCAGTCGTGACCGACTCTGGGGTTGCAGTGCTCATCTCGCTTTCTTGGCCGAGGGAGCCGGTGTACAGCTTCCGGGTCATGTGGCCAGCATGACTAAGCCGCTTCTGGCAAACAAGAGCAGCGCATAGAAATGCTGTTTACCTTCCTGCCAGAGTGGTACCTATTTATCTACTTGCACTTTGACATGCTTTCGAACTGCTAGGTTGGCAGGAGCTGGGACTGAGCAATGGGAGCTCACCCCGTCGTGGGGATTCGAACCATCGACCTTTTGATCGGCAAGTCCTAGGCTCTGTGGTTTAGCCCACAGAGCCACCCGCATCCCACGCTTCCGATTAGAGACTCCACTAACCCAGAAATAGTACCTCGGGTTAAGAACTTTGCTTCAGGATGAGAACAGAAATCGTGCTCTGGTAGCACGGCGGCAGCAAGAGGCCCCATTAGCTAAAGTGGTGCTTCAGGTTAAGAACAGTTTCAATTAAGAACTGACCTCTGGAACGAATTAAGTACTTAACCCGAGGTACCACTGTACATGGCTGACACAATAGGATTTCAAGCCCTAATAACTGTTTTCTTCATCCTTTCTATGCTTACTTACCTTCAGCTTGCCTGACTGAACTCTCAGCCAAGCACACGGCCACATTATGAAGTTATGAAAAGCTATGAAGGGTGGGGAGGAGAGGGGGAGAAAGAGACTAAGTTATAATTAGTTTAGAGCAGCAGATGAAAAATGTAATTTTGATCATGCACGCACTCTGTCTCTTGTAAAAGCTATATGCAGAACTAGCTTGAATTATATCATTATCGAGGATTTGCAGTCATGTAATTATACTTTACCGACAAAAGTCAATTTTAGACATCAATTTGTGCTATTTGAATAAGTTTTATCAAAATAAACAGTTCTCTCTCTCTATATATATATATTTAATTAAAAAAAACCTGCCATTATCAGAAAGTCAAGACTGGTGAGGGAAAACACTGAAATAATATTTTAGCTTCCTTTGTCATTAATTGACTCTTCTGTGGATATCCCATAAGGCACCTTCCCCAACCCACCAATCAGATAATCCAGTTATTTCAACAATTTATTTCCTTCTATCTACATACTAGTCTCAGATACCTATTCATCGGTTTAAATCTCAAATCATAATTTGCATAGTTCTATAAAGCTGATAGACGTAGAAGTATTTTCTTTTTTCCTATTTTCTTTATATTCTAGTTTTTGTGTTTAAAAATGATTAGTCTTTGTGTTTTAAAAAATGATTGGTATTTGATGTTAGCTTTTGTATACTGTGTTGTTGTTGTTGTTTTTTGTATACTGTTTAGGGAAGTTTTTAATGTTTAATGAATTGTGGTATTTTAATATTTTGTTGGAAGCCACCCAGAGTGGCTGGGGAGGCCCAGTCAGATGGGTGGGGTATAAATAATAAATTATTATTATTATTATTATTATTATTATTATTATTATTATTATTATTTCTTTGTCATTGGGATATTGTGGAATTTTCTGCCACTGCAGATTCAGAAGATGCCTTCTTTTCCAACTTTTAAGTGCCTCCTGAAACAGTAATTCTGCATGTGCAAAACCAGAAATACTCTTGAAGCATTAGCAGCTAAGTATGAGCTCCCATTGTCCGGTCCCTGCTCCTGCCAACCTAGCAGTTCGAAAGCACGTCAAAGTGCAAGTAGATAAATAGGTACCGCTCCAGCGGGAAGGTAAACCGTGTTTCTGTGCGCTGCTCCGTTTCACCAGAACTGGTTTAGTCATGCTGGCCACACGACCCAGAAGCTGTGCGCCGGCTCCCTCGGCCAATAAAGCGAGATGAGCGCCGCAACCCCAGAGTCAGCCATGACTGGACCTGATGGTCAGGTTTCCCTTTACTTTACCTTAAGAGCTACCTAGCTCTGGAGCATTGGCTGTTGCTGTCATTGTTTATAAAAGCCCGGCACCACCTTGGTCACTTTGGGGAAAATGACATGGCTCAGTCGTAGAAAATCTGTCCTGCATGGTGATCACATGGGTGACTTTTCATGCATTATTTTTTTGGGGGGGGACTGCACAAAATTGGACAGGCTTTATCTAAGATTGAATGCAGGTGAGATTGAAACAGAATGGAATTAGCTGGTCAGCCCATCCTTGCTTCTGTTTCATCTGAGTTTAGTATTTTAATTTTTTTTGAAAGAAATTAACTCTTGTTAATTTAAAAAACAACAACAAAAACAGATAAGATTTGCCCACATATGTCCAAGCCTAAAGGGGGGAAATGAATGGAACCAAACGTTCAGGTCACACGGGTTTATTAAATTACAGATCTCATTTCCTGTTTCCAGGACTAGCAGGAAAAAAATGTTACAAATATGTATTATTTATATAACTGGCAGAATTACCTTTGCTTGTTGAATAATTCTCATTTTTTTCTGTAGCACAGATTCCTCACCTCTACTACTGGCAAGGAGCTCAGAGTAGCTCAAGGGAGTGAGGTTATCCTGTGCTAAATGAGTTTGCAACCCTACTCACCCAAAGTCTGGAGTGATCTATGATGCTTCATTCATCTTTTTTGGTAGTGGCAAAGAGCACACTTTTAACAATTTTGGTTGCAATCCTTACTCTGCTTACCTGGGAGGAAGCCCCATTTAATTCAGTAGAACTTGCTTCTGAGTTAGAAGGCTGGATTTAGAAAGAGAGTCCCTCCCCCCAAAAAGGGAACACATGAAATAAGGCACCACAGAATACTATTTGTGGTATCTTGAAAGTCAAATTTCTTATGGCCTCAGCTTTTTTTTTTTTTGACTGTCCAGTTTTGTCAGCTACACTAGTGCAGGCAGTCCCAACTGTTTGTCAGGATTTTGACTGTGCAGGACTCCAAGACTCCAGCTGGTCCTTGGTGATTTCAGAGAATCCTCCACGGACCTTTGAAGCCCTGACAATCAGATGGTAGATCTTCAAAGCACCTTGCAAACCCCATTTTTCTTCCATCTTTACCTGCCCAACATGTTACATCCTAGAAGAAGAAGAAGAAGAAGAAGAAGAAGAGGAGGAGGAGGAGGAGTTTGGATTTGATATCCCGCCTTTCACTCCCCTTCAGGAGTCTCAAAGCGGCTAACATTCTCCTTTCCCTTCCTCCCCCACAACAAACACTCTGTGATGTGAGTGGGGCTGAGAGACTTCAAAGAAGTGTGACTGGCCCAAGGTCACCCAGCAGCTGCATGTGGAGGAGCGGAGACGCGAACCCGGTTCCCCAGATTACGAGACTACCGCTCTTAACCACTACACCACACTGGCTCTGATGTCGTGTGACAGACAGGTGGCTAAATGGGGAGGACCTGGTGGTCATAATTACGCCTGTGGACTGGAGGTTCTTGTTGGGTGTTTTTCTGAGTCATGCTGAGTGACTCAGTGGTTTCACCCTCAAAGCCCTAGTGATTAAGTAGACCTCAAACACAAGACTTTGAAGATGACTCTTTACTTGCAGAATGACTACTTTTACAAGCAGTATCATACATATATACTAAGTCCAATGCAATGTGCTTCACTCTCTTGAGCCCAAGAGAGGGTTTTCTTGCTTCCAAAAATCCTTTGAAACAGTCCATAAATGATAGCTTGTCTGTCCTCACTAACTCCTCTGGATACAGCACCTTCTTGAATTTTCCACATTCAGCAAAACAACGGCGATGGGAGAAATGAAGAAATAATGGTGTGTGGTTTGCATCAGAGTTCAAAAATGCAATTAATTTCTCCTTCCCACTCAAGAGGACAAACTAATTGACAAGCTCACCAAGTGGTTGCATGTGCCCTGTGTTGAGGTGCCAACCAAACAGTGGCTGTTTGAAGGTACCCTCTCATTCTCTTAAGTCATTGGAACAGTTTGGGTCAAAATGGTAAGAACTGTGTCCAATTCACTCATTCTATTAAGCAACAAAACTTTCCCCTCTCTCCTCCTTATATGTGTGCCCCACACTCTTCTTGAATCTGTTCCAGAGGCCTGGGAGAACCTCTGGAATGGGATGCACAGGGGGAGGAGAAGAAGAGAACATTATGTTGTGCAATTGTCACAGTCTGGTCTACGGGCGATCGAAGTCCTGGCTGAGGACATCGGGACCGGGGGGCAAGATGGCGGGGTGGGAGCAGGAACAAAAGTCCAGAAGCCAGGGGTCCGAGGGTCAGGAAGCAAGGAGTCACGAAGTCAAGGGTCTGAGGATCAAGAAGCAGGAAATCAGGAAGCCGAGGTCCTAGGATCAGGAAGCAAGAAGTCAAATGCAACAAGGCAGGAAGCGTGTTGCTGCGGCAAAGAGCCAAAGGGAAATGCTGACCTTATATCCCTTCTCGGCTCTTGCCACCAGGTGCAGTGAGTTACCAAGCGGCCTCACCTGTGCAGCCACACTTTGCCTCTCCAGAACAAACTTAGGTAGGCCCCAGTTCTGTGAAGCCCTACTGGTCACAGGGCCTGGCTCCTGCACACACTCCTGACAGCAATAAGAAATCCTTGTTCTGATGGAAGGTTTAAACAGCGCTGATTTGGATACAACCCTTAGACATTTTACGATGGACTTTCTTGTGCTCAGGGGGGAAAGGATCACAAAACCTCCCCAAAGAAAATTCCACCCTCCCCAGCTTTGCTAAAGAGTGCACTACCAATTCTTACCCACAAAAAATAAAGGTTTTGTGCACATGGATGTGTAATTTATTGGCCTGTGACAATTTGGCTGAGATGGAGCATCTGGTTGTTCAATGAAGTCTTAGATTTTTACCCAATTTTCCAGCTGGCTTGACGTGAAAATATAAATCTAAACTTGATAAATACCAACCACTGCTCCTATGCAGGAGAAATTAATTTCCAGACTCTATTGTAAGTCCATGTAGCAATCACAGTTGCAGACAAGGAGCAAGCATCTTTTCATTTGTCGGGCTGCTAGCAATAAACAGCGATCACCCCCCCTCCCCTGCACAGAATTTCATTTGGGGGATATGCAAATGTGTGGGGCTGTTAAAGTAACTGATTGCAGAAATATGTAGGAGGGGGGGGAGAGAGAGAGATGTTAACTCTTGTGCCCTGGATAAGTTTCAGTTCAGGTAAACTGTGGCTTTTATTGTTTTTGACATCAGTTGTTTTATTGCCTCATATGACATGACAGTGCATTGCCAAACATTGCTCAGAAGAAATGCCTCAGAACCCCTGAACATCCCTGGAATTGTTGCATTACTTTCTGAGCATGCCTGAGGAGATTTTTTTATTTTTTTTAAGTTGATAAAATAATTCCAGGTCTTGAAGAAGTTGGAATAGCTAGCTGTGTCCCACCAATGGCGGAAGGCTGTTTGATCCAGCTGAGGCTTCCATACGTGGATAATGGGAGGCAAATTTTGCTGATTCCTCCTTTCCTCTGGGCTTGAGAAGACCTTTGGGAAAGCCTGGGAGATGGTGCAGAGGTCTTCAGAGGGAAGAAGAAATCAGTGGAAATCATATCTCCCGTTTTCTGCTCACACATGTTGAATCAAAGAGCATTCCATCAGTGGACAGACACAATCCCGCGTGATTTAACTGAACTGAATTTAAGATTAGAAGAAGAAAAATGTGGCTAGAGAATGAGCCGGTCTTTATTCTAAGTGGTGTTGAAGGCTCCACTGGCCACCACTGCCAGCCTCCTCCCTTAGGCAGCTTGTAGTAGCTGCTGGAGATCAGGCGAGGAGAAGGAGAGGCAGGTCCATCTTAGGTGGGAAGAAAGGGGTGCACAAGTAGTCCTGATAGAGATAGAGATAGAGATAGAGATAGAGATAGAGAGAGAGAGAGAGAGAGAGAGATAAAGATGATTGCTAGATAGATGATAGATAGATGATAGATAGATAGAAGCTTTATGCATTCACATATAATCTTGCCCCTTTCTAAAATTTATTTATTGGGGTATCTTTTTTCTTTTTGTAAATCATAGAATCATAGAATCATAGAATCATAGAGTTGGAATAGACCACAAGGGCCATCGAGTCCAACCCCCTGCCAAGCAGGAAACACCATCAGAGCACTCCTGACATATGGTTGTCAAGCCTCTGCTTAAAGACCTCCAAAGAAGGAGACTCCACCACACTCCTTGGCAGCAAATTCCACTGTCGAACAGCTCTTACTGTCAGGAAGTTCTTCCTAATGTTTAGGTGGAATCTTCTTTCTTGTAGTTTGGATCCATTGCTCCGTGTCCGCTTCTCTGGAGCAGCAGAAAACAACCTTTCTCCCTCCTCTATGTGACATCCTTTTATATATTTGAACATGGCTATCATATCACCCCTTAACCTCCTTTTCTCCAAGCTAAACATGCCCAGCTCCATTAGCCGTTCCTCATAAGGCATCGTTTCCAGGCCTTTGACCATTTTGGTTGCCCTCCTCTGGACACGTTCCAGTTTGTCAGTGTCCTTCTTGAACTGTGGTGCCCAGAACTGGACACAGTACTCCAGGTGAGGTCTGACCAGAGCAGAATACAGTCGCACTATTACTTCCCTTGATCTAGATGCTATACTCCTCTTGATGCAGCCCAGAATTGCATTGGCTTTTTTAGCTGCCGCGTCACACTGTTGGCTCATGTCAAGTTTGTGGTCCACCAAGACTCCTAGATCCTTTTCACATCTACCAAAGGATAAAATAAAATGAAATCAGGGTTGAGGGGTTTTCTCAAGGTGGTGGAGAATGTGTGTGCTGTGTCCCGTTGGTGAGGTGGTGGAGGCAGTTGCCCTTCTTCTGATAGGAAATGTGGGCAAAAATGAAGGAATCAAGGAGGGGTATTTAGGGTGGAAGTGAGAAATGTCCCTGTTTTCATCTGAGGAATGTTGGTGGGGATGCCGCTGTATTCTATATTTATTTGCACTGCCATGGACTCCGGGGTTTTTTAAAAAAACCAAAGGTATACCAGATATACAGCCCTAAATATATACAGTGGCACCTAGGTTTTCAAACGTCTCCGTTGGTGAACATTTTGGTGTACAAACGCCTTAAACCCGGAAGTAAATGCTTCAGTTTTCGATCATGCCTTCAAAGTTGAACATGCCGCATGGCTCCCGCGAGCAATCAATCTGTGTTCAGCTGATTTCAGGAGCTCTCTTGCAACCAATTTGTTTTTGTGAATGTCTGCGCCTCAGTTTTTGAACATTTCAGAACTTGAACGGTCTTCCGGAATGCATTACAGTTGTACCTCTGGATGCGAACAGGATCCGTTCTGGAGCCCCGTTCGCATCCTGAGTAGAACGTAAGATGCAACTGTGCGTCTGCGCGTGCGTGGGTTGCGTTTTAACACTTCCGCGCATGCGCATGACATCATTTTGAGCGTCTGCGCAAGCGCAAGCGTCGAAACCCAGAAGTAACGCGCTCCATTACTTCCGGGTCACCGTGGAGCGTAACTTGAAAACACTCAACCTGAAGCTCATTTAACCCGAGGTATGACTGTACGTTCAAAAACCGAGGTTCCGCTGTAATAGAAAAGAATATTTGGAATGTGATCCATTCAAAGCATTTAGAACATAGGGAGTTGCCTTACACAGAGTCAAACCATAAATCCACCTAGCTTACACCGACCTGGAGCAGGTGGTATACTTTTCCAGCCCTACTAGGAGATGCCAGGAATTGAACCTGGGCCTTTTGCATTCAGAGCATGCACTCTGCCAATGAACTAAAGTATTAAATTTAAATGTGCAGCTCTTTATGTGCCCCATAAATGGAGTAGCGACACCTCTCATTACAGGCATTTAGCAATGTCTCATGTTTCTACGCAGCACCAGAAGACTCTTTGCACAGCTTTCCCTTGTTTTCACCTCGGTAACGGAATCAGGCCCAATAAAACCTGCCTTTATGGGTTTGGAGGCTGAGCAAGGTTGCTGTGAAAACTATCTTCTGTGACCTCGTTTTTTAATTACCAAAGCAATCAGCTTCTTTTCGCCCTGGGTAGATATTTTACAGTTGACATACTTAACCTCTAGACCTCCTCATTCCCACAAAATCAACTTCTCACATTAGAATATGGAATTGCAATAAATATAGGATCTAATTGGCTTGAAAGAATGCATTAGGAACATTGTGTTGGGTCATTAATTGGTGCCTGAGTTTTTAGAAATGCCAAATGTACTTGGCTGGTTCTTATTACTGCATATGAATAATAAATAGAAGAGACTCTGGGTCTAGAGGGTGGGGTGGGAAGGGTACCTCTCATGTAATCCAACTTTTAATGAATAAGTCCACAATTCAAAAGCATCTTCTAAACAATGAAAGCTTTATTGCTTCAAGATAACATCCAAGATGTTGACACAGTGCTGATTAAGTTGGAATTATGCAGACTGGGACCATATTTTTTTATTATTTTAGTATTCTTCATGCAAAAATAAACTTGGGCCTCCTGTTCAGGAAGTATTTAACTCATACAGCAGATTTCCAATAACTATTGGGGGAATTGTGGTCCACTGGGCCCATCACCTCCTGGTAAATAGAAGGGGAAGAAATGGAGCCAGTGAGAGATTTTACTTTCTTGGGCTCCATGATCACTGCAGATGGTGACAGCAGGCACGAAATTAAAAGACGCCTGCTTCTTGGGAGAAAAGCAATGACAAACCTAGACAGCATCTTAAAAAGCAGAAACATCACCTTGCCGACAAAGGTCCGTAAAGACCATAAAGAAGGCTGATCGCCGAAGAATTGATGCTTTTGAATTATGGTGCTGGAGGAGACTCTTGAGAGTCCCATGGACTGCAAGAAGATCAAACCTCTCCATTCTTAAGGAAATCAGCCCTGAGTGCTCACTGGAAGGACAGATCGTGAAGCTGAGGCTCCAATACTTTGGCCACCTCATGAGAAGAGAAGACTCCCTGGAAAAGACCCTGTTGCTGGGAAAGATAGAGGGTACAAGGAGAAGGGGACGGCAGAGGACGAGATGGTAGGACAGTGTTCTCGAAGCTACTAACATGAGTTTGAGCAAACTGCGGGAGGCAGTGGAGGACAGGAGTGCCTGGCGTGCTCTGGTCCATGGGGTCACAAAGAGTCGGACACGACTAAACGATTAAACAACAGCAACAACAACATGGTGAATGGGAAATTGCCCTACCACCCACAGTCTGCCTTCATCCTGGCCCCACCAGCTTTTCCTCTTACAACCAATCCAAGGGATGGAGATGTCATTAACCTTCCTCCTTAAATCTCAGCATTTGCTTTATTTGCTGTATTTCTTTATAAAAATCATTTATAATATATGTCACTATTTCATTTTGTAAAAAATCTACACGGTCCACAACAATCATACTTAAAGCCGTACAATAAAAGCTATTTAAAAGAGTTAATCAGGCATCAATTAACGATTTTGGAAATATCTATTCTTAATGGCCTGCAAAGGCCTGGCAGAATACAAAAGTTTTCAGCAGGCATTTAAAAGTTGGAAAAGAAGGCATCTTTTGAATCTGTGCTGGCAGAAAATTCCACAATATCCCAATGACACTAAATGCTCTATTTCTTGTTGTTGCCAAATGACCAGTTCTTCTAACGATTTTAACTGTTTACAATGGTCTTTAAGATAAGTTATAATTTTTCCCCATTCCTTTTTAAAATTTTGGTCTTCCTGATTTCTGATTCTTCCGGTCATTTTAGCCATTTCGGCATAGCCCATTAACTTCATTTGCCGTTCTTCTCTGGTAGGAACTTTATCTTCTTTCCATCTCTGGGCCAGTAACTGTTAGAATTCCTGCTCCATGATTGCAGTCATGGGATTTTTGTCTATCACATGACGGTGCATGTTTTGACTCCACAGAGTGGGGAGTAACGGAGGCAGGTTGTTTGTGTTACTGTGTTCCGTGAAGTGGAACTATTGTCCTTTGTCCTTTTTCTCTTTGCTGTCTGATGGTAGAGAGAGAGGGAGCCATGTTGCAGTGCTCTGTGTGTGTTTATATGTAAATAAAGTAGATTAGTCAAAATGCTGAGTTGCTGAGGTGTGTTATGCAAGCTGCGAAGACTCTGCGGATCCCTAAGTGTGCCGATGTCTGTTGGCATTGGTTGCTGTGATGTTCAGGCTGAAGAAAGCTGTTGAAGCTCCCTAACGATCAACCAGGTGGAAGAGAACATGCCAGTCGGGCATGTGTCTCTGCCAGGGTCCTACTCGAGTGTAGGACAAGCTCCTAACAGTAACATCTGTGCAGCTGTGTTTGCATACATAAATAGTATTTTCTGCTCCTTTGTGATTTCAGCACCTAGAATTCCTAAAAGGAAAACTTCAGGCTTTTTAACAAAAGTTATCTTAAACACATTTTAACTGGGAATAAGGCTAATGCAATTAGTGAGGCTTGCTTCTGAGTAAACATGCATAAGATCAGGTTGCTGGTGGCTAAATATTCATGATGGACTCATGAATAAAGGTGTCAACCTACTTTGAGCCCGTGGGCAGAATATCCTGTTCTTTCACCTTCTTTGAACACTATTTCCCATATGAACTAATGAGATCATCAAAGCCTTTTACATACCCATAAATACTATATAAAATGAATAAATAGCAGCATTACAAGTGCTGCCTTATGACTAAAAATGAAAAGTCAACAGATTGATAGGTTGCCTTCAAAAAGAAGTATGTTCTTATTACCTGTACATGTACCGAGCAGAACGTTGACACCTGGTGATGCATAACAATTATTAATAAGCCACATTAACATCACTCTGCTGGCTTATTTTAAAATTCAGTCATTTGAAGTTTAAGACTTTCTCTTCCACACTTTCTACAGGGCCATGAATAACCAGTGATACTTGGTAAGTAACAGAGGTGCCAGTCATCCCTAATTCATACTTAGTGACTTGTGTGGGAAATGTACAGTAATATAGCCATATACAGACAATGGCTGTGTGTGGATGATCATATCTCAGCTTAATAGCAGAGATAGGAATAAGCCTTGAGCCTGTGTATGCAGCCCTTCTCCATGTTTGATATGCTGCAATTAAATCCCAAAGTCTCAAGAAAAATACAGCTTCCTGTTTCATCCAAGCAAGTAGCTTGGGCTACTGCAATGAGTTCTATGTGGGGCTACCTTTGAAGGTGAATCAGAGGCTATAACTAATCCAGAACGTGGCAGCTACTCTGGTGACTGGGAAGGCCACTGGGACCATATAACATTGCTCCTAAAAGATCTACACTGGCTCCTGGTACATTTCCAAGCACAATTCAAAGTGTTGGTGGTGACCTATAAAGCCCTAAATGGCCTCAGCCCATTATACCTGAAGAAGCATCTCCACCCCCATCATTCAGCCTGGACACTGAGGTCCAGCTCTGAGGGTCTTTTGGTGGTTCCCTCACTATGAGAAGTGAAGCTACAGGGAACCAGGCAGAGGGCCTTCTTGGCAGTGGCACCCTCCCTGAGGAACACTCTCCCATCAGATGCCAAGGAGATAAAGAATTATACAACTTTTAGAAGACATCTGAAGGCAGCCCTGTATTGGGAGGCTTTTAATGTTTGATGTTTTATTATGTTTTTTAAACATGTTTGATGACACCCAGGATGAGCGGAGTACAGTGGTGCCTTGCAAGACGAAATTAATCCGTTCCGTGAGTCTCTTCGTCTTGCGGTTTTTTTGTCTTGCGAAGCACGGCTATTAGCGGCTTAGCGGCTATTAGCGGCTTAGCGGCTTAGTGGCTTTAAGAAAAAGGAAACAAACTCGCAAGAAGTCGCAAGACGTTTCGTCTTGCGAAGCAAGCCCATAGGGAAATTCGTCTTGCGGAACGACTCAAAAAACGGAAAACTCTTTCGTCTTGCGCATTTTTCGTCTTGCGAGGCATTCGTCTTGTGAGGTACCACTGTATAGAACAAGAAGAAGAAGAAGAAGAAGAAGAAGAAGAAGAAGAAGAAGAAGAAGAGGAGGAGGAGGAGGAGGAGGAGATTAGTAAAATATGGTTATCTGGTTCAGAACAAGCCAGGACCTTCAATCAAATTCTGAGAATTTACCAGCTTCCTTTGATGAAGGAACATCTTAAGGACCCATTTTTGGGTGCAGTGAGATATATCAGAGAACATATTGAGGCAAATGAGTGATACATTCTGTCTTCCAATACTGCAATTCAAGTGGTAATATAACTCCCTTTGTGGAAAGATGAGCAACCTTGCTTGACTGTCTCAGCAATGTAAGGAATGTACTCCCCACACTGCGGGGACAATATTTTCTCTCTCTATTGCTTGTCCCCTGAAAGGAGGGGTTCCAGAAAAGGGTCTAAATGCCTACATCTCCTCCCTGCCTAATGGCTTTGGTATAGTCAGTGTAGTCAGAACTTTTCTCAGGAAAAAAATAATCATTGAATTCTTCCCAGTTATTCTTCTACAAATTTCCTCATTTCTACTAACCTATAAACAAATATGAAGTCACGTTTTGTATCCTGTTAAATGGAAATTAGCAGCAGTGAGCTTCCCCCTCCCGCTTTCCAATTATTTTAGTAAAAGGGTGTTTAACTTCTGGATTTTGATCTTTACAAATAAATGGCATATCAGCTCTTTGTCTTCACTTGGGGGCTTTGTGTGTTGATGACTGGAATGCTAATGCAATAATTTACACTCGTATTATCTTTATGGCTGTATATTATAATAACTTAATGGAGTGGAAAGGAATCACAGATGGACAGATGAGGACTGCCTCTGAAAATCAGAAGGGAATAGAAAGGGAGGGGGAATCTCATAGTTAGGGGGGAATGTGCAACATGAGATGTGGGTCAGAAGATTATCAGAACACTGAAATTGGTACTGACTCCATCCGTTCTGCAGTGGTACCTCGGGTTACAGACGCTTCAGGTTACAGACTCTGCTAACCCAGAAATAGTACCCCAGGTTTAAGAACTTTGCTTCAGGATGAGAACAGAAATTGCATGGTGGCAGCGCGGCAGCAGCGGGAGGCCCCGTTAGCTAAAGTGGTACCTCAGGTTAAGAACAGTTTCAGGTTAAGAACAGACCTCCAGAACGAATTAAGTTCTTAACCCAAGGTACCATTGTAGTTGGAGAGTTGGCTTACACCGGGGGCTGTGTACTCGATCCATCCATATCCCAAACCAAATTCGGGATTTGCTTTGAGGGAAACTGGGCTTGGACTGAATCAGACCAAGACAGCCCTGACTTTCCCTGGTCAGATTTGGCTGCTCATAACAATCTGGTACTGTCAGGGAGCAGGGCGTCAGGTGGTCAGACTGAAGGGATCTGGGTTCACCAGCATGGGAATGGGAATGCAGACCCCAGAAGGATGGAATCCTCCATTCAGCAGCTGGCGAGCAGAGGATTCAATTCTGTGGGGTGCAGGGTGCTCCTGCTCTTGGTCTGGTGGGAGGGAAGAAGATACCATGTTGTCTTCTTCTGCCATGCATGAGAAAGTACGTACCTGCCAGCAATGATACTTATATCATTCCTCAGAATCTGGTATGTGACTGTGGTCAAAGGGTGAAGCCACATTGCACTTTTGCCATTGCCTTCCACCAGACTATGTGATCTTTGCCTACTTCCTTCCCTTGGCTTAACAGAACTGATATGAGCACCTGCAGAACTCAAGCTGGTGCCATATGCTTTTGCCTTTCTAAAACATCCCAACCAATCAGGGAGTATTTAGAGAACGCGATGTCACTGCAGGCCTAGCCAATTAGTTTTGGCTTTGTACAGAGAGAGCTCATAGTATGGGCATGGGGTGATGGTGTGCACTCACAATGCATCAGGCTAGCTTGGGAGATCAGTGTCAGAACCCAATCAGATGGGTTATAAAAAATGAAATTATAAAAATTATTATTATTATCTAATTCAGCCCAGAAATATTATTCATCCAAAGAAAGCCATGTATACCATCTGCTTTGAAGTTCACATAATTATTAGAAATCCATTTCTGTTTCTTCCAGATCATGTTAATGGGGCTTTCCGCAGATGTTTGGGAGACTAAGGCAACATAGTTCCTTAAGAATCCAGAAATAAATAGGATTGTTTAGTCTCTGTTAAGAGGGTGGGTAGCGAATCATACTTTATATGCATTGCAAAGGGCTTTTATCTTACAATTAGTGGTCACATTGGGCTTTATAGTCCACTGAAGTAGCATTTAGAGGGTGTATTAATTATTTGTAGTTGGATGCAAAGAGGCAAAGACGACTATGTAGGGGGCTAATTTGGAAAGCAGAGTGAATAAATATTGGGCTTAAGAAAACAGCTGGGTTAGTCAGCTGCAAAGCAGAGCTCATATTTAATTTATTTCTTCCACACTTATGAGCACCTGGGGATTGAAGCCCTCCACACATTGGATGCTATTTCAGAAATAGGCAGAAAGAGTTGGGGCAATATTATCATTATGGGTTTGCAAGGAGCAAGGATTCCCTGAAAATCCTGTGTGCCAGCTTCTCCCCTTAATTTCAGAAATTAGTAAATGTGAGGTTTGAAGTCAAGCCAGCTTCCTCAGCAACTGGGCTTAGAGAGGTGTCATCCAAGTTAGCAGAGTCATTACCCCAAACAAAAGGTGAGACATTCAGCATCAGACAAGAAAGGGAGAAGCTGCCTTTTGAAATGGAGGTTGCCAGGCTGACAGGGGGGATGCTGGATGCAGAAGGGGGGGGAGCTGCAATGGCTGCTGGGAAGGAGGAGGACAGAGTGGGAAGAACTGCATGAGGGCAACAGACCTTCTGGCTGACTGGAGCAGGTGGCTATAGTGAGACATGGGGATGGTGCCTAGAATACTTCTGAATCCAGTGTCGTGCTGCTGGGAAGGACAAGCCCCTCTTGAGATGTAAATGCTGTGAATCCATCAAAGACTTCATGTGTAAACAGTGCTATTTTTCTAGGAAAAGATGTGCTGGAATTCACCATGAATGCATCCCTTGTTCTCTTATAATGGCAATGGTACCCACCAGAGAGGTGCCGGAACTGAGTTCTGGTGGAAAAATAGCCCTGGGTGTAAAGACATGTGAATAAACCACATTTCTAAGACACTGCAGACTCCGCTGTGCCTTGATTTTCCAATGGAAACAAGCCTGGGTGAACCCCTGGAATCTCCTGCAGCCGCTCCATGAAATTTGGGGTGGCATGTAGCTGAGGATTTCCTTCGAAAGATGGCTTAGCTAGAAACATAGCTGTCAACTTACAGATTTGAAAATAAGGGGCCAGCAGCCTTGAAAATAAGGGACCAGCAGCCAAAATAAGGGACCTGCAGCCTCACCTGTTCCAGGCACTCCAGTCTTCCTGTCCTCCTGCAGTCTGGTCAAACTCATGCTGGTAGCTTCCATCCAACTTTGTAACCAGAGGTTCAACTGAATAGAATCTGAATCACATGTACCACAAGGCCTATGCAGCCTCAACTTAAGATGGCTCCCCGGCCTGGCTTTGCACTGCAAAGTTTGCAGCAGCATGTGCAACAAAATGACGTCCAGCATTCAAAAAACCCCTCAGCTTGCATTAACTAGCCACACACAAGACATGAAAGCTCCAAACACCCCCAGTCATTCTTAGACTTTTATTGGGTGAGCAACACAGCCAAGCAACACAGTTGGAGCCTCTCTCCTCCCTTGCCGGCAGGGAGGGAGTGAGAGGAGCTGCTTCCTTTGAAATTTAAGGGACATCATTCGAGGGACATCCATCAATAAGGGACAGCAGCGGGACATGGCGCTGGAATAAGGGACTGTCCCTTCAAATAAGGGACACTTGCCAGCTATGGCTAGAAAGGAGGGGAAATGGACAAAGAAGTCCTGTTCCTACTACTTCTTTCCTACGGTACCACTAATGGCATGCATTTACTTAGAGATCAGTGTTGTCTTCTGCTGGAGACATTATTTTTTTTCCTGACTGGCTTTCCTAGCTTCAGCCAGTGCCTGGATGGAGCCAGCTCGGCTCCCTTAGCACATGATTCACCACCCAGCTGTGGCGGCAAAGGGGCACTGCCAAAGGGTATCACAATATCGGTCCATGCTTGCAGTCCTTTCAACCACTGCTGAAAGACACAGCATCATCCCACTTCTCCCCATATTTTAGAAAGCAGTGTGTTATCTCTAAGGCACATGTCGTCTGTCGTCCCCAGTCACTCACAGTTAACCACTTCCCAACTCTCCCATAGGTGGTGAGGACTGGGCTAGGGTGGTGGGTTCTGTTGACCCTCTGTGTCCAGCCCCTGCTGAAGGAACACGCCCTGGGTGCCAGAAAAGGACGCCATGTGGCTGTGTTCAAGTGACCTCTGCTCTCCATAACATTGATATCAACCCATCTATTGTGCTTGCAAGTGGCCTTGCTCTTTATCTGTTGTTTAGCCTTCCAAGCTCTTCATATGTGTTGTTCTTGAGCTGGTGATAGAGACCTCTTTTGCCAAGCATTTTCATCACTGTGCCACTTCAGAAGGCGACGGCTTTTGGAGGGAATAGATCTAGTGCATCCGTTTGCACTCCTACCATTCAGGATCGTGTGTGCTGAGCACCTATATTAAATAACCACAGACCACAGGATGCAGGCCGGTGAACGACAAAACCCATGCAAACAACTCTTCAGCCGATGTTGAAAATCCACGACGGCGAGAGGAAGCCATTGCAAGCAGTGATAATTACATGCTGCCACATCCCCTTGCCTTCTATCTTATTTCCTCATCCCCTCAAGTGAATTTCTAATCCCTCATCTGGCAAAAAGTGACTGCTGAGCAGTTTTGCGGGCCCTCCTTCGGTACAGCTGATACCAAACCTTTGCATGGGGACGGGGGGGGGGGGAGCTTTTTTAGAAACAAGCCACATTAGCATATGTGCAAGAGTTCACCATCTCTCTCTTTCCCTCCTCCCGACTCGCTTTTATTCTGCCACAGCTTGCATTCAGGGGAGGGAAACAGAAGGTCTGCTGCTTTAAAAGCCATAACCTTTGGAATTAAGATGTGGCTTCCCAGCGCAAGCTGAGTAATAAGAAAAGCAATCATATTGCCAAGCTGGTGGACCTTATTATTTTAACATCAGCATGATGGTCTTTTAAAAGCCTCCCTGCCTGCTGAGAAAGTTAAATAAACATGTTCTATTTAAAAATATAAAAATATAAAAAACTGACCTGCATTTAAATTACAGAGGCACCTGTCACCACCAAGCATCAAGGGGGCTGCTCTCTTTCTTTTCCCCACCCCCTTCTGCCCGCCACAATGGCACAAAATAGCTTGCTAGAATGGCATGACATCTGGGTAAGTATTTTAGTTCCATTGTTAGTCATGTACTTAATGTAAGGGATTTGGCAAATGAGATCCAGATGGTCGGTTGCCAGCTCTGCTGCCCCTGCGGCACCACCTCTGTTGAATGGAGAGGCTTAAATTGTTGAACAAAGTGATCCCTTTGTCTTACAAAGGAAAGGGGAAAGAGAAACAGACAGAGGCGCCTCCTAGCAATAATTACTAGGGGTGTGTGTCAGGTTTGTGTGAATCTTGGAGCCAGAAACAATATGGGCTACTTCTATAGAGCCAGTGTGGTGTAGTGGTTAAGAGCGGTAGACTCGTAATCTGGTGAACCGGGTTCGCGTCTCCGCTCGTCCACATGCAGCTGCTGGGTGACCTTGGCTTAGTCACACTTCTCTGAAGTCTCTCAGCCCCACTCACCTCACAGAGTGTTTGTTGTGGGGGAGGAAGGGAAAGAAGGTTAGCCACTTTGAGACTCCTTCAGGTAGTGATAAAGCGGGATATCAAATCCAAACTCTTCTTCTATTCTTGTTGTTGTTTAGTCGTTTAGTCATGTCTGACTCTTCGTGACCCCATGGACCAGTGCACGCCAGGCACTCCTGTCTTCCAGTGCCTCCCGCAGTTTGGTCAAACTCATGCTGGTAGCTTCGAGAACACTGTTCAACCATCTGGTCCTCTGTCATCCCCTTCTCCTTGTGCCCTCCATCTTTCCCAACATCAGTGTCTTTTCCAGGGACTCTTCTCTTCTCATGAGGTGGCCAAAGTATTGGAGCCTCAGCTTCAGGATCTGTCCTTCCAGTGAGCACTCAGGGCTGATTTCCTTAAGAATGGAGAGGTTTGATCTTCTTGCAGTCCATGGGACTCTCAAGAACAGCACTCCAGACATCATGTCTGCAACACCGTACAATATATTCCCCAAGCTTACCATATAAGGAAAATGCCATGGTGAGGCAGGATTGGGGAGGAAGAACTCTTCTGTGACTATCACGTCCTGCTCCTAATCAGAGGGAATCAGAAAGCTGTCCAATCACAGGGCTTGAAGGGAGGGATGCTGGAAGTAACACATCTGTTTTTGTTCCTAGCTCTGCTAGTGGCACTTCCTTGGGAAATATTGAACATTCAGGTCCTTCTGCCTCTATGCCACATGCCCACACATAGACTGCAGTCAAATCTACTTTGCAATGCGTTTCTGAGAGTTTTGGTGCCAGTTGAGCAAATCACAAGCCTGAAGATGTTTATTCTTCATCTTTCATCATAACTTTCATCATAACCAACTCTTCTGAAATTCTGCCGGTAATTTAGCTCATCATTAACTTGCATAGTGGAACAATAGCATAAATCTCCAGGGAAGACTGGGGTAGGTGAAGTGTCAGCCCACAGCAAGCACTCTGTTGTTTCAGTGTTCATTGCTGGGCAGATGGGCTCCAGACCACCACCGGGATGCAATGCAACTCTATCCATTGACTGGGAGAAAGGATATGTTCACACAAAAAGCAACAACACAGTTTTAAATTCAGGGCCACCAAAATGAAATGCCCCACACCCATCTTCCCTCATGAGCTCTGAGCATTTCCCAAGTCAGCTTTGTTTAATTTCTCCGGGGAAATTTCTCAAGTTGTTTTTGCTTTATTTTGTTTTCCGGGGCCACAGGACTACTCAGAAGCTTAGGTCAGCCCTGCTCCACCTCAAGCCATTTTGCAAGCAGCAGCAGCATCCAAATGAGAAAGCTGGAAACCTTTCCCTAATCACCAGAATTCACCATGTAATTTGGGAGTATACACTGTGCCAATGCACACTCCTAGTACCTGCACTTAGTAAGCTTATTCTGCTCTGATCTATGAGCCCACAGCTGAAATGGCTATGGACCTTTTCCATTTCTTTCCCTGGCTTGGGTAGCAGCCTGCAACCCGTTAGCCAAAACCACAGGGTTTTCTTTCCATACCTAGCTACACACATGCTCCTGACTGTGGAAGAGTTCAGGGGGGTGTGGGTGAGTTCAAAGGACGGAGGGTGTCAGCGGAAGGTGCCAATTACTTTCTGCTCTTATCAGTGCACCTCCCCCCCCATTTTAAACTGAATGAAACCACAATCAAAAGAGTTCCAGGTGCAACAGCTAAAATGCTCTCCTTTCATCAGCTGCCTCTGTATCTTTTGTGCTCTTCAAGCACAGCTGTGCTGGCTGCTTCTCAATGCCTCTTCTCCATTCACAAGGTTAGGGACTGTGCCCAGCACCCAGCAAAGGCAATGAAAGGGTTTTCTCCCCCTCTACATAATTTGTTTCATCAAAGCCAGAATCCCTTCTTTCTCCTCCGCCGAGTTTTCATCTCTCAACTATCTTCTTTTATGTTCAGGGCAGGATTTGGGGGCCAAAATTCCAGAATGATAAGCCAGGAGGGCCCCAGACACACCAGGGCTTCATTGCAGGAGTTAGACTACATGATGTTTGTGGTCCCTTCCAACTGTATAATTCTGTGATTCTATGTATGGCTTTTTTTCAATGGGAACTCACTGGAACTCAGTTCCAGCACCTCTCAGGTGGGTGCCATTGCCATTCTAAGAGAACAAGGGAGGTGTTTTTGGTGAGTTCTGGTGCCTCTTTTTCTAGAAAAATAGCACGGATTCTACTATTCAAAGAGTGTCCTCCCACTAAAAATTAAAATGGCTGTTAAAAATTTCCTGATGGGACCACCATTGGGCACGTTGCTTGCTTTCAGGGAAGTCAGGAATTGTATGCAGCAACTTCTCTCTGAATCATTTTTTGGACTATCCAACAGAGCAGCTATTGGGAACTTTTATCACTACAAAGGATTCACCCTTTTAGGGTAATCATCTGATGGCCACATGACAGTGGGGGGTGGGGTGAGAGGCAAAAATGGGCAGGAGCAGCAAATGTAAAAATTGCTTTTAGTTTCTAAGCATGCATACACACCCCTCTCCATGCCACATTCAGACAAGCAAGAGGCATTCCTGCAGGAGAAAAGCACTTGTGGAGTATGTATGTGTGAAGCAGGGCTTGGGAAGTATATGGTTCAGGGAGAGATTTGTGTGCCTGATAGAGAGACCTAGGCACAGTGGCAGAACAACTTCCTCCAGCATCCAGAGTGGCGAAAAGGCAGGGGCATGGCAGGCACGTGTCTGTTGCAATGTGTCCAAGAGAACGGGGGCAATTGGCAGGGCCCCCAGCTGGCTCCAGCCCACCAGCCGGCAGCTAGTCGAACTCCAGTCCTCGGTTCTGCATCAAAACTGTGACTCAGAGCTTCAGAAGCTGAGCACGCAAGCCAGCATTGGAAGGGCAGACAGAGGCATATGTAAAGGATATATACAAGCAGTTTATTCAGCATAGATCAGGACAAAGAAAAAACATGTCTACTCTCCTTCATGTCCAAGAGCAGGAACCATAAAGCAAAAGCTATACACAAATGGAAGTTCCCAGCAAGCTGTGCTGGAATGTAAACAGACATGTGACATACAACAGCTCCACACATTTGTTTAGGTGGAACGGAACATCAATATGCTAACAGAGTCACGGGGGTGTTGCACGCATCCTGGGGGGGCGCATTGCAGGGGGCTCACGTCCCAGGGTGCACATCCCGGGAGTGTGTGGTGAGCGGCGCACATCCCGGGGGGCGGCCGTGATGGCACCCCCCACCTTCGTTCGCCTAGGCACAGGGTTGCCCACACCTACTCTACTGGGCAATCTGAAAATAATTCTGAGGATTCCGAAAGCTCCTTTCTGCTGAGTTCCAGATGGACAGACTGACTATGACTAAGAAGGCACACAGCTGCTGGCTAGCTAAGGGCATGGTTGAGGGTTGATGGGGGCAGTGCCCCATTTCAGACCCTCCAAGTGCCCCTATTTCCCAGGGACATTCCTGGATTTTCAGAAGCCGTCCCAGTTTCTGATTTGATCCTGGAATGTCCCGCTTTTTCTTAAAGATGTTCCTATTTTCATTGGAGAAATGTTGGCGCATATGGAGTTATGTGATCCCCGAGCTAAGGAGATAAGACATTTGATGACAGCCCTGTATAGGGAAGCTTTCAATGTTATAACCACAGTGTTCTTGAAAGATGGAGATCTGTAAAATCTGCGCAGTAAAATGAGGAGCTTACTTAATCTCCCATTTTTTCAAATGATGTCAAGTTTCCACTGCATAATAATAATAATGATAATAATAATAATAATAAAGCATCAACACGTACGCTGCACCTTTCATGAACTTCTCATGATGTGTCGGGCGGGAAGAACAATACTAATTTCTCGATTTCCTCCCCCTGCCTGCACTAATGCAGTTAATTCTTTGGAGACCAAAATCCACGCTGCACTCAGATGCCTGGGAAATAAAAACACATAACAAACAACCTTTAGAGAGAGGTTCCTCCTCCCCCTCACAACGTCTGTGTTTTACTTTGTTTTCTGTTTTAATGACAGTGATTTCTGTTAAATGGAGCTGAACATCTGCCCACATAGATGGCTCTTTCTTTCCATATACCTTCTCCCATTTGAGATTAAACTGCCAATACGTTCTGGAATGATAAAAAGAAACACTCTTACGTATAATTACGGGCATTGCTACTGCAAGCAAACACGATTATGCACATTCGTGGAGCAGAGGTCTATCAAAAATGCTTCATCGGTAGGAGCTGCAAAAATGTTGCAGCCTGGAGTGGGTCAGGATTCCAGCTTCTCCATTCCCCACACCCCAAGGCTTTGTATCCAACATTGTGTGATCAGTCAGCATTCCAAGACTACAGAGCATGCTTTTTCCTCATTGGGCTATTTTTATTCAGAAACAGAGGGAATGACAGGTAACCAGAACTTTCACATCTATGGTGGGTAGGTCTATCAGAGCCTATCATTTCTGTGATTTATGCTAGATTGCAAAGAGATTCTGACTTCCCATTGTCTAATTTTAGCAATAACTAAAGACCTTTCACCCTTCAATTATCTTTTCAAAGCAATGCTTGAGGCAGAAACTAGCAGTCATGGACAGGTATGTCTATTCATGGCTAATAACATCGATGGCTCGGTGGAATCTCAAACTTTACCCTCTACCCTGGACTTTGACCCCTGAGATGTACTGTATACTTCCAAGATCCACCCTATTTTGGGGAGAGGAGTTGCATTTTTTTTTCAACAGTTAGATTTTAAATGATTTTGAACTGTATTTTAAATGGTTCAAACCTGCCCTCAGACCTTAGGGCAGACATGGCCAAACTTGGCCCTCCAGATGTTTAGGGACTACAATTCCCATCTTCCCTGACCACTGGACCTTTTAGCTAGGGATGATGGGAGTTGTAGTCCCAAAACAGCTGGAGGGCCAAGTTTGGCCATGCCTGGCTTAGGGTGAAGGTCAAGTGAATAATAATGATAGCAACAAAGACTATTGCTTCTCTGCATAGGAATATGATTCATTTGGATTTGTATCATACTACCTTTCTTCATCATATGATCCAAGGAGGTGTATATGTGGAAGGGATGCTCAGTAGAGCATCTGCTTTGCATGCAGAAAGCCCCAGGCTCACTTGTCCAACAGGGCTGGGAGAGACCTCAGTCTGAAATCCTGAAGAGGCTCTACCAGTGGACCCTGTCTGAAACCCTCAGCCAATAAGTGCAGTGTAGACAATATTGAGCTAGCTGGACCAATGGTCTATGTCAGTATAAGGCCACTTCATGGGCTTAGTGTGAACGTGCCTGTGAGCTTGGTTCTGGTGCTGATCACAAACCCTGGGCTTACTTGTACTCAGAGACACTCCAAGTCCCTTAACTCTTAAAAGAGTGTCTTCCCAGGTGAGCCACTTCTTTCTGATGGAGTAAAAACCAAAATAGACCTGGAAAGCCTGAAGTCTTCTGAATCCTGCTGTAATGCATCAAATGCTTCTCAACTCTCACTGCACCTAGGATGCTGCAATATTGAAGAGTGGAAGCCTTCCGTAAAGTGCTTCGCAGACTGGTGGGAAATCGCCTTCAAAATGTTTGTTTGTTTCAAAGGAAAGAGAGATATTGAGTCGGTGCTGGTGTATTCACCTCCTCCATGAAGCATGATTTTCCCCCTCCCCTCTGCCTTTCCTTTTAACCTTGAAAGGAACTTTGCCTAAATGCAATGAGTCACACCTGTATGAGCCGTGAGTGTATGGAGTCTGTGGCGCCGACATAGTTCATAAATGCATATTCACTCTTTGATGGGGGGAGATGTTGGGCTGCCTTTTGAGTTCAGCACATATTCCTTCTTCTCATCCTCACTGAAAGGGAGCTGGTTGAATACAGGAGAGTCAGTAAGAGGGAAACATAATTGCCTTGAATGCAAAAAGTAGGCAGAAGAAAGATCTTGCTCCTCTATTTTTTTCTATCCTGATCTGGATTGTCTAAGCACCCTTTCTTTAAACTGTCGCCATGCATTTAGACCATGCAGGGGCAGAGGAAGGGGTGGGGGGCTGTCCACCCCGGGTGTCACCACTGAGGGGGTGACAAAATGCCGGGTGGCACTCATCACAGGGCCTGCAGCGCGCCTGAGCCACGCATCTCTCCAGGGAGTGACGTGGTGGCTTGGGCACCCGCAGGCTCTGTGCTGCCCCACACGGTCTGCCTGCTGCCTACCCCTCAGCTGTAGGGTGGCTGAGTGGAGGAGGCAGGCAGATTCCTTGGAGACCCCATGGAGCATCCTGCACCATCTTGTCCCACCCCTGTGGGCGACTGGCCCCACCCCTGGGCGCAGGGCACACGTGTTGCCCTGGCGCCTGATCAGCTTGCTCCACCACTGAGACTATGCACAGTTTTTGCACATGTGATGGGACTGTACAATGACAGTTGAACATTGGATATAAATACAGTGGTAGGGACGCGGGTGGCACTGTGGGTAAAAGCCTCAGCGCCTAGGGCTTGCCGATCGAAAGGTCGGCGGTTCGAATCCCCGCGGCGGGGTGCGCTCCCGTTGCTCGGTCCCAGCGCCTGCCAACCTAGCAGTTCAAAAGCACCCCCGGGTGCAAGCAGATAAATAGGGACCGCTTACTGGCGGGAAGGTAAACGGCGTTTCCGTGTGCTGCGCTGGCTCGCCAGATGCAGCTTTGTCACGCTGGCCACGTGACCCGGAAGTGTCTCCGGACAGCGCTGGCCCCTGGCCTCTTAAGTGAGATGGGCGCACAACCCCAGAGTCTGTGAAGACTGGCCCGTACGGGCAGGGGTACCTTGACCTCGGGTTACATACGCTTCAGGTTACAGACTCCGCTAACCCAGAAATAGTACCTCGGGTTAAGAACTTTGCTTCAGGATGAGAACAGAAATTGTGCTCCGGCAGCGTGGCAGCAGCAGGAGGCCCCATTAGCTAAAGTGGTGCTTCAGGTTAAGAACAGTTTCAGGTTAAGTATGGACCTCCAGAACGAATTAAGTACTTAACCTGAGGTACCACTGTATTAGGTATATGTTGGATATTACTTGGATTATACTGACGGGATTATACTGGTCAACACTCCCATGGTGATTCTGTTTATTGCGATTGAGGAGCAGATAACCACAATTCTGAAATTATTAGGAAGGATTCTGTTAATAGCAGCAAATATAGTGTGGGCAAGAAAGTGGAATTGCCAACAATCCCTGTCTGATAAGGAGCTGCCTAGTAAAATGTCCAGAGCTGGTGGAAATGGATTTATTAACCAAATTGATTAAAAGGAGAAAGGGCAGATTGGGGAATGTGAAATTTCCACAATGGGCTTGCTATGTCAGTTACTGGAATATAAAGTATGGGAATGTGTAGCATGAAATGAATCTAATTTGGTAAATAATGCTTTTTTTAAAAAATGGATGCACTTCAAAACACACATAACACATACTTGGGGTCATAGGATCAGACTTTTGAGATATAGGAGACCCACCCTAACTTGTTTTTCCAAATTAATGATGGATTTCATGGAGCATGGGTCCAAAAACCTAAAAACATCAGGTTTGATATTAAGTAAGAAACTTCACAATTTCCCTTCTGGAATACATTTTTAAATATAAAATAAAAATACTTATCTCTAATCTACTTGCTCATGGGGAATAATGTAAATTGAATTTTTTGATATGATTGGAGCTGTTCAATGAATTACTTAAACCTTAAAACAAATCTTCTTTGCAATCAGACGGTTGGAGGATTACTTTAGCAAAGCAGTTAGGAAATGAGCAAAAAAAGAATATAGATCTATATATTTGGCAATGTGAATTATTTATCCCAAAGTGCAATTTCTAAATGTACAGTTATGTTCCCAAAGCAATACCACTTATGTAAGTGGCATATTCAGGGACAGTGGGGTTTTTTTATTTTTATTTCCAAATTATGCAGCCTAAATTATGCATTCATTCAAATGCTGCACTTCAAAAGACAGATTGTCACTGCAGACAATAAAACTTTGCAAGAAACACAGAGCAAAAAAAAAAGTAGCCTTTTTGTTGATTGTATATTTAAATATAGGTTTTATATCCATGCACACATTTTTGCATACTTAGATGCACAGAGCAGAAGCACAAGATGAGGTTAACTTTTAGCGGAGCTAAATCATGTCTGGGTCGGATTGATCCGAAGTGCAACATGACAAGCAGATATCCCCTGCTGGTGCTACTTATTTACTTAAAGGTAAAGGGACCACTGACCTTTAGGTCCAGTCGTGGCTGACTCTGGGGTTGCGGCGCTCATCTCGCTTTATTGGCCGAGGGAGCCGGCGTACAGCTTCCGGGTCATGTGGCCAGCATGACTAAGCCGCTTCTGGCAAAGCAGAGCAGCACAGGGAAACGCCATTTACCTTCCCCACCGGAGCAGTACCTATTTATCTACTTTCACTTAGATGTGCTTTCGAACTGCTAGGTTGACAGGAGCAGGGACCGAGCAATGGGAGCTCACCCCGCCACGGGGATTCAAACCGCCGACCTTCTGATCGGCAAGTCCTAGGCTCTGTGGTTTAACCCACAGTGCCATCTGCGTCCCTTACTTATTTACTTAGGGATGTGCAAAATCCTTAAGAGAGTGAACCAAAGATGGATTTGGCAAAAAACAAAAGGACCAGGTAGGGTTGGGAATGGACCCTGTCTGAAACCCTCGGCCAATAAATGCAGACTATGCTCAGTTGGATGGACCAATGGTTGGATTCAATAGAAGACAGCTTCCTATGTCTATGAATGTTGCCATTTGGGCTTTCGAAGAGTAATACTTAGCCCATCCTGAAAGGAGCAACAGGTGCCTTGGGGTTCTTGGCTTGGAAGGCTGCACAGCGACTATGAGCACGACATGTTATTCTCGACAGCTCTATTAATCTCTCATTTTGGTGAGTGCTTTATTAAATTTGATGTCACACTTAAGAAAGCGTGGTTGGTGGAGGGGAGAGAAGCTAGACAAATTACACTGCTGTAAAGGAAAGAAAGCTGATCACTGAAGAATGGATGCTTTTGAATTATGGTGCTGGAGGAGACTCAAGAGTCCCATGGACTGCAAGAAGATCAAACCTATCCATTCTTAAGGAAATCAGCCCTGAGTGTTCACTGGAAGGACAGATCCTGAAGCTGAGGCTCCAATACTTTGGCCACCTCATGAGAAGAGAAGACTCCCTGGAAAAGACCCTGGTGTTGGGAAAGATGGAGGGCACAAGGAGAAGGGGACGAAAGAGGACAAGATGGTTGGACAGTGTTTTTGAAGCTACCAGCATGAGTTTGACCAAACTGCGGGAGGCAGCAGAAGACAGGAGTGCCTGGCGTGCTCTGGTCCATGGGGTCACGAAGAGTCGGACACGACTAAACGACTAAACAACAGCAGCAAAGGAAAAAATCACAGCTCCCAAATAAGCACAACACACAGTCTGATCTCATGCATGTTTGTTCTAAAGCAAACTCTTGTATCTGCGGCAGGGCTTCTGCCAATACAAGGATCAAGGAGAATTGTTGTGCTCTGGTCCTTATTGCAGGCCTCCTGGAGGCTTGTCCACTGTGAAGGCAGGATAATGGAATAATTGGTCCTGTGGCCTGATCCAGCAGGTTTATTTTATGTTCTTGTATTAATCTGCAAGGCTGTTGAGGACTTGTGCCCAGGGTAATTTCAGTTTTTATTCATCTCACTTGTCATTCTAGCATTTTGTGGGTAGTTAGCTCACCCAGTCCTCATTGAATAGTTTCTTGGGCCCCTACTCCTTTTTGTTTTTTTCTTTCGTGTGTGTGTGTGTGTGTGTGTGTGTGTACATCTGCAAACTTCAGTGCTCGCTCCCCAAGTGTGCTGATAACTCCCTCTTGGGTTCAGATGGCACAATGCCGACTACTTAAGTGATGGAACATAGAGAATAGTAGTAGAACTGGAATACTGTATAGAATAATTCTGCCTTTGTTGTGGACTGTTTGGATGCAGAGGAATAGTGGAACACACCAACTGGGGTACCCTCAAGGGAACCCCCATGGGAAGAAGGCTCAGAGCCAGGGGTGTGGTGGTGGGGTGAAATAAGTAATCAGAGGAAGAAGAAGGGGCAGACTGGGAGGAGAAAGTGTCAGAAGCTAAAGAGGCAACAGGATTTAGTGAGCAGGGAGAGTCTGTGGCAGAAAGAAATCCAGAATCGGAGGATGAAGCCGAGGCTGGAGAGGAGGTTGGTTGGTCAAGAAGCAGCGTTGAGGCAGGCTGCTAAAATATCCAGGGAGTCTCCACCTCCTCCTGCAACCAGCTCCCTTTCCCCCTGGTCTCCTAGAACATCCAGAGAAATGAAAAGAGCAGAGCAGAGATTGGTTGTGTGCAGACACAGCTTGTGACTGCTTGGAAAAGACCCTGGAGAGGAGGGGACTTAGGCAGCTGTGGGAAGGTGGGGAACTTCAATCCTTGCAGCTGCCTCATTGAGGCAAGACCTACTGTTGCTACTCTCAAAATGCCTACTGCCTAGAAGGATGAAACCCCAGAACAGTGATTCATGAGAGACTCAACAGGCAGCGCCATGTGTTTCTCAGTATTTGGTGTGCTTGACTCACTCTATCACAGGGAAACAACAGAGCAGGGGGATAGCAGAACTACCCACTGCCAAAGGAGGTGCTCTCAGAAGAGCGATTCACTCACAAACAAGTGGATGACTGTTCTGTGGGTTGGCACTTTGGGTCTCACAAGTACCTTTAGTCACTGCATTAATTTGTTGATTATGGCATGCTGACAACTCATTCAAAACTATTGGGGAATTATTTTTCTCCCCTCCCTTCTGCAGCTGTGATACCTGACAATAGGATCAGGCCATTAACTACAAGGAAGTCGTCAACTTCCAAGGATGAAGTTTATGTAGGCTGCAGTCATGTGGCTTGGGTTTTTATCATCACCCGGTAGCTATTCAGCAATGAATTTTCAACCGAGAGTTTATAGTGGGAGGGAGGGGCATGTCAGATAACCAGATCTGGTTAAATTTAGCTCTATCCCCTCCCCAGTCCAACACACACACACACACACGGTCCCTCCCATTGATGTTCTTGTGCGCTGGCATAATTCCTCTGATACCAAGAAGTGTTAGTGAGAAATTCATGTGCCGTGCTTTCATCTTCCACATTAAAATAAGATCACCTTGTTAATACTTCATTAATGGAGTGGAGCTGAGGCACCAGAGATTTCCCCCCTATTAACTTGGGGTCTGAATAAGTTTTAAATGAACACTTTCAAGACAGCAACTCTTCCTTGCAGGAGGGTTCTTCAATAATGTATCCAAGGCTGCACTGGATGCTCTGTTTTTTTAATGTTTTCCCCTGTTTCACCATAAAAAATAAGAGTATCAGCAATCAAGGAGATAGGCTTTATTCAAAAAACCAAAAACCTTATCATACCAATTTTCCTTTAAATACTTGGTATTAAGGTAAAGGGACCCCTGACCGTTAGGTCCAGTCGTGGACGACTCTGGGGTTACAGCGCTCATCTCGCTCTATAGGCCGAGGGAGCCGGCGTACAGCTTCCGGGTCATGTGGCCAGCATGACTAAGCTGCTTCTGGCTGTTGGGGTGGGCAGTTAAGGATGCAGCGGATCTCTGGTTCAGTCAGCTGATTCCTGGCTCAGCAGGGTGCAGGCAACATTAAGTCCCCAACTTCAGCTCAGCTAAAGATATGCTGGCATTATTTGCCCCTCTCATCTCATTCAGGACTTGGTTGACTCAGTTGAAACTGTCTCAGTTGTGTCCAGTGTAAGTCCTCCAAAAGGGGCATTCCAAGGGTGTGGAGGGTTCAAGGAAATTCAGTTCAAGAAATGGTCGTTCAGATGACAAACTGGCAGCAGAAAAGACATGGAAGGACTCCAAGGGTAGAGGCTGCTCCTCCAAATATATTTCCCACTCTCCCTTTTGCTCCTCCACCCAAACTAACCAGAAAACAGGTGTAGCTTCACGAATGACTAAAAATTAATTGCCAGGCACTCACAATGAATTAATGTCTGAGTTTGAATTAAAAATTGCAAAAGCCTGCAGGTGGTTTTCAATAATTAAAATGTGCCTCGTTCATTCTCTTCCCTTCCCTCCAACCCAGCAATGAGGATCCAGTTAAAATTTCTGGGAGAGATGTAAATGACCACCCAGCAGAATCCTGCCAATTATTTGCAGTTTTGACCAGGGATGGAAAGAGATTAGGTCAGGATCTACTGGTAGAACTCTATGTGAATTGCAATAGATCACCATGGATTTCTCCTCCCCAGTTGTTTTGACCATAGGAACAACTCTCTCTCCCCCTCCCACTCCAAAAGGTTGCTGAAATGAATAACTAAAGCTCCATTCACACCTGGAGATTATTGGGTTAGTTTTCCTAGTTATGATGCTAGTCCTTCGGTCTCATGTTGAAACATTCATTGTAAACTGCATTACCTGTTGCATTATAGAACTGTGGCTTTTTGATCTATATTATGCCATCTAAATTTTAAATATGTGCGCAGCACTCAAGGTGCTCATCGTGCATGGTGCTCAGGGTGTGAGTGGTGTGAGTGGAGCTCCAGTCGCTGACACCACCACCAAGAAGCACTGCCCTTTCTCTAATATCACATCAGGATACTCTATCCTAAACTCAATCAATCAGATAGCTTTCTGTCTTTGCTCTATGGATTTTGGGGTGGGATGATGGTGGCTCCTCTCCATCGCTGGGACTCCAGGAAGGACTGTCACTACTTGTGCTGGTCCTGGGGGGTTACCGTGCGGCATGGTCCAAGTCCAGTCCGAGGTCAAGGGTGTGGTATGGAGGCTGTCCATTAAGACTGAAGCGGGGTCCAAGGCAATGAGTCAGGTGTGGTCAGGAACTCTGGCAGAAGAGCAGGCAGGACAGGGTGCCAGCAGCAACAGGTTACCAACAATGTTGCTACCGCAACCTGGGACTGGGCTGGCTGGCTTTTATCTGCCCCAAGGCATAGGGTGGTCCCGGTCCAGAGGTGACTCGCCTCTCCTGGCCTGGAGGCGAGCACTCCTGCAAGAACTTAGTTCCCTCCTCCTCTCTGCCCTGAGCCTCTGCAGCTCAGGAGAGGCTGGAGGGTTACTGGACTCAGAGGCAACCTCACCTTCCTCTGACGGGGCTGAGAGTAGAGCACCTGCAGGCAATGGGCCCTCCATCACCTCCAGAGCCAGAGCAGACTCAGCTGGTGTCTACTCCTGAGGATCCGGCACAGATGAGAGCCCTTCAGGTTCAAGCCCCAGCCCCGGCTCAGCTGGTCCTGGAGGCAGAGACTCCTGTGCAGGCTGGGATTCCTCAGGTTCAGCCTCTGAATCCAATTCCCAGGCCATCACACTACTGTTGCCTAGATGCTGATTTGCTGACTGGGACTGGAGCATGTTACCCATCTGCTAATACAACTTTACTTGCTACTAGTCTGTTTCCAAGCACAATTTAAAGTGCTGGTTTATAACACCAGTACAGATAGCAAAAATGTGCAAAACCAGGTCAAATACATGTTGGAAATGTAAAGAAAAAGAAGGGACTTTTTATCATATGTGGTGGGAATGTAAAGAAGTTAAACAAATTTGGGAAATGATATATAATGAATTGAAGAAAATGTTTAAAATGACATTCATTAAAAAACCAGAAGCATTTTTGTTAGGGATTGTAGGACAAGATCTGCCAAGGAAAATAAAGAATTTATTTATGTATGTATGCAACAACAGCGGCAAGAGTCTTGATAGCACAAGGATGGAAGAATGAGCAAATCCCAACAAAAGAACAGTGGCAAGAGAAACTGATGAATTATGCAGAACTGGCTAATTTGACATATAAATTGCGAGATAAGGACAACTGTGACTTTAAAGAAGAATGGGAACTTTTCACAAATTACTTAAAAAGACAACCAAATGAATTGGACTCCTTGGCAGGTTTTGAATAAACATACACAAATTTATTGATTGATAATATGGTAGATAGATAATGTAAGGATCTGCATAATTTTGTAACATACAGAGAATAATATGTGTTGAGAAATCAGAGAGAGGAGCTGAGGGAAGTCTCTGGGGGAGGGGACGGAGGGTTTGAGGGGGGTGGGGAAAAGGAGGAAATAATGACTATGATATGTTTTGATAAGTTGTTATGTTGAAATTGCTATTTATTTTTTAAAAAAAAAACAATTTAAAGTGCTGGTTGCAACTTGTAAAGTCCCATATGGCTTGGGCCTAGGCTGCTTGAAATATCACATCTCCCTATGCAAACCTTCCTGGGTGCTAAGATTATCAGGTGAGCACCTGCTCTCGGTCCCAGCAGCATCAGCACAGTTGGTGGTGACATGAGAGGGAGAGACTTTTCTGTGGATTTGGGAGGGTCCCAAGGTTCAGATACCTGCCAGGCTGCATTTGGCTGCCGGGCCTGAGGTTCCCCACCCCTGGGCTATCGGATCCAGGTAAGTTGTGAGCAGGAGGTCTTACGATTGCCAGGATTGGCTGGGCAAGATGTACTTTAGCACGCTAACCAAAGCAAGCAAAATGCCTGGCTCGAAGCTTCATGGAGAGAAAAGAAGAAGGCTAACGTTGCACTCTACACAGTGTGTGTGTGTTTGTGTGCGTGTGTGCACACCCATACACACACGAAACACCACACTCTCTTTTTGCAGAAGGGAGCTGGATCGCTGCCAAATCCAAGCGTGCTGTACTCTTCTGGAGGTAAACAGGCCTCCCATCAGCCACCTCCAATTCGTTTCAGCGGCAGACACAGACTTGATTATATGCTAAAATATGGTGGCAATTTGTCTCTGTTGATATTCTTTGCCAGGTAGTTAAATATTATTTAGATGAAGTCACTTTCCCTTAAAATGACTCTCCACAGGGGCCTGGAAGTGGCAAAGCAGGAGTAGGTGCAGAATTTGGAAGCTGTGCAGCATTTCAGGCTTGTGAATAGCTGAAAGCAGTTGGTTATGGAATTTTAATGGTTAGATTATAACCTCTATTTCCAGAAAGAAGCATAGTTATTATAGTCTGGAGTATGCTGCACTTATTTCTTTATTTTCCTTCTTTCTTTTCTTTTTTCTTTTTTGGCCCTCTTTGGTAATTGCATCTGAGTTTGCCTAAAACAATAATATGTCTCAGGCTGATTTCCTGTGCATTATATATAAACGGGGAGGGCAAGGAGTCTAAGCCTTCAAGGGAAGCTTTCGGAATCTGAAGGAAGAAAATGATGTCTGCTGGGCAAGTGAGTTTGTAATCCGTAAATAGTGATTGCTTTCTTCCCCTCTCTTCTCCGCTGCATATCAGATTAGGAGTGGGCAGAAGCAAAAACAAACAAAAAACCCCCACAAAGGTCACAAAACTATGCTTTCACACTGCTAAAATTAGACCCTGGATCTGTCCAGCAGTTGGGGAAATTTGTATGTGTGTGCTGTTTATTTTACTGCTGTGATATAAACGGTCCTCCAACTTCATAAAATGTAAGAGTGAACAAGGGTTCTGTTTCTCTGCCTTATTCATGCTCCTGTTCATGGAGCAGATGTGTGTTTGCCCCTAAGGTAAAGGGACCCCTGACCATTAGAGCAGTGTTCCCCAACCTTGGGCCTCCAGCTGTTTTTGGACTACAACTCCCATCATCCCTCGCTAGCAAGACCAGTGGTCAAGGATGATGGGAATTGTAGCCCAAAAACAGCTGGAGGCCCAAGGTTGGGGAACACTGCATTAGAGGGACCGAGCAACGGGAGCTCACCCCATCGCAGGGATTCGAATCGCTGACCTTCTGATTGGCAAGTCCTAGGCTCTGTGGTTTAACCCACAGCGTCACCCGCGTCCTGTGTTTGCACCTACCTCCTCTCTTATTGCATGGAAGACTTAGGATCATATTAACTGCCAAAGGGAGTGGAGTTGAGTGAGGAGCCACACTGGCCTTCAAGGTGAATGAGAGAGGGGCTGGCTTTTTGTCAGCATATCCTTTGCCTTTAACGTCTTTCTTAAACATATCGTTTATCTGATGACAAAAAGTCCAGATTCCAATCTGAGATTTTGGAGAATAACATAAAAACTCTATCCAAAATGTATAAACAACTATTAGATTGGAATTTAGGTGACGAGGAGGTTAAGGCGGTAATGACACACTGGGCTAAAGATTTTGGCCGTAACATTTATTTTGAAGAGTGGGAAAAACTTTGGAAACATCACCTCAATTTCACGGCCTGTGTGTCACTAAAAGAGAACTTAATGAAAATGTTCTACCGCTGGTATCTGACCCCGGTAAAATTAGCCAGAATGTACGGATCTTGCAACAAATGTTGGAAGTGCAAAGAAAGGGAAGGGACTTTCTACCACATGTGGTGGGAATGCCAAAAGGTCAAAGAGTTCTGGGAAAGCATACACAATGAAATAAAGAAAATGTTAAGATATACTTTTGCTAAAAGACCAGAGGCGTTCTTACTAGGTTTGGTAGGAAAGGAGATAAAAAAGAAGGACTGCAAACTGTTCCAATATGCTATAACGGCAGCAAGGGTGTTGATAGCCAAAAACTGGAAACAAGAGAGTTTGCCGACTATAGAGGAATGGAGAGCCAAACTACTAGATTATGTGGAGATGGACAGGATGTCAGGAAAAGTTAGATATAAAAAAGATCAGAGGTTTGTCAAAGATTGGGAAAGTTTTACGGAATATCTGAAAAGCTTAACTGATGAACAGATAACACTAGTGGGTTTCAAAGGTGCTCTGTAGAAGCAAAGGGTAATGCCTATGGAAAAAGGAAGAATGAGAGTGACTTATGGCACTACATACAAAGGAATGCGGATTTATTTATTTTTTTGTTATTATGGACGATTCGTGGAATGGCAGAAGGAAGTCCTTTTTATTTTCTCTGTAAAAAACAAGAGTATTGATATAATTTGATTTGTATTTTGATTTTTACAAATTAATAAAAATTATGCACGGAAAGAGAGAGGGGCTGGCTTTATGAGTCTAACCTGGTCCCAACTCAACCTTCTTAGAATCATAGAATCATAGAATCATAGAATCATAGAGTTGGAAGAGACCACAAGGGCCATCGAGTCCAACCCCCTGCCAAGCAGGAAACACCATCAGAGCACTCCTGACATATGGTTGTCAAGCCTCTGCTTAAAGACCTCCAAAGAAGGAGACTCCACCACACTCCTTGGCAGCAAATTCCACTGTCGAACAGCTCTTACTGTCAGGAAGTTCTTCCTAATGTTTAGGTGGAATCTTCTTTCTTGTAGTTTGGATCCATTGCTCCGTGTCCGCTTCTCTGGAGCAGCAGAAAACAACCTTTCTCCCTCCTCTATGTGACATCCTTTTATATATTTGAACATGGCTATCATATCACCCCTTAACCTCCTCTTCTCCAGGCTAAACATGCCCAGCTCCCTTAGCCGTTCCTCATAAGGCATCGTTTCCAGGCCTTTGACCATTTTGGTTGCCCTCCTCTGGACACGTTCCAGTTTGTCAATGTCCTTCTTGAACTGTGGTGCCCAGAACTGGACACAGTACTCCAGGTGAGGTCTGACCAGAGCAGAATACAGTGGCACTATTACTTCCCTTGATCTAGATGCTATACTCCTATTGATGCAGCCCAGAATTGCATTGGCTTTTTTAGCTGCCGCGTCACACTGTTGGCTCATGTCAAGTTTGTGGTCAACCAAGACTCCTAGATCCTTTTCACATGTAGTGCTCTCAAGCCAGGTGTCACCCATCTTGTATTTGTGCCTCTCATTTTTTTTGCCCAAGTGCAATACTTTACATTTCTCCCTGTTAAAATTCATCTTGTTTGTTTTGGCCCAGTTCTCTAATCTGTCAAGGTCGTTTTGAAGTGTGATCCTGTCCTCTGGGGTGTTAGCCACCCCTCCCAGTTTGGTGTCATCTGCAAATTTGATCAGGATGCCCTTGAGTCCATCATCCAAGTCGTTGATAAAGATGTTGAATAAGACCGGGCCCAAGACAGAACCCTGTGGCACCCCACTAGTCACTCTTCTCCAGGATGAAGAGGAACCATTGATGAGCACCCTTTGGGTTCGGTCAGTCAGCCAGTTACAAATCCACTGAGTGGTAGCATAGTCAAGACCGCATTTTACCAGCTTCTTTACAAGAATATCATGGGGCACCTTGTCAAATGCCTTGCTGAAATCAAGGTAGGCTACATCCACTGCGTTCCCTTCATCTACCAGGTTTGTAATTCTGTCAAAAAACGAGATCAGGTTAGTCTGACATGACTTATTTTTCAGAAATCCATGCTGACTATTGGTGATCACAGCATTCCTTTCTAGGTGCTCACAGACTGTTTGCTTAATGATCTGCTCCAGAATCTTCCCTGGTATTGATGTCAGACTGACTGGGCGGTAATTATTTGGGTCCTCTCTTTTCCCCTTTTTGAAAATAGGGACAACATTTGCCCTCCTCCAGTCTGCCGGGACTTCGCCTGTTCTCCAGGAATTCTCAAAGATGACTGCCAGTGGTTCTGAAATCACATCTGCCAGTTCTTTTAATACTCTTGGATGCAGTTCATCTGGCCCTGGAGACTTGAATACATCTAGACTAGCCAAGTATTCTTGTACTATCTCCTTAGTTATTCTGGGCTGTGTTTCCTCTGCTGAATCATTTGCTCCAAATTCTTCAGGTCGGGCATTGTTTTCTTTATCGGAGAAGACTGAGGCAAAGAAGGCATTGAGGAGTTCAGCCCTTTCTGTGTCCCCTGTTTGCATTTCACCATCTTCTCCTCTGAGTGACCCCACTGTTTCTTTGTTCTTCCTTTTGCTACGAACATACCCATAAAAGCCTTTTTTGTTGCTTTTAACCTCTCTAGCAAGCCTGAGTTCATTCTGTGCTTTAGCTTTTCTGACTTTGTGTCTACACGTGTTGGCTATTTGTTTGAATTCCTCTTTGGTGGTTTCCCCCCTTTTCCATTTTTTGTACACATCCTTTTTTAATCTTAACTCAGTTAAAAGTTCTTTAGATAGCCACCCTGGCTTCTTTAGGCACCTTCCATGTTTCCGTCTCATTGGTATTGCCTGAAGTTGTGCTTCTTCTCTTTCTGCTGCACACTCCCACCCTCCCTAATCAGGGGCAGTGCACCCCATTTTGCCACCTGAAGCAAAATGGAAAGGTGCTGCCCTACTGCTGCCCCCAAGTTTACTAGGGTTGTATGACTTCAGCAGCAGGTTCCTGGTTCTGGTGAGAACTTGTGGGAGCCCAACAAGATCTCACCTGGAAGCCATATCCACTTCTCACTTCTCTACTGGGTGGGTGGCTATGGTGGAGAGGTGAAGAGAAGAAGCAGCTTATGGTGAGATCTTTTGAGAACCCCACAAAAGCTCCATGAGATCTCACCAGATTTCACAGGGCTCTCATGAGATCCCACCAGAAGCCATTTCTCTGTCATCAGAAGTGCAGGAGGAGTGCTGTGGTGGCACCGTCCCATTGGATTCTACCACCCAAGGCAACTACCTCAGTCCATCTCATGGGCAGACCAGCCCTGTCCCTAATACAGTATGGGCTTTGCTAGTCGCCTGCAACTGTGACTGAGTAGGATTATTATTATTATTATTATTATTATTATTATTATTATTATTATGTGGGTGGGACTCCTTCCTTAACCTTTAGGATCCCAATTTTTCGCCTACTCTCCACGGCTGTGAAATTTTCATAGACTTTTCACATTGATTATGTGCTTGGCTTGGCAGGTGAGGAAGTCAAGAACATCAACATGAGGTTCATTGAGGCATTGTTGGGTTAAGTTCACCCTGACATTGCACTATGCATGGTGGATCCTTGGGCCTGTCATGAAGGTGAACTCTGGACTGCAGGGCCTGAGTGGGCATGTTGACTTCACATACCCAAGGCTTACCTAGCAAGGCCAGCAGAATATTCTCCCAGTCGTTTGATGGGGACTTGCAGTTTGCTGCTGTTAACACCAGGGCATTGGTGGAATGCATCACCAACGGGTTTAGACACAACCACACCACCCAAACTTTCTGAACTTGATTAATTTGTTTTGTAGATCTTCTGTGTTTTATGTTAATAAATACAACCATTTTGCCAACATTTTGTCTCAAGAGTCCTCTTTGTGGGTGTGGGTGCAGGAGAGGAGTTATCTCCTTGTGTTTTCACCTTGGGGGAAATGACAGCTGAGAATTCAAGACTGGTGCACCCGCTGATTTTGTTTTTGAGGGAAGTCATTCCACTTACCTTGGACATGCCGACCACAGAAAATGAGGAATATGTGCCTTTCCCCCAACGAGATTTGATTTCAAACCACACAGACAAAGGGAAACAGTTCCCCTGACGTCATTGTGATGGCAGGCCATGGACAGGTGAGTGGGGTTTGCACACCTGTCAAAATGGCCAATGGGGTTTTGGGTGACCTAGGCATCTAGCCCACTGGCTGCAAATGGTTCCTCGTCCCTGAGCTAGGTCACCTTCATGCTTCTTCCCATTGTGTGTTTCTGTGATCTTGAGTGAGAGATGGACTGATACTGTTTGCTCCCCTCTCTCATTCATTCATTTTCCCAGAGCCTGGCTGGTATTTGAAATCTTGGGATCAATAAAAGAGAGAGAAAATCTCTGTCCTGGGATGTACATAAGTGATTCATCACATACAAGAAGATATTAAAGCATTCTTCTGGTATAACTAACAGACAACCTGTGCGTGTGAGAGAGTGTGTTGATGTGTAACAGCAAGCTGCAGAAAGACCTTTTATGAATGCATGGGTGCACAGGCTTAACTTTGTTGATCTCCCTTGCTTTTCAGCTGCTAGAATAATTGACGGATAAAAGTGCAGTGCTTATTGCAGAGGTGAAAGAAGAGAGATGTATTGAATGAAGGGGATGGATGCAATTGACATGCATTAATAAAATACTTATGGTTTAAAATCATTCTGTTTCGGAGGTGACTCATCAAACTCTGGCAACAAGCTCTCCCGGAAACGATTTAATAGTAAGATATCCAATGAAGGGGTGATTCTTCTGCAAAAGAATTGATAGTCAATATAGATCTAAAGGACATCTATTTATTATGGCATCCTGGTTCAGGTTTTTGTATTTTTTAAAACTGATTTTTAAGGGAAGTAGAAAAATATTAAAAAGGCAAACAGAATTTGCACGTGTGTCATACTAGTTGCCTTAGGAAAAGGGACTGACAGAATCTTTGAAAGTGTCCTAATGTAACTGCAGCGTCACAAGCCTACTGAAAGCAATATCCCTGTTCACTGTTATCTGATAGTAAATACTGGTATGCTATGTAAGAATATATTAAGAACATCCTTACGCAGTGTCTTATCTGTGTGGGGGAACAGTTGTGTGCAGTGGAAACACATGATGCACAAGAGCATGGGTAGGCAAAATATAATCAGGCGATAATCAGGCATCCACACAACATGACCAGTCTAATGAAATTGATAAGGAGGAAGGAAGCATTGCATGTGATCTCCTGCCAACCCACCTGCTTTTGGCTGGCATGAACCATCAAGCTGTGCATCTACTTTCATAAGGAGCTTGTTGCTTTCCCTTGAAACCTCTAGATCATGGGTAGGCAAACTAAGGCCTGGGGGCCAGATCCGGCCCAATCACCTTCTAAATCCGGCCCGCGGACAGTCCGGGAATCAGCGTGTTTTTACATGAGTAGTATGTGTCTTTTTATTTAAAATGCATCTCTGAGTTATTTGTGGGGCACAGGAGTTTGGGAATCCAAAGGGTGTATAATTATAATTTGTTTTGCTTTTATTTTGTTTTGTTATTTGTATGAGAATTGAGGAAATCGTGGAAGGGAATTTAGGTCGACTTTAGGAAAAGGCTTTAAGAATAAGCACGGATGTATAATTATTGATGTTTATAAGGCAAAATTGGTTTTTCAAAATGAACTAAATATAAAATATAAAATATAAAAAGGTTAAAAATTAGGGACCAGAACTTGTTGTACTGTTGTTTAAATATTGGTGTTTATAAGTTAAAATTGGTTTTTCTAAAATGAATTAAATATAAAAAGGTTAAAAATTGGGGACAAGAACTTGTTGAACCAACAGAATACAAGAGGGGGAGGTATGGGGAAGTCAGGGAAATATGTCATTGAAAATAAGGATGTTGAATTCTATGTGTTTTTAAATTTTTTTGTTTCGTTTTTTTTTATTTTTTGATGTATTATAATGGAAAAATCTTAATAAATATCATTTAAAAATAAATAAAAATAAAATGCATCTCTGAGTTATTTGTGGGGCACAGGAATTCACTCATTTCCCCCCCTTCAAAATATAGTCCGGCCCCCCACAAGGTCTGAGGGACAGTGGACCAGTACCCTGCTGAAAAAGTTTGCTGACCCCTGCACAAGAGCATAAGAGGAACGTTGTTGGATCAGGCTAATGACACATTTGTTCCAGTATCTCATCCTCATAGCACAGGACCTTGGTGCTAGAGCCCTCTCCCCTCTTGTGGTTTCCAGCAACAGGTATTCAGAAGCATTACTGACCATGGAGGAAGAGCATAGCCACCATGACTAGTAGCCATTGGTAGCTACTATAAAACTGTATCTATATTTTCTTGAGAAAGAACATTTCTGCACATGGGGTGGTTGTTAAAACATGACAAGCTGCATTTTCTTCTTCCAGGTCAGCCTGTGCTGGGCCCGGAGGTTTATCTGAGCCACACGGTACAGGTCCGGTCCCGAATCCAAGGGTTCCATGAGGAGTCAGTTTGACAGGGCCAAGGCAGGACATGAGGCAGGAAACCAGGCAAGGACAGATACAGGATCTCAGGCAGGTTCTGGCAAACAGCAATGTTACTCCCGCAACCTGGGGCGGGGTCCAACAGCCTTTTATCTTTGTCAGGGTAGCGGCTGGTCCTGATCCCCTGGTGACTCACCTCCCTGTTTCGCCCGAAGGCGAGCACTCCTCCTGCGAGTACTCAGGTCTCTCCTCCTTTCAGACCTTAGTCTCTGCAGCTCAGGAGACTTCGGTAGGTTACTAGACTGCCTCAGCCTCCCCTGACCCAACCGGTAGTGGAGCAGCTGTAAGTGATTGCCTGGCTGAAGGCAACGAGGTAATCCCCACATCTGGAGCCAGGGCAGGCTCAGGACCCTGACTCGGCCCAGCTGGTGCTTGTTGCAGGGGAACCTGTGCAGACTGGGACTCTTCAGGGTCAGGCCCCAGACTTGGTTAAGACATCTCCTGAGGCAAAGTATCCAGTGCGGACTGAGATTTCTCTGGTTCCGAATCTGAGCCCGAGTCCCAGGCCATCACACAGCCCTTGCAGAGAGGCCACCTCAGAAACTCCCAGTTCATGGTTGTACTTTTTGACTTTGAGCAATTACGAGACCAGCTCACCCACCCCTCTTCCCTTTGGATTTCAGAAGGAGTGCCTTCCTTCTCCCCCTGGCTTCTTTGCATTGTGGACGCCCAAGCTCATGGCAATTTCTAACCATGTCCCACAAAATTCGTCAGCGGAATGGGATGGGTGTGCAGCATCCTTAATCTGTCAATCTGTATATGAAAGGTGTCATCTTCATTGGGGATGATTGCCCCATGTAGGAAGATCTGAGTGAAGAAAGTGGAGAGCATTTATTACCATTTTCTACTATTATATTTCCCCTTGACATTTGAAATATACAGCATACATAAGTGATATGTGATGAAATAGATGTGTGTGGGAGCACAAATATATACAGAAAAGATTAACTTTCTTTCTAATCCCTTAAAGTACCATTTGAGCCCTACTTTTACCTACAGAGTGAACCACTTTGTTCATGTTTCTGCATCTTTAAAGGTAAAGGTAAAGGGACCCCTGACCATTAGGTCCACTCGCGGATAACTCTGGGGTTGCGGCGCTCATCTTGCTTTATTGGCATACAGCTTCCGGGTCATGTGGCGTGCATGACTAAGCCGCTTCTGGCGAACCAGAGCAGCACACGGAAACGCCGTTTACCTTCCTGCCGGAGCTGTACTGTACCTATTTATCTACTTGTACTTCGTGTTTTCGAACTGCTAGGTTGGCAGGAGCAGGGACCGAGCAATAGGAGCTCACCCCGTCATGGGAATTCGAACCGCTGACCTTCTGATCGGCAAGTCCTAGGCTCTGTGGTTTAACCCACAGCGCCACCCGCATCCCTGCATCCAGTGGCGTAGCGTGGGGGTGCAGGGGGGGCCTGCCACACCGGGGGCAACATCTGGGGTTAGGGCAAATCCACGGGTTAGGGGGCGCAAATCCACGGGTTAGGGGGCGCAAATCCATGGGTTAGGGGGCGCAAATTACTTGCCTTGCCCTGGGTGCTGACAACCCACGCTACGCCACTGCCTGCATCTTAGTCCCACTTAAATCAATGGAGCATATAAATGTGACTGTCCTCTGAGGCCTTTCTTGATAGGTCCAAGGGGTGGCAACACAGGAACTGGCCTTTTCTGTGGTGGCTCCCCGTTTATGGGATGGAGCCTCACTTGGTGCCTTCATAAACTAACATTAGACGCCAGGTGAAAACTTTTCTTTTTGACCAGGCCTTGAGCTGATTAACATTCTATGGTCTTTTAAATTTGTCTCTGGTTTCTTTGGCTATTAGTTTCTTTCGCTTTTGCTTTATTATGAATTTTATGTTTTCATTTTGTATTTTTATGTTATGAACTGCGCTGTGATCTTTGGATGAAGTACGGTATGCAAATTTAATTCATAAGAATATTTTATTTTATTTTGGTCATTTCACATTCACTCTGCAGGATTAGCTCTACTCATTGTAGCAAGAGAAAGGGGAGGGTATGTCTCACTCTGTGTGTGTTGCTGTCTGTCTGCCATCCCTTGTAGGATTTACCTATGAAACTCCTCCAGGTAAGATAGCTAATCTTCTCAGGAATAAAAATATTTCACCCGGGAAATAAAAAGAAATTTAACAGATTTTTGTTTTAAAGAAAAACACCAACCCAGAGCCTTGGAGTGGAGACAGAGTAGAGCCCATGTTTCGTAACCCTGTCTTGCTTAACTATTATGTCTACACTACAAATAGTTCCCATTGCTAAGTTCTGCGCATGCACATACCTGTGGTTTATTTATTTTTATTTTATTTTACGTCTGACTTTGTTCGACAGCGATCTATAATTATATATGGACTATGTATACTGTCATCAGATTGTGGCATACAGTCTCAGCTGAGCTATATCGTTGGCGGGCGGACTTGAGTGAAGACTGCTTTCCTCGCCAAGCCACGCCCACCAAACTGCTGCAGATTGGCTCATTTAAATTGCCTGGTTTGGCAGGAACCCAAGAGTTTCTGTGAAGGCCTAGGGGGAAGGGAAATCATCCAAAATGGCGCGGCGCAGCAGGGCGAGCCTAGAGAGGCTCTGCGTTGGGCCGCAACCACCGCTCACCCAGAAAATAGGGTAAGCAGCCATTGTGTTTCATAACACTGCATTTTACAAAATTCTGTATAACCTTTTTTGAAAGCTAATAAAAAGTATTTAAAAGAAAAACAAGAGTGAGAGGAGAGGGGAATGGTTGCAGCCAGGTTAGTGCAATACGAAAGCACGGATGGAGCCAATGCAAATCTCCTGCCATTGTGTTTGCACAGTTTTTCCCCTCCTCTCTCCTCCGGAGTGACATTGCTGCTGCTCCATCCATCGCTCACTACTGGAATTTGGCTGACCAGAATGGTGCAAGAAGCATGGATGAATTGACTTAAAATTAAGTTAAATGGAAGCATGGGAAGCCAGAGGAAAGGTGACACTTTGGGCTCATTCTAGGGTTGCCATAGAAACCTCAAAGTTGCTGAGCCACCCAGAAAAAACACCAAACGATTTTTTGATTGACTTGCCTAAGATCCAGGACGACGTGCCACATTTTGGAAATTCGCCCCAGACATCAATTCTGCCTTTGAAATCCTGGTAATGTCCATGAAAATCCGGGTGTATGGCAACCCTAGCTCATTCAGACTTCTCTTTGTGCCGAGTCAAAGCATTTTATTTTATTTTATTTTAATCTTGCCGGGCAAACCTGCTGTTTACTGATCTGAATCAGGACAAATGTCAATCAGGGTTTTTTGCAGTTTGAAGTTTGTTCTGATCCATCAGTAAACAGTGAGTTTTCCTGGAGAAAGAGGTAGGATAGAAAAATAACCACCTGTCTCTGGAAAGGATGCACACCTGTGCCTACATATCATGGCAAAAATGGAAGTCTGGATGATGAGCCTTTAGAATAAGATCTCCCTTCCCTTGACCACTTCATCACTTTTTAGTTGGGTAAACTTCCACCTCTGGAATATTTCATTAATTTTTCATTCTCCTGTCCCAGTTTTGGGACAATTTCATAGAATCATAGAATCATAGAGTTGGAAGAGACCACAAGGGCCATCGAGTCCAACCCCCTGCCAAGCAGGAAACACCATCAGAGCACTCCTGACATATGGCTGTCAAGCCTCTGCTTAAAGACCTCCAAAGAAGGAGACTCCACCACACTCCTTGGCAGCAAATTCCACTGTCGAACAGCCCTTACTGTCAGGAAGTTCTTCCTAATGTTTAGGTGGAATTACTTCTCTACAGCAGCAAATACAGTATGTGAGTTTTGTGCTGGATGTTGAAGATCATGGGTACTGGCAGCATCAAAAACTAGAAAGCACTCATTTTTGAAATAATCTAGGGAATTTTCTGTGTGAACAGATATGCCTAGATTCGATTTACATAAAGGGGATTAAAGTTTGATCACACATGAGCGACTTTCTTCCATCCCACTTCTGTGTAAAGCAAACAAACAAAATAAAAATCACTCTTAAAAGCTTATGAAAATTAGTTCCTTTTATGTCATTTTCTTGTAAAAAAAAGAAAGAAAGAAAGAAGAGAAACCTGTTTGTTTTGAAGGAAATAATACTGAGAGGGAATCAAATTAGCAGACATTTTCTTTCATGTCAGATCATTTCCTCGCAAGCTACTGTTGATGACTCAATTTATATCCCTGCCCATTTTAATTCCTAATTATTCCCTTTAAAAGCTTTATTCCTAATAGCCCATTTCAGGACTAAACTCGTCTTTCCCTGTCCTGCATTTCCAAGCTATCATGAAAATAATCCATAAAAATGTTAATTATGAAACAAAAATGGGCTGATTCCACCCCACTGGCTACCACACATCTGGAGAAGATTTGAAGGGATTCAGGGGGCTGCACAGATTTAGGGGGCTCATCCACAAGATCAGAGCCCCATCTGCACAGAGCCCATAATTGCATAGGAGTACAACTGGATTTTCCTTTAGTAATTTGCTCAATGCACCGAGGCCTGAGGGGTGGAGCTGAGTGGATGCAGCAACATTATGGATGGGGCCCCAAGGTGTGATCTTGCTTCTACTACACACAGAGGACTAATACTTGATAGGGATGATCAATTTCATTTTCTCTTGGTTTCTCTTTTTTAAAAAGCAAGCAAGCAAACCTTAAAATCATAGAACTGTAGAGTTGGAAGGGACCAAACAGTCACCTAGTTTGACCCCTGCAATGAGAGGGATCACAACTACAGTGGTATCTTGGTTCCCAAACTCAATCCATTCTGGAAATCTGTTTGACTTCCAAAATGTTCGCAAACCAAGGAACTCTCACGGCTAAAAATTGGCCGCTGTTTCTTTAATGCTAAAAGAACTAAGTCAGCATGTGTCAGCAGCTTACAATGACTCATGCAACCTTTCACCAAATTGTACCTGTGTATATAGAGTGGTCAATGTTAGTGTTGGGTGTGGGTTGGTTGGATGGTAGAAAGCTGGTTGCATTTGGTGTGTGTAAAAAGCTGTCAGTCGTGGTTGGAGAATAAGACTTTTTAAGAATAAAAGCAGCAATACTCTGCAAGAATACTCTTTCTCAAAGACCCTTTTGTGCCAACTAAGGTATGAGGACTAGGCAAAGGAGTAAAAAGGAGGTCAGAATCTTTTCTTTTTCAAACACTGACAGGAACAGCTTCTGATTGGCTGATTGGCCCCAGAAACAATGCCGACAGCTGAAACGGATGTTCGGCTTCCAAAAAAAAACCCATTCACAAACCGGAACACTTACTTCTGGGTTTGCGGCGTTCGGGAGACGATTTGTTTGGGAGCCAACCAGTTCAGGAACCAAGGTACCACTGCGTAGCATTCAGCCATCCAAACTCTGCTTTAAAACTTCCAATGAAGGCAAGTCCACAGCCTCGCGAAGGAGTCTGTTCCACTGCTGAACAGCTCTGACTGTCAAATTCAGTTCTTCACGTTCCCTCACCAGTTTCTTAAAAAGAAAAGAGAAGAAGTTGTCATGAAAATTCATCAGAATCTTAGAGATTTGGCTGCCTGTCAGTGCAGACTGAACTAGATCGACTCAGTACCAAAGGCAGCTTCCTAACTGCCTTCCTGCCTTTGGCATTCAAAGTAATTGACAGACGTGTATCTGGGGAAAATATGGCGCTCGTCCCTTAGGAAGCAATTCACAGATCTGTGTACGAGGAGTAAAAGCAGCTAAATGCAAAAGCTGCTGGGTGCTTTTAACCACTTTTTCGGATATAAACTGGGACTTTCGCTTGAAAGGGGCAGTTACGTGTCGCCGTTTGAAACAGACATAATAATACATTAAAACCGGCGATATGACCAAATAAGCAACAAAACTATTAGGGGAGGGTGGAAATTGCACTTTTTAAACACACATGTTGACTAAAATGATAGCTGAGGCAGCTGAGCACCCTAGCAATTTATCACAGAGTGGCCAGGAAATGTTCCAGCTGTCCTTGAAAGAGCTGTGCTATCTGGGAAACAAACAGGCTTTCTGATGGAATGTGCTGCTGAGGTGACTGATATTTTATTTATCCTGTATAAAGACGGAGAGAGCGATTTTCTTCAGGCTCTGGTTTACAGGTGGGAATGGACTCTCACCCTCCTGTTTGTGTTGAAGGGTGCTTGAGTATTGTTCATAGCATCATTAGTATTAGTAAACTGACTTGCACATACATCTCGGTGCAGTTTGCAAATGCAACGTACAAACAGCTAAAACAAGTTATATAAGCAGTGCAATAAACCCAGCTGGGCTACATAAACACCATACATTTAAAGCACATTTCATCAATGGCGTAGCTTGGGTTGCCAGTGCCCGGGGCCGCAAAGAGGGGTGTGTGGGAGGAAGGGAAACGGATGGAGGATGCATTCACATTCAACTGCCTAAAGGTGTCCGTGTCACCCAGGAGAGATAAGAAAAGAAGACGTTACTTCCTGGTTTGCACGAAGAAGCTGTTTTCAATGAAGCCCAGCGATGGAAGCACACAGCTGTATTGAGGCAGCACCTGGTGTTGAAATTTTGTCCCTCCCCCCATACAATTTTGCGCCAGAGGTAACTGCCCCTGTGCCTCCCCACACTGCACCACTGCATTTCAGTTCACCCAAACCGCAACCCCCTCACCTTACAGCAAAGCCAAACACTGTGGACAACACCCCCCCCCTTTGCCTTGCAGCTCACTCAAACCAAATCCCAGGCAAGATGAATAGGTACAGGCATGCCAAGCCAACCAAGCTCCCAGCAGCAGTACTGCTTTGCTACCGCTACACATTTATGCTGCCATTTCAGCCTCAGTAGTGGCAGAAGCTGTGGAGGAGGGAAGCTGGAACAGATCAGGGTGGTTTCTGTTAGTTTCTGTTTGCCGCTGTGCAGTGCTTTGGAGTCACAAGACTCTGTTTACATTCCAGAGACATTCCAGGCTGTTGGAAGTCTCACGAGAGATAGATGTGACGTTACTGGTTTCCTGTTCCTTTGTGTTTCAGTTGCTCTCTGCTCTCACAGAGAGAGGATGATTTCTTTTCTGTCTGCATAGCTTAGAAAATAAAGCATAGTGATGTGGTCATAAATCTCATCACTTCTGCGTGCTGTTTTGATTCTCTGCATAATGGGAACATGCCTGGAGGCCTCATCAAAGGCTCAGGTCGTTAATCAGGTCGGAGGGCGATTCCGGAAGATGAGCTTTATCAGCTCGGTTGAACGGAGATTCTGACAGTTTCTGGGGTGCTAACCTGACCTGACCTATCCAAAGAAGGGTGAGTGCCACCATCACTATGCTAACAGGACACAGAACACATGCGTCCTGTGAGTGCGGGGGGACATGTGAGTGCGGGGGGAGTGCACTGCCCCTGGCAGCGTGATCCCGGTGGGGTGTCATTGCGGCTGCTTCCCCCACCTGTGCTGGTTGCCACGCCCCCGTAGGCAGCATGCCACGCACCCAGGACTTGTGCCACACCCCTGCGGGTGGCGCACCATGCCCCCAGAGTATGCACCAGCCCAGCACCCGCCTGCTCTCCACCCCCCCGGTGCTGGAGCATGAAGCTCCACCACTGGATGCAGACCACAAAGCATTAAAAAATAATAATAAATCAATAATAATAATAATAATAATTTATTATTTATACCCCACCCATCTGGCTGGGTCTCCCCAGCCACCATGGGCAGCTTCCAACAAAGTATTAAAATACAGTGGTCTGTTAAACATTAAATGCTTCCCTAAAGAGGGCTGCCTTCAGATGTCTTCTAAAAGACGTAGTTGTTGTTCTCTTTGACATCTGGTGGGAGGGTGTTCCACAGGGCAGGTGCCACTACTGAGAAGGCCCTCTGCCTGGTTCCCTGTAACTTGGCTTCTCGCAGTGAGGGAACCGTCAGAAGGCCCTTGGCGCTGGACCTCAGTGTCCGGGCAGAATGATGGGGGTGGAGACGCTCCTTCAGGTATACTGGACCGAGGCCGTTTAGGGCTTTAAAGGTCAGCACCAACAAATCAAGACTCCTTGCGCTCTATTCCTCCTCTCTTCCTGACCAAGGTGGCCCTGCCCTCTGCCGGCACATCACACAGAGCTTGGCCACGGCAGTGGCAGCCTCTCCTCCTCCTTGCTTGCTCTCCAGCAGCCACTGTAAGCTGCCCAAAGGAGGAGGGCAACATGGAGGGGCAATGGGGTGCTCCCTCGCAGCCACCCCTACCTTCATCGTCGTTGCTTGGGACAAGTGCCGACTCGTCCCCCCTTCCTGAGCTTGGCAGTGGCAGCACTGGTGGGGAAAATTGGGACATTCCAAGATCAAATCAGAAGCCAGGGTGGCTTTTGTAATTCTTGTTAAATTGGGACACTTGGAAGCTATGCACCTGGGCCAACCATTTGCTCATTTACCTGTGGCTGCTTGGCTGCCAGCGTGATGGCGTCCTTACATTTCTATGTATATAGGAAGACATTCAAGCTGGATCCACACTTACTCCCCAAATCCTTCCTCCTTTGGAGGTTTTTAAACAGAGGTTGGATGGTCCTCTGTCATGGATGCTTTAGCTGAGATTCCTGCATTGCAGGGGGTTGGACTAGATGATCCTTGAGGTCCCTTCCAACCCTACAGTTCTATGATAGGAAATACTTGTTGTGGAGTATTCTCAGAGAAGGGGCTGCTGGTGTATCTCTAATCACTCAGCGGGGTCCAAAAATGCATCCGAAAATAGTCTGTCCTATTTCTATGGTCGTAACCCTCTGCAAATGGGTTGTGGGTGTTATTATATTTTGTGGAGGGAGGGAGACAACCAGCATTGTGGGCACATTAATTGCAATCTTCCTCAACATCCCAGATTCTCAATGTTATTGCTAGACTTGGAGGTTTGCCGCAAATATGGGCAGGAGGCAATTTGCAAGTTTGGTGCCACTGGGGTGTGTGTGTTATTTTTTAAAAAACCCAAAAAACCCTTTGAGGCATGAAACATTTATAAGGCTTTTGACAGTATCCAGGGAAATATTACTTGCGAGTCATTTCTTTCTTCCCTCCGCCCACCAACACGGTCTTGCCCTTCAGAAGTGTCCGGTTTGTTTTTGATTTATTACCGTGCGCCTGTTAATCAGACGCTGCACAACAATCAGGAGCAGCAATATTGATGTTTGTCTGTTTCTTTGCTTTCTATATGTTTTTCCCCTTCCCCCTGGCGACTGCCATTTCAGATTCCATAAATCTGACAATTAGAGATGCTGTCTTCTCCCATCAATGCCAGCTCTAATGACAAATGAGGCTGCACGTTTTGAGCAACTATCATTTTAGCGCCCTCATTAAATTCAAGAGCGGCAACAGGAAGAAAACAACCACAACAACAACCACCACACAACAGCAGCAGCCACCCTCTCTTCAAAATCAACTTTGAACTGTTTGAAATTTCCCACATACAGACACAATATATTATTTGCAGTTCACACAAATGCTTCTTTATATAGACACGGGGGGGCGGTTCTATGCCGTTTGTTAATCTTGTATTTTTGAGATCTATTGGTGAAGAGTGCTATACAAATGTGAAGAAGAAGAAGAAGAAGAAGAAGAAGAAGAAGAAGAAGAAGAAGAAGAAGAAGAAGACAGAGGAGGAGGAGGAGGAGGATGGGACAGAGAAAGTTTTTCGTGTTCTCTTATCTTGCTTAAGTCCCCTGTTTGTGGTATAGAATTGGAAGAGAAATTCCAGGATGTTTTCTCAAAGCACGGCTGATGGTGCCATCTGCCAGAGCACCAGGGTTATTGATAGATCTCCCTTGTTATGGCAAATGAATGAGGTAATAACAAGGATTTCAAGTTTTATGGTGCTGGAGTTCTGGCAGGTTACCATGGAGCATAGATGTCACGTTCTGGCTGAGGGAATGATTCAGAGCCTGATTTTTCTCCCCTCCCCACTCACTGACCCCATGAATTTTGGCAGTCCACTATGGCTCATGACAAACAAATTCTTGCTGCTGGAATGACATATTAAATTTAAAATGTTGATATTGGAATAGTAGAAAATATTTATGATGGTGTTTTAAAATCAGAATTAATAATAGAACAGAACTTCATTGCATTAATAATGATGGTGTATTATGATGAGTGTCCATAATTGATAGAGCAAGGGATTTTTTTGAGGATTGTATTTATGTACTTATAAATAATAGGCAGTAGGGATGCGGGTGGCTCTGTGGTCAAAACCACTGAGCCTCTTGGGATTGCCAGTCGTAATGTCAGTGGTTCGATTCCCCACAACGGAGTGAACTCCCACTGCTCTGTCCCAGCTCCTGCCAACCTAGCAGTTCGAAAGTACACCAGTGCAGGTAGATAAATAGGTACTGCTCTGGCAGGAAGGTAAAAGGCATTTCCGTGCACTCTGGTTTCTATCACAGTGTCCTGTTGCACCAGAAGAGATTTAGTCCTTCTGGCCACATGACCCGGAAAGCTGTTTGTGGACAAACGCAGGCTCCCTCAGCTTGAAAGTGAGATGAGCATCACAACCCCATACTCGCCTTTGACTGGACTTAACCATCCAGGGGTCCTTTACCTTTACCTAAATAATCAACATGGGGCTGTCACGCCTGCTTGCATTGATCACCAACCCCTCCTGCTCATCACCTTGCAGGTGTGGCTATTGAGAGGGCCCTGGTGACTTCCTGCAGTTCAAAATTTACCGCCACACTACCATCCCTTTTTATCTAGTGCTGGTAGGCATTAGGTAAGCCTAGGCCAGGCGCCCCCAAACTCGGCCCTCCAGAAGTTTTGGGACTACAATTCCCATCATCCCTGACCACTGGTTCTTTTAACTAGGGGTGATGGGAGTTGCAGTCCCAAAACATCTGGAGGGCCGAGTTTGGGGATGCCTGGCCTAGATCTTTGGTGGAGAGGAGGTTGTCGCCTCTGCCTCCACCTCCTTGGCAAAGGGTATCCTATTAAAAGGATCCAGGAATAGCAGCTTCTGTCCGATGCCCAGGCTAGGGCCATACCACTTCTCCAGCGGGGACCCCATGGGGTACCCCTATTTGATATAAGTCATAGGTCACCCCCCATGGTTGTGGTTTACCTTAAATGCATGCCCAGCTGATGCCCTGGAGTGGAATATCAATGGCTTTTCCCAGTGGTGGCCAAACTTGGCCCTCCAGCTGTTTTGTGACTACAGTTACCATCACCCCTGACCTGTTAGCTAGGGATGATGAGAGCTGTAGTCCAAAAACAGCTGGAGGGTCAAGTTTGGCCACCACTGACTTTACCCAATGCCTACGCAAAGCCATTCTCTACTGTAACCAATAAAGTTGTACCCATATTCAAGCCCCAATCCCAAAATGCTGTTGACCTGTGTGGTTATTCATTCCCCCTAGGAATTGTGGTGTCCCAGGGTCTTGGCACGCAAGCATGAGTCTCCGGGCCCATGCAATATCTCAACACACCACATTGTGTGAGAGAGACACATTGTGAATATGAGTATCACATGAGTTCACCACACCTGGTTGCGGCCATTGAAGATCTTAATAAAATAGATCCTAAAGCAAGCAACCATGGAAGCATGTGCAACTAGGCTGAGTTTCACATAAAGCCATTGGCTTAAATGGGTTAATAGATAGCTGAGCAGGAGCTTTCCGGGCCAACTGACACCTGACTTTTCTGGATGGCTTTAATAATAATATACTCGACTGAGGAATAACCCCGAGCAAAGATTACCTGGAGAGATCGTCTAGCCATCTGCAAACGCAAAGCAATTACCACCTAGCACATAAGCCTCATATTTTATTAAAAAATATAAACTTGTGATTTTTATTCAATCATTTGCTAATCTTATTTGTAATTCCCACTCATGTACACCTTCCCAATGTCTCTCCCCATCCCCCTGCTCTCTCTTTTTTTTACCGACTAAACACTCAGGCAGATTCAATTACAGAAGCCTTAATAATTTAAGACGTACCGAAGAATGAGATAAAAATTTGATAAGCAGCAACTAAACATAGCTATGTGAGATGCTGGGACTTTTCTTGAAATCCAGCGACTGCCTGCCCCCGAGCAGTTTTGTTAGATTAAAAATAATGTTTATGCATTTCCCAAAATTGAATTTTCCCTACTTCTTTGATTTTGGTTATGCTCCAATTTGCTTCTGTAATGAACTATGTTCTATGGAAGTATTTCCCTGGCTGCCCTTTCACCCCCAGCACTTTTAAGCTTGTAATGGAAGAACCTGCATCAGCAAAAACAATTTTGTCAGTCGGAAAAAGAGTTATAATCAACCTGAGCCGTGGTGTTTCAGACAGGGTGCTGCTTTAACGCAAGCAGTGACTTTGGATAAGGTTTGCTGCTTGTTTGGGCTTCAGCCTAGTGAAGTTTGGGTCACAGTCGCACAATACAGTCATACCTCGGGTTACAGCCGCTTCAGGTTGCGTTATTTTGTGTTACGCACCCGCCGATACGCACCCGCCAAAACCCAGAAGTACCGAAACGGGTTACTTCTGGGTTTCGATGGTCGCACATGTGCAGAAGCGCTAAATCGTGCTTTGTGCATGTGCAGAAGCACCGCATCACAACCTGCGCATGTGCAGACGTGCCACTGTGGGTTGTGAACGTTGTGGGTTGCGAACGTGCATCCTGCATGGATCACATTAGCAAACCCAAGCGTCCACTGTACACTTTTTTATTATTTATTTTAAAAATTATTTAACATAATTATAACAAAATATAAGCAAAATATTGCAAATGCATATATATTTAAAAGAAGCACGTATATATGAAAAAAAACAAGAAAAAAAGAAGAAAAAATAAAGAGAAAAAAGAAGAAGATAAGTTGGGAGAATTTCTTCCAAGATTATTCTACAAATATCCCAGTTTCTGATTTGATCCCAAAAGGTCCCTATCTTCCCTGCCAGTGCAGCCACTGAGGAGAAGGATGAGCAAGCACTTGCCTTGAGTGGTGGTTTTGCAAAGGAGCATCTCATTGCCTCTCCATGGCTGCTTTTGCCAGCCTTCTCCACTGGTAACTAAACAAACCCCTGAGTTGCAAAGAGAATGTCAGCAATGTCTAAGTAACACCATGACCATGTACAAACACAATAGACAATCTTCTATAGAATTACTTCAAACCATAACAAGTCCAAAATGAAATCTTTAGTCTCAAAGTCTCTGAAAATCTTTAAAGGAAGCGAGGTACCAGACTTTGTACGATGACAGACAAGATGAAGCTTTGTGTATTCAGCAAATATGATGCCCAACACTGAACAGTGATTCCGGATATTGACTACTGTTTCGTAGAATTCTTTGTCAGGGTGGTGGGAGGATATAGAATTGCTTCATAAAGTGAAAATAAAATTTTACAGACGATGACCTGCATACACATATCACTTTACAAAAATTATAAACTATAGTACAAGCAGTAATGAAAAAGAGTACATACCCCATCTTATTTCGAATGAATGTATGTAAATGAAAATATCAAATGCTGTGGAACAGTGCTCATATAATAATGTAGTCACTGCTACTAACAATATTTTTTGAAACACATATAAAGCCAACTCCAGGTGGTACTAGTAACAAGGAGGTTGAGTTTAAAGGTACAGTGCAAAGTAACAATACAACTACAAGGAGATTAGGATTAAAGGAGCAGTACAAAGTAGCAGACAAAGTGCAATTAATCAAATGAAACAATTAAGGTCTAACTCAGAGTTGAGACCCCCTGGATAAATGGCTTTAAACATGAAAAAAAACTGTGTTTCTTGCTGCCCTGTCACTCATAATCTTTTCTGATGCTAATTGCCTTCTGATTCACCCATAAAGCGTCCTCCATTTGGCAGCTCATAGTGGCTGTTGGAGAGCAGGCGAGGAGAAGGCAAGGCTGTTGCCACCAAGAGCCAACCACACATGATGCGCCAGTTCCGAGGGGCAGGCAGCAGGTAGGGCTGCCCTGGGCTGGAAGAAATGGGGAGTGGAGCACAAGGAGTCTTGTTGTGTATCTGTGTCTAATCTTGCCCCATTCTAAAATTTATCTATTGGTGTGTGTGTGTGTGTTTTCTTTTTGTAGGTCTACCAAAGAATAAAATAAAATCAGGATTCAGGGGTTTTCTCAAGACAGTGGAGGGTGTATGTACTGTGTCCCTTTGGCATAGTGGGGGCAGAAATGCTCTATGGGGGAATGTGGGGTTGAAGAGGGTCAGTTGGAGGGGAGTGGGAAATGTTCCTATTTCTCATCTGAGGAATGCTGGAGGGTATGCGGTGATCCAGGGCAACATGTCCCATTTCACCACCTGAGGCAGATGGGAAGGTGCTTCTCCTGCTCCACCCCCAAAGTCTCATTTACTGGGGTAGTATAGCAGTGGCAGGAGTAGGTGGTGTGTCCATGGTGGCGCCACCCCATGGGATTTTGATACCCAAGGAGGGCCACTTCGCTCTGCCACCCCTAATCACTAGAAACATTCCTGGCTTCCCTCAAAGAATTATTGGGTTATTAGGGCCTCGGAATAACCCTCAGCACCCTCAACAAAGTACAACTCCCAGAATCCTTTGGGGGGTGTTTAAAGTGGTATAATAATAATAATAATAATAATAATAATAATAATAATAATAATAATTTATTATTTGTACCCTGCCCATCTGGCTGGGTTTCCCCAGCCACTCTGGGTGGCTTCCAACAAAGATTAAAAATACATCAAAATGTCACACATTAAAAACTGCCCTAAACAGGGCTGCCTTCAGATGTCTTCTAAATGTCAGGTAGTTGTTTATCTCTTTGACATCTGATAGGAGGGCGTTCCACAGGGTGGGCACCACTACCGAAAAGGCCCTCTGCCTGGTTCCCTGTAGCTTTGCTTCTCGCAATGAGGGAACCACCAGAAGGCCCTCGGCGCTGGACCTTGGTATGAATGTGGCCTTGATTAGCAAAATGTCCACCATATGATAGAAGGGTGTGAGTGTGTGTGTGTGTGTGTGTGTGTGTGTGTGTCTGTCTCTCTCTTTCTCTGTGTGTGTGTGTTCTCCCAACCAGAAGGTATGGTCCACAGGGTCTGACAGGGTGTCTATTAAGGCAGCTCAGAATCTCAGAGTTCTCTGTGTGGTGACAAGGAAAGAGTGGGGCTTCTTCGCTTTTACATTTCACCCACTTTTTAGATTCCCCATTACAGCGTGGGGTGGGGTGAAACAGAGCTCTGGATTTAGCAGATCAGGTTGGCCCTCAAATTATGAATCAAATTGCAATAGCACAGAAAGGATCTGGAACAAACTAGGATGCTTCCCAATATTATAGATTCAAGGAAAATATTGTGGCCACAGCACACCCTGATATTGGCTTAATTTTAATGGGTTTTTATTGTAGATGTTGTCCTTGTATTTTGTTGTTTTGTTAGATTTCTCACCCATCCTTCACCAAAAGTTCCCAGCTCAGGTTATGACAACAGAAGATGCAATTATAAAACAATGACAAGTGCAAAACAAGAAAAGTGTAAAAGCAATTAAAAAGAATTCTAGCTATTAAAAGCAAGACAATCCTTTTAAAACTATCGCACCTGCAGAGACAAGTTAAAAGTCGTTCCAGTAGAGATGTAGACTAGGCAAAAGATTGCTCCGAGACTCCTTCTGGCAATGTGAAGTGATACATAAACCAACCATAAACTTGCTCCAATGTAAGCTGCGGTTTGACTAGAGTTCTGAAACTACCTCCATCCAAATGATTTATTATTATTCATTTATTAGAATAATTTATAACTTGCCTTTCCACTTGCTAGAATAGCTCTTAAGGCAGCTAACAACTTTTTAAATAAATAAATCATCAATATTTAAGCATGTGTGGTGGGGGACACCCACCCACAGACAACATCGAAAATAATTACAATGTCAGAGTTGACCTAAAAGAAAGAAGTTTGTTTTCTAAAGCTCACCGGAGAAAGAAAATGAACTCACCTGGTATAAGATGCTTTAAAAAAAAAATAGTCTGGTTAAGCAACCACTCCATGGGGCAGAGTTCTACAAGTGAAATGTGATCACAGAAAGGGGCTATCTCACATATCCCAACTAACTCAGCATTTTCTCATGGTGATGCCAAGAAAGACTTATCACCTGGTGCTAGGGATGTTGGAGAATTCCTGCAAAACCAGAAATGGGAGCAGAAATTGCCCATGTTTGTTTCTTCAACCCAATTCTGGAATGGAACTCAAATGATTGTTCTTTACTGTTGTTGCTTTCAGTCCACAAATGATATGTAATTTATTACATTCTCTTTCTCCCACTCTTTTGCATTAAAATGAATGGGGTGAAATAATGCAATGTCAATGCAGTTTATGTAATTTCAGCACAGTGGACAGCGATGTGGAGGAAGATGAACTTCAGTAGAACAGAAACAAGCAACTTGCAACAAATGCAGGGTGGATTAAAAAAACAATGCCTTCTTCATAGAATCATAGAATTGTAGAGCTGGAAGGGACCCCAAGAGCCAGTGTGGTGTAGTGGTTAAGAGCAGTAGACTCGTAATCTGGTGAACCAGGTTCGCGTCTCTGCTCCTCCACATGCAGCTGCTGGGTGACCTTGGGCCAGTCACACTTCTTTGAAGTCTCTCAGCCCCACTCACCTCACAGTGTTGGTTCTGGGGGAGGAAGGGAAAGGAGAATGTTAGCCGCTTTGAGACTCCTTAGGGTAGTGATAAAGCGGGATATCAAATCCAAACTCTTCTTCTTCATCATCTAGTCCAACCCCCTCACAATGAAGAAATCTCAGCTAAAGCATCCATAACAGATGACCATCCGTCTTACATCCCTTAAGTTCCTTAAGAACGTAAGAACAGCCTGCCATCTAGCTCAGCATTCTGTCCCCACAGTGACCACAGAACATGGAAGTTGCTGGCCATCCGCCTCTTTCTCAAAGCTCTACCCTGACATCTGTTCCTTGGTCACACAGATACGTGACTGAAGTTTATGAACTGTTTACAGGGAAGTGTTATGTTCACCTGTTGTGTTTGACTCTGCGATAAATGTGTTTTCTTCCCAAAGAGATTCTCTCTTTTTGAAAAACAAATTGTATACATTTCATGCATTTTCCCTTCCCTTCCCCTCCCCTCCCCTGCTGGTGGTTAAGATTCATAGCCAGAATGGGAAGCACATTCGTATAACATTCCTCTACTGGGATGATAAGAAATATGCTCAGGGAAACAAGAAATATGCTCAGGGAAACAATGGGAAGTCAGGTGGTTTTGGTTTGAGGATTGAAGTGACCCAGGAATTCAACAGCTCCCTTATCTGAGAGTTATGAGAGGTCAACCCTCTCCTTCGGCACTCAGAAATCATTAGAGGGTGAGAAGTAATCAGGAGGGAGGTAGCCTTTGGCAAGAGCAAATTGACTTCTAACAGGTACTAGATTTTGAGGGGAGTGGGGGAAGAAACAGCTTTGGGAAATGGTTGTTGTACTCTGCTGTGATATACCCCATAGGTTTCGAGAAAGGATTTTCTACAGATCTGAGATCTGATGCTAGAGCAAGATGCTTTGTCGCATTTTGCAGCATTGGCAACAAGGGTGTCAGGAATCTTCCTGATGCATTATTCACGTATCTTTGTAGAGAACATATTATTGCTGTTATGCACCTGAGGAATTTGAGCTTAGCCGTGCAATGGGGTCGCTCGTTGCCCAGTGCTTCACAGCAGGCTAAATGAGAAGAGCATCTGGCAACAGTGCAGCAGAGAAATGAGGAAATTGAGGACTCATTTTAAATCAGGTTCAACGGCATGCACATCCCGTTGCCCCAATATCGCTAGACATTGGGGGCTTTAAATCCTGCTGTGTAAAACCCCTGAGCTCTTTCAGCCACTCTGCTTACTGTCAGGTACAACTTCAAGGAACATCACATAAGGACGGGGTGTGCAATGATGCAACTGCTGTTCTGCAGAGCCTCGGCGCCTAATCCAGTCCAGACAAGCCAGAGTGCAGATCAAATTTGTGGACAACCAGTGGCTTTATTGGACGTTCATCTGTTTAGCTGAGATCAGTCCTAAAGCAGGCCTGGAAGGGGTCTTCTTTATTCATTACCTTTCATTTTCTGGACAATATTTTCATGAATTATTAAATGAGATCCTGCAGCCAAGTCTTCCTTGGCTCAAAATTTTGCAAATGATGTAGAAGTTAAAACTTCAAATGCTTCAACTGGAAGGATGGAGAAATAGCTTTGGGTTGCATCCCATCAAAATAAAACCCACCAAAAGTTCTACAGGACCTTTTACAGAGAATAAAAGGTAACGGGACCCCTGACCATTAGGTCCAGTCGTGACCGACTCTGGGGTTGCAGCGCTCATCTCACTTTATTGGCCGAGGGAGCCGGCGTACAGCTTCTGGGTCAGGTGGCCAGCATGACTAAGCCACTTCTGGTGAACCAGAGCAGCGCACGGAAATGCCGTTTACCTTCCCGCCGGAGCAGTACCTATTTATCTACTTGTACTTTGATGTGCTTTCGAACTGCTAGGTGGGCAGGAGCAGGGACCAAGCAATGGGAGCTCACCCCGTCATTGGGATTCAAACCGCCAACCTTCTGATCGGCAAGTCCTAGGCTCTGTGGTTTAACCCACAGCGCCACCCTCGTCCCTTTACAGAGAATGCATAGCCTCAAATCAGTGAGGTTACTCAGAAAGACAGGGATGTTTTCATGATGATAACAATAACTTATGGGTCATAGGGGCTGGTTTAAGGATATAAGAAGGTATCATTTTCTGTGCAGCCCCTTATCCATCACATGCAGCACTGTTTCCATTCGGCTGCAGTTTGTCTTCTGCCAAAAGCTATGCTATGTTTCTCAGTTTCTGTACACCATGTAAATTACTTAAACATTTATGTAACTTACATAACTGAGTACATGTTACATCGTCACCAAGTTATTCCACCCCATGCATTTCTATGCAAAGGAAGCAAAGGGAGAGTAACCATTGACATATCATTTGCAGACTGAAAGCAGCAGCAACAGCGGCTACCAATTCTTTCCCCTGGATTTATTTCCATTTCAGGAACAGGTTGAGTAAGCAAAGATCAGTCTTTTTTTTACTCCTGTTTCTGTTATTGCTGGAATTCTCTGACATCTCCAGTTGCAGCTGTCATCCATTAATGACTTGCCTGAGTGCATGCAAACCTGTTCTCAAGGCTTTTGGCTAAGCGTTCAAGCAAATTGTCTAACATGGAAAAATAAGCCTTTCTTTGTTCCTATGTGCAATGTGGCTTGGACCAGGAGCCTTATAAATCAGGAATTGGCTCCTTTCTGTGCCAATGAAGATGCTGGTTGGTGGAGGAGCTAAAGCCTTAATAATAATAATAATAATAATAATAATAATAATAATAATAATAATAAAGCTGGGTAGATTTCACAGCAGCATATGGTCCCCCTGGCCTAAGAAATCAACTAATGTTTGAAGGTCAGCTGAGGGATGTGAAGACCTGCTGGCTTCCTTCGGTCTTGGGGACCCATGGATCCTTCGAAAAGGGAGCAAAAATAGAAGTGATCATATCATAATGCTGTTATACAAATCTAGGGTGTGATCACATTATAATACTATGTGCAGTCCTAGTCACCTCACCTCAAAAAATCATACAATTATGGAATCATAGACTTTGAATGGACTCTAAGGGTCATCTAGTCCAACCCCTTGCAATACAGGAATCTCTGCTAAAGCATCCATGACAGATGGCCATCCAACCTCTGCTTAAATACCTCCAAGGAAGGAGAGTCAACAACCTCCAGAGAGAGACTATTCCACTGTCAAACAGCTCTTCTGTTGGACAGTTCTTTCTGATGTTTAATCAGAATCTCATTTCTTGTAACTTGAAGCCATTGGTTCGGGTCCTGCCCTGCAGAGCAGGTGAAAACAAGCTCGACCTCTTTCTTCCATGTGACAACCTTTGATATATTTGAAGATGGCTATCCTAACTCCTCTCAGTCTCTTCTTTTACAGGCTAAAAAAGATACCGCAGAGCTGAAAAAAGTTTCAAAAAGGGGTAACAAAAATTGCCAAGGGGATGGAATGATTTCTGTGGGAATATTCAAGGATGCAGGAGAGGATTTATTGTTTGATTATATCCTTTCCAACAAGTTCCACAATTTAGCAGAGTAACATTCCCCTTTTTAAACTTACACAGCGGATGTGTTTGCTCCGGCTTGCTAAAGCCTCTAAAACACGTTTTAAAGGTAATTCCCCATTTAGTCCCTCATAAAAAGATAAGACAAGACACAGTCTTCTATAGAAGTATAAAAATAGTTTACTCACACATTCTGTTCACAATTGCATCCCAGAAGGCAGATTTAGCTTAGAAAAGTAATATACCTGCAAACTATCCCATAAGGAGACAGTTCCTTTGTCCTCTCTTGGCCAAGAAAGCACCTTAGGCTAAGTAGATGTTGTTTCTTCGATGAATGTGGTCAGAAAGAGAGAGAGAGAGAGATGGCTGACCGGTCCTGCTCTTTTGTTACCTGGGCAGGTGAGGTCACACCCACCTCTAGTCACATGCAGAGGAAGTCTGTCCCAGAAGAAACAGGAAGTTCCGATTGGCTGGTCCAGACATCCCCTTTTATGTCCACTCTAGCGATGTTGTACTTGACTGCTCTTGTGTTTCACATCCCACAATTTCCTTATGATGAAAGATTACAATATTGGAAGGTTTCTCATTTAGAGAAAAAAGCAAGTGAAATGGACATAATAAACATGTGTAAAGTCATGTGCAATGTGGAGAAAGTGGATAGCAAAAAGGGTTTCTCCCTCTCTCAGAGGGATACAGGAGAAATTTGATTCAGTTCTCTGAATTTTGCAATGCAGTTCTCCTGTCCATCTGCCTATGACCCCGCTCTCTCCTGCAGTGCATCAGTTAATTTATCTGAACAATTCCTGCAGTCTGGATGGTTCAGACTGGATAATTTTTGTACATAGATAAGATAGGATAAGAGCCAGTGTGGTGGTCATGTTGTGCTGATGCCTGATTACCGTCTTCCAAAGCAACTACTCTATTCCAAACTTAAAAATGGAAAGCATAATGCTGGTGGTCAACAAAAGAGGTTTAAAGACTGTCTCAAGGCAAATCTAAAAAAATGTAGTATAAACACCAACAATTGGGAAACACTTGCCTGCGAGCGCTCCAATTGGAGAACAGCCTTTACCAAAGGTGTCATGGACTTTGAAGACACTCAAAGGCAAGGGAGAAATGTGCTAAGAGGAAGGCACACTTGGCAAATCCACACTGTGATCAACTCCCTCCCGGAAACCAATGTCCCCTCTGTGGAAGGATGTGTGGATCCAGAATTGGCCTCCACAGTCACTTACAGACTCATTGTTAAAACCGTGTTTATGGAAGACAATCTTACTCGGCTATGAGTGATCGCCAAAGAAGAAGAAGACTGGTTAAAGTATTGGACCAGGATCTGGGAGGTCAGGGTTGAAATCCACAATTGGCCTTGAAGCTCACTGAATGGCCAGTCATAGTCTCTCAGCTTAACCTACCACACAGGGTTGTTGTGAAGGTAACCTGGGAGTACAAGAAGCATGCACAACGCCTACAGTTCCTTGGCGAAAAGTGGGATATACTGTAAGTAAATTTAATTTTGTTGTGAACCCCAAACTTTGAAAAGAAATGGTGGTATAACACCACAAGGACTTTCTGTCTTTGGCCACCAGGAACTCATGAGACGGGGTAAGAGTCCAATTAAATAAATAGGATAAATATTGTAGTACCCACCATCCTAGCTACAAAGCTGTCATCATTACCGTCAAAGCCATCATTGCTACATTGAATTCCTCCTTTCCATAGGAAATCATGCTCAAGGAATCACACAACATTAAAAGTGTTTATATTATCCACTCACAGCTACGAGGCATAAAACTGAAATAGTCGCAGAAATAAACTAATGACGGCAATTCATAGTAGTAAATATGTATGCAAATCAAACAATCCACTGATCCTAATGTTTAGACAACAACAACAAAAATGATGACATAATTTGGATAGCAATGGATGCATCTCCAAAATGGAATGCTGACCCGCTCAAAGAGGCCCCCCAAAATACCCAACCCTGTTTCCCATCCCATGCAAGGACTGGCAGTGTGGGGAATCTTCTTCCGTTCCACACAACCAAATGGATCTGGTAATCTCTTGCGTGCTCAGTGTGGCAGTATAGGATGTCCTGGTAGGAATTTTTCCACTTGGCGAATTGGCACTGGCCACTTGGTTTTCACCTACCTCGTAGCAATCGGCACAACTTTGTTAGGGTTGCGGTTAGGCATTGTTTGACCTTGTGTGGGGGAGGTGAGGTGTGGCCATCACCTGCCCCTCCATGCTTAAGGGTATTCCATTAAAGGAATCTGGGGGTGTTGATCTAGTCTGAAGCCCAGCTGGGGGCTAAGGCCTTGACACGACCCCGGTGGGAACACCTGGGGGAGCTTGAGTTGGTCCACATCGACAGGGCTCCCCCTATCAGTGGCTTACCCTTACTGGGGACTTCCTGCACAATGGGCAGGAGTCAGATATAGTCAGGTCCAATCAATGCCTAAGCCAATACCGCTCACATTCTGTAATTTCAATAAAGTTGTGGCCAAAATTTGCCCAATAACATAAACCTAATATCCGTGTTCTTGTGTGAGTTATTTCCAACGAGGGGCTGGCTGCGGGGTCTTGACACGCAATTAAACATTTGCCCCTATTCCTTTTTCTTTTTCCACTTTTGCGTTTTTAACACAAAGCGAAGGACCCCGTCATGTGAGTTCCATTTGGACTGGGAAACAATCAGCCTTTGGGACCAAGAAGCAAAAAAAGAGAAAGAGACAGAATTCATCTGTTTGGGGGCTAAATTTTTCCCAGTGCAGCAATTTATCAGGGGGCAGGGGCGGCAAGAAATCCTGCTGGCTACAAGACTTTAAAATGGGAATAAAGTATGTCCATGCATGTGTGAGTGTGGAAGGTGGGGGACTGGGCTGGCTGCATTCATCACATTCAACGAGCCTGGCTTGGCTGAAAGGGCCTTTTCATAAATCTCAGCCTATTTATTTCCTGTGTTCATCAAGCCTCTAGTCTTCACACCTGCTGTTCCCTTCCCCCACTGCCTCACCCACCTGCCAAAAACCAGACTTAATTTGCCACATGAAAATATTTTGTCAAAGTATGGATAGCCTGGGAACTGCCATTATCACATCTAGCCATGCTTAATATCTCTCTGTCCCACACACACATCTTACAGTACACTTGCTTTTGGTTTGGGGAGAGCAAACAGCTTTAACAAGCCATGTATTTGCAATCTGTTTCCACTGAAGAAGGAATAGCCACTCCTAAGTGATGGATGGACTACGGCATGTCCTTATGGATGGGGTATGGCTATGGAGAAAATCAATTCATTGAATCTCTTTGATTTCACTCTTTCTCAAGCCATATGAGAACCAAGATGCCTTTGAAATTTGCATTGCTTTGAATTTTGCACTGCTTTTATCCAGCCAAGGAACAGGGGTGCCAACTATAGGGGGTTCTGGGTGCCTGAGCACTCACAAAAATTATATTGTGGGTGCTCTGCGCCCACACACAACTTCCAAGGTCTTGGAAGGCCTCAGACAGCATCTTTCAAAGGCCTTCCGAGAACTCAGAAAGCCTTTCTGAGGCCTTGGGAGGTCTTAGAACCTGACTTCTGGTGCCACAGGAAGTCAGGTTCCAAGGTTGGGGGTGTGCATGATGTCATGACATTATGTCGTAATGTGATGTCACACACACTGGGCACCCATAACCTGGGGGCCAATTTGGCTCCCCTGCCAAGAAATATGTACAAAGATTTGTGGTAATGGGTGCATTAAAAAGCATATGTCAAACAAAATAACATACTGGACAAAATAATAAAAATCAAAAATTGCATTATATTAAGAAAAATTGCATACGAGAAGTTGCATCCAATCCTGTGTACATTGCGAGAATTTCACAAGAAAATTCTGGCAAATATTCACGAGGAATTATAATAATAATTATAATCACAAACTGATGTGGAAATTTGGGGAACTCAGGAGTGGAAAAATGAGAAACAGAGAGAAACCAAAATGCATAGATTTGCCCATTCCAAGCTAGGGTTGTGTGAGATGACACACCTGTTGCCTTAAAGAGGTCCAGGATTTCAGATTTTGCTCTCCTGTTTTCTCAGAACAAGGCATATCTCTGTCACAGTCCATTCTTGAAATGAAAATTGTATATTCGCAGCTCCAGGTGAGTGTCACAAACAAAGAGATTTCAGATAATTGTCACTGATCTGTGAAAATAAATGAACAAACCAGAAAGGACAGTGTTGATGTGATGCAACAGTCTGTTTTGTAAAATGGGAGGGAGGGGTAATCATGCAGTACCCTGTTTTTGGGTAACAGCCTTGCCTTTACACAAGAGCAATCCAATCAGCCCGTTAATAGAGAACCATTATGAGAAATAGCAAAGGAGATAGTGCAGCTACATTACAGAACAACTTATGCCAGAATGGGAACTTAGTGTTTGCAGAAATCTTAGCTTTATAAAAATGAAATACTTGATTTCGACAGATCAATATGCTGGGATGATTTTATATTGTTACCCAGCCTGTGACCATGAAGAGGTGGAAATAAAGTCAACAAATAAATTAGACAACTAACTAAATGAAATAGACTGAACACGTAATGCCATTTTTGATAAGGGGGAAGTTTATATACCCCTACTATATTCAATTGAAGGGTGTCAAGTCAAACTGCTAGATCAGGGCTCAGCAGTCCCCTGAAATGAATTTTCACTAGGCACAGGGAGTGAATTTGCTTGTTTTACTTTTCATAGAGGACAAAACTGATCCAACATTCTCAATACTTTTGTGTGTGTGTATCACAGTGCAGCTCCCAGTCAGATTATCCACTTCTCTGGATTTTGCAATGCAATTTCCGTGCAAATAAAGTACACAAAATATGTACTTTACATAAAAGATGCATGCAAAATCCATATTTTACAGATAAATGAGCTGGAAAGAGAGTATTTTATACCGCTGTGCATTAGATATGGATGAATCCCAAACTGATTTGGGCTGAAATGTGCCTGTCTGGATCGAGCTGAGACAGCTACAAAGCACTACAGACCAGGTTGGTTTGTCACAATTTGTACCAACCTGTAGCTCTCAGAAAGCCAGGCAAATCATTCTGGACTGTTACAATTATACAGTTACAACACCATATAAGGAGAACGCCGGGGGGGGGGGAGGAGAGTGAAAGGAGGCATACTGGACCTTTCTTGAGACTTATTTTTATCCTACCCAGTATACTCCGATCATATTGGGATTGATGCTGAAGTCTTAAAATGCAGAACTCTTTTGTAATAGTTCTTAGAGTTTGGTGGCATTTGTTCAGCTTGTGTTTTGTTTACATCACAGTATGAACCTGTTTTTAAGGGATGCGGGTGGCACTGTGGGTAAAACCTCAGCGCCTAGGACTTGCCGATCGCATGGTCGGCGGTTCGAATCCCCGCAGCGGGGTGCGCTCCCGTTGCTCGGTCCCAGCGCCTGCCAACCTAGCAGTTCGAAAGCACCCCCGGGTGCAAGTAGATAAATAGGGACCGCTTACCAGTGGGAAGGTAAACGGCGTTCCATGTGCTGCGCTGGCTCGCCAGATGCAGCTTGTCACGCTGGCCACGTGACCCGGAAGTGTCTTCGGACAGCGCTGGCTCCCGGCCTATAGAGTGAGATAAGCGCACAACCCTAGAGTCTGTCAAGACTGGCCCGTATGGGCAGGGGTACCTTTACCTTTACCTTTATGAACCTGTTTGTTTCCCATCGTTTCCTAATCAATGCCAGTCCCACCCTGTTTTGCTTTGTTGTCTTAAGTTGGCTGCCTTTCTCTGAGCATTCTACCTCCCCCTCCCATTTTGGCTCTAGCTTTTAGGTGAGTAGGATTTTTACAACACTGTCTCTATCAGTATTTTGTCTTGTGTGCAAGTCTTGTGAATGCATTGTACACAGTCAGTGTGCAAGTAGCACACAAACAGTGTAATATTACATTCATCAGTGCTGTGCAGTTGTTGTATTTTTTTAAAACACACACACATATTTTAAAAAACTGTAAAATAGGCTAGTACAAAATTTCTGGAGCGACATGCCTGTAATTTAATAGGCTTAATCCTCTCCTGAGGGGGTGCTGTGTCTCTAAATCTCACGGACTTATGTGAAACAACAAAAACATATGAGCATTTGAATTCAAAGTATTAAAAATTTAAAGGCAAACAGCAGGGAAATTGCTGGAGATACCTGGCTGTAAATTGGCATGATTACTCATCCCTGAAGCGGATAGCATGTGCGCTAATTTCATAGCCATAGATTTTAAGGAAACAATAATATTGTGGCCATTTTGGTTTCCAAATCCAAGGGTTCTGAAGATTCATATCTGGTCACAGTCCAGGTCTGAGGTGGGATGGACCAGGTCTGAATTGGTCTGTACTGCATTGCATTCGATTCATATTTGGAAATCAAGTCCATGAATCAGATTGGGGGCTCCGTGTATAGCCATAGTATTTTACAATGAAATATGTAAACCTACCAGGCAACTGGGACATGTGAAAGGTTTTGTTATTATGCCCTGTTATATTTGGGAACAGGTTGCTTTCCGAGACTCCCAGCATAACCTTTTAAGATCACTGAGAACATCTGGGGAAATTTTATTTGTGGCACTACAGACTAGCACAGAATGCTGATAAAAAATTGGATATTTTCTGCCATTGCCAATGCACGGAGGAATGCCTTTCCATCTGACCGATAAGACAGTAAGAGCTGTTTGACAGTGGAGCAGTCTCCCTCAGAGTTTGTGGGCTCTCTTTCGTTGGAGGTTTTTAAACAGAGGTTGGATGGGATAAACCTGTTAGTATACGATTGTAACTTTAAGCCTGAAGCCTGCTTTCAGGGATCACAGTGTGCTCTGCCTGAACGTGAGTAAACTTTCTTTTTATTGCTTATGAATAAGACTGTGGTGTCTCTATTCTTTTAGGAGGGATTCAAGGGGTCCTACCAGGAAAATATTAGAACACATTTCAATCTGGACAAGCCAGATTGAATTGTGTATAGTCTTAAGAAACTCACATGAGTTTGCTACTTGTTATCTGCTGTATAAAGGGGAATGGACTCTGCTAAGTAAGGGAACTTGCTAGTGCAAGTTAGGAAGAATATTAATAAACAATATATCCTCTTTTGCCACCCTGAACATTCCCACACATACTCCCTCCAGAGGTGGTGGGCTCTCCCTCATTGGAGGATGTTAAGAAGGGGTTGGACGGCCATCTGTCAAGGATGCTTTAGTTGAGATTTCTGCATTGTAGGGAGTTAGACTGGATTGTAGGGACTTAGACCTAAGGTCTCTTTCAATTCAACAATTATCTGATTCTATGCACATGTGAAAAGAAGCACAGTTATCCTCCACACTTCTCTGAATCATCTGATGCAGTTCTCCAACAAAATAAATTGAACAAAAATACATATGTTAGGGGAAACAGCATGAAAATGCGTATCTTTGCAAAAATAACAAAATAAAAATATACATTTTATAGTGCACTAACTGTGCACTGAAATACTGATGAATTTTCACATAAACTTTTATTTTATTTTAATTTTTTTTTTTAAATCACAAACTGCTATTGAATGTGGCAAAGTGACTGGAAAAATGAGAAACTGAGGGACACCAACATTGACAGATTCACGCATTCCCACAACAAACTTCACAGAACTATTTTCAATTAAGGATTGCAGCTACTTTTATTGCAGCAACTGCCTAGAATGCATGAAGAATATGATGGCAATAGAATATGGCTGCTGGAAACAATAGAAGCATCTTGGTCGCTATTGTGTAGCTGCATCTTTTAAATTCCATGAACATTCCTTGAAAATGCAGAAGAGACATAGCATACCATTAAAAATTTAGCATCCTCAAACGGTATTTTTATAGCTTATTAATTATACTGAAGAAGCACTACTAATTAGTTTAATGGGCAGTATTGTGTATGCAAGTAACATTAAATAGATAACTAAAGTAAATCATCGTGCAACATTGCTGCCTTTCTATGGCCAACAGAAGTGATATATGGCGAGGGAAGAAATATCGTTGCTGCAGCTGACAATAAAAAAGAAAAGTTTTCGCCACTCTTTTCAGCTTTTACTTCTTCCCTTAATGATTCTTTCAGTGGTTTTAAATTTGTTTCTCTTTTATTCTCTTTTATTCATTTTGAAAACAACAAAAAAGATTTCTTCTTTGTGTGATCTGTCAGTGCAGTGCTGTTTTGGAGAACAAGATGCTGTAATAGCAACATGCAGTGATGGCCATCGAGCCGGCTAGCTTTAAAAAGAAGTTTCAACAAATTACTGGAGGATAGGGCTATCAGTGGCCACCAACCAGGTTAAAGCTTCATGTATTAACTAATTTGCAAGGTCATTAACAACTTGGGTCCAGGATAACTCAAGGACCACCTTATCCCTTGCATCCCTGTCAAATGACTGACATATTTGGGGGAGTCTTTGTTGGCAGTCCCCCAATATTCAGATGAGTGGTTCATAACTACTAGAAGCCATGCCTTCAGGAATGTGGGACTGTGCCACTCCCTCCCTACTGAAATTAGACAGTCACCCTCCTTTCTGAAGTTCAGGTGTATGACAAATACTTTCTTTCCCCAGCAGGTCTTTTAAGGTAATGTTTGGTTTTATGACAGCTTTCTATAGTTTTATTCTCTGTATGGTTTACTTTGGTGCATACAACTTAGAAATGCTAATGATTAGTTGTTTGTTGTTTAGTCATTTAATCGTGTCCACCTATTCATGACCCCATGGACCAGAGCACGCCAGGCACTCCTGTCTTCCACTGCCTCCCACAGTTTGGTCAAACTCATGCTGGTAGCTTCAAGAACACTGTCCCACCATCTTGTCCTCTGTCGTCCCCTTCGCCTTGTGCTCTCCATCTTTCCCAACATCAGGGTCTTTTCCAGGGAGTCTTCTCTTCTCATGAGGTGGCCAAAGTATTGGAGCCTCAGCTTCAGGATCTGTCCTTCCAGTGAGCACTCAGGGCTGATTTCCTTCAGAATGGATCGATTGATCTTCTTGCAGTCCATGGGACTCTCAAGAGTCTCCTCCAGCACCATAATTCAAAAGAATCCATTCTTCAGCGATCAGCCTTCTTGATGGTCCAGCTCTCACTTTCATACATAACTACTGGGAAAACCATAGCTTTAACTATACAGACCTTTGTCGGCAAGGTGATGTCTCTGCTTTTTAAGATGCTGTTTAGTTTTGTCATTGCTTTCCCCCCAAGAAGCAGGTGTCTTTTAATTTCATGACTGCTGTCACCATCTGCAGTGATTATGGAACCCAAGAAAGTAAAATCTCTCACTGCCTCCATTTCTTCCCCTTCTATTTGCTAATGATTAAGAGGTGCATAATTGCCTTAAAGAAAATAAATAACCACGATGCCTGTACCAGTTGCTAGGAATCATAAGCAGCAAGTGTGGTCTTGTGCTCAAATCCTGCAAACAGCCTTCCCAGAGGCTTCTGATTGGCAGCTGTGAGAACAGCTATGATCCAGCAGGGCTCTTCATATGTTCTCATGTTCATTTACAACTTGGAATGAACCAAAACATTTTTGGGGGGAGTGGGGACAAACCTCGAGGACATCGTTCTTTGGAAACCCTACTGAACTGAATGGGAAGTTGTGGACTAGAAGTCTGCTAATGCTGCAATAAAACAGATCAACAAAAAGCGCCAAGAGTTATTAACCTCACCTACATGCTTAGGATACTTCAGTGGTGTATCATGTAGAGGCCCACAGGGGCGGTTTGCCCCAGGGCGCAAAATTGCTTGGGGTGCAAAATTTCAACACCCGGTGCTGCCTCAATACAGCTGCATACTTCAGTTGCTTCTCCATTTGAACTTCTCCATTTGAACCAGGAAATCACCTCTGCACACATCAGAATTACTCTTCTTCAGTTGCTCCTCCATGACTTCTCCATTTGAACCAGGAAATCACCTCTGCACACATCAGAATTACTCTTCTTATCTCTGTGGCTGTGATAGCCTGGGAGAAGAGGATGCTGTTAAGAAGAAGAAGAAGAAGGGAAGAAGAAGAAGAGGAGGAGGAGGAGGAGGAGGAGTTTGGATTTGATATCCCGCTTTATCACTACCCAAAGGAGTCTCAAAGCGGCTAACATTCTCCTTTCCCTTCCTCCCCCACAACAAACCCTCTGTGAGGTGAGTGGGGCTGAGAGACTTCAAGAAGTGTGACTGGCCCAAGGTCACCCAGCAGCTGCATGTGGAGGAGCGGAGATGCGAACCCAGTTCACCAGATTACGAGTCTACCACTCTTAACCACTACACCACACTGGCTCTCAGTTAGGCCATTGAATGTGCATGTGTACTCCATCCATTTCTCTATCTCCTTCCCGCCCCTCCGTGCGGCCCTGGGTGCCTGCAACCCATTTTACACCACTGGGGTACACCCACCCACCTAATTAACTATACCTATAATATTCACTTTAAATGTTTAAGTTTGATATTTGCCTTCCTTCTCCTCTTGTGCATTTCAGGGCCGGTCGACATCAACCACGAGGGCATTGGGGGGGGGGTGGAGTTCCATTGTTAATACATTCTGAACCTGCCAGGTCTTCCTTTTTTTAAAAAATAATTTTTATTGGTTTCATTATACAACACCAAACATTAAAACAACAAAAAAGGCAAACAGAACAAGAAAAAGTAAAGAGAAAAAACAACAACAACAAAAACAAAACAAAAAAACAAAAGGAAAAACAGTACATAACATAAGATACAAACAAATTAAACTTACAGTAATTAGATAACTAAATCACATAACAATAATTGACTTCCCTTCAACTTGGTTTTGGAATATATTACAATAAATTTACTATCTGCAGTTTCGTTTTCTTAAAACTCTTTACGTCACAAGCGTTATATCGAGCCTACTGTGATTTTTAGGTTTTTTACATCTGTTTCAATATATGTCATAAATTTGTTCCATTCATTATTAAACTTTGTACCATTTTGATTTCTTATTTTCTGTGTCATTTTTGCCAACTCTATATAGTCAAATAGTTTAGATTGCCACTCATTTATAGTTGGGATTTTTGCTGTCTTCCAATTTTGTGCTATTAGTGTTCAAGTAGCCACTGTTGCGTATTGGAAAAGTGTTTGGTCTTCCTTTTTAATTTCTTCTCCAATTATCCCCAAGAGGAAGGCCTCGGGGTTTTTTGTGAAGGTATATTTAAATATTTTTTTTAGTTCATTGTAAATAGATTCCCAAAACTTTCTAATTACCTCACACGACCACCACATGTGATAGAAATTGCCTTCCTTGATCTTACATTTCCAACATAATTTGTCCCCGGTTTTGTACATTTTATCTAATTTTACAGGCGTAATGTACCACCTGTACATCATTTTATACATATTCTCTCTAAGTGTTGTACATGCCGAGAATTTCATACCTTTGTTCCAGAGCTTCTTCCACTTATCAAATTCTATGTTGTATCCAATGTCTATTGCCCATTTCACCATTACTTCCTTTATTTCCTCATCCTTGGTGTCCCATTCAAGCAACTGGCTGTACATTTTTGATAGGAGTTTTGATTTGCTTTCTAATATTTCTACCTGGAATCTGGATTTTTTATCATTCATCCCGTTCTTTTTGTCCTCAGTCCACATAGCATTAATTTGGTGAAATTGGATCCAACCTGTCAGTTTATTCTTTACCTCTTCATATGGCCTAATCTTCCATCCATTTTCTGTTTTTACTAGCAAATCTTCATACGTCCATCTTTCTCCTTCAATGTTTGTTTTTTTTATTGTCAATATATCGATGGGTGATAACCACCAAGGGGTATTTTTTTCCAGTAATTTTTTGTTTCTCTCCCATACTTCCAACAGTGGCCCTCTAATAATATGATTAGAAAATCCTTTGTGGACCTTTTCCTTATTGCGCCACAAATAAGCGTGCCAACCAAATCTTATATTGAATCCTTCTAAGTCTAACAGGTCTGTGTTTTTGATGACAATCCAATCTTTAACCCAACAAAGGCAGAACGCTTCATAATACAACTTTAAATTTGGAACTGCAAATCCTCCCCTGTCTCTTTGATCTGTAAGTAATTTGAATCTAATTCTTGGCCTTTTACCTTGCCAAATAAATAAATTTGGAGAGTATTTTCTGCCAATCTTTAAAAACTGAGGTTCCCCTGATTATCGGTAGATTTTGAAATAAAAACAGCAATCTCAGTAATAAACTCATCTTAATTGCTGCCATTCTTCCCAACCAGGATAGCTTTATTCTGTTCCAGGTGTCCAGGTCTTTCTTTATTTCTTTCCAGGTGTTTGTGTAGTTCTCTTCCATTAAATTTATATTCTTCGTCGTTAGCCAAATTCCGAGGTATTTTATTTTTCTAGTTGCGTTTGTGATTCAAGTTGGTTTTTTACCTCTTCTGACATATTTTTGGTCATCATTTTAGTTTTTACTCTATTTAATTTAAAGCTGGATAATTTTCCAAATTCTTCTAGCAAATCTAACACTTTACCGACACTTTTTTTTGGGTCTTCCAGCGACAACATAAGATCATCGGCATATGCTTTTAATTTGTATTCTTTCATTCCAATTCTTATACCGCGTATCTCCGAAGTTTTCCTTATCTTATTTGTGATTATTTCCAAAACCAAAATAAACAAAAGAGGTGATAGAGGGCACCCCTGTCTTGTACCCTTTGAAATTTCAAAGGATTCTGTTAAGTTATTGTTGATAATTAATTTAGCGCTTTGTTGTGAGTAAACTGCTTTTATTCCTTCCAGGAATGTGCCCTCTATCCCTGTCATTTCCAAACATTTTATTAGAAAAAGCCAGGATACATTGTCAAAAGCCTTTTCGGCGTCAATGAACATTAATACTGCGGGAATTTCATTTTTCCATTCTAAGTATTCAATAAGGTTTATTGTATGTCTTATGTTGTCTTTTATTTGCCTATTAGGTAAAAAACCAGCTTGATGATTGTGAATGAGTTTAGCTAAGCACTTTTTAAGTCGACTCGCCATTACATCAGGTCTTCCTATAGATATGGGGATGGTAATGGTTTACATTAGATCTATTGAGAGGCGTTTAGGTCCTGGCATCCAGTTCACATCATTAGCGTGAGCCAGCATCTAGAATTATCCAACGCAAGCTGGTCCATTAGAACAAATGGACCATCAACCTCAATCCAGTCTCAACTAGCCCCCATCTTCCTGTCTCCTTATTAGAAACTTTCCAGGGGGTGGCACTGCCTGTAATTTGCTCTGGCTCCACCTACTGTTAGTCTCCCTGATTTCTGCCCAATAGGCAACAGCTACCACTGAACATCTCCATATCCACTGTGACCTGCCCAACATAGCCCAGACCCTCCTAGTACCTGAGAGTGCAAATCTAGTAGTGCCTCCTAGTACATAAATATTTTCAACTGAATGTATTACTTCTTATTAGATAGCCACTCCTTAAGCTGCCAAGGTGGTTTCAGTACAGACTCATTTTGCTGTAACATCCAAACATAGTGTTCTATCCAACACTAGTCTTATTCAGAGTAGACCCATTGAGATTAACAACCAGGACTAACTTGGATCCATTAATTTCAATGACTCTGCTCTGAGTAGAATTTTGTTGGTTAGAAACCAAAATGATTAGCATTAAATGAATGAATATGGCATTAAAGGAATAAGTATTCTTGTATTTAACTGTGCATCTGTGGAGTTCAGGAATGGGGCACATGATTCTGTCAAACTCCGCTGTACAATATTATGTATATTGTTAGAGTAAACAATCCTGTCATATTCACAGCTCTGTTCCAGCCACTTCTAATGGAGACAGTTCTGTTTCTCTTGTTAATAATTTAGAGCACACATTTGATGTCTCAATAGCATGTTGCCAGCATTGTACAAATCAACACAAGAAAGCAATTTGCTATTTAATTTGATCAGAGGCTCATAGCATATAGCATAGTGCCTATACTCAGTATGCAGCTCAAATGCCTCACTCTGAGACAGAATTTTCTCAAACCTATAATGGAATAATTTTATTTTGCGGGAAATCAACAAACTGTTTTGATCAGGTGAGAAATAATTGCATACCTTTCTTCTAGTAGAATGGGCAGAATGGAAACCATATTCTCAGCTCCTGGACTGAGAGATGACATATCTCTGAGTACATCATTTTCATGCTTAAGGTCCCATGCTCCATCTCAAGCATCTCCTGTTAAATAGCTCTCAGGAAGCAGAACTGAGACGGAACAACTTCCTTACAGAGCCATTGCTCACAAAGTCAACATTATTGGGGTGAATTGACCAATGATCTGACCATCTTTTGTGGACAGCTAAAAGATTTGTTATTGAAATGTGGGTCTCCAGCTTAAGGAACCAGTCACAACAGTTACAACAATGTTTTGAATTGGTTCCCACTGCTGTGGCAAGTGTGGCAAGATGGTCTGGAATTTTGATTTTGGAACCTGCTATCCCAATATCTCATGCTGCTAATAGGGGTTACTTTCAGTATCAGGCATCAGCTGTTGTGAACGCCAAGGACCCAACAGTCATCTTAAGCATTCTGGCAAATCCACCATCTCTCAGCTGCACATATTTCATGGCTGATTTAATTTCAGAAATAACAAGCTTGACACAAATGGTGCAAAATAAAAATTAGCCAGCGGGATAGAAATATAATGACCCCAAAGTCTGGATTTCCTCCAAGAAGTTTACTAATGATGGCCCACAGTAGTTGTACATTGCACAACCTAGTGCAAACATTAAAGGTCCACCTGAAAGCATGAAACTAACTTCTATTCAGACGCACAGTTGCAGGCTTGCATGACCCATTGATGACTCAAATTCAATAATGAGTACATGTTGACTTAGATGGTGACTGGGTTCCAGGAACACTCAGAGCTGCATCCCACACTGGCAGCATGTCAGACAGCTTAAATTCTCTGAAAACTTGCATTGTCTTTGACTGCTTTGATATCCAGGTGTTGCAGTAATATCAGGAAATAGGTTTTGATAACCAAATCCTACGCAAGTATTTTTCAAAAATGAGTGGCACTAAAGTCAGTGGGGCAATGCACAGACTAATCACCATTGCAACAATGTTTTGCTCCTATCCTACAAAGAAGTGTGACTAGGATTCCAGCCCTGCGCCACCATTTTACACATGCTTAATTTCCAGGGACGCGAGTGGCGCTGTGGGTTAAACCACAGAGCCTAGGACTTGCCGATCAGAAGGTTGGTGGTTCGAATCCCCGTGACGGGGTGAGCTCCCGTTGCTCGGTCCCTGCTCCTGCCGCCCAAGCAGTTTGAAAGCACGTCAAAGTGCAAGTAGATAAATAGGGACCGCTCCGGCGGGAAGGTAAACGGCGTTTCTGTGCGCTGCTCTGGTTCACCAGAAGTGGCTTAGTCATGCTGGCCAAATGACCCGGAAGCTATATGCCGGCTCCCTCGGCCAGTAAAGCGAGATGAGTGCCACAACCCCAGAGTCGGTCACGACTGGACCTAATGGTCAGGGGTCCCTTTACCTTTACCTAATTTCCAGAAGTGTGCATAAGCTTGTAGCAAGGGTGGGGAACATGATGGCAGACCTTTGCCCTGATCTAGCAGGGCCCTTATTATGTTCTTCAATAAAATGGTCATGATGAAAGCTTCCAGACTGTCCTCTCCACATGTTCTTGAATATGACGAGGGGCTGATTGAGGACAGTCCATTCTTGCTGACTCCATTTCTCAGATCTCTGTGCATGCTATATCTAAAGCAGGGATGGGGAACTTTGGGCCCTTCAGATGCAGTTGAACTACATTTCCCATCATCCCTGCTAGCAGGGGCTGATGGGAGGTGGAATAATAATAATAATAATAATAATAATAATAATAATAATAATTTTTATTTTTTTATACCCCTCCCATCTGGCTGGGTTGCCCCAGCCAATGACAGCTACATGCTCTTGGTTCTCCACCCCTGATCTAAAAGGAGGACTTATACATTTACCTTCAGACCTTTCATCTGGTCCATCAAGGTCTGGGGGTGGAGATGGCAAAGGACACCCCAATGCATAGAGATAGGACTGCCATACGTCTGGGTTTTCCCGGACTAGTTTGGGAATCCCTCAGCAAAATGGTGTCTGGGTGCATTTTGCTGAATTGGCAACATGTCTGGGAAAACCTGGTTGTATGGCAAGTAGGACTCCCCCCCCTTTAAAAAAAAAACTTTGGAAAAAAATCAAAGGAAAAGCTCAACATCTTTGTCCGGATTTTCAATACTAGGAATATGGCAGCCCTAATAGAGGAGAAGTCAATAGGGCTAATGTTATGGCAACATTTGCCACTGTATAGTGCCACTGTATTCTGCTCTGGTCAGACCTCACCTGGAGTACTGTGTCCAGTTCTGGGCACCACAGTTCAAGAAGGACACTGACAAACTGGAACGTGTCCAGAGGAGGGCAACCAAAATGGTCAAAGGCCTGGAAATGATGCCTTATGAGGAACGGCTAAGGGAGCTGGGCATATTTAGCCTGGAGAAGAGGAGGTTAAGGGGCAATATGATAGCCATGTTCAAATATATAAAAGGATGTCACAGAGAGGAGGGAGAAAGATTGTTTTCTGCTGCTCCAGAGAAGCGGACACGGAGCAATGGATCCAAACTACAAGAAAGAAGATTCCACCTAAACATTAGGAAGAACTTCCTGACAGTAAGAGCTGTTTGACAGTGGAATTTGCTGCCAAGGAGTGTGGTGGAGTCTCCTTCTTTGGAGGTCTTTAAGCAGAGGCTTGACAACCATATGTCAGGAGTGCTCTGATGGTGTTTCCTGCTTGGCAGGGGGTTGGACTCGATGGCCCTTGTGGTCTCTTCCAACTCTATGATTCTATGATTCTATGATTCTATGATTCTATGATTTGGCCTGTCATAGCAGCTTCTTGGAATAGAATGGGCATAGGATGTTTGGTTGGCGTACTGGGCACTGAGTGTTTGTGTACATTTAGAAAACAGTGAAGGTTAAATCATTGCCCTTGAAGACCTAGAGTTCTCTCAGTGGCATCAGGGAAAGCAATTTCTGTCAGGGAGTCCCATTAGCACTCCTCTCACTTTTTCCTAGCTGTAATCTCATAGGGATATCTGCTTTGGAAATGTCCACTGCTCTGGTACGGATGCCAGACTCAGCAAAGGCACGTCCTGTCTATATTTTTGAGGGAAACACTACCAAATAAAAATGGATTCCTTGGCTCAGCTATCGAGCACTGGGGGAGGATGCTGTGAATTCATTAGAAAAGAAAAAGATTAAACTCCAGTAGCTGGAAAGAATTAAATGTTCCATAGAAAGAAAATTAAAATGGAACAGGGATTCTAGTTGCTACACTCATGAAGGTTTTGACATGGAAGGAAGCCATAGGCTGATCTTTCTATTTCCTACTGCTGCCTTTATAATTTGAATGCCCTGAGAAGGGAAAGACTCATCAACCACATTCTTCCCTGTTCCAGGGTGGATGGGTGCATAGCTTGCCTGAAATACTCAGAGCTGGATAAATAACATTAATAAATGGGTGTTTCCAGATATCCCAACTGCTGCCTGAATGGCAGGAGTGCTGGTTCCAGCAGGGCAAGCACTTTTGGGGGCCCTTATATTTTGGGGGTAGGGGCTGGCCTCCTGCCAATGTCCACAAATTGTGGAGATGAAGTGGGGAGCCGACCGTGGCGCAACTCGAGTGGCTGGTTCTGTTAGGATATAGTTTCCTTCCTCCTTAAAAGAGTCAGGCATGATTGTTGTGTGTCACATGCCTGTTTACGCCCAGCACTGTTCTCGCTGGGAACTTCCGTTTTGTATATAGCTTTTGTTCCGGCTGTTTCCTCGACACAGATGCAAGCAGTCATGTTTTTCCTTTGTTCTGACCTACATTGAATAAAGCTGTAAATATGCTCTTCTGTCTGAATCTTCCGTTGCGGAGACTGCTGGAAAGGGCGTGCATGAGTCTTGGAATGTGTCTGAGGCTCGTGTTGCTAATTTTCTGATGCTGTTCCAACAGGAGACCGGAGATCGTCCAGAGACCACATGGAGGCCTGATGCCTCCATCTCCCTGGCAGTATCCCAACAGTTTCCTTCCCCTCCTCCTGCTGTAGAGGGGAAGGAGGGGTGAAGCAGCCTCCTGTCGGGGGTGGCGCCAAGTCGAGGAGGAGGAGTTGCCAACCATTGAAGCTGCATTGCTGTCATGTTTGGCTCCACCCCCAGCTCCTCCTTACTTCCTGGTGTCACTTGTCCAACATTGCCCACCCACCACCTTGTCACCCTTGCAAGCTGCTGCCTCTGCTGATCAGTGATAACAAAATGACAGTGGTTAGTGAACCTTTGAAAATATCAAAGGCTTGATGGCTTGCATTCTCAGTAAGCATTCTTGTATATCGGGTCCTCCCTTAAAGAGGGCACGTATTGCGGTGAGACCTGGAAAACTGACACCCTGCGTTGTAGGTGGGTACGATTGGTCAGCCACAACACCCGAATGGTAGGTCCCTCGAAGCTGGGTGCAATCTGGCCAATGGGACGCAGTCCAAACGGTTTGAGGGACCTATTTATGCCCATGCACGTGACCCAGAGCTTCCTCTTTTGGCATGTGCATTCGGAACACCCGCCCACCTCTCCTTACTTTTAGGGCTTGTGTGCTTGACCTTGCTATGCCGTTGTGTGTCATCTGGGACAGGGGCACAGCAGGAATTTCCCCACTTGGCAGATTTGCTGTTGCCATTTGGGTTTCGCCTGCTGCATAGCAAATCGTCACAACTTGTAAGGTTGAGGATAGGCTCTGGTTCAGGTGATAGGGATGGGAGAGCGCTTTCGCGATCCCTATGTGAAGGGTATTCCGTTAAAGGAATCCAGGGACTCGATGGTTTGGTCAACCCCTGTGAGGAGGTTGTGCCTGTGCCTGAGTTCAGGGGGACATTTGGGTGGCAGAGATAGCCTGTTCCTGGCTTTCCGCTTATCCAGGTGTTCACCCTTGGCTAACCTATGCTGGAACCCTGGGTCAGTGCTACCTGCATGGCAGGGAGCTAGTCAAACCAGAGCCTATGCAACCAGTCACTTTCTGTAATCACTAAAGTTGTGGCCTAAATTCTGCCAAAAACCAAAACTACACACAAATTTCAGAGATTTGAAGAAAGACGATATCTTGCTTTACGACAGAATCATAGAATCATAGAGTTGGAAGGGACCCTGATGATCATTGGTGTAACTTGCCAGATGGGACAATGGTTAGAAGCTCCTGACGCTGCTCCGATCCTGCATGACTTGAATTTTATTTGCAGCAGTATTTTAAACATAAAAACACCAAAAGCCTAGTTTTTAGAGGGTTGTATGTAATGTGTTTGCTTATGTGCATTATCACAACATCACCAGAGGAAGAGATGGATGACTCATCACCCACCAAGTTGGTTCACAGACCAAGAGAAGTTGTATTCTGCCATGATGGGTTTTCTGCCATTTCCACTCTTTCCTCCTTAGATGCAAACAGGGCCTCAGCCTGATAAGTGATATTGTCTTCCTAGCAAGGGGAGTATTTTTGAAAGATGCAGGAGAAGCATTCAATGTGAAGACCAAGAAAATCATAAATATATTGGTTGGGTGGCTGGTTTTCATGAGAAAGATCAGTTTGTTTCCACTCTCAAATGGATGGAAGTATTATTTCCCCAATAACTGGATGCAAATGATTTGCTTTTTAAAGGTTACATTTGCAAGATGCCTGCCCTGCCCATTACACATACCCCTTCTGCCACTGTTGAGTAACTTCATTGTACTGATAAAGAGAACTGGGCAGATGCAAAATAGGTTCATGAACATGCAATACTCTCTGTTTAAATTGCAGGTGGACATTGCCTGAAGGGGGCAGTGCAACACACCTTGAAATACATTTCACATATTGCTTTGCAGATTTTTGCTACGCAGATTTTTGTTTGCTAAATATCATTTGCTCTGCTGCCCATATAATATTCTGATAATATCAAACTTTGACAACATTACTAATGTTTATTGCATTTCCCAATGGTGTCCACACTAAAAAGGAAGGAAGGAAAGGATGCAATCCTAAGCTTTTTAGCTTGTGGGACACTAACAAGTAGTTCATGAAGTCATTTTAAATCTACGCTGTAAAACTCTGATTTGCATTCAGGCAACCTTAGCCCTGATGTGTCTTATTTAGGGGAGGGGGGAGGCAAAATACAAGAGAACTCTTGAACCCTCACTACCTCTGAAGGAAAAGACCTGCATTGGGTTGTGGGAGAAAGGGGTGTGTGTGGAAACTATCAACTGTAGCCAGCTAAATTTTACTCAGAGTAGACCCAATAAAATTAATGAACCTGAGTTAGCCGTGGTCATTTTTAATGGATTCACTCTGATAAGAACTGTCATGGGCTACAATGCTACCTGTATGTTGGCAGGAGAATGGTGATCACCTGTACTCTGATTTGATGGGGGGGGGAAACATGGCAGCCAGTTGGGTTGTCAAAGGACTGGTTGAATAAGCTCTTGACAGCTCATGCTATCTTCAAAGAAGGCTACACCATTCTGGATCATCTTCAAGGGTAGAGCATGGATGTTTTAGTCAATCCTTGCCTGCTGTAATCTTTGAACTGTGGGTATGCATTCTCCACTTCTGAATGATCACTGAAGTACAATTGTTGTAGTCACCTCACAACTGGCACAGTTATTCCAAGAACTTACCTAGCCTCATGAGGAATGGTTGAAGGAGATGGGTATGTTCAGCCAGGAAAAGAGGAGACTGAGAGGAGATATGATAGCCATCTTCAAATAGCTCAAGCGCTGTCATGTGGAAGAGGGAAGAAGCTTATTTTCTCCTGCTCTGAAGGGTAGGACTCCAACCAATGTCTTCAAGTTACAAGAAAGGAAATTCCAACTAAACATCAGAAAAAACTTTGACAGTAAGAGCTGTTCAGCAGTGGAAAAGTATCCCTTTTGGAGGTTGCGAATTCTCCTTCCTTGGATGTTTTTAATCAGAGGTTGGATGCATGGATCTGTCATGGGTTCTTTAGCTGAGATTCTTGCATTGCAAGGGGTTGGACTAGATGAATCTTGGGGTCCCTTTCAACTCTACAATTCTAAGATTCTATGAACTGTCAAGTTGGTTTTATCCCCCATTAGTCATTTCATATAGCTATCAACCAGACCAATGGCATCCCACTGAGGCTACTTAATGTTAGGGAACATTACACGAGAGCTTATCCACAGCCACCAATTTGATCACCCTCAGGCAAGCTGAGAATATCCTCCAGCTTGATTTATGCAAGGATGACACAGCCACAGTTGAATACAGTATAAAAAGGCAGAACTGGTGCTTAATTTAAAAATGGAGTTGAGACATTTACATATCCTTAATTTTAGCCACCGGTTGCAATCAAGTACCCTGAGCCTACTGAGTGCCAACATGATTTTTGTCTGCAGTGTGAAAATTTATGTCAGGTGGTACATTGGGAGCCCTTTGATTGAGACATTTAGTGACAGATATGCTCAACAAATGCATCGTGATGGCACATAGTTTTGTCCACACTAGACGCATCGGTATTTTGATTTCAAATATCACATTGTCCAAAGAGTTCAGGGCAGGCAATACTGTTGTGAATTTCAGCTTGATAACATTAAATGCCTAGTGGATCGGCGGAGTTCAAATATGCTGCCTGAGGCCATTTTCAATGGAAATACCAGAGGTTCAATCTAGGTGCTTCTACATGGAATGCATGGAACCCCCCTTCCCGAAAAACTGTACCCCCCCCCATATATCTAACTGACTCTTTCCCTTCCACCTTGGTGCTGATAGCAAAAGAAACCTTCCAATGTATATAATGCAATTCTAAATTTGCTTCCTGAATAGGAAGCTCCTTGTTGAGATCTTTGTTCTCAGAACTATTACTATGATCAGCAAAGCTCAGAACACCCTTGGGGAACAACAGGTGTGAGGTACCTTTGGCCCTCCGGATGTTGCAGAACTCCAACCCCCATCAGGCTTAGCAAGCATGGCCAGAACTCAAGAATGATGGGAGCTGTAGTGCAGCAACATCTGACCGTGCCCCGTACCTTCTGTCCTTGATAAAGAGTAACATACTCAGAAAGGTAAGTCCCATCTAAATTTCAGCTGAGGGAGGAGGAAACACTTGGAGGAAGTAGGAATTCTACAACTAGTTGTGCTTTATGCTCTTTGTATGCTCAGTCAGTAGAGCATGAGACTCTTAACCTCAAAGATGTGGGTTTGCGCCCCACAGGGGGAGAAAGATTCCTGCGTTGCAGTGGGATGACCCTTGCGGTCCCTTCCAACTGTACAATTATAGGATTCTATTACAGTGGTACCTCGGGTTAAGAACTTAATTCGTTCTGGAGGTCCGTTCTTAACCTGAAACTGTTCTTAACCTGAAGCACCACTTTAGCTAATGGGGCCTCCCGCTACTGCCATGCTGCCACCACACAATTTCTGTTCTCATCCTGAAGCAAAGTTCTTAACCTGAGGTACTATTTCTGGGTTAGCGGAGTCTGTAACCTGAAGAGTCTGTAACCTGAAGCGTCTGTAACCTGAGGTACCACTGTATTCTATGAATTTGCGTCCAGAGGTGCCGGCTTGCAAAGTTGATGGTTGGGGCTGACCTAGCACGTGTGATGTCAGGATGTTGGGAGGAGATGGGGAGGAGCCAAACATGGTATTGTGCTGCTCAATGGCCAGTGACTCCTCCTCTTCCTCCTCCTCCTGGCACCACCACCAGCAGGGGGCTACTTCAACCCACCATCCCGTGTGCTGCACAAGGAGGAGGAGAAGGAACTGGCTGCTGGAGACAGGCTGCACTTCCCTCCGCTCTTCGACTCTGCACTTTTATGGCATGGGGGGGGGGGCTCAGCCCCTATCCCCAAAATATAGGAGGGAGCAAAAAACCTTGGCCCCTAGAAGCCAATACCCCTGTTCATATCCCTAGATGACTTAAGAGGAAACCACTTTTATTATCATTTCCCTCCACCCAGTGGATCAAAGTAAATTGTAACAGAACACTAGGATGGCACACAAACGTGTTAAGCATGTTGTTTTGTTAGCCTCCTAAAATCTCCGATTATGCCAGATCACTTATCCCATAATTTGATCCTTAAAGCTCCTTACTGTGCTTTTGTTGGCAAGGCTAAGTTTTCTAAAGTGAAATTACCATATTCAAAGAGTGTGTCATTACAGCACAATCCTCCCATTAAAAGATTGGTTGACTAACTGTATGGCGAAGCTAGTTTTACTGGCTCCAGAATGATATTATTAAGGACAATGATATGCCTTTAGTTGACAGGACGTTAACCTTCTCAGAGCGGCAATTTAATAGGGCTTATCCAATAATCACTGTTTTAAACACCGGCCAAACTTTCTCAGCTGAGCCCGTCAGTCATGCTGCTTAATCACAGGGGAGTTGAGAAGCTAAGATGCGCTACGGGTCTTATTTGCACAGTGTTTTGCAAAAGTCGGGATTGATTCCTGCAGAATTAATCATGCAAACAGATCTTCAGCATGGGGTGATCTCCAGGGAATACAAGCCTCTGCAAGCCTCAGAGGTGGCTTTTGTGACTCTGTGGCTCCCCCCCAGCTCATACAGATCTTGGCACTAAGCACCAGCAATGGGAGTTGTGGGAGAACACAAGGCTGTTTTGGATATGTCTCTACCAGACAAAGCAAAGGGCCATAATTCTAAACTTTACTCTGTCCCTTATTCCCTCAGACATGAATTGCTAAGGGAGCCTAAATGAATGGACAATATTCCTTACTATGGATGTCCACCATGAAAATGTGGAGAGCTGTCTTGTTTTGCAGTGTGGCAAGGCAAAACTGGGAGGCAGGGCAGACTTTTAGCCTGGAAGCAAGGCTCAGGTAGTGTTCTGGGGACACAGATTCCTAACGTTAGTCCAGTGAGAAAGAAGCTGAAATTGAGACCAGGGGCCCAGTCTTCTCCACTGATACGATACGATACGATAATCTTTATTGTCATTGTCCCATACAGAACAACGAAATTGAAAAAATCTACATCAGACATTCAGAAACCAACAAGCCTGCTATCCCAACTATCCCAGCCTGGTTAGCCCCCTAAAAACTCTGATACCCCATAATTAAATACAATATACTCCCATAGAGACTACCTTATACTGCGTTTAAAACCAAAATTGCATTTGGATAGAAACTGTTTCTCAGGCAGCTAGTCCTAGTCTTTATAACCCTCTACCTTCTGTTAGGATATTTCCGTTCCACCTTAAAAGGGAGCAGGATGTTTGTATAACAGCCTGCGTAAGTTCCTGTCTCACAGGATGTTTATGTTGTAAGTTCGTTTCGTTTCTGTCTGTTTTGCCTGAGCAGTCGGAGCAGACGGTCATGCCTTCTTTGTTCTGACCAACGCCAAATAAACTGTAAATATGCATGTTCTGCTCTCATGCTGTGCAACTTCCTGCTGTGTGAATTCTGCTGTCAGAGTGTGCACTAAGCCTGAGGCTTAGTGTCGCTGAATTGCTGATATTGCCTGACTACGGGAGGTCGATGGATCGTCCGGCACCGAGCTTGGGGGCTCAGATGGATTCTATCTCCCTGGCAGTATCCCAACAACAGGTTTCGGGCCCAGATTCACGGCACTTGCAGGAGAGTAAGACAGCGACAGACTGCTGAAAGGTATGTGTGGGAAAAGCGAAAGTAAAGGCTTTTCGTTGCCGCGGCAAGAGTCTTTGATGTCCGGCTGGCCTAATTGGCCTGGGAGCCGAGCCAAGCAGGCTTCGTGATTTATGAGAGCCAAGATAAGGAGTCTTTGAAGGCATAAAGGCTCCCGGCTGAAGCAAATAGCTGAGATGGATCTTTTACAATCCTCTGAAGCTGCTCCGTGTCCACTGAAGCTAAATGGCCACAACTATCAGACCTGGGCAAGGTACTGTGAGGGCCAGATGAGAAGGCTTGGTGTGTGGAATACTATTTCTGAGGACCCCCCAGCCCCTGTGACAGATGAATGGAAGGCACAGGACTCGAGAGCCATGGGGATAATTTTGCTCTCAGTAGCTCCCGAAGAGTTAATCACCCTGGCTGGCAAGGCCAGTGCCCGTGAGATGTGGGACGGGCTTAGAGCCTGTCATCTCCGACAAGAGGCTGGGTCTGTGTTGCTTTATTTCAGAAAGCTGCACAGGAAGCGTTTGGAGCCAGGGGAAGACCTTAGAGCCCACGTTTTACATTTGCAGCATCTCCGACAGGAATTGACTCAGAGAGGTTTCAATATGCCTGAGTCACTGTTTGCAATTCTCATCCTGGACTCCCTGGATGAAAGCTATCATGCCGTGTCAAGTCAGCTGGCGACCCTCCCTGCGCAAGACCTCACTGCTACAAAGGTCTTGGCGACTTTGCAAAATGAATACGACAGGAGAAATGCAGCTGAATCGGCTTGTGCGCTTCAGGGGGAGCAATGTGGGACAGCATTCCAGCCTCCAGGGGGAGCCAAAGCGTTGGCAGCTGTGAAGTGCTGGAACTGTGGGAACCAAGGTCATACTCAGAAGTTTTGTCGAAAGACTGGAAATAAACAAAGGAAAAAGCCTGCAGATGGCCCGAAGCAGAAGGGGAGTGGAAAGCCAGGAAAAAACAAGGCTATGTTTGCTGGCACAGCTCCACCAAAGGCTAAAGGCACGTCTGATGGCCAGGAGCAGGGGGGCAAGTTGCAAAAGCCCTCGCCAGTGGAAAACAAGGCTATGTTTGCTGGCACAGCTTCACCAAAGGCTAAAGGCAAGCTGCAAAAGCCCACGCTGGTGGAAAACAAGGTTTTGTTTGCCAGCAAATCTGCTTCGAAGGGGAAGGCCAGGTTTATTGTTGACTCTGCGGCCACGCGCCATCTCACCAAAGACCGCCATCTGTTTGTCTCCTTCACACCTCAAGATGGAGAGGTCCAGCTGGCTGATGGAAGGACTTTGCAAGCTACAGGAGTTGGGACTGTGAAACTTGAAAGTCTGCATACTACCATTAGTAATGTTCTTTTTGTTCCAGGAGCTGTGGACAATTTGATTAGTGTACCACAGCTGACTGGGCGTGGTTTTGAGGTTTCCTTCAAGAGGACTGTCTGTGTCATCAGAAAAGGCAAAGAGGACATGTGGCATGCAAAGTTGATGGATGGTTTGTTCTGTCTAACTTATGATGACAATGCTGTTATATCTAATGCTGATTCTTGTTGTGTTGCACAAACTAACAAGGTTCTTCATGCAGGATGCATTCACGATGCACATCGCAGATTTTGTCACCTCTCTTGGCAAGCGCTAGCCAAGATGCCTGAGTTGGTTGAAGGTTTGGACATCAAACCTTGTAAATATCACATGAAATGTGTATCTTGTGCAGAGAACAAGGTGAAGGTTGCTCCAAAAGGCAAGGAGTCTAGCAGGCAGGCTTCCAAACCCTACCAGCTAGTTCACGCAGACCTGGTTGGTCCACTAGCGCCCTCTTTAGGAGGAGCAAGGTACTTCATGGTTCTAATTGATTCTTTTTCCAGGTACATTCATGTGTTTATGCTCGAGCAGAAATCGCAAGCATTTCCTAAGTTCAAGGCATTCTGTGCTTGGTTGGAGAATGCTCACGGTAAACGTATTGGCTGTCTGTTTACTGATCGAGGCGGGGAGTTCACTTCTCAGCAGTTTGAAGCTTTCCTGACTGAGAAGGGAATCCAGCATGATTTGTCAACGCCTAGATCGCCATGGATGAATGGGCTTGCGGAGAGAGCAAATCAAACGTTGCTGCAAGGCATAAAAACCTTGTTGCATGATGCCAATCTCCCTGAGAAGTTTTGGGGGGAGGCTTTGGCAAATTTTGTTTATACTTTTAACAGGAGACTGTCATCACCTATTGGTTGTACTCCCTATGAGAAGATGTTTGGTAAGAAACCTTACGTTAAGCACATGAGAATTTTTGGTTCTGACATGTGGGTACACACCCCACAGAGCAACAAGCTTGGGAAGCATGGGGCACATGGTTTGTTCATGGGGTACAAAAAAGGTTCATACAGGGTATGGATGACTGACTCTAAGTCCATTAAGTTCACAAAGAGTGTTGAGTACAATCCTAAATGGGGGGGAAATGTGGGAATTTTTCAGAGTTACCCAGAGGAAGATGAAGATGATGTGAAAAAAGCAGATAGTGTTGAGGAAGCTGAGGAAGCTGAGGATGATGATGATCAGAGTTGGGATTCCAGCTCAGTGGGCAGCGCTGCTGCTGATGTCAGCGACAGTGATGACACAGCAGACTACAAGAGCGCAAAGGCCTCAGTCAGACCATCTGATGCGTCTGACAATGAACTGGAAGAACCACTGTTCACCATTGGTCACTTTTCTCCTAAGAAGGAGGAGATGAGTCAAGAAGACTTGCGTCTAGTTCGCAGGTTTGAAAGGGCCATGAAAGGCAAACCTCCAAAGAGATTTGCTGATGAGTTTGCTAAGACAGCAACTGCTGTTCTTAGTAGCTCAGAGAAGGTGTGGAACCTTCAAGCTTCAAAGAGGTTCAGGAGTTAACCTCTAAAGATGCTGAGCCTTGGCTTAATGCCATGAAGGCTGAAGTTGATTCCTTGAACAGGAACCAAACTTGGGAGCTGGTACTGGTAGTCCCAGGAATGAGACTGGTTGGCAGCAAATGGGTCTTCAAGGCCAAGACAGACCAGAATGGCAAGGTTGTCAGACACAAAGCCAGATTGGTTGCCAGAGGTTTTTCACAGGTACCAGGACAGGATTACCACGAGACCTACTCACCCACCGTCAAGTATGAGAGCATTCGGCTAATGCTCAAGATTGCTGCGGAGGAGAAACTGCGTGTTTCCCATCATGACATAAATACAGCTTTTTTGTACGGGATTTTGGGGGAGGAGCTGTACATGCTTCCACCTGACGGGATGCAGATACAGAAGGGAATGGTCTGTAAACTGCGGAAATCCTTATATGGTCTCAAGCAGAGTGCCAGGTGTTGGAACACAAAACTCACTGAAACGTTGCTTTCTCTAGGTTTTCACCAGGGCAAAGCTGATCCATGTGTGTTTGTCAAGGAGGAGGGGCAAAACAAACTGTATTGTTTATGTTTTGTTGATGATCTTCTGATGTTTTGGAAGAATCAGGCTTTCTACCAAAGCACCCTAGCTCAGCTGAAGGAGCACTTTGACATGAAGGATCTTGGTGAGGTATCCAACTATCTTTCTCTGCAGGTGGAGAGAGACCAAGCAGGTAATTTTCTGGTACACCAAACACAGAAAATTACTGATGTATTAACCAGGTTGAATTTGGTTGATGCAAACCCAGCAGACACACCGATGGTGACAGGTTACCAGGTAGACAGTACTGCTGAAGCGTTTTCTGACACAACGCTGTACAGATGCATTCTAGGCAAGTTGAATTTCATTGCTAGATGTTCGAGACCTGACATTGCTGTAAGCACTAACCTGCTGAGCAGACATGCAAACAATCCTACTGTTCAGGATTGGAAAGCTCTGAAGCGCATAGCCCGGTATTTGAAAGGGACTATGCACTACAGGCTGAGGTTCACCAGTCAGAAGACTGGAGGTCTTGAAATCTTTGCAGATGCAAGTTTTGGAAGTGACACCACGGATGGTACAAGCACTTCTGGAGTATGCTACATGTACAACCACTGCCTGTTTGACTGGTTGTGCAAAAAGCAGACGACAGTTAGCCTAAGTTCCTGTGAAGCAGAACTCAATGCTCTGTCTTTTTCACTCATGGATTGTGAATGGTTGATGCAACTGTTTAAGGACATTGGGGTTTCTGTGAAATGTCCTATACAAGTGTATCAAGACAATAGATCTTGTTTGGCTTTGCTGAACTCGGAGAGTTGCAAGCAAAGGACCAAGTACTTGCAGATTAAGCTACATCGTGCAAGAGAGTGTATTCAGAAAGGACTCATTCAGGTGTCCTACATGCCAGGAAATGAAATTCCTGCTGATCTGTTGTCTAAGGTTGTTAACAGAGAACAACTGAAGGTTTACGCACAAAGGTTGCAATTGGGTTGAACCACAGGTACTACAGGTTACACGGAAAGGGGGAGGATGTTAGGATATTTCCGTTCCACCTTAAAAGGGAGCAGGATGTTTGTATAACAGCCTGCGTAAGTTCCTGTCTCACAGGATGTTTATGTTGTAAGTTCGTTTCGTTTCTGTCTGTTTTGCCTGAGCAGTCGGAGCAGACGGTCATGCCTTCTTTGTTCTGACCAACGCCAAATAAACTGTAAATATGCATGTTCTGCTCTCATGCTGTGCAACTTCCTGCTGTGTGAATTCTGCTGTCAGAGTGTGCACTAAGCCTGAGGCTTAGTGTCGCTGAATTGCTGATATTGCCTGACTACGGGAGGTCGATGGATCGTCCGGCACCGAGCTTGGGGGCTCAGATGGATTCTATCTCCCTGGCAGTATCCCAACACCTTCTTCCAGAAGGCAGAAGCCGAAAGAGATCATTTCCGGGGTGCACACTATCCTGCACTATCTCTGCAGCTTTCTTATGACACCTGGAAGGGTAGATTTGATCCAAGGTGGAAAGAGTGCACCCAGTTATTCTCTCCACAATCTTTACAACCCTGGACAGCATTGTTTTCCCCCTGACCGTGCAGCTCCCAAACCACACACAGAGACCATAAGTTAATACACTCTCAACAGTACAATGGTAAAATGCCATCAACAGGTCCTTTGAGAGACTATTCTACTATCATGGCATGGCTGTGCCTCAGGTTCTTCTAGGTCTTCTGCAGCAGAGTTCTCTGAGTCAGAGGATAGTACTGACACAACCTCAGGCCAGGGGGAGGCCCCATCGATTCATTTGATAGTAGCACTTCTGAGACTCCCCCTTGAGGATAGGAGTCCTTATTTCCATCATCTATAGATGAATCTGACTCCTGATTGGAATGTAGAAACTGAGGTATATAACCTATTCAAAAAAGAATAGATCAAGTGGGCTGCAACAGTACTTCAACATGGAACCTGTGGGCCACACACTGCCTTGGTGTGTGTGTGGGGGGGGGTCCATGCCAATGTTTGATGCCCACCCCCCAGCTCTTGTGCTGCCATCCCCAAACCAGCTAGGCAAGGCCCAACTTTGGGAAGAAGGTCTCTATCTATCTTGCTATGGAAGAGATAATACAGTTCAAGCCAGACCAAACACACACAGAGACACACAAGATTGTGTGAAACAGGGCTAGTGTGAGGCATAAGCTGGGGAATCAACAGAGAGGTCTGGAGGCTGCATTTGGCCTTCAGGCCTGAGGTTCCCAACCCCCACACTAGATTACAACCCTGGCCCTGTCAGATATTAAATTTTTTTACATCAAGTTACCAGCCCCAATCATTGGGAAAAACAAACTCCAGGAGTTAAGTTGAGATCACCCATCAAATGAAAACCCAAGATATGAAAATCCATTAACAAAAATGGCATCTTGGCTTGTTAGTGGCTTAGCAGCACCTCCATCCTTTTGAACCTACCCCATAAATACATCCCATAACTGTCTCAATTCCCTTGCAATTGCCCTGCCCTCTTGCCCTGCTGTCACTTGTTTTAAATGCATCACCTTGAAGAATTGCCTGGCATTGTTTTAGATCCACATCAGTGCTTCTTTTTGGCCTGCCAATGATAACATCTCGACAGCTCCCTTTCCTTGGGAGAAGGGGGGAAAAGACAAAGTTCCTAATAATCTCTTATAGTAAATACTCTCCAAGGCAGCTGGATAAATTTGCATCAGGTAAGTGGGAGATAAACCCAGGAGACAAACAAAGAAGGTGACAAACAAAGAAATGGCATGTGGCAGTTAACCTCATGCAGTTTTTACCATCAGCGCCAGGCCATGGAGTGATTAACAATAAGCTACAGGATAGCTTCTTTTTAAAACCAATAAAAAGTTGCGGTCTTGATCTCCACAAACAGAGCCTTACATTATGCAAATATGCGCTGCGGGTTTGTTACCTTCCTTGTCCTGTCTCACTCTCTCTCCCTGTTGTTTGTTTGTTTATAGAGAGGCTAAATTAAAGATTTTTTTGGCAGGACCAGTGTTTCTTCCAGCAGTCATATGCTCTTGATTAATCACACATAATTGGCAGACAGCATGTGGGGTAGAGTAATTTCATACCAATCACTACCTATTATTTAAGATCGCTTTGACGCATCGCCTTGCCTGTCTCATCAGGGACCCCAGGGCGAGACGGAATGATCATTCTGTGAGTGTCTGGAAAATTGTTAGCAAAAAGCCAGAATGGGGCAACCTCTGCAAGCAGAAGTTTAAAGTTCATAGACTTTCCAGGCAGCTGGAAACAAGGAAAAACTACAAGACTCAGTCAGACTGCTCTGGCTGCTTGTCGTTGACTCTTAGATAATGAATGTTTGTGTTGCCCGCAGGCATTAACAGGGTGGATGTGGGCTAATAAAATGAGGCTAATTCCCAACAAGGTGGAGTTCCTGTGGGTCAGAGTTTCTCAAGTCCAGGAACTAGTTAGATGACCTGGGCTGCATTCAGTTGACTTCCTCTTGAAAAAGCAGGTATGTAGGGGGTGCTGGAGGAAGATATTGGGGTTGCTTCTAGATCCAGCATTGTTGATAGATACCCAAGTGGTATCAGTATTGAGGAGCGACTACTACAATTTCCCAAGAATTCCTTGACAAAGACTCATCTTCGGAATCTCCCAAATGGACTGCTGTAATGTTCTCTATGAGGGACTACCCTTGATAATGATTCAGATGCTGCAGCTAGTAATGAACAAGGCTGCCAGGATATTGATGGTTGTAGCCAGCTGATATCATACTACACCAGTTTTGAAGAACATGTGTTCATTGTCTGTCCATTTCCAAGCTCTGTCCAAGGTGCTGAGGGTGACATATCACACCCTAAATGACTTGGGAGTCCAAATACCCAAAGGAATGTCTCTCTTATATATGTGCCTGTTCAGATGAGGTGTAGAAGCCCTTTTCAGTGTCCTGTCACCAGGTGAGGTGTGTGGGATGGGACCTTCTCAGTGGAGACACTCTGGAATGATCATTCCACCAAGATGCATCTGGCTCTGACATTATCCACATGATGACACTAGCTAAAAACACACTTCTTTGAACAGGCTTTTAGTGTGTGCTGAGTTAATGTGTTATTTTTTTCTGTTCTTTGTCAGCTGTACATTTATACTGATGTACCTCCCTGTGCAGAAACACAAAAGGTGAAGAGTTGGAGGCACCCCAAACCCTAATCTGGAGCAGGGAAGTAAATCCAGACTTGATCCTTCCTCCCCTATAGGTCAACTTTGATAGGTGGGAGAGGCCTGCTGTACACTGACAGAGATACCTACTTGCCAAGGAAAATTGGGAACACACAACAAGCTCCTGATTATTCATTTATAGACGCCTATTTACATGCATCACACCTGGCATTACATATGACATCAGGTGTCATACGGCATTTGGGACCAAATTTCTTACTCCTGCTTGAGTTCATTTGGATCTGTGGCATCTGAAGATCATATAGAAAATGTGGATCAAGGTTCTTTGTATGCTACTGCACTCTAATGGGGAAAAGCTGCCAGAATACAATGCAATCTTCTAGAAAGTGGGGAGATGTAAAGCCAACATAAAGAAAGTTTTTAGGTTGGTTATTTTTGGGTGTTGAGTACTGCAAATGCTGGTACATGTAGTGTTCTAAGTGTGGTGGTGAATCTTCTCACAGATTTGAGTGGGTGGGGTAGATTCCAACTAAGGCCCCAGGAAAAAGAGATAACTTTTTGAAGAGAGAACAAAGTGCATGCTTTTTGCTGCTGCAACTTGGTGGTTTTACCATGTTGCAATTATTGTATGCTGAATTATATTGTTAGTGTAATGTTCCTGTTAGTATTCTCTTATACCCCTCTTGCCAGCAAGGTTTTGCGCAGTAATGGTGCCATTGCTGCATCTCCTACTTTCTGCTCATGGGAGCTACAGTGGAAGGCTGGATCAGGACAGATTCCTTCCTAGAACAGCAGTGAGACCATCTTGTTAATCCAGCCACTCCCCCTCTCTGCCCTTGGAATGCCTGCTGGATCACACCAGCATAGTGTTAGTATATCAGTCCTCTGTTGCTGGGTGTGTGATTGTTACATCACATGCCTGTGTTTATTTTCTAGGCTTGGAAAAGCCTGAGAACGGAAGTTAGCCTTATCTCTTCCGCTTTCTGTGCTTGTGTATTTTTTCTTTCTGTTCTCTCTCGGAGCTGAAGTGAGAGAACTGCCATGACCGTTTGTCCTGTAAATATCGCTGAATAAAAGCTTAGAATGAGCACACAATTCTCCACTTCATCTCTGCTGATCTCTGCTGAGTGAATGTGCATGTAGGCATTTGCTGCGTGTTGCTGGAGCATGCCGGGACTGATGATTTTGTTGAATGGTTTATTTAAATGTAAAGGTTCATCATTGTTGCACCCGATGTGTATGTCTTTAAGGGGCCAGAGCAAGGGCCAGAGTAAGATAATGAGACCCAGCTTTACAGCTGTGAAACACAGCAGGTGCTGCTGAGTTGTATTTGATTAAGGTGTGTCAGCATTTGGGTGTAGTATATAAGGAGCAGCACCTAGCTCTCCCATTACCCTGGGGGATGGGTTGGTGGTTGGGTCTGGTTTGGTTGTTAATGTATTTAGTGTAAAAGGAGTTTTTGTTTTTCTTATTAAAACCTAGTTTAAGTTATTTTTGAGTCCTTTCTTTTTAATGCATGGTCTCCCCAGCAAGCTCTCTGCGCTACTAAACTGCAAACAGCCAACATCTTTGGTTATGGGCCCAGTTGCAAAAAACTTTGTACTTCTCAAATGCTTGGGACTTCTCAGCTATTGCATAAGTCCAACAATATCTACTATACTGGTCTATCAGAGTAAGCCAGTACTTAGAACCTCCTAATGATGGTGGGAGTGGCCCAACTAAATCACAATGTACACGCTCAAATGGCTCAGTTACTTTCCTATCTGAGCATCTACCCTTGCGTGCAACCTTAATCTTATTCTTGCAACAGGATAGACATTGCATAAAGAATTTACATGGTTTTAAGTTGAGGCCATTAACAATATTCTTTGTCTTAATTACATCAGCAAAATTCAGGTGTCCCAGAATTCTGTGCACCTCATGGACACACCCGGAATGTGGCCTTACATTCCTCAACCCCTGGCTTGACTGTGCTGCTCTGCAATTTATAGGCGATTGGGAGTAGGTGCGAAAATACAGTCTATATAAACCATCAGATTCCCGGGCATATAATAGACGTTTGTTCCCATCGAAAAACTCACACATTGACTTTAAGAAACGCACACTTATGCCTTGATGAGCAAAGCACCTTACTGACAATAAATTGTCCACTGATGGGCAGTAAATGCAGTTCGCTATTGTAATGTTTAAAGAGTCAAGTTTAACGGTACCCCTGCCAAGCGACTGCAAGACTTGTGAATTGGCTAAATGTACATTACCAATTTCCTCTTCGAAAGAAATAAACAAGCTTCGATCGTTGCAAATATGCTGAGATGCTCCTGAGTCCACAACAAAAGACTTCCACTTGGCACGTTTAAGTCTTTTACGATCTGTTGTCCTAGCATGGAAAACTCGCGGCTCGTTTCTGTCTCTACTATACGATGTCGGCTGCTGGGCTGACAACCGTGACTGATGAACAGAAACAGGCTTGGGAGTACTTTGCTTTCTTTTGGATCTGCAGTCCTTTGCAAAATGTCCTTGCTTACTGCAGAACCAACAACGCTTTGCAGCTTTAAATGCAGTTGTATCACCACAAGTTTGCATATGGCGTTCCTCATTACTTCTGGAAATAGGAGTGCTTATGGCACAAGCCTCCCTTCTGTCCAACTCGCCCATTAATCTTGCCGTCACCCCTTCCACAGTTAATTGTGCTGGTGGAACGGCAGATATCTGGCTAGCTATACCATCGAAGTCCTCATTAAGGGAACAAAGAATGATAAAAACATACTGAATATCAGGTATGTCCATGTCCCTTCGAATTAATTCGCCGCGTATTGCCTCCAGACGTCTCAAGTGTGCTGCCAAATCACCACCAGGCTGCAACTTCGTCTGGTACAACTGCTTGAAAAACGTCAATGCAGATGCTGACTCTTTTCTAACATGCACTGCTGCAAGACTGTCCCACATTTCTTTGGCAGTTTTCTTATTTCTTATATAGACTACTTGCTGGTCGCTGACTGCCAAATTAATTATCGCCCTGGCTTTTGCATCTCCTTTCAACCAAGCATTAGTCACAGGGTCAGGAGGGTCATCAGTTACATAGGTCCATACTTCTCTAGAGGTCAAAAGCGCCTCCACCCGAAAAGACCATAAACTATAGTTCTCATCTGTTAGCTGTGGGAAGACCAGAGCCTTCTCAGCTTCAGGAACCCGGTCAACCATTCTGGAACTCTTCCAGACCCACAGAACTACGCTAACAGGAGAAGGAGTTTTCAAACCTTTCTCAGAGTCCAAAAATATGCAGTCATCCACTCAGCAGCTGGGCCCATAACCAAAGATGTTGGCTGTTTGCAGTTTAGTAGCGCAGAGAGCTTGCTGGGGAGACCATGCATTAAAAAATAAAGGACTCAAAAATAACTTAAACAAGGTTTTAATAAGAAAAACAAAAACTCCTTTTACACTAAGTACATTAACAACCAAACCAGACCCAACCACCAACCCATCCCCCAGGGTAATGGGAGAGCTAGGTGCTGCTCCTTATATACTACACCCAAATGCTGACACACCTTAATCAAATACAACTCAGCAGCACCTGCTGTGTTTCACAGCTGTAAAGCTGGGTCTCATTATCTTACTCTGGCCCTTGCTCTGGCCCCTTAAAGACATACACATCGGGTGCAACAATGATGAACCTTTACATTTAAATAAACCATTCAACATTTCCCCTGCGGTTCATCATTGTGGAACAAAAACATAAAGCATATTTTGTACATGTCTTTCATGTGTAACCTTTGGAAGTGCTTTAGTAAAAATGTCCGCAATTTGATTGTCACCTGGAACATATTCAAATACAATCATTTCGTCAGCAATTAGTTTCTTTACAAACTGTAAACGTAACCTTAAGACTCTAGTGCGCTGCGTATTGGTCTCTGAACACAGGATAGCAAGTCCGCTCTGGGAATCAAGGTAAACTTTTACTGGTAGTGTTACTTGCATCTGTAGGTCTGCAAATACTTGCAGATACCATTCTACATCACGAGTGGCCTGAACGCATGCACATAATTCACTCTCTGTTGTGGAGAGACAAATAATGGTTTGTGTCTGGGACTTCCATTCAAATGGACAACCGTTATAACAAAACACCATACCAGACACACCCCTGCAATTATTTTGTTCCACTGCATGAGATGCATCGCAGAAAATTTCAAAACCTTTGTCAATACATGTTGTAAACTGCAACCTATAATGTTTGATGATTTAAAGTCAAAGGCACCCTGGGGGATGGGTTGGTGGTTGGGTCTGGTTTGGTTGTTAATGTACTTAGTGTAAAAGGAGTTTTTGTTTTTCTTATTAAAACCTTGTTTAAGTTATTTTTGAGTCCTTTATTTTTTAATGCATGGTCTCCCCAGCAAGCTCTCTGCGCTACTAAACTGCAAACAGCCAACAGATTTATAGTCGTCCTGGAGCTGCGCAACAATGGGAGGATCCAACCTTCTTGAACATTTGGTGACCATCAGGGGGTCAGCTTGGCCAGGCCAGTTTAGCAGACAGACACCTCTACTTGTTCTACCACCACCCACCTGGTGCCATATGTCTCTCTCTCTGTGAGTGCTGGATTTCTCTGTACAAGTCAGAGTCGAGGAAAGCCTTTCTAACCTAGTTTGTTATTAGGAGGCTAGTAAAGATCCTCACCAACTACCTAGGAGAGAGCATCCCAGAGGATGGGTACTACTGCTGAGAAAAGTTTTTTAGAAGTTGACTTCTTTCCCCTGTCACCCTCTGCCCTAACCTCACACTGGTCTATTTTTGACCTTACAGCTTAGGAGAAGGAGAGACAGGGTGCCATAAATTCCAACTTCCTGGCAGAAGATCATTTACAATCTTCATCAGATGAGAAGCACAGCTAAGGGGAGCCGGAGTGGAAGTAGCAGTGGTGTGGCTGACACTTTGTGATGCAGCCAGGGGCTAAATGATTTCTGACAATGCATCAGAAGTGTAGTCAGATTGATTAAAAAAGCTGGAAATGTTTTTAAAAGAAGGACAAAGAAGAAGCATGGATTCGCAGAGTGAAGACATTGAGTTGAAGAGGACAAGCAAAGGGCACATGATTAACAAGGCAGGGGAAGTCTTGTACATAAATGTAACAAGCAGACAGGGACTTGAGCACCTCAAAGCAGAGTTCTGTAACCTCAGGTCTGCAATGACCAGAGATGATGGAAGTTACCATCAGGGCCAGCCCAACCATGAGGCTGACTGAAGCATCAGCCTCAGGCAATGAAATCCCATGGGGGAGCTGCCTCCATGGGTGCCCCAATCCCTCCCCCAGCTGCTGCTGGGGTTGTGTGGCAGCAGTGGCTTCTGCTGAGATCAAAGAACTCTCATGAGTTCCACCGCCACCATTGCAGTTACACAATCCTGGTTAGAGGGGCTTCAGTGAGCGGCATGAGGGGCAGCAGTTGCAGCACTGCCCCAAAATGGGACAGTCCACCCCTGGTTACAGTCCAGCAACATATTAGGACCCAAGGCTAAATGAAGCTGCCTTGAGGTAGAGAACTTGAACTGGCCAGGGATACAGAGCCTTATTTTTGTTGGGATACTGCCAGGGAGATAAAGTCCATCTGAGCCCCCAAGCTCCTGCCGGACGATCCATCGATCTCCCATAGACAGGCAATATCAGGAATCAGCGACACGAAGCCTCAAGAATAGATTGCTACATTCTTGGACTGGTGCACACTCTATCAGCAGAATTCACACAGCAAAAGATGCACAGCAGGAGAGCATATTTACAGTTTATTCAGCGTTGGTCAGAACAAAGAAACCATGACCGCCTGCTCCGGCTGCTCAGGCAAGAAGGAAGAAAACGAAAGCAACTGACAACATAAACATCCTGTGAACAGGAAATACGCAGACTCTGTGACTCACAAAGCCTGCTCCCTTTTAAGGTGGAACGGAAATATCCTAACAATTTTTTACTAACCCTCATTCACCAAATTCAACAAGGGAACAGTCAATCACTTGATGCCAGGTGATGATTGTCGGGACTTCAAAAGGGTCACAATTAGACTGTTTCCCCACCCTCAGGGAGTGGAGAATTTCAGAAGTGGCACTAATACAGATTTCTGCTTTGTTCTAAGTTTAGTAGTTGTTGCCATTACAACTGTCATGGCAATCTGGCCACCACATTTCATTCTCCAGAGCAGCCAGACCTTGTGTCCTACAAGGTGCTGTGGGTGGAAAAGATATCCATGACAGTAGATCGGTGAAGAATCTTCAGAGAAAATTTTACATGGTGACCTTTTTCTGAGGGTGTGAGAAGAAGACAACTCTCATGATTTATTTTTTTTAATTTTTTTATTATTATTTTTTTTGCAGAAGTACATGTTCCCAGAACTTTTGACTCAACTCAGTTAAGAAAACCAGGAAGAGATTTGTACAGGAAGAGATTTGTAACATACTATTGCTATGGGAATGTGGAAGAATCCAATAAACTGGCTCAGTGGTAGGGCACATATTTTGCACACAGAAAGTTCCCAGGTTCAATCCCTGGAAGATCCAGGTAGGGCTGAAAAGGACTCCTTTTTCGAAGCCTGGAAAGCTTCTGCCAGTCAATGTATACAATACTGAGTTAGATGAGCCACTGGTTTGATTACTCAGTTTAAGACAGCTATTTATATATCATGATTGAAGAGAAAGCAAATATGGGATGTGGCTTATGTTCAGGGAAACAGGCAATTTTGTTTTGGGAAAACAACAACACTAATAGGATCTGGATATGCTCTCAGTCAGCCTGGGATGGTGAACTGGTTGTCTCAGTGTCTGGAATATTATTTCCGCAGAGCCAACAACAGATTGTCTGACGAGCACCTGAAGCCGGATTCTCGCTCATTAAAACCTACTTATTATTTGTGGCCAAGCAGATATTGGAAGAGCTGTGTACATGAGCATTTTGGCAAGTCTCTGATGAGGAGGGCAGATGTTAGCCTCCCACCTACATTCATTGGAATCATCTCCTGCGTGATCGAGCCAGGTTGGCTGTCCATTCCTTCTCATTTGGCCTGCTCCGAGAAATCAGTCGAGTACTAATGACATGCTGCAAAAGTCAGACATGCCATTTTCTTCAAATCGGCTAAAATATGCGGAGGTGATGCTTCTCCAAGTGGAAAATCCTAGAGCGAATGTGCATGTAGATGAATAAAACCTGCCCAATCAGCCAGGAAAAGGTTGGAGACACATTAGGCTATATCCAACTAAGTCTGACTCAGAGTAGACCCATTGAAATGAATGTACTCAAGTTCAGTCTCATCCATCCATTTAAATGGCTCTCCTCTGAGTGGGAGAAGCATTGGATACCATCTATAAAATATAGGGTCTAAAATTGCCTGGCTGCATTGATTATACCGAAGAACACAAGAAGAGCCTGCTGGACCAGGCCAATATCTCATCTAGTCCAACATCCTGTTCTCACAGTGGCCAACCAGATGCCTTGGGGAAGCCAACAACACAAACCAAACGCAAGAGCAACTCTCTGCTCCTGTTTTTCTCAGCAACTGGTATTCAGAAGCATTGCTGCCTCCTACTGTGGAGGTGGAAGGGACATGGGTGGCACGGTGGTCTAAACCACAGAGCCTAGGGCTTGCCGATCAGGTGGTCAGCAGTTAGAATCCCTGCAACGGGGTGAGCTTCCATTGTTTGGGACCTGCTCCTGCCCACCTAGCAGTTCAAAAGCACGTCAAAGTGCAAGTAGATAAATAGGTACCACTCCGGCGGGAAGGTAAACAGCATTTCTATGTGCTGCTCTTGTTTGCCAGAAGCAGCTTAGTCATGCTGGCCACATGACCCAGAAGGTGTCTGCGGACAAACGCCAGCTCCCTCTTTCTATATAGTGAGATGAGCACTGCAACCCCCGAGTCGTCCGCGACTGGACCTAATGGTCAGGGGTACCTTTACCTTTACTGTGGAGGTGGAGCAGAGCCATCACAGCCAGTAGCCATCACAAGCTTTCATCTCCATGAATTTGTCCAACTCTCTTTTAAAGGCATCTAGGTTAGTGGCCTCCTGTGAGAGTGAGCTCCATAGCTTAACTATGAGCTGCATTAGGAAGAACTTTCTTTTATCTGTGCTTGTAGGAGCAGTCACACAGCTTGAGGGCACTCCTTGATCCAGCATTGTCACTTGAGGCCCAGGTGGCCAGCAATGCCTCTTTCTAGCTATGGCTGGTTTGTCACTTACAGTCCCTTTTGGATAGAGATGGCATGTGCATGGTACTCCATGCTCTGGTAACTTCCAGACTGGATTGTTGCAACGTGCTCTGTGCCCTCAAAGATGACTCAGAAACTTCATCTGTTCCAAAATGCAGCAGCCGGGTTACTGTCTGGGGTTGGCTTTATAACTCATATAAAACCTAGTTCTAAAACAGCTGCCTTGGTTGCAAGCCCACTTCTGCATTACATTGGAAAGTACTCACACAAGCATGTAAAGTCCTAAATGACTTAGATTCTAAATATATTCCCTGCAGAACCTCTCTGGTCTTAAGATCAGCTGAGGGAGTCCTCATAGTTGTTCCACCACCCTCAGAAAAAACAGGAGGGGGCATTCTCCCAGGCAGCTCTTAAGTTGTGGAATTCCCTGCCCACAGAGGTGTGTCAGACACCGTCACTATACAGTTTAGAGCAGGCGTAGGTAAACTCGGCCCTCCAGATGTTTTGGGAGTACAACTCGCATGATCCCTAGCTAACAGGACCAGTGGTCAGGGATGATGGGAACTGTAGTCCCAAAACATCTGGAGGGCTGAGTTTGCCTACGCCTGGTTTAGAGTGAGTGCTGGATACACTACCCCTCTTAACCCTGGCTTTTGACACCTGTTTTCAGGACTCACCCTCTTCCTGTTACTGTAATTAAATGTTTTTAATTCTGAGTTTTAGTTGCAGCCAACTCTAGGACCTGCTCATGACGAGCAGGTGATAAATTTAGGAATAATTATAATGCCAGGCCAAGAGTGGTCTGTGATGGCCTCCTCTTCACAATAACCATCGGCAGTCCAGAGCTCTTCAAGACAGCAAAGCACTACATTGCTGACAGTATCTTGTGCATTCGATATTTACTTTGGGAAAGTTGGGAGAGCCATATCTACACCTGGCCTCTGCTAAAGGTTTTGGCAACTCCCTGATGGAACGTGTGGAGCTCCAGGCAGCTTCCCATCCAGCTTGTGTGTGAAGTTTCTGGATATATCCATATTTTCACACTCTCTTGTTGACTACCAGTCTGCCTCGAACTGTCACAGTATGTGACTAATGTGGATAGCGAACGCTTGACCTAATTTTAATAGCAATTATCTGGTTGAGTAACCCATCAGAAATGGGGGTGAGAATATTGGAGGCTTTCACTATTGCTTTTTTGTGTTGCCTTTGTTAGGGAGAGGGAAACGATCTTCTGGCTCTTATATTCGTTTCAGCAAAGCCTAGGTTTCCCCCTCCTTAAAGTAAAGTTCATCATTTACCTCAGTATCAAATTCATTCCCTGCCCCCCAAGCTCCCCCAAGCTCCACCTCCTTTGTGACAAATAACCTCTCCAATATATATCTGGTATGAAGATGTCTTCCAGTTCTTCAGTCCAATGACTAGAGACATTAGTTTTCTGGGGTTTTTTAACACTGTGACACCAGATGGCTCTGTAGAGTTATATCTTTCGGCAATGTGATTTCTCATATGAAGGTTACAATGTGTTTTCCTGATATATATTTTTTATGTGTCTAGATCAGTAGTGGCCAAACTCGGCCCTCCAGATGCTTTGGGACTGGAACTCCCACCATCCATAGCTAACAGAACCAGTGGTCAGGGATGATTGGAATTGTAGTCCCCAAACATCTGGAGGCCCAAGTTTGGCCACCACTGGTCTACATCCAGCCTAAGTTCTTCCCTCGGCATATTCGGTTCCTCAATGTCCATATACAGTGGTACCTCGGGTTAAGAACTTTGCTTCAGGATGAGAACAGAAATTGTGCTCCGGCGGCGCGGTGGCAGCAGGAGGCCCCATTAGCTAAAGTGGTGCTTCAGGTTAAGCACAGTTTCAGGTTAAGAACAGACCTCCGGAATGAATTAAGTACTTAACCCAAGGTACCACTGTAGTCTGGGTGAACTTCCTTCTCGTCTCTCTGGGTCTCTGACTTTCTGCCTGCTCAATACTTCTGCCTCTAATATCTCTGTTATATGGTACATTATTCCTTCCAGGTCCCAATGTGGACTTAATTTTTTCTCTCATTCAGACTGACCTTTCACTTTCCTCACAGAGGCTGCACTGTTTATCAATATTCTTTGGGAGGCAAGATATTAATCCTGAGCAGGTCAACCAATACATGCTAAAGGTTTGTGGACAGCATACAGCAAAATGCAATATTGCTGTAGGTAGGCTGGTAGATGTAACTGTCTCATTGTTTTAACTGTTACTGCTTTGCTGTGATTTTATATCGTTCAGCACCTTGAGATTAAGAGGTACAAGAGAAAAGTGTACCCACTTGAGGAAGTGACTTCTGGTAGTGGAAGCCCTGAAAAATGAGCGTGGCAAGGGATGGAATAGGATGGAGAGAATTATGCTGGATCCTAATTCCATTCAGTTCAATCACATGATGACCCAGCAACCCAGCAGAACTTACAATGGTGAAATGGGTGGCATATTATGAAGGCTTTATCTCATTCTGCTGGCAGTAGCCTTGCTCCTGGATGGAGATTGGAACAGAGGGAATTTATGCTGTCTTGATCTAAGTGGGTGCAGGTTCCTCTACCTTCCAATCCTTAGGATTGCTTTCTAAGATATTAAGTTTAAGAAGAGAAAGAAGAGCATTGGGGACCAATATGCTTGATTCAAAATTTCTTGATATGATATACAGTGGTACCTTGGGTTACATATGCTTCAGGTTACATGCGCTTCAGGTTACAGACTCTGCTAACCCAGAAATAGTACCTCGGGTTAAGAACTTTGCTTCAGGATGAGAACAGAAATCGTGCGGCAGCAGCGGGAGGTCCCATTAGCTAAAGTGGTGCTTCAGGTTAAGAACAGTTTCAGGTTAAGAATGGACCTCCAGAACGAATTAAGTACATAACCAGAGGTACCACTGTAATAACAGTTTACATACACAACTGTCAACTGTTCTGGAGAGCGAGAGAAAAGACTTCTTACTTGGGAAGCCTATACAGGATAGGATTTTGTAGCATTGATTAATACAGCCATACCTCATATTATGGACGCTTCAGGTTACGTGTTTTTGGGTTGCGGACTGCGGGAAACCCAGAAGTACTGGAGTGGGTTACTTCCGGGTTTTGCCACTCGCACATGCTCAGAAGCGCCAAATCGCGCCGGTGCTGGTGCAGACGCAGCACTTCAGGATGCAAACGCTGTGGGTTGCGGATGTGCCTCTGTCACGGATTATGTCTGCAACCCGAGGTTCCACTGTACAGTATATTATACAGTAGGTAGAGAGGACCCTTCAGCAATGTATACTATTGCTTCTATAGAGGTGGGGGACATCAGTGTTTTTGTGTTGGAATAAGGGCACAAGACTTCATCTGTGTGTGTGTGTGTGTGTGTGTGTGTTTGTGAGTGTGCCATGGCCCTCCCTAAAATGCTTTGTTCTCCTGAACTGGGCACCTCCCACTTTCCATTCTTCTCCTTTAGAGGCAAGGGGCCTTTCTCCGACAACATTTATGAAAAGCAAGTTAAACCAAATATGTAGCACTAAAATTATAATGAATGGAGATAAGCAATTACATGAAGCAAATTATGAAAATGGAGAACAGTAGCGCAATGGCAACAGTAATTATTTTGGTAAAAGAATAGCGCTGCAGAGCATCTCAGCAGTCAAAATTAACAATTGAGGCACATAAATGAGAGATAAACCCATAATAAAACTGCACAAGTGTTGATAGTCTCGACTCAGATAAATGGGAAAGGAGGGGAGTCAGTCGGTGCAAATAGCAGATAAAGCTTGTTTCTGGATTTTCCCACTGGTGGCGGGTCCATGTATGATTGGCTTTCCTCTGAAAAAAAATGTAGTCTTCACACAGAAAAGGAACGCGCTGGTGGGTTATAGCAGACATTTGCTCTGCATGTAGTTAGCAAGGGGGCAGGTGACACATTCTTTGGTACTGTCTGTGGCTACAATAATTCTGAAATCCTGAACTTCTAAATGTTTATACAGTAGGTACATTGAAGGGAAAGTTCTCCTTTACCAGGTACTGCTGATGGCATTTCTGTGTCACCCAGGCACGTGTGCATATTTATTCCTCCGAACGAATTACAACTTCCAAGTGACTGGTGCAGAAGCAAATTTATTGAGCTGCAGGTCTGAAGCCGTGTATCTGCTTTGAAAAACAGCACACATAACAGGAACAATATGATGTGTTCATCTCCTCTGGCACTGTAAGTGAGATGCTTAGCTTAAGAAGAGATCATTTCTAGTCAATACAGTGACATAGAAATGCTTTGAAACTCACATAAAGGCTAGGAGTGAAGTTTTATTATTATTACTAGCAAGGAGAGTGGCTTCCCTAACAATAGTTTATAACCAAAGGCAGGGGTTGAAGAAGAAGGAGAAGAAGAAGAAGGAGGAGAAGGAGAAGGAGAAGGAGGAGGAGGAGGAGGAGGAGGAGGAGGAGGAGGAGGAGGAGGAGAAGAAGAAGAAGAAGAGGAAGAAGAAGAAGAAGAAGAAGAAGAAGAAGAGGAGGAGGAGGAGTTTGGATTTGTTATCCCGCCTTTCACTCCCTTTAAGGAGTCTCAAAGCGGCTAACATTCTCCTTTCCCTTCCTCCCCCACAACAAACACCCTGTGTGGTGAGTGGGGCTGAGAGACTTCAAAGAAGTGTGACTGGCCCAAGGTCACCCAGCAGCTGCATGTGGAGGAGTGGAGACGTGAACCCGGTTCACCAGTTTACGAGACTACCGCTCTTAACCACTACACCACACTAGTTGAAATATTTTGGGGGGGGATGTTTCAATCCCTAGCATCTGGAAGTGTCAGCGCCAACTCCTAGGGGCAGAGGTAGTTTAGGGCTCCCCATTATTATTATTTTTTTTAAATGGGGCTAGTCCCCTCAATGTTCAGAGGACATTCGGCTCTGCTCCCTGGTTCCTCGCGACATCGAATGGGTGATGTCTAGATGTTGCATCAGGGGCCCCTCAATCAACTTGCAAAGATGGCGCCTCTGCCTGGAAGTAAGGCTGGGGAAGATCTCACATATGAAACATTAGAGTGTTGCTTCCCAACTGCATAAACACTGCTAATCTATAGGGTGATGCCAACAGTTGGAATTGGATCCAGGAATAGATTAAAAGCTAGAACAGATGCAGAAACGCTGCGATGATATCCTCATAGCTACCAGTGTCCATTAATAACTGTGCTACCCTGTTCTGGCCTGGGTGGGATTTCTGGAACATTTACAAAGGTTCCACAAATAACACATTGCAGTAAACCAACTGAGATGGATAACTGAGGAACAGCTTTCTCTGTCCAGATAGGGTCATAATTGGTATACTATCCAAAGTTGAATGAAGGCATGTGGATAGTGGATTTCAGATTCTAGCAGGCAAATGCAATAAAACATTTAAATCACTAGGGAGAGAAGGAATTTCAGAGTGCGAAGTTAAATCATTCTAAAACATGTGTTCTTCCACCTTTCCAAATCATTATTGAAATTACCCTTTTAATTCAGCTGCTGGTTATGGGGATAAGGGTGTGAATAGGGGAGCAAATGAGGGTTAAGGCAGTCATAACTGTGAAAACCATTTTCTTCTTCTTTTACTTCCCTGGGTTATCTAAACCGAATAATGGAAATCAAATAGCAGAGACTATTAGTCCAGCAAACGGGACAAAAAAACTTTATATATGATAAAAGGCAGGGAATGTGTAGGTGGCTTGGGAAAAGGAGTGAAATAGTACTTCTGATTTTCAAAAGAGTCAGGAGACTTTAACCAGTTTCATCCTATTCAGTCTGATGGGAGAAAGTCAACTTAATTTAAAAGCGCTGCACTGCCTACTGGGGATTTGTTGCAGGTGTGTCATGTTCTGTCCCATATTGGGGGTGCCCAGCACACATGTATAGTATGATACAGCACGGCCTGGCATGTGCATGACACCACATGGTGCTATGGGGCCTCTCAGACCCTCCCGTGACAGTGATGTTGTATCATCCAGATGGGCACCCACAGTGAAAATTTTGTGAGTGCCTCGGCCCCCAGGGCCTCCAAGAGATGGTGCCTATGATATATTGGCAACAATGATTAAGGGACTGTACTTTCAGGGCTCCAAGAAATGTTGGAGGATATGGAGTTATGCGACCCCCAAGCCAAAGAGGTAAATAACTATACAGTGGTACCTCAGGTTAAGTACTTAATTCATTCCAGAGGTCTGTACTTAACCTGAAACTGTTCTTAACCTGAAGCACCACTTTAGCTAATGGGGCCTCCTGCAGCCACGCTGCCGGAGCACGATTTCTGTTCTCATCCTGAAGCAAAGTTCTTAAGCCAAGGAACTATTTCTGGGTCAGGGGAGTCTGTAACCTGAAGCATCTGTAAGCTGAAGCGTATGTAACACGAGGTACCACTGTACGATCTTTAGAAGACATCTGAAGGCAGCCCTGTATAGGGAAGTTTTTAATGTTCAATGTTTTATTACATTTCTGTATATGTTGGAAGGCACCCAGAGTGGCTAGGGCAACCCAGTCAGATGGGCAGGGTAAAAATAAAATAAAATAAATAAAATTTGTTGTTGTTTAGTCATCTTAGTCGCTCGACTCTCCGTGACCCCATGAACCAGAGCATGCCTTGGAAACTCTCACTTTCTTCTCAAGGCTTCTCCTTTTTTATGTCCATGGAGTTTTCTTGGCAAAATACTGGAGTGGTTTGCCAGTTCCTTCTCCAGGTGCATCACATTTAGTCTAAACTCTCGGCTATGACCTGGCCATCTTGGATGGCTCTGTACAGCATAGCTCACAGCTTCTTGGAGTTATTCAAGCCCCTTCGCCACAACAAAGAAGTGATTCATGAAGGGGAATAATTAAATAGGACGTCCCTAATTTCAACTGCGGGAGGCTGTGGAAGACAGGAGTGCCTGGCATGCTCTGGTCCATGGAGTCACGAAGAGCTGGACACGACTAAACTACAACAACAATTTCATAAGTGAAATGTTGGAGGGTATGAGTTCTGAACTTGTATTTTTCCCACTACAGACACAGAGAGAGACTGAAATCCTGATGTTTCAGGTAAACACATTTGCTGCCTGTTCTCCACTGACTTTTCGTCTTCCTCTGCAAAGCCATTCATGAATAAGTACTCAGAGTCCCGGACCTGTTGGGCCTGGCGCCATTACTAACTACATCATTGAGTTTAGATGGGCCATGCAGGCCTTGCCTTCTGCCCTTTGGAATGTCCACAGGCACTTTCTCCACCAGACCAGCATCTCTTTAAATATGATAAAGCTGCTTCTGGGATGCCTGGAACATCACCTGCATCTGTGAAAGACCATTTAGGCCAATTAAGTTAAGTGGCCTCTGAAGGAAGCTCAACTTGATTATACCATCAGGCTGGTTGTGGAGGGTTATATAAAAAAAGGGGAAAGGAAGCAAGGAAGAGAAGGAGCCAGGATTAACGAAGGAAGCTAAATGTTCCGTATGGAGGTGAAACAAGATAAACAGGATGTGGCTGACAGCACTTGGCATTTGCAGATCTTCTGGAGTCTTGATTTCAAGTCCTTCAGCTCTCAGGCGCTGATGAGGAAAGTTACAATAATTTCAGTAATGAAGCCAAGCAAACAGGTTAGATTCACAGCAGGGAGCTCCTTTCCCCCCAACCCAAAATCAAGACTTTGCATACCGTTGTGTGTTTGGTCCTCATTTCCACATTATTAGCTGGCATCCATGCATGGCATTATATTAATTATTCATTTTGTCTGTGCTGCCTAAGAAGCTTATTTCTCTAGTAGTGGGGAGTCAGATTTGGGTCACATTAAATGAATATATTCTGCAGGGGAAATGGACCTTCTTCTTCTTCAGCGACGACTTGTAGCCGAGTAAGATTGTCTTCCATAAACACGGTTTTAACAATGAGTCCATAAGTGACTGTGGAGGCCAATTCTGGATCCACACATCCTTCCACAGTGGGGACACAGGTTTCCGGGCAGGAGTTGATCACTGTGTGGATTTGTCAAGCGTGCCTTCCTCTTAGGACATTTCTCCCTTGCGTCCTGAGTTCGAGTGTCTTCAAAGCCCATGACACCTTTGGTAAAGGCTGTTCTCCAACTGGAGCACTTGCAGGCAAGTGTTTCCCAGTTGTCAGTATTTATACTACATTTTTTTTAGATTTGCCTTGAGACAGTCTTTAAGCCTCTTTTGTTGACCACCAGCATTACGCTTTCCATTTTTAAGTTCAGAATAGAGTAGTTGCTTTAGAAGACGGTAATCAGGCATCCACACAACATGACCAGTCCAATGACGTTGATGTTGAATAATCATTGCTTCAACACTGGTGATCTTTGCTTCTGCCAGTACACTGGTATTAGTTTGCCAGTCTTCCCAAGTGATGTGTAACATTTTTCGGAGACACCGTTGATGACTTTTACCACCCACAGGTAATGCATACATATTGTGGCCAAGCTGAAGCTGATCAGTTTTCTCAACCAACTTTTCTCAGAGTGTTAAGTGCCTTAATTCTTTCACCATTTTTTGGGAGGTGGGGTTGGGGGCAGTCATGGCCAAAATGTCTATTTGCCTCATGCTCTTGCTCCCTCCTTCAGTTCATTCATCTTGTCCTCAGTGGCATCATTTAATTATAAAATCTAATTGGCTATGCCAACATCTGGTTTGCTATGTGATCCCTGATTGAGTAGGACAATCTCAGGTGATGGGAGGGCTTACGTTGCTGCCCCCAGCATTTCCAAATGATGGCAGCATCCCTTCCTCAATGGTGGGTCAAATCCTTGGACAATGTGTTTGTGTGTAATTACCACTGCCACAAAAAGCATGGCAGCAGTCATTATTTTGTTATGCTGACACTTCCCCTCAGCCACAATGATTCAGAAGGTGGCTCATCTTCCAAGGTGAATGTCATGGTCCGGTCTATGGGCAATCCAAGTCCCGGCTGAGGATGTCAGGACCGGGGGCAAGATGGCAGGGTGGGAGCAGGAACGAGTCCAGAAACAGGAGTCCAAGGGTCAGGAAGCAAGGAGTCTTGAAGTCAAGGGTCCAAGGGGCGAGAAGCAAGGAGTCACAAAGTCAAAGGGTTGAGGGCGAGAAGCAAGGAGTCACAAAGTCAAAGATCCGAGGGTGAGAAGCAAGGAGTCACAAAGTCAAGGGTCTGAGGATCAAGAAGCAGGGAGTCAGGAAGCCGAGGTCTGAGGATCAGGAAGCAAGAAGCCACACACAGCAAAGCAAGATACCTGTTGCTATGGCAAAGAGCCGAAGGGAAAAGCTGACCATATATCCCTTCCCAGCTCTTGCCACCAGGTGCAGCGAGTTACCAAGTGGCCTCACCTGTGTGGCTGTGCCTTGCCTCTCCAGAACAAACTTAGGAAGGCCCCAGTCCTGTGAAGCCCTACTGGTCACAGAGCCTGGCTCCTGCACACACTCCTAACAGTGTTGTAGAAGGAGAAATCACCCCAACCACAGAAAAACAGGACGGTCAAAACTATCTCCTCCCAATAACTCACAATACTTTGCAAACTCATAACTGCCATACAAAGAAAGCAATACTGTATATAGGTGCTGGCTCAGCCTGCTGGGTACTGAGCAGGTTTCCTACCTGGAAAAAGGTTTTGGGTTTTGTTCATGTTTTGACAGCAAGTAGCAGCCAAAATTATGACCCCCTTCCCTGTCACACACACACACATGCAACAGTTGCTAGGAGCAGCATTCAGAAAGGTGATTCCATGGTAGCATCTCATTCCACCCAGTTGTGTGAATCCACCAAACCTTGCCGATTACAGAGATTTTGGTAAAGATCTCCAGAATTTGGCATGGATATGGGCATCAGAAGCTCCTCACCATCTGTCAGTTTCTATTTTGGTCTCTGCATGTAGATACATTAGATACAATTCACAAGGACATGCAAAAATAATAGCAGGTCTCATATTCCCATGACAAAAGGCACACACACACATTCTTAAATATATGTTTTGTTGTTGCTACAGTTATTCAGAAAAAGCTAAAGGAAGCAATCTGGCAACTGATTAATGGTTTCTCTAGCATATACTTCACTAAAATGCAGTAACTGGTAATTTTCATTTTCATTTTTTTATTTTTTATTTTAAAAAACAGACTATCACAGCCATCAACAACGGGGCTTTCAAAATGCTATTTTCCAAGCAAATGTCTCATTAAATATCCTTCTGCAAAATTAATTGAAACCTTACAAAAAGCATTGTTCACTCAGGCAGCCTGAAGCTTCGCTCTGTTTTGCTGAAGTCTTTCTATAAAATATTTAACAAGGATATTAGAGGCTTATGACGTTCTTGCAGTTCTGGGAAAAAGAAAAAGGGAGAGGGGGAAAAAAGCTAAATTAAACCAAGAGGGAAAAGTGGGGGGTGGGAAGGAAGCTTTTAGTGATTTGTTGGTCTTTATCTGTCATTCTTCATTACACCCCTTAACAATATCTTGTAATATGTCTTTAAGTGTGTAATGCCCATTTCTTAAGGGAATGTGCAATGTTTGCCTGGACCAATAGGAGGGAGGGATGGAAATGGAGGAAGAAATAGAGTATTAAATATATGGAGAAATTCACAAATCTAGACATTTTATTGCAGCTTCATGATGATTTGTGCTCCCAATGATATCATGGTAGTCACTTTCAACCCTTCATGAGCCTGCAAAAGTTTTGGCGTAGTCACCCTGCTTCATTTCCAACCAGTGCATATTCTGCAACATCCTGCTGAAAGCCTGTAGCTTTTTATACCACAACTGTTCTGCTTTATTTTTGCACTGTAGACCATCCAGATAGCAATTATGTGGCAGCATCAGGGAAGCATTGCAGAACAAACCAAAGCAGAATAAATCCACTACTAATGACTGCTACAGAATACAGCCACAATAAAGGACTAGTCCGTAGGGAGCCTAAATGGATCTTCTGTGTTCAATGTTAGTATATCTCTGAATCTCATACTGTGGGACAAACAGCTGGCTGGAGTTCTGCTTTTAATTGTTTTCTTGTGAGAAGAGACATAGCCAAGGAGAGAGTAGGCAACACTGTAACATTAAAAAGAGAATAGCTTTTCCTTGTTCCTTTTCTCCCTGGAGTTGTAAACCTCTAGTGTGACTATCCATAGTAATGTTTGATTATTTTATATGTTATTTCTTGCACCCATAAAAGACCGGGAAGAGGATGCACAACTGAAGTGAGGCAAATCAACATCACCATCTTCTTCTTCTTTGGTGATCTCTCGTAGCCGAGTAAGATTGTCTTCCATAAACACAGTCTTAACAATGAGTCCATAAGTGACTGTGGAGGCCAATTCTGGATCCACATATCCTTCCACAGTGGGGACATTGGTTTCTGGGCGGGAGTTGATCACGGTGTGGATTTGCCAAGTGTGCCTTCCTCTTAGCATGTTTCTCCCTTGCATCCTGAGTTTGAGTGTCTTCAAAGCCCATGACACCTTTGGTAAAAGCTGTTCTCCAACTGGAAAGCTCGCAGGCCAGTGTTTCCCAATTGTTGGTGTTTATACTACATTTTTTTAGATTTGCCTTGAGACAGTCTTTAAACCTCTTTTGTTGACCACCAGCATTACACTTTCCATTTCTAAGTTCGGAATAGACCAGTTGTTTTGGAAGATGATCATCAGGCATCCACACAACATGAGCAGTCCAATGAAGGTGATGTTGAAGAATCATTGCTTCAACACTGGTGATCTTTGCTTCTGCCAGTACACTGGTATTAGTTCGCCTGTCTTCCCAAGTGATGTGTAAATTTTTTTGGAGACACCATTGATGGAATCTTTTGAGCAGTTGGAGTTACCGTAATTACCATCACCACCACCACAGACCTTCCAAGTGTCTCTGTTTTCCAGGCACAGTCCCAGATTTACAGAAGCCATCTCACTTTCTGATTTTAATCCCAGAATGTCCTGCTTTTCCTTAGGAAGTCCCAATTTTCCTCAGAGAAATATTGGAGGGTATGGTAGGATGTCCCTAGAGGGTACGGAGTTATGTGACCCCTGAGCCAAGGAGATACAAGCTTTAGAAAGCATCTGGAAGCAGCCCTTTATAGGGAGGTATTTTAATGTTTAATATTTTATTATGTTTTTATATATGTTAGAAGCCGCCTAGGTGGATGGGGGTATAAATTTAATCGGATAAATGTTGGAGGGTTTTTCATCACCATCATCATCACCATCATCACCACCACACCTCCTTTAGGCCAAGCTGAACAAAAACAGGGAAAAAACAGGAAGCACAAGTTAATTGTATTTCCTGTCTCCCCAGCAGCCAGTTGCCACATCTCAAAGGAACACTTTGCTTAAAAGCACAAAGGCCCCATTTGGTTCACATCTTTCTTCATCAGGAAAGATGTCAAGGTCACGACGCAAATATACCTTTGATGCATAAAGATAATACCTGAACGGCTCTCTAATTGTGAGTGCATAGCCTGAGCAAAAGGGCATCATAGGCATCTATTTCTGAAATGCATTTGCTTTCCACTCCATTGGCATTTTATATTATAACTCCTACAAAGCCAAAGTAATAGGCAATCGAGACGCAGTCACGATGTGGCTTGTAAAATTTGATCGGCTGAACATAAGATTAATAATTCTGCTTTAACCTTCATTACATCCATCCATTCATTCTTTTTTTTCCTTTTTTTTAAAGCAACAAACTACCCTTTAGTCAAGTACGAAGTGCTTGTTACAGCATCCCACAGAAGACACAGGGAATTGCCACCGTCCAAAAACTATAGCATATCACTTAAGAATAAATCGTACAGCACAGCCTCATTCAGGGATATGTTTCGAAGATATTTGGAAAATCAGACATGTAGGATAAGCAGAATGACAAATTTTACAGTACTGTGGGCAGTGAATCCAGATTAATTAATCCAGAGCAAACAACAGGAAAACGGTGGTGATAAAATTATTTTGTTTCTGTGCCTAAAGCAACTGCTTCCATTTCTGCTGGATGTCTCAAAACTTTTCCAGTGATGGCAGTGGAACATATGAAACTGCCTTATAATAGGTTGAGATCATTTGACTAGTTGTTCCGGTATTGTCTACACTAGCATGACATCTTGGGGGTTTTGGATATTTTCATCCCCAGCAAAACAACAACAACCTGACATCAGATATCTTCAAAAAACAATACTTTCTAGATACAAAACATAACATGAAACAATCTGGAGGGTGCATTTTTCAATTCTGGAGAAAGGGGAAGTTAAATACAGTGGTACCTCAGTTTAAGAACAGCCCTGTTTACAAATTATTCGGTTTACGAACTCCGCGAAACCGGAAGTAGTGTCCTGGTTTGAGAACTTTATCTCAGTCTAAGAACGGAATCCGAACGATGGAAGGGCACTGGCGGCAGTAGGCCTCATTAGGGAAAGCACACCTCGGTTTAAGAACGGTTTTGGTAGAACGGACTTCCGGAACAGATTAAGTTCGTAAACCGAGGTACCACTGTAATAGAATCTGTAAAACAAGAATGTTTTTCCATAGAAATCATTGTGTTCCCAGTGATTTATAAACAAGTTCCTTAGTTGTATGACCAAGCATTGTAGAATGTTTACGTTCTCAACAGATTTTTTTCATCTGGAGCTGTCATGTATTAAGTTTCATACATTTGGGACATGATATATGAAGAGTTGGGGGGAAAATGTTGAAATACACATTTCCAAAAAAAACCCCAGAATTATTCTTATTAGGTATCTTTACAGTAAACATCCTAAAGGTTAATAAGACAGTCTTTTTTTATGCAACAACGGCAGCCAGGATTCTGACTGTGAAGTATTGGAAAAGCAATTTAATACCAACAAAAGAAGAATGGCACTTAAAACTATGTGAATAGCTTGAATTGGCAAAATTAACAGAATCAATAAGAAATCATTCAGGAGATAAGATCAGAAAAGAATGGGATGCGTTTAAAATATATATGATGAAATATAGTTCCAACAACTATATCTGGTTGAGCATAGACTGAATTCCACAGAGATAATAGGATGGTTCTCCACAGATTTAAAAATGATACAGATAAATTAAGATATAGAGATTAGGAACCACACCGGGTTAGAGAGAAGTCATCAAATTAATCAGGGTATCAAACCAGAAATCAGGTACAGAAAAGAAAGTGAGAGATGTGCGAGAGAAAAAGACAAGGAGAAGACAAAGTGAGTTCTTACTGGAAATAAGTGTTTATAATATTATCAATACAGTGTTACCTCAGGTTACATACACTTCAGGTTACATACGCTTCAGGTTACAGACTCTGCTAACCCAGAAATAGTTCCTCGGGTTAAGAACTTTGCTTCAGAAATCGTGCTCCGGTGGTGCGGCAGCAGCAGGAGGCCCCATTAGCTAAAGCCGTGCTTCAGGTTAAGAACAGTTTCAGGTTAAGTACAGACCGCCGGAACGAATTAAGTACTTAACCCGAGGTACCACTGTAGTGGTTTGTATTCCTTAAATAGCTGTGTGTACTGGACAAGATTTTTTGCAAGTTTTTCTTTGTTTCTATCTTCTCTTCTCTTTTCATTTAGCTTTTCTTTTTTCTTTTTTATCTTTTCCCCTTCTTTCTTTTTTCTTTTTTCTGTATTAAGAAGAATGTTTTTTTATTGTATTGATCCAATTGCAAATAAAGTTTATGTATAAAAAATAAAAACAGAAAAACAGAAAAGGTTTCATACATTCTGCATGCAAACCCTTGATGCCTTATAGCTGCAGCCAAGATGGTGGCAAATGTATTGCTCTGCTTTCCCTTGGACCACATCAGCGAGGCTGAGAAAGGGGTCTTGTCATCTCGGCAGCCCAGGACTTCCATACAACACTGCCCAGGCTTGCCCCCCTGGACAGATCACAGTACTTGCAGTGGTGTGTACTGAGCAGGAAGTAAATTTTGTAAACAACCATACAAATCACTCACAACAGTGTTAACACATGTTTTACAGTCACTGCAATAAATTGTTAATCGATGGTTATAGAGTCCAGCAAGTCAATGTATTGTTTGTTATCCGTGGCTTACCCCAGTCTATCATGCTGTCGGCTGATTTGCTCATTACTCTTTATAGGACAGTCTCCCTGTGCTTTTCACATACGCCGATCATTGATTTCATTTTATCAGTGTATCATTTTATTTACCTTAAGAACCATTTATAAATTGGACTTTCATTGGCATCTAAGCCAGCTAGGCATTCCAGCGGTTGCTTGATTGCTGGGCAATCGAGTCTACCAGACTCTCCGGTGGAATGTCACCCATTCAGGGCGGGAGCTTGCGATAAATGATAGTAATTTGAGTTGATTAAGTGGGCACTTCACTGATGGAAATCTCTTCTCTATCTGATTGGTGCTCCGGTCATAGAGATTGCATGGGATCCGAAGCCTGTCAAAGGTAAGGCAGCCTTTATACAACTGCTTGCGTGTTTGCTATTTATTTATTTATCTATGGCTCCTGCAATTTGCATTTTTACAGTCATCTTCAGTGTGCACACTAGGGCACATTTTTAGAGCCCGATCAAGCAAGGTTTAGGTGCTTTTTAGTACCTTGAATTTTGATGGAATTGTAAAAAAGGGGGGGTGCTGAAATCTCTCCCCCAAAATAAATTGGATTTAAACACAATTTTCGTGCAGTCGTGCCTTCTTTATTTGTCAGAAATATTTATCTTCCGACTTTCCATTTGAGGAACAGCTTGTGAGCCTTCTCGTTTAAGAACACCAGGGGCAGTCTATCTGAACAGGAAAAGCTAGGCATTTCAGAGACTTTTAAGGTCTGTAATAGGAATGGCCAAACTTGGGCCCTCCAGGTGATGCTAGACTACAGTTCCCTGAACTTTGGTCATGCTGGCTGCAGCCAAAGGGAACCAGAGTCAAACAACATCACAAGGGCATCAATTTAATCATTGGGCATTTATTAAAGTATTCTTAAAAAGGAAGCTTCTTAGCTACACAATATCTAGATTTAAAAGAGAAATTGTAGATGATAACACTAAGCTTTTGGAAAAAAGTATAATTTATTATTAGAATGGGAGATCAAAGGTGAAGAAGTTAAAAGTGTAATGATTAAGTGGGCACAAGACTTAGGACATAATATACAAATGGAAGACAGGGAAAAATTATGGAGAATTAATTCAAAAATTACTGACTGTATACTGTTAAAAGAGAATTATATGAAAATGGTATATTACACCTGTAAAAATGGGGGAGGGGAGATGTATAGAACAGGCTCCAACAAATGTTGGAAGTGTAAAGAAAAAGAAGGCACGTTCCTTCATATGTGGTGGAATTGTAAAATAATTTTAAAATATTGGGAAATGAAATATAATGAAATGAAAAGAATGTTTAAGGTAACTTTTGTGAAAAGACTAGAAGCCTTTTTATTAGGCATTTCAGGCCAAGATGTGCCAAAGGAAAAGAAAAAACACTTTATGTATGCTACAACGGTGGCTAAGATATTACTAGCCCAAAGATGGAAAAGTGATGAGATACCAACTAAAGAAGAATGGCAAGAAAAATCGATGGAATATGCTGAAATGGCAAAGCTAACTGAAAGACTTCGAGATAAGGACAATAGAGTTTTTAAGAAAGACTGGGAACCATTTACGTTATATTTACAGAAACAATGTAAAGATATGGACTCACTAGCAGGTTTTGTCTAAACACAATTAACAAAATTAAATACAGGAATTATAAGGAAGATGTGATATACAGTAAGAAGAGCATAATGACGATTAAGTTAAAGATTGTTAAATTAATATATATTAAAGTAATCAGGAGAAGTTAAGATATACAGTGGTACCTCAGGTTAAGTACTTAATTCATTCCGGATTCCGTTCTTAACCGGAAACTGTTCTTAACCTGAAGCACCACTTTAGCTAAAGGGGCCTCCTGCTGCTGCCGTGCTGCCGGAGCACGATTTCTGTTCTCATCCTGAAGCAAAGTTCTTAACCTGAAGCACTATTTCTGGGTTAGCGGAGTGAGTAACCTGAAGTGTATGTAACCTGAAGCGTATGTAACCCGAGGTACCACTGTAAAATAATCCAGAAGAGGAAGTTGAGGGAAGTTGTGGGGGGCGGGGGGGACTGGGTTTTTACTTTTTGTGTGACTTGATGTGTTATTTGAATCTTTAAAATGAAAATAATAATAATAAATATTTTTTTAAAAGGAAACTTCTTCTTGCAGTAGCTTTTAAAGTGTTTTGTTCCTGACTTTTATAGTTGCTTGCTCCTTTTAGATGTAGTTGTTTTTATTGTTTTGTATGTTGCTGTTTCGCAAGCCACCTTTGAATGGTATGGAATAAAGCAGGGTACAAATATATTAGGGACAGAGTGGGCATCTAATTCGCACAGGTAAGTGAAAGATGGAGACAGGGAGTGGTGGGCAGAAGGGAGCTTTTCTGTATTGTAAAAGGTAAAGGGACCTCTGATCATTAGGTCCAGTCGTGACCGACTCTGGGGCTGCGGCACTCATCTCACTTTATTGGCCGAGGGAGCCGGCGTACAGCTTCCGGGTCATGTGGCCAGCATGACTAAGCGGCCTCTGGCGAACCAGAGCAGCGCATGGAAACGCCGTTTACCTTCCCGCTGGAGCGGTACCTATTTATCTACTTGCACTTTGATGTGCTTTCGAACTGCTAGGTTGGCAGGAGCAGGGACCGAGCAACGGGAGCTCACCCCGTCACAGGGATTCGAACTGCAACCTTCTGATCAGCAAGTCCTAGGCTCTGTGGTTTAACCCACAGCACCACCCATGTCCCTTAGGGCAGGGCAAATCCCCCTTCCTTCATCAGAGCATTCAGCTTAAGGGGGTTGGGGTTCAGCCTGAGGGCCAAATTGATTCCTGGACAACCTTCCAGGGGCCACAGACAAGTGATGGGTTAGACCAGAGGCAAAAGTGAGGATAACAGCATACCTTCCAAGTGTTCCTATCTTCCAAGGACAGTCCTAGAATTATGAAAACCATCACAGCTTCTGTTTTGATTCCAGAAAGTCACTATTTCCCCCTCCTGTGCCACCACTGTGGAGCTCAGGACGGTGGAAGGTGTGTTTGCTGTGTCCTCTTGGTGAAGCAATGGTGACAATCTCCCTTCTTCTGACAGGAGATACTCTGTGGTGCGGTGAGGGGTAGACAAAAAATGCCGGGTCAAGGAAGGCCAGCTGGTAGGGAAATGCCTCTGTTTTAATCTGAGGAATGTTGGAGAGCCAATTTTAATTTTGCACAGTAAGCTAGGGTCCACACCAGCCTTTTCTCAGGCTTAGGTACCCACAGTTGTTGTTGGACTACAACTCCCATCATCTGTGACCACTGGCGATGCTAGGTGAGATTGATGGGAGTTGTAGCCCAACAACATCTGGGGACCTCAAGCTGAGAAAGGCTGGTCTACACATATTTACACCCTCAACCCTCCATACAGGCATGATCAGAGTGCAAGGACATAGCCTAACCAGGCAAAAACACTGGGTTGGGGGGGGGGTATCTGACGCCAATAAGGGGTGTGGCTGGGGAGACTTCCAAGGCCTGGAGCAGGCACCCCCAAACTCGGCCCTCCAGCTGTTTTGGGACTACAACTCCCATCATCCCTAGCTAACAGGACCAGTGATCAGGGATGATGGGAATTGTAGTCCCAAAACAGCCGGAGGGCCAAGTTTGGGGGTGCCTGGCCTGGAGGGCTGCATTTGCCCCTTTCTTAAAGGAGCTTGTGTTTCAGTAGGGTTTAGATGAGGATCTGCTCCTCTTAATGCAGGCATAGGCAGCCTTTGGCCCTCCAGATGTTTTGGCCTACAACTCCCATGATCCCTAGCTAACAGGACCAGTGGTCAGGGATGATGGGAATTGTAGTCCAAAACATCTGGAGGGCCAAAGGTTGCCTATGCCTGTCTAAATGCATCTGCATGTTGCACCAGCTTCATTGTCTCCTACTGCAAAGTTAGAGAAGCATCCTACACTTTTAAATATATCAGTTAAAGTAAACAGAGCAATTTACTAGTCCTTCATGGCCAGTAAGTGGATGTTCTCTTGGCACACGTTGTTTTCAAATTCCTTTTTCATTGTTTTGTGTCCGCATCTCTCTCTTAAAATGAAATGTTTTATCAAAAGCCCTCTACTAGAATTCTTCCTCTGCATGGTCTGAATGGCGCTTTCCCGGAACTGTTATGGTCCATCAGGTCAGTTACACACAAAATATTCCCTAAGCACTTCCCAGCACAATAGCTTGTAATGGCTCCAAAAGAGCTGTCATAGTCGATCATGTCAGTAAACAGCTTTGATTTGGCTGTTTCCCCTTGGTTTCTTCAGTTTATATTGCAGGAAGAATCACTCCCAAACATGTGTTTGAAAGAACACAGTCTTTTGTTCTCTTGCTTCCCCAAGTGTTCGAGGTTAGGACATTCCTGCACTGAGATTCCTGCATTGCAGGGGTATGGACTTTAATAATAATAATAATAATAATAATAATAATAATAATAATAGCCTGCCCATCTGGCTGGGTTGCCCCTGGGGTCTCTTCCAACTCTACAATTCTATGATTCTAAGATTTATTTAGCAGATGAAACACTGCTGTAGTTATGCTACATAGTTTTGAAGGCTTGATAATGAGCCTCTCCTTCTATCATGAGTTTGGCTTACTAGAACGCTTCTTAATGTAGGGGCAATCTATCCAGAAGACAATTGTATTTCAAGGAGTTTAGTGATCTGAGATGGTCATCTCTTCCTGCCTCTGTTTACTTCCCCTTAACTATCTCTTGTTCTGCTCTTTGATGGCTGAGAACAGCCTTTTAATAATGTGTGGAAGGAAGTAATATTTCTGGGTACCTTCCTTCTTTGAAGTGAGACATTGGGAGAGGTGGCTAGGTAATGAATGATCTGTATGTTGCTAGTAGCATGTAGGCAGTCAGGCAAACCACACAGGTTAGCTATCTATAAATCAGATGGTTTAGGGGCATAGTTCTGAGAAGCTCGTTCATGGACTGATCGAAGGGCCGTGCAAACAAAGGCTACCTAGGGGTCACTTTGCCGCTTCTTGAGGGCTTCCCAGTGGCAGATTGAAGTGCTTGCTTGGTAATGTATATAATGCTTGGTGTTTAGAATAAACTATTTAATCTTCTCACTCACTTGTATTTGCATTGCTTCTGAATCTCATTAAAAGGACCACCTTACATTTGGCAAGACACTTAATTTGATCAACCTGTTGTAAACAAAAATCTGCCCTTTTTCCTTTATGGGGTATCCAAGAGCCCATATAGAGTCCTTATGTAGGTTCCCTATTGGTAGGAGAAAATAACAGAGGCCAACCAGAGAATATTGAGAAGCAAAGCAGCTAGTAAGCTTGATCTTTATTGATCTGTTGCAATAGGGTGCTCCCCTCACACACAGGAAAAGAGGAGGAACCCGGAACAAAGGTGTGCCTGCCCTTATATAGAAATTTTAAATTCCCTGCCCTGGAGCTCCAGACCACCCCTCCATACATCATACATACATCACAGAAGGGGTGTAACCCAAGACCACCACCCCAGATACATCATTCCTACATCACAGAAAAGGCGGTCTACAGCAGAAATCTGAGTGCGTTGTTTATCTCGTCTGACAGCTTACCTGTCAATGCTAACTTGATTGGATACCCTGGGGAGCCTGGCCAGTCTTTTGTAATAATAAATACTTAGTTCCTGAGCCAGGTCACAGGCTTACACTATTCAAACACAGACAGACATACCCTTAAAACAGGATTTGTGAAGGAAAAGACAACGGGGAGGCTTTTCCATTTTCCTTTGACCTTACAGAGAAAACATTTGGACAGGTTGGGAATCAAAAATGGTTTCAGGTCAGTCTTCCTGTGCTGATCTATGCATGTGCTTGGTTGGTACATTTGTGAACATTTATTATATATCTAAGACTTTAAAATTCTTATCACAAACCCTCTCCTTGTCCAAAGCAGCAAACCATGGTTTGAAAGGGCCCTGAAATTTGGGACTGAAAAAACATAGCTTCTTTTACAACCATGGTTTGGAGGGTCCCCTCCCCCCAGCCCCCCCCCCCAGTTGGTTGCTTGAGACTGTTAGGATATTTCCATTCCATCTTAAAAAGGGAGCAGGTTGTTGTGTCACAGCCTGCGTATTTCCTGTTCACAGGAAGTTTATGTTTTGCATTGCTTTCGTTTTCTCTCTGTGCCTGAACATCGAAGCAGGCAGTCATGTTTTTCTTTGTTCTGACCAACGCTGAATAAAGTTGTAAATAATGCTCTCCTGAGTGCATCTTTCATTGTGCAAACTCTGCTGATAGAGCGTGCACGAGCTCTGGAATGTGGCAAGCTATTTCTGAGGCTTCGTGTCGCTAATTGACTGATACTGTATCTACGGGAGATGGATCGTCCGGAGGCGACATGGAACCATGATGGCCTTTGTCTCCCTGGCAGTATCCCAACAACAGGTTTCGGGCCCAGATTCACGGCACTTACAGGAGAGTAAGACTGCAAAGGACTGCTGTGAGGTATGTGGGGGAAAAGCGAAAGTAAGGCTTTTCTGTTGCCGCGGCAGAGAGCCTTTGATGTCTGGCTGCCTTAATTGGCCTGGGAGCCACGCCAGAGGCTTCAAGATTTATGAGCTGCCGAGATAAGAAGTTTTTGAAGGCATAAAGGCTCACGGCTCAAGTAAAGAGCTGGAATGGAGTTTTTCCAAGCCTCAGATGATGTCACTGAGTGCCCAAAGTTAAATCGGCACAATTATGAGACCTGGGCAAAATGGTGTGAAAGTCTACTATGGCAGTTTGGAGTGTGGCATACTGTGTGTGAAGCCCCTCCAGTTCCTCTGACAGATAGATGGAGGGCCCAAGATTCAAGGGCCATAGACGTAATAGTCTTATCTGTCTCTCTGGAGGAAATTGCTACGTTAGCTGGCAATACGACAGCACATCAGATGTGGAATGCTTTGAAAGTAGCTCATCTGCCGGTCATCCCAGCCCAGAGTTTGACTGCACCAGAGGTCCTGGCTGTTTCCCAGAATGCGAGTGAATGCAGGGATGCCGAGGGCACTGGTTGCAAGCTGCAGGGGGAGCTGACTGTGATGTCATCCCAGGCAGCATTCCAGCCTCCAGGGGGAGCCAAGGAGTCGGCAGCTGAGAGCTCTGTTTCCTGTGAGAACCAAGGTCATTGTCTTTGCAGAGGCCGGAAGGTGAGATGTAAACAGAGACAGAAGCCTGAAGATGGCCCGAAGCAGAAGGGGGGTGGAAAGCCCAAGCCAGGGAAAAACAAGGCTTTGTTTGCTGGCACTGCTTCTCCAAAAGCCGAAGGCAAGTCTGATGGCCAGGAGCAGGGGGGCAAGCAGCAAAAGCCCACACCGGTGGAAAACAAGGTTTTGCTTGATGGAAAAGCTGCTCCAAAGGCCAAGGCCAGGTTTGTTATAGATTTGGGAGCGACCCGCCATTTGGCAAAAGATCGGCACCTTTTTATCTCCTTCACACCTCAAGATGGAGAGATCCACCAGGCTGATGGAAAGACGTTGCGGATCACAGGAGTTGGGAATGTGAAACTGGCAAGTCTGCATACAACCATCAGAGATGTACATTATGTTCCAGGTGCTGCAGACAATTTGCTCAGTGTCCCACAGCTGACTGGGCGTGGCTTTGAGATTTCCTTCAAGAGGAGCGTCTGTCATCAGGAAAGGCAAAGAGGACATTTTGCATGCAAAGTTTATAGATGGTTTGTTCTGTATAACTTATGATGACAATGGTGCTGCTGTGTCTAATGCTGAATCTTGTTGTGTTGCACAAACTAACAAAGTTCTTCATGCAGGATGCATTCACGAGGCACACAGAAGGTTTGCTCACATGTCTTGGCAGGCACTGGCCAAGATGCCTGAGTTGGTTCAGGGTTTGAACATCAAGCCCTGTAAGTTTCACATGAAATGTGTATCTTGTGCAGAGAACAAGGTGAAGGTTGCTCCAAAAGGCAAGGAGTCTAGCAGGCAGGCTTCCAAACCCTACCAGCTAGTCCACGCAGACCTGGTTGGTCCACTTGTGCCCTCTTTGGGTGGAGCAAGGTACTTCATGGTTCTAATTGATTCTTTTTCCAGGTACATTCATGTGTTTATGCTCGAGCAGAAATCACAAGCATTTCCTAGGTTCAAGGCATTCTGTGCTTGGTTGGAGAATGCTCACAGTAAACATATTGGCTGTTTGTTTACTGATCGAGGCGGGGAGTTCACTTCTCAGCAGTTTGAAGCTTTCCTGACTGAGAAGGGAATCCAGCATGACCTCTCAAAGCCTAGATCGCCATGGCAGAATGGACTTGCTGAGCAAGCAAACCAGACTTTGCTTCAAGGCCTAAAAACCTTGTTGCATGATGCCAATCTCCCTGAGAAGTTTTGGGGGGAGGGTTTGTCCACGTTTGTTTATTCCTATAACAGGAGACTGTCATCACCTATTGGTTGTACTCCCTATGAGAAGATGTTTGGTAAGAAACCTTACGTTAAGCACATGAGAATTTTTGGTTCTGACATGTGGGTACACACCCCACAGAGCAACAAGCTTGGGAAGCATGGGGCACATGGTTTGTTCATGGGGTACAAAAAAGGTTCATACAGGGTATGGATGACTGACTCTAAGTCCATTAAGTTCACAAAGAGTGTTGAGTACAATCCTAAATGGGGGGGAAATGTGGGAATTTTTCAGAGTTACCCAGAGGAAGATGAAGATGATGTGAAAAAAGCAGATAGTGTTGAGGAAGCTGAGGAAGCTGAGGATGATGATGATCAGAGTTGGGATTCCAGCTCAGTGGGCAGCGCTGCTGCTGATGTCAGCGACAGTGATGACACAGCAGACTACAAGAGCGCAAAGGCCTCAGTCAGACCATCTGATGCGTCTGACAATGAACTGGAAGAACCACTGTTCACCATTGGTCACTTTTCTCCTAAGAAGGAGGAGATGAGTCAAGAAGACTTGCGTCTAGTTCGCAGGTTTGAAAGGGCCATGAAAGGCAAACCTCCAAAGAGATTTGCTGATGAGTTTGCTAAGACAGCAACTGCTGTTCTTAGTAGCTCAGAGAAGGTGTGGAACCTTCAAGCTTCAAAGAGGTTCAGGAGTTAACCTCTAAAGATGCTGAGCCTTGGCTTAATGCCATGAAGGCTGAAGTTGATTCCTTGAACAGGAACCAAACTTGGGAGCTGGTACTGGTAGTCCCAGGAATGAGACTGGTTGGCAGCAAATGGGTCTTCAAGGCCAAGACAGACCAGAATGGCAAGGTTGTCAGACACAAAGCCAGATTGGTTGCCAGAGGTTTTTCACAGGTACCAGGACAGGATTACCACGAGACCTACTCACCCACCGTCAAGTATGAGAGCATTCGGCTAATGCTCAAGATTGCTGCAGAGGAGAAACTGCACGTTTCCCATCATGACATTAATACAGCTTTTTTGTATGGGGTTTTGGGGGAGGAGCTGTTTATGCTTCCAGCTGAGGAGATGCAGATACAGAAAGGAATGGTCTGTAAACTTCGGAAATCCTTATATGGTCTCAAGCGGAGTGCCAGGTGTTGGAACACAAAACTCACTGAGACATTGCTTTCTCTAGGTTTCCACCAGGGCAAAGCTGATCCATGTGTGTTTGTCAAGGAGGAGGGGCAAAACAAACTGTATTGTTTATGTTTTGTTGATGATCTTCTGATGTTTTGGAAGAATCAGGCTTTGTACCAAAGCATCCTAGCTCAGCTGAAGGAGCACTTTGACATGAAGGATCTTGGTGAGGTATCCAACTATCTTTCTCTGCAGGTGGAGAGGGACCAAGCAGGTAATTTTCTGGTATACCAAACACAGAAAATTGCTGATGTATTAACCAGGTTGAATTTGGTTGATGCAAACCCAGCAGACACACCAATGGTGACAGGTTACCAGGTAGATAGTACTGCTGAAGCGTTTTCTGACACTACACTGTACAGGTGCATTCTAGGCAAGCTGAATTTCATTGCTAGATGCTCAAGACCTGACATAGCTGTAAGCACTAACCTGCTTAGCAGACATGCCAACAATCCTACTGTTCAGGATTGGAAAGCTCTGAAGCGCATAGCCCGCTATTTGAAAGGGACTTTGCACTACAGGCTGAGGTTCACCAGTCAGAAGACTGGAGGTCTTGAAATCTTTGCAGATGCGAGTTTTGGAAGTGATACCACGGATGGTACAAGCACTTCTGGAGTATGCTACATGTACAACCACTGCCTGTTTGACTGGTTGTGCAAAAAGCAGACGACAGTGAGCCTAAGTTCCTGTGAAGCAGAACTCAATGCTCTGTCATTTTCACTCATGGATTGTGAATGGTTGATGCAACTGTTTAAGGACATCAGAGTTTCTGTGAAATGTCCTATACAAGTGTATCAAGACAATAGATCCTGTTTGGCTTTGCTGAACTCAGAGAGTTGCAAGCAAAGAACCAAGTACTTGCAGATTAAGCTACATCATGCAAGAGAGTGTATTCAGAAAGGACTCATTCAGGTGTCCTACATGCCAGGAAATGAAATTCCTGCTGATCTGTTGTCTAAGGTTGTTAACAGAGAACAACTTAAGGTTTACGTACAGAGGTTGCAATTGGGTTGAACCACAGGTACTACAGGTTACACGGAAAGGGGGAGGATGTTAGGATATTTCCGTTCCACCTTAAAAATGGAGCAGGTTGTTGTGTCACAGCCTGCGTATTTCCTGTTCACAGGAAGTTTATGTTTTGCATTGATTTCGTTTTCTCTCTGTGCCTGAAAATTGAAGCAGGCAGTCATGTTTTTCTTTGTTCTGACCAACGCTGAATAAAGTTGTAAGTACTGCTCTCCTGAGTGCATCTTTCGTTGTGCGAAGTCTGCTGATAGAGATCAACAGAACTTTTAAACGTATATTCCACAGTACCATGGGATGAATTTGGGAAAAATGTAATAGGCTGTGCTGAAAATCAGGTCAAAGTATCCTGTTCTCATAGTGGCCAACTAGATGTTTATGGGAAGCCCACAAACAAGTCCCCAGTGCAAAAGCATTCTGATAATATGTGGTTCCCAACACCTGATATTCAGACATCTGCCATCACCAACACTTGAGGTAGAACATAAGCATCATCGATCGTAGCCAATGAAAGCTCTATCTTCCATGAATTTGTCGGATCCTATCTTGAAGCAGTAGTGATGTATGGAAGTGAAAGCTGGACCATAAAGAAGGTTGATCACCGAAGAATTGATGCTTTTGAATTATGGTGCTGGAGGACACTCTTGAGAGTCCCATGGACTGCAAGAAGATCAAACCTATCCATTCTTAAGGAAATCAGCCCTGAGTGCTCACTAGAAGGACAGATCGTGAAGCTGAGGCTCCAGTACTTTGGCCACCTCATGAGAAGAGAAGACTCCCTGGAAAAGACACTGATGTTGGGAAAGATGGAGGGCACAAGGAGAAGGGGACGACAGAGGACGAGATGGTTGGACAGTGTTCTCGAAGTTACCAGCATGAGTTTGACCAAACTGCGGGAGGCAGTGGAAGACAGGAGTGCCTGGCGTGCTCTGGTCCATGGGGTCACGAAGAGTCAGACACAACTAAACCACTAAACAACAGCATCTTGAAGCCATGCACGCTGCTAGCCATCACTGCCTCTTGTGGTGCACATTCCATAATTTATGCTTTCGATTGTCTGTCTTGAAACTTTGAACGTTCAGCTCCATTGGAAAGCCCTAAATCCCAGAATTAAGAGAGGAATAAAAACGCCATTTCCCCCACAGGTGACAACATTTACATTCATCATAACCAGATTAAATTCTCTAGGGCCACTGCAGGAGTCAGAATCCTGCCCACAGGTTGTTAGGTGGCCATCTCTTATTTAAGCTGTTCCTCTGAGTCTTTATGGAGACAGTCATTTGAGAGTCCTTGAAACAAGCCTTGGCACCTATTTGCTTTCAGTCACTCTGCTGCCACCCCCATCCTTCAAATCTCGCTTCCTTGAGAACACTAAGCAAACTTGTCCTTGTCATTCTAGTTCTGTCATTTGCCTTAATGTCTTTGGAAGGAGTACAATGCTTTGAAAAAATCATTTTTATAGTGCGGGATGAGCTAAAATGAATATTGGGGGAGGATTCTATTATGCTGAGAGAGAGAGAGAGAGAGAGAGAGAGAGAGAGAGAGAGGGCAGAGGACCTTGAAAATGGGCTCTTGAGGTTCTCCTTCTCTTTCTCTTTTAATGCTACTTCCCAATCTTGCAGAGGTCAAAAGACAGAGGCATCTTAAGAGTAGAGATTCAGGCCGATATGCAGAGTGAGACACACTCGTACGATGCTGGAAGATGAGTTTTCGAAAGGCAAATGTCTCTCAGCTGGATTGAACGCCAGTCTAAATAAGCTGACGTGTGGGGGTATTTTATCATCATTATTATTTCTTAAATGTCAGCAGAATTCCTGAAGGGCAGTATTATCATTTCTCAGCAAATGGTATTAACAAGAGAGATTGTGCACCTCCCGATTTCACAAGGAGACACCCATCAGTGATAACCTGATGGGATGGTAAGCTTGGCTACTGGCTGGCAGTATCACTTCCAGGACCATCCCTAGCATTGGGTAGAGGGAGGAACTGGCATCAAGGAGTTAGAAGATGGATTGTCTGTGCTGCTCAGCCTGCCCTATGCCCTCTAAGCCAAGCTGGTGCCCTCAAGTGTGGTGGAAGACACTATTCCATCACCGGTGCAATAAAACTTGGTCCAGCACTCAGAGCTTCCAGGAGGCTGGGGAACAGGACTACACATCATTGCTCTTACCAGAATTTCTCTTTTGCTGCTGTCAATTCGCTTTGGAGCCCAGCCTGCTATGAAGACCCATGTCCTCTGAAATGCATTTAAGCCAGACTATTTGGAGTGCCGAAAAATCAGCAGCTGGAACTTTATTCTCTATTTTTCCATCTCCACCGTATTAAGCAGTTGGTCCCTTACCTTTCTTGCCCTGATCTGCCCACAGTAATCCATGCAACGGTCACCTCCAGGCTTCATTATTGTAACTCGCTCTACGTGGGGCCGCCCTTGAAGCTGACCCAGAAACTCCAACGGGTGCAAAACGCCGCGACGAGGCTCCTTACGGCGTTCATGCTATGGGATCACATTCATCTAGTGCTTTACCAACTACACTGGCTCCCGGTGGAGTAAAGGGTCAGGTTTAAGGTGCTGGTTTTGACCTTTAAAGCCCTGTGCGGCCTAGGACCCATGTACCTACGGAACAGCCTCTCCTAGTATGCCCCGCGGAGGACCTTAAGGTCCACAAATAACAACACTTTGGAGGTCCCAAGCCTCAAGGAGGTTAGATTGGTTTCAACTAGGGTCAGGGCCTTTTCAGCATTGGCCCCAACTTGGTGGAATGCTCTATCACAAGAGACTAGGGCCCTGCAGGACTTGACATCTTTCCACAGGGCCTGCAAGACAGAGCTGTTCCGCCTGGCCTCTGGTTTGGACTTGGTCTGACCCTTATGTTTCCCTCTCCTTATGGTTTTGATCTATTGGCTACTTTTAAAATGAGGCTGCATTTTAAATTGCATTTTAACCTATATTTTAAATTGGGGTTTGTTTGTTTTTTCATTCTCCCCCTCTCTTTCCCCCCTATTATGTTTTTACTGTGATTTTATTGGTGTTAGCCTCCCTGAGCCCGGCTCTGGCTGGGGAGGGCGGGGTATAAATAAAATGTATTATTATTATTATTAATTTTATTTTTCCTTTCTACTTATGGATCAAAGTTTAGTTTATTTCTCTTGCAATATTAAATTTATTCTACACTTGCTGAATTGTTGGGTTTTTGGCCTACTTGGGTTTGTTGATATGTCTTGTAAACTGATGTCTCTCCCCCACTGCAGTGCTCCCCCGCATGCTTGTTATAAGGGTTTCTTTCTTTCTTTCTTTCTTTCTTTCTTTCTTTCTTTCTTTCTTTCTTTCTTTCTTTCTTCTAAGCCGCTTCTCAAATGAATCCCAAATGAATCACAAATGTCAAATGAATCCCAAAGTGTCTTACAAACATGAAATAACATAACAGAGCGTAATAGCACATCACAAATATGACATAAATCATATAAAATAATCAACAAATCATCAATTAAAAAATTACAATCTGTAAAACACTATTAACAAAGCAGGGTTGTGCACAGTTCCCCCACCCACCCAATCAGGGGTTCAAAATAAGGAAGAAGAAGAAGAGGAAGAAGAAGAAGAGGAGGAGTAGTTTGGATTTGATATCCCACTTTATCACTACCCTAAGGAGTCTCAAAGCGGATAACATTCTCCTTTCCCTTCCTCCCCCACAACAAACACTCTGTGAGGTGAGTGGGGCTGAGAGACTTCAGAGAAGTGTGACTAGCCCAAGGTCACCCAGCAGCTGCATGTGGAGGAGCAGGGAATCGAACCCAGTTCACCAGGTTACGAGTCCACCACTCTTAACCACTACAACACACTGGCTCTCTAGGTAAGACAACCTACCTTGGGCTAATCTGGGAACCAACACTCCCAACCTGGATCTAGTCCCAGAATTCATTGTTGGTGGGGTTATGTTTAAGTGAGGAACTTCATCGCTGAGTGGGGATTTGAACCTTGGTCTCCCAGAGTCCTAGACCAATGATATAACAACTGCACCACACTATCTCTCTAGCTCCCCATTCATGGAATACTGCCTCCTTTTACTGAGTTGATTCTCCATGGCACTGCCTTTCCATTGGGTAGAGTATGACCCTAGAAGACATTAAGTCACTATGCCTATGGGACAAAAGCTTCATTGGATGTGAGCAAGACTTCTCCTATCAGCTGTAATGGATTACTGGACTCATACAAATTGAACTGGGAGTGTGAGCCTCTGCCTCAGGAGAAGCAACTGAGAAGAAAAAGCACATCTGCTTAACCATGCACTTCCATAAAACAAATGTAAGAGTCAAAGGGTTTTTTTACTCAGCTGGAACTCGCCAGAACTCAGTTCAGGCATCATTGCCATGCTAAGAGAATGAGGGAGCTGTTCATGTTTTCTTTTCTAGAAAAATACAGTGGTACCTCGGGTTACATACGCTTCAGGTTACATATGCTTCAGGTTACATTCAGTTCAGTCACATGATGACCCAGCAACCCAGCAGAACTTACAATGGTAAAATGGGTGGCATAAGTAAAACCATATTATGAAGGCTTAATCTCATTCTGCTGGCATTAGCCTTGCTCCCGAATGGAGATTGGAACAGAGGGAATTTATGCTGTCTTGATCTAAGTGGGTGCAGGTTCCTCTAGCTTCCAATCCTTAGGATTGCTTTCTAAGATATTAAGTTTAAGAAGAGAAAGAAGAGCATTGGGGGCCAATATGCTTGATTCAAAATTTCTTGATATGATATACAGTGGTACCTCGGGTTACAGATGCTTCAAGTTACAGACTCTGCTTACCCAGAAATAGTACCTCGGGTTAAGAACTTTGCTTCAGGATGAGAACAGAAATCGTGCTCCGGCAGCGTGGCGGCAGCAGGAGGCCCCATTAGCTAAAGTGGTGCTTCAGGTTAAAAACAGTTTCAGGTTAAATACAGACCTCCTTAACGAATTAAGTACTTAACCTGAGGTACCACTGTAAGTGGAAGACAGGAGTGCCTGGAGTGCTCTGGTCCATGGGGTCACAAAGAGTCGGACATGACTAAACAACTAAACAACAAGAGCTAAACTGCATGTTCAGCAAAAGTGCATGACACAGCTCTCATGGCGTGGAATATTCGACTTCAGAATGCAGGAGTGTGTGGAGAGACTGTTGTATACATGAACAGCAAACCTGATAGAGCAGGCCTAATAGGAAAAGTGCTAAGTTACTGTTCCTTGATGTGCCAGCTTCGAATGCAGAGGACTTTCTTGACATGGAAGAAGCATTGTCATGTAATTCTTCACCTGCATTCTGAAATGTAATAAACAAACAATTAAAATAAACTCTCTTTCTTTTCTTTTAACAAATCTGTCCATAGGCATCTATTATACCTCGTCTGATGGAACTGTTTTCTGCTGTGCTACCAGGGAATAATTGGGATAGAAGGAGTCGCTGATTCCTGATTAAAAGGGCAAAAAGGCTTAGCTAAGTTTGAATAATTGGCACTTATAAAGTTCCTAACAGCTGCCCTCTAATGCAAGTGATTCACAAGCACTCAACTTCCCAGCCCCATTAAGACTCCCTTAAAAATCTGCATGATGGATGATTCTACTAAATACTTTATAGGCAACGGGTTTACAGTCAGAATTTCGTACAAAGCTTCCTTTCCCCATAAATCAAACTGAATACGGATAGCTGCACCTTCCACTTATCTAAAAGTTTCATGTGTTATACATTATATACAATCAACCAGATTTTTCTGCCTTTTTTGGTCTTTTCTGTTGAAAACATACCTGCAGAGTAGCTCTAATATATGCCAGTATATAGCATTTATATACCAAGGAATGATTCCATCACAAAAGGCTGCCAGTCTAAGCCAATTTATTATATGCTATACAAGTGTTAAACTGCCTTAAATCAATAGTTAAGAAGACAGGGGAATATTCGGGGCGCAGTAAGTCATCATTTTAATGAAATATAGATTATTCCAAGACTATTAAAGAAGTGGTTGGGTGTCAGGGAAATGGCCCACATTTTCCCCAGCGTTAAACAAAACCCATCTATTTTAGTGGAACAAAATCAATACGGAGCTGCGACCTGCCATGTAACCTGAATGTGTAAGTAAATTTATAGGCAGAGTTACCCATTGCTAAATAGACAGGCTATGCTTGCAGGCCTAGGCCAGTTCATCTGATCCAATTAAAGGCATGGTTAGAGGCAATCGAAGGGACGAAGTGAGAAAACTCTGGGAGCACGGGCTTTTCTTGAATGACACTTCACCACAGAGCAGACGGCCATTTACACGGCAGCTTGTTCAAATACCAACCATGATAATCTCAGAGATGGGAGCAACATTCCTGTGGTGCTGTCACACATTGCTGATCCAATGTGGTGAAGTGGTTAGGGTGTTGAAGTAGGACCTAGAAGATCAGGGTTCAAATCCCAACTCAACCATGAAGTTCGCTGGCTGACCTTGAATGAGTCTCTCAGCTGTAACTCCAAGGGCTATTAGGAGGATTACTGTACTTTTCCGCCTACTGTACTTTCCCCCATGTATAAGATGTCCCCTATTTTGGGGGACTCAAATTTAAGAAAATGGGGGGGATATGGCACAGAGTTGTTGAGCTTTTTTTAGGGGGGATTGCCAAAAATCACTCAGCCACACCGCCTTCCATCTGTCCCAACACCTGCAGAAGCTGCCAATCGCCCGCCCAACTGCTGGAGCATCAGCCAATCAACACCACCCATTGACGCAGCAACCAATAACACGCACAATAGCTGCTGACAGCCATGGCAGCAACCAATCAAACGTCCACCCTATGCACTATTCATGTATAAAATGACCCCCACTTTTTTGCATGATTTTTAAAGAAAAAAACATAGTCTTATACTGTTATGTACTGAGTTGAATAGGATCCAAACTGCAGCAGTCTGATTGGTCCTAGAACAATAGGATCCAAAAGGCAGCAGTCTGATTGGTCCTAGAACAATAGGATTCAGAATGCAGCAGTCCTAGAACAATGCAGCAGTATGATTGGTTGGCAGGAACCACCCAATCATGCTCCAGATAGAAGTGAATCCACAACCTGATTGGCTTACAGTAGAATTCCGGAATTAGCCAATCATGTGCAGCCCATTGTGTAAATAATGTATATAAAGCAGATACCTTGAGGGGACTTTCATTCATTCCTCCTCACCACTATGAGCTGAATAAAGAGCATGAAATCACTTTGCGACTCTGAGTATATTTCATATACACAGAAAAGTACAATAAATGGAGCGGGGAAGAACCATGTGTGCCGGTCTGAGTTAATTAGAGAAAAAGGTGGGTTATAAATGGTCCATGGGGAAAAGGGGCATGCAAATTATTATTGCTAATATATGCACTTAACAATATCTATGCAAATGCAGTCGTGCCTTAGTTTTCAAACAGCTGAGTTCTTGAATGACTTGGCTCCCAAATGCCGCAAACCCGGAAGTGACTGTTACGGTTTGCAAACTATTTTTGGAAGCCAAACGGGGCTTTCATGGCTTCCAATTGGCTTCAGGAGCTTTCTGTAGCCAATCAGAAGCCGCACTTTGGTTTCCGAACCTTTTGGAAGTTGAACGGACTTCCGGAATGGATTCCGTTTGACTTCCAAGGTACCACTGTACTGGAAAAATTTAAACAAATACAAAGGTACATTTTTAAATCAAATCCTGCTAGTATATGTTCAAATTTCAGGCGCATATATAAGAATGCTGTGAAACTGTGCACATTGACTTCTGCATGAGGGATGGGGAGAAATTTGTTTGGCTCTGTTTTTATTTTAAATCTATCAAATCTACAGAGAGACATAAAAAAAGTGACACTATTCCCCAACTCAAAAATTGTTCAGAAAAATGCAGATATTAGTGAAAGTGTGATAGAAAACTGCATTATACTACAGGAAATTCATTGCAAAAAACACAAGTTTCTTAGAGAGAGAAAAATGCAGATTGGTGTAGAGATCAGATTAAATGAACTGAAAGTTAGGTAAATAAGAAATTGAGTGCATTCTATCCTTCTCTCCCTCTCACTCAGCCACCCAGTGTAATACACACAACCGCACACATTTAAAAATTGCATTTAGATAATATTTTATGTCAAAATATGCATTTCTGAAGGCACTATTTCTCAAAGGTCTTCTACAACACACATCTATCATCTATCTATCTATCTATCTATCTATCTATCTATCTATCTAATCTATCTATCGAGTTGAGACCTGATTGGAATATTCTGGAAGTGAAAAACTAACAAAATTGCGATTTGCACATTAGTCTGAGTGGTGCAGATGAGTTCAATGCTTACTGGAATTTGCAAATAGCACATTCCACAAGCATTTGTACTCCTTCGCTTAGGCTGGCAATAGCGGATTAGTTGCCAAGCAGTTCATGGGATAGACTGATTTGTCATTGGCATAGGAACATGGAAAGCTGCCTCATACTGGGTCCATCTACTTCAGTGTCAGTGGCTATGGAGGGTTGCAAATATGGGTCCCTCCCAGCCCTAGAGATGCCCAACTAAACCTGGGGTCTTCTGAATGTAAAGCACTTCCAGGAAATATGAAGAGATGCACAACTTTCTAATGGTTTGTTTTCCCCCTTCCAAACTGAAGATGGGAGTGTAATGTACTGAATAAATGTGAGAATATATTTGTTCCTAATGGCAGCAGTGAATTTGGAAATTAAGCTCAGCAGGTAAGAAGAGCCTGTTCAGTTTCCAAATGAGATCATTTGTCCTTGTACTAAAGTGTGTTGATTGTATGATTGCTTTGTGCTGCTCCTTGCCTCCCACCCAGTCCACCCCCTTTCACCCACCTCCTGGTTCCCTGCTGGTTTCAGTAAAACGAGTCAAAAGTTATGTGGAGTAAATTGTAATAACAGCAAATAATTTCCCACGCAGATACGTCTAGACAGGTTTCTTTCAGCCAAGCGGGCTGGAATCAAAATAATTCGCCCTAATTAGACAACAGATTGGGTTGTTTTGCTACTAGTCCCAATTGCTTGGTTCACAGTACCTTGGGTTGAGGGAGGAACATGGGTGGCTGTGGTTCTGAAGTGAACACAACTGATCCAATATGCCCAGGCCAGTGAAGGGATCGGGATAGAGGTTCACTCCAACTCATGACATTTGGAGCCAGTGAGAACACCTGGAATCTTGAGAAAGTATCATGGGCCCCAATCTGAAAATGGTGGGTGTTGGATAGGTGGCATAGCACAAAATATTGGCTGTGGGGGCATAGCACACAATAGCTGCCACATCTGAAGCAGGAAGAGATAGGGTGCATCATAGCTCTCCCATCAAACACACAAATGCACCATGGATGGGAAAAACTTACTCACAGCAAAAACTGGAAGGCCGGTGTCCAATCCTGGCATCTAGAGAAATACAGGCAGAGCTTTTTTTCTGGGGGTACGCAGGGGTACACATACCCCAAAATATTTTGTGAATCTAACAGAAGAAGAAACTTAAAAAAATAAAAAGTTTCTTCTCTAGCACAATGAATCATCAGTTCCATTGCTACCTCCAATTGCGGCCTCATTTCCTGTGTTTCAGACGAAACAGTGTTTCCTGAATCTCAGACGGAAGCAAGCATTTAATGTGTGAAGTAGGAGTTGGAATCTAGCACGGTGATTGGTCAGTTTCGTTGATGCCACCTCCGATGGCAGCTTCCTTTCCTGATGTAATGCATGTTCTTTGTACTTTTGTCCATTTACTGTATTTATTTCCCCTGATTTGAACTATAAAATGGCAATTTTCTTGAGTCAAAATGAGAGCACCCCTAAACATTTTTTTTAAGAAGAAAAAAAAAGCACTGAATATGGGCATGCTTTAAAGGGTTATGGCCAATGTAATGGAGGATGAGCCAGTGAAAACAGGGACACACCAGGAGAACAATCAGTCTCTTATGTTTTGCAAATTTTTGAGGAGATATTTCTGGAGACTTGGTTGGGTTCCATAGAAGGTACTGATGGGAACATGGGTGGTTCACTTAACATATATAGGTTAGCTCACTATGTTTATCTCTGTTTTTCCCAGCATTTGGAAATTATTTGTTTAAAAAAGCTTTTGATTATGTTGCAGTTAAATTTTACTCATGGCTAACCCTGGCATTCCAGGCCTCATCTTTTAATAATGCTTTTAGTCAGGGATTGTGTTGGCATTTATCTAATCATTTTAATTACAGTTTTTTTGTGTTAATTTTATGTTTGCCCTTAAAAAAAAATGTTACTCTTTGTTAGCTACGTTGAGAGTCTCCTTCCCAAGGAGGAAAAGTGGGGTTCATTTTTTTTGCCCATATAACATGTGAAATCATGTGATTCCTGCTCTACAATTCTAGGATGTAAGGATGCTGGACTAGATGGGCTACTGGTCTGATCCAGCAGTATCTTCTCATGTTTTTTTAATTGGAAAACTCCTGGAAAACCTTGCAATCAGCAACAAAAGCAAGTTATGGTTACTTTTTGACAGGATCCATTGACATGTGTAGGGAACCTGCCATGATTCTTACTAAGATCAGGAAATTGGTCTCTTCAGACCAAAGGGGTGTGTGGTTCTTTGGGGAATCTGATTGAAAGCTCCTTTGTTGAAAGTTTCTGGAACAATATTAAAGAATATAAAACTGCAGAAAAAACAATGACAGTATAAACAGTACAATGAGAATGATTGCAAGACTCGTTTTGTCAGAAGTCTTTTTTATTTAAGTGTTTAATTAAGTATTAATTAGGAAGATTAAGTTTTTTTATGTACGTATATTTGCCCTTTCTTCTTTCTTTTTTCTGTATTTTCTTATTTTCTTATTTTCTTAATTGTTTTTTCTTTAATTTTCTTTTTGTAAAAAAGTAAAAGAAAGCTCCCTTGTAGCATCCTCTGGTGGGTGGTATTTTTGTTTTGTTTTTAATTTCCCATGTATCACTGGTTCTCAGGAAACAGCCTTGTTCCTGATGTCTAGGTTTCCATGTGGAAGAAAGTTTTTGCATGGATGAAGCCTGAAGTCATCTAGACCAGATACTGGTTTAACACTTCAGGGAGAATTACGTCTAGGATTTATTGTAAAGCAATGCAATGTTGAACCAGTGCGAGAGGAGAAGGAGAAAGAAGTTGTGGGAGGAGAAATGAAGAAGCTCAGAAAAGAACAGGCCAAGGTAGCTGAAGTAATTATATCTGTTAAATATGCTCACTCATGCCTTGCGGTGTGAGCAGGCAGCTCCTCGGGCAATATTAGGCTAAATTTCCCTTATGCTCTTAAACAATAGCTGTTCACTGTAAGCTTACTTACCAGGGGATATTTCCCCAGAGCTCACACTGCCGGCTTCATTTAAGATGACATTAATTAAACAACCAAGGACAAAGATTGCTTCTCTCTGGCACTGGTGATATTAATGCCATGGGCTAGAGGTCTTGGCTCCCAGCTCTTGGGATCTGTAGGTGGGTGGGTGGATGAATTTGTGGGTGTGCTTCCATGGCGGCTAACACATTTAAAATTCAAATATATATCACAGCAATAAATAAAGCAAAACAGGAGAGAACGTGGACAAAAACTAAGGGAGGAAATCCAAGACTGCCTGGAGAAGCACAGCCATAGAGCTGCTGTCGTGAGCCAAGGCTCGAACTCTCCTCATCAGGGGAAGAAGCTGTAGACTCAAAGGGCATCTCAGACCAGGAGAAGAATGTGCCCCTGAACCAGTCTTTGATATCCCTGCCTCCTCAGAAGTTCAGGAACCAGAGGAGTCCATGATGCCAGCACCTATCCAGCCTGAAGAGATTGCATTCTTCAGAATCCAAGGTTTTCAGCTGGAAAGTTATATTAATACCTAGTTTTCTTCTTTGGTGATCACTTGTAGTCGAGTAAGATTGCCTTCCATAAACACGGTTTTATCAATGAGTCCATAAGTGACTGTGGAGGCCAATTCTGGATCCACACGTCCTTCCACAGTGGGGACATTGGTTTCTGGGCGGGAGTTGATCATGGTGTGGATTTGCCAAGCGTGCCTTCCTCTTAGCATGTTTCTCCCTTGCGTCCTGAGTTCAAGTGTCTTCAAAGCCCATGATGCCTTTGGTAAAGGCTGTTCTCCAATTGGAGCGCTCGCAGGCAAGTGTTTCCCAATTGTTGGTGTTTATACTACATTTTTTTAGATTTGCCTTGAGACAGTCTTTAAACCTCTTTTGTTGACCACCAGCATTACACTTTCCATTTCTAAGTTCGGAATAGACCAGTTGTTTTGGAAGATGATAATCAGGCATCCACACAACATGACCAGTCCAATGAAGTGGATGTTGAAGAACTATTGCATCAACACTGGTGATCTTTGCTTCTTCCAATACACCAGGATTAGTTCACCTGTCTTCCCAAGTGATGTGTAAAAAATTTCAGAGACACCATTGATGGAATCTAGTGTCACTGTGCTATAGTTCCTAAGCAGACTAGACACCTTTGAAAACAGAGGCTCTACTCAACGGAGTAGAGTGTGGGCTAGCTAACCAGAGGAAGCTGCATTCCTATTTAACACACATGCTGTCTTTGTTGGTTCCTGGAATAATAGTTAAGTCTGCATTGTCTGGCTTTCAGCCAAAAAATGCCACTTGGAGCTATTCAGGGTGCTAGTCACCTTGCAGGCCCTCCTTTGGGCCTTAGTCCTCTGTTTTATTGTTTCTAAAGTCCTCCTTATTTTTGAACAGATGGCATTTGGCAATGTGGCAATTTAGCTGTCATTACCTGCTGCTGCCTGCTGCTTGAATCTGGTTGCTGCAATATATTGTTTTATATTATTTTGCTGTGCTCCCCCATGTTTTCATTTTTCATTCTTCCACCTTTGTTAATTTTTGAGTTTATGCGATGTTAATTGCTCCTGAGGTACCAAAACTGGAGATAGCATGTTTTCAGATAAATAAATAAATAAATAAATAAATAAATTATTTTTAAAGAAGGGAGTGAGAGACAAGAAGTGGGGAAATCGGAAAGAAGAAAGACAAGTTTTAGTGAGGGGCTATTATAGAAACCTGAAAGCAAATACGCAATGCTGATTTGCCCTTTTCAGAAGGAGAAAGGGGAACCTCAAACTAAAGCATTATAGTGCCACGGAATTGTAGAGTTTGAAGAGACTCAAAAGGGTAATCTAGTCCAACATCCTACAATGCAAGAATGCATCAGAGAGAGATAAAACTTTATTCGCATTAGCCAATGGCCATAGAAACAGTAAAACATTACAGTATACGCAGAAAAGGAAGTTTGATATAAAAGCACCATTTAGAGTCCTGAATCAGCAGTCAGTTAGTGGCCCTTATTCTGACTGCCCCTGCTATAAACCTAGCAACCTTTGCTGTTATCTGCTCATTTTGATCTGACAGAAGAAAGGACATTGTGGCAGTGCTTGAGCGCCCTGGGATGGTTAGTACGAGTGGGGTGATGATCTTGTTTCTCAGGTCTTTGTAGAGAGTACAGGACAGAAGGACGTGTGCTGCTGTTTTGGTGCTACCATCTCCACAGGGCAAAGACGTTTCTCAGGCAGGATCATGAAGAATGCATCAGAGCTCAACAGTGCAGAAATGAGACAGGAAGTTACAATAGTGCAAAATAATATGGGAGGGTATCATAGTCCCCTCTGAGCTGCCTGATTCAGAACAGGAGTGGGAGGTCAACATCTTGGCCTAAAGACTGGTGAATTGTCCTCCACCAGTCTTTAGGCCAAGAATTCCTGCAGGGAGAGTAACTGAGTTTTCTCCATTGCTGCTTACAATCTTGAAGGGTAAACCGGTGGGAGCTACAGAAGTTACTCATCTTTAACTTCTGAACCTCATCCCTTGGCCTCAGATTTGATAGTTACAACACTTTTTTCCTTGTAAGAGCACCTAGAATGGATTCTGTTCTTTCCTAGCCACTGAGTTTGCACCATTCAACTGTAGTAATAATAATAATAATAATAGTAATAATAATAATAATACTTCTTTACTCCTAAGCAAACACCACTGTGGTTTAATCTTGGGCAGAAGCCAAGCCAGAAGAATGCCTTTCTGCCTACAACAAAGGCATGGCTGAAAATAACTCAGCAATGCTCCTCTACTCCCGCCAGCTTTGTTGATTGTGCTGGAAAGGCACACAAACTTGGCACAGGGGAAAACCATCAGGCCTGATTGATTTGTGTTTGTCTGCAGAAGCTGCTGGTGTGGCTTTGTTTGGAATCACACACTGGACACATTTGAAAAAGTCAGCAGTTTTTTACCAGTCTTGCAAAGGCCAGTCGCTTCAGTGTTCAGATGATGTATGAGAATCGCAGAAGAGTCCCATTAGATCAGAGCAAGGCTTTGGATTTCAGCCTTTAGATCACTTACAATGGAACTCAATTGGTTGTTCCTACTGGTTGATGGAGGAAGCAAGGAGTGAAGAGATGAAGTTTCGACGAGAGAGGAAGCGTCAAGGGATAAGGACCAAGTCCATTGTTTCCTTCTACCATATTCAGTTAACATTAAACAATATTAGAACTGGATGCACAGTTCCAACAAAACTTCAAGTAGGAGAGCCCATTTTGCTTGAGTATTGTCCAGGGGAGGTCTGAAATTATGCAACAGCTACAGGGCCCTGGTGAACCACCAGAACTGTCCTATTAGAATATCTCAGCGATTAGAGTGATTGCTGTGATTCCCCCTCCTACTTGCTAAGGGTAATTACCAGAGACTCCCATTATCACTAAGTGACTTTCTTTTCTTTTCTTATTTTATTTTATTTAATTATTAGTCAGCCTTCAAGGAATTGCTATCATCAAGAATGTAATCTGCTGCTATTGTTGAAAACTGTACTTGCAACAACAAATCTTTAATTTATTTATTTATTTAAAAAAGGAAGAAAAAAGAACATTTCAATGGGTCTTCTCTGAATATGACTTTGCTGGATAGCACTCTCAGGCTCCTGGTAGCAGATGGATGGGGAACTGGAAAGTGCATACATATAAAGGGGAAAATAGGTGCATCTAATTTATTTATTTATTTATTTATTTAACTATTGTCAATTTCACATGTGTCCATTCCTAAGTCCATTGTGTCCCCCTTTCCACATTCATTGCAAAAATGTTTGTATTAAAATATGCATTTTATCACAAAACTCATTATGTTCAGTATGTATCCAGTTTTGGTATGTCTGAGAACTGTGTTCCAACATTCAAAGAAAGTGGAAAAAAGGATAATTAATTACTTTTGAATCTGTATGTTAATCTGGAACATAAGAAAAAAACTGGCTGCTTAATAATAATAATAATAATAATAATAATAATAATAATAATACCGCCCATCTGACTGGGTTGCCCCAGCCACTCTGGGCAGATCCCAACAAAAAATAGAAAAAGCAAAATACACCATAATACACTGGAAACTTCTCCGAACAGGGCTGCCTTCAGAATCAGGCCAAAAGACCACCAAATCCAGTCTTCTCTTCTCACTGTGGCCAACCAGCTGCCAGTGGGAAGCATGGAAAAAGAACCTCAAGGCAATAGCATTCTCCCCACCCACGATGCCCTGAAAAGTTGTATTCAAAGTCATACTGCCTTCAACAGCAGTATGTAGACCATGTAGACCAGCAGATGTAGACCATAGCCATAATGCTAAGTAGCCAGGTAGTTGAAAACTAGGCCAAGTCACATTCAGGTATGGGCTAAACAAACTTATTCACCACCCCTTGGTCTTTATGAGTCTTTCTCCACTGTTCACATTTTACACCTGCCATTCTGCTCCTGAATCTCTGTGCCATGGCAGGTCTCCAAGGAAATAACCCCAGACCAGGAATCTCTGCCAAATACTTTGAATTGTTCTCAGGTTATTCCCAGTGTAACATCATACTGTCAAAGAGAAAGGGAAAAAAATAAATCAAAGTCAGATCATTTAAGAACAGAGGACTAACCCACTAGAGATTCCAAGTTGTGGCCGTATGTTGCCATTGGAAATGAATGTCAAAGTCCGAGGCCTTCCCCTGTCTAATGAGATTCAAGAAGTACTTCTTGACATCTTATCAAAAGGACATTTATCACCTTGGTTATAAGTGAGGTGTGAGGAGACTAGAAGGTTGTATATTAAGCCAAGCTTTCTGTACACTTCATTGTAATCACCCCTTGCTTCCCTTATAGTTCACATAACTCTCCTTCCAGATTTTCTGTCGGAATGGAATAAAAACCAATCCATTTAATTCCCCAATGACTATGTGCAGACAGTGATTCCCGTGGAGTTATTCACTGTGTCCTCTACGAAACCTCTAAATCCTGTCTAAAAGTTGATGCCACTTCTTTCTGGATTAAATCTATATAGCTTTGTCACCTACTGGTGACTCAAATTCTCAGCGCAGTCGTCATTCACTTAGGGACTCTGAGAACCACTAAGGTAATTATCAAGGGGTTTTAAAGCACACACAAAACAAAGCCAGCTTTCAAAGAATATCCGATCCTACTTTCCCACCACTGTTGTGACATCGTGCAGGCTTAAAATACAGGCAACAAAAACTAAAGATAGAATTTCACTTTGTGGGTGAAGAAAGGGGGGCAGAAAGGAGGCGAGCGGCTACAAAGTCATATATCACCAGCTTTGCATAAAGGAATCTGATCTATTAACTTTAAAAGGTGACATTCTTTCAGCTGTCTCTTTAGAGAAATGCCAGTACAAAGAGGGCAGGTATTCAAACTAAAAGGGTTGTGTTTTTAAGAGGTGGCACAACCGCACAGATGATCTGTCAGAATACGAGGGATCCTTCCTCTCTCCTCCTGCCCCTCCTCCAGTTATGCTGAGATTGCATATATTCTGAAAAAGATCTATTACGCACAAGAGCCTATAGGAACCTCCATGAATGCAAGACAGTGGGAACAAGTACAGTCGTACCTTGGTTGTCGACTTCTGAAATGTTCAGAAACCAAGGCATGGTTTCCGATTGGCTGCAGGAAGCTCCAGCAGCCAATCAGAAGCCACGTAGGACATTCAGCTTCCAAAAATAGTTCGCAAACCGGAACACTCACTTCTGAGTTTGTGGCGTTCAGGAGCAAAAACGTTCAAGAACTAAGCTGTTCGAAAACCAAGGTATGAATGTAATGGGTTTCATCATCAGGTTTCATCATCTGCTTCTGGGCTTCTTAGAGAAGCAGTGGGGAATTTCTATGGTTCTAATCCCCTTGGGCCTCCCCATTGGGCCCCTGAGATCACGTTGTGCAAGCCCCAAACCCCACATATGTTACACCAGGTGCAAGGCAGGCAAAGGCAGAAGTGAGCCAAAAAAGGAGTTGCAGATGCAAGTGATCAGCTCATTGACGTCACCTGCAAAGCTTTCAACAATCAGACAATCATCAGGGCTGACAAAGCCCCTCACACCATGTTTACAGGTCCTGATGAACAGCTGATGGCTGGGACATGCAAAATACCATGCATAGAAGCTAGAGCCATCTGACTAGCCATAACTGGGGGGGGGAATGATACAAGACTGGACAGATTCTTTGCCTCACTTAGCTGGGCTCTTATATTATTAATCTTGCACTCTCTTAAAATATACTGAAGGGTTCCAGACAACCAGTTCCCCCATTTGCTGGCTACACATTGCCATGTGTTGAGAGTCCTGGCTGCATGATGCTCCAGTATTGCATCACCAGCTGCAAGGAGAGAGGGCACGTCAATGCTTAACAAGCTGTTGGTGTACTAAACGTTAATATATAGTGCATGACTGGCAAGGGAAACATTTGCTCATAGTGGTGACAGAGCTATCCATAATGGTTAGCACTGATTTATACCAGACCTGGAGCATTTGAAAGAGCATTTCCTAGTGCAGGGGCCAATGGAGCCTTGCGCTTATCTTAAAGAGGTCTCCCCGCCCATCCCTGCAGTCAGTTGTTGCTTGACAATTACAAATAGAACTAAGCCAAGACTGAGTTAGCATGTGTGTTCCTCCAAACAAAACATATGCACTTTCTTCTTTTCTGTGTGTGTGTGTTTTTAAGGGGGATGGAGGAACTATATTGACATGCTAACATTGTACATCAAAGTTGGCAGATGACTTAAGAACTAAACATGGTCGTCAGCCAGTGGTTCTCAACCTGTGGGTCCCCAGATGTTGTTGGACTACAACTCCCTGTTATGATACGAGTGCAACGCACCTGCAAACAAGCAGCTCGATGTTTACATCACATGATGTGGCTAGTCCTGGGAAAGAATTCATGGGGCGGTTCACAGAGCTTTGTTCTGTGTGTAATATGAGACCTTCCTGTTGCATATGTAAAGGAAGTTTGAGTCACTTGCTTGATGGAGACTGAGCTGTTCGGTCATGTTTTCTGTAGTGCTGTAAAGTCAGAAATAAAGAGATGTAAATAGACTTTCTGACTATCTCCTTTCTCTTGCTGGTATGCAAGGAGGGAGGGGATGTGCATTTTCCACGCTGGGAAATGTCGCCTATCAAGATCTTCCTGGACTTTTTTTTTTAAAAAAAAGATATTTATTAAAATTTTCCATTGTAATACATTAAAAAATCAAAAAACAAAAAACAAAAAAGTTTAAAAACACATAGAATTCACAATCCTTATTTTCAATAACATATTTCCCTGACTTCCCCACACCTCCCCCTCTTGTATTCCAATTCCAATTGTTGGTTCAACAAGTTCTTATCCCTAATTTTTAACCTTTTTATATTTAGCTCCTTTTAAAAAACCAATTTTGCCTTATAAACATCAATAGTTATACATCAGTGCTTATTCTTAAAACCTTTTTCTAAAGTCGGGCTAAATTCCCTTCCACGATTTCCTCAATTCTCATGCAAATAACAAAAGTAAAAGCAAAACAAATTATAATTATACATCCTTTGGATTCCCAAACTCCCCCCCCCCCTTTCCCGGTTTCAATCCCCAACAAACGTCCATCAGTCAATCTACTATCAGCCTGGAGATCTCACGTCCGAGGCTCTTAATTCTCTCTCAATTCCTCTCTGCCGGTTTTTTTGATATTCCTTGGTATTAAGCACCAAATCTCGGAGAAGCACTAATCCAATAGGGTCCATGTTTCTTCCAGCCAGGCCTCCATACTTAAAAGTGGAGCCTGAATCTTGTTTCTTACTCCTTTCAAGTCCAAATGTCGCCAAAGCTCCAACTTCCACCTTAATCAAATTTGTAATCCTTGGGTCTTCCGATCTCCACATAAGGAGATCTCTCCATTCTTCAGTCTCCAATTCAGACCAAATTTTCACCATCAAGTTCTTATTTTCCTTTGTAACCATCATGTCAGGCCTCTGGCCCTCCTTTATTTTCTGTAACATTACATCTCCTCCTTCCTTTTCCTCAGGAACAACATATATCTCTTTCTTCACACTCTCAAAACTCTCAAGTTTCTCTTCTTGTCCAGCTGCATGGGCTTCCTGAGTCAATTCCTTATCAAATTCAATGGATTTGTTTACTGTTAAGTCCAGAGTTGCAACATTTGTAGCCAAAACATCAATTTGGCCTTGTAGCTTTCCCAAGAGAACAAAGACTCTGTCCAATTTTGCTTGAATTTTTCCTCCTTCAGCCATTCTTGTAATGTCCCAAAACCCCCTCTAGAGGGATTTTGGTTACTTAGTATTCCTTCCAGTTCAAATCCAAAAATCAAATTAGTTTGTATCAGTTCTTCCTTATTTTCAACAAAGTATAGTCAAATTGTAACAAATATAGCCAGCAGAAGCAGCAGAAACAAAGTTCTCTTTTTCCGTCTTGACAGCTAACAAGATCTTCCTGGACTTGCAGGGATGCCAGCCAGGGCAGATCACCGGTAAACAAGCTCCAAGAACCTGTGAGGGGGGCCAGCCTCTCCCGAGGGGGCTTGTTTTCCAACACTCCCATCATCCCTGAGCTCTGGCCTTGCTAGCTAGTGATGATGGGAGTTGTAGTCCAACAACATCTAGGGACCCACAGGTTCAGAACCACTGGCCTAGGCCATAAGAACATAAGAAACTGCCTTGTACTGAGTCAGAGCATTGGTCCCTCCAGTTCAGTATTGCCAACACTGACTGGCAACAATTCTCCAGGGTCTGTCCCAGGTCTTCCTGTAGATGCTGGAGACTGAGCCAGTTACCTTCTTTATGCAAATCAGATCATTGGTTCATCAAGCTCAGTATTGTCTATACCGACTGGCAATGAGACTCTCTCCAGGGTTTCAGACAGATGCTATTCCCTGGCAGATGTCAGGACCGGCCCAAGACATTTTAGCACCTGAGGCAAACCACAAAATGATCTCCCTGCTCCCCACCAGGGAAGAAGAGTGAGTGAAGATCTGCATCAGGAACAAGACAGGAATAAAGATATACATTGGGATCTGCTGGCCCTGTGGATTCTGCCACCTGAGGCAGTCACCTTACCTTGCCTCATAGGTGGGCCGGCCCTGCCAGTTCTCCCTGGAGAGACTGGGGATTGAACCAGGGACCTTCTGCATGCAAAGCCGATGGTTGATCACTGAGCTATGGAACTCTGCACAACTAAGTACTATTCAAATACCCCATCCCTGGTGGCACAGCTCAAGGAGAAATAACATACAAATTGTTCATGGATTACAGCTTCTCCATTTCTCCCCCGCCACAAACACCACCATTTAAAAAATAGCATCTCTTCCTCATATTAGTTTTGCATTACCAAGTGATATCAAATCAACCCTGGGTATACGATGGAAATAATTCTCCCAGTTCTTGTGATTCTGAGCAATATTCATGAGGAAATGTGGTAGGCTGATCTTCTTTAGAAAACTGATCTCCAAATCCCATGGAATGATGGAAATGGAAGACACGTCTTAGCGTTGGCAGAGTTTAATGTTCTGCAGCAATTTTAAATTGCACCGGGCCGAATGGCTGTCATATTCCCCACAACTTCTCCTCATCTTCTCTTTCAAATTGCTTTGCTAATCAATCCCAAAGCCGTTACAATGAAGAGAGTGGCCGGCAAAAGGCGGGTGGGAATAGAGTTCCATGCAATCGTGTATGTGTATCTCTTTCCTTCTTTGAAGATGCCTGCAGCACGGCAGAACTTAATGAAAACACTGTCAGTGCTTTGGAAAGTGGAGAGACATCTGGGCAGCAAAAGAGGGAGGTTTCCAGAAGCATTCATAAAAAGGGAAAGCTTTGGAGGGAGGGGAATGCAATCTCCTGAGATCTGGGAATGCAAAAGAAATGACAGCAGAAGGGAACGTGAACGACCAGCCGCTGGGGACCCGTTCAATATGCAGAAGTCTTTGGAGCTGTTCACGTGAAACTGACAGAGGGACTTGGCCAGCCTTACATGAAGAGATTTCAAGAGGTCAGTAAAAAACAGCTGCAACAAAGGGCTAAAAAAGAATCTCACATGCACACCAGGGCATGGCAGTGTTCCGGCTGACACTACTCAAGGAAAAAGTTGATGTGTATATCACAGGTGGAGCATTGCAGGGAACCAAACAGGTGAATTTAAGCAGCACCTAGCCAACAAGGAAGCATTCTGCATGGACATCTGTTGGAGGGAATATCTATACAGAGATTTATTTCTATATATAGTGGTATCTCTGGTTGCAAAGGGGATCCGTTCCAGAGGCCTGTTCACAACCTGAAAAGAATGCAACCCACGTCTGCACATGCGCGGGTCGCGATTCACTGCTTCTGCGCATGCGTGTGATGTCATTTTGTGTGTCTGCACATGAATGAGCAGCGAAACCCGGAAGTAACCCTTTCTGGTACTTCTGGGTTGCCGCAGGACACAACCTGAAAATGCATAACCTGAAGCAAACGTAACATGAGGTATGACTGTAGTTATATTCCTGCACTGCAGGGGCTTGGATTAGATGACCGTCATACAACTCTACAGTTCTATGATTAGCAGCAACTGCCCCTGCTCACTTCATTCACCAACCCAGCCTACCACTTTGCCCTTTCCCCATACCTGATAAACTACTGTGTGAAGGTCCTGCCCTGCTTTTTTTCACTGGAAATGTGTTTCACAGCACCCCACCCCATTAAACAGCTCACCCAGGCCTGCCAGCCACCCGTCATCCTGCAGTGGCATAGCTGCCTATTGGTGACCATGCAAACTGCAGAGCTTGATGCTGTCTTACATTTTTATGTATATAGAAAGATAACTATCTATCATCTATCTATCTATATCTATCATCTATCTATCATCTATCTATCATCTATCTATCTATCTATCATCTATCTATCATCTATCTATCTATCTATCTATCATCTATCTATCTATCTATCATCTATCTATCATCTATCTATCTGTCATCTATCCATAGATTCAAAACCAGGGTGGAGATTTCCCAAGGTATCTTGACATCCCCCCCAAAAGGATTCCTCCTAGCCTTCACCCCTGTTCAGGTAGATTGATTTCTGTCAAAGAAAAATGTGTGTTGTCATTGCTGTCATGAATAATTGGTCATTCCAGCCTGATATGGAGATGCAGTGAAAATCCATGAGTTTAGTTTTTGGGGGAGGTGGGGAGGAATTTCATATTTGTACTTGTGGCTTTCCCAAATTTAGCAACATGTTTTTGACCAATTATTACAAATCCATGAAGAAAGAGGAGGAGGAGGAATAATAATAATAATTTTTCACTTTGTAGAAGAAGCTGGGTGATAGGGAGCCTAGTTTAACAAATGGGGAAGCAGTGCAATGAGCACTCACACTTTACATTGTGGGTGCCCTTTGTGGGATTGCGCACTGTGCTACAGTTCCCAGGGAACTTAATGGCAAACAGGGGCAGACCTGCCTCTCAGTGTTACCATTGGAATGCCCAGCCTCAGTAATCAAGTTTCTTCCTGGTAGGTGGGGCCAGTCCCATTTATATATAGGGGGTGGAGCCGACAGCAGCCAGGCAGTCAGCTCAGGAGATTCATCCTCCCTTAGTTTAATGTTTTCTTGTTTGCAGGTTAACTTTTTCTTCCTGTTTAGCGGGCGCTGCTATGGCCTTTGACTGGTTGCTGTTGAAGGACCGGGAAGAAATTTCCCTGAATTGGCAGGTTTTGTCCTCCCCATAGCAATTTGTCACAAATTTGAGTGTTTATGGCCTTGGGTGGAATCCTTTGGTCTTTTCTTCCCTATATTGGGGAGGGGGCATGAAGTGGTGATTCACCCCCCTGTGGCAGCGATTCCAGGGTCCCCTCTTAAAGGGGTTGTAATATGGGTGTCACTGGCCATACACTGAAAAGTTGTCAGTGAACTACCCTGCATGTGGGAATATGGACTGGGCTGCCTGTGTACACATGCATCTCACAGGGCACCCCCATATCCCATTTACCCTGATGTACCCCAGTTCCCCCAGCTGGGGGGGCTGGGAGGGATACACGCCAAAGGCCAAAGCCAAGGTCTTCCTATATTCGGAAGTTTAATAAAGTTGCGGCCCAATTTTAATTCCTTAACACGTTGTCAGAGTTTTTATTCCTTTCTTAAGATCCCCGGGGACTAGGGCTTTCATGCAATACTTTCATTTGTTCTGTGTAGCAAGCTGGTCAGCCCATTGAGTCTTCTTTGTTTTAAATTGGAGGGGGGGGGACACATTCCTGATCTATGAGCAGGAGTGGCATTGAGACAAATCTTCCTGCAGTGCAACCAAAGATTAAGCTTGTTTGATGAACAGTTGGCATTTATGTCATCTGATGAACCACAAAGAAAATATTATAGGTTCCAACAGGTGGGAAGCAAAGGTGATGCTGAACGCAGAGGAGCGACATCAAGCCCAAAGGGAAATGGAAGAGCGTTCTGTAATGTGAAGGTTATTGCTGTCAAGGTTTCAGAATAACGTAACAGCTTAGTTATGCTAGGTATCCACAGCAGAGGGGCCATCACAACATTTAGTCTTCTTTTTATTTTTCTTTATTAAATTTATATACCACCCTTCATCCGAAGATCACAGGGCAATTTACAGTGTAAAGAACACAAACTATATAACAACAACAAACCCCAAACATATTTAAAAAGCCATAGATTGTTTAACATAGATAATCAATAGATTGATAGATAGACCAATTGCAGGTGTTACAACTGGGTGGCGCTTTAACATACAGATAATTGTATTAGTGAATACAATTCCTATTAGTGAATACAATCACCTTCCTTCCTTCCTTCCTTCCTTCCTTCCTTCCTTCCTTCCTTCCTTCCTTCCTTCCTTCTCTTAATCTATACCCTTTTCTCTTTTGTCCCCCACTGAAAGAAAGGAAGAAAGAGGAGCATAGCTGAATTGCTGCTGAATTAAATTGTTTCTTTTATTTTGTATTTATCTTAATGTGTGAGTTTTAAATATGCTCTTGCTCAACAGTGCATATGAGGAACGATTTGTTTTTATGGTGTCTTCTTTTTCTTTTTTTATCAGAAGGAACTGGGAATCTTTCTTTGTTGCAATAAATAATCATTTGGTTCAGGGAAGGCAAGAAGGACACCAGCTTCCTGCTCTCTGTGCTGTTTCCTTTTCTGGTCTGGTAGCTTCTTCTCTTCTCTGTTTTACTCATGCATATGCAAACCATCTTGATTCAGAGAGAAGTGTTTCAAATGCCTGAAAATAAACCAACCCAAAGAAAGAAGGAAATGCACCTATGGAATAATCTGATATTTCCTGCCCAGCTAGACTAGTACATGTCAGGTGACATATCCAGGTTCTTTTTTTTGGAAAAGTCTTTTTTATTAAAATAATTCAGCATTAATACACACATATTGAGAATATACAAGCATACAAACAAACATTTCATACAGTCCTTAAAAATGTTCAAACATACCTACACTCGATCCCACAGATAATTCCTTTTCCCATCACCATCCACCACCTCTCACCCCACCTTTGTGTTAGACTTCCAATCTACTCAATTGCAATTTCTTTCCACTTCTGTTACTTTCTTTCACACACCTTTAACCTGATTTCATGCTTCTTTTTCTGTTACACATTGTTATCCATCTTATTTAGTATTTCAGTATTTAAAACGGAACTTGTTTATTCTAATAGGAGTTCTGATTTTTCAATATGGTTTTGCAAGTATCCTTTAAACAACTTCCAGTCCCTGCCTATCTTCTCTTTTGAGATCCTTCCAATTTCTCCCATTGTTTTGGATATATTGTAATACTCCAATAATTTGGCAAGCCACTCTGTTTTTGTCTGTATGTTACCACTTTTCCAATTTCTCGCAATCAGTAGCCTTGCAGCTACTGTTGCGTATAAATATAATGTCTTGTCTTCTTCCTTTAGGCTTCCTGGTACTATTCCCAATAGAAAACCTTCTGGCGTTTTCCTAAATGAATATCTGAACATTTTTTTTTCATTTTGTTATATATTGTTTCCCAAAATTGTTTGATGTTTAAACAATTCCACCATATATGCATCATAGTACCTTTTCCAGTGTTGCATCGCCAACAGACATCGCTACAATTTTTATTCATTTTTGCTATTCTTTCAGGTGTTAAATACCATCTATGTTGTATTTTGAGGTAATTTTCTTTCAATATACAACACATAGTGAATTTCATATCTTCTATCCACAATTTTTCCCATTGTTCAAACATAATATTTTTCCCAATATCTTGTGCCCATTTAATCATGGATGCTTTAACCAGTTCATCCTTTGTTTCCCACTCTTCACTTTTAGAACAGGTGTGCAACAAATGTAGGGATAAGGGTGAAATTCATTTCAGTTCACATTTAAAGGTCAACTTACATAATTCACACTTTACAAAACATTATGCGAACCACAACAGTCATTCTTTGGAATCCATGCTCTTCCAGATTTTTGCAATGCAGTTTTTCAGACAAACAATGTATTAAAAAATACATATGCTAGGGCAAAGTGTACATAAAAGGTGTAATTTTTAATGTACAAAAATGTGTTCCGTTTGGCAAAACTGAAAATAAAAAATGTGCATATGAGGAAAGATTCACACACAAAAAATCCAATGATTTTTCATGAGGCCTTTAAAACAACAACAACAACCTTGTGTGGGAATCTGGAGAACTGAATTTAGAACAACCTGGAGAACAACCTTGTTGTGGAAATCTGGAGAACTGAATTTAGGATCAGTGCAATGAGAAATGTTGAGAAACCAACACTGGCAGATTCACACATCCCAAGTTACAAGCTACATGTTTCTACAGTATATCGAGGCAGCTCTGTATTCCCAAGGACCACATTTCCTCAGGGGAAAGTTGGCAGAGTTTACAGACTGCCTGTGGGAAGGGCAAATATCCGCACCAGGAAGAATTGTATCTGATTCTATGTTCAACTGGCTTTTGAACCAGTCCAGCCACATACTTTCTTTTCCAGTTTGTCTCTTTTCAAAGTACCATGTTAACAATAGCACAGGAGCCATTAGTCGTGACAGCTCTCGCGTCAGGAAACCAAAGATGAACCCATCTCCACAGAGATGCACGATGCTTCAGAGGATCAGTAGTTCTGTGGCTGCCAGATAGATCAGGAAGGGGTGGGGTCTGCGGAAACAGAGCTGAACAACAAGGGGGAGGTTAGTTACCATCCATAGCCAGAGATATTTTACGAAACCTATTCATCAGGTGTGCCCACCCTCCCATTAGGGAAGTAAGCACACAACATTTTTATATAACCATCTTGAAAATCAGAGATAGGGAACATTTTTTCCCAGACAGAAGACAGCATTTATCTTTGGGGAACATTGCTGTGGACTACTTGCCAGTGGAGAGGAAGGTCAGAGGCAACAGAGTAGAGCAATACATGTAGATTTTACATTTCTTCACATTCACACATTCCTCTCTACCTTCCACCCAACATTATCACAGTTCGAGAACACATTCCAGCATGCTTTGGAGCAGGATCAGTAAGAATCCCAAAAGCCCTAGAGAATCAGAGAGCTTCATTTGGACCCCAGGCCTGAGAGTACCCCATATGGTATCCTCCAGAGGTTGTGGACATCAGTCAGCGCCAGCAAACATAGTCCATGGCTTGGCATGATGGGAGTGAGAATCCACAATATCTTGAAGGAACCACATTAGCTCCCCTTAGCGATGTTGGAGAATTCAGATGGAGATGGAAATGGGAGAAGAGGAGGAGGAGGAGGAGTTTGAATTTGATATCCCACTTTATCACTACCCTAAGGAGTCTCAAAGCGGCTAACATTCTCCTTTCCCTTCCTCCCCCACAACAAACACTCTGTGAGGTGAGTGGGGCTGAGAGACTTCAGAGAAGTGTGACTGGCCCAAGGTCACCCAGCAGCTGCGTGTGGAAGAACAGAGATGCGAACCCGGTTCCCCAGATTACGAGTCTACCACTCTTAACCACTATACCACACTGGCTCTCTAAGTTGTTGGTTTTGGTTTATTTGTCCCATGTCTGAAATGGAAATTAATCCAGTGACTATGATAGGCGTTCACTGTTGTTTCCAGGCATGGTGGCAAAGAGGACTGTTGAAGGTTTGTAATCTGGGAGAGAGTGTGGCCTGGGGAAGTCTCAAGGCCCAGATAGAGAGATGCTGAAAGCCACATTTGGCCTCTGGGTTGATACTCTCTATGCCTGTTGCAAATTTTTCCCTTGTGTAGATTATCCTCACCCTCAGTTTTCCTCTCGGATAGCATGGGCTGATATCTGTATCCACAAGCCAATAAAATATGCCTAGGCCCAAGTCATTGGGATATTGGCCATGCTGTTCAGGTCTACAGGCAATGATGATCTCTGCATCAAACATGGGTGTGGGTGTGTGGTGGTCAGTGCAGAGAAGTGTGATCTTGTTCCTCTACAGCTGTGGTGGCCAAACTTGGTCCTCCAGCTGTTTTGGGACTACAACTCTCATCATCCTTGACCACTGGTCCTGTTAACTAGGGATGATGGGAGTTGTAGTCCCAAAACAGCTGGAGGACCAAGTTTGGCCATGCCTGCTCTACAGGGAGAAGACCACTCAAAATGGCCATATATATTTCATTCTATCAGCATTTAGCATTCCTATCAAGGAACAGTTAATCGCGTCCCCTGCAATAAATAGTATTATTCATGTCACTATGACATGGATGTAAAGTCTGTCATTATGGGATCATTACAAGCCATTACTTTATCTTGAGCCTACAAGCTAAAAGACCCGATAATTGTTATTGCTAATAAAAGTAACTGCTACAGCTCTGGATTTTCAAATATAATTACATAGAGAGGATATTCTGCTGCCATTTACTTACCCAACCCTTCTAATAAGCATATAACTGAATTAGAAACAGAGGTGGTATGGGTAACAAGAGATTTAATCCGAAAGCTTGCCCCCCACTGTTTGTAAGGCAGAGGGCTGGTGCATGCCTTCCTTCCTGTCTCTCTTCCAACAAAAAGCAAAGGCAGAAACCAGGGAAATGGGAAGGAAGTGCTTCAGATATGGATGCAAATGGACAGCTTCCCCAGACATGTGCATTGACATCCAAGGCAATTACAGCTCCACTCACCACTTAGGAACTCTGGTTTCCCCTTCCTCATGCCAGCTTGATACCAGCTTGTCATAGCAGGTCAGCAGGAAAGGGTGGGTGGTGGGACAAGGGAGAGAATGAGCGGGGGGGGGGATAGTAATGGCGATATGAGCTCATCGAATAATTGATGCTTTTGAATTATGGTGCAGGAGGAGACTCTTGAGAGTCCCATGGACTGCTTGAAGATCAAACCTATCCATTCGTAAGGAAATCAGTCTTGAGTGCTCACTGGAAGGATAGATCCTGAAGCTGAGGTCACCTCATGAGAAGAGAAGACTCCCTGGAAAAGACCCCGAAAGATTGAAGGCACAAGGAGAAGGGGATGACAGAGGATGAGATGGTTGGACAGTGTTCTCGAAGCTACCAGCATGAGTTTGACCAAACTGCGAGAGGCAGTGGAAGACAGGAGTGCCTGGTGTGCTCTGGTCCAGGGGGTCACGAAGAGTAGGACACGACTAAACAACAACAAATGAGCTTATCAGTGGCTCCAGGCATGATGGCTTTGCTCTTCCTCCATTGCTGGAGATAATAATGCTTCTGAATGCTAGTTGGAGGGGAGAATGGTATTGCGTTTAATAACAACAACAACAACAACAACAATAATAATATGATATTTATACCCTCCCATCTGGCTGGGTTTTCCCAGCCACTTTGGGCAGCTCCCAACAGAATATTAAAAACATAATAAAACATCAAACACTAAAAAATTCCCTAAACAGGGCTGCCATCAGATGTCTTCTAAAAGTGAGATAGTTGTTTATTTCCTTGACATCTGATGGGAGGGCGTTCCACAGGGAGGGCTCCACTACCTGGTTCCCTGTAACCTTGCTTCTTGCAGTGAGGGAATTGCAAGAAGGCCCTCAGAGCTGGACCTCAGTGTCCCGGCTGAACGATGGGGTTGGAGATGCTCCTTCAGGTATCCTCCTTCAGGTCCTACTTGAGGGTTTACCGCAGGGATCTGGGTGGCCACCATGAGAACAGGATGCTGAACTAAATAGACTATTGACCTGATTCAGCAGGGTAGCCTCTCTCCTACTGCACCAGGGAATGTATAGAAGAGATGCTGGTGACATTTGCCAACCCTGCCTAGGAAATTAACTTCCCAGCTGTGCAAACTCATTTTCAGCTGAGCCAAGTTTTTACTTTCCCCACACCTGATGTCATAAATAGCACCAGGTTTAGGGCAAGGGAGTGTAGCTTGGTGTCCCCCAGGCCTGTTTTAAGAGCTCCTAATATGCTTTCTGGGATGCTGGTGGTGCTGTGGGTTAAACCACAGAGCCTAGGACTTGCCGATCAGAAGGTTGGCGGTTCGAATCCCCACAACAGAATGAGCTCCCATTGCTCAGTACCTGCTCCTACAAACCTAGCAGTTCAAAAACACATCAAAGTGCAAGTAGATAAATAGGCACCACTCTGGCGGGAAGGTAAACAGCGTTTCCATGTGCTGCTCTGGTTCGCCAGAAGCGGCTTAGTCATGCTGGCCACATGACCCGGAAGCTGTACGCCGGCTCCCTTGGCCAACAAAGCTTGATGAGCGCCACAACCCCAGAGTCTGTCACGACTGGACCTAATGGTCAGGGGTCCCTTTACCTTTTAATATGATTGCTGGTAGAACTTCATAGCTCAATTCAGGATGTATTTCAAGTCCCACTAGCAAGCATTTTTTTCTGGCTTGAGTCAATACCTGGGCTGGACGGAAACAGGTTCTTGGCTTCCCTTCCATCATGTCTATCTGCTCACCCCATATCCCAAAGCCCTGCCAGACACCTTCTCTACCAGGCATTTATGTGGGGCAGTAAATTTCTCTGTGCTTTGTTTTTCCATGGGAAATTTTCCGCTTCATTACTAACAATGAATGGATGCCAGCAGAAGGCAAGCTTGGCAGTTTCAGAGTTTCCAGCTTTGTTTGCTAAATGCAAGTGCAACAAAGTTGCTAAATTGGATCACTGTCTAACTAAAGCATCATAATTTCTTTTTCTAATGCAAACTGAGACATTTCCATTGCAAATTACGCTGTACAAATTACCATAATTTGTATATGCGGAAAACTCATCACTGTGTGCAAGCAAAGACAGTAACAGTGAGCAGGGAGAATAGCTCACCTTTCCTTAAGGTTAAGTGCTCTGGTATTAGTGAACTCAGCCTTCCCATTTTAGGTGGAATTCACTGATCTCAGAGGTTCTAAGTCAAGAAGGTCTTTTTAAATATATATCTTCCTCTTCCACTTCCCACATGTGTCCCCAGGGTATTATTACTTTTTGCCTATAATGTCTTCTCCCTTTCTCCTTTAACTGTCAACTCATACCTTATCCCCTCTTTCCTGAATTGCCAGCATTCATCCACCCATCCTTTCTGGTCCTTTTACATTCATTTCTTCCTCCTAAAACAGCTTTCCCTTTCATAACAGCTTTCCCTCCTATTCTTAACCCGAGGTACTATTTCTGGGTTAGCGGAGTCTGTAACCTGAAGCGTATGTAACCCGAGGTACCACTGTATATAAATTAAATCAAATAAATAAATAAATAAATAGGAAAGAAGAAACTCAGGACTGGGGCCAAATGTGGTCCTCCTGGACTCACTGTCTGGCCCTTGATCCACTCATCGTAACACAAGCTCCCCAGTCACACCCTCTTATCACTGGTTACAGTCCTCATCAGCCTTGCTTTCTTGAGTGTTTTCACCAGTAACATGCCCTTGAGCTCTTGCCTGTGGGGAATGTGTCCTTTTTAATTACTCCTGCTTGCCTAGATGGGAGGATGGATATATGTGTGGAGAAACCAGGCTGCTGCAGAAACGTAAAATCTGCATTCATTGTTCTACCCATTGTTGCCTTTGGCCCCTCCCACTGCTGGTTCATGGCCCCCGCGAATTCAACCTGTAGTAAACCTGGTCCTCAGGCAGTTCCCCAGCCCTATCCTAACTGATTGCTCTTACAAGCTTTCCCTTCATCGGGGATCTTGATCCCAGAGGGATCCCAATTTTGGAGAGGTTTATAAGCATGCTCAACAGAAATTACTTACAGCTGCCTTGTAGATCTTCCTGCTGAATTCTAGAAGGTCAGGGATGAAGCAGCCCCAATTCATTAGACATTTATAATACCTGAAGGGGTCTTCACTGTTTTGTATATCCAGACTGAGCTTTCTGCCAGTGGTGGCCACCTGGTTGTCCTCCAGCTGTTGTTGGACTCCAAATCTCCCCATTCAGCTCTGGTCAAGGAGGTTGGCAGTTGTAATCCATCAACACCTGGAGGGTTTTGCATTAGACACCCCTTGTGAAAGCAAAGGCATCTATTCCTCCTTCATCACTTGACCTCCTTTCCCAGGGGTAAGAGAAGGGGAGTCAGATGCTTTTCAGGGTTTGTTGAAACGAAATCCCTATTGCTGTGAACATAGCCAGGCAGAGTACATGCTGATCACATTCCACAAAGCAGCCATGCTCCAGCTCCATGGGAATCCAGAATACACAACTCGCAACTCTATAGAACTTCGCGGAGACACACCATGCCTCCCAGAACAAAAAGCCAGCCTACCGCTTCATAAGGCAGAAGCCATGCAGCGTCACAATGACTCCTGGATCAATTTTTAATAGGACAACCATGCTCTCTCTGCATGGCATCTCTCGGTGTGTTGTTTAGTCATCTGCGAAAATCCACATAAAGGATTTGATCATGCAGTTCAGTTTCCCATGCCTTAGTCAGTAGATTGCATACCTATACCCTGGTATAGCTTAGACCCAGACCCTCCAAGTATCTCTATTTTCCAGTGATAGTCCCAGATTTACAGAAACTGTCCTGGTTTCTGATTTGATGCCGAAATGTCCTGCTTTTCCTTAGGTAAAAGGTAAAGGTACCCCTGCCCGTTCGGGCCAGTCTTGCCAGACTCTAGGGTTGTGCGCTCATCTCACTCTATAGGCCGGGAGCCAGTGCTGTCTGCAGACACTTCCGGGTCATGTGGCCAGCGTGACAAGCTGCATCTGGCGAGCCAGCGCAGCACACGGAACGCCGTTTAGCTTCCCGCTGGTAAGCGGTCCCTATTTATCTACTTGCACCCGGAGGTGCTTTCGAACTGCTAGGTGGGCAGGCGCTGGGACCGAGCAACGGGAGTGCACCCCGCCGCAGGGATTCGAACCGCCGACCTGATGATCGGCAAGTCCTAGGCACTGAGGCTTTAACCCACAGCACCACCCGCGTCCCTTAGGACGCTTTTCCTTAGGACGTCCCTATTTTCATCAGAGAAATGTTGGAGGGTATGGAGTTACGTGACCCCTGAGCCAAGGAGATAAGTAACTGTTCAATGTTTAGAAGACATCTGAAGGCAGCCCATGTTTTATTATGTGTTTTATATATGCTGGAAGCCACCCAAAGTTGTTGTTGTTGCTATAAAGGTAAAGGGACCCCTGACATTAGGTCCAGTCGTGGCCAACTCTGGGGTTGCGGTGCTCATCTCGCTTTATTGGCCGAGGGAGCCGGCGTATAGCTTCCGGATCATGAGGCCAGCATGACTAAGCCGCTTCTGGCGAACCAGAGCAGCGCACGGAAACGCCGTTTACCTTCCCGCTGGAGCGGTACCTATTTATCTACTTGCACTGGCGTGCTTTTGAACTGCTAGGTTGGCAGGAGCAGGGACTGAGCAACGGGAGCTCACCCCGTCATGGGGATTCGAACCGCCGACCTTCTGATCGGCAAGTCCTAGGCTCTGTGGTTTAACCCACAGTGCCACGCACGTCCCTTTTTGTTGTTGCTATATAGGACGTCCCTATTTTCATCAGAGAAATGTTGAAGGGCATGTACACCCATGTGCAAATGAATTGAAACAAACAATGAATTTAGTAGTTTATTGTACAAAGGTCACATATACATGTACATAACTCACATATACGTACATTAGTAACGGATATGACCTCTGCTATTTTTAAGCAGCATTTGAGCATGGTTTGGCATGGAGTCTACTAGTTTCGAACAGTCACTGTTGATTTTTGGATCCCTGTACCACACTTGAATCAGTGCCTGAATGAGCTTCTCCATAGTCGTACAGTCTACAGCACGGAGGCGACTTTTGCATATGGTCCACAAATTCTCAATGGGATTTATGTCCGGGGAATTCCCTGGCCAATCAAGTACCTGCATTTGCTGCTCTGTCATGAATTTCTCCACCACTTTTGATGTGTGACAGGGGGCTAGGTCCTGCTGCAATATCCCAGTACCGTCATGATACCTCTTTTCCAGCTCTGGAATAACTCTCTTTCGTAGAACCGCAATATATTGTGGCGAGCGCATCATTCCTTCTGTTGGCTGCAGGCTTCCGACACCATAATGATCAACTGACTTTTCGTGTATGTTTTGAGTACAGGATTACGAGTAAGATAGAAAACATGCTTTGTTTCAATTAATTTGCACAAGGGTGTAGATCCTGCACCTCTAACGCAGCTAACAAGATGTATGGAAATGGGGAACACAGAGGAGCTGTTTTATAGCATTGTGCCAGCTGTGTCCATTAGGGTCGGTTGCCCTTGTACCTGGTCCAGAAGCTGCAGTTTGTGCAGGTGGCCGCACTGATCACAGGAGCAGGTTACTGGCAACGTGTTACTCCTTTGCTGAGAAAGCTTCAGAGGCTGCCAACTTGCTACTGGGCCAGATTCGGGGTATTGTGTTAATTCACAAAACCCTAAACAACTTGAGTCCAAACTACCTTGATTTCTTATGCCCCACTTCAATTATTGAGATCTTATGAGGTGGCAATTCTGGTAGCCCTCCCCACGCCCCTGAGATTTGGCAGACGTTTACCTTAGACTGAGCTGTTAGTATGCCTTGTGGAACTCCTTGCCACTGGAGGTTTGGCAGGAGTTAGCCATACTTTCTTTCCACCATCTTCTTTAAGAAGTGTATTGTTCAGACGGGCCTTTCAAATGTCATTTTTTGTTATTATTAAGCATATTTTAAAAAAAATTCATATGCCATTGATATTTTTATTATTGCTAGTGTAGTGTTGTGCTTTCATGTTGTACTCTGCCTTGCTATATTTTCTTTGAAAGCGTGGTTTATAAATATTTGAATAAAAATAAAATAGAATGTAGTAACAAACTATGTGCAACCCCGAAAGTTCATCTGCTTTGGCCTTTTCATGTTTGCCTAACCATTTATCTTCAGTCTAGGCAAACTCATTACATCTAAAGAAAGACTCACACAAAAACACATAGAAAACACATACTGAATACATATTTTCCCTTCCTTGCCCAGCACAGCAGGCTGCCTGTGATGTTATTGTGATGCGGTTGCTAACCGAATGACAGTTGCTACATTTCCAATGTTTTAGGGAAACTTGCTCATTAGTTATACTCGGTTCAATTTCTATCTTTGAGAACTTCATCTGGGTGCATTTAATATTCAACCTTTCGATTTTCTTTTTTCAGTTCATTAATTTGAACAGTAATCTCATCCTTTTCAGACAGAGCCACTATTGTGCACTGTCTGGGTAAAACAGTCTCCAATAAAGTCATTTCCCTCACTCCAGCTATTTCCCTTATGAAGCACACATTACCTTAACCTTCAAAGCACTAAAGATGGACCTGGTGTGAGCAAGGCCAGAACCTGCAGTATGCTATTAAGTTTTCCCCAGGATATTTCGATTTTTTGACAAGAAGTTGAGGCTCAACCCTGCCCTAGCTGAACATCAAGTGGAATCCAAGATAGAACCCCAGAACTGTGGGGCAGAAAGACTTCCATACAGACCCTGGACCTCCCATGCTTGAGCCTCTTTACGCATACTTTGGATGGACAGAAGAATCCACTCCAGAATTCATGCAGAAGAGAACGTGAGCCTGATGCCTTCAGCATCGCGAAGCTTTGTCCATTGCCTTCAATGTGGACAATGTGTGGCAGGATCTAGCCCAAGTTTGGTCACTCCACGATTCCAACAGGAGAAGTTTCAGCATGTAACACTGAAAGAAATGGGATGGGGGAGGATATCTGTTAGCTGGATTTTATCCTTGCTTGACACAGTGAAGCTTGGGGTGAAGCTCATAGAATTATAGGATTGGAAGGGAACCAGAGGATCATCTAGTCCAACCTTTGCTGAAGAATACTTCCGCCTTCCGCAGAATATCCTGAACCTCCTACTCTTATGTTTCTGGGGTTGTCCTCTGTCTTGGACTTTTTCCACTTGTCTATTTCTGGGACTGACGGGGTCAACTACCTCCTCTTCTGCTGGGGAATCTCTCTTCCTCCCCTGTTCCATGAGTGATTGTGATTCCTCAGAAAGTTGGCTCCCATCCAGTCCGCCTTTCCTGTGTTGATAAGTCACATTCCTTACAGCTACAAAAGGAGGCAGTGGCAGCCCATTGGTTCCAGCTGTCTGAGAAATCTGCAAGTCTCCCTCTTCTCCTTCTGCCTGACTGCCTTCTAGCTCAGGCTGCCCTTCTCGGTTTTGGACTGTCGTGTCCATGACAACCATGCTCTAACCAACTGAGTTAAGTCAGTGCTTCCATTCTGTCACAGTTCTTGGTTTGCATTCAATCACATACTGGCACATTCACGATGCACAACAAAAGATGATTTGCAAAACCAGGACCTTAAGGACTGCTTCCATCTCTTATGTTCCCCCTTGGTCATTGAGATCCAGCAATGGGGCACTTCTTCTGGCTTCCTACACCCTTGAGGTTCAATCAGCCTTCAATAGGGACTGAGCCTTCAGTGTGGCAGGCCCTGCCCTATGGAAATCCATGCCAGTAGAGGTTGGGCAGCGATCACCTTTGCTTTCTTTTAAAAGAGTGTCATTCAGACAGCTAATAAAAGGAACTTAAAAAACAAAAATCAGGAAAGGAGAGGTGGGAAGTTAGGAAGAAACTTTGTGTATTAGAGAGCCATAGAGCCAGTGTGGTGTAGTGGTTAAGAGCGAAAGACTTATAATCTGGTGAACTGGGTTCACGTCTCTGCTCCTCCACATGCAGCTGCTGGGTGACCTTGGGCTAGTCACACTTCTCTGAAGTCTCTCAGCCCCACTCACCTCACAGAGTGTTTGTTGTGCGGGAGGAAGGGAAAGGAGAATGTTAGCCACTTTGAGACTCCTTCGGGTAGCGATAAAGTGGGATATCAAATCCAAACTCTCTATTTATTATTAGTATATAACAATAAATATTTTGGAATAATAAAAAATGTATATGTATATAGTGTCATTCAGGCCTTTGCAATGTGGATTTCTTTTTACCGATAATATTTACTGCTGCTTTTATCGATGCTTTCATTGATCTTAATGTATGATGTACACCACCTTCCTGTATTTTATTTCCGTGAATTTATAAGAATTTATAAGAATTTTAATAAATAGATAAACAAAATAAGCAAACCTACTTTCCTCCCCTGCAAAAAAACCCCAGACCTCTTGCAATAATGAAAGTGATGGGAAAATGCACTGAGAAGTTTAGGGTAGCATTTGTGTGATGCCATCTGATCTGATCTCCTTGCAAAGAAGTCAGAATCAATGCTCACTAGCTGACATTGTCTAACCTTCCCACAAACTTTCTGCAAACAAATTAGGGTGAATGCTCAATAAGCAAGTTGTCTGGAAGGCTCTTTATATTATACAATTAGCACAACCCAAATGCAATGTTGCTGAACCCCAAGCAGGCCAGAAACAGACAGACCCTCCCATCCCTATGATCAAATTACTCTTCTGAAGAATGGGTGCAACTGGTACATTAGCTTGAATTGGCAAAGAGGTGCTATACACTTCTCTTTGCCATCTGGGGCTCCAGGAAGGATCAGAAGGACTTCCCACACTTGCTCCTTCTGTGGAAGAGTTTAATCCCATGCAAAACAGGGGGACTCTCCATTGATCAGGCCCAGTAATAACATTATCTCGCCTGGACAGAGGAAGGAATATTTCCAGCCGATCTATATTTGCGATAGTTTTGATTTGCCATAGCAGAAGATAGTAATTCTGAACTTGGCAAATGAAGTCAATTTCATCGCACAGGACTATTAAGATCGTGAAAGAGAAAACAGTGCGTTGTCGCCAGAGTTCGTGCCCTCTGTTACTTTAATAGATTTCGCTCAGGGAACAAATATTGACAGATAATTTTTGGATGTTTAGAAAATAAAATGCACAGGAGAAGCGAGCATTTTATAAACCATCTGCTCAACAATACATCTGAAGGGTGTATTTTAGCCTATTAAGGAGGGACAAATGTATTTTCCTTTGTAAACACTGAGAAGGGAAAGAAAGCCATTAGAGACCCATTACTTATTTGTTCAAGATATTAAAACTGATCCTTAAATATGATATTTCTGCAGATGCATTTAAATAGCCAGCTGATCTGGAAGCTAACCACTTACACAGTCGACGATGAAATTCTTCCACCATGGATATTAAGACTCACAAAATATTGAACACATGGTTACAACTGCTTTGGACCACTAACGCAGCAGAATTAAGAATGTATAACTGCCTCAGATAATAGCTAGGTCAGGGATAGGCAAACTAAGGCCCAGGGGCCGGATGCGGCCCAATCGCCTTTTAAATCCAGCCTGCGGACAGTCCGGGAATCAACATGTTTTTACATGAGTGTGTCCGTTTATTTAAAATGCATCTCTGGGTTATTTGTGGGGCATAGGAATTCATTCCTTTTTTTTCCTTTTCAAAATATAGTCTGGCCCCCCAAAAGGTCTGAGGGACAGTGGACCGGCCCACTGCTGAAAAAGTTTGCTGACCCCTGAGGTAGAAGAAGAAGAAGAAGAGTTTGGATTTGATATCCCGCCTTTCACTCCCTTTAAGGAGTATCAAAGCGGCTAACATTCTCCTTTCCCTTCCTCCCCCACAACAAACACTCTGTGAGGTGAGTGGGGCTGAGAGACTTCAAAGAAGTGTGACTAGCCCAAGGTCCCAGCAGCTGCATGTGGAGGAGTGGAGACGCGAACCCGGTTCCCCAGATTACGTGTCTATCGCTCTTAATCACTACACCACACTGGCTCTCGCCAGTGTGGCTGGGGAAACCCAGCCAGGTGGGTGGGATAATAATAATAATAATAATAATAATAATAATAATAATAGGGAAGTAGGGATTTGTGAATCTGCCGCTTTAACTTCTCCAAGTTTCTCTTTTCCCATTCTTAAATTTAGTTCCCCATAGTTCTGCAGCAACAGGCTATTTGTCCATATTTTTGTGCATATTTCTCCTAATGAACACAAAAATATGGACAAATTGCCTGTTGCTGCAGAACTATGGGGAACTAAATTTAAGAATGGGAAAAGAGAAACTTGGAGAAGTTAAAGCGGCAGATTCACAAATCCCTACTTCCCTCTTCTTCTTCTTCTTCTTCTTCTTCTTCTTCTTCTTCTTATTATTATTATTATTATTATTATTATTATTATTATTATTATTATTATTATCCCACCCATCTGGCTGGGTTTCCCAGCCACTCTGAGCGGCTTCCAACAAAAGATTAAAAATACATCAAAACATCAGTCATTAAAAACTTCCCTAAACAGGGCTGTCTTCAGATGTCTTCTAAATGTCAGATAGTTGTTTATTTCTTTGACATCTGATGGGAGGGCGTTCCACAGGGTGGGCACCACTACCAAGAAGACCCTCTGCCAGGTTTCCTGTAACTTCGCTTCTCGCAGCAAGAGATCCGCCAGAAAGCCCTTGGTGCTGGACCTCAGTCTCTGGGCTGAACGATGGTGGTGGAGATGCTCCTTCAGGTATACTGGGCTTGTAACTTGTAACATCATCTAAAGTAAATCACTTGCCTAAGTCCAACAGCTGAGAACTATCAACCCACAAGATCTCCATCTTGGTGGGATTCAGACTCAGTTTAGGGATTCATTCTCAGGCACTGCACAGCCTAAACTGAGTCATATTTGAGCCCCGGACCTGAAGTACCTCATTCCTATTCTTGGATATATTTTCACAGAACTCTGGGAGGGTTGAATTCTGCCAGCTACTTAGAAAGGGGGTCACTGAAGCACAGTTGTTGGTCTGGCACCACCATTCTCTGACCATGTCTACAGGAAATAGCACCACCTGGGTAATCGGTCAAGAAGGAGATTGTGGGGACCTGCACAGTCTGCAAACAGTTGGCTGCCTATCCCGGCATGATGGGATGGGCTACTTGCTTGACTGCGGCGGACAATTTTCCATCTGCACAAATGGAGAAATATTGACACAAGTTAAACAGCCAACCTTGCAGAAACACACATTAAGGAGGTTAGATGGATGGGAGGGACCATAAAAGAAGACAGTCTAAATTTAAGTCTAATTAATAGAAGCATCTTTAATTCAACAGCACAACTATTTCATCGGAGCAGCACGAATATTCCACTGTTGCAGTGTTTGAGCTCTCATGCCAAACATTGATTAGGTGAGTTTTTACCTCTAAATTATGAAGAATATGAAGAATTTAAGTTCACCTGCTTGGTTTTTCTTGCTGTTATTGTACAGATGTGTTGTTGTTGTTTTCTAATGGTGTGTTACACACAGATAGAGAATGATAGATCAGGGTGGACGAGGAGAGAGAACACACAGGCAGGGGAAACAGGCTGTTGCAACAATTAGGGTTCTGACCCAGGAATCACAGGAATCATTCTTCAAGGAAGGGAACAGTTAAAGGGCTGAGGGTGTGTGTGTGATGGGAAGGGGTAAGGTATGGAGCAGAAAAGATCAAATGAAAAAGAGTTACTATTGAGCTGATATTAACAGAGATAGATTTCATCAAAGGAGTGGTAATAACACAGGCAAAGGAGCTTTTTTGGGTCTGTGACATATTGTGCATCTAAAGGTCAGCTGAAAGTTGCGAGGAAGAGTCGAGAAATCAATTTGTCACATGCTGCTCTGCATAAAAAAGCCATGCTGTCAATGGATTGGGAAGGTTAGCGCGCAACAAACAGAGCCCTGACAACATGACAATAGCAAACACTCACCTTGGGCACTTCCCATTTTGAAGGAATGGCTTCTTGCATCACCTTGCAGAGGTTGTCATTGTCATCCTGCTTAAAGATCTTATCAGGGTGAGCAGGATTTGTTCTGAAAAGCATACTGGTGCATCACCTTCTACAGTGCTTATGCGAATCGGCTTGTCGGATCAGATAACTTCGTCCAGCATTTTCATACCCTCCAAGTGTTCCGATTCTCCAGGGACAGTCCCGGAATTATGAAAGCCAGTCCAGCTTCTGATTTGATCCCAGAATGTCCCTATTTCCCCTGCCAGTGCTGCCGCCACCAAAATCAGGAAGGAGCTTGTTCCGAGCAGTTGCTGCGAGGGACCATCCCTGTCAGGAGTGCGTGCAGGAGCCAGGGTCTGGGACCAGTAGGGCTTTGCAGGACTGGGGCCTTCCTAAGTTTGTTCTGGAGAGGCTGGTGCAGCCACACAGGTGAGGCCGCTTGGTAACTTGCTGCACCTGGTGGCAAGAGCCGGGAAGGGATATAAGGTCAGTATTTCCCTTTGGCTCTTTGCCACAGCAACACGTTTCCTGCCTTGCTGCGGTTGGCTTCTTGCTTCCTGATCCTTGAACCTTGGCTTCTTGACTCCTTGCTTCTCGACCATCGGACCCTTGACTTCATGACTCCCTGCTTCCTGACCCTCGGACCCCTGGCTTCTGGACTCTCGTTCCTGCTCCCACCCCGCCATCTTGACCCTGGTCCCGACATCCTCAGCTGGGACTTCATTCACCCGTAGACCGGACCGTGACAATCCCATTGCCTCTTAATAGCCGCCACTGCCAGTCTCCTCCCTTGGGCATCAAAGGGTTTTCTCAGGACGATGGGGTGTGTGTATTCTGTGTCCCGTTGGTACAGTGGTGGCGACACTCGCCCTTCTTCTGATAAAAGGGGGGAGGTTGAGGGTTGAGGAGGGTCAGTTGTGGGGAGTGAGAACTCCGGGGGGGGGGAGGCAGAAACTCAGGTGCCGAAGGGGCCGCATAACCTTAGTGGTGATGTGCCATCAATTTTTTTAATTGGACTATTCTTTGCCATGTGATGAAATGCCACTTGTTTAACACTCAATTCGCATGTCGCTTTAATATTTGAGTCCAGCCATACTCTGTTATAAAAATAACATGAATAAGGATAAACCGGGGGGGGGTTGAGAAGGAGATCTCTGCATTAGGGAATTGGGGGGGAGCAATTATCAAAAAGCTTGTGCGCTGTTCCGCTGCAAGAGTGCATGGCTGTCTCCTAACAAGTCAGTCCTTGGCTCACGTCAGCGGGATTCATTTGATGCCCAATAATGAGATGAGCTGTGGCAATGTCTTGCTCCTAGGAAAGGAAAGCAGGTCAGGAGCATTTACAAAGGATCATGCTAATGAGTTAAAAGGGAAGGCAGGATGGAACCAATAAAAAATTAAAGTGCTTTTCAAGCCCAGCTGCCAAACGACAGGCTTCAGTCTCTAGTCACTTCCCAAAAGCAAGGCGTGGGTAGAGGAAAGACCAGAACTGCAAATGTTTTCCCTTTTTTTTTTTTGGTAATAAGCATGGTTATGCAATTCTCCAGTGAACCCTTCTATTTCCATAGATTGATGTGAGAGGCCCAGGTACTTAATGTGAGGTTGTGAGAATGAAGTCTGAGAACTGGGGACAAGGATACATGGGTTAGGTCTTCCTTTGCCCATTTTGGACTCCAACCCCCTTCTAAGAATAGACAAGTTTGTCAGTGATTTCAGTTTTCCTCCGTTTCTGATTATCCCATTCCTAAATTCAGTTCAATTAATATTTTACTAAACCCTTTGTATCTTCATTCATTTTATCCCTTTAAATCGGGGTAGCAAACTTTTTCAGCAGGGGGCCGGTCCACTGTCCTTCAGACCTTGTTGGGGGCTGGACTATATTATTTTTTTTGGGGGGAATGAACAAATTCCTGTGCCCCACAATAACCCAGAGATGGATTTTAAATAAAAGGACACATTCTATTCATGTAAAAACATGTTGATTCCCAGACCGTCCACAGGCCAGATTGAGAAGGCGATTGGGCCGCATCCGGCCCCTGGGCCTTAGTTTGCCTACTCATGCTTTAAATGAAGTTCATTTTCAAAAAAAGAGAGAATTGTTTTCTTTCTGCCTCTCCCTAAATGCATATTGTTAACTAGAAACAAAAACTACTATTTAATAATATAATAGTAAGGGGGGGAAGATAATGCATGTTATTAACTAACTAATGCTACAGTTAGAACTGGATATGGAACAACTGATTGGTTCAAAATTGGGAAAGGAGTACGACAAGGCTGTATATTGTCTCCCTGGTTATTTAACTTATATGCAGAATTCATCATGTGAAAGGCTGGGCTGGATGAATCCCTAGCCGGAATTAAGATTGCTGGAAGAAATATCAACAACCTCAGATATGCAGATGACACAACCTTGATGGCAGAAAGTGAGGAGGAATTAAAGAACCTTTTATTGAGGGTAAAAGAGGAGAGCGCAAAATATGGTCTGAAGCTCAACATCTGAAAAACGAAGATCATGGCCACTGGTCCCATCACCTCCTGGCAAATAGAAGGGGAAGAAATGGAGGCAGTGAGAGATTTTACTTTCTTGGGCTCCATGATCACTGCAGATGGTGACAGCAGCCACGAAATTAAGAGACGCCTGCTTCTTGGGAGAAAAGCAATGACAAACCTAGACAGCATCTTAAAAAGTAGAGACATCACCTTGCCAACAAAGGTCCATATAGTAAAAGCTATGGTTTTCCCAGCAGTGATGTATGGAAGTGAGAGCTGGACCATAAAGAAGGCTGATCGTCGAAGAATTGATGCTTTTGAATTATAGTGCTGGAGGAGACTCTTGAGAGTCCCATGGACTGCAAGAAGATCAAACCTCTCAATTCTTAAGGAAATCAGCCCTTAGTGCTCACTGGAAGGACAGATCCTGAAGCTGAGGCTCCAAGACTTTGGCCACCTCATGAGAAGAGAAGACTCCCTGGAAAAGACCCTGATGTTGGGAAAGATGGAGGGCCCAAGGAGAAGGGGACTACAGAGGACGAGATGGTTGGATAGTGTTTTCGAGGTTACCAGCATGAGTTTGACCAAACTGCGGGAGGCAGTGGAAGACAGGAGGGCCTGGCGTGCTCTGGTCCATGGGGTCACGAAGAGTCGGACACGACTAAACGACTAAACAACAACAACAACAAATGCATTTTGACCTGTCATGTTTTTGAACATAGTCACATTTATTTAAGATCAATGTATACCAATGTCGGGGATTGGGCACAGGTGGAATGGTGGAGACTGCCTCCTCATCCTGACCCTTCCAGGGAGGAGGAAGAGGAAGACAGTATAGATTTACAACAGGGGTTCAAGGCAGGTCGCAGCTCAGAGGCAGATGAGGGGGAAAGTTGGGAATCATGGGAGAGCCAGAGCAAGAGCTGGCTGACATGTTGTCATTAGAAAGCATCCCAGACCCTCCATCTCCCAGAACCCGACGAGCCTTGAAAGTAGGAGAGCAAAGAGCTGAAAGACAGAGAGCTTAGCAGCATCCATAGAGGAGATGATGAGAATGATGAATGAGGAAGTGGGAGAGAAGGGGGTGGAGATTCACTCGGGACAATGCCATTATTCAAGAGGCTGGGTTCTATAGCTTCTCTCTGTGAAGAATGAAATAAAAAAATGATGGTAAGAGCCAGTGTGGTATAGTGGTTAAGAGCGGTAGACTCGTAATCTGGTGAACTGGGTTCACGTCTCTGCTCCTCCACATGCAGCTGCTGGATGACCTTCGGCTAGTCCACTTCTTGGAAGTCTCTCAGCCCCACTCACCTCACAGAGTGTTTGTTGTGGGGGAGGAAGGAAAAGGCGAATGTTAGCCACTTTGAGACTCCTTCGGGTAGTGATAAAGAGGGATATCAAATCCAAACTCTTCTTCTTTTCCTTGTCTTTATACTTTCCTGGGCAACCAGCTGGGAGCCACTGACAGGATCCTGACAACTCCCCTCCACACACACACACACAGAGAGAGAGAGACTGTGTCCAGGGCCCTGCAGACCATAAATCTACCACTATGTTTTTACCTATAATCTCACCCTGCTTCTTTCCATTTCCCTAGTAACATATGAACTGTGTTTTTTTTTTAAAAAAAAAAAATTAAACACACATTTTATACCAAGATGCATATTTAAACCAGCTTTTTCATATGTCTAAGCTGTCAAGTACTGTGTCACAACATTTGGAGATATAGGAAATAAGATGGATAGCTAACTGAAGTGGAACAGTAGAAGATTCGGGACAGACGAAAAGAAGAATAGCTTCATATAACACATAGAAAGACTACAGAATTTGCTTCCATAACAAGCGGTGATTGCCATTGACCCAAACATTAATAAAGGGGGATTGGACATAAGAACATAAGAAGAGCCTGCTGGATGAAGCCCAGGTCCATCTGGGGCATCATCCTGTTCTCACAGTGGCCAAAAAGATACTTATGGGAAGCCCACAGCAGGACACAAGAACAGCAACACCCAGTACAATCACGTGTAGCCACTTTATCCTCCAAGAATTTGCTTAATCCTCTTTTGAATGTTGTCAGATTTGGTGGCCATCACACTCCCACTTGCGGGAGTAAATCCCATAATTTAACTATGTGTTGTTTGAAGAAGGGCTTTGTCTTGTTTGTCCTGAATCTTCCAAACTCCAGCTTCATTCATCTCAGCTTTCTAGAGTTATGATAGAAGGAGGGAAACCTTTCCTTGTCTGTTTTTCTCTCCAAAGCATGCATTCACAGAGGACAAGGTGATTCAATTGAGGTTAAGATTTTCTCTATATGTATTCCTGCACAGAGAATGCTATATGTCTGGAATTTAAAAGATGTATTCCTAAAATAATATACTATATATTGACCCCCCCCTCCTGTTTGGAGTTCACAATGCATGACACCTGAAATGGGTCATACATAGCCCACATTTTTGAATAATGCAGTATTTGTTCTTCTTCACTTACTTATGGGATCCAAGATCTCTCACAGTTTAAAAGAGTTTGGAAAGTGACCTGCCAAAAGCAGTTGGATGGGATCCCTCTTCCCAGTAGAGCAGGTATCTTCAACCTTTTCAGATCCAGGACCCACTTTTAACCCAACCATGCATTTGGGATCCATTTTTTTAAAAACCTTTCACCATGTAGTGGTACCTCAGGTTACATATGCTTCAGGTTACATACGCTTCAGGTTACAGATTCCGCTAACCCAGAAATAGTACCTCGGGTTAAGAACTTTGCTTCAGGATGAGAACAGAAATCGTGCAGCAGCGACGTGGCAGCAGCGGTAGGCCCCATTAGCTAAAGTGGTGCTTCAGACTAAGAACAGTTTCAGGTTAAGAACGGACCTCCGGAACTAATTAAGTACTTAACCTGAGGTACCACTGTATTTGCATGGTGGCAGTGCTCCTGTTGCAAGTCACCTTGGTTCAGTCTGTGATCACTCATGGATCCATACCCACCAGTTGAAGACCAGTGCTCTAAAGTACATGCTTTGCTCCATCCTCAGTGACTGAGAGTAGGATTGATAAAATTAATTGTCTAAACCCTGGAGAGCCACTGAGCTAGATGGGCCTATGTTCTGAGTCAGCACAGAGCAGCTGTGTTCTATGTTCTGATTCTTTGCAAGGATGCATGAACTGTGCATGTGCTGGCTTTGTATAAGGAGTGGAAGAAACACAGAGAAGTAGTTGATCACAGGAGAATAGAACTGAGGAAACAGTCCATCCTCCATCCTCTCCAATATTCCAGTCCCTAATAAAAATTCATATTCTGAAGATAACCACCTCTCTAGAGAAAGCTTTTCTTGGCAACACCTTGCCACTTGTTATGTTGGAACATAATCACCTTATGATTGCCGCGGCACAGTCTTGATTGCTTAATAATACGTTTCCTGTATTGGACAGAGTAAAGGAATAAAGAGGATAAATAAAGATCTTTCTGGGTTGATTGTTTCCCATCTAATGGGAAATGAAGCTGTAGTAGAGCAAATAAAGGGGGGAGACGACCCTATTTTTGGTTTCATTGCCTATCTCTGCAAGGAACAGACCAATGTATATCAGTGAAGGTGTTGATGCTGCTCAAATATCCAAAGGCTCTTTCAAGCCATGGGGAATCAAAAGGGGAGAAATGTGCATTTTCTAATTTGGATCATGACAACTTACTACACCATGTAGTTGACCCTGAAAAAGCTTCGTTTCTGTTCTGTGAACTGCCCTGAGACCTCCGGGTATAGGGTGGGGTATAAATTCAATCAATAATAATAATAATTTCTTTTTGCTAGCACAATCTCAGAAAGTGGTGGTCAGCAAAGACTGCTTGCCTCCCATGCAAGATTTGGTGTTCCGCAAAGGTCTGTTTTGCCAGACGTGTTGTTAACCATTTGAGTTTCATAGATATGTTAATGATGCACAATTCTACTTACATATTTTTTCTCGTGGAAGCAGTGGTCTCAGTTAGTATCCAGGCACTTTAAACACTTGCAGCTTGCTACAGTTTGTCAAGTGTGGTTAGAGTTGTTGTTGTTGTTGTTGTTGTTATTGTTTAGTCGTTTAGTCGTGTCCGACTCTTCGTGACCCCCTGGACCAGAGCACGCCAGGCCCTCCTGTCTTCCACTGCCTCCCGCAGTTTGGTCAAACTCATGCTGGTCGCTTTGAGAACACTGTCCCACCATCTCGTCCTCTGTCGTCCCCTTCTCCTTGTGCCCTCCATCTTTCCCAACATCAGGGTCTTTTCCAAGGAGTCTTCTCTTCTCATGAGGTGGCCAAAGTATTGGAGTCTCAGCTTCACGATCTGTCCTTCCAGTGAGCACTCAGGGCTGATTTCTTTCAGAATGGATAGGTTTGATCTTCTTGCAGTCCATGGGACTCTCAAGAGTCTCCTCCAGCATCATAATTCAAAAGCATCAATTCTTCGGCGATCAGCCTTCTTTATGGTCCAGCTTTCGCTTCCATACATCACTACTGGGAAAAGTTGTTAGAAGGTCTCACAATTCCCAGGGTTCTATGGGAACAGGGATTAGCAGTTAAACCACTCTGAGAACTGTAACTGTGGGAACCATAGCCATCTCCTAACAACTCTCAGCAGCTTTAGTAAACGAGAGCTTCTGAAATTCTTACGGGGAAGCCATGACTGTTTAAAGTGGTATCATAGTGCATTAAATGTATACCGTGCATTTGAGCTCTGTAAGCTGATCATGAACCAAGATAAGATGGAAGGAGGCAGACAGGAGTTACTTCTTATCGGTAGTTTGAGTTGCATGTTCAAAGCAAGCCCACAGCCCAAGATTCAGCACTACTGGCGGGGGAACAGCAGCATAGGAGATTGAGTGTATGTCCAATTTCTCAAACTGTATCAAATTCAAAATGGGAAGGTGGGTAATTTGATCAAATTTATCAGATGGTGCTATAAGATATTCAGAGCAGAGGGAGAGGTGACATGACTGAGGCAAGGCGACATTTTGACCTGCTATGCCTTCCTTCTTCAGAGGTAAAAATAGCTTAATTTGCCCCAAAAAGAAGTCTCGCTCAAATTTTTAACAGCCTCAAGAGGGCTAAGAGCTGCAGATTCAGAGGATCATGAATTAGCACTCTGGGGGATTGGTTTTCACCTCCATCTCACATCCTTAGAGAATACTTCCTGGTGCCATTATATAAGCAGGCCATACTGGGAGAGTGCAGAGAGCACTCCATCCAAAACAACAACAAAAATAGTGAGCCCCAGAAAGACATCATTGTTCGCTTTAACTTCTTCATAATTAAAAAAATCACCTTTTTTCAAGAGTTCAGAACATCAGAAAAAAATCTATGTGGGACACGGGTGGCGATGTGGGTTAAACCACAGAGCCTAGGACTTGCCTATCAGAAGGTCGGCGGTTCGAATCCCCGTGATGGGGTGAGCTCCCATTGCTCGGTCCCTGCTCCTACCAAACTAGCAGTTCGAAAGCACATCAAAGTGCCAGTAGATAAACAGTTACTGCTCTGGTGGGAAGGTAAACAGTGTTTCCGTGCGCTGCTCTGGCTCGCCAGAAGCGGCTTAGTCATGCTGGCCACAGGACCCGGAAGCTGTACGCCGGCTCCCTTGGCCAGTAAAGCGAGATGAGCGCCGCAACCCCAGAGTTGGCCACGACTGGACCTAATGGTCAGGGGTCCCTTCACCTTTAATAGCTCTATGCAGCAACACCGCAAGATAGGTGGGAACTTAAAATTTATACCACAGCACTCCATGCATAAGGTACCCATTCAAACTTCTAATAACTTATGAAGGAGCAACTAAAGTTGCCTCCACACAACTGGAAGCTAATTTTTTTAAAAAAATCAACTGGAAGTGCAACCAAATGAAGACAAACAACTGAGAGAAGTAGGCAATGGAGAGGAAGACACAGAATTTGAAGGAGACTGGTACCATTTCTGAGTGCATTGTTAATATAGCCTGAATAAACAATGCAACCTGCATCTTTCTTGCATGGGAAAAACAGCAGCATTGAAGGTGAATATCCTTCGCAAAATCTTATTTGAATTTAATAATGTATTTATTGTGAAGGCCTGGCAGAAAATATTACTTATCATTTTCTGACAAAAACAACGAAGACTTTCACAAGTGACATTGCAGAAACCTTATAATTAGCGGAAGGCTGAATTTCCTCAGTGTTTTGACTGATTATTATGCCACCTGCTAGAAATCTTTTATTCTTCTTCTTCTTAGAGATAATGGTTCATTGCAGTAAACTATGGGTTTGAATACTGTAGCAAAAATCCTTCCCAGTTCCTCCTGTTTCTATATAGAAGATTATTTAAATCTTGTTCAAACCTACATATAATCTTTTCTTACTTGCAACATTATCTGCCTGAGATAAAATTTTAAAAAATGATTGAGTCCTGAAATGTCATTGTTAACTTCCTTTATATTTAATGAAGGCTTTGCTCTGTCGGGAAATGAATACAGCTGGATTATCCATGGGTTAGTTAGATCCATGCATGTAACTCTGAGAAAAAGCTGTGTGGACTAGAGATGGAGTATCGGTGGCCCTTGCTGAACTCCAGCTCCCATCATCCCTTGCCAGAATGGTCAAGGGCCAATCGTAGTCCGACAACATCCAGAGAGCCACTGGTTAGTCATCCCTCCTATAGAATTCTTGTTTGGCTTTCCACATATGCTCACAGCATATAGAACTAAGATAGATAGATATTGATAGTTTTATCCAGCTATGGGAGCAATCCTATACACAAGAAGCTGGCGTGAAGCAAGCTGCTATAGGTTTAGCTAGTATAAGGTTATTGCCACATCCAAATTCTATTCAGGAGCAAGGCTGAACCATTCTGTAGACCTGAAGTAGTGTCTCTACCCCCATCATTCAATGAGGTCCAGTTTTGAGGGCCTCTTGGTTGTTCCCTCACTGTGAGAAATGAGGTGATAGGGAACCAGGCAGAGGACCTTCTTGGTAGTGGCACCGACCCTGTGGAATGCCCTCCTGTCAGATGTCAAGGAAATAAATTACCTGACTTTTAGAAGACACCTTAAGGCAGCCCTGTGCAGGGAAGTTTTTAATGTTTGAAGTTTTACTGTGCTTAATGTTTTTAATTTGTTGGAAGCCGCCCACAGTCACTGGCAGAGGAAGGGGGAGGGGGGAGGGGGGAGCGCATCGCCCCCAGCACCACGATCCCGGTGGGGTGCCATGACGGCCGCTCCCCCCCCCCGTGCTGGGAGCCACACCCCTGCAGGTGGCGCGCCATGTTCTGTTGAGCGTCCGTTTCAGCTGCAAACAGCAGGACTGTTGTGTGTCCAGCCCGCTTCCACTGTGAGAACCTGCTCCTCCCGGCTACAGCAGAGAAACTTGCACAGTGTGTACCTGTGTGGAAGAATCTCAGACATGCAGTAAAACTCATGTGCAGCAGCTTCCTATTCTACGAAGCTTTTATTGTACAGCAGCAAAACAAATAAACATCAGCCAGGAGAGAGCTATGGCATGATGCTTCTCCTATCACGGCCAAAACAGAAAGTAAACTGCTCACATAACAAAGATGCGAACACACCCCCAGTGACAGGACGTCATTTCCCAAGGTGTTAACCCTGTAAACTCTGGGTATCCTCACACGCCACACCCGCGGGACGTGTGCCAGCCACGCCCCGGCTTGCTCTCCGCCCCTGGTGCTGGAGCATGAAGATCTGCCACTGCCCAGAGTGGCTAGGGAAACCCAGTCAGATGGACAACACATCACTTGGGAAGACAGGCAAACTAATACCAATGTACTGGAAGTAGCAAAGATCACCATTGTCAAAGCAATGATTCTTCAACATCAGCTTAGTTGAACTGGTCATGTTGTGTGGATGCCTGATTATCGTCTTTCAAAGTGACTACGCTATTCTGAACTTAAAAATGGAAAGCCTAATGCTGGTGGTCAACAAAAGAGTTTCAGAGGCTCTCTCAAGGCAAATATTAAAACACTGACAACTGGGGAACACTGGCCTGTGAGCACTCCAGTTGGAGAACAGCCTTTGCCAAAGGTGTCATGGATTTTGAAGACGCTCGAACTTCACTATGAAAGGGAGAAATGCACTAAGAGGAAGGCACGCTTGGCAAACCCTCACCATGATCAACTCCCACCCAGAAAACTATGTCCCCACTGTGGAAGGATGTGTGGATCCAGAATTGGCCTCCACAGTCACTTACGTTCTCGCTTTTAAAACCGTGTTCAGGGAAGACAATCTTCCTCGGCTATGAGTGATCGCCAAAGAAGAAGAAGAAGAAGACATAAATAAACAAATAAATGGTGATGGTAATGATTGCAAGGATGTCAGGGGGAAAGCAAGCCTCTAAAACTGATTCTGACTTACAGTACCCATTTTTTCCAGGTCACATGACTGAGTTGAACAGAGATAGGATTCAGTTTAAGGACCCCTCTGTGACGTTAACATATGAGAGAATGCTGGAGGTGAAATAGTTAAACAGGTTGCCCAGTCACGACCCAGGGGGGTGGAGTCAGTGGGACTATAAAACCAGCTCTGGGAGGAGCAAAGGGGGGAGTTTGTTGAGGAGTTCATTGGGAGTTGGGTGTTTGATTGGAGTGGGCGTGAATTGGGATAGAGTTTGTGGGTAGGTTGAGTTAGTGTAGCGAAATAGGCTGAGTCAGGAACAGTTAGGCAGGCAGACAAGAAAATATCGGAGAGGTGGTTTAGTGAGTGAGAGCAGGTAGCGGAAGTTATAGGTCTGGATAGGCACCCCATGATTGTAATTGACCGATACCGTTTATGAAACCACACGCTTGTTAAACTGCAATAAATAAACAAAAGTTTATGTTTCAATTTAACCCTGACTGGACTCAGTATTGCCCAGGTAGGACCTGGGTGGTGGCAGCGAGAAATAAAGTGGTGGCACAGGGATCAATAGACGGTGAAACGTCCGGGGACCCTGTGTGATCGCCACACCCTCTACCAAGGGAAGGATTTAGGGGAGTGTGACTCAACCAGTCACACTGGGTGCAGAGCCTTGGGGGTTCTACCACAACTATGATTTACAATGGAAGACAAGAGGCAGAGGGGTGCTGGATTTTGGTGTCGCACATGGTGCCACTGAAATTTGAGACCCTCGCCAGTCCCAGTCCCACTGTGCCTTTTGGGGGACGTGTACTGGCTTGGTTCAGCCAGCTTTGGCTGAGCAAGTCATGAGTTAAATCTTGGGCTGAGCCTGGGATCTGCTCAGCCAGAGATCTGCTGCCTCCTAACCTTCTCATGCTAGCAGATCTTGTCATACAATTGCTCCCGGCATCGTATTCAGTGCGGACCCATTGAAAACAACGGACATTATTTGTGAGAAAGGAAGATACGTACAGGGAGCTGCCAGAGAGAAGATGCAGGAGCATGTATGAGTCCAAGGAAGAGGAAGCTATCCCAGGTAGAGAGGTGGGAAGATTCAACTCTCTGTATGTGTGAAGATTAAGATAAAATGGTGGCTGAGGGCTGCACTGATATATTTATAATTTTGTGTTTTATGAGGGGTATTATTATTATATATATAGTTTGAATTTTATGGTATATCAGGTTGAAAACCTTTAATAAAATTGATTAGAAAAGAAAGAAACCAATGGACACGACTCATTCAAATCCATTGATTTCAGGGGGTCTTCTCTGAGTATGCCTTAGCTGGGCATAACCCAAATATATCTAACAAATGGATAAGTAAGAAAGAAAATGTGTTCTTAATTCCATATATATCAGCAGTATAAGCTTTCAGAGAAGGGTGGGCATGCCTGGGAGAACTCATTACATGAGGACTGAACGTTAAAAAAATAAGTCTTTAAGATGCTTGTTTTGATAGGCATCATATTGGCCCAAGACGTGGATTTGCCTCTGTTTCTTTAAAGACACTCATTTGTATGTAAATTGCAGGTACAGACATCTCTCAGCCTTCCTCTTTCATTTGTTTGTAATGGCGCCAAGTAGCTTTCTGCATCCAGCTATCAGTGAAAATGTTCAAAAGGTCAAGGGCATTAGTAGCGAGCTGAATATACCCAGTAATTTCACAGGAACAATGTCAACAATATCCTTTCAAATACATCTGTTTGGTGCGAAGACCTCATTACAAAATGTGCTGCGCTGAGCAGAATGCATAATGGGGGAGAGAGGCAAGGAATTTGTGGCTGAGCTCTCTTGTCAGACCTCAAATCCACTCAAACTAGTGTTGAGACAAACGCTAACCAGCAGGGCATAATAGACGTGCTGATAGGCTTGTGGCGCTGCCGTCTTCTATTGAATAACAATCATCACCACAAATCTAAATCTGCCCTGCCTAACATCATCGCCACGTCCACGCACTGAGGCCCTGACAGTCTGCTTGCGCATGAAAACAGTGCAATTTCTGAGCATGTGCTTAGAGGCTTTCCTCTTCCACTTTAGTTCCAGATCAAGCCAGATCACTTTAGTTCCAGATCAAGCCAGATCACTTTAGTTCCAGATCAAGCCAGATCAGGTCCACCAGGTGTCTATGGGATGTCACATAGAGGAGGGAGAAAGGTTGTTTTCTGCTGCTCCAGAGAAGCGGACACGGAGCAATGGATCCAAACTACAAGAAAGAAGATTCCACCTAAACATTAGGAAGAACTTCCTGACAGTAAGAGCTGTTCGACAGTGGAATTTGCTGCCAAGGAGTGTGGTGGAGTCTCCTTCTTTGGAGGTCTTTAAGCAGAGGCTTGACAACCATATGTCAGGAGTGCTCTGATGGTGTTTCCTGCTTGGCAGGGGGTTGGACTCGATGGCCCTTGTGGTCTCTTCCAACTCTATGATTCTATGATTCTATGATTCTATGATGGGATGTCCGCAAGTCTGACCTGAGTGAAACAGCACTCTTCCCACTTGTGATTTCCAGCAACTGGTATCCAGAAGCTGGCAGTGGACGTAGAACATGGGCACCATGTCTAGTAGCCATTGATAACCTTATGGTAGCCATTAATGTCTCTAATTCTGCAAGGCCATCCAACCACCCCAGGTCTTTTGATCTGACCTGTGAGACCTTTCTGGGTCAACCATGCCCATCCTGACATTAGGTAATGTCATCCATAGGATATTGAAAACCATTCCTAGCCACCTGACACCATCTTATATCAACTGTGGGATGTCTAAAGGCATGTTCATTCTTCTGATATCTTACAGCAACCATAGGGTGTTTAGAATTATTCCTATGCAAACCCACAGGTTGAACAGGTTTACATTGCTCTTTCTTTCAAAGCTGGCTGAACTGAGGCTGATGTAAGCTTCAAAAAAGGAGCGGATCCTAAGCACATTCAGATCAGTCACTTGACCAGGGGCAGATCTACTGTGAAACAACTTCTTCTTCTTCTCGTCCTCCTCATTGAATTTATATACTGTCCTATACCCGGGGGTCGCTGGGCAGTTTACAGAATAAAGTCAAGATATAAAACCACAAAATACATAATAAAAATAAAAACAACAACCTAATAGCCCCCCCCCCCCCCAAGAAAACATTTTAAAAGGGCCCAGCATGTAAATCAGATCAACCGAAGGCCTGGTTAAAAATGAATGTTTTGCCTGATGCCTAAAGGTGCATAATGAAGGCACCAGGTGAACTTCACTGGGGAGAGCATTCCACAGACGGGGAGCCACTGCAGAGAAGGCCCTGCTCTTGTGTTGCCGCCCTACGGACCTCTCAAGGAGGAGGCACACAAAGGAGGGCCTCAGAAGATGATCTCAGGGTCTGGGTAGGTTCATATGGAGAGAGGAGGTCCTTGAGGTATTGCGGTCCTGAGCCGTTTAAGGCTTTATAGGTCAATACCAGCACTTTGAATTGGGCCTGGAAACTAATTGGTAGCCAGTGCAGTTGGACCAGGATCGGTGTACTACTACTACTACTACTACTACTACTATACTGCCCTATACCCACAGGTCTCAGGGCAGTTTCACAAAGCAGCTTAAATTTCTGGGCCCCAAATCCCCAAAGAGCCCCAGAAGCGACTCTAGTCCACATTGCTTTCAAAAAATGATTTAAAAAGTGTATCCTGCATGTATATAACATATCCCTAATTTTCCCTAATTTTTACACACACGCACAAATGCACCTACTCAGAATCACAGATTAGTTAGAAGGGACCACAAGGATCATTTAGTCCAGCCTTCCTGCAACACAGGAATATTTTGCCCCATGTGGGGCTCAAACCCATGATCCGGAGATTAAGAGTCTCATGCTCTACCAAGTGGGCTATAACTCAAAAATTAGAAGGCATTGGGAATTTTTATTTACACCGTGACATGTGAGTTAATCCAGTACAGCAATTTAAATCAAAATCTGACATGTTGCATCTATTTTAATTTTTTTTTTAAATGTGGTGATCTTTGTGGAACTAATATCCTGAAGGAGGTAACAGTGGTTCCACAGATCTCATGAACACATAACAGTTCAAACTTCAGGGCACCCAAAAAGCAGGTCCGCACATGACCGGACAACCTGGCATTTAACCCTCTTTTAAAGTCTTGTTTTCTTACTGCCAGCATTAGGAAGGGCTGCCACTGCTGAACCAGGTTTGGATCTGGTGTAACTTTATAGCTGCTTAATTTGCAATAGCTTGCTTCACACTAGCTTCTTGCACATAGAATTGCTCCACAATACCTTTGGTCCCAGGGACGCGGGTGGTGCTGTGGGTTAAACCACAGAGCCTAGGACTTGCCAATCAGAAGGTCAGCAGTTCGAATCCCCGCAACGGGGTGAGCTCCTGTTGCTCGGTCCCTGCTCCTACCAACCTAGTAGTTTGAAAGCACATCAAAGTGCAAGTAGATAAATAGGTACCACTCCGGTGGGAAGGTAAATGGCGTTTCCGTGAGCTGCTCTGGTTTGCCAGAAACGGCTTAGTCATGCTGGCCACATGACCCGGAAGCTGTACGCCAGCTCCCTCGGCCAATAAAGCGAGATGAGCAACCCCAGAGTCAGCCACGACTGGACCTAATGGTCAGGGGTCCCTTTACCTTTGGTTCCCCCCCCCCAATGCACTAAGGTGGAATTTAGACACACACACACACACACACACACACACACACACTGTGAAACTGAATTTTTTTAAAAAAGATGTTTTGAAAAATATATTGAATTTGCCATAGCTCACCATTGCCATCTGGTGTCCCTTTTGTATAATGCACATTAAAGTAAAGGTAAAGGTACCCCTGCCCGTACGGGCCAGTCTTAACAGACTCTAGGGTTGTGCGCTCATCTCACTCTAGAGGCCGGGAGCCAGTGCTGTCCGCAGACACTTCCGGGTCACGTGGCCAGCGTGACAAGCTGCATCTGGCGAGCCAGCACAGCACACGGAAACGCCGTTTACCTTCCCGCTATAAAGTGGTACCTATTTATTTACTTGAACTTAAGGGTGCTTTCGAACTGCTAGGTGGGCAGGAGCTGGGACCGAATGATGGGAACTCACCCCGCCGCGGGGATTCGAACCGCCGACCATGCGATCAGCAAGTCCTAGGCACTGAGGTTTTACCCACAGCGCCACCTGCATCCCACATTACATGCACATTGCATGCACATTACAACACACTTAAAACCTTTTAATCTGCAGCTGTATAGCTGAGTCCTAAGACAGTGAGACATGTTGTTTTTTTCTGGATTTCTTCCCCAAGCATGCCATATCACTTTTGGAGAAAGCAGGGATATTGGTAAGATCAAGGGTCCACATTCCTTTCATCAGCATCTTCACCTCTGTGCAGCACATCCCTGTTGCAGCTTGCTTGTTCACTGGAGCTTATTTAAACCACACGGTGGATTTGCTAGAGGACAAACAACATTCGTTGCTGGAGGGGTTTCCTTTGTCACAGTTACCTAATGAGATCAGTTGCTTCAAATGTGAAGCTACTGTATACCTGGAGCATAGGTAACTGCCACGAAGTAGCGTGGGGAAGAATGACTTCCTGAATGTCACCAAGGGAGGAGACAAAGGGTCACCTCATTGCCAACTGTTTCTGCTTTTGAGACAGTTCACTGAAGCTGCCATTGCTGGAAGGGACAGAAAGTTCATAAGGAGGACAGATAACTTGAACATGCAACCTAGCTCAGTGGGACTGAAACGGTTGCATGTGGAATTTAATCTGTGCGGATTCCGAAGATGAATGAAACCGTTCTGCACCTCTAAAACAAGCAAATGGATTGCAACTTAGTTATTCGACAGCTTTTGTGCTTCCAAAACATTTAACGCATCTTCTTTACTTATTTATAAAAGCATCTCTATACCGCCACAATGCTAAAATGTAGTATCAATGAAAATACAGATACATTAAGGTAACTGGCCATCAAAAATTTAAAAAGCTACAAAGGCCTGTCGGCATAATATAGATAGTCAGTTTTCAGTTGAAAACAATGCATCCATGAAAATGAAAATTTTGAAGGAAAAACATTTTTAGAAATGTGCATTTTGATGCAGAACATGTTTTGGAATTAATGTGAATTTTTGCATGTTTTAAAAAAATTGCACATTACTATAATAACATATTATATTACTAGACCATAAAGTCTGATCACCAAAGAATTGATGTTTTTGATTTATGGTGCTGGAGGAGACTCTTGACTGCAAGAAGATCAAACCTATCCATTCTTAAGGAAATCAGCCCTGAGTGCTCACTGCAAGGACAGATCCTGAAGCTGAGACTCCAATACTTTGGCCACCTCATGAGAAGAGAAGACTCCCTGGAAAAGACCCTGATGTTGGGAAAGATTGAGGGCACAAGGAGAAGGGGACGACAGAGGACAAGATGGTTTGACAGTGTTCTCGAAGCTACCAGCATGAGTTTGACCAAACTGCGGGAGGCAGTGGAAGACAGGAGTGCCTGGCGTGCTCTGGTCCATGGGGTCATGAAGAGTCGGACACGACTAAACAACTAAACAACAACAACAACAACAACAACAACAACAACAACAACATATACTGAACCATTGGTCCATCTCACTCAGTACTGTTGACACTTCCAGGTAGACTCTCTTTGGGGTTTCAGGTAGGATTCACTCCTGGGGACCTGAAGATGCCAGGGATCAAATCTGGAACCTTTTGCATGCAGAACAGACACCTGCTTTGCCACCAAACTATAACCCTTCTCCATGCTAACAGGAAATAACATAGAAACAGATGTAAAAGTGACATAGACTGGGAACAGATGGCGCGATATATACCAGGCTGAGCTGAGTATGGGGAGTTACACTAGGGTAGCCTGGCTGCACGATGAACCTCCGAGCACAGCCAAAAATTTGTTGCATCCAACCTTCCCATCCTGGTGGATCTTGCTATAGCATTGCTCCCTTAGGCTGGTTCACATGGAAATCTGCTGCACTCCACAGCCCTCCTCCATCTAGAGCTGCAATGTTCTGTGGTTTGCAACCTAGTGACAGCATAGGTTGAGATTTGAGCCAGTTTTCAAATGCTGAGACACCAAATCTTTGAAGTGCCCTAACAAATGAAGCTTGCAATTATTCTGAATGGTCCTGATAATCATCTCTCTCTCTCTCTCTCTCTCTCTCTCTCTCTCTCTCTCTCACACACACACACACACACACAAAATTTTAGAAGACTTGGTGCCGGCACAAACACTTGCCTGGTTTACTCCTTGCCCATCCACAATGCCGGCATTGTAAAGTCATTTGGGTAGGTTATTAACTGTGCTGCCCCATGGCATGGCCTCCAAATTACTGTATGCAATTGCAAAAGGAGACACTTTTATTTCTGCAACATAAATAGGCGAACAGGCCTAATAAAAACAGATGAATTGCAGGGCAGAGCAAATTGGACTGCTGTAGTGGATTTCTGCACTGAGCACCATGAAATAGCGGCACATGTGATTAGGTTTACTACTTTGGAGATAGTTGCTTTTAATCGGGTCATTCGTACCAAACTACCAATCGGTCTTTCTTAAGCAGCGCTTTTCATCTACATTTTTCTCCTTGAACGTGGCAAATAGTTTCGCTGACACCTGGGTGTTCTCCCCCCCCCCCAAACCAGGGCATTTGAGCTCTTAATTTAGGGCTGCACTAAATGTTGATCAATTGAATTTTTTCAGGGGGAGGGGATGCAAATAGAACCACCCAAATAGAATCCAACCACCCCTCAAGCCCACATGCTTGCATGAGATGTCCCAGAATCACATAATTGTAGAGTTGGAAGGAACCACAAGAATTATCTAGTCCACACACACACCCCGTAGTGCAGGAACCTCTTTGTGCAACGTGGGACTCCAACCCACAACCCTGAGATTAAAAGTCTCATGCTGTACCTACTGAGCCATCCCTCTGTTCTGCTCCTTTGGTGCTTAGAATCATAGAATTATAGAGTTGCAAGGGACCCTGAGGGTCATCTAGTTCAACCTCCTGCAATTCAGGAATCACAGCTGAAGTATCCCTGACAGATTTATTGTCATTGTCATACAGAACAACATTGCCATACATTGCCATACAGAACAACGAAACTGAAAAAATCTACATCAGACATTCAGAAACCAACACGCCTGCTATCCCAGCTATCCCAGCCTGGTTAGCCCCCTAAAAACTCTGATACCCCATTATTAAATACAATATACTCCCATAGAGACTACTTTACATTGCGTTTAAAACTAAAATTGCATTTGGACAGAAACTGTTTCTCAGGCGGCTAGTCCTGGTCTTTATAACCCTGTACCTTCTTTCAGAAGGCAGAAGCTGAAAGAGATCATTTCCAGGTGCGCACTATCCTGCGCTATCTCTGCAGCTTTCTTATGGCACCTGGAAGCATAGATTTGATCCAAGGTGGGAAGAGTGCACTCAATTATTCTCTCTGCAGTCTTTACAACCCTGGACAGCATTGTTTTTTCCATGACTGTGCACCTCCCAAACCACACACACAGACCATAAGTTAATACACTCTCAACAGTACAATGGTGAAATGCCATCAACAGGTCCTTTGAGAGATTATTTTTCTGCAGGATTCTCAGAAAATATAACCTCTGCTGTGCTCTCCACATCAGGTCTTTACTGTTTTCTCCCCAGGTTAGGTCATCTCTCAACTTCATTCCCAGAAATTGAAACACCCAGATGTACCTGTTCTACACACAGATGACTATCCAGCCTCTTTAAAAACCTCCAAGGAAGTAGTGCATTCCACTGTCAAACAGGCCCATGCCCAACACTTTATAACTGCACACAGGGAGAAATGCTATGCACAGGAATCTGGCTTCAAGGATGCTGGGGTAATTCACTGTTGAATGTAATGTTTCACCAGAACCAAATCCTGTTCGGATTCAGGGCTGCTGCTGCTGCTCTGTTAAAATCTGAAACAGGTGAAACAAACTTTTAAAAGACTGTTCTGTGCTGGGTTGCCTGGTCACACAACTGAACCTCAAAAACTTGGGATCCAGCCTAAGTCTCCCTCTCTCTGGTCGCACCTCTTCCATGCCCCATGAACACTACTTCCTGATAACTTACACAAGCCTTGACTCAACCAGCTTCTCCCCAGCTGGCTGAGCACCAGCTGAGATGAGCAATTTTGTTGTTGTCATTTAGTCGTGTCTGACTGTTTGTGACCCCATGGACCAGAGCACGCCAGGCACTTCTGTCTTCCACTGCCTCCCGCAGTTTAGTCAAATTCATGCTGGTAGCGCCGAGAACACTATCCAACCATCTTGTCCTCTGTTGTCCCCTTCTCCTTGTGCCCTCCATCTTTCCCAACATCAGGGTCTTTTCCAGGGAGTCTTCTCTTCTCATGAGGTGGCCAAAGTATTGGAGTCTCAGCTTCAGGATCTGTCCTTCCAGTGAGCACTCAGGCTTGATTTCCTTCAGAATGGATAGGTTTGATCTTCTTGCAGTCCATGGGACTCTCAAGAGTCTCCTCCAGCACCATAATTCAAAAGCATCAATTCTTCGGCGATCAGCTTTCTTTATGGTCCAGCTCTCACTTCCATACATCACTACTGGGAAAAACCATAGCTTTAACTACACGGACCTTTGTTGGCAAGGTGATGTCTCTGCTTTTTAAGATGCTGTCTAGGTTTGTCATTGCTTTTCTCCCAAGAAGCAGGCGTCTTTTAATTTTGTGGCTGCTGTCACCAACTGCAGTGATCATGGAGCCCAAGAAAGTAAAATCTCTCACTGCCTCCATTTCTTCCCCTTCTATTTGCCAGGAGGTGATGGGACCAGTGGCCATGATCTTCATTTTTTTGATGTTGAGCTTCAAACCATATTTTGCACTCTCCTCTTTCACCCTCATTAAAAGGTTCTTTAATTCCTCCTCACTTTCTGCCAATGAGCAATTTACACCAGCGTATTTTCAACTTTGCTGGATTTGGGGGCCAGGAATCAGCCCCCTCAGCCAGAGAACTGCTGCATCCAAAGATGTTCATTTTGACTGATCTGGCCATAAGATTGCCTCCATGTTCCTTGAACACACGAATATGGCTTTTTGATTCACAATTGATACTGCTTTCAGCATATCAGGAAGAACTTCAGTTTACAAAACAAATTAATGAAAAGGCGAAAGCAGGGCAGAAACTTCTCCTTGTATAGCTCCGATTTCCAGGAAAACCATTTGACTTTGAAAATGGCTTGTTCCAAAAGACTGAAGTGAACTTCTGTGCTACAAAAAGCCAAATCTCTCTCTCTCACTCAGTATTTTTTTTTTATTTTAAAAAAGGCTTTTAAGAACATGCTGTGTGCTTTTTATGGTTACCGCTCTTAGCAATTCTAGAAATATTTCTATAGCTTAGGTGATGGGAAGAAAAGTCTTTCCAGTGGATTTCACCTTCAGGAGCAAGAGACAATGGAAAGTCAGAGCAGAGGATTCTGGGTAGAGCAGCAAGTTGCTGACAAAGGCCAAGGTTTAAATAAAACATGTTCCGCAGAGTTAAATCAATACTTTATTTGTTAAGGAGAAGTAAAAGTACAAAAAAGCTTGTACGACTAGGCATAAAAAAGTGAGAAATCAATTCTAGTTAATTCAGAATGCTTGAGGAGTCACCTATGCTGTTATGTATGAATAATTCACGAACAGATATTTATTGCCGACATACGTTGTTTGCTTGGGATGGTGCTATGCCCCTCGTTTGACCTGAATCCTGTAAAGAATGATATTCAACTAATTGAAATAACATTTTGCAAGTCAGACAATGCCTTGGGGATATTTCCAGACTAATCTCGGAATGGAATGGGGGAAGAGATGAAATGTCTGATAAGTTTTATATAAATAGTGCTATTTTACAGTGTGTTAACAATGGGATGGAAGGGGGCTTTTCCAGCCGAGCAGTGTTGCCTCTTGGGAACAAATCTCGCTTTGTTTTCCTGCCTGTAATAATGAGCGTCAATTAGGCAGAGCAAATGTTTGCAGGAACTCACAACTCCCTTTCACCACCGCCCTTTGCGTCTTTTGAGTTTGTTTCCCTTCCTTTAACACAAAGATATTTTGCAAGGACTTATTGCACCTGCCTCTGCTCCTAACCTCTGTACTTTGGCTCCTTGCTTTCATATTGACTCCTTAGCTGAATTCTCTGGTTTAAAGGTAAAGGTAAAGGAATCCCTGACAGGTCCAGTCATGGACGACTTGGGGGTTCCGCCCTCATCTCGCTCTATAGGCTGAGGGAGCCACCGTTTGTCCACAGACAGCTTCCAGGACATGTGGCCAGCATGACTTTTTTAAAAAAAATAATTTTATTAACCAGCCAATCAAATCACATCACATCACATAAATTCCGAATTACAAAGCCGAATTTTAAATTTTGTTGAGGGGACCCATATTTCAAGATCCGAAGGGGGATTCTGATCATCTTCTTGCTACTGCATTACTGTCCAAATCAGTCCAAACTACGTTCATAATTCTATCCAGTCTTATCTTGCTGTTTCCACATCTCATCTTGTTCGTATATTTTCTCATTTTTCTTTATGATCTCTTCTGATAATCTCCTTAAGCCGATAAACACCAATAATAATCCTGTGTGAATTTTTCCGTTCGTCCAATCCTCAAATCGAGATGGTTTCCATATATCATCGCCTTCATAGATAATATCACTCTTTCCATCATTAATCACAGAACTGTCGTTCTTAAGTCCCACTGAGGAGTTTCACCAACAATATAAAAACAGCTCTATTTCCCCTCTCAGACTTAAGTCCTCCGACAGAACTTCTCAATATGGCGACAGTACTTTTAATTGTGTCATTCCAAAGCCCTTATACATTCCACGCTCTTCTTAAAACATGCTTTGGTTAGAAAGTTTATCTCCACACAGACGTAAATCCACAGCTTAAGTCCTTCAAACGACATTTCTGACTTGTGGGGGGGGGGATTCTTGTTTAATCACATAGAGGAAAGAAAGGAAAGTTTTCCCCCCTCCCTTTGCCATACCGAGTCTTCCAGTCCCTTTGCCATACCGAGTCTTTGTGTATCTTCATCTGATTGATTCATGTTCCTCCGACTCGTCTTGTTTATCAGAGATCTCTTCGGTTAGCAGTCTTTACTCCTCCTCCTTCCTTGAAATATGTGCATTTGCTTCATCCTAATCATTTCTTTTGAAGTTCTTGCAGCTAGAGGCGCGGATCAGAGGCAGCGTCCAGGAGTGCCGAAATCCACAGGAGGGCATTCTGCCTAGTGCCCCCATCCCCACAAATTCGGGGGTGGTATAGGGCACAGCAGGCAAGGGCAGCCCCCCCACCGCAATCATGGGGGGGTAGGGAGGCTATTTATTCCCATCACAGCCTCCAAATTACCTCGTGTGGGTCGGAGAGATGTTATTGTCAGCCATCTTCTGATGCACCCCTAGTGGCCCCTCCGTGGCCAGCATGACTAAGCCGCTTCTGGCGAACCAGAGCAGTGCATGGAAACACCATTTACCTTCCCAGCGGAGCGGTACCTATTTGTCTACTTGTACTTTGACGTGCTTTCAAGCCGCTAGGTGAGCAGGAGCAGGGACTGAGCAAAGGGAGCTCACCCCGTTGCGGGGATTCGAACCGCCGACCTTCTGATCGGCAAGTCCTAGGCTCTGTGGTTTAGACCACAACTCTGTTTTAGGGTTGCTCAATTCCCCCAGGGAAGCTGGGAGTGCGGAGAGGAGAGCAAGAAAGAAGCACAGTTTGGATGAACCTCTGACTTCTGGAGAAATTGCTAAACTTTGCGTGCAAAGCCTAGAATTTCTAAAGCAGTGTTTCTCAAAACTTGAACTACAACTCCCATAATCCTAGCTAGCAGGACTAGTGGCCAGGGGTCATGGGATTTGTAGTCCAAAACCAGATGGAGAACGAAGTCTGGGAAACCCTGTGTAAACCTGCACTTTTTTTGGAAGGAGGATAAGAACCTAAGAGCCTTGGTGAATCTTTCTTCCCACAGTGGATGGCCAGATGCTTCTCATAAGCACACAGCAGGGCCTGGAGTCCTATTCAGCAACTGGTATTCCACGACATAGAACTGAATTGTAGACATGAAAGGGACCCTGAGGGTCATCTAGTCCAACCCCCCTGCAATGCAGGAATCTCAGCATGCGGTCTCCCATCCAATTGGAAACCATACTGGACCCTGCTTAGTTTTGCAAATGTACTAGAAGTTCTATTCCTCCAAACATGGCAACTGCACACCGTTGCATAGTTGTAGCTGCAACCAGGGGCACCATCTTGCCCTCAGGATTGTTGGTGCCCACCACGATGTCACACAAACTTGCCTGCATGTAGTGTGTGATGTCACACAGCCAGCAGCCAGTGAGGCACCCTTTTCTGTGCTATGGGACTTGGACTTGAACTCAGAGAGCCAGTGTGGTGTAGTGGTTTAAAGTGGTAGACTCGTAATCTGGTGAACCGGGTTCGCGTCCCCGCTCCTCCACATGCAGCTGCTGGGTGACCTTGGGCTAGTCACGCTTCTCTGAAGTCTCTCAGTCCCACTCACCTCACAGAGTGTTTGTTGTGGGGGAGGAAGAGAAAGGAAAATGCTAGCCTCTTTGAGACTCCTTCGGGTAGTGATAAAGTGGGATATCAAATCCAAACTCCTCCTCCTCCTCCTCCTCCTCCTCCTCCTCTTCTTCTTCTTCTTCTTCTTCTTCTTCTTCTTCTTCTTCTTCTTCTTCCTCCTCTTCTTCTTCTCAGAGGCAGGGAGAATCTGCCTCTGTGTCCCAGCCACAGCCCTCGGAAAAGGATGCCTCGCTGGCTGGCTGTGGAGGATGGAGCTGAACTGATTTTCTCCCTGCCATCTTTTTTCATTGACTTTGTGGGTTCCCAGCCCCCAAAATGATATTATTGTGGCTGCCCAAGCACCCACAGCCCCCTGCAATTGGCTCCTATGGCTGCAACTCACCTGGAAGTAGTATGTGGAATGCTTGAGTTTCCAGGTGGGGAAGAAGGAGGAGGAGGAGGAGGACTGTGCATGGCCCTTGCAAGCTTCAGCCCACAAGAGCTGGCTGAAACTTATAGCATACAAACTCTGGGGAAAATGTCTCCCTTCCTCCACTCCCCTCTCTCAGTTAACGTCCAATTCCAGAACTCAGCCCCATAACATCATCAGAGGCTGTCGCTAGCTTTCAGCTTCGGGCCCTGAAATCTCAGTTGGGGAAGAGAAAGTTGCAGCATGTATGCAATGCCCTGTGCCCACGACAGTTTATCTGATTAGCAAATGTGCCTAGAGGCCATGAAAGGTTGGCAACACCTGATCAGTTCAACCCATTAGCCCCATCCAGGCACTAGGGTTTTTTCAATATGAAAAATTGGCAGCCTTGCTCCAACCTTGACACAGCAATTGTGTGTTTCGCCATAAGCGTTACTAGTTATACAACCAGTCTCCATTCTTACCTGACTTCCATTGAAGTTCCTTGGCACTGAAGATCCTTCTCACCTGAAGTTAGGTAGTTACCAGAGTTAAACCCTGATTTTGTGACTCGTTGTTGTTTAGTCGTTTAGTCATGTCCGACTCTTCGTGACCCCATGGACCAGAGCACGCCAGGCACTTCTGTCTTCCACTGCCTCCCGCAGTTTGGTCAAACTCATGCTGGTAGCTTCGCAAACACTATCCAACCATCTCGTCCTCTGTTGTCCCCTTCTCCTTGTGCCCTCCATCTTTCCCAACATCGGGGTCTTTTCCAGGGAGTCTTCTCTTCTCATGAGGTGGCCAAAGTATTGGAGCCTCAGCTTCAGGATCTGTCCTTCCAGTGAGCGCTCAGGGCTGATTTCCTTCAGAATGGAGAGGTTTGATCTTCTTGCAGTCCATGGGACTCTCAAGAGTCTCCTCCAGCACCATAATTCCAAAGCATCAATTCTTCGGCGTCACTGAGTTAGTCACTGAGATCTGCCTGATTTAGGAATGCTTGAGGGAGTGGATTGTATGAACCAGCCAGACCCATTAACTTAACTTTACACCAGACTCTTGTGTAGAGGGCTGCCTTGTGCACATCACAAAGAATCACAGAACCCAAACAGGGTTCTGCTTTGGTCTTCCACAGCAGTCTCTGTATTGTGTACATTAAAAAAAAATCCAAAACCAACCAAGTTGACATAAAAGCCAGTGTGCTGTTGCAAACAATAAAACAAATTATATGTATATAAATCCAAAGTATCACTGGGGCTACAAATAATAATACTTATCTGGCCATTGAGTGGCACTACATAAATATATGTTCAATCAAGTGGGCTCTCAGAGAATACAAGTTGCCTTTTCAAATAGAGCAAGTATCTAAGTTTTAGCCCGCCTACAATGTCCAACACTCCAAACTAATTAAAGGCTTGATAAATGTCCAGCCTTATAGCAGTTGAACCTGAAAGATTAAGTATGTATTTGTGTGTGAGAGAGAAAGTATGTATACTGTATCCAGGGACACGGGTGGTGATGTGGTCTAAAACACTGAGCCTCTTGGGCTTGATGATCAGAAGGTCGGTGGTTCGAATCCCCACCACGGAGTGAGCTCCCATTGCTCTGTTCCAGCTCCTGCCAACCTAGCAGTTTGAAAGCACGCCAGTGCAAGTAGATAAATAGGTACCACTGTGGCGGGAAGGTAAACAGAGTTTCTGTGTGCTCTGGCTTCCATCATGGTGTCCCGTTGCACCAGAAGCAGTTTAGTCATGCTGGCCACATGACCTGGAAAGCTGTCTGTGGCCAAAGCCGGCTCCCTCGGCCTGAAAGCAAGACCTGAAAACAACCCCATAGTTGCCTTTGACTGGACTAAACCATCCTGGTGTCCTTTACCTTTACCTTTACCTTACCTATACTATATCTACCAGTCCAAGGAAGAATCCAATACATGAGTCAAGGGGGGTGAGGTTTACATGCTAATATTCACCAATGTAAAATCCTCTGTACATAAGCCCCCTTGATTATTATCAGATTTTCTATTGACATATTACTGGGGAAAAACAAAACCTGATGTGTGACTTTGGAGGTTCATTCTGAGGTAAGAGGAATGAGAAATTTCAAGGAGGACCTCTCAATAAATTGAGAGGAAAATTTATGGGGCTTCTGCACATCCAAGGCTGCCAATATAAAATCAAAATTAACCTAAATTTGGAGTTTCTTCGTCAATGTAAACAACTAAGTTAAACAACAATGCACTTTAGAGAAGCTATTGCAATTGGAAAAAAAAGTTGGCATTCTATTTCTTTTCTCCCTTTTCTTTTTTTTAAAAAAGGAAGAAGCAATGCATGAGCCCAGTGACCTGTAGCTAAAATTGTAATTACACCAAACAATTTTTATTGAGGCATGCATCATTATCTTCTCGGTTAAATAATTCAGCAGGCCATCTTCCCGACATAATGCATGTAATTTCTCACAATGCTGTGATTCTCCTCGTTCTCTCCACTTTTGGTTTAATGGGAGGTCTGGGCTTAACAGACATACCTCTTTTTGGGAATATTGGTTTTATTTTGCTTTTTATTTTGCCTCCAAATTTAATATGGTAAAATGTGGCATTGTAAAGGCATCAGAATCATTCTTTTCTTGCAACTGCACATTGTCTTGCATGACATTTTATTTCATATGGACCGCGGTGCATTTTTAACAGTGAAAGTTAGGTGGTTTTTGACAGGGTTTTTTTTATCTGATAGATAGATCAATTGCTGGAAGCCATGGTAGCTATGCAATACCTGCATTGTCAGAGGTGATATGCTTCTGAATGCCAGTTGTTGGAAATCAAAGGTGGGAAGACTTCTTGTTGCTGATATTAATATAGTGCAGTTTGAAGTGACTGGAAGCATAAGAACTGTCTCTTTTTGGAATAAATCATTGTCCAGGCCAGTGTAAGTCCCCCAAAAGGGCTATTTGGGAGGGTGAACCAAGGGTGATACTGCCCAGGAGAGACTTACGGTGGATATTAACTCAGTCACATGCCCTAGCAAAATGGGTTGTGTCAGTCAAACAATTTTAAAGGCTCAGTGGACAGTAGCCTCGCTCCTGAATGAGGTCTGGATCGGGTATATTCATACACTGCCTTCATTTACACTGGCTTGCTTTATTCCAGCTTCTTTTGGATAGGATTGCTCCCTAAACCACCTATAAGATGAGCCCCACATATGCAAACTGCTAGATGCATTCATATTTCAGGTTGTTTATCTGCTTCATTTATTTAACAGTTCTATGTGTTTTCAAGAATCTTCTTCGCAGACCCCTCTGGGAGCAGTGGGACTGAACACTGAGATGGATTGATCTATCTAATTAAATCAAGACGAGGTGTGGGGGTTGGTTCAAAGCTGTGCTGGGCAGAGCGAAAAGCAAAGTGGGGTTAAGGGAATTCCTTGAAGAGCTGTCCTCAAAGCTCTGGGTGGAAGACATACTCTTTACCCACTATTAAAGCTCTATTAGAGCCTTCTTCCAAACATTTGGTACCATTTAACGTAGCGGCTGTCCAGCGCTAGCACAAAGAGTTATCTTCAAAGTCAAGGGTAAAGAACAGAGCAATCAATAAGTCACTTTGCAAGGTGTCCCACTGTTGTTTTATCAACAAGGAAGTGAATCAGGAGTAACTATCTATTCCTGACAGGCCTCCCCCGCATTTAGGCCATGTGATGTTCGGCATCGAGCTCCTGTGCGTAAACAAAGTCAATGTTAATTAACATCCAACTGTTTCTGTTTATCTGCTGCCTCGGCTGCAAGCACCCAGGCCTCTGCAGTCTCAATGTGAGACTAGGTCTCCAAAAACGGTGGTTTGCAAACTTTCCACCTTCAGATTGTTCTGCATTGACTCACAAGCCAAAGCACACTTGAACGCAGTGATGGTTTTCTTTCTGGACTGGGGATGCAGGTTTACACTTCCTGAAACAATACGTGAACTGGTACATAGCTGTCTACACCTCATGCTCCCAGAGGGCCTGCTCACCTGTGTAAGAAATGCAGTAGCCAAGAGTTAAGAGAGAGGCAGAGGAGTCAAAGATTCTAAGTGAGAAGGTTACAAATCTTCAACTATCCAAAGGGCTATCATGTGGAAGAATAAAAGGTAAAGGTACCCCTGCCCGTACGGGCCAGTCTTGACAGACTCTGGGGTTGTGCGCCCATCTCACTTAAGAGGCCGGGGGCCAGCGCTGTCCGGAGACACTTCTGGGTCACGTGGCCAGCGTGACAAAGCTGCATCTGGCGAGCCAGCGCAGCACACGGAAACGCCGTTTACCTTCCCGCCAGTAAGCGGTCCCTATTTATCTACTTGCACCTGGGGGTGCTTTCGAACTGCTAGGTTGGCAAGCGCTGGGACCGAGCAGCGGGAGCGCACCCCGCCGCGGGGATTCGAACCACCGACCTTTCGATCGGCAAGCCCTTGGCGCTGAGGCTTTTACCCACAGCGCCACCCGCGTCCCGCGTGGAAGAATGGAGCAAGCTTATTTTCAGCTTCTCTAGGGCGTAATATTTTGAATTCTGGTGCTGGAGGAACTCTTGAGAGTCCCATGGACTGCAAGAAGATCAAACCTATCCATTCTGAAGGAAATCAGCCCTGTGTGCTCACTGGAAGGATAGATCCTGAAGCTGAGGCTCCAGTACTTTGGCCACCTCATGAGAAGAGAAGACTCCCTGGAAAAGACCCTGATGTTGGGAAAAATTGAGGGCACAAGGAGAAGGGGACGACAGAGGACGAGATGGTTGGGCAGTGTTCTTGAAGCTACCAGCATGATTTTGACTGCAGGAGGCAGCGGAAGACAGGAGTGCCTGGCATGCTCTGGTCCATGGGGTCATGAAGAGTCAGACATGACTAAATGACTAAACAACAACAACAAGGGCATAAGACCTGAACCAATGGATTCAAATTACAAGGAAGGTGATTCCAACTAAACATGAGCAAGAACTTTCTGACAGTAAAAGCTGTTTGCAGTGGAACAGGCTCCCACAAGAGATGGTGGACTCTCCTTCATTGGAGGTTTTTAAACCCAGGTTGGTGGCCATCTGTCAAAGATTCTTTAGTAGGGATTCTTCCAATACAGGGGTTGGATGAGATGACCCTTGAGGTCCCTCACAACTCATCAAGCCTATGATTCTATTATTCTATACACTGTAGGCCTTCCATTCTTCAAGAAGGGGATAAAACCATAGTATAGGGATTTAAGACTTCAGTTGAGCTGCAGACCATATCAGAATAAGCTGCTGGATCCGAAGTCTTCATAGACCTTTAGCTATTGCCTGTTATTTGAGAGAGAGAGAGAGAGAGAGAGAGAGAGAGAGAGAGAGAGAGAGAGAGAGATTCTCCCATGTTGCTGAGCAATATTGGACCATTATTGCTCCTTGCACAATTTCATCATTGTTCATATAAGTGCAGTGCTGCTGCTCATATGCATCACAGTAATGAGGAGTAAAAAGAAAGATCCATATTAACAGAAAGAGCTAAAAGCTATGCCAAACTGTATGAAGTCTGGAAATCTAACACAAAAGAATAGTGGACAACTAATACACCATAGCTCCACATTCAAGAATAGGTAATTCTGAACCCTAAACCCTGGGAAGAAATTTGTGAATAATATCTTAAACATGCCTTCTAAATCTTAATTCAAAAATTCTGAAATCTGCAGTGCTTGCTTTCAATATCTGCCTTAGATTAGATTTCCATTTCTGTGCAGTGCTTTGCATATCATAACCTTTCCTGTGACTTTTTTCTTTCTTTCTTAGCATCATGAATGAAGCAGCAGGTTCTTCAGCCTCAAGACTACAAAACCCATCATGAAGATGACTGTGAAGGAAACCCCCATGATCAGCAATGTACTTAAGTGATAGTACTGAACAAAATGGTGGGGAAAATTTTTTTGGGGGGGAACCTGCTGCATGATTGTGCTGAACATGTATATTAGCCCCAAGTCTCTGGGGCAAAACCTATTGCTAAACTTACGTACTGAACTATGCAACTTTGCATGAGATGACAGAACTAAGGGGCTTTGATGACAGGCTTTAGTAGTACTTGACACTTTAAGTACCCAGAGAAATTAAAGGTAGATACAGTGCACTGTTTGCATAAAGGAAGTTCTCACCTCCTGCTGCACACTTCTGAATGTACAGCTGTCTTCAGTCCACTGTGTAGGAGGCACTGCCTGCTCCTTGGCATGTGAAATGAGCACAGCACAATGTGTTCACAATTGAGGCTGATAGGCAGTTGGTTGCTTTGTCGCATTGTCCCCCAGGATGCCAGCAATCTTATTCCCAAGCAAACAACAATAAAGCCCAGACTGTCAAATCTTCCTCACCCACCCTCAGAACTTGCCTCTGGGGTCTTCCTAGGAAGCTTTTGTTGCTGGCTATTCTAATTTCATGACTAGCTGAAGACGTGGATCACCTGTGATTATAGAAGCCGCAGGAAAGATGGCTGGGAATTGAGTTGACATTGTGCAAGAGAGGAAGGAGGGAAGGAGGCAGGAATGGCCAGAACTGAAATTCAGATGCCCTGGGAGGAAACTCAGCAAAGGAAGGTTTGCTTTTCAAATAGCTTCTTAGAAAGCCTGCCAAGCTTTCTGATGTACAGTTAACAAGCTGGGCTGCTAATAAATTAACCAAACTAGTGTACTTTCTGCCACGTATCTGTGTTTATTGATGCCTAGCAAAAGCATTGCCAAGTTCCTGGGAAATACTTCTACCCACCCCTAACCCACTACAGAGAGGCCAGCCTCTGATTCCAATGAAATGAGTGGTTAGTTCCCAACTTCGTAAGGAATGCAAGCCACATCCTGTGTTGTGGTCCCTGGGCATATGGTCTTCTCCCATCACATCAATTTGAGCTGTGCAAGTGGAGTTCATTGGCCATAGAGACAGTAATCTGAACAAGTTGCATGGTGTAGTTTTAGGCAAGCTACAGTTTGTCCTGTAGAAATGCTGTATGGGCACTAGGGTTGGGGGAAAACTTTGGTTCACTTCGCATTTTAATGCAAAATGAACTGATTTGCACTTCCGGGGCGGGGATGCAAGCCAAAGCACAGCTCTCCTTTGAAATTTACATGGAATGTTGTGATGAAGTTCTCCTATCAAATAATGGGCATCAAGAAAAGGATTGTAAAATGATACAGTTGTAAAGTTGGAAGGCCAACCCCCTGTAATGCAGGAATCTCAGCTAAAGCATCCATAACAGATGCCCATCCAACCTCTGCTTAAAAACCTCCATGGAAGGAGAACCCGCAACCTCCCAAGGGAGGCTGTTCCACTGTCAAACAGCTCTTACTGTCAGAAAGGTCTTCCAGATGTTTAGTCGGAATTTTCTTTATTGCAATTTTAAGTCATTGGTTCGAGTCCTACCCTCCAGAACAGGAGAAAACAAGCTTGCTCCATCTTCCATGTGACATCCTTTGAGATATTTGAAGATGGCTATCATATCTGCTCACGTTCTCCTCCTTTCCAGGCTAAACATACACAGCTCCTTCATCCCTTCATTTAAATGGGGAAAGTGTATATAAAATGCATACACCAGTGAAAAGCAATATGGCAGGGGAAATTGCTTACAAAAATGGGTGCATTGTGCAGAATTACATACCAAAATATGTATTTTAGGAAAAATACTCTCTAAAATACCGGCAAACTATCACAGATACACATTAATTTTGGGGGCGAAAAAATAGAATTCAAAAACTGTTGTGAAAATATAGAGGGAAAAAGAACGGAAAAATCTGAAACTAAGACAAAGTGTGTTCTACCTCATGGAGAGCACAGGTTGCGGGCGGGGCTGACAAGACACCTCACTGTTACTAGGCAAATGGTTTGGCCATCCTTTAAGCAGGGACGGGCTGTTACTGGGGAAATCTAGATGTTGCCATTTGTTGATTGACAGCCCTATTTGTTAAATACAATGCTCGCAGCGAGGAACTTCCTCTTTTCGCTGCTTACTTCGGATCACCCGCCCTCCCTTCCCTAGTTTTAGGCTGTTTGCTTGACCTTGCTATGCCTGTCATGGGGTCGTCTGCTTTGGGGCAGGGGCCTGGTAGGAATTTTGTCCCTTTGGCTGATTAGTATGTGCCACTTGGTTTTTGCCTACTGCGTAGCAAATCGTCACAACTTGTAAGGTTTGCGGTTAGGCATTGGTCTTGGAATTGGTTGGTGGAGGGGTATGGATTTGGTTGTGCCTGCCCCTCCAAAATGCTGCTGCTGGCAGAGGGGTATGGATTCGGCTGTGCCTGCCCCCTCCAAAATGCTGCTGCTGCTTCAAGGTGTTAAAGGTGTTGTGACGTGGGGTTTGTGATTTCAGCTCTCTTGACATAATATGCTGGAGACAGTTCTGTAGTAACACTTCTTTATTAAAGCAAACAAGACTGAGAACTGAGGAGGGGAGAGCTACATTTATAGGGACAGGGAACTAGCTAGAAAGGATACATTTTGGAGGGAACAATATCAGGCAATCACAGTCCTGCCTTTTGGAGGAAACCAATAAGACAGAGGATCCAAATACAGCAGCTTAAATGAACCAATAGTAGCTGTACCCTCTAGAACCAAAAGGCAGTTACTTTACCCTAATGCAAATACAGACAATAATAATACAGATATAAAATCCTTTGACTCAATACACAACAAAAGGAACCCAGGGGCTCCCCATGTTTTTGTCCGAAACTCCCTGGCAAGGGGCTAGGGCCATGCAAGCCCCTGGGAGCATTCTGGGGAGAGGTGAGGCATGGTTCCCAGTCCCGTCTCTCTCCCCAGGTGACTTACCCTTGCTGACTTCGCGGGGGGTGCGAATGTCAGAGCTGTCCCCTTGCGGGGTCAGTTAGTGCTACCAATGCCTAAGCAACCACTCACATTGCTGTAATTTGAATAAAGTTGTGGCCAAAATTATGCCAAAAACCTTAAACAAAAATTAAGTGTCAATTGTGTTTTTCTTTGGAGGGTGTCTTGGGGACCTCGACGCGCAACCCAAAATTCGTCCAACAATACTCAAATAAGTTGTAAAAGGCTGGGCTGCATGCAATTTATTCTTCTCTGTATGGTCTCTCAGTGCAAGACTGCATGGTGAGGGAACAACCATAGAAGCAAAACACAGGACATTTGAATTGCCATGAGAAGCAGCCACGACCTTATCAGTTACAGATGTTAGTAGGTTTTGGCCAAGGCACTAGGTATGTATTCATCTTCAAGCAGTCTCCACCCCATCGTTCTGCCCAGACACTGAGGTTCAGCGCCGAGAGCCTTCTGGCGGTTCCCTCACTGTGAGAAGCCAAGTTACAAGGAACTAGGCAGAGGGCCTCTCGGTAGTGGCACCCACCCTGTGGAACGCCCTCCCACCAGATGTCAAAGAGAAGAACAACTACCAGACTTTTAAAAGACATCTGAAGGCAGCGCTGTTTAGAGAAGCTTTTAATGTTTAACAGACCACTGTATTTTAATACTTTGTTGGAAGCCGCCCAGAGTGGCTGGGGAAACCCAGCCAGATGGGCGGGGTATAAAGAAATTATTGCTATTGTTATTGTTGTTGTTGTTGTTGTTGTTGTTGTTGTTGTTGTTGTTGTTAAGCAAGGTGGGGTCAACCGTGAGTTTGAGGATCACTCCCTGACATGCACCAGGATCCCACCCAGGCCACATCTGGGAAGGTGCTATTGCTCATTGGCCCCTGTGTGGGCTCCCAGACAGAGACACCCCTCCTGGATCCCTTTAACAGGATATTCAGTCAGTTAAGGATCCACCTCAATGCCTTATCTGCCAGAGTTGTGACATTTGCTATGAGGCAGGCGAAAACCCGCAGACTGGCCAATTTGTCCATGGGGAAAATTCCTCCTTGGCCAAGAATACGTAGACCAAATAAACCATAGTAATGTCCTCACACTGACCTGCCTGCTCACCTTTGGGCAGGCACAACAGAATAGGCGGGTGGTAAATCCCATCAAGATCTCTGGAGCTTAATCATGGCAATTTTCAGGATCAGGACCTGTAAATCACAAACTCCATCAGAGGCAGGAGCTGATACCCAAGTGTGAAATCTCCCTACCATTCCTAATCCAATTTGAGCACAGTTAATCTCTAATCCTTAGAAACCAGCAAGTTGTGGCATTTCAAGCAAGCATAAACACTAATAAAAAGGTTCTAGAAATTCTGAATTCACGGCCAAATAGCTGCAATAATACGGCATGTTCCCTCATTAATTTTTTCCCCTCATTGCCGAAGCCAACTTAATTTTCACTTCGCCTTTAATGCCAATGAAAATGTAATTTGGATTTTCTCTTTATTATTTTATTTTAAAACTCATCTAGTCTGCTGCTCTCCCCTAATGGCGCTACGATGGAAACAATTTAAAACATTTAGAGGCAAATGCTAAGGTTAACCTTTCGGTCGAGCCTCTAGAAAAAAAATAATTATTCGGCCATTACCAATAGCAAAATGTTAATATAACTGCCAGGAATTGTTAAAAGAACAACGCATGAGCTGTCTTAAAAAAAAAAAAAAAAAAGGAACAGCAACATAAATGTATTGACCTAATTTTCTAAAGATTGATGGAGGTGGATTGAAGGAGACCTGTGGGTGTAAATTATGTATTTCCCAAATTACCAAGGAAGTAGGGAGTGAGGATTCCAATGAACCTTTGCAGAATTAATACACAGAAGTACGCAACACTATCCAGTGACCTTTTAGTGAACTGGAATAAGTTTAAGAAGGGCATACTGTAAACTAAGAAATACCTGCGGTCCCAACAAACCACGTGCTTTGAGTGAATCAACTGAAAACCAAAGGGAAAGGGAGATAGATAACAAATTGAAAATGATATCGGATCTGATTTTACCAGCCATACAAATCTGACCTGATCTCTAGGCTCATGTGAGGCTGAGATGAAAGGGCGTAGGGTTGCTAATGGGGGACAAGTGGGTGGTGCGCTCCCGGTTCCATGTCTGCAGGGGTGACAAGAAGGAGCCCCGCTGCTGCGGCACCAGCAGCCATCGCACCGCCACAGCCACATGTAGAGGATCCTCCGTTTGCGGCTGCAGCCACGAGCAGAGGATCCCAGTGCCAGCAGCAAACCACTATGTACAGCGCATGTGCGGTGTCACGCGCATGCGCTGTACATAACGACGCCACACATGCGCTGTACATAGCTGTTTGCTGCCAGCACTGTTCGAACGCCATATGGACGGTGGTGGGATCCCTCTGTCACTGCTACAGCCACATGTAGAGGACCCCCCATTAATGGTTGCAGCCACAAGCAGAGGATTCCAGCACCGTCCGTATGGCGCTGAAGTGGCACTGGTGGCAAACCACTATGTACAGTGCATGTGCGGCGGCACTATGTACGGTGCATGCATCGTATGTAGCGACGCTGCACATGGGCGCTACATAGCGATGCCCTGTCCCGGGTGTCATGACGCCTTTGTTCGCCCCTGCATGCTTGGTCCTGGAGATTGGGAGGATGCCCCCCAAAATATTTTGGGGGCAAAGGGATGGACCCCCAGGACTTTGCACCCCAATACATGACAGATGGCCATCCGAGCTTTGTTTAAAAAACGCTAAGAAAGGCACTACTCTATTCCGAACTTAAAAATGGAAAGCGTAATGCTGGTGGTCAACAAATGAGGTTTAAAGACTGTCTCAAGGCAAATCTAAAAAAAAATGTAGTATAAACATTGACAACTGGAAAACTCTGGCCTGCGAGTGCTCCAGTTGGGCTTTGAAGACCTTCGAACTCAGGACGCAAGGGAGAAACATGCTAGGAGGAAGGCACGCTTGGCAAATCCACACCATGATCAGCTCCCGCCCGGAAACCAATGTCCCCACTGTGGAAGGACGTGTGGATCCAGAATTGGCCTCCACAGTCACTTACGGACTCATTGTTATAACCATGTTTATGGAAGACAATCTTTCTCGGCTATGAGTGATTGCCAAAGAAGAGGAAGACTCTCAGAAAGTTCTTCCTGAAGTTTAGTCAGAACCAACTACTTCACACTGGTTGTCATTTGATTGGCTTATGGAGGGCTTGGTGTTCATTTTGTCTGGTTGGCTTATTTGGCATTTAGTGCAGGCTAAACATGCTCAGCGCCCTGGTTCAAGTTGGGTAGAGCTCTCTTCACTAATCACTTACTATTGTCAACTGGCTTGGAGGGGCTGCTTGGTTTGGTGCTCTCAGGCCTTGGCAGGGACCACCTGGTGAACCCTGAGCAGTTGGTGTTGAGGGTGGCAAGCCCCTCTCAGGTTGGACACCCATGACTTTTGTTTATGGGAAGACGCTATTGACTTCACGCCATCATGGGTGATGGCGTTGATATCAGATGCTTTGGTCTTTAGCTACAGACAAGAGATTTTCTATCAGCCTGTGGGTGTTTTACCCACCCACACTTGATGGGTGTGATTGGAACAAGTTCTTCATTGTGAAATTTAAAGAAATAAAACCTTTTTAGCCAGTTCTGTCTTGTTGCGGCTTTGTTCTAGGTGTTGGGGAACCTGCTGAATCATATGATTCTGTTTATGTTTAGACTGGCTCTTCTTTAACTGATGGACGTTTTAAGGGGATTGAAACCGGGAAAGGGGGGGGGTGGAGTTTGGGAATCCAAAGGGTGTATAATCTAACTTGTTTTGTTCTTATTTTGTTTGGATATCTATATGAAAATTGGGGAAATCGTGGAAGGGAAATCAGGCCGACTTTAGAAAAAGGTTTAAAGAATAAGCAATGATGTATAAATATGAAGTTTATAAGGTAAAATTGGTTTTTTAGAAAAAGGAATTAAATACAAAAAGGTTTAAAAATAGGGATAAGAGCTTGTTGAACCAACAATTGAATCTGTGTGGTTCCCTAGCCATGCCTTCTCCCTCCCAATATACCCGGGACCCTTCCTTTTTATTGCACATTCATGATTATTTGTGCTCATGATCATATCAGGGTAGTTATACATGACCCTCCTTTTTCCAATCTGTTTGTGCCTGGAAAAGATTTGAGGTGGACGTACTACTTCATTCCCAGTTGGTGTGTGCCCTACAGTTTCCTGGTGGAATCCTGTAGCTTTTCATGCTATGAATGTCTGTTGGGGTCAGGGTTGTTCCACTTTTGCTGGGATGTAGCACAAGAGTTCACCTCCAGTTGAGGAAGCATTGCAGAACATTAAGTAGAATGGGTCCAGTATAAATCCACTACTAATGCACTATTATTGCATCAATAATGTGTTGCACAATATACCAGCAAAATCTCACCAGTCTGGATGAGCCTTCTGACTAGAGGAAAGAATATGCCTTTACAATTTGTTATCTACTGGGCTAAAGCAAGTTAATGCAGACCCCAACTGGAGTCTCATATGACTTCTGTTTCTACACTGCTTCCCTGAACCAGAAAAATGGAACAGGCCAAGATGCATAATGTAAAGTTATCTCCCGCTGGGACTACTGAAATGCACTCTATGTGGGGCTACCTTTGGAGGTGACCCGGAAAGTGCAATTAATCCGGAATACGGCAGCTAGACTGGTGACTGGGAGTGGCTGCCAGGACCACATACAGGTGAAAGATGAGAGACATGAGACCGAGCAATGTAGAAGAGCTGAAGGCTGCTATTGAAGCTTCCTGGTCTTCCATAACACCTCAGCAGTGCCACAAGCTGATAGCATCCATGCCACGCCGCATTGAGGCAGTAATTGATGCAAAAGGGGCCCAAACCAAGTACTGAGTACATGTGCATGCTTCTACTTCTCAGAGGTCCAATATTGCTCTATTTGCAGTCCTTGTTCTGCTGATTTCATTTAATATTCTAATTTTCTGGGATTGTTAATTTGGGGTTTTCATCAGCTGTACACCATAAACATCACAATTGTAACAAATAAAGGCTTGACATATCTCGCTTTGCATGTCATGAGTCTATCTCATATATTAGTTTCACCTTTTAAGTTGAATTACAGAAATAAATGAACTTTCCCACAATATTCTAATTTTTCGAGTTTCACCTGTAACACTGGTCCTGAGAGATCTGCATTGGCGCCCAGTACATTGAGCACAATTCAAACTGTTGGTGCTGACCTTTAAAGCCCTAAATGGCCTCGGTCCTGTATACCTGAAAGAGCGTCTCCATCCCCATCGTTCAGCCGGGACACTGAGATCCAGCGCCGAGGGCCTTCTGGTGGTTCCCTCATTGCAAGAAGTGAGGTTACAGTGAACCAGACAGAGGGCCTTCTCGGTAGTGGTGCCCGCCCTGTGGAACACCCTCCCTTCTTATGTGAAGGAAATAAGCAGCTATGTTATCTTTAAAAGACGTCTGAAGGCAGCCCTGTTTAGGGACGTTTTTAGTATTTAATGCTGTATTGTTTTTAACACTCGATTGGGAGCCGCCCAGAGTGGCTGGGGAAACTCAGCCAGATGGGCGGGGTATAAGTAAATTAATAATAATAATAATAATAATAATAATAATAATAATAATAATAAGCCTTCCATAGACTCAACCTATCATATATCCTTGAAATACAGAGCTTGATGATGGGTTGGTGCTGCCAAAGGAATCCACACCTCCTTTTCTGGTTCTGGATTGCTTGCACTGAGTGGGGAATGGACTGGATGCTCTGCAAGCGCACAGACACACACCACATTATGTGAGTCTATGGTCCATTCTCAATGCAGTGTTAGATATGTGTTTTGCTTGTTATTTCATTATCGGGAATGCTGATATCCTACCTTAAAAGGGAAATGGGTGGTGCTGTGGTCTAAACCACTGAGCCTCTTGGGCTTGCCAATCAGAAGGTCAGCAGTTCGAATCTGCGTGACAGGGTGAGATCCTGTTGCTTCTGCCAACCTAGCAGTTCGAAAGCATGCTAGTGCAAGTAGATAAATAGGTACCACTGGGGCGGGAAGGTAAATGATTCAGCAGAGGAAACACAGCCCAGAATAACTAAGGAGATAGTACAAGAATACTTGGCTAGTTTAGATGTATTCAAGTCTCCAGGGCCAGATGAACTGCATCCAAGAGTATTAAAAGAACTGGCAGATGTGATCTCAGAACCACTGGCAGTAATCTTTGAGAATTCCTGGAGAACAGGCGAAGTCCCGGCAGACTGGAGGAGGGCAAATGTTGTCCCTATTTTCAAAAAGGGGAAAAGAGAGGACCCAAATAATTACCGCCCAGTCAGTCTGACATCAATACCAGGGAAGATTCTGGAGCAGATCATTAAGCAAACAGTCTGTGAGCACCTAGAAAGGAATGCTGTGATCACCAATAGTCAGCATGGATTTCTGAAAAATAAGTCATGTCAGACTAACCTGATCTCGTTTTTTGACAGAATTACAAGCCTGGTAGATGAAGGGAACGCAGTGGATGTAGCCTACCTTGATTTCAGCAAGGCATTTGACAAGGTGCCCCATGATATTCTTGTAAAGAAGCTGGTAAAATGCGGTCTTGACTTTGCTACCACTCAGTGGATTTGTAACTGGCTGACTGACCGAACCCAAAGGGTGCTCATCAATGGTTCCTCTTCATCCTGGAGAAGAGTGACTAGTGGGGTGCCACAGGGTTCTGTCTTGGGCCCGGTCTTATTCAACATCTTTATCAACGACTTGGATGATGGACTCAAGGGCATCCTGATCAAATTTGCAGATGACACCAAACTGGGAGGGGTGGCTAACACCCCAGAGGACAGGATCACACTTCAAAACGACCTTGACAGATTGGAGAACTGGGCCAAAACAAACAAGATGAATTTTAACAGGGAAAAATGTAAAGTATTGCACTTGGGCAAAAAAAAATGAGAGGCACAAATACAAGATGGGTGACACCTGGCTTGAGAGCAGTACATGTGAAAAGGATCTAGGAGTCTTGGTTGACCACAAACTTGACATGAGCCAACAGTGTGACGCGGCAGCTAAAAAAGCCAATGCAATTCTGGGCTGCATCAATAGGAGTATAGCATCTAGATCAAGGGAAGTAATAGTGCCACTGTATTCTGCTCTGGTCAGACCTCACCTGGAGTACTGTGTCCAGTTCTGGGCACCACAGTTCAAGAAGGACACTGACAAACTGGAACCTGTCCAGAGGAGGGCAACCAAAATGGTCAAAGGCCTGGAAACGATGCCTTATGAGGAACGGCTAAGGGAGCTGGGCATGTTTAGCCTGGAGAAAAGGAGGTTAAGGGGTGATATGATAGCCATGTTCAAATATATAGAAGGATGTCACATAGAGGAGGGAGAAAGGTTGTTTTCTGCTGCTCCAGAGAAGCGGACACGGAGCAATGGATTCAAACTGCAGGAAAGAAGATTCCACCTAAACATTAGGAAGAACTTCCTGACAGTAAGAGCTGTTCGACAGTGGAATTTGCTGCCAAGGAGTGTGGTGGAGTCTCCTTCTTTGGAGGTCTTTAAGCAGAGGCTTGACAACCATATGTCAGGAGTGCTCTGATGGTGTTTCCTGCTTGGCAGGGGGTTGGACTCGATGGCCCTTGTGGTCTCTTCCAACTCTATGATTCTATGATTCTATGAAACAGCGTTTCCATGCGCTCTGGTTTCCGTCACAGTGTTCCATTGTGCCAGAAGCGTTTTAGTCATGCTGGTCACATGGCCCAGAAAGCTGTCTGTGGACAAACGCCTCCTCTCTTGGCCTGAAGTGAGATGAGTGCTGCAACCCCATAGTCACCTTTAACTTTTACCCCACCTTACAGCCCCAAGAGACTTTCGAAGTGGCTTAAAAAATATTCTCACAATAGCAATCACATTCACAAGTGTTATCAGGAACAGAAATAACATTGTGGTGTCAGGATCATTCAGGAGTTGTTTTCTGCCTTCATTCTTGTTCTTCCCTAGAGTTTCTCTTTAGTTTCTCTTTAGTCTCCATCTGCCAGGCAGAAGAGCCCACTGATGCCCTCTGAGCCAAGGAAATGGGGTTAGGAAGCCCATGATGGAGATTAATCTTCCATTGCTTGTTGTTGCCAAGCAATAATTCTCACTGAAATCTTATCAGGTAAGGGAGTGGGACTGTCAAAGGTGGATCTGGCTCATTGAAACCACTATGCTAGCTTCTTGGAAGGTGGTTCGCTATTGTTTACAGGGAGGGAGAGGTGCAAAGTTCCTGAGTTATTGACACATTGCATATCCACTGGTGAAGTTAATCTACCATTCCTGCTAATTCGTTTGCACCATGCTGACCTTCCCATCTCCCTCCAACTAAGTAACAGCGACCCACCTGCTTGGAAGCTGGGATAGGGGCTGCACTGCATCCAGCAAGCCTCTTCTGCTTTGAGGACCTATGGGGCAAGGAAACAGCGCTGAACAGCTGGAACTTGCTCAGCCTGTGATGACTACTCAGACTACACCGTATGAAGCAATGGCCCAATGAACTCCACTTCCCACTTCACCCTGCCATGTTCTTCTTTATGACTTTCAAGAGTTTAAACGACAGGAAAGGGTAGAGCACCAAGGCTGGTGAGCCAACATGCGCTTGTGAGCTACCTGAAAAGGGAGGCGAAAGGCAATGGTAATTCCTCCAGGAGCCACAAAGTAGATAAACGTTCCATATATGGATTCCAATTATGTTCTTGCCTGGAGGTGCTCAATAGGGGTGGGATGTAATGAACATAAATTCCTTCCATATCATGAAATATCCCCAAAATATCCTGTCCTGCACCAGCAAGCAAGACGGAGGCAGCAACACATAGATTTTAAGCAGTTTAACCCCTCACGACACTTGTTAAGCTCTTCATCTGCCACTGAGGATTAACTTATTATTTTTACCCCAGGAGATAATTTTGAGATTTTTTTGTGGGGGGGTAGGGGAGGATTGAAATCTGATGAGCACCACATGGCAGTACAGGATTGTGCTGAGAGAGCAAACCTCACCTCTCACCAGAGGAATTATGTTGTTAGGGTGAGGCCTGATGGAAGCGCTCAAATGCAAGTTCTTCCTTATCAAGAATATAGCATCTTCATTGCATGGTGTAAGAACTGTTCTGGAAGCTCTGCTCATGTCATCTTGGCACTCAAGATAACCCTACAATTAATTGGTAGTTGCTATAGCCATGAGCCCATATACGTTTAGGGTTGGCATATTCCAAAAAGTAATAACCAGGACACCTCAGACATCAATTCTGCCTTTGAAATCCTTTACAGATAGGTGGACTATCTGCAATGTTTGGGTGGGTGTGTCACCTGCACCCTTTGGTGAGGTGGCTGATGTGGACTGCCTGATGTCGACAGTGTGCACTTTTGCTTGGGTGCAAACAAGCCATCTTGTTGCATAATCCATCCCCTGTATTAATAATAATAATAATAATAATAATAATAATAATAATAATAATAATAATTTTTATTTATATCCCACCCTCCCCAGCCGAAGCCGGGCTCAGGGCAGCTAACAACAATAAAATAGTACAACATTCTAAAATCATTCATTCTAAAATTAATACAAATCAAATTGATGGCAACCATTGGGCTAGAGTTCTGTGAAGATTGCCAAAGGAGGGAGTCAGGCTGTGCCCTGACCAAAGGCCTGGTGGAGCAGCTCTGTCTTGCAGGCCCTGCGGAAAGATGCCAAGTCCCGCAGGGCCCTAGACTCTTGTGACAGAGTGTTCCACCAGATTGGAGCCACAGCCGAAAAAGCCCTGGCTCTAGTTGAGGCCAGCCTAACCTCTCTGTGGCCTGGGACCTTCAAGATGTTTTTGTTTGAAGACCGTAAGTTCCTCTGTGGGACATACCAGGAGAGGCGGTCCCGTAGGTACGAGGGTCCTAGGCCGTATAGGGCTTTAAAGGTTAAATATTATTATTATTATTTATGAAAAGGCTCAGAGAACTGGCAAGTTGCTTTGCTGTTAGCCTACAGCTTTCTGCAATAAAGCATTAGAATGGGCCATTCAGGTGTCACTGGAATCCATCCTTGGGACTCCTTTGTCTTACGAACCCCCATGACCTCTCCTCCAGCTCCAGGGCTGTGGTTTGCAATGAGATCCTTCCCACCCACTTTTCAGCCGAGATGCAACACATTGAAATGAAACCCTTCTGCGTGAAAAGCAAGTGCTCTTCCGCTGAGCTGTGGCCTCCCCATCTGCCACAGTGGACAGCGAGAAAAGCTATGTGGAGCTGGTGCCAGTATTGATTGATCCCAGCTCCTGTGATAACAGCCAACCCCCATAAAAACATACATAATAATTCCATGTGTTTCCTGATCGTCACTACAGCAGCAGCTAGTTCTTTTAATGTGTGTCTTCAGGGGACGTCTTGACGGCTGTTTGCTTGTTCTTCACATCCCAACACAACAGCCAAGCATATATTTGCTGCAAATTAAACGTGGATGAATTTGTTCAGGTCTGGAGGAAGCTGGGTGGGGAGAGAGCTCATTCAAGCACACATTGAGGTGTCTGTTGAATGTTCAAGCCATGTAGGAGCTCCTTATCCATGTGACTGGGGGCAGTGCATGAATATCCCTAACATTTAAAGGTAAAGGGGTAAAGGGACCCCTGACCATTAGGTCCAGTTGCAGACAACTCTGGGGTTGCAGCGCTCATCTTGCTTTATTGGCTGAGGGAGCCAGCGTACAGCTTCCGGGTCATGTGGCCAGCATAACTAAGCTGCTTCTGGTGAACCAGAGCAGTGCACGGAAATGCCGCTTACCTTCCCACCGGAGCGGTACCTATTTATCTACTTGCACTTTGACATGCTTTCAAACTGCTAGGTTGGCAGGAGCAGGGACTGAGCAATGGGAGCTCACCCCGTCACGGGGATTCGAACCACCGACCTTCTGATCGGCAAGTCCTAGGCTCTGTGGTTTAACCCACAGCACCACCCACATCCCTCACTTTTCCTTAGGATGTCCCTATTTTCATTGGAGAAATGTTGGAGCGTATAGAGTTATCCGACCTGTCTGAAGGCAATCCTGTATGGGGAAGTGTTTTTTTATTTAAATGTTTAATGTTTTATTATGTTTTTATATATGTTGGAAGCTTCCCAGAGTGGCTGGGGCAACCCAGTAAGATGTGTGGGAGTAAAATTACCATGATGGAATGGGATGCCCCTTTTCTCATTGGAGAAATGTTGGAGGGGATGTGACGTCATGATGTCGTGGTGCGGGGCACGTGCTCCAGCGCTGTGTCAACTGGGCCAGGGACTGCACCTCCACCGCTCAGAGACCCTATGGCAGTGACTGGGCCAGAGCCTGTGAGCTCCACCAGAGTGGCAGAGGTAAGGTGGCAGGGGCTGGTGGCACACAGCAGTGGCAGGGGCGGCAGCGGGTACCCAAAGCAAAAAATAAAATAAAATTGTGGGTGCCTGGGTTCCCAGGGCCCCCTGGATTTGAACCGTCATGGGGATTTGAACCGCCGCCCTTCTGATCGACAAATCCTAGACTCTGTGGTTTAACCCACAGCACCACCCGTGTCCCTTAACCCTAACATTTACCAGGTCCTAATATGAGGAGGAGCCTTTGTCTTCAACCACACTCACATGGTTATTTAAATAAAGAATAGGAAACCTCTGGTCTATGGGACAATGTGGCCCCCAGACCTCTCAGCCTGGCCCCAGGACATACTCATTTTTTACCCTTCAGTGTGCCCTCATCCAGCGCTTTTGCCTAGCTGGAATATGCCCTTAAACTGTGAAATCGCCTCCTTCTTGCCTAGATGTTTTTGGGGTTTTGGAGGCAGGATTTATGGCTTCTGCAGTGGTGCCAAATCCAGGGGGCCCTGGGAAAATAGGGACACCCTAGGGAAAAGTGGGACATCCCAGGATCAAAGCAGAAACTGGGACGGCTTCTCTAAATCAGGAATGTCCCTGGAAAAGAGAGATACTTGGAAGGTCTGACGTTGTGGTGCAGGATATGTGCGCTGGGCAACATAGGGCCCAGGTCAGTGCCACTGGGCTTCTATATGCCTAGCATGCAAACTCCTGTACTGAGATAAGAGAGGTAAGTGTTGCTTTCCCTACTTTTACTTCTGGTCCCACCCACTTCGGACACAAGGCCTCTGGAAAGTTGCTTGTGACGGAATGTGGCCCCTGCCTGAAGTTAAACAAAAATGTTTCCTACCCCTGGTTTAAGTGTCCTCCCCAACTGTACATAATCTGCTCCCAAGCAGCTCTCACATGGTTGGGAAGCAATTGAAAAGCCATTTGGATTCTCTCTTGCTTCTTTAAAGCTTGTTTATAAAGGCAGGGAACATTGCCGTGTGTTAATCATAGTCTACATGCGCTAATGTGGATTGTAAAATCACTCTTTGCCAAGGGTGAAGTGACTTGAGAGAAAAGATGTGACAAGGAAGCAATTTATTCACTCATTGAAATTGCTTACTTTAAGCTGGGGATTGTTGGTGTCAGGCCTGGAATCTGTTTCACAAAATAATGGCAGACCCTGGAGCCCGAGTCTCCTCAATCTGGCGTTTGTTCCATAATCATACATATATTATTTATTTTCACACAGAAACGAGTGGAAGAAGATAGGGATTCTGGGCAGAGCACTCTTTCAAGACTACTGAATAGAGCTGTGCCACTTCTTCTCAGACTTAAATATGAATTTCTTCAGAGCAATGGCCCATCTCAAACCCACCAACAGGGACGTCCTATTCCATAACAATAATAATAAAACAATATTTTATCCCCTATCCATCTGACTGGGTTGTCTCAGCTGCTCTGGGTGGCCGCCAAGATATATAAAAATATAAGAAAAAGTCAAACTTTAAAACACACACAAAAACACCTCCCTATACAGAGCTGCATCCAGATGGCTCAGGGGTTGGAAAACTCCATACCCTCCAACATTTCTCTGATGAAAATACATACATCTTACCATACCTGGTAGCATTTCCCCAATAAAAATAGGGATCTCCTAAGGAAAAGCCAGGATATTCTGGGATCAAATCAGAAACCGGGTTGGCTTCTGTGAATCGAGGACTGTTCCTGGAAAAGAGGGACGCTTGGAGCAAATGCCATCTAGTCCAAATTCCTGTTCTCACAGTGGCCAAGTAGACACCTGTGGGAAACCCACAAGCAAGACTGGAGCACAAGAGCCCTCTCTCCAGCGGTGGAGCATGTCATCATCATCATCATCATCATCATCATCATCATCATTTTTTATTTGTATGCTAACTTTCCACAGTTAAAAAACAATGCTCAAGGCAGCTTACAGCATAACAAGATTTACATAATTACAAAAGTCATAAGCCATAAATAAACCACCTCAAAATATACACAACCAAATGGGAAACAATTTCTGTTAAGTTGTGGGTGAACATAAAATTTCCCAATATTTTGGCCATTTGGCCTCCATGTTAAGTTTTCTCTGAGCCTTAGCCTCCATTGGTGACAACCACCTTGGAGTTTTATTTTCCAATAGATCTTTGTATCTAGTCCAAACATTAAACAGTGCTCTCCTGACAATATGATTTTTAAAAGCCTTGTGTGCTTTCACCTTGTCGTACCACAAATATGCATGCCACCCAAAAACGTTGTTAAAACCTTCAAGATCCAAAATGTCTGTGTTCTCAAGAAGCAGCCAGTCTTTCAACCAGCAAAATGCTGCTGATTCATAGTAGAGTTTAAAGTCTGGCAGGGCAAATCCACCTCTTTCCTTTACATCAGTTAATATCTTAAATTTTATTCTAGGCTTCTTGCCCTGCCAGACAAATTTAGAAATGTCTTTCTGCCACTTCTTGAAACAATCCATCTTGTCCAAAATTTGCAAAGTTTGAAACAAAAACAACATTTTAGGCAATACATTCATCTTTATAGCTGCAATTCGACCCAACAAGGAAAGCTTCAAATTCGACCAAATTTCTAAATCTTTTTTCACTTCAGCCCAACATTTTTCATAATTATCTTTAAACAAATTCCCATTTTTAGCTGTCATATTAATCCCCAAATATTTCACTTTCTTAACCACTGTCAGGCCTGTTTCATTCTGGAACTTTTCTCTCTCAATCGGTGTTAATTTTTTCTCAAGAACTTTAGTTTTTAACTTATTCAATTTAAATCCTGCAACCTGACCAAATTCTTGAATTAATTCTAAAACTCTTTTAGTACTAGATTCTGGCTCCTGAAGTGTCAAAACTAGATCATCTGCAAACGCTCTTAATTTAAACTGTTTGGCTCCGACCTGTATACCGGTCCCTTCTAATCATGTTCAGCAAAACCTCCAGGACCGAAATAAAAAGCAGGGGGGAAATTGGGCATCCCTGTCGTGTCCCTTTTTCTATCTTGAACTGTTCTGTAACCACATTATTTACAATTAGTTTAGCCGTTTGTTCTGAATATATTGCACCAATACCATTCTCAAAACCATGGCCTACCCCCATACCCTGTAGGTTCTTTTTCATAAAGCTCCAAGAAATGTTGTCAAAGGCTTTCTCCGCGTCCACAAATATCAAGACTGCCTTAGTGTTTATGTTCACTTCTAACTTCTCCAAAATGTCAATTATATTCCTTAAATTGTCCGACAGATGTCTACCGGGGAGAAAGCCCGCCTGGTCCTTATGAATCTCCTCAATCAGTACTTTTTTCAATCTCTTAGCTAAAATGTCAGCAAAGATTTTGTAATCCACATTTAATAGGGATATGGGATGGTAGTTCCTAAGTTGAGTCTTTTCAGTCTCTGTTTTTGGTATTAGTGTAATGTAGGCCTCTTTCCATGATTCTGGTGCCCTTTTCCCCTCCAAAATTTCATTACAAACTTCCTTCAATGGTTGCAATAGCCACTCTTTCAAAAGTCTGTAGTAGCAGGAAGACAACCCATCCGGTCCTGGAGACTTGCCCACTTGCATACTTAGAATGGCACCTTCTATTTCCTGGTCGGTTATCTTACAGTTCAGCATAAGTTTACTTTCTTGTGAAATTTTTTGTAATCCATTTATCTTCAAAAATCGGTCTATGTCCATTTCGTTCTGTGGCCCTTGTGCATAAAGTTGTTTAAAATACTTCTGGAAGCAATTTCTAATCTCAATTGGGTTATGTATGTCTTTTCCTTCCACTTCCAGATTTGTAATTGTATTTAGTTTTTGTCTTTTTTTCAATTGCCATGCTAATAGTTTCCCGCATTTATTTGCTGATTCAAATGTCTTCTGTCTCATTTGTTTAATTTTCCATTCTATTTCCTGGTTCATCAATTCCATATATTGTACCTGAAGTAGCTTTATTTCTTTCAAAATCTCCTGTGACTTTGGCTTTGCTCTCAGTTTCTTCTCTCCTTCTTTTATTTTCTCCAGAATTTTATCCTTTTTCTCATTTCAACTTCTCTTCTTTATTGCATTCTGTTGAATCAGAAACCCTCTCATCACGGCTTTACTAGCATCCCAAATTACTCTTTTTTCAACATTAGTAGCCAAATTTACTTCAAAATAGTCTCTCAAAGTTTTTTGGGCCTTTTTTGTATACTTCTTCATCTCTAAATAAGGTGTCATTCATCCTCCATCTGAAGGAACCGGGTGTTATTTGCTTCATCTCCATCTTTACAGCATTGTGGTCGGAGCAAGTTTTAGGGCAGATTTCTACCTTTTTTATCTTTGGTGCCATTCCTCTAGTAATCCAAATTTGGTCGATTCTAGTCCAGGTCATTTTTGCTTCAGAGAAAAAAGTTCCCTCTCTCTCTAGAGGGTTCTTAGTTCTCCAAATGTCAATCAGGTTCATATTGTCAGTCAGTTCAAAAAAAGTCTTTGGTAATCTCCCATCTTTGGTGATTACTTGTCTTTGTGCCTTGTCCATATTTGTAGAAACAACTCCATTCATATCTCCCATTAAAATTATATTGTAATCCATATAGTCCAAGAGAACCTCATGCAACTTCTTAAAAAATTCAGATTTCCCCTCATTCGGTGCATACACCCCTACGATCAAAAATTTTTCTCCTTGAAGTTGAATTTCAATAGCCAAATATCTTCCTTGTTCATCTTTAAAAATTTGTTTCGGTAAAAGTTTCTCCTTTGCATATATCACAACTCCTCTTTTTTTAACCTTGTCAGATGAAATAAATTCTTGTCCCAATCTCTTATTGATAAGCAACTTCCTGTGTGACCTCATTACATGTGTTTCCTGTAAACAAATCAAATCCAATTGTTCTTTTCTTAATATATGAAAAACACTTTTCCTCTTTCGAGGGGAATTGATCCCATTACAATTCCAGCTTAGAAGTTGCAGAGCCATGGTGAATTACTTGTTCTTCCCTCCTACTGCCCCGAGTTGTTCTTCTTCTTCTGTCAGTGGTGTGTCTTTCCCTGGTTCAGCAAGTCCATATGATAAATTTGCTACATCCAGAATTCCTTGTGAGTCAATTGGCTCCTCTCCAGTCACTCCCTTCTGCAGATTCTCCCCTTGTTCATTGAGAAATTTATCTTTATCCTCCACAGTCCTTATTCTTATTTTCCTTCCTTTAAGTTTAAAGGATAAACCTTGAGGGAATTCCCATCTAAAAGGAATTTTATTTCCTTTCAATAGGTCCACCAGATCTCTGTAGTGAGCCCTGACATCCAAGATAAGTTTAGGGATATCCCTGAAAATTTCCACGAAAGAGTCTCCAATTTCCAAAGATCTTTGGTACTGTAAATTCAGAATTTTATCTCTTTCTTCTTTTGATCTTAAGGAGATCAGGCAGTCCCTTGCTTTGTTCTTTCTTTGTTTCCTACCAATCCTGAAAGCACTCACTATCTTAATTTCTTCCTTTCCCAAGTCCTTTTGCCAAAATTCTGTAAATTCTTTCATGAGAAAGTCCACCAAATTGCCTTGTTCCTCTTCTGGTACTGCCCGAAGTCTCAGGTTCTTCTCTTTCCCTTGGAGTTCCAACATAGACAAGGTCAGGTCATGATCCTCAAGTTTCTTATATACCGGTGGAATCCTCTCCTGAGCAGCAGTTGCAATTTCTTTTGCTTCCTCAGCCGTTTCCGAACACAATTCAAAGTGTTGGTACTGACCTTGAAAGCCCTAAACGGCCTCAGTCCTGTATACCTGAAGGAGCGTCTCCACCCCCATCATCCAGCCCGGACACTGAGGTCCAGTGCCGAGGGCCTTCTGGCAGTTCCCTCGCTGCGAGAAGTGAGGTACAGGGAACCAGGCAGAGGGCCTTCTCGGTAATGGCGCCTGCCCTGTGGAACGCCCTCCCAGCAGGCAATAAACAACTATTTTACTTTTAAAAGACAACAGAAGGCGGCCCTGTTTAGGGAAGTTTGTAATGTCTGATGCTGTATTGTTTTTAATATTCGGTTGGAAGCCGCCCAGAGTGGCAGGGGAAACCCAGCCAGATGGGTGGGGTATAAATAATAAATTATTATTATTATATATTATATAATCGCCTTTTAGATCCAAGTTGGCAGCAATCTCTACCTCCTGTGGGAGTGAGTTCATAATTTACCCAAGTCTGTGTTGGTTGGGTTGAAAACATTTTTTGGGTTGTGGTAGAAATTCTCCCCCGAAAGCACTTTATTTGTTTGAATATTTACCTTTTTAAAAAATAAAAATAAAAATAAAATAAAAATAACCCTGCTTATTCAATCTCATAAGTCATTCTCCCCTTTCTTCAGGATCTGCTGATGCTCTTGAACAGCATATAACCCTGATAAATTATTCTTCCTCCTTCTTGGATTAATCATGTGAGTGGTAGCAACCAATCAGGGATCATGTTGTCATAGGATGATGTCACAGTGCTATGTGGCCGATTGGATTGGATTGTTCGACTGTATCATCAAGGGCAAATGAGGTCAGATGAGGGTGGGGGGCAATTGTATAGCCAGGTACATTTCACAGCCTATTTTATTTGTGATTCCTATAGACAGATTTGAGGCATACCATCAAAATACTATATGACATGTTGGATGCTTGATAACTAGGGATCTGCACTAACCCCAATTCAGTGTTTCAGAAAAGAGAATCTCATTCAGCTTGGGAATTGAACCCAAATCCTAAATTTGGAAAAGCAAAGCTTTGACCCAGTCCCATTCACTATAATGGAGAAACAAACAAACAAATTTCTTTTGACAGAATTTCTTTTGACAGAATTGGATGTAGTTTGCAGGTGTGACATCCATTCTGGAGTGGATGATACTTGCCAGATTGCAGGCAGATAAGTCTAGAGGTTTTTGTGATGGTCACCATTGAAAACTATTCCCACCCCCCACAAGGAAACAATGTATATAATTGGGGGGGGGAGAAGTGGATGAAAATTTGCAGGCATGCTATCCTTCTCAGCAGATGAACCCTGATAAATTTTGGAAGAATACTTATTGTTTTGTTTTCTAGAACAGTGAAATATTCAGTGGTACCTCAGGTTACAGACGCTTCAGGTTACATACGTTTCAGGTTACAGGCTCCGCTAACCCAGAAATATTACCTCGGGTTAAGAACTTTGCTTCAGGATGAGAACAGAAATCATGCTCCGGCTGCGCGGCAGCAGCAGGAGGCCCCATTAGCTAAAGTGGTGCTTCAGGTTAAGAACAGTTTCAGGTTAAGAACAGACCTCTGGAACGAATTAAGTACTTAACCCGAGGTACCACTGTACTCAGAGTCGAGAGTGGATTTCATGCTCTTTATTCAGCTCATAGTGGTGAGAAGGAATGGAGGTTCCCCCAGAATGTTTGCTTTATATACATTATTTACACAATGGGCCCCACGTGATTGGCTAATTCCGGGATTCTCCTGTAGACCAATCAGGTTGCAGATTCACTTCCACCTGGAGCTGGATTGGGTGACTCCTGTGGACCAATCAGACTGCTGCATTCTGAATGCTATTGTTCTAGGACCAATCAGACTGCTGCATTTTGGATCCTATTGTTCTAGGACCAATCAGGCTGCTGCATTTTGGATCCTATTCAACTCAGTACATAACAAACAGCAACCTTAAAAATTATGGGGTGGCTTAAAAGGGGGGGGGGTTCCTTTAATCTCCCCTATTGTTTTGTTGGCAAGCTGCATGAAAACAACACACAAAGGAGAGGAATCAGCCCCTAATAGGAGTTTGCTCCTTTACATTGTTAAACCTGTTCCCTGACCCCCAGCCTCATTATTTATCCCTCCTATCTGCAACAGACTGGGCTGCTGATGTATTTGCCCACATTCAAAGCCCTATCTTACTATTATTATAGCTGGCTTTGTTTGTGTTCTTTTTAAAGCAGAAAAAAACCACACACACACAAATATTTCGTATTCTCGGCACAACTTTAATTAAAACTGCAGTCAAGGCTACCAAATTTTATTCACTGATAAAGAGGGTGAAGATAACTTTTCCCATCAACTTGCACAGAAGCAACCTCATATTTGGGCATTTTGCTACCTGGTACCTGCCAGGTATGTAGTTGTTAAAGGTAGACGCCTTCCTTTGTTCATTCTAGAATACAAACTTTGCAAATGCACTTCACAGAGAAACAGAAGGCATCTGCTCAGATAATGCACTGGAGATATCCGCATAAATGAGGATAAATTATGTTTATTAGGGCAAAGCACTGCATCTTCAAAAGTATTTTTTCCCCTTCAGGGTAAATGAGGGTGGGGGTTCCGAAACATTTCCTCAATATTGTGATTATCTCCCCCCTCACAAAAATATATCCTCCCACTCTAGTTGTGATTATAATTTACTTTAAACTGTTTTCAAAGTTGTATTTTACATGGTTGTGACCCGCCCTGGGGCTTTGTGTGAAGGGCAGGTAATAAACATAAAATTACTCAAAAATATATAATTGTATAGTAAAGATGGAATTTGTGATGGGAAAGAATTTTGAGCTTAAACATAACAGATCAATGTACCGTTTATGGTAAAATCTAATTGTGGCTGCTTTTACACTTAATCCCTGTGACAGGAAGTCTGTGCTAATTTTGACAAGCTAAATCCAGGTATCTGAATTAGTTCTATTTTCTGCCTGTTTATTATGACATTTATAGCCTACTTTCCCTGCAAGCGCTTATAGGTGTCTCCTCATTTTATCCTCATTACTTACACTTCTCAGGTACGTAGGTTAATCTAAGTGATCATTAATGGCCCAAGTGAAGCTTCATGGCTGAGTGGGAATTTGAACCCAAGGCTCTCAACCCCTATTCTGACACTCTAACCAGTGCCTCATACTTCACAGGCAAACCATGTGTTGCTAAGACTGCCTTGTTCAGTTCCTTTTGCTCTGATCTTGGACAAGTCATCTCCTGTTTAAACAAGCTTACAGGTAACTACAGCTGAAGAAGCGGATGACCTCGTGTTAATGAAATTGCACATGCTGTTTGCGTGCGACCCGTGTTGGCCAAGTCCCAACCGAAAGCAACAGAGTGACAGTGTTATCAATTTACCATCATTACCCAACGGGTATATCTTTGCAATGTTCTGAGAAATGGCGAGGCACCAGATATCTGTATGTTTTGCTTCAATTTGACCTCTTTCTTGTTCTCTGTCAAGTTCAAGATGTGTTGAGAGGCTAGCCAGAAGGTGAAAGGATATGGCAGCTATTATTTTATTTTATTTTTGTTTGTTTCTTTGTTTATAAAAAAGGAGCTACAGATAGACTAATAACTTCTTCATGTAGATAGCACTTAAGGTCTGCTGTGAACCTGTGAACCTGATCTTTGGCCTCAGATACAGTGACTCTAGAATCAAGCTTAATTTCAGTAATAGTAGACCCACTGAAATTAATGGGCCTAAATTCAGGTAGGTAGCCGTGTTGGTCGGATGCAGTAGAAATATATAAAAAAATAAAAAAATTGTCCAGTAGTACCTTAGAGACCAACTAAGTTTGTTCTTGGTATAAGCTTTCGTGTGCATGCACACTTCTTCAGATACCAGCCCACTGTGATTTTATCTGAAATGATGTTCCTGATAGCTTGTAATCCATCATTGTGTGGGATGTTGGTGTACAGGGATTCCACATCCATAGTGGCTAGTATAGTATTGTTAGGTAGATTGTTCAAAGATTGTATTTTCCTCAGAAAGTCTGTGGTGTCACGTACGTAGCTAGGAGCACTGATGGAATATGGTTTCAGAACAGAGTCTATATATCCAGAAACACCTACTGTGATAGTGCCGATACCTGAAATGATGGGTTGTCCTGGAGTTCCTGGTTTGTGTATTTTGGATAGAAGATAGAAGGTTCCTGGTCGAGGTTCTGTTGGTGTGTTTGAGAGGCTCTGTTACTGTTAACTTAGGTCCTTAATGGGCCTAAGTTAGTCATGCCCATTAATTTCAATGGGTCTACTCTGAGTAGTGCTATCACTAGAGACAATCCATAGGCCCATTGTCCCCAGATTGTTGCTCACTAGTGAATCTGCCTCCAGGGCTGAAAATAGTTTTTTCCCCCAACCCTCTTTTAGTGCTTCCCACTGTGTGATTATTTCAGCACTGAGTGGCCTGTAATCCTATATACATTCCAATAAAAATCAGGAAGAAAAAAATGGGAAATATTTCATATGCTAAGTTTTCCATGTTGCTGAAGGAATATAAGCAAATTCTGTCTGAATCAACTGCTCCACGTGATGGAAAGACAAACAAGGAGGTGTTTGTGGAAACATCTAAATGAAAGAGCTCTGTGGCAAAAAGAAGTTGCTTAGTTTTTCATGGGATACTCCAAGGGCTTCTAAATCTTTTTCAGCCTGTCTCCTTGAATTGGCTTCTAAGGTTTCTCTGTCTTTAATTTATGTTAACAGCTGCAGAGGTGAAGCCCTGAAGGTGTCCACAGAGATGAAAGTTTTAGCAAGAGCATGAAAGTAGTCATTATTTGCTCTGGAGAAAGCCAGTGTACAGGCTTTGCCCTGTTTATTAAGTTTTTCACCAATGTTCAATGGGGCGGGGGAATCAAACACGCTCCATTTGAAGCTCATGTTTTAACAATATCCTGTTTGCATTATCTTAACCTCTAAAAGTGCTACGTTCCCTAAACAAAGCTTCATCTTTGGATCGCCATTCTAGAGGCACTTAGCCAGTCATGGCAGGTAGGAGAAATGGCCAATCAGAAGAGTAAGGATGGTAAAAATAGAATTTGACAGTTTAATGGGCAGGAAGACCTGGCTACAGAGGTAGCCAGGGGTGCTTAAGGAATTGTCAGGATAAACCTGTTTAATTTCCTCAGGTAGAGGACAAGGATGTAGAAAGGGTCTAGATCTGCCTTCTCAGGAAGGATGCAGTTTTAACAGAAACAGTTCCGTTTAAACAAGAAACAGCATTTGTTGCAGAAAAAAAATCAGCTTCTTTAATAGAAAAAACATAAAGTCTCTTGTTGAGTATTGGTTAATAATAGAAAATGCTGTTTTTTGTTTTCATCATGCCTCAGCTTTAATTTATACCTAGTTCAGGGAATAGGTCATTGCTGTAATCCCCAATTTCAAGAATCCTTGCTGTGGGTTTAAGCAATCCCCACATGTTGGGAATCCCCAAATTCTCAGTTGTTTTAGACAGGGAGTCACCAGGGTTAAATCACAGGCACAGTTTGTGTATGATTTTGACCAGTGTGAATTAAAATTAAAATGCAAATGGAATTGAATTTCTCCCTTTTTCCTAGAACCAAGGCAGGCCTAAACACTGGGGACAAAGCAGCTGCCTAAGGATGCCACATACTGGTTAAATATTTGTTGTTGTTGTTGTTGTTTAGTCGTGTCCGACTCTTTGTGACCCCATGGACCGGAGCATGCCAGGCACTCCTTTCTTCCACTGCCTCCCGCAACTTGGTCAAACTCATGTTGGTAGCTTCGAGAACACTGTCCAACCATCTCGTCCTCTGTCGTCCCCTTCTCCTTGTGCCCTCCATCTTTCCCAACATCAGGGTCTTTTCCAAGGAGTCTTCTCTTCTCATGAGGTGGCCAAAGTATTGGAGCCTCAACTTCAGGATCTGTCCTTCCAGTGAGCACTCAGGGCTGGTTTCCTTCAGAATGGATAGGTTTGATCTTCTTGCAGTCCATGGGATTCTCAAGAGTCTCCTCCAGCACCAGAATTCAAAAGCATCAATTCTTCAGCGATCAGCCTTCTTTATGGTCCAGCTTTCACTTCCATACATCACTACTACTTGGAAAACCATAGCTTTAACTATACGGACCTTTGTTGGCAAGGTGATGTCTCTGCTTTTTAAGATGCTGTCTAGGTTTGTCATTGATTTTCTCCCAAGGTTAAAGATGCCTATATATTTTGCCTTTGCAAGACAGTGTTCGGGGGGTCGAATCAGAACATGGCATAAAGGGAAGGATTAACCCCACCCTTTCCCAGCACTATGGTCGAAACTCAAAGTAGGGAAAGATGTGATTGCTATTAATATTCTTAAAAAGCTGCTCAAGATCCTGTTCAAAGATCTCCTATTCCATCCTTGTGCTGCAACTCATACATCCAGCTTCTGGTCCAGCAATGAATCTGGGAAGTGCATCTCAGGGATGGAGAAATTCAGGCCCTGGACCAGCCCTTTGGGCTCTGTCTGACCCTCAGGACTCTCCCCAGCCACACTTCCTCTCCTCAAGCCACATCCCTTGCTGACTTTCTCTTTGAATGTTTTTGCCAGGATGGAAAGCACCCTTGAAGGCTTGCGATGCAACATTTCTCTGATAAAAATAGAAATATCCCCTCCAAGACTTCTCCAATGAAAATAGGGACATCCTACCACAGCATTCAACATTTCTCTGGTGAAAGTAGGGACGTCCAAAGGAAAAGTGGGATGGCTGGGTTGCTGGGGTAAATTCTATGTTACAATTTGGTGGGAAGGATCAAATGTTTTAAATTCTGTGCACACAGCTCTGAGCTTTCTCTTTCGCTGCGTGCACCGGATCACCCGCCCTAATTTTAGGTGTTTTGCGTTGACCTTGCTATGCCTGCCATGGGGTCGTTTGTCGTTGGGGCAGGGGCCTGGTAGGAATTTTGTCCATCTGGCTGATTGGATGAGCCATTTGGTTTCTGCCTACTGCGTAGCAAATCGTCACAACTTGTAAGGTTGCGGTTAGGCGTTGGTTATCAATTGGTTGGAGGAGGGGTAAGGATTGGCTGGGCCTGTCCCTCCATTGCTGCTGTGGAAAGGGAATTCCGTTAAAGGAATCCAGGGGCTTGCCATGATTTCGTCCGAATCCCTGGAATGGGGCTAGGGTCAGCAAGCCCCGGGGAGCATGCGGGGAGAGGTGAGGGCCTGTGGCTCAGCTCCATTTCTCCCCAACATTGTTTTCCCTTACTGGCTTTCGTGGGAGTTTGGAAGTCAATTCTGTCCCCAGGCGGGGGGACAGATAGTCTTAACCAATGCCTAGGCAACTACTCACATTTATGTATTTTAATAAAGCTGTGGCCAAAATCATGCCAAAAACCTTAAACAAAAATTATGTGTGAGTTGTGAGTTATTTGAGGAGTGGCTTGGGGACCTCAACATGCAAACCAGGATGGCTTCTGTAAATCTGGGACTGTCCTTGGAAAATAGGGACACTTGGAAGGTCTGTGGTGCCTCTTGATTGCCAGGGTGGGGGGCAGAGAAGAGTGCATGAGTGTACACTATGCAGAACCTAACCCACTTCACAAAGGTAAATTGCACATTTGTTGCTCCGCCCACTTTTCCTTCTGGCCCCGCCCACTGCTGACATGTGGCCTCCAGAGGATTGCTCTTCTGTCATGTGATCCTCAGGCTGGAAACCCCCCCCCCATCCCTAGGTTACAGGTTTCTATGAGCTTTTTCTTTCCCAGTAGTGATGTATGGAAGTGAGAGCTGGACCATAATGAAGGCTGATCGCCGAAGAATTGATGCTTTTGAATTATGGTGCTGGAGGAGACTCTTGAGAGTCCCATGGACTGCAAGAAGATCAAACCTATCCATTCTTAAGGAAATTAGCCCTGAGTGCTCACTGGAAGGACAGATCCTGAAGCTGAGACTCCAATACTTTGGCCACCTCATGAGAAGAGAAGACTCCCTGGAAAAGACCCTGATGTTGGGAAAGATGGAGGGCACAAGGAGAAGGGGACGACAGAGGACAAGATGGTTGGACAGTGTTCTCAAAGCTATCAGCATGTGTTTGACCAAACTGCGGGAGGCAGTGGAAGACAGGAGTGCCTGGCGTGCTCTGGTCCATGGGGTCACAAAGAGTCGGACACGACTAAATGACTAAACAACAACAACATGAGCTTCTTCACAGCCCAAACACTTCTGAATGTGCAGCACTCCATATTGCAAAGACCCCCGTGTGCTTTCCACCGCCACATTTCAAATGAGAAAATTGCTTCCCCCTGGAAGGTGTTTCCTTCCTCTCCTCTCCTCCATGCATTGCTTCCTGACAGCATGTTTCTCTTATACCCAATTAGACTTTCTCTCGGGAAGGCTTGTCTATATTTACTCGATAATAAATGTCGTTTAACCCAGGCACACTTACGGTGTGACCTCCACACTAAGTGATTTACTAAACAAAACACTGGAGGCCTCTTTGGTGGTTAAGAATTATTCAGTCCAAAGATGTAGCTTGTGCACAGATAAATATTCAGTCAGGTCAGAGTCTGTTTACATCATGGCTCAGCCTTAAAACCCAACAGAGACGAGATGACCAAAAATCAATCTCTTCTAAAGGTTGTAAAAACCAGAAGCCTAGTAATTGTACACACCATTATTCAAGAAGTATTCCAAAGTATGTTTCTGCATAAATCTCCCATAAATCAGCATAAGATTAGGTGCCATCGCTATCTCCTGGGAGAAAGAAAAGGACATATTTTATGAAACGACAACACCTTCGCTTAGATTACAGAAACGCGGGGCTCTTTTGGAAGAGAAGGAAATTCTACAAGGTATTTGTTGGTTTATATATTTATAAAATTCGCTCCCTACTTTTCATTATAAAGTAATCCCAAAGTGGGATTACAGCATTAATAGATCGTAATCAAATCATGCAATAAGTCAATAAAGAGTGAAGCAGGCAAGAGCACATAGACAATTTAAATAGTTATTTACAAAGGGCAGCAATTCAGTCAAAAGCCTGGGTGAGTAAGGAGGTCTTCAGGCGGTGCTGAAGACTAGTAAGACTTGATGTCAACTGTATTTGAGGGTGTTGTTGTTGTTGTTTAGTCGTGTCCGACTCTTCGTGACCCCATGGACCAGAGCACGCCAGGCACACCTGTCTTCTACTGCCTTCCGCAGTTTGGTCAAACTCATGCTGGTAGCTTGGAGAACACTGTCCAACTATCTTGTCCTCTGTCGTCCCCTTCTCCTTGTGCCCTCAATCTTTCCCAACATCAGGTTCTTTTCCAGGGAGTCTTCTCTTCTCATGAGGTGGCCAAAGTATTGGAGCCTCAGCTTCAGGATCTGTCCTTCCAGTGAGCACTCAGGGCTGGTTTCCTTAAGAATGGAGAGGTTTGATCTTCTTGCAGTCCATGGGACTCTCAAGAGTCTCCTCCAGCACCATCATTCAAAAGCATCAATTCTTTGGCGATCAGCCTTCTTTATGGTCTAGCTCTCACTTCCATACATCACTACTGGGAAAACCATAGCTTTTACTGTACAGACCTTTGCTGGCAAGGTGATGTCTCTACTTTTTAAGATGCTGTCTAGGTTTGCCATTGCTTTTGCACATTCTCTCTCTCCCTCCCTTTTGCTCAACACATTCCAGGAGCAAAAAAGGAAATTATCATGTGGTTTTCTATCCACAGGAACTTCCTCATCTACAGGGGAGGCCTGGCTGTATACTCTCTTGTTTCACCCAATGATGTGTGAAAATTGACTATCAGCAGCAGGGCCTTTGGGGTGGTGTCACCATCGATTTGTAACACTCTTCCTGGAGAACACTGCCTGTATCTTGGGTTCTGTTGCAGGTTATTTGTGTGAGCCTTTCTTTTATAGGTCACTTGTCATCTAGAAAGGAGGTCACCATGACTGAAAAAGCTAGAACTGTATTTTTTATGTTGTGAACCACCCTGAGATCTACGGATGAAGGGTGGCATGCAAATTTTATAAATAAAAATAAATAAATAAATAAATAAATAAATAACGGCAGTCTGTGCAGAACAATGGGCCAGAGCAACAGAGCAGTGCACCAGGTCCTGTTTTTCAAACAAGACCAGATACAGTAATTCTGGATTCTAAACTCTGGAGAGAAATGGGGACGAGGAGAATTTATGACGCACCACTAGCATCCTTTGATCTCAGGCATTTTTTCCCCTTTCCCCTTTATTTTCCATTTATTTATTTTACAACTTTGTAGCAGCAAAAGAAATGTTGCTTAAGTATATGCATATTTTTTGTGTGTGCATTAAAGAAAGAATAAAATAATAAAAAAGAAGTGGAGAAACAGATGTTTATAAACCATCAAAAAAATTTTAAAAAATCAAAGACATCTGTTAGGAAAACTATTCCTTAAGGTGTTTCCAATGAAATAAACAGTCAGACATCCTTTTGCATTTTATTACACTAATGCATTATTTTTTTTTCATTTTTCAATGACCTTGGCCTTTCCTCCTTCTCTTCATATTTGTTAACTTGTAGCTATGTTAACATAGCTCTACTATCTCTACTATCTGATGCAGTACATTTCTGAATATCAGTTCCTGAAAACTACAGGAGGGATGTGTTTTCATGTGCTCAGGTCCTGCCTTCAGGCTTCTCATGGGCATTTAGTTGGCCACTGTAATGGCTTTAGGGGTTGCTTGTGCATAAATAGCCGCCGCTCTGGGCTAGGTTGGCTGGTTAAACCATTTCTCGCTGGACAGCCATCCACTCCGTGGCTGTTCAGTCGCTGGCAGAATCCGTCAGTGGGCGTTTCTTAAACCTTTTCCAACATAAAAGTTGTTTGACGCCCAGTCTCCTCCTACTCTCCCTGCGTGGAAGTCTTCTGCACAGGGAGGGAGTGGGTAGCGGAGGACCTGTGCTCTCCCCGCTGGTGTCCAGTGAAGAGTCCCGGAGCCTGCTCTCTGCTTCCCCCATTGGTCCCTGGTGTTGCGCTGATTTTCTTCCCCAACAGGAGACCTGCCTCTCTCCCTGCTTGGCCCCTCTCCAGCATCGCTGTGGAGCCTCGCCTCCTCCTCTAGTTCCGATGGCCAGTTCCCTGACAGCCACTGTAGGAACAAGGTGCTGGATTAGACGGGACACTGGCCTTATGCAATGGGTTCTTTTTCCTTATGTTCTTAACCACATGGGTTGGCCCAACACCCTTAATTTGCAATCATCTAATGCAGTTGTACATCTCCCCCTTCCCCGCGTTATAACAGACTGCTATGTGGGTGTTCAGTTATGTAAAAAAATCTGTAGCTCAAGTGAATCTCTCTGTGTGTGGCTTCCATCATGTGGAGAATTGATCTGGCATCTCTAGATTACAGTCCTCACTACAGAAAGAGACGTACAATCCCCTTTCAAGCCTGTCACCTTTAATGATAATCATTCAAAGGCAAATACATTCCGTTTTATCCATGCTCAACTGCGGACTAAGAAAGCTGTGATTATCTTCAGAGAGAGAAAGAGAGAGAATCTCCATGTCTCCCTGTTGCTTCATAGCAGCGGTAGCCAATGTGGTACCCACCAGATATTTTGGACTACAACTCCCATCAGCATGGCCAATGGTAAGAGTTGTAGTCCAGACTTTATGGAGGTGCCACATAGGCTACTTTGCTTTATAGAAAAGTGGCTAATTGTCCCGACAACTGACCTTGTACAGAATGTGGCAGCCAGATTATTGAGCAGGGCTACATGGCCTGAACATATATAACTCTTGTTCTGGCATGGGCTGCCAATTGGTTCTGATCCCCATTCAAATGGACCTATAAACCACTGTATGGCTCAGGACCCAGGATGGCTTTCCCCAAATTAACGTGCTCAGACATTGAAATCAACGTTTAAACCCTTCTTTTCGTCCCCCTGCCAAAATAAGTTTTGAAGGTGGCAATGAGAAAATGAGCCTTTTCTGTGGTAGCTCCCCAGTTGTGGAATACTGTCCCCAATAAAGCTCACCCTGCATTGGCATTGTCGTATTTCTAGCATCAGGGACGTGGGTGGTGATGTGGTCTGAACCACTGAGCCTCTTGGGCTTGCAGATTGGAAGGTTGGCGGTTCGAATCCCCACAATGGGGTGAGCTCCCATTGCTCTATCGCAGCTCCTGCAAACCTAGCAGTTTGAAAGCATGCCAGTGCAAGTAGATAAATAGGTACTGCTGTGGCAGGAAGGTAAACCATGTTTCCATGCACTCTGGCTTCCATCACGGTGTTCCATTGCGCTGGAGGCAGTTTAGTCCTGCTGCCCTCATGATCCGGAAAGCTGTCTGTGGACAAATGCCAGCTCCCTTGGCATGAAAGCGAGATGAGTGCTGCAACCACAGTCGCTTTTGACTGGACTTAACAATCCAGGGGTCTTTTACCTTTTTAACCTTCAGCTATTTCTAGCATCAAGCAAACACAAATTTATTTTCCTGGACATTTGGACAGTGCCAGTGGCCTGGCTTTTTGGTAGATTTGCCTAGTAGTCAATCTTTCTTGGATAGGGCTAGGTATTTTATGTTTTTAGATTTATTTCAAAAATGTAGCACTGGTTTATTTGTACTCTATTGCATTTTTTTCAACGGTTACCAGGTTATATATTTATTTCTCTCTATCTTACTTCTTATTCTGTAAAACTCTCTGGGACATTCACTGATTGTGGGAAGCAATTAACACATTTAATGAACTAACTAATCTAACTAGTTCAGGAACATCAGGAAGGATGCAGGTTAGCCACCTCTGCTCTAATAGACTCTTTCACCATAAGAAGTCAATAGGCTTCATAGACTTGAGCTTGCTCAGAGTTAAGCTCATAATCTTTCTCTTCTTAGAGAATCTTCTCTGCAGATGGATCAAGGCACGAAGAGTCTCCTGCTATTAGGATGGAACAGGAATATTCTCTGCAAAGGTCACAGACAATCTGAGCAGCCGAAACTAGGATAGAGAAGTCACCTTTCATTACACAAGCTTTATCAGCCAAGCCCTCTTGAGCCATGCCAAGAGAGATGGATAAATTGGGGAAATGAGCCAGTTAAATGGCCAGGCATATACTGGTCCATATAACTCGGTGGTACTGGACGATTGGGTCATACTAATTGTTGTTGCTGCTTACCAGGAAGCCTCTTCGAAATCCTGTGGGTGTTTCAATGCCAAATCATGTTTTGTCTCTTTTATTCCTGTTTCCATCAATATTTCAAAGTTTTTCAGTTCTACAAAATAAAGTAGAGAAAGAAGAAAATAAGAAGAAAACTCAGTATATGGTATATCTGTGTATTTGCGTGCACACTAATACATATATGATTATCAATATGCTATTATATTCTGTATAAACACATTCCAAATATCAGTATATTTTTCAAAATATACTGGAGGTGCACTCCATTGTTTACTGAGGCAGGTGGATGCCAAGTCAACTCCATCCCTTATTTAGAGACCCAACAGATCGCTTTCTGAAACCTTTATTCGCACAAGTAAGGAGGTACAGAAATGGCCCAGTTTCTTTTGAGTGACAGTAACAGCATCATGACACACAGAGTTGGCCATCTATGTGCTGACTGTTTAAAAAAAAGGTCAGGAAAAAGAAGTTAGACTATCCGAATCACATCTGAGTTTGTTCGCTGGTGGTTCCTGAAATATGGAGAGGAATTAGGAGTATTTATAGATCAATCAGGTGACCAGACTATTGCAGGGGACAAATGGTAGATTCACCATAGGATACAGAAAGGCGGAGGGGGGGGGGAGAGGAGAAACAGAACAAGAATATAAAAAGCAAACCCACAAGTATAATGGCTCAGGAGCAAGGCTTGAGGCCAACGACAGATTGCAAAGAATGAACCATCGCCCCAGCCTTGGTGTGCTGCCAGAGTTGACATATTGGCTGACAGCATAATACATTTAGCCCTAATCTAATATATAACCCTGTTGCAATTAAAACCCAGCACATTTTAAACAAGGTCACATTTAGTTTTATTGACCACTGTGATGCGGGAGAGAAGATTTATGAAGATGGCTTGAAATGTTTCAAGTGCCGAAGCAAATAGACATAAAATATTTCCTGTTGGACAAACTGGCTGGGTAATTGTCCTTTTCTGTAGCGATGGTTTCCCTCCCTCTCTCTGACACACACACAAACACACTTCTTTGTCAGTTGAGAGAGGCAGCATAGATCACCCTGGAAATTCATGGAGTCATTGTTTTTCTGCGAAATCTTCTTAGAATGGGTGCTTTCATGCAGCTGCGTAAATTTCCCAAATACATGTTGTCTTCATGAGGAGGCGTCCTTCATTTGGATCCTTTTGCTGGAGAGTCCGTCTGAATTATGAATGAAACACTCCCTCTCTTCACACAGCCAGTGTGGTGTAGTGGTGGACTCGTAATCTGGTGAACTGGGTTCGCGTCTCCGCTCCTCCACATGCAGCTGCTGGGTGACCTTGGGCTAGACACACTTCTCCGAAGTCTCTCAGCCCCACTCACCTGTGGGGGAGGAAGGGAAAGGAGAATGTTAGCCGCTTTGAGACTCCTTTGGGTAGTGATAAAGTGGGATATCAGATCCAAACTCTTCTTCTTCTTCTCTTCTTCTTCTCTTTCTTGATGTTTCTTTGGAATCACTCTGCCCCAAATTCTTTCCCCTTATCCTGATCTTTAGTTTAATTAGGATAATTCCTGAAATTCTGAGATCGGAGCATGTACAGATCATCGCTGCTTTCAGTTCAGTCAGGTTATTTTCTTTTTTCTATTTTAGCACGGCTTCCTGCCCACACATTATTATTTTTGGGGGGGGGAGGTTGAGAAAATTGTATCTGCCCTCTCAGCAGAGCACCATCGCTAGTAAGCAGCAGTCCTAACATAATTTCTAAAAAAGAAACACTAAAAAAGAATTGCATTACTACCACTGAATATGGAAAACTCTCTCAGGGATTTTTTTTTTTTTTAGAATTCTCCCCTGAAAAACAACTCACCCCAAATTGTTGCATTTGAAAAGGATGGTGATTTTTTTTAGTGGGTGGGCGTGCTTTTGATCACCCTCGCTTTGTCAATATTGCATGCAAGGTGGGAGAGAGCATGCAAATGGAATAAAGGGGCTGAATCCATGGGCAAACTGCGCATGCTCCAGTTTTACTGTGTCAATGAAGCAAAGTTTCTGTCTCATTTGGAACATGCATGTTCTGCAATGCGCTGCACATCTTTAACTGTATCTGTGTAGAGAATTAGAAAAGCAGGCAGGAGGAAAAACTGGCAGAGCAATACTAACTCCTAGATGGGGGAGGTTAGAATTGCACAAACACAAAGGTGTTTGCTTTTCTGCCAGGGAAAAAGACCTGTACTGGGGGCGGGAGGCCCCCACTACACCTGTGAAAAGCTCCAGAGGCTGAGCTATACTGCAGAAGCCATCCCACCATCAATAGGTTTCCACTGCCACTGCTATCTTAGCTGGTCCTTTTTGGAAGCAAACAGCTCAAAATACTTCAATTCTAAGCCACCAGTCAGTGGCTAATAATAATAATAATAATAATAATACAGTGGTACCTCGGGTTACATATGCTTCAGGTTACATACACATTAGGTTACAGACTCTGCTAACCCAGAAATAGTACCTCGGGTTAAGAACTTTGCTTCAGGATGAGAACAGAAATCATGCTCTGGTGGTGTGGCAGCAGGAGGCCCCATTAGCTAAAGCGGTGCTTCAGGTTAAGAACAGTTTCCGGTTAAGAACAGACCTCCAGAACGAATTAAGTACTTAACCCAAGGTACCACTGTAATTATTATTATTATTATTATTATTATTATTATTATTATTATTATTATACTGCCCGTCATCCGAAGATCTCAGTGCAGTTCACAGTCTCAAAAGACAAGATAAAAATACAAAATGCACAATGAAAACAAGAACAAAAGCAAAACCATGGCTACTTTCTTCCTCCACTGTTGAAGGCAGTATGCTTCTGTAATTTCCAAAAACGGCAGGAGGGAATCATAGAATTCTAGAATTGGAAGGGACCTCAAGGGTCATGTAGTCCAAACCCCTGCAATGCAGGAATCTCAAGTAAATCATCCTTGACAGATGGCCTTCAATCTCTGCTTAAAAACCTCCAGTGAAGGAGAGTCCAACACTGTCAAATGGCTCTTACCATTAGAAAATTCTTCCTGCGGTTTAGTTGGAATCTCCTTTCTTGTAACTCGAAGAGTGCTCCTGTGCTCAGTTTACCTTAGGCATCTTGTTGGCCACTGAGCTACGGACCTTCTTAGTTGCACCAACAACATGGATCATAGAGTGTCAGGGGACTGCCATCAGGACAGGGGAAGGAGGCAAGGGGATACAGAGAGCCTCCAATGCTTCTGAGGAGCAGCTTTTCGTCCAATGGTGGGGAAAGCCACACCTCTAGTGGAGCAGAGGAGGAAGAGGGAAGCTGAGCGAGGGGAGGGCTCGAAGATGCTACTGAGAGCGTGTTTCTGTCACCCAGCTTGCACAGAGGGGAGAAACGTAAGGAGGGGAGGCAGAGATTTGGGGTGTCTAAGTTCTTATGTTGGGGGAGAAACTGGAAGGGGCCACTCCCGGAATCTGCAAGTGACTAAGACGGACATGAACTTTGTGTTTCTGCACTGTAAATAGTTTTGCACCAAATAAAACCTGTAAAAGACAGGTCAGAGTCCTGCCTGGTTACTCATGAATATCCACCACCAGCACCTGACATAGAGATATGACCACTGGGAATATTGGCACAAGCCCTTCCTTGTTAAATTTTAACAAATTTAAATAGTTGTTACTTCTTTAACCAGTTCTTCTCTTCTCCAGTCTTCCTCTGGGTGTGGGACAAGTACATATTATGGAGGAATTGCACCAAAATGGTGATGAATATTCTTGAAGAGACCAAGAGGAGATATGTTAGCCTTTTTCAAATATCTAAAGGAATGTCACATGGAAGATGGAGCAAGCTTGTTTTCTGCTGCTCTGGAGAGTAAAACCAGAACCAATGGATTGAAGTTTCAGTAAATGAGATTCTGAACATCAGGAAGACCTTCTTCTGACAGTAAGAGCTGTTTGACAATGTAATGGACTCCCTCAGGAGGTTGTGGACTCTCCTTCCTTGGAGGTTCTTAAGCAGAGGTTGGGTGGCCATCTGTCATGGATGCTTTAGTCAAGATTTATAAATTGCAGGGGGTTGGACCTCAAGGAGCGTCTCCATCCCCATCATTCTGCCTGGACACTGAGGTCTAGCGCCGAGGGCCTTCTGGCGGTTCCCTCACTGCGAAAGCAAAGCTATAGGGAACCAGGTAGAGGGCCTTCTCGGTAGTGGCACCCGCCCTGTGGAATGCCCTCCCACCAGATGTCAAAGAGAAGAACAACTACCAGTCTTTCAGAAGACATCTGAAGGCAGCCCTCTTTAGGGAAGCTTTTAATGTTTAACAGACTACTGTATTTTAATACTTTGTTGGAAGCCGCCCAGAGTGGCTCCGGAAACCCAGACAGATGGGTGGGGTACAAATAAATTATTATTATTATTATTATTATTATTATTATTATTATTATTGGACTAGATGGCCCTTGAGTCCCTTCCAACTCTACGATTCTGTGAGGACTTGAAAAGAAATCCAGAAACTGATGTGAAAATGTGGAGAACAAAACTTAAGATTGGGAAAATGAGAAACTGGAAAATTGAAATTGACCGATTCACTCTCTCAGAAGAACAACGACAACCCTCTGAGGTAGTTTAGGCTGAAGTTAAGAGACAGGTGGCTGGCAAGGAAACTAATCCAAGGTCACCCAGTGAGTTTCATGAATGAGGAAGCTTTTGAACCCATCTTTCCTCTGTCATGGTCCAACTCTTTTTTGCCTGTTAAGGCTGATGCGAAGTGGCCTTCTCAGTCTCATGGTCTTTTTTGTTGCAAGCAATTGAATTGTGTGTGTGTGTGTGTGTGTGTGTGTGTGTGTGTGTGTGTTTGCATTCAGTGGATTTCAGGGAGAATTAAAGGGGAAGGGATCTGAAAGTTTTCAGCACTGGCAACAGAAGAAGAAGAAAGTTTGTAAGAGAGAACTTTAGCTCAGCCTTAAAAACTACACCAGCCTATGTGTTTGAAGAATGTATGAAGCACATTCTCTTTATCTCTCCCTCTGCACACACACACCCCAGCACCCTCTTTAAATATGAGTTTGGGGAAATTACTTAATGGAGTTATTTTGTCCCACAAATTTGTTTCATCTCTGCCGAGATAACCCATTTACCACATGCATAATGTAGTCGAGGGCAGAAATAAAGGGCATCTGACTGTGAGCAGAATGACCACATGAACTGGCTCTGATTCACAATGCTTTTTAGCTATTCAAACCTCAATCGCTTTAGAAGGAATATTTGGCAAATGAAAATGCATAACCTTTGTTGTGCACAAAGGGAAATGGGTTAAATGGGGACCTTGAGTCCCTGGCTCACAGCAGCCTGGAAATCCCTGCTGGCCCCTTTCTTTACCATTGAAATGCCAAAAGGTTTGTGAGTAGGTCATTTTCTGGAGTTGCTCAAACATTTGTAAACAACCTCAGGAACATGGGAAGCTGCCTTGTACCAAGCCAGACCTCTGACTCCTCTAGCTCAGCGTTGTCTCCTCCAAGCAGCAGCAGCTCTGCTAAGGCACAGTCAGAGTCCTTTGCTAGCACCGCTTTCCAAAATCCTTTCAACTGGAGAAGCCTGCAACAGCAATAATATATTGAAATAAACCTTGGGCTTTGTGAATGCAGAGTGTGTGCTCCACCATTGCTCTCTAGGTGCTTGAGATTTAACCTTGCTTTTTATTCTGCTGCGTGGGATAAGATTTGTGGGAGTTGAAAAGAATGTGGGAGGATTTGTGGGAGGATATTCCTGTCCCAGAAGGGATGTGGGTGGTGCTGTGGGTTAAACCACAGAGCCTAGGACTTGCCGATCAGAAGGTTGCCGGTTCGAATCCCCACGATGGGGTGAGCTCCCGTTGCTCGGTCCCAGCTCCTGCCAACCTAGCAGTTCGGAAGCACGTCAAAGTGCAAGTAGATAAAGGTACCGCTCCGGTGGGAAGGTAAATGGCGTTTCCGTGTGCTGCTCTGGTTCGCCAGATGCGGCTTAGTCATGCTGGCCACATGACCCGGAAGCTGTACACCGGCTCCCTCGGCCAATAAAGCGAGATGAGTACCGCAACCCCAGAGTCGGCCACAACTGGACCTAATGGTCAGGGGTCCCTTTACCTTTACTTTATTCCTGTCCCAGAAGGTGAAAAGAAAAAGGGACGACTTCAACATTCAGAACTTAGAACAGGAGTAGTCAAGTTGTGGTGCTTTCCAGACAGTGGCAGACTTGGGGTTCTCAAATTTCAACAGTGCCCAGTATGGCAATAAAATCTGGTGCCCTCCCCACCTTTCGCAATCCGTTCTACAACATTGTTTTGGTGCCCCCTGCAGTGCGGCACTTGGTGCGGCCCAACCGGTCATGCTAAAAATGTCTCTGTTCTAGGGATGGCTGTGGGCAGGATTTCTGCATTGCATGGGGTTGGGCTAGATGACCTTTGGGGTACCTTCCCATTCTATGATTCCATGCTAAATGACAACTTCCATCATCCATGAGCATTGGCCATTTTGGCTGAGGCTGATGAGAGTTAAGAACGTAAGAAGAGCCCACTGGATCAGGCCAGTGGTGTCAGTTTGCATTTCTTAATGCAGAAAGTATTGCTCTGATGTGTAGAGATCTTTCCCATACTGATTAATTCAATAATAATAATAATAATAATAATAATAATAATAATAATAATAATTTTAATTATACCCCACCCTCCCCAGCCAGAGCTGGGCTCAGGACGGCTAACACCAATAAAATCAGAGTAAAAACATAATTGGGGGGGGGCAATTTAAAATACAGGTTAAAATGCAATTTAAAATGCAGCCTTATTTTAAAAGTAGCCCATAGATCAAAACCATAAGGGGAGGGAAACATAAGGGTCAGACTGAGTCCAAACCAAAGGCCAGGTGGAACAGCTCTGTCTTGCAGGCCCTGCGGAAAGATGTCAAGTCCCACAGGGCCCTAGTCTCTTGTGACAGAGCGTTCCACCAAGTCGGGGCCAGCACTGAAAAGGCCCTGGCCCTAGTTGAGACCAATCTAACCACTTTGCGACCTGGGACTTTCAAAATGTTGTCATTTGTGGACCTTAAGGTCCTCTGTGGGGTTCTGGGAGCTTCAAGAGGGTTCTAGAAGCTTCTCTGTGTGAAAGAAGAAAGCCGAGGTTCATGATGTTTGGGTTATTCCTTCAGAGAAGCTGAATACAGCTGGTTTAAACTGGTTCTGTTATCTCTTTTCTGTCAAGGTCATGCTGACTATCACAGTAAGGCCAGAATGAGTCTGCGGTTCACTTTCTCTTTCTTTCTCTTTTCCTTCTGTAGATAGTATGCTTAGTGTTAACGTTTAGACTTATTGTAAGTTATTGTAAGTTTTAGTTAAGTCTGCTGCTGTAGCACCCTGCTTGTGGTTAACGCTTAGCTGGAATGAAATATTCAACGCAGCAATAGAGAAATTAAAATAATAATTTATTTGTCGGACAAATAAATAAGAGGCACAGTGGTATATGGTTACCAAGCTCTGGCCTGCTCCAGCCCTGATGGCCAGCACTTATATTCCCTCAGCCCAGCCCCCTTGCTCCTCCTTTGGCTGCCTCTGTCCAATCAGCCTGGTTGAAATTCCTATTGGCTGTTTGCTAGAACCAATCATAAAAGATACACCCATTTCCTCTTACCTTTTATGGGAGACAGAGAGCTATATTTTCTTCTATTTATAAATGGCAAACAAGTAGCCATACATCTTACATTAGCCTCGACAAGGCACCTTAATTACCAGATCACCTTTGCCCCCTTCATTCTAAAATAGAGCAGATGGCTAAAACAGATGGTGGGGTATTTTTATCTGAACAGATCTTTTGTTCACCTTTTCACACACAGCATCAATTAAATAAGTATCTAACATAAGAATCTAACATTTATCACTTTCCTTTGCTTACTGCATTTAGACAACAAAATATCATACATAACATAAGATAAATAACTTTTTAAAAGGAAAAGACCTTTGCAGAGTAAAAAGTCTCAGTTTAAAAGGAACAAGGAACAGCTTTAAAAAACGGCTCTTTTACTCCCCCTCTTGCCAGCCAGATGCTTTGACCTTTTGGCTCTATATCTGATGAGAGGCCAAATGGTATTATTTTCTGTTAAACAATAAACCTTACTATTTACCAACTCTTAATTTAGCAGCTTTTATTACAGCTTAATTATATTCTGTAATATGTAGGGTCAGTGACCTCAGCCTTTTTATGACCGCAATAAACCAGAGGGGCCCTCTGTCTAAGAGCTTGCCAGCTGCCTGCTGGTTTCCTGCCTCGAAAGAAATATTGGTGAATTTAAGCTCATTTTTAGAATACAGGAATCTGATCAAAATATAAACCTTGATCAAGAATACAGGCTTTGATCAGATGCCTCATTGCAACTGGATTTCTTTCTTTCTTTCTTTTTAAACTTAATTATTATTATTTTTACTTAAGAAAATTATACCGACAGCAAAACAAAGAAGCCTAAATTAACATTGCCTTCTACCGATAAGAAATAATAATAACTATTACAATAATGAAAATACTAAAAATACATTTACTCCCCCTTTTGAACTTCTATTTTGGTTACAATATATTACTATTCTATAAGAATCTATTATATCCTTTGCTGTCCCATATATTATTTTATTTCCCAAATTCAACCTAACCCTCCCCTCCTCCCCATTGCTTCCCTTCACCTGTGTGAGATCTTCCCATAATATTTTTTTCCCTAGTTGCATTAATAAAATAGAATAACATGAAAACTGTTAAATTATAATAACTTCTTAACATGCTTAACAACTGGATTTCTTATGGACAGTGCCAATCCTGGATGCAATAGATTTGTGACCATTATGCTCATTTACCTTCAGTAGTACTAAAGCTCTGCTGGATGAAATATAATTGCCTCTGGTCTATTATTTGGGAATCCTGCAACGTGTTGAAGTTGTTACTCTGCTAACTATACATTGGAATCTACTCTGGATCAATACTGAGTAGAATTTCAATGACAAGTGGTCCATCCATTCCAGCATCCTCTTCTCACAGTGGCCAACCAGATGCCTCTAGGAAAAGCACAAGTTGAACCAGAGCACAAGAGTATTCATCTTCCATATGGTTTCCAACAACTAGTGTTCAAAAGCACTACTGCCTTTGGCACTTGTTTAAATCCAGCAATATTTGGAGGGTGCTACATTGGGGGATCACTGCTATGGAATTTCATCTGAACTGAAGTTTCTGCAATCAGATGAAAATTCTTAGATTATTTTCCCCTGGTATTTTTTTTTTAAGGAATATTCTTTTTTGTGCCTTCTCTGCGAAGTAAAGTCATTTTGCAGAAAAGTCTCTGAATATTCTCTGCTGTCAGTACCTCACTAATGCTGCACTGGGCGTGGGGCATTATGGGATGCAAAATGAGTGTCAGGCTGCCAACATGTTGGCAGACAACCATCAAAGCAACCCATCTTTGAGGGGAAAGGAAGAAGCTAAGTCTCTGCTGGTAGACAGCACTGCCCAATATAAAACATTGGAGAGAATCCTCTGCAAAGAAAATTCACCAGAATGTTACTGCTACCTCTCCTGCCTACAAATGGAACATTTTTTAGGGTCAAATTTTCAGTCGTAGAAATCTCAAAACACACATGGAAATCTCGCCTTGGACAAACATATCAGAGGGGAGGAAAAGATGTTTTCAATATTCTCCAGCTTTGGTTTTTGCATAAAAACAAACAAACAGCCATGTTAATTGGGTTGAGATATTTCCTGAAAATGCTTTGATTGTATTCCCCACCCTTAGTCTTGTTACTTTAGGCCGTTTCTTCTTTCTCCTTCTCAGATTAGTCACATCATTATTCCACACAACCAGGGATCACAGACTTAATGGGCTGATGTCATACAGATTTGGCTACATGAGAGTCACTGAGGGCAAGGAAAGCCAGTTGAGAGGGCGAACAATGTGAGGGGGGGGCAAGTTGGAAGTTTCCATGCACAATTCTGAAAAATCATAATAAAAATAAGGTGTCTTTGACATGGTCAAAAGGTTTTTGTGGGGTTTTTTTCGTTTTTTTAATGCAGTATGTTTTTGTTCTATCTTAGTTTTGGTGAGACTAGTAAAATCTCTCAGTGGGACTTGAAACATCCATACTGCATTCATAACTTGCAGAAGTTGTTGCAATAAAATATATTTCTTCTCCTCCTGGTCTGAGGAAGTCTGAAGAGTAGCTGTAATGAGATATTTCCAATTTTACCATCTCAGTGCAAATTCTGCAAAGCAGGTGGGTTCTCTCAGAAACAAAGGAAAGCAAAAATTTGAGAAACATCATACGATTCCAAATAAGGATCCATTTTATTTTATTTTATTTTTTGCAAGGAAGAGTCTTGTGGACCACCCACTAAGCAGGAGCTGCCACCCCTGCTGTACAACATACTCTTTTTCTTTGTGTGGATAACAGCAGGAAGCAAAGGATACAGTCTTCAAAACCTCTGCTTGCCCAAGAAAGCCACACTCCTGGGAGAAAACTCGTTGATTTAGGTTGGCTTTCTGCTGTTCTTGGGTGAGATGCAAGAGGAGGATACCTGGCAAGACAAGGCCCGAACTGACCCCTGTGATCACACTCTCCTTTGAAGGTAATCTCTGCGTGGAAATAAATTGCCCAACCTACAATCCACCCCTACTGGGTCCTTGCCAGTGTTTATGGATCATTTAGAAAGCATTCATGAGTACCTAGCTAGCAAGAGGCAGTTTGAAATGCCCAAATGGATGTTATTTGTGTAATGAGGTTTCACGTATCGTAACGCTGTTCACGCACAATGAACTGCAGGCTTGCCTGATAGGTATCTATTAAAGGAAGCAGGGCGCAGCCATTATTTCAGAAGGCGGTGGAGAGAATCGGCGTGATGGATGGACGTAGCATCAGGCAGAGTGAAGGTTGCGAGAGAATAACCTCTCAAAGGTTCCTGCTTGGGTGAGAACATCTGAGGAACGCCAAGGGGATTAAAGAGAAGCTCCGTCAAGGTAGCTGTCATCGGTATGTGTCCACTGGGCCTGTTACGAAATGCCTTCCCCAATTTGCACCCCATCTGTAAGTGGGAACTGTGGGAGGGACATTTCATTGCAAGCAATAGCCCTGTTTGGGTGTGGGAAGGAGGTTGTTTATTTATTTTGCCCCCATAAGACTCAGTACAACTTATCAAGTTGTATTTAATAGAAATCATAGAATTTTTGATTTCGAAGGGACCCTGAGGATCATCTAGTTCAGCCCCTTGTGATGCAGGAATATGCAACTGTCCCATACGGGGATCAAACCTGCGACTTTAGTGTTATCAGCACCGCACTCTAACCAACTGAGCTATCCTATAAAATATAACTGATTGGAAGATTTGCGTGTCGAGGGTCCCCAAGCCACCGCTAAATAATTCACAATTCACACATAATTTTTGTTTAAGGTTTTCGGCATAATTTTGGCCACAACTTTATTAAAATACATAAATGTGAGTGGTTGCTTAGGCATTGGTTATGACTATCTGTCCCCACGCCCGGGGACAGAACTGACTTCCGGATTCCAGTGAAATCCAGTGAGGGAAAACAATATTGGGGAGAGCATGGAGCCGGGCACCAGACCCTCATCCCTCCCCCACATGCTCCCTAAGCCCCATTCAGGGGTACGGACGAAAGAATGGCAAGCCCCTGGATTCCTTTAACGAAATTCCCTTGCAGCAGTAGAATTGGAGGGGCAGGCACCACCAATCCTTACCCCTCCACCAACCAATTTTTTAACCAATGCCTAACCGCAACCTTACAAGTTGTGACGATTTGCTACGCAGTAGGCAAAAACCAAATGGCACCAGCCAATCAGCCAAATGGACAAAATTCCTACCAGGCCCCTGCCCCCAAAGCAGATGACCCCATGACAGGCATAGCAAGGTCAACGCAATAGCCCTAGATTAGGGAGGGTGGGGGACTTCCGGGTTGGCGCCTCCGGCAATGGCGGAGCTCCTCCGATCAGGAGGAACTTGCTCCGTGGAAGGCAGGGTCTGATCGCCACGGCGAAGGCGGAGACCCTCTGAAATCACAAGCGGGAGAAGCTTGTGAACTTGGGATTCGGCTGGCACCTTCTGCGCCTCCCCTACTCACGGGGAAACCCTGTTTTGGGGATCCGGAGCGATGTGGGGTGAGTGGCGCGGTGCTTCGAATTGACTGCTTCTTTCACGGAGTGAAGCCGCATTGCTGTTGCTGGAGAGTGTTGACTTTTTCCTGTGGACAATTGGATTTTAAACAACTACCCGTGAGTAGAACGGAAAATTGGATCTTTAAATACCTTAATTTGGCACCGAAACGGGGAAGGTCTTAAACAGGAAGTCCACCTTCCCCTTTTGTAAATAGATTGAAGCAAAGACGTTATAAGCTAAAGTCTTTGAAAGCTTTTGGCAAAGGATTAAATTTTCATCGGTTAAAACTACAAAACCCCCCTTGGAAGCAGGAGAAGAGGGGGGAAATTTTGGACTTAGCGAGCCTGCAGGAGAGAGTGAAAAACCAAATTATCACTGCTCCGAACCTGGAAAAGGGCTGCCAGAAAGAGCGAAGTTTTGGGAGAGTTAATTGACTGCGAAGAGAACATTTTTGACAACTAGTTATATAAGAGAAAGATACTGTTTCCATTGTTCTCTTCTGCGTTTAAAAAGGAGGAAAAGTAACTGGAAATTGAAACTATTTTTATGGCTTGAATTGTGTTCGAAAGGATTGATACAAGTGGAGACTGTTTCCCTCTAGAGGGAGTCTTTGAAACTGTCACAGGAGTGCAACTGGGGAATCACCAGCTGCAAGATAAGTAATTGTGAGAACCAGAGATTGACCTTGGACCACTCAAAATGTTGACAGGAGAAGCCATTGTGACGGTATTATGTAAGATAAGCTACTCGCTGAAACAGCTTCATAAGAAGACGGATGACATGGCTTTTAAAATTAACAATTTGGATCAAAAAGTGACTAATTGGAGTCAAAAAGTGAGCACCAACACAGAAATAATTCAGGACTTGGTACAAGAATCTACTTTGGCAGGACAGATTGAAAGAGAAAGCTGTGGTTGTTGAGCCTAAAGTAATACAAGCGGGATCCTCAGCCTTACAGAAGCAAATTGAGGATTGCAAGTTGAGGCCTTCTATGATTGAATCTAGAAAAAGCCAGATTTTGAGGATTAGATCCCGGCTTGGACGGAAGAAGGAAAGTTGGAAAGATCCCTCTGTGCAGGGATTAACTGACTTTTGGGACATGGACTTGGGTCTGGAAGAGATTGGAGTTCTGGGGGCCTTTGGATTTGGAGGAATTTTGAAACATGTCATGAAACATCTTATAGACCTCAGCTTCAACTACGGAAATTTGGCTGACCTGTCCGGAAGGAATAAAAGCATTGTTAGGTTGGAGTCTTCTCGAGATCTGCTCTTTGGCATTAAAGAATATGAAGAAGACCTGCAGAAGGGACCTGGAAAAGAGTTAAGAGCCTCGGACATAAGATCTCCAGGTTGATGGACTATATGGAATTGACGGAAAGGACTGGCAGAATCCGAAACCAGGGAGAGGAGATGGTGGAGGAAGATTAGAGAATTTAAAGTTTATGTATAGAAATACTGTAAAACTAATGAATGATAGAAAAATGGTGGAAAGAAATTTTATGGCCTTAGCAGAAATGTTATAAGGAGTTAAGCATATATAAGTATTTTAGTTTTAATGATAAAAAATATGTGAAGATATTTATAATATGACAGAAAATAGAGAAAGATGGAAAGGATTTGCTGAAACAATTAATAGAAGTGGAATACAAAAAGGGAGGTGAGAGGAAGTCGAGGAAACAAGGGAATGAAGGATAGAGTATGGAAAAGATGTGATGTATGTTTTTAAATGGTTATTGTTTTGTTTTGTTTAGGGTTAAGGTGGGTTAGAGTTTTGTTTAGTTTAGTTTAATGTGTTTAGGTTGTGTTTTGTATTGCTCATATATTGTATTGTTTCTTTTCTTTTTTGTTTTTTCTCTCTTGTCTCTTTTTTTTCTTTTCTTTTTCTGTAATCTTTAAAAGTAATAAATATTTTTTTTTTTAAAAAAAGAAAGGTAGATTAGGGAGGGTGGGCGGGTGATCCGATGCACGCAGCAAAAGAGCCCAGTCAGTGCTGCGTGACTTGATTTTATAAGCTTTGGTCCATCCCCCTAAATGGCAACACCAAAATTTGCCCAGTAACCCAACCTCCCAATCACTGTGGATGGTCATCCATACTAACCCGCCCAGCAAGAGAGGGGTGGCCTGTCAGACCCCACCGCAACACGTGCTCTCTATGAAGGAGAACACGCTTTGCCAATTAGCCAAATAACTAAGCATAGGCAGGGGAATTCAATTCTAACATAAGAGGACAGAATCCACCAGCCCCATCAGTGTGTGAGGCTATTCAGTCCCAAACCAGGAACTGGGAGAAGCATCACCCTCCTTGCTATGTGAGCTTTAGGTTATAGAAGCCCAACCTGCACATCTGGGCCCCACTTCCCAGCATTCACCATGGTGCACAGGCCAGGACGCCCCTACATATCCCCAAGCCTCAGGCTATGAGTGGTGGGTGAACATTTCTGTAGTGGTGCACACCTGTCCAAAGAGGTCCACCAAGAGAAATCTCTGATGCCTTTCTGACAGCAGGTGCAAAATCTTTCCTTTCCTTGCAAATATTCAAAATTCCTGGTTCAATAAGCACAGGCTTCCAATGTGGGGGGAAAGCAGATGGTGATGACAACAAATAAATAAATATGACACTTTTTAAAATTTGACCCCAGTTGCTATACGTGAGTCTTTAAAACACCTCCTTCCTATCTTACAGAGCTGCAGGAAAGAAAGAAGAAAGGGGTGTTGGATATTTTGCTTAAACCCAGCATAAGCCAGATTTCTTTCTAATTTAAGAGTCTTTTCTGGGGATGAGCTGTCATTTCAGTGTCTATTTAACTAAATATGGAAGAGTTTAAAGTCCTTAGAAGAGGAGGCATTACCGTGAAGGCACTTTCTATCCACAAATAATCATCGCTTCTGTCTGCCATACTGCTAAATCTAAGCTATCATTAACGTATGAGGCAAGTAACTTGCATAAGCTTGCACATGGTCTGGGAGAGCTGTGCTCTCAACATATCAGCAGCGGAAACAAAGGATCCACAGAGGAATGTCTCTCTCTATGTGTGTCCAGAATAGAAATAGACCAACTTAAATGCAAATTCTAGGATCATGTTTCCTGTGTTCTAAGAACAAACTCATCCAGTATTATGCACTGTGTATTACCAAGTATTTATTCTCATTCTGCAATATGAGTAGCAAACTGCTATTTTTTGGCTGATGCCCCGATCCTGCCATAACTTAAGTCACCAGCTCAGCAGTTTTCCAAAGCATCTTTTATTTCTGACTGTGACTTGCTAGGACAATGACAGCTTTTGTGTGCTATGAACGAGGGAGGCACGGCAAGCAAAACTGCAAGCATGGGAGGTTCATATTTGCAGTGTTGCTGGACTACACCTGATGAGCAGCTATGGGGCAGCAATCATTGCTGGGGCTCACCTTTCAGAGACGAAGAGCCACATCCATCTCCAAGAAACCACGAAGTGACAGCAGCAGTGGTCAAAACACACAACACTATATTTAGGAAAGAGCAGGGAAGTTCCTTGGTCTGTACCTATTCAATTGTTAGAATCGAATTGTGGGTCTATTGACCTTCCTGTCAATTTCACAGAAAGAATCCCATATAATTTTAGTAAATAAACACTTTATATGCAGGATAAGCCTATATTTGAAAGCGAGAGAGAGAGAGAGAGAAATTTCTTCCAGCAACTTCTAAGCCAAAGCTATTAAGAAGCAGTCCTATTAAAGGTGGCCTTTTCAATCTCCATTTGGATACAGAATAAATATTTGAATAGTAATTATTTGAATAGTAATGGTTGCATCAGCTTATATCTCAGCTAATGACATTGCTGCATGCTGATCTAGAAGTATTTATTCATCCACCGCCCCGAGCTCTTTCAATTCAGTCAGGATCATCTGTATCTGCAATCCTATGCACACTTACTAGGGGAGTAAGAATCACTTCGATAATGGGATTTACAAGTAAAAATGCATAGCATCCTGAGAATTGTTCAAGGTGTGTCAGGCTGAGGTTGAATGCAAGTCATTTTTCAGCATCATAAGTAAGGATGTGTGAATTTTTGTTTCTCCCAATTTCTCAGTTTTCCCAGTCTGCATTTCAGTTCTGCATATTTCCGCAGCAATTTTTAAAAAATCTCATCAAAATTAATCCATTAGTTTCAGTGCACACTTCTTCTAATAAGCAACAATTTGTGTGCAGTTTCTATTCATATACACATTTTTGCTAGTCTCACAAGTCCTGAGGCATTGCTGGGTACAGGTGTGGAATGGTAGGGGGAAATGGATAAGATGGGTGGATGGAACTTGGGGGCTGCAACTGCGGAACAGAGACTTGAGGATCCTGGTACTTCTCTCTTCCAGGATATAGCTAGGATATAACTGTTCTGGACGGGGAAGCAAAACTCCTACTTCCACTCTTCCCTCCAGGGAAGGAAACAGCATTAGTGGAAACCAGGGAGGGCATCAACCAACCACTTGGGGCAGAGAAACCAAAGCCAAAAGATGAGGGCACAGCATGGTTGCCCAGGACCCAGCAGTGATGCCATCACCTTTAAAAGGCAGGTGGGTATGCCAGCCCATTGGGATGACTCAGTTGTTTCCATTGAGTTCTGAACTCCTTGCACTGTTCTTGCACTTTTTAAACCAGGACCACTGCTTTCATCCAAGCTAGTTTCACCTTTCCTACCACCTAGCCTGAGCTTTGAGGCTGCTGGGACTGTGTGTCTGCTGTCGAGCCTTTACTCTGGCACAACAAAGATCTCTTCCTTACTCTCAAGTAAGAACCTCCGTTGTGGTGGTCGGAGCAGGAGCCAGAACAGCTACCTATTTCTCCTAATATATTTGTGCATTTTTATTAATATATTCATTTTTATGCACACTTTCCCCCAAAATATGAATCATTGTACATGTACTTTCATTGGATATTTGCATTGTGAAATTATGAGAATTTTGAAGGATATCTCTGTGTTTTCGTTCATGTATAGGTTTGAGAAGTGAGTATTAGGTCCTTTGCCAACACACCCTAAAATGAAGATTCAAGAAAAAGGAATGATGGAAAAGTCACAGTTATTAAAATATGAACGAAAGAAGATCTGCAAAATAATGAGCAAATTATGTAACTATGGGCAGGTGGGTTTGAATCAATGTCCCAGCATCAGCAAATGGTGGGACTGAGTGGGGAGAAAGGTGCAGCAGAGAAAGAAATAATGTTTTGGGATCAGTGGAAGGACTGGACTCTGCTATGTTCCTAATTGCATTGCTGCCTCAGCAGGGGTTTAGACTCAATGATTTTTGAAGTTCTTTGGAGGTGGTTTAGAACTAACGGAATTATTTCCCAAGTTTTGGGGAAAACAGAACATTTCCCAGATGCAGAGTTCACCCTATCACTATTTTGTATCTACCAAATTATCAAAGTTGCGGGATAATTGGAAGAACTCTAGTCATGTATGACCCATCTCTAATACTTTGTGTCCTTTCCACTGTCCACACTGCTTATCTCACTGACCACCCCATACTTTTGATTCTTATGTCCCCACGTAGTTGAGAATTATTTGACTCAAGATCTGATTATTTGGAGATGGGAGTTCCTGAATGTCAGCAAAGTACATCTGGATATAATAAGCACTGAGAGCTGCTCAAAGAAAGATGTCAAAGCAATGGAAAGAAGAGCACTGAGGGAAATGTGAACCATTGGAAAAGAAATTACTTTACGCCTGAGGGTGATTTCTCCACCTAGCTGCAAGAGTGGCGGGAACAGGGAAATGTCAATGGGGGAGAACAAGAAAGTGCCATAAATGAACAAGAGATAAGAAAAAGCAGAGGTGAAAAGTGCATTGCTAGAAATGTTGTCCAGGATGGAGGTAGCTGTGATGTGACATTAGCGGAGCAGACACAAGGCAGCGATAAGGACAAAACTCCGCACGAGGAAATGGAAATTAAGATGCAATTAGAAATAATGTTGTGGGTTTTTTTTGTTTGTTGCAACTTCTCAGAAAGCTCAGCGAAAGAAAGACAGGTGGGCAGACAGAGAGAAAGAAGGAAAGGAGGCCTTCTAAGTTATAAGGGACTACAGTGGCGTAGTATAAAACTGACTTTCAACATTACATTGTAGAGCTAATCCATGTTGCTACTTTTATATCTGATGTTGTGGGTTATGACTTTTGAACATTTCATTGTCTATTTTCTGTGAGCTGGTTTGAGTGCAACGTATTTGTAGGAAATGCAGAAGAGAGATACAACATAGCTATGGCTTTGTAACTTGGGCGGTTCAACGAAACTTGGAACACACATTCTAGGGTATGGTATCCACCAAATGTTATTGGACTACAACTTCCATTAGCCCCAGCCAGCATGGCTAATGGCCAAAAAACTAATGGAAGCTATCACATGGCTGCCTCTATTCTAGGATATGTACTCAGTTCATCGAGAGAGTGTCCCATTCTCTCACCTGGCCTAGGATGGAAAACCTTGAACTATATCCATTGCCATTCCCTTTATTTTTTGGGAGCAAGTGGTCTTATGTTCTCCCTCACTCATTAATCACATGAATCAAAAATGGCTGTCAAAAAGCGACACAGTCTTTGTCAACAAAACAATGGCAAGTCAGGAAGCCTTGTCAGCTTATTAACTTTTGACGAATTGCCCTGGAACTATGATCGACCTCCACTGACAGTTTGGTCTTGTGTGAGGAAATGATTGCTATTAGTACCAAAACAGTGTGTGTGTGTTTGTGTGTGCAATTTTTAATGCTCTGCCTTTCCACTCTATACCTGAAGGAGCATCTCCACTGTTATCATTCAGCCTGGACACTGAGAACCAGCTCCAAAGCCTTCTGGTGGTTCCCTCACTGCGAGAAGCGAAGCTACAGGGAACCAGGCAGAGGGCCTTCTCAGTAGTGGTGCCCACCCTGTGGAATGCCCTCCCATCAGATGTCAAGGAAATAAACAACTATCTGACTTTTAGAAGACATGTGAAGGTAGCCCTGTATAGAAAATGTGAATTAGGTAGGTTCGCCTTTATATATATATACAGAATCAAATTTATCCTCCATCCCTACCTGGGAGTAAACCCCATGGAACTCAGTGGGACTAATTGCTGACTACAAATGCATACAATAGCACTACTGATATGACTATCAACTTCCTCAGAGTAATGCTTCCTCTAAAATGAAAAACGGATATGGCATGTAGCATTCCCAGATATAGATACCTGCCGAAGCAAAATCCAGGGAGAATGTGATGAGGATGGGATATTTTCCTGAAGTGAAGCAGGTGAGGAAGCCCAAACAATCTCTCTCTCTCTCTCTCTCTCTCTCTCTCTCTCTCTCTCTCTCTCTCTCGTTGTAAACAAAAATTGCCCTTTTCCCTTATGGGGTATCCAAGAGCCCATATAGAGTCCTTACATAGGTTCTATGTTTCTCCTATTGGTAGGAGAAAATAACAGAGGCCAACCAGAGAATACTGAGAAGGAAAGCAGCTAGTAAGCTTGATCTTTATTGATCTGTTGCAACAGGGTGCTCCCCTCACCCACTCAAAAAGACTTTTGAAATTCCCATCTGTAGATCAAGACCACCCCCAGAAACAGCATACATACATCACAGAAGGGGTGTAACCTAAGACCACCCCTCAGATACATCACACCTACATCACAAAAAAGGTGGTCTGAAACAGAAATTTAAATGTTATTTTTCTCCTGTCATTGTTTATCTCCTGTCTGGCAGGTTACTTGATTGGATTGCCTGGGAAGCCTGGCCATTCTTTTGTAGTGATAAATACTTAGTTCCTGGGCCAGGTCACAGGCTCACACCCTATTCAAACACAGACATACCCTTAAGACAGGATTTGTGAAGGAAAAGACAATGGGGAGGCTTTTCCACTTTGACCTTGCAGAGAAAACATTTACTCAGTTTAGGAATCAAAATGGTTCCAGGTTGGTCTTCCTGTGCTGATCTATGTATGTGCTTGGTTGGTACACTTATGAACATTACCATATATCTAAGACCATAAAATTCCTAGCACACTATCTATCTATCTATCTATCTATCTATCTATCTATCTATTCTGGGATAGGGGTGCTACCCTGGTTGAAGTGCTGAAGAGATGGCCCGCCCTGTTACCACCCAAAAAAATGAGATCAAAGAAAGAGGGTAGGGAGAAGAGAGTAAGGGAAAGGCCAACAAAATGCATTACCATCCTGTTCAGCATGCTTCAGAAGCAGGGCAGTTCTTCCAAGAGGAAAGCAGTCTCTCACTCGATCAAGCATTGCTCAAATGAACCTTGAAAGGGTATATATTTTCTTTCATTTTCCAGGTGATGCTCACGAGACAGAAGGCGTGCAATAATGAAGAAGCTTTAATGAATTTGCCAGCCCCAGACAGTGGAGCAAACCGTGCTTGATTAAGACAGCAAAATGTGTTGATCCTAATTAGAACTGACAAACTGTGGGTTTGTTTGTTTGTTCCCTCGCTCCCTCCCTTCCTCTCCATTCCGGACCCTGCTTTCAGGCTTGTGATAGCACAGTTCACTAAAGGTGGTGATTATCTGGGGATCTCTTGGTCACATGACACTGTATACAATCGAAAGGAGACTCCTTGCATAGAACCAAAAGGTCTGCCAGAAACACAGAGGCCGCTGGCTTTAAATTATGACATGGTAATTGCCTCAGAAAGAGAGAGGGAGAGATGTTGGCAGACCTTTCCAGGATTCCTGCAGGTCTGGACTTTGGAGGACCTTACTGGGGATTATCATTTGAGGGAGAGAGAAAGAGAGAATTCGCATCATATTCTGCCTGGGGCAGTGTTTCTCAAATGGTGAGCCAGAGACCACTTAAGGACCTCAACTCACTTTCTGGTAGGCCTCAGCACTGTAGCCCACCGCCTCATGATGCAGTAACATTTAGGTTACACAGTCGCTAGCCGCACCATCTTGAAAAGTAATAATAATTAACTTGGGATAGTGAGGAAGAGAGTACGGAAGCTGTACAGGAGAAAGAAGTAAATAAAAAAAAATGCTGGGAGCAAGGATGAAAGAAATGGGCAATTTTGAGGGGGAGTGGAGGTGGAAACAGGGTACATGTAAAGAATGAAAAGAGAAGAGAAGAGAAGAGAAGAGAAGAGAAGAGATGAGAAGAGAAGAGAAGAGTAAAAATTCCAGATCTTGCTATGGACAGCATAGTTGCTGTATTTGGGACCAGGGAGGTATTGCTGGGAAAGATTGAGGGCACAAGGAGAAGGGGACGACAGAGCACAAGATGGTTGGACAGTGTTTTCGAAGCTACCAACATGAGTTTGACCAAACTGCGGGAGGCAGTGGAAGACAGGAGTGCCCGGCTGCTCTGGTCCATGGAGCCACGAAGAGTCAGACACAACTAAACAACAACAACAGTTATTTCCCCACCTGGTAAATTGGCTCTTGCCTTGTGGTTTTGCCTACCTTATAGGAATCATCACAACGTGATGGTTAGGCATTGGGTAGGCTTAAACTTGGATGGCGAGGGGAGGTTGTAGAATCTGCCTGCCCCTCCCATTAAAGGGATCTGAGGGAGCTGCTGCTGTCCACAAATCCAGGCAGGCCCAAGGCCATAGCACTCCCAAAATGGCAGCCCAGCATGGGAACTCCTACTGGATGTCGGTCATAGGATTCCCTCGCTTCTGGATTGATCCCAAAATAAAGTCCTTCCAACAGGCAGGCTGGAAGCCATCCATTTTACCCAGTGTCTATGCCAAACCTCTTACATCTGCTGTCAATAAAGTTGCAGCCTGATTTGACCCAATATGTATCTTGTCACGTTTGATTATTTAATCCTCATTCAAGATGAGTGCTAGGGCACTTGTGTACACAAGTCACACCAGTGTATCATCAGCTGAGCTGGGGTTGGGTACTTAATTCCAGCTGAGCCAGAATTCAGCAGGCTGAGCTGGAGATCTGTGGCATGCAATCGTGCTCATTGTGGTCTATCTTGCCAAAGGATTGCCCTCTGAATCTCTGCCATTGGTGACATCTCCAGGATTTCAGATAATGCTGAGAGAAGTCAATGCCCAAACCCTTATTATTTTATAAATAACTATGCATACAGTGGCACCTCGGGTTAAGAACTTAATTCATTCCGGAGGTCCATTCTTAACCTGAAACTGTTCTTAACCTGAAGCACCACTTTAGCTAATGGGGCCTCCTGCTGCCGCTGTGCCGCCGGAGCACGGTTTCTGTTCTCATCCTGAAGCAAAGTTCTTAACCCGAGGTACTATTTCTGGGTTAGCGGTGTCTGTAACCCGAAGCGTATCTAACCTGAAGCGTATGTAACCTGAGGTGTAGCACCCTGCTTGTGGTTAACGCTTAGCTGGAATGAAATATTCAACGCAGCAATAGAGAAATTAAAATAATAATTTATTTGTCGGACAAATAAATGTGAGGCACAGTGGTATATGGTTACCAAGCTCTGGCCTGGCCTCCTGCCATTATGGCCAGCACTTATATTCCCTCAGCTCAGCCCCCTTGCTCCTCCTTTGGCTGCCTCTGTCCAATCAGCCTAGTTGAAATTCCTATTGGCTGTTTGCTAGAACCAATCATAAAAGATACACCCATTTCCTATTACCTTTTATGGGAGACAAAGAGCTATATTTCCTTCTATTTATAATTGGCAAATAAGTAGTCATATATCTTACATTTACCTCGACCAGGCACCTTAATTACCAGATAACCTTTTGCCCTAGACTAGGCGCCTTAACTAACATTTCATCTTTTGCCCTATTGCCCTATTCACTCCAAAACAGATGGTGGCTAATTTTATCTGAACAGATCTTTTTGTTCACCTTCCCACACATTATCAATGAAAGATCTCCTTCTTTGGAGGTCATTAAGCAGAGGCTTGACAACCATATGTCAGGAGTGCTCTGATGGTGTTTTTCTTGCTTGGCAGGGGTCTGGACTCAATGGCCCTCGTGGTCTATTCCAACTCTTCTATGATTCTATGATTTCTTACTTTCTAAATCCTTTGCATAATTACATTTAAGCCAATATATTTCATAACATAGTTTTTTTTTAGAAGAAAGGGAACTTAGCAAAAGCTAAGCTAAATTCTAAATTCTAAAGATTCAAAGCAGTTTCGCCTAGTGCAGTTGCTGTTTGTATTAGCTCTTGCCCTTTTAACCTTAGGAAGATGTGGCTCAAGTTTAATGGGAGGCACAATAATTATTACTATTTAATTGTGTTTTTGCAACCTTGATTGTATTCTATAATTTGTATGGTCAGTGTGACCTTTTGCTCCTAGCCTGTAATTTCCTTTTACAACCCTGAGACACTGCTATAGATCAGGGGGGCCCTTGATCAAGAAGATAAACAGCTGCCAGAGTATGGTTTCTGCCTGGCATGAGAGATACAAACATTTACAAATATATTTCTTTAAGGTCATTTTTAGAATACAGGAATCTGATCAAAATATAAGCCTTGATTAAAATGCAGGCTATGATCAGATGCCTCAGAGGTACCGCTGTACTTCTTTGTTCCAAAGTAAATGTGGATAGAATAACAACAACAACATTACTAATAATAACAGTAACAACTCCTTAGTCACATGGGAGATCCCAGTCAATCAGGGATCACACTGTGAATGGAATGGAATGGTGTGACTGATCATCATCATCATCATCACCACCATCATCATTATAATAATAATTTATTATTTATAGCCCGCCAATCTGGCTGAGTTTCCCCAGCCACTCTAGGCAGCTCCCAATTGAGTGTTAAAAACAATAAAGCATTAAATATTAAAAACTTCTCTAAACAGGGCTGCCTTCAGATGCCTTTTAAAAATAGGATAGCTGCTTATTTTCTTGACATCTGATGGGAGGGTGTTCCACAGGGTAGGCACCATTACCGAGAAGGCCCTCTGTCTGGTTCCCTGTAACCTCACTTGTCACAATGAGGGAACCACCAGAAGGCCCTCAGCGCTGGATCTCAGTGTCCAGCCTTAAAGGTGGGCGTGGGACCAAGGCCGCTCCTTCAGGTATACAGGACCGAGACTGTTTAGAGCTTTAAAGGTCAACACCAACACTTTGAATTGTGCTCAGAAACGTGCTGGGAGCCAATGCAGATCTCTCAGGACCGGTGTTATATTGTCCCGGTGGCCACTCCCAGTCACCAGTCTAGCTGCTACATTATGGATTAATTTCAGTTTCCAGGTCACTTCCAAAGGTAGCCCCACGTAGAGCGCATTGCAGTAGTTCAAGTGGGAGATAACTAGAGCATGCACCACTCTGGCGAGACAGTCCGCGGGCAGGTAGGGTCTCAGCCTGCGTACCAGATGGAGCTGGTAGACAGCCGACCTGGACACAGAATTAGCATGTGCCTCCATGGACAGCTGTGAGTCCAAAATGACTCCCAGGCTGTGCACCTGGTCCTTCAGGGGCACAGTTACCCCATTCAGGACCAGGGAGTCCTCCACACCAAACTTATTCAGGGACAGCCCCATGGAGGCCATGCTTTCCAAAAAGTCCCGAGCGGCCCCTTGTAAGTTTGTGTTGGCATGAATGTTAAAATATTCCAGGACAACCAAACTAGGTGTCTCCAGGAGCACATCCGCCACAACCTGAAGCAGCTCGGGCAGCAATCCTTGGTGCAGTGGGGAATCCTGTATTGCCCAACTTCCAGAACATGCATTCATAAAACTGGGTTTTTTCAATAGGACAGCTGGTGCAAGGACAGGCCCATCTGCTTCACCCAACCAAGTCTCTGTCACACATGCCAGGTCAAGTCCTCCATCCACAATCAGGTCGTGGATGGCAGTGGTTTTATTCATCATTGACCTGGCATTGCACAGCAACACTTTCAGGTCATGTGGGTTTCCCTTGCTGATTCCAGTACCCTTCCAGTCAGGACCAGACCTGGAGGCAGGGATAGTCCTCAAACAACAACTAAATCTGCCTCCTCGGTAATGACATCGTCTGGTCTTAGCGTAGCTCCTCCTCCTGTCCGTGATCACTGAGATCAGGAGTCCCAATACATCCCCCATGTGGAACCTGCCCCAGCCATTCTGTTGGCTGAGGCTATTAATTGGCTATGTGATAACTTCATGAAGGGAAAGTGAAGCAAGTTGAGAATGGGAGCAAGAGAGGCCAATGAAAAGGAACCTCACAACATTTTTGTTCATGCCAGAAATTGATTTAAAAAGGAGAGATTTTAGCAGGCTGCTGAAAATGTTCAGAAGGAACTGTGAACAGCATTGGTTCATCTCTGATGAAGAAGTGTAAGATTTAATATCTCAAAGCCAGATTTTGACAGTACTGTACACTGAGATTAAGAGATAACACATGTTTTCATATATATCGATTTTTGCAGTGAATGTTTTAGAAGCTGTTATTACAGTGAAGCTTAATGTTCTCTGAAGCTAACTGAGAAAGCTCAAGCACCATGTCACCAAGAGGGCAAGCTCTGCTTCCGTATTAAGTATCCTCCATACAAGTTTCTCCAAGCTCTCTGTTTTGCCTGGAAAGGGTCTTGTTTTGTGCCACCCCAATCTCCGAGCGGCACAAGATTCTAGAGATTCCAGGGTTCCGTTTCCTTGGACTGAGGGACAGCGGAAACTGTGGTGTCATTAGCATATATGGTTTATTTACATGCATATACAATCTGAGCCTAAGATGGAGAGGCTCACAACATTAACATCCCAGAAGTTATTGCTTCTCCCATAATCACAACCCTGGATTCAAGTAGAATTCAAGCATGGATCTCACTCTCTGGCTTCTGCCTACAGCCTGCTTCCAGCTCTCTCTCTTTCTCATACAATTCTTGCCTTGGCTTTTGTCCTTCTCACTGCCAGCCAGGTATGTGAGGGGGCCCACCCATTTGCCCACTGTCACAAAGCAACTTCCTTTTTTATACTAAAGACCTGTGCTTAGAGCCATTGACTCACTGAGAAACTTGTCTGGCTCCTTCAACAGTGGAGTCCCACAAACTCACAAAGGTATATTAAGTTGAGGCTTGGAGAGCAAACCTATGCACGAGAGGCTAACAGAAAACAAGCCATTGTAAATTAAGCCAGCATAAAGTTACACCCAATCCAAACTCTGCTGAGCAGTAGGGCTGCTGCTCTGCCACAGGGGTGTAGCTGTCAGCAGCTCGTCCTACTCGCGAGTAGGACCATGGCAGAGACACATTCCCGACTGGCATGTTCCCTCCCTCCCAGTCAATCATTCAGGAGCTTCAAAATCTTTATTCTGCCCGAACATCACAGCACCCGATGCCAACAGACATCGGCACACTTAGGGATCCGCAGAGTCTTCACAGGTTGTGTAACAGACCTCAGCAACCCAGCATTTTGGCTAATCTACTTTTTTTTACATATAAACACACACGGAGCACTGCAACATGGCTCCCTCTCTCTCTAGCATCAGACAGCAAAGAGAAAAAGAACAAAGGACAATAGTCCCACTTCACGAAACGCAGTAACACAAACATCCTGTCTCCGTCACTTCCCACTCTGTGGAGTCAAAATATACACCGTCATGTGAGAGACAAAAATTCTATGACTGCAATCATGGAGCAGGAATTCTAACAGTAGCAAGGGGTGTGTGGTAGGTGCGGTTCGCCCCAGGTGTCCTCATTGAGGGGGGTGACAAAATGGCGGGAGGCACTCACTGCGGAGCCTGCAGTGCGCCTGAGCCACGCATCTCCAGTGCCCACAGGCTCCACACTGTCTGACCACCACACTGTTTGACCGCTGCCACCCCCCAACTGTGGGGTGGCTGAGGCCCCGCGGTGCGCCCCATCCCTGTGGGTGCTGCGCCCCCCGTCCTGTCCCTATGGGTGCCACACACCCCATCCCATCCCTCCCTATGGGTGCCATGCTCCACACCCCACCCCTATGGGCAGTTCGCCCTGCCCCTGGGCATACCACCCCAGGTGCCTGAGAGGCTTCCTCCACGGCTGCTCTGCCAGAGCCTGGTAGATGGAAAACAAGCCTTTAAGGTTATGCACAGTTTACAGGTCATATAACTGAGCTGAATGGGCTTATGATCCAGCTGAAATCCTGCCTCTCTGGTCCCATCCCTGCCATACTCCCAGAACAGCCATTTTTTGGAGCCTTACACTCGCCTTGACTCAGCCAGTTAAGCCCCAGCTGAACTAATACATGTTATGCCAGCATGTCTTCAGAGTTGGTTTTAGGGTAGCGTCCCCAGCCCCGGCATCCAGTTTGGACACTGAGATCCAGTTCTGAGTGGTTTCTGATGGTTCCCTCATTGCGAGAGGTGAGGTTACAGAGAATTGGACAGAGGGCTTTTTCGGTAGTCTCACCTGCCCTGTGGAACACCCTCTCATCAGATGTCAAACATATAAACAGCTATGTGATTTTTTAAAAGACATCTGAAGGCAGTTCAGGGAAGTTTTTAATGTGCGATGTTGTATTGTGTTTCTACTATTTTTTGTTGGGAGCCACCCAGAGTGGCTGGGGCAACCCAGTCAGATGAAATATTATTATTGTTATAGCATGACTGGTGCAGTCGTGCTGGGCTCCGTGCTGCAGGGGGCAACACAAAGCTGAAGACTTTTGGTGTCAAACAGGGCACCACTGAAATTTGAGAGCCCAAAGTCCACCACTGATGTCTTCAGCTGAGCTGGGGTTGGGGACTTACTGGAGATCTGCTGCATCCTAAGTTGCTTATCCAGGCAAATCTTGCCATAGGATCACCCCCTTACATATAAGCAAATGCAATTTGTAGGAACTGAAGGAAGCCAACTGCAATAACAGTGGCAGAAGCTTTGACAACATAACCAACGCCCATCAAAAGTTTGGTAGGAGCAGAAGGAGGCTATTATTTACTAGGCACTAGAAGTATGTCAGCACATGCACCGGGCAAGCTTCATTATGGAAAGTGTTCCACAGATGTTATTATGCAAATAATAACCACTTCAATGATAGCAATAACAGTAAGAAGAGTGCTCTGGATGTGCTCCTTTCATTTTCTTTTTAAACTGGAGCAGACATGGTACTCTTCCACAACATCCGACTATAGAAACAGCGTTTGACAGTGTTTTCTGGCTGTGAAAGATATCAATGGTGAAATGTGTTGAAAACTTCACTTACTACCTAATAAAAAGTCCAGAACTGAATGAGAGAATGTCAAATATTTTGCCAACATAAAACATTGCACATTGAGCAGGGGAGAGAGAGAGAGAGAGAGAGAAATGACACCTAGAGTTAATGTTTTGAAATACTTCAGCGTACACATTTTTTTTGTCTGCAGGCTGTTTTGGAAGCAACTATGCAGAAAACAACAAACTGGAAACGGTGTGTATTTATTTATTTATTTATTTAAAACTGTAGGAGAGATTTTTTGTTTTCTTTTTTTAAAAAATAACCAAGCCAGAAACAAAATTTGTTACACATAAATATAAAAATATATTCAATTAATAATAATAATAATAATAATAATAATAATAATAATAATATATTTCTTATTTATACCCTGCCCACCTAGCTGGGCTTCCCCAGCCACTCTGGGCGGCTTCCAAAAAATTATTAAAATACATCAAACATTAAAAGCTTCCCTAAACAGGGCTGCCTTCAGATGTCTTCTAAAAGTCTGGTAGTTGTTATTCTCTTTGACATCTGGTGGGAGGGCGTTCCACAGGGAGGGCGCCACTGCCAAGAAGGCCCTCTGCCTGGTTCCCTGTAACTTGGCTTCTCGCAGTGAGGGAACCGCCAGAAGGCCCTCGGTTCTGGACCTCAGTGTCTGGGTAGAACGATGGGGGTGGAGACGCTCCTTCAGAATTTACTGCTAGTCAGTATCAAAGGAGTTTTCCTACAGCATTCATTGTTGAAATGCCTTTGCCGACGTGGATAGCTCAGGCATGTGTAATGAAGGGGAGCAAACCTATACACAAGAAGGTGGCCTAAGTTGAGATTATTCTAGATCCAAACACCGTTCAGGAACAAGATTACTGCCAGCTGATCAGGCCTAAGCCTTTTGGAAGGAAAGCAAGCCTTTGAAATGGACTTTTTCTGCCAGATCACTTGACTGAGCTGAACAGGGTTAGGATCCAGCTTAACTCCCTTCTACTTGGTCCTGCAACATCACACCATCACATTGAAATGCTCCCATTTTGAGATTTCCCTTGGTTCGGAAAGCTTCAGCTCAGCCAGATGAGGCCTTATTGTAGACAAATGAGGATCTAGGGGAGGACAACTGGTTCAGTTGCACTGGGTTAACAGCTTTTGGGGTGCCACAGCAGGCACCGCAACGATGAAGTCCAACAGGAGGCAAAAGGTGGGAGGGTGCAGCAGATTTTGGCATCCCACAGAGCCCCACTGAAATTTGAGAGGCTAATGTCCACCACTGTTGGAGACATAATGCTGGCTGAGGCAGGAACCTTCCCAGCTCAACTGGCGATCCACTGGATCCTAAGCTGCTCACCCCACTGGATTGTATCGCAGATATTAATATTGTGCAGTCTGAAGTGACTGGAAGCATATGAACTGACTCCTTTTGAATGAAAACATTGTCCAGACCCATAAAAATATTATACAAAATTTACTTGAGGGAGTTGCCTGTAAATAAATAAAAAAAAGTATATTTTCTGCAACACTTGCAACTTATAGGAGGCCTCTCTTTTTGAGTGGGTTACGGTAACTCCAAGACAACTGGACTGTTCCAGGGACCCCAGTCCAAACAGGCCCTTATTCCATGGAGTGCTAAGCACCATGGTAAGTTGACCCTTGGTGATTGGAGAAAACAATAGACTGTGTGGTTGAAAATACTCGGAAACTGTATACCATCACTGATTATGTTACACTGTCTTTGGTGGTTTGCACTTCAAAGGAGATGGAAATACTCCAATTCCACTTGTCTCCCAAATTACAGTCTAATTAACATATAGATCAGCCAGCTAACATTTCTGCCAGAATATGCACTCCACTTGCTGTGAAAATACAAGGACTCTTCCGGAACCTCATCACCCACTTGAAGATTGTTAATCTTTTCATTCTGCCTTTTGTTTGCAATCATATATATATATATATATATATATATATATATATATATATATATGCACACACACATATATATTCAACAGCCAAGGCACCTAAATCTGAGCAATCATTTGAGCACTATTAATGTTCCAGTTCTGCCTCTATTTGCTTAGCTGCATATATTATGCATAAGGAATCTCAGTCCAAGGATTTATCTAAATTGAATGTGCTATAGCAGATGACAGTAAGGGGATTTCATTCAAAATTAGCTTATGTCTTTTTAAGCAGAGAGAATTATCCCCAAGTCCCATGAAATAATGTACAGTAGCTTCCAATTATACCCAGCACCCAAAATGTCCACTGCTTGTCCAGTGATGGCTTGTCGGCAAGTGAAATTCCCATCCTCTTTGTGGAAGAATTTTGTCTCCAGACTAAATATAACCAGCTCCTTCAACCGCTCCTCATAAGGTTGGGTTCCCTGACCCTTGATCATCTTGGTCGCCCACCTCTGCACATGTTCCAGCTTGTCATCATCCTTCTTAAAGTCTGGTGCCCAGAACTGGACACACTATTCCAGGTGGGGTCTTACCAAGGCAGAATACAGCTGTATTGTTACTTCCTTTAATCTGGATGCTTACTTCTGTTGGAAGGAAATATGGGGCCATCGACTCCAACCCCCCTGCAATGCAGGAATCTTTGGCCCAATGTGTGACTTGAACCCACAACTCTACGATTAAGAGCCTCGCCCTCTACTGAGTGTGCTGATATCAATAACCCCCTCAGTCTGTTAGCCCCCATCCCAGAGCCTTGTGTTGCTTTTCTGTGCTTTTCCATATAGCTCGATATTTTTCTAGGTCTATGGGTCTTTCAAGAAGTGATACTGTCTAAAATGTTCTCCCCGCACCACTGTACCTTGTTGTGTTTTAACAGGAGGACCAGCAGCAGAACCCCCAGAGCTCTGCAGTGACTGGACAGGAGGGAGGAGGGAATAGTAGTGTCCTTTTGAATCACAGTGTGATAGAATCACAGAATTGTAGAGTTGGAAGGGACCACAAGTGTCATCTGAAGGGACACGGGTGGCGCTGTGGCTTAAACCACAGAGCCTAGGACTTGCCGATCGGAAGGTCGGCGGTTCAAATCCCCACAACGGGGTGAGCTCCCGTTGCTCGGTCCCTGCTCCTGCCCACCTAGCAGTTCAAAAGCACGCCAGTGCAAGTAGATAAATAGGTATCACTGCGGCGGGAAGGTAAACGGCGTTTCCGTGCACTGGTCTGGTTCACCAGAAGTGGCTTAGTCATGCTGGCCACATGACCCGGAAGCTGTACACTGGCTCCCTCAGCCAGTAAAGCGAGATGAGCCCCACAACCCCAGAGTCGGTCACGACTAGACCTAATAGTCAGCGGTCCCTTTGCCTTTACCTTTACAAGGGTCATCTAATCCAACCCCCTGTCATGCAGGAATCTTTTGCCCAATGTGGGACTCAAACTGACGACCCTGAGATTAGGAATCTCATGCTCTACTAACTGAACTATCAAGGATTATCTGTATTTACTATTGAAAATGCATAAATAAAGACACTTTTAAAAAGAAAAGAAAAGAAGACTGCAGGTGTCATGAATGAGCCAGCCCCCAGGGAAGGTTTGCAGCTAGATCCCAGGGAAGGTTTGCAACCAGCAGAAGAAAGCAGCCAAGAACAGAGAGGCTTAACTGCCAGGCAGGATGAGCAGCGGCTAGTGCCAACTCCCCCGCCCCTTGGAATGCGGGTTGATAAGGGGATGACGGAGAGCGAGCCAGAAACCTGCCAACACTCTCGAGAAATGCCACGAACAGAGAAGGAAGCAGTTTATCAGGTGGGAAAGAGCTAAGAGCCTCTCAGAGAATGGGGAAGAGCTGGGAGCTGACCCGCTCAGTCCTAGGCCTCGGCGAATGGGAGGGCTCAAAGACAGGAAGCAAAACAAGAGACATCAGAAGCGAAAGTTCAGTTGCTTCTGGTCTCGCAGGAAGCAGTCTTCAGAAGGGTCATCATGACTGATGAGACTGGCGGCTTGTTAGAGCCGTCTGGAGAACTCTGTTTTTGCAATAAATCTTCCTTTTAAATTAACCACGCTTGCTGTTTTTATCAAGTTGGAAACCGGGACTCCTGACAGCAGGCAGCATTCTAGAGAACCTCATGTTATGGGACCCCACGTCCTGGTTCGTATTGGAACCCTTTGGCAAAGCCAGACAATTGCTTGCATTGTATCCCTGCAAGACTGAGAGAGAGAGAGAAAGACCTATTGGGATGCCTATACAGTCTAGCATAACAACAGGAAGATAGCAAATTCTGGTGCATGTTCTACATCTAGTAGGAAGAGAGCATTTTCTAAACAATACAGTGGTACCTTGGTTCTCAAACTTAATCCGTTCCAGAAGTCCGTTCTGAAACCAAAGCATTCCAAAACCAAGGTGCACTTTCTCATAGAAAGTAATGCAAAATGGATTAATCCGTCCCAGACTTTTCAAAACAACAGCAATTTAACATGAATTTTACTGTCTAACAAGACCATTGATCCATAAAATGAAAGCAATAATCAATATACTGTGCTATAAAATAGATAACAGTATTGTAGATGATGAAAATTAAAAAAAATAAAAATTCTTACTTGCTCTGATGATAGTCATTGTTTGGAGGGGGGGAACTTTTATCCATTTCTGCAGTCACACAATCAATCAATCAGCTGAACACACACAGTCACAAAAACAAATTAACCGAAAAAGTGTTTTCGGTGTTTGAGAACCAAGGCATTTGAGAACCAAGGCATTTGAGAACCAAGGTACCACTGTATGGAGATAATCTTAGCCTTTCATTAGGTTTTTGGATTGAGTTTGGTTACTTTGGAACACTTTTCCATATGCTTTCCTTGCAGAAGGATGGAGCTTTGTGTCCACACCACTCAAGACTAAGGGTTAATAATTTGATCCCGTCAGATGTGGTATTTCAGATTGTGTTCTGCATTTTTTGAAAGAGTAAAGTGGGGAAACTGATTCCCACTCAGCACTGCCTTGCATTATCCAATAATTTATCCTTACGAAGGGGTCCATAAATCATTCTGGGAGAGGACAGCCTTCATGAGGTAATTGGGGCAAAAATGTACAGCTTATAACGTCCTGATATGAAAGAATGTGCAATACATTTTCAGTTGAAGCCACTTATAGTAGTAGCAAAAGAAAAAAGTAATTTATGTCTCGCAAATCTGACACTGGTTTCCTTCTCCCCTCCCTGCAACATTTCTTTAGGTGCATTAATAATAGATGCTGGATAATAAAATCTAGAAATTTAACATGAAATTGAAAGAAGAAAAAGCCAAGACCTATTTATGTATTTAGACCCCTTGAAAGAGACATATTTCCCTCAGTCATCGTTTAGCAGCTGCTGATGCTATGCGTAATATTTTCTCCAGCACAGACTATCTCAAAAGCTCAGATGATCTGCAACGTTGTCTAACTTTTTCCACCAGGGCGCAGTTGAACCATGAAGTTCGGACCACAGTGTCCAAGTGCCCAGTGCAAGTCTCATCAAGAATACATATATACAGTCATACGTCAGGTTACAGCTGCTTCAGATTGCCTTTTTTTGGGTTGCAGACCACCAAAACCCAGAAATACCGGAACGGGTTACTTCCAGGTTTCGGCGGTCATGCATGTGCAGAAGCGCCGAACTGCAACCTGCGCATGCACAGACGTGGGTTGAGAACGCTGCAGGTTGTGAACGTGCATCCCACATGGATCATGTTCGCAACCCGTGTCCACTGTATATATTTCCAGCAAAGATGAGCTTTTAAAGTGGCAACTGGCATGTTTTACAGATGGAAAGACACACCACTACAGGCATAACCTTGTTTTGAACCAAGGCCGGCTCAACCATTAGACAGAATGAAGCAGCTGCCTCAGGTGGCAGATGCTGGGGGCAGCAGCAGTCCCTAGCTATTCCTCTTGCAGAACCCAACCATTCTGCTCTGTTACCACATGAAGTGCCCTGAGCAGTCTAACTTAGCCTTCTGCCTCAGGTGCTATCCCACCACAGTGAAATTATTCATTCACTAGTGCTGTTGGAAAAAGAGGGAGACATCATTTTGGGCTGGCCCTGGTTTTGGCTGGCTGTTGGCATCGCCCCTTTGACATCCAACACAAATGTGCCCAACCTTTAAAGCTAATTCTCTGATTTCCACATCAGCTTGCAATTTTGTTTTTTTTAAAAAAAATAAATATTTATGAAAATTGATCAGCCGGGGGTGATGAGAGTTCTAGTTCAGCAGTATCTGTGTTTCCATGTGATAGCTCTGTGTTCTATGTTTTAAGAAGCCTGCAGCCCATGGATGGCTATCAGCTTAGAATTAAATAAACATAATTAACACCTGGGCAGTTGAAGCTCTGACTTCCTCTATGGGTTTAATTAAGTGGTCTGATGCAGATTCGAATGAGCTTGATAGATGAACCCTCATGACAAAGAGCTACTCCAGGACATTTTGATTTCCCAGCCGTCAGGCAGGGCTGATCAAAGCTTCTCTCTCTTTAAACCTCAGTGATGAATTGTTCCAGCCATTTTCCATATCAATAAAACAACAAATCCAAGGCTGGAAATACCCCAAAAAGCCTTAACAGGGAATTTGTAGGTGTAACTGAAAGTAGGTCAATAAAGCAGAATATGGTTTTATAAACTGCTTGTCTAGCCCACGGTCACCAATATGGTGCTTGTGGGTACCAGTATATCTGCCAGTATCTCCCATCGCACCTATAAAAGGTCTCAGTTATTTCCCACCCCCTTCCTGAAAATCACCATACTTTACATGAGAGTCTTTGCTCTTCCTGCTGTTTCTTTTTGCATTGGCTCAGCCTATTCTATACTGAAACCATTATGTCATACCTGCACATCAGCCATTTTGTGACTGGCATCCACTATCCTTTCTTAATATTCCAAATGTGCCCACTGGCCCCCAAAGACTGGTGACTTGTAGTCTTGACTATGAGCTTATTGAAGAAGAGAAGAAGAGTTTGGATTTGATATCCCGCCTTTCACTCCCTTTAAAGAGTCTCAAAGCGGCTAACATTCTCCTTTCCCTTCCTCCCCCACAACAAACACTCTGTGAGGTGAGTGGGGCTGAGAGACTTCAAAGAAGTGTGACTGGCCCAAGGTCACCCAGCAGCTGCATGTGGAGGAGCGGAGATGCGAACCCGGTTCACCAGATTACGGTTCACCAGATTACGAGTCCACCGCTCTTAACCACTACACCACACTGGCTCTCAAATACCAAATGCCATCAAAATACTTTTTAAAAGAAAAAGAAAGAAAGAAAGAAAGAAAGAAAGACCAATAGAGATATTTGTAGGCAATTCTAAGAGATGACAAAACATGGCATAAACATGTAGTATCTTCCCAAGCGCAGCTCAGATGCAACCCCACCTCCAGATTTGTCCAATGTTACTGGTACTCAGAGCATACCCATTAAAATTGATGGACACAACCATTGTTGTTGTTGTTTTCGGGGGGGCGCCGCAGGGTATATGTACCCCTAAACATTTTGTGAATCTAAAGGAAGAATAATTTTTTTATATTTTTTTAAAAAATAGTTTCTTCTCTAGCACGGTGAATTGTCAGTTCCATTGCTACCCCCCGTAGTGACCTCATTTCCTGTCATGCTGTTTCCTGAGTCTCAGACGGAAGTGAGCATTTAATGTGTGAAGTAGGAGTTGGAATCTAGCACGGTGATTGGTCAGTTTTGTTGTTACCACATTCAATGGCGGCTTCCTTTCCTTTCCTGGTGTTTCCTGAGTCTCAGGTGGAAGCGAACGTTTAATGTGTGAAGCAGTGTGGAATGTGGATATGTCGTGTTTTACTGATGAAAGTTTGGCCTCATTGAAGGACACCAACAGCAAGCAGAGGAATCGGGAAGATGTTAGTACACAACCTCATGCCAATGTGGAAGTTACTATGAGCTGTCAGCTATGTAATATGAGGTAATGCATGTTCTTTGTACTTTTGTCCATTTACTGTATTTATTCTTCCCAATTTGAACTATAAAATGCTGATTTTCTTGAGTCAAAATGAAAGTACCCCTAAACATTTTTTTAGGGGGGGAGAGCACTGGACACAACTAACATAGGTCCATTAATTTCCCTGAGTAAAGGTTTGTTGAGCACAACCCACTGAAGGGATGATGAAAACTGTTGTGGAATATGCAGGTCTTCTGCTTTGACTAACAATTTGAAGTGAGTCCAGAGATGCTCTCCCCGTTGTGAAGGTCACCGGAAGGTTGGGCTAAGGCACTCTTGGAAAAAAGAGTGTGCAAATCTGTGGGGAATGACTCAGAACTGCCCGAGGTACATGTCAGCGAGTTCCAGCAAAGGAGCTCCTAATTACAGATGTCAGTTCATCTCCAAGATGACTTGAGAATAGTCCATGGTGTGGGTGTGTGGGTGTGGGTGTTTGGAAGAGGGAAGAGAGACCAGGATTTCTAGACCAAAGTGCCCTAGATTTATCTCTATTTTACACTCATATGGTGGGGCCTGGCAGCAATGCCTAAACCAAGGCACCATTGGCGTCTCCATCATCTACCCCACTTGCTGAGGTTCATTACTCACGCCAGTCCATTCTTATTTTGCATGCAGAAAATGATTGTCATCACCCAGAGGTGATGTTTTTGATTTCAGATAAATTGCTTTGACAGCTCAATACAGGGGAGTTATCATGACCTCGTGCAATTCAGCCGAGGTGCAGCTGCTTCTTCTCTGAACTCGGCGTATCTTTCCTTCGTTGCATTGAAAAAGCCAGACTACGTGGATCTCGAAAATATTTCACCAGCAACTCCCAAATGAATAATATTGCTTATTATAGACTGTGTGTGTGTGTGTTGTTTTCCTTTCTGTAAATCAAATAAAATAAAGAAATCAGCCTTCTCTCATCACCTCCCAACTATTGACCATGAAGGCTGGTGCTTATGGAAGCTGTAGTTCTTGATATCTGGATGGCACCATGTCAGGTTAGGCTGCTGTAAATCAAACACAAATCAAAATCAAAAAGCAGGGATGTGGGTGGCGCTGTGGTCTAAACCTCTGAGCCTCTTGGGCTTGCCGATCAGAATGTTGGAGGTTCGAATCTGCACAATGGGGTGAGCTCCATTATTTGGTTCCAGCTCCTGCCAACCTAGCAGTTCAAAAGCATGCCAGTGCAAGTAGATAAAAAGGTACCACTCCGGTGGGAAGGTCAACGGTGTTTCCGTGCGCTGCTCTGGTCCGCCAGAAGCGGCTTAGTCATGCTGGCCACATGACCCAGAAAAACTGTCTGCGGACAAACGACTCCCTTGGCCAGTAAAGAGAGATGAGCGCCGCAACCCCAGAGTCGTCCGCGACTGGACCTAATGGTCAGGGGTCCCTTTACTTTTAATGCAAAAATATGGAATACAGTTGTCCCGAGTAAAATAACATGGGCTCTAAGAATGAAGCAGGGACGACATAGCAATATTATTAATATTTTTTGGTGTTGAAATTCAAGACAAGACACTCTAGTAGGAAATCCATTCATCATCATAATCATCATTGTTTTATCATTTGTACCCTGCACACCTGACTGGGTTGCTCCAGCCATATAGAGATTGAAACTTCTTTTTGTTCCACCTTGTTTTCTTATTCTGCATTTACATTCATTTCTGCTATTAGGGATGGAGGATTCTGTCAATTTTTAGTTCACTCGGTTTCTCATATTTGAAATATTAAATTTGGTCCTCCAAACTTCTGCAGCAATTTATGATTTTGTTTGTTTTAAAAAAGGAAACGTTGAAAATTCCTCAACAGTTTAGTGCAAATTTCTCCTAATAAACGCATTTTTAATGCAGTTTTGTCAACAGTACAGATTTTTGTGAGCAATTTCCCTTAATATAATGCATTTTTGCATGTTATTAGCACTTTATTCCTAATTTATGCCTGTTTGTACACATTACTTGGCTGGAAAATGGCACGGTAAAAGAGTAAAAATGTCAAAGGATGGCTTTACATCGATTTCTATGTTGTTTTGGAAAGCATGGATTTGGTAAGTTCAGCTTGAAATATGAACTGAGTTGGACTTCATCCCCCTTTCCCTATCTTTTATATTATGTGAGCTTTAACAAGGGAACTCTCAGAGAGAAGCGGTCACAATGGAAATCAAGGGAGCCTCCTTACAGATATTCTTATCTCCCACTGAACAATGTACGGTAGAAGCCCAAATCATTAAGAATGAAACCTGGCGTCATCTTTCAAATCAGAAACATCTCCAACAGCTGCACCCATCAATCTTTGTCCCACCCTCTGAAATTTAGTGGGTCTATCTCCCCAAGCACAATCATGTTGAAAAGTGATGCCTTCAGGTACTGTTTTATGTTTTTTTTTGGGGGTGAATCATTAGATTTACTGCTTTGCCAATTACAGCTTCTGGGCGATTTGTGGCATGCTTAACTTTGCTGTAGTTTTCTTCATCATCTGCTGCTGCTAAACGCTGAATTGTTAGACGAATTAAGGGCTGCTTCCTGTGACAATAGCCATCATAGAAACCCTTCATGTGGAATTCCATCAATACTTTACAGCTGGCCAGCAAATGATTCATGTCGCATTAAATTACTTTCCTGTTCCCTCTGCACAGCCACCTCCCATTTTCCTGACACTTCAATTCATTAAGCAATCCACGACTGAGACACGTGACTTGGAAATATCGTGTTTGGTAGCATGGGAGTCAGTTGCCTGCAAATCCCATAATCCACCTTCCTTAGCAAAATGTTGTTTTACGCCAGATACTTCCCTAATAATGGATGGATGCCTCCCTTATGAAAATCCCATTTCTGAAGATTTGTGCATCATTAATGATACCTTGCTCTCGGGTGTCCTTCCTCTGCAGCGAAGGCAGAGAGGCTTAATGGGAACCAGTGTTGATTAAGCTGATATTAGATAATTAATTATGCTTCCTAACTACCCCTCACTTAGTGACCACTTTCTCTTTTGTTGAAATCAGGAAGAAGAAGAAAGGTGGGGGAGAATTTCAGTTAATTACATTTTCCTGTATTCCAATCTATTTATGGGCAGAGATGAGATGGGGGGGGGTTGAAGTAAGACCCGGTTAAAGAGGGGGAGGCAGAAAGAATAAAGAAAGCATATGTGTGAAATGTGATAATAATTTTAACAGGAAATAAAGGAGCATTTCCCCCCCCCAACAGCTCTCCCAGGGTCAGAATTTTTGCCATTAGTATAGTGTAGTATTCAATATACAGGCATACCTCGGGTTACAGACGCTTTGGGTTGTGCGTTTTCTGGTTGCACACCGCACCAAACCCGGAAGTACTGGAACAGGTTACTTCCGGGTTTCAGCACTTGCGCATGCGCAGAAGCACTAAATCACACTTTGCACATGCGCAGAAGCTCCGAATAGCAACCCGCGCGTGCACAGACACGGCACTGCAGGTTGCGAATGCCGTGGGTTGCGAATGTGCCTCCCGCACAGATCACGTTCACAACCGGAGCATCCACTGTAGAGAGAAAAAGTCAAAATCACTTCACTTATTAAGGGAGTTGTGTGTTTACATTTAGACATCTCAGGGCCGAATTAGGGGATGGGCTGAAGTTCAGTAGTCAAAAATCTCCTTTTCAGGAAGAAGGTTCTGGGTTCAATTCCTGGAATCTCCAGAAAGGGCTGGGAATGGCCCCTGTCTGAAATCCTGGGAAGCAAACTCTACTGTCAGTGCTCTTCAACCTTGAGTCCCCAGCTGCTGGTAAACTACAACTCCCTCCATCCCTGACCATTGGCTAAGCTGGCTGGGGATGATGGGAATTGTAGAAGAACGACATATGCAGATCTACGACAAAGAAGGAAGTATACTGGTACTGAGCTAGAATGAATAGAATAGCTTAATTTTGCAGAAAAACAGAAAGGGGGCCAGAACAACCCTGGTCTCCTCTGAATCTACAGTATCTATCCAGTGGTGAAGGAAGGGGTGTGTGTGGGGGGGGTGCAGGTTAACCTGGGTGTCATCACTGAGGGGGGCGGGTTGACAAAATGACAAAAATATGATTTTTTTAAAAAATGGGCTCACGAAACTTTTTAGTTCAGTCAACAAACGTAACGAAACACGGCTGGCCCTGTGCGCCACACCGCAGGGGCTGGCACTTATTGCGAGGCCTGCAGCATACCCAAGCCACGCGTCTCTCCTGGGAGTGACATGGTGGCTTGGGCACCTGCAGGCTCTGCGCTGCCTGAAACAGCAGTGTGGGGCTTGCATCTGCTCACCGCCTCTCCCTCCGCCGTCCTACAGCGGAGGGGGAGGCGGCAGAGAGCCTACACGCAGTGCGCCCTGCCCCCATGGGTGGCTTGTCCCACCCCCAGCTGCAGGATGTGTGCGCCAGGCACCCAAGCAGTTAGCTACTCCACTCTATATCTATCTATCTATCTATCATCTATCTATCTATCTATCTATCTATCTATCTATCTATCTATCTATCATCTATCTATCTATCTATCATCTATCTATCTATCTATCTATCTATCTATCTATCTATCTATCATCTATCTATCTATATCTATCTATCTATCATCTATCTATCTATCTATCTATCTATCTATCATCTATCATCTATCTATATCTATCTATCTATCTATCTATCATCTATCTAGCTATTTATATCTATCATCTATCTATCTATATCTATCTATCATCTATCTATCTAATCTATCATCTATCTATCTATGTAGCTATCTATATCTATCTATCATCTATATCTATCTATCTATCTATCTATCATCTATCTATGTATCTATCTATGTATCTATCTATGTATCTATCTATCTATCTCTATCTATCTCTATCTATCTATCATCTATCTATCATCTATCTATCTATCATCTATCTATCATCTATCTATCATCTATCTATCTATATCATCTATCTATCTATCTATCATCTATCATCTATCTATCATCTATCTATCATCTATCTATATCTATCATCTATCTATCTATCTATCTATCTATCTATCTATCTATCTATCATCTATCTATCATCTATCATCTCTGTGGGTTAAACCACAGAGCCTAGGACTTGCTTATCAGGTCAGCAGCTCGAATCCCCGCGACAGGGTGAGCTCCCGTTGCTCGGTCCCAGCTCCTGCCAACCTAGCAGCTCGAAAGCATGTCAAAGTGCAAGTAGACAAATAGGTGCTGCTCCGGCGGGAAGGTAAACGGTGTTTCCGTGCGCTGCTCTGGTTCTCCAGAAGCGGCTTAGTCATGCTGGCCACATGACCCGGAAGCTGTACTCCAGCTGAACTTGGTTACAAAGTACTCCTGGCCACCATTGTCACCTGGTTTGATTTTTATTACACTTTTATATTTGCTGGAAGCTGCCCAGAGTAGCTGGGGCAAACCAATCAGATAGGCAGGGTATTATTATTATTATTATTATTATTATTATTATTATTATTCCCAGTTTGGACATTAATCATTTAGAAGCTCTCCATATCCCTTTCTGTATTAATCAATATGATCAAATTGGTTTCATCAGAAAATTTGGACACCACCTTGTTTGTCTCTGCATTCAGGTTATTTATGAACAAAGGCAAAAGGAGATGCCGAGTGTCATTCTAATTCTCAAGCCACATCATTTTGATGGTGAAAGTTATATACATCCAGGTGAACTCTAGGGGAGGGGAAAATGTTTTGACACTATTGTTATCTTCTTATAAATGTTGGATTTTCATTGCTGCTGCATTTACCACTGTATGCTCATTCACATCACTGACGTGCAGTGAATATTTGTGACTTGCTTCTTCGCAGAATATGGGACACAAATATTTTTTTTTGTTTTTTTAAAAAATACAAATATCCACAAATCCCTGAACGACCCTACTTCTTCAACCACTCCATTGTGAGAACATTATACTACTCTATTCTTCCTTGGTCAGACCATGGATATTGACCAGCTGGAAGGTGTGCAGAGGTGGGCAACCAAGATGATCAAGGGTCTGGAATCCAAGCCTTATGAGGAACTGTTGAAGGAGCTGGGTATGTTTAGAGGAGATATGATAGCCATCTTCAAATATATCAAGGGCTGTCACATGGAAGATATAGCAAGTTTGTTTTCTCCTGCACTGGAACCAATGGCTTCAATTTACAAGAAAGGAGATTCCAGATAAACTTCAGGAAGAACTTTCTAACAGTAAGAGATATTTGACAGTAGAATGGTCTCCCTCAGGAAGTTGTGGGCTCTCCTTCCTTGGAGGGTTTTAAGCAGAGGTTGGGTGGCCATTTGTCATGGATGCTTTAGCTAAGATTCCTGCATTGCAAGGGGTTGGACTAGATGAGTCTTAGAGTCCATTCCAAGTCTACAGTTCTATGGTTCTATAATTCCATGTATTCCTATTTTCTGTTTCCTATTCAAGCAGTGAACAACTCTGATCCATAAAAGGACCCATCCTCTTATTCCATGACTACTATGTTTGATCCAGACCCTTCAGTGAAGGATTTTGGGCAAGCTTGTTAAAAATTCAAGTGTATGATGTCTATGGGATCACCCTTTCCCCACATCTGTTGACATGGAAGAGCATCCAGTCATCTGGAATGGTACGGTCCACCACATAATGGCCAACTCTGAAAACTAGGCCATTGAAGAAGACCACAGAAGCTGTTGAGGTACAGTATGCCCCCCCCCAGCTCTTATTTATATAGCCTTTGATCAAATCATAAAGTACAAAGGCTCATCATATGAATGAGCAGCATGTTTGTGACCAAGGATAAATGATGCTAATGAGCACCTTTTCTCATTTGTCTTACTTTGACTGAACTTCCCATCACCTTTTCTGTTTGGAGAGCCTCAGCCTTCATTTCAGTTAAGTCCTCACTGCAGAACCTGTTTAATTTCTTTTACACGACCGACCTTTCTCACACATCGCTGGCTTGCATGAGCAGAGCAGAGCCGTAAGTTCAGATTTCCCAGTCTGATGCCATTTTAATTGCAGAGAAGGGCATTTTGCTGGTGTATAGGAAAGAAGGCCCAATTACTCAACTCATTAAGCATTTGAATATGATCCTGGTGGGTTATACACAGGGAATGAATAGATTTTCTTTTTCTTCATTTTCTTTTCATCAGAATGAATGGATGCTTGAATGCTCACTAAAACCACAAGTTGTAATTATGTAGCTTTAAAAAAATGAATCTCTATATTATTTTTAAAAATTACATGGCCAAAACTTTAGTTGGGGGAAATTGAAAATGGAGAAGTTTATGGTACATGAAGGATCACATCACCTATCACCTTCCATCAGTAGAACACCCTTTGCCAAACCATGCCAAGGCCGTTACCACAAGGATGCCTTACTTGAAATATTCCAAGATCTGGGCTGGAGACCTGTTTCCTGATCTTCTTGTTCCTTGAAAATCCTGGATCTCATGAGATGTGAGGAGGAGACAAGGATGTGACTATTTCAATCCCTCTCCCTTGTGATCAATCTGTTTCTTTTCCTGCATGACACCCTCTCCCCAGGTTCAGGCCCGATTCATATGGTAATCAAATGTTCTGGGAGCTGCTTCAGCATTTGAAGGCAAGCAAAGTGTATGAGAGGCCCTGAGGCGTTGCTGTGGAAAGTTGCATCTGACATGGCACTTATGCAGTTCCTTCCAGCTCTCTAGCCTGGGGTTTGGCAGTTCAGATCACCATGGAACAATTGCCTGAAGCATTGCAGAAGCTGGACCTCTTCATATTTTTATTTTAAAATGCTTTTGAGAAGCCACAAGTTACCGACAGCGCGCAAGCTTAGCATGCAGAAGCACCCAGGTTCCATCAGTGGAATCTTCAGTTAAAAGGGTCATGGACCAGGTGATTTTCTGCCGGAGACCACAAACAGCTGCTGTCAGATTAACCGATACAGTGGTACCTCAGGTTACATATGCTTCACTTTACAGACTCTGCTAACCCAGAAATAGTGCTTCAGGTTAAGAACTTTGCTTCAGGATGAGAACAGAAATCGTGCTCCGGCGGCACAGCGGCAGCAGGAGGCCCCATTAGCTAAAGTGGTGCTTCAGGTTAAGAACAGTTTCAGGTTAAGAACAGACCTCCAGAACGAATTAAGTACTTAACCCGTGGTCCCACTGTACTACAATCAACAGGCAAATGGTCTAACTTGACATTTGTTGGGATGGATGAATCTGACAATTTTGGTTTCTCTCAGTTTCTCATTTTTCCAGACTTGGGATCACTTCTTCACATTTCTTCATCTCTTTGTGGGGTTGGTTCTTTTTTTAAAGCCCTCATGAAATTTCATTGGTGTTGGAATGAATATTTCTTCTACCATATGCAATTTTGCATAATATAAACATTTTTGTAAGCAATTTCTCCTAACGTAGTGCGTCTTTGCATGTTGTTTCCTCTAAAATGTGCTATTTATTTTAAATGTATGCTTTCCTCTAATACATCCTAGCTTGTTCACAGAGATCCCCATGTCATAGAAGACTGACTAACCTCAACTAGAAGTGGGGCATTGAGTGTGAAATGTTATCTCAGCAGACATCAAGCAGAGCAACCTTGCTGATAACCTGCAGACATCTCTTGGAAACTTTCTTTTTTAAAATGTTGACAGACCTATTCAGTCCCCCCCCCTTTTTTAATATGAGCCAATCATTTTTGTGATTATTTTGCATTCTTTTTACTGTGTTTTGTGTTTTACTGCATTTGCATCACCTTGATATTTTATGTGAGTGGCCAGTATACTTTTATAAATAAATGCATAAACTAACACCCTCATTTTTGTACATATTATTTGGTTTGCATATTGTTTCAGGAAGTGCAAATTAGGTTTTGCATCACAAATGTGAACCTAATCATATTTCTTCCACATCCCTAGACATAAAAAAGTATCCTTTGTTCCTAAACTAACTAGAACCATTACAGATTCAGGTAGGCAGCCGTGTTGGTCTGACACAGTTGAAATAAATAAAAAATTGTCCAGTAGCACCTTAGACACGAAAGCTTATACCCAGAACAAACTTAGTTTGTCTCTAAGGTGCTACAGGACAATTTTTTATTTATTTCCATAACCATTAAATTCAAATTTAACTGGAGTGGCATAGAAAGTTGCCTGCCACAGAGGCTTCTGGAAACACCAGCCCAAGACATTTTGCTACCTGAGGCAAAGGACAAGGTGATGAATGCTGCTGGTTCCATGTACTAAGCTACAACCCTTATCCACCCACCCACCAAAAGTTGCCTGCAAAACATTCTTCTGAAAATGTCCACAGATAAATATTCCCCAGATCCATGCTTAGAATTTTGTAAACTGCCTTGAGGTTTTTGTTTTTTTGTTTTTTACAATCAAGCTATCAGTTATTTGTAATAATAATAATTGTTATGTACTGAGTTGAATAGGATCCAAACTGCAGCAGTCTGATTGGTCCTAGAACAATAGGATTCAAAAGGCAGCAGTCTGATTGGTCCTAGAACTGTGGCATTCCCGGGGGGTCCGGCACGCTTCCTCTGGGTGGCTCTGATTTTCCCCCAGGGACCTCCGACTCCAGCAGCACGTAAAATACAGCGGAACAGAAGCAGGGTCGCCGTGTGTGCGTAATAACTCAGGCTGAACGCAGGCTGTCTCCTTATCTTACTTTTAAGTCTTTATTCCCTTAGCAAAACACAACAGTTATAAATCTCCTCCTGGTGACAATGCACTCATGTTCGCTGCTCTCTCGCAACGGAGCAAAACACACACACTGACTGAGACACAGAAAACACTCCCCTCAGTATTCTAAACCACGCCTCAGAATGTGAGACGTCACTCAGAACTTCTTAACCCTGTGAGTTCTGAGCCTCTCTCCACCCCCCCCCCTCGAATCACGTTCTGAGAGGAGTTGTGAACACACATTTATAGACTTCTGAGTGTTCAACACTTTCCCCACTGCCTTCCGCCCCTTCCTGGCATCGTTGTTAGGCACCTGTTGAACCTCCTCACAAATCTCAGGTTCGCACTGTGCGAAACCAACCCACGCATTTGTGACCTGAAACCTCTCAGGTGGAATTCCCTTTGTAGCCCGAGATGACCGCCTGGGCACAAACTGGGGTGCTCCTTCTGACCCACTGGGGCCAGCAAGTGCGTCTTCTTCATCAGAAGATTCCCCCTCTGACTTGACACGTCTGTGAGCTTTCTCCATTATGCGAACAGGAGATGAGGGCTCACTCTTGGACACTCTTTTAACAACCTGTGGAGACGCCCTACTCTGTTCAGGGACCTGGTCTCCACCAGCAGGTTCAGACTCTCCCTCCACCTCAGAGTCAGACAGACAATCTGAGTGAACGTCAGGGCTCGCTTTGCGCCTTGCCCAACCATCCTGCTCATAGAACTCAGCCTGTTTACTGACCAGAAGCTTGGTCTGATCACCTTCTGGATATGCGAATCTCTATCCCTTAGTCGCAGGCTCATACCCACAGAAGATCATTTCCTGGTACCTTGGGCCACCCTCCTGCTGCTGAAACTTTGGTACAGGCACCATGGCTCTGCTACCGAAAGCACGAAAGAAATGCACAAGCGGCCGTTCTTCGTGAAGCAGGAAATACGGGGTGTCACCTACCACTGCATTGTAGCACCTGTTCATCGTGAAATTGGCCGTCTTTACCGCCTCCCCCCAAAAACTTTGAGGCAAACCAGAGTCATACAGTGGAATCTCTGATGCTTGAACCAGAGCTTTACTCCTAAGCTCTGCCACGCCACTCTCCTGAGGAGAAGTCACCTTGTGACGTATCCCTTTCTGGCGAAAGAAACCCTTTAGAGCAGACCCAGTGACCTCTGAACCTCGGTCACACTTGAACCCCTGCACCTTGGTGGAGAACCTTAGTTCCACCTCAGCAACCCAATCTTTGATCAGTTGTGTTGCCTCCTCCTTAGTTCTCAGCGTGTACGCCCATGCGTTCTGCGTAAAATCATCTGTCAGCACCATCAGCCACTTGGCCTTGCCCAGACTTGGCTGTGGCATACCGAAAAGGTCTGCATGTACAAGCTCAAAAGGCTTTGTGGTTACTCTCTCCACCCTGGGATAATTATATCCCTTGTTCCTGGCTTTTCTGCAAGCCTTGCAATTCAAAGGTTGACCACATTCTCTTACCCGGCACCCTTTGGTGCACTCTGATAACATCTGAATGTCCTCACAGGAACCATGTGACATTCTCTTGTGCCACACGCAAGCACACGACACATGAGTGTGATCAGTGGCTTTCCCAGCATTCCCCTCACCCTCCAGAGGTGTTTCCAGAACAAAGAGGTTGTTCTGATTTTTCTCAATACTTATTAGTTGCTTTCCCCCTCTGGAAATTGTACAAACTTTTTTCTCAAAACACACTGCATATCCCTCCTGTAAAAGGCATGGTACAGATAAAAGACAATGTTTTATCTCAGGCACGACGTAGACCTTCAGCTCCGCCTGTAAGAAAGAGACAAACAAGGTCCCCATATTAGTCACACGTCTCTGTGAACTGTCAGCAAAGCACAGTGTTTTTCCAGCTGAAACAGCTTTGCAGTTCCTTATCTCGACACCAGGTGTCTCTGTTACCAGATGAGCATTCGAGGCAGAGTCCACAACCCAACGTAGCACTCTCTCCTCACTGGAGTTGTCCTTCTTTGTTGCCTTAGCAACGGACTTCCTGCTGCCCCCGACCTTGCAGGTGGTGTTCTCCAACACTGCCATTGAAGCAGTCAGCTGATAAGCATTTCCTTCCCCCTCTGGAGCATGCTGCGGTCTCCCACGCCTGCCTCCTCTTCTGGACTGGTTGCCATGGAAACCCGGCTGGTTCCCATGGGAAGCAACCTTGGACACATCCTGCCCTGTCTCCCTTGCTCTCTGTGGGCAGCTGCGACACAGATGGTCCGGGGAATTACAGACAAAGCAACGGCGAACGGAAAAAGCCTGAACAGAGCACTCCACTGGTCTGGCCCCTCTGCAACTTGAGGAGCCGCCCGAGCCAGCCTTGCCCTCTCTGATACGCCGTTCTTCTTCATCCCCCAAACGGCCTGTCACATACTCCAGCGTCAGCTGTTGCGGATCCATTGACTCCAGAGTTAGACACAAATTGTCATAACTCTTGTCCAGAGAGCTGAGCAAGATATAAACTTTCAGCTCCTCTGAGAAGTTCACCTGCAGCAATCTCAGCTGGTTGAACACAGAAAGCATCTCAGTTACATGCTTCCTGATGCTGTCCCCAGGACGCAGCTTCATCTCAAACAAGCGCCTGGTGGTGTGTATCTTTGCCCCAGCTGTTGTTCTGTGGTGCACTCTCTCCAGCGCACGGTAGGCCTCAAAAGCAGTCTCAAGCCCCTCAACCAATGGCAGTTGCGAACCCTCCAGGCTGAGCACTATAGCTCCCAGGGCCTTCTGGTTCTTTCTCCGCGAGGCATGAGCTTCTGCGATCTCCGCTGCCGTTGCTCCGGCTGCTGGCTGGGGCAATGGAAGCTGTTGCACCGCTTCCCACAGACCCTTGGCTACTAGCCAGGCCTTTAGCTTCCTACTCCACTCCTCCCAGTTCTTGCCGTCCAGCTTCTCAAAAGGGACGGAGTACGATTCATGGCTGTCTGCCATCTTCTCCCGGGGCCCAGCCTACTTACGTACAGTAGTAGCACCTCCCGGTCCAGCAGATCAGATCTTCCCAGTGAGCTCCCCTCTGTCTCAAACGTTAGGCACAGCTCCAACTGGCTTTTGGCTGCAGTCTTCTCCTCAGCCGGCTTCTCCCACACGCACGAACGTTGCTTATCTCTGCTTCAAAGCATTTGCTGATGACCCCATAACCTGTGGCATTCCCGGGGGGTCCGGCACGCTTCCTCTGGGCAGCTCTGATTTCCCCCCAGGGACCTCCGACTCCAGCAGCACGTAAATACAGCGGAACAGAAGCAGGGTCGCCGTGTGTGCGTAATAACTCAGGCTGAACGCAGGCTGTCTCCTTATCTTACTTTTAAGTCTTTATTCCCTTAGCAAAACACAACAGTTATAAATCTCCTCCTGGTGACAATGCACTCATGTTCGCTGCTCTCTCGCAACGGAGCAAAACACACACACTGACTGAGACACAGAAAACACTCCCCTCAGTATTCTAAACCACGCCTCAGAATGTGAGACGTCACTCAGAACTTCTTAACCCTGTGAGTTCTGAGCCTCTCTCCACAATAGGAACAATAGGATTCAGAATGCAGCAGTCTGATTGTTCCTAGAACAATGCAGCAGTATGATTGGTTGGCAGGAACCACCCAATCATGCTCCAGATAGAAGTGAATCCACAACCTGATTGGCTTACAGTAGAATTCGGGAATTAGCCAATCATGTGCAGCCCATTGTGTAAATAATGCATATAAAGCAGATACGTTGAGGGGACATTCATTCATTCCTACTCACCACTATGAGCTGAATAAAGAGCATGAAATCACTTTGCGACTCTGAGTATATTTCACTGGCGACGAGGATGGGATCCCGCTGAGCTGGCTGCCACACACAGCACCGCAGCACCGCCACCTGCCGCACCGCTGCCTCGCACCGTGTATCCAGGCTTCAGCTCCGGGACACAAGGAACTCAAAATGGCAACCGACAGCAGCTTCTCGCCGTTCAACCCAGCATCTGGAGACTGGGAAGCGTACGCCTCCCGTTTCACCTTCCTCCTAGAAGCCAAAGGGGTCACTGATGAAGAAGACGCCAAGAAGAGGGCAATATTCTTCAGCGTCTGCAGAGAGGAGACGTTTGAAATCGCCTGGGCTCTCCTTGCGCCTGAAGACGTTGCTACTCTTCCATACAAAACAATAATGGAACAGCTGAAGGGGCACTTTTCGCCACAGCCCTCAGTGGTGGCTTGTCGAAATGCCTTCTACGCAAAGCGGCAAGCCCCTGGGGAAACCGTAACTGGGTTTGTGACCTCTCTCCGCCAAGCCGCCCGGTTCTGCAACTTCTCAGAGCTGGAGAACATGCTTCGGGACCGCCTCGTCGGTGGCCTGAAGGATGAGAAGCTGCAACGACGCCTCTACGCTAAGAAGGACCTAACGTTCCAGTCGCTCTGGAGGAGGCCCTGGCAACGGAAGCTGCTGAGAGGTTGACGCAAGAGGCACGGCCGAGCCAGCCGAAGACCACCACGAAGACCTCACCGACGACTCAGGATCCAACAGGGAGGAGGTGCACCGAGTATAGCAGCGCACTCAAGCAGCCCACATACCACAGCTGCCTCGACGAGAAGGAGGGAACTGCGCAAGCTGTGGAGAAAGTCACGAGAGGAGGACCTGCCGTTTCCGCAACGCAGAGTGCAGGCAGTGCAGAAAATTGGGACACATCACCCGGGTGTGTCGGGCTCGGCCCACCCGACACCAGGCATCAGATGACCAATCCAAGAGCCCCAGGTCCCGGGGCCCAACGCACCAAGGCAACTCGACGGAGCTCACAGACTTCCAGGTATACTAGTTGCCCCACCCCAACGTAGAGAAAATTTATGTAGAGGTACAGATAGAGGGGGCCCCATGCCGCATGGAGCTTGACACGGGTTCAACTCTATCCATAATCTCGGCAAGGACTTTAAGGAAACTGTGTCCTACTGGGGGTCCCAAACTCAGGCCGGCCCCATTCACCCTCCGGGACTTCCAGAAACGTAAGGTCCCCACAATGGGGGTGGGGACCTTCAGGGCGCAATACCGAGGGCGGACACAGCAACTGGACTTGCTTGTGGTCAAGGGCCCCTATATTAGCTTACTGGGATTGGCATTCTTTGGACCACTGGGGCTAGCCGTCACAGGGGTGAACCACACGAGCTTACAAGTGGACGTGGACGCCATATGCAAGGAATTTCCGGGGGTTTTTGATGGGAAATTGGGACAGTATACAGCCCCCCCCCATTGCTCTACAGCTCGACCCCGCAGTACGACCAGTCAGGCTCAAGGCCCGCCGGGTCCCGTTCGCTCTGAAACCCCGTATAGACGAGGAATTGGACTGACTCGTGGAGCAAGGAGTGCTGGAGCCGGTGCCTAATGCCCCCTGGGAAACCCCAATCGTCACACCCATCAAGCCTAATGGTTCGGTCCGCATCTGCGCAGACTACAAATGTACCATAAACAAGGCCTCACGGCCCATGCATACCCAGTGCCAGTGGTCAACCATTTCCTTGCCACCCTGGCTGGGTCGAAATTTTTTGGCAAGCTGGACTTGGCCCAAGCATATCAACAGCTGCCAGTAGATGAGGCCACAGCAGAGGCACAGATGATTGTGACGCACAGAGGAGAGTTCAGTGTAAAGCAGCTGCAATTTGGTGTCAGCGTGGCACCAGGCATAATCCAGAATCTAATGGACTCTCTACTTAAAGGGATTCCTGGTGTCACCCCCTTCTTCGATGATGTGTTGATTGCCGGGCCCACACCAGAGGAGTTTGAGGACCGCCTCTGCACCGTTCTGCACCGTTTCCAGACGGCGGGTCTCAAGGTGAAGCAGGAAAAATGTCTACTAGGAGTGCCTCAGGTGGACTTTCTGGGATTTATGGTGGACGCAGAAGGGGTCCACCCGACTGGGGACAAGGTACGGGCCATTTGTGATGCCCCAGCGCCCAAGAACAAGACTGAACTTCAGGCCTTCTTGGGACTATTGAACTTTTACCATTCCTTCCTTCCCCACAAGGCGGCGGTAGCGGAGCCCCTACACAGACTCTTGGACAAGCGGGCCCCTTGGGTGTGGGGCCAGCGCCAGGAGGCCGCATTCCAGGCAGTCAAGGACTTGCTGGTCTCAAACTCGGTCTTGGCACACTTTGACGAGAGGCTGCCGGTGGTGCTAGCATGCGACGCCTCACCCTATGGCATTGGTGCTGTCCTGGGACACCAACTCCCGGATGGAAGAGAGGTACCGGTGGCATACTTTTCCCAGACACTCAACGCAACCGAGCGGAACTACTCACAAATCAACAAGGAGGGTCTGGCAATCGTGAAGGGAGTAAAAAAATTCCATGATTTCTTGTACGGGCGGCCCTTCACCGTGGTGACTGACCACAAGCCGTTGCTTGGCTTGTTTGCCCCCAAAAAGCAGACCCCCAAGTGCTGTCTCATCGCGTCCTCAGGTGGTCAATTTTCCTTGCCAGCTACCAGTATGCACTGATTCACCGCCCTGGGAAGGCGATGGGCCGTGCAGATGCCCTCAGCAGGCTACCACTACTGGAAACAGGCCCTGACCCAGCACCTGCACAAGAGGTTATGAGCCTGGAGCTGCTTCCCCATTCAGGCACAAGAAGTTGCACACCATTCCAAGAAAGATAGGGTCATCTGCCGGGTCCTGGACTGGGTGTGGAGGGGATGGCCCAGCAGCAGCCCCGGGCCAGAATTCGCCTGCTACACAACCCGCAAACATGAACTGTCGGCCCACAAGGGGTGCCTGTTATGGGGAAGCAGGGTCGTTGTTCCCCAGCCCCTCCGCAAAAGGGTCCTCACAGCCCTACACGAGACACACCCAGGGGTAGTAAGAATGAAGGCCCTTGCCAGGAGTTATGTGTGGTGGCCGGGGATCGACGGAGAGATAGAGGCCTGGGTCAAACACTGCCAGGCCTGCCAAGAATCCCGCCCAGATCCCCCAAGGGCCCCAGTCCAGTCCTGGGAGTCCACCCGAGCACCATGGTCATGCCTGCATGTGGACTTTGCTGGCCCCTTTCAGGGGAAAACATTCTTCATAGTGGTGGACTCCTACACCAAATGGCTGGAAGTCGCACTGGTACCGTCCACTTCTACGTCCGCAGCCATTCGGGTACTACACAGGCTGTTTGCAACCCACGGGCTCCCTGACACTCTCGTCTCAGACAACGGGACTGCATTTACGTCAGGAGAATTCCAAACCTTCACAGCGCAGAACGCCATCCGCCACATCCGTTCGGCGCCATTCCACCCTGCCACCAATGGCCAAGCAGAACACATGGTGTAGACCACCAAGGACACCCTTCACTGCATGATGCAAGGGGATTGGGAGTACCGCCCTGCCACATTCCTTCTAGCACAGCACAGCACCCCCAGCTCAACGACTGGCCGGAGCCCCACTGAACTACTAATGGGTCGGCGCCTTGCAATCAGATTGGACCGCCTTCAAGCCGATAGAGCTCAGGATGAGGTAGTGGTGGGGGAAGGCAGGAACCCCCGGACCTTCAAGGACCCAGTGTACGCAAAGAATTTTGGGGCAGGCCCTGCATGGGTACCCGCCACAGTCACCAGGGTCACTGGCCCCGTGTCGTACGAGGTGCTAACAGATGGGGGGCAATGCTGGCGCCACCACTGCGACCAGATACGGCAACGATTCCCGGGAGAAAACCAGGAGGAGGAGGACAGGTCAGGGAACAGTGGGGCAGTGAGGCCCATAGAGCAGCAGGGGCAAGCAGGAGAGGCAGAATCAGTAAATACAGAGGGGCCCCATGAGGCCGAAAGGACACCGGAACCAGAACCACGACTGAGCGAGCCGGTTGCGCCAGACCAAACAGCCCTATCACAGCCAGCATCCTTGGAACACGAGCCAGAACCTGAACCCCGGACCAGGGAACACCCCAGGCCGTAACGCACACGTAGGCCGCCGGCGTACCTTGAGGACTATGAATGCGACCTCCCGGGCAGGACTGGAACTTAGAGGGGAGGGGTGTTATGTACTGAGTTGAATAGGATCCAAACTGCAGCAGTCTGATTGGTCCTAGAACAATAGGATCCAAAAGGCAGCAGTCTGATTGGTCCTAGAACAATAGGATTCAGAATGCAGCAGTCTGATTGGTCCTAGAACAATGCAGCAGTATGATTGGTTGGCAGGAACCACCCAATCATGCTCCAGATAGAAGTGAATCCACAACCTGATTGGCTTACAGTAGAATTCCAGAATTAGCCAATCATGTGCAGCCCATTGTGTAAATAATGTATATAAAGCAGATACTTTGAGGGGACATTCATTCATTCCTCCTCACTACTATGAGCTGAATAAAGAGCATGAAATCACTTTGCGACTCTGAGTATATTTCAATAATAATAATAATAACGATGATGATGCTAACTGTACTAATAAACCACTCTTACAATCAGGAGGAAAGTTGACAAGAGAAGCAGGTTGACATGAGATCAAACGTTCACTCCATCATGAAGTTCATCTCAAGCTGAGCCCCTGTCCCACACGGGAGGTGTATGGGGTCTTTTGGGCCACATGACCTTATGGACTACCTTTCAGGGCCAAATGCCAGTGCTTGGCATGTCTTAGGCAGAAGTGGGTGGAATAATTAATGTGACTCTTCCATTTGTACAGGAGGCTATTGCCCAGTGCTACCGTAGATTCCGGCGTATAAGATGACTTTTTAACCCCAGAAAATCCTCTTAAAAGTCGGGGGTCGTCTTATGAGCCAGGTATGGGTTCTCTGGGCAGCGACAGTGGGCGGCAGGCTCCAGGCCAGGAGGAAGCCGCCTGGCAAAGCTGCCCAGCGATGCCAAGCTGGCTTCGCTGGGGGGCTTCCTCCCGGCATGGAACCGAGCCCGCTGCCCACTGCTGCTGTGGCGGCAGCTTTGGCAGCTTCGCGTATAAGACTGGGTGTATAAGTCGACCCCCAAAATTGGCAGCTGCCAATTTGGGGGGTCGTCTTATATGCCCAGTCGCCTAATATGCCGGAATCTACGGCATTTTTCTAGAGAAATGGGTGCCAGAACTCACCCCTTGTTCTCTTAGAATGGCAATGGCGCCCACCTGAGAGGAGCTGGAATTGAGTTCTGGCGAGTTCCAGCTGGAAAAAAAGCCCTGATAGTGTTTATTTGCACACAATTTCCTATCTCCCATCGAGGCAAGAAAGAATAATTGTCAGAGTTCAAGGAAATATTCCAGCCAGGCAAAAACATTTATAGAATCAGAGAATTGTAGCGTTGCAATGGACCCCACAGGTAATCCAGTCCAACCCCCTGGAATACAGGAATTTGAGTAAAGTGTCCATGACGGGTGGCCATTCCAACCTCTGCTTGAGGAAAATGTGAAGCCAAGACAATCCCAAGTGCTGGATAGGAAGTCCTGGAGGACTACATTTGTGTCCCCCACCCCAGCCTAAGGAGTCCTACCCATGCCATATACAGTGGTACCTCTGGTTATGTACTTAATTCGTTCTGGAGGTCCGTTCTTAACCGGAAACTGTTCTTAACCTGAAGCACAACTTTAGCTAATGGAGCCTCCTGCTGCCACCGTGCCGCCGGAGCACAATTTCTGTTCTCATCCTGAAGCAAAGTTCTTAACCCAAGGTATTATTTCTGGGTTAGCGGTGTCCGTAACCTGAAGCGTATGTAACCTGAAGCATCTGTAACCCGAGGTACCACTGTATAAATTCATGCAGAGTAATTGGGAAGAGATGTGTGGGCACAGTTTTAGCCCATCATGAGACAACTAGGCATATTATTATTATTATTATTATTATTATTATTATTATTACAGTGGTACCTCGGGTTACAGACGCTTCAGGTTACAGACTCCGCTAACCCAAAAATAGTACCTCGAGTTAAGAACTTAGCTTCAGGATGAGAACAGAAATCGTGTGCCAGCGGCATGGCAGCCGTGGGAGGCCCCATTAGCTAAAGTGGTGCTTCAGGTTAAGAACAGTTTCAGGTTAAGAACAGACCTCCAGAACGAATTAAATTCTTAACCCGAGGTACCACTGTATTATTATTATTATTATTATTATTATTATTATTATTATTATTATTATTATTGCCAATTTCAAAGTACTCTGGCTCTTGATGATCCAGTTGTGCATGCATAAAGCACTGTAGATTCAACTTTTTGGCAAAGCCAAAGGAACAGAGGAGTGCAGCTTTCAAAATAATGACTGGGAGCCCTGTGTTGATGTAAAGAATGACAAAAGCCTCATGCAAACACTCAGAGAAAGGAAAAATTGTTTACTGAGAGTGACCATAATTCTTCTCCTTAGGAAAACAGCCAGCTACAAAGGCCAACGCTTTCAGCCCACCCCCCCTTGCTGATATTAGTAAGCATAATCAGAAGTGGGGGGAACCTGGCACGATCCATGAGATGATATTTCTGTATTGCCACCTCTGTGTGATGCTGCACATAATAATTCAATGTCCCCCCCCCCACTTCTTCACAGCTTACCTAAGAGGCAGCAGGAAGAGGAAAATAACAGAGATCCAGCAGGATGACTTAAGTCAACTAATTATCAAGAATATCTCAACCAGAAGAGTGTCACTTGGACAATAGCCAAGAAAGCTAATTCCCATTTATGCCATTATTTCACCCCCACTGGCAATCTAAATGAACACATGTAGTGCATTAAGGAGATCAAACACATTCAAACATTAGGCTTGATTCATCTCCCAGCTAATGGATCTTCTGCTACTTTCCTCCCAACTGCCAAAGTTAAAGCCTCACACCTTCCGTGATGCTGTAATGCTAGAACGCAAGCAGTGTATGGGAACATCTGCGGTTGATTTGGTTGACTTGGAGAGACATAATCGGCCATAAAGCAGGTTCCTAATGGAAAATCATAGCAGAGGGGACAAGGGACCCACATCTTGAGTGTTTGGAAGATCAGACAGATAGAAATGCAGTGAAATAAATGCTCTACCTCTCTTTTAAATCAGAACCAGTGAAGGCGGTGAAGGTCCTGTGTGAGGGCCTGGAGGCAGTTGGAGGATGGATGGCGGCTAACAGATTGAGGTTGAATCCTGACAAGACAGAAGTACTGTTTTGGGGGGACAGGGGGTGGGCAGGTGTGGGGGACTCCTTGGTCTTGAAAGGGGTAACTGTGCCCCTGAAGGACCAGGTGTGTAGCCTGGGAGTTATTTTGGACTCACAGCTGTCCATGGAGGCGCAGGTTAGTTCTATGTCCAGGGCAGCTGTCTACCAGCTCCATCTGGTATGCAGGCTGAGACCCTACCTGCTCGTAGACTGTCTCGCCAGAGTGGTGCATGCTCTAGTTATCTCCCGCTTGGTCTACTGCAATGCGCTCTATGTGGGGCTACCTTTGAAGATGACCCGGAAACTGCAATTAATCCGGAATGTGGCAGCTAGACTGGTGACTGGGAGTGGCTACTGGGACCACATAACACCAGTCCTGAGAGATCTGCATTGGCTCCCAGTACAACACCAAAGTGTTGGTGCTGACCTTTAAAGCCCTATACAGCCTCAGTCCTTTATACCTGAAGGAGCGTCTCCACCCCCATTGTTCAGCCTGGACACTGAGATCCAGCACTGAGGGCCTTCTGGCAGTTCCTTCATTGCGAGAAGTGAGGTTACAGGGAACCAGACAGAGGGCCTTCTCGGTAGTGGCACCCACCCTGTGGAATGCCTTCCCTTCTGATGTGAAGGAAATAAGCAGTTGTCTTATCTTTAAAAGACATCTGAAGGCATCCCTGTTTAGGGAAATTTTTAATATTTAATGCTGTATTGTTTTAACACTTGATTGGGAGCCGCCCAGAATGGCTGGAGAAACTCAGCCAGATGGGCGGGGGTATAAATAATAAATCTATTATTATTATTATTATTATTATTATTATTATTTATTGGATGGCCAGCTTAATAAAGGTAGTGCCTACAACCCGGGATGGGTGGATATAACCATTTCATTCCTTGCTTTTTCCAGTCTTAAAATTCAGTTTTCCACATCAGTTTGCAATTGTACATGCATGTAACATCTTCTTTGCACTAGTACATATGTATGTAAATGCAAGCACATGTGAGTACTGAGGCTGCGCATGGTGCACTGTCTGCTGTTACACATGCTAGGTTTCTTTTTGAACCCTAGAGCAATTATGTCCCCACACCCCCTTAATGCATTGCTACTAAAAGACCTTCTTTGCTTCAAAATCAATCCATCACAGGCTCTTTCAAGGCAGATGAATAGTGCTCAGAGAGCATGTGGGAAGGAGCATCCAGCAATGCGCAACAGCACATGGAGGCTCAAGTTGTGGTCCCTTGGTGTGGAAACTGTGTTAAAATATATAGGAGTTTGTCCCTGTTTCAATCCATGGAAAATTGGAGAGTGTGCTAATTTGAGCAGTGCATCACGCTGCCTGTTAAATAATGTAATATGCAAATATTTATACCCCATAATGAATTTGCTCAGAGAGATTGTTATCTCTCCAAAACCACCTTAAAAGAGAAGGTCTGTTTCTTTTCTCTCACGCACAAAGTAAATTATGCTTCCGCTAATGGATTTTGCCATATTGTCTCAAGCTAGGGTAAATTAAAACAAGAGTGTAAACCCGAGAGAAAAGATGATTTGTGGTTTATTTTATTAGTGCGCCGAGATGATCCTGTTCAGAGGCGACTGTTTCTGGTGGAAAATTGATCCTCTTAATTTATATTTTCTCACAAAACATTAGAGGTGGCATTTAGATCATAGTTTAATTCACACAACAATAATCATATGCGAGAGCCAGCTGCCCACATTTTGCTTTTGTGGGATTTTCAATTTCTTAAGTCTTCCTGCCATACAGTTTGCTTTTTATGGAAGGTGACAAAGAACCTGCGTTTATAAATGAGATTGCTGGAACAGGCAGGGGGGGTGAGGAGGGAGGATATAGCTTGTATTTTGACGGAGGGTCCCTATGGCTTCCGTAAGCATCTTGGGAATCCTGCTGTCAATCTCTATTTTCTAGACAGCATATCAAATTCAGCTTAATAACGGTGCGCCCACAGAGTGTATTGGATTTCAAGGAGATCCTCTCAAAAGACGGGTGGTTGAGTATTGTATATTTAAGACAAACTTCGCTTAGGCTTGTCAATTATTTTGCTGCTCTGAAATCAGAGACGGGGGGAGAAATTTGGTTTCATCCACATTTTAAATTTGAAACTACCTAATAAACGATTCCTCATACAGGATTGAAACGGAAATACCTTTTGAAATTTGGACTTTCGCAAATTTTGCAATGCAGTTCTCCAACCACATAATGTTCCAGAAATGAGCATGTCAGGGAGGGGGGAGGGACTTTGCATAAAAATGCATATTTTGGTGAAAGTAACAGACAAAAATGTTAGGGAAATTTGCATGCAAAAAAGCATATTTTGGGGCAAAATGGTGCACAAAATGTGTAGAGTATATTAAGAGAAATATGTACTGAAAGGCTGGGGTGAGAACTTAAAAAAATATATTAATGTGGGATACTGAAGTTTGAAAAAGAAACTGAGAGGAACCAAAATCACCCATCCCTAATGTGATAGGTCTAGCTGTGTTTAGTCACCTAACCACTACTTGGGTTCGAAAAGAAAAGAAAAGAAAAGAAAAGAAAGAGTCAAGTCAAGATTCTTTCAAGAGCCATGCATGTCCCATCAGTTTCAGCACAGTGCAGTATATGCTACAAAAGTACATGGCAACTCTAACTCAAGTCCTGGAAGGAAAGAGATCCTGAAAACTGGACAAAATGTTGAAGAAAATTTGCTGGGTCTGTATGGCAGAGTCCAGATGGTATCCACCTGAGAGTTTTCAAAGAACTCACATGAGAAATTGCCGATCTTCTAACACAAAATATGCAATTGCCCCTCAGATCAGCCTCCATGACTGAGTACAGCGGTACCTCGGGTTACAAAGACCTCAGCTTACAAACACTTCAGGTTACAGACTCCGCTAACCCGGAAGTAGTACCTCGGGTTAAGAACTTTGCCCCAGGATGAGAACAGAAATCGTGTGGTGGCAGTGGGAGGCCCCATTAGCTGAAGTGGTACCTCATGTTAAGAACGGTTTCAGGTTAAAAACGGACCTCCGGAACAAAGTCAGTTCGTAACCAGAGGTACCACGGTACTGGAAAGTAGCCAATGTAGCACCACTTTTTACAAAAGGGAATGCTGAAAACTACAAACCAGTTCATTTAAAGACTTTCCTGTGAAAATGGGTGGAAATTATTGATAAACATGAAATAATAAAGGATACAGAAGAACAGGACTTGGAGAAGCAGAGATAGCGTGACTTCTTCCAAGGCTAGCCCTGTCTCACAAACCTATTAAGGGTTATTTGAGAGTGACAGCAAGCATATTGACAGAGGTTGACATAGTGTACCTGGACTTTAAAAAAAACAAAAACAACTTTGGGCAAAGTACGTCATCAGGTAAGCTTAGTCATCATGGAACAAGAGGAGAGATCAGGTCTTATTTGGGCCACAGAGACTGCATGACAGGCCACAGAGAGCAGTAGAGGCTCTCTTTAGGCCAGTTGGGGTATATAAATTATTAGGTTGCCAACTGATGAAATAATTAGTCATCTACCTGTTAGTCAACCAGTTTATTAGTCAATGTCAACGACATTACAATAGACTAGTATATAACAGCTCCAAGGGCCAATTGTGGCCCTTCCAACCTCTCTTTCAGGCCCTCGACACTCTTTCTCGGCCACGCCCTCTCTCACCAGGTCATATCTCTCAGAACCTGCTTTGCACCTCAAGAACTTTGGCCTGGCTAGAAAGCATCATTGAATTCTCACAATGCCTCTTATAGTGGTGTGGGTGTGGGTGGCTGTAGAAACAAGGCTACTGAGCAATGCTTAATTTCATATATTTGTTTTATATACATCCTTCTGAGGGCAGTATTCCAGCATATCCATTACTGGAATATTGCCCTCAAAAGGTTGCTTCAGAAGGTAATACGGCCGCCGAGCCCTCGGCACTCCTTTTTATTGCCAAAAGCTACCCAGAGTTGAAGGGGATGCAGGTGGTGCTGTGGGTTAAACCACAGAGCCTAGGACTTGCCAATCAGAAGGTCAGCGGTTTGAATCCCCGCAATGGGGTGAGCTCCCATTCTCGGTCCCAGCTCCTGCCAACCTAGCAGTTTGAAAGCACGTCAAAATGCAAGTAGATAAATAGGTACCGCTCCGGTGGGAAGGTAAATGGTGTTTCCGTGCGCTGCTCTGGTTTCCCAGAAGCAGCTTAGTCATGCTGGCCACATGACCCGGAGGCTGTACGCCGGCTCCCTTGGCCAATAAAGCGAGATGAGCGTCGCAACCCCAGAGTCGGCCATGACTGGACCTAATGGTCAGGGGTCCCTTTACCTTTACCTTACCCAGAGTTGAAGTTCCACGAAGAAGGACATTCAGAGCTCTGCGGAATTCTGAGAAGATGGCAGAAGTGTCTGGTGCCCAAGTACAGAATGTCTGGAAATAAAATAAAACAAATTAATAGCCATATATACGTGCAGGTAATATAAGTTTTAACTACAAGCCGCAGTTCCTATCCCAAGGGGAGGAGAAAGGAATAAATCCAATTTCCACTCCGGCAACTTATTTTGAATGTTCTGAGTCATTACTTATAAAGCCCTGCACTGTCCATTTGTGCACAAATGCACTTGAGCTGGTTTTAATTAAAAACAACCTTAATAGCTGGCTTATGCTGTTGAAAAATAATTGGTTTTGCAGCATGATATTTATGTAGGAAATGTCCTCCTTTTATGAAAATATTCGGCTCGCCTCTTCAAGCTACTGAGTCGACTCCATTCTGTGAGCAGTTATCGTTTTTTAAAAAGGCATGAACCTCCAAAATAATGATATGGAAGTAGCATTTTTTTTTTTAAATAGAATTTTAAATCACACTAACTTTAAGGTACCAAGGGATGCAGAAGGATACCCTGAATACACAGCTTGCTCTTTGGACTTCTCCAAAACCTTCCCCTGTTATTTCTCAGGGCAATCCTTACCTACTCGATAAGCGACACCACATTTATATGTGAATATGCAATTTTGAGTGCAGGACTTGCTGATTTGTTAGTTCGGCTATTAGCATCTTGGGGCATTGCTCTCCTTTCATTTATAAAAATTTATATTTCTGGGAATGCTGTACTTACATCCGTATGAGGAATGGGCTCTAGCTCAAGAGGGGAGCACAAAAGAAGACTTTGAGTGCAATCAAATAAAAATGTCTTCGCCCAGCACACATGTGTAATAATAATAATAATAAATGGCATAAGGACAACTCACTGGTTACAGGGTGTGTGTGTGTGTTTTGTTTTTGTTTTTAAATGAGTTGGGGTGCCATGTCTGAAAAGGCCCTGTCAAATATCTGATAAGGGATTGATAAGGCCTGGGATAGAAAGGGCCAGCCCTACTAAGAAGCAAAGGGAGATGGCTGCCTCAGGCGGTACCGTATTTTTTGCTCCATAAGATGCACTTTTTCCTCCTAAAAAGTAAGGGGAAATGTCTGTGCGTCTTATGGAGTGAATGCGAGCTTCCTGGTGCCAAATTGTCCAGGGGCGAAAAGAAAGAGGGAAGTGGGTGTTGAAATAAAGCCACTGGTCGGCAAGTGATCGGGAGGGAGATAAGGCTGCTGGTAAAAGAGGCTGCCTGGGAGGGGGGAGGTAAAGACAGCACACTTGCAAGGAGAGGAGACAGAAATACTAAAGCAATGAAGAGAGAAATTAGAAGAAAAGGAGGAGCAAAAAACTGCTGCAGTTAAGGAAAAGACACTAAGGCAAACAAGAGGAAAGGGAGTGTTGAAAGGAAACAGCTGATCAGCAAGTGATCGGGAGGGAGATAAGGGAGGCTAGCGATAAAAGAGGCTGCCTGGGAGAGCAGAGGTAAAAGCCTATGGATCCTCAGGATTTTTGCATTGGGTCACCCCAAATTCACCATCATATCACATATCATGTCCATGGCTACAGCCTGCACCCAAAAAAACACACATCCACTGTTGTGTGGGGCCGCAATGGTGCAAAAACTTGGTTACAAAGCACGGATCCACATGGATCCTCAGGATTTTTGCATTGGGCTACCCCAAACGCACTGTCAAATCACATATCATGTCTGTGACTACAGCATGAACCACAAAAATCATACACCCACTGTTTCATTCAGAATATTTTTTTTTCTTGTTTTCCTCCTCTAAAAACTCATTGTCAGGTGCGTGTGATGGAGCAAAAAATATGGTAGTTACTGGGGAGTGGCAGCAAGGTGTTGGAGATGTGTGTAATATTGTTTTTGCTGCATCAACAGCACAAAAGTGACCTCTCCAGGGCGCAAGCCTGGGCAGTGTGTATGGAGGTCATGGGCTGCCCAGATGATATGACCCCCTCCTCTTGGTTTCGCTGGTGTGGTCCAAAGGAAAGGAAAGCCATACATTTCACACCAGCTGGACTGCAGGAGTTGCTAGAAGGAGGCATACAAGACACCATCCAACCACATTAGGAACTCTACTTCAGATTTGTATAGGGTTTACTTTTCTCCTCCTGAAGATGTCCCGCAAGGTATGGGTTGTTCCTCTGGGTTTCCATCAAAAGCCTTTCTCAAGGCAGCAGAGGTTTAGGATCACAGTTTCCCTTCTCATTATTGGGCTACCTTTCCAGGCTGATGAGCCCTGCTGCCCTCAGGTGTGTTGGAAGACACTGTCCTCTCACTAGCGTTGAAGAAAAGTTCAACTATCATTACATTTGGCATTTGTTGCCTTCACCTCAGGCAAAAAAAAGGTATTGCCTCAAGTTTCCAGGTTCAATACCTGGCATCTCCAAGCTGGGTTTGGAAAAGCCTCCTTGCTGGGAAATTCTGGATGACCTCTGCCAGTTAATGTGGATGATATTGATCTAGATTGGTGTTTCCCAAACTTGGATCTGGTTTTGGACTACAGTTCTAATAATAATAATAATAATAATAATAATAATAATAATAATAATAATAATTATTTTTATTTATACCCTGCCCTCCCCAGCCAGAGCCGGGCTCAGGGTGGCTAACACCAGTAAAATTACAGTAAAATCATAATAGGAAAAAAACCCAATTTAAAATACAGGTTAAAATGCAGCCTTATTTTAAAAGTAGCCCATAGATCAAAACCACAAGGGGAGGGAAAATATATGGATCAGACGGAGTCCAAACCAAAGGCCACATGGAACAGCTCTGTCTTGCAGGCCCTGTGGAAAGATGTCAAGTCCCGCAGGGCCCTAGTCTCTTGTGACAGAGTGTTCCACCAAATTGGGGCCAGTATTGAAAAGGCCATGGCCCTAGTTGCGACCAATCTAACCACCTTGCAACCTGGGACCTCCAAAATGTTGTCATTTGTGGACCTTAAGGTCCTCCGCGGGGCATACCAGGAGAGGTGGTCCCATAGGTATGAGGGTCCTAGGCCATATCGGGCTTTAAAGGTCAAAACCAGCACCTTAAACCTGACCCTGTACACCACCGGGAGCCAGTGCAGTTGGTAAAGCACTGGATGAATGTGTCTTGCTAGTTAGGGATGGTGGGACTTGTAGTCCAAAAGCAGCTGGAGACCAAAGTTTGGGAAACCCTGGGCTGGATGAGCCAATGGTCTGATTTGTGTTCCTGTATGTGCACATATCTGTCTCTTCTACGTGATTGGAAGGGATAGCCAGTGCACCTACCAGAGTTTAGACTGGGACATATAAAGAAACAGGCCTCTGTGCCCACACAGGAGTTGTGTTAGATAATGACTAATGGAGAGTTGGGCTCTTCAGACAGCACAGATATTTTATTTCATAGCTCCAATCCCACACACATTACACTGTGAGATGTTGATTGTGCCTCCTATAGGCTTCTACGGGTCCCATGTCACTCTAAATAAATGTTCTCTCTGAAGGTCATGACAGTCCCAGGGAACAGGCCAACACTTGCAACAGAGTCTACATGAAGGCCTTCAGCTTTGAAAGCTATGATTCATCAGTGTTGTCTAAAAGGCCTTTCATCAACTCTGTTTTTTTTATTATTATTTAAAAAATCCAAGCCTAGTATTAGGTTAGTAACAAATCAGACCAAAGTTTAGACCTGTTGTTCCAAAAAACATCTCACCTTGTTCACAGAAAACGTTTCTGTGAACCTTCTTAATAGCACTTGTCCAGATTCTCCAGACCACAGCAGGTTTTCGACAGGTCATGCAGAACAGCATTTTATCCCCTTGTCAAGAGGTGTGATCATGAAACTATGATTAAATTTCCTTACTCTGCATAGCACAGATTCAGAATAAGCTGTTGTGGGCACAGGAAGTTCAGCAATGGAGCAACAGGTCTTCTACAGTTTGTGAACGGCAAATTACTGACACAACCAATAAATAAATGTTTCACAGAGGTAACCCAGATTCTATGTGCAAGGAATTTTTATTGCGCATCTTCTTTCTTTATTATTAGATAAGCATTGTCATTGTTCCATTCAGCCAGAAAAGCCTCCCAGAGCCGGAGGACAGTGCAACTGGGACACTGCAACTGGGACACCGGCTGCCAAGCCTAGTGGGCGATACAGGATGTCTCAGGTACAGAGTTGTGAATTGAGCAGAATGGAAGGCAAAAGGCAGGGGGAGCCACTGAACTTTGAAAGACCAGAGCACCTTTCAAAATGGCATTTGTAAGATATCCCCTGCCCCCCGGATTACAGCCTAAAATGACGTGTCACAAAATGAAAAGGGAGAGAAGAGGCGGAAAAGCAAATTCAGGCACAAGTTCTTAAGTTGCAGAGCTCTTGTAGTGGTGAGCTGGAATGGAACTATTTCAAATAGTGCTAAAGCTCTTGTCAGATATGAAAAACAATCCCTTCAGCGATTTTTAGAGGAGGAGGGGTCCGTGAGGACAGGTAAAGCATTTTGCAATTTGCAATGAGGGGGAGGGAACATCACCCACTTTGGCTTTGTTGGCACCCAAACATGATTGGCTACAGAGCATTGTGATGACGATACAACATCATTTTGCTTACTAGAATCATGTGGTCATAAGAAGCATCCACTCCGGCTTTGCTTTAAATGTTGCTAAAGCCGCTACCAATTCTATAATAATAATAATAATAATAATAATAATAATAATAATAATAATAATAATTTATTTATACCCTGCCCTCCCCGGCCAGAGCTGGGCTCAGGGCGGCTAACACCAGTAAAATCATAATAAAAACATAATAGGGGAGAGGGGAAAAAACGATTTAAAATACGGGTTAGAAGACAATTTAAAATGCAGCCTCATTTTAATAGTAGCCCATAGTTCAAAACCATAAGGGGAAGGAAACATAAGGCTCAGACTGAGTCCAAACAAAAGGCCAGGTGGAACAGCTCTGTCTTGCAGGCCCTGCGGAAATATGTCAAGTCCCGCAGGGCCCTAGTCTCTTGTGACAGAGCGTTCCACCAAGTCAGGGCCAGTACTGAAAAGGCCCTGACCCTAGTTGAGACCAATCTAACCACCTTGCGACTTGGGAACTCCAAAATGTTGTCATTTGTGGAGCTTAAAGTCCTCCGCGGGGCATACCAGGAGAGGTGGTCCCGTAGTTACATGGGTCCTGGGCCGCATGAGGAACGATCTTACAAAAAATAATGAACAAAGCAAGGGGAACTGGTGAGTGTCCCCCACCACAAGCAAATATTTTGCGCAGACCTTCTCAAAACTGAAACAGAAAAAAACTGGGATGTTCCTTAACAGCTTGAAGGTGAAGAGAAGCTGTGGATATTTCTGTAGCTTGCTGTGAAGTTCTAAACATGATGTGTTGTGGCTCCCACACTCTGTGCGACCTCTGTGCCTTGGACTGATTGGCAAACAGCCTATGTACCTCTGAGCCTCCCTCAGGCTGAGAAACAGTTGAAACTATCTGTAGGAAGAGGGCAGAGCAATGACCGCTACTATCCTTACATCCAGCAAATAACAGCATTCAGGAGTGAGAGGTAAGCCATCTGACAGGTCTGCCAGCACAGCATCTGAACTGTGCTTTTTTCCAGCTCAAAAGTAGCAACAGAGAAGGGGGGGCAGGTCTCCAGCACATCTGTCAGATGTCATGGCCCTTCACCAAGGCTTCTTTTATCATCTTGCTGTGTTTACATTGTGATGGGATATATCTATATTGTTGGGTTTTATTTTCTGTCTAATGGCTAGTTAGAAAGGAATCTCTTTCATTTTCTAACTGACTGCTTATATATGACATCTTGCACAGGATTTTCAAAACTGGCAAACTACAGTTTTGTTACATTTGTGGTGGTAAGTTGTTCCACATTTATCACACAGCCGTTGATTATTATTATCCTTATTATTTATTAAATTTCTATACCACCCTTCATCTGAGGACCACAGAGCAGTTTACAATATAAAAACACAAAAATAATGTGAAGGACATCCAAACCGGTCATGTTGTTGTTGTTCTTTGTATACCACTTATTTTAAAGGAAAAAAATCTCAAAGTGGTTTACAACACATTAACAACATAAATTAGAACAATCCAGAATAAAACAAATTCAAGCTTCTAGGAAAATATTTCAGATCCTTCTCTAAGTGACATTTGGCTTTCCCCTTAAAGTGGTACCTCGGAAGTCGAACGGAATCTGTTCCAGAAGTCTGTTCGACTTCCAAAACGTTTGGAAAACAAGGCGCAGCTTCCGATTAGCTGCAGGAAGCTCTTGCAGCCAATTGGATGGCCATGGAAGCTGCGTCAGACATTCAGGTTCCAAAAAAAAATCACAAACCAGAACACTCACTTCCGGGTTTGCAGCTTTTGGGAGCCAAAACTTTTGACTCACAAGGCATTTGGGATCCAAGGTACAATTGTATTTATTAACCTATGTTATTTATATAGTTGCCTCTGAGCAGAAGTACTCTAGGAAGCCAGTTGGACTAGGACCTGGGAGATCAGGGTTCATATTCCCACTCAGTCATAAAATTCACTGGGTGACCTTGGGCCAGTCACAGCTTCTTAACCTACCTTACAGGGTCATTGTAGGGATTAACTGAGGGAGAGGTGAACCATGTACTCCTTGGAGAAAAAGGTGGGATATAAATACAACAAATACCGTATTTTTCGCCCTATAGGACACACTTTTCCCCCTCCAGAAATGAAGGGGAAATGTGTGTGCATCCTATGGAGCGAATGCAGGCTTTCGCTGAAGCCTGGAGAGCGAGAGGCGTCGGAGCGCACCGACACCTCTCGCTCTCCAGGCTCCAGGAAGCTATCCGTAAGCCTTGCACGCCCGGGGGGAGTTCCCCCTGGTGCGCAAGGCTTGCGGGCGGCAGCCTGCAGCGGGGAGCACGGGGCGTCCTTCGGAGGATGCCCCGTGCTTCGCGCAGGTGTCAGCAAGCCTTGCGCACCCGGGAGATCTCCCCCCGGGCGCACAAGGCTTGCGGGCGGCAGCCTGCAGCGCGGAGCACAGGGCACCCTTCGGAGGACGCCCCGTGCTTCGCGCAGGTGTCCGCAAGCCTTGCGTGCCCGGGGGAACTACCCCCAGGCGTGCACAGCTTGCGGGCGGCAGCCGACAGCGCAGAGCACGGGGCGCCCTTCGGAGGACGCCCCGTGCTTCGCGCAGGTGTCGGCAAGCCTTGCGCACCGGGGGGAACTCCCCCCCGGTGTGCAAGGCTTGCGGGCGGCAACCTGCAGCGCGGAGCACGGGGTGCCCTTCGGAGGATGCCCCGTGCTTCGCGCAGGTGTCGGCAGCCTGCCGCCCCGCGCGTGGGGCGCCCTGAAGCAGAGCGCCCCTCGCGCCGGGCAGACATCGGCCAGCCCCACAAGCTTGGGGGACAGCGGGGAGGTGCAGCGCCACCATCCCACTGCTCCCCGACCTGGTTTTGGGGGGGAACTAAAGGGGGAAAAATTCCTTTATTTCCCCCCCAAAAAAAATTGGTGCGTCCTATGGGACGGAGCGTCCTATGGGACGAAAAGTACGGTAAGCTGGAATATACTCAGAGTCGCAAAGTGATTTCATGCTCTTTATTCAGCTCATAGTGGTGAGGAGGAATGAATGAATGTCCCCTCAAAGCATCTGCTTTATATACATTATTTACACAATGGGCTGCACATGATTGGCTAATTCCGGAATTCTACTGTAAGCCAATCAGGTTGTGGATTCACTTCTATCTGGAGCATGATTGGGTGGTTCCTGCCAACCAATCATACTGCTGCATTGTTCTAGGAACAATCAGACTGCTGCATTCTGAATCCTATTGTTCTAGGACCAATCAGACTGCTGCAGTTTGGATCCTATTCAACTCAGTACATAACATAAGCTTTTCTGCTTACTTGTTTAAGAAAGCTGGAGGGGCCAGACAGATGGAGATGTCAGTCACCAACCCAGCATCCAGAGATGACCACACATTGTGGCATTCCAGTTTCTTGTATTTTTCCTGTGAATTTTATATGTCTACCCTGCTGTGTGGGAGCCAGGAGTTCTATGGTTCCTCTTTATCAATTTACAAACCTCCCTGGCACTTACATGCAGCCATTTTGAGCACCCATTTGTAGCATGGGAGTCAATATAGCTGACAAAGCAAGCCATGCATTTTTTCATTCAAGAAAGATACATATTTCTTTTCCCCCTTCAGCAAACAAATTCCTTGCAATAAATGATTTATCCATTTCATTATGAACTGTAACATATCCCCAATGGGCAATGTTTATTTCGAGGTGCAACGTTTGCATTTTGCCACAATTGTGGTTTGCAATACTTAATGAGCTGAAAACTTTCCCAAGTGGTATACCTGTATCCTCTGTAAACCTTAAAAACTCATGTGGCGCTGTGGTCTAAACCACAGAGCCTCTTGGGCTTGCTGATCATAAGGTCGGGAGTTTGAATCTGTGCTATGGGGTGAGCTCCTGTTGCTTTGTCCCAACTCCTGCCAACCTTGCAGTTTAAAAGCATGCCAGTGCGAATAGATAAATAGGTACCGCTGCAGCGGGAAGGTAAATGGTGTTTCCGTGCGCTCTGGCACTTCTCATGGTGTTCTGTTGCACCAGAAGCGGTTTAGTCATGTTGGCCACATGACTCGGAAAGCTGTCTGCGGACAAACACCAGCTCCCTCAGCCTGAAAGCAGAGATGAGAGCCACACCCCATAGCTGAAGTTACAGGTAGGTAGCTGTGTTGGTCAGCCGTAGTTGAAACAAAATAAAAAAAAATTCTTCCATTCTTCCAGTAGCATCTTGGAGACCAACTACGTTTGTTATTGGTATGAGCTTTCGTGTGCATGCACACTTATCTGAAGAAGTGTGCATGCACACGAAAGCTCATACCAATAACAAACTTAGTGCTACTGGAAGGATTTTTTTTTATTTTGTTTCGACCCCATAGTTGAGTTCAACTGAACTTGACTGTCCAGGGGTCCTTTGCCTTTTTTACCTTTACCTTTTCCTCCCTGTATCTTATGGTGAAATCCTTGGTCAGTAAGCATTCGCAGCAAAGGGCCAAGTGCAAGAGCACACTGACCTCTCTTAGGTTTCAGTATCTGCTCCATTCTACACAAATGTAGGCACTGCTTCACAAAATATCTCTATGCATTTGGATGCTGCCACCTTCACACTTACTCTCAAACCCTTATGAGCAGACATGCTGGTGAAATTCTCCCCCAGTTCTTCTCTAGCTCACCTTCAAAACTAACCCGGAGAAGAATTCTCAGCTTTCCCCATGCATACATTTTTTTCCTCCTCCCACATCCCTCCCCCCCTGAAGAAAACTTTTGGGGGAGGGGAATTTTCTCAGCCTCTGGTCCACATCCCCTTCTGCGTGGGGGCCAGGGGGCACATAGCTGTCATGGTGAAGGTCAGTGACAAAAATTAGGTGACCATATCCCTGATGGGAATCTTTAAAGCTGAATCCGCTATTTCTTTTCTGTAACTGAGTTCTTAAAGAATGCTTAAAGGGAATATTTAAGTCCTGAACTCTATGGTTATAACAGCAGTCCACTTTTTTTTATTTTAAGTGCCTTGCTTCCATCTCACAAACTGTGGGATACACATTTAAATATAAACTGGATGCAGGAGGAGAGCTGTCGCTGCTCAAGACTGTTGGGGGCACTTTCAGAAAATGGGCTGCAGAAGAAATGTCAAACTTTTTTTTTTCAAAAAAAGCAATAATTTGTCTCGAGATAAAAATCATAAGATTACACTAATCAGGTGGTTCCTCCCAGAGGCACCTTTTCCTTTTAATGTGTAGAAGTCTTTCAGTCTCTCCCCATGCCATCTTCCTCGATGCCTGGAATCCCTAAGGTGGGAGAAAATTGCATATTATTTGCTTTCTTCGTTTCCGCTTGATCTCCCAATACGCCAAAGGGACGTGAAGAAAAGTGCCTCACTTAGAGAGGGGCAGCTATTTGTCCTCTCCTCATTGTTGTCTGTGCAATTTGTGACCTCTTTCCTCTTCATGGGTATGGGGGACAGGAGAACCAGTCGTATCTCCTGGAGTGTGGTAATGGAGAAAAAGCAGCCACGCAACATGATAAAATCTGCATGGTCTAATCCATAAATGCCAGCCCACAGTATAAACACTGACAAGTGGGAAACACTGGCCTGCGAGCGCTCCAGTTGGAGAACAGCCTTTACCAAAGGTGTCATGGGCTTTGAAGACACTTGAACTCAGGACACAAGGGAGAAATGTGCTAAGAGGAAGGCACGCTTGGCAAATCCACACCGTGATCAACTTCCGCCCGGAAACCAATGTTCCCACTGTGGAAGGACGTGTGGATCCAGAATTGGCCTCCACAGTCACTTATGGACTCATTGTTAAAACCGTGTCTATGGAAGACAATCTTACTCGGCTATGAGTGATCGCCAAAGAAGAAGAAGAAAGAAGAAGATGGCTAGCTAAGTCAGTAGAGCATGAGACTCTTAATCTCAGGGTTCAAGCCCCACGTTGGACAAAAGATCCCCACATTGCAGGGGGTTGGACTTGATGATCCTCAGGGTTCCTTCCAACTCTACAATTCTATGACTCTAATATTTTTGAGGGAGAGATGTAGGAGGTGGAGCTGTGATCTGGTTCACTGGAGGGCAGAGACCTGTCCCTGAGCTCACGCATTAGCTTAATGAGAGGGAACGTTCAGTCTGACTCCACTAGTGTCCCTGGAGCAATTGTGCAGTGGGGAGAAAGTAATTGTAGGTGCTACCTGAGAGGCACAAATCCAATCCACTCTTTATTTTGCTCCTCAGGTAGAGGCTTCACTTGCATTTCTGCTTGTAGTAAATGAACTCTGCAATCCTAGCCCCATGGACCTGGGGAGCAAACCCCAGTGAATCCAACCGGACTGACTTGTGATAAGACGCAGTTAGGATTGTGCTGTAAGATGCTATAGCTTCACTACACAGAGAACACAAACATTCCCTCTCTGCTTCTGCAGCACCATGTCTACAGTATTTCTCCAAGCTGTGGGCTGAAGTAACATCTAAGCCAAGGGATTCACAGTTCAGGCTCCTAGAACTGCACGTTTCCAAACCTAGAAAAGAAAAGAGATGGCAATAGCCTTAATTAATGGGAGTGGAAGCCCTGGATTTTTAGCTATATAAGATAACAAGACACAGTCATAGTTGTACAGCATCCTGAGGTTTCCTGAAAAGGATTAATCCACAAAGAATCCTACTTTGTACTGGGGAGAATGATGGGGGCAAATGGCTCTGAGGTCACTTTCAACCCTGTTATTTTATGATTACACTAGAGCTTTTCTCTCAAACCCTTTAGCCCATGTACATGATCAAAAGCCCATTGGAAATGCTACAAGGTCTCCCTAAAGGGACTCTAGTGGCCTTTGGCACAGGCACACCAGCCTGAAATGGATGACTCTAAGCCTATAATAATGGTCGTCCTCACGTCTCCTTTGCTACTCCCTTACTTTTGTTGGCTCATCATAATGAGATACGAGAAGACTAATTTGCTTTATACCCAAATCAAACACACTGACCTGGCAGAATAAAATAGGTTCACAACCAACAAATTTACACTGGTGTATGGTTTACTTGGGAAACATTTTCATGACATTAATACATTAGCATAATGTGACTTTCAAAGTCCACCTTGCCGGGATGCCCATATTCCAGCTGGGGCTACAAGTAAAACTAACAGGAGAAAAATGATAAGTAGGTTATTCTTATTCAGGACTAAGTATCCAGTATTTGGTGGGGAGGGAGGTATATGCCTCCGTTTTCTTTACCCTATCCTGATGAATTTCTGCAATGAGGTTGCAGCAGAAGTAGTCATAACCAACCGAAGGAGAGCCCTGCCTGCTGTCTTAAACCAATGGCCCATCTAGTCCAGCATCCTTTTCCCGTGCCTAAGAGAAGCCCATTCATGCATGTAGTCATATCACACTGCAGTCATCAAATGGCAAGCATGCGTCTGTGTGAATGAATTGTGTTGAACCCAGTGGAATGAATCACAGCAATAATTTTAGTTGTGAAGGAAATGTACCAGTAGAGATAAAGAAAGAATATTGATGACTTTGATGCAAACGTTCCAGCTAAAAATTCATTTAGGATCTTTCTGATGGATAGTGATGATGATGATGATGACGACGACGACGACAACAACAACAACAACAACAACAACAACAACAACTTTATTACTTGTACCCCACCCCTCTGTCTGGGTTGCCCCAGTCACTCTGGGCAGCTTCCAACTAATATAGAAGCATAAACAAACATTAAAAACTTCCCAACGGTGATACAGTGAAGATGGACCTCTCACAATGTAGCAGCTACTACAGAAGTTGCCCATGAAGCCACAAACTTCCGAGTCGCTCTCCTTGCTTTTATTCCACTACATGAAATGAAGTAGGATTAAAGTTTCCAGAGATCAGCGTTCTCTGTAACCCAATTACTTTCCATTAGTTTTCTTGTTTTATTCCTAGACTTGCTAATCAAAAAGGTGCAGAATAATTCTGCCAACATCTATCTTCCCTATTCAAATTTTCCTCAAAATAAGCTTTGATATGCTTTTTTCTAAAAAAAGCAACAGCGACGTTTGATCCACACTGCCATCATGTTTGTTTTTAATTAAAATGCTCAGTGTTTAAGAATAACCTTGCTTGTTATCTATAAAGGATCCTTGCAGCTCACACTAGACCTATCAAGAGATGCAAAGATGCATGTTGGTTTTGCACATTATAAATAATAATAAAAATCATGCCTAGTAAACCAGGATAAGATATAATAGGAGAACAAAGTGGTTCGCCTAGTCACGATAGAGCATTTGTTTAGGCAGAAGGTCCTAGGTTCAAACATTGGAAATCTCCAGCTAGAGGTGGGAATGTCCCCTGGCTGATTTCCTGGACTGCCAGTCAGTGTAGACAACATTGCATTAGATGGCTCAATGTTCTGACCTAGTATAAGGTGGCTTTCTGTGTTCCAAATGTTCTCTCCATTAACAGATAACAGACTAGGTTATTATTTTTTCTTATACAAACCTCTTTGAGAATAATTGACATAAATAAACAAAGGATGCAAGGTTTTGGAAGGAAGGTTAAGCATTCAGGTCTTTTATTTCTCATGTGGAGCCATAGAGGAAATTGTGACTCAGTTTCATTCACACCAGAAAATCAAGTCACCATTGATACAGGATGGACTTGAATCAGATAAGTGCTGGAGATGCAATGATGCTGAGGGTATGTTTTATCATATGTAGTGGACAAAAGGGTAAAAGAATATTAGTGTCTCCAAAAAAATTTTACACATCACGTGGGAAGACAAGCAAACTAATATCAGTGTACTGTACTGGCATAAGCAAAGATCACCAATGTTGAAGCAATGATACTTCAACATGAACTTTGTTGGACTGGTCATGTTGTGTGGATGCTTGATGATCGTCTTCCAAAGCAACTACTCTATTCTGAACTTAAAAATGGCAAGTGTAATGCTGGTGATCAACAAAAGAGGTTTAAAGACTGTCTCACGGCAAATCTGAAAAAAATGTAGTATAAACACTAACAAGTGGGAAACACTGGCCTGTGAGCACTCCAGTTGGAGAATAGCCTTTACCAAAGGTGTCATGGGCTTTGAAGACACTTGAACTCAGGACGCAAGGGAGAAACATGCTAAGAGGAAGGCACTCTTGGCAAATCCACACCATGATCAACTCCCACCCGGAAACCAATGTCCCCACTGTGGAAGGACGTGTGGATCCAGAATTGGCCTCCACAGTCACTTATGGACTCATTGTTAAAACCGTGTTTATGGAAGACAATCTTACTTAGCTACGATTGATCGCCAAAGAAGAAGAAGAAAAGAGTATTAGGAAATAATTGGGAAATAAATTATAATGGATTGAAAAAAAAATGTTTAAAAAGTACTTTCCCCCCACAAAAAACCAGAGTCCTTTTTGTTGGGGATAATTCAGATGGAAATTCCTAGGTGTCAAAAAAAGCTATTTATGTATGCAACTACTGTGGCCTGTGTTTTGTTCGCCCAAAAATGGAAAAGAGTGAGATCCCAACTAAAGAAGAATGGCAACTTATGGTAAATTGATGGAATGCACATAGCTGGCAGATTTAACTTATAGAATAAGAGAACAAGAAGAATATATATTTAAAGAAGATTGGAAAATGTTTAATGAATATATGGGTGAAAATTGTGTACCTTTGAAAACGTTGGAAGCATTAAGATAAATTCAACAGTGTAAATAAGTTTTGATTGATGTAAAAATGGAAAACTGAATGGCTTAGTTTATGTAAAATATGCAGGTATCTATGGCATGTAAATTGAACCATGGAAAGAGAAGAAGGGAAGTCATTGGTATTTTAAGGTTTGTTCAAATGAACTAAAATTTAAAATAGAAAAACTTAATAAAAATTATACAAAAGAAAGAAAGAAAGTTACAGGAATAACAAAGAGGAGGACCTTTTCACATATCACATAACTATGGAATCCACTGCCAGAAGATATGATGTTGACCAGAGGATTCAATTGCTTTAAAAGAACATTAGACACTAAAGATGCATCTAGCATCTTTTCACCAATCATGCTAGATCATGTTTCTCTGAAGTGGTATACTTGTAAAGAGCACTTCATGGTACAAATAACTAGGGAGGTTCTATTCATCTTCCACTTATGAACTTTCCACCATATACCGGTAATGGCTTTCCATGCAATGAGTAAGAGAGACAGAGAGCAAGGCTTTTTTCCTATGGTGGCGCCTACTCTATTAAACACCTTGCCCAGGAAATGCCTTGTTATGAAACAGCTCTGTTCTCCTTCCAGCTGATAAAAATTGAGGTTCCCCGGAAGGTGTCTGCTGCTTGCTTGCTGCTTGTTGATCTGTTGTGATGTTTCAAAATATTCTGTTTACCTTCCTGTACTTAGTCAACCATTTGTTAAGGCAAGATGCATTTTTTTCCTCTGTAGAATTCAGTCATAATCATTGTGGCCATCATAATCCAAACCTATTTGGTGTCTCTCAGATTTCCTCAGATGTTTTGTCTGTGGAGGAATCTCAGAATTCACCTCCAATTTCTCTTGAGGCCAGTTTCCAGTGTCAACTCTACTGTAGTTCTACCTCTTGTTACTTTTTAAACTTCTGCTTCAATGTATTTCCCCCCTGCACCACACCAAGTCATCACAGCCTGTTAAATTTATTTTTGCATGAACTCTCCCTGAGCCCGCTCCCCACAGTAATTCTCTGCATCTTTCCAGGTAAACAAAAGAAAAGATGGAAAACCAAGGCAAAATAGCCCCCATAAACCGATAAAATAATATTATTATTTATTTATATATGTGTGTGTGTGTGTGTGTGTGTGTGTGTATATATATATATATATATATATATATATATATATATATATATAATGTGTGTGTGTGTGTGTATATATATATATGTATATAATATATATATATATATATATATATATATATATATATATATATATATATAAAATATTATTATTAACAAGTCCTCTTATGTTAAAGCTATGGTTTTCCCAGTAGTGATGTATGGAAGTGAGAGCTGGACCATCAAGAAGGCTGATCGCCGAAGAATTGATGCTTTTGAATTAGGGTGCTGGAGGAGACTCTTGAGAGTCCCATGGACTGCAAGAAGATCAAACCTATCCATTCTGAAGGAAATCAGCCCTGAGTGCTCACTGGAAGGACAGATCGTGAAGCTGAGGCTCCAATACTTTGGACACCTCATGAGAAGAGAAGATTCCCTGGGAAAGACCCTGATGTTGGGAACAATGGAGGGCACAAGAAGAAGGGAATGATGGAGGACAAGATGGTTGGACAGTGTTCTCGAAGCTACCAGCATGGGTTTGACCAAACAGAGGGAGGCAGTGGAAGACAGGAGTGCCTGGCGTGCTCTGGTCCATGGGGTCATGAAGAGTTAGACATGATGAAACGACTAAACAACAACAAGTCCTATTGTACTTGAAATAAGCACACACAACTAGCTGTCTCCTGTTGATAGTGAACAGAGATCTCAGTCCTAATTTTTAGAAAACAAAAACTTGCCAAGGCACCAAAGGCTGTGAGAGAGGCAGATCTCCCAAGGGGCACTGTGTCTACGACAGGCTGCCATCCATTTCATCCCATGAGTGGCACCATTTAGGGTGTGTGGAAAGTACAGACCTTCCTCTGTGTGTGTGTCACTGTTTCTGACAGTCCCAGCTGTTAAGTCTTTAAGGAGAAAAAATATGGTATTAAGGAGACAAGATTTTGTGGACTGAGAAACTGTTGAGGGCTTGTGGGGAAGGCTGGCTGATCTTCCAAACAGATCTGAAAAAATAATAATAATAATAATAATAATAATAATAATAATAATAATAATAAACAATTTAATAGAAAAATAGGCTTCTAAGCAATTTACAAAGCATGAAAACCCTTTACACAATGGTTAAAATATAAACATCTATAATTAAAATGTGCGATAAAACAATCCCATTAAAATAAACATCCATAATTGAAGTAAGCTATAAAACAACCCCACTAAAACATTAAAATAAACATCCATAATTAAAATACACAATAAAACAATCCCATTGAAACAATACTGCAACTAAAGCAGGAGACGCAGGTCAAGTGGTGAAGGGGATGCCTGTGTAAACAGGTGCGTCTTCAAAAGCCCACAGAATGCCAATGCAGATGGGGTTCCCTCATATATCATAGGGGAGTTAATTTCATAAAACCAATGCTAGCAGTGAAAATACCCACCTTTGCATTGTCGTAACCCAATATCATTCAGATTGCAACAAAACTAACTGGGTTCCATTTCTTTCCCTTAACCTCTTTACAGGGCAATGTAGGTAACCAAGCAAATGTATTCCCCGTGTCATTTCCAAGTCTGAACTATGACATTCACTGCCACAAGAGGTAGGGCTGACCACCAACTTGGATGAATTTAAGAAAGGTTTAGGGACATTCATGGATCATAAAGCTATCAATGGCTATGCACAGAAAAGCTCAAGATACACGTTGAGCTACCCACACTTAGTTGTTATCTCTGAGAAACGTAGAAAATAACAGGATATATTTATACAAATTCTTCAAACTTACACGACCCCTTAAAAATTAGCTGATGAAGGTGAATATATCGAAACAGGGCCCTGTCCTGGTTTCTGATCCATAACTGACTTCTGACTTCTGCTCAGTGATTGAAACTAAGATCTTCACTTCAAATCTGACTATGGACTAACATGAACTTATACTCATAAACTCTTATGTTTAATACTGTAACGAATTATTGTGTTATACGTATCCTTATGAGTTTGAGTTTGTAATCCTTGTCAGAATACATACTTTTGAATGGATTAGTTTTTGTTACAATTGATTACACTGGTCAACAAAAAATTTGTTGTCTGCGTTTTTTCAGTTGATTTAGGATGAATCTGATGCGCTGAATCCAAAAATCACATTGGTTTTGCTCAATCAGGTCAAGTTTTTGAGCTATGGCCACATGTCATTTTTTTACGTTTTTGTTCACATGTACGCTTGTGTGGAGCATTTTAGGAGACGTTGGTGGGGGCAAAATGCCATGTCAAATAATTGTTTTGATTGGAAATGATTATTTTAATGACAAGAAGTATTCAGGTCTGATAGTTCTGGGTGATTATGTCGAAAAGGGATCAGTTTGAAGTCATAAAACCTCAAAATCTTCCATAAATTGGTGCGGCAAAGCATAAAGTTGCTTACCATGCTTATTTTGGTATTAAACTTGGTGACCAGGATAAAGCTTGGGTGCCACACATGGTGTGCAAGGCATGCACCGAGACTCTACGTGGGTGGACCAATGGCAAGAGGAGTCTGAACTTTGAAATTCCCATGGTTTGGAGGGAGCCAACAAACCATGTCACTGACTGCTACTTCTGCGCTGTTGATGTGACTGGGATCAACAGAAAGAACGGGAGCAGCCTCAAGTATCCTGATGTTCAATCAGCACGTTGTCCTGTAGCTCATTGTGATGAAATTCCAGTGCCTATCTTCGGAGAACTTCCTGACATTAGTGACGAAGATGCCTCCAGTGTTGAAGAAGAAGTGGTTCTTGAAGATGATGCTCCACATCCATTTTCCCAAAAGGAGTTGAATATCTAGTTCGCGACCTCAGCTTGTCAAAGGACTCTGCCAAACTGTTGGCATCCAGATTGAAGGAAAGAAACCTCCTCTCTGACAATGCTCGCATCAGCTTCTTCCACAACAGGCATCAAGAGTACCTCCATTTTTTCTCGGAAGAGAAGGACTTGGTGTACTGTGCAGATATTGCACAGCTTCTGCTCAAGCTTGGGATGCCACACTACGAACCCAAAGATTGGAGACTGTTCATTGACAGCAGCAAGTGATCACTGAAATGTGTTCTGCTACACAACGGCAACCAGTTTGCCTCTATACCCCTGGCTCACTCAAGTACACTGAAGGAGAACTATGAAGCGGTGAAGTATGTGCTGGAGAAAATTGGTTATGATCAGCATAAGTGGTTTATTTGTGTTGACCTGAAGATGGTGAACTTTCTGTTGGGACAACAGTCTGGCTTCACCAAGTACCCATGTTTTCTGTGCATGTGGGATAGTAGGGACCGTGCTCAGCATTACATGAAGAAGTACTGGCCTGTGTGGGAGGAATTGGTGCCTTGCAAAGAAAGGAACGTCATCAACGACCCTCTGGTGGACAGAAACAGAATACTCTTCCCACCACTGCACATCAAGCTCGGCTTAATCAAGCAGTTCACCAAGGCTCTGGACAAGGATGGTGACTGCTTCACTTACTTGTGCCAGGCTTTTCCAGGATTGACCATGGAGAAGTTGAAAGCTGGCATCTTTGATGGTCCTCAGATCCATCAGCTCATCAGAGATCCAGAGTTCGGAAACTCAATGAACAAAGTGGAACTGGAAGCATGGAAGGCATTTGTTCTGGTAGTGAAGAACTTTCTTGGCAACAATAAGGGCAGAAACTACGCAGAACTTGTCAACAGCATGCTGACTGCTTTCAGAAACCTGGGCTGCAACATGAGCATCAAGATGCACTACCTATTTTCACATATGGACCGGTTTCCTGAGAACCTGGGTTCAATGAGTGACGAACAGGGGGAGAGATTCCATCAGGACATGAAAGAGATGGAGACCAGGTATCAGGGTCTCTGGGACGCAGTCATGATGGCTGACTACTGTTGGACTCTGAAGAGAGACCTTCCTGCCGCTGAGCATTCCAGGAGTTCCAAGAAACGGAAGTTCAAGCCCTGAAGTTTGAAAAATGGTGAAGCAACATGCAATTTACGTGTACTTACCTTTATCAATGCCCACCATTCAGTTTACAGTAATCAATGTTTCTATCAGGTAATCAATATATGTTGTTGGAAAAACATTATTTTCTCTTAAAAACATATTTAGGATGATATGTGTTGACAAAAATCAGCTGATAATGCCACAAAAATGTAATCAATTTTGTCACAAGATCTGATTTTTTTCAAATCAACATAGCACAAAAACCTGACCTGATGGAGAGAAACAGATTCCATTTCCTGATTCAGCAGTGCAAAAATACCCTAAAGCAGTTGTAGAAATCTAGACAACATTCAAAAAGTAAAAAATTGTTGCCCAGTGTTATTGATACCAAATGCAACACTTCACTGATCAATGTATCTATGTACTGGCTCACTGGAAAAACTTCAGAAATTCATAAAGACATGTGAGCTCAGCTACTCAGCAGCCCCTCTGCCTGAGTGATAATCCCTGGCATCCTGATACCTGAGTGCCAGACAGGTAGCCATTCCAGAAATAACAAACCCAGATGAAGACAAAAGGGTGTGATTAACTTGGCTGGGCAACAGGGAAATGTAAATATCTCTTTTGTTTCACTTGATGGGTGTTTGGTGGAGGGTAAGGAGAACCATGGGGCAGGGTCTAGGATGCTCAGATTACTGCCACCAGACCTCCCCTTTCATGATGTAACCATGATGTATTAGTGATGTAGTTTGGGGATTAGCAGCTAATAAAAGTTTGGGTGCTCTTTTGTTCGGGGCTTCCATCTTGTTCCACCTTGTGGCAGGTGGGAGTCCTATCGCGACAGTCTTCAATAAAGACCAAGCCTACTGGCTGCTGTTTTGCTCTGGTATTCCTGGCTGGTGTCCTTGTTTTTTGTCCAAGGGAGCCCTCTGATTTCTCCGTTAACACAGGGTCAAACTTTCCCATTCACACCCACTTTATTGTTCAATCTGTGTTCCTTTCTCTCCCTCCCTCCCTCTCCTTCTCTCTGTCTGTACAGATGGTTTCAAGATGAAAGAAAACCACCACTTAGCGTTTCCTTCCTTTTCCTCTTCTAGCTGGATATGCCAGGAAGAGGACTTGATGAATCCTGAAAATGAACGCATTACAAAAGGAAAGGAAGCGCATATTTCCTATATAAATTATTGTCATGCAAATGAACCTCTTGTTTCCTAAATAGTGCCCTAATTGTCAAAAAGGAGAAAAGCCACAGCAGACTCGAGGGGAATACACTGAAACCAACATGTAAACAAGGATATAAAAGATAGATCAAAACCCTTTATAAGTTACACAGGATCTAATAACTGGAGGGACTGGGCTCATTACAGACAGAAGAGGAAATAACAAAGGGATAATGCGAACAGCAGGGAGGGAAACATCCCCCATCCCTTTGAATAACACAAGGCACTAAACAAATAAAATGATTGCATGCTATAGATGGCAAACAATGATGTGATAAAAAGGGGATTCTCTGAAGGTTTATCAGAAGAATGGGATACAATGGGGGAAAGGAACAGAACTGAAATATTAAATAATTGCTCGTCATCTGTCAACGGAAATGGGAAAGGATGAAGGAGATGTTTCGCAGGTGTCCAAAAATGGCTCCTTCAGGAAGTTTAGGAACGTGGATGTGATGAAAGCCTGGTTCTAAGGAATTTTGTGGTGACAGGTTCTGAAAAGAATACTTAGGTGCCAGTTGCATGAATATACAATGTCTGTGAGACCTGGGGGAGCACGTTGAGCAAGGATATGAGAAGAGCAAATGTCCCAAATTGTATACAGGCATGTAAAATCACTGCATATCAGGGTCAGCAAGAGAGGTAGGCATTGTAGGGTTCCTGTCAAGGCCCTCACTCCTTCTAGGGAGCCACTGCTTCTCTAGAATCTCCTTGTCCTGCAGTTCTACCTCCTTGCTGTCCCAGCCTGTTCACCTTCCCTCTCCAAGTCTGAGCGATGAAGAAGCCATCACTACTTCTCTCTGGGAAGCCATTGGAGCAATTGGTTTCTCAAGTTTTTGGCTTTCTCCCTGCCTTTGTTAAATTTTTTCAAATTCTGTTGTAAATTCTTAGCTTAGCCCTGCTGAGAGCCTTTTTGGCGGAGGAGCCGCAATTGCATTATCTAAATGAGATGAAATATTGATCAAGAGATGGGATATTGGAGTGCAGGAAATTCCCCTCAGAGAGTAGTTAAGATGTTCCTTTGACTGAAATGGCATGAACAAAACTAATGTTTATACTGTGAAAGGTATGGAGGGTGTGGAGAATGTAGGTAAATAGAGTGGTGTTTTCCGCGCGCCCTCTTTTGCTCCCGTAAGACTACAACTTGGGGGTGGGGGGGTCATCCAATTAAATTGGCTGGCCATGGACAGAGCAGACCAAATAAAGTGCTTTTTCACACCACACATCACTGCTATGTGGTGTTCTTATGGCTACAAGCTTTGATGGTTTTAAAGGTGGGGTTAGACATGGAGACTTACAGAAGCTTAAAGATTCCTGAATGCTCAGAGGAATTTTCCAGTTTTACATCAGAGTGGTTTAACAATCAATTTCTCTTCCTAGGGGATTCTGGGAATTGCAGCTCTGTGAGGGAAAAGTGGTCTCCTAACAACTTTAGTGCCCTTAACAAACTATAGTTCCTAGGATTCTTTGGGAGGGGGGCCATGATTCTTAAAGAGGTATTATACTGCTTTAGATGTAAAGTGCAGATATGACAAGAGAAAGTTCAGATAGCAAAGGAAGGTGCAAATCAGACCTTTGCCCACCTAACTCAGTATTGTTAACATTGCTTGTCAGCAGCAGTTCTCCAGGATTTCAGAGAGGGTGTCTTCCCCAGCGCCACCCAGAGATGCCAGGAATTAAATCCAAGACCTTCTGCATGTGTAAAGCAGATGCTGTACCATTGCCACAGCTTGGAAATATATTTGCTTGAGATACTGGAAAGCCACTGCCTACTCCAGTGTCAGGCTGTCAGGCAAGACTTACCTTCCCCCTCTCTGTAGATAACAGCAAGAAACGAAAGCAGTCTTTCAGAGAGGTTTATTGAACACAGCACAAACATTCAGCATCCATTCTCATCGTGCAGGTTCTTGCAATTGAGTTCCTACCACTTCCCTCTAGTTCAGCGGTTCTCAACCTGTGGGTCCCCAGATGTTGTTGGACTACAACTCCTATCATCCCTGAGCTCTGGCCTTGCTAGCTAGGGATGATGGGAGTTGTAGTCCAACAACATCTGGGGACCCACAGGTTGAGAACCGCTGCTCTAGTTACTTCCATCTTCCCGTTTCCTCACCACCTGATCCCTCCACCACTGAGCCTTCTGAGAGGCTACCCTATCCAGATGCCTGGCTCTCGGGCTCATAGGATGCATACTTTTTAGTGAGGGAGATTCAACCAGTTCTCTCCCCCTCTTCCTGTTCTTCTCCCCTTGCTTGCTCTTCTCCCAGCTCAGCCCAACTGTCAGTTCCGGAACTGTGTCCTTCCGCGAACCATTGCTCTAGGTCGATACTATCCTCCTGCTCCAGAGGAGCTTCAGGATTAGGCCCTTGAGCAGAGGGAGAGGGGTGCTCCCACCATTCTTCCTCAGAGAAATACCCTCCAGTCTGGTTCCTGACATCCAGGCATTTCTGGAGTAGATGGACCAGCGGCCTCACCCAGTGTAAGGCTGAGCACAGAGGGTAGGATTCACATCACCAGCTCCATCAGCAAAAGTGCTAAGCAAGGGCTTCTACTTGCACAACAGGGGTTTCCCCACTCTCCTCCACCCTGCACCCCGGAAATTGGCTCAAGAACATCAGGGGGACCTGCAGAACAGCAGATGGGGGAAAAGAGAGAGGAAATAGTTCCATCTGGCAAGCTGTAATGGTTGCACAGATGGAACAATTGAAAGAAAGAGAGCAATTTTGAATTCCACCCAGTATATCTTCATGTTCAAGGTCTTTTTCCTTGGCAATTTTTGTAATGTATGTAAGTATTTATTTGCCTGTGCATTTGCCAAGGCATGCAATACAACCATGGCAGGTGCAGTGGAAGCACATAATTAAGATATTGCTACACACCACCCCAATCTCCAAGAAATGTGAGGTTGTAGGGGTCCAGGCTGTTACCTGGGGTTTGTTATTAGCTTGGAAATTAGGCACAGAGGCGACTGCAGTGTCTTTATGACATATAGTTTATTTACACATATGTACAACCTGAGTCTATTCTAGAGGGATTTTCAGGATTTACATCTCAAGGTGACTCTTTGTTTCTCTCTTAGGAGCAGCAGGATTAGGTCTACAAACAGAAGTACTAGCCATGCTACTTGTCCCTTTGTTATATCCTGCTCCAGCCAGCCTGCCAAGAATCCTGCTTACTCCCTCTTCTCCCCTGCTTTCTAAACGTCGTGCAAAATGCCACCATTTTCCTTCAGCCTACGTCACCCAGACTTGAAATCCTAAAACCTGTCCTTGTCTCTGTTTAACATCGCCTTGTGGGAGGAGGGGCTCAAACTCCTCTGCTGTCAGGCCCAGGGTAGCTGTTTTCTTAATCACATATCACCTTCTTCTTGCCAGTCACTTCCTTTCCAGGAAACAGTCTGCATTTTAACACTGTTGATTCTAACATTTGTCAACTCATCTTCATTCTCAAAGTGCTGATCAAACCCTAGCCCCCTGGAATCTAGAGGGGGCCAGGGCACCCATAAACCCGTAGCAATATTTTGCCAGAGGAAAAGAAAAGAGTACTGAATTGAACAGAGATTTGTGTGTAGAGTATTATCCATGAAAAGGAAGGAAATGAGAATCACAAATAAGAACATAAGAAGAGCCTGCTGGATCAGGCCACTGGCATGTCTAGTTCAGAACAGATGTCACAATGCTAAAAGCACATGCTCAGGTCCCCAGCTGCTTTACTACAGAGATATGTGCACCAATAGGTCTTCATGCCCAGTTCTGAGTATGTGCTGGGCCCAGGGGTTAACCCAAGCAACACGGTCCAGGTCCGGTCCTGAATCCAAGGATTCCATGAGGAGTCAGTCCGACAAGGCCAAGGCAGGTCACAAAGGCAGGAAACCAGGCTAGGTCAGGCACAGGGTCTCAGGCAGGTTCTAGCAAATAGCAATGTTGCTCCCGCAACCTGAGGCAGGATCCAACAGCCCTTTGTCGGGGTAATGGCCAGTCCTGATCCCCCGGTGACTCATCTCCCTGTCTCGCCCAAAGGCGAGCACTCCTCCTGCGAGTACTCAGGTCTCTCCTTCTCTCAGACCTCAGTCTCTGCAGCTCGGGAGATGTTGGTGGGTTACCACACCCAGAGGCCGCCTCAGCCTCTCCTGACCCAACTGGTAGTGGAGCAGCTGTAAGTGATTGCCCAGCTGAAGTCAACAAGGTAATCCATGCATCTGGAGCCAGGGCAGGCTCAGGCCCCTGACTCGGCCCAGCTGGGGCTTGTTGAAGGGGAACCTGTGCAGACTGGGGCTCTTCAGAATCAGGCCCCAGAGTTGGTTCAGATGCTGCCTGAGGCAAAGGATCTGGTGCAGACTGAGACTCCTCTGGTTCCGAGTCTGAGCCCGAGTCCCAGGCCGTCACAGAGTAACTAGAGTGTGATATAGCAAGAGAGGAGGCTTCCCAGGCACCCTGGTTCATAAGTGTATAGGGCTTCATACACTGTTAGTAAATCAAGCTTCGGAGCTTAAGATAATCTGCAGTTGTTGATGTTGTTACATTTATACCCCAAATTTCCTCCAGGGATCTCGAGGTGACATGTTTGGTTACCCTGCTCTCCACTTCATCCTCTAAACAACCTGTCAGGTAGGTGTGGTTGAGAGACAGGGACTGGTTCGAGGCCACTTGGTGAACTTCATGGCTTTGTCAGGATTTGAACCCTGGTCTCCCAGGTTCTAGTCTAACACTCTAGCCTGGTGGCATACAAGGAAGGCAGGAGTGGGACAAATTCAGAGCCGATCTCAGTATCTAACCCAGTTTTGAGCCCATATCCTCAGGACAGACTGCTCATGGGCAGAGGCCTCTGGTGCACGATGGCTGAACTGATTATTTCACTGGCTCGGTGGCATATTGGTCACCTTTGTGTTTGCCTGATGAAGCAGAAGATTCTTTCTGCAATTCCCACTGGGTTTCTTGCATCCCTCAAGGTTCTGTTCTGCTGCTCATGCCATCCAGTGTATGTATGCAGCCTACTGAGGATATCATGAAACGCTGAAATGAGTAATCTCAGTCATTTGCTGGCTGATAACACAGAGATATATATCCGTTTGCCCCGTGGCTCCTGGCAGCTCTTGGCTGTGTTCCTAGCGGAATGCCTAAATGATACAGCCAATGGAATGTGTCAAAGCTGCTACATACTAGGGATGGACAAATTAGTTTATTTCCATTCTGTGTCAGTTTCATACGAATTTAATAAGTCTGCCTCATCCTGTTTACTGTGGCCTTTTCATGTTCAAATTATACACATTTTTTAAGTGTGCATTCCCCTAAAATGCATACTGTGTACATTAATGTGCAGTCTATTGGTTAACTGTGTTCCAATTCATGTATAAATCCAGATAATGTGAATTAGGCTGTTTCACTTTTAAATATGAAGCACTGGAAATTCTTCTGTTTCCTTGAATTATACTCAGTCTAGAGAAAAGACAAAAGAGATGCCAGTAGAATGATATGATGATACTGGATGAGTATTGTTATCTTATTTCTTCTGTCCTGCTTGGCAGACAGGTAGGAAGTCAGGTATAGAGAGTCTTGGCTTTGTCCTTCAAAATGACATTTCAGTGACTGCTTAGGAATATTGGAGGCATTTCCAAAGATCCTTATGCTGATGAACAGCACATGAAATGGATGTCTGTGTTTGTTCCAGGTTGACCTGCCACAGTAAACAGGAGAGAAGCTTTCCTTCTGTCTTTTGAACTTGTGATGGGTTCTCCTCTATATTTCAGGTCACTCGGAATGGAGGCAGCTACATAAGCAACCGCTTGTTGATTTCAAAAGAGTGCTATTTGTTGGAAGTGGTGGGAGACTAGGCCCAGTTGATTCTTCCAGGTTTCCACTTTGTATGTAAGAATGTGGGGGTTGTGACACGCTGGAGTCATCTAGTTCTGGGGTCCCCAGTGTGCATCCCATGGGCACCATGGGGAATCTTCTAGTCCAACCCCTGTGCATTTCAACAAAGATTGAGATGGAGAAGGTGCCCTCAGCCATAGCCTTTCACACATTCCAAGGCCTTTCTCAATTTTTAAATTATTTTAGGGGACTTTTTTTACTTGGTTTCTTTGAGGGGATACCTTTGTTTGGGAGGGTTGCCTCCTTTTTGGTCTGCTTTATTTTTTGGGGGGGTGTATTGTAGATACTGTATGCAAAAGACCCTTACTTAGCTCCACACAGTGACTTGCCTATCCCATGCTGTCATTCAAAGGCAGGTTGGGTGGATCACCATGTCATACGTGTGGAGGAAAACCTTAAACATGTTAGCAGAGTTCCCAAAAATAGACCATTGGCATTATTTCATCCAGGAGAACTTTACTTGTGCTGAAGGCAAATAGGCATAATGTTCACAAATCCAGTACGTTCAGGATTGGCACAGTCCATGAGAAATCCAGTTGCAGCACTTACAAATCTTATAAGCTTATAACAAGTTACCTTAGCACTAAGCATACTATGTACAGAACACCACACCAGAAGGAAAAGAGATCGAAAGAGAAAGTGAAACCGAGGCTCCTTCTGGCCTTTATTTACAGTCAGGATGACCTTAATTGGAAGAGATAAGAGAACCAGTTCAAACCAGCTTCCCAGAAGGTATAACCCAAACAATCATGAAGCTGCCTTCATACAGAGAAGCTTCCAGTAGCTTCCAGAATCCTCTTGAATTAAGCAGATTAGGAAAGATCTCCACACATCAGATCAATACTTTCTGCACTAAGAAATGCAAACTGACACACCGCTCCAAGAAAAACCAAGTCATGGATGTTTGAGCTGAGATTATTGCATCGCAATCCCTTGGATTAAATGACTCTTGAGGTCACTTCCAACTCTATGGTTCTCTATGAGGCAGGGGCTGGCCTTAGCTGGAGCTTTATGAAGCTGGCTCCCATGGGCTAGAACTCCCATGGGCTAGAAGAAGCAGAGGTACCCCATGCAACTTCTTCTTTCCCCCATATGGGGTGGGGAGGGGAGACACAACTCATCCCCCATCAGCACATGACCAGCGGTTGCCACTCATTAACCAAACACTACTTAGGGAGAAAAGCTTCCAGTACAGAGGTGATGGCTCACAAGGGTGTTGCTCTCCTTCTATAAACTGGGCTCTGTGGACTCCCTCTCTTGATCGATCACAGCTCCCGATAGCCAATCATCTAGAACCACCTTTGAGAAGGGACTGCACGGCTTGAGCATACTGTTTAATAGCCACCAATGTTCTTACATTCCAGTCATCTCAGAAACTCTGTTGCATGGAGATGTGAAATGGCTTTGGTGGAAGAACAGCAGCAGTAGCAGCAGCAGCATGGGATGTCGGTTTGTAAAGACGACCGACAAGAGAAAAATGGAAACAAGATGGAGAAAATGTCTTTAAACCTACAGTCAAATATATGGCTCCAGTGGAGAAAATAAACATGGCACAGGCTTTGAGTGCTGCCGGAGTATAATATAAATCTTAGGGGGAGGTATTACTGCTAGCTAAGGCTCTAGTTATACCTCAGCCAGGCCATTTTCGACAGCATTTGTCACAATACCTCAGCAAGAACATAATTGCCCTTGAGCCTGCAAAGAGCAGAACAGCAAGACTAATATCCTTTGAGATGTGTCATAGAGGAAGGTTAAAGGAGTGCTCTTTAATAGGCCCAAAAAGAGAGACTTTCCAATATACCCAGTGAAGCCACTCCGTCTTGGCTAGAGTGAAGAATGTGAAAGCAAAGCTTTGTGCGGTGGGTGGAGAAGGAGACCTGGTGGTATGTTTTTAAAGGCTGCTCCTTTGTATTTCTTTTTCCTTAAGAAAGGAGGAAAAGAACCACTCGGTATATTTTAAAACTTGAAATGCTTCTAAGGAGAGACACTGTTTGAAATGCAAAGCAACAGAAGCTGCGGCAAGTTGCGGGAAATGGATGTGGCTCTGTGGTAGACCAGAAGGGAGCTGGTCCTGGAGGAAGAACTGTAAGGGGAGAGACTTCGTCAGGCAAGGCCTCCTTGCACCTGCCTTGCCCCACCCTCTAGTCTCTGCTTCTCAATTTGTATTGAATTATTTTATGTACTGTGGCTTGACGTTGTTTTATTGATTATAGTTTAGAAAATATTTATTGTAACTGTTGAGTGGATTTCTGTTTAACTTTTATATGTTGATATTATTATTTTATACTATTCTAATGATTGTTGAATGTTACTTTTTTGATGTAAAAGTAAAGGGACCCCTGACCATTAGGTCCAGTCATGACCCATTTATTTATTTTTAATGCTTTGTGCATCCATGTCTTAAAGGTAAAGGTACCCCTGACCAGTCGCAGATGACTCTGGAGTTGCGGCGCTCATCTCGCTCATCTGGCCAAGGGGGCCGGCGTACAGCTTCCGGGTCATGCGGCCAGCATGACTAAGCCGCTTCTGGTGAACCAGAGCAGCACACGGAAATGCCATTTACCTTCCCACCGGAGTGGTACCTATTTATCTACTTGCACTTTGACGTGCTTTTGAACTGCTAGGTTGGCAGGAGCAGGGACCAAGCAAAGGGAGCTCACCCCGTCGTGTGGATTCAAACCGCTGACCTTCTGATTGGCAAGTCCTAGGCTCTGTGATTTAACCCGCAGTGCCACCCACGTCCCACTTTTTTATGTAGGTTGCTTATTTTAAATTTTTGTTTGATTATCACATTTTTGCACTGCATTAGATTGTTGTAACTGCAAGAAGATCAAACCTCTCCATTCTTAAGGAAATCAGCCCTGAGTGCTCACTGGAAGGACAGATCCTGAAGCTGAGGCTCCAATCCTTTGGCCACCTCATGAGAAGAGAAGACTCCCTGGAAAAGACCTTGATGTTGGGAAAGATTGAGGGCACAAGGAGAAGGGGACGACAGAGGACGAGATGGTTGGATAGTGTTCTCGAAGCTACAAGCATGAGTCTGACCAAACTGTGGGAGGCAGTGGAAGACAGGAGTGCCTGGCGTGCTCTGGTCCATGGGGTCACGAAGAGTCGGACACGACTAAACGACTAAACAACAACAACAAGATTGTTATAAGATGTACATTTTTTGTTTCTTCAGCTTGTAATCCGCCTTGGGTATTGTAAGGTAGGAAGACGGTATACAAATTAAAAATGATGTTGATGTTCCACTTTGCAGAAGGCCTGAGGTTTAATCCCTGGCTGGAAATATACTCAGCCTGAAATCCTGCGGAGCTACATACTGGTCAGTGAAAACAGTACTCAGCTAGATGGATGGAGGGTCTGACTCAATATAGGACCTTTGGGGATGAGGTCAAACCATTAGAAGGCTACAGTGCCTTTGGCTGTAGAGATCAAAGTGAGAGAGACATGAGGCAGATGAAGGTGTCCAGTTGCTGCAGATACATCATGACATTTCTTCTCTCTGTGCTCCTTCCAGTGGTCATTCCTCCTATGGTCACTGCTATGGATGCATGACCTGACTTTCTGTCTCCAGACGCTATGGTTACCTGCAAAGGGGTTGCCACATGATGGGCTTCATGTTGCCAGCCTTCATGTCATGTTTGCAGACATCTTTGTAACTCAGAGTTGGTCTGCCAACAGGCAAGGTGCTTGAAGCCAGCACTACGTAGAGCAGCCTTTCTCAACCTTGGGTCCCCAGATGTTGTTGGACTACAACTCCCATCATCCCTAGCTAGCAAGGCCAGAGCTCAGGGATGATGGGAGTTGTAGTCCAACAACATCTGGGGACCCAAGGTTGAGAAACACTGGCGTAGAGCATGTCCTTGGGGATTCTGTGATCTTCCATTCGGTGGACATGACCAAGCCAGTGTAGATGTAGCTGAGACAGGAGTGCGAACATGCTGGGACTGTGGGGCCGGGAGAGCACATCTTACTTTGAGACCCTGTCCTGCCATGTTATGCCCCAAGTCCTCCTGATGCAGAGCATGTGGAAAGCATTGAGGTGTCACTCCTGACAGTTCTAAGTTGCCCACAACTCACTTCCATAAAGCAGGCTGCTCAACACACAAGGAAGACCTTCCTCTTGGTATTGGACATTAGCATCACACTCTTCCATATCTTTTTGGAGAGGCAAGCCATTGCTGTAGCTGCCTTGCCAATACGCTTGAACAGCTCAGAGTCGATGGAGAGGTTGTTTTAAACCACAGCTGCCAAAACTCCACCCAGGGCCCACCTGGATTTTCTTTCTGAGTAGCCCTTTATTCACAAGCAGTCCTCCTCTGCCACCGAGCACTTCTGGCTGAGAGGGTCTCACTCTGCATCTTGAGGAACCATCTCTCCCCAGGGTTCAGGGCTTGTTCTGCCTCTGTTTCAAGGAGTTCACTTTCTTTGGGTAGAGACCATTGCAGGTCTTCCTGGAAGGTTTGCCAGATCCTCCTTGTCCATTGTTCTTTGCTGTCCCTGACTAAGGCCACCTTCTGGGAGCCCCAGGCCCTCTTCAGAAAAGGAGTTCTCTAATGTGAGTTTGAATCCCCGCGACAGGGTGAGCTCCCATTGCTCGGTCCCTGCTCCTGCCAACCTAGCATTTCAAAAGCACGTCCAAGTGCAAGTAGATAAATAGGTACTGCTCCGGCGGGAAGGTAAACGGTGTTTCTGTGCACTGCTCTGGTTCGCCGGAAGCGGCTTAGTCATGCTGGCCACATGACCCGGAAGCTGTACGCCGGCTCCCTCGGCCAATAAAGCGAGATGAGCACCGCAACCCCAGAGTCGGTCATGACTGGACCTCATGGTCAAGGGTCCCTTAATGTGAGCATGACACACTGTTTCCAATGCTATCTGATGCAGCACAGAGAAACAAGTAAGGATACGAAAAATTGCCACAGTTTCAAAATACACTGGGTTGTGGCGGGCCACAGCAGATACCTGAGGTCCTGCTCTAAGATCTTTAAAATACTGCTTGTAGCCAACATGCCAGTCACCTAGAGGAGCAGAGTTTATAGGAAGGGGTTTCATGAACCTGACATTTACTTCTCTCCCCACCCAACCCTCTACCCGAAATCAATGAATTCACACGAGATGCCGTGCCAAAAATATATCTTTAACAGCAGCATTCGGTCAATCAATTCTCTTCTTTCTTGCGTGCTGCCTTGAGAATGCTTATTAAACTATTCTGAGAGATCTAGGGGCTATTGATCCAAGGTGGACATATAAACAAAACCACAGGAATGCTGGTAGATTTGACTATTCCCCTCAGTGTTGTTGGGTTGTTGTTGTTTTAAAAAAAATCTAACCAAGCGAAAGACTAAAATAGAAAGTCTCCTGCGCTTGGCCAGCATACTATCTTTGCCCTGCTCATCTTTCAAAGCACTGGGATAAATTGAAAGAATGAAAGCAGATCTATAACTTGAGTAATGCTCATTTGGAAATCTAACACATGCAGGCACGCAATGGATAACACTTTGGCTGCAACAACGATACAGAACTACATTTCCAGTTATGTTCGTTATTCTTTTTTTTCTGTAGAAATCCAATTTTTGCAGTGTACATTTTTTTAAAAAAATCAATGGATCACAATTTGCTCAAGACAACAAACCTGCCAACTCTGCTTATTTGGCTGTGTCTGAAGTTCGCTCTCCAACCCTGGCCTGTAGCACAGGGTTTGGGGTCATTCTATCCCTGTCAGTTCCAGCAACTCAGTAGCCTTCATAAAACAAAGAGTAAGAAGTGGTAAGAATCTGGTTCAGGGTTCATTTGTGGAACACCCAACTTTGGCTTGAGAGACAACTCCCTCCCCCCAAGTATGTTTGCCTACAGAAGAGAAACAGTATGGTGCAATGGTTAGAGTGCTGGACTAGGACCTAGATCCTCAGTCATCTGTAAAACTTACTGGGTGTCTTTAGGATTATCACTATCTCTCAGCCCAACGTACCTCATAGAGTTGTTGTGAGGATAAAATGGAGAGTGGGGCAAGCATGTATGTACTATTGAGCTCCTGGGTGTGTGTGTATGGGTGTGTGTATATTAGTTATGTCACCACCACTGGGCAAAGGTTCCATTTCCTCCATTGTCCTCTTTTTGGGGGGAAGGGGGACTTGGACTAGCAAGATTTTGCAAGCAAATCTGGGAAATACAAGGTCCCTAAATGAAGTCAACATCCCTCACCTATTCTTTGAGCTGAACGTCTGATCCTCAGTGACATGCATATGAAGGTTACACTTTGCTATCCTTTGGGATATATGTGTCTGCTTATTTCCAGTCTGTAACAGTTTTGCTCTCTCTCTCTCTCTCTCTCTCTGCTCAGAATTTCATTCTGATCAATTTCTACATTGATCATTTTAATCAACCATTGATCAGGTCCTACTTGGGAGTTTCCCACAGGCATCTGGGAAGCCACTATGAGAAAGGGATGCTGGATTAGGCTGGCTATTGGCTGATACAGCCCGCTCTTCCTTTGTTCTTAAAATGCCCTAAAAATGTGTGCTTTGCTAAGAACTGCATTGCATCGTTCCAAGAAGTGTGAAATCTGTGGGAGAACTAAAGTCCAACCCGCACATTCTTCCAACAGGTGTAGATCAGGATGTTTCATAGAAGGAGTTGCAAATATTGAGTCCCTCAGTCATCCCTAGTTTACTATGACTGATAGTTGTTGGTAGACCTTTTTCTCTATGAGCCATCCCAGTGCCCATCACCATATCCTGCAGCAGAGGTGAGGAACCATCCAGCCCTCCAGATGTTGTTGGATTTCAACCCCCAATCATCCCAGCTGGCTGGGGCTGGTGGAGGGCCACAGGTTCCCCATCCCTGTCTTACAACACTGAAATCCTTAAGCTAGTTCTGATCATGCAAAGAAGTGTGCCATTTCCCCAGTCCTCAACCTACCACCTAATGTTTCCATTGGGCACCCTCATATTCTAGCATTATGTGACAGAGGGAGAGAAACATTTCCCTCTTCCTATGTTCTTTCTGCACATCCAACTAATGGATCTTGACTGTTTCTAAACCTCCAGTGAAGGAGAGTCCACCACCATTAACCTCTGTGATTGAGGGGGCCGGGGGCCATGTGACAGTGCACTGTGGGCACATGCCCCACGGCATGCACGCATGATATCAGCATGCCCCCCCACACCACGAAACATGCTGACATCATGCATGCATGCCACAGGGCATGCTGGCATGCATGTGGACACCCCGTGGCATGCGATCACAGCAGGTGAAGAAGTTTTTCGGGGGAGGCAGCCCTCTGATTTGGAATTTTGTGGGGCCTTGGCAACCATGGCCCCCCATGCTTGATGCCTATGTCTGTTTATGGACCTCCTTCTGAGGTAGTCCATTCCACTGCTGAACTGTGATTACCATCAGAAATTTCTAACAGTATAATCCAGGCATAGGCAAACTTGGCCCTCCATATGTTTTGAGACTACAGTTCCCATCATCTCTGACCACTGGTCCTGTTAGCTAGGGATGATGGGAGTTGTAGTCCCAAAACATCTGGAGGGCCGAGTTTGCCTATGCCTGGTATAATCCATTGCCTAAGAGCACTTGTGCTACCGTGGACTAAATGGATCTTTCATATACCACAGCAATCTGTCTTAGAACTGTGCACAAATTGATTCTTGAAATCCTCCACCCTGTTTATGGACAGAGAAATCGAAAGGACCACTTCTCCATTTCCCCCAGGACAGGGGAGAATCTCTTCACCAGTTTCTCAGGAGCAGGGCTCACCTTTAGCAGTGCTGATGGCACCATTTCCTTTTTTCGAATCCTTCGAGTGCCCCAGACCTAGTGTCATTCTGGAATAGTGAGTACAGTGGCATAGAGGGGAGGGGCACACAGGGGGCAGTTTCCCTTGGTGCAAAAATATCAGGGGCACAAAACACCCGGTGCTGCCTCAATACAGCGGCACATTTCCATTGCTGGGTGTGACGTTAACATATGAGAGTGCTGGAGGTGAAATAGTTAAACAGGTTACCCAATCAGAACCGAAGGGGGTGGAGTCAGAGGGGTGAAGGAAGGAGTTCGTTGGGTGGTTGGTTGGAGTGGGAGTGAATTAGTGTAGGTTGAGTTAGTGTAGAGAAATAAGCTGAGTCAGGAACAGTTAGGAGCTAGGAAGACAAGGAAATATCTGAGAGGTGGGTTAGTGAGTGAGAGCAGGTAGCGGAAGTTATAGGTCTGGATAGGCACCCCATGATTGTAATTGACCGATACCGTTTATGAAACCACACCCTTGTTAAACTGCAATAAATAAACAGAAGTTTATGTTCCAATTTAACCCTGACTGGACTCAGTATTGTACCAGGTGGGGCCTGGGTGTTGGCAGCGAGAAATAAAGTGGTGGCACAGGGATCAATATATGGTGAAATGTCCAGGGACCCTGTGTGATCGCCACACTGGGCTCCATTGAAAACAGCTTCTCCATACGAACCAGGATGAGACCTCTCCAGACAATGGAATGACCCTTCTCTTACTATCTTTGTGACTATGATCTCCTGCGTGACGTGGCTGCCACTAGGCAGTTGAATGTGCATATGTACTCTGTCCATTTACATTGCTCCCACCCCTGCATGTGGCCTCAGGCACTGGCAACCTATGCTACACCACTCGTGTGTGTGTGTGTGTGCTTGCGCTTGGGGCTGGCAGGGAATGAAAAAATATGTAACATGGCCTCTAACCTGGCCCTAGCTATTCATATGAGACTCTTTTTTGGGGGGAAGGGGGTAAATGCTAGCTTAATAGGCAGTGGGTGGGGGCACCTTAGCTCCCTCTCTGAAGAATCCCCTGTGCTTGCCAACAATGGAGGAAGCAACTTCAACACTGGTTGAAGAGAAGGGGAAGAAAAAGCCCAGAGTCCCTTTGATAAGAATGACTTAGCAATGGGGGTGAACCAGCTGTCTGACACCTCAAAGCTCCTCACATCAGCTAATGCCTTCCCTGAAGCCTTTGCTGGGTTTGCTTGATAAGGGCACTTGAAATGCTGAAAGCTGTGATCTTGTTTAAAAGGGTCAAATAGAGCCATCTGTAGTAACATTTTCAATGCTTGGATTATTGCCTCTGAAGAGAGAGGTAAATGCCACTTACCAGTATGTTTTCCACTTCTTCCTAAGGTGTGGGTAACAGTTATTCTCTCCCCCCCACCCCACTTTGACGCCCTTCCACTTTTTCAGAGTAATCTGTTGAATGCAGAAGCAATTTTGTATTTAAAGGTGCTACTGCTGTGTGTGTGTGTGTGTGTGTGTGTGTGTGGTTCAGTGTGTCAAAGAGAGAAAAGGTGAGGAAGTAAATATTATGTCACTGTTCATTTGGACCACCCTCACTGAATGAAAGAGAACTGACATGAAAACAGGGCTTTTTTTCCAGCCAGAACTCTCCAGAACTCAGTTCCAGCACCTCTCAGGTGGGCATCATTGCCATGGAGAACAGCCTTTACCAAAGGTGTCATGGGCTTTAAAGGTAAAGGGACTCCTGACCATTAGGTCCAGTCATGGCCGACTCTGGGGTTGTGGCGCTCATCTCGCTTTACTGGTCAAGGGGGAAGGCGTACAGCTTCCGGGTCATGTGGCCAGCATGACTAAGCCACTTCTGGCAAATCAGAGCAGCGCACGGAAACGCCGTGTATTCTTCCCGCCAGAGTGGTACCTATCTATCTACGTGCACTTTGACGTGCTTTCGAACTGCTAGGTGGGCAGGAGCAGGGACCGAGCAACGGGAGCTCACCCCGTCGCGGGGATTCGAACCACCAACCTTCTGATCAGCAAGTCCTAGGCTCTGTGGTTTAACCCACAGTGCCACCCGCGTCCCTGTCATGGGCTGTGAAGGCACTCAAACTCAGGATGCAAGGGAGAAAGGTGCTACCAGGAAGGCACATTTGGCAAATCCACACCGTGATAAACTCCCGGCCGGAAACCTATGTCCCTCACTGTGGAAGGACGTGTGGATTCAGAATTGGCCTCCACAGTCACTTACAGACTCCTTGTTAAAACCATGTTTATGGAAGACAATCTTACTCCGCTACGAGTGATCGCCAAAGAAGAAGAATTGCCATGGTGGGTTCTGGCACCTCTTTTTCTAGTAAAACAGCACTGACCAAAGAGAGCCAGAAGAGCACATTGCTCAGAATCACCAGCTAAAGCCTAGGACATGAGGGTTCAAATCCCCACTTGGCTATGAACTGTGCTGAGTGGTCTGATCACAAACTCTCAGCCTAACCTCCCTCTCAGAGTTATTGGGACGATGAAATGGAGGGAGGAAGAACCATGTACGTCAACTTGGAAGAAAGGCAACATGCAAATTCTATAACAAATAAAACAAAATAAAAATGTCACAATGAGTGGTGTAGGAGCTCCGAATAGTACAGCTCTTCCTTCTCTCTGCCTCAGCCTCTCCGGCCGACTGATGAAGCACCAGCAATAGCTAATTAGGTACAGAGGGATACAAAGCAGAGGAAGTTGAATGATCTGTAAGTGGGCTGGAAGGTGTGAGAGGTGGGGGTTAGAGTGGGATAGGACAGGGATAGGACAGATCTGCTCAATCTCTAGTGTGACTTTTTTTCTGGGTAGGCACATTTTGCAAGCAGATGTCCCTGATATAATGTACGTCCGTAATTTTCGCTGATATAATGTATGTTGTGCATTATTTCCACAAGTATGCACATTTTTATGTGCACTTCACCCTAATATATAATACATAATTTGTACACATTATTTGGTTGTGCACGTCTTACGGTTCAGAAACGTGAGGATTTTGTGCGGATATGGGTTTTCCGGTTTGCATAGAGTTCTAGAAAGAATCATGGAATCATAGAACTGTAGAATTGAAAGGGGCATTGAGAGCTATCTAGTCCAACCTCCCTGCAATGCAGGGATCTTTTTAATTTGGGAGTTTCACATTAAAATCAAATCCCCTGCACCAATCCCAATCTTTTGTCAGCATCTTCATTTGATTAGAATTGCTGTGATCACATAGAGGTGACTGGAGAGTAATCTCATTTCATGATAGGAAGGGGGGTCTCCCAGGATATTCAGTCTATGAGTTGATCAGGCCATGCTTTGGGGGACACAATGTCATGGCTAGCGGGTGTCTAGCCCAGGGGTCAGCAACCTAAGGCCCATGAGCCGGGAGCGGCCCGTGAAGGTCATTTGACCGGCCCCCGAGCTGCCCCCGAACTGAGCCGCCAGCTCGTGTGCGGCGCTAAACCGGCGCAGTGCAGTGCAGCACGGGGATTCGCTTCCGTGGCGCTGCAAATCGTGTCTGCGCAGATGCCAGAAATCACATCTGCACATGCACATATGCCAGAAATCATGGGCACGCACATGTCCACCTGCAATCTGGCCCATGGAGTGATCTCCAAGGACCAGATCCAGCCCAGGCAAGATAAACCTTGCCGATCCCTATCTAGCCTATTAGCATAAGGTTACCAGATTTTTTTCGATGAATCCGGGGACACTTTCGAACTTCAATTGATTTTGTATGGGGACCGATTTGTAAATCTGGGGACTGTCCCCGGGAAACGGGGACATCTGGTAAGCTTATATTAGCAGCTTGGCTAGTGAGAATGTTCCCTCCAGTCTGAAAACACTGACTGTAGCAGGGTTAGCTGAAGCATTTGAAAAATCAAATGATGACTCTGCACTCATTTCCACCGAAGGACAACTAATGCGTTCCAAGAGGTTAATGTAATATTTCTCAGATTTTTTGCTCATTTGGTAAGTCTTGTAATGAAACCAACATTTATTTTTTAAAATATATATCAGTTCAATCGTGTATTTTTTGCAAATTGGAGCTCCCAGACTGTTATCTTGTACACCTCATTTAACCACAATTAAACTTCGTGCCTTTGTGTTCAATAATATATTAATGGACAGTTTAATAGATGCTCTGCCGTTACAATCTGCAATGCAAATTTCTCATACAATTCATGAGGATGATACCCTTTGGGGGGGAATAGAAATTGCCAGCTTAACAAAGTGGTTGGCTTCAAAACTGCTCCAGAAAAGGTAGTATAATTTTGATGGCAAACAGTGGCTACTCTTTGTATCACAGCTTATGGTTGCATTGATGATAAATATTACTAACTGTTCATGGAATCTATCCTATGGCCTTTGCCTGCTTAATGAACACACACACACACAATTTAGACATTTTTTTTTTCAGTGTGGAGAGAGGCCACAGCTGATTGAGGGGACAAGACCAATAGTGGGTCCAATGGTCAAGAAGGCAGTTTCTGCACGTGCTGTAGAGGGAAGTGAGAGGCAAATGGGGCTCATCCACCTAGGAAGGTAGCCCATCTAGGAGAAGGAAAACTTTGATCTTACACCTGTGCTGCATTGCAGGGACATCTTCAGGAGAAGAAAAGGCTAAGGGCTAAACTCTAAACAACTATGGAGTGGAATCCCTAAGATGGCTGGATGGCACCTGGTACACTTCCTTGCAGCAACTCCTGCAACCAAGCTGGTGCCAAATTATCATCATCATTCATCATCGTTTTTTATTTGTATGCCGCCTTTCCACAGTTAAAAAACAATGCTCAAGGTGGCTTGCAGCATAACAAGATTTACATAATTACAAAAGTCATAAACAATAAATAAACCACCTCAAAAAATACACAACCAAATGGGAAACAATTTCCGCATAAATCAAAATCTAAAACTAAGAGTACAGCATTAATACCACAGTTTAAAATGACATAGGTAAAAAATAACAGCAATCTAAACAAAAAACAAAACAAAACGGAGCCCTCTTTGCCCAGCAGCAGCAGCAGTGACAGCATTCCTTTATAGAGCCCATCAGGCCCCACCCTAGGCCAGGTAGTGAGTGGCAGGACTGGGACCCTCAGACACTGAGCAGGAGAGTATTGTTCTGCTTTCCGTTGGATCACACCAGTGAAGTCAAGAGAGGGGATTTTGTTGTCTGGACAGCCCAGGACTTCTAGACACACTGCCCAGGCTTGCGCCCTAGGGAGGTCACTTTGGTGCTGCTTACACAGTGTTTTCACTTTGCCCCCAGAAGCAAACTCCACTGTCTCTTGAGACAAACAGATGCCAACTACATTTTTAGACTCTTCACTCTATGGAATGAGGGATAAATCAGCTTCTTATCCCTAGTGACTCTGATTTTTTAATTTATTTTTCAAAAAGAAGCCTGCACAACCATACATGTCTCTTTTTCTTACACTAAAATGTATGTGGGGGAGCTAACTTTCACTTAAATGCCCTAATAAAAAGTCTATGAAATTCCATGGATGGGAGAAGATGTGAGGGTGAATAAAAGCCTCCCATCTATTTCCCCTTTATGTTTCCCTTCTTGCCTTCATTCCTCCTCTCCCTGCTTACAGTATATATTGTTTTGTTTTGCACCTTCATTAAGTGTCTTTCCCTGGCTGGGATATGCCCTCGAAATCCAGTAATGCTTCCTGCTTGCCTGGAAGGAGTGTGCATAGAAACTAGCCTGCTGCAGAAAAGTGAAATTCACATCCATTGCTCCACCCACTTTTGTCACTGGCTGGTAGGTGGCCCCCAAGAATGTTGCCTTGAAGCAAATGTGGCCCCAGATCTGACAGCTGTTCTTCACCCCTGCCATACAGGTATCCCTGGGCTGATTCTGGACTTAAACAATTCAAGTAAAATCACTTCTGTGCCTCTGATCACTTGAGAGACACTGTTGATAGACCCTTAGGTCAATTTCCACTTCTCACCCAGGTGCTAGGCTTTGGATTCCACCATGCTGTGCAGCAGGCAGATCACAGAGTCTCGGAAAATTAAGCCACAGTCCTCTCTTTATTGAAAAAGACAACTGTGCAGAACATGCCATGACTGATTCTTCCTCTTCCCAGCCAGCTACAGCTTACCTGAGAACCCCCAGGCAGCATTTGCCCTGGTTTTGTCAAGCAAAAGAATATGTGTTCTAGTCACCTGCAATCTGGAAATAGACATCACTTCAAAGTCCCCCCCTCCTTACCACCTGGAAGAGCAAAATAAGCCGAGCTGATAGCCATATTGATTGGGCACGAACAACAGGATATAAGTACACAAGAAGAGCCCATCCGGATCATATCAAAAGCCGCTCTAGTTTAGAATCTTGTTTCCCTCTGTGTGGACAGTCACACACCTCTGGGAAGCCCAAGGTAAGTCTTAGGGAAGCCTAAGAGTGGCAAGTCACATGTGGGTGTAGGGGTGGGTGTAGATGCTAGGAGAGGATATAGTTATAAGGTATTATCCTTCCTTCCTCACGTTTGCGAGTTCAGCAGAGTGCATCCCTTTGTGGCTTAAAAGGGATGCTTTGATAGGCTAGTTTTAGCCTTTTAGTTTAAGTAATCCAGGATGCTTTAAGGATTCTCCTGGTGTTTCCCCCATAAAACAACAAACACACAAACAAACAGTATTGCAAAAGGTAAAAATGACATTCACCCACTCAGAATACTTGTTGAAGAGTAAAGCATGTTCTCCTTAATAGAGAGCACGTGTTGCGGTGGGGTCTAGCAGGTCACCCCCATTGTTGCTGGCCATAGGCAGTGACTGGACAGTTGGGTTTCTGGGAAGATTTCAATGTTGCCAATTTGTGAGTTGGGCCCAAAGGTTTTAAATACTGGACACGCAGCTTTGGGCGTCGTCTTTTGCTGCGTGCACTGGATCACCCACCCACCCTCCCGAAAATGGGGATTTTGTGCTTGACCTTGCTATGCCTATCATGGGGTCGCCTGCTTTTGGGGCAGAGGCCTGGTAGGAATTTTGTCCATTTGGCTGATTGGCTGGTGCCATTTGGTTTTTGCCTACTGCGTAGCAAATTGCCACAACTTGTAAGGTTTGTGGTTAGGCATTGGTTAAAATTGGTTGGTGGAGGGGTAAGTGCCTACCCCTCCAATGCTGCTGCTGCTGAATTCTGTTAAAGGAATCCGGGGGCTCGCCATGCTTTCGTCCAAATCCCTGGCATGGGACTTGGGCCGTGCAAGCCCCTGAGAGCGTGCGGGGAGAGGTGAGGGTCTGGTGCCCAGCTTCATTTCTCCCCAATATTGTTTTCCCTTACTGGCTTCCCCTACTGGAATCTGGTATCAGTTCTGTCCATGGGCAAGGACAGATAGTCGTAACCGATGCCTAAGCAACCACTCACATTTTTTGTATTTTAAATAAAGTTGTGGCCAAAATCATGCCAAAAACCTTAAACAAAAATTTCCGTGTGAAGTGTGAGTTATTTGGGGTGGCTTGGGGACCTCGACATGCAACAGATACAGCAGCTTTCTTCAGACAGGCTTAAAATGGCACCATACTTTTCCGTGTATAAGATGCCCCCTATTTGGGGGGACTCAAATTTAAGAAAATGGGGGGAGATGGCACAGAGTTGTTGAGTTTTTTGGGGGGAGATTACCAAGGGTTCTTGAGCTTTTTTTTTTTTTAAGGGCGGATTGCTGAAAACCGCTCACCCGCATGCATTGCTAAATCTGCCTCCCATCTGTTCCATCGCCAGCAGAAGTTGCCTATCACCCGCCCAACTGCCGGAGCATCAGCCAATCAACACAACCCATTGGCGCAGCAACCAATAACACGCACAGTAGCTGCTAACAGCCTCGGGAGCAACCAATCAAACGTCCACACTATGCACTACCCATGTATAAGATGACCCCCACTTTTTAGCATGATTTTTAAATAAATAAAACATAGTCTTATACATGGTCCAGTTTAAAATATTTTCTCACATTAGTCCAGTTTAAAATAATTTCTCATATTGCTGGAACGAGGGGCAAAGAGCAAAGAGGAAGTGCCCAGCCAGGTAAGGAGATTATTTATGTCTATGCCCTCTCCCGTCAGAGCACCGTGGGAGTGTCTCCCCCAGAGTTCTCTGTAGCAAACTTACAGGAAAACTCTGTGAGCTTCAGCTCCTATCAGTTGTCTATCTAGCAAACATGCATTGTTGGCTTGACTGCATTGTAAATATTCCACAATGGTAGCTTAAGATCCAGCAGCCTCAAGTTGCCTGGATGAGTCCTGGCTGAGCCAGGATGGAGCATACAACAGTACATCTCTGGCTGAGCCAAGGATGGGGAGCTATGTCTCCATAACCTGCTTGTGTTGGGATCTCAGCTCCACTTATCCTGGGAGATCTTGCTATAGCATTGCTCCCTAAATGTAAGTTTAAAAAAATACTAAGACTTCAAAATAGGTTGGACTGTACCTCTATGCACACTCACTTGAGAGCAATGCCTAGGGAAGACCTAATTAGGTCAGGGACAAGGAAGCTGTGGCCCTGCAGTAGCTGCCGGGCTCCAAATCTCATCAAGCCACATTGGACAAAAGATTTCTGCATTTCAGGGGGGCTGGACTGGATGACCCTCGTGGTTCCTTCCAACTCTACAATTGTATGGTTCTAAGGGAAGAAATTGAGGCAGTGAAAGATTTTACTTTCTTGGGCTCCATGTTCACTGCAGATGGTGACAGCAGTCACAAAATTAAAAGACAACTGCTTCTTGGGAGAAAAGCAATGACAAACCTAGACAGCATCTTAAAAAGCAAAAAACAAAGGTCCGTATAGTTAAAGTTATGGTTTTCCCAGTAGTGATGTATGGAAGTGAGAGCTGGACCATAAAGAAGGCTGATCGCCAAAGAATTGATGCTTTTGAATTATGGTGCTGGAGGAGATTCTTGAGAGTCCCGTGGACTGCAAGAAGATCAAACCTATCCATTCTGAAGGAAATCAGCTCTGAGTGCTCACTGGAAGGACAGATCCTGAAGCTGAGGCTCCAATACTTTGGCCACCTCATGAGAAGAGAAGAAGCCCTGGAAAAGACCTTGATGTTGGGAAAGATTGAGGGCACAAGGAGAAGGGGATGACAGAGGACAAGATGGTTGGACAGTGTTCTCAAAGCTACTAATATGAGTTTGACCAAACTGTGGGAGGCAGTTGAAGACAGGAGTGCCTGGAGTACTCTGGTCCATGGGGTCATGAAGAGTCGGACATGACTAAATGACTAAACAACAACAACAAAGAGTGTCCAAAGGTCTTGGAAGACTAGAGTTGTAGTCTAACATTATATGAAGAGTCGTAGGTTCCCCATTCCTGACACAAGCCTTACTCCTCAGGGAACACGTACAGTACCTGCCTTTGTAGCTGCTGATGTCCTACGCAGCAGGGTGATTTATGCAAAAAGTTGTTGCTTGATAAAACTGTTCCAGTTTGCAACCTGGTACTTTATTCACTTTATTCACTCATGTTGAGTTTTCTTTGTCTTGTTTTTCTCATCAAAGTGATCAAGGTGAGTTAGCAGCTGAGAAAAAACAACAGCCAGCCTTACTTTGTATAAATTTGCACATTATTCAATGCAGAGCAACATTCTTTTTAAAACCAAAAACCAAAAGCAACAACAAAAAGGATGTTGTTTTAGGGTATGCATGAAAAGATATTAAGTGTGTGATATTTCCAAAATGTGACCTGCATCTCCCATATGGCTCCTTTGAACAAATCATTGATTTTTGCCAATTGACTAATTGATTTCAGGCAATTACTCAGTGATGGTAACATATAATTACTTAATTAGCTAACTAACCGATATTACCTTGCAGGCATTCCCTGGTGTACTATTAAGCCTTTGATGTGAATCTCTAGACAAAATTTGCTCAGAAAAAGTTTGCATAATCTGATGTGATTTTTCATTTAAAAAACAAATAGCAAGAGAAAAAGGGGAAAAGATAAAACAGGCAATCACCGTGAAACAATTTACTTTTATTGGTTGTTTATTGTCTGGAGGGTTTCCATTTTACAATCCCTTGAGCTAATTATCTATTATTTATCTGCATCCTCCTCTTCGACCCAAAAGCTCAAGTCACAGTTTGTGTGCCTTGCAACAGGCCCGAGTTGTGATTAATGATTCAGTCATATGCAACCAGCCACAAATGGTGACCCTGAAGAAAGTTTTCATAGAAGGGCGACATTGACCCAACAGAGTCCAGAGCTTAAGGAAGTCCTATTACCCTAAGCAGGGATTTGCTTCAGCCCTCATATAAAACTGCTGAGAATTTAAAGGGCAAATGCCCTAAGTCAGAGCATGGCTAACCCCCAATTTGAGGCCCTTATATACCCACCACAGTAATATTTTCTCTGCTCCATTGGAAGGAATGCTCAGCTGATGTTGTCTAATCTCCTCAAAAACAAATAAGGATGAATGTTCAATAAACAGATTGCATGGAAGCAAGCTTGCTCTATTCCTATGGCTTCGACAGAGAACCCAGCCCTACTATTGGGTAAGGTGAAGTGACCTGCTTCAGGTGGCACCAGAAAGATGAGGCTTAAAATTCCATGCGAATGTGTGACCAAGTGTCAGCCTTGGAAGTAGCAAAGTGGGATCATCTGGCTTCCATTTCAGGCAGCAAAAATATCTTTAGGGATTCAATCTGCACAGGCAGATTCCAGCTGCCATACCAGTCACAGCTGGTAAAAGGCAATTCTAGCCATTGAGGCTACCTGAACCCCCAGTGAAAAAGCTGGCTCCAGAAGTACCCCAGCTTGCAAACCTACTCTTTCAGCGGAGTGCAAACCCATGCAGGGTAGGCAATTGATCAAATTCTCATACACAGGAATCACTCACTCACAACGACTCCAGCCTGCCTAGAGTCAATCTCAGCTTGCTTTTGTCATCCATCCCACTGGTGCACCCAAGCCCCAGAGACTGCCCCAGAGACTGCACAGCCACTCTAATAACAACAACAACAACAACAACAACAACAACAACAACAACAACAATTTATTATTTATACCCCGCCCATCTGGCTGGGCTTCCCCAGCCACTCTGGGCGGCTTCCAACAAAATATTAAAATACAGTAATGCATCAAACATTAAAACTTCCCTAAACAGGGCTGCCTTCAGCTGTCTTCTAAAAGTCTGGTAGTTGTTCTTCTCTTTGACATCTGGTGGGAGGGCGTTCCACAGGGTGGGTGCCACTACCAAGAAGGCCCTCTGCCTGGTTCCCTGTAACTTGGCTTCTTGCAGTGAGGGAACCATCAGAAGGCCCTCAGCGCTGGACCTCAGTGTCCGGGTAGAACGATGGGGGTGGAGACGCTCCTTCAGGTATACTGGACCGAGGCCATATACTCCTGATTCAGATATGGAGAAAGAGAGCTGCGTGTCTCCATCATACTGATGGCACCTTGCTACAAAACTCCTAATGGCCACTCCCAGTGGCTTCAAATAGAAATGAAATAGCAATGGAGATACAACAGTGCCCTGTGGCACCCCATAATGTAATATAACTCTTCCTATGCTACTCTCCGGACTCGGTCCTGGATGTAGAACCGGAACAACTGTAACCGAGTACTCCCGAACTTAATTCCCCAGAGCTGCTCCAAGAGGTCAATATCACCAAAGCTGGTGACAGATCAAGAAGCCCAAGGAGACCAGCTGTCTATATTTGGCCATTGAGAGAGTTAATAGTGGCTAGGAACAGAAGAGAGATTGGTTAATATACTATTTTGTCTGCACCCGCTAAAGTTTTCCTACATTCTCTCAGGGCAACTATAATTGTAGCACTGAAAATAATTGGTACATTACTCACAGTGCCCCGTTGGGATTGGCTTCTCTTAATGCAGTTCTGTGCCATGCATACTTTTAATAGCAAACACACACACAAACACACACTGGCATACACTGTATTTTTTAAAAGGCAAACCAAAATAGACATCTACTGAGAGAGAAGTGAATGCACTAAGTGGAACAGGGCTGGTAAAAATAAATGCTGGAAGCTGAAAATAATTCTTGGTTGGAAGATTATGCCCTCATTTAAGGTAGTAGATAAAGAGAACCAGTCTTCTGGAGGTATATCTTTTTGTTATCTTTTTTTTAAAAAATTACATTTTTGTAGAAAAGAATTGTTTTTAAAAGTTAACTGACATTACCATGCATTTCTCATTTGAATTCAATGATTGTAGCAAAGAATTTCAATTTCAACTTGAATTCAATTTGGAATTACATCACCAAATTCTAAAAATCTGCAAATCTTTTGGTTTTTTGTATATACTTGTGCCCAGTATACATGCTGTATGTAGGGGGGTGGGATTAAAAAGCTAGGAGCGAATTATTTTTACAATTTATCCAGTTTTGCAGGTTGTGGCTTTTTGTCTTTATACTGTTTCAAAATACAATCCATTCAAACACAGCATTTGTTTCAATGCATTGTACTTTGAACATCTTTAACAATGTTGTGCTCCAAAGAGAAAATGAAATACATAAATAAACAATAAAATGTCATAATTATCATTCTATTGGTATTCCAGAACACTGCAGTCATCAAACCAATTTTTCTTTTATAGCAAAATTATCCAATGTCTGTGAAAGATACTGAATACAGTGGTACCTCTGGTTACGAACTTAATTCATTCCCGAGGTCCATTCTTAAGCTGAAACCGTTCTTATCCTGAGGTGTGCTTTCACTAAAGGGGCATCCAATTGCGTGTGCGCCCCCAATACACGATTTCCGTTTGCATCCTGGGGCAAAGTTCGCAACCAGGAGCAGCTACTTCCAGGTTAGCGGAGCTTGTAACCTGAAGCGTTCGTAACCAGAAGCGTTCGTAACCAGAGGTACCACTGTATGGTTCTGCCATATTTTCATTGTGTGGAAGCTGATCTGTGCAATTTCCTCCATGTTGTGTTGTGTTCAGGATGTGTGATTTGAGTAACCTCCGTCTCACACCTTTCCACCTTCATCAGCCTTCCCCCCCCCTACATCAGGTTAACCAAAAGAAGGAATCTGAGAAGTTCATCCTGTTTAGTCTCATAATCTCAGGTATGTGGTTGTTGCTTTTTTGGGGGGGAAAAACCCAACCCTGCAAGGAATGACTAGAGCAATCTGTGCACATCCTGTGCATAGTACAACATTTACTGGTTTGAAGACAATGGAAGGGTATGACCAGTGGCGGAGAAGGCCGCTCGGGTGCCTGGGGCGATGTGCCATGGGGTGGGTGCAAGCCACCCATAGGGGCAGGGCGAGGGTGGGGTGAGCCACCCATAGGGGTGGGACGCACTGCAGTGCCTATGGAATCTGCCTGCCTCCTCCCACTCAACCACCCTACAACTGGGGGGAGGCAGTGGGTGGACCGTTTGGGCAGTGCGGAGCCTATGCACACCCAAGCCACCGTGTCTCTCTCAGGAAAGATGTGTCGCTTGGGCGCACTGCAGGCCCCATGGTGAGTGCTGCCCGGCATTTTGTCACCCCCCTCAGTGGTGACACCCGGGGCGGCCAACACTCACCGCACCCCCTTTCCTCCACCCCTGGGTATGACTACAGCCACAAAAAAATCTCACTCTAAATACAGCTCATCCTTGGATGTGGGAAAATCCCATAGGTCTTCAATAAGCAGTGAAATATGATCAGTGGTGTGGACTATTCAGCACAGTTTTACCATCATCACCACCACCAAAAAAACATCGGAGCAAACTATAGTGCTTTAGATGTTACCTCTGGAAGGACTATATGTGATGGCAGCCACAAGGAAATAAACTCATGCATTCCATTATACATTAAGTGTAACCCAGACTCCTCAAATACTAAGAACCAAGGGAGCCTCTTGGGCATTTTTCAATCTCAAGGTAAATTCCAGTGCAATTTGGGATGGTAAAATGTCCCAAAACAAAGCCACGTGTATTGTGTTAGAAAAACGGCATTTCCTGGTTCAGTATCTGTCTGGAAAAAGGCATTTTAAAAAATAAAATCTTAAAAACATTCATACTTTCTTGAGCTAAAGTACATCCTTGGAAAGCACGGAAGCAAAAGATTTCTTGGGCTATGTTTTCACCCCAGGCTACTTTTGGTTTTCAAAAAGAAAACTTTGCCTAGGCACAATTTTCCCAAATAAAATATATTTGTGTATGTTGCTTCCACAAACATATGCATTTTTATTGACACATTGTCCTAGTATGTTCATTTTTGTACATATTACTTGGCAAGCGAACTGCATTGCAAAATTCGGAGAAGTGTGAATTTCAAAGAATGGCTGCCTTTTGGTTCATGCATTGCTTCATTAAGTGCAAACTGGGTAGATTTGCCTTTAAATGGGAATTGAACCATTTCTCTCCCCCGTTCTTACTCTCCAAGTGCTCTGCAAAGAAAGAAAAACACCACTAGCCACAATGCACTTTGCAGAGTTCATGGTTCGAAAGGGATTGCAAGCTGAAAGTTGAAAATAAGTTCTCACACTTTTGACCCTCTTGTCAAAAAAATGTCAGGCAGCTCTTTAGGAAAATAAAAAGGAGCCATCACCATGCTTTGTATTATAGGCAAGAGAGGATAACTTCATATTGCAAAGCCACAGGGAGTTCAAGAGGAATTATGAAAGGGAATGGGTGAGGGTCAGAGCTCTTCAAGAGCATATCAGCATAGCGCAAATAAGGATTTAACACATTACAGATTGAAGGGCGAACTACCGTCCTGCAGATGTCATTTGTCTGTGGTTACCAAGATAGCGCAATTTGTAGGGAAGTCACAAAGGGAGAGGTGAAAAGTGCAAGGCACAGCTATGGGGGCAAGGCCTCGGATAGATCGCCAAGTCTTCCTTGCGTTTCCCTCTCCCTTCTCAGCCTCTCTATTAGAAGCAGTCGTCCATGGTGAGCCGCAATACAATTTTAAGAGCCAGCCTCTATTATGAGCAAAAAAAGTAGCCATGAATCAACGTGACAGGAAAACAAGTGCTTAGCATGATGGAGTTAACAGGGAAATAGAAACTCTGTTATTGCATGACCCTCCGAGCTCAAGATAACTTCCGAACTGGACGATTCTTCTTTCAGAACTCCCCAGGGATTAGCAGATAGGAGATCTCTATCCATCTTCTCATGTGGCTCGGAGCCATTGCACTCCTTCAATTTTGTCACAGGGAGGCTAGCAGAAGGAGCAAGCCTTGCACACAAAATATTAATGCCCAAGATCCACTCCAGAGTTATCTAGAAACAGCCAGTGTGTTTGAAGCCCAGCAAAGCTTTCCTTTATGGAACTGTATGCAAGATCTACTTGAGGAATTTGATTTCTATGGATTCTGGTGTGGACTGATGCTCTCTGCATCTCTCAGACTTAGTTTCTCATATATTTTTGTGTTCGCTTTTGCCTAAAGTACAACTTTCTGCAAAGCGGTTTTCACTAAGACAATGCCTTTTCCCATGATATTTTTGCCACGACATGCATTTTATTTAATTTGTAGGAATTGGGAGAGATGAAATGTATAAATATTGCAAAATATTAATCTCTTAGACCAGCGGTTCCCAATGTTTGTGGTACAACCCCCTGGGGGCAGCGGTAACACCTAGTGGGACACTAATAAGTAAGGGGGTGGCGAGGGGTTGCTGAAGGTATAAATGGCTATAAGACTTTGAAAAGGTGATGACACAGGCTCAAATACACTATTGTAAATAATGCAATTTAAAGGGTAGGGGTCATTGGGGATGAGTTTATGGAACCAATTGGGCAGTGGCCCAAAAAGGTTTGAGAACCACCAACTTAGACCTTTCATTAAATCATTGGTGTATATTTTATGGTTTGCAGTCTGGAAAATTGGAATGATATCGTCATGGCCTTTGGCTAGTACAATAAACATATCAATTGGTTGAACTTCCATTGTTAAAATGTTGGCATAAAACTGTATTGTGAAATCAGAAACCTATCTCCCCCTGCTGAAAATCTTTTTGTTTGCCTCTCAGTTTCTATCAGTTTGAAATTTGCCGTATATTGTGTATAGTTTTCTCTCTCTCCAGTAATCATTTTCAGCTGTTCATAGCTGTCTAACATCTCCAGGTGTGCCAATCCGATGCATTGCCAAAGGCGCTCAGCCACTATCCCCACAACAAATTCCTTTACTACTGATTAGCAGTTTCATTCAAAAAGAGGGAACAACCTTCTTCCTTGATGAGAGGGAACAACCTTGTTCCAGAGATGCTTCCAAAATGCTCCACAGCACCCTGTTTGAGTTCCCATTTAGCTGATCCTGTTTCTGTGCTCCCTATGCCCCGCGGAGGACCTTATGGTACACAAATAATAATATCTTGGAGGTCCCAGGTCTCAAGGAGGTTAAACTGGCCTCAACTAGGGCCAAGGCCTTTTTGGCTTTGGCCGCAGCCTGGTGGAACACTCTATCGCAGGAGACCAGGGCCCTTCGGGACTTGGCATCCTGCCGCAGTGCCTGCAAAATGGAGCTGTTCCGCCTGACCTTTGGGCCAGGCACAGTTTGATCCCCCTCTATGGGACCCTGTAAGTTACATCTTTAGGGATGTGGGTGGCACTGTGGGTTAAACCACAGAGCCTAGGACTTGCCAATCAGAAGGTCGGCAGTTCGAATCCCCATGGCAGGGTGAGCTCCCGTTGCTCAATCCCTGCTCCTGGCAACCTAGCAGTTTGAAAGCACATCAAAGGGCAAGTAGATAAATAGATACCGCTCTGGAGGGAAGGTAAATGGCGTTTCCGTGTGCTGCTCTGGTTCACCAGAAGTGGCTTAGTCATGCTGGCCACATGACCCGGAAGCTGTATGCCAGCTCCCTCGGCCAAAAAAGCGAGATGAGCGCCACAACCCCAGAGTTGGTCACGACTGGACCTAATGGTCAGGGGTCCCTTTACCTTTATCTATCAATCTATCGATCTATATCTATCTATCTCTGGAAATATTTGCATATACACACAATGACAGAGGTGGCAGTCCTTCAAGCAGCGGGGCTTAGTCATGCTGGCCACATGACCCGGAAGCTGTAAGCCAGCTCCCTTGGCCAATAAAGTGAGATGAGCACCGCAACCTCAGTCCCTTTACCTTTACAAGTTACCTCTTTGGCCTTTTTATCGGCTCATGTGGGAAAAACATGGATAGCTGATGAATACTTGAGGTTCCCGACCCCTATGGTTGTGATTTGTGGGCAGTCTTTTAATGTTATCCTGATTTAATTTTTAAGCTGTAGTTTAATCAATTGTTTGATTGTGTTTTTAATGTATTTGATATTTGCATGTTCAGACCCAGAAACCTCCCTCTAAATAAATTCACACTTGATTCAAATTTTTGTTTTGTTTTTGGCAGAATTTAGGCCACATCTTTATTGATAACAGAAAGTGAATGGTTGCATAGGCTCTGGCTCAACTAGCTGCCTGCCATGCAGGTAGTGCTGACCCAGGGTTCCAGTATAGGGCAGCCAAGGGTGAACACCCAGATAAGTGGAAAGCTGGGAACAGGCTATCTCTTCCACCCAAATGTCCCCCTGGACTCAGGCACGGGCAGAACCCCCTCTCAGGGGTTGACCAAACCATTGAGTCCCTGGATTCATTTAACAGAATACCCTTCACATAGGGATGGCAAGAGCGTTCTCCCATCCCTATCACCTGAACCTATCGACAACCGTACAAGTTGTGACAATTTGGTACGCGGCAGGCGAAACCCAAATGGCAACAGCAAATCTGCCAAGTGGGAAAATTCTTGCCGTGCCCCTGTCCCAACGACGACTCACAACGGCATAGCAAGGTCAAGCGCACAAGCCCTAAAAATAGGGAGAGGTGGGCGGTGTTCCGAATGCATGCGCCGAAAGAGGAAGCTTTGGGTCACGTGCATGGGTATAAATAGGTCCCTCAAACCATTTGGACTCTGCCCCATTGGCCTGATTGAACCCAGCATCGAGGGACCTCCAATCGGGTGTTGTGGCTGACCAATTGAACCCACCCACAACACAGGGTGTCAGTTTCCCAGGTCTCACTGCAAAATGTGCCCTCTTTAAAGGAGGACCCTATGCAGGACCAGACTAGAAGTGACATGAGAGCACAGCAACTCTTTTAATTATTGAACAAAAAGATGAAATATTGGCTTGATCCAGCACAGGTCTTCTTATGTTCTTGTGATGAGTAAAATTTAGTAGGCCTCAAGATAAATTTCCTATATACCAAGGGGCAACAATTGTGGTGCGTTTCAGAAGTTGCTGGACAACAACTTCCATCTTCCATGATGGTTAACCATGCTGGCTAGGACTGATGGGAATCCAACTACATCTGGAGATAAGCCCATTGGCTACCCATACCTTAGGGTGTGGCAAGAGCAGTTCTGCCTGGCCTCTGAGACATTGGGTTAAAAAGCCCAAACAGAGCCCAGAGTTGTTTCTTCTGAGAACTCTTTGAAAGTGTCCTTATCTGGCTCTTGCTTTTATCAAGCAGGCTGGTCCTTCCCAGCCATTTCGCCCCATCACCACCCCATTAATCATGAATTTAAGTCTCCAGCTCTTCCTTTCATGCAACATGTTGCATATGTGTGCGTCTTTTAAGCAGGCATGATTAATAGCTAAAGCGAGGGGATAAGAAGGATAAACACTGATATATATTGTTCGTTTTATTATCTGTCAGGGACAGAACTAATAGGTTGAAGTTGCATTGGAAATAATGGCTACATGGTACAATGCAGACTTTAATGGAAGCCGGATTCCATCTAATGAGCAAGCAGGAAGAAATCATTTACATGGAACGAAGAGGGAGACTGAGGGAGACCGCAGGTGTCCAGAAAAAAAAAAGAAAGAAAAGAATATGTGAGAGGGAGGGAGAGATGACATTCTGGGTAATATCTGAGAATAGGAGTTGTACAGTATGCCAAGAATTGCATGACATTTAGGGAGGGCATGAAAAATCAGCTGCAACATTCAAACATGCCTGGAGCAAAAATGATTATATATACATATATATCCCATATTCATGAGGCATGAGGTGCATCCATCCATTCACACAGAAATACGTGTGGAGGCTCAGAGGTGGATTGATTCTGACCATCTTATTCCCTGAAGCCATATTTGGAGGGGGAAGAGAAAGAAATAGCTAACTTTAAACAGGTCACAGCTTCCATGAAGGCACATGGCATCCAGGGTATGCTCTTATGGAGTGTGGAGGGTTAGTTATAAATAGGGATGGATGAATCAGTTTTATTTCTTGCTCTGTATCTGTTTCACTACTATTCCTTGCATAAGTCACGGATGGGAAAACAGTGATCCTCTGGGTATTGAGTGAACAAAAAACTTCCACCAGCCCTAGTCAGCATGGCCAACTGTCCAGGATGATGGGAATTGTACTTCAGCAACTTCTGGAGAGCCAAAGATCCCCATTTTTTTGCCATAGGTCCCTTCACCCCATTGCCACGATTTGCAATATTTATTTTAAAAACAGCAATCCACACAAAACTGCACAACTGTAGTCCAACACACCTAGTCCACAGCTACAGACTGCCTGAGAAATGGCCACCCAGCCTACGTTTCAAAATGTCTAGTAATGGGCAGGTTAGTCTCTTTCACTGTTCAACAGATTGTACCATCAGGATGTTTCCCTAAATATTTGGATAAAAGCCTCTTTCTTGTAATTTGGAACCGTTTCCCCTCAAACAGACTTTTTCAGACTAGCTGCAATTTCCAGACCATTTGGAAAGGTAGCCTCCTGCAGAGAGCACTGTGGAAGTCCAATCTGGAGGTTGCAAAAGCCCGCACCACTGTGTCCAAGCTATCCTTTTCCAGGAATAGTCATAGCTGGCATAGAAGTCAAACCAGGGGAAAAAGCACTCTCAGCCACTGAGGACACCTGAATCTCTAGTGACAGTAATGGATCTAAGAGTACAGTGGTACCTCATGTTAAGAACTTACGGTCATTTGTTCTGGAGGTCTGTTCTTAACCTGAAACTGTTCTTAACCTGAAGCACCACTTTAGCTAATGGGGCCTCCTGCTGCCACCACGCCACCGGAGCACGATTCCTGTTCTCATCCTGAAGCAAAGTTCTTAACCCGAGGTAAAATTTCTGGGTTAGCGGAGTCTGTAACCTGAAGCATATGTAACCCGAGGTACCGCTGTACTCCCAAACTACATATCTGCTTCATCAGAGAGTGTACAATCCCATCTAGAACAAGCAACCTATTATTTTCCTGTGCTTAGGAACCGCTCACCCACAGGACTTCCACCTTACCAAGATTCATTGGCCATCATCAAGCTCATCACTGACTCCAGACTTGGCGTTGCTTTATTCAAATGTAGACCTTGCACCAAATCTCCAAATAACTGCTCCCAACAGCTTAACATATATATTTAAAGGCACTGGGGAAAAAGAAGGTATCCCGAGGGACCCCACAGCACAAATGCCAAGGGGCCAAGAGAGAGTCACCCCATACCACCCCATACCACTGACCGAACCCAAAGCGTGCTCATCAATGGTTCCTCTTCATCCTGGAGAAGAGTGACTAGTGGGGTGCCACAGGGTTCTGTCTTGGGCCCGGTCTTATTCAACATCTTTATCAACGACTTGGATGAAGGACTCAAGGGCATCCTGATCAAATTTGCAGATGACACCAAACTGGGAGGGGTGGCTAACACCCCAGAGGACAGGATCACACTTCAAAACGACCTTGACAGATTAGAGAACTGGGCCAAAACAAACAAGATGAATTTTAACAGGGAGAAATGTAAAGTATTGCACTTGGGCAAAAAAAATGAGAGGCACAAATACAAGATGGGTGACACCTGGCTTGAGAGCACTACATGTGAAAAGGATCTAGGAGTCTTGGTTGACCACAAACTTGACATGAGCCAACAGTGTGACGCGGCAGCTAAAAAAGCCAATGCAATTCTGGGCTGCATCAATAGGAGTATAGCATCTAGATCAAGGGAAGTAATAGTGCCACTGTATTCTGCTCTGGTCAGACCTCACCTGGAGTACCGTGTCCAGTTCTGGGCACCACAGTTGAAGAAGGACACTGACAAACTGGAACGTGTCCAGAGGAGGGCAACCAAAATGGTCAAAGGCCTGGAAACGATGCCTTATGAGGAACGGCTAAGGGAGCTGGGCATGTTTAGCCTGGAGAAGAGGAGGCAAAGGGGTGATATGATAGCCATGTTCAAATATATAAAAGGATGTCACATAGAGGAGGGAGAAAGGTTGTTTTCTGCTGCTCCAGAGAAGCGGACACAGTGCAATGGTTCCAAACTACAAGAAAGAAGATTCCACCTAAACATTAGGAAGAACTTCCTGACAGTAAGAGCTGTTCGACAGTGGAATTTGCTGCCAAGGAGTGTGGTGGAGTCTCCTTCTTTGGAGGTCTTTAAGCAGAGGCTTGACAACCATATGTCAGGAGTGCTCTGATGGTGTTTCCTGCTTGGCAGGGGCTTGGACTCGATGGCCCTTGTGGTCTCTTCCAACTCTATGATTCTATGATTCTAGTAAGTTGTCCTGCAAGTAGGAGCAGAGTCGCTGATGTACAGTGCGCCCAATTTCCATCTCACAGAGCCAGTCTAGGACCTTGTTGGTCCACTCTAGGCAACAGCTGGAAATTAAACAATTCAATATATAAAATTATTTCCCTCCCATCAAAGAAGACGTTAATGGGTAGTAAAAAAATAAACTGTACATAACAACAACAATATCATTTTTGAACTATTCTGATGACATTTTAGATATTTAATGTAACTTAATGTGCTATTCTGTTTCTTGTGGTTTTGAATTCAACACTGAAGCTGTTGTTGATAAAATGCTTACAACTAAAGTGAATTTCCAAAACGCTGGAGAAATTTAAAGAAATGCTGAAAGATTTTCAATAAGAGGTGAGTTATTCTCACCTACTCTATATCGGGGGTTATTCTCACCTACTCTTCTGCTGCTGACTTGGGAGCAGTTACAGAAACAGAACGAGTCCCAGTTGAGATTAGCTGGGGAGATGCAAGGCCACCAAATTGCAACAACTTCTGGGAGCAGCGATGCAAAGTAAGCATCAAGGTAATTTTAAGATCAGTAGACTATATGGGGAGCATCGCTTCAAAAATACCACAACAGCATGAGATCCAGACTAAAAGCTAAAATTTCTTCATCCATCTGTCACTAATTAAAACGAATGTCAAAGAACATATGGCCACAGAAAGATCAGGAGCTGAAAAAGAACGTTAAGAAATGCGACAATGCATGTACCGAAATTGCACACATCTTTGTAAGTGCCAGACGGAAGCTTTGGAAAGGAGAAAGGGAAATTGCATTGAGCAAAACACCAAACAGACCTTTAGAGACATGGTAACTGTTATCTGCCTTCTTATTATGACAACAAAAAGTATAAACCTGATTAACTCATAGGACCCTGAGTGGTGCTGTGTAAATAAAAGGACTGTTAAACAGAAAGATGAATCCCTCTTTAAAGACTTGTACAGTGGACCCACTTATCATTTTTGCTGCCCTCCTCTTCACACATTCCATCTTGTGGTTATCAGTCACAAGCAGAAGAGTTTGGATTTGATATCCCGCTTTGTCACAACCCTAAGGAGTCTCAAAGCGGCTAACAATCTCCTTTGCCTTCCTCCCCCACAACAAACACTCTGTGAGGTGAGTGAGGCTGGGAGACTTCAGAGAAGTGTGATTAGCCCAAGGTCACCCAGCAGCTGCATGTGGAGGAGCGGGGAAGCGAACGCGGTTCACCAGATTATGAGTCTACCACTCTTAACCACTACACTGGCTCTCCAAACATTTGGTAGTTCCTATTACTCTCTCTTTCCCTTACTACATGCACAATTATTATTGACCAAAGATCTGAGCCTACTAAAAAAATAAGATTCAGGCTTTAGCGATGTTTTAAGACCATCCAGTTTTCCCTTACACCTTCTGTAATGAAAAACTTATGAAACATTTTCTTTCTTGAAGTACAGTTTTTGCCCTCATGGGCAATCTATAATACTTCCACTAGATAGCATTTTCTATCAATATAATAATATCCTATATCATTTATTATTTTAATATCCCAGTTGTCCTAGGTTTAGGCAGAAATATCTGAGGGCAGGATTGTAACATGGCAAATGTGGTCTTTTCTGCTAGAACATCAATGTACATTTTCATTTCTATTATGAGAGGTACACTATAAAGTGTTAAGCCTCCACCATTATCTTCAGGTATATAATTTAGCAATAAGAGATCCCAGAACATAAGTTAAGTGGCAACCGTGAAACAATTTCCCAGGAGGCTTTCCAGTTACTACAGCTATTATTGATTGCATTTGGGGTCTTCTGGTCTGCTAAAAGATAATTTTAAACATTTTTTTTGAAAGCTAGATAGAGCCTAATGCCACTTGGCAAGTAGAGTGTGGGAAAGTACCTTTGATTTCATTGCAAGGGGAAAGTGATAGAGGAATGATGTCTAAGAGAGCAAAAATAAAAATGAAACAATGCTCCTATCCTAAAGGCTTCAAGTTCCTGTTAAAACCTAGAGCTCGGGTTGCATCCAATGCTAGTCCTACATAAAGTAGACCCATTGAAATTAGTAGATATGAATAATACAGAACCATTAATTTCAGAAGGTCCAGTCTGAGTAGAACTGATGTAGATAAAACCCACATTTGCAGCCTTCTGAAGATCTCAGAACAAGCTTGTGAGGCAAGTTTGGTCTAACAGTGGTGAAACATAGAATTGTAGAGTTGAAAGAGACCCCGGAGGTCATCTAGTCCAACCTCCTTCAATGCAGGAATCTTAGCTATTATAGATGGCTACCCAACCTCTACTTTAAAACCTCCAGTGAAGGAGAGTCCAAAACCTATAGATGGAGACTGTTCCACTGTCAAACAGTTCTTACTGTCAGAAAGATCTTTCCGATGTGTAGTCAGAATCTTCTTTCTTGTAACTTAAATCTGTTGGTTTGGGTCCTCTCCTCTAGAGTAGGAGAAAACAAGATTGTTCCACCTTCCATGTTAGATATTGGAAGATGGCTTTCATTTCTCCTACTTGTCTCTTCTTTATCAGGCTAAGCATACCCAACTCCCTCAACCGTTTCTCAAAAGGCTTGGTTTCCAGACCCTTTACCATCTTGTTCACCCTCCTCTGCATATGTTCCACCTTGTCAATATCGTTCTTAAATTGTGTTGCTTAGAACTAGGCAAAGTACTCCAGGTGTGGTCCAACCAAATCAGAATAGAGTGGTACTATTACTTCCCTTGATCAGGAAGCTATACTTCTGTTGATGCAGCATAGAATAGCATTAGCTATTTTTGAAGTTATATCACAACGTTGTCTCATGTTAAACTTGTGGTCTACCAAGCTCCCTAGATCTTTCCACATGTACAGTGGTACCTCGGGTTAAGAACTTAATTCGTTCTGGAGGTCCATTCTTAGCCTGAAACTGTTCTTAACCTGAGGTACCACTTTAGCTAATGGGGCCTCCTGCTGTCGCTGTGCCACTGGAGCACAATTTCTGTTCTCATCCTGAGGCAACGTTCTTAACCCGAGGTACTATTTCTGGGTTAGCAGAGTCTGTAACCTGAAGCGTCTGTAACCTGAAGTGTCTGTAACCCGAGGTACCACTGTACTCCTAGCTGTTCCGATGCCTCCCAATGGTGTATCTTCTTGCTGTCTAAGTGTACAACCTTCTATTTCTCCCTATTGAGATTCATTTTGTTAGTTTGAGCCTTGAAGGTCCTCTTGGATCCTGATTCTTTCTAATCTTAATGGAGATTCAAATGAATGCTGTTTTGCTTAAAGAGCAGGATAGAAATACTATAAAAATATCTGTCTATCTTTCTACAGTATCTACACAAACACACACAAAAAACATTCTAAGTTACACATTCAGTCTAATTATAAACATTGATTTATCTCAAGGAATTTAAAATTGGATGTCTAAAACGTTCCCTAACATTTTCAAGAATATTTTTGCCTCGTTGAAAAGTAATACCAGCAGAGCTTTCATAAAAGTGAGATTTTCCAAGCGGTTAGTTTGCATATTGATTGAATCACATGTTCGTTTGCCTCCTAGCATAAGCACACATCGTTCCCCATTTGAAGTGCTCAATGGCTTTTAAAAAAAATGTTAAGCATTTGTCCCTCACCTCAAACTCTACGCAGCTTGCTGTTGCACATGATGCTTGGCTATTGCTAAATAAACAGTTAAAGCAAACCCTAAAACAGACTTTTGTTTTTCCTCCAGAGTCTATTCAACTGCAATATCTTGTGCAACAAACCACTATTTTATGTACCCTGTACTGTATTTACAGAGGAGGCAATAATGCATGTGTTTTGTCCTTTGCAAAAGGTCCTAGATTTGATCTGTGCCATGTCCAGGGAAGGCTAGCAGATTTGATACATGTCAGTGTGTAAACTGAGCCAAATGGGGAAATACTCTGACTTGGTATAAGACAGCATTCTCTATTTCTTTTCATTTTCTTTTTTTTTTAGTGGATCTGCAATAAATATCCATGAACAGGTTACATTTCAGTACACTGTGAGAAAATCAAGTATAAAAAAGGTAGTGTTTGGATCCCTAATTGGCCATATTAGATGATATTGCAAGTCCAGTCTAATAGGCTTCTGTGCACTGCGTACAACACCCAGTGACCTTGCAGTACATTTCAGTCTCAACAGTAGCAAAAAGAGGAGCTTTCTTGAGAGAAGGTATATGGATCACAGGGGGGGAATCAAAACAGCCCACATTTGTTTCACAGAACTGGTAATTTGGAATGGCTTTTAGCTGCTGATTAAGATGACTGATATATAATATTAGGGTCCTCATTCTGCTTTCCCCCCATTTCCTATTCTGGCAGATTTTAGCATGGCATTAGTGGCAGAGAAGATACTAATCCCCTCCATCTCTTCATTCAGTTTACCTATGGCTGTACCTTTAAATTGACCTACTGTGGCTCGCAAATGAAGGGGAGAGTACAAATTCTCCTGTGCAAATTATGGAATGGCAGTTACTTGGTATATACAGTTCACCTCTTCTGCAAAAGCCCATTCTACCTGAAAACAACACCAGTGGCCTGCTGTCCTCAAATTCCATGCCTGCGATAAACCAAAGAAGAGATTTGATGCTACCTGTCTTTGAGGACATACCTCCAAGGAATTAGCTCATAAGGAATAAAAATAAATCATCCATGCACAGCAGAGGATCACATTTACACATTTATAGGATCACGTTTTTGTCAGTGGTATTCTGAGTTATGCTTAATTTCATCACACACAGTGCAGCAATGTGATATGGATGGGCTGTAGCGCACTGCTAGGGCATCTGCTTTGCATTCAGAAGGTCTGTCTTCAGTTCAATCCAGGCAGGACTATGAAGGATTCCTTTTCTGAAACCCTGGAGAGCTGCAAGCAGTCATTGTTGCAGATATTAATATTGCACAGTCTGCAGCGAGTCGAAGCATACGAACTGACTCCTTTTGGAAGAAATCATTGTCCAGGCCCGTAAAAATATTATTCAAAGTTTTAGTGTCGGAACTCTTCAAAAACAGGACACAAGCATCAAAGATGCAACTAAAATATCCATACAATGTCTTCCGCTGTCCAGCACCGGCTCAGCATCTTCATAGAAATAAAAGCTCCCAAACTCCAAACTGTTTCTCTCCCCCATTCCAGCCTGCAACCCAGACTTCATTGGCCATAAGCTAGACAGCTATTGGAGAACTATTTACAGGCCTTGTTCTCCTGGTAGTGTTTAGAGAGACTAACAGCCACCTCCTTTCCAAGTTGGCGAATTTGCAACTCAATACCTTTGTCACGTGGGTGGTGCTGTTGTCTAAACCACTGAGCCTAGGCCTTGCCGATTGGAAGGTTGGCGGTTCAAATCCCTGCGATGGGATGAGCTCCCATTGCTCAGTCCCAGCTCCTGCCAACCTAGCAGTCAAAAAGCACATCAAAGTGCAAGTAGATAAATAGGTACCACTCTGGAGGGAAGGTAAATGGCGTTTCCGTGCGCTGCTCTGGTTCTCCAGAAGCGGCTTAGTCATGCTGGCCACATGACCCAGAAAAACTGTCTGTGAACAAACGTCGGCTCCCTCATCCAGTAAAGCAAGATGAGTGCTGCAACCCCAGAGTCGTTCACACCTGGACTTAACTGACAGGGGTCCTTTACCTTTACCTTACTTTTGTCACCTTATCCAAGGTTCACTTTCAGCACAGAGTAGGAAAACAATCAACAGGTAATAATTAACTAATTCATTCAAAATCCACACTCCTTCCAATGTTGTTTCCCCCCCCATGTTGTTAACTAATAATGGAATGTTATCCAATCGATGAAAGTATGCAGAACACATTTGAGGAATCTCTGCATATCTGCAAATGTGAATATGTGTGAGAGAAATTGCACAGAAGGTAATTCTGCATTTTAAAACCAGCTGCCAACCTTCTGGACAGCTGCCTTGTGGCATGCAAAAGGAGCTCAAGATGCTGTTCTGGGCTCTCAGCTATTGCTCAAGAAAGCCGGGGGAGACATCAGGAATGGATTTGGGTTATTGCAATCATATGATGTGGCCATTTCTCCGAGTTTGCTGCTAATGTTGCTGATACCATGGTGACATGCCTTATCTCCTAAACTGCCAACATGTATTTGGAGAGAAGAGAGCAAGACAGGGAGCGGGAGAGATCCATCGTGGCTGTGCACAACTCTCAGCTGAAGAGCTGTGCAGACTTTACTTACAGTCTTCTGCTCTGAGCCTCTGCACTGGAAAATACTGACACACCAACATGAACAAATTCCGCCTCCCCGCAAAAAAAACCCCTTTATGCCTTTGGAGTTTGAGAAGGCCAGGATGTGTTAGAAGACAGAGGAGGGGAAATGATAGCTCAGTCAGAAGAGAACGAGACTCTTAATCTCAGGATCATGGCTTCAAGTGTCATGTTGGGCAAAAGATTCTAGGTGACCCTGAGGGACCCTTCTAATTCTACGATTCTACATTACTAAGGTTCCTGGTCCTTTGTGAGCAATGATAGTGAATCCAGAAAGCTGTGGTAAAATAATAGGCCCACAAGTTTTGGCTAGCTCATTATAAAGCAATACAAATTGTGTGACCCCCACTAGGATAACCACCCCAAAAAGGGGGGGAAAGAAGGGAGAAATATTAAAATAAAAAAAAATAAAAAAAAATAGGAAAACAATGAATGTTTTAGAATAATGTGTATGGGAAAGGGGTTGACTGGGGAAAAATGAATGAATGAATGAATGAATGAATGAATGAATGAATGAAACAAACAAAGACAACCTGAACAAATGTCACCAAACTCCACCAAACACTTTCTAAGAGGCAGAACTTGGAGAACATTGTACTGATAGCATTGTACTACTCTCCAAATGTTTTGGACTACAATTCCCATCATCCCTGACCATTGGTCCTCTCTGAGCAGCACCATTTGGAGGGCTAGTCTTTCAATTCCTGTGTTCCATGCTGCCATTTCATGTGCAGCAGCTTGAAAATTCAGGTAGATGTTAATATGGGGAGGGGAAGAAGTGCACAGGCATATTGATCAAAGTTCCCTCAGGGAATGTTTGGCATTGTTACTCTACTGGAAGGAGCCAGATGTTGTTTAACCAACTGTATGAACAGCAGCAGACAAGCTTAGAATTTCATCTCGCAGGAATTCTAGGCAGTTGTGAAACGACTTTGTACTCCAGCTCTAAATGCAACATATAAACAGAAGTACAAACGAGCCATAAAACAGCCCCTTTTACAATCTTTTTGTTGTTGTTGATAGAGAGCAGCCAGCAGCCGTATGAATTTTTAAAAACATAATTGCAGTAAAAAAGAAAAACCCACCACTACCAACCAACAGCTATATACTAATAAGGATTTCCTCATTTGCAGACATGCTGTTGGCACATGTACAAGTGCCTTGAGCCTAGAGCTGAACTGATTATTCTCTAATTTTGATGTCCTCTTTGAAAGTTTCACTTTGGAAGCCAACCCTTCCATTTTTTTTTTAAGATATATATTAAAGTTTTCAATATTAATACAATAAGAAAAAAATCAAAAAGAAAAAAGAAAAAAATAACAAAAATACAAAAATAAAAATAATTAAAAACACATAAAGTTTCCATAACTTATTTTCCATTAACTTATTTCCCAGACCTCCTCCTACCTCCCTTTTTTGTATTCCAATTCAAATTGTTAATTCAACAAATCCTTGTCAATAAATTTTAACCTGCTTCTTTTTAATTCAACAAATCCTTATGTTCCAGTTCAAATTGTTAGTTCAAGTCCTTATCACCAAAACCTTAGTTTTACCATATTTTCCTTTATATAACCCGCTTTTTAACTTTATCCAGTCTTAATTCTCGTCCAAATCTATATAATGGTGCTTATTCCTAAAACATTTCCCTAAGGTCGAAAGAAGGTTCCCTTCCACAAATTTCCAGTTCTCCTAGAAATAAGACAAAAAAAATTGAACAGAAAAGCAACTTATATCATGTACCCTTCCCATTTTTCATTCCACCCACCCCCCTTCCCGGTTTCAGTCCAAACAAATCTCAAAATAAAACCATCAACCCGGTGACCTTATGTCCGAGGCTCTTAAGTCTCTCTCCTGACCCCTCTGCCAGTCTCTTTGATAGTCTTTAATATTCAAGACCAAATCTCGATGGGGCTCCAGCCCTGCAGCATCCAAGTTTCTTCCAGCCAGGCCTACATACTTGAAAGTAAGGCCTATAGGGTATTCCACATCTTGTTTCATTCTCCTTAAGATTCCAAATGTCCCTATAGCTCCAACTTCCAACTGAATCAAATTTATAATCCAAATGTCATATGATCTCCAGATAAGGAGATCTCTCCATTTTTCATTTTCCAATTCAGGCCAGGCTTCCATCTTCAAAGGTTTGTTTCTTCTTATTACCATCGTGTCAGGCCTCAGGTTACAGCTCACCTTTTGCATCTGCAGGGTTGGGTCCCCCCTTTTTTTCTCTTCAATGGCAGCATTATTCTCCTTCTCAATTTCCTCTGTTTGTTCAGTTAAGTGGAAATCCTGTACCAAGTTCTTATCAAGTTCATTGCTAGAACTGGCTCTTGTGCCCAAGGTTGTAACATTTGTAGTCAAAACACCTATTTGATCTTGCAGCTTTCCCAAGAGAAAGAAAGTCTTGTTCAGTTCAGACTGTATTTCTTTACCCACTGCCATTCTTAAACATATCAAGGTCAGAAAACAATTTCTCAGCTGGTTCTTAATGCAATGTCCCAAAACTCCCTCTAGGGGGATTTAAGTTTCTTTTTACTCCTTTCAGCACAAAACCAAAAGTTCCATACGTTAAATTGTAGCAGTCCTTCCTTCTTTTAAAACATAAAAATGTAACCAATACTTACATTGTAGCCAATATAAGCAGCAGAGACAAAATCCTCTTTTTGTATCTTGACAGCTAACTTGGCAGCTGTCAAATTATTCAATTACTCCTCAACCGGCTCTCACGGACCACTCCCGGGTCCAGGGGGGGTGGCATGTCAGTTTTTAAATTTAGTTCTTCTCCCACAGGTTCCCCTGCTTCCAAGTAAGTTTCCTTGTAATTTCAATCGGTAGAATTAAAATCTTTTATAAAAAGTAGAGTTCTCCACGACATTAGTTGGAGGTTCTTTGCTTTAAAATATTTACAGAAAGAGGAGGCAGACTTCCTGGTTGTACCTTCCCCGATCAGTGCCAAATTTAAAAATATTTAAAGGATCCAATTTCCGTACTACTCACGGGTTGTTGTTTTAAAGTCCCAATTGTTCCAGGAAAAGGCAGCACTCTCCGGCAACAGCAATGCGGCTTCGCTCCACGGAAATAGCCGATGACTCTCAGCACCGCGCCGCTTCCCCCTCTTCACTTCGGAGCCCGTTGGTGGGTTCCTTAGTGGATTGGGGGGGCGCTAATGGTGCCCACCGAGTCCCATGGTCACAGGCTTCATCCGCCTGTGATTTTTGAAAGGGTCCCCGCTTCGCCGCAGCGGATACGACCCGTTTCGCGCGGAGCTGGTCCCTCCAGTTCAGAGGGAGGCAGCCATTGCCGAAGGCGCCACCCCGGAAGTCCGGAAGCCAACCCTTCCAAACACCTCCCATTGCTGAACAGTTCTGTTCTTTCAGTGTCCTTCTCATCCTTCTGTTTATTTTTAGGCCACATTTCCACAAGATTGTACCTATAGTGGCTTATAACATGAACAATAAACATCATTAACTTTTTTTTTAAAGTGTCTCTCTCTCTCTGTGTTAAGAGCCATTACAAATAATTGCAGTTTATGGATTTTAGTTTGAGGGTTAGCGCAGCAGCAGGAGGAGTTTTTTGTTTTATCTGTTTTTATATATGGTGCAAACCACTTTGGTACTTCTGTTGAAGGACGGGTAAGAAATATGAAGGAAAAGGAAAATGAGACGGAGCAGTCCATACTGATGTTTCTGTTGAAGGATACAAAAAGAAGAGGAAAACAAAGAGGAATAAATCAATAAATCTTCTTCTTCTAATTCTTTGGCAATCACTCATAGGCAAGGAAGATTTTCTTCCATGAATATGGAATATGTGTCCATATGTGATTGTGGAGGTCAATTCTGGATCCGCACATCCTTCCACAGTGGAGACATAGGTTTCTGGGTGGGAGTTGATTACGGTGAGGATTTGCCATATGTGCCTTCCTCTTAGCTCATTTCTCCCTTTTATCCTGAGTTCGTGCTTCTTCAAAGTCCATCACACCTTTGGTAGAGGCTATTCTCCAGTTGGAGCACCTGCAGTCTGGTGTTTCCTAGTTATCGGTGTTTATACTCCATTTTCTTAGATTTGCCTTGAGAGCATCTTTAAACCTCTTTTGCTGTCCATTGGCAATGTGCTTTCCATTCTTATGATGGGAATGGAGTAATTGCTTTGGAAGATGATAATCAGGCATCCAAACCATATGACCAATCCAACAAAGCTGATGTTAAAGAATCATTGCTTTGACACTGTTGATCTTCGCTTCTTCCTGTACACTGTCATTAGTTCGTCTGTCTTCCCAAGTGATATGTAAGAATTTTTCAGAGACATCGTTGATGGAATCTTTTAAGGAGTTGGAGATGGCATTTATACATCATTAATAAACCCCAAACCATTCAAGTTGACCTAAAACAATACAAATGAGCTAACCTTATTATCAATCTAGAAGTAATCCAGAGAAATAAACAGACATATACAAAGCCAAAAAGACGAGCATTCCACAAAGATTCACCACAGTGAGCTTACACACACTGAATGGCCACTGCACTTTTCACCTGAAACAGGTTTTATTCCGGGTGTTGCAATGCCCACAATGCCAGCTGCATTCATTCTTTGATATTAACGATGGCTGTGCATTGCTTTTCACGTTTTTCTTCTGAAGCTGGCAGAGGGCAACTGGGCACCCTAGCTGTTCATTCTATTTGGGGTAGGCTAGGGAAATTCAGTCATAATACTTTTTGCAACCAGGGGACTAATCACAATTTAGTTTATGCATTGCCAGGTATCAAATGACAGAAATGCACTGGATGGAATCCAATGCTGGTCTGACTCAGAGCAGACCTATCAAAGTTAATAAACAGGACTAACTTAGGTTCATGAATTTCAATGGGTCTACTCTAAGTAGGACTTCATTGAGTGCAACCCAGTAGATGAAAGGGATGAGTGAGGGAATTTGATTCTGTTTTTTATCCATTGCATTTCTTTCTTCAGTGCTTTTCTCTCATTCTTTTCTTTTTGTTTCCCAGAAGCTACTTTTTTCTCCTCTTCATTTGCTTATGTTTCAGGTGTGATCACTCAACCTGGGAAGAGGCAGGGAAAATATGAAAAGAAAACAAGCGAACCTTGTCTCAGTATTTTTATTGACTCCCCTTTTGAGAAGGGGAGAAGGGTATAGATCTACTCAACTAAAATAATACAACTTCTTGGGACTTGGATACATGTTGTCATAACAACAAGGTACAGCTCCTGTAATCCCTTAAAGCTGGGAGGAATAAGAAGCACTTGTTCTTGACAATGCAGCTAGAGCTCTGTCAAAGGAGGATAAATTTGTCCTTTAATTAGGCACAATAGGTTTAATTCAGTTCTCAGTGACACTTGTGCATATCTGGGAGGAACTCCACCACACTCAACAAGTTAATTCAGAATCTATACGGATTTAAGGAAACACATCGTTTTGACAGAGTGGAAACGGCGGGTAATGAAAGCAACTGAAAAGCTCATCTTGAGATTGGAGAAGTCACCTTGGGCAGGATTTAATTATACGAACAAATAGACAGTAGTCGAGGTCTCCATGAAAACACAATATAAGAGAGGTAGAGCTCCACAGCAGACAGGATTCAAATGCCCAGTCAGCTATGAAGCTCATTGAGTAACACTAGGGCACACACAATCTCTCAAGCTTCCCTATCTTGCAAGGATACTGTGAGGAAACAGCAGGATATAGAATTAGAGTGTTGGAAGAGACCCTGAGGAACATCTTGCCCAACCCCTTGCAATGCAGGAACCTGCTTTAGAAAACTTTGGCAACTTCTCTGTCACATCATGAATCTCTGGCACCTGGGAGACAGCACACCTCCCAGAACATCTTGTTACCTCCACACACTGCTGCCTGTGTCCCATGATGTAGGTAGTCACACCACATGTATCTTCCTCTTCTGGGGGGTAGTGGAATGAATCGTTTTGTGCACTGTACCTTCCTTATCCACCCTGGTGTGTTCTGAGGTCTGCAACTGCTGTCCTTCCTCCTCTGGACCAGAATTGGTGTCCAAAATGAGAGCATCAAATCAATTTTGAGGATCCAGTGACAAAGCATGGCTGCTTACAGCCCTGCTTCTGTGTGTCATGTTCCTCCAGGGGTTCATCTCCTGCATCTCTTCTTCCTCTCTAGGCTTCCCACCTGCATCACTATTCCAAAACAGACCACTCCGCTCCATTGAGAAATTCCTCATCTTGTCCAGTAGCTCAAAGTGAGGATAGGTGTTTCTATACCTTCAAGTTTCTGTACCTTCTCTTCCAGGAAAGCAACCAGCTCACACTCGTTGCAGGTGTAGTTTTGCGCATTGTCGGGAAGGAAGGTGAACATGGCACAGGTGTTGCAGATATCATGGACTGGCTGGCTGCACAGGAATGGTGGATGTCCAATGGAAGATGGAGCAAGGTTGTTTTCTTCTTCATCTGGAGGCTAGGACCCAAACCAATGGATTTGACTTACAAGAAGGGGGATTCTGTAAACATTGGGAAGAACTTTCAGACAGTAAGAGTTGTTGAATGGATTCCCTCAGGAGGTGGTGGACTCTCCTTCCTGGGAGATTTTTAAGCAGAGGTTGGATGGACATCTGTCATGGATTCTTTAGCTGAGATTCCTGCATTGCAGGAGGTTGAACTACGTGAGCCATAAGGTCCTTTCCAATTCTATGATTGTATGAATTGGGAATGGAGAATACTGAGAATGTGGGAAGCCCGCAAAACCCCAAGACTACCTCTTGCTCAAAAATAAATAAATATGTAGTGAGTCCTTAGTCAGATTTCAGGTACTCCAGCTCCTTACAAGAACACTCCAGAGCATCAATTGCAATGAAAAATGCATGAATATATACTCCTTCAGGATTCCTCAATGGCCTTTACTGTCCACCAACCTTCAGTCTTGCTGTTCCTCTGTGCTTTGTCAGATTATTTATCTGAACGTTCAGATGTTGTATTCATAATTCAACATTGGATTAAACACCAGACCACTCAAAGAGCAAATGTGAGTGTTGGCAAGGTAGGAACTGCAATGAATTTTGGATTTAACTGCTACAGCATTTAGGCACTAAGCAATCAGTTTTGCCCTGCTATGGGCAGGGAATGTTTCTCTAGGGACTGCTAAAGAGAAAGAGAGAGAAGAGCTTGTGTATCATCTAATATGCATATGGTTACCACCAATTTACTACTAATTATGGGGTGAAAAGACCAATTAATTATTCAAGACACTTTATTGGAAGTTAATCAACTGCTTCCTGTGTCCCTGTGTAGTTGCCATAACTCATACATGTTCTTGATAATTAAGCATTATGTGCAGAACCTGCTGTAATATTATAGAAACCAAATGAAAATCTTCCTGAACCTGAAGAATTGTATAATGTCCCATACTCGACTCTACTCACAACGTTTGTTCTCTTGAATCACTTTGACATGATGGACATGTTGAGCCTCATCTGCTCTTCATTTCTCTCTATATCATGTGTAGAAACCGCCTTCTTGACCATTGGACCCCCCCTATTGGTCTCATCCCAAATGTCCTGGATTCTGATAGGACTTCTTTCCAAAGAATCATAGAATTGTAGAGTTGGAAGGAATCATGAAGTTTGTTTTGTCGAACTCCCCGCAACGCAGGAATCACAACTAAAGAATCCATGACAGATGTCCACCCAACCTTTGCTTTTCATTGAATGAAAATCTCCCATCTTCCGAGGGAGCCCACTGTCTAATTTTCTTCCTGATGTTTAGTTGGAATCTCCTTTCTTGTAACTTGAACCCACTGGTTTGGGTCCTACTCTCCAGAGCAGAAGAAAACAAGCTTGCTTCATCTTTTCTTTAGATTTTCTTTAGATTTCTTTAGATATTTGAAGGTGGCTACCATAACTACCCCTAAGTCTTCTCTTATCCAGGCTAAATATACCCAACTCCTCAACTGTTCTTTGGTTCACTGACATTCAATGCCCCTTTAAAATGTGTTGGGGAAGGTTATTGGGTTGTTCTTGTTATATTTTTATTTTTATTATGTATTTTGTGTTTTTATATTGGGATTTTATTCTGTGGACTGCCCTGTGACCTGCAGGTAAGGGTTGTATACTCCTTCTTCTACTAATAATAGCAAGCTTACACTAAAATGCTGGCAAAATTTCATGAGGACTTTACTAAAAATCAAACTGATATGGAGTGCTGAACTTAAGACTGGAGAATAAGAAAGTGAGAGAAACCAAAATTGGCAGATTCAGCCATTCATAGCACAGGGCAAGGGTCCCTAAATCAGGAAGCATGCCTACCTGCCGATTCATCATTCAGTTCACCTTGTAGTGCCCCATCATGGCACGAACAAACACGAAACAGCTGAACAGTTGCGTTATTTCACATGCAAACATTCCAAACCCAGAAAATGCATTTATTACCTATTTTATTTATAGCGTTTATATCCTCCCCTCCATTGCCAGAAGGTCACAAGATGGAGGACAACATAATGCAAAGCCTTCAGTCAATAATATCAAAATGCATAGCTTAATAAAACTTGTTAAAATCAGCACATCATCAATTTAAAAATAGCTTGCATATCTGAAGTGGGAGATCCAGACCTCAAAGGTAGGGCATCTGTTTTACATGCAGGAAAGTCCCCGGTCCAAACCCCAGCATCTCTAGATAGGGTTGAGAGAGGCCCCAATCTGAAATTCTGGACAGCTGCTACCACTCAGTGCAGGGAATACGGAACTATAAGCTTCAGTGTTCTGACTCGGTATAAGGCAGTTCCCTGTATTCCTAAAGAAATACACTTACCATATCCAATGACCTATGCCAAGATACAATTCAACCAGGCTTACGAGCACACTGTTTTATAGAAGTGAGTCATGGGCAACTTACAACCACCAGGAGCAATGGCTTAATGCCTTCCACATGCACCGCAGCAGGAAGCTTGTGGGCATCACATGGCAGGACAGAGTCTTAAACAAAGATTTGCTCTCCCTAACCCACATTTCCAGCATCTCTGCACACCTGTCTCAACAACTTCTCCATCAACACTGAGCTGTTCAAGCATATTGGCAAGGCAGCTATGGCAATGGCTCGTCTTACCAAAAAGATATGGAAGAGTGTGGTGCTAATGTCCAATACCAAGAGGAAGGTCTTCCTTGTGTGTTGAGCAGACTGCTTTTTGGAAGTGAGTTGTGGGCAACTTAGAACTGTCAGGAGTGATGCTTTGATGCTTTCAGCGTGCACTGCATCAGGAGGATTTTGGGCCTCACATGGCAGGACAAGGTCTCAAACTAAGATGTGCTCTCCCAAGCCCACATTTCCAGCATCTCTGCACACCTGTCTCAACAACGTCTTCGCTGGTTTGGTCATGTCCACAGCATGGAAGAAGGTAGGATAACCAAGGATGTGCTGTATGGGGAGCTGGCTTCAGACACCTGGCCCATTTTGTGTTACAAAAATGTCTGCAAACATGACATGGAGGCTGGCAACATCAAACCTGCTGTGTGGGAAGCCCTTGCAGATGACCACAGTGCCTGGAGAAAGACAGTCAGGTTGTATAGCCATAGCAGAGACCAAAGGAGGAATGACCACTGGGAAGAGCACAGAAAGAAGAAATGCAATGGTACATCTGCAGCAGAACTTGATGCCTTCATCTGCCCCAGATGTATCTCCCATATTGGTCTCTACAGCCACAGCAGGTGCTGTAACTCTGCAATGGTGTGACTTCACTGCCAAAGGTGCACTTCTCCATTGTCTCCCAAGACAGACAGGTGCCAACAACATCACCAAAGACCTGGGGGGGGGGGAGTTTTCACCTACCACCAGAATCCACTCAGAGTAGGAGTTTGCCAGATCTCAATCGGACAAGAGTTCCAAAGCCAGGGTGCCAGTGGCAAGAAGACCCTGTACTGAGTCGCTGATAACCAAACTTCCACTTTTGATGGTACTAATAGCAGACCATTCTTGGCAGATCTCAGTTCATATGTGGAATGATCCTGGGAGATGCTCTCTTTTAGGTCGGTGGGGCCCAAGCTGTTTGGGGCTTTCTGTTTTGATAAATGTGTGTCTCAAATTCTCAACTTCAAATGTCACCACACCGGAGTTTTCTCTGTGATTTGTAAAGCTCCATGTGGCTCCAAGAAGCATGATTTCAAGTTATGACAGGATGTAGCCAAATGTGATCAGTTATGTAGCTTCTTTGTGTCATTTTGGATAAAGCGTTGTCCCTGGCATGTGATGAACCTAGGAATGAATGAGCAAAAAGAAGCTAGAGACTGAACAGGATTGGAAACTCCTTGTCCAATGCTTATGGCGAGATGAATTCTCTAGCCTTTGGACTAGTAGAATTCATGCCAAACTCCTGAGTTATGGAATCTCTCCCTCAGATTCCCTAAAACTAGACCAAATCACTGCTCAAAGATTGATCCGCCAAAGACTGGATGACATCGACTTACAGCGAAATTATACGCTGGGGGGAGGTGTTTGTTCGCCCCAGAACATTGGTATCACTTTAACTTACTGCGTTCCATCATACCTCTCCTCCCTTTCGACTGTTGCCCATAGACTGGCCTTCACCAAAGCGAGGTTTAACGTTTTTCCCTCCAATGTGCTGAGACATAGATTCTCAAAGGGCCAAGCCCCCGCCGTGTGCGAATGTGATAAGGTGACGCCGGAGTCGCTCCAGCACATTATATTCATTTGCCCCTTGTTCAATGTGCCACAGGCAAATTTGTTGGGATCAATCATTCAGAAACTAGAGGGTACCCCACCAAAATTCCACCTTGCCCAAATCTTGCAGGACAAGGATACCCACACGACCCTGAAGGTGGCTAGGTTCCTGGTCGCTGTCCTTTCCCAAAAGCGACACCAAGGAGCACTACAAGCAAATTAAGGCGTAGTATGCCTTTCCATCTTATAGTATTTTATTGTTATAGTGGTGTTTTAGTGGTTTTTCCCTACGGCACAAGCTGTCACTTATGTGTTGTTTTACCTGTATGGGCCTATGGCCGTAATAAATGAATGATGATTGGAAACTGTTGATAACTTCTTCAATGTAAGTGATTCATTAGTTGGAGAAACATCTCCCTCCTACCAAGAAAACCCAAGTTTTACTTTCAAATATCTACATTTTTAAAAAAATCATAACTGGAGAAAATCTGATCCTGCTCATTAGTCAGTCTAACATTCCTTCTTTGTCCTTTCAGACGAAGGAGGGTTTAGTGTTTAGTTTGGGTTTCTTTTCTTTAAGAGGGTCAGTGGGTGATGCCAGGGACAAATTTGGCCCATTAATTTTTACCAGGTAGATCTGTGTTTGAACAGTTCCCATTACTTTTGTGCTGTGAGGCAGAATTATGCTTTGCTCTGTCTTATTATAAGGTGGCGATACTGGATGATAAAGCTCCCAGCAGGACTCAGTATATTTAATACTCTCCAGGATTTGACAGAGCTTTTTATTCCTGCTGAAGAGAATCTCCTCTCTTCCTCCGAGTTCCTGCTATTTATCCTTCGAGCCAGAACATTTAATTCAAATGATAAATTGACCGGTTTAATGTTATTGAATGTAACAGGGGTAAGATATAAAGTTGCTAATCAATCAAGAGGAAACATTTTATGAACTACTGAAACAAAAAAGAAAGAAAGAAAAATAAATAAATGTCATTGGTAGTTCTCTTTGCCCATTTGTTCAATGGCGGGTACAACTTTCGTCCTTCACAATTGCCAGAGGAAGGTGACGATGCACTGCCTAGTTCTTTCAGTATTTTGCATACTTTCCCCTGATATAATTTTATGGCACCAGTTACATCCATTTTTGTATCATTTGCTTTTGGACTTCATTGCGGAGCAAAAGTAGCAAGTGATGCATTTGCATTATGCTTAATGCCTGGAAACAATCAAGCACATCACGCCATCATTTTGGGGTGAGCCATAAATATCGGCACAGTTTATTTTTAAGTGTCGAAATAAATCCCTCTGGCTAATATTTTCCTAAGGCATAGAGAGAGATTTGGGCGCCATAAAGTGATCACCTCCATTGAAATTGCTCTTCATTGGATGAACAGGCAATTGGAAGCAATATGCAAATGTGACCTTCAAACAAGTTGAAGCGAGAGACACAGAGAAAAGACAGCATCTGTTGAAAATATCTTGCAAATGCTTTTTTTCCTAACTAAAGAAATTACTTTAATGCATTAAAAATTCAAAATTTAATCAACAAAATAACCTTTGAGCTGTATACAACTTGACCAGTATTCTGTATTGGTCTATAATATAAGACTTATTCACACTTTACAGAGGTAAAAACTATCTCCACACATGTACAAATGTTTGTGTGAAAATAATAATAATAATAATAATAATAATAATAATAATAATAATAATAATTTATTTATACCCCATCTATCTGGCTGAGTTTCCCCAGCCACTCTGGGCGGCTCCCAATCAAGTGTTAAAAACAATGCAGCATTAAATATTAAAAACTTCCCTAAATAGGGCTGCCCACTGTCAAGAAGGCCCTCTGTCTGGTTCCCTGTAACCTCACTTCTCATAATGAGGGAACCACCAGAAGGCCCTTGGTGCTGGACCTCAGTGTCCGGGCTGAACGGTGGGGGTGGAGATGCTCCTTCAGGTACACTGGGCCAAGGTTGTTTAGAGCCTTAAAGGTCAGCACCGACACTTTGAATTTTGTGCTTGGAAACGTACTGTACACTTGTTGATTGGTATACCTTAGCTACCCTGTACTAAGGTCCACAGACTGTATGCTTGTTTACTGTTATGGGGTAATTGCTGAACAAGTGTAGACTATTTGTATAAAGTTGCACAGATTGCATACTTGTTGAGTGCAACGTGCAAGCACCTCAATCACACTGAATGCTTGGCTTCTACCACAATGTTGGGAGCTTTTGAAAACCACGCGTCGTTAGAGCAAGCCAAGAATGGGGAGAACTGTTATGGATTGGAGGCAAAAGGTGAGGTTCAGTCGGGATCAAGAAAGTGACAGCCAACAGGCAAGGAACTAGAAAACAGTCCTGGTAGGATTCAGAGTATGTCAAGGCAGAAGAAGCAGCAGAAAACCCAAAATGGCTCAAAGAACAGGCCTGGGGCTCAAATGAGAACAGTGGTGTCTGATGCTCATTGCGACTGTTAGGGCAGAAGGCAGGGAGCACAACAGTAAGTGAAGCTAGAGCCAAGGACAGGCAGAGCAAGCTAATTCTAGTTTGTCCACATCCTTCTCCATGCTCAGTTCTGCAAGGACAAACACTGAAACTAGGGAGGAGGAAGATGATAGGCATCTTCTGGTTGGGTATGGAATAGGAGTAGGGTTGTTGTTTTTTAACCTCCTTGTAGTTCATAAAGAGAAGGGGCATTTGGGGGAAAGTCTTATCTCCCCTGAAAAAGATGGCAAGTTCCAGGGATGCCAATGGTGCATCCAGATGTTTTAGGACTTCAGTTTCCATCATCCTTGACCAATGACCATGCTGACAGGGGCTGATGGGAGCTGGATTCCAAAAATATCCCAAGGGTCATAGGTTAGTAACCCCCACTATAAAGCCTTTAACTCTGTCCTGGTTCCTCACTATTGGCAGTTAACCAGTGGAGAGAAGACTAACCGACACTCCGACTGATACCTGCTCTTCTTTCATCTCTGACACCAAGAACATATACAGCCATTTAGGATTACCTTACTAGATTGTGGAGTTCAGATAACTTTTTAAGAGGAAAGATTGGTTATATCTTGCAAGGGTTCACTGAAAGCCAAATTTTAATTCTTTGTCTTTAATTTTTTTTAAAAGTAAGGGCAATTTTGACAAACACCTTGAACATTCACTTCTGTAAAAGACTCAGAAAATCCCCATTCTGTTGTCACATACCACCACACCCCCAGAGCAAATGAATTCAGTGTGATTAACATCCGTACAGTGATTTGCAAAGGAAGCGATTGCAACGTGTCACTTATCGTAAAGTGTTACTGGAAAACGCATGAATCTGTAGCATCCATATTCAATGTATGCACTGAAGCTGCTGATGGCCCAAAAAAATGAACAATGGGAGAATCAGTTGCTACAGAGCTTTTGAATAAATCTCCATAGCTGAGATGCCATTCTTGCGATGCACGTTAAGATCAAGAGGATTCCAATGACATATATCTGTCTCAGCTGCATAAAAAGCTTTGATAGAAGAAATGTCTTAAAGGAGGCATTGGTTGGTGAGAAGCTGGAATGGCCTTAGAAGAGATGAGAAGCAGAATGCTCAATTAGGTGGTTCCAGCAAATCCCTCCAGATATGGAAAGAAAATGTGTGGGCTAGATTCTCTAAGGTCCATGCTCAGCTTATGTGTACTATAAGGAGTTCTGTGTTTGGAGTGATGGGCTTTTATAGTGTTCCTCCACATGAACAATGAATATGCAGGAAAGGGTGGTGGCGACTGTTGAAACAGTGGTGACAGGGATGGATTCAGCCCATATGGTCCATGGCACGTAATTTTGTATGCTGGAGCAAGCAGGAGAACCAAAATTCAGCCCTGGCAGCTCCCTTTAAAAAGTCAAGAGATTCAGTTAGTTAAGGATGAGAAAAGCCTTTTGTCTGGAAAGAATCTGCCAGTTGGTTAACAATACCCACTGCCAGATTAACGTATAAGCTAAACACACTGTAGCTTAAGTCCCCACTCTCTTGGGACACCCCAAAAAAATTAAAGAAAAAAAACCTGGATGTACATTTCCAAAATATAAGATAAAAAACCAAATAAAATAAAACCTACATACAACAACAGTGTTTTGTGTTGTGTAGGCTCCTATCTGTTATGTGCAAATGGCTTTAGATACCTACTAGGTCCACAAATTACCATGCAACATATATTCAACACAAAAAACAGTGACAATTTGTTGTTGACAAAGGGCAGCTGGACATATAAAGGGCCCCATTACCTTCAGTAGCTAAGGGCCTCATCAAACCTAAATTTGGCCCTGATGATACTTGACCAGATGGTTTGGACTGCTGAGATGTTCTAGTAGGCCAGCTGTTCTCAAACTTTTTGCAAGCAAACTTGTTGATTTCTATGACAACTGGGGCAACATGGCACCCATTAAGTTCAGCCTGGAACTAACTAGGTTATGGCCTACAGGCTGATTGTCACCTCTGGCTTTGCAGCATTGGGCTCACAGCATAAGTGAACATTTTAGCCAGCACCTGAGAAGACGTGATTGGTTGGCCATGAGTTGGACCTTCTGCAGAGTGGTGAAATATAAAGGAAGAAAAGGGCTCCTCTCCATATCATTTCTGTGCAGAAGGGGGAGTTTTCAGAGGTGTAGTTAGACTCACCCTGGCTTCACAAGTTATGCTCACCAGACTGTCAGTTTCAAGTCTGATTGTTTACTTATTTATTTGGAGCATTTGCTGCCCACCTGACTGATAAAGTTCACCCCTGGGCAGTTCACGTGGAGTTTAAACAATAAAATAAACAAATAAAAGCATTGCCACCCATTCAATTGCCTTCATAAGAGACAGCAAAGCAGCACAAAACTACATTAGAACCTTTTAAAATCCAGCAAGATCATTTTTTCCAGGGGTTAAAAGATAATTGTAAAAGCCCTGGGAGATAAAAGGCCCTAAATGGCCTTGGTCCAGTATACCTGAAGGAATGTCTCCATCACCATCATTCAGCTTGGATACTGAGGTCCAGAACCGAGGGCCTTCTGGCGGTTCCCTCCCTGCGAGAAGCGAAACTACAGGGAACCAGGCAGAGGGCCTTCTCGGTAGTGGCGCCCACCCTGTGGAACACCCTCCCATCAGATGTCAAGGAAATAAACAACTATCTTACTTTTAGAAGACATCTGAAGACAGCCCTGTTTAGCGAAGTTTTTAATATTTGAAGGTTTATTTTGTTTTTAATGTTCTGTTGAAAGCTGCCCAGAGTAGCTGGGGAAACCCAGCCAGATGGGTGGGGTAGAAATATTAAATTGTTGTTGTTGTTGTTGTTGTTGTTGATGATTTTTTTTTACAAGGATATCCACTGAACGGGCACAAGGAACAGCATCTGAATAGAGGTGCCAGGCAATCCTCGCTTAATAATTAGAATTTCAGTTCTAATTTCAGCTCAGCCAGTTACATCACAACATAAATGCAATATTACAACCACAGATGAAGCACTTCCTAATCCAAACATAGGCACACTAAGATGACCAGGTGAACAAAGCCATTTTAGCTGATGCAGAAAAGACTGGAATGTGGAGAGCTGGGGAGTTTATGTGGGGAGAATGTTCAATAGTCAGGGTTCTGTTGTCAGTAGCATAGCTGGGGGGGCGGGGCTCACTGGGCAGCCACTTACTGTGGTGCCTGCAGTGCACCTGAGCCACGCGGCTCTCCTGGAAGTGATGCGATGGGTTGTGTACCTGTGCCGCCCGAAAATGAGGGCTGCTAAGGAGGAGGCAGCAGGTGGAGTGGACTCCATTCAGGCTCCGGCTCCATGCAGTGCACCCTGCCCCAAATCACCCCGCCCCATGGATGGCTCACCACACCCCCTGGGTGTGGGACACATGCACAGGGCACTATGCCACTTTCTGCTGCTAGTATTGTAGCAGGCATTTTGGTAAAGGGGAGAGCAAGTAGGGCGAGAGCCTGCTAAAACTATTGTTGATAGCAACAATGCAGCAAAGTTCCAGCCCTCAAGGTAGTGATAGGGGATAAATTAGCTCACTTTCCATTTTCATGCCAATCTACCTAATTCACGCTTCCTGAACTAATAAGCAAACCAAAGCACAGAGATCCTTTGAAATTCACACTTCACTGCCTTTTAAATTTATTTTTTTAAAAAAGTTTTCATTAAAGTTTTTTGGGTTTTTTTTGAGTTACGATGCAAACAGATAAAGAGGAAAAGGTACATCTATTGTTTCCACATTCAATTCGTGATCTTTTTCACAGTTCATTTACATGTAGCGAAAGACACTTTTGCCATAGACAACTTGCATTTGGGGGGAAAGGGAGGAGAAATTGAGGTATTGTTCTTTCATTCTATTGCCTATTATTATTAGTGTAGTGGGGTTGTGTCAGCATTGCATGGGTAAATCCTTTGTTTATGCATTCATTTTTATTGATAGTGCAAGATGTTAGGGGGTTCCGCAGTCGGTTGGCTGTGCTTAACTGATTGCAATGTGGTTTGTTTGTGTATGTTGGTGGGGGTGGGGTGGTTGTTGGGTCAGGTTAGCTATATTGATTTGTATGCTGTTGTGGGATAGGTTGTTGTCCTGTTGTGCTGTGAATGTGCTGAAGGGGAGCCGTATTGGGGTTGAGATGCAGTTCTCCCACCCAAAAAGTGTGCATAGATCGCTGCAACCATGTGCAAAATGACATTGCTATGTGAAATTGCTTTCCGAGGTGCATTTATTAGGAGAAATACGTGCAAATGTGCATACAGTATCTGGTGCCGATCTTTTTAAATAGAGAGAAAAAGTCACAGAACGATGTGGAAATGGTGGGACTTCAGAAAATGAGAAATCGAGAGAGACCAAAATTGGCAGATCTGTCCATTGCTGCCTCAAGGTGACGCTGGTGTCACCCTGTCAACCAATGAGCCATTCAGCTGGTTACAGATCTCCCCTCTTCTCCATTGGCAAGGCACTCTGCTTACCGGTGCCTTTTCAAAAGGCACTATTTACTATTGTTCAGCTGAACAAATAATGACAGGTACATGAAATAGAGTCTGTGAGTCTCTTGCTCCCCTGTTTTGCCTCACCGGCTCCTGGCGCTTCCTTGCAAAGTCCCCTGAGATGAGCACACTTGGCACATCACTCTGTCACACACATCCATGCTTCAAAGTACTTTGCTCTGTTACTCACTGCAGAAGTGAAAAGCAGGACACAGCGCACATTGTCCATTCTTTCTTTTATTTCTGTCCCATGTGGCCAGTAAGCTAGAACCAGGAACCATGCAGCTGGAGTTTTGGTTTGTTTGATTAACTGATTTAATAAAGGTCCCAGGGTTAGCTTTACAAGAATGAAGAACAGAATTATAAAAACAGATAATGCCGTTACAACTGTAAAAACAGGTGAAACAGGTCCAAAGAAGAGGATAAATTCAGGAAAAGAGGAGTAAGGTTTTTTTTCCTTAAGAAAAATAGGAGCTCACCATGAAGTTGTTACAGTAAGTCACTGGGCAACTCGGGCACACACCAATAAATTACAGAGCCTAGGGCTTGCTGATCAGAAGGTCGGCGGTTCGAATCCCCATGATGCGGTGAGCTCCTGTTGTCCAGTCCCTGCTCCTGCCAACCTAGCAGTTCAAAAGCATGTCAAAGTACAAGTAGATAAATAGGTACCACTCCGGTGAGAAGGTAAATGGCGTTTCCGTGCACTGCTCTGGTTCGCCAGAAGCAGCTTAGTCATCCTGGCCACATGACCTAGAAGCTGTCTGTGGACAAACACTAGCTCCCTCGGCCTATAGAGTGAGATGAGCGTGCAACCCCAGAATCGTCTGCGACTGGTCAGGGGTACCTTTACCTTTAAGACATGGATGCACAAAGCATTACAAATAAATAAATGGGACTCCTTGCATTCCACAATGCTCCTCTTTTCTTCCCTCCTGCCCCTCAGAACCAACAAATCACATGAAGCTGGGCCTCTGCAGCAGAAGCCCTTCCTCCTCTTTGCCTACTCTTCAGCAGCCTCTATGAGATACCCATGGAGATGCCATGGAGAGGAAACAGAATGCTCCCTTGTGGCCATCACATGTGTTGCTCAGGCAGCGGCGGGGCATATGCCCACGCTGCCCAGGTCAGGCGCGCTCCCGAGGGGGGCATGGCATGGAGGGTGCCCTCCCAGGTGCGGGATAGTCGCTTGGGTGCCTGGAGTGGCACAAATGCCCTGCCAGAGTGAGCTGCTCACGGGGGCAGAGCGAGCTGCCCATGGCGGACATTGGGCGGTCCACCCGCCCGTGACTCCCAAGCCTCCCCAAGCCATCAAAACGAAGAGAGAAGGGGGGTGCCACCAGCAAAGAAGCACAGCTCCCCCCCTTACCCCGACGGCTCGGGGTAGGCTTGGGAGTCGCGGGCAGGTGGGTGGCACGCTGAATGTCACTCCCTCAGTGAGGGCACCCGGGGTGGTCCGCCCCCACCGCCCTCCCCTTCCTACTGTTAGAATTCCTGATCTATGATTGCAGTCATGGGGTTTTTTGTCTTGCACATGACAGTATATGTTTTGACTCCACAGACTGGGAAGTGACGGAGACAGGATGTTTGTGTTGCTGTGCTCCATGAAGTGGGACTATTGTCCTTTGTTCTTTTTCTCTTTGCTGTCTGATGCTAGAGAGAGAGGGAGTCATGTTGCAGTGCTCCGTGTGTGTTTATATGTAAATAAAGTAGAATAGCCAATATGCTGAGTTGCTGAGGTCTGTTATGCATGATGCGCAAACTCTGCGGATTCCTAAGTGTGCCAGTGTCAGTTGGCATCGGTCGCTGTGATGTTCGGGCTGAAGAAAGCTTATGAAGTCCCAAACGATCGACCAGGAGAGAGGGAACATGCCAGTTGGGCATGTGTCTCTGCCAGAGTCCTACTCAAGTGTAGGCTGAACTCCTGACACCTACACTCCTGTGCTCAGGACAAGTGCCAACTCATCCTCCTCCCTAAGCTTGGCAGCCGCAGCTCTGGAAGGGAAAATAGGGACATTTTGAGATCAAATCAGAAACCAGAATGGCTTTCGTAATTTCTGGACTGTCCCTGGAAAAATCAGGACACTTGGGGGGTATGCGTTTGTCTCTGGGATCACATTGCAAGTTGCTTGTAAACTGAAGTTTTCTGAGATTCCCTACTAAGAATCTAGGCCTTATATGTGAGAGTTTCTTTTCTTTTCCCTCCACTCTCGGTTGACTCCGTTCTCAAGAACCTCTTTGCTGTGTCATTCTGTGGGTTCACCTCCTCCTCCTCCGCTGCCCTTTCTGCATCTCTCGGTACATGGTGTTAGCACAAGTTGTCACCTCAGATACTGCAGCTAAAAAGCCAAGGAGAAGCGAACAGGAGGAGAGACTGAGCAGTGTCTGAGGAAAAGGTCAACAAACACTGTCAATTTCTGTTTTGGCCTGGAGCCTTACTAAAAAACACAGCATGTAGGACAAGACTCGACATCATGTAAGTTGAATTAACTACAGGGGCACTGCATTAAAGTATGCTTGGGAAAACCTCTGGAGACAGAAAAGGAAGAGGGGGAAATAGGTCGAAGTAGATAAATATAGACCATCAGAAGGAGCCAAGGAGAAAATTAAGACAATTGTTTCAGGGCAGGGATGGATGAAGTTGTTATGTATACTGCAGAGCAGACTTCAGCATTGGACTACAGCTCCCTCGCTGTCTGGGGCTGATGGGAATTATAGTTCAAAAAGTTTGGAGAACGCCAGGGTGCTGAAGGCTGCTGTAGAGCAAACTGCCTCCATACTGTTCCACACTAACTGGTAGTGGGAATTTTGGGGTCCATGTTACTTTTGTCACCCTTAAGCCTATTTTGTCCCGTTTGTGTATTTTTAAAAATTCAGTTCAATACAATCTGGATCCCATAATATTTTGGAAGTGCAACATCCAGTAGATAATTCAGTTCCGCTGTGCACATTGGCTCAGGAAATGTGGATGGTGCTAGTTATTTTTTTACAATTATTTATTACATTCATATCCCACCTTGCTTCCAGGGAGCTCAAGGTGGCCTACAGACTGCTCCTTCTCCCCATGTTCTTAAGTCAGCCGGGATAGCTCAGTTGGTTAGGACGTGGTGCTGATGATGCCAAGGTTGCAGGTTCGATCCCCATAAGGGGATGTGTGTTCCAGCATTGCAAGGGGTTGGGCTAAGGCAACATACAGAGGGAATGAAAAATTCACTATATCACCATTACCTAAAAAATACTTCTTAAACAATTGCAAGAAAACAGCAGCAGCAAGAAAACCACGCAGGAGATAACTCCAATCAAACCACAAAGGGGAAAAAAAGACAAAGGGGGGGGGGAATCATCCTTAGTTCTAATAGCAATCAATTTATTTCTGGCTGACCACTGAGAGAGACAGGATGCTAGATAAGAAGAATCCTGTGGATTGGAACCTTATGTGCATAACAATATATATTTGTTTTATAAAATGTGATTAATTTAAATGGTCAGCTACCCATCAGAGGAGCCAGTAGAAAGCATGGTTTAAACAAACTAATATTCAGGCTTTCTCCTGACTGTAGAGTTACAACACACAGGAACATTTATCCCGATATGAAACACTCCGTGTATATACATCCTTATTCCCACTTTATTATAAAATTAACCCACAATGCAAAGTGTTAATTATTGAAAATAAGCACCTCTACATATTTTATGGCGCCCATAACGAACACGTTATTGCACACCAGAGATTCACTATATTAAAAAAGCCCCCCAAATTGCTCCTATCAGTTAACAATATTATTATACTTAAAGTCTTGATAAATTATTGAGAAAGCTTACTACTGTGGGAGAAGTGTAAATCGAAGAGGAAAATGGAACTGTGCTTCGCCGGCAATGATTACAGCTCAGGTTCTCTCTAGGGTAAGTCATATCTTTATGAAGACTGACTTCTCTTTTTAACAGCTGTTAAGAATTCTGGTTGATATTCAGCTGCTGCGATGCAGGAAGGCTCTGTCCGGAATTCTAAACCCTTGCGGGTTTTCAATTATAATTAGTGACTATGTACATAATATAGTATTTCAATTTTCTAATATTAATGCAATATTATGCATTATGGGAGCTGTTTGTGCGTGAGAGGGGTTACACACAATAAATGTACTGCCCTGTGAGGAAAGCCTGCAGTGATTGTGGCGTTTCAGTTTAAAGCAAAGTCAAGTCAGAAGTGACAAGATAGAAGTTTATTAAAAAATAATAATTATCCATGCCATGTAGAAAGCGGACAGAAAAAATGGTTTTCTCCCTCCCTCATCATGCTAGAACTCATCCAATGAAGCTGAATGTTGGGAGATTCAGAACGGACAAAAGAAAAATGACTTTTTGCATGTATGGAACTCACTCTACAGGATGCAACGGTGACACCAATTTGGATAAAGCCACTTCCGAGCTTGGGAGGAGGTGGGGTTGCGGGCCCACCCCGTCCCACACCCGCGGGGGCTGGCCTTTAGCCCCCGCGAGAACGAGGGAATTCCCGGGCATGCCTGCGACCCTGCCTGCCAACCGGCGGGCTGGGGAGGTGTGGCCTAGCCCATTTAAAGCCAGGCACGCCCGGGGACTGGCCTCTTTGCCCCATTCAGCTGCCCGGTTTTCCCATCCCACCCACCCTTTAGGCTTAGCTAGCTTTGACCTTGCTATGGACTCTGGTTGGTCGCCGCAAGGGGCCTGGTAGGAATTTTTCTACTTGGCGCACTTCCAGCCATTTGGTTTTTTTGCCTACCTCGTAGCAAACGTCACAACTTCCTCGGTATTGGCGGTTAGGCATTGGCAGGGGTAATTGTTATGCAAATGAAGGGGGAAGGAATGCCATCACCTTCCCCCAATGAAAAAGGGTAGTCCGGTAAAGGACTCCGGGGGGGCGTTGCCTTGTCCGAAACCTAGGGAGGTGAGGGCCTCCGGCACGCCCCGAGCGGTGACACCCGTGGGATCCTAGTTGGCGTACTTCAACAGGACTCCCACGGCTGGTGGATAACCCTTCCCGGTCTCCATGCCAGGTAGTCGATAGGAGCCAATGCCTAAGGCCAATACCTTCCAATTCCTGTAATCAATAAGGTTGTGGCCTTTTACGCCCATTAACCTTAAATAATGTGTCCGGTGTTTTTATTTCACATGGGGGGAGAGGACTTGCCACGCAACTTTCAATGAGGATTGGGAAATACCAGTTGCTGGAAACCATAGGAGCGAAGATTGCTCTTGTGCTTGAATCCTGCTTGTGAGTTTTCTGGGGTCTTGTGGCAGGAGCCTCTTGCTGGAAGCTGCCACCGTGGCAACCCCAACAAGTGAGGCTTTCTCAAAGGCTTTCAGGAAAAAACAGGATGGACTGTCCATGCTCTCTCTCTCTCTCTGTCTGTCTCTCTTAGCATGGAGGAAAGTTCAGCTACTTTTCTTGCTTGTTCATTCGTTTTAGATAAGACTGGAAGAAGTGTTTCACGTGACTACTGTGGGCATTCTTGCATTAACAAATCAGCTCTCTCCAGTCCTACCTGTCCTCCTGCCAATGTTCCTCACAGCTAATGTACTCACACCTTTTAAGGTTCACTTTGTGTTTTTGGCCTTAGTGGGATTCCCATCCCCCCCCATCCTTTCATCTCCTTCTCCTTCCAGGCCTTCAAGTCAGGGAAGACAGATGCTAAGGTAACCTTCTGATCTCCTTCATTTATCTTGGGAGATCTCTCAATGTGATTGCATTCAGGATGATTTCAGGGGGCTATCGCTCCATGTCATCTTTTTTTTGCTTTCTGCTTCCTTGCTTGAAAGAATCAGTGCACGTTAGATTCACTGCTGTGATACCTTCTGTGTCTGGAAAAGCAATCTCCCAGCACTCTGTCCCACTCTCACACTACTGGAAATAAGACACAGAGAGTCAGTCACCTGAAACGGAATCAGACTATTGTTCCGTCTACTACCTACTCTGTATTTCTTACTTTGTTGCTCCCTGCCTCTCTGCTCCCTGCACCTTGTACCCCATGAAGTTATAACTAGGGTCTGTTTTGAGTTCATTATCCCAGCCACACTGACTGTTCCTTCTTTCACAGAAGCTGACAGCTTTGTTTCCTGAGAGGTCAGAACATTTGTAAACACCCCATACCATGACAGCCTAGCCCATCAGTGTTGGTCACATGGTGACCACAAACAGAATGCAACATATGTCAAGAGCTGCCTTATACCGACCCAGATCACTGTTCCATTTACCTATTCTTATTTTCTGCTCCATGAGAACATAAAAAGAGCCGTACCAGATCTAGAAGTGGTGTCCACTTCTGATAGTGGTCAACCAGACCACTTTCCCTTCAATGACTACTAGCCATGAGAGCTATGCTCTGCCCACACAGTCAGAGGCCATTACACTTCTTAAATCCAGTTGTTGGAAACTGCAGGACAGGAGAGTTCTTCTGTTCTCAGCTCCTGCTGGAGGGTTCCCCATAGGCATCTTGGTGGACACAGTTAGAGTAGGATGCTGGACTTCGTGGGCCATTGGCCTGATCCAGCAGTCTCTTCTTTTGCTCTTATGTTCATCAGCATCTGTTGTTCAGAAGCATCCCTGACCATGCTGGCTGATGGGAGTTGTAGTCCAAAAATAACTGGAAGAAGCAAGGTCAGAAGGCTGGTGTTCTCATACTACCAGGAACTTCTGATGAAGTTCTCACAGGTCTATTCCAGCTCTCTTGCCTGAGGCATCTTCACTGAAGACTGTCAAGGGATGGACCTTGACATTGTCTGTGTGCATTGTCTATGTGCTCTGCCACTGAACTCTGGTCCACAGTCATGTACCACCCAAGTTTTGCATGAAAAGCTTTGAAAAGCCCAAGCTGCAGGATTCTCTGCTCCTTTCAGATGTCCGGATAATGAAAAACTGAGAAAACCAGGTTTTACTTTAGTGGGTATTTAAAAACACCACCCCCAAGTTGTGGCAAGCAGATTTGCTTCCAATTAATTCTTTAATTAAATGTCAGCACCCAAAGCTCGTGTTCCTTCCTGCGCAATGGCAGTTTATCACTGTGTTCTCACTGGCTAAAGCAAATTAGAAGTGAAGAGGAACTACAAAGCACTCTAAGGCTTTATTAAAAGGGGGGGGGGAATCTGAGGGGCAGCAGTTCTGCAATTATTATTACCAAGGACTATATGTCAGCCAGTGGACATTGATCTGTCATGACACAATCCTGGCTGAGCAACATTCCTCATTATGCCCCGGCATGAAAATACACTGCGTATGCAAAGTGACTATGGAAGTGTGTTTCTCTCTCTGTATGTGTATATGGATTTCATAATTCACTTTGACTTTTGCATTTACTGGCTCTCACATGTTTTCCAAGCGTATTAGCTTGAGGCCGGAGCATGACAAGAGACTGTGGCATTGTTACAGGTCATTGGGTTGGGTCCTTAGATAAGTTAGCTTAAGGAACTTCATGGAAGGAAAGTTTCCCATCTGCCCCTCCTCTCTGTAGCCTGGTGTGCCCCTGAAAAGCTTATCTGGTAAGGGGGAGTGCCCTCTGGAACAATATGGAATGTTCAACGTGGCTTCTGGAGAAGGGGGAATTGGCCCAAATAGGGGTAGGCCTCTGAAAATATTTTGGATAAGTCATTTCTTTCTTGAGAGCTTGGGGAAAGCATGGTAGAAAATTTGATGGTGATGCCTCTGAGACTATTGTGAGATGGGTAGGCGAAAGTGGAGTGACAGAATGATGATGCCAGGGCAGAGACTTCAGGACAAAGGAGGAGACTGATGCTATGTCAAAGGCAAGTTCCGAATGAAGTGAGTGGAAGCCAGGGTGGTGATGGTGGTGAGGGAAGGGATACTGCAAACAGGAAAAAATGCACTGGGAAAAGAGATGGAAAAGGTAAACAGAGAACATTACAGGGATGAAATAGAATCTGTCTTACCTCAGAGGAGGTGAAGACTGGGAAACAGATTGAGGACAAGGAAAGTATGCAACATGGTGACTCAGGCCAATGGCCCATCTAGTCCAGCATCCTGTTCTCACAGTGGCCCATGGGAAACCCACAAGCAAAACCTGAGCACAAGAGCTCTGGCCCTTCCTGTGGTTTCCTCTAAGGGGTACTCAGAAGGATACTGCCTCCAACCATAGAGACACAGCACTGTCTTCATGGCTAGTAGCCACGAGAAGGACCTGCAGCTATTAACTCCAGTGGCGAGCCAGAAAAGATGGGGGAAGGCCAATTGGATTTAGTGGGAACCACTACACTTCAGAAAAGAATACAGGCAATCCTGTGATGAAGAAGATGCCTCTCAGAGTAAGGACATACAGTCGTACCTCGTTTTGCGGGCGGGATCAATTCCGGGGCCTCGGCCACTAGCCAAAAAAGATGCAGGGCAAAGTGCCGCATGTGCGCATGTGCGCTACATGCTTTGCATTTCTGCGCATGCGCGAAGCGCGATGTAGTGCCTCTGCGCATGTGTGAGTGGCAAACCCGGAAGTAACCCATTCCGGTACTTCTGGGTTTGCCGCAGACGTTTGCCGGAATGGACGCTAGACAAGGCGGACGTTCATGGAGGTATTACTGTATAAGGTGGTTTATAGAATTAAGAAACACAATGGTGTTCTAGGGATCCTAGGGTCCTCTAGAAGAGAATATTCTTACAGACATTAGTAGTAGCAGTAGTAGCAGTGGTATATTTTCTACTATGCCTTTCCAAAGCTCTTAATGAAGAGATTGCTGTTGTGGTGACCTTCGATTAATTGATACATCTTCTGAGTGATCAAAAAGTTCTCAGGTAGCAGTGCTGGGAAAGATCCTGAACTAAGACCCTGGAGAGTGAACACACCTGACTGAGTCAGCAGACCTGGACTAGCGGGAAGGCACTTCTTAGATCTCAGTGGTATACTTATTCACTGATTGTTGAGACTTATGAAGGACATATGACTTCAGTGCTGGGAAGAGTTGGCTCAGCCATGAATCAAACAAGGAAGCAGAGGAGCCACAAAATATGATTGCGAATTTACGGCTGGCAGCAGGGCTCATATCCATCCCCGTGTTCTTCCTCCTTCTCTGGCTCCCCACGCTTCTGTCTTCCGTGGTGATGGATGAGAGTTCAAGCCATGAAACACACTGTCAGACTAAAACCATTTGTCACAGAGGATGATGGCGCTTGTCTGCACAGCGATCCCAGGTCTGAGTCATGTCTTGTCCTTCTGACTAAGATGTCACTGCTATTTGTCACAGTCTTGTTTACCTGACAAATCAGGATGCCACTTTGCTTCCAGGGGTCAATGGGCAGGGGAAGGATGCTGACCTTCAAGAAGACAGTCCAGTTACTCTCAGCATCAAGGAAGGCTTCTTTTGCCATCTGAAACTCTTGGGTCGAACAGCAAGAGGGTCTCAGATTTGCCAGTTTCTGCCTAGCTGGGTAATTCTTAAAAACAGGCATGAGGAGCCCCTTTCAGTCCAAAGGCTGCATTCCCTTCTTGGCATTCCCTTCCAAGAGCTACAGGCCAGAGGTGATCAGGGCCAGAGGCAAGAGTGGGTGGAGCAACAGATGCAAATGTTAACCTTTGTACACTAGGCAAGTTTCCACCCATGCTCACACGCCCCTCTCTACCCTCCATCCAGAGGCAGTGAAATATACTCAGAGTCGCGAAGTGATTTCATGCTCTTTATTCAGCTCATAGTGGTGAGGAGGAATGAATGAATGTCCCCTCAAAGTATCTGCTTTATATACATTATTTACACAATGGGCTGCACATGATTGGCTAATTCCGGAATTCTACTGTAAGCCAATCAGGTTGTGGATTCACTTCTATCTGGAGCATGATTGGGTAGTTCCTGCCAACCAATCATACTGCTGCATTGTTCTAGGACCAATCAGACTGCTGCATTCTGAATCCTATTGTTCTAGGACCAATCAGACTGCTGCCTTTTGGATCCTATTGTTCTAGGACCAATCAGACTGCTGCAGTTTGGATCCTATTCAACTCAGTACATAACAGGCACCATTAGAGTTCAGGCCAAGCAAAAATACCTGGATTACTCCTCCATGAGGAGTGTGGCCTGGGGAAGGTTCTGAGAACCAGATAAAGTCTTGGGGGAGGGGGTGCTGCATTCATAGGACATAAGAAGATGTTGGCTGCTGGATCAGATAAGAGGCCAATCGAATCCTGGTCTCCCACTGACCAACCAAATGCCAAAGAGAAGCTTGAAAGCAGGATCTGAGTTCGATAGCAATGTCTTGTGATTCCCAACGAACTGGTACATTGCATCATAAGGACAGCCATGCTCTGCTCATATACTATGTAAAGAATGAAAGTTCACTGTCTCCCCACCTTCCATTCCCTCCCTATTTCCTCTCCCCACCTCTCTCTCCCCCTCAACCCCATATTGCCTATAACAGGCACATCCAGCTCCCAAGAGACTGCGATCTACTCACAGTATAAAACAACTGGCAGTGATCTACCCATTGTCATTGAAGGATGGACCAGAGTTGTTGGGCTTTTTTGGGGGGGAGCCAGAGTTGTCCAGCTTTTTAGGGAGCCAGAGTTAATGAGCTTTCTTGAGGGTGCCAGAGTTGTTCAGATTTTTTTTAGGGAGACAGAGTTGTTCAGATTTTTTTTTTTTTGGAGGGGGTATAGAGATCGCTAAGGGTCCTAAGGTCGACCAAGATTGATCAGGGACACCCCACGATCGACCAGTAGATCACTATCAACAGGCTGCACATGCCTGGCCAATAACATTAATGGCTCAAACTGACTGTGCAAAGGACTCTATGATTTGAAAACAGAGATGCTGAATGTACTTTTGTTACTTATGAAAAATATTTTAATGAAAACCTATAAAAAATAAAAAAGGAAATAAAATAAGGACAGCCCTGCTGGATCACACCAAATGTCCATCTAGTCTAGCACCTTGTTCTTCAGATGCCTATGGGAAGTGTTAACGGAGAAAACCGAGGGCTCCCTTGGACAAAAAAACAAGGACACCAGCCAGGAATACCATAGCAAAACAACAGCCAGTAGGCTTGGTCTTTATTGAACACTGTAGCAACAGGACTCCTACCTGCCACAAGGTGGAACAAGATAGAAGCCCCAAACAAAAGAGCCCCCAAACTTTTATTAGCTGCTAATCCCCAAGGGACGCGGGTGGCGCTGTGGGTTAAAGCCTCAGCGCCTAGGACTTGCCGATCGAAAGGTCGGCGGTTCGAATCCCCGCGGTGGGGTGTGCTCCCGTTGCTCGGTCCCAGCGCCTGCCAACCTAGCAGTTCGAAAGCACCCCCGGGTGCAAGTAGATAAATAGGGACCGCTTACTAGCGGGAAGGTAAACGGCGTTCCGTGTACTGCGCTGGCTCGCCAGATGCAGCTTTGTCACACTGGCCACGTGACCCGGAAGTGTCTGCGGACAGCGCTGGCTCCCGGCCTATAGAGTGAGATGGGTGCACAACCCTAGAGTCTGGCAAGACTGGCCCGTACGGGCAGGGGTACCTTTACCTTTACCTAATCCCCATGTTACACACACCCCAAACCACATCACTAATACATCATGGTTACATCATGAAAGAGGAGGTCTGGTGGCAGTAATCTGAGCATCCTGGACCCTGTCCCATGTTTCTCCTTGCCCTCCACCAGGACCTTGTGAAACAGCCCTCTCCCCACTTGTGCACTCCAGGAATTGTTATTCAGAGTCATATTGACTCCGCCAGTGGAGGTGGAAGGCAGCCGTCATGGCTAGTAACCATTGATAGCCTTGCCCTCCAGTTCTGATCCCCTCCTTCCAAACCCATGAGCCTCTGTGCTCATGAAACAGCTGTTATATCTCTCTTTCAAAGAAACAAAGATTACAAAGAGCCATTCTGATCTTCTTTGTAATGCTTGCAGTTCAGGCAGATTCTGTGATCAAAGAATGCATTGGCCACTGAGAACATATTCAGTCTGACACAGCCTCCCTGGGCTCCAAATTAATCCCCTTTTTTTAATCTTCATGTTAGCCAAGAACAGAAGTGTAAAATGTAGCCATAAACAGTTGGACCTTGTCCCATTATTAGGCTTATGCAAACATTAATGTGGTCCCCCCCCCCCAGTTTTTATTCGAAAGATTGGAGGATTTAGCAAAGGATTTGTGTAGTTCCCTTGTTCTTGGGAGGCTTTTGTTGCATTTCAAACATGAATTACGCAGAAATTGAAAGAGTTTGGGGTTGCTGCTGTTGCTTTTTTTTTTTTTTAAGAATTTAGTACAACCGAAAAAGAAAAGGAAAAAGACAACATTTGCATCCAGAAAGGCAGATTAATATGCTAATACACAAATAGTAGATAAAACTAAATATTTCAGATCCATCAGATGCTTATTGTCATTTGCTACCCTCACAACAGATTAGTTTTATGGGTAAATCTATTGTAGCTGCATTTCAGATGTGCAGATTTTGTTTTCATTTTATTTTTTAAAAGGCTGTTCAAGATTTATTAGTTTCCATTAGAGCTGTACAAAGCAAGATCTTGTGAATGCTTCTGCGTCTTTGGATTTTAAGGAGGTTTGGCTGACACTGCGGTGAGCCTCTTCTATAGACATAGCCTATTTCTAGGAATGTGTGAAAAGCTGTTTATTTTATTTTTATTTTTGCAGATAATCAAATCTTCATGCATCCCATCCTGACATTCTACATGCTGTGGGGTTTCAAACCCTGGTCTCCAAGGTCATAGTCCAACACTCTAGCAATTATGCCATTCTGGTTTTATGGGCTTGCAGTCTGATTCATTTAAGCACCTAGCCACACACACAGGTGAAGCTCTTTAGCATGTTCCCTATGTGTCAGGGAACTGCCATCGGCACAGAGCCGAGAGATAGAGGGGGAATTGTGTTACAGCCTCCGAATATCTTGCGGAGCAGTTTCTCTTCCGGCAAGGAGGAAACCCCCACCTCCAGTGGAGAAGAGGTGCAAGAGCCAGAGTGTGATGGCCTGGGATTCAGAGGCTAAACCTGAGGAATCCCAGCCTGCACAGGAGTTCCCACCTCCAGAACCAGCTGAGCCGGGGCTGGGGCCTGAGCCTGAAGGGTCCTCACCTGTGCTGGATCCTCAGGTGTAGGCACCATCTGAGTCTGCTCTGGCCCCTGAAGTGATGGAGGACCCATTGCCTGCAGGTGCTCCACTCTCAGCCCCATCAGGGGAAGAGGAGGTTGCCTCTGGGTCCGGTAACCCTCCAGCCTCTCCTGAGCTGTAGAGGCTCAGTGGAGAGAGGCGGAGGGAACTAAGTTCCTGCAGGAGGAGTGCTCGCCTCCAGGCCAGGAGAGGTGAGTCACCTGTGGACCGGAGCCACCCTATGCCTTGGGGCAGATAAAAGCCAGCCAGCCCCAGTCCCGGGTTGCGGGAGCAACATTGTTGCTAGCCTGTTCCTGCCTGCACCCTGTCCTGCTCTTCTGCCAGAGTTCCTGACCCCACCCGACTCCCCACCTTGGATCCAGCTACAGCTTTGACGGATAGCCTCCATACTGCACCATCGACCTCGGACTGGACTCGGACCTCGCCTCTCGGTTAGCCCCCGGGACCAGCACACAGAGGATGCTAGAAAGAGCCTTAACACTGCGCCTGAGTAAGCCAGAGAGGAGGGAAGCACACCCCTGCCTTTGCCCATCATGCGCAGTAGCTTGAGGCGCAGGAAGGGGCGGAAAAGGCTGGGGGTGACGAAACTTTTATGTTGGGGGAGGTACAAGAACAGACCACTCCCGGATTCTGCTAGCGATTGAGCCAGGAATGAACTTATGACGCTCTGCACTAATTTGCACCAAAATAAAGCCTGTAAAAGACAGGTCAGAGTCCTGCCTGGTTACTCTCAAGCAACCACAACAGCATCTGACACTATGGCTAGGGATTTATTTACTCCACATATCATGGGATCAACAATGGGGCTTCTTCCAAATGTGTTCCAAAAAGAGCTATGGGAGAATGTCACCAAGCTTGGGAAAAGACAGTCAAGGCCTTGAATAGAAGCTGTGCCACAGTGACACCGTAATGTAACAGAACTAATAATGTATAAAAACCCACTACTCATTTTATAAGGAAAAATTCTTTCCAGTAATTAAATCAGCAGAGCAGAGAAAGTCAATTATGAGGCTCCTGGCCCATACACTACGGAAGCCAGTCAGCCGGCTAGCTAGGATACACCAATTCCTCTTGGAACAGGGGCCTTGATATTGTGCAGGCACAGCCTTCTGCCTGAGGATGCAAGAGATGTGCATGGTTTTCTGGTCCCCAAGGGAAAGCCACATATTCACAGCTACAGATAAAATGACCACATATAAAGCAACAGGATTCTGGAAAGTTAATCCGAATCTGCATTTGAAGTGATTGATAATGCACCATATGATGGTAATCTGATTACAGAGGACCACAGGGGTTGACATAGTTTTGATGTTTTGAACAACTGCCTGCAACCAGGGGCAAAATGGACTATTGAATGTGAACAGCTGTCATTGATAGAAAGCCAATCAACAGAGAACAACACTAAGTAATGCTCTACTTGAAATAATTGCACAATCTTTCCCTTCCTACTCATGCCTCTATCCTACCGCCAACATCTTCTGTTGCTTCCCTGTGTCTATAATCGAGTGTAAGTGCCTTGGGGTAGGGACCAGTCTCAATGACAATGTTCTGCCTCCATTGTCAGAGCAGGATGCCTCTGAATACCACTTTCTGTGAATCATGTGTGGGAAGAGAGTGTAGTTGTACCCATGTTCCGCTTGTAGGTTTCCCAGTGACTTCTGGTTGTCCATTGCAAAAAATTGAATGCTACACCAGGTGGACCTTTCACCTGAACAGGCAGAGCTTTCCTTCTGAGCCACAATACCTGGGTCCTCCCCGCTCCCCAAAGCATCATATATGTAGACTTTTGTATATACTTAACAACAACCGCTAAGGAGCACTGCAATGACAGGCTGATCAGCAAGTTGAACTAGGAATGAGATGAACTTTGGCCAGGATGCAATGTAATGCATGAAGTAGACAGATGTCAGGGAACTGCCATCGGAGCCAGAGGCGGAGGGAAGGCTCCAGAGGGATGCCGGAGAGGGTCCCAGTAGGGAGAGAAGCAGCCCATCTGCTGGGGAAAGAAATTAGCGTAACACCAGTGGAGAGGGGGGGCAGATGGGGGAATCGGCGAGGGGGCTCCAGGACTCCTTGCCGGAGACCAGCGGGGAGAGCACGGGTCCTCCGCTGCCCACACCCTCCCTGCACAGAAGACTTCCACGCAGGGAGAGTAGGAGGAGACTAGGCATCAAAGAACTTCTTTGCTGGAAGAAGTTCAAGAAATGGTCACTGTTGGATTCTGCCAGCGATTGAGACAGCCACGGGTGAGAGGCTGTCCAGACAGAAAGGGTTCACCCAGGTAACCTAGCCAGGAGTGGCGACAACTTATGCATGAGCAACCCCTAGAACCATTACAACTACGTTGTTGTTGTTGTTGTTGTTTTAAAAAAGAATGCATGCATTCTTTTGTGGCAATATATCCTGAACTTGCAGGCAGAAACATTCACAGAAAGAACAGCAAAGGTTTTGTGCAAGAGGTGGGCAGGGAGCTCTCTGCTTGTCCCTCAAGCATGCAGGTCTAACAGTCTCCAAGCTCTCCAGACATTGTGCCCATATGAGCACTTCTTGGCCCGTGTAGTTCAACATCCTCACAGTGGCAAGTGAGATGCCTATGGGCAGGATCTGAGTGTAGCAGCACCCTCCCAACAACTGGTATTCAGCTGGCCTGAAATTATGGATTGAACATAAAGCAGACTTGTTGAATGCATGCTATTTTTTTTTGGTATGGCCAGAAAAATATTTGAATCAAGTTTTGGAACTGAAGGAAGCACAGTAGTTAGTTATCCTGGCTTATTGGTATTATAAGGGCCATGCTATGAGATACATGAAATGTCCTTTCTAATACAGTGGTACCTCGGGTTAAGTACTTAATTCGTTCCGGAGGTCCGTTCTTAACCTGAAACTGTTCTTAACCTGAAGCACCACTTTAGCTAATGGGGCCTCCTGCTGCCGCCACACCGCTGGAGCATGATTTCTGTTCTCATCCTGAAGCAAAGTTCTTAAGCCGAGGTACTATTTCTGGGTTAGCAGAGTCTGTAACCTGAAGCATATGTAACCTGAGGTACCACTGTAGTATGCTTTTTCAGGAAAAGCAGGTGTGTGGGTCCTCGATCCAGGATCGAAACATTCTGTGTGCGGGAAGAAAGCTTTCACCCTTTCCTCCCCATACTGATTTGAAGGTGAAAATCATCTCCACTCTCAACAGCTGATGTACATTTATGGTGAATTGCACCTCCATAGCACACAGCTTTCAGTGTATTTGTTTGTTAGTCTTTTATCGATACCACAGGACTCGTCATTGTTTTTGTTGCACGAGGCTAGCACAGTCACATACAGGACTTTAGTTTTTAATATCCCATTCTCCAGCATGTTCCTAGGATGAGTTACAAAAAGGTAAAACAAATGGGAGGGAATGAAGGGGGGAAATGGAAGAACATTAGCCTCCACAAGATAAAATATAAAAGAGAAGCAAAGCCGTTGACTAAGCCATATCCCACCTTTCTTCCCCATTATTATCATCTGTACTCTGATGTAGGTTAGGGTAAGAGATAGTAATGAGCCTAAGGTCACCCAGTGAGCTTTGTAGGGATTTGAATCCTGGTCTCCCAGGTCCTAGTCCAACACTCTAACCACTGTGCCACACTGGCTCTCCTTAGTTGCTTTGCTGTCTGGGTGAATGCTAAAATCTGATTTCATTGTACTTCATGGAATGAAAGCAGTTGTATTCCAGAGTTATTTTCCCACTCTCTCTTTCCATCTCTAAAGTTGTAAATCTAAGGAACAGACTTTTACTAACTGCTTCAAGTCAGTGTTGGGATCCACTCTCTGGATATTACAGTTATTATTTCTTTCCCCTACTGTTCTGCAGGATTGGAAATGCTTTTAGACAACAGAGGTGGGAAGCATAAAGTGCTTGCATTGTGTGCAGCTGGGAATAAAATAGCTTTAAATGATTATTTACTCAGCAGGATGGACAAGTTTTAAACCTTACCACTGCACTGGTGTGCTTCAGGCAAAAGGAAAAGTTAACACTGCTTTAAATATTGTCACAACATACATTGCTGCCACGTGACCCCCTCAACACACATACAAAACAGTAACTGCACATGGAATATGAATATTAGTTGGGAGATCTTTTGTCAACTATGGCTTAGTTCCTGTCATATTAAAACGGCATGATAGTCTCCCAAAGTACTTTAAAGAAAAATTAAAAATGGTCCTCTTCCATGGCTCTAGTCATGCATTTAAGTAAATAAGTCTGGGCAGAATGTCGTAGGGGAGTGGGACTGTGTACACTGCCTCACATCTAATGTCTCCTTCCCTGTCCCTTCCACCGCTCACATTCCTGTATTGAGCAGGAACTCATGAAGGGGGATTATTTGCATAAATCAACTTACAATCCTCCCTGAGATCAGGGATCCCAGTTACAAAGAGGTTTAGCAGTCCTCTGAATGTGATTATAACCCCCCACCCCACCCCTCAGATCCAAAATGTAATGGAACTGTGCATGTTGGGATGTTGGGAATGCCCTGTTTTCTGGTTTCAGTCCCCTCTCTGGCTCAGACTTGCAAGGAGGAATCACCCAGGGGTCTGTCTCCCCCTACTTTCTGTCCAATGGACACCCTCTGATACAGCAGAGACAGCTCTTCAGAACAGGTGGAGGTCCAGAGTAGCCAACCTTCAGTAGGTCTCTGTACTTTGCTGAGACAACAACCCTGCTTGGCTGAGTTGCTGCCAGTGTCTGACACAGTGATCTGTCCAGGGTCCTGATGTTTTCCCTAATCTGATCCCACACAGCCCATTTTGACTCAGCTGTATCAGGCATGGCTCTTTGGACATGACCCTGACGATATAGCATTGCTGATGCTTCATACCAGCCTCCTCTGGGAGCCATGAGCTGAGCTGAAGAAGAAGAAACACAATTAGCACAAACCCAAATGGCCAGAGCTTCGTCTGTTGTGGAAGTGATGCTGAACCAAAACAATGGCAAAGCCTTTTGTTTTGTTGGTTATTATGCCGCTTCAGAAATGGGTGAATCAAAACTAAAGATGGATACAGACGAATAGGTAAAATGGTTACTCCACTCTGTGAAACCCGTGTGAATATATTCTGGCATGCAGATTTTGACATAGATGGCGTAGGACCAGCCTGTGTGTGCTGCCAGGTTGCTGTCTATTGTGGGATTTGTGTTACTCGAACAAGTTACTTTCTTGCAGAGTCCGCATGACATCAGCAGCATCAAAATGCTAGCTGTATTTCCCTCCATTTAATCTGGATTTACACTTTTTTGAGGGTTGGGGATCTGATAGATTTTAAGGGGGGGAGCTGTTGCCAATGACCCATTTGTAATGTCTCAACAACCTATTTAAAAATTAAGTCCTTGTGTAGAACCACCCCAGATTACCTGAAGGATCACCTCTTCCCACCTGTGCCTACCCAGAGACAGAGATCATCCTCTGAAGTCCTTCTCTGACTTATTCACCATTATGTGAGATGCTGGGGTGGGGAGATACAAGCTTGGGAATGGTCTTCCCAAGGAAGCATGTACAACCCTCCGTCCCCCCAAAAAACCTTACCTCTTATCAATTTAATTTTTGTAGTCCTTTTTGCAGCCATTGGTTTGTCTATCTGTTGGTACTGATGGAATAAAGGAGGAAGGAACTCTTCTCATTTGCTGAGACAACTGGGAGAGTGCACCCATGAATTTAAAAAGATGTAGTGTGAAAGAACATCTATCTTTGGGCCTTTCCCTGGATGTAGAGCCGGACACACATCCCTATCCATGAAAGCTTCAATCTGGTCATGTGGGTACATGTTAGAACAGCTCCAAGTCATTTTGCCAATGAGTGTGCCAAATTGGGAAGGCAAAAAAAGGGTGACTCATTTTGCGATGGGAATACAGCTCCCTCAAGGCACCCACCTCCGTTTCAGCTCAGCAATAACACTGACATTTCACAAAGCTTTGACTTTGTTTCATCGTCGGAACTTTGTCACGGAAACCTTTCATAGCACAAGCATCATTCTCAGTGTTGACCTCTGCTTGGCTAAAGGTCAGCCACATTCTAGGTTTCCGTGTAGGTCTAACATTCAGGGATCTGTACTAGAGTTGACAGGAAAACATTTCACGAGAGCCTGCATTACAAAGCGGCTGGCAAGCATATCTTATCCTTGTGCTTCTTTTAAATGAATCTAGTAATTAGCTTAAAGACCAATTTGTTTCTGTGTGTTTACTTTGCATTATCCATGCTCTATGCAGTTTCCAGGCTATATGAGTCAATGCGCTACATAATTCAATAAAGCTAAATGTAGTCTTTGTCCAGAACTGTTTCAATCATTGTTGTATGCCCCATGGTTGCTGTCAGGCTCCGGTGGTAGCTGAAGCTGCTAATCCAGATGGCTCAAACTCGTGCTGTGTCAAAAAATTCTCCCAACTCCCCCCCCCCATCATTCTCCCCATCAGTTAATGAGAAAACATATTGCATTTGATAATTTTCAAAGAGTGAGAAAAACCCGATAAAGTTCTAAAGAGCGAGGTTCAGGGCCCTTGCTGTGCTTCCCTTACTTTTGAGGTGGCCATGGAGCATTCATTCCATTCTACAAATCCAATATAGCTGAGTGGTAGAGCATCCGCTTTGGATACAAAAGGTCCCATGTTCAATCCCCAGCATCTCCAGGTAAAACTGGAATAAAATCCTGGTGTAAAATCCTGGAAAATTGCTGCCAATTAATATTGAGAATATTGGGCTATATGAACCCATGGTCTGTACCCATGTAAGGGTTAGGGTTAGGGTTAGGGTTAGGGTTAGGGTTAGGGTTATCATCAGCAGTGTGCAGCATGCAGGCTTCCCAGCTTCCCACCCTTCTGTTAAAACCAGTGCTTTCCCCCCAAGAAAAATGGGTGTCGGTAGTCCGCATAGAGTTGTTACAGTAAGTGTCACACTAAAGGAGAGGGATGTGGGTGGCGCTGTGGGTTAAACCACAGAGCCTAGGACTTGCTGATCAGAAGGTCGACAGTTCGAATCCCTACAACATGGTGAGCTCCTGTTGCTCAGTCCCTGCTCCTGCCAACCTAGCAGTTCAAAAGCACGTCAAAGTGCAAGTAGATAAATAGGTACCGCTCTGGTGGGAAGGTAAACAGCATTTCCGTGCGCTGCTCTGGTTCACCAGAAGCGGCTTAGTCCTGCTGGCCCCATGACCCGGAAGCTGTACGGCGGCTCCCTCAGCCAATAAAGTGAGATGAGCACCGCAACCCCAGAGTCGGCCACGACTGGACCTAATGGTCAGGGGTCCCTTTATCTTTACCTAAAGGCGAGGCTGTTGGATGCCACTGAGTTGGATGTTCTGTTGAGCATGTGACAAAATGATAACCATGTCTGTATAAAATCTCCCTTGTCTTTCTTTCCAGCTAAATCTGTAACTTCCTTGGTCCGTTTCCCCCCTGAAAATTTCATAGATACAACCTTTTTGTTTTCATTGCCACATTTGCAAATGTTCTAAAAATTGGAGCTGCAATGACACGAAAAGCAAGCAATTCTTTGCATCTCAAATTAACATTTCCATTTTTAAAGATTGTTAACAACGCCGAAGTGGGGGTACAAATAATGTTTTGATTTGTGATCAAAGCAAACATTCATCAATGACACTCATCCAAAAGAGTTCCAGCTTAGAACATCTCCAACACATACAGGTGAAACTCGGAAAATTAGAATATTGAGGAAATGTTCATTTATTTCAGTAATTCAACTTAAAAGGTGAAACTAATATATGAGATAGACTCATGACATGCAAAGCAAGATATGTCAAGCCTTTATTTGTTATAATTGTGATGGTCATGGCGTACAGCTGATGAAAACCCCAAATCAACACAGACTGTGGAAACTTCACACTGAACTTCAAGCATCTGGCATTGTGTGCCTCCCCATTCTTCCTCCAGACTCTGGGTACTTGGTTTCCAAATGAGATGCAAAAGCTGCTCTCATCAGAAAAGAAAAATATATATGCATGTTTCTACTTCTCAGAGGTCCTATAGTGCTCTATTTGCAGTCCTTGTTTTGCTGATTTCATTTAATATTCTAATTTTCTGTGAATGTTAATTTGGTGGTTACACATCCCCCATCTTCAACCACCTTGCAACCGTAACATAAGCTACAAATCTCACGCCCACCCAAATCCTAAAGCAATTTTAAAGTATCCTAAGAATGAGGGAGGAAAAAATGAAGCTTCTTTCTCAGTGGAAGGAAATTTGAGAAATATGGAAGTCGTTAGCACAGCAAGAGATCAAACCGCAGAATCAAATTAGCGATGGGGGTGAAATTAATAATTACCTCAATTGGGATATAAATTTTCTCAGTTCCTAATGCTTGGCTGCATTACAATTGGAGGACCATTTCCCTCTGAAGCTTTCTTCTCCTTGCCTGGTTCAGAATGGTAAGCAAACAAATAAATCATGGCATGAACTGCCAACTAAAGTGCTGAAAGACAGCTCCTTCATAGGTCTACACACATAAGTTATTTCACACGAACTCCTTAACCTCAATGAAAATGTCATTCATTACTGTGAAACTACATGGCCCCCGAATTAAGATGTGTTGCAGCTGTGTATGGAGTGGTGGTTATAATGTTGGCAAAGACATTATATGCTCATACCAAGAACTAGCTTAGTTGGTCTTTAAGGTGCTACTGGAAGGAAAAAAAAAATTTGTTTTGACTATGGCAGACCAACACGGCTACCTTTCTATAATAAATGTAATGTACAACAGTTATTTAATGTTCACTCCTTACACTTTGAGGGCCAGTGTGGTGTAGTGGTTAAGAGCAGTGGACTCATAATCTGGTGAATCGGGTTCGCTTCCCCGCTCCTCCACATGCAGCTGCTGAGTGACCTTGAGCTAGTCACACTTCTCTGAAGTCTCTCAGCCCCACTCACTTCACAGAGTGTTTCTTGTGGGGGAGGAAGGGATAGGAGATTGTTAGCCGCTTTGAGACTCCTTAGGGTAGTGATAAAGCGGGATATCAAATCCAAACTCTTCTTCTTCTGAATGGGAACCCTTTACAAAGTATCTGAAGATGCAACAAAGCGAACTGGACTCCTTGGCAGGTTTTGAATAAACATTCAGAAACTTTTTATTGATAATAATGAGCTAAATAGTTTGAGGATCTACACAACTTTGTAACATGCAGAAAACAGCATTCTTAGAGAAACCAAAGACTGGAACTGAGGGACGTTGGGGGGTGGGGTGGGGGGTGGGTTTTGTGGGGGGGGAGGAAAAATGGGGGGGACAAGGATGATATGTTTTTGGATAATATGTCTTGTTATAATTTTGAATTACAAAAACCCCTCTTCTTCTTCTTCTACTTGACAAAACTCCCATTGATTGTGATAGACAAGGGGGCAGGGAACCTCAGACCCTGGAGGTGAATATGACCTTCCAGGACACTCCCCAGCCAACACCCCTCACCAGTCCTGCTTTGTACCTTGCTTGCATGTTTTATGCCTGGCTGGGACTTGCCCTCAAACTCTGATAAGGTTTCTTGCATATCTGGCTGGATGTCTGCAGAAACTAGCCTACTGCCTTTACCCTCAACTGGAATTTGGCCTCTGGAAAATTTCCCAGAAGTGAATAGTCCTCGGGGTAGACAAGGTTCTGCAGCCCTGCAGTAGACAATTAGACCTGACTGCTTGACAAACAGAGCCTTACTCAGTTAGCATCTTCCTTAATTTGATCCACATTTCTTTACAAGTATTTCATCCGGTTGTTGACTCTCATAAAGAACTTTTAAAACCGTCGTATTTCTGAGTGTGTTTGGGAGATTACTGAGGTAAGTGCAGGGCAGACAAAAAAAAGTCAAAGTATCATTAAGGTAAAGGTAAAGGGACTCCTGACCATTAGGTCCAGTCGTGACCGACTCTGGGGTTGCAGCGCTCATCTCACTTTATTGGCCGAGAGAGCTGGCGTACAGCTTCCGGGTCATGTGGCCAGCATGACTAAGCTGCTTCTGGCGAACCAGAGCAGTGCACGGAAACGCCATTTACCTTCCCGCCGGAGCGGTACCTATTTATCTACTTGCACTTTGACGTGCTTTCGAACTGCTAGGTTGGCAGGAGCAGGGACTGAGCAACGGGAGCTCACCCCGCCGCAGGGATTCGAACCGCCGACCTTCAGATTGGCAAGTCCTAGGCTCTGTGGTTTAACCCACAGTGCCACCTGCGTCCATTATTAGGCAGAAATACAATAACACACACTCTCCTCTTAAATAGTTTGCCTCCATTCCACCTTTCAAAGTGAGAGCCATCAGTAAATCACACTATTCAAAGTGGGACTTAGCTCTTTATTAGCCAAACCATGATCTTCACAGACTTGGCTGAGAGTTTGTCTGAGGTCTGGGACAGGAGTCTTGTCAGAATAAATTTATAAGCTCAAACAAAAGAGAAGCCAGTCCCTGGAGGGGGGCCCTGGTCAGCTTTGCCCAAGGTCTCAGGCAATGGTACCCTGATGCCCTCCATGCCTCTGAATGGGCCTGCCAGGACCTCCACAAAGACTGCCCAGGCTTGTGCCCCGGAGAGGTCACTTCAGTGCTGCTAAAGCAGCAAGAACAATGCAGGAAGAAGCAGATACAAGTTATCAGTCTCTGCAGCCACAGCAGGTGCTGTGATTCTCCAGCGGTTTGGCTCCCCCATCCCTCCACCCCCCGAGGCAAGCTCCATTTTTCTTGAGACAAACAGATGCCAATAAAATAAACAGAAAAAAAGAAAATATACATAAATTACAGAATCCATCAAATCCAATAAATAGCAAACAAATAAACTACTCAAAAGTAAAACAAATTAAACAGCAGTGAGAACAACAATTGAAATGCCCATTTTGTATTGTTCAAAATCTGCAAATAATCTCCTTGCATTGCCCCTTGAACGGATTTACCAGTTACTAGTACAGGAATCCCTAATTGCTAATGGTTGGTTTCTGGACTTGAAAAGTGACTAATGGATGCTATTCCACAGAATCTAAGAAAATAGCTATTGCTTTTTGTAAAACAAAGCAAAACAAAAAAAGCAGACTTGAAATAAATTTATTATCATTTTTCCAACTGCATTTGTCTCTGTGCGGCCATTACAGCTTTATTCAGTTATTTCTAGTGTCACAATGGGCTGCTCCTCCTTGAGAGCCATAAACAAAGCAAGACAGATGTCAGGGTAGCACATGTGCCTACGAGGAAGGCAGTCTCCATAGCAACAATAACCATGCCAAAGCTCACTCGGAAGAGAACGTCTTTGCCGACTGACATGCATGTCTGCTTAGCAATTCAGATCATACTCATCTCCAAAGCTGGGCTGGAGGACTTGATTGGGATTTATTGCAATGGGCAGAAGCAGAGCAGATGTTGGGGCTTCTGCATTATGCAGGAAGCATCTCCTTTTGTCCATCTTGACAACCGCTTCAGTAGCTACACTCATCTCTGGATAAGGGCTCCACAGATGAAGGTAGTTCATATTTCAAATGCTGCTTCAGATGTGCCATGCTATTGAATATCCAAAGACCTAACTTTAGAGCGTGCGTGTGTGTGTAGGAAGCAAAGGATGCCCGCTTGGTTTCTAACTGAAATGTTTTTGAACCTGCAAACAAACCGGATATTTAAAAAAAATAGCAGTCTAAAAGTGCAATCCTACAGTCCCTGGGAGGGTATTTCAGGGGCTATGGGATTCTTCCATCACAAACCCCCCTCCACTCATCTTGCAAAACACAATTGCCATTGTCCCTCCAGCACTGATGGCATTATGGTAGAGAGGGCAAAATAGCTGGTTGTTCCCAGGGACACGTTGGGGCAAAACTCAGGGGCAAAGAGAAGTTAAGTGGTGCTACCTGAAAGCATTAGCTTAGTTTGTATATTAGGCATCCTGCTTCACTGTTTCATGAAGGGCACCACAATTCATGACCTCTTACTGTCCTTCTGTGCTCCCCTGTGGGCCTGGAGATTTTACCAGACATTGTAACAGCGCTTTTTAGGTATCTGCCCTACCTCCAGTCTCCCCAGTGTCCAGCCCAATCCAAAATGGAAACATAATTTGCCACACACCCTCCCTGCTGCCCCTAGAGTTAATGCGGCATTTTGGATTACACAAAAAGGGCCCCTGGGATATTACAGTATGAGATCTTTCCTATGGATTCCCACGCTCTTGCAACACAACGGTGAGCTACGATAACAGTTCTGGAAGTTGTTAAGATGCAGATTCGCATAGACCTACAGTGGTACCTCGGGTTAAGAACTTAATTCATTTTGGAGGTCCGTTCTGAAACTGTTCTTAACCTGAAGCACCACTTTAGCTAACGGGGCCTCGCGCCACTGGAGCACGATTTCTGTTCTCATCCTGAAGCAAAGTTCTTAACCTGAAGCACTATTTCTGGGTTAGCAGAGTCTGTAACCTGAAGCGTATGTAACCTGGAGCGTATGTAACCTGAGGTACCACTGTATTTGGAGAATTTGCAGTCGTTAAGAATCTCTATTTCATCATTCAGGTGTGATGAACAGGGCTCAGGATTGCTCTGGCTAGGCAAACGCAGCCTGTTCGATTATATAGTGACTTCAACATACGAAAGCAAGCTCTTGTCTACACCACCAATTTAAATTAGTTTAGAATCTGTTTCATGATTCTGATTCCTAGATTATTATTATTTCAGTTTACTTGAATAGAGGGAGTAGGGGGTTCTTAAAAAAGAAGTTATAGTACATTCTGAACATTATAGTTTAAATATTTGCTTCTGGAGGGGCAGGAACTAAGATGGTTGCAACATCATCAACTGTGACAAGTATGCAGTGTAGGTGTCAGCTGAGTCTGAAGATTCTGGGTCACCTTCACTTTTAATTCATTGTGAAACCTGAAAACTACAAACTCACAAGCTATGAGTAAGGAAGCCTGCCTCTTTTTAATTGAATTCTTGAAAGCCACAGAAGTATGCTTAAGAAATGGTTTGTTATAACTTATCAGGGTTGTATATAAAGTATTTTTAATGTCTCGCTGAATATTAATAAAAGTGAGTCATATGCATTTTCTGCCGCCAAAGCCACAATAGTCTATCATTATGTGTCATTAAAGACCTCTAAGGTGCAGGAGCAATTTTCAGTCATAGAAATGTATTGACAAGAAGCCCAAATAAGTTTTTACTCCTGAATTCCCCACCCCTAACCTGACCATTCTCCTCCACTGATAAGGTGGGGGGATTGCTTTTGAAAATATGAAAGGGGAGAGAAGGGCCATGGCCCCCGTTCTCTCACAGGTAGTTTTCTGGGGGCCACACATCAATGGTGCGTGTGAAAAACATTAGTTTGGCTGGACACACACTACTCTTCTTCCTCCACCCAGGCAAAAAAGAGGTATTATCATAGATCAAGGGCGTATTCCAGCTGCATAAAATCACTAGAGACTCTCCCCCTAGGTATAAAGCAAGCAGCAATGATAAATAATACAACTAAGAATTTGCTGACCTCTCCCAACATCCGAAACTAGTGACCTGAGGCAGCCACTTCAGTCTTCCTGTTGGTGGTGATGCTTCATTTCTCAGGGCCAGTGACTGGTCCAGTGAAGATCCATTGATCCAAGCTGTGAGGAGGACCATAAAAGGTAAAGGGACCCCTGACCATTAGGTCCAGTCGTGGCCGACTCTGGGGTTGTGGCACTCATCTCGCTTTATTGGCCAAGGGAGCTGCCGTACAGCTTCCGGGTCATGTAGCCAGCATGACTAAGCCATTCCTGGTGAACCACAGCAGCGTACGGAAATGCCATTTAACTTCCTGCCGGAGCAGTACCTATTAATCTACTTGCACTTTGACGTACTTTTGAACTGCTAGGTTGGCAGGAGCAGGGACCAAGCAACGGGAGCCCACCCTGTCGTGGGGATTCAAACCGCCGACCTTCTTATTGGGAAGTCCTAGGCTCTGTGTTTTAACCCACAGCGCCACCCGCGTCCCGGGGAGGACCATAGTTCAGTGGTAAAGCCCATGATTTACCTAGCTTCCTAGGTTCAATGGCTGATATTGCGTCCCCAAAAACAATATGCTTGGGTGTAGGGAACTTCAGACCCTCCAGACTTCTCCACCTGGCCCAGGACACACCCCTCACTGACCCATGCAAAGAACCCAGCTGAACTGGGCCAACCAGCATCCTGTTCTCACAGAGGTCAACCAGTTGCCTATGGGATGTTCAGAAGCAGGACCTGGGGGCAACAGCATTCTCCCAAGCTGTGGTTTCCAGCAGCTGCTATCTAGAGGCACACTGAGAAAAAACATAGCCATTGTGGCTAGCAGACCCTCCAACATTTCTCTGATGAAAATAGGGATGTCCTTACTTACTTACTTATTTAATATACCCCACCCATCTGACTGAGTTGCCCCACCCAGCATCCAACACATATACAGTCATACCTCTTGTTATGTTTGCTTCAGTTAAAATCTTTTCAGGTTGCGTCCCGCGACGACCCGGAAGTACCGGAAAGGGTTACTTCTGGGTTTCGACACTCGCGCATGCGCAGATGCTCAAAATGACGTCATGTGCATGCGCAGAAGCAGCAAATCACGACCCGTGCACACGCAGATGTGGGTTGCGTTCTGCTCATGTTGCGAATGGGGCTCCAGAACAGATCCCGTTTGCAACCAGAGATACCACTGTAGTAACGTAAGAAAACTTTAAACTTTTTTTTTTTTAAAAAAAAACTTCCCTATCCTTCCCTAAAGGTTGTATCCTTATTTATCTCCTTGGCCCGGGGGTGACTTAACTCCACACCCTCTAACATTCCTCCAATGTGTTATGTACTGAGTTGAATAGGATCCAAAATGCAGCAGTCTGATTGGTCCTAGAACAATAGGATCCAAAATGCAGCAGTCTGATTGGTCCTAAAACAATGCAGCAGTATGATTGGTCCGCAGGAGCCACCCAATCCATCTCCAGATGGAAGTGAATCCACAACCTGATTGGCCTACAGGAGAATTCCAGAATTAGCCAATCACATGCAGCCCATTGTGTAAATAATGTATATAAAGCAGATACTTTGGGGGAACATTCATTCCTCCTCACCCCTATGAGCTGAATAAAGAGCATGAAATCCACTCTTGACTCCGAGTATGTTTCAAATGGAAATAGAAAGTCTCACATACCCTCCGACATTTCTCTAATGAAAATAGGGACGTCTTAAGGAGAAGCAGAACATTCCAGGTTCAAATCAGAAACTGGAACAGCTTCTGTAAATGCGGGACAGTCTCTGGGAAATAGTGAAACTTAGAGGGTCTGGGTTAGTAGCCATTGGCAGTCTCTGTTGTCCATGAATTTGCCTAGCCCTCTTTTAAAGTCACCCAGGTTATGGCTATACCTTCGTCTTGTTGGGTTGCATTCCATAGTTTAAATGAGTGAAGAAGAGGAGCATGCTTATTAATAGCTTCTGGAAAATGATGTATAATGAATTGAAGAAAATGTTTAAACTAACCTTTGCAAAGAAACCAGAAGCTTTTCTACTAGGTGTAATAGGAACAGTAACTCCCAAAGAAAAGAAGAAATCATTTATGTGCGCCACAACAGCAGCCTGTTAGCCCAAAGATGGAAAGAAGAACAGTTGCCAACAATAGAAGAATGGCAAGTAAAACTTACGGACTATGCAGAAATGGCAAAGCTGATGGCAAAACTCAGAAACTCTGACAATGAGAAGATTAAAACAGAATGGGGAAAATTGATTGTGTATGTGCAGAAATACTGTAAACAAGTTGGTACATTGGCAGGTTTAGATTAAGCACTTGTAAGTAGTACAGAATTAGAGAATGTAAAGGTGTAACAAGTGGATAAAAGTGATAAGAGAATACAGAGAATGATGTAAGATGTAAAGAACCAGTAAAGAGGGTGGAAGGAAGTCTTGAGCTTTAAAGAACCTCGAAAGAAGGTTTGGAAAATAGTAGGATTTTTTATTAGAAGTATAAATGTTAGATGGTGGGTTGATTTCTGTATCCTTATTTTATTATTATTTTTGGGGAAAAATATATAATTTTTTTTACATAAAAGAGAGAGGAGATTGGTATAACACTGTGCCATATAGTCTCTCTCTCTCTCTCTCTGCCAGCCATTGCTCTCTGCAATATTCACCCTGTTCTCCTTCTGTCCATTCCCAGGTATTTATTGAGCAGAATCATTATCTCCCTTCATCCTCCTTTTATCTTGGCTAAACAGGCCTAGCATTTTCAGCCTTCACGTTGGTAATCTTGCCTTCATCATCTTGCCTTATCTCTTCTCTGAAAGCAGCCAATTAAAGATAGGGGAGTTCTGGAGGGATAGTTGGTGGAGATGAACTCCTGTTTTATTGCTCCTTCTCTCACTTTTTTCTTCCGCCTTTTCAGTGAGGTCCACGGAAACAAGGCCTTTGTTTTCTGGAAATTGGGGGTGGGTGGGTTGCTAACTTGATATTTCATTCTGTAGAATTGTCAATAGATTTAAAATCAGCATTCAGTGGACTTTCGTTTTGTTTTTTTAAAATCTTTATTGGTTTAAAATCAACACGTACACATACAACAAAAGCTTGAAAAAAGAAAAATAGAAAACAAAACAAAAATGAAACAAAAGAAGCAAAATACGTTTCTTACAAACAAAAAAACAATAGAACAATACATCACAAATTCACAAAAATATTCCATCAACTTCCGACTTCCTTGATATGGCTTCTTTGTTTTCTTAATTACTTTCATTGGACATTTGGTTCTGCACTGAAATGGAAAGTTGTGCCAATAAAATAGGAACACCTTGAATTATGGTAGCAGTTTCTGCAAATCAAATCTAGTGTTTGTTTCATAAAATTTATATACCACTTAATGGCAAAAGAGAAAAGAGACCTCAAAGTTGTATTCCAAAAAGATAAAACAATAAAATTACTATTAAGGAAAATTAACAACAATGATTTACTACATTTGAAAGGTTACATTAACAGCAGGCTAAAAACAGGTTAAAACTCTCATTAACTTTCTAAACATCAGGGTAGGCACGTCTAAACAAAAATGTTTTTTTTAGAAAGTGGCAAAAAGGTGAAAGTGCTTGCTTGGCATCAATAGATAGGGAGTTCCAAAGTGCAGATGCTGTCATGCTAAAAGATCTGAGTTCTTACTATTGCAGGAATGTTATCACGTTTAGGTCTCTTCATCAGAAATGACAAATTAGTAAAGCTTAATACATGCATATAAGTAGTTTCTCCTGATTAAGATATATCTTACTCACTTAATATCAAAGAACCCAGAGTACTCCCAAGTCAATGTGTATAAAAGGGGGTCACCTGTGGCTCTCTGAAGGTTGTTGAACCCCTCCATCACCTTCAGCTAGTATGGCCTCTGGTCAGGGTTGATGGGAGTTGTAGTCCAACAACAACTGAGGGGTAATTTCCCCCCACTCCTGAGGTAGAGGAGAGCAGCTTTAGTCTGCAGGCAACCTCTCAAACTGTAGACTGTTTTTCTATTATTTTGTCCTTTCCCCAAGGCAACTCCCTCCCCAATTTATCCACACAACAGCCCCATACCCATCAACTGCCCTGGGAAAAATGGGACATCCCATTTTTCCTTGCAAGAGGACAGCGGCCAAAATGGCTGCTGTGGCCTCACGTGATTTTCAGCTGCTCTTTTTCCAGGCATGGCACCCAAAAGCAAGTGATTTGAGGTGCTGCTCAAGATTGCTGTCCCCCAAAAAGCACTCTGGGGGGCATGATCTCATGCGGGTCGTGTGACTCACATGGGAGGGAGGACCTGCAAGATGGTGTCCTGGATTTGGGCCACGTCATGTTGGAAGGTTTGCAGGTTAGATTGGGAGGTAGGTTAGAGTGAGAGGCAGTGACTGGCCCCTGGTCATACTGTGAGCAGCTGGCTTGGAGAGACAGCACCATAGACTTGTACTTCCCAGATATCACCATCACCCTTCCCTATTTAGGTAAGCATAAACAACACTGGTATTGAGAGGCCAGCTCCATCCCATCCTACTTGTTGCTAGTGCTAATAAGTTCTTGGCGCAGGGTTGCAGCCCAAGTCCAATACCATTGGGAGTAAGATCCTTTAGACTCAGTGGGACTTTTTGCTGAGTAAATATGGATCAGATTCGACTGCAAGGCTCTTGGGGTTGACATATTCATACACTTGCAAGCTTTGAGCAAATAACTCCCCAGACAGGCTAGTTATCTGGGGAGAAAGGGCCATTCAGAGCTCCTTGAAGACAAGGGGGAAGGAGAAATCAGCTCCTAGATGGCTGTGAAGTTATGAGGGCCATTACAGCTCGCTGACGAAATTGTCAAACGGGAGCAAAGGGACCTTAATGGATTTGAGAACCAAGCCCACAGAGATTAGGCGAAGAGTCTGCTTTTTGAATTGACAGAAATTGCTCCCTTTTCCGCTGTGGTTACTGTCTGGTTGCGTGAGACAGTTGGGAAGAGAGATACAGCTCATGCCTCAGTAAGCCACAACTGAAATCATGCACTCATGAAAGGTTATAAACTCATCCTCCTCCATCCCCAATGAAATCAAAACACCACTACTCTGTTCAAATTTCTCCTCCCATTTTTCCTCTCAAGTGAACAGCTTAATCTCCACTGGCGAAGAGCAACAGAAGGACAAGTGACCTGCACTAAGGTTGGCAAATGTTTCTTTTCATTCCAGCTACAGATGTGGGGCACCAGCACACATATTTCACCCAATTAGCATTCAATTTTATTTGTAAAACTGCAAATACTTGCTTGACTGTCGAGGAGAGCACCCAGGGTTCTTCCAGATCACCTATTTCTTGGGCATTTATCCTTATGTGTGGGCAGGGAAGCTGGACAACATTGGTTATTTAGTGAACATTCCCCATCACTTTGTTTGTGGGGAGGTTAGATGATGCTGCGTCAATCCAGAGCTATCCCACACTTCCCAGTGCATTTACCCCATCACTTTCCATATTGTAAAAAGTCCAATCTTTGGGGGAAGCAGGTTTGTTGTGCAAGACAAATTCATGAAGGAGAAGGCTATCAGTGGTTACTAGTCGTGATGGTTAGGTTCTACCTCCTCACCCCAAATTTACTATTGCATGACCAGACGTGACAGCCCCAGCCCCCAGGGATCATGGGAAAAGAAATAAAGACTCTGACAACGTGTGATGGAATTAAAATTAGGCCAGGACTTTATTAAACTTCTGAATGTAGGAAGACCTTGGCTTAGGCATTGGGCGTGTATCCCCCCCAGCCCCCCATCCAGGAGAACTGGGGCACATCAGGGGAATTGGGATATGGGGATGCTCTGCAAGACGTAAGTGTAGCAGGCAGCCCACCCCATATCCCCACATGCAGGGTAGTTCACTGACGACCTTTCAGTGTATGGCCAATGACACCCATATATATAACCCCTTTAAGAGGGGACCCTGGAATTGCCACCACAGGGGGCGTGAATCACCACTTCACACACACACACACCATTATAGGGAAGAAAAGACTAAAGGATTCCACCCAAGGCCATAACCACCAAAGTTGTGACGAATTGCTACAGGGAAGACAAAACCTGCCAATGCAGGAAAATTTCTTCCTGGTCCTTCAACAGCAACCAGTCATAGGCCGTAGCAGTGCCTACTAAACAGGAAGCAAAAGTTAACGTGCAAACAAGAAAACATTAAATAAGGGAGGGTAGGTAGGGTGAGTCTCCAGAGCCGTCTGCCTGGCTAATACCGGCTCCTCCCCCTATTTATAATGGGGCTGGCCCCACCTCCCATCAATGAAACTTAATACTGAGGCTGGGCGTGAACCTCTGAATAATACACTGAGAAGCAGGCCAGCCCCCTTCTACTAGCAAGCTCCCTGGGAAATGTAGCACTGCACATGATCCCGCAAAGGGCACCCACAATATATGATATATGCTCATTATGCAGTTGAATCCTGAAAATGGCAACAATCTGGCTCCATAGTGCAGTGATTGAGCACCAGGTTCAATGCCATACAACTTCTGTTAAAAGGCTCAGGTGATGAGAAAGGTCTTCAGCTGAGACCTTGGAGAGCCACTACCAGTCAAAGTAGACAATGCTGTGCTAGATGGACAAATAACAAACTATGCTATAACTTTCTCCCTGCTTCGGTGTGTCACATGGAAGATGGAAGCTTGTTTTCTCCCGCTCTGGAGGCTAGAACCCAAACCAAAGGATTCGAGTTACAAGAAAGGAGATTCTGACTAAATACCATTTTGTGATGGTAAGAACTGTTTGACCATAGATTGGACTTCTTTGGAAAGTCATGGACTCTCCATCCTTGAAGGTTTTTAAGCAGAGGTTGGATGGTCATTCGTCATGGATGCTTAAGTTAAGATGTCTGCATTGCAAGGGGTTGAAATAGATGACTGCCAGGGTATTTCATCATCATCATCATCATCATCATCATCAATCTTTATTACGATCCAGAGACCCAACTAATCATTACAAAGCAATACACAATTCATAAAGCCTACCTTCAGGTTAAACAAGCATTTTGTTCAGAATATAGGGATCATTTGTTCTTGCAACCACCGATAAAAATTTTGCCACTACTAATGTTCTAGCATTTGTCCTGTCTTCCAATAGGAACCTGACATAGTGAGCCTCTGATTTTCCCAGGAAAGGTACCAGCAAGGATAGTATCAGTTCAGCCCTGGCTTGCTCATATTTTGCACAATGCAACAAAATATGTTTTATGGAACTCCAACTCTACAATTCTATGATTCCATGGTTCAATGGCATGCATGTCCAGGATCCCAACTACCTTTCCTCTTTGAAAACTAGATTAACTCCATCATTTATTTCCAAGAGGGCCAGGAAATGCATACACCAAGATATCACAATGAAATGTGGTTTGTCTATCAGTTTAGTCTGCCACAAGCCATTTCCAATATCACTTTCAACATTCACAATCTTGAACATTGCACTTTGCTCCTGTATTTATCTAGTGCAATTGCCTTTCCCTACTAACTGGTGCATGAACGCTTTACACAATTCAATGTGTCAAGTGAGAGAAATGTGCATGTGTGAAAAGTCTACATTGTGTGATTCTTGGATGGCCAAGCAAATTTGGTTCTGTGATGTGAGAAAGTGTTGCGAAGATGGGATAATGACAAAATAATGCATTATATACCCTGTGTTACAAACACATGGGAAATGGAATCTGCTACTGAAATCTGAATATTTGTCCCTAGAACTTCTTCTCTGTTAATACAGTCAAAAAAGTTATCGCTGAATGAGACCAACTTCACAGGAAACAGCAGGTGAGATAGCAAAACAAAACAAAAAATCCCAACCTGGTCCAGCTTTTTGCTCTGTATTCCAATTCACACCGAACATGCTGAATCATATGAAATTTCAGTGCTCTATGTAAATGTGTGGCTTTTAAAAATAAAAGTAGTCATGCATAAAGAAAAGTAGATGTATAGTTTTACCCAACAATTCTATAGTGCTATTCCTTCAATTGTACAATGAACATGCCTAGCGGGGAGTGGGATCACAGGGGCAAGTACCACCCAATGTCATATTTGTATAGATTTGCACGTACACAAAGTGCTTACCCATATAGAAAGTCTGCACAAACTTAGGCATGTTCACGGAGACAGCAACCCTTTAAAAACACAGTTTCTGACCATACACTCGAGTCTGCACATATATATTTTGTTCACTAGCAGGTACATTGCAGACATGCAATTGTGTGTACAATGAGTTTTGCAACCACAGTCTATGGATGAACGAACCCAAGCCTGCATTCATTCATGCTCAACTGTTAAGTCCATAGTGTTCTGTTTCTGCATTAATCTGTGATTGTTAATAAATCCACATGAAATTTCACCCAGAATTGCACCTGAACATTCAGGCAGTAGAAAAGCCAGCAAATAATTGTGCTCTAATCCACTCAGTGCGCTAATCTAATCTGTGCACTGCTCTGGTTTGCCAGAAGCAACTTAGTCATGCTGGCCACATGACCCGGAAAAACTGTCTGTGGACAAATGTCAGCTCCCTCAGCCAGTAAAGCAAGATGAGCGCCGCAACCCCAGAGTCGTTCGCGACTGGACTTAACTGTCAGGGGTCCTTTACCTTTTTAATCCACTCAGGAGGTGCAGACTGGATCCATTCATGTTAAAATTCACAAAGATCAATTTCTGTAAGTGCTCCTGATGCCCTTTGGGTACAGACATTGTATGTGTACAGGTGTCAGATGATCCATCCCCCACAGTAGGTTGCCAGGAACGGATAAGGTAATTAAAGTTATTACCAACTGTGTTTTATTCAATATTTGCAGAGAGAGGCTTAGAAATGCAGCCTCTTGGGATAATGGTGTTGCCCGAGTAAATCTTCCATCCCCTTCTCTCCCACTTCCTCATTCGTCATCGCTTCCATGGGTGGCTCTGAGGGCCCTTTGCTTCTGAGCCCTTTGCTTCCCTACTTTTAAGGCTCGCCAGGTTCTGGGAGATGGAGGGTCTGGAATGCTTTCTGGTGATAATGTGTCAGCCAGCTGCTCCAGCTCTGCCACCTCCTCCTCTCCCAATTTCCCAACTTCTCCCCTCATCTTCCTCTGAGCTGTGATCTCCCTCAAAGCCCTGTTGTAATTCTGAGCTGTCTTCTTCTCTGGAAGGGTCAAGCTGGGGAGGCAGCCTCCACCATTCCTCCTTTTCCCAGTCCCTGACAACAGGTCATGTAAAGAGTTCCACTGTACATTCCAATCATTTGCTAAACTGAGTGCTTGTTCACTGCAATTTCACTGACGGAGTTGTCTATCTTGCTTGCAGAAACCCACCAGGAAGTGAGCTGTGGCTTCCTGTTTTAGGCAAAGATGCTGAACTGCCTTCAAGGGCAGCCCCATGTGGAGCATTCAGTTTGCTCTAGCTTCAGCTCCCTCTCTCTCTTTCTGTCATCTCTATCCATCTGTGACTTGTGTGTTTTGCATGTCTGAAAGGACAACCCAGATGCATCTCTTCTGCCGGACATTTGCAGAGGCAAAGTCTGCCCCCTGATGCTTATTACCAGCACAGCATCAGATTCCCTTTCCCTCCCCTAACAAAACAATAGTAACCTTGGCATTTCCTATATGTGTCATTCTGCTAACAGGGAGCTGAGCCTTCAGCAACAGCCCACTGTCGAGAAGATGGATATTGTGGCTCAAAAGGATCATATATAATAAGGGGTAATTATAAATGATTTCAAAACGCCAACATGTATGACCTATTTATTAGCTGTTTGGCGCGTGTAGTTCCTGTCTCTGGATACAATTGTGTGTTGTTCAGAACAGATTTATTTACATCTCCTTTGGAGCCAACCCCTTGCAAGGAAAGAGAGAGAATGAATTATACCAGAGACTGATAAAGTGCTGCTGAGGGTGTCCATCGGGCCCTGCAAGAGCCTCGATAAATAAAGGATCTGAGCATCCCTGGTTATTGTTCACTGTAATGATTGTTGTGCCCTCGGTGATCTTTGTTGCCCAAGACGCCAGCAATAAGATTTACCGCCGTATTAAATAGGCCAGATCGACAGATGATCAAGAGAAACCAATAGCGACAAAGAGGGGCAGAGTAAATTGTTGCCTCGACCGAATACAAACCCAGTCTATGGAATGCCAGAGGATGATGAATAGGGAGTGGCTGTATTTGAAGGCAAATGTTGAGATGCCTATTCCAGTGGGGGAAGGGGGATATTTGTGCTGTTCTTCAAATCTGCAACAGTTCTGTATCAAAAGTCACTGAAGAGCATTGTCTGCAGTAATGCAATGATTTGTGAGCAAGAGAAGGAAAAGGTAAATATGTGTTTCTTTCTTTTTTATATAGAAAAAAATGCAACTACCTTAACACAAGCTGGGATTTATTAGAAATTTACTATTGTTATTATTATTGTTGTTGTTATTTTTATTATTTTCTATACCACACTTCATTTGAGGATCACAGGGCAGTTTACAATATAAAAACACAAACAAACATAGCACTGTAACAAACAAAAACAAATACCCCCCTGCCCAGTTTAAAAGACCATAGATGATTTAATTTGCCATAGGCCCGCAAGAAGAGAAATGTTTTTGCCTGGTGCTTGAAGGTATGTAATGAAGTTGCCAGGCGAGCGTCCCTGGGGAGAGCATTCCACAAGCTGGGAGCCACCACAAAAAAGGCCCATTCTGACTTTGCCACTCTCTGGGCCTCTTGTGGAGGGGGCACATGAAGAAGGGCCTCAGATAACTCAGTTCATATGGAGAGGCATTGCAGTCCATGAGGTATTGTGGTCCTGAGATATTTAAGGCTTTATAGGCCAAAACCAGCACTTTGAGTTGGGCTTGGAAACTAGTTGGCAGCCAGCGCAGTCAAGCCAGGATTGGCATTATACGCTCAAAGGGTCTTGTTCCCGTGAGCAACCTGGCTGCTGAATTCAGCACCAGAAATTCTGAAATTTCTGAACAGTCTTCAGAGACAGCACCATGTATAATGTTTTGCAGGAATCTAACCCAGAGGTTTTCAAAGCATAAACGGAAGAGGTTAGGCTATCCCTGTCCCTGATAGGGGCATAGCTGGGCCATGAGCTGAAACTGATAGAAGGCACGTGGCAACACCAAGGGCACTTGAGCCTTAAGGGAAGCACCCACTAATAGCATGCCAGTTTCATTTGGACTGAGCTTCAGTTTACTGGCTGTCATCCGGTCCATTACTGATGGAAGACAACGGTCCAGCACATCCACTGCCTCACCTGCAGATGTAAAGGACAACTAGAGCTGGGCATCATCTGCATGCTGTTGACAACATCCTCCAAACCTCCAGATGACCCAATCAGCAATGTTATATACATGTTAAGCAGCATGGAGGATGAAATCGAACCCTGAGGAACCCCATATTGAGGGCTCCATGGGCCAGAAACATCTCCCCTAAAAGCATGAGTTAACAATATATGGACAATGTATTTTTTCCTCCATCCCTTTGAAATTCACATAGCCCTCCTCTCTGTCTGCAGTCAGGATGATGGACAGATATTCTCCAGGTGGAAACTGGAGGCCTATTTTTGGTGAGAGGAATAGCAGACCCTCCAACTGTCCCTATTTTTCAGGGACATTCCTGGATTTACAGTTTCTGATTTGATCCTGGAATGTCCCACTTTTCCTTAGGATGTCCCTATTTTCATTGGAGAAATGTTGGAGGGCATGGAGCTATCCGACCCCCAAGACATCTGAAGGCAGCCCTGTACAGGGAAGGGTTTTTTAATGTTTAATGTTTTTATATACATTGGAAGCTGCCCAGAGTGGTTGGGGCAACCCAGTCAGATGGGAAGGATATAAATAGTAAAATTATTATGGAATAGAACATCCCTATTTTCATTAGAGAAATGTTGGAGGGTATGGGATACGGTGTGTGTTTCCTACCTGACGTAGGTCCTGTTTCGTGGCTTCAGATGGGCATCTGCTTGGCTACTGTGAGAGCAGAATGCTGGACTGTATGGACCTTTGGACTGACCCAGAAGCGATCATGTTCTGTTTTTAACATCTACAGAAATTCGGAGGGAAGTTAAAATAGCTTCAGTGGGCATGGAGAAACTAATCAGTTGTGCTGCACATCCTTAAGAGAATGTTCAGACACTAAGTTTGAAATGATCTTATTTTGCTCTGAACCAGCCAGATAACTGAGGTAGAATTCAGTGCAGGCTCAGAAATGTCCTGGGAACCCATAGAGAAAGATGCCTTGAGATCCATCTTTTCTAGGTTTTTCAGATTGGGCTCCGCTAGTTAAGACTGCCCTGCCCTGATTTTAATTCTTTACTGTGATTGGGCCTTTACAAGGAGTTTGATGAACAGGCATTACCCAGCGATAATATTTATGCCATGAAAATTGCATTCCCCACCAGGCCTAGGCAGAGGCAATGAATATTTTGCAAATGTATTTTAGCACTTCTCAGAGATTCCTGATGATAGAACATTCACTGTGATTATTTTAATGCTATCACTTCGGCATTTCTCAAGAGGACTTCTTCAAATGTCATAGCTATTCTGAGTCTTTGAGATGCTCATTCTTATCTTGAAAGCCAGCAATTCTCCCCTCCCCCAAATCTTGTACAGACAGGTTAATTTAATTGTCAGGGCTATTTAAAGCAAGCACCAGAAGCCGTTGCTCACTCACCTCATAAAAATAATATGAGATTTGAAGTAAATATAGAAGTAGTTTTCCTTATTTTTTTAAAGCCACAAGTGTTAATCAGTTCAATCAGTAGATGAGCCAATTAAGCTGTAGTTGATTAATCATTGGGGACGTTTTCAAACAGAGACGGAGGCTGCTGATTTTAAGGCGTAAGTTGGATCCTAAATTACCTCAATGAATGGGCTAGAATGCATAGAAAACAATGGGTCTTTTCCCATCTTCTTCTACCTCTGTGACCCCCTGTGTCAGCAAATCTGTCAATTTCAAATTCTCCCCATTTCTCATTTTCTTGCCCATCAATCTTTTTCTCAGCCATTAACCAGAGAAGTAGTGTTTTGTGGTTGCAGGGGTTCGAAGACTGATTATCATTTCTGCAGCAGGGTTCCCACATCCAGTGACTTAGACCCACCAAACCACCAAACCAGCCACTGAGAAGATATCTTCTCGTCCTTTGTGCTCCCATCAAAAAGGAGGCAAGTCTGGACTATGCAGAATTAGACAAACTGATAGGAAGGATTCGAAACCTGCGGGACCAGAGATTCTTAGAAGACTGGAGAAAATATCTGAACTATTTGAAAAGCCATTGTAATAAACAGATTACGCTAGTAGGACTGCAAGAAGTTTTGTAAGGAGGATGAGGTGAAATATTGCAAGGAAGACTATGAATTATTAGTTAAGGACAATTAATAGTAATAGAGAAATTAAGAAATGCAGAGTAAGTGATAAAGAATGGAAAATCTTCAGAGGTAGTTGACAGAAGTCTAAAATATTGTCTAAGATAAGAATGAATGTTAAATGACTGTTGGAAATTATATGTTAAAAAATTAATAAAAATGTATTTTTTAAAAAAGGAGGCTAGTCAGCTAATGAGGATTGGCTTCTAGGGTCACTCTGGAGAGGTCTGTGGAAAGAATGTGAATTTTTCTAATCCCCTATTAACACCAAATTGATGGACATCTTTACATCTTGTGGCAGCAAGTTCCATTGATTAACTACATTCTGTGTGAAGAAATACTTTCCTTTGTATAAATTTCAAACCGTGTTTCTTTCAGAAGATGCCCCTGAGTCCTAGCAGAAAATACTGACCTGGGACGAGGTAGCTTCTTTCCTTCAACAAACAGGCTTTCGCAAAGTTTGCAACGGAGAAATCCTCTCCTCTGTTGTACAGAGTCCTTGGATGGTGGCTGGAAGGGATAAGCATAGATATTACTTTTTGTGGCTGACTTAATTGCCCTGTTTTATTTGAACTAGTTTCCAGGTATTTTTTTAAACATAGCATTGCTGAGAATGCTTGAGTGTTCCTGCTCATTCTGGAATTATTGTGCTATTCAACACTGGGGGTGGGGTTATAATTAAGAAGAATATTAGATTCCTGGGGTTGTTCTAGGTAGGGGGTTGTTTTGAAGTCAGCCTTGTTTTCCTTCTGGAGGGCAAGCAGTGTAGAGGTGACGAGCTTGTCGGGTCTAATTATCACCAGCGGAATGTATGATGAGGTTGCCTCCTGTGGTGTGAATGGAACCAGTTACCCCATGCAGAATGGGAAGGATAGCAATCCCTAGATCACTGTTCCTCCTTCTGTCACCTTCGCCTTGGGACAACTTTGCACTCCGCAGCATCTGTCAGCACCCCCCCCCAAGCCAGTTATGTCACTGAGAAGCTGCTGACAGGCATGTTTGTGGCAAGCGGTCGGCTTTGAAGTCTTAGCGGCTTTCCATGCGAGCGGCTGCATATTTTCCTTTAAGGAAAAAAAAAAGGGTCGCTGGTACCTTGAAAAAAGTGCCATGAGCGTTAGCACAAAATTACTGCTGTGGGCAGCGGAGGAGAAAAAATGGTGATGGTACTAAGGGAGCCAGTGGGGTTAGGGTGTTGGATAATTATTATTATTATTATTATTATTATTATTATTATTATTAATACCCCGCCCATCTGGCTGGGCTTCCCCAGTCACTCTGGGTGGCTTCCAACAAAATATTAAAATACACTAATGCATCAAACATTAAAAGCTTCCCTAAACAGGGCTGCTTTCAGATGTCTTCTAAAAGTCTGGTAGTTGTTATTCTCTTTGACATCTGGTGGGAGGGTGTTCCACAGGGCGGGTGCCACTACAAAGAAGGCCCTCAGAGAGGCAGGGTTCAAATGCTCACTCGCTCATGAAGCTTTCTGGGTGACCCTGGGCTTGTCACTGCATCTCAGCCTAATGTAACTCACAGAATTGTTGTGGGGATTTAATGAGAAGCAGGAGAACGATATATACCACCTCCAGTTCCTTGGAGAATAAAAGTGGGATATAAATGTAATAAATACTTAAATACTGATGTGTACCATCACAAAAGGGACACGGGTGGTGCTGTGGGTTAAACCACAGAGGCTAGTACTTGCCAATCAGAAGGTCGCTGTTCGAATCCATGTGACGGGGTGAGCTCCCGTTGCTTGGTCCCTGCTCCTGCCAACCTAGCAGCTCGAAATCACGACAAAGTGCAAGTAGATAAATAGGTACCACTCCGGCGGGAAGGTAAACAGCGTTTCCGTGCGCTGCTCTGGTTCACCACAAGCGGCTTAGTCATGCTGGCCACATGACCTGGAAGCTGTATGCCGGCTCCCTCAGCCAATAAAGTGAGATGAGCGCCGCAACCCCAGAGTCGGCCACGACTGGACCTAATGGTCAGGGGTCCTTATACCTTTACCTTTACCATCACAAAAAAACAAACAAACACTGGGGAAAGGACAGTGATGCATGCACACACACAAACACACAAACAAATGAGTCTTCTCCAAAATATTCTCTTGCAGTTGCTGTCTCGCTGGTAATAACAACAATAATAACAATTTATTATTTATACCCCATCCATCTGGCTGGGTTCTCTCAGCCATTCTGGGCAGCTCCCAACAGAATATTAAAAACACGATAACACATCAAACATTAAAAACTTCCCTAAACAGGTATTATGGCTTGGTCTCTCCCACAAATGCGAGATGACTCTGGCTATTAATTATTTCAGATTTATTGCTCGAACAACAAACTGGGACGGAGCTCCTCTACTCATCATCCTCCCCAGAAGATGGAGTTCCCCGGACTGAGCTCCTTCCCCAGCACGGAAGCCCCCGCCTTCTTTTCCGGTATCAGCCACTTTTGAGATCCTACGAGATTTGGGAGAGAATGCTTCCTGCATTCCAACATCTGACTCACTATTGGAGCTCTCACACAGTCACCTGTTACTCTGGCCCTATATTTCGTCTCCCCTTTGTTCAGAGCTCAGATTACAGCTGCCCTCCCCCTCCTCTCTGCTTTCCGCTGTTAACTGTTCTCTCTCTATGCCTGCTTCTTCTTCTCCTGTCAGCATCTGAGCTTCGCTAAAAACAGGGCTGCCTTCAGATGTCTTTAAAAAGTCAGATAGCTGTTTATTTCCTTGACTTCTGATGGAAGGGCGTTCCACAGTGCAGGCGCCACTGCTGAGAAGGCCCTTTGCCTGGTTCTACCATGTCTACAGGACAAGCTGTAAACTCATCACTCTGACAGGCAAATTGAGGCTAAATTGTAGCTCCTGCTTGAGGATATCTGTGCACATCAATTCATTATTTCTATATGAGGCATCCTGATCTTGTAAGTACTTGTCAGATTTGTTGGAGTGAGTGAGAAGCTGCATTGTAACACATCAAGCGGATGGCTCAGACCCTCTTTCTGTAGACAAAAAGAGAGTCGGTTCTCCCACCTGCAGACTGTGCAATTGAAATTCTGAGAGCCAGAAAAGTGTTCTTCCTTACGTGACTTACACTCTCAAGAACCACAAGCCCCAGAGTTCTTTCGTTCCTGCTGGCACTTCAAATGCACAAACAGGGAGAGCCAACAGGCATTGCAACAGGAGGGACTATCAAAAGGGGAAAGTGACAGCCACAATCATAATTAGGAATGCTGAGATCTCGGGACCAGCTGGAGCCAGTGCACTGGTGACAGGAATTGCAAGTCCCAGAAGATGTGTGGAAAAAATTAGTTAGGCCTCTGGTCTCCATAGAATATAGAAGAATTGGCACGAGATCCCAAGGACAGGGTACAATGTCTAAGGCTGCAGTCCTAAACACAACATGAAGCTGCTCCTGTTGTTTATAATTTGTGTCTGATTAATATGCAAGCACAATACACTGCTGGGTCTTCCCATAAATACACAGCTGGCAACCAGGAGTGTAAAGAACTTGAACAAAAAACCTAAACAAGCTAAGGAGATCTTCTCTGTAGCAACCCCCTGTTTATGGGATGTTGTCCCCAGGGAGACCCACAACCTGGCACCAACCTTGCCATCTGTCAGGGACTGGGCAGAGGAAGAATGGTGGAGACTATTCCAGAGAAGAAGAAGACGACGACGACGACGACGACGAAGAAGAAGAAGAAGAAGAAGAAGAAGAAGAAGAAGAAGAATTACAACAGGGGTTTGAGGGAAGTCACAGCTCAGAGGCAGATGAGGGGGAAAGCTGGGAAATAATGGGAGAGGAGGAAGAAGAATCACCAGAGGGGCAACAGCTGACGGACACAGTGTCTTTAGAAAGAATTCCAGACCCCGCCTCCCTGAACTTGGTGAGCCTTGAAAGTAGAAGAGCAAAGAGCTCAGAGGCAGAGGGCACATTGCAGCACCCGTAGTGATGACACACGAAGGGAGAGAGGGAGCGGAGACTCACTTGGGGTAACACTGTTATTCCAAGAGGCTGCATTTCCAAGCTTCTCTCTGTGAATACTGAATGAAAAGCAGTTGGTAAGAACTTTTCCTTGCCTTATCCATTCCTGGCAGCCTGCTGCGGGGGTTGGTTCCCTTGCTGCCTGACACCATCCTTTCAGCACCAGGCAAAGACATTACAGTGGTACCTCACTTCAGGTTACATACACTTCAGGTTACAGACGCTTCAGGTTACAAACTCCACTAACGTGGGCAGCACCAGTGATACAATATTGCATGGTTAAATCTGTTTTTGATATGTTTCTGTGATCTTATCATTGTATTTTACAGGGGTACCTTGGGTTACATATGCTTCAGGTTACAGACTCCGTTAACCCAGAAATAGTATACCTCAGGTTAAGAACTTTGCTCCAGGATAAGAACAGAAATTGTGCAGCGGTGGCGCAGTGGTGGTGGGAGGCCCCATTAGCTAAAGTGGTACCTCAGGTTAAGACAGTTTCAGGTTAAGAACGGACCTCTGGAACGAATTAAGTTCTTAACCCGAGGTACCACTGTATTATTATTTTTTTAAAAAAAAGCTTGGTTGCAAACTTATTTCTTTATACTGTAAACTATTTAATAGACATAAAACCCTGTATTGATAATGTACAGCAGGATATAAAAGCAGAATAAAACAAAAATACCAATGTTTAGGATACAAAACAGTCAAACAAATGACTAGCTCCTCTTGGGAATGTTTAAACAACTGAATAAGCCTGTTGGCCTTAAATGGTATTCAAGAAATGTCTGGAAATTAGCAGTGAGGATGCTCATTTGGGCCTTTGGGGAGGAATAGGAAGTATTATTTTAGTGGGAACTGATAGCCACTATTTTGGGAGAAAAAGAAATTAGTCCTTTTCCGTGTTTGTATTGAGTTCAAAGAATTAATGCTTGCTTTGCAACCTTCATAATGCTGAATACCCCCTCCTTTCCTGGATAAAATAAGAGCAGATTATAGCTACAATCATTTAAAATTGGTGTCAAAATGATCCTGGTATTAAAGATCACTGGAGCTCTTCAAATATTATTTTATAGAAGACACATCCCCATTGATTTCATGAACGCTTCATCCCTGTTTATGTTTATTTGGAAATATTTACCCGCTGCCTATCATCAGATCATTTATCTGGAAGCATTGCTTAAAAGTCGACTGATTGTCATTATATCAGAGTTGGGGAATGAAAAGTGATCTGCCTGTCATGGCAGCACAAAACTAAGGGGAAGTTAATAGGAAATAAAAGTCGATGATATTTTGTCATTTGCAAACCAGAATGAATGCCTCCCTGCCTTTTGCTACCATAACAGATCTCTTAAATACAAATCAGTAGCTGAAAGGGAAGAGATGTCAATTCATACACATATATAGAGAAAGACTAATTTCAAATTGAATCCTCTGGCAGCAAAGTAAGATACATTTTCAATTCTCTATTTTTTTTTTGGGGGGGGTAGCCAACATTGTGCCAGCCACATGCTATTGAACTACAACTCCCGTCACTCCAGCCAGCATAGTCAATGGTCACGCGTGTACGGAGTTGTAGTCACATGTTAGGAATGGGTCAGTTTCTATGTCTCGCAGGTTCTCATTTTTCCAGTCTTAAGTTTTCCCCCATTTCCACATCAATTTGCAAACTCTTTTTTTGTTTCATGAAAATCCTTCATCAGTGAATTTCCTTTAATGCACGTACTTTTAAATGTAATTTTCACCAACAATTTCCCCAAATATATTGCATTTTTGTATGTTATATATGAATTTTTATTGGGGCCAGTTCAAGACATTTTGGCACCTGAGTTGGACCTCAAAATGTTGTCCTCTACACCAGGGAAGAAGATGGTTAGGGAAGATCTACATCACAAACAAGGATGGAGGGGAGATCAAATTGGATGGCGGACCGTTTCTTGAGATTCATGCATTGCATGTGGTTGGACTCAATGACTCTTGTAGTCCCTTTGAACTCTACAATTCTCTGATTCTATGACTCTGCCATCTGAGATGGTTGCCTCAATGTGGTGTAGTGGTTAAGAGCAGTAGATTCGTAATCTGGTGAACCGGGTTCGCATCTCCGCTCCTCCACATGCAGCTGCTGGGTGACCTTGGGCTAGTCACACTTCTCTGAAGTCTCTCAGCCCCACTCACCTCACAGAGTGTTTATTGTGGGGGAGGAAGGGAAAGGAGAATGTTAGCCACTCTTCTTCTTCTCTTCTTCACTTTGCTTTATGGGCAGATTGGCCCTTATTTTTACCCCAGTATATGCATTTTTAAGTACATATGATTTGGTGGGAAATATGCATTGCAAAATCTAGAAAAGTGTGAATTGAGAAGAGAGACTGTTTCCGTTCATGTATTGTTTTGGGAAAAGCCTATTTAGTAGGGTCACCTTTAAATGTGAACAAAACTGATTTTTTCCTCCATCTATAAGGATGCCATTTGGATCATCCCTACTCTAGAGAAAACACCTGTTTGAAGAGCTCTGCCTATTTGGATGTGATATTTGCACAGGTTCCATGCAGTCTGAAACTGTACAGTCCAGGACTATGTGGTCTGTTGTTTGTGGAGCAAAATATTCACATATGAACTAGGCCATAAAAAGAGGACATCCATGGACTCCAGATTGGGCAGGCCAAATTTCCTTCCTAATTCAAAAGTCTTGCACCACATCTTCCAGCAATTATCTCCAAAGCTACTTAAGTACAACATTCAAATGTCACAAGTTTAAAATAGAAATGTAGCAATCTGACAAAGGCCGTTTGGTAATAATTCATGGGGACTGATGGTATAGTCATTTCCCAGTATTATTGGTCTTCAAACTTTATTGGGGTGGGGGTTATCTTATTTTTAAATATGTAGGCATCGAAATGTCCCTAAAGTCTCACCTGTAATAATAATGATAATAATAATAATTTATTATTTATACCCCGCCCATCTGGCTGGGCTTCCCCAGCCACTCTGGGTGGCTTCCCAAAAAATATTAAAATACTGTAATACATCAAACATTAAAAGCTTCCCTGAACAGGGCTGCCTTCAGATGTCTTCTAAAAGTCTGGTAGTTGTTGTTCTCTTTGACATCTGGTGGGAGGGTGTTCCACAGGGAAGGCGCCACTACCGAGAAGGCCCTCTGCCTGGTTCCCTGTAACTTGGCTTCTCGCAGTGAGGGAACCGCCAGAAGGCCCTTGGAGCTGGACCTCAGCGTCCGGGCAGAACGATGGGGGTGGAGATGCTCCTTCAGGTATACTGGACCGAGGCCGTTTAGGGCTTTAAAGGTCAGCATTAACACTTTGAATTGTGCTCAGAAACGTACTGGGAGCCAATGTAGGTCTTTCAAGATCTGTAAGCTGGTACCTTGGCTAAGAGATTGCTGTGGGATGCAGTGAGCCACTAGTTCAAATCTTGTCTTTGCTACAAACTCTCTAGGTGGCCTTAGGCAAGTCTCTATTCACATTCTGAAATTTCCTTCTTCTCTGAGGATCAGAAGATTCACCAACCCTATAGGGTTGATTTATAGATTACTGAGTTAATATATACAATTCATTTTGAACACTGGAATATTATACAGAGTCTACAAACCAACACCCCCTCCATGTGGTGGTACAGTCCCACCACACTACCGTACCATATGCCCATGTGAACATTTGAATCAGCTCCAAGTCTGTTCCTTACACTTGTCTGGGGCTTGGCCTGTTAAGGATGGCACAGGTCATGTGTTCAGGGCCATCACCCAATTTGAGCTATGCCAGCCATCAAATAGGAACATTGTTCCTTCGTGGCAGGTATTTATGGACCTAAACTGACTTAATGTATTTAATGTTTCCCTGTGTAGAGAGAAGTACACAGACTTTGTAGGCCTTCTTAATTAATGTATCCTTTTGGATTAATTTCCCATCCCCTCCTCTGGGCTTTTGATGATGAGCTGGTGAGCTCCTCTATTGAAGGCATGTATTTATTGCTGAAACTCTTAGAGGTGGCTTACAAAGGATTTTCTGTCAAACATCTGGAGCCTTGCTATTTCCATCAGCCACAATCAGGAACAGAAAGCAAACACTTTTCGTCTCGTGGCACTTTACCTGCCTTCCTTTATGTGTGCATTAACAATGGCTGCACTGATCTGTAAACGATTTTCTCCCATTATGCATTTTGTCCCTCAGTGAGTCAATATGCTGAAAATGAGACACCCTTTTTCCTGTAAATAAAATGCAACGCATACTTTAGGGAAATGGTATGGCATTGCTGTTGAGAGTCTAACAGCCTTCCCCAACTTGGCGCCCTCTGGACATAATGGGATTTCAACTCCCATCAGTCCATCAGTGATCAGGGATGTAGAAGTTGTAGTTCAAAACATCTGGCGGGCACCAGGAGAGTGCCCTGGAAGCAGCCTATCAAGGTAGTGAAAGACAGAGGATTTAAGGTTTTGGCTCAGAGCACATAACCACCAATGTACAGTTTCCTCTTGAATAGCTTCCAGCTCAAATCATAGCCATTGCCTTTCAGGGGCTAAATGGACTGGGGCCAGGGTATCTGAAAGAGTGACATTCTCCAGGCTTGCTGACTACTAGTTCTTATTTGCTTCCTTGCTTTTCTTAAGGTAATTGATTGCATGCTAATTTACAGTTACACTTCGGGTTGCGAACGTGATCCGTGTGGAAGGCATGTTCGCAACTCACAGCGTTGCATCTGTGCATGCGCGTGGTGCGATTTGGCGCTTATGCACATGATGTCATTTACGCTTCTGCACATGCATGAGCGCCAAAACCCGATAATAACCCATTCTGGTACTTCCGGGTTTGGCGCAGTGCAGTCGTCAACCTGAAACCACGCAACCTGCAGCGTTCACAACCTGAGGTATGACTGTAATTGCTTGCAAGTTATTTTACATTTTGCAAACAGGTTCAGAGGGCTTCATGAGCTGAAGAGCAGTATGTAATATTTTAATAATAAAAAAACAGAATTTTATCCAATTCTGCGTGAGCAGAATTCTGCTCCCACTGTTGCATTTCCATTTCATCTCCTCATCTTGCACGTCCCCAACCTGCCCAAAGCTCTCCCCCGCAATCTAGAGCTGTATTTGAGGGGTGCATTGGGGTGGAAGGGGACAGAATAGGAAACTCCCTTGCACGAGCTCAAATAAAGTATCCTTCTGCTAGACAGCTGAATGGCACTCCCCCCTTGCCATCTCAAGCATTATCATCTAAATCAGTGGTTCCCAAACTTATTTGGCCTACTGCCCGCTTTTCAGAGAGAGAGAAATTACTCCCCCCCAGAAATCTACCTGCTGGTTCAGTCCAATCTGCCCCAGGGGCAGGGCCAGTCATGCAGCCCTTTTGTGCTGGGCCTGGGGGTAACCCGTGCAATGTGGTCCAGGACCAGTCCAAAGGTTCCACTAGGAGTCAGTCCGACAGGGCCAAGGCAGGACATGAGGCAGGAAACCAGGCAAGGACAGGTATAGGATCTCAGGCAGGATCTAGCATACAGCAATGTTGCTCCTGCAACCTGGGGCAGGGCTCAACAGCCTTTTATCTTTGTCAGGGTAGAGGCCAGTCCTGATCCCCCGGCGACTCACCTCCCTGTTTCGCCCAAAAGCAAGCACTCCTCCTGCGAGTACTCAGCTCTCTCCTTCTCTCAGACCTTAGTCTCGGGAGCAGCTCGGGAGACATCGGTGGGTTACTAGACCCAGGGGCGGCCTCAGCCTCCCCTGACCAAACCGGTAGTGGAGCAGCTGTAAGTGATGGCCCAGCTGAAGGCAACAAGGTAATCCCCGCATCTGGAGCCAGGGCAGGCTCAGGCCCCTGACTCGGCCCAGCAGGTGTTTGCTGCAGGTGAACTTGTGCAAACTGGGACTCTTCAGGATCAGGCCCCAGACTTGGTTCAGGTGATGCCTGCGGCAAAGGATCCGGTGCAGACTGAGTCTCCTCTGGTTCCGAGTCCGAGATTGAATCCCAAGCCATCGCACCTTTTGCCATTGACCAAATAGGCAAACAAGCTGCGATCCACTTCCTGGACCTGAGTGAAGCTGGAAAGGGTCCGCTCAAGCCCAGGAAAACCCATTGTCTCCAACATGACCACTGGATCCAGGGAAGGCATTGCCATTGTCCCACAATGGTGCCTGACCTAGTGGTTAGCATCATTACACAATAGATGAAACATGTACAAATTGTTTTCTCAATTTCCCCTTCTCTTCTCTTCTTTCTTGATACTTCTGTCACACTCCTTATTTTTATTCAATGCCCCCCAATTGCACCTGTGGCTACCACCCCCCCGATTGTTCCTGTGCCCCCAGGGGGTGGTATTGCCAAGTGTGTGTGTGAGAGAGGGAGGGGCAATACCACCCCCTGAGGGCACAGGAACAATATATACATGGTTTTTCAAATTAAAGTTTTACAATCACATATCCAACATACATCATAAAAACAAGACTCCAAAGGATCTCCTGGACTTCCCTCCTCCCTTTTGTGGGTCTTATTGTTAGTCATTTCCCTCCTGCATCTTGTATAATAATCAAAATCTTTTGCATCTCCATTATATGCAAAGTTCACCATTAAACTGTTATTGCAATCCTACTAATGATTTTAAGTGTTTACAACGATTTTTAAAATAAATTATAAATTTTCCCCGTTCCTTATTACAATTTTGGTCTTCCTGATTTCTGATTCTTCCGGTCATTTTGGCCATTTCGGCAAAGTCCATCAACTTGATCCACCATTCTTTTCTGGCTGGGACTTTACCTTCTTTCCATCTCTGGGCCAATAACATCCATGCAGCCATGGTCGCAATCTTTGGGAAACACTGATCTAAACTCAGCTCTTTGACGAAACCACCAAGGACAGAGGCAGCGGTAGCAGCTGGCCTCACAAGGGTTTATTGGATGCCTCACCACAACCAGAGATGCTCATTCCTGAGGACAAAGGAGGACAGATGTCCAGCACAACTGGGGAAGGTAAGGCAGTAGACGAGGACACTGAGTGGCCACTGAAACAGATGGAGGGTGGATTCCAGCCACTTTTGGACACCCCCAGATCCCCAAGCCTTTACTGTAGGCCCTCAATTGGAAGCAGCGGTGCTTTTTCAACACCCGCTTCATCCTGAAGATGTATAACAGAGAAATAGAAGCAAAGCTTAATTATTGCTTTCAGACACTTTAACACACTTCCATTTTGATTCAAAAGCACTTTCAGGGGGTGGGAAAAAAGATGGGGAGGTTTGAAAGGTTTGAGGCATATCCGGTATGGTAGAAGTGCTTCTGGGATCTCTCAGGATCTCCTTAGGGTACTGTAGGATGGTTTATTATCCATTATCTCTAACACAAAGATAATGAAAGTGGTTCTATTGTACTAAATCTGAAACCCAAAGGAATACCGGGATTTGGCAGCCAAGATATATCTCACTTAGTTTCCACTGTGTAAACCCATCACAAATCGTACAGCAGACAGTCTGTTGGTTAAATAAGTCTACAAAGAGAGATGATGGAGGTCTTCATTTATCTTCATTGAAACACCTCTAGCTGCTGTGGAGTTGATAAAATGAATGTAATCTATTCAATATCTTTTTCTCAAGCTCTTCCTTCCTCCTTCCCTCCCTCCCCCCCTCCCCGATTCTCTCCCATTTGATTAGATCTTCCATGATTAGATTTCCATGTGGAGTCTGTTGCGAAATTAACAGGAAACTAAGAAAACAGAATACTTGACAGCAAAAGAAAGTAAAGGAGAGGGGAAATATTAAATTATACTAAAGGAAATGTGAAATTGGATGGAAAATGTTAATCCCAAATTAAGCCTTAGCAGTTAATCATCGGTAGCATGGAATTTTGTTTGGTAGGGCTGAGAATTAAAGGGAACATACACATTCTGTTGCTTTACTGTAATATAGGGATGCAGGTGGCGCTGTGGTCTAAACCACTGAGCCTCTTGGGCTTGATGATCAGTAGGTCGGCAGTTCGAATCCCCGCAATGGGGTGAGTTCCCATTGCTCTGTCCAAACTTCTGTCAACCTAGCAGTTTGAAAGCACCTCAGTGCAAGTAGATAAATAGGTACCACTGTGGCGGGAAGGTAAATGGCACTTCTGTGCACTCTGGCTTCTGCCACGGTGTCCTGTTGCACCAGAAGCCGTTTAGTCATGCTGGTGACATGACCTGGAAAGCTGTCTGTGGACAAACGCTGGCTCCCTCGGCCTGAAAATGAGATGAGTGCCATAACCCCATAGTTGCCTTTGACTTGACTTGACTGTCCAGGGGTCCTTTATCTTTTGCCTTTAACAGTTAATCATCTCATACTCTCGTTTATTAATTGATGGGAGGTAACTGTAATCCGTAGCATGGAATTTTGTTTGGTAGGGCTGGGAATTAAGAAGAACATACTCCTTCTGTTGTTTTACTGTAATATACAAAGAAAACAGAGGGGGGGGGGACAGAGAAAACAACACCACAAGATGGAAGAAGTAAAATATTGAGATCAGACATGGGTGAAAGGGAGTGGGGGGTATATGGGAACCTATAATATCATTTATAATATAATTTGTTAATTGTGTTGTATTTACATATAGCAAAGGGAAGCCTAGAGCAATTAGATATATTTTAATTTAGGTAATCTATGTAATAGGCTTATGTTAGAAAATGAATATGGATTTTGAATTTGATGTTTGTAATTTTTTTGGGTTTTGAAATAAAAATTTAAAAGAAAAGAAAAAAGATTAAGTATTGCTGAATGGGATCATATCAGGAGAGAGTCCTTAAAGTATGAGGAACCCAGACCGTGCAAGGATTTAAAGGTTTTTTTAAGCATAGCAACTTCACCTAGGCCCAGAAAAAGACTGATAACTAATGTAACCAGGTACTTTCTAATGCCTATCAGAAGAAACGCAGCAACATTTCTTGTTGTCTTCCAGCATTTGCTGCCTGACACTGAGTCAGACGATGGCCCCTCTGCGTCTGTCTTCACTGGCAGTGGCTCCCCTGGGGCCTCTCCTAGCCCTACCTGGAGATGCCAGAGATTAGACCTTTCTGCATGGAAAGCAGATGTGCTGCTACTGGGCCACAGCCCTTCCTCTATGGTGCCATCTTCAGGAGCACTCTGCGCCAGTTAAACCTTCTCCGTCACCCAGGAGCACTCTGCAATTATTATTATTATTATTATTATTATTATTATTATTATTATTATTTATACCCCAGCCACTCTGGGCGGCTTCCACCAAATATTAAAAACAATACAGCATCAGACATTAAAAACTTCCCTAAACAGGGCTGCCTTCAGATGTCTTCTAAAAGTCTGGTAGCTGTTTTTTCTCTTTGGCATCTGGTGGGAGGGCGTTCCACAGGGCGGGTGCCACTACTGAGGAGGCCCTCTGCCTGGTTCCCTGTAACTTGGCTTCTCACAGTGAGGGAACCGCCAGAAGACCCTTGGCACTGGACCTCAGTGTCTGGGCTGAATGATGGGGGTGGAGACGCTCCTTCAGGTATACAGGTCCAAGGATCTTTAGGGCTTTAAAGGTCAGCACCAACAATTTGAATTGTGCTCAGAAACGTGCTGGGAGCCAGTGTAGGTCTTTCAGGACCAGTGTTATATGGTCTTCAAGCCTGAAAGTTACAGAAACATGAACTAGTTCAGCAAGTTCAAATAAACTTGGGAGCAGGGAATGGGCGGTCCTCCTTAGTAGTCAAAGACAGGAAAAAGTACTCTGAGAAACTCCCCTAATCTATTTCTCATGTGTGGAATCCCAGCTTCCCCAAATACAAGAATCATTACAGGCAATTACATCCACAAGCTCCTTTAGTACCTTTTGATGCTGTTCATCAAGCCCTGGAGATCTGAATTCATTTAAAGTAGCTAGGTGTTCTTTTACTGACTGCTTTCCTATCTTGGGCAGCAGTTCCCTCCTTACACCATTTATTCTGTTATCACCAGGTCGGGCATCGCTCATCCTTTTGGGTGAAGTCAGAGGCAATGTAGGTGTTGAGTAGTTCTATCTTTTCTTTGTCACCCAATATCATTTCTCCTTGATGGCAGAAAGTGAGGAGGAATTAAAGAACCTTTTATTGAGGGTGAAAGAGGAGAGCGCAAAATATGGTCTGAAGCTCAACATCAAAAAAACGAAGATCATGGTCACTGGTCCCATCACCTCCTGGCATATAGAAAGGGAAGAAATGGAGGCAGTGAGAGATTTTACTTTCTTGGGCTCCGTGATCACTGCAGATGGTGACAGCAGCCACGAAATTAAAAGACGCCTGCTTCTTTGGAGAAAAGCAATGACAAACCTAGACAGCATCTTAAAAAGTAGAGACATCACCTTGCCAACAAAGGCCCGTATAGTAAAAGCTATGGTTTTCCCAGTAGTGATGTATGGAAGTGAAAGCTGGACCATAAAGAAGGCTGATCGCCGAAGAATTGATGCTTTCAAATTATGGTGCTGGAGGAGACTCTTGAGAGTCCCATGGACTGCAAGAAGATCAAACCTCTCCATTCTTAAGGAAATCAGCCCTGAGTGCTCACTGGAAGGACAGATCGTGAAGCTGAGGCTCCAATACTTTGGCCACCTCATGAGAAGAGAAGACTCCCTGGAAAAGACTCTGATGTTGGGAAAGATGGAGGGCACAAGGAGAAGGGGATGACAGAGGATGAGATGGTTGGATAGTGTTCTCGAAGCTACCAGCATGAGTTTGACCAAACTGCAGGAGGCAGTGGAAGACAGAAGTGCCTGGTGTGCTCTGGTCCATGGGGTCACGAAGAGTCGGACATGACTAAACAACTAAACAACAACAAATCATTTCTCCATGCAGAGGATCTACCACTTGCCTATTCCTTCTCTTGCTTTGGATATAGCTGAAGAAACCTTTCTAAAATTGTTTACCTCTCTTGCAAGCCTGAGCTCAAAACGGAATCATTTCTAAGCCAGCAATTCCCCACGTCTCCAAACATTCCTTCTAATTGGAGCTGCTGTAACTAAGTCTACCTATACCAAATGAGTTTAAATGGACAGGTGCAAGGATGCATGAGATAGGCCAGGAGAAGTCTTGGTAGATGTTAGACCTAAAGAAACAAAAACAAGTGTGTGTTTCTGCCTGCCTCCTGAGCTGCCCTCTGATGCCCCCAAAATTCTGCTGACTAGGCCCCACATTTAATTATTTAGATTCCTTTAAACTGCCTCTCTAGATTTATTAGGTACCGTGCTCAGGATTCCTGAATTTATTCTCTGTTTCCTCTTAGGCAATTCTCGTCCTGTGTTCCTTCATTTCCCTTTCAAAATAGCATCTTCCTGAGTTGTACCCAGCCAGAAGCCTCCAGGGTGTCCTTCATCCCCATCAAATTACATTTATTTAAACTCTGAATGTTAGGGAGACTCAGAGACAAACTCATAAACCAGGGCAGAGGTGTCAGCCGGACTCATCCTGCTGTGGTTGAATTTACCTTGTGAATTCAACTAAGTGGTGGTTGGATTGTGCTTAGGCTAAACAGTTCCTTTCTTTCAAAACAAGTTAAAGAGATTCTGTACTCCCCAGAGAAAGCATCACATGTTCTGTCAAGTGGTGCATGCACAAGGGGATTTTGCAGGTTATCTCCGACCCCTTACATGCATGGTCCTGTCTAGGGCTACAGTTTGCATGAAACAAGGGTAGTGTCTTGCTCTTTAAGGTCATTATTATATATCTATGAGGTTATATAATAATACTGCAAAAACTGCAAGGTTTTTAGTGGGGGCAGTTAGAATAAATCTGTTATTTGATTATTGATGTAAACCTCCAAAATGTATTTTGTATAGTTAAGTTTCTACCTCTACCTTCGGTACATTTTATTTTATTTTATTGTTATGGTCAGTGGCTGATGCAAATAAAATTCTTCTGATCTATCTATGAGGTTTGCCAGTGTGGTGGGGAGGTTTCAGAAAAGGAGTGAAATTGGGGGTAGAAAATACACCTTTTGTTGACTATCTCATCCCCCTGGAAACTTTGCCTCATGGTGCTTTCCAGCCCCAAATGAAAGCAAGGGCCGCATTCACCATTGGAAAGCCTTCTGGGAGCCATATGCCAGCAGCAAGTGTGATCAACGGTGTGTGTGGCCAGCCCAGCCCAGTCATATTTATACCACTGAAATTAATGGGCATGATTAGTTTAGGTCCATTAATTTCCATGGGTCTACTCTGAGTACAGTTTAGTTGAGTGCAGCCCAATATCCCTTAAACATCTCTGTATACTGCAGGGAGTTGAGATCTAGGGCTATTTAGTTCAGTCTTAGCTGAGCTGAGGGGTGGGGAAAATGTGATCCTAGAGATGTCATTGAACACCAGCTCTCATCAGCACCAGCCAGCGAGGCCAATAGTCAGAGATGATGGGCCACAGGTTCCCCACTGCATACTCTACACTGACTGGCAGCAGCTCGCAAGGGTTTCAGACAAGGGGACTTCCCCAGTCCCACCCAGACATGATTGCAATGGAGGGTGGTCCATTCAGGCTAACGGAGCACTGTCCCACCAGCCTCTGTCAGACACCACCTGCCTGCCTTTTTGCTTACAACCAGTCCAAGGGGTGGCACGGCCTGTGGGCTTCCTCCTTCTACGGCTCCATGTCACCCCTTGTAGAACCCAGAAGGGAAGAGGGTGGGGATCAAAGCCAGAACTAGCTGGCTTTGCCTCTCATTGGTACAGGCTCTACTTACTGTTGGCCTCTCTGCCTTCTGACCCACCAGTTCTGAAGGGCACTAACTACTACTGCATCCTTGAGATTGAACCTGAGACCTTCTGCAGAGCCAGTGTGGTGTAGTGGTTAAGAGTGGTCGACTCGTAATCTGGTGAACCGGGTTCATGTCTCCGCTCCTCCACATGCAGCTGCTGGGTGACCTTGGGCTAGTCACACTTCTCCGAAGTCTCTCAGCCTCACTCATCTCACAGAGTGTTTGTTGTGAGAGAGGAAGGGAAAGGAGATTGTTAGCTGCTTTGAGACTCCTTCGGGTAGTGATAAAGCGGGATATCAAATCCAAACTCTTCTTCTCTTCTTTTGCATGCCAATGAGCTGTGGCCAATATTTAATTGCAAGCATCAATAGTGTGTGTGTGTGTGTGTGTGAGAGAGAGAGAGAGAGAGAGAGAGAGAGAGAGAGAGAGATCTCCTGCAGCTAGAGGGAGCATGAGAGGTCAAAGCAAAGTCAAGGAAGTTCAGCGCAGAACTAAATCCCCATGTGAAACCTCCTTCTAGGGATATAGAAGAAATGACTATATACTTGTCTGTTTTGTAGTGCCAGAAAATATGGCAGACTGTATGCAAGAGGATAAAATGCTTTCCTTTGTGTACAGGCAATCCGACATCCATTAGCAGATGGAGCCAGACAAGCTTGTTTATTCTCTTCTCCTCTGGAAAAGATGAAACAAGGCCACATTAGGTTTTGTTCCTGTTCTTTTAGAGGCTTAGTCAGAATTTGCATGGAATTGTAGATCTGTGCGGTGGTTGACATTGCACACTTTCGCTTTTCCTCAGATGGGAAGAGGAGGGGTTTCTTCCCCCTTCCCTTTTAATTAAAAATTGCAATGAGGCAGGATGCTGAACTGTGTTTCATCACCCTGCTTCTCATCCAGCTGATAAATGAAAGAACAGCTCATTACTAGATGGAAGAATTAGTTTCTTATGATATCATGTTGCACCTCTGCTCTGCCACCTGCTTTGAAAAGCAATGTCGATTTTGATCCATAAAACTATCTTGCTTAGTAAATGAGCGATTAATGCAGCTGAGTGATGGGTCGATGGACGGACACCTGTCCTGTTGCTCTTGTGGTTAGCTAGATCTTCCATATTACATGCAGGTAGAAGAATGAGGTGGAGGAGGTCAACTAATCCCTGGAAGGAAGTTAATAATCAGTCATGCACTAATTCTCCAGCTCATCTCTGTGGCCTTTGCCGTGTTTACTTAGTAGTGCCTCATAAATAGCTATAAATATTCTAAGAGGTTGGGCTTCATTGCAAGTCCCCCCCCCCCACTGGAGGTTTTTTTTAAAAAATCATTTACTAGCTCTCATAAAATGCAGAATGAAATGCACATTAAAAAGCATTTTTTTTAAAAAAAACACGAAACGCCACACAAAAAAACAGCGAATGAATAATATTTAGCATCATTGTAGCAAAGGAGGTGTCTGAATCATACATTTATAAGGACATCTTTAAGTTGAGCAAGAGAAGCAGGAAATAAGCATGTCAGAATTCATCAGAAAAGCTCTATTAAATATGGGGGGGAGGAGAGAGAACTTTATTTGGATCAAACATCTTTTGGATGTCTACAGAATAAATGTTGACATGTATATATGGATTTGTAAGTAGCTTTCTTATTGTTTTCTCCTGATCTAAACGTGCTTTGGTTGGGGATATGACATGGGTGTGTTAGATGGACAGCCAGCCTATTCCGTGGTAAACAAATTCACTTTTCATAACACTTGACACTGTTTAAATTGAATCCTTGCAATGTTACTGCTACCCTGATATTGCTTTACATATAGTTGCTTTTACTGACTATTATAGCTTGTGAATTACTTTTCCTTGTATTGTGCATTTTCAACATGCCTGTCATGGACCACTGATTTTATCTCCTGCTAATAATATTTATGGGTGATGTTTCAAGGCATGTTCGGCAACCAACAGCCTGTAGGCCAAAGCTGACCACTCTTGGTCTCATTAGGCCTCCTGTGGCTTAACTTTCATCTTCCATAGTATGTCAGCAGCAGGACATATTAGGGGACCCAGAACAGGCCGCAGAAGAGCTGGAGGAAGAGATTCAGTAGCAAGCTGGAGACCGATTCCACTGCCCTCTCTCAGGATCTGCCACCTGAGGCAGTTGATTCACCCAACTTATGGTTGGGCTAGCCCTGTCCTGTTTTAGTTGCCTTAAGTGGCCTTCTAGACTGAAGCTCAACATCAAAAAAACGAAGATCATGGCCACTGGTCCCATCACCTCCTGGCAAATAGAAGGGGAAGAAATGGAGGCAGTGAGAGATTTTACTTTCTTGGGCTCCATGATCACTGCAGATGGTGACAGCAGCCACAACATTAAAAGACGCCTGCTTCTTTGGAGAAAAGCAATGACAAGCCTAGACAGCATCTTGAGAAGTAGAGACGTCACCTTGCCAACAAAGGTCCGTATAGTTAAAGCCATGGTTTTCCCAGTAGTGATGTATGGAAGTGAGAGCTGGACCATAAAGAAGGCTGGTCACCGAAGAATGGATGCTTTTGAATTATGGTGCTGGAGAAGACTCCTGAGAGTCCCATGGACTGCAAGAAGATCAAACACATCCATTCTTAAGGAAATCAGCCCTGAGTGCTCACTGGAAGGACAGATCGTGAAGCTGAGGCTCCAGTACTTTGGCCACCTCATGAGAAGAGAAGACTCCCTGGAGAAGACACTGATGCTGGGAAAGATGGAGGGCACAAGGAGAAGGGGGTGACAGAAGACGAGATGGTTGGATAGTGTTTTCGAGGTTACCAGCATGAGTTTGACCAAACTGCAGGAGGTAGTGGAGGACAGAGGTGCCTGGCGTGCTCTGGTCCATGGGGTCACGAAGAGTCGGACACGACTAAACGACTAAACAACAACAACAACAAAGACTTCATAGGTCCAAGGATGTAGGAAATGTCTGTTCAAGACCTCCCAAAGAAATCTGCCAAAGGGTGCAAGATCCTGTCCAGCCATAAAGCGAGCTTCCCCATCAACCCTTCCCCTTGCTCTTTTGAGCATTTTAATCCAATCCTGGTCTGACTCCATTGGGTACCAATTAGTTTCCGGACCCAATTCAAAGTGCTGGTTTTGACCTATAAAGCCTTAAACGGCCCAGGACCACAATACCTCAAGGACCGCCTCTTTCTATGTGAACCTACCTGGACCCTGAGATCATCTTCTGTTTTTTTTTTTTTTTAAGATATTTATTGAAATTTTCCACTTTAATACATTAAAAAAATCAAAAAACAAAAAACAAAAAAAGTTAAAAACACATAAAGTTTACAATCCTTATTTTTCTATAACATATTTCCCTGACTTCCCCACACCTCCCCTTCTTATATTCCAATTCAAATTGTTAGTTCAACAAGTTCTTATCCCCAATTTTTAACCTTTTTCTGTTTAGTTCATTTTAAAAAAGCCAATTTTACCTTATAAACATCAATATTTATACATCAATTCTCATTCTTAAATTTTTTTTCTAAAGTCAACCCAAATTCCCTTCCACGACTTCCCCAATTTTCATACAAATAGCAAAACAAAATAAAAGCAAAAACAGATTGTAATTATGCCCCCTTTGGATCCCCAAACTCCACCCCCCCTTTCCCGGTTTCAATCCCCAACAAATGTCCATCAGTCTTGATCTACTATCAGCCTGGAGATCTCACGTCCGAGGCTCTTAATTCTCTCTCAATTCTTCTCTGCCGTTTTTTTTGATAGTCCTTAATATTAAACACCAGATCTCGGAGAAGCTCTAGCCAAATGGGATCCATATTTCTTCCAGCCAGACTTCCATACTTAAAAGTGGAGCCCGAATCTTGTTTCTTACTCCTTTCAAGTTCAAATGTCCCCAAAGCTCCAACTTCCACCTTAATCAGATTTGTAATCCTTGGATCTTCAGATCTCCACATAAGGAGATCTCTCCATTCTTCAATCTCCAATTCAAACCAGATTTTCAACATCAAGTTCTTATTTTCCTTTGTAGCCATCATGTCAGGCCTCTGGCTCTCCTTTGTCATCTGCAGCATTACAGCTCCTCCTTCCTTTTCCTCAGGAACAACATATATCTCTTTCTCCACACTCTCAAAGTTCTCAAGTTTCTCTTCTTGTCCAGCTGCATAAACTTCCTGAGTCAAGTCCTTATCAAATTCAATGAATTTATTTACTGTTAAGTCCAGAGTTGCAACATTTGTAGCCAAAACATCAATTTGGCCTTGTAACTTTCCCAAGAGAACAAAAACTCTGTCCAATTTAGCTTGTATTTTCCCTCCTTCAGTCATTCTTGTAATGTCCCAAAACCCCCTCTAGAGGGATTTTGGTTACTTAATATTCCTTCCAGTTCAAATCCAAAAGTCAAGTTAGTTTGTATCAGTTTTTCCTTATTTTCAACAAATTATAACCAAATTGTAACAAATATAACCAGCAGAGACAACAGAAACAAAGTTCTCTTTTTCAGCTTTGACAGCTAATTTGACAGCTGTCAAAGTCTTCAATACCTCTTCAACAGGCTCTCTCGCGGATCACTCCCGGGTCCGGGGGGGTGGCACTTTAGCTCCCAAAATTAGCTGTTATCCTCCAGTAAAATTACTTATACTGCCAAATCATGAAATTAATGTCTTTTATCCAATAAACAAGAAAAAAATTCTCTCGACCTTAGTTAGCTGATCCTTGCTTAAAATTATTTACAAGACGGGGAGACGGATTTCCTGTTTGCGCCTTCCCCGATCGTGCCTAATTCAAAAAAAAAAATTTTTTTTCTTTGTAAATCCAATTTCCGTACTACTCACGGGTTGTTGTTTTTAAAGTCCAATTGTTCACAAAAAGAAGTCAGCGCTCTCCGACCATGGCATGCGACTTCACTCCGCAGGAGAAGCAGTCGACTCTCAGCACCGCGCCGCTCACCCCGTCCCCCGTTCCGAAGCCTTTAAAAAGGCTCCTTCACGGGTCGGGGGGGCGCAAATGGTGCCCGCTGAGTCACCAAGTTCACAGGCTTCACCGCCTGTGATTTCTGAGGGTCCCCGCGTCGCCGCCGCGGCAGGACCCAACTCCTGCGGAGCCGATTCCCTCCGGAGCTCGGAGTGAATCCGCCATTAGCCGATGGCGCTAACCCGGAAGTCCCCTGAGATCATCTTCTGAGGCCCTTCTTCATGTACCTCCTCCTCAAGAGTTTCGGAGGGTGGCAAAACAAGAACAGGCCTTCTCTGCAGTGGCTCCCTGTCTGTGGAATGCTCTCCCCATGGTAGTTCACCTGGGACTTCATTATACACCTTTAGGCACCAGGCAAAAACATTCCTTTTTAACCAGGCGTTTGGTTTTTGTGGGGGTTTTTTTGCGGGGGGCTATTGGGTTGTTGCTTTTATTTTTATTATTTTCTGTGAACCGCCCTGACACCCCAGGGTATAGTGGTACTTCGGGTTACAGGCGCTTCAGGTTACAGACGCTTCAGGTTACAGACTCTGCTAACCCAGAAATAGTACCTCAGATTAAGAACTTTGCTTCAGGATGAGAACAGAAATCGCACGGCAGCAGCAGGAGGCCCCATTAACTAAATTGGTACCTCAGATTAAGAACAGTTTCAGGTGAAGAATGGACCTTCAGAATGAATTAAGTTCTTAACCAGAGGTACCACTGTATAGGGCGGTAAAATAAATAAATAAATGAACCAACACTGATTCAATGACAAGGCCTTCTAGAGAATAAGTAAACTGCCCTCAGTTATCCTCATTACACGAAGTCTGAACTATCCATATGTTTCCTAATGCCTTCCTTTTCCTCAACAAAGTCTGCCTTTCAGCATTAGGTGCCTGAAATACACTGGCAGGAAGTAGATTAGAAGAGCAACTATCCCTTTTAGCTATGCCTCATATTGGTCAAGAGGCTCATCCTACTGGCAATCACTGTACTAAAGCTATATTAAAAAGTAAAAAAAAAAAAAAGGTAAGGTAAAGGACCCCTGGATGCAGTCAAAGGTGACTGAGGGGTGTGGCTCCCATCTCGCTTCAGGCCGAGGGAGACGGTGTTTGTCTCCAGACAGCTTTCTAGATCATGTGGCCAGCATGACTAAACCTCTTCTGGTACAATAGGACACTGTGATGAGTGCCAGAGCACATGGAAACAATGTTTACCTTCCCGCCGCAGCGGTACCTATTTATCTACTCACACTGGTATGCTTTCAAACTGCTAGGTTGACAGAAGCTGGGACAGAGCAACGGGAGCTCACCCCGTTGGGTAGATTCGAACTACCGACCTTCCAATCAGCAAGCCCAAGGGACTCAGTGGTTTAGACCACAGCGCCACCTGCTCCTAAAACCATATTATCTGATGATCAATCTGACAAACCCATTATGGTTACCACATTAGGGCAAATATACATCCAAACCACCCAGCTTTGATTAAGTTCAGTCATGATGTCAAGGACTGGGTCTCCAACCAAGATGGAGGTGGCTCAGGAAGTTAGATGCTTTGCATTTCCTGTTTCTGACCACCTGCCATGTTTAAACAGAGATTTAGCTTCTCTTCTGCTATGTGAAAACATATAAATTACCTCAGCACAGGAGGTTTTGTATCTTGATGATGTTCAGAAAGGAAAAAGGAAGTATGACTTGGCCCCGGTTTCCAGCTGATAGAAAATAATGTCATATATCCTGGAATAAACCTGTCCTGCACAAGGGCCATCTCTAAAAAGTGAGGTGTGCAGTTCAGCAGGTTGTCAAAACTGATCATTCAACATATTTCCAATGGCCACAGCAAAAAAAGGAAAGAAAATAAAATAGAAGAAGCAGCTTGGAAGATGTAATAAATCATTTGCATGCTCAGCTTGCCCAAGCTCTTTGGTGAGCCTGATTCTTTTATGCATTATACATTTTGCAGGTCTTAAAATATTTGCATATTTCATCTCACCCAGCCTACCTGATAAGTTATTTCCAAAATGTTCTCGTCATTTTCAATTTGTCATTAAGGTGGTGTCCAGACTGAGGGGTACTTTCTCCCTCCACACTCAACACCTCCTTTGGTATCTTAAGGAGGTGAACTGCACATTTTAAAATAAATATATATATTTTTAACAGCCAAAGCCGTCAAGGTTGGTAAAATACCTCCCTAATGAAATTTCATAAACCTCTCACAGAACTGCATAATTATGCGCCTCTCGAGTTCTGTAGTACTTCGTTAATGGATACAAGGTGGAGAAATGACCTTTCTTGTCCAAATTATGCTGGGATCACGTTCTAATAAATTAAACCATAAAAAGTCAAGTGAACTCTCCCTGAGCTCTATTTACCCAGAAATGTCTCATATGCACAAGCTCTTGGGGATAAAGAAGGATGAAGAACAGCACAGATGAACACATGTGTCAGTGTGTTTAGTTGCTGAATTAGGGCAACTTGGCGCTCAGGCACCAGTTATTTAATAAATAACACTTGCATAAATTACATTTAGGTGGAGGCAACCACAAAATAAATAAATCCCACAAGCATGGGTATACCATTTCCATTTTCTCATTGGGATCTTCTGTTTCATCCCCAAGAAGTGGAGAGTTTCTACCAGAGGTATGTCAAAAATTTCTCCTTTGTTTTTATTTCTCCCTTCTTACCATTCCCCATCAATTAATCCTTAAATTGCATTTAAGGATTATCAAAGGGAAAGGGAATTCTCATGGGTAAGTTGGAGGGGCTTTGTCACATGTACTTTGTTGTTGACAAGGGAGTTTGTGAGGGCCCTTTATTTTAATTTATAAGCCAACTCACTGGTGTTCTGCACTCTGCAGCCTTCCTGGGTGTCTCCTCTTCAATCAAGTCCCAAAGAAAGACATCATGGGGCAACTTCTCCTTTGGAGTTTTTATGGATCAGGAAGTTTGTGCAGCCAGAGAGGCTGCAAAGTCCTGGAGGAATATTTACTAGAATGCAAAATACACACACCAGCCTCACACACTCACTAGATTTCTAAGTAATCTCTAAAATGCCTTGAGAATGAGGCAGAAGAAATAGAAGACTCTTTGTCAGGGGAAGAGAACTTGAAAGATTGGAGGACATGTTTTGGCACAGCTTAAGGACTCTACACCGGTATCTTTTTTTAGGAAAAAAAAATCATTATATAACACAAACAAAAAAACACAAACAGAAATGACAAACAATACAAACAAATTCTTGTCATGTCCTTATTTTTCTAAACATTGTTAAGTGGGCTTCCCCTAGTCCCACCTATCTGATTTTCATTTTACTTCATCTTTAGCAGTTTACATATATCATAATTTCTAACCATCTTCCCCCCACACACACTTATTTTAACCATAAAAAACTTCACATTTTATCACTTATAAAATACACTATCTTCTACTTCTAACCCTACGGCCTATATCCACTTCCAAAACTATTCTAAGATTTAAATATTAACATGTTTTTTTTCAAATATTCCTTAAAGTTCTTCCAATCTTTTTTCCATTGTCTCTTCTCTCTGGTCTTGGAGTCTTCCAGTCAGTTCGGCAAGTTCCATATAATCCATCATCTTCATCTGCCATTCTTCGATAGTCGGTAAATCTTGTTTCTTCCAATTCTTCGCTAGTAATATTCTCGCAGCTATTGTGGCATACAGAAAAAAGTAACATCCTTTTTGGGGATTTCACCCCTCTACACCGGTATCAGCCCAGAACTTGAAATGATAGTTTTACATGAAATTGGGCTGAATCTCATTAGGACTGCACTTACCTGACCTAATCCACATCTCCTACGCTGATATACAGACCAACACATACTTATCCTTCAGGTTTTGGACTTCTCCATATTTGTGTGACACATTGTTTAAAGTCCAAATAACATTCCAAAACACACAGTGTTTTGTTTTTACTTTTATTTAGTGGGGTTAAGTTTTGATTTATTGATTTTTGCACATTTTAGGGTAAAATATGCATTTAAAAGCATATTGTGTGTGTGTGTGTGTGTGTGTGTAGTCACACAAATGTTAGAACAGGGAGATGGATCCCTAGGGCTAGCGAAAGCCATTTGAAGCTTGCACATTGTATACTCCTGAACCCATCCCCAAGCGCTGTGCTGCAACCTGGGTGTGCAACAGTGGTGGCTGGTGCCCATTGTGATTGGTTGGATGGAAGACTGGCTGGCCAATGGCAGGCTAGGTTTAGGTGTGGCCAAGAGACAATGATTGGTAGAGTCAATGAATTCTGCTTTGCTATCCACCCTCCTCCCTAGTGAGTTCTACAAGGGTGACACTGAAACTATGGCGGTGGCAGCCATGGCCATTCCTTTAACTGGTTGTAGGAGGCTGGGCTGGCTGGCTGAGGGGAAACTGATGCTGGAGGTGCAGTACCCCATCCCCCCAAATTGAGCTGCCTCCACGAGTGTAGGGTTTTAGTGGCTTCCATTTAGGGAATGCAATGTTTGAGTTGTCCTTTAATGATCTAATCTAATGGAGGCATATTTAGGCTTTAAAGCATTTTGTTGTTGTTTAGTCATTCAGTCGTGTCCGACTCTTCTTGACCCCAAGGACTAGAGCATGCCAGGCACTCCTGTCTTCCGCTGTCTCCCACAGTTTGGTCAGAGTCATGCTGGTAGCTTCGAGAACACTGTCAAACCATCTTGTCCTCTGTCGTCCCCTTCTCCTTGTGCCCTCAATCTTTCCCAACATCAGAGTCTTTTCCAGGGAGTCTTCTCTTCTCATGAGGTGGCCAAAGTATTTAAAGCATATCCTCCAACATTTCTCCGATGAAAATAGGGACGCCCCATTCCATAATGATAATTTTACTATTTATATCCCATACATCTTACTGGGCTGCCCCAAGGAAGGTCTGCTTAAAGTAGGGGGGAGGGCAAAATGGAAAGAAAGAAAGAAAGAAAGAAAGAAAGAAAGAAAGAAAGAAAGAAAGAAAGAAAAAATTTTATTCCCAGAATAACCTATAGGAAATTTTAAACAGGCAATGGGAATTTTAAGAAAGAAGACAAAATACTAACAACACATGGGTCCTGGTGTGTGTGTGTGTGTGTGTGTGTGTGTGTGTGTGTACTCATTACAAACATATTATTTAATGCAAAGTGTGGAAGCCTATGAATGAATGAATACATAAAAGGACTAAAGAAAGAGCAGACGCAAACAGACCAAATGCTAGAGGCCATGGTTTAATAAATGGTTTCACTGAACACAAGCATATTCTTCTGTTTAAAAATATTCATTCCTGCCTCTGGTTCTTTTTCTTCTCCTTTGTATTTCATTGCCGTCTACAGACAACTTACCTTACATAAACAACAATGACAAGAAAAATACCATTGCATTTCTCAGGATGCATAGAAAAGAAACTTCTGCTGCTTTGGAGAATTTTCAGAAAGTAGCTGTGTTCATCATGTGACAGCTTAAGGGCATATATGTTTGGTGGGCTACAGCCCATTTTATTAGATGCATTGAGCTTGATCTTCAGTTGTTCAGGTTTGCCTACATGGGCGTAAGGTAAGGGAGTGGAAATCTGCTGTTTGGGGTGATAAATAACACCTGGGAAATGGTGTGTTTTGAAACTAATTTACAGCATGGTATCCTGCCTACCTAGCAGTTTAAAAACACATCAAAGTGCAAGTAGATAAATAGGTACTGCTCTGGTGGGAAGGTAAACGGTGTTCCGTGTGCTGCTCTGGTTCACCAGAAGCGGCTTAGCCATGCTAGCCACATGACCCGGAAGCTGTATGCGGGCTCCCTCTGCCAGTAAAGCAAGATGTGCACCACAACCTCAGAGTCGTCCGCGGCTAGACCTAATGGTCAGGGGTCCCTTTACCTTTATCAAGGAGTTAGGTCAGGCTTCCTCAACCTTGGCCCTCCAGATGTTTTTGGCCTACAACTCCCATGATCCCTAGCTAGCAGGACCAGTGGTCAGGGATGGTGGGAATTGTAGTCTCAAAACGTCTGGAGGGCTGAGGTTGAGGAAGCCTGAGTTAGGTCATGTTTTAGATAGCCTTAGAGTTAGAAGCACAGTGAAGACTGATGCCTTCTGTTGCTCATGGATGTAGCAAGGCAGTGGATGGTGTCAGTATACACTGGAAATGGTTGTGGGAATAGGTATTCTGAGTTTGAGGCGGAGAGTGGGGCAGGGCTGCTTCCTCAGCCAGAAAATACAGGTGAATTCTGGGTCTCTGGAGTAGCTATTTAAAAGATTATAAACTAAGAGTGCATACCCACTGCAAGGTTTGGCATATATGTGTAGTTGTGTCATTGGTTGAGTCTTTGTTAACTACAGGGCCTATGGAGCCAGGACAGCATCTCCCTCAAAAATGGATACGATACCTTTCTTAAATTAAAAGACTTCTAACATAAATCGTTTTCGAAGACAACCTTTCCCTTAAACTAATTAGCCGAAATGGGAGCAATAGCCAGTCACCTCTTCTCCCTTTCTGAAAGTGACAAAAAGCAGTCTCTCAAGCATTCTCTTTGGCTTAGAGTGCCAAATGTTCTCATGCTCCGAGGGCTTAAGGAGATTAGACCAGTAATTAAATTAATGCCAGTAAGGCTGAAATCAAAGGAGCCTTTGCATGCCTGGTGCCACTGTGCTTACCCAGAGCATTGATCAGAGCAATGTGGAAAGGAGATATTCTGCACACTCAAAAATATCTCTGTTATAATGTGCTAAGAGCCACCTCTGCTCCGAGTGTCAAGGAACAAGTATTTTGTCCTTGAAACTGTGGTTGTGTCAAGGAGCAATTTGCATTAATTCCACATGATCCTTTTCGATTCAGACTTCGTAAGCTCTGTTCATGAAACATGCCACAAACAGGGAGTTTATGTGGGAGAACTGGTTGGGAAATGAATCTGGCCAGTGGACCACACACACACACACACACCACAGGCCAAGTCTGAGAAGTGGGCAGGGCTCCCAACCTGCCAGTCACCTGATGTCAGGAGATGGATGCAACAGGGCTGGCTCCCGACATCAATTGGGTGACCATCACTTTGAATGAGGTCTTTTGATGGCTGCCAGCACTTATCAGCTAACAAGCAATGAATGTGCATCTTGAGGTGGGCTCACTCTCAGAGCCCGCCAGCTAATTGCATGGTGAGTCGTCCCGTCCCCCCAGTGGAAATAAAGACACATGACACAATTATTGAGGTTAATGGGCTAAATAAGGCCACAACTTTATTGGTTACAGGTGATGAGCGGTATTGGCTTAGTCATTGGTCCTAACCGACTATATATGGCTTCAGCCCATCCGCTTGAAGTCCGGGAAGGGTTAACCACCAGTAGGGGGAGTCCTGCTGATGCACATCAACTAAGAACTCCTCCAGGTCACCGTTCGGGGTCGTGCCTTAGGCCTTCACCCCCATAGGCTTTGGACAGGGCCATGCCCCCTGGAATCCTTTATCAGACTACCCTTCAATATGCAGGGCAGGTGATGGTGCTTCCTCCCCTTTTCCATCTACAGAACAATACCCCTACCAATGCCTAACCGCCAATACCAAGAAAGTTGTGACAATTTGCTACGAGGAAGGCGAAAACCAAGTGGCTGGTGCCAATTTGCCAAGTGGAAAAATTCCTACCAGGCCCCTCAATGGCGACCAACCAAGGTCCATAGCAAGGTCAAGGAACGAAACCCTTGAAAGGCGGGAGGGTGGGAAACAGGAGCAGCTGGACCCAGCCGCGTCTGCTTTAAATAGGGCAGGTCACGCCCCCAGAGCCAGCCGATTGGCTGGCCAGGGTGACGCAGCCAGGGATTCCCCCAATCGCACGGGCACTGGGTTCCAGCCGCTGTGCGCATGGTGGGGGCGTGAACCCCGCAACACCACCTCCTTTGCAGGGCGGAAGTGGCTTTAGCACTGAGAGAGACAGAGAGTCCAATCAGCTGAACTAGGGAATTCCCAATGGGGAACACCTTAGTGCAACTGGTACCAGCTGTGTCCTTCCCTGCCCCACACCTGGCACCATGCAGGGGTGAAAGGGAACACATGAGGTTTGCTCACTTCACTTCCAAAAGGATATTTTGCAGTTGCAAAAGGTTTAGAAAAGAACAATAAAAAATGATCAGGGCGATGGATAAAATTCTGTATGGAGAAAGGTTGGACACCCCCTGTGTACCAAAGACTCTGCAACTGTGAGTCGAGAGACTTGGGGGACATTCAACACTATTTGTTACGATGCCCTTTTTATATACATCCTCTAGACAAAAATTCCTTGATTACATCCTTTGCTCTCTTTCCAACCGAACTCCCCTTGAGCAAATCTCTATTTTGCTGGCTGGCAATCATGTATTTATTACTGCACAGGTTGCAAAATTTGCCTTGGCTGCAAGTAAGTTGAGAGCTGGGCACCAAGACAAGAGTGATTTTTTGCATTTTTGTATGGTTGTTGTTGTTCAGTTTTAAATCAGTTATTTGTATCCTACTCATTGTGACCAATTGTGACGGCTTATTTGTTGTTGTTGTTGTTTAGTCGTTTAGTCATGTCCGACTCTTCGTGACCCCATGGACCAGAGCACACCAGGCACTCCTGTCTTCCACTGCCTCCCACAGTTTGGTCAAACTCATGCTGGTAGCTTCGAGAACACTATCCAACCATCTTGTCCTCTGTCGTCCACTTCTCCTTGTGCCCTCCATCTTTCCCAACATCAGGGTCTTTTTCAGGGAATCTTCTCTTCTCATGAGGTGGCCAAAGTATTGGAGCCTCAGCTTCACGATCTGTCCTTCCAGTGAGCACTCAGGGCTGATTTCTTTCAGAATGGATTGCTTTGATCCATGTGATTCTCAAGATTCTCCTCGAGCACCATAATTCAAAAGCATCAATTCTTTGGTGATCAGCCTTCTTTATGGTCCAGCTCTCACTTCCATACATCACTACTGGGAAAACCATAGCTTTTACTTTGTTGGCAAGGTGATGTCTCTGCTTTTTAAGATGCTGTCTAGTGTGACAGCTTATAGCTTTTAGCAATAAAGATTCATTCATTCATTCATTCATTCAAGAAAGGTTGGAATGTTCATTTGGGACTTTTTCATTTAGAAAAAAGCCAAGTAAGAGACAACATGGCAGAAATGTATACAATTATGTATGGGATGGAGAAAGTGGATAGAGAATTTTTTCTCTGTCACAACACTAGAACTTGGGGACATCCAATGTTGGAGCACTCAGAACACACAAAAGAAAGCACTTCTTCACGTAGTGAAAGTTAAACTATGAATTCATTCCCACAGGAAGCCGTGATGGCCACCACAAGAGTGTCCTTAAAAGAGGATTAGAAAAATTCTAAAATCTATCAGTGGCTGTTTGCCATGATGGTTATGCTCTACCTGTATGGAGGAAGAAATACTTCTGTTACCACTTGCGAAAACACAGTGGGGAGACTGCTGTTGAGCTTGGATAGTGCTTATGGGCTTCCTGTAGGCATTTGGATGGCCACTGTGAGAAAAGGATGCTGAATTAAATGGACCATTGGCCTGATCCAGCAATCTCTTGTTATAAAATAAATGCATGTTTAGGCTCCCTTACAGCATAGCTGTCAACCGTCCCTTATTTGGTGGGAAAGTCCCTTATCCCAGCGCTGTGTCCCGCTGCTGTCCATTATTGATGATGTCTCTTAAATTTCCCAGGTTTCAAAGGAAGCAGCTCCTCTCCCTTCCTCCCTGCCGGCCAGGGAGGAGGGAGGCTCCAACTGTGTTGCTTGGCTGCGTTGCTCACCCAATAAGGAGTCTAAGAACGACTGGGGTGGTGGAGCTTGCATGCCTTGTGCCGATCAAATCGGCCATGTTGCCTGGGGATTCGCCTTTGCTCAGTGCTTCCCAGCGGAGAGGTGACAGTGGTTTTCCTTGCTGCATCCCATTTGCCGGGTTGCTACGCTGTGGGAACCGCCGCTTGAGGCTTCGTTTGGCTGCTGGCTGGGCTTTCTGCCTTTGGCTTGGAGGGACTCAGAAGTTGAACATACCTGTGTCCGGAAAATCCCTTATTTTGCCTGCTGATCCCTTATTTTCGAGGCTGCTGGTCCCTTATTTTCAAATCTTTAAGTTAACAGCTATGCCTTACAGCTGAGACTGAGAACTAAGATATCAAGCCAAAGTCTTCCTGAAAAGTCAACGTTCTGAGGAATGACTTGAAGGAAGGAAGGATATCGGGGTGGGGACTACATAGGTGTGCAGGGAGAGAATTCCAAGCATCAGGGCCATTAAGATAGAGGAAGAAAATTCATTACAGCAGATGGCTCAGAGCTAGAGGTGCATTCTTTAAGACCACAGTGTTATGTCAGCCTGGATGGCTCAGTTGGTTAAAGCATGGTGCTGATAACGTCAAGGTTTCAGGTTTGACTCCCCATATGGGATAGCTGCATATTCCTGCACTGCGGGAGATTGGAATAGAATAGGGTCCCTTCCAACTAATCTAGAATGTGGCAGCTAGACTGGTGACTGGGAGCAGCCGCCAAGACCATATAACACCAGTCTTGAATGACCTACACTGGTCCCAGTACGTTCCCAAGCACAATTCAAAGTGTTGGTGTTGACCTTTAAAGCCCTAAATGGCCCCGGTCCAGTATACCTGAAGGAGCGTCTCCACCCCCATCGTTTTGCCCAGACACTGAGGTCCAGCACCGAGGGCCTTCTGGCGGGTCCCTCGCTGTGAGAAGCCTAGTTACAGGGAACCAAGCAGAGGGCCTTCTTGGTAGTGGCACCCACCCTGTGGAACGCCCTGCCATCAGATGTCAAAGAGAAAAACAAGTACCAGACTTTTAGGAGACATCTGAAGGCAGCCTTGTTTAGGGAAGCTTTTAACGTTTAGTAGGTGTTTGTATTTTAATATTATGTTGGAAGCAGCCCAGATGGGCGGGGTATAAATAAATTAATAATAATAATAATAATAATAATAATAATAATAATAATAATAATTCCAACTCTACAATTCTGATTCTGATTCTATGTTGTTCTCATTGAGTCTCGACTATCTGTACTTGTCCTTGGACAGAGCCACACCCTGCAACTGACTTGCACCCTGCTTTGTAGAGCCAGTGCTGATTTGTGCTGTTGAAATCATGGCGCCTTGGCCTGGAGAGTGACCGCTGGGCTGCGCCGGCATCTTTCATGCTGCTGAACATAAAATGGCCAAATTCGATAATTTGAAGGATTGTTGTTTATCCGCTGACCCGAACAATAAAGGTGGGCACAGCTCCCCGTACACATTCATCATTCGCTCTCTGCAATAAGTATCTAAGCTTTAGTTGTGTGTGCCTTTTGGAATGCTGTGTGATTGCGAGCCTGCCCACTAAAGGAAGCAAGGCTGCCCATTAAAAGCCAGGCGTGCTCTATAAATAGAACACTTGATTCCATCCTTTGTACTTTCCCACAGGGCTACCTCTAAACAGGACGCTGCTGAAAACTGCGCAACGCCGAGCTTGCTTTGAACACAGTGGGATGCAAATATCAGAAGTTCAAGCAGTGGCTAAGAGACGCTTTATTCAATCTGATTGAAGCGGCAGGGAAATGCCAGACTTAATGGGGACGTGGTCCTAAGCAAGCAGGGCTGAATGCCTGGAAGCCAGGCAAGCACGAATACCTGGCGAGGAAGGTAGTGCAATGCAATGAAGTTGTGAAGAAGCAAAAATCCAGCTCTGCTTTCTTAAGGGGGAAAGATGAGAACTCTAGAAAACCTGTCTCCTAAGGAAGCCTTTTTGAATGTCAACATTTCTGCCTTCCCATATGCTGCCATCCTATGTTAAGGACACTTAAATACTTTGGGGGCATTCTGTGTTTACCTGTGATGACAATCACACCAAGAAGAGTAGGGGTGCAATGCCAGGACGTGTCCCCTCTGCCCCATTGCCACCTCTTCTCCCTTCTTCAGCCCATCCATGAGTTGGAGAGTGAAGTTCTGAAGCCTCAACTTTGTAGCTGGAGGGTTTGGGGTTTTTTTTATAGCAATCAAATGGAATATAAATGCTATTAAACAAACTTGTGAATTCTCCCCAAACAATGTGGAACCACTATCATCCATGAGTGGAGAAATCCCCTTGCATTAGAACTTAGTTGACCGATTTGTGGAGGTCTCAGAAAAGGGAAAGTGGGGATTGCCAGAAGGGACAGAGCTTGCTCTCTCAGGAAATTGTGAGAATAGACATCGTGCTGCTCCAGTAATAACAGCAGCAAGTCCACTCTTCTAGTGAATTCTTCCTCTCCTCAAAGTCCTGCTTAGCCACAAATTTGTCAAACAACTTTGACAAGTCTGCAAAAAACGTCTTTGAGGAATACCTTTCAGCTCTTGGCACAACATTTTAATTTTTTAAAAAAATAGTAATTCTGAAGCCCATGACAGCCTTCAATTTCTTTTCCCTCCCCTCTCAATTCCTGAAACTTTGTTGCTACTTTAAAATAAAATGGACAAAATAGCTCATGGTTGATGATGTGTTAGGTAACACATTATGTATGTGTGTCAAGCTACATGTTTGCATAACAGGAGAGTGTAAAAGAGGGTGGGTGGGAACGTGGTGTTATTACATAACTCACCTCGTCTCCCAAAACAGAAGCAGAACCTGCTAAAGGTCTTCCTCCATGTTGGCGTCTCTCAAAATGAGATGGGAACGCAGAGGAACTATGCTATTTTGTTTGGCATGGTGTGGCTTTGACTAGGAAGGAAAGGGCCCAGGGCTGAGCTCCTGCTGCCTTATTCCTCCTTGTCTACTCCATAATTTGAGTACAAATAAAATTTAAAAGGGCTATTGTTAGTTTCTGTTCCCCAGGGGTGGCCTGCCCAGTTTTGCCACCCGAGGCAAAATGGGAATTGCCATGTCCCTGCCCTACTTGCCGTGTCCCATTGCCACCATGTCCCAGTTCTCACCAAACTCGGTGGGAGCTGGGGCACTCCTCCATGCGTTGCCACTCACTTCGCTTCTCCATCTGGGGCAAGGAAGATGAACGGTAACACTATGTGCTTCCTCTTGGTGGCGGAAGCAGTGCGGTGGGCAGGCGGAGTGCTGCCTTTATTACTTGTGCCACCTGAGCCCATTGCTTCACCCTCCTTCATGGGGGGCCAGCTCTGCTCTTCCTCCAATCACAATGGATTTCCTCCAAGCTGTAAGGGAACGTATGTCTCTGCTATGATTTGGCCCAATACAGTGGTTGTTGTTGTTTAGTCGTTTAGTTGTGTCCCACTCTTCGTGACCCCATGGACCAGAGCACACCAGGCACTCCTGTCTTTCATTGCCTCCCACAGTTTGGTCAAACTCATGCTGGTAGCTTCGAGAACACTGTCCAACCATCTCATCCTCCGTTGCCCCCTTCTCCTTGTGCCCTCCATCTTTCCCAACATCAGGGTCTTTTCCAGGAAGTCTTCTCTTTTCATGAGCTGGCCAAAGTATTGGAGCCTCAGCTCCAATACAGTGGTACCTCTGGTTAAGAACTTAATTCGTTCCAGAGGTCCATTCTTGACCTGAAACTGTTCTTAACCTGAGGTACCACTTTAGCTAATGGGACTGCCGCACCACTGCCGCACAATTTCTGTTCTCATCCTGAAGCAAAGTTCTTAACCCGAGGTACTATTTCTGGGTTAGCGGGTTCTGTAACCTGAAGCGTCTGTAACCTGAAGCGTCTGTAACCCGAGGTACCACTGTATTTGGCCCAGCTGGTTGTTTATGAATCAACTCCACTGTCCCACAGTCGAAGTAAATGTGGAAAGGCACACAAATGCACTGAGGGATGTTTACAGCATCTTCTTTCATCACTATTGTGCATTGCTTGATTTTGTGTTATATTTAAATATCTTTGTAGGGCTATAAGAAGAGCCTGCTGGATCAGGAGAATGGCCCATCGAGTGCAGTATCCTATCCTCACAGTGGCCAACCAGATTCCTATGGGAAGCCTGAAAGCAGGACCTGAGCACAACAGCAACACTCTCCCCCACTTGTGATTCCTAGAAACTGGCATTCACGAGCATCCTTCAAATCTTGTATATAAACCAATAATAAGGGGCAACCAAAAATATACTTAGTGTCAGGATTTATGATGTCTCTCCCACACTAAGACACGGCAAGCTGGCAGGTTTATCACTCTTCAATTTATTTAGTAATTACACAATAGTTTCAGTCCGAGCCCTCCCAGCTCAATCCTCTCCGGATGAGACAGTTGGACCCACTGGATGATGCTGTCGACACCAGCAGGATATCATGCACTGGCTCCCAGTGGAGTTCAGGATCAGGTTTAAGGTGCTGGTTTTAACCTTTAAAGTCCTAGACGGCCTAGGACTCTCGTACCTACGGGACCACCTCTCCTGGTATGTCCCATGGAGGACCTTACGGTCTTCAAACAAAAACATCTTGGAGGTCCTGGGCCAGAGGGAGGTTAGGCTGGCCTCAACCAGAGCCAGGGCTTTTTCGGCTGTGGCCGCAATCTGGTGGAACGCTCTGTTACAAGAGACTAGGGCCCTGCAGGACTTGACATCTTTCTGCAGGGCCTGCAAGACAGAGCTGTTCCGCCTGGCCTTTGGCCAAGGCACAGCCTGACCCCCTCTTTTGGTAATTCTTCACAGAACTCTAGCCCAATGGTTGCCATCAATTCGATTTGAACTGATTTTATAATGAATTGATTTTAGAATGCTGTATTATTTTACTGTTGTTAGCCGCTCTGAGCCCAGCTTTGGCTGGGGAGGGCGGGATATAAATAAATTATTATTATTATTATTATTATTATTATTATTATTATTATTATTATCCACTGGTTGCCCCACCTCCTGCTGGGCTGGCATTGTGCCTGTACTCTACTCTTCTGCCTACTCCGAGGAGACTCGGGGGCAGCCTGCCCCTCCTCCTCCTCTTGAACCGAATCTAACAGTGGCAGTTCCTCTGCAGCAGCCTCTGTCTGCCCTGTGCTGTCTTGGGAATTTATAGCCTGCATTCCAGAATGGCAGGAGCAATGTGGGAAGGAATCAAGCCTCTACCCCCCTCAACCTGCCCTCCTTCCTCTCCGGAGTCTTTGCTGTCGCTTTGGGAAGGGACGTCCCTAACACTTAGCAAGAAACACACTCAACTACAAAGCATAATACAACATGAGTAAAGAGAGACATATCAGCACACGCACCACTTTACATAACTTCTATGAATGGCATTAATGTGATCTTACAAAGAACAATTGGCTGGCTCCACCTCAGCACATAGCCAAGTCTAATCAACCACAAAGCCTTCTGACATCATCACATTCATTGAATGATTCTGGATTGACTAGGATCACATAGTGAAGGAAGAAGAAGCTGTAATTGAAGGGGGGAAATGGGGGGGGAGCAGCAGCAAACCAGGGAGACACAGTGGCAGACGTGTGCTGGGAAAGGTACACATTATTCATGCAAGATTTCCCCACACACACACACACACAAAGCAATGTCGATTCTGACAACACAATTCACACTCACCCACACCCAACCCCGCCTTGCCACAGAACAAATGTTCAGTCCAATCCTACTATTGAAACCAGCTTTTCTCAGCCATTGGTCCCCAGATGTTGTTGGCGTGGGAATGTTCAGGGAGGCAGGAGAGGATATATTGTTTATTAATATCCTTCCTAACTTGTGTTAGCAAGTTCCTTTACTTAGCAGAGTTTAGATTCCCCTTTTACACGCACAACAGTTAGCTGGTTGCAGACTTGTGTGAGCTTCTCACTATTATATACATTTCAGTATTGTATATTCCTTGTAAGTTCCCTTTTATCCCTCTTAAAAGAATAAACACATGACAATCCTGTGTAAAGTATATAAAATATGTTTACTCACACATTCAGTTCACAGTTGGATCCCTGAAGGCAGACTTAGTTACAAAGTATATACATGTGGATCTATAGGCATAATCCCAGTGTCCTCTGTTGGCTAAAGAGCTGCTCCAACAACGAAGGAAGTCAAAAAGAGAGAGTGTGCAGCGCGCCTTGTCCTTTTGTGTTACCTGGACAGGTAAGGTCACACCCACCTCTAGTCACATGCAAAGGAAGTATGTCCCAGCCAGGAGGAAACAGGAAGTTTGCGACTGGCTGGACCGAACATTCCCCTGCATATCCACTCTAGGAAAGCAAGGAATGTTGTACTTGACTACTACTTATGTATCACATCCCACAGCTGGACTACATCCCACCATCCCTAGTTAGGAGAACCAGTGGTCAGGGATGATGGGAGTTTTAGTTCAACAACATCTGGGGACTCAAGGTTGAAAAGGCTGATGTAAACAGGAAGCAGGAACAGTGGGGCAGAAGCAGAAGAGTGCCAGGGGTGGTCATGGACCCCGTAGCATCCTGGACAGCAACATTGACAGGGGTGATGGTGGAGGAAAGGAAATGGAAATGAGGCAAAGAAGAAGGTGAGGAGAAGCTACTGAGAAGCTGTAGTTACAGCAGGAACAATGGAAGGATCTGTCTTCCCCCTTCCAAGGGAAGTGGGATCAGTGGTCTCCACTCTGTCAACAAGGAGAACTGGGAGTGGGCTGCAGCCCTCACAAAGCTTCAGAGGGCAGAGGATGGAGAGGAGAGCCCACATCTCTCAAGGCATCACTTTGAGCTCCCACATAGCAGTTGTCTGGGCCGTTCCCAGGCACATCCTCTGGACTAGGTTGCCGCCTTAATTAGGTGAAAAGAAGATGAGTAATGTCCAAGGCTTAACCTGCTGGAGGACAACATGGCACCAAGGTAAGGGAGCCCTACCTACATCTTTAAGGCAACCATAAAAGATGAAAGGAGACACCAGAGTAGGGTTACATTCTATGCTAGTTCCACTAAAATAGACCCACTAAAATTAAGGAAACTAAGTTAGTCATGGCCATGTGTGTCTATTAGTGTGCAATACAACACATAGCTCGTAACCTGTTCCCCTCTGAGGTTACAAAGGTATTGCAAATGAGGCAATTTTGTCTCATCCCATCCCAGCCCTCAAATAAAAAATGTAAAACAAAAATTGGATGGGTTCATTAAGTATGCAGCGCAAACATGTGTAGCTTCTTCTGTCCCTGGAGCGCTGCCACAATGAAGTCATTCAAACTCTCCCTGTTTGGCTGGCAGAGTACTTGCTTGGGAGAAGCGGGGGGGGGGGGGAGAGAACGACAAAGAACAAACTGTCCCAAAGGAAGCCACCCACAAGGACAGACGTTAGAAGAAACAACCCAGAGACATTTTTGCAAAGAAAAAACCCACACACAACCCCCCTGTGTTGCATAAGGATTCTAATCTGAAGGGTGTTAACAGTAACTGATTTCAACACTTCCTTGAGGCCTGATCTTTCCTCTGTTAGCTCTTCTGAAGTGGTGGTTTGTCTCTAGGGAACAGTTTCAAGCACTCTGAACTACACCCACAAATGGGCCTTTTTTTTTGAAAGGGAGAGTGAGGGTCCTATGATAGAGGATGCAGGGTGGCTGTTTTAGGGCTCCGAGGTGACATTTGACCAAAAGAGCATCATAAGACAAGAGTCCAGTCAAATGTGTACACAACACACCATACATTTCGGAAGTAGAATCCTGGTCCTTAGAATTTCCAGCCATAACCCCCACTACTTGTGTTCATGTAGCAAACTGCCTTGTATCAGGTCTGACAATTTTGTCCATCTTCCCATGTTCCCTGGCAGCAGCAACAGCTCTTCAGGGTCTCCGTCAAAGGACTTTCTCATCACCACCTACTCAGTCCTTTTATAACCGGAGTTGCTTGGGATCAAATCCAGGACTTCGGCATGTAAGGCACATGCTCTCCCACTGAGCGAAGGTCCACCTCACAAACAACAGAGGCAGTGAATGGTGTTTTCCCCACGGAACCAAGGAACCAAGGAGAGTTCCCATTCAGATTCAATTCAGACAACCACAGAGTTCAATCCAGAATGAATCTGCAGGGGGGCAAACTCCCCATAACTGAAAATAAGAATGGTTTGGAGGTTCTCCCACATTTATACCCCCAGACATGTTGGATCTGGAAGCAGAGATCCTGTGTGTCCCCCAACTCCATCTGCTTTTACTTCCAGCTATGGTCAGAAGCCACTGGGTGAAACGGCATTTAAACCTCAGTCTCCCAGTGTCCATCCAACATGCTGTGCTTGGAATTGCACTGGCTCTTCTGGTATTCTGCCCAGGATTTCCAAGTTACAGAGTCAACAGAACCTGGGTCACCCAAGTCCTAGTCCAGGGTAATGTTCTTACCCCAAAATTGTCAGTTTTCATTTCTTAGTGCAGAAAGTATTGATCTGGTGTGTGGAGATCTTTCTTATTCTGATTAATACAAGAGGATTCTAGAAGCTAACAGCAGCTTCTCTGTGTGAGAGAAGCAGGCAGAAGGGTCATGATTGTTTGGGTTATACCTTCTGGGAAGCTGATTTGAAGGAGTTCTCTTATCTCTTCCAATTAAGGTCATGCTGACTATAAACAAGGCCGTCTTTACCCGGGGTGAAAGGTGTGCGGGGCACCCGGGTGCCGAATTCTGGGAGGTGCCAGGCGCCAGCCGTTGAAGCTGCCTAACCTCTTAACTATCTACTTGTTATGAAATAATAAATATTTTTGATCAAGATAGAAAAAGAAAATACATATATACCTAGGTATTACAGGAGCCCAAAATAATGTGGAGAAGTCAGACCTGAATATGTAACTGCTGTTTGCACCGAGTGTCATCAAAACAGCCCTTTCGGAATCAATTGAACATTAATAGGTTTTAAGTTCTCCATTTGGGGGAGTGGGGGAATGGGTGAAATAGATTTTTGAAAACCAGAATCAAAGAGAGAAAGATGCTATGTGTGATTTTGAAACAGGTTGCAACCTGGAGGAAGATAAATATCAGCTTTTTGATATATTTCTGCATCCTGAATCAGCTTGATATTTTTTGCTGGATAACCTCTCGCTCTTCTCACTACAACTTCGCCTGAATGCAAGGACAATGTAGGAGATACAGGTAGACATTTCGGACGCAAATGTGCAGATCTATGGGAAAGCGGCAAGTGTTTACATTTCTCCATCTGCTCGGGATTGGAGCGAGGACATCGCAGATCTCATCTGCAGACGGATGTTGGTATTTAATGTGATTTCCAACAAATCATTCCCAGCATTCAGAACAGCACCTGACACTCATTAGTGCGTTCCTCCTGGCAAAAATTCTTGGAAAGAGCCACAGTTCTTGCAAATATGGGGAGAGGTTTTCTGCCTGATCAAGGGCTCTTCTGAAATGTTACATTTTTCTAGTGCTTAATTTCTTCCCCGGAATGGAATGGGAACTCTCCATCTCTGAAGAAGAAGAAACAGTGGTTTCTGTTTCAATGCAAGAGTAAAGGGCAGGCTTTTCAGCAATGACAGCAGGCAGGACCGTCTCAAAATATTTTGCCGCCAGAGGTGAAACAATTGCTTCTAACTGCTCTTCAGAGCTCTGAAGCAGGATGAAAGCTTTGAAATCAGGCTGATTTGCTTCAGAATGCTTAGGAAGAGAGCAGCTTCACTTTAGAAGCAGTCTGAATATGCCCAAAGCCGGCTGATTTAGCTCAAGACTGAGACTTCATTCAAAGTGGATGTACACACCTAGTATATGTGGGAAGCCTGAGCTAAGCCAAGACTGGGGAGCCTTGTTGGACCCCAACTCCCATCATACACGACCATTGACCTTGCTGTCTCGGGATGAAGGACCTTCAGTCTAATAACATCTAGAGGGTCACTTGTTTCCTCATCTCTGATTTAAGGCTTCTTCAGTATGAGTTAAGCATCTACCTCTCTCTCCTCACAGGTTTCCAAAGCCTCTTTCAAATTCCCAAGCTGCAATTGCAGCCATTGTGCTGCATTCTGTCCCAGAGCTGTATGTGCTTCTGACCAGCCATAATATTGTTTACATAATGTTCACAGCTACTAAGATCTTGAAGGGTGGTAGTTAGTGAGAGTTAGATCTGCTGCTTTGTTGAAATCTACCTATGTTCACAGAATAGCCTGAATATGGGGAAGTGGGGAAACAAAAATATAAAATAAAGGCTGTGTCTTCAAACTAGGAGGGAAACTGTTATTATAAGTATGTCAACTGGGCTAAGACAAGTGAAGGATAACAAGAAGGGCTCTCTTGAATTATTATTGTTATTATTTTAAAAAAGAATTTAATAAATAAACTGCATTGGTTGCTTCCCAAGTTTCTACTTTTCTGTCGGTTTCTTAAGTTTGGTCTTCCTAAGTTTCTGGAGTGCTATGATTCTTCTAATATCCACAAAGGTCCTATTCTTGGTTTCTGGGAAATTCTTGAAGATATAAATAAACAGGCCTCCACAGAAAGGCAAGAACATAAGGAAGCTGTAGGTCCCGATTTTTGTCTAGAGGTGAAAAGGAAAGACTTGAGCATAATAGCATAATACAGAATTGTATTCATCCATATTTCGCACACATATCATTCTGGGTTCCTCCCCACCCCCACCCCCCAGAGCTCACAGTTCTTCTAGACTCGTGGTTCCAAATGTGGGGCACAATGCCCCACAGGGTGGCAATTTTATTTTTAAGGTTGGCAATTCAAGAATGAGTTATTAACAGTGAATAGTTATTAACTATTTTAACACGTGAATAGGAATTCGCTTTTTGAATAATAAGAATTATATATCACAGGGGCAGGGGAGCACCAGGATTTTAGAGATACTTGGGTGGGGCATAATAAAAATAAAAAGGTTGGGAACCACATGTTCTAGACCATGTTCCTTCTGATTCTCTATCCTCAATCCGAGTTTCTGGCATAGGATAAGCTGGAGGATATTGCAGTGAGAACCACGAGCCCCTGCAACCGTCCAAAATGCTGCTCCTGTCTTGCTTTGAGGAGTTATCACCTATACCTGAGATTGAGCACCTCCTCGGGGATGTTCTTCTCCACTACATTTAACAAACAGCCATCCCCAAACCATTTAGCTTTGACCAGAGGAGTTTTCAGTGGTGAACTGCTGGCTACTTCTTCATGCTCTACAAAAAGAGCCCTTCTACAGGTAAGATGGGTCGTAGCAGCAGGGGTCAGCTTGGTTGCCTCACTACTGCTAGAGCTGGACTCCTCAGAGAGTGGGGAAACCAAGTGATGTCTGTATATTGCTACTTCCTCCAACGGCAGCTGTTCTAACAGATTGAGGTTGAATCCTGACAAGACAGAAGTACTGTTTTGGGGGGACAAGAGGCGGGCAGGTGTGGAGAACTCCTTGGTCCTGAATGGGGTAACTGTTCCCCTGAAGGACCAGATGAGCAGCTTGGGAGTCATTTTGGACTCGCAGTTGTCCGTGGAGGTGTAGGTCAATTCTGTGTCCAGGGCAGCTGTTTACCAGCTCCATCTGGTACCCAGGCTGAGCCTCTATCTGCCCGCAGACTGTCTCGCCAGAGTGGTGCATGCTCTGGTTATCTCCCACTTGGACTACTGCAATGTGCTTACGTGGGGGTACCTTTGAAGGTGACCCAGAAACTACCACTAATCCAGAATGCGGCAGCTATACTGGTGTCTGGGAGCGGCCACCAAGAACACATAACACCAGTCTTGAAAGACCTACATTGGCTCCCAGTACGTTTCTGAGCACAATTCAAAGTGTTCTTGCTGACCTTTAAAGCCCTAAATGGCCTCAGTCCAGTATTCCTGAAGGAGCGTATCCACCTCCATCGTTCTGCCTGGACACTGAGGTCTGGCACCGAGGTCCGTCTGGCGGGTCCCTCACTGTGAGAGGTGAAGTTACAGGGAACCAGGCAGAGAGCCTTCTTGGTAGTGGCACCCGCCCTGTGGAACACCGTCCCACCAGATGTCAAAGGAAAAAGCAACTACCAGACTTTTAGGAGACATCTAAAGGCAGCCCTGTTTAGGGAAGCTTTTAATATCTGAAGGATATTAAATATTTTGTTGGAAGCAGCCCAGAGTGGCTGTGGAAACCCAGCCAGATGGGTGGGGTATAAATCTATTATTATTATTATTATTATTATTATTATTATTATTATTATTATTATCATCATCATTATTATTATTATCATTATTATTACTATGATGATGATGATGATGATGATGTTTGCAGTAACCTGGAAGCTTTCTTATGCAGAGTAATAAACTCAAAGGCTTCACACATTCTACCAATCACAGCAGCTGGTGGCATAGTGTGGGGGGCACAGGGTTATGGGCCTGGGCATAAATTTATGAGGGAGAGCAACCAGGCGCTGCCACAACAGGCTCCCTCATCGAGGCTGCAGCTGCGGGGAGGCAAGCCGCACTCAGGCTGGGGTTTCTGGGGGGACAGCAGCAGCGCCTCCTTCTCCTCATGGCTGGTGAAGGGATGTCTCCACATGCCCCACCCCTAGGCTGACCAAGAAGGAGGAGGGAAGTGCGGTTTTGGTGCACCCACCAAGGAGGGAAGGATGAACACATGAAACTGCAGTCAGAGTCAGACAATTTGTCCAACCAGCTCAGTACACTGCTTGGCAGCAGGTCCTTAGACAGAGGTTTTTTCCAGGAGATAACAGAGATCAGGTCTGGGACTTTCTGCACACAAAACTATGGCTCCTTCCTTGGAAGCAAGAGCAACTTGCTCAAGGTTAAGAAGTGGTTTTCATGGCCAACTGGGCATTTGAATATTGTTCAGATTGTTTGAACCTTATTAGGAAATATGCACATCTTCAAGATGCCTTAACATTCACATTGAACAAAGCACAAGACAAGAATGCTGACAAATCCATCCATCTGAGGTTATGGCTTCATATCTTGGGTTTTACCTGAGGGCTGGGTGCGTGGATAATGGTGAGGAACAGAGATGGATGTAGCTCACTGACGCAAACCTTGCTCCCTGCATCAAGCTGACTATCAATATCACTCACCACAATTTGAAGGAACACCATCATCATAAGAAAGTGTGTGAACCACTGCACAAATCCTGCAATCACAAAGGCTGAGGCCCGTGACGACTGAAGGAACATTGCCACCACAATTACATTTGGAAGTGGACCTTGGTGGAAAGAAAGGGTTCATGACATGGATCACCGTTTCACCATAGAACTCAAATATTCCTCTATCCAATTAATATCTTGCAGATCATTTAAGGAGATAAGAACATAATGTGAGCAATTACCTGGTCCAACGGAGTGTGCTATGACAAATACTTGGACTAAAAGTATGTTGACATACGCCATCTCGTCGATGGTGACCTGTTAGTGAAAGTAGGTTGCATTTCAGTTATGTACATGTGATATTAACAGGTGCCCCTTATCTAGTGCTGGGGTTGTCAATGTTGCTAGACTACAGTTCACATCATCCCTCACCACTTTCCATGTTAGTTGGGGCTGATGGGAGTTGGACTCTAACATCAATGGGACGGCAACCACTTTGTCTAGAATTGCTGGCGAACTGAATACAGAAGGTGAGGCAGAACACCAAGATCTCCGTCTCTCTGAGTTCTCTTACAACATCCATATGACTTTCACAGATGGGAGACTATGTCCATTCTCAGCCATTCCCTTCAAGCCTTTGCACAAAATCCAAATGAATTGTATAAACCGAAAGAACTTTTTGCTCAGTTCTCCTTCTACAGATGTACCCATCAGCATATACAGCCAACTTCCACATTAACTTTGTTGCTATTACATAGCATGGATTATAGGGGGAGCAAGAACGGGGCTAAATGACAGCCCATTTGGTGATTCTCAACTCTCAATTACAAACCTGCATTTCCAGGGCCATGGTTAACAGAACACAGACGATGCTACACATCAAAAAGCCTGTCAGAAGCAGATACCTATGTCCCTTAGAATCAGCGAGATACATCTAGAGAATATAAAGAGGAGGAAAGGAGATACAGGAAAGTACAATGCAACATAAGTTAGCTTATATTGGTTCCTGTAAAACTGGTAGAAAGCATTATTAAAGCTAATATTAGGAAGCATATGGATGAATATATCAGTGTGGCTTCTCCAAAGGCAAGTCCTGACTAACCTTTTAAGAGTTCATTGATAGTGTCAGTGTAAGCAAGCTAACGCAGTATAACCAAATTATGCATTTGGGGGATATTTTTCAACATCAAACCCTGTGAGAACAGGATTCTGGACTAGATGGGCCTTTTTCTCTTCTAGAGTCTCCAACAAGAATCTTTCAATGTTCCTATTATGAGAGCAATGAGGTGTGTAGTAAGTAGTGTTAGACTCGATTCTTTGGAGTATAAAATGAGAATGCCCCATGCTCCTTGCAAGAAGGGTGGGATAAAAATGCTAATAAAATTTTAAAAGCCAGTGGTGTTATGCGGTGTGGGTTGGACTCTGGTAGAAACTGACCACAAAACCAGGAGGGAGGGGCAAAACTATAGTTGACAAAAGGAACAGAGGAAAACCCCAAGTACATAAAAGGACCAGTTGTATTTTTTGCCTACACTTCTCAGGACAATCCTGCCTTGGGAAATGTTTTTATGAGCAATTCTCATAAAGTGCACAAGTGAAAACACTGTAGAATTGAATTGAATTTACATTATTTTGTATAACATATAAGCTTCTTAATCAAAATTAAAATATCTAAATGGTGTACATTAAAAATACAGTGGACGCTCGGATTGCAAACGTGATCCGTGCGGGATGCACGTTCACAACACGCAGTGTCCGCAACCCACAGCGGCGTGTCTGCACATGCATGGGTTGCAATTCGGCGCTTCTGCACGTGTGCGGCCGCTGAAACCCGTTCTGGTACTTCTGGGTTTTGGAGGTCTGCAACCCGAAAAAATGCAACCTGAAGCGTCTGTAACCCAAGGTATGACTGTGTAAAATAATGATCAATAGATCACAGATAAAGTCAGCAAAATTTTCAAAGCAAGTAGACTTTCTGAAATAATAATAATAAAAATTCTGTAGCCATCTAACACAGGATAGCTGTGTTTTCCTGCTAAAGTAATGCTGTATAATGTTGTTTATAGTTTGTAGTGGTAGTAAATGATTTCAAACTGTGCTACTGCCATGTGTGATGTTGACTGATGATACCGGCATTCTGCTAAAAATATGTGTCCCTAAGGAATGATAGTTCTCGGTCATATCTGAATGAAGATACCCTTCACTATGGAGGAATCCACATATAAACAACAGCTATTGAAGCATGGTGTGCCTTTGAGTTTGCACATTTAGCCAACATGGTACTCCCTAAATCTTAAGGACTCCCATCAGCTCCAGCCAGCTGGATGAGGAAAAGGTGTAGAGAAAGTTCAGTAAGTCAGTAATAAATAAATAAAGTAATAAGGTTCAGTTGTTCAAAAGTTGCAGTATCTGAAGAACAACAGATTGGTTTCCCCTGTTGTACAGAATTGCAGCTTATAGGGTATTTCTTTACCACAGACAATTTAAATTTAACTGGACTTTTTAAAGGGAATTTTGACAACTGTGGTTCTTCTGCAGTAGGGGCTTCTCCTTACAGTTAGTCTAGATTTGAAATTCAATTGTCTGGATACTTTTTATCTTATAATTATTTTTGATGCAAAAACAAACAAACAAATGTTCAAGCTGATTTTTCTACCCCTTTAGATGACTTCCAATACAAACTAGAATACAGGTACTGTGTGTAAATAACTATGGTTCTCTTACAAAGAATGGTCAGAGAACACTCATAATGCTATCATTAAAAAAAATGTTTATTTTTCATGGGGCTGTGTTGTGGGGGTGGGGAGACTGCGACACTTAAATTTCTTTCCTTTGAAGAACAGCGAGTTTCAAGATTCAGAAGGAAAGAGACATAGAAGTGGAAAAGGCTTACCGCGATCAAGAGTGAAATTAAGCCAATAATAATTGTGACCATACGAAGCCACTGCAACATCTTCTCATCTGCCCCTGCAGCCATGCAGATTATATCTACATAATAGTGCACCTGAAATCAGAAAAAATAATCAATAGCCTAATCTATGTCAACCTTGGTCAGACAACACTTCGGCTGGATCCAGAAACATCAAAGAAGCATTTCAGGAAAACACGTGGTGAACATTATATGAGAAATCACGTTGGCGAAAACGGAACTCCACAGTGCCATCTGGTCTCACCGTGTTATAATGCATATACAACACATACAAAATTATATTTCTTTACTAATCTAGCTGAGTCTCTGGAGTAATTTGTCAGGGAATCACAATTTAATAAGGATATTACAAGCTGGAACATGTGCAGAGGAGGGCGACCAAGATGATCAAGGGTCTGGAAACCAAGCCTTATTGTGAATGGTTGAAGGGGTTGGATATGTTTAGCCAGAATAAGATTAGACTGAAAGAAGATATGATAGCCATCTTCAATGATCTCAAGGGCTGTCACGTGGAACAAGCTTCTTTTCTCCTTCTCTGGGGGGTAGGACTCGAACCAATGGCTTCTAGTTACAAGAAAGGAGATTCCAACCACTGTAAATATCAGGAAGAACTTTCTGACAACAACAACAACAATTTATTATTTATATCCTGCTCATCCAGCTGGGTTTCCCCAGCCACTCTGGGCAGCTCCCTACAGATTAAAAACAGAATAAAACATCAAACATCCTCCTAAATAGGAGTGCCATCAGATGTCTTCTAAAAGTCAGATAGTTGTTTATTTCCTTGACATCTGTGGGAGAGCATTCCACAGGGCGGGCGCCAGTAACTAAGTAAAGTAACTATCTGAAGAAGTGTAACTATCTGAAGAAGTGAAGCCAGTAACTATCTGAAGAAGTGTGCATGCACACGAAAGCTCATACCAAGAACTAACTTAGTTGGTCTTTAAGGTGCTACTGGAAGGAAAAAAAATTTTTTGTTTTGACTATGGCAGACCAACACGGCTACCTATCTGTAACTGTAAGTAAGAGCTGTTTGACAATGGAATGAATCCTTGGAGGTTTTTAAGCAGAGGCTGGAGATGGCCAGCCTTATAAAAGAGGCTCCTCATGAGGCCAGAGGAACATCGCCAGACTGTGAGGTGGAAAGGCCCTTTCCACCTGGCCTAGGTGACGAGGCCCCAATTCACCCAGCCCTATAAAAGAGACTCCTCATGAGGTCGGAAGAACATTGCCCGGCTATTGTTTTATCGATTTAATATGCTGTACACCACTTTAAGGTTTTTATTAAAAATATAAAGCGGTATAGAAATTTAATAAATAAATAGAATTTGCATGATTCTCAATCATAGAAAATTGTCATATACAGCTCTCGGTCTATGTAGCACAGAGCTGGACCATAAAGAAGGCTGATTGCCGAAGAATGGATGCTTTTGAATTAAGGTGCTGGAGGAGACTCTTGAGAGTCCCATGGACTGCAAGAAGATCAAACCAATCCATTCTGAAGGAAATCAGCCCTGAGTGCTCACTGGAAGGACAGATCCTGAAGCTGAGGCTCCAATACTTTGGCCACCTCATGAGAAGAGAAGACTCCCTGGAAAAGACCCTGATGTTGGGAAAGATGGAGGGCACAAGGAGAAGGGGACGACAGAGGACGAGATGGTTGGACAGTGTTCTCAAAGCTACCAACATGAGTTTGATCAAACTGCAGGAGGCAGTCGAAGACAGGAGTGCCTGGCGTGCTCTGGTCCATGGGGTCACGAAGAGTCGGACACAACTAAACGACTAAACAACAACAGCAACTGCTTACACTGAATGGTAGATGCCTTTAAGGGTTCAACCGTTTCTCAGCCCCAACTGTAAATGCTAAGGAGACCTTTGGGTAAACCTAGGTCTTGGCTGGAGGGGAAGTTGTAGCCTCTGCCTGCCCTTCATTGGTTAAAGGCACCCTGTTAAAGGGATCCAGGGGTGAGTGGCTACTGTTTGAAGCCCAGACAGGGAATAGGGTCATACCACTCCTCAAATGGGGAACCCTGGGGGGGTACCCCTATTTGATGTAGGTCACAGGTGGTTTCTCCTTAGGTGCACTCCCAGCAGGCGGGCTGGCATGATATAATCTGATACAGTTTGGCTTTACCCAATGCCTATGCCAAACCACTCCCATCTGTAACCGATAAAAGTTGTGGCCTATTTGAACCCATAAAACCATAAGCTGTTGTCTTGTCTGATTAACCACTCTTAAGGAACAGCAAGGTCATGGGGTCTTGGCACACAAATAATGTAGTGCATTCAGCATTTCAGAAGAAGGTAAAGGTAAAGGACCTCTGATAGGTAAGTCCAGTTGCAGACGACTCTGGGGTTCCGGCGCTCATCTCACTTTACAGGCTGAGGGAGCCGGTGTTTGTCCACAGATAGTTTTTCCGGGTCTTTTGGTCAGCACCACTAAGCCGCTACTGGCACAATGGAAACACCAACACCAGAGCAGTGCATGGAAATGCCGTTTCCCTTCCCGCCGGAGTGGTACCTATTAATCTACTTGTACTTTGGGGCATGCTCTGGAACTGCTAGGTTGACAGGAGCTGGGACCGATCAACGGGAGCTCACCCTGTTGCGGGGATTCAAACCGCCAACCTTCTGATTGGCAAGTCCAAGCCCAGTGTCAATCTTTTCCACTCTATGATTCAAATTAAACCCAACTGATCTTAGTGCTCTGTAGCTGTCAAACATTTACTTCCAGACAATGCCATATTTCCCTTAGTGTCTGACTGTAACTTGTGCATGGATGGAGAACTTGTGGTTCTCCAGGTGCTATTGAACAGCAGCTCCTAGCTATGACTGATGGGCACTGAACTCCCAACAAAACCCACAGAGTAGCTCCCTGAGTAGAAATACTTTGGCTGTGTCTAAAGACAAGCAGTGATAAGATGCCACAGCCTTTAAACCCAATGAGCCCTCAATTATCTGGCTCCACCTCCAAGCTTCTTTTTTTTAAGGGGGGCAATGCTTTGCTTACCGCACCAATGCCGTCAAGCTGTGCACCACCTGTCAAGACAACTATGGTGATGACCTGAAATCTCAGGTTTGGGGATGATAGCAGTTTAGCAGCAGTCATGTTCTTTTCTGCTTTCTCAAAGAGGTCCTCCTGACGGAGTTCATTCATTTCATTCTCCACATCATCCTTGCCTCTCAGCACCTTCAGTTCTGCATGGGAAAAGAGGCAGAAAGTATTTGAATTCAGTAGAATGAGAGTCTCAGAAGAATGAGGGTATTGTTAAGAAGGAAGCGGGAAAGGTGAAGCCCAGAGGGTCAAATCTCTATAGAATGTCTGGAAGTTATTTAAAATGGTCAGCATAAATGTTCAGCTAGAATATGCAACTCTGATTGGTAATAATATCTAACAAGGCCAAGAGGATGCCACTGTGGTGAATGAATGGAGTTAAGGAAGCTATTCAAAGCAAAAAAGGACTTTCCCCCCCAGAAAATGGAAATCACATAAAAATGAAACTAAAACTTGGAGAGTGGGGGAGCCCAATAGGCAGTAGTGGGGAGGAGTCAGCAATCATTGTGCATAATCTCAATACAGTTCAGAGTATCGTACCTTCTCTTGCACTCTCTGCATTCTTCCTCTGAATGAGCAGATACCTCGGACTTTCAGGAAAGAAGGGTAGTAGTATGATCTGAAAAATTGGCATGACCCCAGAAATGCCCATCACAATCACGTAACCTGTGCAAGAAGATAGAGTGACGACAATGTGGAGAAACTGTGGCCATGCGTCTGATCTCGTATAAGCAAAAGGATTAATTTATCTTAATTACCTCCTCGCATTTTAAAGTTGTCTTTAGCAACAATTAGCTGACCCATAAAGAGGCCCAAAGAATAAAATAGCTGGGACATCATGACGATAGCTGCCCTCATGCTTCCAGGGGCGATTTCTCCAAGATACAGAGGAACAACAACGGAGATTAGTCCTATTTAGTTGATAAATAAACAGATAAATCACATTGAGCATGTGACATGTACAAAAATGTATGAACAGTCCTGAGGCTCCAGTAGGATGTGCAAGTAATATCTCATGTCTCTAAGGTCTCCTTTTGTAGAATTCTGCAAAATGTCACCGACCACTGAGTGGAACTACATGGAGGCATGACATCACACACCATAGATATGGTAACACCACCCAGTTGTAGTTCTGAACCAAACCAGCCCCCACAAGGGAGTACGGACAGGTGTTCTCAGTAGCTGCCTCTCAACTTGGGAATGTTCTTTTGTTGGAACCTGCCCAGAGCCCGTATATCTCTGAGAAATGACATTAAATCATTTAATTCAAACTACGGTAATACTGTTGGTAATACTAGCCAAACTGATGGTTTGTTGTTGTCTTCGTGACCCCATGGACCAGAGCACGCCAGGCACTCCTGTCTTCCACTGCCTCCTGCAGTTTGGTCAAACTCATGCTGGTAGCTTCAAGAACACTATCCAACCATCTCGTCCTCTGTCGTCCGCTTCTCCTTGTGCCCTCAATCTTTCCCAACATCAGGGTCTTTTCCAGGGAGTCTTCTCTTGTCATAAGGTGGCCAAAGTATTGGAGTCTCAGCTTCAGGATCTGATGGTAGTGGACTACGATTCATGTAATCGCTAACTATTAGTCATGGAATAGCTATTGGCTGGGACAGATGGAAACTATGGTCAAACAACACCCTTGGTGGTATGTTCTTTGGTACAATAATTAGTATGCTAATTAACCCAAGGCCTTGGGATAAAACATACTTTATATTTAAATAATAATAATTCTGCACAGCGATTCCTCTTTTCATATTTCACAAAAATCCATTTACCAACTCACTTTACCAACTATAGAGTTTTAATGCCACCTCTACCAGTTACTTCATCCTTGGTGACCTATCTGAGCCACAACACTGGTTTCCAAAGTCAATTAGGGAGATATGTGTGGAAATGAGACACACTGATACTGCTTTACTTGGTTCTTTGGCAGCCCACCCTCCCTCTGTTGTGAAAACAAACTATTGCTTAGTGTCTCTGCTCAGCACAGACTAACAAGATGAATTCTATGCCAAACTACTAAACCTGGGACCTTGACTCACCTGTGCATACCCCAGTGTAGAAACGTACAGCAATTGTGAATTCATAGACATTTACTTTATTACCAACAGCCAATAGGACAGGAGGGATCAGACTCAAAAAGGTCGTTATCTTCACAGCACCTTTCCTGAAAAGACAGTGAAATGGGTCAGTGCGGTGGGAAGATGTCAATATATGATACCATCAAAGCAGCAAAGGGGGAAGAGGAGCTATAGAAATACAGGAATCTCCTAATCCTTTTATAGATAATTTGTTCTGGGTTTGCTAGTGTTGTTTAGTTGTGCCCCACCAAAGCACGCCAGGCACTCCTGTCTTCCACTGCCTCCCGCAATTTGGTCAAACTCATGCTGATAGCTTTGAGAACACTGTCCAAACATCTCGCCCTCTGTCGTCCCCTTCTCCTTGTGCCCTCCATCTTTCCCAACATCAGGGTCTTTTCCAGGGAGTCTTCTCTTCTCATGAGGTGGCCAAAGTATTGGAGCCTCAGCTTCAGGATCTGTCCTTCCAGTGAGCACTCAGGGCTGATTTCCTTAAGAATGGATAGGTTTCATCTTCTTGCAGTCCATGGGACTCTCAAGAGTCTCCCCCAACACCATAATTCAAAAGCATCAATTCTTCAGCGATCAGCCTTCTTTATGGTCCAGCTCTCACTTCCATACATCACTACTGAGAAAACCATAGCTTTAACTAAATGGACATTTGTTGGCAAGGTGATGTCTCTGCTTTTTAAGATGCTGTCTAGGTTTATCATTGCTTTTCTCCCAAAAAGCAGGTGTCTTTTAATTTCGTGACTGCTGTCACCATCTGCAGTGATCAGAGCCCAAGAAAGTAAAATCTCTCACTGTCTCCATTTCTTCCCCTTCTATTTGCCAGAAGGTGATGGGACCAAATTATCTTAGTTTTTTTAATGTTGAGCCTCAGACCATATTTTGCGCTCTACTCTTTCAACCTCATTAGGAGGTTCATTAATTCCTCCTCACTTTCTGCCATCAAGATTGTGTCATCTGCATATCTGAGGTTGTTGATATTTCTTCCAACAATCTTAATTGGGATTCATCCAGCCCAGCCTTCCACATGATGAATTCTGCATATAAGTTAAATAAACAGGGAGACAATATACAGCCTTGTCTAACTCCTTTCCCAATTTTAAACCAATCAGTTTTTTCATATCCAGTTCTAACTGTAGCTTCTTGTCCCACACAGAGATTTCTCAGGAGACAGATGAGGTGATCAGGCACTCCCATTTCTTTAAGAACTTGCCATAGTCTGCTGTGGTCGACTCAGTCAAAGGCTTTTGCGTAGTCAATGAAGTAGAAGTAGATGTTTTTCTGGAACTCTCTAGCTTTCTCCATAATCCAGCGCATGTTTGCAGTTTGGTCTCTGGTTCCTCTGCCCCTTCGAAATCCAGCTTGCACTTCTGGGAGTTCTCGGTCCACATACTGCTTAAGCCTGCCTTGTAGAGTTTTAAGCATAACCTTGCTAGCATGTGAAATGAGCAAAATTGTGTGATTGTGCGGTAGTTGGAACTTGGGTTTGCTAGTAATGTGCGGAAACAAAGACCTACAGAAGGCCTTGAAACCTCTACTCCCAAGCACTGTGAAATTACTCACACACTTTCTTTACCTTAATAAATTTCAGGAGGCATTGCTCACACATTTCCACCAGAGCTAGCAACCTGCTTCCATGCTGTATAAGATCTCTTAATCAAGGGGTGCTGATGACAGAAGATAGGATCTTCTGGATGTAAACATGTATTCTACCACTAACTTCTGGCTTCTTCCACAGCTGTATATTAGAAAATCTGCTGGTGTATGTTAGATGATGTCTTAAGAACCAAATTGATCAAAACCGCATTGGTGGGATTATCTTGCAATTGGTAGGCATGTTCTGACTACCTTCAAACAAAGCTTTATCAGCTGACAAAGGTTTTCAGGTATGATTCCATGGACCTAAATGGAACTCACTGTTTCTCTCCCTGCCACACACCCCTTCTTGATGTGTCTTTGTCCTTTCCTAACATCCCATCCAGCTAAAGTGATGATATAGCATATTTGATTAGCTGTTACTGGGGGCATGCAGATCAGCAGCACCTATCTATTCCCCTTCCCCACCATCCTAGGGCATGTCATTCACCAGTTACAAATTTATCCCGATACCTGCCAAATCTATTGGCCAGATAACCAACAGGAATGGACCCAAAAATGGCTCCAAGTGGAAATAAAGCAAGGGTGATAGCCACAATGTACATCTGAGAACCTGGATCTTCCATCTCTTCATAGGTTGTTATGTTGAACAAGTCATGCAGGAGCTAAGGGAGAAGCACAATAAATGCTTGAGATTAGGACTGCTCATGTGGCATGAGATCATGTGGCAGCAGAATGCGAGAGCCTGGGACCAACTGAATGATGGCCAAGGATCTGCAGGTAATTCTGGGATGCCCAGAGAAAGCGTGTGCATGTCTCTCCTGCTCACATTGAGAGCTAGGAGGCATAGGGGTCAACTGCTCGGGGCTGAGGTCCCTTTCCCTCCTCCCATAGACTATTTGAGGGGGTCAGCACCCCCTCCCCAAGTTAATAGGCATTCTCATTCAAACAGTGTGTGTGCACTGCATCTTGTGATCAATTATGTGGGGGTGGGACTTACCTGCCACACCATATTGTATGTCACAAAAGTTTTGTCCACACTTTCACCAGTGAAAATAGGCAAATATTTGCCTTTTTAAGTATCTAGACTCAAAGAGCAAGGAGCACTCTACATTTGTTTACTCAGCAGTAACTTGTCATATACTGGCTTCTAAAGCAGGATGCATTAGGAAATTGACTATAACTATCCTCTCTCCTTTCTTTTTGATAAACTTAAGAAGGAAATTGCTACGAGTCTCTCTCTCTGTGTGTGTGTGTGTGTGTGTGTGTGTGTGAGAGAGAGAGAGAGAGAGAGAGAGAGAGAGAGAGAGAGAGAGATTTGCAGCAGTGTCCTACCTACTTTGGGATCTGGCTACACCTGTGCCAGCCTATGTTCCCTGTCAATGTATCCCAGAAGAAATGTGATGCTCAACAGAGAAAAGGTTTCCCAGGCCAACAATAACCCCTGCTTTAAGAAACCATGTGCTACGCAGGGCTATCTTACCACAAAAGGGGTATAGAGTAACCACATATTGTATCCATATTGTACAGTAATTAAGCAGGCAGCCATTGAAATCCAAATAAGCCTCATTGGGACATCCTGCAGGAAGAAGAAGAAGAAGAAGAAGAAGAAGAAGAAGAAGAAGAAGAAGAAGAAGAAGAAGAAGAAGAAGAAGAAGAAGAAGAAGAAACATAATGAGAATGTACAGGGCAGAATACTTATATTAAATAACTCTTGATTAACTACAGTTATCACTAAAACGTTTGTAGACTGAAAGATAGAGTGAAACTTTAAGACATTATTTTATAATGGCAACATTTGCATACTTTGGCTACTCCAGCTGAACATAATCATCATTGCCACACCATCTCCTGCTAGTCATGATGGTTATTATCTACTATTTTATTTTATTTATTTATTTGTGTTTAGTACATTTATAGACCACCTTTATCTCCCAAGGATCTTAAAGTGGTGCTGCATGGTTCTCCTCTTCATAAATCCTCACGACAACCCTGTGAGACAGGTTGGCCTAAGAGATGGTGGCTGGCCCTAGGTCAAGGCTGAGTGGGGATTTGAACCCTCCTCTCCTAGGGTGCTTCCCCAACACTCTAACCATCATGCCACAGTGGCTCTACACTTTTGGAGTCAGAGAATACCAGTTTCTGGAAACCATAGGAGGGGAGAGTGTTGCACTCAGGTCTTGCTTGGGGGCTTCTCATCAGAGTCTGGTTGGTTCAGTGAGAATGGGATGCTGGCCCAGGTAGGCCACTGGCCTGATCCAGCAGGTTCTTATTATCAGCATAACAACCATTAACTTGGGCCTTTGAACGGCTTACCACCATATTAAAATCCATAATACAACCAAGTTAAAAACAAAGAAATATACCAGTGGTATATATATATATATATAGTAAGGGACACGGGTGGTGCTGTGGTCTAAACCACAGAGCCTAGGGCTTGCAGATCAGAAGGTCGGCGGTACGAATCCCCACGATGGGGTGAACTCCTGTTATTTGGACCCAGCTCCTGCCAACCTAGCAGTTCGAAAGCAAGTCAAAGTGCAAGTAGATAAATAGGTACCGCTCCACCGGGAAGGTAAACAGCGTTTCCGTGCACTGCTCTGGTTTCGCCAGAAGCAGCTTAGTCATCCTGGCCACATGACCCGGAAGCTGTATGCCGGCTCTCTCGGCTAGTAAAGCGAGATGAGCATCGCAACCCCAGAGTCGTCCGTGACTGGACTTTATGGTAAAAAGTGCTTACCAGTGGTAAACAGCACAAATGCAAGGTAAAAGCATCCAAAAGTCAGAGCAAACCGAACAACTTAAAGTCAACTTAACTGCACCCTAAAACCATGATAGGGAATTGACTGTAGTTCAAATAGACAGGCTTGTTTGATTTTAAATTTAAGAGCCCAGAAGAAGATATTAACTTGCTGCCTAAAAGGGGACTCTCTGTGGGAAGGGCATTCCCCTGACAAGTTCCTTATTAAACAAAACAAAACAAAAAATGAAAAAAGGACAAAAGGACAAAAGAAAGCACCAATTATGTGTCATTGAGGCATATGATCTGCTGTCCATCCTTGATATTTGCAGATGGTCATAAACTTTTAAATATACTAAATTGAATCCAGGTTTGGTTATACTTGCAGTCTACCCATCGGATTACTTTAAGCATGAGTAAGCCTGCAACCCAACCCTCCATGGTCCTCCGTGGTGGAGAAACAAGTGGAGCTCACATCTCCCTCCACCCCCACACCCCATAATGGCTCTCTGCAAGCCTCGCCCTGCTGCTGCACAGCTTTCCGTTCCATTCACTGTGGTCAGATGGAAGCAAAATTGATGGGATCCTTGCTTAGTGTAGGTGAGGAGGGGATGAGATAGTTCAGCATCCACTGAATCCCATGCTGGCCCTACTGCTGTCGCTTGATGGCATCTGGCCTGATCTATGCCCAAATGCCAGGTTATCTCCCGGGTGGGGTAACGCAGAGCAGGCTTTTTCCTTCCCCCAGCCTTCTGATCCAACCAGCATTGATGGAGGAACTAGGCAGCTTCATCTTGCCCTACTGCTACTCTGCTTGGTTTTGGATTGCTCCAGAAGTCTGAATGCCACCCAAAGTACTGCATGCTATATCGTACAATTGGTTTACACCCCTGTCTGAACCTTGGGAAACAATTACATAACAACATGGGTTTTCAGTTTTTATAAACTCAGTGGATTCCACAGATTCTTCAAGCTCACCTCATGACTGGTTGCTGCAATGGGTGCAATGGGTGCAATGGGTGTACTGAGTTCACTGGGTTCACTGGGTTCATTGGGTGCACTTGGTTTACTTGGTTTACTGGGTTTACTGGGTGCACTGGGTTTCCTGGGTGAACCGGGTGCAGCGGGTGCAGCGGGTGCAGCGGGTGCAGTGGGTGCTTTGGGTGTTCTGGGTGCTTTGGATGCCACCTGCGTTTTCTTCATGGTTTCTTTTTGAGAGTCGGGGGAAATGGCTGACCTGTTAGAGAATAAGAGAGTGCTGTTGACAGAACATAAGTACAGAAGAGGATCAGACCAGCAGGTTACAATCAAGGCATGGAAGTGTGACTGCCTGTGTTTTTGTTTTATTTTGTGTCTTGCAACATGTCCCTGCTCTACAGCCTCTGAAGTTGTTCCATTTATGCATTAGGGCTAGAAGTCACTGAAAGACCTGGCCTCCTCCATGAGCTCCTTAATTCCCACATCCTCTCTCAAAATGTCCTCTAATCTAAGGGTCACCACCAGTGGTACAGTGGAAGGGAAATTTAGGACAATGAAGAAGCCTACATTTTTGGACATGCCTAGGAGGGCGGTTATCGGGGTCTCCTACACTGATTTGCCACTACCTCAGTGGCCATCACCACATCTTTTGTTAGCTGAAATATTATGGGAAGGAATTGCTTTGGTCCTTGAACACTGATTATTTGAACATTTAAACAAAGCCCAAACTGTAGAGAGTTCATGTGCTGCTATTGCCAGTGTTCTTGATTACATCAGTAGATTGTTTAATTAGCCAAAGGCCTGGGTGAAGAAAGACCTTTATGCATTCTCTTCTCTACATCATTTTCTTCTTAGCTTGGATATGTATTCTCAAAGAAGTGAACAACTCACCAAATGGGATGATATCCTCATTAATAGCTGCTGAAGGATCAAGGTCAAATGAATTGTCTTCTACCTCAGTTCACGTGGCAGCCAGACCTGTGTCATTCCTCCAAACCTACTTACAAGTAGCCTCTAAAGGGAGCACTATTGTTTCTTATTTCCCACTTATCAACTGGAGAATCCTTGTGTTATTGCATAAGATCTATACTGACTGTTCCCCACTTCTGGGCAGGGTGATGGCGGTCAACCAGGTCACTACTGTGTAGTTGCTTAGGTTGTGTACTCACCTGGACTAGGGTTCACAGCCACAGTGAGGTCCTGTTGGGTCTCCAGTGCCGTATCCACCAGTATCACATCAGAAACAGGTGCATCTAGGGCAACCTTATTGGTTGAGGCCTCAGCTGCAGCTGAATGAACTGAAACATCAAGTCAAGATTCAACTTGTAGCTGGTGCTTTGCACTCTTAATCCCATACCTCTTAGCTTGAGGTTTTTCCACTAGCTGTCTTTTTCATTATTGAGGCTATGCAAAGACTCCAAACTTTCTGTGGTCCTTCATCATCTCTCTGTGTGTGTCAGCTGCTTTTCATGTTTTCCCCATGACTTCTGGGACTACACTAGTCTTTCCACACTTGTCCCACCAGCACATCCCATTTTTTCGTGCAAGAGCATGGCAGCCATTTTTGGCGCTGGGATCTCACCCCAATAAAAATGGGGCCGTGATCTCGTGCAGCGCCCCAAAACATGAGTTTCTGGGTGCCTTGTTGTGCTGCAAGAGTACGGTCATGAAAAAAGCATATCTTTGGGGCTCCATGATCTCAAACTAGTCACATGACTCATGTAGGAGCATGGCGGGGAAAATGCACACCCAAGTTTTGGGACCCAGGCTGTTGAAGGGTATGCCATTGTAGAAATTTTAAATATCCTAGTAAACCCCAAATTAACAAATGGCAAGTCCAAAATACCAAGTGGAAATGAAGGGGGGGGGACATAGAAACCACGCCGAATCCATGGCAGACACACTCCTATGTCTGCTGGGGGGGGGCAAAAACAGGAAACACCAATAAATGCTCCAGAATGCAAAGTGTTCAGAAAGTGGGCATGGTAGGTTTAAATAGCTTCCACCCAAAGCCCCCATAAATAATGAAGCTACACTGTCAGGATGCTGTCCGCAGCTCCCGGCTGGTAGTCCAGGAAAGTATAAAGACAAGGAAACATTTCTTTTTTATTTCAATCTTCACAGAGAGAGGCTATAGAACCCAGCCTCTTGGATAATAGGGTTGTCCTGAATGGATCTCCACCCCCCTACCACTTCCTCATTTGTCATTCTCATCATCTCCTCTAAAGGTGCTGCTACGTGCCCTCTGTCTTTGAGCTCTTTGCTCTCCTACTTTTAAGGCTCGCCAGGTTCTGGGAGATGGAGGGTCTGGGATGCTTTCTAAAGACAATGTGTCAACTGGGTGGTGTTCCAGCTCTCCTATGATTTCGCAGCTTTCCCCCACATCTGCCTCTGAGCTGCGACCTCCCCCAAACCCCTGTTGTAAATCTATACTGTCTTCCTCTTCTTCCTCCCTGGAAGGGTCAGGATGAGGAGGTGGCCAGGGGAGTTTTGATAGAAATCTTTGAGGGTGAGCAGGCAAAAAGCACTCAAACTTACAGTCGTTTTCTATTACCGGCAATTTGAAGGATAATTGAGCCACACCCTAAATTCTTTTGAAATAAGCCAAATGGAACTCTTAGCAGTGTTGCAGGAGCCAATTGGGGGAGGATGTTGGAAGGTTCTAGAAGAAACAGTTGACAGTTGAGAACCAAGATGATGCATAATCACTGTGTACAAAGGAGACTGGTTTAGAATCGTACTCTCACAATCATTTAATGTGGATTAATTACTGGTGTGAGAAGGCAAGAATAGCATAGTGGCAAAATGACTGTTTCTGTTTCAATGCAAGAGTAAAGGGAAGGCTTTTCAGCAATGACAGCGGGCAGGACTGTCTCAAAATATTTTGCTGCCAAAGGTGAAACAACAATTGCTTCTAACTGCTCTTCAGAGCTCTGAAGCAGGATGAAAGCTTTGAAATCAGGCTGCTTTGCTTCAGAATGCTTACGAAGAGAGCGGCTTCACTTTAGAAGCAGTCTGAATATGTCCAAACAGGCTGATTTAGCTCAAGATTGAGATTTCATTAAAAGTGGATGTACACCCCTGGTATATATGGGCAGCCTGAGTTAAGCCAAGATTGGGGGGCCTCTTGGACCCCAACCCCCATCATACATGACCACTGGCCTTGCTGGCTCGGGATGATGGACCTTCAGTCTAATAACATCTAGAAGGTCACTTGTTTCCTCATCTCTTATTTAAGGCTTCTTCAGTATGAGTTAAGCGTCTCCCCCTCTCTCCTCACTGGTTTCCAATCAGACTTGAAAAGCTTCTTTCAAATTCCCAAGCTGCAATTGCAGCCATTGAGCTGCAGTCTGTCCCAGAGCTGTATCTGCTTCAGACCACCCAGAATATTGTTCACACAATGTTCACAAACAGCTACTAAGACCTGGAAGGCTGGTAGCTAGTGAGGTTTAGATCTTCTGCTTTGTTGAAATCTACCTACGTTCACAGAATAGCCTGAATATGGAGGGGGGGGGTTAACATTAAAATAAAGGCTGTGCCTTCAAATCAGGAGGGAAACTGCTATTATAAGTATGTCAACTGGGCTAAGACAAGTAAAGGATAACAAGAAGTGCTCTCTTGAATCATTATTAAACACAATTTAATAAATAAAATGCTTGGGGTGCTTCCCAAGTTTCTACTTTTCTGTCAGTTTCATAAGGTTGGACTTCCTAAGCTTCTGGACTGCTATGATTCTTCTAATATCCACAAAGGTCCTATTCTTGGTTTCTGGGAAATTCTTGAAGAGGAAAAAAAACAGGCCTCCACAGAAAGGCAAGAACATAAGGAAGCTGTAGGTCCCGATTTTTACCTGGAGATGAAAAGGACAGACTTGAGCATAATAGAGAATTGTATTCATCCATATTTCGCACACATATCATTCTGGGATTCTCACCCCGCCCAGGAGCTCAAAGTGCTTCTAGACTCGTAGTTCCCAACGTGGGGCACACACCCGACAGGGAGGCAATTTGAATTTGGGGGGGGGGCAATTTTAGAATGAATTATTAACAGTGAATAGATATTAACTATTTTAACATGTGAATATGAGTTCACTTATAGAATAATAAGAGTAATATGTCAAGGGGGGGAGCATCAGGATTTTAGAGATGCTTAGGTGGGGCATGGCCAAAAAAAGGTTGGGAACCACGTGTTCTACACGATGCTCTGCTGACACTTCATTGAGGCTCCTTCTGATTCTCTATCCTCAGTCTGAGTTTCTGGCATAGGAAAATGCCCATATGATACTTGGGTGGGGCATGGTAAAAATAAAAAGGTTGGGAACCACATGTTCTAGACCATGTTCCTTCTGATTTTCTATCCTCAATCTGAGTTTCTGGCATAGGAAAAGCTGGAGGATGTTGCAAGGTGGAACCACGAGCCCCTGCCCATGCCACCGTCCAAAATGCTGCTCCTGTCTTGCTTGGAGGAGCTATCAAGATCACTGTTAAATGTGATCATCTCACCTACACCTAAGAGTGAGTAACTCCTCAAGGATGTTCTCCTCCACTACATTCAACAAACAGCCATCCCCAAACCCTTCAGCTTTGACCAGAGGAGTTTTCAGTGGTGAACTGCTGGCTACTTCTTCATGCTCTACAAAAAGAGCCCTTCTACAGGTAACATGGGTCGTAGCAGCAGGGGTCAGCTTGCTTGCCTCACTACTGATAGAGAGTGGGGAAACCAAGTGATGACTGTATATTGCTACTTCCTCCAACAGCAGCTGTTATTTTGAGCTTAGGGTACACAAGCACAAGGTTTGATGATATAAGAAGTGTGTATCCTGCAACCCACTCAACCACTGGAAGCAGAGGATTAAGATGTGTGCAGTAGGCTGGAAGATTTCTTATGTAGAGTAGTAAACTCAGAGGCTTCACACATTCTACCAATCCCAGCAGCCAGTGGCATAGTGTGGGGGGCAGGGGGGGCATGGTCCTGGGCACAAATTTCTGAAGGAGAGCAACCAGGTGCTGCCACAAAAGGCTCCCTGGAGCTGCAGGGAGGCAGGCCACACCCAGGCTGGGGTTATGGGGCGTGGTGACAACAGCGTCTTCTTCTCCTCACAGCTGGTGAAGGGATACCCCCACATGCCCCACCCCTGGGCTGACCGAGAAGGAGAGGGGAGGGGCGGTTTTAGTGAGCCCACCAAGGAGGGAGGGAGGAAGAGGAAGGGGGGAAAGCAATTATGGAGCCACGTTTGTTGCCCAGAACACCTTTTTCCAAGGACAGGAGGGCAAGGGCAACACAGCGGTGCTCTTGGCTTTGCATTTCTCTGCCTTATCTCTACTCCCAAGTTGGGACTACTTTGCAAGGAGAGATTGATTAGATCCCTTGATTAGATACTGGCCGGCAAAGAGACTGACCAATGCCCAGTTCAGAGAGTTACAACACTTGCCCCGTCCTGGGCACCAGCAACCCACGCTATGCCACTGACAGAAGCTGAAGTTACATACTTCTTATTCCCTTCCATATCTGTAGTGGGCTTGAGCACATACAGTCTACAGTAGCTCTGACCCTTTGGCTAAAGCAGTTCCTGGTTAAGGCCCAGACCACCTGGCAGCAGACAAAGATGAACACATGAAACTGCTTTGTACAGAGTCAGACAACTTGTCCAACCAGTCCAGTACACTGCCTGGCAGCAGGTCCTTAGACAGAGGTCTTTTCCAGGAGATACCAGAGATCAGGTCTGGGACTTTCTGCATACAAAACTATGGCTCCTTTCCTGAAAGCAAGAGCAATTTGCTCAAGGCTAAGCAGTGGTTTTCATGGCCAACTGGGCATTTGAATATTGTTCAGATTGTTTGAACCTTATTAGAAAATATGCACATCTTCAAGATGCCTTAATGCTCACATTGAACAAAGCACAAGACAAGAATGCTGACAAATCCATCCATCTGAGGTTATGGCTTCATATCTTGGGTTTTACCTGAGGGCTGGGTGGGTGGATAATGGTGAGGAACAGAGATGGATGTAGCTCATTGACGCAAACCTTGCTCCCTGCATCAAGCTGACTATCAATATCACTCACCACAATCTGAAGGAACACCATCATCATAAGAAAGTGTGTGAACCACTGCACAAATCCCGCAATCACAAAGGCTGAGGCCCGTGACGACTGAAGGAACATTGCCACCACAATTACATTTGGAAGTGGACCTTGGTGGAAAGAAAGGGTTCATGACATGGATCAACGTTTCACCATAGAACTCAAATATTCCTCTATCCAATTAATATCTTGCAGATCACTTAAGGGGATCAGAACATAATGTGAGCAATTACCTGGTCCAATGGAGTGTGCTATGACAAATACTTGCACTAAAAATAGGCTGACATACGCCATCTCGTCGATGGTGTCCTGTTAGAGAAAGTAGGTTGCATTTCAGTTATGTACATGTGATATTAACAGGTGCCCCTTATCTAGTGCTGGGGTTGTCAATGTTGCTAGACTACAGTTCACATCATCCCTCACCACTTTCCATGTTAGTTGGGCCTGATGGGAGTTGGACTCTTAACATCAATGGGACAGCAAGCACTTTGTCTAGAATTGCTGGCCAACTGAATACAGAAGGTGAGGCAGAACACCAAGATCTCCATCTCTCTGAGTTGTCTTGCAACATCCATATGACTTTCACAGATGTGAGACTATGTCCATTCTTAGCCATTCCCTTCAAGCCTTTGCACAAAATCCAAATGAATTGTATAAACCAAAATAACTTTTCTCTCAAGTCTCCTTCTACATATGTACCCATCAGCATATACAGTCAACTTCCACTTTATTGCCATTACATAGCACGGAGTATAGGGGGAGCAAGAATGGGGCTAAATGACAGCCCATTTGGTGATTCTCAACTCTCAATTACAAACCTCCAGTTCCAGGGCCAAGGTTAACAGAACACAGACGATGCTGCACATCGCAAAGCCAATCAGAAGCAGATACCTATGTCCCTTAGAATCAGCGAGATACATCTAGAGAATATAAAGAGGAGGAAAGGAGATACAGGAAAGTACAATGCAACATAAGTTAGCTTATATTGGTTCCTGTAAAACTGGTAGAAAGCATTATTAAAGCTAATATTAGGAAGCATATGGATGAATATATCAGTGTGGCTTCTCCAAAGGCAAGTCCAGACAAACTAACCTTTTAAGAGTTCATTGATAGTGTCAGTGTAAGCAAGCTAATGCTGTACAGTGGTACCTCTGGTTAAGAACTTAATTCATTCTGGAGGTCTGTTCTTAACCTGAGGTACCACTTTAGCTAATGGGGCCTCTCGCTGCCGCCGCGCAATTTCTGTTCTCATCCTGAAGCAAAGTTCTTAACCCGAGGTACTATTTCTGGGTTAGCGGAGTCTGTAACCTGACACGTCTGTTACCTGAAGCGTCTATAACCGGACGTACCACTGTGTAACCTAATTATGTATTTGGGGGATATTTTTCAACATAACTTCACACCCTCTGAGAACAGGATTCTGGACTAGATGGGCCTTTTTCTCTTCTAGAGTCTCCAACAAGAATCTTTCAATGTTCCTATTATGAGAGCAATGAGGTGTGTAGTAAGTAGTGTTAGACTCGATTCTTTGGAGTATAAAATGAGAATGCCCCATGCTCCTTGGAAGAAGGGTGGGATAAAAATGCTAATAAAATTTTAAAAGCCAGTGGTGTTATGCGGTGTGGGTTGGACTCTGGTAGAAACAGACCACAAAACCAGGAGCGAGGGGCAAAACTATAGTAGACAAAGGGAAGAGAGGAAAACCCCAAGTACTTAAAAGAACCAGATGTATTTTATTCCTACACTTCTCAGGAGAATCCTGCCTTGGAGAACGTTTTTTATGAGCAATTCTCATCAAGTGCACAAGTGAAATCACTGTAGTATTTAAATTAATTTAATTTAATTTAATTTAATTTAATTTACATTATTATTCTTAATCAAAATTAAAATATCTAAATGGTGTACATTAAAAATATAAAATAATGATCAACAGAGCACAGATAAAATCAGCAAAATTTTCAAATAAAGCAAACTTTCTGAAATAATAATAAAAAGTTTTCTGTAGGCATCTAAGACAGGATAGTTGTGTTTTCGTGTTGAAGTAATGCTGTATAATGTTGTTTATCATTTGTAGTTTGTAGTGGTAGTAAATGATATCAAACTGTGCTACTGCCATGTGCGATGTTGACTGATGATACCAGCATTTTGCTAAAAATACGTGTCCCTAAGGAATGATAGTTCTCGGTCATATCTGAATGAAGATACCCTTCACTATGGAGGAATCCACATATAAACAACAGCTATTGAAGCATGGTGTGCCTTTGAGTTTGCACATTTAGCCAACATGGTACTCCCTAAATCTTAAGGACTCCCATCAGCTCCAGCCAGCTGGATGAGGAAAAGGTGTAGAGAAAGTTCAGTAAGTCAGTAATAAATAAATTAAGTAATAAAGTTCAGTTGTTCAAAAAGTCGCAGTATCTGAAGAACAACAGATTGGTTTCCCCTGTTGTATAGAATTGCAGCTTATAGGGTATATCTTTACCACAGACAATTTAAATTTAATTGGACTTTCTTAAGGGAATTTTGAGAACTTTGGTTCTTCTGCAGTAGGGGCTTCTCCTTACAGTTAGTCTAGATTTGAAATTCAATTGTCTGGATACTTTTTATCTTATTACCCCTCCACATAAATTCACTAATGGAATGAAAACAAGTGTTTCACTTAGTGAATAGGAATGTATCCTCCAAAATGAAAGAAACAAATAAGCAAAATTATTTTTGATGCAAAAACAGAATGTTCAAGCTGACTTTTTTACCCCTTTGGATAACTTCCAATGCATACTAGAATACAGGTACTGTGTGTAAATAACTATGGCTCTCTGACAAAGAATGCTCAGAGAACGCTCATAATACTATAATTAAAAAAATGTTTATTTTTCATGGGGCTGTTGTGGACGGGGGGAGACTGGGAAACTTAAATTTATTTCCTTTGAAGAACAGTGAGTTTTAAGATTCAAAAGGAAAGAGACAAAGAAGTGGAAAAGGCTTACCGTGATCAAGAGTGCGATTGAGCCAGCAGCAATTAATACCATACGAAGGTACCGGAGCATTTTTTCTTGCACCCCCACAGACATCCAGATTAAATCTACATAATAGTACACCTGAAATCAGAAAAAAATAATCAATAGTCTAGTCTTGGTCAACCTTTCCCTAGTCCTTTCCTTTCCCTTCCTCCCCCACAACAAACACTCTGTGAGGTGAGTGGGGCTGAGAGACTTCAGAGAAGTGTGACTAGACCAAGGTCACCCAGCAGCTGCAGGTGGAGGAGCGGAGACGCGAACCCAGTTCCCCAGATTACGAGTCTATCGCTCTTAACCACTACACCACACTGGCTCTCTGCTAGGCCACCAGCCTCATCCAGCATATTATTAAATTATCGGCATACCAACCATTAACTTGGGCCTTTGAACAGCTTACCACCATATTAAAATCCATAATACAACCAAGTTAAAACCAAAGAAATATACCAGTGGTATATATATGGTAAGGGACGCAGGTGGCGCTGTGGTCTAAACCACAGAGTCTAGGGCTTGCCAATCAGAAGGTTGGTGGCTCGAATTCCTGCAATGGGGTGAGCTCCCGTTGTTTGGTCCCAGCTCCTGCCAACCTAGCAGTTCGAAAGCATGTCAAAGTGCAAGTAGATAAATAGGTACCGCTCCGGTGGGCAGGTAAACAATGTTTCTGAGTGCTGCTCTGGTTTCACCATAAGTGGCTTAGTCATGCTGCTCACATGACCTGACAGCTGTATGCGGACAAACGCTGGCTCCCTTGGCCAGTAAAGCGAGATGAGCACCACAACCCTATATTCGTTCACGACTGGACTTAACTGTCAACTGTCAGACATCCAGATTATATCTAAATAATAGTCTAATATGAAATGAAGGAGCAACTGGTGGTGACTGAAGATATTGAGGAACCGAAGAATCCTGTTTAGGGTTTCCTTAGGCATCTGGTTGGCGAATGTGGGGAACAAGATGCTGGACTTTGTTGTTGTTTAGTCATTTAGCCGTGTCTGACTCTTTGTGACCTCATGGACCAGAGCACGCCATGCACTCCTGTCTTCCACTGACTCCCGCAGTTTAGTCAAACTCATACTGGTAGCTTCGAGAACACTGTCCAAGCAACTTGTCCTCTGTCATCCCCTTCTCCTTGTGCCCTCCATCTTTCCCAATATCAGGGTCTTTTCCAGGGACTCTTCTCTTCTCATGAGGTGGCCAAAGTATTGGAGCCTCAGCTTCAGGATCTGTCCTTCCAGTGAGCACTCAGGACTGATTTCCTTCAGAATGGATAGGTTTGATCTTCTTGCAGTCCATGGGACTCTCAAGAGTCTCCTCCAGCACCATAATTCAAAAGGATCAATTCTTCAGCGATCAGCCTTCTTTATGGTCCAAGCCCAGACCCATATGGTCTGAAGCCCAGATGAGGTCTAGGGCCACACCACTCCTACTCCTCCACACTTGGGGGGGGGGATACCACACTCGGGGGGGATACCCCTGTTTGATGTAGGTCATAGGTCTTCCCCTAATGATGGTTTCTCCTTAGACACACTCCCAGCAGTTGGGCTGGCATGATATAATATAATATAGTTTGGTTTCACCCAATGCCTATGTCAAACCACTCACATCTGTAACCAGTAAAAGTTGTGGCCTATTTGATCCCATAAAACCATATGCTGTTGTCTTGTCTGATTAATCACCCTTAAGGAACTGCAAGGTCATGGGGTCTAGGCACACAAATAATGTAGTACACTCAAAATTTCAGAAAGCCCAGTGATAATCTTTTCCACTGCATGATTCAAGTTTAAACCAAACTGATCTTAGTGCTCTGTAGCAGTCAAACCTTTACTCCCAGGCAATACCATATTTCCCCTAGAGCCTGACTATAACTTGTGCATGGATGGAGAACTTGTGGTTCTCCAGGTCCTATTGGACAGCAGCTCCTAGCTATGACTGATGGACATTGAAGTCCCAACAAAACCCACAGAGTAGTTCACTGAGTAGAAATAATCTGCTGTGCCTAGAGACAAGCAGTGATAATTGGTGCCACAGCCATTAAACATTATGAGCCCTCATTTATCTGACTCCACCTCCAAACATTTTTTTTAAGGGGGGCATTGCCTTACTTACCGCACCAATGCCATCAAGCTGTGCACCACTTGTCAAGAGAACTGTGGTGATGACCTGAAATCTCAGGTTTGGGGATGACAGCAGTTTAACAGCAGTCATGTTCTTTTCTGCTTTCTCAAAGAGGTCCTCCTGACGGAGTTCGTCTATTTCATTCTCCACATCATCCTTGCCTCTCAGAACCTTCAGTTCTGCATGGGAACAGAGGCAGAAAGTATTTGAATTCAGTAGAATAAGACTTTCAGAAGAATGAGGATATTGTTAAGAAGAAAGCGGAAAAGGGGAAGTCCAGAGGGTCAAATCTCTTTAGAATGTCTGGAAGTTATTTAAAATGGTCAGCATAAATGTTCAGCTAGAATATACAACTCTGATTGGTAATAATATCTAACAGGGCCAAGGGGATGTCACTGTGGTGAATGAACGGAGTTAAGGAAGCTATTCAAAGCAAAAAAAAAAAAAAAAAAGGGACTTTTTTCAGAAAATGGAAGTCACATACAAATGAAACTAAAACTTGGAGAGTGGGGGAACCCAGTAGGCAGTAGTGGGGAGGAGTCAGCAATCATTTTGCACATTCGGCTGCATTCAGACAGTACTTTATTCCACTTCCAGGCATTTATTTAACTGATAATTTCCACAATTAATGTGATCCTTCCCACAACTTAAAGGTCTCTTCTGGATATCTAGCAGAAGGTTAGCATTCATTTCCATGTCAACTGCTTCCAGAAAAAAATCTGTTTGCAACTCCATCAACTTGGAAAAAAACAACTCTTCAGCCTGATAGGTTCTCATGGCTATGTATGTCATGCAGACACCATTTCCTTGTCCAGACTTCTTTTGAGGTCGGGTTGGGGGTGGGCAGCGACATTGCTGATTGAAGCAGTATTTTACTCAGTTCCTACTTAAATATTTTTATTGGTGTTTTATATACATTTTATGAATTAGTTGTCTCATTGCAGCTTTATTGTATATTTTCCAAACATCCACCACCTGCTGAACAGCAAGACTATAAAAACTAAAACAAAACAACAGCCTCTAATAATAGAGGTAATGTATCACCGTCATTACTAGGAGCCATTGGAAGCCCAGTGGCCATAAACATGTGTATAATCATTTACACTAATATTTCATATGTGTGCACATTGTAATGAAATGGATGTGGTTGGTTCTAAATTAATAACATGGGAATATAAGCAATTATTTCAAAATGCTAGAATGGGGAGAGGTCATTGTTGTGTATTGAGTCAAAGGATTTTATATCTGTATTATTATTGTCTGTATTTGCATTAGGGTAAAGTTGTTACGAAAAAGGAGCAATGCAGAAGCGAGCTCCAGGTGGCTGGAATGGTAAACAGGAAACTGATGTTATTGGAATGTACCGTGGGAACAAGGGACAGTGTACTGAGCGCCGGATGTTAGCTCAGAGTGTCACATGACCCTGTACTGGAAGTACATGGGTGGAGTTAGTCTCTCTCTGCAGTTGGGATGAGAGGGTACAGACATGGTTTCTCTGTACTTCTGGAACGACAGAAATAAAAGTATGTAGATATATTTCTGTCTGTCTCTTCCCCCCCCCTGGTGATGGGAGGGGGAGGAGTGGTGTGTTCTTTTCACGTTGAAAAGGATCGCCGAAGAGACCTCGCCTTGATCTTGCCGGGAGCCAGGACAGGGAGGTCAACAAGGATTCAAGCCGGGCACCTGGAGGGTGGCCAAATTCCTCAGAGCTTCGCTGGCTCTGCTGGCTTGAATTTGACAAAAGTAACTGCCTTTTGGTTCCAGAGGGTACAGCTACTATTGGTTCATTTAAGCTGCTGTATTTGGATCCTCTGTCTTATTGGTTTCCTCCAAAAGGCAGGACTGTGATTGCCTGATATTGTTCCCTCCAAAATGTATCCTTGCTAGCTAGTTCCCTGTCCCTATAAATGTAGCTCTCCCCTCCTCAGTTCTCAGTCTTGTTTGCTTTAATAAAGAAGTGTTACTACAGAACTGTCTCCAGCACATTATGTCAAGAGAGCTGAAATCACAAACCCCACGTCACAACAGTCATTATTCTGGCCAATGGTGGGTGATGTCTCTTCAGCCAGATGCGTTCTCATGGCTATATATGATGCTCACAACTAGAAATCTCAATACAATTCAGGGTATCGTACCTTCCCTTGCACTCTCTGCGTTCTTCCTCTGAATGAGCAGATACCTCGGACTTTCAGGAAAGAAGGGTAGTAGTATGATCTGAAAAATTGGCATGACCCCAGAAATGCCCATCACAATCACGTAACCTGTGCAAGAAGATAGAGTGACGACAATGTGGAGAAACTGTGGCCATGTGTCTGATCTCGTATAAGCCAAAGGATTAATTTCTCTTAATTACCTTCTCGCATCTTAAATAATTCTTCAAAAACAATTAGCTGACCCGCAAAGATGCCCAAAGCATAAAATAGCTGGGGCATCATGACGATAGCTGCCCTCGCGCTTCCAGGGGCGATCTCTCCAAGATACAGAGGAACAACAACGGAGATTAGTCCTATTTAGTTGATAAATAAGCAGACAAATCACAATGAACATGTGATATGTGCAAAATGTATGAACAACCCTTGTTAAGAAACCAGAAGCATTGTTATTAGGCATATTAGGTAATGATGTTGAAAAGAAAGATGTGAAGTTATTTAGATATGCAGTTACAGCAGCCAGAATCTTGATGGCCCAAAAATGGAAACAGGAAGAAATGCCAACGAGGGAAGAATGGAGAATGAAATTGATGGAATATGCAGAAATGGACAAATTAACGTGTAAAATTCGAAACCAACGTGATCAGAGATTCACCGAGGACTGGAATAAATTTACAGAGTATATCAAAACAGTGTGTGATCAGGAAATAACGCTCATTGGATTTCAGGAAGCTCTGTGAAAAGAATAGATAGGAATGTCGCTCAAAGGAAAAGATAAAATAAGGATTGTTAAAGTGCAACATAAACTTTAGGAATGTGAAAAGTTGTGATAAATATGGAAATTGTCAGATAGGCTGATGGAAGTCTACAAGATGTATAAGTTAAATTGGATGTTAAATTGTAATTGGAATGGTTATTGGAAATTTGAATAAAAATTAATTATAAAATAAAAATAAAAATGTATGAACAACCCTGAGGCTCCAGTAGGCCGTGCAAGTCATATCTCATGTTGCCAAGCTGTTCTTTTGTAGAATTCTGCAAAATGTCACCGACATTTCACATCTCACACCATAGATATGGCAACACCATCCACTTGTAGCTCTGAACCAAACCGGCCCCCACAAGGGCGTACAGATTGGTGTTCTCAGTAGCTGCCTCTCAACTTGGAAATGTTCTTTTGTTGGAACTTGCCCAGAGCCAGTATATCTCTGAGAAATGGCATTAAATCATTTAATTCAAACTAATAGTGTTGGCCACTATTAAGGTAGCAGGACAAGCCAAACTGATAGTAGTGGACTACAATTCATGTACAATTCTCTGTCTAGTTGCCATGGAATAGCTATTGGCTGCAATGGATGGAAACTACGGTCAAACAACCTCCATGGTGGTGTATTTGTTGGTACAATAATTAGTATACCAATTAACCCAAGGCCTTGGGACATCCCATACTTATATTTAAATAATAATAATTCTGCACAGTGATTCCTCTTTTCGTATTTTACAAAAATCCATTTTCCAGCTCACAGTCCTATAGAGTTTCAAGGCCACCTCTACCAGCTTCTTCATCCTTGGTGGCCTATCTGAGCCACAACACTGGTTTCCAAAGTCAATTAAGGAGATGTTTGTGAAAATGAGACACACTGATACTGCTTTACTTGGTTCTTTGGCAGCCCACCCTCCCTCTGTTGTGAAAACAAACTATTGCTTAGTGTCTCTGCTCAGCACAGACTAACAAGATGAATTCTATGCCAAACTACTAATCCTGGGACCGTGACTCACCTGTGCATATCCCAGTGTAGAAACGTACAGCAATTGTGAATTCATGGATATCTACGGTATCACCAACAGCCAATAGGACAGGAGGGATCAGACTCAAAAAGGTCGTTATCTTCATAGCTCCTCTCCTGAAAAGACAGTGAAAGGGGGCGGTGAGGTGGGAAGATGCCAATATATGATACCATCAAAGCAGCAAAGCTGGGAGAGGAACTATAGGATTAGAGGAATCTCCTAATCCCTTAATAATAATGATGATGATGATGATGATGATGATGATGATGATGATAATGATAATGATAATGATAATGATAATTTATTATTTGTACCCCGCCCATCTGGCTGGGTTCCCCCAGCCACTCTGGGCGGCTTCCATAGAAACCAAAAATACACTAAAATATCACAGATTAAAAACTTCCTCGAACAGGGCTGCCTTAAGATGTCTTCTGAATGTCAGGTAGTTATTTATCGCTTTGACATCTGATGGGAGGGCGTTCTACAGGGCGGGCTTCACTACCGAGAAGGCCCTCTGCCTGGTTCCCTGTAGCTTTGCTTCTCGCAATGAGGGAACTGCCAGAAGGCCCTCGGGGAGGAATGGGAGGAAACAAGGACCCATGGAAGGCCCTGAAACTTCTATACCCAAGCACTGTAAAATTACTCACACACTTTCTTTATCTTAATAAATATCAGGAGGCATTGCTCGTATATTTCCACCAGAGCTAGAAACCTTCTGCTGTGCTAGATAAAATCTCTTAATTGAGGGATGATGATGAGAGAAAATGGGATCTTCTGAATGTAAACATGTGTTCTACCACTAACTTCTGGGTTCTTCCACAGCTGTATATTAGAAAATATGCTGGTGTATGTTAGATGATGTCTTAAGTACCAAATTGATCAAAACAGCATTGGTGGGATTATCTTGCAATTGGTAGGCATGTTCTGACTACCTTCAAACAAAGCTTTATCAGATGACAAAAGGTTTTCAGGTATGATTCCATGGACCTAAATGGATCTCACTGTGTCTCTCCCTGCCACTCCCTCTCCTTGTCGTTGAGCAGTCACAAATTCATCTCGATACCTGCCAAATCTATTGGCCAGAAAACCAATAGGAATGGTCCCAAAAATGGCTCCAAGTGGAAATAAAGCAATGGTGATAGCCACAATATACATCTGAGAACCTGGATCTTCCATCTCTTCAAAGGTTGTTATGTTGAACAAGTCATGTAGGAGCTGAGGGAGAAGCACAATAAATGCTTGAGATTAGGACTGCTCATGTGGCATGAGATCATGTGGCAGCAGAATGCGAGAGCCTGGGACCAACTGAATGATGGCCAAGGATCTGCAGGCAATTCTGGGATGCCCAGAGAAAGTGTGTGCATGTCTCTCCCACTCACATTCAGAACTGGGAGGCATGGGGCCAACTCCTCAGGGCTGAGGTCCCTTTCCCTCCTCCCAGTGTGGTGTAGTGGTTAAGAGCGGTAGTCACGTAATCTGGGGAACCGGGTTCGCGTCTCCGCTCCTCCACATGCAGCTGCTGGGTGACCTTGGGCCAGTCATACTTCTTTGAAGTCTCTCAGCCCCACTCACCTCACAGAGTGTTTGTTGTGGGGGAGGAAGGGAAAGGAGAATGTTAGCCGCTTTGAGACTCCTTAAAGGGAGTGAAAGGCGGGATATCAAATCCAAACTCTTCTTCTTCTTCTTCCCAAAGACTATTTAAGGGGGTCAGAACCCCCTCCCCAAGTTAATAGGCATTGCCATTCAAACAGTATGTGTGCACTGCATCTTGTGATCAATTATGTGGGGTGGGACTTACCTGCCACACCGTATTGTATTCAAGTTGACACCCCTGCTAGGAAATATCACAAAAGTTTTGTCCACACTTTCACAAGTGACAATAGGAAAATATGTCCCTTTTTTAAATATCTAGACTCAAAGAGAAAGGAGCACTCTCCTTTTTGCCTTCTATATTCTACTTTTATTTACTGAGCAGTAGCTTGTCATATACTGGCTTTTAAAACAGGATGCATTGGGAAATTGACTATGACTATCCCCTCTCTTTTCTTTTTGGAAAACTTAAGAAGGAAGCTTGTATGAGTCTCTCTCTCTGTGTGTGTGTGTGTGAGAGAGAGAGAGAGAGAGAGAGAGAGAGAGAGAGATTTGCAGCAGTGTCCTACCTAGTTTGGGATCTGGCTACACCTGTGCCAGCCTATGTTCCCTGTCAATGTATCCCAGAAGAAATGTGATGCTCAACAGAGAAAAGGTCTCCCAGGTCAACAATAACCCCTGCTTTAAGAAGCCACATGAAACACAGGACTATCTTACCACAAAAGGGGTGTAGAGTAACCACATATTGTATCCATATTGTACACTAATTAAGCAGGCAGCCATTGAAATCCAAATAAGCCTCATTGGGACATCCTGCAGGAAGAAGAAGAAGAAGAAGAAGAAGAAGAAGAAGAAGAAGAAGAGGAAGAAGAAGAAACGTGATGAGACTGTACAGGGCAGAATACGTATATTAAGTAACCGTTGATTAACTACAGTTATCACTAAAACATTTGGAGACTGAAAGATAGAGTGAAACATTAAGACATTATTTTATAATGGCAACATTTGTATACTTTGCCTACTCCAGCTGAACATAATCATCATTGCCACACCATCTCCTGCTAGTCATGATGGTTATTATCTACTATTTTATTTTATTTTATTTATTTGTGTTTATTACATTTATTGTTGTTGTTGTTGTTGTTGTTGTTGTTGTTGTTGTTGTTTAGTCGTTTAGTCGTGTCCGACTCTTCGTGACCCCATGGACCAGAGAACGCCAGGCACCTCTGTCCTCCACTGCCTCCCGCAGTTTGGTCAAACTCATGCTGGTAGCTTCGAGAACACTATCCAACCCTCTCGTCCTCTGTCGCCCCCTTCTCCTTGTGCCCTCCATCTTTCCCAACATCAGGGTCTTTTCCAGGGAGTCTTCTCTACTCATGAGGTGGCCAAAGTACTGGAGCCTCAGCTTCACGATCTGTCCTTCCAGTGAGCACTCAGGGCTGATTTCCTTCAGAATGGAGAGGTTTGATCTTCTTGCAGTCCATGGGACTCTCAAGAGAATCTCTCAAGGATCTTTTAAATATAGTAAACTGAATCAAAGTTTGGTTATACTTGCAGTCTATCCATTGGATTACTCTAAGCATGAGGAAGGCTACAACCCAACCTTGCAAGGTCCTCCATGGTGGAGAAACAGATGGAGCTCACATCTCCCTCAACCCGCATGCCCCAGAATGACTCTCTGCAAGCCTTGCCCTGCTGCTGCACAGCTTTCCGTTCCATTCACTGTGGCCAGGTGGAAACATAATTGGTGGGATCCTTGCTGAGTGTAAGTGAGAAGGGGGATGAGATGGTTCAGCATCCACTGAATCCCATGCTGGCCCTACTGCTGTTGCTTCATGGCATCTGGCCTCATCTATGCCCAAATGCCAAGTTATCTCCAGGGTGGGCAGTGCCAGATTTATGTATAAGCTAAACAAGCTATAGCTTAGGGCCCCACTCTCTTGGCCCCCCCCCCAAAAAAAAATGTAAAGGGAAAAACAACTGGATGTACATTTCCAAAATATAAGGGGGCGGGGGAAAACAAATAAAACAAAACCTACATGCAGCAACAGTGTTTTGTGTTGTGTAAGCTCCTATGATGTAAGTAATGAGCCCCGCCTGCTAGCCTGCTCCCTAAAATATCACCAGTTTGCTCATGTCTATATATAGGGTGCCTACATTCTGCAGGGACTGGTCGCATGGCAACAGGTAGTATGCAGCTGCAGACTGCAGTGCAGCACAGTTGAATGTAGATCAAGCTGTTGTACCTGTTATCTAATATTAAAGAGTGCTTGTAGACTGATGATCAGGCAGCATAGACTAAGGGTATGAGTCTTATGCCTACTGATTGATTTCATGTAATACATAATTTATTTATTTTGACCCCAATATAAAATTACTTTAGAAAAATATTCATCTTTATTATTTAGTAGGCCTATATTATTATTTACTAGTACAGTTCCCTATTACCCTCACTTACTACTATAATCCCCTTCATGGATCACTGCCTTGCCGTGGTGAAGGGGCTTGAAGAACTCAGAGAAGCTATGAACTATGCCGAGCAGGGCACACAAGATGAACAGGTCATAATGGAGCGTTTTGACCAAACGTGATCCACCTGGAGGAGGAACCGGCAAGCCACTCCAGTATCCTTGCCAATAAAACTCCATGGACAAAGACAACAGGCATATAAAAGTTATGACGCTGGAAGATGAGCCCCTCAGGTCGGAAGGCGTCCAACATGCTACTGGGGAAGAGCAGAGGGCAAGTACAAGTAGATCCAGAGCTGATGAAGCGGCTGGGCCAAAGCCGAAAGGATGCTCAGTTGCGGATATGCCTGGAAGCGAAAGGAAAGTCCAATGCTGTGAAGAAAAATATTGCATAGGAACCTGGAATGTAAGAACCATGAACCTGGGTAAGTTGGAGGTGGTCAAAAATGAGATGGCAAGAATAAATATTGACATCCTGGGCATCAGTGAACTAAAATGGACGGGAATGGGCGAATTCTGTTCAGATGACCATCACATCTACTACTGTGGGCAAGAAACCCGTAAAAGAAATGGAGTGGCCCTCATAGTCAACAAAAGAGTGGCGAAAGCTGTACTGGGATGCAATCTCAAAAATGATAGAATGATCTCGATACGAATCCAAGGCAGACCTTTTAACATCACAGTAATCCAAGTTTATGCACCAACTACTGGTGCTGAAGAAACTGAAATTGACCAATTCTATGAAGACTTACAAGACCTTATAGAAGTGACACCAAAGAAGGATGTTCTTCTCATTATAGGGGATTGGAATGCTAAAGTAGAGAGTCAAGAGATAAAAGGAACAACTGGCAAGTTTGGCCTTGGAGATCAAAACGAAGCAGGGCAAAGGCTAATAGAGTTCTGTCAAGAGAACAAGCTGGTAATCACAAACACACTTTTCCAACAACACAAGAGACGACTCTACACATGGACATCACCAGATGGGCAGCATCGAAATCAGATTGATTATATTCTCTGCAGCCAAAGATGGAGGAGCTCTATACAGTCAGCAAAAACAAGACCTGGAGCTGACTCTGGCTCAGATCATCAGCTTCTTATAGCAAAATTCAAGCTTAAACTGAAGAAAGTAGGAAAAACCACTGGGCCGGTAAGATACAATCTAAGTCAAATCCCTTATGAACACACAGTGGAAGTGAGGAACAGGTTTAAGGATTTAGATTTGGTGGACAGAGTGCCTGAAGAACTATGGATGGAGGCTCGTAACATTATACAGGAGGCAGCAACGAAAACCATCCCAATGAAAAGGAAATGCAAGAAAGCAAAGTGGCTGTCCAACGAGGCCTTACAAATAGCGGGGGAGAGAAGGCAAGCAAAATGCGAGGGAGATAGTGAAAGATACAGGAAATTGAATGCAGATTTCCAAAGAATAGCAAGGAGAGACAAGAAGGCCTTCTTAAACGAGCAATGCAAACAAATAGAGGAAAACAACAGAATGGGAAGAACCAGAGATCTGTTCAAGAAAATTGGAGATATGAAAGGAACATTTCGTACAAAGATTACCATAATAAAGGACAAAAGTGGTAAGGACCTAACAGAAGCAGAAGACATCAAGAAGAGGTGGCAAGAATACACAGAGGAATTATACCAGAAAGATATGGATGTCTCGTACACCCCAGGTAGTGTGGTTGCTGACCTTGAGCCAGACATCCTGGAAAGTGAAGTCAAATGGGCCTTAGAAAGCATTGCAAATAACAAGGCCAGTGGAAGTGATGGTATTCCAGCTGAACTATTTAAAATTTTAAAAGATGATGCTGTTAAGGTGCTACACTCAATATGCCAGCAAATTTGGAAAGCTCAGCAGTGGCCAGAAGATTAGAGAAGATCAGTCTACATCCCAATCCCAAAGAAGGGCAGTGCCAAAGAATGCTCCAACTACCGCACAATTGCACTCATTTCACACACTAGCAAGGTTATGCTTAAAATTCTACAAGGAAGGCTTAAGCAGTATGTGGATTGAGAACTCCCAGAAGTGCAAGCTGGATTTAGAAGAGGCAGAGGAACCAGAGACCAAATTGCAAACATGCGCTGGATTATGGAGAAAGCAAGAGAGTTCCAAAAAGACATCTACTTCTGCTTTATTGACTATGCAAAAGCCTTTGACTGTGTCGATCACAGCAAACTATGGCAAGTTCTTAAAGAAATGGGAGTGCCTGATCACCTCATCTGTCTCCTGAGAAATCTCTATGTGGGACAAGAAGCTACAGTTAGAACTGGATATGGAACAACGGATTGGTTCAAAATTGGGAAAGGAGTACGACAAGGCTGTATTTTGTCTCCCTGCTTATTTAATTTATATGCAGAATACATCATGTGAAAGGCTGGGCTGGATGAATCCCAAGCTGGAATTAAGATTGCCGGAAGAAATATCAACAACCTCAGATATGCAGATGACACAACCTTGATGGCAGAAAGTGAGGAGGAATTAAAGAACCTTTTAATGAGGGTGAAAGAGGAGAGCGCAAAATATGGTCTGAAGCTCAACATCAAAAAAACGAAGATCATGGCCACTGGTCCCATCACCTCCTGGCAAATAGAAGGGGAAGAAATGGAAGCAGTGAGAGATTTTACTTTCTTGGGCTCCATGATCACTGCAGATGGTGACAGCAGCCACGAAATTAAAAGACGCCTGCTTCTTGGGAGAAGGGTAATGACAGGCCTAGACAGCATCTTGAGAAGTAGAGACATCACCTTGCCAACAAAGGTCCGTATAGTTAAAGCCATGGTTTTCCCAGTAGTGATGTATGGAAGTGAGAGCTGGACCATAAAGAAGGCTGATCGCAGAAGAATTGATGCTTTTGAATTATGGTGCTGGAGAAGACTCTTGAGAGTCCCATGGACTGCAAGAAGATCAAATGCATCCAATCTTAAGGAAATCAGCCCTGAGTGCTCACTGGAAGGACAGATCGTGAAGCTGAGGCTCCAGTACTTTGGCCACCTCATGAGAAGAGAAGACTCCCTGGAGAAGACACTGATGCTGGGAAAGATGGAGGGCACAAGGAGAAGGGGGCGACAGAGGACGAGATGGTTGGATAGTGTTTTTGAGGTTACCAGCATGAGTTTGACCAAACTGCGGGAGGTAGTGGAGGACAGAGGTGCCTGGCGTGCTCTGGTCCATGGGGTCACGAAGAGTCAGACACGACTAAACGACTAAACAACAACAACACTACTATAATACTATATATAAAAATTATAATTGTATTTCTGCTTAATTGTATTTCAGTTCAACAATTACTTGGATAAAATACATATTTTGTTATGTGAAAATGGCTTTAGATACCTATTAGGTCCATAAATTACCATATAGCATATATTCAACACAAAAAACAGCAGCAGTTTGTTGTTGACAAAGGACAGCTGGACATATAAAGGGCCCCATTACCTTCAGTAGCTTAGGGCCTCACTGAATCTAAATTTGGCCCTGAGGGTGGGGTAACGTAGAGCAGGCTTTTTCCTTCCCCCAGCCTTCTGATCCAGCCAGCATTGATGGAGGAACTAGGCAGCTTCATCTTGCCCTACTGCAGTTCTGCTTGGTTTTGGATTGCTCCAGAAGTCTGAATGCCACCCAAAGTACTGTATGCTATATCGTACAATTGTTTTACATCCCTGTCTGAACCTTGGGAAACAATTACATAACAACATGGGTTTCCAGTTTTTATAAACTCAGTGGATTCCACAGATTCTTCAAGCTCACCTCACGACTGGTTGGTGCAATGGGTGCACTGAGTTCACTGAGTTCACTGGGTTCTTTGGATTCATTGGGTTCACTAGGTTCACTGGGTGCACTGGGTTCATTGGGTGCTTTGGGTGTTTTGTGTGCTTTGTGTGCTCTGGGTGTTTTGGGCTTTCTTGACGCTTTGGATGCCTCCTGCTTTTTCTTCATGGTTTCTTTTTTAGAGTCGGGGAAAATGGCTGACCTGTCAGAGAATAAGAGATTGCTGTTGACAGAACATAATTAACTAATTCAACTTACTTAAGAAGTAGAAAGGAGGATCAGACCAGCATTGCAATTCCAGCAGCAGCCTGCCAGATATCTGCACGCAGGTTAGAATCAAGGCATGGAAGTGTAAGACCGGCTCTGTTTTTGTTTGTGTCTTGCAACATGTCCCTGCTCTACAGCCTCTGAAGTTGTTCCATTTATGCATTAAGGCTAGAAGTCACTGATAGACCTGGCCTCCTCCATAAGCTTCCTAATCCCCAGACCCCCTCTCTCAATGGTATAGTGGAAGGGAAGTGGAGAAGCCTACATTTATGGACATGCCTAGGAGGGTAGTTATCGGGGTCTCCCACACTGATTTGCCACTACCCCAGTGGCCACCACCACATCTTTTGTTAGTTGAAATATTGTGGGAATGAATTGCTTTGGTCCTTGAACACTGCTTATTTGAACATTTCAACAAAGCCCGAAGCTGTAGAGAGTTCATGTGCTGCTATTGCCAGTGTTCTTGATTACGTCCGTAGATTGTTTAATTAGCCAAAGGCCTGGGTGAAGAAAGGCCTTTATGCATTCTCCCCTCTACATCATTTTCTTCTTATCTTGGATATGCATTCTCAAAGAGTTGAACATCTCACCAAATGGCATGACACCCTCCTTAATAGCTGGAATCTATTTTGGGACCCAAGAAGTTGGAGGGTATGCCTTCCTAGAAATCTTAAATATCGTAGATAACCCCAAATTAACAAATGGCAAGTCCAAAATACCAAGCAGAAATGAAAATGGGGGGGACATAGAAACCATGCCCAATCCATGGCAGACACATTCCTCTGTCTGCTGGGGGGGGGGCGGGACAAAAACAGGAAACACCAATAAATGCTCCAGAATGCAAAGTGTTCAGAAAGTGGGCAGGGTAGGTCTAAATAGCTTCCACCCAAAGCCTCTCCCCCATGTATAATGAAGCTATACTGTCAGGATGCTGTCCGCAGCTCCCAGCTGGTGGCCCAGGAAAGCATAAAGACAAGGAAAAGTTTCTTACCATCCTTTTTTATTTCAATCTTTACAGAGAAAAGCTGTAAAACCCAGCATCTTGGATAATGGCATTGACCCCATCTCTCCCACTTCCTCATTCGTCACTTCTACAGGTGCTGCTACATGATCTCTGTCTTTGAGCTCTTTGCTCTCCTACTTTTAAGGCTCGCCAGGTTCTGGGAGATGGAGGGAGGGTCTGGAATGCTTTCTAATGACAATGTGTCAGTTGGGTGTTGTTCCAGCTCTCCTATGATTTCACAGCTTTCCCGCTCATCTGCCTCTGAGCTGCGACCTCCCTCAAACCCCTGTTGTAAATCTATACTGTCTTCCTGTTCCTCCTCCCCGAAAGGGACAGGACGAGGAGGCAGTCTCCACCATTCCTCCTCTGCCCAGTCCCTGACATACACACAGTCTGGTCATATCCTACATCCAGACCTCTTGGGACAGGCTTCAAAATATAAAGACCCGCAGAAATGGGTAGAGTTGAAATCTGTCTAGTGGTAGTCACCCCAACCTCTGCAGGGGAGTTTTGATAGAAATATTTGAGAGTGAGCAGGCAAAAAACACTCAAACTTACTGTTGTTTTCTATTACCAGCGAGTTGAATAATAATTGAGCCGCACCCTAAATTCTTTTGAAATAAGGCAAATGGAACTCTTAGCAGTGCTGCGGGAGCCAATTGGGGGAGGATGTTGGAAGGTTCTAGAAGAAACTGTTGACAGTTGAGAACCAAGATGATGTATAATCATTGTGTACAAAGGAGACTGGTTTAGAATCGTACTCTCACAATCATTTAATGTGGATTAATTACTGGTGTGAGAAAGCAAGCATAGCATAGTGGCAAAATGAGTGAGTGATGGATAAGGAAGGCACCCATTCAGATCTCATCGAGGTATACCTGAATAACACTTTGTTGTTGTTGTTTAGTCGTTTAGTCGTGTCCGACTCTTCGTGACCCCATGGACCAGAGCACGCCAGGCATTTCTGTCCTCCACTGCCTCCCGCAGTTTGATCAAACTCATGCTGGTAGCTTCAAGAACACCATCCAACCATCTCGTCCTCTGTCGTCCCCTTCTCCTTGTGCCCTCCATCTTTCCCAACATCAGGGTCTTTTCCAGGGAGTCTTCTCTTCTCATGAGGTGGCCAAAGTATTGGAGCCTCAGCTTCACGATCTGTCCTTCCAGTGAGCACTCAGGGCTGATTTCCTTAAGAATGGATAGGTTTGATCTTCTTGCAGTCCATGGGACTCTCAAGAGTCTCCTCCAGCACCATAATTCAAAAGCATCAATTCTTTGGCAATCAGCCTTCTTTATGGTCCAGCTCTCACTTCCATAACACTAGGTATAGGAATAAGACTAGGAATAAGACTAGGAATAAGACTAGGAATAACACTAGGTGGCCTTAATGTTCACTCAGCCTCCCCACCCTGACCCCTGCCTTAACTCCTTCATGGGGATAATAATGACTGATCTTCCAGTGTCATCGTTAGAATTGCAGTATAATCTCAGGAACACACCTGGAAGTGCTGTATTCAAATACTATATCTTATGGACTGTTGAACATTTCACATTTAAAACTATGAAGCTCCTTTGAGAATAGTTCAGTTCTTATGCTAGCATGGATTTCTTTGAAATACTAATTGAAAATCTGTATTGATAGATATACAGGTGGTACATGACACCAGTCAAGCTTGCAAAAATATATCATTTGCCCGATAATAAATGTTGGAAATGTAAAGAAAATGAAGGTACATTCTTTCACCTTTGGTGGACGTGCCCAAAGATTAAGGATTTCTGGGAGATGATCTATAATGAAATGAAAAAGGTATTTAATTATACCTTCCTGAAGAAACCAGAGGCCTTTCTCCTGGGCATAGTTGGCCAATTGGTGCCAAAGAAGGATAGAACTTTCTTTATGTATGCAACAACAGCAGCAAGAATACTTATTGCAAAGTATTGGAAGACACAAGATTTACCCACCCTGGAAGAGTGGCAGATGAAGGTAATGGACTATATGGAATTGGCAGAAATGACTGGCAGAATCCGAGACCTGGGAGAAGAGTTGGTGGAAGAAGATTGGAAGAAATTTAAAGACTATCTGCAGAAATATTGTAAAATCAATGAATGTTAAAATGATGTTGGATTGAAAATAAGTGGCATTAGCAACAAAGTTAATAAGAATATGCAAAAATGAATTGATAATGGATGAAAATATAGAGTTAAAAAATGTTAAGATACAGAGTTAAGATAAATGAAAGAGGGCAAGGATTTGCTGATTTGATTATGTAAATGGGAATACAAAAAGGGGAGGTGTGAGGAGGTCCAAGAAACAAGCAAAGGAGTTTAAAGTTATGAAAAACGGTTTTGCTTTTAAATTTTCTCTTACTTTTTGTTTTGTCTTTTGTATGTTGTATTTTTGTATTCATGCTTTTGTAAAACTTTAATAAATATTTCTTAAAAAAAGAAAAAAGAAAAAAAGAAAATCTGTATTGATAGGGTTGCCTCTTCCAAGGCATTATTCCTGCATTTTGATTGAGAAGAAGGGCAGAGATGTATCAGTATTTGCTTATTCAATAAATGGAAGCTATATTGGCACAAACACACCTGACTTTTCTAAGTCATCTTTTGTGTTTTGTTCTCTATGCTTGTGCCCAAGTTACTCCACTAAAGAAAAGTTATTTGTCAAGCTCTTTCGATCCATCACTGGATCCCTCAATCCACCCTCTTTTGATTCATCCCCTTGTGTATCATCCCAGTATTTAGAAATGCCCACCTTAATTATTCTTATAATATTTTGATCAAGTCCTTATGCTTCAAATTCTCATTAAGAACAGAGGACAATGATAACAACACCAGTTCCTGTATGCATATTATGTCCTGAGCTGTGATTTGCCCCTCATTTTGCATTCCTTTCAGTATTTAGAGGGCAATATATGGTTTAGCTAGGGGGACGTAGGTTTAGTTAGGGGGACGCGGGTGGCGCTGTGGGTTAAACCACAGAGCCTAGGGCTTCCCAATCAGAAGGTCGGCGGTTTAAATCCCCACGACGGGGTGAGCTCCCGTTGCTCGGTCCCTGCTCCTGCCACTCTAGCAGTTCGAAAGCACGTCAAAGTGCAAGTAGATAAATTACCGGCGGGAAGGTAAACGGCATTTCCGTGCACTGCTCTGGTTCGTCAGAAGCAGCTTAGTTATGCTGGCCACATGACCCAGAAGCTGTACGCTGGCTCCTCGGCCAATAAAGCGAGATGAGCGCCGCCACCCCAGAGTCGGTCACGACTGGACCTAATGGTCAGGGGTCCCTTTACCTTTACCTATATGGTTTAGCTAGAGTCCATCAATGGTTTTAAAATGTTCTCAACATTTCAGCAGTTGTGGTATGTGGGAATGGCTGCATGTGCATGGCACAATGTTTCAGTGTTCATGTGTATCTCTGTACAGCCATGCTCACGGGGGACTTCCATGTCTGACTTCTAGATACCCTTTGGAAGCAGTTAAACCTGAAAGAATGATGACACCAACACACATTTAAGAAATAATTTCCAACAGGGAGAATGATTTACCAGGGATAAGTAACAAAATGATAGATCTGGTAGATTGGGAGAGCTGGGGATTTATGGGGCCAGAAATTAAACACTTATAAATTCAAAGAGGAAAGAACTTCCTGCTCATTCTATGTTCTGAACTTCCAGTTATTCATTGCACCAAGAATCTCCTCAAGTAGTCAGAACTGATAAGCTTTGGGACTTAGGTAGCATGGAACAGATCCATACCCTCCATGTCCCAATTTTACAGGGACAGTCCCAGAATTACAGAAGTCATCCCAGTTTTTGGTTTGATCCTGGAATGTCCTAGTTTTCTTCTTTCTTTCCCTCCATGTCTCGTAGAACAATTAAAAGTGGTGTGTGTGTGTGTGTGTGTGTGTAGGTGCGAAAAGGGAGTCCTGTTTATACTGAAACTAAAATACCTGCACCAGATGAAGGAAATGGTGAAGCTCCCTATAATTTTGAAGGAAAAGGTCACCCGTCCACTTTAAATTCTTTAATTGCAATGCTTCAACAGCCAGCCATTTCTTAGGAATTGTTGGTGGGTGTTATGAGAGGAAAGGAAGGTGTTGCAGTGCAAATCTGCTGTCTCACTAGTACCATTAACTACTCATGAGTCAGGTGGAAGAAAGAATCCAGAAAGTTTATTTACTGCAGTAAAGTGTTGCAGTGGGATCACTCCACAAAGGCTGGAACCCCCACTCAGAGGTCAGGGAATGGGGGTTATTTATAAGCTTTTGCCACAAAGCATCACAATTTCCTCCAATCCTATGCTTTTTCATTACCTCATTTAAAAAAAAGCATACAAGCTGTCGTTAGCCAGAAATTATTTAGTTACATTTCATTTTAGCGTGCCTGCGCTTCTAACATAAGCATATTCGTAGCTCAACATCTACTGTGCACAAGCACAACCTTCACTTAGATACATTTTGTAGCAAAAGCTATTGTGCTTCTATTGTGCTTTGTATTGTGTATGCTGTGAACCTGCATGTATTGCGATTTCCGCTTCTCTCTCTTATGGGGCGAGGCTTGCAAAGTGAGAAGCTTTCTCAGCAGTTTCTTAGCAGTTTCTTAAAGCAATAGGCTACTATAAGGTAAATGTAAAGGGACCCATGGCCATTAGGTCCAGTCGTGACCGACTCTGGGGTTGTGGCGCTCATCTCGCTTTATTGGCTGAGGGAGCCGGCGTACAGCTTCCGGGTCATGTGGCCAGCATGACTAAGCCACTTCTGGCGAACCAGAGCAGCGCACAGAAACGCCATTTACCTTCTCGCTGGAGCGGTACCTATTTATCTACTTGCACTTTGATGTGCTTTCAAACTGCTAGGTTGGCAGGAGCAGGGACCGAGCAACGGGAGCTCACCCCGTCGCGGGGATTCGAACCACCAACCTTCTGATCGGCAAGTCCTAGGCTCTGTGGTTTAACCCACAGTGCCACCCGCATCCCAATAGGCTACTATAAGTTCCTTCTAATTGCACTATCACATTTTGGGGCCCCTTGGGGCCCCTCCCACAAAAGGAACCCATGCCATGCCTTGTGTTTTGAAAGATGTCCTCCAATTTCTCCAGAGTTTTCTTCTTCTATGAAAAAGAGTGCTATTTTTCTCTTCCATTCTCATGGCACTTAAGCATTTATCCAGAATTTCTGTGGGTGTTAGGTTTTCTTTTCTTTCTTTTTTAGCATGCCTTATTGTTGCTGTTCAACCCAGGCTTTCTGATGTGAGAAGACAACATGGCAGTTACCTCATGATGTCTTCCCCTGGGAGTTACAAGCAATTCAAGCATGGGCAAACTGGGAAGGCTACATAGTGCAAACCACTCGTGAGATATTTTGTAGAATGAAAGAGCACTCGCAAATGTATTTAGCCATTTCAAAGGCAAGGAAACTGTAGGAAAATCTCTACGAGAATTTTACCCGTTCTCCTCCTGTTGACAATATCTGATGGAGGATATTTTTGCCTATTTTGTGCTATGTGAAAGATAAATAAATGAATGTTTCTGCATCGGTAGATGATAAAGCAGAACACAGACGTGTAAAGTAAACCAGTAGCAGAATAACAGGAAATGTCAGGTGAAAGTGTGAAAGAATAGTGGTTCGGACTGAAGCATATGCATAAATTCCTAGTGAGAGCCAGTGTGGTGTAGTGGTTAAGTGCGATAGACTCGTAATCTGGGGAACCGGGTTTGCATCTCCGCTCCTCCACATGCAGCTGCTGGGTGACCTTGGTCTAGTCACACTTCTCTGAAGTCTCTCAGCCCCACTCACCTCACAGAGTGTTTGTTGTGGGGGAGGAAGGGAAAGGAGAATGTTAGCCGCTTTGAGACTCCTTAAAGGGAGTGAAAGGCGGGATATCAAATCCAAACTCTTCTTCTTCTTACTGTGAGGAGAGAAAATGATCCATCACTTTAAAGACACCCCTCCAAAAGAGCCCAAAGAATCTGGGGAACTGTGGTTTCTTAAGGGTGCTGGAAATTAGACCTGTGCGGTAAACCACAGCTCCACAGCTTTTTTTTGGGGGGGGGTGGCTATGAATGTTCTTCCCTCCAGTCCAGGTAATGATGGACTCAGCCTACCACTTAGAGAAGGCAGGGACATGTAAGTTGAATCACAACAGTAATGGGGGGTCCTATAGGCCTGGGGAAGAGCTACATTAATACAGAACAGCCCAAAATAAACCAGTAATACCAAAGGAGGAGAGGAAAGAGCTGGGAAACTCTTTTTTCCCCTCTTCATTTTATCTACAACCGTTGGAATTATAACACCAGAAGCCAGAAGATCTGAACAGAACCATCCTACTAGTGCCTACAAAACAACAACAACAATTGACTTTTTTTCTGATTCAGCAGGAAACAGAATTCTAGTTCTATCGCCCCAGCAACTGTTCCAAGTTAAATTATTGTTAGAATACAACCATAGAGCAGTCTCCTTTGTCAGGAGAAAGCTTGGGTCATCTCAGCTCCCAACTGTCAACAGCTTATTGGAACCTTCTGACATCCATCCCCCTGATTGGCTCTCGCAACACCAATAGAGTTATGAGTGCTTAATTTTTTTTTTTTTAAAAAAAGGAATTGACTCTATTCCTCCCTCCTCACCAGTCTGGGACCACTGTGGTAAGAAGTATTTGTTTTGTCTGTTTCTTCTCTACATATTGGGCAGCAGGGAGTGGCAACATTTGTGCACCTAATTCCACTAACCCAACCATTGGTATGGTGGCTTTGCGGGCCTGCAGAACCCTGCCTGGTGTGATCCAGCATGGAGTGTCTACATGTGGGTGTCTCATGGCCAGTGAGGAGCCAGTCGGTATTCCATGCTACCTAGGAGGTCAGGTTCTAGGTCTGCTTGCTGAATTGGCTTATTGCAGGCAGTCCTGGAGGGTGGACTCTTCCTGGGACCAATTGAGGCCAGCAGGTTTCACTTGGGTTCACTTGTCCAGTATTTAAAATGGCCTACCCTTGCTCCTGCACACAGTTTCCTTGTCGGATCTCTCACTCACTCACTCACTGTATATTGTTGTCATTATTGTGGTGCATTTGACCTTGCTGTGGACATTGTTGGCCACCATATTTAGGGCCAGGCAGGATCTCCCCTTGGACCAATTAGCCTTGTCTAGTGGGTTTTGCCTACCTCATAGCAATCACCAAAACTTTAGTGGTTTAAGCATTGGGTAAGCCTCAGTCATGGTTGATGGGAGGCTGTATCTTCTGCCTGTCCCTGCAAAGGGTAAGGGGTATCCTGATAAATGGAACTAGGAAGAACTGCTTCTATACAGACACCCAGGCGAGGGCTGTGGCAATCCTCAACATGGTGATCCAACAGGGATGTTCCTACTTGATATAAGTCATAGGACATCACCACTTTAGGGTTGACTCCAATAATCAACACATCCAGCAGGTAGGCTGGATGAAAATGGTTATATCCAATTCCCATGCCAAACCTCTTACATCAATAATCAATAAAGCTGTGGCCTTATTTGACCCAAGGAAGTAGTTGTCTTGCTTTCTGCACATAGCAGGCAGTGTGGGTTGGTGATGCTTGTGCATACACATTTGTGGATTCTTGCTTGTTTGTCCTTGAATCCTTCCATGGTGAATACTCTGCACTTGGTGGGGAGACTGCCCATAGAGAGATTCCATCTGTACCTTGTTGTTTATACAATCAATGACGTGGGCAGCTCTTGTACTTTCTCCAGCTTCTGTCTGAGATCATGTCAATACAGTCGTACCTTGGTTTTCAAAGGAATGTTTTGGAAGTTAAACGGACTTCTGTTCAACTTCCAAGGTACAACTGTTTATGTTGAAGGAGCCAAATGTTCAAGGACTAAAGAAGTTCTCTCCCATGATCAATACTAGTGATTTGGTGATGACCAGTATAGTGGTAAATTTTGAAGCGCAGATGCTCATCATGGCAGATCCATACTCATGTCCCCAAGGAGACTCCAAAAATGTAGGTAGCAGTACTCAATTTATTAAGAGCTGTGTGATAGCACTCCAATGGATATTCAGCTTCTACAACTCACTAAGCTCATTCAAAATACATTTGACCACAAAAAGTGCAAATTTTAGTTTTTCATTATAAATGTAAACAAGCTTGCAAAGAAGTGTTAAAATGTAGAGTGCTATCTGAAGACGAAACCTCATCAAAGTACTCTGCATCCACTTGATTATTTTCTATATATCGATTTTCTCTAAGATATCCATCACAAACTTCACCTCATTCACTTGACAAAGCAAGGAGGTTTCATCAGTTATCCTGGTGCATTTGCCATTTGCCAGATGACACAAACACTTCTGCTCTGAAGAAGTCCCAGAGCTGCAATCCCCTGTCCTCCTCCTCCATTACACCACTGGTGATGACCCTTAGGTTAAGTTAGGTTGTTGATGTTTTGTTGCTTTTAATGATTTGGCCTCAAAGGAAGAACTTCAAGTTTTCAATCTGGAGATGACTGCTGGGAAATAGGGTAAGTCCAATAGGGTAACTTTCTTATTCCCCAACAGGTGAGTGTGTTTTCTGACTCTTACACAAGAAAGCATGGACCAAGGAGATGAAAAAGCCGGTGCAGAAATGGAGAGAGAGGTGAACTCAGAGGGTTTTGTCCAATCCACTTTTCAAGAAGCCAGGGATAGCCAGAAGAATGTAGGCAATGCAGCAACCAAGAAAGGGGTGAGTGAGAGTGGAGTGCTTCGTCCAATCCACTCCCTAAAAAACCATGAATAAAAAGGAGGATACAACTGATCCATCAGTCACTAAAGAAGCAATCCTATGCACAATGAGCAAGTTGATTTAAATTAAGCCAGCATAAATTTACACCAGAACCAGACTCCATTAATCAGTGGGGCTAGTGAGTGCTGCTCTGCTTAAGCCTGGCAGAGGTAAAACAAAACTTTAAAATAGTGTTCTATGCTGTGTTCCCAGGTCACATGACCAAGCTTAACATGCTTAAGATCGAAACCAAATCCATTCTAATTCCACCTCCCCCACACCCTCAGAATACCATTTTTGAGGATTTACTCCAGCATCAGTTCAGCCAGCTACAGTTCAACACACCTTCCTCATGCAGTCAGATGCCTATGACAGTTGAACACTGACAGGGGGTTGGACAATATTATCTTCAAGATCTCTTCCAATTCTATCCTTCTATGTAGGTGGTTTTGATTACCAGTTGAGCATTTTTAATGTAGAATGGTAGCTTCAGCCGCATGGACTCCATATATCTATTCCAAAGAGTAGGCACCTCTGGGCATTAGGTCGACTCCTCTGTCATAGATCTTCAAGATAGGGGTGTAGCTTGAATTAATCACAATAAAGGATACCATCTGATATCTGTATTGCATAGGTAACATATCTATTAATGGTGTGGTGCTTAGCAATAAAGGACTACTGATAATTGAAAATAAGCAGGACTCAGTTTAGCATTGTGGTGAAATAGAACTAGTCCATTAAAAGGAAAGGAAAGGAAAAGGTTTGGTATATAATATTGCCTTCCCCCACTCCCATAGGTACCCACTTGCTCCTTGCTATGCTAACTGGCCCTTCAGAGGCAAGTGATGAGAGAAAGGGCTTTTTAAAAGGTGGAGCCCCCTTCATGTAATGTTCTCCCTAGAGAAAGTCTCCAGGCGGTGTCTACATTATGGCTATTTGTGTTGTTTAGATTTAATATTTTTCTTTGTTTCTAATTTTAATGAGGTTGGAAACCACCCAGAGAACTCAGCTAACAGTTGGTACAAAAATAATGCATTTCTGAAGCAATGTCCAGGTGTCAGGCCTATATATTTATTCTGTCTTTCCATTTAGGATCTTATTAGTGGTAAGTGTACGTAATTAACAATGTGCAGTCTCATCCCAGTATTTGCTGCTTCTTCTTGTAGGAGCTGTCCATGGTGCTGATTCTGGTAACGGTAGCTTCCTGTCTCATACCTATGCAGCATGGCTACAATCTGTGGGTACTCTACAACACTGTTGGGGTAAGATGGTGCTACAGCAAAGATGGCTTCAAAAAGCAAAACTTTTGGCCCCTCAAAAAGCAAGGGTCTCAGTCCAATATACTAGAAGGATCATCTCCACCCCCATTGTTCAGCCCAGACACTGAGGTCCAGTTCCAAGGTCCTTCTGGTGGTTCCCTCATTGCAAGAAGTGAAGCTGCAGGGAACCAGGCAAAGGGCCTTCTCGGCAGTGGCGCCTTCCCTGTGGAACACCCTCCAGTCAGATGTCAAGGAAATAAAGGACTACACAACTTTTAGAATACATCTAAAGGCACCCTGTATCAGGAAGTTTTTAATGTTTGACTTTTTATTATGTTTTTATATGTGCTGGACGCTGCTCAGAGTTGCTGGGGAAACCAGATAGGCAGGGTATAAATAATAGGCCATGTAACTCATTGTATGCACTGACTGGCCATGGCCATCCTGGATTTCAGCTAAGTCCCAAGCTCTCCAATTTTTTTGCCATGTGATCTGTGATGAGGTTCTAATCATTATGTGCTTATGTCCTAGCTCCTGCCTAGCTTCTATAACATAACAAGACCCGAAGAAGCAGATTTTCAGATTACCCTTCTGTCTATCACCGTGACTATGTTTCCACTCGGAGCCTCCTTTGCAACTGTTCCTGCTGGTTGGTTGTTAGATAGATTTGGCAGGTATAGAGATAAACTTGAGACTTGTGATCTACATGTCCTAGTATGGCAGGGTGTGGTGATGGGAGAATGTTGCTGACTACAGCCCCTCTAACCCCGGTTAACATCTTATAAAGCTACAATAACATTATCATTCCTCTTGTTCATTCAAGCAATAGGGTGGGATTTCAGAGATAGAAAAATGCACACGTATTTGTCAGGTGACTTTTAACAATTGTTAGACATTTCATGGAGGGATATGTAGCAGTCAGAAACACAATAGGATCTAGTTAGGGCCCTGGAGACCTAATGGTAGCTAATGAAGCTTTGTTTTTAGGAGGTGGGTACATGCCTTCTGAATTCAAGATCATCCTTTCAATGTGGTTTCGTTCAATTATGTACCTAGGGCAGGCACCTAAAGATTTTTCCAGGTCAGTAGTAGAGCACATGCCTCCATGAAGAAGATCCCAGACTCTCTCACCAGTTTCCCCAACTAACAAAACTTGCCTAGCATAGTGACAAATATTAGTTTTGTAGCCCTTGTGGAAATTCAGTGTGTCCTGCAATCTTTGAGATATCTGATTTGGTAGTAGGAGTTTTGGTGCCTCGTGTAGTTCTTTCTCCCTTCTGCAAACTATGACAACCAAAAGCAATTGTCCCAAAAAAAAAACCCAAAACCAAAACAACAACAACAACCCTGAGGACTCCCTTGCAGTTCCATAGTACCTCCCCTCCTTTGCTCTTTAGATGGTACGATATATTCCCTACCTCACTGCTCCATTTCACTATCTTTTCAGGAAAGTTGCACTGTTCATAACTAACCTTTCAGCAATTATATTTGCTGTTGTGATGACATTCTCACTTTCAGTACATAATCACGGATACATCATCTTTTCACGTCTCTGCTCTGGAATAAGCACAGGTGAGTCAGGGTCCTGGATTTAGTGCCTTATATTTTAAAAAAGTTAAGGACACCTGGTCAGAAGTCAGCTTGCAATTTGTGCCATTAAGCTGATTAGATCAGGAACACTGAAATTTGGCACCTGAAAAAGAGCAGGAGAATAGGTCCTTGCACCCTCTGTACTGCTGTGGGTGAGAGAGATCTTTTCATGAAGCAGTTTTCCCGGGATCTATGACTGCCTGTATCACTGCTGCAGGATCCATTAGACAGCCCCCTGCTTTCACATGCACAGTTTATTTCTGGCCATTGTGCCCCCCTCCTGGTTTGCTGCTTCAGTGCCCCAGTTGGTTTCTCCTCAGCAACAATTCCTTTTACATCCCATTCATTTAGCCCACTATGATAATTTTTCTCCTTCTCATCAAGTCCTTTTACAGCAATATGCTCTCAACTTGGCTACAGCAGGTTAAGGAGGCAACTTCACCAGATTTTGCCACAGAGTTTGACAAGGGTACTCAGGTGCCTATGCCTTCAATCGCTGAGCAACCCGTATCTGCCCTCTTCGATTGATTGCCCCACTTTCCACATATGGGAATATACAATGAAAGATGCCAATCAGTGTCAATCTGACTCTGCTCTCAAATGTGTACATGAAGCTTCTAAAAGTAAAGGTAAAGGTACCCCTGCCCATTCGGGCCAGTCTTGCCAGACTCTAGGGTTGTGCGCTCATCTCACTCTATAGGCCGGGAGCCAGCGCTGTCCACAGACACTTCCGGGTCACGTGGCCAGCGTGACAAGCTGCATCTGGCAAGCCAGCGCAGCACACGGAATGCCGTTTACCTTCCCACTGGTAAGCGGTCCCTATTTATCTACTTGCACCCGGAGGTGCTTTCAAACTGCTAGGTTGGCAGGCACTGGGACCGAACAGCGGGAGCGCACCCCGCCGCGGGGATTTGAACTGCCGACCGTTTGATTGGCAACTCCTAGGCGCTGAGGTTTCACCCACAGCGCCACCCGCGTCCCGTCTACATGAAGCTTCTACATTAGCTATTAGAGCCTCAGTCTCCACCTCTGTTTTTTCCAAGGCAGTACTATTTTCAATTGAAGATGTTCTAGGCTATCCAACTCAGGACCCTGACAGAATCCAGAAACCACTTCTAAAACCTTCCCATGTCCTTGCATTCATCTCTGACTCACCTGTGGACTTTGCCCAGTCCTCCTCTCATGCAATGGCTGCTGGAATGGTCACAAGGAGACACCTCTGGCTAACTGACAGGGAGGTGGATGCTTCCTTGTGTACAGGTTTAACCTCTATGACCTTTGTAGGCACTAAACCTTTCGGAGATGTTGCCCTGGAGCAAATCCTAGCTGAAACCAAAAATAAGAAGTTGATGCCTTCTCAATGAAGAGATGATTACCATTATTCCAAGTATCCCTTTTTGCTCTTTAATTCCTTCCAAGAGTCGCTCCCATGGGTGCAAAGGGACCTTCCCCAATTTCCTCCCACTATGTGCAACACACAGCATTCCCAAATCTATTCTGGAGGATTGAAAAAAAACTATAGGAAAATATTTGCCGGGGCATCTGTTGACATTTCTATTCCACCTTAAGGAGCAGACATGTGGAACTGTTGTGTGCCATATGTCTGTTTACATTCCAGCACAGTATGCTGGGAACTTCCGTTGTGTATAGCTTTTGCTTTTCCCGTTCTCTCTGAGATGACATGAGAGAGAGAGATGACATGTTTCTTTGTCCTGATTTATGATTAATAAATCTGTAGTTGTAGTATGCTTCCACAAGCCTCACGCCTGTTCTGTTTGCACAGTTCTGTCTGCTGATAGCGTGCCCTGGCTTTGAAGCCCAGGTTGCTGATTTACGTCAGAGCATGGGCCGATGGAAGGAGACATCCGAGCTGTGGCTTGCCAGCTGGCCTCCCATTCCTCTGCATGTCGACAACCACATGGGGGGGTGTGAGAGTTGGGCAATGTTCAGTTGCGCACATTGTGCTGATAGGATGATTTGCATAGTAATTTGTTGAATACAAGCCTTAATAAATAAATCATGTCACATGCATGTTGTGTATTACCATTTGAATTTCTATCTAACCAGGAATATGCTTCTGTGTTGGCCCTCTCTATCTTGGCGAGATCTCCCCTAGAAGCCTGAGGGGAGGCATTATCATGATGTACCAACTGTTTTATTTGTTTGGTTTCCTTGTGGCTCAGATACTTTGTCTTCAAGAAGTCTTGGGGACGGGAAAAGGTAATTCAGTGATATTAATTATTTGCCTTATAGTATAGCGGAGGGGAGTGCTGCCCAGGATTTTGTGGAAACCAGTTTTGTAGATAACACTATCCATTTAAAAACCACAATGGTTTTTGGATGTGCTTGCTTTTAAAATAAGTAAGTGAGTAAGTAAGTAAGTTTCTGGTACTCACCAGGATGTTGTTAGAATAAGCGCCACACTTTTAACATGTGGGAGGAAAAGGTGCCGGTACTGCAACATTATTTTTCCCCAAAATTAGTAAAGACTTTTTGGCCTGCCATCTTAGTTCAAAATGACATGTGGCATCCACATGTTGACTAAGGTCCCCCAACGTTGAAACCCTCATGCTGAGTTTGCTGATTATGTCTTGAAAGGCTTCCAAACCCATAGAGAACAGAATGACCAACCAACCAACCAACCAACCAACCAACAAGACCCTTTCTCAAACATATGGTAGATAGCATCAGATGGAGCACTGCTGTTTCTTCACCTTATCTTTGTACTATCTTCTTCCACAGGCTTCCCAATTTTGATAAAACTTTTTGGTGTTATGCCATTTCTTCAGTTGCCTCTATTGCCCTTCTTACCTGAAAGCCCTCGGTACCTACTCATTCAGAAGAGGGATGAAGAGAGCTCAAGGAAAGGTACGATATGTTGAATTGCACTGGGACCTCTAAGTGTGAGCACCCTACATAGCTGTGCAATGTCACCCACTATTGGCTTGTCACATAAGGTCTCGCCATTCTAGCATCCTTGTTATTCCTACGGGGTCAGTCATAAGAGCCCACTAACATCCATTTCAGAAGAACTACATATGAGAAGTATGAAAAACATGTTATGTAAATGTTCATTTGTTGTATATATAAATTTATTTATTGCATTTATATACTTAGTACCTTTCTGTCAGGGCACCCAAGGCAGTTTCCAGTGTTTAAACACTGAAGCAAATAAATGGTATAAAATGTAGAATTGGGCCAGGGTGGTGGAAAGAAGGACAGTCTCTCTGGAGCCAGCCATGTTGTTGTTGTTGTTGTTGTTGTTGTTGTTGTTGTTGTTGTTGTTGTTGTTGTAGTAGTAGTAGTATTTATACCCCACCCATTTGGCTGGGTTGCCCAAGCTACTCTGGGCAACTTCCAACACAAATAAAAACACAATAAAACATCAAACATTAATAGTAACAATCTGATCCAATATTAAAAGTCATAATAACTTTAAAATAAACAACTTATATCAAACAAAGCAGCGTTCAACAATCCATCAGAATCTAATAGTAATCAGTAAAATTAAACATCAACAAATAATAATTAAACCGTTTAGACCACAATGAAGAATTATCAATCAATAAATCAATAAAGAGCAAATCACAATGCATAAAATACTGCAGAACATACAAAACCATATTGAGATCCTTTGCCTGCCCCCATTGCACTTTTCTTCCTTCTTCCTTCTCACAGTGATATGTGTGGCTATCATATATTAAGGCAGTACAACTGGTTCTGCTGCACTGGGTGCCGAGCCAGTGGGGGAACTTCACTTTCCACATCTCTCCATTGGGAGTCCATTGATCCCTACTTTCTGCTACTGTTTCTTAACCAGTTTCTGGTCCAGAAGAGGACCTATTCTCTTTATCTCACAGCTGTGATGCTTATTCAGGATTCTTAGGTGCAGTGCTTTGCCAAAAGCTTTTCAAAAGTTCACAGTGCCAACTGATCACCTCTGTAAGTTTGCTGACATTGTAAAACAACTCTAAAAGGTGAGACAGGACTTACCCCTTGCAGAAACCGTGTTGCTTCTGCTTCAGCAAAACTTGTTCTTCTATGTGCTTGATAATTTTATATTTAATGTTTCTTTCCAGTCTTCTATGAACAGGTGTTAAGATAACCATAATGATAAGCATTTGGACTGATCAATCATGGATCTACTTATGTTGTTATGTTAATATAAATGAATGTAGCACTTTTCAAATCTGGCTCCTTTTCACATTCCAACAACATGGAGAGCAAGATAAAATTTCTGCAAGAAATGGGGCCTTTAGAGTGATGGCCCAAATGCTTTGGAATTTGTAGGACTTTATAAAGGCACTTTATACCCACATAGTCATCAAGGTAGTATTAGCCTGGGTTTTAAGTTTTGTATGAGGATTTCCACTACTCAGACATGAAGGAATCCTCAGCTGACAAAACTTTTTGGCCACAATGACAAATCCTCAAGGTAGCTAGAGATTTCATCAGTTTTGTTGACCTAGCAAGAGGGCAAGGACTCCAGAGCAGTCAAGCCTCCCTCATGTTGATCCACAAATCCCATGTTTCCAAGTAAAGGAAATAATACATTTGATGATAACATGCACTATGACCAATGCCCCTCCTCAGCACTGTCTACCAGGCATTCCAGATGCTGTCTTCTGCAGCCTTTGCACTGGGTGGGCAAATCATTAGCTATCTTTGTTGCCGAACAATTTAATTGTATTCGGATTATGAATGTGTTTATTCAACAAAAAACATATCAGTTCATGAAGGAATGGACCACTTCTAAGGGATATATTTCCTGTCCCTTGGAGTGATCACCTCTTTCCCCCATAATTTTCTATCATTCTTAATGATAGGAGAATATGCTCCTCAGATTCTGTTATGCCTCCCTGCCTTTCTTTTGCTAAAGCTTCTGCTCTGCTTTTGTTTTTCTTATTTGGACATGACTTCTATTTTCCAAAACAAACTTTTTTTCCCTTTTTCCTTTACCTTGAAATGCTTCCTTTATTGTATTCATTCACGACAGAGGCATCCACTTGACCTTGGTGGTATATTTACTGCTCTGCAGTGAGCATTCTGACTTATGGCATTCAATGGCTCCCAAGCATTCTGGAAAGATTTCACCCTCTTGACTTCCTTCATCCAACTTTTCCTTTGTTACCAGCCTCTTCCTTTTTTCTTCTTCTTTTAGAAAGTACCTCTATTGAAGTCTGATCCTCTCTGCCTCTATTCTTAACATAGCACTGAAGAAACTAAGGAACAGAAATGATGTGGAGGATGAGATTGAAGAGCTCCATCAGGAGGACGTTGCTGAAAAGTCAGAAAAGAACATGAAACCTCTTAAACTGCTATATGCCAAAAAACTGCGAAGGCAAGTCATTGCCATAATTGTCTTGAAGGTTGGACAACAGTTCGATGGCATCAGTGTGGTAAGGAAGGTTGAGCTAGGCAAAATGAAGGCCCCTGTTGTACATACAATTTAGAGGCTGTCATACAAGCTACCACTGTTTGTCTCTATGGATGGCCGCATTCTTTGCCCCTGTTCTGTTTTTCAGATGCTTCTCCAAGTGTTAGAAATATCAAACTCTGTAACACAAGGAGAGGGAAACTGTAGGCTTGTGGGTATTGTTGGGACTCCAGCTCTCATTGGCGAAGCCAATGTGACCAGTGGTCAGGGATAACGGGAGTTCTTGTCCAAAAACACATGGTGGGCTGTAGTTTTCCCACTGCTGCCCAAGTAAATGGTCTTGCTCTACAGGAAAGATGGCATTGCTGAGGGGTAAAGGTTCCAGAGGGACGCGGGTGGTGCTGTGGGTTGAACCACAGAGCCTAGGACTTGCTGATCAGAAGGTTGGCGGTTCAAATCCCCATAACGGGGTGAGCTCCCGTTGCTCGGTCACTGCTCCTGCCAACCTAGCAGTTCAAAAGCACGTCAAAGTGCAAGTAGATAAATAGGTACCACTCTGGCAGGAAGGTAAACGGCATTTCTGTGCACTGCTCTGGTTCGCCAGAAGCGGCTTAGTCATGCTGCCCACACCGTACACTGGCTCCCTCGGCCAATAAAGCAAGATGAGTGCCGCAACCCCAGAGTCGGCCACGACTGGACCTAATGGTCAGGGGTCCCTTTACCTTTAAAGGTTCCAGAAGTACAGAGCGCTGAAGTCATTGGGGTAATCCTGAATGGCGAGTCATGCAGGGTTATTGACTGACATTGTTTCTTAAATGTGAATTGTATTCTCGTTAACTTTTCAATAATTCAAAAATCCAAGCCAAGTGGTGGAGCTAATCTGTTGGATGGTGCAACAAATTTTTGGTGGGGGTGTCCATTTATACCCTGCCTTTTTCCCTTATGAAACTCAAGGCAGCTTGCAGATACAAATAAGAGAAGGTTAAAAACGTTATATATAGCATAAGAACATTACATACTACAAGCTAACGTTACCAACCTATAATACTGATGCAGAGCTGAAATACCCTTATTAAATAATAATTACCTGAATCAGCAAGGCTTGGACACATGCAAAAGGTTGCATGCATGCTCTCAAATGGAATTGGGGCAGATGCTCTAAGAAAGGGATATTTATGCTATTCCATTGAAGGAGATGATTCCCCCCCAAAAAACTTTCTCAATTATCAGAGAAAAGCAAGACTGCATTCCACAAAATAATCCAGCTACATGAAATTGTTTGATCAATCACATGCCAAAGTACATACATTAGAACTTCTGCAGCAATTTTGATCAGATGTATACCTGGTGGCAAATCTCCACCCATCAGATGTCAAAGCGATAAACAACTACCTGACATTCAGAAGACATCTGAAGGCAGCCCTGTTCAGGGAAGTTTTTAATATGTGACATTTTAGTGTATTTTTCATCTTTGTTGGAAGCCGCCCAGAGTGGCTGGGGAAACCCAGCCAGATGGGCGGGGTACAAATAATAAATTATTATTATTATTATTATTATTATTATTATTATTATTATTGGGGCACGGGTGGTGCTGTGGGTTAAAGCCTCAGTGCCTAGGACTTGCCGATCGAAAGGTCGGCGGTTCGAATCCCCGCGGCGGGGTGCGCTCCCGTCGCTTGGTCCCAGCGCCTGCCAACCTAGCAGTTCGAAAGCACCCTTGGGTGCAAGTAGATAAATAGGGACTGCTTACTAGCGGGAAGGTAAACGGCGTTCCGTGTGCTGCGCTGGCTCGCCAGATGCAGCTTGTCACGCTGGCCACGTGACCCGGAAGTGTCTGCGGACAGCGCTGGCTCCCGGCCTCTAGAGTGAGATGAGCGCACAACCCTAGAGTCTGTCAAGACTGGCCCGTATGGGCAGGGGTACCTTTACCTTTACCATTATTATTATTATTATTATTATTATTATTATTATTATTATCATCATCATCATCATCATCATCATCAGTAGGACCTGATTTTGCAAGGAAGATATCCAAGTCAACTCTCCCTTATCTTAGAAGGGCCTGTTTCTAGGGAATAGCTCTCTTCATTTCCAACTTGGATCCTCTAATGCAGAGCTTTCCAAACTGTGTGTCACGACGCATTAGTGTGTCGGCTGCAGTGTGTAGGTGCGTTGCGCCAATGTGCCCCACACTCCTCCTGGGGCTGGAAAGGGAACAGACAACCCACCAGTTTGCTAGTGAAACTGAAATTGGTGTGTCACAAAAAGGCGAATGGCTAAAAAGTGTGTCACCAACATGGAAAGTTTGGAAAGCTCTGCTCTAATGTGTAGAAAAGCTGTAAGGAGATGTGAATTTTAATGCCAAGATTACATGTCCAGCAGACTGAGGAAAATTTGGAAATGGAGGAGGATGCCAAGAAAATTGCAGCTCTGAAGCATAGGATATGTTACTTAAAGAGTTGAGACAATTATAGAGATCATGCTAGATTAGGGGTAGCTGATATCCAAGTCCTGCAGAATCGGGTCGGTTATGTATCTTTGTCAACATTCTTTTTCTTCCATTCAGATAAGACTTGTAATGGTATGCATCTTCTTTTCAGGCATACTCTTATGCAGAGAGAAACCTCAGAAATATAAATATGGGGATATATTCATCCCGATTTGCGACAATAGCATCCACCACTTTTTTATGTATGTCAATGGTATTTGGGGTAAGCATCTTCTACCTCTTTCTCACTAACCTTCTAGATCTTGGAAATGCATGCAACATTTTATAACTATTTTGTGCCAATTTAGGTGCCCCCCCTTTCATAAAAACCACAAGAATTATAGTTTTACATGAGTTGTCTGAGTATTATTTTGAAGAACAGTCCTACATGTTAGCATATACTACCTGGCTTCTTGGAAGCTGTCCGAAGGGGTATTTAAAAAATCAATTTGCAAATTAGTTTAGAATTTGATTTTTTTGTTTAAATAAAATTTGAGTTGGTGAGAGCAAGGATTCTTACCTTTGTGCCTGTGATGGGATGGTGAGCTGCTTGTGCGTAAAATCCTAGTCCCTCAGAGTTTGGCTAAGTCCACAAACCTCTGTCTGTGACGGAGCTCCTTAAGCATGGCTCCATCAGTCGCTCGTAGAATCGGACAGTGGGCGTTTACGGAACTTCTTCCAGCATAAAAGCTCCTTAACGGAAACGCGTCTTCTGGACTCTCGGCGTGACAGTTTCCGGCGAGGAGTGGGTGTCCCTACAGGAGGTCCTGAAACCTCCCCACTATTTTCGCTCGAAGTGTCTCTGAGCCCTCCCTCCGACTCACTTTCCCTTGGAACTCCACCTCTCCCCCTGCTGGTTCCCTCCTCAGCTGAATAGTCTCTCTCAGCCTCTGTGAGCCCTTTCACCTCCTGCTCCTCCGATGGCAGTTCCCTGACAGTGCCTTTTGTTTTCTAAGGAGAATGTGCCTTATCTCTGTCCTACTACCACAGAATTTATACTTTACAAGTATGAAAAAGGAAATTAGTGCTACACCAGCTTAGCACTGTTGTATAGCTATGCCCCAAAGACTGCAATCTATACACCCAGGATAGTTAACATGGTGCTCTCCTGAATTTGTTAGATTATAACTCCCATCATTCCCAATAACTGAACATTCTGACTGAGGCTGATAAGAGTTGTAGTCCAACAACATCTGGAAGCTAAACCATCTCTGCACACTTACTTTACTGTTAAGTCCTGATTTCTTTGGGTAGGTATTTACAGGCTTTCATTCAACTCCTTCTTATTTAAGATCCTTGACACTCATGTATACACACACAGTTGTGGCAAACACTCACTGCGCTGTTGTTTTTACATGGATTCTTGCTTAATGTAAGCTTGTATGTGAACCTAAAGAGTTGCCCTGATTTATTTATTTTTTAATCCCAATATGTTTCTGTGTTGCCACACGCTCTCTACACTTTGATCTGTAATTCTGATTCCGCTCCCCTTCCCCCATCATAGAATCATGGGTTTGGAATGAGCACAAGGTATCATCCAGACTGGCCCTTGCAATTCATAACTTTCTTGCACAAACATTCACTAATCACAGCTAGGTAGCCGTGTTGGTCTGCTGTAGTCGAATCAGGAATCACAAGACAGAGAAACCAGTAGGAGAACATTTCAGTCTCCCAGGACATTCTATACAAGATCTCAAAGTAGCTCTCTTATTACAAAAGAATTTCAGAAATAGACTGGAAAGGGAAGTTGCTGAATTGTAACTTATTACCAAACTTCAAACCATGGAGAGACCTGGTCTGAATAGAGACATTGGATTCTTATCTCATTATACAAGATAAAGCTAGTTTTAGCCATCTCACCCCCTGCTTTATCCTGTAAGACCAATTGCAGTCATTAACAGTCTTCAACAGGTTTACCACACCTATCAGCCAATCACCCATTCCCACCACCCTTCTAAGTAATACCCTTCCCCACCCTCTCACTATATGTAAGGGTCTGGTGACTTCTGTTTCAGTGTATCTGAAAAAGTGTGCATGCACACGAAAGCTCATACCAATAACAAATTTAGTTGGTCTTTAAGGTTCTACTGGAAGACATTCACTAAAAAAATAAGAAGAAACTCTAAAATGCTAGTATAGCAGGACGTACCTTTAGAGAAGCCAAATTGATACCTCTTCAGCATGTCTTATTCCTCTATATGCTTAGTAATTTTATCTTTGTCTTTATATTCTTTAGATTTTTATTACTGATTATAAGGGGCGCAGGTTTTCGCTTCTCATTGGCTTTGGGGTGAGCGGTTTCATCTGTGTCCTGTTAACTGTGGCCATGGAACTACAGGTTTGTAACTGGTGGCATGTAGAGCTGAGAATCGCTAAATGGGTGTTCCTCTAGCCCACTTCCCCTATAACACACACTATGTACCGTATTTTTTGCCCCATAGGAAGCACTTTTCCCCCTCCAAAAATGAAGGGGAAATGTGTGTGCATCCTATGGGGCAAATGCAGGCATTTGCTGAAGCCTGGAGAGCGAGAGGGGTCGGTGCGCACCGACCCCTCTCGCTCTCCAGACTTTGCGCGGCTTGCGGAGAGTTGCCTGCATGCCGAAGGCAGGGTGCGCTGAGCTCAGTGTGCCCAGGCTTCGCGCAGCTCTCCGCAAGGCGCGGGAGCCCGGCGCCAGGCTCCCATGGCTTGCAGAGAGTTGACTGTTCTGGGGGCTGGGGTTGGGGGAAGCTCGGGCTTCCCCCGCCCCAGCCCCGCACCTGGGGGGGGAAAAACAATTTCCCCCCCTTTATTTCCCCCCCAAAAAACTAGGTGCGCCTTATGGGACGGTGCGTCCTATAGGGCGAAAAATACGGTAACAGCTCCAAAGCTAGTGGGGAAGCTGGCAGTAGATGCATCAGAACATTTCCTTTCCCCCAAATTATGTATACAAGCTGAGGTGATTTGAAATGGCTGTACTGTTGGTTGGTGCTTCCAACACCTCTGTTGTTTAGCAGTGAGCAAGGAGGTAAAATCATGGAATCATAGAACTATAGAGTCGGAAGGAACCCCGAGGGCCAGCTAGTCCAACTCTCTGCAATGCACGGATCTGAGCTAAAGCATCCATGACAATTCACCATCTCAACTCTGCTTAAAAACTTCCAGTCATGGGGGCTCAAGTTCAAATGTTGGCAGGTATAATTCAGCCTCCTATGTTTCTATGAATGGATAAGAATGAGCATAGTCTCCACCCTGTGAACATTACAGTGGTACCTCTGGTTGCGCATGCTCCGAGTTACAAGCTCTGCTAACCCGTTAGTAGCCGCTCCTGGTTGCGAACTTTGCCCCAGGATGCAAGCGGAAATTGCGTGCCGGAGGGACACATGTGGCGGGAGGTGCCATTAGTGAAAGTGCGCCTCATGTTACGGGTGGTTTCCGATTACGAACGGACCTCCAGAACGGATTCCGTTCGTAACCAGAGGTACCGCTGTACATGGATGTTGCATTCTAAGATGACAGATTTCACAGGGGCTCAGTTCTTGCTGTTTTGCACTACCTACTGCATTCTGTGGGCCAGAATTTTAAGGGATAAGGGATAGCAAATGGAAAGATGAGTTTTGCTCTTGGACCCAACTCCCGGCAGCCCCAACCAGTATGATCAATGGTTAGGGATTATGTGAATTATAGTCTCGCAGCATAATTCTATGTCATGCTGGCCACATGACCTGGAAAGCTGTCTGGATAAATACCAGCTCCCTCGGCCTGAAGCGAGGTGAGTGCTGCACCCCATAGTCGCCTTTGACTGGACTTAACTGTCCAAGGGTCCTTTACCTTTTTATGCACTTAGAGGTATATCAAAAAACAATCAAGCAGTATATAACTTTTATGAAATAAAGGGCATCTGACAATATCACAAGTACATAACTGAAATACAGTCTACTTTCTCCAACAGAGTGTCATCTCAGATATGGGGTATTTCAGCATAATCTTAATCTGCATATTCCTTTTTGCACATGGCATTGGGCCAGGTAAGTGCTTAGATGATGCGTTGAGCTCTTTAGATGATAGGGGGAGAGATGAATAAGTGATCAGTGTAAGTGATCATGGTAGAAAGACACACAGCTATGGGGAGTTGGTAATTCACCATAGAAGGCTAGGGAGTTACTATTAATGTTGCACTCCTCACATAGAGAGATTCATGGCTGCCTGTCTGCTGTGTGTGCTGTGGCAACCTGAGTTAGATCTAACTTGAAGGTGGAGAAGGTTGTTCATGTGAGATGTGTTGCTGAGACCTGGATGGGTGAGCTAGGAGAACCTGATCACATCCAGATGTGCCTGTCAAGATACACAATGTAGCATGAGACAGGCTGCAGGTGTTGGGGGGTGATGGAGAGGGAGGAGTTGCTGTGATTCATAGGACACCCATCCATCTTGGAGCTAGCCATGAGAGCCAGCACCTGGCATCAGGCCCAGGAGATAGTACCCTCCACCCTGCCCTCTCCGGTGCAGAAGATGCCATTCTACACTTTGGTATACCAGAGAAGTAAAGACAAGGCAGTGACACAGAGGAAAGTAAGAGCATGTGGTTATTTTCACTTGATATTTTGGTAGCATTTGATACCATTAACAGTGGTGTGACTTGGTGAGATGGGCATTGGAGACATTATTTTACAGTGGTTCTACTCCTCCTATTTCAGAGCCCTGGGTGATTATCTCTTGGTCCCCTGCCAGTTGTGCTCTGACATCCTGCAGGGTACCATATTTTCCTTCATGCTGTTTCCCTATGAAGCCATTATGGGAATAGTCATTAGCAGATTTGGGAAGAGCTGTCACCAGTGCAGTAATGATACCCAATTTCCATTTCTCTGTAACATCTGTATCAGGAGAAGTCTGCAAAACCCTCCACTGGCACCTTGACTCAGTAGAGGTCTGGATAAGGATCAGCAAACTGAGTTTGAACCCTGCCAAATAATGTGGGCCATGCCATCCATTTTCTGAAAACCTCTAGGATGGATTACTGCAATGCCTTCTTTCCCAGAGTACCGATGAGGTTGGGCTGGAACCTACAACTAGCACAATAAGTAATGCCCCAACTGGTCACTGGTGCAGTCTTTCACTACCCTGTTACACTGCTACTAAAGGGATTACACTGGCTGTTGTTTAGCTACAAAGCTAAGTTCAAGGTATTGGTCCTGGTGTGCAAAGTCCCATACAGCTTGAGATAAGAATGCCTAAGAGATCATCTCACTCCTTATATACCCATTAACGACTGTGCTCTGAAGGTAGGGACTATGGCGATCACACAGGGTCGCCGGACGTTTAATGGTCTATTGATTCCTGTGCCACCACTGTGCTCTCTTTACTGCTGCCACCAACCAGTTACTCTCTGGTAAAACACTGAGTCCAGTCAGTTGTTAAAAGTGAACAAAAAAACCCCAAGTTTATTTTACAAACATTAACAAGTTTATGTTTCTCAGATAATATACCTGTCAGTATCTTAACTTTAGTTTCTTCACTGGCCTATACCTTCCTAATACCTTCTGACTGATTATCTCAACTGTTTGACTGACTCCTCTTAACAAACTCTCTCCCTCTCTCACACCAGACTAGCCCAACCCAACCCACAGACTTATCTTCTCTGTTTCTCCTAACTCCAGACTGTCTTTTCAACAACTCTAATTCTAACTCACTCTCTAAAAGACCCTCTGTGCTTAAACCTTATACACAGCTAACTCTGCCCCCTGGGTTCCCATTGGTTAGTCATTTTACAATTAGTTAACTCTCTATGAACCCAGTATGTTGTCACACACATAGAAGGGCAAACGCCACAGGGACCTATTGCAAATACCATCTCATCAGGAGGTCTGTTCCATATGATGTCCGAATCTGACCTTGAGTGTGGTGCCACCTTGCCTTTGGCATCCTCTCCCATCACTCATCAGCAAGGCACCATATCTTGGTTGTGTTTTCGGCACCTTTTGAAGACCTTCCTTTTTCACCAAGCCTTTTAAGTGGAGATCTTCATCCTAATCTGCACCTGTATTGGTTTTGAAATTATGGGATTGTCTTTAGTTGTTTTTATTGTGGCTGTTTGTACTGTGAAATTGATCTGAGATATCTCACTGGAAGCAGTAATAAACTGAATCAAGTAAAACAATAACTAGGAAAGATCAATTTTCAAGGGTGGGGGAGTATTAAATTCCTGGAATCCTTTCTATCCACCAAAGGTCCACTTCCATCTGTGCTAGTGGTGGAGCTCTTCCTTCAGTCATCACGATCTTCAGCCATTGTGATTGCACAATTTTTGCATTGGGTCCTAAGCTTCCTCGTAGGACTGATTTTCCTTTACATAGAGGTGAGTGATTTTGAAGGTAATTTTGATGAGGAGTGCAGACTTTGCTCCTTACAACAATTATTCCCCCCCCAAAATAATGAGGGGAGCTGGGTGGAGCCAAGAAGGATATATGGGTGTTATGGATGGATGGATGGATGGATAGATGATAGATAGAACTCTACATTATACTCACGTCTGCCTCTTTCTCTCCTTCCCTGCCCCCATTTTCCCCATCTCTAGATACATATTGGGCCCTACAGCTTAATCTTTTTCTGTCCATTTGGTTTCGCCATCTTTGTTTATATATTCAAGTTCATTCCAGAAACCAGAAACAGAACCTTTGTGGAAATCAGGGGGAAAGTGAACACCCGGAATCCCAGGAGGGTACATTTCAAGATGCCATCACCCAAGTAGAAACTTGTTAAGCAGCATATGCAGTTTGTTCATTTATTAAATAGGGTTTTTTAAAAAAGAAATAAAAAAACATATTCCAAGAGATTTCTTGTGGTTACTCTTAAACTGAATAATGACAATGATGATGTTGCAGTTTTCCTTTTTGTTTGAACACTCCACACCATTTTCAGGCTTTTCCGTGCCATGAAAGTGTCCAAATTTCAGGAAGGCAACAAATACCTCAACAGCTGCCCCCCTTCCAGGTCTTAGTATTATTATTTTTTTTGTGTGAATGTCTTGTGAACAGTATTTTGGCTGAACCAAATTAGATTCCACTCCAGAACAGGCTACAACTCTGTTGCCTTTACTTATTTACTACAGACACGTAGTTACTGTAAGGTAAAGGTAAAGGGACCCCTGACCATTAGGTCCAGTCGTGGCCGACTCTAGGGTTGCTGCGCTCATCTCGCTTTATTGGCCGAGCAGCGCATGGAAACGCCGTTTACCTTCCCGCCAGAGCGGTACCTATTTATCTACTTGCACTTTGATGTGCTTTCGAACTGCTAGGTTGGCAGGAGCAGGGACCGAGCAATGGGAGCTCACCCCGTCGTGGGGATTCGAACCGCCTACCTTCTGATTGGCAAGTCCTAGGCTCTGTGGTTTAACCCACAGCGCCACCCAGAATTTACTGTAGAGGCCCGTAATTCATCCTGAATGACAGCCTATCACATAGGCTATGATCACCACTTCGGTCATCACCACAGCACCACCTTGGGGTGAAAAATTGCCTGTTTATCATCCCAGCACCTAGCTGCTACTTTTAACAGCACTGAAGTCTCCTCTAGGGTAGGATGCCCACATTCCCAGATTTCTCCAAGGGGTGATCACCCACAGTATGCCAAATGAAATAGCTCCAGTTCCAGAAGTGGTACATAAACGACTCGATGCCCATATTAATCCCTTGGAAAGCTAATGCTGTCTTTAAGACCTGTCATTCCCAGAGGGATTTATTTCATTGATTTCCATGCATGCTCTGGCAGGGAGACCCACTTCTAGCTAGTTGCTCATAGGAACCTTCAATTACATTTGAAAACCAGTAAGAGACAACTCCTTTTCCCTCCTTTTCAATTTAATTTGAATGCCATCATCATCGCAGAGGTGTCTATGAAAGGGACATATTGATTGAAAATGTCTAGTAAACCGGATCAGTAGTTGGATTCCTACTGAGGGTATTTGGCAAGCCTACATGACAGTGATCAGGGATTGAGGGTTGGTTCTGTGGTATTATGGCAGTGGACAAAGTTTGGAGGAGGAGGAGGAGGAGGAGGAGGAGGAGGAGGAGGAGGAGGAGAAACAGCAACAGTTAGGGAGCCCTCAGACCTTCCCATATCCATGAGGATAGTCTACCCCTGAAGATCTAATGCTCTGGTTGATCTTTCCAGTGGGTAGAACTTAGGCCCTCATCTCACTATAGGATGGTGACCATAAGGCCACTGAGTGTAATCCTTAAGGATGGTGTAGCACATTTGACTCCCTGGTATACCCTACATGGAATAGTCCAGACAACAGCTGGGGTGCAGGAGGCATAACAATTGCTGCAAAGATGAAACATCACAAGTTTAGAGCCCATAATGGTGCCCATTGCATGGCGGTGAAAGCAGTGAAGAGGGGGCCTACATTGCTACTTCTATCATGGCTCCACGAAATCAGCTCGTGAAGGCAGTCCATTGGCTGTTAACATCTATCTTGACAGATGGAACCTGGGATACCTTAGAGACCTCCTAGGTACCTTAAGGACAAATCCATTTGTTTCTGCAATGGCAGAGATGTCACAATAGATGCATCAAGAGACTTCCAATGCTCCATCAAGCCATGCTTTGTGGGATCAGTTTAAGGTTTTGCAGTCTTATGGCTTTCATGGGATCCTAGAACTGGCAGCAAAGCGAAGGGTCACCATGCCTTAGTCCCCTGCAATGCAGGAATCACAGTTATCTGACAGATGGGCATCTGAAATCTACCTGAAAACCTCCAATGAAGGAGAACCCACCACCTTCCAAATTAGTCCATTCCACTGTCAAATATTTCTTACTGTCAGAAAGTTCTTCCTAAATGTTTAGTTGGAATCTCCTTTCTTGTTACTTGAATCCGTTGGATAAGGTTCTACCATCTGAAACAGCTGAAAACAAGCTTAATCCATCTTCTGAGTGAAAGCCCTTCAAACTTTGAGAAGGTGCTTGTGAATAAGTGCTCAATAATGTAATAATAATAATAATAATAATAATAATAATAATAATAATAATAATTTATTATTTATACCCCACCCATCTGGCTGGGTTTCCCCAGCCACTCTGGGCGGCTTCCAACTGAATATTAAAAACAGTACACCATCAGACATTAAAAACTTCCCTAAAGAGGGCTGCCTTCAGTTGTCTTTTAAAAGTAAAATAGTTGTTTATTGCCTTGACATCTGAAGGGAGGGCGTTCCACAGGGCAGGCGCCACTACCGAGAAGGCCTTCTGTCTGGTACCCTGTAACCTTACTTCTCACAATGAGGGAACCGCCAGAAGGCCCTCGGCGCTGGAACTCAGTGCCCGGGCTGAACGATTGGGGTGGAGACGCTCCTTCAGGTATACAGGACCGAGGCCGTTTAGGGCTTTAAAGGTCAGCACCAACACTTTGAATTGTGCTCGGAAACATACTGGAAGCCAATGCAGATCTCTCAGAACCGGTGTTATGTGGTCCCGGCAGCCACCAGTCTAGCTGCCGCATTCTGGATTAATTGCAGTTTCTGGGTCACCTTCAAAGGTAGCCCCACATAGAGTGTGTTGCAGTAGTCCAAGCGGGAGATAACTAGAGCATGCACCACTCTGGCAAGACAATCTGCGGGCAGGTAGGGTCTCAGCCTGCGTACCAGATGGAGCTAGTAGACAGCTGCCCTGGACACAGAATTAACCTGCGCCTCCATAGACAGCTGTGAGTCCAAAATGACTCCCAGGCTGTGCACCTGGTCCTTCAGTCCTCCACGCCAAACTTATTCAGGGACAGCCCCATGGAGGCCATGCTTTCCACGAAGTCCCGAGCGGCCCCTTGTAAGGTCGTGTCGGCATGGATATTAAAATCCCCTAGGACAACCAAGCTAGGTGTCTCCAGGAGAACATCCGCCACAACCTGAAGCAGCTCGGGGAGGGAATCCTTGGTGCAGCGGGGAGGTCGGTACACCAATAGGAATCCTGTACTCCCCCTATTGCCCAACTTCCAGAACATGCACTCAGAGAACTGGGTCTTCCCAATAGGACGCCTGGTGCAGACTAATGACTTAATCACTGCAACCCCCCCTCCCCGCCCACATGACCTGGGTTGGTGTGCGTAAGAGAAACCTGGTGGGCAAGCAGCGGCAAGGACAGGCCCATCTACTTCATCCAACCAAGTCTCTGTCACACATGCCAGGTCAAATCCTCCATCCACAATCAGGTCGTGGATGGCAGTGATTTTATTCATCATTGACCTGGCATTGCACAGCAACACTTTCAGGTCATGTGGGTTTCCCTTGCTGATTCCAGTATCCTTCCGGTCAGGACCAGACCTGGAGACAGGGATAGTCCTCAAATAACGACTAAACCTGCCTCCTCGGTAATGATATGGGCTTTTACTAGGGATGCAGGTGGCGCTGTGGGTTAAAGCACAGAGCCTAGGACTTGTTGATCAGAAGGTCGGCGGTTCGAATCCCCATGACGGGGTGAGCTCCCGTTGCTCGGTCCCTGCTCCTGCCAACCTAGCAGTTCGAAAGCACATCAAAGTGCAAGTTGATAAATAGGTACCACTCTGGCAGGAAGGTAAACGGCATTTCCGTGCGCTGCTCTGGTTCACCAGAAGTGGCTTAGTCATGCTGGCCACATGACCCGGAAGCTGTACGCCAGCTCCCTCGGCCAATAAAGTGAGATGAGCGCCGCAACCCCAGAGTCGGCCATGACTGGACCTAACGGTCAGGGGTCCCTTTACCTTTACTAATGTGCTTTTGGGATCCTTGTCCATCATTGCTGAGTAATGCTAGCAGGAGGAGGGGCATAAAATGGGTGGGTTCATGGTGTGGTGAACAGGTCTCTGCATGACCAGACACCTTGAAAAAAGGAGATAACGCAGCCACTCCTCCAAAAGCCCACCTTGTACCTGATGGCACTTATTGACTACAGCCCTGTCTCAAGCATCCCATTTTATGGGCAAGTACTTGTGAGAGTACCAGAGGAGAAGTGACCACTGGGAGGAGTGCAGAAAGAAAAAACACCATGGTATGCCCGCATCAGCACAACCGTACACCTTCATCTGCCCCAGGTGCAATAAAACATGTCTCTCCTGTATCCGTCTCTACATCCACAGCAGACGCTGTAACTCTCCAATGGTTGGATTTCACTCCAAAAGGCGCACTCTTCCATTGTCTTGTGAGACAGATGGATGTCAATGAAACTTTTGAGGTCATGGTGACATAGCTGCAGACACTCCTGGAGGAAACTGGTTGATATTTTCATACATTTATTTCATATTTATTTCATGACATTTATATACTGCTTGACTGTAAATAAAGCCTCAAATCAGTTTACAAATAGAATAAAGCATAATAATAATAATAATAATAATAATAATAATAATAATAATAATATCTTTATTGTCATTGCCCCCTCTCGGGGACAACGAAATTACTTGACTGCTCCATAAAAACACTAATTAAAACGGCATCAGTAAAAAGAGTTAAAATATAAATTTGTTTTTTTTAAAAAAAAATCAGCAATAAACTAAGAAGAGATTAAAACACCCATTGGCATTTCACATTTTATATTTGTTCACAGATTGAGTGGGCATATAAGGGGTAAGGTGGTCTCACAAATAAGCAGGTCCCAAGTTGTTACGGGCTTTATATGCTAATAGTAGCACCCAGTAGCAAATCAGCAACCAATGCAGATCTCTGAGCACAAGGAAGAGCATGGCAGACTAGGTCTAACTCCCATCAGCAAATGTTTGATGTGGAAGCTACAAAGTCCCAAATAAATCCACATTGCAGTAATCCAGTCTGGAAGTAACCAACATATGAACTACTGTGGCCAACCTTCCCTGCTTCAGGAATTGTCATAGCTGGCCATAGGTGCCAACTCCTAGTGGCTGAGGTCCCTTTGGCTCCCCCAATAAAATACTTGAGCAGGCCAGCCCCCCTCCATTTTTTTTGATGGGCATTCAAATGGTGTGTGCACACCACGTCTTGTGATTGATTATGTGGGGTGGGGCTTACCTGGGTTTCCCCAATATTTTATTCAAGTTGGAACCCCTGCAGCTGGCCTACCAACTGCACTTGATAAAAGGCCCTTCTCGCCTCAAATGCTATCTGAGCTTCCAGGGACACAGCTGGATCCAGAAGCACACCCAGACTGTCAAACTGCTCCTTCAGGGGGAGTCCAACCTCATCCAGGGTAGGCAACTGATCAATTTCTCAGACCTGAGAACTACTCACCCACAATGCCTCTGCCTTGCCAGGATTCCAGTTCAATTTGTTTTTCTTCATCCATCCCATTGCTGCACCCAAGCACTGCCCAAGGTATTGCATGGCCTCTCCTCATTCCGTCATGGAGAAACAGAGCTGTGTGTCATCTGCATGCAGACAGCATCTTGCCTGCAAACTCCTGATGACTGCTTCCAGGGGCTTCATATATAAATTAAATAGCACTGGTGGTAACCTTGCCACAAAAGGACTGAAAGGCAACTTCTCAATCCTACTGTCTGGACTTGGTCCCAAATGTAGGATTGGAACAGTGTCTCCAATTCTCATTCACCTGAGGTGAATGGTATTCAAAGCCAACGAAAGATCTAGAAAGAGCAACATGTTTCACTCACCCATCTATCTCCTGATAGAGGCCATTTATCAGGGCAACCAAGGACTATTCAGTCCTGAACCCATGTCTGAACCTAAATGGAAATGGGCCTACATAATATTATTTAAATCCATTCCCATCTGGGCTCAGAGCTAGGAATGGGATTAAGTCTTTCTTGGTTGCCCTGGTGGATGACCTTTGCAGAGAGTGGGACAGGGGGAGTGTGTCCTTGTTCTATTTCTTGATCTCTCACCAGTTTTTGACACCATTGACCATTATATATTCCTGAACTGTGTAGGGGGTGGGTGGGTATCAGGGAGCAATGTTCAGCAGTGATTCTAGAAGGTAGTATTGCATGACTTCTTGGCCTGCTGGTTCTTGATCTATGGGGTGCTGTGGGGAGCTATTTTGTCTCAGATGCTATCAAATATCTATATGAAGCCATTGTGAGTTTTGGAGTAAGGTGTCTTCAGCATACTGATGATACCCAACTTTCTCAGTAACATCCAAATTGGGAATAACTGGGAAGACCGTGGTCTGTACTCTGGGTGCAGTGGTGGTCTGGATGAATGGATCAATAGGGTCTGGCAAGACAGAAGCTGTGTGGGTGAGTTGTTCCAGGATCTAGAAGAAGAAGAAGAAGAGGAGGAGGAGGAGGAGGAGGAGGAGTAGTTTGGATTTGATATCCCGCCTTTCACTCCCCTTCAGGAGTCTCAAAGCGGCTAACATTCTCCTTTCCCTTCCTCCCCCACAACAAACACTCTGTGAGGTGAGTGGGGCTGAGAGACTTCAAAGAAGTGTGACTAGCCCAAGGTCACCCAGCAGCTGCATGTGGAGGAGTGGAGACGCGAACCCGGTTCACCAGATTATGAGTCCACTGCTCTTAACCACTACACCACACTGGCTCTCAAGTTAAGTTGCCTGTCCTGGATGGGGTTGAGGTTCTCCTAGAGGAGCAGGTACTTAACTTTTGGGTGTTCTTGGGTCCAGCTCTGTCACTGGAGGTGAAGATGCCCTTGGTAGCCAGGAGTGCCTTTTACGAATTACAGGACATTTAAAACACATAACTTTTTTAAAAAATATGGCAGGAAACTCTTTATATTGTTTTGTTTGTAAGGATATATTCATGTATTCAAAAATTGAAATATTAATTATTCTTTTTAAACGCACACACACAAACCCTATTGGCTTTTAAATCAGTGAAGGAGAAACTATTGTAGAGTAAACCATTGTAATATATGCGAATGGTTCAAAGAGCCTTCAACAATTGGGGGCTGGAATATGGAACGTGGAGCATGGAATATGGAACATTGTCTGGCATGACAACTGAAGCATTCTAAAAACAGCTATTTTGAAATGTGAAATGCTGGAAGCTAAATGAAACACAGCATTTGCCTAAAACATTTTCAAATGTTTCCTGGGAATTATATTGGAGTCCAAATGACGACCCTGCAAGAAAGGTCAATGTTGTTATCCTCGCGTTGCAGAAGGAAGAAGTAAGGCTGCGAAAGAATGTGGTCACACTATGGATATTCTGTGCAGGGGACTTCCCTATTCAGTCAGCTCACCACAATGTTATTCTAGTTCCATCATGCCAGCAACCAACCCATATTAAATTGCTGTGACAATGTGATTCTAAACTAGACTTGTGAGCAGGGATGATCTCAGAACCCAATTGTCAACAGCTTCCTGGAACCTTCTGGCCTCCTTCCTCTGATTGGCTCTCACAACACAGAGTTCTGAGAGGTTTACTTCAGAATAAAAGAAGGCTTGACTCAATACTCCACTCCTCGCCAGTAAGAGAAAGCTACAGTAAGTCCATGTGTTCTTTGCCTGTTCATCCTCTCCATTCATGTCCTGCATAAGATGAGGAGGCTGCCTACAGTTAGATTTTATATCTATCCAGTTCAGTGGTTATTTAAATGGTGTCACAATCTAGGAGTCCAAGGTGAAGATGGAATTCCATCAAAGAAAAGGAAGGAAGTATCCAGCTTCTGCTTGATCATTTTCCATATTTGGACTTTAGCTAACCTAATCTAGCACAAAAATTAGCTACTGCCTCATGCCAACAGATGACATAATCACTCCTGCTCTGAAAACAAATCCTTGAATTCCAATGCCCTGTGCCTCCAGTCCCCCTACAATCCTGGTGATCTCTGTAGGATAAAATCCCAGGCATGACTGTTAGACATACTAACTAAATGGAAGAGCCTCAAAACTTATGGATCTGTATCTGTGAAACAGATGGTAGGTCCAAATGAAAAGAACTCTCTTACTTCTTGACAGGTGAGCCTTCTTTCTGGGCTCCTACACAAGAAACTATGGATGAAATAGAGGAGGTAGACAATGAAACAATCAACACCCAGATGAGTTCAGAGAAAACAACCAACATCCGGGTGAGTTCGGAGGAAACAACCAACACCCGGGTGAGATCGGAGGGAACAACCAACACCCGGGTGAGTTCAGAGGAAACAGCCAACATCCGGGTGTGTTCAGAGGAAACAGCCAACATCCGGGTGAGATCGGAGGGAACAACCAACACCCGGGTGAGATCGGAGGAAACAACCAAAACCCGGGTGAGTTCGGAGGATACAACCAATACCCGAGTGAGTTCAGAGGGAACAACCAACACCTGTGTGAGTTCGGAGGGAACAACCAACACCCAGGTGAGTTTGGAGGAAACACCCAAGACACAGGTGAGTCCTATCAATCCAAACTGATGTGTAAATGTTTTCCAGATTCTTATAGGTAGAACAACTCATAATACATTTGGTTTGAATTAGGCATTCTTAGGGTAGTCCCAATGTAGAAAGGAAAGATACTATGGGTTGTTCTAAATCTACATGATTAATATGTTAGTTTGGTATAATAAAAACAATCGATAAAATAATTTAGAATACCAGCTGGGTTTGAAGCCCGTTAAACTTAGTTACATGACCTGGTTCCCTAGCACAAAATACTGTTTTAAAGGCACATTCTCCATCTGCCAGATTTAGGCAGCTGCATGCTTCATCTGCATAAGATTATTCCCTAAATGTTGCCCAGTTTAGATCTGAATCTTGTCCTTATTCGCATTGTATTTATGAATATTTCCAGGAATGTGGCTGTCCAGATTTAGTAAAATCCTGTGATGGATAAATTTATTTCTTGGGAGGATTAAGTTCAAAACTGAACCTCCCCCCACCCCTTGAGTAGTTTCAGTGTGATGGGCCAAAACTGGTAAGATGGCAGCTGGGTTTGGGGGGAAGTTCCAGGGCCCCATGGAATTTACAACCCTCATTTCAAGGCTGGTACTGAAGTTATTAATGACACTCATCCATTTCTAATCAGTGATATCTTGCAGCTGGGGCTTGTGACGGGTTTTCATCTTCTGATTGGACTGTAAGAGTCCAGTTTCTCGACTCTTGGATTGGTTGTGGAATGAAATGGGTACTAGAAATTAATTGTTAATATGCTGATCATGACTTGGTTTACTTCCAACAAGGCACCAGAAACAATGTGCTCTCTGTATTAAGATGGAGAAGGAATATGTGGCAGGAGTAGTTAGAAGTACATCCATCACAGCTGCAGCAGGGAGTGCTAGTGTGCTCTGCCCACTAGCTGGATGAGGAAGTGGTGGGAGCCAACCACCCAAGATACCCTCCAGGGAGGGCACAGAAGAAGACAACTTAGATCCCAGAGCCTGGTGGTGTGACACTGAAGAGCAGTCTGCAGAAGGGATGAGCTAGGAGGTGCTAGAAGCAGGAGGTTTGAGCGATCAAGGGGGGGTCAGGACAGGAGAAGGAGGCCCTTCCAGGACAGGGGGAGAGGCTGAGAGTCACAGTTTGTGAGCAGACTCGGACAGAGAGGAGTCCGAGGTTGACCCTGCTACACAGCAGCAGGACAGTCCCAGTCCTGCTGGCTCTCCTCCCACTCTGACACCCCTCTCAAGGAAAGTCCTGCACATTGCTGAGCAACAGGCCAGAGAGGCCCAGAGGAGGAGCTCAGCCTCTCTACATAGCCTCTGTCTGCTTGGAAGGGATCCAGACTGATAGGCTAGAGGGGGATAGGCAGAGCTAGTGGTCAGTTTCAGCTATGTCTTTGCTGGATTAAGGCAAACCAGATAACTCTGCTGTGTGCCTTCTGTGTGTGTGCCTGCCCTGTGATTGACCTGGCTCCCTGACAGCTCCTTGACACCCTGTCACCCTGCTTTCCATGCACTGAGGGTGGACATCAGAAAAGAAGCACATACACTGTCAGGAAACTGAACTGCACAGATAGTTCACTCATGATCTCGTGGAACATCTACACATGAGCAGCTGTTCTCATGTATCTGACCTTGTGCAGTTTCATCACAGTACCTGCTTATCCTTCCTGCAGGAGTCGTCAAAGTTGCTTATTTGGGTCTCAGTTGCTTCCTGCCTCCTATCACAGTGTGATGGTTACAACATGTGGCTACTCTACTCTCCAACTGTGGTAAGATGGTGCTGCAGTGTAGCTGGCTTATTAAAGCAGCAGTTATTATAGGGCTTTTACACTGTTGAGGGCCACATTCCACCTAGGGTAATTTGAGGGGGGCCACATACTGGAAGTAGGGATGGAAGGATCTGCCTGTTTTGGTTCTCTTGGTTTCTCACACACCCCAGTCTTAAATTTGGTTCCCCACATTTCTGTAGCAAGATGCTTATTTTCTGTTTAAAAATCTTCATGAATTTCCAGGCTGGTTATTTGTGCCTTTTTAGGGTCAGATAAGCATGGGATACAATGATTTGGTGTTTACACAGTGTAGCATCAGAGTTGCAAAATGCAGAAACACAAGAATCAAATTATTCATTGGCACATTGATATATAATCCTATATAGACTTCTGCAATTCCTATTGGAAAAATACATGGAACATCTAAGGCAAGAATCTAATGTCAAAATTTCCATATCAGTCGTGACCCTCCTGTGCACGCATGTGGCATGTGAATGTGCACACGCATGGATGCACAGTGAGAACGCACAGCATCTCTTCCACTTCACCCCATTTCCTTTCTAACAGCTCCACCATAATGTAACAACAACAGCAACAACAACAACTTTAGCATTTATACCCCACCCATCTTGCTGGGTTGTAAACACCACTGAATTTGTTTGTGTTGCAGCTGATCCATAATTCATAAACTACACCCATTTTTAAAAAAAATATATTAAGTTTTGCAAAAGGGGATTGTTATGTTATTAATGCAAGCTGCTTCACAAGCAGGTACCCCAAACATGCCTGAATTATTGAGAAGTTTGATAAATGACAGAATGACATAAAGCTGGGGACAGCTTTTGTGATTTCTGGGACATCGCAGATGCTCACCTTGTGCAAGAAACTAACTTTTTCACTGTGAATGAGGCAGAGTCATTCCTCATCCCGACACTCCCACTGTCCATCCAGCATTGGCTGCAGCTCCCTGCCAAAAATTTGCTGTTTTGTTTGTTTTTTAAACATAGGACAAAAGTCTTAAAGGATCTACGCTGGCTCCCAGTATGTTTCCAAGCACAATTCAAAGTGTTGGTGCTGACCTTTAAAGCCTTCAGGGGCCTTGGCTGTGTATATCTGAAGGAGTGTCTCCACCCCCATCAGTCAGCTCTGAGGGCCTTCCGGCAGTTCCCTCACTGCAAGAAGTGAAGCTACAGGGAACCAGGCAGAGGGCCTTCTTGGCAGAGGCACCCTCCCTGTGGAACGCCCTCCCATCAGATGTCAAAGAGAAGAACAACTACCAGACTTTTAGAAGACATCTGAAGGCAGCCCTGTATCAGGAAGTTTTTAGTGTTTGATGTCTTAGTGTACTTTAGTTTGTTGGATGCTGCCCAGAGTGGCTGGGGTAACCCAGTCAGATGGGCAGCTATTGATGAAGATGATGATGATAATGATGATGATGGAAGCTTCCTCATAGTGAGTCAGGCCATTGGTACATCTAGCTCAACAGTGTTCACACTAACTAGTCATGACTCTTCAGGGTTTCAGCCAGGTCTCAGCCTCTCAGCTTTTGCTGCCATACACTCTGCAGAAAGGTCCTAATGTTGAATGTTATGTGCTTCTCTCCTAGTTCCTGCATGACTTGTATAACACAACTATGTTGGAAGAGCTTGGAAATAGAGTAGATTCTAAGCTGGTCCTGGCCACTATCCCTGTGGCTTTATTTCCATTCGGAGCTATCTGTGGGTCCTTTCCCGTTGCTTGGCTGATGGATAGATTTGGCAGGTATCGATATAATCCTTCAAGAGGTGAACTGCATTTCCTAGCATGCTGAGGGGATGCAGAAATGGGTGGTTGCTGCTGACCTACATCCCCCAGTAACATCTAATAAAAGATAAAATGCCGTCAACTTTGTTAGTTTCATTCCACCTGCCCAAGGCATTCGACCAAATGGAATGGGATTTCAAAGAAAGGCAAAGGAGATGATGTCAGATAATTTTTATATTTCACTAAACGTTTCAGGGACGCGGGTGGCGCTGTGGGTAAAACCTCAGTGCCTAGGACTTGCTGATCGCAAGGTCTGCGGTTTGAATCCCCGCGGTGGGGTGAGCTCCCGTCGTTCGGTCCCAGCTCCTGCCCACCTAGCAGTTCAAAAGCACCCCTAAGTGCAAGTAGATAAATAGGTACCGCTTTATAGCAGGAAGGTAAACGGCGTTTCCGTGTGCTGCGCTGGCTTGCCAGATGCAGCTTGTCACGCTGGCCACGTGACCCGGAAGTGTCTCCGGACAGCGCTGGCCCCCGGCCTCTTAAGTGAGATGGGCGCACAACCCTAGAGTCAGACACGACTGGCCCATACGGGCAGGGGTACCTTTACCTTTAAACGTTTCAGGGAGTGTTGTATGGCAGGGAGGAACAGAGTCCTGGAATCTTACCTGATCACTTTTAGCTAGCTAATTGAACTTTGTTTTAGGGTGGTGGGAACATGCTCTCCAAACACAATATAATCCTATAGACACAAAATTAGTTGAAACCACATTGGTAGGTTTATCTTTCACTACACTAACACTACAGACAGAACAATATTTAAGTATTCTTATTATTAAAAGGAAGTAGATTGCACACAATTTGGATAACTGAGATTTCGGAAGGGGTAAACATTTCATCCTGGATTTGCATATCTTAAGAGTCACCTTTAGGGTAGTTACCCAATCTAAATTCTTTAACCAGATCCCCACTAAAAGAACAACATCCATTGAATTTCCCATATTGTGCATTTGTTCAGTTTGTTTCTAGGCTTTTGCTGTGTTACTCGATATTAGGGGTATAGCCTGCTTTTGACTGGTTAGCTTCACAATATAGTTTAATTTATCCAAGCACTTTTTAAACTGTTCTGTATAGGTAAAATTTCTTCACCCAAGCCTCTTTAGATTCAAATATAAATGTTTCAAATGTTTTTGCCAAGCAGCCAAAATTTAGGGTGATATATCCACGGGAAGAACTTGGAAAAGCTACAATTTAGGCAATGTAACAACTTAGGCAGACAAGATTTTTTTTACAGAAACATTTTTCTCAGTATGGCAAGATCAAAGGAAGTCAACCTTTCAAAATCACTTTTCATTATTATTATTTTTAACCAGTGGGACAAAGCTGTCCAGAGATTATAGGAGCCCTGCTAGAAATAGTTTCTTCAGGCTCATGGTTCCCCAAACTTTCAAATATTGGAAGCTTTTATATCTATTTGGGACTTAAACCATTGGAATTAGAGTCTGAATCTTGGGTGGGATGTTGAAAACCCTTAAAGTTGATTTTGATTAATTTATTTTAGCGCTGTTATGTCCATTCAGTTCCTGGTGTAAATAAGGTGGTGTGCCTAAAGTATCTGCTAGCATCAGGACCATGTTGTAATCAGCATTTAAGTTAGCCAGATCCTTACTTTTTATTATGATGTTTTTAATATTTGGGTAGTTTCTAAGAACCTCCTCTAATGGTTCCAGGTCCAATACAAAAATAAGGAAAACCCTGTTTAGCCATGCTTGAGATGTTTCGTGCGTCCCAGTCATTTACTCTCAAAATATCAGTAGAGTTCTCCCGATTTGAGAAATGGAATGAGTGATGTGACATCCCAAATTCAGTCTAAACAGTTGAAGTAGGAAGCACCATAACTCCCTCCCCTCCTCTTTTGATAGTACCTTATAGTCATTGGCATCTCCTCCCTCAACCCCGCCTGTTTTTTTCAGGAAAGGTGCTTTGATGATAGCTGACATTTTGTACATTATTTGTTCTGTACTATTGGGTATCTCACACTTGATAAGAACCTATGGATACAGCCTCTTTATCAATTTCTGCTTTGGATTATGTTCAGGTAGGTCGGAGTCCTGAATTTATTGGCTTGCCTTTTTGTAAAAAGAAATCATCCTGAAATGCACAACATTCATCTGAGCTGATTTCAGGGACCAGCTGGATGATGGGGGGGCACCAGCCAGGGAACCCCCAAGGGAAACCTCAGAGGAGGAAGTCTCAGAACTTGGGGATTGGTGGTGGGACACCGAGGAGAGGTCAGAGGGAGAAGAGCGGGAGGAGTTGTTGGATGCTGTAGGGGCAACAGGATTTAGTGAGCAGGGAGAGCCTGTGACAAGGAGCAATTCAGACTCAGATGCTGAAGCAGAGAGCGGGCAAGAGGCTGCAGAAGAATCCTGGGAGTCTTCTTGTCTTACTGTGACAAACTCCCCTCTCCCTTAGTCTCCAAGGACGTGAAGAACGATGTGTGGGGTGGATTAGATTAGAGATTAGATCCCAAAGATCTGGGATGTGGTAATTATACTAATCCACTCCAGTGGGAGGCAAATATTGTTGATTTATATTTTCCACCCGCCCATGCCAACATATTCAATAGTAAATGATGTTGAGAATGGCAGTCAAAATATCATTTGTGGAGTGTCAGGTTGGCTACTTTTCTTCTAACTTTTCTCTAGCCATCACAATTAGTTTAAATGAACATATTTAATTCCAGTTCTGGAAGATGAACAATCTCTGGCTTTGGCAAGCAGCTAGGGAAGAAATCTAGTAAGAGGCAGCGGCTGAGAAGACCTCTCTGCAAGCCTTTGTGGGGCTCAGTTTGGTTTAAGTTACAACTGGGCAACATCTTGGTGTCTATGGCGTCAAGCGCTCTGGCTTTTGGCAACCAGCCAGGGGGAGAAATCTCCAAAGTTAAGAAGTAGTCACTGAGAACACCTCTTTCTGTAACTTTGTGGAGCCTGAAATGGTGGGGAGCTACAACTGGGCAGCAGCTCTGTAACTATGATGTCAAATATCATCTCTCCATGTAACTTGATCCAGTAACCTCTCATGCAAATTGTGAAGGACAGCATGACATTTTGCAGATGTCTGTGGGGGACCTCTTAAATTCATAAGGAGTTAACTGCATGACTCATTGTGGCCTTCTGTACCACACAGAGTTCTCTAAATATGTTTCTGTACACCGTGTCACAAGCTCATTGTAAATTATATTTTGATTTATCACCTAACCAGGAATAACCTTCTGTGTTGTCTCCATATATCTTGGGGAAATCTCCCCTATACACCTGAGGGGACGCATAATGATGATGCACAGTCTGTTTTCTTCTTTTGGTGTTCTGTTGGCTCAGATACTTTCTCTCCCAGAAATTATTGGGACCCGAAAAGGTAATTCAGAGAAATTCATCCTTTGACTTACAGCTTTTCAGAAGTTCCACCTCAGTGTTTTCACGTTATCAGTCACTCTTATTTTCTTTCACAGGTTTACCAATTCTGACAAGCATTTCTGTGGTCATGCCATTGCTTCAGGTCTTTCTACTGCCCTTACTTCCTGAAAGTCCTAGGTATCTCTTCATTCAGAAGGAGGATGAAAACAATGCAATAAAAGGTACTGGGACCTCTAGGTATGGGCACCATAAAGAGCTGTGATATCCCTTCAGGCTGAAGAAACCTCAGGCACCTTTGGCCTGTTGCATAATTCAATCTAGGATTATCAGATCATTTATGTTGATAATCCTCTCATTAATAGAGGGTCATCAACAGCCTTTCATAACAATGCACATACAACTGATATATAAATATACTTTCCTTTCACACAACTATTTAGGGTATAATAATAATAATAATAATAATAATAATAATAATAATAATAATAATTTATTATGTATACCCCAACCATCCGTTTCTCAAACATTAAAAGCTTCCCTAAACAGGGCTGCCTTCAGTTGTCTTTTAAAAGTAAACTAGTTGTTTATTGCCTTGACATCTGATGGGAGGGCGTTCCACAGGGCGGGTGCCACTACTGAGAAGGCCCTCTGCCGGGTTCCCTGTAACTTGGCTTCTCGCAGCGAGGGAACCGCCAGAAGGCCCTCGGAGCTGGACCTCAGTGTCCGGGCAGAACGATAGGGGTGGAGATGCTTCTTCAGGTATACTGGACTGAGTCAATGGTCATTGAATGGCTACTTGCAGTGATGGCAATAGTGTCAGAGTCAGTACACCTCTGAATAAAAGTTGCTGAGTATTGTGAGTGGAAGAATGTGGCTTTAAGCTACAAGAAAGGAGATTCCAAATTAAATGTTCAGAAAAACTTTCTGACAGCAAGAGGTATTCGGCAGTGGAACAGACTCCCACGAGAGGTTGTGGGCTCTCCTACCTTGGAGGTTTCTAAGCAGAGGCTGGATGGCCATCGGTCATGGATGCTATAAACATGATGATCCACCTGGAGTGATCCAGTGCACTATGTTTAGGCTCTGAAATAGAAAAATAGTCTGCTTGTTTTTTAAATCAAGTTTTCAAAATTGCATGGGGATGTGTTCTGGGGTAGGGGGAGTGAGGGCATCGTCGTCGTGTTGATTGTCTCCAGTAATGTAAAAGGAAGCAGCTAATATCCTTTGTGGCATGTATGGAAGTATGAAAAACAAGGGGAATTCTAGGAACAATGAAATTAACAAAAAATACTACACACATGATGTTGTGTAATAGTTGCAACAATTACAAATACAGAAAGTATCCCAATACAATTTCCTCAAATACCACAAATTTTTATTAAGAGATTTCCAAGATTGCTTCCTTGTGGTTCTGAATTACTCCCAAGCGTTCCAGAGAGATTAAACCCTCCAGACTTCCCCTTTCCAACTTCCTTTCAATCAATCTGCTTATTTATTTATTTTAGAAGTCATCCCTTTCAAAGTCTAATCCTCTCTGCCTCTGTTCACACCCAGTACTGAAGAAGCTGCGAGACACTAGCGACGTGGAAGATGAGATAGAAGAGCTCCAGCTGGAGGACATAATTGAGAAAGACGAAAAGAACATGGATTCACTTAAGCTAATGATGACCCCAAGCCTAAAATGGCATGTCATCCGCATCTTCGTCTTGATGGGTGGAGAGCAGCTTGATGGCCTCAATGCAGTAAGGAAAGCAATATCCCAAGTTGTTAGGAGGTTCAACCATGTAAAATGAGAATGTATTTCACAAAAAGGTTCAGAAGCACCAATTGTCACTGCTTGTCTCTGGGAATGGCCCATGTTGATTCACTCAGGCCTGCTCTGTTTTCTAGATTCTATTCCAGGGATCAAGACTATCTAACCACCCTTAAGGGGAGGCCTGTGGCACACCTTGTGTTGGTGAATCCCAGTTTCAATCAACTCTAGACAGCATTGCCAGTGATATATAGATATATCCTGACAACACCCAGGATGCCTCAAGGTTTCCATCTTCACCCTAGTGGATGTCAGGGACTGACTGGATGAGGAGGACTGGTGGAAACCACCTGACCAAGAGCCCCCCCCCCGGGAAAATGCAGAGGAAGAGGATTTAGATCTGGGATCCTGGTGGTGAACAAATGGACACACCTTAGAGGAGGGGAAGAGCTGGGGAGTACTGGAGACTGGGAGCTTGGAGGAGGAGGAAGAGGAAGAGGAAGAAACAGGCAAGTGCCGCAGCACAGAGCTAAGACAGGAATCAGACTTAGCAGTGTCATCACAGAGCCACCCTGACAGATTTTCTGCTGACAGCCTGTGTGCCCCTACTCCCAGAAAAATGCATCTATTGCATGTTACTGAGCACAGAGCCAGGCGGAAACAGAGAGGGTCCCTTGGGGCTCACCGTAGACAGAGGGAGGGGCCTGACACAGAGGGATAGGGAGTGAAGTGGGAGATACAAGCCAGTCTGAGCAACTGCTTCAACTAGACAGTAGCAATCTCAGAAGTCTCAATGTGTTCTCTGTTCTGCTTCCTTAATTTAAAAAAACTAACTAACTGAAAGTGAGATGTGTGTCACTGTCTTTCTCTGCTCTGTGAATGACCTGACAGTGTATCTACTGGGAAGATGGCATTGCCTAGGATAGAGGCAGACTATGGTCTTTCAGATTTCAGTGGCACCCTGTGCAAGGTCAAAATTCACCACCACTACCCTCCTCTTGTTTTCCATTCTGTGAATGCACTACTTCATAGTTGTAATGCCCTGCGGCGCCCTCCTCAGCTCAGCACCCGGTGTGGAGGAACTCTGCCTCTGCCTAAAAGTTTATAGATTTCACAGGTACAGAACACTAAAGACATCAGGGTAATGTAGAATGAGGCATCACACAGTTAGACAGATTGGAATGATTCCTTTAAGTTTCTGAAATGTTAATGGTCTGACATCTAATGTGAGATAACATGATTCCCACGTATCAGATTAACGTATGGTTTGGAATGCAATGATCTTTCAGGTTCTGCACTTGTTGAAATTTTGCAATATGTTTCTCAGCTCAGAAAAATGTACCAGGTGTTTAAATATGCATCGAAAAAGGAATATTTGTGCAGAAACGTCTGGTTTCCAAATTAATGCAGAAATAGTACAGAACAGATTTGTTAATGAACACACGTGAAGTTAAAATGGATGGGAAATGAACTGATATGTCCATTATTTGACACAACATCACCATGTTCTGCATTTTCCTGTTTCAATTCATTTTCTCAGCTTGAAGGAAAAGAGGAAAATCAACATGATAATGTTATAGAATTATAGAATTATGGAATTGTGGAGTTGGATGAGGTTCCAAAGGTCATCTAATTCATCCCACTGCAATGCAAGAGTCATGGCTAAAGAGTCCCGGACAAATGACCACTCAATTCCTGCTTTAAAAGTTCCTGTGAAGGGAACTACCACCTTCAGAAATACTGTTCTACTGTCAAAGAGCTCTTACCATCAGAAAGTTCTTCCTAAGAATAAAATAATAGAACTGTAGAGTTGTTAGGGTCCCAGAGAGTCATTTAGTCCAACACACTGCAATCTCAACGAAAGAATCCATGATGGATGGCATCCATGTTTAATCACAACCCCCCTTTTATCTTCAAATATCTAAAGGGCTATCACATCTAAGGTGGAGCAAGCTTGTTTTCTGGTACTCCAGAGGGTAATACAAATAAGCCATGTTAATAGCTGCTTACCTCAGGGCTCCAAGGGGTGGGCCTTTGCTGTCTGGTGTAGCCATGCCACCAACACCAGTGGCGGTGGCATGGTTTGTGCGGCCAGAAGGAGGTCAATTAAGCTTCACGTCCAGTTGTGTGAATCTGAAGTGACAGGGCCCCAGGCCAAGGGCCAGTCAGGAGGGTCCAGAAGCCTTGGGCATGTGTGGAGTGATGCCTGGGCTCTGGTATTTTTACCCAAATACTCCCAACCTGCCTTCCATGCTCCAAGTCATGGATTTCTTCACAGGTGGACATATCCTTTATATATAATGCTACTTCTCTTTCCTTCCTGTTTGATTAGTTCATACCCCTCAATTACTATATTCCAACCATGAGTCTCATCCCATTAGGTTTCATAAATGCCTATTATATCATATTTGCCCTCCTGTTTTAAGAGCTCAAGTTCATCTTTCTTTCCCATGCTCTGTGAATTAGTATAAAGAAAACTGAATCTACAAATAATTCTTTCCAGCTGCTTCCTTCTGATTCCTGTGTATTAGCAGAGGCCAGTAATATTGCTCCAGTTCCCTGTACATCAATGCCATGTAACAATCTTTGAGAATTCTTGGACAGCAGATTAGGTCCTTGCAAACTGCAGGTGGACAAACATTGTACCCATCTTCAAAAAGGGAAAAAAATAAGACACAGGTAACTACTGACTAGTCAGCTTGAGGTTGATACCAGGAAAGGCCCTAGAACATTTAATTAAATGGCCAGTGTGTGAATATTTAGAAATGGGTGCTGTGGTGACTAAGACCTAGCATGGGTTTCTAAAAAAAACGAAGGCATGCCGGACAATCTCAATACTTTATACAGAGAGAGTTGTAAACTTGGTGGATCAGTGGAAAGCTGGGGACATAGTATATCTTGATTTCAGTATGGCTTTTGACAGAGTCCCCCGTGATATTCTTGTGGAGAAGCTGGTAAAATGTGGGCTGGATGAGGCCACTTTTAGGTGGACTTGTAGCTGCTTGACAGACTAATCCCAAAGAGTGCTCACCAATGGTTCCTCATCATCCTGGAAAATAGTGACAAGTAAGAGTTGTTTCTGATGGTAAGAGCTGTTGACAGTGGAATGGGCTCTCTTGGGAGATGGTGGACTCTCCTTCCTTGGAGGTTTTTAAACAGAGGTTGGATGGCCACCTGTTAAGAATGCTTTAGCTGAGACTCCTATATTGCAGATCGTTGGGCTACATGACCCTGGAAGTCCTTTCCAACTCTACAGTTCTATGATTCTATGTCATATATTTGTTTTACTCTGCTTTTTGGGCAATGATGCAGTTCAGGGGATACCTAGTTAACATCATCACTTTAGACTTAGATTTTGCAAAGGAGGAGAACCAAGTCAGGAGTCTCTTCTCTTTGGTCCCTTCCAACGCAACAGTTTTATGATTTGATGTTGAATTATTTTCCATCTTTGTCAGTCACTAAAATTAAGTCAAGCATGGCAGGCATATGTGGAAAACGACAACTCTGAAGCACAGGACTTGCTACTTAAAGTGTTGAGTCAATTATACAGAGGAACCTAAATTAAAGGACTTCTAGGTTAAGAGCAGCTGATATCCAGAAAAGAACAACAGCAACCAAAATAACCAGAAAATGAACTCTAGGATTTCTCAGAATCCCAGGTCACCATCATGTGCTTCTTCCCCTCACCTAACACTTTTTATTGTGATGGTCTGATTTCAGGCATACTATTATAAAGAGAGAATCATCTCGCCTACAAAGTCAGATATTGCGGAAATACATCTACTTTTGATAATCGGAAGCACTGTTTATTCCTGTGCAATTGCATTATCGGTAAGTCTCCTCTACCTTTCCTCTCACTTTCTAAGTCTTGAAAATGACTCTTCTTCAATAGACTGATCCTCACTGCCATATTATTATATATTATAATATGTATTATATATGTATTACATATATTATATCTTTTCTGCCATATTATTTTCTGTGCAGCAGCAGCTCTCCCACTCTCCCAAAAACCTGGGAATTGTAGTTTTATGGGGTTTTCTAACTATTCTTTCTAAGACAGGCATGTCCAAAGTCTGTTTCGGGGGTCTAATCTGGTCCGCCGGTCAGTTTAATCTGGCCCCTGTGGCAGTTTATTTCCTGAGGTAAAATCCTAAAAAAAGCTCAACAGCTTCAATCCTAAAGAAAGGTCAACAACTTTGGTTGGCCCTTTGGTCGTCCCTCACGCATGTTCACTTCATCATATCTGGCCCTCTTGAAAAAAGTTTGGACACCCCAGTTCTAAGAGAAGCCCTTAGATTTAAACAGATTGCATGGCTCCATGCTTTACTTGGAACTGTCCCAAGGGTTTTTTAAAAAATACTTTGCATGTCCGTGTGTTAGAAGAAGCAAGAGCTCCTGTCTTTATGTACTTTATTCTGAAGCATTAACTATTTCATCAATGTACTCTAAGGGGAATTGCCTTTTTTGCCTAAATGGCCTACTGTATGGAGAAGATATAATAATAATAATAATAATAATAATAATAATAATAATAGTAGTAGTAGTAGTAGTAGTAGTTTTTATTTATAACCCGCCCTCCCCAGCCAAGGCCAGGCTCAGGGAGGCTAACAAGCAATAATAAAAACAAGTTGAATGAATACAACTTAAAAACAAGATTAAAATACAACATATTGAAACATTAAAATATTAAAATGCAGCCTCATCACAGGAGGAGAAAGGAAAAAGGAAAAAGAAAGAGGGGGAGGGAATCAAATTGGCTCCAAGCCAAAGGCCAAGTAGAACAACTCTGTCCTACAGGCCCTGCGGAAAGAAATCAGATCCCGCAGGGCCCTGGTCTCATGAGGAAGAGCGTTCCACCAGGCCGGAGCCAGTGTTGAAAAGGCCCTGGCTCTGGTTGAAGCTAATCTAACTTCCTTAGGGCCCGGGACCACTAGGGTGTTGCTATTTGAGGCTCTCCATGGGGCATACCAGGAGAGGTGGTCCCGTAGGTACAAGGGTCCTAGGCTGTGAAGGGCTTTAAAGGTCAAAACCTTTTTTGGTTTTGATATATCACCCCTATCTTACTATCATAGAACTACAATTCCTAAAAGTCCTCTGGAAAAGGGAATTAATATTAGACCAGTTTAAGTCTGTGATACAGATGTATCCATGTGGCTACAACCCTATACCTCTGGAGTAGCCAACAAGCTGCTCTCTAGATGCTGTTGGAATACAAAAAGTGCTTTATTTCTATGAAAAAGGTGCCGGTACACACCATGCCCCCTATCTCTCCCACCTCCACCCGGCTGCCATGTGCATGCCCACCTGCTTGCTCCCCCCCCCTTGCCTGAGACTGCTTCTGCCACAGTCACCACCACCACTTCCTGCAGTGGCAGGCACAGCCTCCCAGAGGCACTTTGTCCTCCTACTTCACCGCTTCCCACAGTGGCACTTTGGCGCGACCACTTTTACGATCATCAAAGCGTACCTGGCAATCATAAAAATGTTGCGCTAAAGCACCTCTGCTATGGTGGGACATTCTTACGATTGTCAGGCACCTTCCTGGAAGGCATTTTGGCAACTATTCAAATTTAGTCAGGCCACACCTGGAATACTGTGTCCAGTTCCGGGCATCACAATTTAAGAAAGATGTTAACGAGCTGGAATGTGTGCAGAGGAGGGCAACTAGGATAGTCAAGGGTCTAGAAGCCAAGCCTTGTGAGGAACAGTTGAAGGAGCTGGGTATGTATAGCCTGGAAAAGAGGAGACTGAAGGGAGATATGATAGCCTTCTTCAAGTATCAGAAGGATGGAGCAAACCTGTTTCTACCTACTTTGGAAGGTAGGACTCAAACCAATGGCTTAAAGTTGCAGGAAAGGAGATTCCAACTAGACAAACAATTTCTTCTTCTTCTGACAGTAAGAGCTGTTTGATAGTGGAACAGTCTCCCTCAGGAGGTTGTGGACTCTCCTTCCTTGGAGGTTTTTAAGCAGAGGTTGGCTGGTCACCTGCCAAGGATGCTTTAGCTGAGATTCCTGCATTGTAGGGGGTTGGACTGGATGACCTTGGGGTCCCTTCCAACTCGTAGATTCTGTGATTCTATGATTCTAACTGTAAAAGGGTCTCACGTCGGGAAGTGGTGGCAGTAGGATGGTGGGGGAAGAGGTGGTACATACAGCCTCAAAAAAAGCCCTGAAGACAACTTACACCATTCCTTACTATTGGCCCCGATAGCTAGGGTCGATGGGAGTTGTAATCTCACTACACATGAAAGGTATTTTGTTGGCCAAACATGCTACATATACTTACCTGGGATCAGAAGGGCTTATCTCTGAGTGGATATGTAGAGGATTGCATTGTAAGTCTTAGCTTCAGGTCCTTTTTCATTTAAGAGCCTTGACCCCCGACTGTGGTTGTCTAGAAACAAATTCAGTATGCCACACTTCAAAATCTGCTGTTCATATATGCATTCCTTCTCACCTGAAGGGTGTGAATAAGCCCCAAGATGTCCCTTGTAACTCTGTCTTTAAAAAAAACAACAACAATTGTTTACTGTTTTGCCCTATGCTCTCTCTGCTTTGATTTGTAATTCAGGTTCTAGGCAAAACTGTCCAAAACAAAGCTCTCCCATTACCCATTTGCTATAACAGGGAACAAAAAATAATTAAAAAAAAATCAGATGCCAATTTTCCTCTTTTGACCAAAATTATGAAAATTTATGGAACAGGAGCCCCTCCAGAGTGAATGAAGCCTGTTTTTCGACTACAGCTCCCATCATCACTAGCTAGCAGGACCAGTGGTCCCAAACCAGCTGGAGGCCCTAGTTTGGGAAACACTGTTTTAATGTACTGTTGTAACGCCTAGGGTCCCTCTTTCTTGTCTCTATATTCTCTAGATGTATCTGGCTGATTCTAAGGGGCACAAGTTTCTGCTTCTCGTTGGCTCTGGGATCTGCATCGTGACCTGTATCATGTTAACCATGTCACTGGATTTAATGGTTTGTAGTTGGTAGATTTCGAGCTGAGAATCATTAAATAGTTTGTGGTTTGGCCCTGCCTCCCCCTCCATCTTTAATCTGTATCATGCAAAAGCTCCACAGCCAATGTTTAAGTTGGCTGTAGATGTGACAGGACATTTCTGTAAGAATAATAAAAACAAGGCATATGAACAGAGGCATGGACATCCTTCTGATTGGTTCATCTGTAGAAGTAGACTTGAGAGAAAAGTTGCATTGGATTTTTAACCTTTAGCTGAATTTTGTACAAAGTCTTTAAGTGAATGAATAAGAACATAGTTTCCCATTGATAGATGTTTCCTGTGAAAGTTACACAAATGTTAGATTCAGAGGCAAGAGAGGCCTCCTTCATTCTATGGGTCAACAGTCAGTGTGGTGTAGTGGTTAAGAGCGGTAGACTCGTAATCTGGGGAACCGGGTTTGCGTCTCCGCTTCTCCACATGCAGCTGCTTGGTGACCTTGGGCCAGTCACACTTCTTTGAAGTCTCTCAGCCCCACTCACCTCACAGAGTGTTTGTTGTGGGGGAGGAAGGGAAAGGAGAATGTTAGCCGCTTTGAGACTCCTTCGGGTAGTAATAAAGCGGGATATCAAATCCAACAGTTCTATGGAACAAACAGTGGTAACTGGAAATATGGGAGCTTACCTCACAAATGTCCCGTTTCGAACGAGACATCCCAGATTGACTCTAGTTTCACTAGAACGTGGGACCCAAAGACACAGGTTTTTTTGGTCCCACACTGTGGTGCGAGTCAGTTGACTCGCAGCAGAGTGTGGGACAAAAGAACAGAATGACCGATGTACTTATGGAAGCTGGTGCCACACTTCTGGGACTTAACACAACAGGGACCCAAAGAGAGCAAAACCAAAAGGGACATATCCTTTGGTTGCACATTCTTTTGTTTCCACACCTTCACTGGCTGTCCCCCACCCCACCCCCTGGCACTGCTGGTATGCAAGCGGGCAGCAGGTGGCAGGATGGTGGGGGTCTGTATGTGTCCCAAATTGCCCTCCCAAAATGTGGGGGGGGGGATGTGGGAAGTAGTATGTGTGACAACCCTTCAGGTGTTGCTACATTCCTATTCTCATCAGTCTCAATCAAGCATGGCCAATAGTTAGGAATGTTGCGTGGCAAGGTCCTGAACCCTCCCTGATTGTAGAATAAAGACACTTGACACCAGAATTTAAGATAATGGGCTGAAAAAGGCCACAACTTTATTGGTTACAGAATGTGAGTGGTATTGGCTTAGGCATTTGAACCAATGACTATATCTGACTCCTGCCCACCTGCTGGGAGTCTAATAAGGGTTAACCACCGATAGGGGGAGCCCTGTTGATGCACATCAACTAGGAATTTCCCCAGGGTCACCGATAGGGGTCGTGCTATCAGACACGCCCCCCCCCCATTCCTTTAATGGAATACCCTTGAAATACGAGGGGTAGGCGATGGCCGCCACCTCCCACCAAATACTCCAATGCCTTACCACCAAATCTTACACAAGTTGTGAGGATTTGCTACGAGGTAGGTGAAAAGCCAAGTGGCTGGTGCCAATTTGCAAAGTGGAAAAAATTCCTACCAGGCCCCTTCAACAGGCAACCAACTGAGGTCCATAGCAAGGTCAAAGGATAAGGACCTAACCATAGGGAGGGAGGGAGAACTGCACAAGTGGGAGAAAGGTAAATGAGAGCGAGAGCCTGGCCGCGGCTTGTTTAAATGGGCTGAGCCATGCCCCCCTTGGCCGAACGGACTGGCTGATATAAAATGACGCAGCCAGGAGCTCCCTGTGACTCAGAGCTACCTAAGCCCTGTCTTCATGGGTCAAGCTCATGATCTGCTCGCAAAGTCAACTCCCTGCGAGGAGAATCGGCTTTGCAAATTGTGGTCCAACAAAATATGGAGGGCACCACGAGGACTCCACCTGGAAATTTCACTAGCAGCTTGTTCACATTTAAGCTTGATCACACCTACAATCCAAGAATTGCAGAGCTGGAGGGGCCACAAGGGTCATCTTTTCCAACCCCTTGGAATGCAGGAATCTTTTGCCCGTTAGCCTCCTTAGTATGCACACAGGCAGATTTTCAGCTGGAGCTGAAGACCAAATCTGACTGTTTTCATTTGTACCATTAGGTGTTGCCTTTTGCCTTGTCCCCCATCTTCCAGTCTGCAGATTCAAATTTAATATTTCACAAACAGTGCATGTGTTAAGGAATCAGTTGAGCAGTAGACATGCCTTTTAAAATAAACTGTGTCCAAAGCACACATCCAGGAATTCCCAAGTCAATATAACCTTTGCATGGGCACCTTTTGTTTTATTTTCAATCTTAAAATAAAAAAAATAGGCAAATAGGCATTTCCCGTTCTAACACAGGAAGATGGTCCTGGTGGAAATCAATAGAGTCATATAATTTGAAATCAGCAGGAAAGCATTAATCAGGAAAATCTGGAGAAATACAGTGGTACCTCTGGTTACGAACTTAATTCGTTCTGGAGGTCCATTCTTAACCTTGAATCTGTTCTTAACCTGAAGTACCACTTTGGCTAATGGGGCCTCCCACTGTTGCCGCACCGCCACCGTGCAATTCCTGTTCTCATCCTGAGGTAAAGTTCTTAATCCGAGGTACTACTTCCGGGTTAGCAGAGTCTGTAACCCGAAGTGTTTGTAACCCGAGGTACCACTGTAATTGTTTTTCTGTATTTAATTGTTGTTGTTGTTTTAAAACATAAGAAGACAAAAATATACTGCTGCAGAGATTTTCAAAAATAGGCACTACCCAAAATAAAACTGGCACCATGATGGTGCAAGGTGCATGGGAAGGATAATAGTCAGAATGGATGCTTCATCTCATAGGTAAAAAGAGAGAGGAAATGTGCCCATTATCTTAAGTTTTTCAAAACTTATTCGATTCACCTTGAATTGGTGGGCGAGGGGGGAGGGAATCCAGATGTTCAGGGAGGAAACTCATGGAAAATGAGCTGGTGGACAATCCTACCTTAATTGGAACACAAACATTTCAAATGCACATTAAACTCAGCTGTGGACAATAAACACGACCTGCTTTCTCCAACAGAAATATATCCCACATATGGTGCTTGTAAGAAAAGTTTTGGAAAACATATTCATCTTTGGACATGGTATAGGGTCAGGTAAGTGCTTAGATGATATTATTATTATTATTTGCTGTTGTTGTTGTTTAGTCATTTAGTCGTGTCCAACTCTTCGTGACCCCATGGACCAGAGCACGCCAGGCACTCCTGTCTTCCACTGCCTCCTGCAGTTTTGTCAAACTCATGATGGTAGCTTCAAGAACACTGTCCAACCATCTCATCCTCTGTCGTCCCCTTCTCCTTGTGCCCTCCATCTTTCCCAACATCAGGGTCTTTTCCAGGGAGTCTTCTCTTCTCATGAGGTGGCCAAAATAATAATAATAATAGTAATTATTATTATTATTGTTGTTGTTGTTGTTATTATTATTATTATTACACCACCCTTCATCCATAGATCTCAAGGGATACTGCCAGGGAGACAGAGGTCCATCTGAGCCCCCAAGCCAGCTGCCGGACGATCCAACGATCTCCCGTAGACACGCAGTACCAGCAATTAGCGACACGAAGCCTCAGAAATAGATTGCCACATTCTTAGGCTGGTGCACACTCTATCAGCAGAATTCACACAGCAAAAGATGCACAGCAGGAGAGCATATTTACAGTTTATTCAGCGTTGGTAAGAACAAAGAAAAACATGACCGCCTGCTCCGGTCTGCTCAGGCAACAAGAAACGAAAGCAGCTGACAACATAAACATCCTGTGAACAGGAAATACGCAGACTCTGTGACTCACAAAGCCTGCTCCCTTTTAAGGTGGAACGGAAATATCCTAACAGTTCACAACATAAAAATACAAGATAAAAACATAATATACACAACATATGTTAAACACATTTAAAAGGCTGTAGGGTGTTAATCAGCCAAAGGCCTCATTGAAGAGGAATGTTTTTTTCCTGGAAACTAGAACTTGGGTGTCATTCTTCAAGAAACATTTCCGCTTTCAGTGTTCCAACATAGGTTACTTATATTTTTAAGTTCAATGTTCAGGAATGCATGGAGGCTCTGAATACTGAATATTACTGCAAAAGCTGAAAAATGCAGGTTATACATAGTTCCATTAACAAGTTGTTTCAAAACCTGTGCAATCCAGGGAAAGCATTCGGTCAGGAGACAAAAGTGCTAAGTGACTAACAATGCTGTAAAGGCAGATATGGTGCTTGCTGTGCTAGAAGGACAGGTTTGCTTATTTGTGGTCTTTGCATTGTGTTCTTTAGATGATATGAAAGATATGAATGCAGTAGATAATCTAGTGAGTCAAATAAAATAAAATAAAAGTGGTATTCAATGCCCTAAATCATTTCTGTCTACCAAGGTTCTATTTCATCTGTAATTGTGGTAGAGCTGTTCCTTCAGTCATCCCGGGCCTCAGCATTTGCGATTGCAGGATTTGTGCATTGGCTCAGTAGGTTTCTTATAGAATTCATATTCTTTTACATTGAGGTGAGTCGTTTTGAATTTCCGTTTGGTCGTAAGTGCGGTAAAAAAAGCTCAGCCCTTTATCGCACCATTATTGTTTCCCCAAACCCACAAATGAAGCCATATCCTTGAAGTTATTTATCTGCCATTATTTCTACCCTTCCCCCAATCCAGCCAGTGTGTTTTGTTAAAGTTGAATGTTAAATCATCTCAGGAATCTGCATATTTTCCAATCAGGTTCAATGCAGTGATGGGGAAACTCTGCCCTTCCAGATGTTGCTGGACTGCACCTCCCAACATCCCTGGGTACACCATCCTGAGATCATCATCATCATCATCATCATCATCCCCTGCCCATCTGACTGGGTTGCCCCAGCCACTCTGGGTGGCTGGCATATTAATTGAATTAATAATAATATCCATGTGAACACCAGCACCTTCCGCTCTGCCACGAATTGTTTAGTCATAGGAAAGAGATATATTCTGCTGGAAGTGGCACAGAGTGGCTGGGGAAACCCATATGGGTGGTGTATAAATAATAAAATTATTTATTTAAGGAGAGCAACTCTGCAGATGCTTCTCCAGAGGAGCACCTGCCTGTAATCTCTGCCTGCATTATTGACCCACACAGTCAAACTCTTTCATGCGCTCTTTCAGTGTCCTGGACAGAGCCCATGGTGCCTCCTAAGACAAGAAAGCCATAGCTGGCTTCTTTGGGTGGAATTGCCGATGGACTTGTAGCAAGCAAGCAGGAAGGAGCCAACCCTGAATGCGCACAATAACGTAGAGCAAAACAGAGATAGGTCAACCTGGGTTAGGTGGGCGGGGAGCTGGTCCAAAATGCACCACTGCCACCATTTGTGGCAAATATCTGGAGGTCTGGTCTTGAGCTCCTTGAAGGGTAAACTCCAAAAGAATATGTGTGTGACAAATAAATAACCAAGATTCTGTTTCTTTCCTCCCTTTCTTCTGCCCCCTTTTTGTTCCATCTCTAGGCAAGTATGGGAGCCTATATCTTCCTTCTCTTCTGGCCTGTCTCTGTAGCTACCTTTTTCGTTATCTTCAGGATTATACCAGAAACAAAAATGAAGGCCTTTGTACAGATCAGGAGATCCATGCTGATCCCGAAGCCCAGGAAGAAACAAACCAAGAAGAGGAACATCAAGTAAAAACTCAGGAAGCATCCTATGCAGTTTATTTCGTTGTTTGTGTATATATTAAATAGCTTTTTTAAATAAATGAAATTATTCAAAGAGCTGTTACTGTTATTCTTCCACTGTCTGAAACTGTAATCATTTTGATAAATAATGATGATAGTAGTCTGTGCTTTATTTAAAGAAAAATTTAGTCAAGGTGGTGGGGAAAATGAGAAGAGAAGACAGTTCTGAGATGCAGGACTCACTGCTTAAAGTGTTTAGACAATTATAGAGGTGAAACTAAAGGTAAATATTTTCTAGACTAAGAGCAGCTGACATCCAAGTTTAAGCACAGAATTTAAAAGCAGAAAGAGAACTGACCAGATTCTTCAAGGGCTCAGAACCCTGCCAGTTCTTCATCTAATAATTTTTATTATGTTTGTCTGATTTCAGGCTGCTATTATATGGAGAGACTCTATTGGTTGACAGGGCCAAAACTGGAGATAGTTCAGCTGGGTTTGATAAGTTTTACCATTATTTATGGGACACTGGTGGTGCTGTGGGTTAAACCACAGAGCCTAGGACTTGCTGATCAGAAGGTCGGCAGGAGCCGGGACCGAGCAACGGGAGCTCCCGTTGCTCGGTCCCTGCTCCTGCCAACCTAGCAGTTCGAAAGCATGTCGAAGTGCAAGTAGATAAATAGGTACCGCTCCGGCGGGAAGGTAAACAGCGTTTCTATGCGCTGCTCTGGTTCACCAGAAGTAGCTTAGTCATGCTGGCTACATGACCCAGAAGCTGTACACCGGCTCTCTTGGCCAATAAAGCGAGATGAGCGCCGCAACCCCAGAGTCGGTCATGACTGGACCTAATGGTCAGGGGTTCCTTTACCTTTACTTTACCATTATTTATTGCTCTACAACTGCATTGGCAGTAAGTCTCCTCCACCTTTTCCTCTTTCATTCACCTCCTAAGTTTTGAAAAATCATTCTCCTTCAAAAGCCCAGTCTTTTATAGACCAGTATGTAACCACACACACACACACACACACACACACACACAGAGTATACAATTTAAAACAACAAATAAACAGTGCAATAAAAATTGATAGTTTAAAATGCACAACTCACAAGCCATTACGTTACATATAAGAAAAATAGACATCCAGAAGCAAAGGCCTTACAAAGTGAGGCTACCTATAACACTGCCTGTTACCTTCTGAAGAACTTTGGAGCATCAGTGTAATGTGAACATTGGGTTAAATTGCACAGTCTTTGAGCTCATTTTTGAGTTAGCACATCTCTTCACACAGCTGGATGTTCTGAGATAAGAGGCCAGGTGCACTGGGTTACCATAGCAACAGAGCAGAGGTCAAGTGTATGACTTTGCCGAGTCAATTCACTCTCCCGTTGGTTCCTTACTTGCCTTTTCTCCAAATTAATCCCCTGCTCCAGTATTGAGCTGTTTCCTTTTGGAGCAGTTACTTTAACAGCTGTTTCATTGTGGTTGGCCTTTTCTGCACGATTTCTGACTCTACAATATTTTCATGCTGTGGTGGCCAGGTCTGCACATGGTATTGCAAGTTTGCTTGCTCCACAGGTTTGTCTAATGGCCTTATGATATTGGCAGTTTTAATGTCAATCCCTTCCTAGTAATCCCTAACAGAGTGAATTCACCTTTTCTACAACTGCCACATATTGAGACAACATTTTCATTGTTGTCCACCATGACCCCAAATGCTTTTCCATGGTCACTCACAGACTCTGATGAGTTCGGCCCCTGTTAGTGTACATCAGTGTTTCTCTAGCTGTTTTTGGACTACAACTCCCATCATCCCTAACTAGCAGGACCAGTGGTCAGGGAAGATGGAAATTGTAGTCCCAAAACAGCTGGAGAACCATGTTTGGGAAACACTGGGGTATATATTAAATTAGATAGGGAAATTGCCCCAATATGCATCATTTATATTTGCTTTATACTGACAGATCATCATTGTCATCGTCATCACCATCATCCGATCAGAATTTTGTGAAAGCAAGCTGATACCACTTCAGCAAAATTTGTTCATCTATATCCTTGGTAATCTTATATTTTTTATTTTTATTTTTTAAAAATGAATTTCATTAGCTGTCCTGGAAGAAACATAAGTCAACCAGTGAGTAATTCATCAGATCTCCCAGCCTTATCTTTGTTTTCTCTAGATGTTTATCGCTGATTCTAAAGGGCACAGGTTTCTTCTGCTCACTGACTTTGGGATCTGCAACATTTTCACTGTTCTGTTAACCATGACCCTGGAACTGCAGGTTTGTGATTGATGGCATTTAGAGTTGAGAATGACTTTGACCTTGTTCTCCCTCTCCCTGCCATCCTACCCATAATATGTACTACAGTAGGTAACAGCTCCAAAGTCCATGTAAAAGTTGGCTGTAGCTACCACACACCATTTATTTCTTTTCCTTTTCTGTTTCTAAATTATGCACATGAACTTAGATTAATTTAAATGGATGTGCTTCCTAAGTGAGAAAAAAGTTAGTTTTGATTTTAACATTCAACTGAACTGAACCTTATTTTTTTGCCTCTCCTAGAGAACTAGTGCAATACTTGTTACTGATATCAATGTAGTTTCTGAGTCTTGCTGTTGTTTTTCATTTTCATTTTATTTTGCTTATGGCTGAGACTGTAACTTCATTATTTTATCAAACTATCAGGGATGTAGTTTGGGGTCTTTATTTTTTATTGGAAATGTCTATATGATATCGCTAAGGTTTAGCTCCTTCGTGGATCACTGCATTGTCATGGCAAAGGGGCTTGAATAACTCAGAGAAGCTATGAGCTATGCCATGCAGGGCCACCCAAGATGGACAGGTCATAGTGGAGAGTTTTGACTAAACGTGATCCACCTGGAGCAAGAACCGGCAAGCCACTCCAGTATCCCTGCCAAGAAAACCCCATGGACAAAGACAACAGGCATATAAAAGTTATGAAGCTAGAAGATGAGCCCCTCAGGTTGGAAGGCATCCAACATGCTACTGAGGAAGAGCAGAGGACAATTATAAGGAGATTCAGAGCTGATGAAGTGGCTGGGCCAAAGCCGAAAGGATGTTCAGTTGTGGATATGCTTGGAAGCGAAAGGAAAGTCCAATGCTGTAAAGAAAAATACTGCATAGGAACCTGGAATGTAAGAACCATGGTAAGCTGGTTGTGGTTCGAGGACCCGACCCCCGCAATGTGGAAAGAATACACAAGGACACGTTATATAAGGTTAATGGGCAATGAAAGGCCACAACTTTATTGATTACAGCAGTGAAAAGGTATTGGCTTAGGCATTGGATCTCTCAAGCAAGTGGGTTTATTCACCAGTAGGTGGAGCCTGTTGATGCTAATCCAACTATAGGCTCTCCCCTGATGTCACCAAGGGTCGTGCCATGGCCTCCCGCCAAGCAGGCATCGGACAGAATACACGACCGCCAGATTCCTTTAACGGAATACCCCTAAATTGAAGGCATAGGCGATGGCCACACCTAGCTCTTCGACACACCACAACACATTATTTCAATGCCTAACCGCCACCCGAGCCAAAAGGCTCGCCGCCAATACCCTCACGGCTGTAAACAATCCCGGATGCAATTGATGACACTATCTAACCAAATGTCATTCCCCAGGTCTGATAAATGCACCCCGTCATTCCGGTATAAGGCTTGTTCGCCGATCTGGATACGGTCATGATAGATGACTCGGCCATCCATGAAGCGCACCCAACGGGCCACTGCCCGATTTACGAGTTTCCTGGTTTTTTCAATGGCCATACAGCTCTGCGCACCGCGCCAAAAAATTCTCTTCAGCAAAGAGGACCAGAACACCGTCGTTCTGGGACATAAGGCTGCAAACGCATTCAAGTCTCTTTTTATGTTTGACAACAAGTCCACGCTCCTTCTGTTGGCAAGGTCATTCTCCCCTAATTGAATGACAAGGATATCGGGAGGGCCGAACGTGGCAACTTTCTCCCACAGCAATGGCATAAGCTCGTCCCAGCGCATGCCTCTTCTCGAAAACTAGGAAACTCGAACTCCAGGTGGTAAACCAAGATTAGGCGCGAGGCCGCAGCTGACCGCCCGAACGCGGGCCCAATAGACAATACTGTGCCCGCAAATCCACACGCATCTCCTGTGCACAGCTGAGGATGAAAAGACAGAGAAAAAGAACCGGTAAGTAGGGGTGATGTATCCGGGCGCAATCTAACGAATATAACTTTTATAAGCATTGGATTTCCACCGACCCAATTCTTTGATCTTATCCGCAGGCAGACCCAAGTGGGCGGCTGTTGTTGCGGCACCGATTCTGAATGAGCGCACGGCATATTCAAGGGACGGTAAACCACACACCTCGATAGCTTTGCGGAGTACCCTGGTGAATTGGTGTCTCAACAAGGGTGACCCATCCTCGTGAACCAGGAGCAGACCAGGGCCGGGTGGTCTAAGGTAGAGGTACCACCTAGTGTCCTTTACCGGGCATGGGCCCTGCTGAGCCGACGCTGTCAGCTTAACTAGAACCCCCCTACCAGCCTGATCAGTTTTGGACTGGCATATCCTGACCGTCAAAGTCGATTCAGACAACTGCACGTCCTCCATAAGGAGGCCGCACGTTGAACCCCTTGCGCCAGCTTCCACCACGACTTTGCCAACTCTCAGAGCGCCAAAAAAGGCGATGGCGTACGCCACAGAAAAGAGGCGGGCCTCAAACTTGCTCCAGCAAATTGACCTGAGCTTCGTGCGTATTTGAGATAGCAACCCATAAGAAATTGGCTTACGTCCCTCGGCCCTGGGGGGTTGTGACCTGCCCCATCCTTCAATAGCTCAACGGATCAGAAAGTTGCTGCACGGGTCGTCAGAAAATGTGGCTTTAGAAAAGAAGCTGATGGCCGCTACGTGTATCTTTAATGTTTTGGGAGCACGTCCCAAATCATCGAGATGGGAAAGGTACTGAAGAACATCGTCAGAGGTGGGTGGCACGTTATGCGACAGCCCAGATAATCCAGACCTGAAACCCAGGAAATCGCACCAGGCCTTCTTGTAAGACCTGAGAGCGGAGGGTGCGACAGACGCTAATACTCCCTGAATCACTTTGCGTCTCCAACGTTCCACAGGTGCTCCGGAAAGGGCTCGGGCAACGGTTGTGCACCAGGTGCTAGCGACCGGAAGCGAGATATCTGAAAGCGAGACAAAGCATCGGCTATATCATTACTGGTCCCAGGAATAAATCTGGCTGAAAATATTATGTTGTACTGAAGGCACCGGAGGACGAACGCCCGCAGAAGGGAGGAGACCCTCGCAGACCAAGATGACTGCCTGGCTAGTATGTTCACCACTGCCAGGTTGTCGGTCCTGAAGCATACGCGGCGATTTCGAAACTCCTCCGTCCAGATGTGAACGGCCACCACTATAGGAAAAAACTCAAGAAAGGTGAGATCCCGCGTGATGGCCTGACCCTGCCATCCCGTTGGCCATCGTTGCGCGCACCAACGTCCCCTGAAGTACAAGCCAAAGCCTAGAGACCCAGCCACATCTGATTGGACCTGGAAGTCTGATGACAAATTTAAAACATCCTGCCATAATTATACCCCATTGTATTTTTCCAAAAATGTCATCCACACCTCCAGGTCAGCCTTAACCGACTTGGGCAGACGGACCCTGTGGTGTGGGTGCCTGAGACCAACTGACAGCCTGGCTAGGCAAGCGCAGAAGGGGCGACCGGGGGAAACTACCCTGCAAGCGAAGTTAAAATGACCTAATAGAGATTGAATTTGTCTAAGGGTGATCTTCCTTAGGGTAAGGGCGTCTCGGATTATTTCTTTAAGGGCGTCAATTTTTTCCTCAGGTAGGTGAGATGACTGGGCCATTGTATCCAACTCGATGCCCAGGTACGTGAGGCGCGTGGCCGGTCCCTCGGTTTTTTCGGCTGCGAGGGGAACACCCAAGTCCTGGGCCAGAGCTGAGAAGGCCTCAAGCAAGGAGGCGCATTCCCCCGTGTTGGACTTTCCCACGAAAAGAAAATCATCCAGATAGTGCGTGACCCCAGTGGAATTGGTCCTAAAACACAAGGCCCAGTCCAAGAATGTGCTAAAAGTTTCGAATGCCGAACAGGCTACTGTGCAGCCCATTGGCATGGCCCTGTCAACATAGTATTTTCCTTGAAATTTGAAACCCAGCAACCAGAAGTCACTGGGGTGCACTGGCAAAAGGCAGAAAGCCGATTCAATATCGCACTTTGCTAAAAGTGCCCCGCGACCAAAACTCCGGATTAGTTTAACTGCCTGGTCAAAGGAGGCGTATCTTACCGTGCATAACTCTTGCGGAATGGCGTCGTTAACCGAGCCGCCTTTCGGATAAGAAAGATTGTGAATGAGCCTAAATTCCCCAGGGGTCTTCTTGGGGACGATGCCTAATGGTGATACGTGTAAGTTGGGGATGGGGGGTCTGACGGGCCTGCTACCCTGCCAGCGCTCACTTCCTTGGCTATCTTTCTCTCAGCGACTTCCGGTCTCTCTCTAACTGACTTTTGATTGGGGGAATCTTTTGCTATCAAAGAACCTGCAATAGGGATTCTAAACCCGCTGGAAAATCCTTCCCGGAGGTAGGAAGCTGCATTTTTATCCGGGTAAAAGGACAGAAGGTTGCAAAGGGGGGCAAGCTTGATAGGGGAAAACGCCAATTCCAGAACTACCTCATCTTCTGTTCCCTGCCGCGGGGGCTCCCCTGGAACTGGAATGATGGAACCCCCGGCCTCCACGAAAGGAGATGGCAACTATAAATATTGACATCCTGGGCATCAGTGAACTAAAATGGATGGGAATGGGAGAATTCAGTTCAGATGACCATCATATCTACTACTGTGGGCAAGAATCCCCTAAAAGAAATGGAGTGGCCCTCATCAACAAAAGAGTCTTAAAAATGACAGAATGATCCTTTTAACATCACAGTAATTGAAATGATGAATAAAGTCATAGTCATTCAAAATATCAGAAAATATCAAAAATCATTCATCAAAACGACTAATACAATTCACAGGGTCTCACAGGGAAGGACTTGTACAGTAGCAAACTACACTGAGAATTCTCAAACATCAAGAAATAGCACTATTCTGTCCTAATGGTTTTTACAGATATATATGTATGTATGCATTTATATGGATTCTACCTCAATGATACAATTTACATAAATGACAAAAAAGGCCACCAAAGAAAAGTAGCCTGTGTTGATTTTGCCTCAGCTCCACGGCAACCTTCTCAAAATGGCTTCCACAGCAAATCATTCAGGAAAATGAAATCCACAGGTCCACTATAACATAACATACATAACATACATAACATACATAACATACATAACATACATAGCATACATAGCATACATAACATACATAACATAACATAACATAACCAGACAATGAAGTTATAGTTTTCAGAAACACATTTTAATTTTTTAAGGGAAACATCAACTGTTCTCAAGGGTGTAAGGTAAAAAAAGGTAAAAAACCCCTGGATGGTGAAATCCAGTCAAAGACGACTATGGGGTTGTGGCGCTCATCTCCCTTTCAGGCCAAGGGAGCTGGTGTTTGCCCACAGACAGTTTTCCGGGTCATGAGGCCAGCATGACTAAACCACTACTGGAGCATGGAGGACCGTGACGAGTGCCAGAGCGCATGGAAATGCTGTTTACCTTCCCGCCACAGTGGTACCTATTTATTGACTTGCCCTGCTGTGCTGTCAAACTGCTAGGTTGGCAGGAGCTGGGACTGAGCAACGGGAGCTCATCCCGTCCTGGGGATTTGAACCGCTGTCCTTTCGATCAGCAAGCCCAAGAGGCTCAGTGGTTTAGACCACAGCGCCACCCGCGTCCCTTCGCAAGGGTGTAGGGCCTTACAGAAAAGGAGGTATCCTAACTGTACTGAGGTAAATCATTTTTCTCTTTTTACAATGGACTAACTGTCCATCATTGTTGCTGCTCATCATTGTGGCTGCACACAAACCCGCACACACATATGGTACAATCTTTTATTTACAGTGGTGCCTCGCAAGACGAAATTAATTCGTTCCGCAAGTTTTTTCTTCTTGCGAGTTTTTCGTCTTGCGAAGCACGGTTTCCCATAGGAATGCATTGAAAATCAATCAATGCGTTCCTATGGAGACCGTCTGGGGACAGAGGGGAAGCGCCGCGCGCCTTCCCCTCTGTGCCCGGACCTGTTTAAAGCAAGGGGTGGCAGGGAGAAGATTGCTTCTCCCCGTTGCCTGCCCCGCAATCTCCGGGGACAGAGGGGAAGGCATGCGCGCCTTCCCCTCTGTCCCCGGACCTGTTTTAAAGCAAGGGAAGGGGCAGCGGGGAGAATCGCTTCTCCCCGTTGCCGCCCCTTGGTTCAAAAGGGGTCCAGGGACAGAGGGGAAGGTGCGCTGCGCTTCCCCGCTATCCCCGGAGCTTGCGGGGCAACCTTCATTTTGCGAAGCAAGCCCATAGGGAAATGCGTCTTGTGAAGCGGCTAAGAAAATGAAAAACTCCTTCGTCTAGCGAGTTTTTCTTCTTCCGAGGCGTTCGTCTTGCGGGGTACCACTGTAATGGCAGCAGAATGAATGAATGAAACTTTATTTGCGTCAGCCATCAGCCATAGCAACAAAAGAACATTGCGGTATAAACAAGAAAACAAACAATGATCACAACCCATCATAGCAAAGCAAAAGTTTATAGGCTTATAGGCAAAAGCTAAACAGAAAAGCAAATATCTCCATCTATGAAGGACCATACCCTGTCCAAATTTCAGCAACACAGGATTCACACTGGTTTGCACTGATTATTCAAGGGATGGTAGCAAGCAAAGGTTGTATAATTGGCTAATAACATTTCTGATTCCTAGACTGATAAAAGATTATAAAGCAGGTGTGTTTTTTTACAAAAAGAACTTCAACACTTCATCCTGTTTTCTTTAATTTTATTCAATCAGGAAGCCTTGACACAGTACATTGCAACTTTCCTAACCATGAAATGTTCCATCAGGTATCTTCTGCCCCTCTTTTTAAGTACAAAATGTGCTCTCAGGACATGGTATTGACTGTAATGTACTTTTTGTATTTCTGTGTTACAGGAAAATGGCATCTATATGAATGTATGAAATGTGAATAAAAATCTAATGCAGAGGCTTATAATTTCTTATTTTATGCTCGTAACTATTATGTACTTAACTAATACCTGGGGACAAGCCATATATACAATTTGTTCATTAAGGGCACTAAATTTTGCTTCTAAAAGCAAAATTTCAGAAAGATACTTGCATTAATTTTCCCACAAGGGTAACCAGTATGGTTTGGGGATCACTTGCATTTTCCGTTTTTGTTTTTTTTTTGTTTTTTTTACTATTTGGAAATTCCTAAAAATGGCTGTGGCATGCTATTTCTAAGAGAAGTGAACAAACCATTCAGACATGGTAACCATTTTATACTGGTTTTAAACCAATAGGTCCAGTGACTCTTGTCTTGGACACCCTTACATTTAGATTTCAAGGTGGAAACATAAAAAAAAAAAACAGGTGAAGAAATTTGCAAGCAGGTTTTTCCCTTTTGATGGCAATGAATCCTGCCAGAATGCCAGAGAATAACTGCAGGGGTGCAACCATTGGTGTTTTGAGGTCTGTAAATCAGCTGTCAAATCCATTTCATCCTCAAAGGTGTCTAGCACAACAAGCAAACAAAAACTCTGGGCCCATTTGTCCACAAATTGTCAGTGTTCTTACCTAAGGGTACCATGTCTATGTCTATGTCTATGTCTATGTCTATGTCTATGTCTATGTCTATGTCTATGTCTATGTCTATGTGGAGAGAGAGAGAGAGAGAGAGAGAGAGAGAGAGAGAGAGAGAGAGAGGTAAAGGAGATTAAGCAATTGCTTATTCCTAGGAAAGGAATATGTTCTAATTCAGGGATCAACTGATCAAACCCTTACTAGCAAATTTGTGGGGGAAATCTGAAGCCTCCCATATTAAATACCTTCTGAAGTATAGGTCAAATGATATTGCACTGACCATGGCAAAGTCTCTTTCAGAGGTTGCAAGAAACAAAGACCATCATGCTCTAGACATGATTGGGCCGACCCTATCAATGGAGGAGTGGCTAATATAGAGTTGCACCATATGCTAGCTGGTAAAAGAGCCTCCAGTTGAGAAGACCAGGATTGGCAGGGAAAGGCAGTGGTTAGAGCATGGATACCCAGCATGAGAACTGACATGTTCCCCCCCCAAAAAAAAACCCCAGCTCTCTATTTTGAAACATGAAACGTTGGAAGCTACATGAAATGTAGCATTTGTATAAAGCAATTTACCATCACTTCCATGACATCATATTGCGATCCTCAGAACCACACTGGAAGGTAGGTCACTATGATTAAACCCATCTTTCAGGGGGAGAGAGAATGTAGTCTGTCTAGGGCCACCTATGCAATCATGCCAGATGAGGACTTCCAGATTCATAGCTCAATCACTTCCCAGATTTGGAATTCTAGACCTATCGTCCCACCAAATAACCCACATTAATTTATCGTCAGAATGCAACCCTAAACCATTCTCCGCTGCAAGCAGAGATATTTCATCATCTCTACTCCCAACTGTCAACAGCTTCCTGGAACCTTCAGACATCCATCCTCTGATTGGCTCTCACCACACTGCCATAGTTCTGAATGCTTTGTTCCAATATAAAGGAGGACTTGGCTCAGTTCCTCTCTCCTCACAATCAAGAGAACGCTACCCGTAAGTTTGTGAACTCTTGCCTACTCATCCTCAAATGCTAATCTGCTTAATACTCCTCACAGCCAGGTAAGGAGGCTGCCTATAGACAGATTCCATCTGTAGCCGGTTCTGTGGTTATTTATACAATCAATAGCTCCTTCAGGAATTTCAGCAAATATTAAAAGGGTCAGTGCAAGAGGACTAATATGGCTCCCTGCCATGATTATCTCACTGCCAATGATTTGGTGATGGCCAGTGGTGCTCTGATAATCTGTAAAGTCATGAAATACAAATTTAATAAATAAATCATATTAAGAATAATTCATCATGGCAGATCCTTCCCTGTATCCCCAAGGAGAATTCAAAAAGTCAGGCAGCAATCTGATTTCTTTCCGCAGGGCCTGTAAGACAGAGTTGTTCCGCCTGGCCTTTGGCTTGGAGCCAATTTGATTCCCTCCCTCCCGCCCTCTCTTTCTTTTTTCTTTTCCTTCTCCTCCTGCGATGAGGCTACATTTTAATATTTTAATGTTCCATTATTTTAATGTTGTTTTTTATTTTTGTTTTTAAGTTGTAATCATTCATCTTGTTTTTATTATTGCTTGTAAGCCGCTCTGAGCCCAGCCTTGGCTGGGGAGGGTGGGGTATAAATAAATTATTATTATTATTATTATTATTATTATTATTATTATTATTATACAACAATAAGCTTTATCAAAAGATCTTCAGCCAAAGGAAATGCAACTTTTAGCTTTTAATTAGAAGCGCAAACAATATTGCAAAGTAGTGTTAAAATTTAAGCAGCTAGTGTGAAGAAGAAGAAACCCCGTCAAAGATCAAGTAAAAACCAAGCATTTACTTGATTATTTTCCATATTCCAACTTCCTCTAAGCTAATGTGTCACAAACTTTACCAGCTCATTCACCAGGCAGAGCAAGGAAGGTCCATCAGTTATCCTAATGCATCCCACAAATGTCATAATTACTCCTGCTGTATCGATCTAGTGCTTGGAGCAAATCGGAAACACTATCTTGTTCCCCAACAGGTGAGTCTTATTTTCTGACTGCTACAGAAGAAAACATGATTAAAAATAAGAAGCTTGTCAATGCAGCAATAAGAAGACGGGTGAGCTTGGAGGACTTTGTCCAAACAATGAGGTTTATGGGAAATCTAAGTTGATGCATAAATCTTTTCCAGACTTCCAAAAGGTACCCCATAGTACTTTGGGTTTGATGCAGAATTTGTCGTTCTAAGGGTGCAAACCTATGCACAAGAACTTGGTGTTAGCTGAATGGGCTTAAGATCCATACAAAGTCTCCCCATTCTGGTCCTGCCCTCACCACGCCCCCAGAATGCATTCATTCATTCATTCATTCAATCACTCATTCATTCAATTTAAACCAACCTCAACTCATTCAGCTTCGGCTCAGAATTTGTCGTTCTTAGAGTACTGTAGTACCAATGAACAGCTTTCATTGTTCTTTCTCTATGCATGGATCCAAGGCAATACATTATATTAATTATATATTAAATCTGTATGATTAATTAATATGTTGATATAGTATAACAAAGAACTGATAAGACAGTATATTAAGGTATAATAGCATTAGGATAGAATAGATTATTCATTATATTATTACAATATCCTCCCCTGCCCTATTATGTATTACTATTAATAGTAATCAATTCATACCATCATTTTATTCATGCAATGTAATGCAATGTGTTATTTAATATGTTTCCGTGTTAACCTCCATTATGTAAATTATAATTTACAAAATCAAAATCCTGAGCTAAGCGATTTTGTAGGAATGTCATAACCAAGAAACAATAGAATAGCAGAATAGATGTACAGCTAACAGCTGTGGCAGGGTGTGTGTGGGGGGATTTGCTGCATTCTGAGCAAACATCAGAGTGGGTCCTGGGATAGCTGGGGAGAGAATTTGATCAGCAAAGTGCCAACAAAGAGAAGCCTTTTCCCTTAATAAATATCTGCCTCATTCCAGTCTTTCACCTGTGCCTATCTTACCCCCAAGCAGAGGCTTGGACTGGATGATGATCACGTTCAGCTCTGTCTCTGTGGATGGTTTTGGTTGGCAGTAGAGTTGTATTGGCTCTGTTGTACAAAGTCACTCAGCTCCAAGGTAGTGGTGAAGCTTGAACTAACCACAAGGTAGGATGCCATAACCTATCCATATTGCACAGACCACACATCTGCTCAGGGTGTGAACTTGAACAGTTTCAATTTCCCAGTATTTTGGAGCTTGAGTGAACATGGGAAGCCCTTTAAAAATGTTTGTTTGTTTGTTTGTTAATTGAATATAAATAGATTCCAGATACCAAATTTTGCAGAGCGAGAAACAGAGAAGACAAATTGAGAAATTTGAAAATTTGAACAAGTGGGTAGGGTAAGATGGGGTGGTGACAAGGAACATGTGGATTCTCGTTTCCAACTAAATGTGGTCCCGTTTGGTATCTGGATCTCATATTTCCAGTATTTACAGTGTATTTAGGAATATTTCCAGGAACATCCATGCTTCTTGGGGGCATGATGGGAGTTGCAATGGACCTTGATGTTCCAAATGGGGAGAAACACGAGAAATTAACTAGTAATATGCCAATTTTGACTTGGGTGCTTCCAGCAAGATACCAGAAACAATGTGCTCTCAGTGTTAGGATGCAGAGGAACAGTGTGGTAGTCCTATTCATGTGTCGTTAAATAGGTGTAGGGCAATCCTGGGTGCATCAGGGAGTGGCACTGTGCCTCTTCCCCCAGTGCTACATCTATCCCTGTGCTCCTGCTGTCCACACAGAGTGTAGACATCTGAAACATGGGATCCACACAATCAGAGAACCCAATGGCACAGAAAGTACACCCACATGCTTGTGAAACTTCTATATCATGGGTAGGCAAACTAAGGCCCAGGGGCCGGATCTGGTCCAATCGCCTTCTAAATCTGGACCGCGGATGGTCCGGGAATCAGCATGTTTTTACACGAGTAGAATGTTTCCTTTTATTTAAAATGCATCTCTGGTTTATTTGTGGGGCCTGCCTGGTGTTTTTACATGAGTAGAATGTGTGTTTTTATTTAAAATGCATCTCTGGGTTATTTGTGGGGCATAGGAATTCATTCATTTCCCCCCAAAAATTATAGTCCAGCCCCCCACAAGGTCTGAGGGACAGTAGACCAGGACCCCTGCTGAAAAAGTTTGCTGACCCCTGTTCTATGTCAGAAGCTGTCCACATGTATTTGCCCTGTCCATTCTCATCACAGTATATGCTGCTCCTTTCTGTAGGACCTGTCAAAGATGCTTATTTGGGTTTCACTGGCTTCCTGCCTCCTATCACATCATGATGGTTTCAGTATGGGGGTACTCTTCTCTTCGTCTATGGTAAGATGGCATGCAGTAGAGATGGCTTTTTAATGCAGGGGTTACACAGTAGGGCTGGGGGTGTTTTGTTCTGTTGAGGGCCACATTTTGTTCAGGGTAATTTGATGGTAGGGGTGAAAAGATCTTCCAGTTTCAGTTTCAACAGTTTCTCATTTTCCCAATCTTAGATTTGGTCTCCCACCTTTCTGCAGCGAGATGCTGATTTTTGTGTGAAAAGAAAACTCTTTAATATTTCTTCTAATAATCTTTCTCATTTTTTGTCTTACGTTTTGACTACTGTAGAGATTTGTGCAAGCAATTTCTCCTTAATATAATCCATTTTTTGACTGTTACATTTAATAGTGGATTCATTTTATGCACACTTTTACTCTGTTTTTGTGGTTGTTTAGTTGTCATAGTCGTTCGACTCTCCATGACCCCATGAACAAGAGCATGCCTTGGAAATTCTCACTTTCTTCTCCAAGCTTCTCCTTTTTTATGTCCATGGAGTTTGCTTGTCAAAATACTGGAATGGATTACCAGTTCCTTCTCTAGGTGGATCACATTTAGTCTAAACTCTCGGCTATGACCTGTCCATCTAGGGTGGCCCTGCACGGCATAGCTCATAGCTTCTCTGAGTTATTCAAACCCCTTCGCCACGACAAGCCAGTGATTCATGAAGCGGTTTACTCTGTTACTTTACAATAAATTTGCTTTTGCAGAGAGAGGGTGGGGAATCCTCTTTTCTAAAGCTTCATGGGTATATATGAGCTCAAGAAGACGGGAATTTCATGCCACCAAAACCTCTTTCTCTCTGGCCCTTGGGAAGTCACTAGGTGAATCCTCTCATGAGTCCTGCCTCACATCAGTGGCGTAGCGTGGGGGGTGCCAGGGGTGCCGGCCGCACCGGGCGCAACATCTGGGGGGGCGCGAGTCCAGAGGGCCCAGCCGCATCGTGCCCTCGGCCCGCCCCTATTGTCAGAGCAGCCGGCCAGCCTCCGCCTGCTCCTACCTTGCCTACCCGAGGACTGCGGCAGCGCCCGCCCCCGTGGCCACCTACCCCCGCCTCGCCCATTGGCTTGCCTCCCTCGGCCCCGCCTCTCTCCGATGGCCGCGGGGGTGTCCTGCTCGGCGCCGGCGCCTTTTTTCAGGAGGTAGGGAGGCTGGACGGGGAGGTGGGGTCGGAAGCGGGCAGAGAAGGAGGGGAGCTCGTAGCCAAAAGGGCTGCGCCGGCCGGCAAAGGGCCGGGGAAAGTTTGGAGAGGAGAAACGCACGGTCATGATTTCCCGGTGGAAGCGGCAGGATTAGGGATGGCGAAGCGTAATTACGCACGAATTTCGCTGGGTGAGGACTTCGGGGATCGATCGGCGGAAATGGGAATCAATTGGAATATGAGAAAGAGAGAGAGAGAGGGACCATCATTCATAGGCATAGATTTGTAGGGTTAGGGGGCGCAAATCCACGGGTTAGGGGGCGCAAATTACTTGCCTTGCCCCGGGTTAGGGGGCGCAAATTACTTGCCTTGCCCCGGGTGCTGACAACCCACGCTACGCCGCTGCCTCACATTTCCTTTTGCCAGGCTGGAACTGTTGCAATACTTCCTTGCTTGCTAGAATGGATAATCTCTTAGAGCAATCAAATGAAACTTTAACACAAAGAACGATAAAATCTGACTTCCAGAATGGGGCCCCTGAAAGGCTGCTTATTGCAGAATGCATCTTATGGGATGATAAAGGTCCCCACCCCTGCTCTAGAAGACCTCAGTCTCTGACTAGGGTGGGGGTTTCATCTGGCCCCTGCTGCGCATGCATGCGATTCTTCACGTACATGGATGCACAGTGAAAACGCACAACTTCCATTCCATTTCACCCCATATCCCTCCCAACTGCTCCACTGTAATTCAAACACCACCACTGGATTCGTCTGTGTTGTAGGTGGCCTATAATTTGTAAGCTACGTCGATTTTTAGTCTGAGCCTTTAAAAAAATATTCTGTATAAAAAACAGAGGGACCATTATGGTCAAGTTATGAATGCAACCTGCATCAGAAGTAGGTGCATGACTGGCTGTTTCTGAATAAATGAACAAGCAAGGCCTGCAGAGCATAATAATAATAATAATAATAATAATAATAATAATAATAATAATTTATTTATACCCCGCCCATCTGGCTGAGTTTCCCCAGCCACTCTGGGCGGCTCCCAATCAAATGTTAAAAACAGTACAGCATTAAATATTAAAAACTTCCCTGAACAGGGCTGCCTTCAGATGTCTTTTAAAGAGAGGATAGCTGCTTATTTCCTTCACATCTGAAGGGAGGGTTTTCCACAGGGTGGGCGCCACTACCGAGAAGGCCCTCTGTCTGGTTCCCTGTAACCTCACTTCTCGCAATGAGGGAACCACCAGAAGGCCCTCGGCGCTGGATCTCAGTGTCCGGGCTGAACAATGGGGGTGGAGACGCTCCTTCAGGTATACAGGACCAAGGCCATTTAGGGCTTTAAAGGTCAGCACCAACACTTTGAATTGTGCTCGGAAACGTACTGGGAGCCAATGCAGATCTCTCAGGACCAGTGTTATGTGGTCCTGGCGGCCACTCCCAGTCACCAGACTAGCTGCCGCATTCTGGATTAATTGCAGTTTCTGGGTCACCTTCAAAGGTAGCCCCACGTAGAGTGCATTGCAGTAGTCCAAGCGGGAGATAACCAGAGCATGCACCAGTCTGGCGAGGCAGGTAGGGTCTTAGCCTGCGTACCAGGTGGAGCTGGTAGACAGTCACCCTGGACACAGAATTAACCTGCACCTCCATGGACAGCTGTGAGTCCAAAATGACTCCCAGGCTATGCACCTGGTCCTTCAGGGGCACAGTTACCCCATTCAGGACCAGGGAATCCCCCACACCTGCCTGCCCCCATTATCATTATTATTATTATTATTAAATGTATACTGCCCTTCATTTGTAGATCTCAGGGCATTTCACAGCATACCTGTAAACATACAAGATAAAGCTACCCCCCCTTAGAGCATGTCCTTGGGGATTCTTCCATCTCCCATTCTGTGGACAGAACTAAGCCAGCATAGACGTCGCTGAGACAAGAGTGTGAACGTGCTGGGAATGTGGGCTTGGCTGACTGCCGTGATCTTGAGGGTTTCATACAGTTCTTGTGCTTTTAGCTTTTCCTGTCACGTCATCTGTAAGGTAAAGGTAAAGGCACCCCTGACCATTAGGTCCAGTCGTGACCGACTCTGGGGTTGTGGCGCTCATCTCGCTTTATTGGCCGAGGGAGCCGGCGTACAGCTTCCAGGTCATGTGGCCAGTATGACTAATCTGCTTCTGGCGAACCAGAGCAGCACACAGAAATGTCGTTTACCTTCCTGCCGGAGTGGTACCTATTTATCTACTTGCACTTGACGTGCTTTCAAACTGCTAGAAGGGCAGGAGCAGGGACCGAGCAATGGGAACTCACCCCGTCGCGGGGGTTCGAACTGCTGACCTTTTGATCGGCAAGTCCTAGGCTCTGTGGTTTAACCCACAGCGCCACCCGCGTCCCCACGTCATCTGTAGAGAGGTCCTAATCCTGAAAATTATGTGTTTCTCTCACAGAACATTCGAGAGTTTTTCAATTTAACAGAATATACTGAGGTGCAGATCGAAATTTCTGAGATAAGCCTGATCACAACTGAAATGACGTTCTTGTTCTTTGGAAACATTGCTGGGTCCCTTGTTGTTGGCTGGTTGGTGGAGAGATTTGGCAGGTATAAAGATAAACACTTGACAGGTAAACTACACTAGTCCTGCATTCCTGCATTGCAGGGGGTTGGACTAGATGACTCTGGGGTCCCTTCAAACTCTGCAATTCTATGATTCTAGGATTGTCATGGTGGTGGTGTTGCTGCTGACCTACATGCCCCTCCCCCCAGTAACATCAAATAAAAGATACAATGTCATCACCATTGCTGGTTTCATTCCCCGTGCCCAGACATTCAACCACATGTAAAGTGAAACGCAGGAGGGAAATTCAGCGATGTCAGATCACCTTCACCTATTACTAGCCATTTCAGAGAGGGATGTGGCAGGGAAAGAAAGTGTATGATCTAATGAGGTCCCTCAAATCCTATTTGATGACCATTAGTCAGGTAATGAATCTTTGTTTTTAAGAAGGTGGGAAGACACCCTCCAGATACAAGTTAATCCTACCAATGTGGTTTTAAACAATGATGGCTATTTGCAGTTTAGTAGCACTGCAGAGAGCTTGCTGGGGAGACCATGCATTAAAACAAGGGACTCAAAAATAACTTAAACAAGGTTTTAATAACAAAAACAAAAACTCCTTATACACTAAATACATCAACAACAAACCAGACCCAACCACCAACCCATCCCCCAGGGTAATGGGAGAGCTAGGTGCTGCTTCTTATATACTATGCCCAATTGCTGACACAGCTTGATTAACACAACTCAGCAGCACCTGCTATGTTTCACAGCTGCAAGACTGGGTCTCGTTATCTGCCTTGGCCCTGGCTCTTAAAGACATACACAACTTGTGAAATAATAATGAACCTTCACATTTTAAAGTGACCATTCAACAGTATCTGGCGTAAGACCTAATATGAGTGTGCAGACTTTCTAGTATGCCAATGGGGGAAGGGCCATGTCAGTTGTAGAGCACATATGTCTATGCAGAATATTTCATGCTCTTTCATCACTGTCCTCCAAGTAAGAGAATTTACCTAGCATGGCAGCAAATATCAAGTTTCTAGCCCATATAAAAAAAAAGACTTTGAGCACTGTCTCCTGAAATCTGTAGGTGTGGGGGGGCGGTAAAAGGTTCCTGGGCGATTTTACCAGGCTTGGGAGTATGAACTTCGGTGCCTTGGGTACGTTCTGTCTCTTTTCAAAACTAGCAAAACCCAAAGAAATTATCCCCCAAACATTATTGACTGTCTTACAATTCCATAGTTTTTCTCAATTGTCTGATCTTTCGATTGTACCTTACATTCCTTGGTATCACACCCCCTCCCCCAACCCCCTTTTACTGTCTTTACAGGAAAGGTGCATTAGTGATAACTAACTTTTTATGCATTACCTCTTCTGTGATATTGCTTTTTTCGCGTAAGATAAGATTCTATGGATGCATCCTCTTCACCTTCTTCTATAGTGGAATATGTTCAGGTGAGTCAGGGTCCTGGATTCAGCATCTTGCCACCTATCCCCTGGTAGTAGTAGTAGTAGTAGTAGTAGTAGTAGTAGTAGTAGTAATAATAATAATAATAATAATAATAATAATAATAATAATAATATTTCTACCCGACGCATCTGTCGGCTTCCAACAGAAGGTTAAAAATACATTAAAACATCAGTCATTAAAAACTTCCCTAAACAGGGCTGCCTTCAGATGTCTTCTAAATGTCATATAGTTATTTATTAAGGGGTGATAAGATGAACTCAGACAACAATCTGGTTTAAAAAGGGCCACAACTTTATTGGCTACAGATGTAGGTGGAACTTTGGCTCAGGCATTGGGTGTACTGTATATCCGTTCCAGCCTCCTGCAGGAAGGTTGAAACCATTTCAGAGTTTTGGCAACCAGTCCAATGAGACAGGACTCCATCCACGATCTGATATCCACAATCTTCAGCCTTTGGTCTCCTCCTTCTTTTGGCTCTTCTGCCAACTGCGTTGAGTGTGTTCAGTGGAGCTGGCTTAAATGCATCACCGGTGAGCCGGGCATGAAAGCAGACAATGCATGGCCAACCAGCAAGGCACTGACCAGCAATAAGGGCCTCTCATTGGTCCATTTGAACAGAAGGTTTTGGCGGGCAATCATGCCCAGATCAACTAGCCAAGAGAATTCCCAGATAGTTGGACTGTTTCTAACAACCTAGTACAACTGGTGTGCTAACCTGGAACAGAATCCAGACATGGGGGGGTGGACAACTCGAGACATGGCCCAAGCTGTTAGTGCAATTTCACCCAGTCTAGGTTTTCAACCTTGAGTTGAAAAAGATATTCACAGAAGACCAAGAAAGAAGAATAAATGAAATGAAGTGAATATCCTGCAAAGAAACTTTTGTGTGCAGAAATGAGTTTGATGTTTTGTTTTGTTTAACATAAAATATTTGCCATGTGGTAATTTGCGCGCAAATTATTCTACACTGTGGGAAGCAGTGTTGCTTGATTACATCATCATATTTATGATGTCAAATGCTCTGGCTTTGGCAAGGAGCATGGGGAAGAAATTTTCAAAGTTGAGTGGCAGCAGCTGAGAACACCTTTCTGTGTTCATGCGGGGCTCAATTTTGCTTAGTGCTACATGTGGGCAAAATCTTCATCTCTATGGTGTCAAATGCCATCTCACCTTGCAGTTTGACTCACTGGCCATACATACAAGTTGTGAAGGACAGAATGACATTTTGCAGTAGCCAACAGGGGACATCATGACATCATAGGAATCTACTTATGTGACTCACTGTGGCATGCAAACATGCCTATGCATTTCTGCACATCAGATCATGTGTATATTGTGAATTATCCCTTGAAATCATACACTTGTTTATACATTTCTGCACATTATGCCACACACTCATTGTGAATTGTGCTTTAATTTATCATCAACCAGGAATAATCTTCGGTGTTGTCCCTCTGTATCTTCTTGAGATTTCCCCTAAAAGCCTGAGGGGAGGCATAACCATGATGCATCATCTATTTTCTTCTCTCGGTTATCTGTTGTTTGAGATACTTGCTCTTAAGCAACTTCTTGGGGCCCCACAAGGTAATTCAAAAGAATTAATATTTCGGCTTAAAGCATATAAAATGTTCCAGCATAGTTTTCCCCCGCATTATCATCACACTATCTCCTTGCTTAGGTCTCTCAATTCTGGCAACCTTTCCTGTAATCATGCCAGTACTTCAGAGTTTCGTGCTGCCCTACCTTCCTGAAAGTCCTAGGTATCTTTTCATCCAGAGGAAGGATGTAGTGAGTGCAAGACAAGGTAAAATATTCTGAATTGTACAGTTTCTATTAATCTTCTTAATATAGAGTTATCAACAACCATTCTGTAGCAAAGCAGATACACGTGAGGTGGAATCCAATACTAGTCCTGCTCA